>NC_142137.1:63868195-66368195 GCF_024610735.1 Ursus americanus | reverse complement strand
TCTCTTTGCTGAATACTACCAAACATTTCTGAGAGAATTTTAAATAGATTTTAGTAAATAAAAGAATATACCAAGTTCATGGATTAGAAGACCCAATATTTTAAAGGTTAATTCTACTCAAACTAGTGAATAGACTCAATGCCCAATGCACTCTCCATTTTAAAAAATGCATAAAGGCGGCTGACAAATGGAAAATTGATAAATTGATTTTAAAATTTATATGGAAATACAAGTGCCAAAAAAAGAAAAAGCGAAAACAAACTTGACGAAGAAAAAAAAGTTGGAAGACTTACACTACCAGATCTCAAGAGTGATTGGAAAAGTAAATTAAATAAGGAAGTAAAATAGGTCACTGCAATATAACAGAGTCAAGAAAAACAGGTGGTCTTTTCAATAAATGGTAGTGTATCAAGATGGGATGAAATTAACCTTAATCCCCTACCTACACCCCAGAATCAATTCCAGGTGGATCATTAGACCTAAATGGGAAAGGTAAAATGATACAGCTACTCTAAGATAACCTAGGGCAATATCTTCATCACCTGGGGTAGACAAAGAGTTCTCAAACAGGACACAAAAGGCACTGAAAGTAAAAAAGTGGAAAATTGGACTTTATTTAAATTAATAACTTCTGTTTATCAAAAGACACCATTAAATAATGAAAATGCAAATGATAAGATGTGAGCATATATAAATAATGAATCTATATGTATATGTGTGTGTGTCCTATAAAAAAAATTGAGAAGGTAAATAATCTAATGTAAAATGGACAAAAGGCTTGAATAGACTCTCCCCCAAAAAAGTGCATCCAAATGGACAATCAGCACAAGAAATGTATTTGGTATCAGTAGTCATCAGGAAAATGAAAATTTAAGAACACAATAAAATGCCACCACTGACCCAGCAGAATGGATTAAAATGAAAAAGATGAACACTCCCAAGGATTGGTGATGACATAAACAACTGATCTGTCATCCCTGCCAGTGAGGGTATAAATCAAGGCAATGCTGTAGCAAATTTAAAAATGGCCACAGCTATACCCATCTGTGTATGCATTTGCAATCAACACATGCAATTTGCAACTGACATTGTAGTTTCTCCCTCCAAAAGGTCTACTTCTCCATCTGTTCCTTGAATCTGGGCTTGGCCATGTGACATGCCTTGGCCAATGGGACATTAGCAAATGCGACACCAGAAAAGGCTTGAAAAGACCTGGTATGTTGGAGTTTGTTCTCTTTTGCTGCTCCTGGCAAACTGCCACCATCACCATGTGAATGAACCCAGACCAGCTTGCTGGATTATGGCTGCCCCATTGCCAAGTTAGCCTTGTTGCTCCTACTGACGACCAGCCAACTGCCAGAAAAGTGAATGAGGCCACAAGCCACCAGCTGACTGCTAATGCAGGACTGAATCCAGCGGACACACACATAGAGCACAGAAGAACCATCCCAGATGACTCCAGTGAACTGCACCAATCCAGGGAACAATAGGTTATTGTTTTAAGCCACTGCATTTTCAGGTGGTTTGTTATGCAGCAAAAGCTAACTGAAAAAACCACTTTGGAAGAATGATTTGGCAGAATCTGCCGAACACATACACTATTTCCAAACAATTCCACTCCTAGGTATATACCCAACAGAAATGCATCAAAAGACATATAACAAGAAGAAAGTTCACTGTAGCATTATTCATAGTAGCCCCAAACTAAAAATAACATAGATATCCATCAAGAATAGAATACATAAATAAATTGTGGAACGGAGTACTATACAGCAGTGAAAACGAACACACTGTTGGTAAATGCTCAGCATGGGTGAATCTCACAAATACCACGTTAAGTTTAAAAAAACAGACGCAGCACAAAAAGATGTATACTGTATTATTTCATTTATAGAAAGTTCAAAAACTAGAAAAAATCTGCAGTGACAGCAATCAGAATAATGGTTACCCTTGGAAAGGTTTTTGGCTGGGAGGAAGCGTGAAGGAGGTTTCTGGGTGCCAGCAATGTTTTGTATTTTGATCTATTCGTGTCCACTCTGTAAAAATTCATTGAACTGAGTATCTAAGATGTGTGCCCTTTACTGTATATTATACTTCTAATTTTTAAAAGTGTAAAAATGAGTAAGAAGTGGTCTTTGGTTCTCTTCTCTACAATGTCTTTTTCAGGGAGCTTATCTACCCCCCCACATTTTTAGTGACTAGATCTTTCCTGGGTATTTGCTGATTTCATTCTCTGATCCTCCCATAGACACCTGTACTTACATGATCCACTAGCCTGGTGAGTGCAGACTAAAACTGAACAACTCATCTACCCCACATATCTGGACTTGTGGTGCTTCTCATTTACAACTACCTTTCATGGCACCTCTCATCGCCTTATCTTCCTAGTTCTCCACATTGTATTGTCAAGTCCTGTTGAGCCTTCTTTTGAACTTTCCTTCAACTTGGTCCCTCTCTCCTTTCTGTTATGTCAATCAGAGTTTGGAGGCAGGAGACAG
Source organism: Ursus americanus (assembly GCF_024610735.1). NCBI lineage: Eukaryota > Metazoa > Chordata > Mammalia > Carnivora > Ursidae > Ursus > Ursus americanus. The sequence goes on along the minus strand of NC_142137.1, from coordinate 66,365,697 downwards.
AAACAACTGCAATTACCTTGAGCAGAAAGATATTTAATACAGGGGATCCAAGGCTTAAAAATTATTGGGAGGCTGGAGAAGACTTCTTCTAGCTAACATCCAGGAATGACCTCCAGAGCACGAATACTCAGGTGGATTTCTGGTGGAGGTCTACCTCTGCCACGATCAGGCAGGTGGAGTGCAAGAGGCTGCCACTGGAAGTGTTGAGTTCAAAAATGCTCATCACAGCTGCAATCCAGATACCAAGGAGCCACCCCGCCACCCCATGAAGGTACTGGAAAATCCTAACACGAGTGACTAGACCCTTGGGAATAAACCCAGTGTATCCATGACCTTGCCTGCCAACAGCAACAACCCAGGTGACGAAGATGGCCCTCATCTCTCTTCCCACTTCATTGGAGTTTATTAATTTGGTAGAATGTCATCCACATGCAGAACACTGGTTGTATGGGAGTCTGGAAATGTAGCTTTGGCTTTCTGGCCTCTGCAGTACAGGAAGGCCGCCGGAAGGAAATTGAAATAGGTATTGAGGTCGGTCCATCATGCCCATTGCACATTCAAGCCCATAGTCTCTTACACCTGGACTATTCCTTTAGTCATACAGCAGGCATCTACTCAGTGTCTGCTAAGTACCTGGGATTGGACTAGGTGCTGGGACTACCAAAAAAGACATAGTTCCTGCCCTTGAGGAGCTCTTGGTCTAGAAAGAAAGAGAAACCTACCAACCAATGATCCCAAGACAGAGTGGGGAAGGGATGTGTGAAGGTTGGGCAGATGCATGTGGGGAATATGGAAAAGATGCTTCTATCTCAACTTGGGAGAATAGGGAAGCTTTCCCGAAAGAGGCTCAATCATATTTCTGAATCTTTGATTACATCACTTCTTCTGTCTGAAATAGATCATCCATTCCATCTTAATAAAAATCTTGTGTAAGAACTCAGTCATGAGTCTTAGTAGCTAAAGTCAAATTAAACTTAGAAAAACTTTGGGGACAAAGGGGTGCTATCTCAAGCTCTGTCAAGTGAGGTCTGGTTTCATCCCATGCTGGCCCCTGTCTCTGAGGCCCTTTTTTTTTTTTTTTTAGGAGGCTGCCTGGCTTTCTGGCAGTGCACCAGCCCCAGAGGCAGATCTCCTTTTGATCCTTGAAGCAGGGTAAGTCCCTGGTCCCTTCTAGAGAGGCAAGAGCACATCTCACTGCTCATCCCCAAGGCTGCATGGGCAGCCCCTCCACTGATCTCATAAGGCCACAGGGACCCCAGAGCCTCCTGTGCAAAGGTTTTAGGAGACTGAAAAGGGGAAAGGCATGCTGGATTTTCAAACTGAGTTTTCCTTCGGTCTCCAAGTTCAATTACAGCTCTTAGTCTACTTATACACCTAGTAAAACCAGAATAATTTCACTTTTTCTTTCATTAATGACCAATTTTATCAAGTTGAACAGACTAAACTCCCTTAAACAATCACTCCCATTTACATCTTGGTTAATTAAATCCCCTCAAATATGTTAAACTGCAGGTACAAATTTAATATATTCGATTTTCTTTTGAACTACTTCAAATGTCTACCCTAAGCAGCAAAGCCTTTCCAAGTACTTATACAACTGTAATAAATCTAATAAATTACATCTATAAATACTGTGACTCTCCAGTTCACTTAAACATTCAAATACTGTTTATAAATTTAATCAAATTTTTGTACTTTATATAAATCACAAGTCTAAAATCAATTACTTAATTACACATTTTAAATTGGGATCACAAGGCTAGTCTGTCTTTGTTCCAATATATCCAATTTTCTCATTACAATGAAATTCAAGTACACCCAGATTTTCTCAATGATTTCAAATGTATTCCTGAACTACACAAAAGTATGAATATTATGGTTTGATTTACTTCAACATCTAATTCTAAACATTCCTAGGGCTAGAAATATAGTCCGCCCATCAAGGGAACAGTTTCATCACCTCAAAACAACTTGAGTTGTCTTCTCAAGGTGTTGGAATCACTACTGGCCAGCCAGCTGAGTCCTAGAGAAGACTGCATTTGTCCCAGGCCATCCTACCTTTATCAGTGGTGGACCTGTGAGTTTTTCTTATAGTCAGACAACAAGGGACTCCAAGTTCTCATCTTGCTTAGGGCATTAATCTTAAAGCCCTTGCCACCTGGGTTCAGGAGATAGCATAATCTTCCAAAACTTCTTTCAACATTACTACCTGATGGGGCATAATGGAAACCTGCATCCCCATTAAGATTTCAGTTAGCCTTGTCTAATCCCTCACTGCCTCTTTGAATTTGGATTCTTTTCATCTTACTCAGGGGCCAGGCCACAACGCTTATAGACATTTAACTGATGTCTGATTGGTTCTACAGTTCTGCACATGTGTCTATACTGCCCGGTTCTGTGATCGTGCTGATGATGCCAATGTCCCTTCACAGTGCCTTCTCCAGTGGGCCTTGCTAATCCAGACCAGAAGTGGCAACCTTTCTCTCTGTTCAAATACCCCTGTAAACCACTGATCTAAAAACAGGTAGGCTTTGGGGTGCCTGGGTGGCTCAGTCGGTTAAGCATCTGACTCTTGATCTCAGCTCAGGTCTTGATCTCAGGGTTAGGAGTTTGAGCCTCATGTTGGGCTCCACACTGGGTGTGGAGCATACTAAAAAAATTAAAATAAATAAATAAATAAATAAATAAATAAATAAATAAATAAGTAGGCTTCCTATTGATGAAAGTCACCACAAAGTGACTGGAGAAATAAATAAACTGAATGTAAGTTGTACACATGGATTCTCTAAGGTGCCAGTCATGTATTCACTTCTCAAATATAATTGAGCACTTACTGTGTACCAGGAAGTACAGTTATAGTGATGATTAAGACCCACCAGGTTCCTGCTGTCATCCCAATGAGACAAAACCAGCAAATATGTAAGCACACTACTGGAACCCCAATCGTCTCCAAGATCCACACAGCCCCCTGTGGCTGATGACCCCAACATCTGCCCTCTGCACCCTGGGCATTTGCACCATGGGGCCCACTTTGTGGCAGCACGTGCTGCTCCAACAGTCTACCCTCCAGAGATAGAAGGCTTCTGCCCTAACTGCCTAAGTGACCTGGAGCAAGAGATGAACAATTCCTTGGACAACAGTTTCCTACTATGCCAGGAATAGTATGCCATAATAGTACCTACCCCACAGATGTGGGGATTAAATAAATTCATTCAAGTAAAGCACTCGGTACAAAGCCTGGCACAGAGCACATGCCTGATAAATGATAGCGAGTACTGTCTCCAATATATGCATATTTAATTTTAGGTATATGTCTTGGTCAGCTCAGGCTGCCATCATTGAATACCACAGATGGAGTGGATTAAACAACAAGAATTTATTTCTTACAGTTCTGGAGGCTGGACATCCAAGATTAGGGTGCCAGCAGGGTCAAGTTCTGGTGAGAATTCTCTTCCTGGCTTGCAGACAGCTACCCTCTCACTGTGTCTGTGTGACAGAGAGAGAGAGAAAGAAAGAGAGAGGGAGAGAGGGAGGAAGGGAGTTCCGGTCTCTTCAACCTCTTATAAGGGCACTGATCCCATCCTGAGGGCTCCACCCTCATGACTACCTCTACACCTAATTACCTCCCAAAGACTTCACCTCCAAACACCTTCACCCTGGGGGTTAGGGTTTCCACATATAAATTTTGACGGGACACATTCAATCCATAACAACATATTTCTCTGAGACTCCACTGAGCTTGAGCTGGGTTTCTTTTGTTCGTTTTTTGTTGTTGTTGTTTTAATCTCTTGAAAATGATACTTTCCTGAAACCATGCATAGAGGAAGAAGCTTGAGGAACTGTAACTACGCATTGCCAAAGTTGTCCTTGATGTGCTCTCTCCTTTCAAAGAACAAAACGTTCCTTCAGGGAATGAGCCGGTCATTTTCCATGTGTGCCCTCAGATACAGTTCTCACCCTTCCTGTCTCTCTGTGCTCCAGAGAGGTTGCGTGGGGTCCCTTTCAGCGGATTTCTGTTAGGATGTGGCCAACGGATGACACCAGAGGACATTGGAGGGCAGGAAGCGGGGCAGTTCTTCCCTGTTCCCTTCATGATTTGGTGCCTGGTTCTGGGAGTGGCCACATCCTTCCACAACCACACCTCCTGTCAGGGAGAGAACCTTCTGCCTGGCTCCAAATCTCACCAGGACCCCCATTTCCCTTCAGGCCTAGGGTTCATCACAGCTTCCTACTGCTGTAGTGTCTAGGTGCCTCGATCTCTCTTCATGGTTCTGTAACCCTGCCCATTCCTCTGCCAAGAGCCCCTTCATTAAAGAATCTTCTGTTGAACTACCTGAGAGGTTTCTTGTCTCCTGCTGGGACCCTGGTGGATAGATGTAATTATAATAAATTTCAATATTTTTCCGTGCAGCTTACTTCCCTCTCAGTCATGCTCTTAGTTTAATAAAATATTTGCCGTCATTAAAAAAGAACTTCTAAAGAATTTCCAACTGGCACATGTAGCTTTTGCAAGATCATGATGATAATTGCCTTGAGGGAAATAGCCATTTTTAGTATTACTTGGAAGTGAAGTGGAGGAATACAGTAAAGGGAATACAATCCTTGCTGGTACACAGTACACGGCTGATGTACTAAGAAATACGAAAAATGAGAAGTTAGAAGTCAGCACAGGAGTTCAGAGTCAAGCTGTCAGGAGATCCTGCTGTCATTGCTCCTTCTGCCTTCTCCGAGCTCCCTCCCTTTAAGGCAAAGTACTAATTGTCTTTCAAGAGGAATCCAATGCCTACCCTTCAGCCAACATTTAGGAGCTACCGTGAGGCATACCCCATCTCTCCCTCTCCCCAAATCTTGGAAATCAGGAAACTAAGGTTAGTCTCAGAGAGCTCAACTTCAAATCACATGTCCTGGATCAGAACAGAGAAATGCAAAGTCACCTTACAAGTTGAAGGACCCTTAGAACCATAAGGCTTGGCTTCAGCCAAACTGAATATATTAAACCACCTAAAGCAAAAATATATCAGTCAGAAGAGGCCAGGAAAAGGAGAATCACAGAAACAGACATAACTGTGCTCCGTGAATTAGCTTACAGAAGAACAAGCTCGAATAACTCAGAATGCTCTGATAGTCTTCTAGTGAGACAAACGCCTCAGCTTATCTCAGCCAGACAGCATTAAATCATCAATTCTTCTCATTCCCTATGTTTCAACTCTGTGCTCACCAAGAAACGTTTTTATAGTAATGATTTTCTTATTTCTTATTTTTTATAATAATTTTTTATTATATTATTTTAGTCACCATACAGTACATCCCTAGTTTTTGATGTAAAGTTCCATGATTCATTACTTGCATATAACACCCAGTGCACCATGCAATATGTGCCCTCCTTAATACCCATCACCGGCCTATCCCATTCCCCCACCACCCCCCCTGAAGGCCTCAGTTTATTTCTTATTTTAATACATTTTTTTTAAGATTTTATTTATTTGTCAGAGAGAATGGCAGGTAAAGGGAGAAGCAGGCTCCCCGCTGAGCAAAGAGCCTCATGCAGGACTTGACCCCAGGACCCCGGGATCATGACCTGAGCTAAAGGCAGACGCTTAACCAACTGAGCCACCCAGTCCCACAATACATGTTTACTACAAAAATAACCAGAAAATGTGGACCAAGCCCAGGGATGACATTAATGCCTTGATTTATTTTCTCCCGTGCCATTTTTCACACACATAAATACACAAACATACATAGTAACAAAAATAGAAATATTTCATCTTTACTGAGGTGTTTTTCGACTTCACTGAAAAATAAATAATGAACATCTTTGTGTGTTGACAAATATACCTCTACAGCAGATTAATGGATGTATACTTTTTTAGGTGGGCAATCCTATCTTTTATTTAACCAGAGCTCTCTTCTTGCACATTTCTGCCATTTCCATCATTTTTCAATTACCAACAGCACTGCAGGAGACAGACTTGCAACAAATCTTTGCACCTCATTAACCATTTCTCCTCACAGATTCCCAAAGGCATGGGCATTCCAAGACTTTTGATATATTTTGCCAGATTGCTTTCCAGAAAATATTATAATTGTTCCAGTGTTTGCCAATTTTTATAGGCGATAAATCATTAGGTCATTATTTTAATTTGTATTTTTCTAATTACTAGTGAAGCTTTTTTATTGAGGTATCTCTTATTTTAGAAGTCTTTATATTATAGGGATATTAACTTTTGTGATATGTATTTTTTCCCAGCTTTTTATTTGTCTTTTATTGCAATATGGTGTTTTGCCTTAAGCTCAGACTCAATTAGGAATGAGTTTGATTTTGGAATGAATTTGGCTAACACTCCTGCCCTCTCTTGGCCTCCTTCTGCTTGTTATCTTATGGTCACTAAATGGCTGCTGTGGCACTAGCCATCAAATCTGTGTTCCAGGCAGAAGGAGGAAGGGTGGAGGAAGAGACAACACAAGCTGACTTTTGCTTATGCCCATTAACCAGAACTGGTCACACGGCCACTCCCAGCAGCAAGTGAGGGGCAGGCAACGTAAAGAACGGGAGATGGGATGATGTGAGAAATTCACACTGTCCACCATAGAGCAGTTTTCGGATTTATGTAGTTAAATTGGTCTATATAGACCATCCTCATTTACCATGGTTCAACTCGAGACTTTTCGACTTTGCAATGATGTGAAAGTGATAGACACTCAGTAGAAAACATACATCAAATTTTTAAGTCGGATCTTTCCCAGGGCTAGAGATATGTAGGCAAACTCTCTCACGACGCCAGGCCGCTGCCTTAGCTCCAGTCAGCCTGAGACCTGGGACACCCTGACAACCATTCTGCACCCATACAAACAATTCTGTTTGTCACTTTCAATATAGTAATTCAACACAATACATGAGACATTCAACACTATTATAAACCAGTCTTTGTGTTCGATGATTTCTAAGTGTTCCGAGCACATTGAAGATAGTCCAGGCTAAGCTGTGATGTTTGGAAGGTTAGGTGTATTGAATGCATTTTCTTTTCTTAAAAAAGATTTTATTTACTTATTTGACACAGAGATAGAGAGGAAGAGAGACCAAGCACAAGCAGAGGGAGCATCAGAGAGAGAGGGAGAAGTGGACTCCCTGCTGAGCAGGCCAGATCTCAGGACCCTGAGATCATGACTTGAGCCAAAGGCAGACGATTAACCGACTGAGCCACCCAGGTGCCCCGAATGCATTTTCAACTTACAGTGAATTACCAGGACATGACCCTGTTGTAAGTTGAGGAATATCTGTATTTATTTCTTTGGTTCATGCTTAGAAAGTTGTTCCTCAACTCAAGGAGGTTTCCCAGTAGACAGTTAACTATACTTTTTTTATACCGTTTTTATGTTTTCATTGTAATATGAGATAGAAATCAAATCAAAGAATTTTCTTTCCCAAATAACCAGTTAGTTGTCCCCATATCATTTTGGAGGCTTTCTCTACTAATTTGAAATATGTTTGTTCACTAAGCTATTAGATATACTGAAGTCTAAGTCTTACTTGCTTACTGTTCCAGCCCATGGATGCAGCCAGCTATTCCTGTCTACGGCTAGTACTTCAATTAAGGTAATATCATACATTTAACATTGTAGACTTTTCCAAAATTTCTTGACTTTTTTGACTGTTTATTATTTGGATGAATTTTTAAGCATTCTGTCAAGTTTTTTTTAAAAGACTTTGTTGGGGGCGCCTGGGTGGCTCAGTTGTTAAGTGTCTGCCTTCGGCTCAGGGCGTGATCCAGGATCCCTGGGATCGAGCCCCACATCAGGCTCCTCCGCTGGGAGCCTGCTTCTTCCTCTCCCACTCCCCCTGCTTGTGTTCCCTCTCTCACTGACTGTCTTTCTCTCTGTCAAATAAATAAAATCTTTTTAAAAAAATACTTTGTTTATTTGAGAGAGAGTGAGCAAGGAAGGAGCAGAGAGAGGGACAAGCAGACTCCCCACTGAGCATGGAGCCAGACATGGGGCTTGATCCCAAGACCCTGAGATCATGATCTGAACCAAAATCAAGAGTCGATGCTTAACCAACTGAGCCACCCAGGCGCCCCTTATTCTGTCAAGTGTTTATATGATTCTATTTTGATTTCAAGAGGAATTGCATTAAATTTGTAAGTTGAGAAGAATTGGCAACTGTACAGTTAAGTTTGGGGGAACCAGGGATATGATGTCATCAAGCCTTCTTTCCTGTGTGTCAGTAAAGTTTTATGATCATCACATAATGACATCTTTTTTTTCTTCTCTGCTTTGAATTTTAATCAGTTATAGCTAATATATAGGAAAGCTAATGATTTTTATAAGATTGCTTTTACAGCTGACCATATTACAGAACCACCAGTTCTTTCTAGAAGTTTTCCTTACTTGTTATTCATCTGCTTTATCTGCCAGACCCAGAAAGAGAGGTGTCACGTGCAGCTTTCCGATTGTTACCTGGCTTCCAGTTATGGTTCTTACCATAGTTTTCATTACACAGTATTACATTGGCATTTGGACTCATGAGCCTGATTAATGTGATTCTTCCCGGAGAGATAAATCTGCTCTCGCTCTGCTGACAAAACCAAGTTTCAGAGACAGCAGAGCTGAGTTAGCAGAGCTACAACATAAGCCTTCTTGGAATTTCTACCTCGTCAGTAGGGCATGAATTTCTTTTACATCATCTCCGTTAGATGTTAATCCAACTTCTGCACCGAAAGTCCTAGTGATAGAAAACAATGTAATTCAAGGTCCTCATTCCATTCGGGGGACATTTCAAAAATTTTAAACGTTTTTATTTGAAACAAAATCTACCTAGTCTATCTTTTCCCCATGGTTCCCGAGAGGCTCTACCTCTTTCTCTAGCACTTACCCTCAACTCTTTTTTCCTAGACAACACGGTTAAGATTTCCTACCTCCCAGTCACTGTCCCCTACACCTGCCCTGCTTCCTGAGATGCTGAGTGGCCAGTCCTCACTAAATGGTCCAAATAAACGGTCCGTGTCTTTTTCACAGGAAGCACTCTAGGCCAAATCTCCCCCATCCTGTACTTGGTTATTTTCTGCAAATTTGATTTGTCTTTGTTAAAGCCCATTTTATTTGTTTTAGACTTTTGAGTCTGCCTAAGCCATCTTAAGACATTTCTCTCATTCATCTCACTCATTCAATAATGAAAGCTTCCTGTTCTGTGACATCTGTAAGATGCAATAGGCATGCCTTCCCGGGTCTAGGTTCAAATTGCTTACAAGTATGTTGAAATGGCCAGGGTCAAGGAGAGAGACCTGCAGCATGGCCTCGGGGGTTTCCTTCCAGGTGATACGTAAATCAAGACTCTTTGGGTACCAGGTGCTCAGCCAGCTTCAAAAACAACCAATCTTATTAATAAAGTTATGAAATGAGGGATTTTGTCAAAAGTCTTCTGAAATACGAGTACAGTAGTGTCCAGAGTTCTGGTTGACCCACCAGGCATGTGGTCGGTTACGGGCGCAGCACTGAGTGGAACAGGGCAGACAGGGAGAGGCCAAGACCTAGCCTAGTATATGGCCCCTGGATTGACCTAAGTAACAGGCTGGGGGTAGGGGTGGGAGCATCAGAACTCACCACAAGTAAAAATGGGAAATATAGAGGAGACTGGGGGGTGCAGTCGGTTAAGTGTCCGCCTCTTGATTGCAGCTCAGGTTGTGACCTCAGGGTTGTGAGATCAAGCCCCGTGTCCAGCTCCAGGCTCAGCAAGGAATCTGCTTCTCTCCCTCCCCACACTCACGCTCTCCCTTTCTCTCTCTAAAATAAATAAATAAATCTTTTTTAAAAAATGGGAAGTATAGCCAGCTGCTCGGCTCCTGGCAACCATGTGGGTCTTGGCTTCCAGCGGGTGTGTGAGCGGGAAAGCATGTGGCGCCACATGTGCAAGATTCAATGGTTTACTCGAGTGGGACAATTTTATGAGAGAGAGTGCGTTTTTCCAACTCTGGCAAAGAGGCATAATGGGTAGCGACCGGACCATGAAAGACTCCTCCAGGGACAGTGTGGCAGCCAGAGGAAGGGGGGCTGAGTAGGACACCTTAGAGGACAGCTTCAGGACACACAAGGAGAGAGGAGCAGAGTTTCGAGAGAGAGGGATTGGCTCAAACAAGTGCTGCGGATTGGGCGAAGCAGGCAGTAGGTGGGGCTCCTACTGGGCAGCGTTGCTGGCCCACGGATGACTGTCTTTGGGTCTGATGGTGATCCCGGTCCACTTTGCTTTGGCCAGGACCACTGGACCGTGTGACATGAAACACAGAAACCTCTGCAAGTGGAATCGCCTAGAGCCAGCTGTCTGAGAAGCTGGATGTGATCGGCAGACTGAATTCCTCCAGTAGCTACAGCTCCCAGGACTACAGCACGTGGAGCTCCTTTAAGACAAATCACGTGTGAGATAGGATGTGCCTAAGCCAACTGGTTGCTCCACGATCAGAAGTCAAGATGGACCTCCTGCTGGATCTGTCATTAGGAGCATTTGAGTGAAATACTTCTTGGACCCAAGATGATCTGCTCCATGACCTCAAAAGGTCACTCCCATTTCCATAAAGTCATGCAACTCTGAGAAAAGCAACCAAATAAGGATAAATATATAGCAGGGCTTGAAATAGTAAATCTAATTCTACTGTAAGTCAGTCTATTTTGGTTTCTCAACTATACCAATTCAGAATGTGCTTTGGGGATTGCATTTTTCTTCCTAATTGACTGGAATGAAATAGATTATTCATGACCATTTTGGTCCCCCCCCCAAACAAATAGCTCTCTTCCTTCTCTCCTAGAATGTGAAGAATAGCTTTAAATTTGACATGGGAAAGTGAGACATTATTTTTGGCTTGAGTAGAATGAAAGCTTCGATCCCTGAGTGGAATCTGGTCTTCACTCTTCCGACCACCCAGTAGGTTCAGATGCACGACAGACTGGAGACATTAAATTTTAGATCTGCCCTTCAGCTGCAAGAGGAAGGCAAGGCACTGCTTTCTACCCTCTAAACAGAATAACCTTGTTTCTCCAAACTGAGCTAGAATCAGAATTTGGGGGAGTAGAAACAATCCTAGTGACCAACTAGGTCAGTCTTTCTCAAACTACAGTCGAAGATACACAGGATACTCCTAAACAGAGGGTTCTTCGGCCAAATCAGTTAGTCACTGCTTACTGTGTTCTCTTGACGACTCTGAGAAGCCCCAGAGCGAGGAAACCTGTTATATTTTGTTTGCCAAACTTATTTGATCACAAAATCTTTTTCCCCCCAGGTAACACCTAACAGCTTCTGGAACTGGCACGCTATGAAAGATACTTTCTTAGTGCTGATCTGTGCTGAAGATTGCTGATCTATGCAATCCTCCCTTTTATGGAGAAGGCAAACGAAGCCCATATTAAGAGATATGGAGACAATGATGCCCTGTTACTGGCAGGGTTGGCTTCCAGACAACTAGTCCAGGTTCTTTCTACCTTTGTACCTTGGTCGTAGCTTTGATGCATCCCCTAGCACATTTTCATTGTCTGGAATTTGAGGTTTATTTATTTATAGTGCACTCCGCCATGAATCCATCAAATGCTTTGAATGTTTTAAAAAGGGCATTGGGTGCTGGTACGGCTGACCTAAATAAGACATTATTTTTTAAATGGCATGTAATTTACTATATGGTGAAATATTTCATCGTGCTATATAATTACATTCTAAGAGGTTATTACTTTTATATGCAAGAATAAATCAAAGCGGTCAAATCTCAATAAAATGTGTTACTAAAATGAAAGTATACGGCCCAGTGAGAAGTAATGGTAGGCACTTCTTTCGTAACACAGAAAGAACAATAGTTGGTGAGCCAAAATTACAGAAAAAATGATTGCAAGGCCACAGACGTATTCTTTTAAATGTAAATTCAAGGAGTTTAAGCATGCTAGCACTCCTCAGAAGCAACATTTTTCTGACTTATTCTCTGAGTTCCAGAGGCGCTTTGAATCTCTACGCATTTCAGCACCACACACTCCAGCCTCCAGCCCTGGAGACTTTGAACTTTCTCCCATTTTTTTTCTGTCTTAATACAAGGTAGAATACCATTAGGTGGGATGTTTTAAAAACTGGCTCCTAGCCTCTGAATATCATGTTTCCAAACCCAATACTGGCCCAGGTGGTACCATGTTGTGGACCAGAACAGGCGGCCCTTTCCAGAGGCAGTGGGTGCCCTGCAGCAGGGCACCAGGCTCGGTGAGCGGAACACAGGCTGGTTTCCAGCCCCTGTCCTCTGGGATGCAGGCCCATGTGCTCATGAACAGGTCACACAACTAAAGGCAGGGGCCCTATCTGCTTCCCTCCCTCTCCTCCAGCTCTCACCTATAGACTCACATACAGACCCACCTATCGACCCAGCCTTCATCCCGACCTGACGGTGTGGACTCTATTTAGGGACTGTGGACCTCTCAACTCTTCTCGCTGACTCAGCACCAGAAGCCCCCTGACTCTAGCCCAGCTGGGCTCCTGATCACGGTCTCTTCATTTTGACTGGGTTGTGCCTTTGCATTTAGTGGTTACCATCTCTTGGTCTCTGGTTCTGCGGAGGGTCAGGACGCTGTTATCCACGGGCCAATCTCTTGGTGGTGCTAGGCTTCCCACCTGAAGTACTGAACTCCCTCCTCTTCCCTGGATGCTGGAACACCATGTTAATTGCTTAGACAGCCTATTTCATCTCACAACCAGACCACCAGGACTGCAGACCTCTCTTGCCAGGCCCCTGTAGGCATGTGCTTTGTCCCCCAGAACAAACCTGCTCGCTTCTGAATCACTTGTGGGGCTTCAGTTGGTGAGCCTACTTCTGGGAAATAGCCCCTTCCCTCTACGTTCCAAGACCAGGACTGTCCAGACTCAGCACGGATGCAGACCAATCTCCTAGGCGTTCTAGATCCACATGGTGCAACTACAGTTGATATGCAGAGGAGTGACCTGAAGCACCGTGGGGGTCACAAGCAGGAAATAATAATGCTGCTTTAGTTCATATTTTACTTGTTAAGGCAGAAAGTAGAAGAAACACAGTTAGGAAGAATATCAATCCCAAAGGTGGAAACGGAAAGAAGCTTTGATGAAATTGTCACTGACTTAGAAAATGGAGGGTCATCGAACTCTAACCTCCAACAAGCCAAGGGCTATGCCTCTTTCCTTCACAGAGCAAATCCAGCGCAAAAGACCATGACAGGTATTCAGTTAAACCTTGCTGAATGAACGAGAACTAAAATCAATCTAACCACGGTCTTTGGTCAGAAAGGCTTCAGTAGTTTATGTAGTCTTTATCTTTAATACATCTATGAAGTCTATAATCTTTAATACATCAGGAGAGAATAATTCATAAAAATAAATACAATAAGCCCAATAAGCATTAATGAAACATATGTGCCTGTGTACGAAATACTGGCAAAATGAAATGCATAGATGGAAATATATTTTACTTTTGGCAATCTTAAAGGGTTTTTCTCTGACTGGGACACACATGGGACTAAAAATAAGAACGCCTTTTATTGCCAGAATTCTTGACAATTTACAAAATGCTTGAACACATGTGAGCATATTTGATCCTCGCAAGATAGAGGAATGTCGTTAAAGGAAATGATATGCATCGCTCTTTTATAGGAAAATATCTGTGGCTCGTGAAATAGAGCAGCTTTCAAAAAGATTTCTGGTCTATCATTAACAGTAACAATCCAGCTGCTAACGTAAAAGAAGATAGGAAAGATACTCTCTACCATAAAGAAAAATTGAAAGGAGGGTAGTTATAATGGCAACTTGCATTTACTGTGATGAAGACAGACTTCTATTATTCAACCCGGGGCAGTTATAGAATACTATTTTAAGAGATAAGTAATGAGATGCTGGAAGTGAGTAATAAGAGGCAACCTTTGAGGGGCACCTGGGTGGCTCAGTCGTTAAGCGTCTGCCTTCGGCTCAGGGCGTGATCCCGGCGTTATGGGATCGAGCCCCACATCAGGCTCCTCCGCTGGGAGCCTGCTTCTTCCTCTCCCACTCCCCCTGCTTGTGTTCCCTCTCTCGCTGGCTGTTTCTCTCTCTGTTGAATGAATAAATAAAATCTTTAAAAAAAAAAAGAGGCAACCTTGAAAGTCAAGTTTCAGCTCACTGTGAGGAATTATGACCATACTTCGCACTTCTGCACTGTATCGATTGTGGTGCACTCCGAGGTTGTCCCGAGCCGGTATTGGGAAGAATTCAAGAGGCTCTGATAACATCAAACTGGGGGATACAAATTTGGCAAGGGCCCTCAGCCAGCCTACCATCTCTCCGTGGGACATATGCTTCTCGCTCTTACTTCCTCGCTATCCAAGAGTGTTGTCATTGGATATCCTGCTGAAGAGTTTGGTGAGTTACTCTGGAAACCTACATAATATTTCTACTTAAACAGAAAAAAAAATCTCTCTCTTTAAGTGATGTGACACATTTTTAAAGTATTTTTATACTTTTTCTTCCTTTTTTCTCCTTTTCATGAAAGTAATGTAAGTTTCTTGCTAATTTTTTTTCAAACATGATAGAAATACTTAAAACTGTTGCTTTAATCAGCATTTTGCTTATGAGGACAGAAAGATGCAATACAATTAGAAAGTTTCACTCCCCCCTTTCCCTCAAGGTAACCTCTGTTAATAATTCCACATAAAGCCCAGCAGATCTTTCCTCCTATGTACACACTTAATTAGGCAATAACTTTTAAAGATCTCTGCACTCTATTTTTGACAAGCATCTTATACCAAGTAGCAGCGAGAAGAATGACCAATATGTGACGCTTATCAGGTTTTAAAAAAGAATTCAGCCTCATATTTTAAACAGGGAGAAATGGAAGCTCCAAAGAAATGTTTTAAAAATAGATGGGGAAAAAAGCCTGTCAGTGTTTGGAACTAGAGAGAGCGAGGGTACCCACATTCTCGGAACTGTAATGCTAACAGGTTTTCTAGCTGTCAAAACTTGAAATAGAATCTACAGGGGCCCAAGCTTTGAAATAAGAATGTGGTCAGATGCATAGATGGTATGGACTTTCAGCTGACTAAAGCAAACACCAAAATAGCAACAGAGTCTGTCTCAAGATGAGCTTGCTTTCCCAGCAGCCTCTTTGCTTGCAAGACATTTCTGTTACATTTTCCTAAAAGGGAATCATGCTTCCATTGAAACAACAGTCCTGCTCACACCGCACAGAGCACCACACTTCTGCAAATTTCTGACCACGGCCCAAAGAACAATCCCTATCTTGCAGAGACACCGTGTTCCAAATACCTGTAAGTCGCCTGTTTGGAGCTTGCATCACACATTCTTGGAGAAACCAGTCCAGGTAGGATTTGATGGTCCTGAGAGCAGGCCAGTTAATTCGATTGCACCCGAAGTACTTAACTGCGTGAACCGCAGAAAGAGAAAATCTTGGTTAACATGGTCTTTCAAATGCGTTTTCTTTAAGCGTCCTAATTTGGGATGCCTGGAATGTGGTTCTAATCTCAAACCAGGAGAGGCTATGGACTCTGAGAAATAAACTGAGGCCTTCAGAGGGGAGGGGGGTGGGGGATTGGGATAGGCTGGTGATGGGTATTAAGGAGGGCACATATTGCATGGTGCACTGGGTGTTACACGCAAATAATGAATCATGGAACATTGCATCAAAAACTAAGGCTATACTGTATGGTGACTAACATAACATAATAAAAAATTATTTAAAAAAAACACACACACAAAAAAATTAAATTAAATTAACTAAAAAAGAAAAACAAACAAACAAAAATGATCTCAAGGCCAGAGACTCCCCATCCTGGCTTCATGCAGGCTTCCCAGCCCTTGGAATCACTGTCTTCCCAAATCTGGAACAGAGCAAATTGCAGGAGCCTAGGGCCAGCGAGGAATGGGGTTGGAAGCTCCCCACACAATAAGGTCACCTTGTCCAATGGGCTCTCAGTGTCTCCTCTCAAGGTGTGTATCTGACAGGGATCCTCAAAGTGCAAATTGCCCACCTCGGCAAAGATGACCCATTGGTTTGCTTTCGTTGCCTCTTCACCCTCTGCATCCTGGGAGATCGAGCTTACGTGTAGGAAGGAGGAACATCGCCCTTTACTTTGGGGGTTAGAATGAAGGTAGATATTCGTGAGCTGCAGCCCTTGGAACAGAAGCAGCCAGGGGTCCGGCAGAGGTTGTCCTTACTGCCTCAAAATGCAAACAGGCTCTAGAGCACAGGAAGCTGTAACATTCCTAAATGTAAGTGTGTATTCTCTCTCTTCTGTTCCTTACAGTAAATCGTAATTTAAGCATGTATTCTCTCTCATCTGTTCCTTACAGTAAATTGCAATATAATTCTTAAAATAAAAAAATTTCTGTGGTTTTGTGGGTGAGGGTGCAGGGGAGAAACCGGCAAAGACAGGGAGTTAGGGAGCCTGTACATTTTCTCTCTGAGCAGTCTTGGGAGAAGAGAATTCCAAGCGTTAAAGTGGACGGTGTGGCTTTGAGAGGTGCGAACTGTAAGAGTGAAGTAGGGAGATAACCTCTCTCACCAACAGCATCGGCATCACCTGCGAACTTTAGACATCAAAGTTCTCAGGCCCCACACAGACCCGCTGACTCCAAAACTCTGGGAGTGAGGCCCTTGTGGGGAATTCCAGTTATCAAGCTCAAGCTTAGGAAACACTGGGTGATGGATAAAGACTTGGACAGAACTGCTTTCATTCATTCATTCATTCATTCATTCATTCATTTTCTATTTACTTTTTGACCCCCCCTTCACCCATTTCTCCTACCCTTTACCCCCCGCCTCTGGCAACCACTAATCTGTGTTCTATATCTATGAGCTTATTTTTTTGTTTGCTCTTTTTTAAATTTTTATTTTGTTTGTTTCTTCTTTTAGATTCCACATACAGGAGAGATCAGACGGTATTTATCTTTCTTTGTCTGACTTATTTCACTTGACATAATGCCCTTGAGGTCCATCCGTGTTGTGGCAAATGGCAAGATTTCATTCGTTTGATGGCTGAATAATATTCCATTAAATATGTATACCACAATTTCTTTATCCATTCATCCACTGATGGACATTTAGGTTGTTTCCACAGCTTGGCTGTTGTAAATAACGCTATTGTGAATAACAAGGGGGTATAGCTTTTCAAGATAGTGTTTTCACTTTCTTCAGGTAAATATCCAGAGTGGAATTGCTAGATCATATGGTAGGTCTATTTTTAATTTTTTGAGGAGCATCTGTACTGTTTTCCATTGTGGTCGCATCAATTTACATTCCCACCAACAGTGCGGGAGCACAGCCTCAGTGACACTTGTTTTCTCCTGTCTTTTTTTTTTTTTTTAAGATTTTATTTATTTGACAGAGAGAGACACAGAGAGAGAGCGAACACAAGCAGGGGGAGTGGGAGAGGGAGAAGCAGGCTCCCAGCAGAGGATGTGGGGCTGGATCCCAGAATGCCGGGATCACACCCTGAGCTGAAGGCAGATGCTTAACAACTGAGCCACCCACGTGCCCCTATCTCTTGTCTTTTTAATAATGGCCATTCTAACAAGTATGAGGTGATTCTCACTGTGGTTTTGATTTGTATTTCCCTGATGATTAATGATGTAGAGCATTTTTCATGTGTCTATTGGCCAGCTATATGTCTTCTTCGGAAAAATGTCTATTCAGATCCTCTGCCCATGTATGTGGTTTTTTTTTTCCTTTTTGCTATTGAGTTGTATGAGTTCCTTATATATTGGATATTAGCCCCTTATCCGGTATGTGATTTGTGAATATTTGCTCCCATGCAGTAGGTTGTCTTTTCATTTTGTCGATGGTGTCTTTCCCGTGCTGAAGCTTTTGGCCTGTTGTAGCCCCACTTATTTCTTTTTGTTTTTGTTGCTTTTAAAAATAGAGCTACTTTTATGTCCTGGCTCTGCTTTTTAACAGCTGTGGGAGTTGAGTAAGTTAATGAAGTTTATGAAGTTCGGAGTTTATGAAGAAAATTAAATGAGATAACATATTTGAAGCCCTTAGCACAATGCCAGACATACAGAAAGCACTCAGTAAATGTTAGCTGCTGAGACCACCCTTTTGTAAGAGGGAGAGGAGAAAGGATGAGTCCTAAAGACCGAAAACAAGTTAGCACAGAATTTACCAGTTTAAATGGCCCTTTCAGACCCTGTTTTTGTGTTCCCAAGCCGTCCACAATTTAGATAAATTCTGTGCAGTTTCATCAGAACAGAGCAGTCGTTCTCAACCTCACTAATCATCCAAACCGCCCATGGAGCTTTTTAAAAAAATATTATTTATTTATTTATTTTTGGGCAGAGGGAAAGGGAAAAAGAATCTTAAGCAGGTTCCCCACTGGGCGGAGCTCAATCTCAGGACCCTGAGATCATGACCTGAGCTGAAATCAAGAGTCAGAACCTGGGGCGCCTGGGTGGCTCAGCATGTTGGGCGTCTGCCTTCCGTTTGGGTCATGGTCTTGGAGTCATGATTTTGGGGTCCTGGGATCAAGCCCTATGTTGGCCTTCCTGCTCAGTGGGGAGCCTGCTTCTCCCTCCGCCCTCACCCCACTCATTCTCTCTCTCTCTCTCTCAAATAAATAAAATCTTAAAAAAAAAAAGTCAGACCCTTAACTGAGCCATCTAGGCGCCCCTAATTTTTAAAAATATTTTATTTATTTTATTTTATTTTTTAGAGAGGCAGTGAGAGAGCCCCCTGTGGAGCTTTTAAACTGCCCTGCCTGGACCTTCAGAGCAATCATCTTCAGCAGTAGGTCCTGGGAATCTATTACGTAAAATCTCCCATAGGCAACGCTGCAAAACAGCTACTGGAATGGAAAGGTATGATAGCTAGAGCTAACATGTACTGAATATCTATTTGTGCCAGGCACTATGCTAACTTGTTTATTTACATTGCTTCCTTTAATTCTCACAGCAACTTATAAGGCAGATACTGTCAGTTTCTTTTACATATGAGGAAACTGAGGCAAAGAGCCTAAATAATTCAGCCAAGTTCACATAGCAGAGAAGGACTTAGGACCCGAGCCCAGGTTTGAGCTACTAATTGCAATTAACTAATGCATTCATTTACTCATTGACTCAAAATTTATTATGTGTGACCAGGGAAGGAATTGAGAGCCAGAGAATCTAAAATTGAATAAAAATCTCCATCCCCATCCCCAAAAAAGTACATGGCTTTTGTGCGTGTGTTCAGAATGAACAAATGACAGATTGTCTCATTTAAAAGATGATGTCATGTGTCGGTGTTTGAGATGCTGAAAAGATTTTCTGACTTCCAGCCTCTTCCTTTCAGTGACCATTTATAGAATCCACCACCGTTGGCAAATCAGCCTCCCAGACTGTGAGGCCCAGGCCCGTCTGGGGGCCGCCAGCACCAGCGTCTCCCCGCAAGAAGGGCTCTAACGCGCGGTCCGTGTTAGCAAGCCCCTCAGGGCGGTCCTCAGCTGTCCCCGCTGAGTTGTCTCACTTCAATTCAGCAGGATAGCCATCCACCTCTCTCGGTAGGTCCATCAATCAAAGCGCGGGGAAGGAGGTGTATCACAGCGGAGCTGTCGGGTTGGCTCTCTTCCACGGATAAAACCTGTCACTTACACCTAAAGTGAGCACTGCTACGAAATTTCCCAGCAAAGTACAGAGAGAAGACGGAGACCTGGTTTTTAGAATCGTGAAATATTAGCGCTGGTTAAATCCCTGGACGTAACGGAAGGCTGATCAGGAAACCGAGCTCCAGGGTCTCGAACTCGGCTGGCCCTGGGCTCCCGGCGCAATCTGCGACCGCTCACTGCCTCCTAGAGTCAGAGCCAAGCACTGTTTCAGATAGAGACAGTATTCTGGTGCAGCGACCATCACCTTGGGGCAGGCAAATGGCCCAACCTGGAGGCGGCCTGGGAGGACTGCACCCCCACCCCCCGGGGCTGGGGTGGGGACACCACGTGCAGCCACCACATTTTCCTCCTCCAGTGGCGGCGGAGGAAAGGGGGTTTGGGGTCAGCGGCCATTCCCCGGACGAGAATTCAGAACGCACAGGCAGAGGTGCTAGCGGAACCTTTCTCCTCCGCTCGTTCTCGCTTCCCCTCGAACACAGTTGGCGTCGGACTCAGTAGTGGAAGCTTTATAAACATGGAGACGGCCGGTCCCGGACCTGGGCCGTCGTCCTCTCGTCTCGAGGCTCCGGGATCCACAGACGATCCACTTTTCCTGGTGAAAGGTGTGGTGGGGTGAGCTGCTGGTGTCGGGGAGAGCTCTTCCGGGGCCTGCGCTGGAGCCGCTATTCCCACACTGACCCCGCGCTGGGAGACCTTCCCTGGGGCTGCCCCCGAGTTCAGCTGGTGGGGATCGGCCATTCAGGAGTCGTGCGGGGTGGAATCTCCCCCGGGCGCGGGGGGCGGGGGGCTGATCCGGCGAGGTATTCTGTGTGCTGCATTTCCCCCATCCCCTCTACAGTTCTCTCGTGCCTTCCCCTTTCTAACTTCCACTAGCTTGTTTCCCGTCCCCCCTCCCCGCCCCGGGAGAAACTTCAAACCGTCCCCGGGAAAAGGGGAAGGGACCCTGGGCCAATTCTCAGCGCATGGGAAGGATCCTGCAGAATGATCTGAGGTCACGCAGCTTTAGCACCGCTATCGTTTACCTTTGGCCAGAGCTGCCTAGCTTTCGTTTCTGAAATTTCAAAAAATGACTTAAACTGTGATTTAAATAGTGTCTGAATTTACTTGGGTATGTCTTCTTAACTTAAGGTGGTTTTTTTTTTTTCTTCTTTAATCTCTCTCCTCACCCTCCACGCCCCACCCCCAAAACTCTCGGCAGGTGGAGTTTTCCTTGGTACTGTGGCTGCAGCAGGAATGCTAGCCGGATTTGTTACAACATTATCATTGGCTAAAAAGAAAAGCCCTGAATGGTTCAATAAGGTTTGTGACACGGAAATCTATTCGTAACATTGTTACTGTTTGCAGATAATTGGCAGCTGTTGTGCATAGAAGTAAAGAAAATGTTGGTGGCCTTTCATATTGTTTTAAGAAGTACACCTATATACACCTCATAGATTCAATAAGTGTACAAATTAATCAGTGGTGTTTATTTTCATTTAGAAAGAAGTATTTAGGGAAGTCTGGGTGGCTCAGTTGGTGGCTTAAGTGTCTGCCTTCAACTCGGGTCATTATCTCTGGGTCCTTGGATCTAGCCCCATGTGGGGCTCTCTTCCCAGTGGGGAGCCTGCTTCTCTCTCTCCCTCTGTGCACTCTCTCTCAAATAAATAAAATCTAGTTATGTGCTTTCTTTTTCTTAAATTTTAGCAGAACAAGACTTTGTAAGTTCATCCAGTACATTTCCTATTCACAACATGACTAAATCTAAATTTGGGTAATTCCCTATCAGTTGTAAGAGGCCCCAGTATTTTATGTACCACTAAGAAAAAAAATGATGCCAGTTAAATTCTTGACACAATACTGATTACCAGAGGCGTTTCTTTTTAATTATTTAAGTAAGCTCTGTACCCAGCGTGGGGCTTGAACTCATGACCCCAAGATCAAGAGTCTCATGCTGTACTCACTGAGCCAACCAGCCACCCTCCCCCCAGAGGCATTTCTATTTCAGAAATGTTAAATTGTTGAAGTGCATCTTATCATTGATGAAAAACATGGGTCAGCTCCTTGAACCCAGAGATCACACATACTTTGTGCTACTGCAGCCCCGTTTCCCAGAAAAGTACCTGACACCTGAATGCTCAGTCCATTTGGGTTGAATGACCATAAGCTACTTAAGGCAGAAAAGTCTTACTGCATGAGCAAGATTGAGTAATCACTCATGTGGTCATACCCTCAGTTGATGAGGATTTTTCTTCTCATTGACTTGTAGTTACTTGTTTGCATGTGTTATCCTGTCTCTGCTCTCTCCATCCCGTATGGTTTATTTATCCATCATTTCATTGCTTCAGATGTTAACTTGGGATCTTTTATGTGTCAGACATGTGCTAGCTAGGTGCAGGAGATACAAAAATGAACAAAACGTCTGCCCTTCAGGAAGCTAGCATCTGGAGCAGGAGACAAATATTGACACAATTAACTATATAATTATAATTTGATGTTTGCTTGGAAGAACAGTGTTACATGAAAAATCATAAACCAGTCGAGTTCCCTCTCCACTTATATTTTTAATAATCTGATATCATACTTAAGCACTGTAAATACCGTAAAGGAAAAGACCACATTTAAGGTGCTTTTGGTCCCCATCTGAACACTCAAGGCTTAAATGGTACCCAGATCACTGTGACGAACCTTGTGGTCATTTTCGCCCGTATTATAGAACATTTTCAGTGCAGAAATGTATCTTGTAGAAGGAATCATAAAGCCTAACTGAAAGTGATGCTTTAATAGTAGAATTTGTGTTGATTTCTAAGCCTAAATTGCCAGGTTAACCTTTGGGTCACAGACCTTTCTGAGAATCTGATAAAAGCTAGGGATTCTCAGGAAAAAAACACATACCCACATTTACAACTTGGCATTCTGTTTTGTGGTTCTAAGATTTGATTATCACACATGCCTTATCAAACACAGTGGTTTTCAAGCTGTGGTCCAGAGACTCCTAGGGATCCTTGAGACTCTTGGGGGGCTGTAAAGTCAAAACTAAATAGTCACAATAATACTGAGACATTTGTACTAATGGTATAGAAGCACGTGGGGGTAAAACTGCTGGTGCCTTAGTGTAATCAAGGCAGCGGCACCAAACTGTACCAGCAGTCATTTTGTTCTTCGTTACTATGCATCTGTAGTTCAAAAAAAAAAAAGCCCTCATTGCATAAGACTGTCCTTGTTATAGCAGTAGAATTACTGATTTTATTAAATCTTAACCCTTGATTATCCCTCTTTACTATTGCATGTGAGGAAATGGGAAGTATGCATAAAGCACTTCTGATTTATGCCAAAGAAAGACATTTTTCTCCAGGAAAAGCAATTGTGTGATTAAGTTGCATGCTGAACTAGCTGCTTTTTTTCATGTAATACCATATTTTATTTGAAAGAGCAACTGACAAACTGGTTATTCCGAAGTGGGTATTTGGCAGACATTTTCTTCAAAATGAACAAAATGAGCCTGTGTCGTCTCTTCAAGCAAGCACTTGTTGGTATTTGTTGCCAATGATAAAATTGGAGCTTGCGAGTGAAAATTAGATCTTAGAAAACTTGTATCTGCCACTGTGAGCTTGATAGGTGCTTATACATAAAGGCTTTTCTGATGAGATTGGTAATGATATTAATGATGTGAAATTTTAAATATTTAAGAAGTGGTGTCAACATTGGAAAGATCTGCATAACTTGGTAAATCAATATTTTCGGAATGATCATAATGCATGGATAAAAGGCCCATTTGAAATACAAAATAGACTAATGGATTTTAATGTCACAAAGTAAAAAAATTCATTGGTGTGACTTCAGATTCCAGAGTGCACACAGTTTTTTGGGAAGTTTTGGTGGCGCAAGAAGGAAGGCTATTAAAATATTTGTCTCTTTTCCAACCATCTCTGTAAGGCTGGACTTTATTCAGATTCTTCAATCAAAAAACATATTGCAACAGATTGAATACAGAAGCATTTATGAAAATTCATCTGTCTTTGTTAATCCAAACATTTAGAAGATTAATCAAAATGTAAAACATTGCTTCTTTGCACGAAATTCTTTTGTTTTGTAAGGTAGTTGTTTTCATAAAAATAGGTTTATATTAATCTATACTGGGCTTATTTTTAAATGAATTTATACTTAAAATTTAAGAATTTCTTAGTTTTAATTTCTAATATATTAAATATTAATAAGTATAATCCACATAATCAGAAGTCCTTAGGATCCAAGTATAAATGGATCCTGAGACCAGGAAGTTTGAGAACCACTGTTCTGGATGGTTAAATATATTGTGTAAAGTTTGCCTCCCCTCTGGGGAAACATCTGAATTAGAGCATTACTATTGATCCAGACTCTGTTTGAGAGGCTCAGAGGTTCTGGAGCAGTTAATGCATTTACACTTAGCAAGCGCCAGTTTAAGAATACCACTTAGGCAGTGTACTTTAGAGTCGCTGCCTGGCAGTTTTCTCTGACATTAGTAGTGATAATAATTTCTAGCATCTGAATGCTTACCATGTTTTAGCTGCTGCTGTAAGGGTTAGGGTTCACTGAACCCCCATCACAACCCCAGAGATACTGTTAGTATGTTGTCCCCATTAAACTGAGGCACAGATGGATTAAACAACTTGCTCACCCTGGCACTCTTTCTGTCTTTGATTATTTTTGGAGAAGAAATTATACTATTTTTAGCAATTTTTTGTTTAAATAGACTTCTGTCCACTAGCCTGCAATCTAGGCATTAATTATAATACAGATTTAGAGTGCAGCTCAGGATTTTAAAAATGATCAGCTTTTACTTGGGGACTGTGTGCACTGCTGCTATTTCAGGAGGATGGTCATCATTTTTTTGAGTCTTAACTGCATTGTCTTAGCTGAGTATCACACTAGAAAAGTGGGAGTGGAAAGGCAGTAGTAAATGCTGAGCGAACATTCATTTTTCTTTGTCCTTCATTGAATAAACAGAGGGAGGTGTAAGTGGTGGCTTTTAAAAACACATGTACATATGTAATACGTATATAATTTCTGTCCTTCCCAAGGAAATAAGGAATTTTTAACTTAAGTTTCTAAAATAAAATTTAGGCACTTAAATTGACCCTGTTTTAATAATATTTGGTTAGTGATACTGCTTCTGGATGGAAATTCAGGCCAGTTAGAAGTTAGTGAATTTATAAGAGATCTGTGGTATCTAGTGAACCACTCTGAAATTTTAGCAACATGAGAAAAGGGATAAGAGAGTGTTGTTTTGATCATAGAAAAATAACTAAAGAAACAGCTCTTGAAAATCTGGTTGGGTCTCAGGTATATTACAAACAGGTGTTAAGTCAGCAAATGCTGCATATCTTTGGGGTGAGGGCACCGTGTGAGACATGAAGATACAGGTAAACCAAGCATTTCTGTGTGCCACCAGTAAGATTCGTAATCACAACACGCACTACAAACCTTCAATGGGTTGAGCAATACAAAGAAAATTATTCTAAAAAAGAAAGGCTTGAGTAAATGGAAATTTGTTTCCAGAAGGAAGAGCAAGCATTATAAATTTGCTATCTTAACCACATTAGCTAATCAGTTTGATGACATTGTAATGGAAATACCAATGAATGGGACTCAGAGAAATCTTGACAGAAAGTTGTAGGGCTTTTCTGGGATAACTGATAGGCAAAAACAGCAAAGAAAAGTTTTGGAAAAAAAATAATCAGTAATCAGTGCTTTCAGTGATGGGGTGGTTATTCCCTTTTGAAGCATGCACTGCATTCCTGTTCTTCTCTAGGCAAGTTTGTATGCAGATAGTATGAAAGTTATTCAGTTATAATGGTTATAGATTTTTACCTTAATATGATGCCTTGAAACCCAAGAGGAGAATCATTGTTTATTTTCTAGTTTCTCATGAATAACTGCCATACACTGGGTTTCTACTATGTGCCTCACCTCTTTGAGGAAGCCCTCCTAAAGCTTCCTCTAATTGCAACAATAGATTAGGTCTCCTCTGGGACCATGGTGCCCTATGTGTATAGTTTTATCGTTGCACGTTCCATTTAGATCATAATTAACCTTTATGTGTCTGTGTCTTCCCCCTGCAGTCACTGAAATCTTCAGCAGAAAGAAGTTACTCTATTTGCCTTTTTCTCTCCGATACCTAGCACAGCTCCTGGCAATGCCCTGCCTACTCAAATACCTTGTCAGTCAGAGAAGTTGTGGCTTAAGTCACAGTTATTAAGTAGCAAAGCTGC
Source organism: Ursus americanus (assembly GCF_024610735.1). Taxonomy (NCBI): domain Eukaryota; kingdom Metazoa; phylum Chordata; class Mammalia; order Carnivora; family Ursidae; genus Ursus; species Ursus americanus. Next base: position 66,339,859 of record NC_142137.1, on the reverse strand, counting down.
TTTTTGAACTTGGGTTGGTCTGGCTTCCCAAAATTACAGTGACATTCAGGGAGTCGTGAGTTTCAAACACTCCCGAAATAATTACTCTTTCTGAACTGATGACTTTTCCTTTCTGTCTTCATTGCAGGGAAGTATGGCCACAGCTGCTTTACCAGAGAGCGGGTCTTCCCTTGCCTTGCGAGCCCTGGGTTGGGGCTCACTTTATGCGTGGTGTGGGGTTGGTGTGATCAGCTTCGCAGTCTGGAAAGCTTTAGGAGTTCACAGTGTAAGTAACTACAATCCTGTAATTGGTATCTGGAATGTTTATTCTACTTTCTGTGGTCTAAATATGCCTGATTTTCAAGAAGTGTGTGTGTGTGTGTGTGTGTGTGTGTGTGTGTGAGAGAGAGAGAGAGAGAGAGAGATTTATACCCCAAGCTAAAAAGCTGTATATTGGGAATGATTGGCTTTTTTTAAACTACTGGTAGGAAGTTCTGTGGACCAGGCTGTGTGTTAGAGGTGAGAATTGACAGTGGTTTGGAATAGGTGGCAGTAAGGGAGTTGATGAAAAGAGGTTCTGGATATATTTTGAAGGTAGAGTCAGCAAGGACTTGTTATACATCGGATGTGAGAGGTGAGAGAAAAAATGAAGTCAGGGATCTCCAAGGCTTTTGGCTTGAGCAGCTGGAAGATGGATGGGGACCAGTGTGAGAGGAGCATGTGTTCAGGGGTAATGTTAGGAGCTCAGTCTGGCGCCTATGAGTTTTTTAATAACTGTTAGATAGCTAAGTGGGGAGTCAAGCAAGCAGTTAGATATAGAAGTTTGGAATTCAGAGGAGAGTACAATGTCAAGATGTAAATTTGAGACTCTTCAGTACATGGGTAGTATTCAAAGCCAGGAGACCAGATGAGCTCACCAAGGCATTGAATGTAGAGAGAAAAGAGGTCCAAGGAAGGAGCTCTGGGCGCTCCCAAGGTTTAGAAGTTGGAAAATATGGAGCAAATTAGCAAAGGAGATTTCTCTACCAAAGGAGAAAACCCAGGAGAACCGGGACAATGGTGACTTGGATGTAGGTGAAGAAGGTGTATAGTGGGGTTAAATCATGTAAGATGAGACTCAGGAGTTCGCCAAGTTAGCAGTGTGGCGGTCCTTGGTGGGTGAAGCCTGAGTGGAGTGGATCTAAAAGAATGGAGGAGATAGATTGTATGTATAGGCATGTCTTGAGTTCTGCTTTACAGGGAAAGAAAGAGATGCGGTCATAGCTGGAAGGGGGACTGAGATCAAGAGAGGTCTTTTTGTTTGGTTTTGTTTTGTTTTAAGTTGGGAGAATTACTAGCGTGTGAGTATGCTGATGGGAGTGATTCCGTAGAGGGGGAATTGCAAGGGAGGACGAGTGATAAGTAATTATAAGCATTACTGAGTTTTTCACATTTGGTTTAATCATAACTGAACATAAGCATTATTGTACTTTTCACTCAGAGCATACTGATAGACAGATAGATGTTCCTTTTCTTCTAGTCCAACTAACCTTTATTTTTAAAGTAACTTTGCTGGCTAGTAATTGTTTATAATGATAAAGTTGTGTTTACTTGGCAAAGTTAGAAAACCTGTGACTGAAGATTTTGGATGATTTTTGTTAACTTCAGTTTTGCTTTTGACCAGTATAAAATCTCTCCTTCCATTGCAGGCATTGTACCAGACATTTTAGACATAGCAGATTATTTAATCTTTACAAAAACTATGAGGCAGATAGTAATATCCCCCATTTTATAAATGAGGAAATCGGGACTCAGGTTAAGTCACTTGTCCAAGATCACACAGCTTGCAATTGACAGGGTCAGGACTCGGACCCAAGTCTGATTTACAAACCTAGATTTTTTTTTCCAGTATTACCTCCCCTAGCTAAGATAGGAAATAAAGGAGTAGCTGGAAGGGGCCAAAAGGAGGGGAAGAAGGTAGTAAATTTGGTTTTGATCGTGATTGGTTTTGACTGTGATCCACACATTCTTGATAATTTGACAGGTTTTACCGGGTATCTTCAATGTGGGCCTCATCTCCCAACATTGTAATTAACATCAGTCAGGTATAGGACTGTCCATTCTTTCCTCATACAAGAGAAGACCTCCTTTTAGCCTTCATTTTCAGTAGGAAAATGCTTAGGGTATAATGATAAAGCAGGATTCATTTGTATATATAATATGAGAGCAGTCATTTGAAAACAAGTAGAAAAAACTGGAGGGAAATATGGTAGAAATGTGTGGATGAATTATGGGTGTGGGGGTGAATTTTTTATTTTACTTTTCTGCGCGTTCCTTAAATATGTATTGCTTTAACAGTAATACTACCTTTTTAAAAAAATGGTGCTATATTTTATTTTTATTAATTTATGCTAAAAATGAAGCACAGTTGCCTAGACGTTCGCAAAACTTTGACTACATGTGAAATATACTTGAGGGCTTGAAAACTTAATAAGGTCATTAAGCTTTTAGTTTCTATAAAAAGGATGGTCTGTTATATTGACTTCATGGAATTGTTAGATGATGTTTCCAGAACTTAGTAATGTAGGTCATAAACTGAGTAATAAAGTTTTAGATATTTTAAAATATAAATAGCCTTTGAATGAGAAGAGTCATAATGAATCGATCCAAATTTTCATAGACCAACAAAATTAAGATATTTAGATTAAGTTATATGCTCAAGAACTTGGGCTTTATGGGTTATCCAGTGCTATTCTAGTTTCTAGATGTGAACTTCTTTGTTTTATGGCACCAATAGGAGGATTATGGCCTAAATAAAATAGTTGGGCAAGAAAAATTATTTTCTGATTGGCACTACTGAATACAAGGACACTTGGAATCTTTTTATATCTTCATGTCTTTAAAACATGAGACTACAAATACGCTGCCTCCCTACCTGTAGGTCGTTAGGGATATCAGTTTGAGCTCCATATCTGAGAAGTCTCACAGAAAAAATGAACCACAGATAGTTTTTCAGGGGCACACCTTTTAAAAGCAGTTGTGTTTATTAATTTGTTCATTCAAAAGACATTTGTGGGCCTACGCTGAGCCAGGCACTGTGCCAAGACAGGGCTCCCCAGTAGATCGTTATTATGGAAGTTTTCAGTTTTAAGACTCTCTAAGCAAATTCTTACTATATGACCCACTCCGAGCCTTGTGGAGAGCAGTATTACATTTCAGTTTTCATTTCGAGAGTTTTGAGGATAATTGTGAGATTGCCCTGAGTCCTGGGAAATGTTAGCTCTGCATGATTAAAGAAAACAATCTTCATCAGAAAATGCTGGACAGAAATGGTCCAGATCTATGCACTCAACAAATAATTGATATCATTCTAGATAAATTCGGGTAAATCAAAATCAATCCCAGTGTCAAATAATTGTTGGTAGCAACCTTGACTCGTCATTATGAAACCCAGTCCAAAAAAAAAAAAAAGGGTGCCATCTACTGGCTGAAGGAGAGCAGTTCACACAGCTACATCTGCAGGCCTGAACAAGGGCATGCTGAAATGCTTAAAGCTCTTCAGTTTCTTAGAAATATTTTGGATTTACACTTTGTTTATCCATAGTTATTGTGGAATTTCATTTCACAAAGAACATGTATAATACATCAGATATAAATTTATATTTTACACAATAGTGTTATTGAATTAGAGCTTCCAAAAAGGGAGAGCTAGTGGAGGCTCTCTTGTCAGCCGACTGAAGCCAGTAGGTGTGCCCAGGATTTAAGGTGGGAGCCTCCCTGCCTTCGTGTACAAACCAGTCCAGATTCAGTGTGGGATCCCCTCACCAGTTCCAGCCTGCTGAACAGCACTGTGGGCCAGCATGCAAGGCCTGATTGCTCAGTATGGATTCATCAATTACTTTGAATTATGGTATTTTATCATCTGATTATGATTGAGGTGGCATTAATTTTATAACAGTAACTTAACTGTGAAAAGAATGAGCATTTACTATGGGCCTGTGGTCCCCTAATGCAGTTAATGATCCCAGATGATCCCAAATGATCCTGGGAAACTGCTGTGTTCAGGCCAGGTTCACACTGTGGCAGTATGATTAGATTCTTTTTATTAGGGGCAAGTATTTTAAGTTTAAAGTAGTTAAAATAAATGCTTGTCAGTGAGTAAATACGGATCTCTAGAGATACTATCTAGTAATTCCCCAATTATCAAAAGAAAAACCAGGGCGCCTTGGGTGGCTCAGCTGGTTTAGCATCTGCCTTTGGCTCAGGTCATGATCCCAGGGTCCTGGGTTCAAGTCCCGCATCAGGCTCCCTGCTCAGCGGGGAGTCTACTTCTCCCTCTCCCTCTGCCCCTCCTCCCCACTTGTGCTCTCTTTCACTCACTCTCTCTCTCTCAAATAAATAAATCTTTTAAAAAAAAGCACCATGTAGGGGCGCCTGGGTGGCACAGCGGTTAAGCGTCTGCCTTCGGCTCAGGGCGTGATCCCGGCGTTATGGGATCAAGCCCCACATCAGGCTCCTCCGCTATGAGCCTGCTTCTTCCTCTCCCGCTCCCCCTGCTTGTGTTCCCTCTCTCGCTGGCTGTCTCTATCTCTGTCAAATAAATAAATAAAATCTTTAAAAAAAAAAAAAAAGCACCATGCCACTTACAATTATTTACATGTTACTCAAGTACAAAGACTTAACTTTTGTACCTTTTCTTGTTTATGTTAAGTATTGATACTTGAAAGGATTTCTGAAAAGATGAGCGTATTTATGGTTAGACTATTTTGCCTTTTTTCCTCCCCTTAGAAGGAAAAATGTTGGATGTATAAATAATTCCTGATTGATGTGACTGGGGGAGCTTTAGGGCTTTTTACGCCTGTGGACTCATCTCGTTCAACATTTGTTGGAGGTTGAGGCTGTCTCAGAGTACCGATCAGAATGACCATTGCTAACATTTACTGCGCCTTGTATTTAATATGCTCATGATACCTGGTGTAGTTAGAATTCACAGATAATTTACAGTTGTTGCCCTCAGAGGAGCTTAAATCTCAATAGCAATAAAACCATGAATGAAAACATTTTTAGTTCTTGTGAAATACTTTAAATCGTCCAGAGACTTAAATTTAAAATTAATTTGTAAATAAAGGGAATTTTTAGTTTAGTTTGTTTTTTACCATGTAGGAAGAGGTATTTGTTTTTATTTACATATATTGCTTACTTTTAAAGAAAAACGTGTTTAGGACCTATCTTTTTTAAAACAAAGATGACTTGGTGTTTCTTTTGTAAAATTATGTACTCATTGTGAAAAAAAAAGAGTGTAGAAAAGTACAAAAAGGAAAACAAAAACCACCAGAAATCTTACTGAGTTGTAATCACTTATTACAATAAAAACATCCCTTCAGACTTCTGTAAGCCTATTCATATAATTGTATATAAATGTTTTACTGTTCTATTCTGGAACCTTTTTTGACTGAACAGCCACAAGACCGTCTTTGCATAGTAGACTGTATAAATCTCCATCACTTTTAATGGCTACATGGTGCTCCATTATATTATAATTTACTTAATCAGTCTCCTGCCAGTAGCATTTAGATTGTAATTTTTCACTATTAAACCCCATATTGAACCTCTGTAGGCATGCATCTTTTTGTACTTTTCTTGGTCAGGAAATTTGTCCTAAAGACAGATGATGTTATTGAATCCAGAGGCATTTAAAAAATGTTTTTGATATCCATTGTTAAGTACAAAGTTTATACATTTAGAAGATATTGACAGTGCATACAGGTTTCCTAGCACCCTTGCCATTAGTGGTTTCTGTTACTTTGAAATGTTTGCCAATCTGATAGACGGAAAATAATCTCTGTCTTCCTTTACTGCCTCTCTCTGAAGTCCCTGCTGCTCTGAAGGCTTTTATGCAAATAATCTGTGATTAAAGCCTTACACATCTCTCCAGTCCCTGTGTTGCCTCCTGATCTGCTGATACAGGTTGCTTCTTTCTCAAGATCCCAGGCTTCCTTTTCCTTAAAAAAAAACGTAGGGGTGCCTGGGTGGCTCAGTCGTTAAGCGTCTGCCTTCGGCTCAGGGCGTGATCCCGGTGTTCTGGGATCGAGCCCGCATCAGGCCTCCTCCGCTGGGAGCCTGCTTCTCCCTCTCCCACTCCCCCTGCTTGTGTTCCCTCTCTCACTGGCTGTCTCTCTCTGTCAAATAAATAAAATCTTTAAAAAAAAAAAGTAAAACATGTAAATAAAACACCTCTTAAATATTTCTCCAAAAATTGGTATTTGTCTTTCCTATTCTAAGAAATATTCTTTAAGGGGCGCCTGGGTGGCTCAGTCGTTAAGTGTCTGCCTTTGGCTCAGGGCGTGATCCCAGGGTCCTGGGATCGAGCCCCACATCGGGCTCCTCCGATGGGAGCCTGCTTCTTCCTCTCCCACTCCCCCTGCCTGTGTTCCCTCTCTCGCTGGCTATCTCTCTCTCTCTCTGTCAAATAAATAAATAAAATCTTTAAAAAAAAAAAGAAAGAAATATTCTTTAAGAGAAGTAATATTATATCTTTCCTCTAGGACAATATTGGATTCATTCTAATAAAATGTATTTTTTCCGGCGCTTTTTTGGTAGCTCCTGCTAAGTATACTTTTTATGTTAATGTTTACGCTCATTTCTTAATGACCTTATGACCAGCTCTGAGGACTTTTGCTAATTACAGTAAAATATCTTTCTTTTGACTTTTTGCTAATTTCAACATCTAGTAGATGTTGTATTAAATATGTTTATTCCTACGCCATTTTTAAGTTATTCGTCTCAAATGAAGCAACACTATAGTGAATGCTAGAGCCACATATGTAAGTAAAACTATGAAAAAGCTTAGAAGTTTTTAACATCTAAGATTTCTAAGAAGGAAATTGACTGTATGCTTTGTACTTTTCTTTGGTTTCAGTCAAAGGTTAAAAACAAATCCGTCTCCTGGCAAATTGTTTAATGGTAGCCACTTCTGAGGTATCTGCAGGGGAAGTCTGAAAATCGACTGAAAATATGTCCCTTTTGCGTCCTTGCCTAATCTAATTTGAGAGCTTCCAAACACCTCTACCAGTGTCTGTCCCCAGGAAGCAAACTTCAGTTCCTTACTCAGATTACCATAACGTCAGCAGACCCAGCTTCACTTCCACTTCCTGATAGTACTTACGAGAATGCCCAGAACACAGAGTCATAATGATCTTGCACAGATAGTTCTGTCAAGCTGAGGGCCTTCAAACAGTGTAAGCATTGAGGAATATATTCCTGGAATCATTTTTAAATTAATTGGAAGTGGCACTGTGCATCACTTAAATTTAGGTCTGAGGTGACAGGAACATCTCTATAATCCTTACTTCCCATTCACCGCAGCTCTAATGGGTGAGGCAGCTGGTGGTAAGAGGCACTCTATGTAATGTGGAAGAGCGATGTGATGACAGACGGAATCATAGGCCCTTGCTCAGTTTAAAATGGGAGATAATGACTAATGTTGTATTTTGTTTTCTGGGGGGGGGGGGGTGTTTTGGCCTAAGCCAAGGGGCTGGAAAAAAAAATCAGCTTTTTTGGCATATTGCCAAAATATTTCTTCTAAAAACCCACCAGTTTCCTTTTATAAGTAAAATAGGGCCCCAAGCGTTTTATTAAGTGGGAATGTGCAACAATTACTAGAAAAGATAAGCTCTGCCATGAAAGCCTTCTTGTTCCAAAGCCTGACACAGATCAGGCTTAATCACCTCAGGAATGTTCCCAGCCTTATTCCACTGGAGGAAAAGTATCCTTGATTTCATTTGGGTTTCCTTTTTCTTTGTCCTTATTTCTAACACAGAGCATAGAAAATTGGACTCACATGAGCAGGTCTCTCTAAATAAAGCACTGTGGAGTGAAGACCTGATAGCCTATGCTTCCCCCTATGCTTAGATGTAAAAGGTATCTATTATTGGTTGGTCACTTAGAAATATCTAAGAATCTATAAAAAAATTTTTATGTGTCTATGTTGATATATTTATATATATTATTATTCATTTACCAGTATATTCTCAAACTGAATTTTCCTGACTGAAATAATTTCTAACAATTTTAAGAAATCTTTTTTTTTTTTTTTAAGATTTTTTATTTATTTATTCGACAGAGAGAGACAGCCAGCGAGAGACGGAACACAAGCAGGGGGAGTGGGAGAGGAAGAAGCAGGCTCATAGCGGAAGAGCCTGACGTGGGGCTCCATCCCAGAACCCCGGGATCACGCCCTGAGCCGAAGGCAGACGCTTAACCGCTGTGCCACCCAGGCGCCCCAAGAAATCTTTTTTTTTAATGTGCTGTGTATCTTTCCACAATGTAGACTTTACTGAACATGATTTCACTATTTTTTGATGGCTCAGATATATCAGTTATTGTTTGCCTCTTGGGCTAATGGATTCTGGCCTTTAATAGTTCTTTATTCTTTCTGTAATTTTTCTCAATCCTAGTTTGGCTCTTATTTTTTCCTTCCCACTATCCCATTTACTTCTGAAATGCTGCTGTCTTATTTTATACATCTTATGCTAGGTTCCTTGCTTTGCCCTTAAATTTTCTCCTTCACAGGGTCCATCTGCCCCGGTGGCTTCATCCACACACAGAGGGCTGCCAAGTCTGTGTCTCTAGTTGACCTCTGAGCTCCTTGCCCATAGACCCACTTGCCTGGACACTGATGCTTGGATGTCCTGCAGGCATCATGTGTGTTCCCACCTGAACTGTTATTTCCTGCCCCTCACCCCATCCCCACCCTGCATCCTACTCCTGGAGTGCTCACGGTGAACGACAGCATCATCCACAGAGCTGCCCCGAAAGACTGTGGATTCTGGATTCTGTTCATGACGTTTTCTTGCCACTGTATCTAATCACTCACCAAGTCTTGCTTCTCCCACACTCCCACTGTCGTTGGAGTTGGAGGTGTCTCCCTGCCCCAAGATTGTCACGACGGATCTCTGCTCTCCCTGCCTCCCACTGGCCTCTCCATAGTCCTAGCTGCACACTTTGCAAGAGGGCTCTGGCCTTCATCTTCCCCAGACTTCTCTCTGCATCTGTACCACTCACTCTGCCTTTTTTCATGTCACCATGGGCAAGGTGGCCATGCTGCTCCCAAAGGCCCACCACGGCCATCTGCCAAAGAACCTTGCTCCCAGAATTGACCTCAGCCTTTGCTAATCGTCAGTTTTCCATCCGCTGCAGCATGTACAGACACATTCCAGTTCCTCCCGCCTCTGCAGATTCTCTCTTGATGTTCCTCGTCTTGCTGCAACCATCAGCGCACTCATTGCCTTCCCTTTCCTAGAACAGATTTCCGGAAAGAGCTGCCGTGGTCACTGCCTGCACTTCCTCCCCTTTCTTTCCTCAGTGCAGCTGCTTTCCCAGCTGCAGCGGAAGCTGCTGGTCAGTGTCCCCAGTGTCCTCCGTGTTGCCACACCCAGGTCTTCTCTCCATCACCCTATTACTTGACCTCTCAGCAACATTTGACACAGTTGAGCATTCTGTCCTCCGCGAAACACTGTCTTTAGGCCTCTGAGACACCTTTGACCTCACTGGCCATTTTTGCACATCTTTGCTGGCTCCTCCCTGGCAGACCTCTAAACATGGGGCTATCCACTGGCTTCATATTTGCATTCTTGTGTTATCCGCCTGTGTTCAGACCCTCAGTCCTCTCAATTATAGTCCTCGGCATTTTAAAACAATCCGTACAATCTGATGTCGGATTTGCCCTGAAGCTGCATGTTGTACATCATCAGCTGTGTGTCCCAGAGGCACGCCAGCAACCTGTGTCTTATCGGAACCCTCGGTTTCCTCACCACCTCTCCTCCTGGCTTGCTCCTCCCCTCTTCTTTCCCATTTCAGTCAGCATCACTCCCATCCCCTCAGTTCAAGCCAAAAACCCAGCAGAGACTCATCTTGGCTTCTCTCATTTCCCTTCCTTCCCTTCATGTCATCTATGGGCAGGTCCCGCTCGTTGGCTGTGCTGCTAAACACAGCCTGGCTCCTTTCCTCTCCTCCACCACCATTCACCTTTTGCCTAGCATAGGGAAGGTTTCCTGGCCTCTCCTTGACTTCCGCTGAACTTTTCCTCCACACAGCAGCTGGAGATATCTGTAAAGTGTCAGATCACATCACTCCTCTGCAAAACTCTTCAGTGGCTCCCAGTGAAGAAGTCTTGTGGGATGGGGGACGCCTGGGTGGCTCAGTCGGTTAAGTGTCTGCCTTCAGCTCAGGTCATGATCCCAGGGTCCTGGGATCGAGTCCTGCATTGGGCTCCTTGCTCAGCTGGGAGCCTGCTTCCCCCTCTGTCTGCCACTCCCCCTGCTCGTTCTTTCTCTCTCTCTCTCTGTCAAATAAATAAAACTTTAAAAAATCTTTAAAAAAAGAAGTCTTGCGGGATGTAGCCCCACCTGCCCGCTGGCCTCCTCTTGTACCACACAATCACCCCTCCCACCCCACCCCCACGCTGCCCGCCCCATGGTACACCGGCTTCCCTCCTGAGGGCCCTTCCTCCAGCTTTTCCGGGAGACTCCTTTCCCGGGTCTTCGAGTGGTGGCTCTGTGTTGGCACTTAGAGTTTCAACCCAATTTCATTTCATCTCCTCAGAGAAGCTTCCCCAGACCATCAGGTATAAAATAAAGTAGCCTCTTTACTCCCACCACTCATTTCCTCTCTGACAGTATCCCCTGTTCTTCTTTACACAGCACTATTGCAAAATGAAGTTATATTGACCATTTTCTTGTTTTATCTGTCCTCACAAAAAGAATGAAAATTTTAGGAAAATGGAGACCTCATTTTTCTTGTTCATTGTTGTATCCTCAGCACCTGTAACAGTGCTAGCACAGAGGATGTGTCCAGTAAACACCTGTTGGATGGAATCTGATCATGGTTTCTGCCATTTTCAATGGTTCACTCCTCCCTTGAGAATAAAATCCAAGTTCCTTGGAATGGTTTGGTCCCTCTGTAATCTGGCCCCTACTTATTCTTTAACCCGTTGGTTCTTAATGGGGGCATTTCGACTTCCCCTCCCCATAGAAGAAAGATATTTGGCAACATCCGCAGACAGTTTTGGTTGTCATAACTGTGGGGGTGGTGCTGGCATCTAGTGGACAGAGGCCAGGATGCAGCTCGAGAGCTTGCACTGCACAGGCCAGGCCCCGCAAAGAGGGACCTGGTGCAGATGTCCTCAGTGCTGCGATCGAGAGTCGGCCTGGTTCTCTCTTTGTTGCACTCAGAGTTCTCGCCTATTGAAAGGCCATGTTCTTCTAGCCTCTGAGCCTTTGTCCCCACTGAACACTTCTTCCTCTTCCTACTGTCCCTGCTGCTGGCTCTGTTCTTTGTCTAGATGGGGTCTTGAGGCAAACTAATCTTTAACTGTTCCAACTGGGAGTTAATCTGTTCTGGCGGTTTTGAGATTGTAAAGGTAACTTAAGTTTCTACCTTTAGGTAAGTTTAAGTTTTTACCTAAATTGAAGGTAACTTCCATTTACAAACATATTCTTCATGTCATTTTTTTTTTTTTTTGGATGACTAGAACTGTTATTGAGGACTGTGGTATTATTTCTATTAATCCAACTGCAGAGAGTAATTGGAGTGAATTAATAAAACCACACCTATGCAATTAGAGTCTGTATCCATAAAATTAAGCTTTGTCAGTTTTTAGCTACAATTTGGTATATTTAAACACGTACCAGTGAATTTTAGTTTGTTTTTCATGTTTTGTGCTACATTAAAATATTTCCTTTTTAATGATTAATATACGTGGCTCTTTTAAGTGTATCAAAAATTACGTGTAGATGATTCCTTTAAAGAACAGAAGTGAGATTTGGGTACTTTATTAGATGAACTTGCCAATTCCTGATATGATATTTGAATACCATAAGTGGAAGTTGATTGCAGTGTTTTGACTTGACAGTCTGCCTTTGTTCTATCAGGAAACAAAGCTTTGTGGCCCTACTTGGGTCCCTCCCCAGCATTCCCAGTATCACTGACAAAGGAAAATACTTTAAGGTGCTGGTATTTGCGAAGACCCCCACACAAGGATTACAAAGTTATATAGACTTTAGTATATGAGCAATAGAATCACAGCCCACTAATTTGTTTTAAAACTACAATTTGCATTTTATGATTTTTAAATCACAAAGAAGACTTTTAAAATAATTATGTTTATATAATGCTCTACTTGCTGGTGAGTTTATAGCTTATAATATTAATACTGCTTTCATTGCAGCTTCTCTCTCTCTCTCTCTCTTTTTTTTTCATATCAAGGGTTTTGTGCAGTGGTTATTTTTTAAAAGCTTTCCAAAGAACAAACCATTTTTTTAAAGGATGAATATATTCTCTCTGCCATTAAATATTTGTTTTCCTGTGTTTCTAGCACTGTAGAATTTCTTTCTTTTTGTATGTTCTGACTTGGTAGGTATTGGCTTTGGCTTTGAAAACAGTTAAGAAATCTTTTAGCTTATCCATATCTTTATCTGAAATTTATACATCAGCCTTGCGAAGAACCCCAGACAGGCACCTACACATTTTATCTAACCCTTACTTTAGAATTTTGGCACCAAGTGGATTCTCCAGCTGTGCCTTTCCATTTCTCTCACCTTTCAGCCCTCTAGCCTTACTTCACTGGATTCTATACTCATTCTTTTCTACCATGAATATTTACAGAATTCACTTACCAAGCTCTGTTCTAGAGGGTGGTGACATGCTCTAAGTAAAAGGTGATCTCTTTGGAGTGACAAATTCATAAGTAATTACATTTAATAGTGTGTGATAAATCCTACAATGGAGAGAGGTACAAAAGACACTGGTGGTATAGGAGTTTTAAAAGTCACTTCTGCCTGGGGGAGTGTAGAAGATTGAGAGGATGAATTATTTGAACCAGACTCCTAGATAGAAAAAGGGCAGGGGAGCTGGGGGTGAGAGTCTAGGCAGAAGGAATAGAATGACTTAGTTGCAACAACTGCTGGTCCAGAGACTTGCTGGTCCTCTTCATTTCCTGCTTCCTCCCTCCTAAGTGATGTAATCAAGCATAATCCTGCCATTAGCTATAATATTATGCCGTATTTTGAATAATTTGAGTTAGGTTTTCCATTCAAAAGGAATAAAGAGTCACTGAAAACAGGTTATTAGAGAGCTGTCTGGCTATATTTGGTTTCGCATATCTTTGAGTAGACCCAAATCTACTCTGGAGGTCATGCACATCTCTTTGTCTTTCTTAGTTCTTCCCTTCTTATCTCGAGACTTACTGTAAATAAAATGCTGCTTTGTTTGAGGTATTTTTATTTTGGAGTGTGTTATTTTCTCAAAATTGATTTAGTTGTGGCTGAGGGGAAAAACTGAAGAGGCAGCTGTCAGAGATTTTATTCCTGAAGAGGTTCAAACTCTAGAAAGAAAATTACTTTAGAAAGAAGTCATCTAGCTAAGAGTCTTTATGTGCTTGAATTTCTTCCTCAAGAACACTTATCTTGGAAAATGACTCGACTGGTCAAAGGAATCATTATAGGAGGAAGGTGGGAACAGGCATCAGGTTAAAACATTTCAATTATGACTGGGGTAAAAGAAACTATCAAAAGTTGGTCTTTTAAAAGGATCCCTCTAACATGTTAGCCACCATTAAATAAAGATGATCATTTAAAAAATTCCAGTTTTCAATTTGACAGATGGTTACCGTAAATCTGACCACCATTGTGGAGAGAACTCATGTATGTGGTGCTCTCACCATTTTGTGTGTCATGGAGTTTGTGACCCCATACTCTCTAACCGGGGTGTCTGGTCCCTGCTAGAGTGCTGAGTCACGCTGAAACAGGATTGCAGGAATCCCAATAATAGCCACACTTTTCTACCCCTCACCAACTCCTTTACTTATTATTCCTATTTTTCTGGACTGCATTTCAGTGGCAGAAAGAAAGAGAATAGCTTTCTAAGTCCTAAATATGAAATACTCATTTTGTCAAGATTTGGTGTTCTGAAACTGAAATTCTTTTGTTTGTTTGTTTTCTGACTGGGAGGGGGCTGGGAGTGCCAAGAGCCCTATTAGGGAAGAACATATTGCTCTCTCAGAAAGAAAGGAGAACTTTGAGGAATGATTATATGGTCAGAATTCTGTTTCTAAGTGGAGAGAAAGTGCCATTTTTATTTGGACTTCTATAGTTTACTGGGTTTATTAGGGTATATATTTATATTTCATCAGATGTAAAGCTGCTATCTCCTTAGTAACTTCCAAGGGAGTTTATAAGATTGACCAGAGAAATGCAGAGGAGGGCAAGATATACTGATGCCCTGTTGTGTACTGGGCAGTATCTGTTTTACTGTTTAAATCAATTATCTGATTTGTGTGTTGGTCAAAATTTGCCATTTCAAGGACATTTAAGATATATCTTCATTTTAATAGAAGGCTATCTCCCCACCTTTCGACTTAAGAAGTTGTTTTTAATCAGGACTCTGAATCACAAGCTTTCCTTTGGCATGAGAAAGAAGTAACAGCGTCTCGCCGTGAGTTTTCACTGTTGGGCTAGCGCACTGCCCCTTGTCAGCTGCTGCGACTTCCCCACAGGTGTGGGTCATGGTCGTGACTGGTATAAAGGCAGTGGAACCTTTCCAAATAGAAAGTTCTCAGATTGGACACAAGATAAAACAGGAGTCCCACTTCTACAGATGCAGAGAAATGGTGAAGGCGGCCATTTGGAGACAGAGCACACACATCTTATTCTTCCGGCAGGGATACAGATCAGGAAATTTAACCCCATTTTTATCTGTACTTATTGGGATTATTTTTACTTGGCATCTGTAGCAAAAATAGAAAATCAGTAATCCCAGGGATTTGGGTTGGCCCATTATACACGTTAAAAATTGCAGAGAATTCGTGTTTATAAAACTTTCACCTCAGAATTTATTTGCTAGAGAAGCCCTTTTCCCACCCCAGGTACCTTCCTGCGGGCCCTCGAGATGCCCCACCCGCCAGCCGCTTCGCGCAGCCGCAGTATCGGGCTGCGGGGCCCTCCGACACCACGGCCTTGCGCAGCCGCAGTAGTGCACTGGGGGGGAACCTCCCAACAGCCACGGGCTTGCGCAGCCGCAGTAGCGGAGCGGGTGTCTAACGGTCACCCGCAGCGTTCCTTCACACCTCAAAGCTTGCGTGCCGCTTCCCTCCTTTCTCTTCCTCCACCTCTCGAGTGAGTCGCCATGAGCTGGGCTGTGGGCGTCCTGCGGGCCAGCCGGAGAGTGGGCTCTGGGAGAGTGAATTCGCTATGTCCCCGCCGGCCGGCGGGCCTCCCGCTCACGGGGGCATGGGCCGTCACCCCCGTGTCTAAGATGGCAACCGTAAAGTGTGAACTTATAAAGAATTTCACTTCCGAGGAGGCCGTTCATCACAACAAGGTCTCCATTATAGGAACCGGATCGGTGGGCATGGCCTGTGCTATCAGCATCCTATTAAGGGGCTTGACCGATGAACTTGCCCTTGTGGATGTTAATGAAGACAAACTGAAGGGTGAGACAATGGATCTTCAACATGGCAGCCCTTTCATGAAGATGCCAACTATTGTGTCCAGCAAAGATTACCTTGTCACTGCGAATTCCAACCTTGTGGTCATCACAGCAGGAGCACGCCAGGAAAAAGGGGAAACACGCCTTAATTTAGTCCAGCGAAATGTGGACATCTTTAAATTAATGATTTCCAGTATTACCCAATATAGCCCTCGCTGCAAACTGATTGTTGTTTCCAATCCAGTGGATATATTAACTTATGTGACCTGGAAGTTGAGTGAATTTCCCCCAAACCGTGTAATTGGAAGTGGTTGTAATCTGGACACTGCCCGTTTCCGTTTCTTGATTGGGCGGAAGCTTGGTATCCACTCTGAAAGCTGTCATGGGTGGGTCCTTGGAGAGCATGGAGACTCGAGTGTTCCTGTGTGGAGTGGAGTGAACATCGCTGGTGTCCCTCTGAAGGATTTGAACTCAGATATAGGAACTGATCAAGATCCTGAGCAGTGGAAAAATGTCCACAAAGATGTGATTGCTAGTGCCTATAAGATTATTAAAATGAAAGGTTATACTTCTTGGGCCATTGGCCTATCTGTAGCTGATTTAACAGAAAGCATTGTGAAGAATCTTAGAAGAGTGCATCCAGTTTCCACCATAATTAAGGGTCTCTATGGAATAAATCAAGAAGTATTCCTCAGTGTTCCATGTATCTTGGGAGAGAATGGTATTGCAGACCTTATAAAGATAAAGCTGACCACTGAAGAACAGGCTTGTCTGAAGAAGAGTGCAGAAACACTTTGGGAAATTCAGAGGGAGCTCAAGCTTTAAAATTGTTTGCAACTACCTTTCTGAAGTTATTGAAGGGATAGTAGTTACAGGGTTGTGTATGTCAATTTTTTTTTATAAGCTTCAATTTCTAGAAGTTGGAAACAGGAAAGAAAGTAGAGTGAGTTGCCTGTTTGTTTAGTCCCCCAGCTTTTTTATTCAGCATCCAGATGTCAGGATTATTTTTTCCCCACAATTCCTAAGTGATTGCATCAGAGGAGGTGTTTTTGTACCACTGATGTAGCAGTACTTGCTGTGTGTGTGTATGTGTGTGTTTGTGTAGTTGCTCTTTGGTCCAGAAAGGATTAGGATATAGGTGTTTGTGTTACAGAAATGATAAGTTTCATTAAGTACATGTTCTTTCATTCTGGATGGCTTATACTTATTATGTTCATTTATATACTGTTTTTAAGACGTTGTAACTTCCTCTACAATATAAAAATAAATGTACATACAGAAGTACTTTCTGTAATGGAGTCATCAGCTGTCTTAATTCCCCTCTGACAGTATCAGCTGGGCCTTAAAGGCATTATAAAATGGGAGCTACGAGTAGGTCCTGTTTGTTGAGGGGCAGAGGGGAACATGCACACACATGCTCATGTATGGATGCCAGTGAAGCAGAATCATTAGGTTAAAATATGAAAATAAGAGTGATCTGGTTGGTAGCAGTTATAAAGTGTTTAATGCAGTAAAATATAAAGCTTTTAGAAAGAGGCCTGACAGAGATGGAAAGTGTTACTGCCATTTATTCAGCAGGGAAGGGAAGCATACTTAAATTTTGGAGTTGCTAAAAACAAAGCCTGACTTAAATTATCTTAGAACTGCCTCTGAGAACCTGACCTGTTAGCACGTTAAATCAGGAAGCGTGTTACAAACTGTTCTTGTTAGGCCCGGTCTTATCAGCAGAGTGGGCCCTGGCCCTAAGATGCTCCAGGGTCATCCCTGTTGCTCAGTTTATTTCATATTAATAGAAAGCGTTTGTTTTTGAATTTTGCCCTGTTGTTAATCAGTGTCATAAAAATTGGTTATTTTAATGAGTACTTCAGGGATTATATTTCTCAGAAAGTTAGACATTCATTTTTTATTCCTAAATCAATTGACTTTACCGTAGATTCTAGACTATATGCGTTTGATACAATGAGGGTTTAGGAGAAAGTGAAGATGCTTGTCAGACCTTTACCTAAATGATGTACTAATAACTTAGAAAATAAGGTTTTTTTCAAAAATCTATTTTAGAGAGCGAGTGAGCACAAGCAGGAGGGGCAGAGGAAGAGGGAGGGAGAATCTCAAGCAGACCCTGCTGAGTGCAGAGCCTGATGCAGGGCTCCATCTCACAACCTGGAGATGACGACCTGAGCTGAAACCAAGAGTCAGATGCGTAACCGACTGTGCCACCAGGCGCCCTGAGAAAGATTTTTAAATTCATGTTAGCTTTCCTAATGCAATTGAATATTAAATAAATAAAATGGTGTGTTCAAACATATCTCAGGATCCATGTGGATATCAGCAGGACTAATCAAAATTGAAAGATACCAGCATCTCCTTTCTAAAGCCAGTTCTGGGATGCCTGGGTGGCTCAGTCAGTTAAGCGTCTGCCTTTGGCTCAGGTCAGGATCTCAAGGTCCTGGGATTGAGTCCCTCTGGGCTTCTTGCTCTGTGGAGGGCCTGCATCTCCCTCTGCCTGCTGCTCCCCCTGCTTGTTCTCTCTCTCTCTGACAAATTTAAAAAATAAATAAATAAAGCCAGTCTTGCTTAGTTGAATTTTATCAAGTAGACATAGGACAGCAGTCCGCCCCCAAAAAATGACCCTTTACCGTAGTGATCAGGGTTCCCATACTATTTTATTGGAAACATCTAGAAATGTTCTGATTACCCAGGAAGTAGAATCATATAATGGGACTGATTTATGTACTGAGCTCTCTGAAAGTGGGAAGAATGGTGGTTTGGTTGTTCCAGCTGATTCTAAGAGCTATTTAAGCTTAACTGCACAGAGTTCCTCTTCCCCTTTGTCCAGCCCTCGAGTTTTTATTCACCATGTTTCAGCCAAGTTTAATGTAATTTTGAGGGGGATCAGAGCATGCCCTAGATCTGTTTTGTAATTCTCTTCACTGTGTCAGTCAGGATAGGCTGAGCTATACTACAGTGAAAAATAGTCTCCAAATGTGTGGCTTACAATAACAAAGGTTTATTTCTCTTGTAAAATCCACCGTGAGTTTACTTGAGTCTCTAGGGGAGCTGTCCTACACAAGGTGGCTTCGTACCTCAGATTGTTTTGATTTTGAGGAACCTCTGTAGTAACACAGGTTTCCATTATTTCCATGGAAAGGTAAAAGTGACCTGGAAACAGCTGCAATTAAATTAACTTCAAGAGGATGGAGAAGTAGAACCCCTTTATATCTAGAAGTACATGATTTCTGGTTATCAGTGAACATTGATAATAATCTGCCATACCATTCTAAATAAAATGGTAGCCATGGTAAGAGTATATATGGTTTTGAAGTCCTTTTTAGTGAAAGCTGGTATGTGATTAGAGGTTATAGAGGTACCAGCTCTTTCCAGGTCACAGAACCAGATTGGCTGTGGTGAAAGAGCCCTGGACATCATCCAGTCAGTTGTACTTAGAAAGCATGTCACCATGGCTGGGTTAACCTCTCTGCCCTCTGGTTTCTCATATGTAAAGTGGTGGTTCTCATTTCTGCCACATAGAATTGTAAAGACTAAATAATAGCCTGATGCTTGGTACAGTGCCTGGCACCCAGGTAATCTCAAATGGCAGACATTTTTATTCCTGTTCAAATAACAGAGTCTTACTCTATTTTATGAAGAAGCTGAATTTCCAAGTTCTTCAGAATTACTCTTGGCACCATAATTATTGACATATCCAAAGGCTTTCTCATCATTTGGTCCTATAGAGCTTTCATCATTCTACCTCTAGCACTCTCGTCCTGCAAGAGGCAATTGAAGCTAAATGAGCTAGTCAATGGCAAAGACATTTTACAACTTGAGCTTTTAATTCCAATAACTGCTTATTTTTTTAAGAATAGATGCTGTAAGGGTTTTCTCAAATTAATTGGGTACATCTCCTGAGCTTTTAAGTTTTTCAGCACACCATATATTAGACCAAAAGTCTTCATGTTGTTTTTTTCCGGCCAGGACATGCCTGATAAATGTGCAGCAGTATCCCATGTCTCACTCCCGGCATACTGGCTATATGGACCTTCAAAAAGCTGTTGCAGTGTGAATGAGAGTAACATTATTAGAGGCATAATCTTTCTTTTTTTTTTTAAAGATTTTATTTATTCTTTTGACAGAGATAGAGACAGCCAGCAAGAGAGGGAACACAAGCAGGGGGAGTGGGAGAGGAAGAAGCAGGCTCATAGCAGAAGAGCCTGATGTGGGGCTCGATCCCATAACGCCAGGATCACGCCCTGAGCCGAAGGCATACGCTTAACCGCTATGCCACCCAGGCGCCCCTAGAGGCATAATCTTGAATCTATTCTAATATCTAAAAAGTTCCTCATACCCAGTCTTCAGAATGTCCATATTAGTGACAAAGTACTTATAATAGGTTTCCCAGCTGTCATGACACTGTATTTGAGAACTGCCTTAGAAAGTAGTACTTCCTAATAATATGACAACCCATCACTGTTGGACACAAACATTGGGACTTAAGGTTCTTGAGCAATGGGCTCATTGCCCCGGGGGGTGCCATTCCGGTCTTAGTCTTTGTGGAGAGCAGCCCCTGGGGTTGTGCAGTACACAGTGGCCCTGCTTAGAAGGGTAGCCCTGTGACCCATAGCCAGGGTCCAACTCTCCCTGGTCAGAGGAAAAAGGGAAGAGGAGGGAAGAGATCCCAGTGTTTGCAAAATGCTACCGAGTAAAACTGAGTTGCTGGATGGAGACTAGTTCCCAGCATGCCCCATCCTCCCGAAACTTTTGGGATATAGGGTAGGGAATGATTTCTAGCAATAGCTGTCACTGTTATTGTGGAATCCAGTACACTGGTGTTCTAATCAAATTTGCTTAAATTAACCCCGAAAGCTTTTCAAGCACATCTTTAAGCAGGAGAAGTTCTGTTGGCCTGTGATAGAGTATCACTGTAAGACCAACACCTCTGAACTGCATATCAGAAATTGACAGAGGTGAAAAAACCTGAACGTTTTCATTTCCTATCCATATAACAGAAATAGTCCAAACTTAATAATCTGGTGTGGAACCCCTTTGTTTAAAGCAACATATGAGGCCCTGTTTAGAACTGAAATGTGGACTCTGGGTTTCCATTTCCACAGCTGTAAAATTAAAGAAGAGGCCTAAATAGTGTTCTTTAGCCACTTGCCTCACTTCCTTGACCTCTCTTTGAAGCCTGTCTCTTCCTGATTGGCTCTTTTTCAGGTAAGATTCCTCCTGGGGGTTCAGTAACTCATGACTCCAGAAGCAAGTAAATGAAACAATCCTTGGAAAATTAAAGGCAAGAAAAAAGATCAGTCCAAGAGGAGGAAATGGGAGCACAGCTCCCCACGCGGAAGTAGAGCAGCCATGCTTTACCCCTCCCCAGACCTCATCTGCATTCCCCAGCTTCTCCCTTCTCAGCAACGGCCTGTGTTCCACATCCCTGAGAAGGCGAAATGCTAAATGATTCTCTTCATGTCCTCACTCTCTGACAACCCATTTGAAAACTGTCATTAGGTTTAGTTGTGACAGATGTTCAACCAATAAAGGTGAAGAGAAAGAAGTAGGTAGCACGTTGCAGACCCTGGGCAGAGATGTCTTTGAACTGAGAAAGTCTATGCAAGAGTCCTCAGTGGGGCCATGTTAGTATTTTGGACAAAGCAGTTCTTTTTGTGGTCACGTTAGACATTTAGAATCTGCTGCCCCCCACGCAAATAGCAGTTCCCTGTGATTATGACAACCAAAATGGCAACACATGATTTGAGAACTGCTGTTTGGAACTACAGTTTCCAATCCCTCCGCAGTACTGCCTCTAGTCGACAGCCTCTCATGAAGGATTCGCCACAGTACAAGCTGGAGAGTTGCATGGAGGATGGGGCTAGGGAGAGACACACGTGCCGTGAACGTGTGTGTCTTGAGTGCTGGTGTCTGGGACCCAAAAATTGAGCTGGCCATAGAATAGGTAACCTTATGGATCTTCCAGTGTCAAAATACGTAGCCCAAAATGATATTGAACTGTAAAGTAATGCTTTTAACAAACCTACTATATTATTATACATATCCATGTGAACTTTGTTCTTGGAACACAGCACTGACGATGATGACAATAGCTAATATATGTTGAGTACCACCATGGGTTAGGTGCTGTGCTTTCATCCTCACAGCCCTATAAGCCGGTAATGATCTCCGTTCTACACTTGTGGCAACTTCTGCTTAGAGAGAAGAAGCAGTTCTCCCAAGTAGTGGAGTTAGGATTTGAACAGAGAGGTGTATCTGATACCAGAGTCCGTGCTGCTCATAGCAGTGCTGCAGGGACCGGGGTGAATGCCTAGGAATTGACAAGTCCTGAGCATGCCACACTTGCTGAATTTAGAAACAAGGTAAGGAATCAGCTTCAAAATGAAGTGAAATTAAAAAAAAACAAAAAAACATTAGCCGACTCTCAAAATAACCACTCCAAGAAATGACTTTGTGTTGGAATGAGTCCAGGGTGCTTCACAGATCTGATGGAGGGGCTCCGTATCCTTGAGAAAGGCGGGTAGGATATGGCCGAGGCGAATACTGTAAGGCCGTGCCATAGTGCTGACGTGATAGCTTCACAACGGGACCAGATGGGTTAAAATAATGCATCAAACGGCGCGTAGCTGGGACCGTCTAATGTAAAGACTGTCCAGCTCCCGTAATGAGTGTTGCCTTCCCTTAGGGCAGCGTGCTCTGCAGGTGGAGCCCGGTGCTCCGGGTCGACACTGCATCTTAAAGATCTTCCAACCCCTGCTCCAACTGTCAGGTTCCAGATCTGCCTCCGCCGGTATAACCTCTGCACAGACTCTTCAACACTGTCTGGTACATGAGAACATTCTAGTCTATTTGCCATCCACTGATTCATTCTTCATTAACCTCCTACTGAGTTTCTTCTCTCCACTTCTTCCTTTTGGCTCCAAAATTCTTGGTATATTTAAGATAAACAGACCGCCCCCCCCCAAAAAAAAAGACCCAGAACTCCCATTCTCAGCTGCATCTTCATATATGAAAGCCAACAATACATAGCATTCTTCTGGTAGGAAATAAATATGGAGGGTTGACAATTTATGCTGCTTTCCAGATTCAGAATGGCACTTTATGTTACTGAAAGCTCAACAGGTTAATACCTGGAAGAAGAAAAGAGGTGTCTCGTTTCCTTTCAAGGTAGCTAGAGCAGTCTTTACCTTTTATTGTACCCGCAAGTTACGAAGTATCATTTGGGCAGCAACGGGGTCTCTAATTGCTTTGGTTTTTTTCCTCTTTTAATTTTGATAACTGATTTTTTTTCTTCTTTTAGATGAAAGACTTTCGAAGTAAAATGCAATCAATATTTCCAGCAGTTCCCAAGAACTCCGAAACGTCTGTTGAGTGGGAGGAAGTGTTGAAATCCAAATGAGATGAGCATGGTGGGGGAAGTCTAATAAAACAACTTTCGTGGAAAGGGTGGCTTTGGAGATGCCCCGGAAGCGAAGGGACTCCCCATTTACCGTCAGGAGCGTGTGCATTGTTGACTGAACCCATGGGATGGATGGCGTTCAGTGTCCACATAGGCCCACAGTCTGTGTGCTTTCCTTTAAATTGATATGGGCGTGTGTGTGTGTGTGTGTTAAGGTTTTCCCAAAATTAGGAAGATTCTTTAAAAATAATTATATGAATAACCTCTCTGTGGAGACGATCTCAAGGGTAATAGCTTCTGTTTATAACCGCTAAAACCAAGTTTTGTACCTGAAAAAAAATGCATAATAATATACGATGGAAAATCTTCATAGACAGACTCCTAACAGCACTAGTACCTCAGTGTGTCTAATTAAATGAGTTTCCACAGCTTTTCTGGTTGGTATGTGATTGTCGGACTTGGAAGGCTTGCTGCTGTTGGGCCAACTCCACAGTGACAGGTTAATGGGGAAACACTGTACGTCAGTTAGCTGATGAGCTCACCTCAAGGCCCTGTAAATTCTCAGAGAGAAGAAGCCAGTAACAGATTATGATAACCAAAAAGGTAGTCATGCTAAAATAATAATGGTATTGTGGATATAAAATGTACTTTTTTGAGAAGTTGGTTCTGTGTCCCTAAACATTGACTAATAGTTTGTAGTTTTATCTCGCTTGTTAATGTAAAAATAGGCCATTTATCACCTGTCTTATCAAATATTTTTAACCAGAAAGTTATGTAGGTACTGAGTCCCAATACTAAGTGGTTAGTACTGCCTCCCGATGGATTCTTCCACACGCGCCCAGCCCTTTCCTGTCCTCCATGATCTCTTAGAGAAAACAGAGGGTAATGTCTACATTGCAATTATTTTTACTGGAGATGAACATTTTTTAAAGAAAGTACTTTAATATGTCAGTATATCCCGAAAAGTATGGTTGGATATCAGTAGTGCAATTTCTTTATAATTACTTAGGCTCTAATTAGCAATCAGGTTTAATAAAGTACATTTGAAATTTTTCTGTTATAATGAAACCTTTTAGTTCTAAGGAAAATTTTCAAATGAAATGTCAAGTGCATAATGTAACATTTTTCTCTGGACCACGTTACCCTGTTAAATTTGCTGTATTGTTAATTAATTAAACAGGTGTAAGCAGCATCTGGGATTCATACGTAACCTGTTAAAAATCCAGGACTAAAAGGAAAAAACTGTGGAATTTATCAGGGCATACGGAGTAGCAAAAACTCTTCGCCCAGCTTTCAACTAAATCTCTAAGAAAAGCTTTCTAGCCTCTGAATGGGATGAAGGAAGGAAAGACACGAGCCAAACTGAACAGGCTGTGTCCATATTACTGGCCTGAGTCTAGGAGCATGGTGGGTATGCTCCCTTCCCACAGGGCCTGGCACATGGGAGGCCTGAGGAATGAATGTTTAGACACATACTTCTGTGGCATGCCTCATGTTTACAAACCCTTTTCATTTATGTCTGTTGTCCTTGAGGGATGGCAAGGTGGCCCCGTAAGAATGATCGTGAATCACCTGCAGAGGGAAGGTTGACGGGCACAGAGTCCCTAGACTACACCAGGCATAGGCTCTTTAAAAGCAGAAATGAAGTAACAAAGATGAAAATTTAAAGGAAAACAAGCTATATGACTGAAGTGGTATTTTTCTACAGTCAGAACTCAGATATCAGAAGATTTAGTCATTTGTCTATTCCTTTTATACCAGAGGCATATTGTTAAATTAGTTAATGGAAAGGAAAAATGTTTAACAGATAATGTTATTCTTTATGTGAAGTACCATCTGTGTATTGAGTTCTGAATGTTCCTGGATATGGAAGAGAGGAAATGTTATGGAACTGCAAGTTTGCCGTCTTTGCTGTCTTTATCTTGGGTAGAGTATGACAAACATAATCACATTTATCTCCCGGAGCATAAAGAGTTTTAATCACCCTATTAACCAGGATGACATTTTTCACAGACTTAAAAAGGAATAGAACAGACATTATCTCCCCATAAGCAATCCATTTCATGGAGTCTGAGCACTAGAAATTTTTTAAACGATGGATAACACAAGCCATTTCCATCTCATGCATAAGCCAACATTAAGGCGGCTTTCCATAAGAACGTTGCTTACACTGGTTGAGTGTTAAGCTTTACGTTTAGAATCTCAGCACCAAAAGAGCTATTAGAGAAAGCAATATAGAGAAAATGTGATGGGCAGGGAGGGGCAACTTCCCAGGCCTCCGGATTCATTCACGAAAAAAACCCACATGGATTTCAGGAAGTTATTGCGGCCCCGTAAAAATGTATCCATGGGCTGCTGTTATCTTCAGAGTCAAGAAGATATGATTTCTAAACAACCCCAGAATGAAAAATAGGGCACGGGAAGTGCCTCTCATGATGCTGAGCTGCCTATCTCTACAAGAAACGAGGATTCCAATGAGCCGGAGTTTGAGTGAGCCGCTGCCGGGCCCAGCAGCGCGGAGGCATGACTGCAGGTGACCCTCCTTCTGTCGCACTGACATAGGCCGACGTCGGAAGAACCTTGCTTAGTGCTCAGTCAAAAGGTGGCACCTAATCACCTCGTCTGTCATACATTCTGCTTCGTTTCACGGACAGTATGGGACTCAACGTGCAAATTAATCATGCAACCTAAGGGGAAAATATAAGAAATTAAGAAGAAAAAAAAAAAGCCCATGGGGACAAAAGTAATTAAAATCCACTGAATTTAGCTATTTCACTTGGGGCAAAATTTAATCTCTCCTAGGTTTGGTTCCTGGAGAATGTTGTATATTGTCACCAATTTTCATGTGTCTTCTTTAAAAATAAAGCAAATAGTTAAGTATAAATTAAAATCAGCCAATAAACTATAAAATTATTTCTCCAAATAGTTAAATTTCTCACGAAAGGCAGTAAAATACAGATTTTTATAGTATTTTATCATATTCAAGTGAGATGCTTTTCCTTTCTGCCAAGAGTCATTGAATAATATGTCAAGTATTGGGGTCTCTATATTAGTGTTATCAGGATTAATTATCAAAGGCTGTGCTTATATAAGAGGAAAGTAAGCATCTCTTGCAAGCAGTGACATTAATCTGTAATAATGAGTGAAGCTGTTAGCAAATTTTGTCTGATAGTACATAACTCAGTTTGGGAGAAAATTAGACCAAGATGCACATAGAGCTCAACTTTTCTGCCCAAGTAGTAGTGGAGTGATTCAGGACCTAGTTTGTATTTCTCACATAAGCTTGTCTCATCATTTGGTGAGGCATGATCTCTTAGTAAAAGAGAAAGGAAACAAAACAGTAGTGGACACAGGCAAGAGATGGTGTGAATGTTCTCAATGACAGAAGGGTAAAGGCCATTCTTTTTTTTCTTTTTTAAATTTCATTTTATTTGAGAGTGTGAGTGAGCATGGGGGGGCGCAGAGAGAGAGAAGCAGACTCCCTGCTGAGCAGGGAGCCTGACATGGAGCTCAATCCCAAGACTCTGAGATCATGACTGAGCCAAAGGCAGATGCTTAACCAACTGAGCCACCCAGGTGCCCATAAAGGCCATTCTTCAAGGACTCTCTTCAGAAGCTCCATCAGGCAAACCCAAGTAGCTTGGCACATCCATACAGCACCTACTACCTGCTCTTCTGAAAACGCTCCAAAATCCCTCTTCATGCCGACCCTGCCTGATGCCCCGGCTTAGAGCGGGAGTCCGGGCCCGCAGCCCGACAGATGGCCCTCCACCAGACATATCCAGGGGCCTGCCTGCAACTTGAGGCTCCCGACCACAGACTTGGGGCTCCAGCCAGCGTGGGCCCACTGTCTGAAGAGAACACAAGTGCCCACAGTGACTTAGAGATCCTTCCGTTGGGATAGAGGTTACAAAGCTTAAGAAAATTCTAGTGTCGTAAATCTCATGCAAAAAGATACGAATGATTGAGTGACTGAGGAAACCCTTTGCTCTGAAGCTTGCCTGTGGGCCAGCCCCAACTCTTCTCACAGATTTTTATTACAGATGATCATAGTAAAGTATCTGTGGGAACAGCACATCATCGAGCCTACCACATCCCTGTCTAAGAGGAGGACTCCTTTTATGCGACACAGTGAGAAGGGAGGCTCCTCCCTGGCGGTCAAGACTACATGGAGATATATGGCCCCCGGACCTTGTTCAGGCCTATCCGGAGCCAGAGGCAGGTGGCCCTTCAAGCTGGGGCTCTCACTCAACAAATCAACTTGTGCAGCCATTTTCCCTGTGTCTTTCCAAATCTCTCTCACATACAAAGATGTTCCCATGGCAATTGTCCACATTTGACATCTCTGATACGTCGACTGACAATGAGTTGCGGGTAGAATCCGTATTCTTCACAGGAGTACCTTTGCTCCAACTTCTCAGTATTCCAGATATTAGCAAAGGAACAGGGAATGAAGGGCTGAGTTAAACACAGGTCCGGTGAGACCTTAGAGAAGCATCTGCTCCTGGACAGGGAAGCCAGCGCTCATCCCTGCGTAGTCTCTTCAGGTTCACGACTAAACCCATAGTAGGCCCTTAGTAATTACAGGAAGGGAGGGAGGTAAAGGGGGAAGGGGATGGGAAGGAAGAAAGGAGGGGCGGAGGGGAGGAAAAGCAGGGGGTGGGGTGGGAAGAGGGAAGTCCTCACTGGGAAAAGGGCCCCTGCATCCAAGACCACACATCCAGCTCCTGGTGAAGCTGACTGATGACCCTCCCCTTCTCACCCATGCTGACCACATTGACCTCAGCCACCAAATCTCAAGAAAAATAAAAATCACATCAGAATGATGAAAGATGAGTATCTGCGATGGGTCCTGGGCCCTTGCACGGGTCTTCTGACCAGATAGTTCAAAAATTAAACATTAAAAGCAAGATCCTAATGCATTTACCACGTCTGACAAACTGGGCAGGAAGAAACAGAGAAGATGCGCCGAAAGAAGCAAGTATTGCTCAGGACGACCCCGTGCCCCGCCACGGAGAAGAACCGTGTAGAACCCAGTCAGGCTCCCAGGAGGAATGATGGGGGAGCGTTCTCTGAAAACACAAGATCCAAGAACAAAAACAAAAATCCCTGGCTTCATTTTAGAAACTTCACTCATTTTGGAGACTTCACTCTCTAGCAACAGTGTCTAGACATAATCCCCCCTCATCTCCGGCGGACGAGTGTCATTCTGCAGCTGGGGACCCCGAGCTGCAGCTGGACTCCGAGGACCCGGGAGCGGGAAGGGCGCCCCCGCGCCCGGGGCTCGGCTCACCTGGCCAGGTCGTTCGCCGAAGAAAAGGACCGAAGCCACCCCGCCAGCCACTTCCCCGGAACCTGACCCGCCCTAGCACGAAGTCAAGTAATTCTGCCTCGTCCAGCCCCTGTGCGCCTTTGCTGGGAGCCGCAGCGCCCGTGTCACCGCTGGCCAGCGCGCAGTCACACAGGAACCACCTGACGCGACAGCCCCGCGGGTCCGCTGCTGTGCCTGCCGGAGGCCGTGGGCTTATCCGCAAAGTCGGGCCGGCAGGTTACCGTCCTCCCTCGCGGTGGCCACGCGCGACGCCACGCTCCGTGCCTGCGCTTTAAGGACGAAAATTAACCACTCTCCACACACACGACAGGCTGTCTTCATGGGCCCTGAGCCGTCCCGACCCGCTGCGCTGCCTTGGTTCTCCGTGGCTCCGAACGTGACATCCCCCTCTCAGAGCAGCTGTTCTCTGGCCCAGGAGCTGGGTCCCCGCTCTGGTTGGTGCTCCAGCCCCGGGGTGGCCAGCCACAGCGCAGGCCGGGGCGCGGGTCGCTCCGAGTGCCTGCGTGGGTTCGGTCCAGCCCAGAAAACATTCCTAAAGCCCCTCGGTAACTTCAGGCGAACCCCTGCTAAACACAAGGCCCCACAAGGAGGGCGCATTGCTGGTCCTGACCAGGGTGCACGCACATCCCCGACGGCCTCCGCTCCTCTCCTTTCCTGTCTTCTGACCCACCTGACTCTCTCCAGGTGCTCCTCCAGCCCCTCCCCGAACACCTGGCAAAGCAAGACAGGAGCGTGATCCTTTTACTCCAACCTGGGGGCAGTCTGCCCCACGCCTTACCTGGCAGAAGGTCAAGGCCGGGGCAGGGTGGTCACAGTCCTTGGGTTCTTGATCACTTCTCGTGTTTGTCAGGTGTCCTGCATCACCTGCGGCGGAAACCGGTTCCCATTGGTCTTCTCCAGGGTTATTCGGGTGGAGCCCACCCCAGGGTCAGGCCTAGCTCTCCAAAAGGAGACTCAAGAGAGCCGCATGTTGGCAGCTTAATTAGCCTTAGCTTTGTCTTTTTCAGAACAAGGGCCGTGGATGAGGGATTTTGCAGGGTCCCCCGTGTGGCCCATGAGCTCTGTCCAGAGCCCTTCCTCAGCTAGCAGCATCCTTCCCGGCCCTGGGGGTCACTTCCCAAACCCCGTCCTTGTTCACACTGAGTTACTAAGAGTCTATTCAGTACCGTGATAGGCCAATAAACATTTTCTCCGCAGCTGAAACTCCTTTATGACAAACACCATGATAAACATTTAAAAAATTCTTCACAATCACAGAGTACCCATGTAAGCAAGCTGTCCTCCCTGAAGGGGGTCTCCTGGAGCTGGTTGGGTGAGGGAAGATCTAGGTCCCCTCACCTGGGTCCTCCCCCACCTGCCCCCACACTCCAAATGCCCTCCAACCCTCCTCCAACCTCCCAACCTTAACCCCAAGCCCAGCCCCTCCGCTTACACCTGAGATGACTTTGGGCGAATGACCCATGCAGGCCCAGTGTCTCCATCTCTAAAATGGATGCAAGCAGAACCCCCACAGCACCGTGTCCTGGGGAGGGCCAGATGCACAGGGTGCGTCACAAAGCAGGACACTTGATCTGACCCTGAATAACAGCCTGGGGCCCTCCTGCAGCGTACTCCTAGTCACCCCTTCCCCCCATGCTTGGGCCTCCGGATCTGACCCTCGGGTGAAGGGCGGGAGCCCTCTCTGGCCCAGGCTTCAGAGGCCACACCTGCTGGTGAGCCACGTACTATTAGAAGACGGTCCGCCCTCCGGCCTGGCACGTCCCCTGAGCACTCGGGGACCGCTGGGCAGCCACAGGGGGAGCAGGGAAAGACTCAGATTGGGGAAATGAGGGCTCTGTGCACCTTCGTTACTCTGCCTAGACCCATGGCTCTCAAACCTCACTCGGAGCCCTTGTGAAAACCCAGGTCCTGGCCCCAGCCCGGAGCCTCCAATTCAGTGGCCTGGTGGGGCCTGAGAATCTGCATTTCTGTCCAGTTCCGGGGGATGCTGACCTGATGGTTCAGGCAGCACAGTGAGAACCAGGGCCCCATTCTGTCTCTCTCTCTCTGAGGACCGTGCTAGGGAGAAGACGTGTCTCAGGAAAGCACCTTTGCTGGTCCTTCACCTGCTACCACAGACTCAAGCTCCTGAGAAAGCCACACTTAGTCCCTAACATACAGTTAGATCATTCTGCTTTCAACTGCCCACCAAACACATGGGTGGCGCTCACTCTCCCAGCCCTGACTCTGCCCTTGTCCCTCCCTCGTCACCTTAGACTCGCTCTCCCAGGCAGCTTGGCTGGACCTCACTCTCACCTGGCTGCCGGTGTACAGGGAGCACCTCCACTCCCTGCCCCGGGTGTGGGCACACGGACACCAGAATCCGTACAGCACCGCAGACCCCGCAGACACCCTCAGGGGGGCATCAGAAATGAGCAGTGAGCACTTGGAAGTGGCTGGCTGGTCTCAGTCCCCAACTGTTTACGATATAACTGGGGAGGGAGACAAGGTCACGGTAAATAACAACTAGCAGAGATGGGGATAAGAACCCCAAGGGGAAGGGACAATGAGGACGAGAGTCCTTCCCCCAGACCTGGTCAGAGAGGATGAGCTGGAGAGGGCAGGGGAGGGAGGGCCTCGGAGCTGGGTGCAGGGGGCAGGAGAGGCTTGCAGGAGGTGCGGTCCTCGGGCTAGGAAGTAAGTCAGTTTATCCAAGGCCTGGGCGGCCAGATGAGAAGTTTGGGTTTTGCCTAAAAGCAATGGGAAGTCCATGAAGTTTTCTGAGCTTGTGACTTTAGGAAATTGGCATTTTCATTCATTCATTCCTTCATTCACTCACGTAAAGCACAATTATTATTAAGTGGTCGGTGGGTGCTGGGCGGGGACATAACCATGATTACAGTCCCTCCTCTAAGATTGGATTGGAAGCCCACCGGGGCCTGCATTCGGAAGGTACCTACCTCGGGCGGCCAGCAGGAGGCGCCAATGACCCGAGGCACCGCTAAGCCCCGGGGCGAGGGACAGGCGGGGTGCGGGTTGAGGATTGCACGTTAATAGGTCTCATTGGCCCTAACCTTCCTCTTTTAAAATGAAAGAAGCTGAGAGCGCCTGGCAGAGCTGTAACTGAGCGGGACCCCGCGTCCTCTCTGGGGTGGGGTGTCTGAGCTGCCCGGTGGCTGTGGCCCAGCACAGCTGCCCCGGGCCTGGGGAAGGTGGGGTCCAGTCCCACAGGGGGAGGCGCCACACGCCTGTCCAGCAACTTCTGGCCGCTGAGCACGGGGTCTGGTTCTGTACTCCGGGGTCCCACGGCGGGGACAGGGGCGGAGGATTGGGTGAGACCCACTTAGGGAGGAACAGCCATGGATCCAAATAATAAGAAGAACCCTGGCGCTTGCGTGGCGTTTACTGTGTGGGGGGAACTGTTCTGAAGCCGCGCATTTATAAACTCATTTAATCCTCATCAACGTCCCAGGAGATGCAGGGGAAACTGAGGCCTTGGGAGGGGATGGAACTGTTCCCAAGGTCACAGGCTGGGGATCAAGCCAAGAGAAATAACCCGCCCAAGGTCACACGTCTAGGATTCCACCGCCGGTCTGACCTGCAAAGCCCCCTCTCCCCTTGCCCTGGCAGTCCCCCAGCAGGGAAAGACCATTGCAGTGTGCAAGGAGTGCAGCTGCAGTCCCCAGGGACAGAGCACGAGGAGGCCAGCGATCCCCAGGCCACCGTGCCCGGGGCCTCCGTAAAGGCAGCAGGGAAAGCAGAAATCAGCTGAAGAGTTGGTAAGTGAAATGCATTTAGTCTCCTTGCTGGACAAATACAGCTTCACAGCAGACTGGAAACCAGGCCCTAACGTAGAATTCTCAGGGGAGCACGCCCCGCCCTAGCCCCTTCTCTTCCCTCAGCCCGGCCCACCCCCTCAATGCCAGCGCCTTCCCCGCACACGCCATGTGGACCCCCGGCCCACCGTCCAAGTGCCCTTGGCGCCCCACTAGCCACCCTTGCCATGCCTCGGTCGATGAACACCTACAGGGCAGGCCTCTCGGAGAGGACGGCCCAGGACTGGGCTGGTTGACCTCGCAGCCTCCGCGCCCCACCAGAGCCCGGGCCGTCTCTCAGGGGTGCCCTGTGTTTGCTTGACCCTGCCCCCTCTAGCCTCGGGCTGTGAGAGCTGGACCCTCCTGGCACATTCCTCCCAGGCCCCTGTGATTGTCACCAAGCGAACACAGTACCAGAGAGGTGCCGATGTCCCTGGGGCACTAATGCACTGCTTGTGACTTTCTTCTCTTTACTCGGATAATGAAGCTGACCCAGGCTTCGGGTTTCCATCCTTGCTTTAGCTACCAGAAAGCTCGGCGCAACGCCGAACCTTGAGTCATAGCAATTTTATCACCTTCCTTGCTTCCTCCTCCTTCCGCATGACTTTTCCATTTTCTAGTCCCATTTTAGCAACCTTGTTGTACTCATGCCTTTTACTGGATGCTGCCTGAAATCCTTTTTAGAAGCTGACAGGGTATAAATTATAAGTAAAAAAATAAATACCGCTGAAATCTTCCCATTGTAGCTTTCTTATTTCTGGAGTTATCTGAAGGCCTCACATGGCGTTTGTGATAAATTCAACATAAAACATTTGATGCACTGACACGTTTTCAAAATTTCTGTTTCTGCAGGAGACCCTGGCTTGCTGTAATCCTGGACTCACAACTGAAAACTTTTCAAGGGAAAGCAGTTTATAAACATTGTTACTTTGAGCCCTGGCTGTTTGCAACACCTCACCTATATCTTCACAAGTATTGTTTAAAATTGGGGATTATTCTTGGCCAGGTGGGAACAGCTGAAGGGGGAGGTGGGGAAACGTAGCATAGTGTCACTTCTGGTTGGAGAAGAAAGGTCTTGGGGAATTTCTACTTCAGCAGAGAGATTCCCATGTCGTTCCTTTTCTTTCTGCCGCGCTGAGAGGGACCAAAGGAAGGAGGGACGTCCTGGCGGATAGGAGAGGGTGGGCGTGCAGAGAGGTAAATTGAGGCTGCGATTAACTCTAAAGGGAGTTCTGGTTCTGAGGAGACACCCCTGAGCTACCAGGGTCAGGACAAAGGCACCTTCTGACCTAAGGCTGGGAAAAGTGAGAAAGGGACGGATGGGCCTTTGTTACATACTTCAGTTTTTGAAATCTTAGCCTGTGAGATTAGATACTTTACCATTTCATGCTATCAGTATTTCGCAGCTGTAATAGAAAGCAATAATGAAATGAAATGGAATAATCTAGCCCAGCATAGAATATGATAAAATAGCATGGAGTAGAAAGTTGTTCAAAAGAAGTAGTAAGCGTGCACGTGTGCAGAACTTGCCACTGACAGATGGATCTTTCACGAGCTTTGTTCTGACCTCTTCCCCTCAACTTCTGCCCACACCTAATTTGGCCCTAGCTCGAACCCTCTAAACCCTGGGGTCTCTGTCCCCATTCCTGTCCCCTCTCGACACCCTGAACTTGAAGAGTGACCCTCCCCCTCAGTCACAGGCTGGTTCTTCCGGCCATGATCCTGAGTATTCACCCTGGTGACATCTCCTGCTTCTGTCCCTGGCCTCCTGGCCCTGGGTCCTCCCCGCTCTGAGCTCACCGAGGCTCGCTGAGAAAGATGGCAGTCTCCTCCTCTTCTGGGCTACGTGAGCAAAGCCCCTGCCACTTGCAGAGGCAAGCCCTAATCGCTGGCCAAATTTTGAGAGAAGCATAGTCCTAAAAAGAATCTACAAAACCAAATGTATTAAGGGCTGGCAAAAGCCACAGCTCCAGGAAGCTTGGCCATGCGGCGTTCTTCTCAATGTGAAAAGTGTCATCAAACTATTTACCTGCAGTTACCACTGAGCGCTGACGTTTGGGTGGTTTTTAAAACCTCCTTTAGACTCTTTGTACTGTTTGATTTTTTTTTTCACCCCGTGAGCATGGATCACTCTTCTAACTAGAAAAAGTGATTAAGCTTTTTTTTTTTTTGAGAATAAAAAATTATTGCCTACAGTATACTGTTGATCTAAACCCCAAACAGTCCCCAAGTCCAATCCCTCGTGGGGAAGGAGATGGGCCCCAACTGCCTCCTCTCAGAATCATAGCTTCTACCTCCTGGAAGCCTTTCCCCTGCGGGTCTTGCCTGACCGGGCCGCTCAGATTAGATGAGATCATCGGTCTCTCATGTTTTCTCTGCCTCTGGAGTGGAGCCCCGAGCTCCCCTCTGGACATTCCTGAACACCCAGGAAATGGAGACTTCATAGACGTTATCAAGTATGATTGGTGTCTTAAGGAGAGGGAGAGAGACACAGACACACAGGAGGAAGCTGGCCATGTGAGGCTGGAGACAGAACGTGGAGAGATGTGTCTCCAAGTCATCGGATGTCAAGGATTTCTGGGAACACCATAAGCTAAGAGAAAGGCATGGAACAGAGTCCCCCTGGAGACCTCACAGAGAGTGCGGCCCTGCCCACACTTTGATTTTGGACTTTTGGCTTCCAGAATCAATTTCTCCTTGAGGAAGTACCTTTCCATTGTCTGCAGCTGCCCCAGGAAGCGGCTCCCATGCCCCGGTTCGCTCCACACCCACGAGCTGACCCAGAGCCACCTGTGCTGCCAACCCCCATCCCCCTGGGCGGGTTTGCCGGGCTGTCCCTCTCATGATGTGCCAGCTCCCGGAGGAGCTGGGTCCGCGTCGCTCTCCTCTGCCTCCCTGTGCCTCCCCCCCGCCCCACGCACTCAGCACTTTGCATGCAGTAGATGCTGAGCAAATGCCCTCCTGTTGAGGACCCAGTGGGACGCGGAGGTCAGCCTCTCCTGCCCTCCTCTGATGCACCGCGAGGCCTTTCCTTCTAAGACCAGTGCACACTTCCACCCCCATCCCGGCCCCCAGTCCCGTGCACGGTCTTCCCACGTGTCGTGTCGGGATTCCCAGGGACTCGGGAGCCCTCTGGCTGCAGGGCACGCGGCACGGGCCTGAGGCTGCCCTGCGCTCTTCGTCCAGCAGAGGGCGGCCGAGTCCGGGCCCGGAGGCCGCGGCATGCGGCGCTCGGGCGGCGCCGTCGGGGACGCCGGGGAGCGGGGCGGGGCGGCGACTCAGCGTCTCGGGACTGGGTGGCCGCGGCGCAGGCTCCTCGCAGC
This sequence comes from Ursus americanus, assembly GCF_024610735.1. Lineage (NCBI taxonomy): Eukaryota > Metazoa > Chordata > Mammalia > Carnivora > Ursidae > Ursus > Ursus americanus. Next base: position 66,304,561 of record NC_142137.1, on the reverse strand, counting down.
CCGGGGGGTGGGGGTGGGGGCGGTGGCGCCCAGCCACGCCCCTGGGCGCCGCCCTGGTCCCCGAGCCCCGCCAGGTCCTCCGCGAAATGCGCCGGAACGAGGCCTTGCTCTCTCTCCATCTTCCGCCCCATTCCCTAGACCGGGGCCCACGGGGCACCCTCCAGACCCCCGCGGCCCAGAGGCGCGGTCACGGCCGCGTGCTCACGCGTGTCGCCCCCACGCTGGTCTCCCCCCACCGGCCCGGCCTGGACGGAGGTCCCCGAAGGTGCGCAGGGTCTGTGTGCCCCTGACAAGGCCCCGGAGTCGCACCCGACCCAGCGCACTGCCCTGCGCGCTCTCGGACCCTCTAGGGACTCGTCCTCTCTGACTCCCCGCTCCGCGGAGGGGCGGCCCCTCGCGCTGCCCGCGCATGGAGGGACCCCGGGTGCAGGGGCAGGCCCACCTCTCCTACAGACTCTTGGCGTCCCAAGCGGTGTTTCTGGCAATGTGGGTTTTCACGTGCCCTTTTCCAGCTGTTTGCCTTTGAGTTGATTTGCTTCCGACCGGTAACTACAATGTTCAGGGTAGAAAAACGATAGACCAGCGAATGAGTGAACAAAGCCACCGGAAATCCCAGCTGCTGCCCGAACTATCTCGGCGGATCTGCAGCCACATTTTGCCCCGTGTGTGTGCGTGTGCCTAGCCAGAGATACATATTATTTTTCCAAAATAGGAATCACATCCTCTGGCTTATCTCTGTCACCTTTCTTTTTTTAAAGATTTTATTTTATTTTATTTTTTATTTGAGAGAGAGAGCGCGCGCACGTGGGGGGAGGAGCAGAGGGAGAAGGACAAGCGGACTCCGCACTGAGCACAGAGCTGGTCAGGGGGCTCCATCCCAGGACCCCAAGATCATGAGCTGAGCTGATATCCAGAGTCAGATGCTTAACCAACTGAGCCACCTGTCACCCGCTTTTCCACTGGATGCAAGGGGAACGTCTATGAGAGGGCTGCAGAAGAGGCCCCAGGACCTGCCCAGCTGAGGGCTCTCGCTGGGAGGTTTCTGGAACAGGAGCGTCATGGGCCCTCAAGGCCAGCATGGCTCACACCCTCTGTCAGCTGTTGGTGAGGTCTCCTCCCCACTGCAGCTCCCAAGGCTTCGTTCGGTCCCTTCCAAGAGCAGTCTGAAGAACACCCCATTCCTGTACCTCTTCTCATTTTCCCTGCCCACCTTCCAGGTGAAACAGCTCTGCCCTTTGTTGAGTGCTGCTTCTTTCTTGTGCGAATTTAAATATAAGCAATCCAAAATGAATCTTCCTGACACATGAAGGAACATCATTCTTTCTGCGTGTGGGACAGGAAAGATGGGCCTCCAGATCAGCGGGGTGGGGAGGGGCGGCGGGGGGGGGGTATGATTCTGCCCCCCTGGGGACATGTGGCAATGTCTGGAGACATTGTTAACTGTCACAAGGGGGTTTTGCTCCTGGCGTCCAGTGCATAGAGGCCAGAGGTGCTGCTGAGGCCCCCACGATGCATAGGACAGCCCCCAGAAATAATTAGCCACCCCAAATGTCAGTAGCGCAAAGGTCCAGGACCCCTGCTCCAGATGTTGGCAACACCCTCTCTTGGGGTCCAAGAGCCTCCCAGCCTTGGTCTGCCTGCAGCACTGCCTGAGGGGCCATGCCTTGACTGGTCACTCCCAGGCCCTGTCCCTTCCACCCCAGACATGAAAGGCCTGGTGACAAAGAAGGGCGGGAGCTGGAGAGGTAACAGAAATTAGGGGCCCGGAGCCCTTGGGGAGGTGGGGAGGAGAATCACTCAGGAGCAGATGTGCCCTGTTTTGCTTTATTTTACTGAGCATGGATTCTGAGCATTTTCTCAGTTTTGGGGGCGGGGTGCGGGGAGGAAGACATGACTCACTTCAGCCCTTCTGACTGCAGAATCCCAGAGTGTTCGAGCTCAACGCAACCGGAGACATTTTCTCGTCCGACCATTTCGCTTTGCACACGGGAAACAGGACCCGGACTCAGGAGTTCACAAAGCCTGTGCCTCAGTTTCTCAAATTAAAAATAATAGCATCTCCCTTTCGCCAGGTACCGCCTGTGCCTCGGGCACGTTCACACACTCTGCATTGCCCATGACAACCCTGTAATGGAAGCGTGACTCACCCACTTCACAGGGGAAGGCGCTGCGCCCCTTGGCTCCAGGTGGCTTCCCCGGAGCCCCAGAACCAGCAGATGGAGGAGGAAGCCCACCAGGGTCCTCTCACCCCGAACAAGACCAGGCCCCTGGCTCTCACACTTGGCTGCCCATTAGAATCCTCTGCGGCTTTAGAAAATGCAGATGCCCAGGAGATGCAGATGCCCTCAGAGATCTGACTTCATTGGTCTGATGTGCATTCCGGGCGTTGAGATTTTCAAACGCTCCCCTGAGGGGTCCAGGTGCAGCAGGTGTAGGGAACCCTCTCAAGCAGACCCCCTCTGACCCATAGCGCACGACCTGGGTTAACATCCTGGATGTGATGTGAGCGCAAGGAAGGGTCTGTTTCACAAAATTTTGAGGTCTTAGGATATTGATGAGGGAACAGAAGGCCAGCTGAGGACAAACCCTGCAAACCCCCCCCCCCCACCTGGGTGGGACAGGTAATGTTCTTCCAGGAAGCTCCCGACTATCTTCACGTTAATGTCTTGCTAGAGGGAAAAACAATCTTAACTGGACAATGGCAAGGCCTAGGATATCCTGTCTTCTTTAACATATGAAAGTACTTTCTCAATCTCCCTTTTTCCTTACCTCCCCAAATCCATGGTATATAGTCAGCCACCCCTCACAACCCGGGGCAGCCGTTCTTTCTGCCCAGGGGTCCTGTCCCCGTGCTTTCATGAACTGCCATTTTGCACCAAAGATGTCTCAAGAATTCTTTCTTGGTCATCGGCTCCGGACTCCATCCCACTGAACCTTACCTTATATTCCAAAACCACATCAATATCTTCTTGGTAAAAGCCCCTATTCGGTGTGTCTATAACCATTAGGATTGGCTTCATATAAGGTGTCTTTCCATCTGAATACTGAGGTCCCCAAACCTGGTCTATTTTGAGGCCTGCATTTTCTGGCTGCTCCTTGGATGTTTGGAGGGTTGATTTAACAGCTTAAATACTACCCCTGGGCTGCAGGGCAAGGGGCTAACCCAAACATCCCAGCTCGGTGTGGGCAGCAGAGGGGCACAGGCCTGGGAGTCACAGCCCGCCCACTGTTTACCAGCTCAAGGCACCCTATGCCCTGGGGACACTTGCATCTTTAGCAGAAGGTCTGGAAATGGAAAGGCCCTCAGAGGAACAGCCTGCCAGAAGGGGCGTCTCTGGCGCTGAGGGAGGGGTGGATGACTGGGGCCGGACAGGGGCTTCGACCCCACCGCCCGCCCACATGTCTTCTTTCAAGTCTGGGACAAAGGAGGGCCCGTTCTTCCCTGGAGTTGCAGACATCTGCATCCTTGCCCTTCAGCCAGAAGAGCACTTGAAAGCAGACGGTGCAGGGGAGCCCGAGGCACCGCATTTAATCCTGGCAACACCCCGGGGTGGCTCTGAGCAGGCTGCTGACTCAGTTGCCCGCCTGTCTGCTCCCCCAACCCTGGGGTGCTGGTTGTGCCTGAACCCCAGTGGCGGCTCCATCAACATATTGTGACGTGTCTGTGCCCTTGGAGCTCAGCCCTCCAGGCCTCTTTCTAGGGCAGGAGTCCCTCTGTCGAGGCCTCACCCCACCCACCCAACCCCACCCCCATCCCCCACCCCCGTCAGCCTGTCAGTTTGGCCTCCCTGTTCCAGCTATTCTTGAATTGTTCCATCTCCCACCTCAGCCAGTTTCCTTTAACTGCAAACCTTCCTACTTTCTGTGGAAGCCCCAAATGCACAACTGTGGCCAGTATCAGACCGCTACCCTTCTCTGCTGGCTGAAACTCTTTTGATGTGTCTGTGTCACCAGTTTATTTCCTTTCTTCACCTTCCCAGCTCTATCTCGACAGGGATTTTTACATAAAAAGGACTGCTCCCTTCTGCGAGTGTTCATGCCTGTGTTTGCGGTGTGCGTGCCTGCGTGAGCCATGTGGGCATGGGGGTGTCTTAACCGTGCTGATGAGACCTCAGGTGTGGTTCCAGGGCCAGCAGCTGGAGCACCTGAGGACCAGTGAGAACTGCAACTCGAGCCCCACCCCGGATCTACTGAGGGGGAAACACTGGGGTGAGGCTCGGGGGTCTCTGTTTTAATAAGAACCACTGATCTTCAGTATAATCCAGTTTTTTTATGATCTGCTTAAGGCAGAAACTTACGATCTGCTCTGTTAAGATACGACCACGTACACAGTAAGAGCTCTGATGTAGTTAGAGAGGGGTCAGTAGACTTTCCCTTTTTCCAAATGTCTCTGTTCGTGATTTAACGGGTAAGACAGGCATGCGTGTCCCTGTGCGCGTGTGCTCACACACTCATTCCCACCGTCCTCGGATTTTGAGAGGCCTCTCCTCAGCCCCTGGCTCTACTCCACGGGACATTCAGTCGTTGAGAAGAGCAGGTCTGAGTCTCCCGACTTCACAGCAAGGTAATGGTTTCAAAGAGAACGGCCGGAGAAAGCAATGATTATGTCAAAGGAATAAAACTGTGATGGTGGAATTTCAGGCTCCTGGCTGAGTGGTGGTGATGGTGATGTGGACGTGATGGCGGTGGAGGTGGCAGTGATGGTGGCGGTGGAGGTGCTGGTGGATGATGGTAGTGGTGATGCAGGTGGAGAGGTGATAGTAAAGGTGGTGGTGGAGGTGGTGACGATGGTGATGGAGGTGGACGTAGTTGCAGTGAAGGTGGTGGTGGTGGAGGTGTTGGTGTTGGAGGTGATGGTGGTGGCAGTGGAGGTGGTGTTGGTATTGGTGGTGGGAGTGGTGGGTGTGGTGGTGATGATGGTGGGGGTGGTGATGAAGCTGGTATTGGTGGTGGGGGTGGTGGTGGAGGTGATGGAGATGAAGGTGGTGTTGGTGGTGGAGGTGATGGAGATGATGGTGGGGGTGGTGATGAAGGTGGAGGTGGTTGCAGTGAAGGTGGTAGTGGTGGTGGTGGAGGTGTTGGTGTTGGAGGTGATGGTGATGAAGATGGTGGTGGTGGAGGTGATGGAGATAAAGGTGGTGTTGGTGGTGGAGGTGATGGAGATGATGGTGGGGGTGGTGATGAAGCTGGTATTGGTGGTGGGGGTGGTGATGGAGGTGATGGTGATGGTGGTAGAGGTGGTGTTGGTATTGGTGGTGTTGGTGGTGCAGGTGGTGGTGATGGCGGTGGGGGTGGTGATGAAACTGGTATTGGTGGTGGTGGTGGTGGTGGAGGTGATGGAGATGATGGGGGGGTGATGCAGGTGGAGGTGGTGTTGGCCTTGTTGCTGTCACTGGTGTGGGCAATAATGGCACCAGTGCTGCTTACATAGCAGTCCCTCAGATCATATTACCCGCTCCCCACTCCTTACCCAACAGGTCTGCCCTGCATGTATCACAGTGTGTGTGTGTGTGTGTGTGTGTGTGTGTGTGCTGTGTGTGTGTGTGTGTGACGGTGCACAGGCACTTGGACTTACAACGGGCATGTGTCTGCCACTTTGGCTTGAGGGCCTCCGAAGTTTACAAAACCCCTAAAGCTTTTAAAATAAAAATAGGGGTTAAACCATTTGGATCTTCCAAATTAGAAAGAATAAATGAACCACCCAGCTGTAGTTATAGGCAATTAATGTGATTCTGGGAGGGCTTCGCTGCAAGATAATGGAAAAGCTGATTATAAACGAGCCAGGAGTAACGAGGGAGGTCAGAGCGGTCCCTTAGCTCTGAAGGAGAAGCCGGAGCTCGGCTGCATCCCGCGCCGGCTGCTCCAAGGCTCGGGTCTCCTTCCGCCCTGGCTTCCAAACCCAGCTGCCCACTCGGGCCAAGGCCGGGGCGGGGCGGGACTGAGCCGCGGTCACCCGGGCTGGGGAGCCGCTGGAGGGCGGGCGCCTGGCCTCCTTTGTGCAGCTCCTGCAGCTTCAGGAAGAAAAGCGGCTGAAAATAAACCCGGAGAAGAGCAAGGAAAATGAGGGCAGAAAGGGAGAGAGCAAGAGGAAGGTTCCCCACGAGAACAGACTAAAAACAGGACTTCTGACCTGGAAAGACACCGGCAGGAGCAGGGAGATGGGAGAACATGTGTGAGTCAGGGAGCTAACGGACGGCTCTTCACTCCTGCAGGAGGAATCTCGAAACCACACTGCACGACCACTGACCACCGTGCTCCTTAGAACGACCCCGTGGCTTGCATATTTGAGTTCCAATTTTATCCTTGTCTTCAGTTTTTTTTCTTTTTTATCACTCTCCTGGGTCTTTTAAATACATATAAATTTTATGTTTTGTTTTCTTATGTCCTACTGCAAATTCTTTTTTCTTGTTCTTGTTTTCTTTTTAAAGCAGACTCCACTCCCAGTGTGGAGCTCAACGCAGGGCTTGAACTCACGACCCTGAGATCGTGACCTGAGCCAAGACTGAGAGTCAGATGCTTCACTGATGGCGCCAGCCAGGCGCCCCAACAAATTCTTTCCTAAAAACAAGTCAGAGCAGAAGGAACGGACAAACCAAGTCTGAGGTACTGTATGCTCGGAGCGCCTACCATGAGCTGACCCAGGTCACCAGGCACGCTGTGGTTCGGGTTGAGCTAGAACAATCTTGAACCACAGCCTTCTGGTCTTCAGAAACTGCAGTTTGGGCCACGCCTTGTCTCTGGAGACCTGGCCGGCAGCCAAAGGGGTCTTGCCCTTTGTATGTCAACCCTCTGGGCCTCCTGGTTGGCAAGACCTGCTTTCTGGCCCTATTCAGCCCTGGAAGGAGCTGTGTCCTCAGAGGCGGGAGGGGTTCACCCTCTTCCTCCAACAGTCTGGCTGTAAGAAGCACTCCCCCGCTTCCAGCTCCCCCCATGTGGGAGGAGCACTGTGGGATCCTTACAGGCTAGCCCTACCCTTGGGGGAACAGCCACTTCCCCTTCAAATCCAGTGTTGCCATACTGGACCTTGTGAGTAATTCATGTGACCCACGATGGCCTTTATGTGGTAGTGCGTGTGGCTAGGTTGGGAGTGAGACTTTGAGAACTCCCATCCACAGCTTGCAAAGCAACAGCACCACGAAGTGGCTAAGGGCCTGGGTTCGAATCCCAGCTCCTCCGTGATCCCTCCTCCTGGCTGGGAGACTGACTTAGCCTCTCTGCACATTAGTGTCTTCACCTGCCAAGTGGGGATGGTAATACGCCTCCCTTGCAGAGTTACTGGGAGTATTTATAGATGAGAGATGTAAAGTGCTTGGTTCAGTGCCAGGCATGATGCAAATTACAACGATGATAGTTTTTATTATTATTTCCCTTGGGTGGCACACGCTGGCCGGCTAGCCTGCTGGAGAAACTGCACCACTAGTACCTTGACTGGGGTTCAAAGCAGGGGCCATTAGAAGCTGCAAAAGCCCAGGAACTGGGACATTTGCCCTGTATGACCCCAGCCCCAGACCTCACTGGGCCGCAGAGGCTGTCCACGTGCCCGTGCTGTCACCCAGTCCTGCCACAGTCTTTCCCCGTGGGACACCATGTTACCACCGCCACAAAGACCGAGGCCATATAGGTCCTGGACAGAGGAACCAAGACCTTGGCTTAGGTGAAATCTAGTTTTTGAAGTTTCTTTTTATTTTGGTGCCACGCTCCCCGTAGTCCATCTGTCTCATCTGTAGCTACTTTGTTGTCTGAATCCGTTTTCTGTATTTGAGGAGATCTTCATGCTGAGAGTCTTGATTCGATTCCCAGCTTCCCTTGCAGCTAGGAAGATCTGCTTTCTGGCCCATCCATCAGACATGACCGTGCAAGACCTCAATTCGGAGGTAAGCCACGTGCAGGACAGGCTAGGCTGGGGGCTCCTGTTTTGCTGGCCCTGGTGAGGCAAACGCGCCCAGTTTCAGGGGAAGACGGTGGCCGGGGCTGCAGAGCCCACTGTGAGCTGCCAGGTCTAGTTCCCAGGGCAGAAGTGGCAGCTGGTGGTGGCTGAGGTGGCAGTGGGGCTGAGCTCCGGACACCTGGTGTGTGCAGTGGTTTTAGGTGCTAAGGCTGGAAGTCCAGCCTTGCTGTTTCGCCAGCCCTCTCGAAGCTTCTGTGGACCAGCCAATAACTAATCACGTCCTTTCAGCTCAAACTAGCCCGGGTGCATTCTGTTGTTTGCAACCAAGCCAACTGAGTGATAAGCCACCATTTACGGAGCATTCACCCCGTGCCAGGACCGCCCACTGGGCACTTGATGGCGCCTTTCCACTGACTCTCACAACCCCCTGGAGACACAAGCCACTGATTTCCAAGAGTCGAGCTGCCTCATGTGTCAGTCTCAGACCAAGCCATTTGGGGCCAGTGATAGTTCTCTTCAAGGGAGACAGAAATTTGTAGTCTTCAAACCTAAAAGGCACTTCAGATCTTCTCTAGAAGGGACTGAAACCCCGAGATGGGCACTGGAGCTACCCAGGCTCCCAAAGGTGCTCCTTGGGCCACCTGGAACAAGCTGGATGTCCCTGGGTCATCTGCACCCCAGCCTCCTTCTCAGCCTGAAGCTGGTGGGTCCAAGGACGGAGGCGGCTGGAGCCCAGGGGCTTCTGGGGAGGGGCAGCCCCATCAGACCTCTGAATCTGGGGCTCAGTGCATCACCCAGCTGCAGGCAGAGGCCTCACAGCTGCTCAGAAGAGACACACTGCCTTACAGTCTGTGTGCGTGCTGTGCGTATGTTAGTATGTGTCTGTGTGTGCGTGTGCATGTATGAGAGACACGTGTCTCTGTGTGTACATGTATGAGAGGTATGTACGTGCGTGTGCATGTATGGGAGGTATGTGTGTGCATGTATGAGAGACACGTGTCTGTGTGTGCATGTAAATGTGTCTTTGTGCATGCATGTGTGTGCATGTGTGTGTGTGGTGTGTGTACACGTGTGTGTATATGGGGTGTCCATACGCGTGTCTGTGCATGTTTATGCACGTGTGTGTGCGCACACGCATGTGTGTGTAAGGTGCTCTTCTTCTGGGCCCTGTGCTTCACTTCAGTTCCTAATTTTATGACATCATCAGAAGTCTTCACTGAATGTTCGGGATATTCAATCCCATCTATGCAGAATCCGGGGCCACTACCACCAAAGGGACAGTTGTGCTCATCCTGTCCTTCAGATGACCCCTGTCCCAAGTCAAAGTCACAGAACAGCTAACGCTGTCTGTGAACCACACTTTTTAACTCCCTACTTGCTTCCTTCAAGCCACAAACAGAACCTAGGTTCTGGAATCTCGTACCTTCTGATGAACACACAGTGAACATAGCCACGCTCGTGTACCGAGCACTCACTGCGTGCCAGGCACTGTCTGCCTGCGGGGACTTTGGTGTAAAAGGGAGAAGGAGAGCATCGAGCGTAATGGAAGGGCCCTGAGGTCTCAGCCGCAGAGAACGGTTCGACTGGAGGCTGGCAACCAGGGAGCGAGGCTGGCTCACTGAGGAGGCAGCGACGACACAAAGCGCTGGGGAAAGAGCCAGTGCTCAGGAGGACGAGGACACTTGGGTGTCCCAGCGGTAAGAGAGCTGAGTGTGGCAGGTGGTGGGTACCGGACAGAATTCATGCAAAGTGCAAATGCAGACCCTTGCTCAGAAATTATTCAGAACTTCCAGGCGGCGACAGCAGAGTCAGAAGCAAGCCTGGGGCCCCGCGGGCTCGAGATGGGGCGCCGTGAAGCCGGCCCTGCGTGAGGACGGCGTCGAGAGGCGGGCAGGTCAGACCGTGACGTCTTGGATGTCCTTCCACCTGCAGCGGAAGCCACGGGAAGAGCCCGAGCTGCAGCAAGCTCTGACGTGGTGTCCGTCCTTGAGCCATGGCCTGGCCGCTGGGAGGAGCCTACGCCGAGGGGGTGAGGGCAGGGGCAGGGGGAGCCGGGGCTGCGGTGTGGCCTGGGCCCAGACGAGCGGAGATGGCGGGAGGAGGGCAGGTTGTAGAAAGAGCTGCTGGACTGGCTGCAGGCGGTGAGGGCACAGAAGCTGGGGAACCCTGCCTGACTTGCAGTTCGAGGTGTCTCCCCCGCCCCCCGCCAGCCCCGTGGGAACACGGCCGGTGCCCTCTCCCGGGGAAGCGGCACCTTTCTTGTGGACGCCCTGCCTCTCTCCTCACCGAAGTCTCATCCCAGCTCCCGCGCAGCGACAGTGCTTGCTGGAGACTCGTCAGAGCCAGAGGCCGTGCTGCCAGATGCTAAATCTCCCCCGTAAGAAATCCGAAGACAAAATGCGCGCAGCCACTGTCCAAAACCAATATGTACAAAGCGGCACGGAGCCGGTTAGAGCAGCAGGTGCCGCAGCGGTAAACGCCAGAGCCCGACGTGTTGACTTTGGCAAGCTCCTGCTGTCTTGTCGTGGAAAGAGAGTGTATCGAAAGTGAAAACTGGGACAAGACGGCTCAGCCAGGCTCCCCTCTCTGACTGCCATCCAAAGCGGTGTTAGGAAGCGCAAGAGTCACCATTTCCTGAGTGCCTGGCACGCGCGTGGGAGGGTAAGACGCCGCTGAGACTTTCCACACATGATTGGAGTCAGTCCTTCCCACAGCCCCCTACTTTCCGGATGCTGAAAATGGGGCACAGAGGAGCTGAGTGATTGGTTCGAGATCACACAGACACTTAAATGAAGCCCAAATGTAAAAAACCAGGTGTTTTATGTGAACGTTATAATGGGCCTTAGCCAGTCACCAGAATCCTGGTGCCCTTTGCCAGCGGTTGGTGTGGGAGTGAGCATGGGACCCGTCCTGGCCAATGAGATGGGAGAGAAAGCTAAAGGATCAGGGGCTTCTGGGAAAGAGCTTCTTCCTGATAGAAAGGGCTGAACAATTCGAGATGGACTCTTCCACCTCTCCTCCCTGCCTGTGGGCATGTTGTGGGAAGGTCAGGTGTGTGGCCTGCAGCAGCCCTTTAAGATCCATGAGGTGACAGGTATAAAGCCAATGTGTGGAATGTGTGATCGCTGACCTGTCAAACCAGCCTCGGGACCTCCCACCTCCAGACTAGTTGTTGAGTAAGCAGTAAATGTCTTTATGGTTGAAGTCACTGTTACTCAGGTATCTATCAGTTATTTTCAGTTGAACACCGCCTAACATAAGTCCTGGGATGGTCTAACTTCAACGCCCACGATCTTTTTCCTGTTACACTCTGATGCTTACGTGGGGGTCCAGCTGTCATCCGCTGTCCATTGTCAACCTAATGCCCAACAATTACAGAAACAATCAGATTTAGACACTGGAAAGAAAACTGCCAGTTTAAAGAAGGAGAGGTGCTCAGTTCAGTGAGATCAGAAATCTCGCTTCTGGCCTTAATTATTCTTGGCATGAATCCTAGCATCACAGAACCTCAGAGCTGGAACACACCAAAACAATCATCTGGTCCACCCCCATTATATATGGTGACACTGAGCCTCTGGGAGGCTAAGACTTGCCCTGAGGCCTGCAGGAAGCATCAGCCCCCAGACCGGAACTCCGCTCTCCTAGCTGGCTCTCAGCCAAGTGATCTTTTCCTTGCTCTCCAACAAACTCTTTATCGACTTGGTCCCAAACTCTGATCGGACACTCATCTCAAATCAAAAAGAAATTCTCAATTTAATCACATTCTGGTGACAGGATAAACCTTGGTATCATTAACTGACGTCTCTTTCACGCATGTTTCCTTGTTGTGTTAAGTTATCACTTTCTTCCCATGAATTCAGCAGCACCAGAAAATTAAAAAAAAAAAACAAACAACCCAGATGCAGGGGGAGAGGGTGGACAGTGTCCAGTTCTTGCTTTTTCAGATTAAAATTGTTTCTTGAAGGTCATCACAGGGACAGCTGTCTTGAAAGCAAGCGCTGGGCATTTGGAAGTTGAGAGACTAAGCCCTGACGGGATTCAGTCCCCAGCGTGTGCCTCAGACCATACACTGAGCACCGCACGCCCCTTACTGAGGACTGCCCAGGCTGGACAGAACGGGAGCTTAGGTGCTGCAGAAGCCCTCAGAAGGTGACTGATATCCAGGGAGAAGGGGCAGGGAGGACAATGGGCGCACCAGAGCAGACCTGCTGCCTCCGGCATTTCCGGGCATTGGCACCTGGCTACAGGGTCTGTGGTCGGTGGTTATGCAGTGGCACACACCGAGGATGTCCTACCCAGTTTATAGATGAACCAAACCCACCGGGGGGTTTCCCTGCCATCGGGGACGCAGAGCCTCCAGGGCCCATCTCTGATGCCCGGCCTCTCCAACCCCAAACTCTGCTCCCTACCTGGGAATAAACGCCCGCTGGGGACAGAGAGCCACGGCTCTGGGATCAGGGAATTGGAGCCCACGGTCTCCACCTTCATTTTGCTTTCACATCCTGAAAACTCTCCCCCAGGGAGCTGGGAAACCCAATTGCACCTACAGCTCCGGGGGCTTGGCCTTGAACCAGGGGGTCGGCAGCTGCACGTGCAGCATCTCCACTCACCCTCAGGCTCCAAGAAGATGGTGCCAAGGAAACCCAGCCCTCCCACGGGGCCTTGTTTTCCAATGCAGACCGCGAGAAGCAGTGCGTGGAAGGCACACGGAATTCCGCAATCGTCCACGGCTTCCCAGTGCCAACGCTCAATGCCCCCGCGGTCCAGCCAGCCGTGGGAAGCTGTGGGTCCCAAGGCCACCCCTCCACCTGTCCGCTGGGCCGGCGGAACTCCGCTTCGCCGGCCCAGCGGCCACAACAAGCGGGGCCCACAGCCTGCACCCCCACCCCCACCCCGCGCTACGGCTCACTCTCACCTGCGCCCCGTGCTGGGCTGCACGTGATGCCAGTTATGGGGCGGCCTCGGTGAGTTTCAGATCCGTCTAAACGACTTGTATTGGGGCCTGTAGCCCCTGAGTGCCCGGACACCCAGCTGGCCGCTCACTCAAGACCGCAGCCCGGCCGTACGCCCCCACAACTCCTCCCTGGTTCTAGTATATTCCTCCGCTTCGAACCGCACCAGGGGCGCCCTGGCCCCGCCGCCCCTTTCCTTCCTGACACACCCCGGCCTGCCGTCCGGACTGAGCTGGTTTCCTGACTCCCCAGGGAGAGACCCTGAGACCCACCCTTCCTCCCAGGACTGTGTGGACTTACAGCCCAGAGCCCGCACCGGCCGAAGCCAGTACCCCCCTCCTTCAAGCGCCTGGTGTGAAGTAACACTTGGCACCATCGACTTTGCCAGTTTCGGCGGGATGTTCTGTTGCCTCTGCTGGAGGCATCCTCGCTGCTCCCTGAGTCTATAAATGCTGAAAATACCTCCCAGGTCTCTCTGGAGTCAGGTCCTGCCTTGGTTTTGCCCCTTCTCACATGGGCCATTTCCCTCTCTTCCTGCTTTGCATGCTCTTTGCTTGACCTTCTCTAGCGGCCAGCTCTTTAGAAAGAATCATGTCTCTTTACTCTTGTACCCAAGTCCCCCTGCCAACCCAGAAGCAGTGAAGAGGCTGCCATTTCCTGCCCCCTGTCTATGGCCCAGGCACTTACACGTGCTAATTCTTTCCCTCACCTCTGTGTCATTATTACCCTGATTTTACAGACATGGACGTGGAAGCCCAGAGAGTTTACTGGCTTGTCTGAGGTCACAAAGCTGGCAGTTGACAGAAATAGAAATTGAGTCCTTATTAGACAGTCCCATGGCACCTGGGCTGCTCCACACCCCTCCACTCTTCGCCACTCTCCCCTCTCCCTCCCCCCCTGCTCTTCACCACACCCTCACCCTGACCTGGCTTCACAGTACAGGGGCAGGAGCCTGAGAGGCCTCCACCACATGGAAGGGGGAGGAAAGGGGGGTCAGGTAGCACTGCCACACTCATTGCATCACAAACCACCAAGGTCCTCGGTGACACATGATGATGAGCTAGGTATCCCTGCTCCACCGGCTTCGTGCTTGCCCACATGACTCGCTTAGGCTGGGAGAGGACCTGGTATGGAGTGGTCACTTGGTAAATGCAGTGATGATGATGATGACAATGGTGGTGGTGGTGATGATGGTGGTGGTGGTGATGAGGGTAGTGGTGGTGATGGTGGTGATGGTGATGATGGTGGTGGTGGTGATGAGGGTAGTGGTGGTGATGGTGGTGATGGTGATGATGATGGTGGTGGTGATGAGGGTAGTGGTGGTGATGGCGGTGATGGTGATGATGATGGTGGTGGTGATGGTGGTGGTTATGATAATGATGGTGATGGTGGTGATGAGGGTAGTGGTGGTGGTGGTGATGATGGTGGTGGTGATGAGGGTGGTTATGATGATGATGGTGATGGTGGTGGTGATGGTAGTGGTGGTGGTGATGGTGGTGATGATGGTGGTGGTGGTTATGATGATGATGGTGATGGTGGTGATGAGAGTAGTGGTGGTGGTGGTGATGATGGTGGTGATGATGATGGTGGTGGTTATGATGATGATGGTGATGGTGGTGATGAGAGTAGTGGTGGTGGTGGTGATGATGGTGGTGATGATGATAGTGGTGGTTATGATGATGATGGTGATGGTGGTGGTGATGGTAGTGGTGGTAGTGATGGTGATGGTGGTGATGATGATGGTGATGGTGGTGGTGGTGGTGATGAGGGTAGTGGTGGTGGTGATGAGGGTAGTGGTGGTGGTGGTGATGATGGTGGTGATGATGGTGGTGATGGTGGTGGTGGTGGTGATGATGGTGATGGTGGTGGTGATGGTAGTGGTGGTAGTGATGGTGATGGTGGTGATGATGATGGTGATGGTGGTGGTGGTGATGAGGGTAGTGGTGGTGGTGATGATGGTGGTGATGATGATGGTGGTGACAATGTGGTAGTGATGGTAATTCTGTGAAGCACTGGTTAGAACTCTGGCTGCTCAGGGTCACTCCTGAGCTCCTGACTCCTCCACAGAAGGAGAACTTTCTTCCAGAAAGACCTTGGTGCTACAGAGAGCCTCAGGCTTGCAACCCGAGTAGCATCTCCTTAATCTCAGTCCAATTACACAGCAGCTGGCCCAGGCCTGAGTGGCTCTCTCCTGGCATTTACCTGCTCCTGACATTTTGGCTGATAAACACAGGAGATAACTCTTCAAAAACATTAATGATATTATTATGGAAAATAAATAATCATCAGTGAAGACATCACAGAGAAATGTGGATTAAAATGAGCTGTGTGATAGGCTTTCCATCTTGTTATTTCTGGCAGGGGGCCAAGACTTGAAAAATAATGAGGTGATAATGAGGAAAGAGAAAGGCTGTCATCCCTCCGTCACCTCCTAGGCTTTCTGGGGCAGGTTCAGGCCTCTCCTCTCTGTCCCCAGCAGGTTTCCTGGAGCCTTAGGCAGCCAGGGCTGTCCTCCCCCAGACGAGGTGGGTTGGGGATGCTGCTGTGGTCACTAGAAGGGGGAGTGGGCCACTGAGAAGCCCAGGTGAGAGCCAGATTCACTTACCTTGAAAATGTGCCAGGCCCCCAGGGAGAAAATGCCCATGTGCCCGGGGACATTCCATTCAAGGGGGAAAGACACTTTCCAAACACATAAATGAAAGGATTGCAGGTACCAACAAATGCTTTAAATAAAGTAAAGCAAGCCAAAAAAAAAAAAAGGGGGTAAGAGAACATTGAGGTGGGGCAAGGGGTGTTAGGGGTTGAATTGTGTCACCCCAAAATTCATATGTTGAAGTCCTAACCCTTTGTACCTTGGAATGTAACCGCATTTGGAGATTGGGCCTTTAAAGAGGTGATTGCATTAAAATGAATTCAGTAGGAAGGGCCCTAATCCCCTATGACTGGTGTCCTCATAAAAAAGGGAAATCTGGACCCAGACACACACACACACACACACACACACACACACACACACACACACACAGACCATGATGTGGACAGAAGCCGTCCATCTACAAACCAAGAAGAAAGGCCTGGAACAGGTTTCCCCCCACAGCCCTCAGAAGGGACCAGCCCTGCTGACATCTTCACAGACTCCGGGACGGAACATGCCAAGTGAGTCCGGTGAACTCCAGGCTCTTCAGCAGCATTTGCTGTTCTTTGCAAGCGATCGGCACGTGTGGCTCCGGGCTCAGGGCACGCAGTGCCACCAGCTCACCATCCCGCTGCTGGTGGCCTCTGCTGTCGCCACTGGGGAAGCCGGCTCTCAATTTCCTTTCATCTTTCTCGAACACTCAAGCCGTATAGTGATAAGAAAATAATTTCGACAAGGGTCAAGCTTGTGGATTATACTCCTTTGTATAATGCTCGGCCTATTACTTTGCATAAAGCCGGGAAATGATCGCTCTGTGCAGTCCGGCCGAGCATGTGCTCAGCACGAACACCCTCAGTGAGTGATTTAGAGAGCAAGATCGATCCTTTGACGGGGGCGCACATTTCCGAGTCCTCGCCATATGCCATTAGGTGAATTATAAGCACGCACTCTCAATGCTTCTTTCCGGTTTTACACGCTCAGAATAGTGGCCGGGCTTTCAGAGCTGCACCTGCTCTGTCTTCGTGGTTCTGAGTCCGGCCGCTTTCAACACCTCTGGTCCCAGGGAGGCAAGCTCTTTCCGTTTTCTTTCCTGCCTCGTCAAGGTCGTACCCTTGAGTTTTGGCGGAAAGTCCTTAAGGATTCCGGGCTGCTGTGCTCAAGGGGCCTCAAGTTGGCAGAACTCTGAGTTCATTCCTCTTCATTCTGGGCACATTCTCATCTCCTTTGAAATCCCTGTGGACAAGACAGCGACACACAGGCTGCAGGCGACTGTCATCGGAAGGCTGAACAGCTAGTCGAACAATTCCCCATAAAAGGTGCCCCGGAAGCAGATGGGTGTTGGTTCAAAGGGCTCTCCAGGGGAGGGACCCCGCTGTCCCTGGCACCTCCTTGTTCTGTGTGTGTGCAACACCTGGATTCAGACATGACCAGGGCCCAGGAAACGTATTAGCCTAGGAGTTAAGAATCGGGCTGGCACCAAACTGCTCTGAAGTCCAAATGAAGTCCAGCTCTGCTACCAGCTAATTGTCCTGGGTAGGGCAGGTTATTTAACTTCTCTGTGCCTCAGTTTACTCAGCTATATAATGGGGATCATCATCGTTTTGTCTTTAGAATTGTTGAGAGGATTAAGAGTCGAGACTCGCAAAGCATCTAGAATTTACCATCTGGGTGTTGGCTATTATTACCACGGCTACCCTGGTTGTGAGTAACAAGGAGGCGGGGCACTGGGGGTGGGGGGAGTAAATGCACCAGAGGACAGTAATAGGATCCAGAACATCTCACTGTGTCATGGTGATGGGTGAATGTGACAGTGAAGCTGATCGTCGTGTCCCCAAGCCCCCAGCTGCACAGGATGAGAAAAACAGTCTCTCAGTGGTACGGGGAGGAAATGAGGACTCAGTAGTAAGTTACATAGAGGTCAACCACAGGGTGGGCTCCCCTCCCAAAAAAGCTTATGTCACCTCACCCTGTGCCCCTCGATATGGATGATTGGAAGAGGGAGAACATCCACCTTAGCCCTGGACAGACAAACCACACCCGGTCAGTTTGGGGTGCCCACTGGAAAAGGAGTGTAGACAGGCAGGAGTGTGTGCAGAGGGAGCAGGAGATGCAGGGGCTTGAAAGCCTGGGCCTCAAAGTGATGCTAGCTGCAGGAACAGGTAGGGCCTAGCGAGAGACTGCACACACCAGCTTCGTACCTGCTTGCCTAACGATGTTCCTAAGTGGGGGTCGGCCCTCCCCCAGCAGCGGTGCAGGGTACCTCCCTGCGTGCTGAAGAGCATGGAGCCTGTGAAGGTAGGTACGCGCCGGGTGGGGAAATGACCACATGCCCTCCGCTCCATGCATCCCATGACCCCAGCGACCTCCAGGAGAGGGCGGGACATGCAGTCTGGCCACAAGACCAGAAGAAGAGAAGCTTGGTCATCAGCCAGCATCCTCTGCTATCGTGCACAGTGTGAAGAACGTCGAAGACGGCGTGCCTGGATGGCTCAGTGGGTTGGGCATCCGACTCTTGATTTCTGCTCAGGTCATGATCTTGGACAGTGAGATCAAGCCCCACGTCCAGCTCCGAGCTCAGCAGGGAATGTGTTTGAGATGATCTCTCCCTCTTCCTCTGCCCCTCCCCACCCACGCTCTTTCTCTCTCTCTCTCTCAAATAAATAAATCTTAAAAAAAAAAAAAAAAGAAGGTCCAAACTGAGGATATCAAGCCTGAAAAGACTTGGGAGGACCCAAGATGTGTCTTTAAACAATGGAAGGGTCTTCTCGTGAAAAGAGAGGCTCATCTTTGTTTGCGTAATTCCAAAGGGTAGGAGTAAAACCTGTGGGCGCACAGAAGACCTAGGGAGGCAGGTGCGGTGAATCAACCATCCTGCTTTGCCCGGACTATCTGGTTTTGGTCCTGAAAGTCCCACCAGGGCACTCGGTCAACCTCTTCAGGGCCGACTTTGGGTTGATACAGGTGTCTCTATGCTGATTCCTCTCCGTAACCTCCCTCCCCATCCCCCAGTTATTCAGATACAAGTTATAGCGTTGTTGGCCGTGAGTTCAATGTTAATGAACCAATAATATATATTAAATAAGGTGTCTTTGGGCAGAAAATATGTGTAAAATGAGGTTATGTATTGATTGATGAAAACGTGTGACCAGTGGCTTGCAGAAACCTCACCGCGTATTCCCCTAGCAGCAATGGCGCAGTGTTTGCTATTTCGATGATCGTGGTGATTTTATAGAATGTAACTATCAAAAATGAAAAGATGACAGAGCTGTGAGGTCCCTTTCAACCCGGAGAAGCTTGTGTCAGTCAGGAATGCTTCTGACCACAAGTCACAAAACACCTGATTGAGCGGTGACGAGAGGTCATTATCCCACGTGGCCACGAGTCTGGGCATCGACTGGTCCAGGATGGGTGCGGGTGCTGGACGGCTTCCCAGTGCCCCACTCCACTGTCCCAGGCCTGCCACCTCACGGTCACAGGACACTGCCAAGCCACCAGCATCACATCAGCACACAAAAGTGTTCTTCGAGGTGGGAAGGAGGCAGAGGTGCAGAAAGGCTGTTTCCTGACTTGCCTTAGTCTTGTTAGCAGAAAAAAGTCTTTCCCAGAAGCCCCATTAGCAGACTCGCCCTGTGTCTCATTGGCCGCTACTGGGTCACATGCCCAGTCTCTGAGCATGGTGGGATCACAGAGCCGTGCTGAGATCAAGCACCGTGTACCTTGGGGTGGGCACAGCACGGAACTCCTCTCCCTCTACCCCCATCAAATCCAGCTCCTCCCAGCAAGGTGAAATAAGAAAAGTGGGGAGTGGCTCTCGGTGGGCCATGACCACCATGGGACGAGGTAATGGAAGGTAGAGGGGAACTGACAGTGTTCTCCTGCAGGAATACTATTTTGACATTCGGAGAACCACCAGAAAAGACTTGGATGCCTGATGCAGTTATGAGCTCTGAATCTAACCAAGTTCCACCAGGGGGGGCAGCAGCTATAGCCCTAAAAGTCCCTGGGACTCAAGACAGTAGAGCCTGGGCTTGGGTGGTGGCTGGGACCCAGTCTGCCTGAAGAAAGCAGGTGTGGGCACCACTGCCTCCCCAGGGAGCATGTCCTCGGTCCCAGGTCCCAGGAGGTGAAGCTTTATTGTGTGACCGGGGATACATTTTGTGGCTGCTTTCTGGCCGCTTCGAGCCCCCTAGCAATTCCTGATTCTTTGGGTGCCGAATGCACTTTGAAGCAGATCTGTTGGCATAGACGAGGCTGACGGATGGCTCGGCTCGTATCTGGAGATCTGATGCCTCCGCATGGAGATCTGATGCCTTCCACATGTGTGTGCTTTTGCGGACACACACCCTAAATGTGCCCACCGTGTCTTGTGAATACAGCAAAACAGCTGCAACCTTCTAAAAATTAATTGGTTTCTGGATCATTTGCATTTTTTATAGTTTGCCAACAAAAGATAGGGAGAGGGGAGGGAATTTATTAATGTTTGAAGAAATTCTCCAAAAGGGGAGGAAGCGAGCATTTTCAGCGAGACCCAGAGATGCTCATCTCAACATGACACCGCGTTGCTTTCCTAGCTGCCTCCCCGGGCAAGCCCCTGCAAGGGGAGAATTGATATGCAGCCCCGAAAGCAGGCAGCTGCCGGGCCGCCAGAAGCCGCCGGGGGCTTACGTTATTTTAGTCGGGGTCTGCAGGATGGCTCGGTAACGGCCATTTTCAGAAAACAACCGACGCAATTTCAGGATTTGCTGTCACAATAGGCACACTAAAAATAAAGTCAGCATAAATAGATTAAGAAATTGACAGAATAACAAGGCATAAAGAATTAGAATGAGCGCACACGCTCCAGATGACAGCGCGGCGC
The DNA here is from genome assembly GCF_024610735.1 of Ursus americanus. Taxonomy (NCBI): domain Eukaryota; kingdom Metazoa; phylum Chordata; class Mammalia; order Carnivora; family Ursidae; genus Ursus; species Ursus americanus. The sequence continues at coordinate 66,284,228 of NC_142137.1, read as the reverse complement.
GCGCGGCGCAGGGAGGGGAGGGGCTGGAGCGCGAGGGGCTGACTCGGTGGTTTCTCTGTTCCCGACCGCGAGGGGAGCGCGGGGAGCGAGGGAATCGCCTCGCGGAATCGAATTCCCCAGCAGTGCCGGCGGAGGCACCAAGCCAAGGAGGGAAAGCCACTCTCCTTGCAGACTTCCCATTTCTTGTGGTGGCTGACACCCCTCAAATGACAGATTGGAAGTTTTCCGTAACCGTCCCCTAGTCCCAAACATGAGTTTGCAGAAGGCTAGGGATGGGGTACTGAAGTGGGGGAGGGGTAGAAAAAAGGTTTTTAGGGAAGCCTGGGTGGCTCAGTCAGTTAAGCATCTGACTCTTGATTTTGGCTTACGTCATGATTTCAGGGCGGTGGGTTGGAGCCCCAAGTGGGGCTCCATGCTGGGGGGGAGGTGTTATGCTTTTCTCCCTCTCCCTCTGCCCCACCTCCTGCTCACGCATGCGCTCTTTCTCTCTCTCTCACTCTCTAAAATAAATTTTAAAAAGAAAAAAATGGTTTCAATTCAGTTGTGATATTTGGAAAAAATAAATCTCTGGCAAACTAGCATGACAGGAAAGAAGAGAAAACTATGTGCTAGAAAAGCTGACTATGTCATCATAGGTCCACACATGCTAACTTTGGGGAGATGGACTCTTCTGATCTAGGGGTGTCCGGCAGTCTTAATCAACTAGTCACCGGCAGAACTCTGGTTGGGGTTTCTGCAAACCACTGCCCTCGCCCCGCACCCCCTCCACTCACCAACGTGGCTGGAAGATGTCATCGCTTCTTCCCACATCCCAAGCTGGGTGCCAGGGAGAAGCAGGCAGGGAGCCCGGGAAAACCCCCAATTCCTCATTGTCTTCACCCTTCACTGATTCTCAGCTGAAGAGAATAAGGCAGCAGACACCGTTTTTATCAGAACATCTTATGGCATTTTGGGGAACAACTTTTCTCAGCCAAGTTCCCTGGTGTTAATAGGTGTTCGGTGAAAAAAAAGCGTTCTTAACCTGAGTAAGTTTGGGAAATTTGCATTAGGGCTTCTCAAAGCCCTTCATATGATCTTGCAGAAGGGATAAAGCAGATGGGTCTCTGAAATGAATTTTACCATCAAAACTCACCCTTTTAAGAATTTTTTATGTGTGTGGAATACCTGGGAGGAAGTCTTTGGAAATATGTTTTGTCCTAGATACAAACCACATGGTTTTCAGCCAACCAAATGTCCTAAAGACAGTGCCTCATCCTTGAGAGAGGTGGGAAGGTTGAGGAACAGTCCTCTGCATGTCTGCATGGCCAAGACCAGTTTTCTTTGAGAAAGGTAATATTTTTATTGTGTGGGGGGTTTTTTTGTTTTTTGTTTTTTTTTGTTTTTCCAGTTCAGTACCCATTCAATTGTCTACAGGGGATGTGGATGAAAAATTGAGGATGATGGCACAGAGTTCTCCAGCTTGGAGAAGAAGGAGGGGACCGCAAGGTCGGCGTAAACCTTGCCTGGTGGCAGACGCCTCGCTCAAGCTTTTCCATGCTGTGCTAGTATTTTGGCAGACATTCATTAGAGGTCAATAAAAGTTAAATAAATGAAATGGGGCTCCGCTGCAGAGACATTTAATCATTTCATTAAGCATACTATTGTGTCCAGGTGCTTTGCCAAGTGTAGAGCTGGTTATGACTTCATCTAATTCCTAACTGCTGGGGAAATCAGCGCGAGATTCTTCTGATGTCCCTCCCTCTTCGTGCAGCCCTCCCCAGGCAGCTGCAGGAGGACAGGCGGCCAAGACGGGACTGCCGAGGAGTTAACCTTCTGAGTTTTTGAAAGGCAGATGGGACTTCTAATCAATCCTTCTCTTGAAGTTTCTCTAGCCTGACTGGAATTAAGAGATGGCGAGGAGGGGAGGTCGTGTACTGGGGTGGGGAGTGGGAGGGTGTGGGGGAGCTCTGGGTCTTCCAGCTTGGCCAGGGTTCAGAGCCCCTTGGGCATCCAGAGCTATGTTCCACAGTGGGGAGTGCACTTTTGCAATAGAGGCTTCCTGGAAAATGTGGTGTAGGGCCCCCCACTCCTGACCTCTGGGAGATCTGTGCATTCATCACAGCCAGCCCCACTAGGGCAAGGCTCAAGAAGCTTCAGGGTTGTACAAGAGCAGTCAGTGCTGCCTGTGGTGGGGACCCGCCAGCGAGCAGTGCTCGTGGAAAGAGAGGGGGTCCTGTCCGCATATCATGGCAGTCGAGAATTTCTTTTCTTTTTTTTTTTTTAAAGATTTTATTTATTTATTTGACAGAGAGAGAGACAGCCAGCGAGAGAGGGAACACAAGCAGGCGGAGTGGGAGAGGAAGAAGCAGGCTGCCAGCGGAGCAGGGAGCCGATGCAGGCCTCAATCCCAGGACTCTGGGATCACGCCCTGAGCCGAAGGCAGACGCTTAACAACTGAGCCACCCAGGTGCCCCTGCAGCTGAGAATTTCAATACAGGACTCTCCAATGGAAATCAAGACTCTCTCCAGAATAGACCTGCACATAGAGGGTCAACTGATTTTCAACAAAGGCAGCTCACTGGGGGAAAGGATGATCTTCTCAATAGATGATGCTGGAACAACTGGATATCCGTATGCGAACCATGAACCTCCATCCAAACCTCACACCACATACAAAGATGACCTCAAAATGGACTGTGGACCTCAACGTAAAGTCTAAAGCTATAAAACTTCCAGAAAAAAACATGGGAAAAAAATTCTGTGACCTTGGTGTAGGCAAAGATTTCTCAGCTACGACACCAAATGCAGGACCCATAAGAGGAAATTAAGGTGATAAATTGGATTTCATCAAGATTAAGAACTTTTGCTGTCCAAAAGAAATTGTTAAGAGAATGAAGATACACCATAGACTGGGAGAAAAAATTTGAAAAATACCTATTGGATAAAGGACTTATACCTAGAATGTATTTTTTAAAATTCTCAAAACCCTGTAACAAAGAAAATGAACAACACAATTTAAAACTAGACAGAAGATCTGAACAATTTGCCAGATTGTTAGATAATGTCAAAGTAGATACGCGGATGGCAAATAATCACATGTAAGATGCTCAAAAAAATACATCAGTAGGTATTGAAATACAAATGAAAATCATGGTGAGATACCACTGCACCCCTATTGAAATGGCTAAACTAAAAAGACTGACCATATCAAGTTCTGGTGAGGGTACAGAACAATGGGATCTCAACCATGAGTCAGAAATAATGTGGTTACTTTCTAGAAACAGTTATTTTGGAAGAGTGCTATATTACAGAATAATGGTTAATTTGATGTCAAGAATCTAAAAGTGTCCTGGGTGAACACAAAGAAGGTTAGCACCCCCTCCCCCGCCCCATACGCAGCGGGCACCTCTGTGTCAGTAGCGGCACTGTGAAGAAATTTTGGATAAAAAAATGTTCGAAAAGTTTGGAAACATAAAGAGTATCTCTAGGAAGAAAAATGGGATTTCTTGGTGAATCTTTTTTTTTTTTTTAATAATTTCTCTTTCTTTCTTACCCTCAACCAGAATGGAAAAAGTGAAATACAGACTCTTGATGTACTTCCAGACTTGTGCGTGTGGACCTTAGGAGGATTGCCAAAAGCTGCAGAGTTGTTCATCAATCACCCGGTATTTGCCAATATTTACCTGCTCTTAGAATCGTTCTTAGTATTTACCTACTCCTAGAGAGGTTTTTTTAATTGATAATGCCATTGAGTTTCTGAAGGAAGGTATGAATAACCAGTTATAGAGATGGTTCAACTGGCCTTCAGAGAGGTTAGGTAACTTGCCTCAGGTCACACAGCTAGGACTGGCAGAGCCAGGGCTGAAACCCAGGTCTGTCTCTTGGACTCCATCATATGTCTTTCATCCTTTATATTTATGTAAAGGTAAGAGATCTGGGTTCCTGGTTTGCTCCCCAATCTCTAATGGCTACTTGGTCATTCCCCCAGCCCACCCACACTTTCTAAATACTTCCGGGGCTGTTTCTTTCTCTCTCTCCTGCCTGTCTCTTCTTCAGCAGCTTGGCCTGTTTCACTAACCCTAGAGAGAAAGCCTAAAACCTAAAACCACTCCAGGCCCCAGACGAGGAAAGCTGCCCCAACCCCCTTAGGGCCTCAGGATGGAGTATGATCACCTCAGAAAACCTCTAGACCTTCCAGGAATGGGGGTGAGGTAGGGGGGAGGGGCTGCAAGACTTCCCTGATCAGCTATGAAAATGAGGTCATGTGTGACAAACGGCATTGTTCTGTGCGAGCGGCGGTCCGCGCACTGGGCAGGAATAAAGACTTGGAACAGGCCAGTGATTATTTTTAATTGGATGGGCCTCGTGGCTGTAGCAAAAATCAATGTATCTTTGTGGCGGCTGCAGAGGCGCTGATCCGACTTGGCCCCGCCGCTCCCAGGCTGCCGAGGGATGCTGGCGCCGGCAGAGATGAGCCCTAGGCTTTGGGGGCCCGGGGCGCAGATGCCTCCCTGGCTCCTCCTACTTGCTGGGATGAGGCCACCATAGGCCGGCCGGCAGGGGATGGGCTGGGATGGTGCCTGGGAGGGTGCCAGGTGCCAGCCGGTGCAGAGCGCAGGTAGGTGGGGGCGCACCGGACGAGGGAGCTGCGTGGAGGGGCCTGCTTGCACTCCCCAGCCCTGCGCTTGGAGGGTCCGACAGTTCGTGGAAAATGAAGATGCCTGCTGAGAATCTGCTACTTTACTGGGGAGGGGGGGTCCAGACCCCATATCAGGGGTGACACTGATCCCCTGCACAACAGGGCTGAGCAGGAGGCCGTGAGACGGGGCGCCGTGTGATGCTCTTGTTTCTGGCTGGAATCGCCACTGTGAGATAGTAAAACTAAAACAGAACGTCCTTTCCTGGACATGGATGAAAAGCATGCCCCCCCCCTCCCGGGCTGGCGGCAGCCCAAGGTCTTTGGGAAGATGGGTCCTTGGTTGTTTGTTTGTTTTTGTGTTTTGTCACGTGGGAGGGGGACCGTTTGTGAGCAAAGTAGATGAGACAAGTGTTCTATGGAGACTTAAACATTTTTTTCTCTTTTCGAACTGATGCATGAAGCAAAGAGGACAGGTCACTGGGCACTCGCACGATTCGAGAAGCCTCCAATCTGGTTGCAAGGTTTTTCTCAAGAAAGGCAAAGACACGGCGTCCCTTGCTGGGTCGTTGTTAGTAGGCAGAGTGACCCCTCTTGTCTGCGGCCCGGAGGGGACCCGAGCCGGAGCCTGGGGAGCAGGGGCCCCTCCCCGCAGCGTGGCTGGGGAGCTGCACTCCGCAGACCTGCTAGGGGCCACGAACCGCACGCGCTAGGCCTGCAAGTTCACGGCGGTGGCCCGAAGTGCTCGGCCCGTGGAGCCCAGTGAGCAGCCGCCAGGAGGGCAGAGATGGGTCTTTGGGAGGATGTTTGAAGTTGCTTCTGGACAGCCTCCCCAGAAAGAAAAGGGGACATTCCCTGTGGCATCTGGGGGTTTGGTGAGATGCGTGTGGATTGTGCCACATTGAGACTCCATTTTTCCTCACTGAGAAGTTTCCAGTGAATAACATGAAAAAGAACTTCGAACTCTGAAGGGTAAGACCAGTGACAGCTTCTGATCTTTGTCCTGGGCCGGTGTTTCGCCCCCTCCCCACCCCACACACATCTGAAGAAGAAATGTCAGAATTCAGCCCCGAAATCCACCTGAGCCTGGTTCTCTGGAAAACACCCTTGACATCTGCATTATGAGCCCAAGGAAGCTTTGCTTGTAGGCTGGGTTGCATTTCCTACAAAGCCTCTGATTTTCACAGCCACATAAGCTATTTCTCTCTCAAGGCATTGCTTTTGTGTAGAAATTTATCATATTTTTTCCCCTCAGTCCAGAAGTGAATTATTATTTTTTTTAAATTGAAGAAAATCCTTTAAGCTGTTTTGGACTTACTCGAGCATGTAAAAAGGGCATTTTCCATCCGTAGTTCAGATGCTTAGTATGTTCTCAGATAGCCCAAATAATTTGAATTTAAAACTTTGAATTGGGCCTCTTTATGTAACATCTTAAAAAGGTGCCATTTATGAAGAAAAATATGGTCATGAAATAAAGGATATGGGGAGTAAGTGACCCTGCCGGCTACAGAAATAGACGGGGACTCATAAATCTTAGTTTCTATTCTTGGCTCTGGAAAGAATTTATGTGCTCTCTGCGTTTGGCACAGGGAGGTAACAGGGAGATAGATTCAGGAACCTGGATGTGAAGGAAATAAGATCTTCCTGTAAAAGTGAAATTACGAAATCCACACATAAGAGACCGGAGCAAACATGGGCACAACTACCTTCAAGAAACGTAATAATCAGCAAGTCAGCAGGAGGTCAGCGCAGGGAGAGTCACGGAAGCAGCTCCTGGCAGCTCCTATCCAAGCTCGGGGAGGACGGAGGAGCAGGGGCACACAGGGCAGACCAGGGAGGTCACAGGACACCTCTGGGCTGAGCACTGCAGTGTTCTGCGGTGTGGGAATCAGTAGAGTCTCCCTGCCGACTGGGGAGTCAACGCCCTGCTCTGCCATTTACTAGCTGTGCGATCTTGACCCTCTCTGAGCCTTTAACCTCTCTGAGCCCCAACAGCCTTATTTGGGGAAATGGAGATAATGGTATGTACCCTACAGATCTGAAGAGGGATACAGTGATGCAATGTGTATAAATCACTTAACAGGGTGGTGGTGATGGGGATGGTAATTATGGTGGTGGTGGTCCTAGTAATGGTGGCAGTGATTATGGTGATGGTGATGGTAGGTGGTCCTAGTAATGGTGGGAGCAATTATGGTGATGGTGGTGGTGGTGGTCCTAGTAATGGTGGGAGTGATTATGGTGATGGTGGTGATGATGGTCCTAGTAATGGTGGGAGCGATTATGGTGATGGTGGTGGTGGTGGTGGGCCTGTCCTCAGTGCAGAGTTAGCTAGGTCTGGCTGGCAGAGTCTCTGGCCATTATCAATGCCCACTAGCCAAAGACACCAGGAACACACAGGTAGTTGAACGAAGTTGGGTTTCTTGGTACTTGTTGCCTCAAGGGAGACTGCACACTATGGGGACTCTTGGGGTATCTCGGTAGCAAGGTGGTGGAGGGAATCTTTTATAGGATTTTGGCTTGTGTTAGATGAGGTTGGGGGTTGCTGCTCTGGATGGGGTATCAGAACGTTGACATTGGGTATGATCGGCATTGCTGATTTTATCCAGGAGGTAGAGGAATGAGTGAGGCTACGGCTGTAATTGGCAAAGAAGTGGCTGTCTTTCACACCAGGTGGGAGGGAGGGCCATGGGGTCACTTTGTGGTTTAAACAGTATGCTTGGGGGTTTTTTGTCTGTGTTCAGACATGATTACGGGAGTGGCCTTGTTTTTGTCTCTCTCTACCCTGGTCACAGAGTGACCTTGTTCGATGTTGGTGTTCAGTGAAGTCGTGTTTGTTCAACAAAAGAACACCATGGCCTAGCTGTGAGTGCCAGGCAGGCTCCCAGCTGCCAGCTGCCAGGCCCTGCTTTTTTTGTTTCTCGCCATCTAGCCCCAGAATCCTTACTCCGGTTCATCGCTCACCAAGTACCTCTTTGATTATAATTGGGCTTCCCACATAGGGGGCCTACAAGGGACAATTGTGGGCCTAGAGATCTGAGTCTTCCAGATCCCCATGGAGATATTAATGTTGAATCATATGAAATTGCCACTCGTGTAGTATGAAAGCATTTGAATATTGGCAATTTCACATGGTTGAGCCTCACTATTTCTCACTGTAGATTAATAAATTGTCATTCTGGAGCTCATCACGGTCTCCTGCAAGACTGTGAGAGAAAGGACTTTGTCTCTGGGTGTGCTCGATTTGGGATTTCTGATCCTTTAAGATAGAGAGTTTAACTTCAAACCACACTGAAAATTATCAAGGTCATAATAGGAGGCTCTTGAGAGAATATCAGATTTCCCCCCATGGCACCTTCTTTAATTTCTCCGAGGGAATCTGCCTCCATATAAACTTCCACCATATCGGTGAGTCAATTAACTCAACCACTTGCAAAATGACTGAATTATGACTTTGCCCGGGTCTAAATGCTGCCCACTCTTCCCAGGCGGAAGGGGTTGGGTCAGTGCTGTTAGGCTATGAAGGGAAAACCAAGGAGAAAAGTCTAGATGCACTACTGAGGGTGGGGGTGAGAATAAACATTGAACTTGAAAGTGGCTGGGGTCCAGACAAGGAAACCACCGAGGCGACATAAGCACCCAAGGGTGGGTAGTGGAAACCACCCGAAGCGACCAGGTACAAACCACATGCCTGACATCGCAGGCTCCCATTAGTGTCTCCAAGCCTGAACGTGACCTCAGTAAAATTCTCGGGGTGACTGTTGCTTTAATGCTTTTACCTGGCCAGAGTCTCGGAGCACCTGAGCGGGTTCACAAATTCGGGTGTACGAAACCCGCTGTGCTTTGAATGGTGCTATTACCAGGGCACCTGCTGAGGCCGAGGGAAGGAGAGCAAGGGTCCTGAGTTTTTCCAGCACCCTGCTGGGCTGCGCTGGTCCCACTGGTCCAGGCATTTCTGGCCAGAACCGGCTATCCCCAAGCACACAGGAGCAGCTGCGGCCAGACCATGCACCCTTCTGAGCCCAAGTTTGGGGAAGAGGAACATATTCACTGAGGCTGCTGCTACTAATTTCCAAACAACAGAAATGTATTCTCTCATGGTTTGGAGACCAGAGGTCTGAAATCAAGGTTGGGGACTGAGGGCAGGAGTCTGTTCATGCTTCTCTCCTAACTTAGGGCGTCTGCTGACAGTCCTCCGTGTTCCTTGGCTGGTTGCCACATCACCCCAGCTCTGCCTCCTTCGTCACATTGCCTTCCTGTCCCTGCTGCTCTTCACCTCTTCTGTCTTGTCTCAGATCTCTCTCTGCCTCTCTTTTATAGGGACACTTGTCTTTGGATGATTCAGAATAATCTTCTCATTTCAAGATCCTTAATTATATATGCAAAGACTCTTTTTCCAAATTAGATCCCATTCACAGGGTCCAGAGATTAGGACGTGGACTTATCTTTGGGGAGACCACCGACAGGGCACCACAGGGAGCCTGGGGGAGCAGGCTGGCTCAGCTTACAAGCGCCTGCCTGGCCTGGCCTGTCGGTAGGGCCTGGTGAGTGTCTTTCAACCAGGCCAGGGCTTCCTAAACATGACAGCCTCCTTCAGCGGCAGGTGTCCTGGTCCCCATGCTGCCTTGGAAGCCGTGCCTCCCAGGAGTGGCAAGGCCATTCCCCAATTACCTCCACTGCAGTCTCTCCCTCCAACAAATGCTAATTGGGGAGTCCTTTCAAAACTTGGCGGCCTGGCTTCCTTCCCTCCCCCCTCTCCTCCAGTCTTTACTCCAGATGGGGCCTGATGCAGGTGCCGGGGATCCGGAATGGAAGAGACCCAGACCAGCCCTTGAGGACCCACAGTCTAGAGAGGCCGACAGACGCCCCCCCCCCCGCCCAGGGTGGGGTCATCAGCTCCCCTTCCGCACCCCCTCCGGTAGCACAGTGCACAGGTGAGGGTGCCCCAGGGCACGCCAGGGGCTCCGGCCCATCATCCTGCCACACCTGCTGAGGAGGCTTAGGGCCCCGTGGAAGGGCTCCTAATCCCCTGGGAATGACTAAGCACCTCTCAGTCACCGCTCCAGCCATGAATTCAAGCGCCGCGTGGCCAGGATGTCCTGTTCTCCTGGAGCGCCAAGGCTGTCCACAGAGCCATTGATTTAAGAGACAGTATCACTTGCTTCCAAGTTTATGAGGCAATAAACAGCCCCGCATATTGATGAACGCCGAGGTGTTTGCTCAGCACATTTGCTGTGCTCATTCATTATGAGGCTGTGCTCTAAAGCAAATGAAACCGCACTATTTTCTTTCCTTCTGGGGGGCCGTGCCCCTCCCCCAAGAGTTGGCCTAATCTAGTGGATCCCTGGTCCCTCTTCCCGCGGTGCAGGGACGCAGTAATGTGAGAGCGCTCAAGCTGGCCACCCCCATTCCCTGTGATCCTGGGGAGCCTCTCAGGGCCCTGACGCACTGTTAGGAGGGTCTGGGAATAAGGGGGGGAAAATGAAGAGCGTCGTTTTATGAGGGCCCCACCCACGAGGCCTTCTCTCCGGCCTTGTCTCATCCTCCCTGGAGAAGAACACACACTATAATAATAGAAGCTAGCAACCCGCCAGCCGCCGTTCCCCGCGTGGCATAACACACCAAATAAAATTCCTTTTCATCTTGAGAAGCTGAGACGCAACAAGGCTGGGCTGCTAGTCCATAAAGATGAATCTTCAGAGCATTTACTAGCTGGAATGCCCCGTGAATCCAAACAGGTTTATGTATAAAATATTAGGAAGGTTCGGAGGAGGTGGCGAGGCCGCGTGGGGAGCAGGCAGGAGAGATTGATTGCAAACTCTGTGCCAGCGGAGCAGTTCTGTGCATGCCAAACGGCGAGAGAACAACACTTGAAAAATGTATTATATTATCCAGAACACAACACTGATTCATAGGCGCGGTAATCCCTGTCTTGCCATCCGTTTCTGTAATGGAGAGAGATTAGGGTGACGGTGGCACTGTGTTGGGACTTTCTGGCTTCCCCCCACCCGGGCCCTGAACCCGTGCTGGATCCCACGGTAAAAGCAAGGGTTCGCGCTTTGAACCGCATGTTTGGAGGTGGAGGGTTTTGAGATTTGAAGCACTTCTGAGTTTGAAATGAAAATTGACTGGATGAGGGATTCGTTTTGAAAAATAGAATAATCCTGCTCGCTTACAATCACACAGTTTCTCAGGGAGCAAGAGAAGGCGAATTCTCTCCAGGAGCACGTTCCGAGTGGCTGGGTGGCTCACCTCCAGAAGGACCTCACGCGGGGGCTTCCGATGGGCCCACCTTGACGTAACTATGGCCCCGAGCACACGGCATTTGGGGCCCCCCGAGTCGGGAAGGACAAGGCCAGAGCTTGCCGTGCAAAGGTAGGATGCACCCTCACCTCTGTCCCTGGCCCTCTGTCTACTCGGTAGGCATGAGCCAATGCCCGGTGTGAGCACTGACGGAGCCAGGGGTATGGGAGATGCTGAATGTGGGGTGCCCCCTGATGTCTACCGAGGGCTTCGTGAGACAGTTGAAGCAAATCGGGGACCCTGCCCTCCAGAGCCTTATAATCCCAGCTGGAAGTGGGGCACAGGAGCCAGATGAATGAACTAAATCTGGAGCAAGAACTCAAACCGAGTAAACAAGAACAGGCATCTTGTCAAGTCAGGGGTGTGGAGGAGTGACCAAGAACACCTGGGGGGGATGTGCTCAAGGGGACTTTTCTTTCTGTGAAAGGGCTTCAGGGAAGTGCTGGAGAGACATGGTCCAGCCACAGGGCCTGCTCACCATATTTTTTGCCTCTCTGGAAGACCTGTGAGCCCTAGAAGCTGTCATCCGAAAACCCTCTGTTCTAAGGACATTTCATGGCCAAGTTTATTGCTCTAGGAAATAGTTCAAAGAACTCTCATCTTTTCTTCCATCTCTCGTACATGCCCAAGGCCAAGACTGTTCAGGGACTCCTTGGCAGCTGTAGAAACTCCAGCCAAGTTCCCCACTCAGGGCAGGACAGTCTGCCTCTCTGCACATCGAATTCCTCAACAGAAGGATCTCTCAGGCCTGGGAGGAGGGGATGCTCTTGGGGCTGGCAGAGAGGTAATTCCACCACCCGGCAAGACTGTCAGCCGCCAGAGCTGTAGGGGTGAGAGAAATTGAGGGGTGACTGCCATCACCACCATTGGTACCATCGCCACCATCATCATCGTCACCATCACCACCACCCACCACCCATTACTATTTATTCTCAATGGTGCCTGTGAGCCGAACCCTTTGCTAAAGGCCTTACGTGTATCTAAATTAATCCTCACAACAACCGACTGACTGGAGGACCACTGTGATCTCATTGTATAGATGAGGACACCGAAGATGAAAGAGATCACCCAGATAGTAAGTGACAGAGCAGGAATTCAAGTCCATGCAGCCTGACTGCAGAGCCTGAGCTCATCGTGTACCAAACTGCCTCCCGTCCTAGGTTAGGGCCTCTGGTTGCAGGTGGTTTCTTGAAGGCTTGACCTGGGGACATTGAAAAGATCAATCACTGTAGGTCGTGGGCAAGCTGCTGATGTAGCAAGAATGGAGATATGATCACTACATCCATTTGTTCTTTGTATCATTCATTCATTCACTCATTCACCACTGATCTGGGTGGAGAAGGCATGAAGTCCCTCCCTGGAGGAGCTCAGTCTTGGCCCTTCAGCAGCCATATACGGCCATGTCCCTGCCCCTGCCTGGAATGTGAAGGCCCAGTGGGTGTGTCTTTTCTCTGCTCTGAGAGCCTCCATGGGGCCCGGTGGCAGGAAGTCTGGGCATCCCTCACTCCATGCCCCCTGCCTCTTTTCTTTCCACCACAACCTGAATGCTGGGAACATCTGTAAAAAAAACTACCCGCACAAGACAAAAACTCTAATCCATCTTGCCTAAGACATTTTCCCTTAGATTTAAAACCCTGTGTAATTTAAGAGATATGTAATTCATGTGTCTGCATTTAAACCATCAAAGTGCTTTTAAAAGAGCTATTTGAAATCTTTGGAGCTTTATGAACCTTTAAAGTTCTTTCTTTGAAACATGGGAATCACACACTGCCAAGGATAAAGATAGTCAAATACCAAAGGCTAGGGGTGGGCTTGAGACTCTAAATCCATGACATTTCACTTTACAAAACTGAATTTCTCATCTTGAGCGTCCACGTCCAATTAGGACCGCAGGCCGACATGGAATTCTCCCACCTTTGCATGCCCTCCACCCGGAGCGTCGTCGCTCAGCCCGCACCAGGTGGAGATCCCCCCGGGCCTGGCGCCCGCCAGCAGCAGAGCTGGGACGTGACTGTCACAGGGGGCACCTTTCCAATGCTAACCAAAGCGCCAAGGAGAGGGCACAAGCCTGTGGAACCAGCGCCCCCCGATTTCCAGCCTGTGGCGGGAGTGGGGACTAGGGGGTGGGGGTGGGGAGGAGGATGGGGAGGCGGATGGTGCGGGGGAGGGGTGCGGGGCAGGGGGCGTGGGTTTGAAAGGCACATTCCTGGGGCGGCTCGCCTACTGGTTGAATGATTGGCTCGGGGCGCCCCGAATCTGCTCGTGACCGGAAGTACCCCCGACATACCTGTACCCAAGTGGTGCTTGGGCTCCCTGAGCCCTGGGGGCAGGGGTCAGAGACGGCGTGCGTCCGTCCATTGCGGCCCAGCCCCGGTCCGCAGAGAGCTGACCGCTCCGGCCGGGAAAGGGAGGCGCGGGGACGCCCCTCGTGGACCTTGGCGCGGAGGCCCGCGCGGCCACCCCGCAGGGTCGCGGCTCTGTGGGGGCGCTGGCCGTTTGCCGACTGCGGGAGCAGCAAACCCTTAGCGGGCGGGAAGTTTGCGTTGTTTAGGGCCTCTGACCCGCCGCTCGCAGTCTTGGGCAGAGGCCGGAGTCGTGCGTGGGCCCCATGGGGGGCGACCCCGCGGGGACGAGCCCTTGTGCCCGCAGCGCGGTTCCCCCTCCGTCGCCTCGCTCGCAGGGACCTGGGGGCGCGCCGTCCACGCGGACCCCCGCTGCGCTCCGCCTGGGCCCCCGGCAGTGCCCACCGCGCCCCAACTGGGGGCCGAGCCGGGCCACCGACCCCAGGGCGGCGAGAGGGGCCGCGGCCCGCTTCTGTCATCCCTAAGCCACCCACCGCGGCCACCCGGGTGTGCCCAGTGTGTCCGACACCTGCCGATGGGGCAGGCCAGGCCCCCTGCGCTCCTGGGTCTGCGCCTCCGCCTCCCTCCCTCCTCCTCTCCCTGTGATGGGGCGCCCCCAGCCCTGCCCGCTTTTATACCCGGGGAAGGGGCGTTTTGCTCCTTCTCCCGCCTTCTGCCCTGCTCAGGAGCGGCCTCTAAGCTCCACTCAGGGCGGCCCGGACTCCAGGGTTAATGATGATGCTTGGGGCCTGCAGTGAGGACTTCGACCTAAGGCAGACCAGGGCAGTAGCCCAGGGCCTCAGTTCCAGGCCGAAGCCTGTTTCCTTCTGGCAACAGAAGGCTGGGGCGGCGCCGTCCCCACAATCCGCCCTGGCAGCGTTCTGTGCACCCCAGCTCCACTCTTGGACTCTACCTAAAGCCAGCGACAAGCAAGTTCCAAGTGCTAAGGAATGCTTCCCCTCCCCCCATTGTTATATTTGAACAGTGGCATAATTTTGATTTTCAATCTTGGAGCTTTGGGTTCCCTTCCAGAGCAGTAGAGAAAGCCAGAGTTGATGTGACCTGGTTAAAACTGCCAGAGGCCGGGCTCCCTGATCTGTGCCCTCTTCCTGCTGGCCGCCCCCACACCCGGCCTGCTTCTGCCTCCCCTACTTCCCCACCCTGTCTCGGTGTCTCCCCCCTTAGGCCCGGTTCTGGCCACTGGCACCCTGAGTGGCTTCCGGGTCTCCACCCCAGGCCTGAGTCTTCAGAGTGTCCTTTCCTGCTGACTTCAGCCATCTTCCGTGACTAAGGATTGCTGACAGGAAAATGCACCCTGTCGACAAGGGCAAGAGAGCATCTCACCCTTCACAGACCCACCCCCTTTCCGGTGTCCCCGCCTCTTGTAGTAACTACAGCCCCCAAGCACTTCGACAGCAAAAACATTTGTTCTGGGCAGACATCTTTCTTTTCCTTGCTCTCTCAACACCAAATTCAGTCTGATCCCAACCCTGCCAATCCTCTCCTTGAAATGTCCCTCAGATCCACACAATGTTCAGTGAAGCTTGAGTCTTAGAGGCCACAGGCAAGAGGAAGGGTGTTCTAGGCAAGGCAATAGCAAATGCAGAGGCGAGCGGCCTTGAGAGCACCCATAGTTGGGAACCAGTGAGTGTTTGGAAGCCCCTGCTGGGGGGCCCCCTGGGCCTTTCCCTCCGATTGTTTAGAAGCCAACACATCCCTCCCAGTCCTCTGCCCTTCAGACACCCTCTCTCATCAGTGGTTAAACTGATCCGAAACCCCTTGCCATCCAGTTCTGTCTTTGGTCTCCATCACTTCTTGGGGAGCAACAAGCTCCTGAAGTCCCTTAGCCAGGGGCGAGCAGGACTTCCGGTGCACGCACTGGAACACAGTCTCGTCCCCTCCAGCAGCACAAGCCCGCGCCCCTCCCAGCCTTTGAGGCTGGGATCAGGCCCCTGCCTTTCAGGAGAGAAGAGGCCCAGTCAACTTTCCACCTTCGACCTCTCCTCAAAATCTCCCTGAATAGGCAGATACCTGTCCCCACCCCCACCCCCACACTTTCCATCTGAACCCATCTCTGGGCATTGACCCCTCGGAGATTGTGCTCCTGGAGTCAGAGGGTGTTACTGAATGCTGCTGAGCGGGGAGGTGGACGGCTGCCAGGCAGCAGAGGAAAGCTCTCTAGGCCTCTTCATGGAGAACATTCATGTTAGTTGAAAAAACAATAGCAGTCCGACTAAGTACGTCAACCCTGCCGTCCACACCATGCAAGGCCTCTTCTTGGAGCCAGCCTGGTATTACCTAGGCTCGTGCTCATGGGAAATGACACAGCATCTTCAAATGCAAAAGGCCACGCATGACAACTAAAGATCTAAGAAGTCCCATGAACCCAGAAGTCTTTACTACGTGCCTGTTACTAGGCTTCCAATGGAATATTTTCATATTTAAGAGCTTTTGATGGAACCCACCAGCCTTCCAACAAATCACCCAGAAATGGAGAGATTTGACCTGGGGGCTTGGGTCCTCCCGTCACCATGGAAACAGGTGTTGCAACTGTGGAATTAAAGCCAGTTGTTGGGGCGCCTGGGTGGCTCAGTTGGTTAAGCATCTGCCTTGAGCTCAGGTCATGATCCCGGGGTCCTGGGATCGAGCCCCACATCGGGCTCCCTGCTCAGCGGGGAGCCTGCTTCTCCCTCTCCCTCTGCTTCTGCTCTGCCCGCTTGAGCTTACTCTCTCTTTCTGTCAAATAAATAAAACCTTTTTTTTTTTTTTAAAGCCAGTTGTTGACCCAATCAAAACGTTTTTAAGAGATGGTCCTGGCCAGGCTGACCTGCCCCACCTGGCCTAGTTTCTTCTTCCCCAGCCCCTGAAGTGACGCCTGGAAAGTTCTATGCGTTCTAGAGAGCTTTCTCTGGAGTCCATGAGGGGCTTCCTCTCCCATGCCCAGGGTGGAGGGCCTGGGGTCCAAAGGCAGGTGGGTACTCAGATTGGACTTGTACCCCACCTGTTGGTGGCTACGTGGTGCCGGGCAAGTCTGTCCCCCGTGAGTCCGTTTCCTCAGTTGAGGGAGGAATGACACCCTAGGGCCCGGCCTGTGTCGCTGCACGTTGGCAGGAGCTAAGGTGCAGTGAAGGTAAGGAGCAAAGGATATAGTGCTGTACGAATGTCAGTTATCGTCATGACACTTCACGTCCCCCCGGGGACCGCAATACGAGCCAGTAACTTACACAACGGGAATAACGATTACGAAGTACTTACCGCTCTGAAGGATAATCCTCATACGGAGCATTTCATTCGATCCTCAATCAGTCCTGAGGGAGCAGATACCCTTGGTGTCTCCACTTAGAGGTAAAGAACAGAGGGGTGACCCGGCTTGCGTTCTAGGTCGGCACAGACGCGGTCCCCGTTCGGAGAACGTCCACCTTTCTCGAGCTTCCTCCTCACACACGTGTGCTGACACGCACACTTCTCCGTCCCTCCTCTTGGGCTCTCCCAGTCCGCGGGCCCTCGCCGAGCCAGGACGGATTTCCTGCCAAGTGTAGAGGCCCCTCCACGGCCAGAGGGTCGAGGTATGAAGTCCTGCTCCACAGCCTAGAAACAAGGCCCTGTCCAAGATGGCTGAGGGGTCACATGCACGGACAAGGGGGGGTCTCTCTGGTCAGCGGTCCGGCCTCCTGGGTATCTTCTGCTATTGGCCCAAGTTGTCAGCAGGGAGCCACTCCCCGCTCAAGCTCCCGGAGTCCCACCTAGAGCCTGGGGTTCTCCCCGCTGGGTTTCCAGTGCACCCCTTAGTTTCCTGCCCCTGAAGAGTTGGGGATGAGGGTCGTGGCAAATTAGCTGCATTAACTCTCTGCCCTGGGTTCCGCGGGGCAACCAGTCCGTTTTCCACACCAGCCACCAGCCCGTCCTTCATCCCCAGCTCCGGGCTGCTCATCACTCTCCTCCAGCCCTTTCTGTGTGTCCTCAGGCCACCCTCGGGGACCTGTTCCTGGACGCCAGCTTGGGTGCCCACCATGACCAGAGCCCACACGAGCTCTGGTCAAGCCCTCCCAAGGCAGAGGCCAAGGGCCTGTGGTGCACATGCAGGCCGGGCCGAGGAAGCTGTCCGAAGCTTTTGTCAGAGGCAATCCCAGCTCTCTGACGCCTTCAGAGATGCACGGAAAATTCTCCTCTGACCAAAAGGCAGCGCCGTTAAAGCACCCATGGGACAAGCCACTGTGGGGAATGCGGTATTTTTAAAGCAAAGCCCGCTTGTCACCTCACGCGGGCACTAAATCAGATGCGCATTATTTGAGACATCGCAGGGAGGAGGATTGGCTATGTTAATAATAACAGTGTACCCACAGGGCACTTTTCGATTTGAATTAATTTTTGTGGCTAATTCTGGCTGCCGAATGTCTTCATTTAAAATATACATATACATGTATTTTGTTCCGTATTTTAATTAGGCCCAAAGGAATATACTTTCAAATTTTGGTACACTTCATTTGTTATATTAATGAAAAGCCACTTTAAATCAAGTTACATGTTGATATTTCATTATGTATGCTGTTCTCACACATCTCTAAAAGAGATTTACGTTACAGGTAGTAACCACAAATACTGGCAGTGGACATGCTGTTAATTTAAAATGTAAAGTTTTCTTTTGAGGTGCAGCGAAACTATAAGGTGACCCTCCTCCCGGGCCAGCTACCTCCCCTGCAAAGTGGCTGCACCTCGAATTCCCAGTGGAAGCTCTCCCCCCACCTCCCGCCCGCGTCCTTGAGGGGGCCCAACCTCCCGGCTGCAGAGCTCCGTGGTCCATGCCGTGGATGGCAAGACCCAAGACGGAATTACAGCACGGACGGCTGAGTGTCTGACCTGGACTGCCTGATGTCTGCAACTGGGAAGGAAAGGATTCGGGGCCCCGGGGACCTGTGGGGACCGCTGTGGCCGTGGCTCGGATATGTGGGCTCGATCATAGTCATTTCCACACAGACACTCACAGTGATAGTGGTATCATGCCCTGTCCCTCCCCAGGAATGCAGACGGCCTCGAAGGTGGTGTTGGCCTTGCCCTGGGCTACTGCTGAAAGTTTCTGTGTTCCTTGGAGGGTGCCAAGCGAGTTAGCCATAGGCCACCTGGTGAAGCCACAGCACCTCGCTGTGACCTGGACGGCTCTGCCTCCCTCCCTGTGTGGCACAGGAGAAAGCCGAGACTCACGTGGCTAGTGGGCGTGGAGTTGAGACGGGAGGTCCCTGGGCTGCTGCCCACCATGTCCCACTGGGAGCAGGCTCTGTGGGAGACAGACCCCCACCCCCTCCCCGGGCCCGGTCCCTGTTGTTGGGCCACTGTAACACAAGCCCGGGCTTAGTTGCTAAGGGAGGCCCACGCTTTCCATCATGGCCCCACGTGAGGAGTGAGTCATGGCTCCCTTCCACACTGTCTGCTGACATTTCGCCTGACACGTGTCCCTGCACTAAATCTGACTTCAGTGCTTATGAGCGGTTTTGTTAAATCATCTCCCCTCGCCTCAGCAGGCTGAAAACAACCTGCATGGGGAAATGAAGCAGGAAGAGGATTTCCTGCATTGCCTGGAATCCTGGGCCTCCCTTTCCTCAGTGTTCTAGTGAGGAAGGTGGTCACTGGGGCGCTTAGGGTAGAAACTGCCATCAGACATGCTTCCTTCATGTGGCCCCCGACGCCTCACACACACCTAGACATTATTTCACTAGACCCTCCGATGACCCTCTGCACTTTGCACCCCTTGTTATTACTACCCCTGCTTTGCAGATGAGCAAACCAGCTCTCAGAGAAGGCGAGCGACATGCTCTGAACCACGCAGCAAACATAGGGTGTCAGGGGAGTGAAAGGGGGTGAGGGGAAGCCCAAGGTCTCTGCTGACTGACAACCATGTTTTACAACTTTCCTAGTGACACTCGAGGTGGGGGGTGGTTCTCATTGACATTTTAACATCTTATGATGAAAAATAGGAATTTCAGACAACATTCTGCATCTTAATTTTTTCAGATAAGTTTTCTCATCTGGCTGGTATTCAGTAGCATATATGCTGAAATGGCCTCTTTATAGAAAGTTAAGATAAATATGGCAGTTGAGTGACTGAAGAAGTGTTTCACACAATGTCTGGAACTCATCTTTGGCCTGAATTTTAAAAACCGTGATTATGAATAACAATATATAATGGCTACAATTTGTTGAGCACCTGCTCTTTGGGGAGGTCTATTATGTCATCAATTCAAGTTACACACACCTGCTTGCTGGCCCTTCCATCCAGTCACACTGGCCTGTTTGGCTGAGGACCACGTCAGACTCTTCCTTACCTCAGGGCCTTTGCACGTGCTGTTCTGTCTGCCTGGAATGCTTGCCCCTGGGCTTTGGATATGGCGGCTTCTTCCCATCCCCCAGGACTCCGGGAGCCCATCCCTAACCATTCAGTTGGCACCTTGGGACGCTCTTGCAGAGCGCTGGCTTTTTCTTCCCAGCACCCACCAGAATCCTGGAATTAGGTTAGTCTCATAATTCCTTATTTGTTTTCTTTCTCTCCCACTTAGGGTTGTCAGATAAAATACAGGATGCCCAATTAAATGTGAATTTCAGATAAACAACAAATATTGATACTTACACTTAAAAAATTGTTGTTTATCTGAAATTCACATTTAATTGGGCATCCTGTATACTTATTAGCTAAATGTGGTAACCCTATTGCCACCAGCCCAAAGGCCACATGGAGAAAGAGACTGTAAGGTCCAGCAAGGTATTCCCAGGGCCTGGCACTCAGGAATTACTTACTGAACACACCTAGTAAGTGTGTGCATGGAGACTTCAGCACCGCAGCTGGGCCTTTCCACATAGTGCACAGAACAGCACCGTCCCTGGCCAGACCATGGC
The DNA here is from genome assembly GCF_024610735.1 of Ursus americanus. NCBI lineage: Eukaryota > Metazoa > Chordata > Mammalia > Carnivora > Ursidae > Ursus > Ursus americanus. The sequence goes on along the minus strand of NC_142137.1, from coordinate 66,264,086 downwards.
ACCCACCCCTCTGCACAGGGGATCAGCACCCTGGGCCATCCCCAACCCCCATCGTCAAGAAACCAGGATCCAGAGCAGATCAGCACAGGTCCAAGTAAACTGTCTCTGACACCCTTACAACTGGGTGCACAACAGGAGAAACAAACAGGGGGAAGGAATCTTGGGAGGTGAGAGAGACCATGGGTGTGTGTTGGTGATTTGGGGGCAGAAGAGACTCTGTGTGAGAGAGGGGTGTGTGCAGGCAGGGAGGTGACAAGAAGCAGCGGGCCTGACCTCAGAGGAACCAAGCATCCATTAGAGGTGCTCGTCGCCATGGAGACAGACAGCTGGGAGAACCGGCCCAGGAAATACAGGGGCTGCAGGGACGGATGTTCAAGGAGAGCCAGAGAGTGAAGTGCCCGTAAGGCTGCAGAGCAAAGACTCTGGGTGCAGCTGCAGGAGACGGGCCGTGGGAGACGGAGAAGATCTGCAGGCCAGGAGCCCGTAGCTGGGACCCAGAGGATGGGGGAGCTAGGAAAGCTTCGAGATCCATGCTGGGGGTGTCTGAGCCGGATCTTTGGGAGGCAGCATAACCCGACGCACACAACAGTCTCCGGGAATGGGTGGTGGGCACCCAGCCACCAGGGCCTCTGCCTGGGCTTCCGCAGTCCCTCCCGTGGTGGCTTGACTAGGTCGTCTTCTCCGAGAAGCCCTCTCTGATACACCAGCATGGGAACCTCCCGTTGTTCTCTGCCGTGCTGACTGAGATTTTTTCCTTTATTATAATACATATGCCCATGTGTGATTTATTTTCATTTGTCTTCTTGTTCATTGTCCCCTCCCCCCCATGCACTGAGGTGACCTGAGGGGGCGTCCAAGTTGGTTCGTTTGCACTGTATGCCCAACGCCTGGTACACAGTAGACATCTATCCATTGTCTTTCTCTCATCTGTCATCATCCATCATCTATCATCTGTCATCTATCATCTATTATCTATCATCTATCTATCATCTATCATCTATTATCTATCCATCTATCATCTACCTATTATCTATCACCTATCTATCTATCATCTATCTATCTATCTATCATCTATCTATCTATCATCTATCTATCTATCTATCATCTATGAATCATACTCTAGGCTTATCTATATAATATGTAATACCTGTAATATATACACTATAAATGTACAAATAATAAACAACCGAATCCTTCCTTGGACTCCTAGATCACTGAAAGTCTCTAATCATATTTTGTCATGATTATAATTATTTGACTAATTGCCCTATTTCTTATTGAATTCACTCCTGCCAGACCAGGAGCTGACCTTCCACTCTGTGTGTCCACTGCCAGGGGGCTGGTCCCGGCAGGTGTCCAGTCCCATCCTGGTGACCTTACCTCGCCACTGGGCCCTTGGTTCTTCCCAGGTCATCGGGAGGAGAGTGACTGCATACCGCGTACCTGCCATTCCGGGCCCCGAGCGGAGAACGTCACACACATCACCTCATTTAATCCAAGACATTATTAGTGTTCCCATTCACAGCTGAGAATCCTGGCGGTGAAAGTTTAATTTGCTCCAGGTCTTTCTGACTCCAAAGCAACCCCCCTCCCATTTATCCAATGTGAAACTGGGAAAACTGGGTTTTCTTAAATGTAAAGAATTATTAAAAAGAGCCTCCCCAGGCACCCAGGAGCTGACAATCCTGAACCTTGATAATAATGTGTTTGTAAAATGAGCCGTCATTCTGGAAGAGCTCCACCCTCCACACCCCTGTGCCTGGCCCTTCCCCGGAGTCCCTGGCTCTCCCTGCTCCCCCAGCCTGAGCCTGCGGCTCTCCAGAACGATCCACTTCCTCCCACTCTCTGAAATTTAGGGAAGTGCTTCTTGGCACGTGGAGGGGGATTTTTGTCTGCTAGGACTCTGAGCCTGACACGAAGCATCCGACCTCGGGCCCCGCATTAAGGAGGCTCATCTGGGGGTGGAGGCAGCCAGGGCCGGGCTGCGGGAGGACCTGGGCCCAGGGAGTGGCGTCCAGCCCGTGGCGGCCTGGCTGGCCCTCGGCTGGCCCACGCCTGTGAGCCCTGATGCATGTAATTACCCCACATCTTAGCCCGAAACGACACAGCACTCTTGGTTCCAGCCAGCTCCCTGCGGCAGCTCCGGGCGTGGCAGACCAATGACAGCACCGCGGGAGCGTCCAGCTTGTTCTCTCGCCCCGGACACCGTGGCTGCAGCCTGGCCTTCACCTGTCCCAGCAAAACAGCTGCTCACGTGTCCTCAGAAAACACCAGCTGGAGGAGCCGGCGAGAGTTCCCCGGGCCTGAGACGGTTTGCCTTCGTCTGCAAGAAGTGTGCACGGGCACACGCGTGTGCACGGGGGCTGCTGGTGGGCGTGTCAGGACAGGTTATGCATGCAACCCCTAGACCACGTTTTTCTGTTTTCTGTTGGTCCTGGAGTGTAGTTTGAAAAAGCAGCGCCGTGAGTCCTGCTCTCGTGCCCTTGAGAAGCCCCACGGGAGGATGTTCTGACCCCGGGCCCAGAGAGCCACAGAAAGGCCAGCAGAACATTCTTCCTGCAGAAACCCTATTCCACGTGTGAGAGCCGGGCCTCTGCAGACCAGCTCGGGTGCCGACAGGCCTGACGCGACCTGGCAGCGTCATGGGTTCCACCCAGAGCCGCCGGAAGCCGGGCATCTGGGGGAGAGGGACAGGGGGAGAGAGGGCATGGCTGGTGTTGCTCGTGGACCGCGACGCACATGGATCTCTGCGCGCTCGGAGGCGTGTGTGCTGCGTGTGTGCGTGTGTATGAAAGGGCTTTTTTGCTCTGGAATCTACTTTTCTCACTGAAGAATAAATTCTTCCCTGTCACAAAATTCGTGTCAGCGTCAGAGTCCGTTGTGTGGACTATTTCCTCAGCCGCTGGTGAGGGCAGGCTGGCCTTCAGGGCAGCTCTGGGCCGTATTTAGACCGGCTGAAGGCGCTGTGCCCACACCCAGGTTCCAGGCGCAAACCAGAGACCCTCGTCTGGGCCCGGCCTGGGGAAGGGGGGCTGGCTTCCTCTCCCAACCCGGGGGCCTCAGTACTTAGAGACTTACCTGGATTATTCAAGTGTGACACTCACCCAGGCAGACACGGGAAACTCACGTTCTGTGCCCCCGCGCCCCCCATGCTAAGGAGTTCGCAGACCTCGCTGTTAAGAAGGGGAGGGTGACAATAGAGAGGACGGTCCGAGCTCTGCGACATGACCTTGGGGGTCAAGAGGTTATTTGGTCCAAGCAATTCACTTTGCAGACAAAGACTGAGGCCAGAAACACAAAACTAAGGGAGAAAAAAGGAAAAAAAAAAAGGGGACCCAAGGGTTTTTTTCTTACGAATATAACTCCTACAGATTCAATTTTTATGGAAAATTAATCTTCTGGTGGATACAAATAGAAATTTTCTAAAACACAAAATATAGATAAGCGTGTATTTTTCAAAAGTCCAATTTTGATGACGATGAAGTGAAAACAAAACATTGAAATTGTTTTTGGTCTATCAGATCGGAGAGGGAGTGGACACTCAGTGCTGGTCGGGCTCGAGGGATACTTCCATCCGGGTTCTCGGTGACCTGACTTCCCCAGAGTGTCCCTGGGTGACGCGTCCGAATAGCTTTAAAAATACTCATCCCACCTGACACATTGTTTTTACAGGAACTTATCTTAATGAATTAATCAGAGCTAGTCACAAAGATTTACCTCCTAGGATGTTCACTGCAGCATTTTTTATGATGGTGAAAATTTGGAAAAGACATAAATGTCCAACAATAGGGGATTGGTGGGATAAATGGAGCCCTAGACAGCCACTAAGATTCAAATTTTAGAAAAATTAATGACATGAAAAGGCTCGTGATATAATACATGTTAAGATTTGCTTATAAAATCAACCCTTTATGAATGCTCTTTCTGGGCGCCAGGATTGTAGGTAACTTTTACTTTTCATTTTTATCTCTGTGCTTCCATAGTCTCTAACATTTCTACAATGGACACATGCTCAACCTCTCATTTTAAGACATGGCCCAGGAGGGAGGTTGGATGATGGAATGGGGGGGTGCAGGGAAGGAAGGGAACAAACGTTCGTGGGGTGACTTGCTCGCTGCGGCTCCCCATCATCAGCCCCTAGCTGCAGGGTCAGGGGCTCCCCGGATGCCGTCCTTCTGGGCGCCCCCCGAGTCCCGCAGTGCCGGGTGGGCGCCTGCGGTCCCTGCAGGACAAGACAAGGGTGTGGAAGGCACAGGTAATAAGTAGCCAACCCAGAGGGCACATCCGAGATAAGGCACAGACAGACAGACAGCCTGAGCCTTGGCAGAAGACTGGCATCTCCAATGGACCTCCTTTAATGCCATTCTAGACCACACGGAAGATTTAGAGAAGGAAAATTCAGGGACCAAATTCTCCCTAAATCTAAATCACATTAAAAACAAGAGGAAATAAATGCATCTCCCCTATTAGAAGTCTGTTCTTCAAATGAAACCCATGGGCTTAGTTCGGCTGGGACAACACTCATGCATTTGGCAACATTAACAATGTGCTCCGTGCCAGGCAGCTTCCCAGCCTCTGGAGACCAGGCCGCGAGTGAAACAGGCCGGTTCTTGCCCTCGGGGAGCGCTGAAGACGGTTCCCGATGGAAATGCTGAGTTGGACAACGTGGTGAGGAAGAAGGGTGGACTTTGGAGAATGCTGTGAGAGGAGAGGACGCGTTGGGGAGATGAGGGCAGCATCTCCGGGCTCAGGGACGGGGCCCAAGGGGGCCCCGGTGCCACCAGGCTGCGGGTGGTGGGAGCAGCCTGGCCCCGCCAGGGAGGGAGCCGCCGCTTACCAGGCTTTTGCCCATTTCTAGCGGTGTCCGTTTGAAGCCATCTAAAGGCTCAGTTCCTAAGAAAGTTCCAGCAGAGGCCCTTGATTGCCCTCTGGAAGGCTAATTAGTCCCAGAAACGGAGCGTCTGTGGGGCCTGCGGGACAGGGGAGCCATCAGCCGGCACAAATGGCCGAGACGGCATGGGGCTGCCTTCTAATGGCTTTTTGAAGGTTGCTCTGCGTTTGATTGACAAATGCCATATGTCCCCAGTGCTCAGGGCTTTGGCCTCTCCACTGAGCACTCTCTCTCCTGCCTCTAAAACGGGTTCTTCTTTGCTTTGATTTCCTGTACACGATGTATCAGTCCCTGCTCTGTAAAGGAAGGAAATGCACCTCGCCCCACGCAAGGGCAGAACCAGTGCTGCCTCCTCCCTCGGGCCCCGAGGTCCGCAGCCCGGCTCCCAGAGCCCGGCCCCGCGGGGCTCTGAGACTCAGGGCGGCCAGGCCCCCCACGGCTGTGATCCGGGCTCCCTGGGGCTCCGGCAGGCCCTTGGGCAGCCCGGCTGGCAGGGAGGGTGTGGGGCTCGTGCCCAGACACCACCAGAGCCACGTGTCCCTGCGGTCTGCCCCTGGGGCCCCAGCTCCACTGCCTCCCCGGGTGACGGGCGGGAAGGGCTCATTCCTGCCTCACCTAGGTCCTCCTGCTAGAACTGGGGCCCCCATCCCGGCTCCTCATCAGCCTGCACCTGCCTCCGTCCTCATCCTTGAGGCCTGATCTGCTCTTCTCCAGGCCATTCCGGAAACTTCCCATCGCTTTTATCAGCCATCTCTTGGAGAGACACACTGAAAATCAGAGCTCTCATGTCTTCACTTAGTTCTGCTGGCTGGAAAGGCCGGGCCGTGAGGACAAGCTTGCTCCCCAAAGGTGACTGGAGGGGCAGGAAGATGAGAAGCTGACAAAGCTGTCAGGGAACGCAGTGACAAGCCCATCACCTGCTCTAATGACTGCCTGCATGTTTGCTTCGCTTTGTCAAAAACAACATCCTCATCCTTGCACGACACTCGAACACCTGTCTGTCCCTGCACGCCCTTCAGATGATGTCCTTGCTCACTGCCAGAGCTCTTCCATTCTGTAGGACCCCCCACCCATGTCCTTCCTCAGACAACTTGCTTTCTCTCCCTTATTAGGGGACCCTGTCGTTTTCTGTCATCCACACAGTCTGCACCTGAACCCCATCCAGGAGCACCCCCGGAACCCTCATTACCACCCACTCCACCCCAACGAGGCATCAGTGCCCTCAGAAGCCATACTAACTCCAGGAGCTGTGGGAAACCCCCCAGAAAAAGAATTCCCTCCCGTCCCACTTGTAACATGTGTCCCCTTACTACCTGCCATCTGCGGAGCCACGGGAGCCATGTGGGCAGTGAGCCACAGAGGACAGCGTTCACGGTCCACTCTGCCATGCCAGCAGGAGCGTCTGCTGGCCAGTGCCCTCAACGGCCAAGGCCTCAGTGAGCTTCCGGGAGGAAGGGCTGGATGGGGACAGTCCCAGCTGGTGTGTTGTCAGCTGCCACCCTCCCTGGGTCGCTGCCTGCTCCGTGAGCCTGTTTTGTCTTTCTGTTGATTCTGCGAGCCACTTGATATCCTTCTAATAAACTCTGTTTCTGCTAGACTGAGCCCACGTTGGTTTCTGTTGTGGCAACCAAAGGCCCTGGCTGGAACCGCAGCTCCTCCCAGGGCTGCTAGAAGCATCGACAGCCTGGGGGCTGGGCACTCACCGCTCTCAGGGTATTCTTAACACTCCTGGTTTGTTTGGGTGACTGAAGACTCTCGAGTCGTGGAAAGCCGATGGGATCCTATTCGTTGCACATGTCCCCCCTCCACGAGCAGTGAGTATTCCCCACAGCGGCCCCGCTTGGGTCTGCTCAGGAGCTGCTCATTACCATGGGGTCACTCCAGATCATCCTCACTGCACCCCTGAGGGCCCTCCATGGGCTTCTCCCCTGGGGGCCCTCCCCGGTAACCAGTCTGTGCTTCTGCCTACTTGGACCAGGGCCTGGAAGGAGGGTCCTCTGTTTTGGGGGGAAGCAGAGAAACCACACCTCACAGATGGCCCCACGATGCCACCAAGGAAAGAAGAAATACTGCTTCTTTTTTCTTCTCTGTAATAGTAAATAATAAATGAGCCCTACGCTAATGAGAAAACATACAACTATGAACTGGTGTTTTCTCAGCCACGTGGGAACAGTGTCCTCGGACGACCTTCATGTTTTCCCCGAGGTGGACCTGTGATTCCCGGGGGGGCCCTGCCAGACCCTGGGCCCAGTGCCCCCCAGCTCCTGGCCAGTGAGCTCGGGTCTGGAGAGGGGGTGCCGCAGGTGGTGGCTGTCTGCCTCCACCTTCTGGATTGGGAAGAGGAAAGAAGGGGCCAGGCCCCCTGGTGGCACCCCCCCCCCCCCCAGCAAGCGAGAGGACCAGGGCCTCGTGAAGACGCTCTACTCCAGTTGTGTGCGGGAAACGGCAGGACCAGGCTGGGAAAATGGTCCAGGTAAGCAAGTGAGTAAAGGAGGACTGGAAACCACAGGCTGGAGAATAAATCGGACCGTGCAAGAGATGCCACCAGGGACCCGGGTGAGCTTCCCACACGGGGACGTGTCTCCCACCACCGGAAGCCCCGTGAGGGCACAGAATTATGGTGACGGGTGAGATGGCAGGAGCACACAGGAAGATGCCAGCGGCCAGCGGGCAGTGAGTTTCATTTCCGTGAGGCGGATGGAAGGGGTGGGGTGGCAAGGCCCAGGGCCCTGAGGGCCAGGCCTGGGGGCCGCGGGCAGAGTCGTGGGCACCCCAAGCTGGGAGTGGGGCTGGAACAAGGGAGGTTTCCCTGGCGGAAGGACTTCCTTTTTAAGGGCCCATAGCTGCCACTCCAAGGTGCCAGTAGGTCTTCTCCCGGAGAAGGAGGCCCCCGTCCCCTGCTGAGGGGGGTGGGACAGCACTGCAGCCCCTCCCGTCGGGCAGAAATAGGGCCAGTAGGTGCCCTTGGGTCAGGGGTGGGGTGACCCGCGGGCCCGGGTTGCCTGGAACGCGGCCTGGCAGCTCTCATCGAGGAGCCTGGGCGAGCCGGACCGCTGGCCGTCCTCTAGGAGGGGAGGGTCACGGGCCTCGCGTCCCCGACCCCGAGTCTGCAGGCCGCCCCCCTCCCTGTGCCCTGAGCTCCGGGGCTGCCTGCAAGTGGGCCGGGGGCCCCCCCAGAAGAGACCGGGCTTCCCATCCCCGAAACCCCTCTGACGGTGCCCTGGGCGGGGGGCGCGGGGCTGCGGACGGCTTGCGTCCGTGGTGTTTCCAGCCCGTTTTCAGAAATAACGCACTCACGACCCACTGTCCTTGGCTGCGCAGGCCGTGAGCCGCGTGCAGGGCACCACAGAGCCACGCGCCGCCTCCGGGAGGCCGAGCTGGGAGGGAGGCGCGGGGACCGGGCGGGGACGCGGGAAGGAGAAAGGCAGGCGGCGAGCGGCTGTGGGGCGGCCTGCGCGCCAGGGGTCCCGGAGGACGCGATGGAGCCGAGAAGGAGCAAGAAGGACCCGGACAGAAACCACAGAAGACGTCGTCCACGACGACGACACGCCGAGCGCCAACCGCGGAGGGCGGAACGGGGGGCGGGGCTTCAACACGAAACCACTTTAACCAACGAGACAGCCCCCCCCCCCCCCCAGTCATCCGGGTAGAAGGTCTTCAGGGAGCGACGATCGTGACAACACGGCCATCGGAGCTGAAGACACGTTTGGACGAGAAAACCGAGCGCTTGACCGTGTGTCACAAAATGAAACGGAAATGAAAATAAATATTTCAGTGGAGAAGTAGGAAAATAACACAGGAACTGGAGGGACGAAGTGCCAGGAAGGGCTCAGAACTTCATGGCTGAGCAACGCGCAGCAGGACGAAGGATCCTGGCGGCTGTCCGTCTGTCCGTCCGTCCGAGCGGAGGCCAGTGCCCGACAGACGGCGGGACTAGGAGCTGTAGGCCAGGAGGCCGCGCGGGGAAGGCGAGGCGGGGACCCTCGGGGGGGTGGGGGGCTGGCAGGCCGGCCACAGCAGACGGGAGCAGGAGGGGCCTGGGCCCGTGGGGACAGGCTTGTGGCACCCGTAGTGACTTCGGAAAAGGGAGTCTGCTCGTCCATCTTTGTAGCTCTCGGCGGGACAAGCCCCAGACGGCTGGGCACGGGGCGAAGGGTCTTGGGGGGCCACGGGGCCCAGCGCCCTGCCTCGGCCTGTCTGTGGGTGGCACTGCTGCTGTCCCTGCTGCGGCTGTCGCACGCGGAGCAAAGGAGGCCGAGCCCCAGGTGCTCACCTCGGGCTGTTCCCGTAGCGTGGAAAGGCTCGTCTTGAGGCACCGGCGGCCAGAAGAGACTTCCAGAGAAACATGGAGCCACCGGAAAGGAAGTTGGCGGTGCAAAGGGCGCGGCAGGACACAGGCCACCGGGGATCTGGCTGAAGCCCTGCTCACCCAAGGCCGTGGGCTCGAGCCTGTGGTTCAAGGTCGGGTTTCCAGCTGCGGCCTGGACACCCTAACCGAATGGAGAGTGGGGCCCACACCCCCATTCTTCTCCTGATGGACAGGGCAACTTGAGACCCCCGTGCAGTCTCCGCTCTCCCCTCAGCTCCCCATGCTGGAAGATTCGACGCAGCTAATGTCCCTGCCCAGGTTGCAGATGCAGACGTGCCACCAGAGAACTCCCACAGGGAAAACTCTGAATTTTGGCAAATGTTGTTTCCCCGAGGCAGTGATTTTCGAGCAAAGTAGGATGATTTTTGCCCGCGTGTGAAGAGGCAAGATGCTGGCCCGCTAGTGAGCCGTGTGCCCTGGGAACCCTCAAGCTGACATCTGGGCCCTAACGTTTCAGAGGGGCTGGCATCTTGGGGGGGCATCCTGGGCACACCTGGGGGGCTTTCACGGCAGGTCTGTAGGTGGTGGAGGCCGCCCCGCCCCCCACGGTGAACCTGCCCCCTCCGCGCCCGTGACCTCCTCCTCACCGTCTCCTCCCGACAGGCCTGCTGCCACTGCGGGGCCAGTGGCTTCTGACCTTCCTGCCCTTGGCCCTCACTGCGTGCTCCTCCTGGGGTCCCTCCCTCCCTGGATCCTGCCCTTCCCTTCCACACTCTTGTTCTGAGCGCCGGCAGAGCCCTCAGGCCTTCTCCTCTCAGGGACCCCGTGAGCCACCCGCTCCCACACACCCGATCGTCACCTAGCGCGCACGCTGCACTGGATTCCAGACCCCCATGCTCCACTGCCCTTGCATGTCCCCCACACACCACAAACTCAAGAAGCCCCTGAACTCATCCCCCTTAGCCGCTGAAACCGAGTACCTCAAACTCAGTGGCTTAAAACAACACAAATACACCATCTGACAGGCCTGTGGGCTGGAAGGCCGACAAGGGTCTTCCTTCCGGGACGAGAATCTGGGTGGCACAGGGCTGCGCTCCCTTCTGAAGCCTCTGGGGAGTGTCCTGGCCTTGTCCACCTTCTGGAGGCTGCCCACCCCAGGGCCCACGGCCCCTTCCTCTAGCTCCAAGGCCAGCGTCCTCGCACCTCGTGGACCACCCTCTGTGGCACACTTTCAAATCCCCTTCCGCCTCCCTCTTTGCTATTAAAGACCACTTACCTGGGGCCCACCCGGAAGATCCAGGACTATCTCCTTACCCTGGGGTCAGCTGGTGACAACCTTGATTCCCCTGTGGCTGCAGTCCACCACATCCTGAGGGGCTGGAAATCCTTGGAGACCACTGGTCTGCCACCAGATCGCGTACCTGAGGCTTCCAGCTGGCCCCCCTCCTCGAGGACTGGTGACCCCACTCGGAGTGACCCACACCAGGAACTCTTTCCCTTCTGTCTCCTCGGTCCACGCAACCACCAGGCCCCGTGTCCCCAACACCCCGGGATCTGTCCCATGTCTTAAAGGCTGCTCACCCTTCTTAGTTCACAGCCACGTCTCTCACTTGGCCCTCAGCACCCCTTGCCTGGATCCTTCGAACCCCTGATGATTTCCCACCACTAGTTTTGCTCCTCAAGTTCCCACTGAGTTGTAACTGAGGATCTAACGATTGTTCAAGTCTTTCAGTAACCCACTGAGGCCAGCTTTCCTCGGGGGAGGCAGCACTCCTGTGGTCTTGCCCTCGCTTAACTCCCCAGTGTCCTCTTGGCACCCCCACTCCAACACCTCCCTCAGACCACTTCACAACCTGCAACTGAACAATTCTGGATTTCTTTTAGGTCCCAGAATGCCCAGAGATCTTTCATAACTCTCTCCCATATGAGCACTATGCCTGGGAATGAATGACTTCTCCTTTTCTTAGCCCCATTCCAACTCATGCACTCTCCTACAGGAAGGCTTCCCAGATTGCCCACTCCAACCTGGGCTGGGTTCCTCTCCTGTATCCTCTGCAACATGCATCAGACTGAATGGTCCTTATCTGCCAAGGCATGTGGGCCCGATTAGCCACATGAAGATGGGATGGTCAGTATGTTTCTGGAATGAGATTGCCATTGTTTATTCAATGCCCATTGTGTGGTAGGTTGTTTTGCCTCCTGTTATGCTGATGGGAATGACACAGACGAGGCATGGAGGAGAGCAAACTAGGAGGTGGGGGTCCCTCGACCAGTCATGGTGGGATACCAGGATCCTCCTCCCCTGAAAGGCTGGGTCTTTCTCTCCCATGACAGGTACAGGGGTGGGAAGGTCAGAAGCTCTCTGCTGGAGGTGAGGGGGGAAGGAAGGTGAGCGGAAGCAGGAGCTCATCTGCAATGAGTCAGGAACGCAGGCCTTTCCTAGGGATGATGAGAGTGCTGGGAAATCTCCCAACAGGGCTCCGTCTAAGTGGGATTTCCCATGTGCTTTTGAGAAAATAGAAAACAACAGACTTCTCACCCCCACCTCCATAAGAGATGCCAGACAGGAGGCTTTGAGGAGTGTTCTCCAAAAAAGTAAGTTCAATACCCAAGATGAGCATGAGACTGTGAAAATGATTTACAGGCACTTAAAAATCTCACCATTTAACAATGGCCCTTAAAGACAGATTCTGGGTGGATGGGAAGAGATGCCAGTTCATATCAAGATTTGATTGCTCAGTGCGCTGAGCCCCCAAACTAATATCAAATTTAATTTTTGAAAACAAGGCCCACCAAGATGCAATTCCACTAATTAACAAAACCCGATTTTTTTTTTTCCAGATGCATCCCAATCTACTATTAGTGATCCCACCAAAGCTGACATCAAATGTTTCATGTGGGGAGAGGGGGACTGCACGTGAAAAGTTGGCTGAGAGAGGCCTTCACTCGAAGCTCCCTCTGGAATTGAAACTCATCTCGATAAATCACTATGGCTTCTCGCCATCAGGAATCTTCTCCCTTCAGATCTTATGGCCAAGAGAAGTACTGGCCATATGTTCACACCATTTGGTGAAAAATACATGGAACCAACAAAACAAGTATTGCGCTTAGGGGTATTTTTTTTTTTTTATCATGCTACAAGTATATTCATCTTCAATGTGTCCAAGATAACATGTCATTTCTTCCCCCATGGGAACAAATAGCCTCTCGTCCTAGACCAGCATTTTTAAAGCCAAGATCCAAACACACACAACTGGTGAGCTCCCCATATGTCCCATTTCACTCTCCATTCCTCAGGTGTCTTCCGAGTCACAATGGGTGAATGAAAAGGGAAACAGGAAAGAAAAGATTATGAAATTAAAATCCAAAATGTTGTCTGACCAGGGCACCAAAGAGGTCATTTGTTACGCAGAATATTCTAACAGCTACCAAGCCAGTGAAGCTTCCAACAGCATCCGAGATAACAGGGCTGACAGTCATGCCAATTCCTACCGGACAGGCCCCTTCCCTGGACAACTACGAATTTCAATGTTAAAAGTGAGCTGGGCTTTGGTTCATTCCAATTTCTCATCAAGTGTCACCTATGAAAGCCCATGGGCCCAATGGTACTTTTTGAAGAAATTTAAATTCCAGGACAAGTTTTGTAGTATATTTGAACGTCCGGAAGGGCAGAAAATCTGACATCTCCTGGGAATCTGAGTCTTTGGTGGAGTACCTTGTGTCCAGCAGAGATGTAATCATGAGTTGCCTGTAGGACTTCACAGAGCCCTTGGGCGTGAGGATGTGGAGGGAGGCCCAAGAGAGCCCGGAGGACAGAGCCCTGTAGCATGGGCCGCTTACACCAGGGACTGGGTGACGGTTACATCTGCATCTCAACACAACACCTACAGATGAAAGCGCTCGTGGGTGACGAAGACCGCGGTGTGGAGAGACCATGGAAGAGCCTATCATACAAGGACCGAGCACTGTCCAGACTTTCCAGATTTTGTTTTAAATTTGGCCTATGTTCCTTTTAAGAGGCACAGATGTAGAGTGAGCATATGACATCACGTCTTAATGAAGTTTAATAAGAGGGCCCCCCTCCCCCAATCTGTGGCCAGTGTACACCATGGCTTCTGTTTTAAAAGTCTCTGGATCCTCTGGATTTTGCATAGAGCTGAAAACATTTCTTAGGCAAACACACATTCTTGGAAAGGGGAGGTCTCAGTTTGGTTCGAACAACTTTGCCTGTCAGCCTATGCTTCTGTTTCTGGAGAATGGATGTTATAATGTTTTATACCAAGGCTTCTGTGAAGACAACTAATAGCCATGAAATTCTTTCAAGCGCAAAAAACATCCAAATGTGAAATAATCACCACTTACTAGGAAGGGGTGTTATAAATGCTGCTGGTTTTTGCCTTAAGAAACTGCTTTTGTTTGGACAAGGATATCTTCAAGGGGCTGAATCCAAGTGTAGGTTCTTTAAGTCTTTGGAAAAATCTACAGTGTGTAGAACATACAGATCCCGGGCCATCTAAGTACCAAATTTATGCAGAAGATCAAAGCTCAAGGTTTATTTATGTGACCGTGAGCCCGTATGGAAATGAAGAGCGTCCTGAATTCCTTTTTGGTAGCCCCCAGAAACGTGGCCCTTCTCCAGCTCAGTGGGAAAACCAGAGTTCCTTTTCTCCAGGAAAGCTCTCTGCTCGCTGCACCAGATGAGAAGGAACAGCAAAGTACAACACTGTGGTTGGCCACCTGCCACATCTGACCTCTGGAAGATGTTCCTTGCCGCTGTTTTGTTCGAGGGCAGGAAAGGAAAAAGCCTGTTGCACGACTGTATTCCAAATATGCCTCCCCGCGGGGCCTGTGATGTTAAAGGTGAGGTCTCCCACCACCTCTGGATGTCCAAGTCCCCAGGCTGACCTGCGTTAGGGAAATTAAGCACAACCACCTTGCTCACTAGACACAGGCAGTCAACTGACCAGGCCTTGATGGCTTTTACTAGAAAACCGAAACCAAAAAGTCACACAAACCGTGTGGCTGGTTATGAAAACAGGAAGATAGTCTGTTAGGCGAGATTTTAAGCTTCCGTGAAACATGCTTGAGGGCACCCACCAAAGGAAGAGTGAGTGTGTGTGTGTGTGTGTTCAGGGTGAATACACAGTGATCACGCAGGTTATCAATGATCTCCTTTAATCCTCACCAATCCTGAGGTTAGCATTACCCCGTATTATGGGTCAGGAAACGGAGGCTCAAAGAATTTCAGTACCTTGCTCAAGGTCACAGAGACAACAAGAGATTTCATGAGATCTCCTCCAATGAGGACATCTCCATTTCAGTGCAAGGACTAACGCACTGTGGACGAGCGAGCAATATGGAGGCTCGGCGGTCAGGCCGGCTCTTCAGCTAATGCAGGTAATCTACCAGAGCTTGGCAGCAAGCTCATAGGAAAAAAAAAAAGGTTCCAGGATTTCTCAGTCTTTACTATGATAATATGGATTATAGATGGCCAAGAAGGGAATACGTAACGAGTTTTTGGTGGTTTTTGTTTTTTGAGATGGCTCTTTTGTTTCTTATACTTTGAAAAAGCTGGGGTAAAACTTCAAGTCCCTGAAATCAGACTCAGGAAGAACACAGTTGATGGTCTTCCCCCAACTTCCCCTCAGGGATTCATAGGTTTACATCCCAGAGTGAATTAACTTGGTAATTGGACTGTGGCATTCTGGAGGACTTGGAGCTGTGTCAAACAAAAGCAGGACTGGGGATCAGGGGACAGCGGCATGGAGTGCAGCAACAGGGACACAGACGGGCACAACACACGGGAGGGTCTGTGGGACTTACGGACAAAAAAGGCCTGGGGAGGGTCTTCTTGTAGAGTTTCGGTCGATTCCTGCAATTCCAAGGGTTTACGCGGTGGGCCTGGCATCACTGGGTCCCCTCCACTCCAGAACACATGGGCGCCCTGACGTGAGCACGAGCAGGAAAGGAGCCAGAGGCTGCAGAATCCCATTCCAGAGCCGGGATGGCTGCGGAGACTATGTCTCCTAGTACTTACAGCAGGTCTGGCTGGTGCTGGGCCTGGATCGGTGTCCTTGGGTTTCAGTCCAGGGCTCTTCTCCCCACACTCTGAGGTGAGCCTCACTATAGCTAGACCTTAGCTGACCCCAAAGGCTATCGTGTGATCGAAAACAGGGTCTCTGCTCACAAGTAGTGACTCCTGGGAGCCTAGAACAGTGTGTGCGTGACACTTCTCTGCTAGTTACGAATAAGGAGACAGCTTAGCAGGTCATAGGCGATCACCAAAAATATTTCTCGGCGTTTCTGAAAGCTCGCCTGGCTAGGGAGTTCTGCGCGGTGCTGGCAGGGGTGGAAGGTGGAGGGCGGGAGCCGGCAGGCGGCTGGGCTTCCAGCTCTCCGTTACGAAGTGAAACACGTCAGCAAGAAGAAAACGGGTTGTTTGCATTGTCATTTTTGGCTCATTTATAATACCTTCTCTGCTTCCTTGCAGGTGAACAGATAATGGGAATTGGTCCATGGGGTTTGACAGGAAATGAAAGATTTCCAACAGTTTTTAAATGGATGGATTTCAGGGCAAAGGCCATATTCTTTCCATAAGAGAGGTAGTTAATAGCTTACACTGTATCATCCAACTGCTCGTCCCCCCTTAAAAACCCTTCTCTATTATAACTTTCCAAAAACAGCGTCACTAGTTTCTGAATAGGCCACATTCGCCAATGAAAACAGATCCTCTCATTCTCAACCTCAAACAAAACATTTGAATAGTTATTTCGGAGAACATGCCACCCGGTATCTCTTATGTGACATTAAAAAAATGCACTCAAATACCAACAGATTCAACTTTACAGCACCATTCCAAAATACTAAACTTTCTTTGCACCTTTATTTTTATCTTTTTTTTTGTTTTGTTTTTTGTACACATTTAAAGTATGGGCATCCTGTAAATTTCTGAAAAGCCTCATAGGGGAAAAAAAAACAACTAATTTTTAGGACAAAGCAATAACTCAGTTTGTAGGCAGGATGATCTCAGGCAGGCTGTAAGTTCTTCGTGGGATTTCTGCAGTCTTGGTTCTGGGGTGACTGCAGAAAGGATGCTAAAGTCTTCCTGGATTATTCTAGAGGTTACGTTGCATATCAGCATGTAAAAACTTGCTGCTCAATGGTCAGACTCTAGGTATCGATTACAACTCAAACCATGAAAACAACAGTCTTTTGCAATGACTTTACTTTCTCGAATGACCAAAGAATCGGGGTGTTAGATGACATCAGAGTCTGTGCACACCTTTCATTCATGCTCTGTACGAGAGCAGTGAGACTCCTATCGAGTTCCCTTGTACAAATCTTCACATCTGAGGCTCGGAGGACTAAAATCTGATCTTAGCAAGCAGATGTATTTAAAGTAGACCTGTAAGTGGTTTTTAATTCAACATATATTTGGCTGCATTGTTAAGTACGAAGACTGTGTGACTAAGTAATGTGGGGGTTGACAGAGGAGGACACTGCTCGCAGAAAAATCTGTTTCTCATGACACCAGAGTCACGTTTCACACGCTGGTCGCAGCTGCGTGCTCTCGTCTAACTCTTCTGTGTGCGACCCCCGGGCCAACAGGTCTGGCGAGAGGACTTGGGGTGTCTGAGTGTGCTGGGACGGGTAGGGTGGTGGAGAGGTAGCGTCAGAAGGGAGTCCACTAACAGCTTAATTCTGCAGCAGTTTCAAAGAAATTGAGTGTTACACAATAACAGTCAAGGACCCAGGAAGAAAAAGTTCAAATCAGAAGTGATTAGTATTAAAAAGCTACTCTGCACCAGGTAGGAAGGAGTAGGAGAATATTAATAATATGCCCTGAAATAGAAATAATCACTTTGCACTATGTACACCACATACAATATAACATATTCTTTTTAACATTGCACAATATAAATATTATACACGGTGGAGTAAACTAAATGCAAAATACCTCTGAGGCACACAGAAGAGACACGGACTAGATTGAACTCTGATTCAAATCGAGATGGGGTTAGTAAAGGCAGAGTGTGACATCGTCAGGCCAGTGAGCTCCTGGGCTGGCAGCCACCTCCCATATACATTGAGAATTCTCATACCTCGGTGTCGTTAGAGTTGATTGCTTCAAACAAAGACTCATTAGTTAAATAATTTGCGAAAGTCAAACTGTTGCTCCCCACTCTAAAGGAGGTAATCCCTAAAGGTCCCTCCCGACCTCAGGGTTTCGGGATGAGGACTGTGTTAGTACATGGCTGGGTTTTCCCCTATTTCTTGTGAAGAACTTGGTTACTATGGAACCACTGTAAGGAAACTAGGACAGTATTCAAGAACACCCATCACAGTGCTTAACAAGATTTAATGTACATTTATTCTTAACATGTGGAACATATAAAGATTTTATACTGAATAAATGATATTCATTAAGCCAGAGGAAAAGGAGGAATTTACATCAAGTTTTTTTTTTTTTTTAAACTACATTATCTTGAAATACAAATGTGGATTCTTGTCACTGAAAAATCTTTGAAGTTGTGTTTCTTCCTTTTAGTTGTATTTTTTTCTTTTTTGTCTGTACCGGTAGCCATAGTCTAAGTCAATCCATATGCAACCATTTCCACACCTTGATTCATGAAGCAAATTGTGATCAGCTGCTCTCCCGAAATAGAGCATGACTTTATACATACAGAAACTTGTACATTACCCTCTTTTTTTTGTGTGTTTTTTTGTTTGTTTTTGTTTTTTGTATTTTTTGTATTTTTTTTTTTTTGGAGATATGGCCCTAATGAAAAAATATATAAAATAAAAATAAAAAATTATTTAAATCTACCATCACTTCGTAGTTACCACATCATGAAAAAGAAACTAAAAACTTTGTACTAAAAAAAAAAAAAGGAAAAGAAAAAGAAAAAATGAGGGTATGTTTCATGTACAACTTCTATATACATCACAGCCCATAGGCAGTAAAAAAAAATATTTAAAAAAATGATTAAAGGAATTGTGAAGAACTGTCATGTGGAAGGTCAGACGACAGACAGCAGACATGACGGTAG
The DNA here is from genome assembly GCF_024610735.1 of Ursus americanus. NCBI lineage: Eukaryota > Metazoa > Chordata > Mammalia > Carnivora > Ursidae > Ursus > Ursus americanus. Next base: position 66,245,836 of record NC_142137.1, on the reverse strand, counting down.
TGGTGAGGAAGCAGTTTCCACTGATCGTTGTCAGGTATGTATTTTCAATCTTAACTTAAAAAAAAAAACAACATTGTTTTTGCTCCTAACCTAATGTAACCATTTTCTTGTGAAGAAACCAGTATCATTTCATAGTTTGACTACTGACTGACACACCTCCTTGAGCCCCTATTCCTACATCTCTAGAAGTTTCTATTGCACAGCGCTTTGGGTGATGGGATACAGTTTTTTGTTTTTTTGTTTTTTTTCCCATTATCTGAAGAATAACATGCCTAGGAAGTTGGTAATTTTTCACCTTTTTGCCTCAGTGTGGTGAAATTTTCCCATCTTAGCATCTTTTGCCACAATTTTTTTCGTTAAAGTCAATTTGCTTCCCCCCCCCTCAAATGCAATACAACATGGAAAAGAACATTAAAAAGAAAATCTGTGAAAAACAAAAAGTGACCTTTGAATGCACTAGACAGCAACTTTGGTTAAAAACAAAAACAAAAACCAAAACAAAAACAAAAAAATAAAAAACCCCAAAAAGATGTACTTATACACACAGACAGCAGATATTAATTTCATAACTGTTCGAATTAATTATTTCTTTAATTCCCAATTGGTAAATAGTGAATGGGGCAGAGGAGCAGAGATTTTCTTTTCCTTCTTCCTACGCTGGATAAACAAGAACAGAAAACAGCCAGTTATACGGGAGCCTCTAGTCTTCACTCACACATGCTGCCTTCTCACGGATGTCATAACTGCCCGATCTGAAACAGTACATCACAGATGACAGACGCAACCAGAGAGTTCAGGACGGCTGATATCGAGATGTCCAGCAATCGGCCCTCGTGCAGGAGGAATTCCGAGCGGTTCTCGTCCACCCTGGCCATGGCCAGCAGAGCCTTGGCCGCCCTGCACATCATGTCCACACTCGGCGGCTCTAGAGGCGGGGGCTGCATGTGCAGGAGGTTATGCTGGCTCTGCTGATACTGGGCCATGGTGACCCCGTCCTCTAGGAAGCTTATCAAGTTTCCAATGCTCCCTTTCTGCACAGCTATTGCCCTTGCTGCCAGCGCGTCCCCTTGGGCAAGGTTCGATAAGAGCGCCATGGACATTTCTCGACAGACTGGGTTTTTGCGATCCCCAACGTACCTAACTAACGTAGCATAGAATTTCTCCTGACGACTAAATGGAGGCGTGGCCAAGATCAGGTCCACGTTGTTGTCCTGGATGCTGAGTTTACAGAGCGTCTCCAGCACGAGTCTCTGAGGCGACAGGACAGAGTTGGGTCCCACAGTGGGAAAGGGGTCTTGTGCCTCTGCAGACGGGCACACCATCCAGTGCAGCAAGCCATCCAAAATTGGCAAGCAGATGCTTTCTGTGTAAGCAGACAAGTCTAGCTGCCCGGAAATGTTAGCCAACGTGACCAACGTGTTATCCCTTAAGACCTCCAGGCAGTCCCACCACCACTCATCCTTGCTGCAGGCCACCCCTTTGTCCTCGTCTTCCTCTTTCTCGTAGGTCTGCGGCGCTCGTTTTCTCTCCGGATGCTCGTGGTGAAGGAGGATCAGCTTCCCCAGGATCAGCACCAGGCCTGGATGTTTGGACATTTCGGCGTCATTGCCAGGCACAAAAGACAAGCTACGGACAATATTTGACACACAGATACAGCGCTTGGCCAGAGAATCCTGCCAGTGCGCGATGGTGCAGAGAGGAGTCTCGTCCCGGCTCCTTGGCTCGTCCTCCAGCAGCTTGATGTTGCGGTGACTTTTGGCTTGATGGATCCCAAAGGGAAACTTACTGCTTTCGGTCTGGGCGCCAGGGTTCGCGTCTTCCGGCAGCGCCCCGGGCCGAGCAGACAGGACGTCATCAATGGTCGCGATGATGCTTTTCTCTTGCTGCTCGTCCGCCTCGCCTTTTCCTTCTTGCTCTTTCTTCCGACCTGTGGAGCTCACGGGCGGAGGCGGACGCCTCCGAGGCGGGATTTCCATCTTGCTCTCAAAGTGAGTCTGGATGTGCTCGGTGGTGTCCCCCCCACCGAGCTGCCAGTGCAGAAGTCCACTGCTGAACTCCTGAACGCGACCCAGCTTGTCAGACCGGTCGACCACGAACAACTTGTTCTTTTTGACTATCTTTATCGGCAGCTTGTCGAACTTACTCGCTTGCCTGGGCTTCTCCTTTGGATCCGCAGTGGCGTTGGGAGAGGCCAGAGCCCCGCTGCTCTTCTCCTCTGTCTCCGTCTTCCCACTGTCCTCCTCCTCCTCCTCGTCCTCCTCCTCTTCCTCATCGATACACTCGGCGTCTTCCTCCTCTTTCCCAGAATCGTCGGCCAACGCCTGGCTGTCATCTCTCTGCACCGCGTTGTGGTCAAGTGCTTTCTGGCTGGGGTCTCCCACCTCGTATTCCGTAAGAATTCCAAAAATGTCAATCAGGCATTTTCTAAAGTACTCTACTAAAAGTTCGAGAAATCCGGACAACTAGAGAGGAGGACAAGAACGAGAACGGGTACAACGTCATAACCTCAGATAGGGTGGAGAAGGGCAACAATCCTGATAGCTATCGATACAGTTTTAGGATGATTTTCGCAGGTTTTAATTCCTTTTTGGCTAGGCCCAGAGAGAGGAAGTACGTATCGGCTTGAACCGGCTTCCCGAACTTTACATTGTTATCTAAACCAGCGCGTACGATGTGTTTCGCTTGCTGCTGACCTTCCTACTCCATCAATATGAAAACTTCCCTGTTATTTGCTTATTTTTAATATTATCAAGTTCTTTGCCTTTTCTTCCGATTTCAGTACAATGCACTCCACATTAGAAGAGTGGGAACATGGATTTTACAGACTCATTCACCCAAAGTGAGTCTGTTCTCTTCTGCTATTTATCTGAGACTTGCTTGCCTGGATTTTTACGGTTATTATTCTTAGGATTTTATGGTTATTTTTGTCTCAGGTGCCATAGGTTACTCTAATTTACATTGCCCATTTATCTTTGGGAGAAGATCATTTCAGCAATGTACTAGCTCATAAACACAGAAAATTAAAAACAAATCAATTTAGTCCCTGACAAATGACTTAGAATGTCTCATAGAATGCACTTCTACATTTCAGCTATCACAACTCCGGCTGCAAGACAAAAGCAACTCTGAGAACCAGTGTCGTTTCCTTTCAGCAAACGTTTGCATCGAGAAAGCCAACATGCGCCACGATTATCAACAGCCCAGCGCCCCTCCCCCAGTGTCCAGGCCGCCACATGTAGGGATGATGAAGGGTAAGTAAGTACAGGAGGCTTCTTTAATGATAGGTGTTTTGGAAATCAATCGTACTCTCATATCCTGCCATCAGTTTCCTAAAAGTGGGTTTGTAGGATTATTAAGAAGTAAGGGGCCACTCAAGTACTGACCACAAAGGACTCGTTTTTAGGGGATAAAGACACGATTTTTCAAGTGAAGATTTGGGTGTTTGTCCCCCCACTTAAAGTTGACTTTCTACCCAGGGCAGGGGAAAGGGCACGTTACTAAGGCAATTCTGGTTACAAAAATGTGTGATCAACAGTCTTTCACTCTGCTCACATAAGGATGAAAGGTAATTATTCCAGCAAAGGCGGTACACATTTTCTAGTGTTTTCTGTTACAATGGGCTTCATGTGATGTTTATAACCTTATTAATACACTTCCTATCAAGTGAAAAATTGCCTTTCAGGGCTATAATGAGGACTTAAATGTGAGAAGAAAGACAAAGTGGAAGATTCTGGTCCGATTTCAACAGAAGCAAGGTAATTAGATATTTTGGCTTTTTTTCACCCAAAGCAGAGAATTGTTCATACACAGTAGGGAGAATTACCTCTCCTCATTTTTGTTTCTAACTATTTTTTAAAAGTTTGTAGCTCAGTTGACTCTTGGGCACTTTCCCTAACCCTCTGCCCCCCTTCTCTCCTCTAGCAATAACACTGGAAGCTACTTTAAGCCTACCGCCGAACAAAGGAGAGCTTTAAGCTTATTAAAAGTAGCAGGCTTTCAATGACTGCTTCAAAATAAGGTGGAGAGAGGCAGCAATGAAGGAAACAGACCAAGAAACAAGTCTGGCCAAGAGTTCACAACTATCTCAGCCGAATAATGGGGATAAGGGGCCTCTCTCTACCTCTCTCTCTATTGTACATTTTCTATAATATAACATTTCTTTCTTATTAAAAGAAAGAGGTTCGGTCTCCCTGGAGAGTAGGGTATGTCCCACCGCAAGCACACTGGCTACGGCCCCAGCTTCACCTTTACATTAGATTACCTCCTGCCCGCTGCTGACACACATTCTAAACAACAACGTACTTCTACTACTATTTATCCCAAACACACACACACACGTGCGCGACGGGGACTGTTCTCTAGTGAGAAACAGCAGAATGTGTGTATTCACACTAGAGCCGGAAAGGAGTTACTGTTCCCGACTAAACTCTCACACAGCTCTACGTCTGTAACAACTACAAGGGCAGCCACGTCCGATGGGCGTGCGGATCACCCCCGGCATTTGCTCACGCGATGCGACCTCCCGGACCTTCTTCTGCTGCCTGGGCCCTTGGCTGGACGGGTGCTGGCTTACCTGGGAGAGACTGAAGGTAGCGACAGTGCTGTCATCATACAGGAGAATGTTAATAGTGTCCAGAGCCCAAGTACTTTCAGCCAGAAGACCTGACTTAAGGGACATCATCACACGCCAGGCCTCAGGAGTAACTACACCCAGGGGAAAGAATAGGGTATAATTAATATTAACTCTGTGCATGAAAGGGTAGAAAATAACAAAAGAATAAGAAAAACGAAGTTATGTATTAATAACTGATTTCAAACAAACGTTCTGAGACATGGCTCAATGTGATCATTTCCAGATTTTAAATGGAGGGGGCAGTTTCCCAAGAAACTTCTGTTGTTTAAGATCCTTTGGCTTTGTCGGTTGCCGAAAGTGCTTCTCGGGGTGGCGGTGGCAGCTAAGCACAGGGCCCTTTCTCAGCTCGGACTGGTTTCCTTCAGCCCCTAACAGACTCTGTGATGATGTAGCAGAGGGTTAATGATTGAGGCGAACCAAAAAAAATGCTACTTGTCTTCTGCCCGCTCCATTCACACATGTCTCAGGGTGGCATCTTGGGAAGGCTCGCCAATACGCAGGATACAGGCCAAATTTAATTCGTAAACAGCGCATTCTGGGAGAGACAGTCTTGATATTCCCTTGCTGTCCTCTTCCACCTGCGCTCCGGGCCTCAGAACACGCTGTTGACAACGATTAGCACTTGGAAGGTTCGGAGTTTCAACAGCGTGGTCTGAGCCAGGGGGTGGGAAACAGAAGGGCTATACTTTTCTTTTCCCCTTTCCTGTTACCGAAGGAGACACAAGGATTAGATACAACATTTGCAAGATTTGCCATAAGATGGGGCTGCGAGGAGAGGCCCATCCCATGTCTGAGATTTCCGTCTCAGCAAACCAGCGGAAGCACTTGGCGTGAGTGGGCCCGCGGTCAGAACTCACCAGAGCTACAGCCCACACCAGACGCCAGCAGCGACTGCACGCGCTGGTCGGGGCCGTGGGTTTCCACCTCTACTGTAATTTCATCTACTTTCCATATTTTCTAAGAGGTATACAATACTTTTGTAACAGAAAAAGCATACTTTCTTTCTAAAATAAGGAACATAGATTTCCCCAGGTTGACAACAAACGCTGATCTAACATGCGCAAAGAAATTCTGCAAACATTGAAATACGTTTATTTATTCAAACATATGCACACATAAACACACAAATGCATGTGCATATTTTTACTGTATTTCCACATATAAACCAGTGCTCAGTGTCTATATCTCCTTGTCTCCAGCACCCCTCTCTGTAAGTCCTTACTTCTCTCCCTTTCTGCCTATGTCCTTAATTCCAATGGTTGAAAAAAATCTTTACTATCTTTGATTTTCTAATCACTATAGTAAATGATTTCAAGTCAAGTGATTTTGAGGTTTCTTGAAAAAACTGTTTCTTGTATAACCAAGGTCTATAATTTCCTTTGCTGTATTAAAAGTAATTCAAAAATAATGGAAAAAAAACTGTGTGTATTCCTAGATATTCCAGATCTGTGATTAGTATTCAAAACATATTTATCTACATATCATTTGCAGGCTTCTACTTTTTCCCAGGGAAGCTCACTGTCTGTCTGGGGTTCCCCAAATTACAGAGTGGCTCGCTGTCAAATTTTCTCAGGCCACCTTAGCATTTCATTAGCCTCCCAGCCATGAGGCTCATACCGCAGAGACTAAGTGCTTGGTGAGGGCCCGATCTCTCAGCTGGAAACGTAGTACAGAACATAGTCCCTGCGGATCCCCTGGTCTCTCACTTGGAGCTCTACTCTCACACAAATCACACGCACGTGTAAAAATACCGTTTTAATCACGCTCCTGCCTCTCTGGCATGTTTCTTAACTCAGATGAGCAGCTTCCAGCTCCTGCTCCCGTACAAAAATGTGTCGTGAGAGTTTGTCGTTCTAAGAATCTCATCCCTTGGAGATTAACACGAGCTGTATCTAAACTAAAATTAAAATTCGAGATCACAAGTGGGATTCATTTCAGGACAAAGCCCGGAATGCTTACCGATATCCTTTGAGGTAATCTTTCGCCTTTGTTTCAAGACGGGCTGTGATGCCTCGACGGAGCCAGGAGGAAAGGTGATCTCCCTCCTGATGGGGGGCGGCTGGGGGGGCGGCCCCGTGACCTGGGCCGTGGGGACGGTGGGCAGGACCTTCTGCATCTTCAGGGAGGGCAGAAAGGGAGACTTGCTTGGAGACATGCGGCTCTCCAGGGAGCGCTGGAAGGACGCGGGGCTGGGGGCTCTGGAGATGTGATTCGGCAGTGATGGCGGCGTCTGGTAGGATGACTGAGGCGGGCGCGTGATGGGCTGCATGGAGGCGGGAGAGGACATATAAGGCTGACGTTGGCTGACGTGAGAAGGCCACTGGCTCTCGTGATTGATCCTTTGATCAGGTACCATCATATCATCCGTGCGGTTCATGCCTGGATAAGGAGGTGCCTGGGCGGGGCCGCCGGGGCCTTGCCTGTTCTGGTAGGGGTAAGGCATATCGTTGCGCGTCGCCCACATGCTCTGCTGAGGCCCCTCGCTGGAGGACGACTGCATCGGGCCGCCCATCATCTGAGGCGGGATGCCATGCGGCTGGAGCTGCCCCGGGCCCTGCATCCGCTCTCTGTTGTAGGGGTAGGGGTACTGTCCCTGGAGGGGCCTCCTGTCCGGTCCGGAGTAAGAGCTCCCGTACTGGTTATACAGCTCCTGCTGCTGGTTGCCGTACTGCACGTTGTACATGTCTCCCTCGTGGCGTTTGGCCGGGGGCCCGTACATGCCGTCCATATGGCGTTTGTAATTCTGAAATTCACATCAAGACAAATCACGCTGATGTGCTTTTACAGGTGTCATCACACACTGATATTGTGCAAAACAGTTATCACCTGGTAGAACGTTCATTTCAAAATGAACATGGGAAGCTCCTACAACAACTAGGCCGGACAACTTATGCCTCTAGTTCGGGTCATGTCGTGCCGCGGCACGTACTCCGACGAGCGTTTCCCAAGTTTGTTTGCACGTGCTTGCAATTTTCTGTAGGGAAAGAAAGGCTTCCTCTCTCTTTTTCCTGGTATCTCCTCCCTTGGTATTTCCCAGCGCTGCAATACAGGGGGGCACAGCTTTGGTGACTCCCGCACGGGCAGCGCTGGACGGGGCCTGCAGCTACACGAAGATGGCCTCAGCAGGAAGGAAGAGAACTCGCCCCGGCATGAACCGAGCTTCCTGAGGGCCAGCCTGCGAGGCTCGTGGATTCAAGAGATTTCTGAGGCCTGCCTTTACGGAAATGTCTCTACACAGCATCTGGCTCCTCACACTGCACCTGCTTACCCGATGCCCTACGGTCTCCGGCCCCCACCCCGACTTCCAACAGTGCAGCTCAGAGTCTCCCCTGAAAGCCCTGCTGGCCCCAGCCTCTGACAGCAGGGCCCGTGTCGCCTGTGTACCAGGCTTCCCTCCTGGGGACACCCCGGTCCCAGCACTCGAGATCACGGTGGGGTCCTCCTGATATGAGAAGGATGCTGATGTGATCATGAGTGTTCTTTCACCTCACTTGGAAATTGCTTAAGATCAGCTGGTTTAATAATATAATTTACTGCACATATGTGCTCCAGTAAAACTCAATGTTTCAAACCCCCTCTATGTTAACAGAGGTCTTACACCTGAAAAGTTGTTTAGAAATAGCAAATTCTTGGGGCGCCTGGGTGGCTCAGTCGGTTGAGCGTCTGACTCTTCGGTTTTGGCTCATGATCTCGGGGTTGTGGGATCGAGCCCTGCATGGGCTCCCAGCTCAGAGGGGAGTCTGCTTCCTCCTTCTCTCTCTGCCCCCGCCCTGCAGCTTGTACGCACACACACACTCTCTCAAATAAATAAAACCTTAAAAAAAAAAGAAATAGCAAATTCCCACGTCTGACCAGCCTCAGCATGACGTGCAATTCTCTGCATCCGTAGTGACAACTGCAAGGGTATCTCACCCAGTTCAAGACCTGTGGCTGCGTAAACCAGCATCAACCCTCCCTACATGGGCAAAACATGTGGTCATTAATATCTCACTTTTTAAGAGCCGATTAACTTTCATTCGTGGTATATAATATTTTAAGTTGTCTTTATCTACACATCTTTAAAACATGGACAAGTTTCTGTTCTAAAACGGCATTTGATAGGACAATACACACAACAGACACATGTTTAAAATATTCTTTACTCGGCCTGGTTATTCTTTACAAGGCTGAATGTCCTTTACGTCCTACAACACGTTTCATTTGTTTCAGGATACCACAGATCCAGAGCTTTTTAAAATTTGCTGACTTCAACATCCTAATAATATTTTCTAGCATAAGCAAACAGATGCCGATTGTTCAATAAATGCTACTCGTTTTTCTTATACTTCCTAAATCTCTTCAGAAGTAACACAGGTTTGAGTTTTCAACAGAAAGCACAGAGATGCCCGCCCGCTCGCCAACTCACCGGCTGCTGTGGATACAGGCCGGGCTGGTGTCCTCCATATGGCGGCTGTCCTGAGGGAGGGCCTTGGCCTGGGTACTGCTGCCCATAAGGTTCATGCCTAGAATGAGGCATTCAAAGAATACTTCGTTGTCAAAGGACCTCAGGCCAAGAGAGAAATCAACAGTGCATTTCTGGAAATCCTGCACCCCTTCGTGGTTTTGTCTTCCCTTCGCTGCACACGCCTCCCAACAGAGGCGCGCCGAGCAGAAGCAGCGCTGTAACTTGTAGCCAAAGGAATGGCAACACCCATTTTGGGAATGCTGCCAACCTCCTGGTTAGTAGGTGTGCGAGGAGTCCTGGCTGGACAGGGTGGCACCCTGCGCCTTTGAGTAGGGCTCCCGCCCACCCACCGACGCGGACCCGGGCAGCCCCGTCATGCAACACCGTGACGGGAGGTATTAACGAGAACCAGAGACAAGAAAAACAATCTAGGAATCAAAGCAGGATTTCCAGGAGTACCAGAACATAGACCTATAATCATGGAAAATGTCTCTACTTATTTTCTCATTATGAATACAAAATGCTCAATTTTTAAAAAGTAGACTCCATAATTAATCCAAATGATATCGAGTTAGCTAATAATTGTAAAAATATAACTACTGAAAATTTTGAAGCCCCATGACCCTAAAAGGCCATGGAAAAGAATAACAGAGAGGACTTAAGAATGAGAGGGCTGATTTAAATGTGCTCCTATTAAACCTGAAAATGGGGATGAATAACATTTATTTTTCAACCCCTATTACATTGAAAAACTATAAATACCATAAAATAGCATGTGTAAAAGAGCAATAGGTTTGAAGTTTAAAGGGATAAACTGGTTTAGTTAGTATACTGACTGAATCCTGTTAGAAAGAGGATACTTGCACTGAATATATTCCTAAACTGGTCAAGGAATGAGAATAAGAAAGAAAACAAATGGATTTTGAGAACGTCACAGGTAAAACAGATACAGAGGAAGTGTGTGCTAAGGGCATTAATAGCTAGAAAGAAGCTCGCGTTAGGAGGAAAGAAATATAACTGACGTAGATAAAATTTAAGCTGAATAAGTAACACTTTTCAGAAAGCGTAACAAGGTAAACCCTAATGTGGTAGAGACAAAGTGACTCAAGCTAGTTCTAGAAAGTCTTCTAGAAGAAACAGAACAGTACATTTGCCTGGGTTCCTTTAAGAATATATGTTCCAGGATAAGTGTTCTTCCAATCTCATCAGAAAGAAAAACAAAACAAAACAAAACAAAACAAAGAAAGAAAGAAAGAAAGAAAGAAAGAAAGAAAGAAGAAAAAAAGAAAGCTTCTCCTGGATCCTCAAAAACAAATCTAAATAAAATCCCTCATCCAGCGCACTAAACACGATGGGTAGCTGATTAATGCAGACATCACTAATAAACGTTCACCACACCACAACCAGGGTAAGAATGAGAAATCTAGAGTCTTAAGTCTAGAAAGGACCAAATCACTCTAAGCCTGTGATGGCTCTGGAATCTCAAGAACCAGGTGCATGGAAAACGCCAGAAAGCAAGCTTATTTGGTAATAACACAGTGATTTTCAAACTTTCTTCCCCTTTGTGTTACACCAGCGGAAACCTTCTCACGACTCTCACAACTGAACCCTTGCCCACGGCCAGCACATGGGCTGCTGGAGCAGCAGTGATGGAGGGAGTCTCTGAGAAACACCACCACACCAGATTCTGAAGGAACTGAGCCGAGGCCATCCCTACCCTGAGGCTTGTCTCTGTGGCTATACTTAGAAAAAGAGCCTTCTAATGTGCCTCCATTTTCCTTAAAAATCCCAAATATTATGTTGAAAACTTTGTTTCTGAGCACTTCTGTATTAAGGAGGCAAAGACCATACCAGCCAGGGGAAGGTGCTTTCAGAGTCAGTACTTAAGCCGGGGGCAGAGGTAAGGGGCCTTCTTCACAGAAAGCAGTCTCCGTGAGCCAGCTTCCTGTTACCTCTCAGAGACATTTCAATGACTGTCCTCTGTCTCAGGAAAAATAATCTGGATGAGCACAGAAACCCAACTTGTTATTCAATGTCCAGATGCCATCCTGAAAAGAAGCATCTGGAAGAAAAGACTGCTGTGGCTTTCCTCAGAGATGTCATTCAAGGAGAAAAGTATTCTCTCTGTTTAAAACGTTCACAGGGAAGAATGGAAACACCTGAAAAACCAAGGCCAGGAGGGAAGACTTTTCCCAGAGCTCCCTGTCAACCAGAGGCTGTGGGAAGCCCAGCGTGGCCCCCAGTGCGTGAACATTTCCCTAAGGAAGAAATGTAGGCGGGAAGGGGGTTCAGCGGGGCCACAAAACCTGAGTTTGTGGAGCCGCGCGAGGAGGCTGGAGGTGTGGTGTCAGTGGCTGTGTCAGGAGGGCATCCCAGTGCTGGGAGGACCGCCGCTGCTTGGGGCCACCTGACCCAATCCTTATTAAGTCCAGTGGGAAAGCAGGGACTACGTGTTGTCGGCAGCTACCAGGGCTCAGAAATGTAATTATGAGGAGAGTGCAGTTTCGAGTAAACCTCATGGTCATCTTAGAAAACACTCACCTTCGATCGTAACTGGCTCCGTAGGGAAACTGCTGCCGCTGCCCCATGCCCAGACTGGACATCGCTCCAGAGGGACTTTGGTTATACATGTCCTGCATACTGCTAGTGGGCATCTGTCCTTGAGTCATAAAGGGCTCACTACTTCCAGGCACTGCAACATTTTAAAGAACAGACAGAAAATGAAGCATTTGCAAAAGCCAAGGGGCCCAAACAGTCCTTTCTAGTCATTTCTGTTATCCTTAATATGGCAGAAATATCTCTTATGCCTACTATGGCTGACAACAATACGACCCAAAGAGTGTAGATCTGGAGTCAAGATGGACCCCACGATCCCTATCCTTTACCCCATGTACAGGCCTTGAGTATGAGGAGAACCCACCAATAGGACAGGGATATTGCTCCCATGATTACATACATTATATGGCCTAAGGGATTTCACAGATGTGACTAAAGTTACCAATCAGCTGACTGGCAGTCAACTAAAAGGGAGATCATCCAGGTGCGCCCCTTAAATCCGTGTCTAGAGGTCACTCTCCTGCTGGCTTTGAAGAGGCACCCGCCATGCAATGGAGAGGGCCCCATGTTAGGAAGGGGGGCAGCCCCTAGGACTGTGAAGGCCCCAGACGACAGTCCTCAAGACAACAAGGCCTCAGTTCTACAACTGCAAGGACCCAAATCTGCCAACACCCTGAACGAGCTCAGGAGAGGACCCTGCGCCGCAGAGGAGTGGAGTCCTGGCCAACACCCTGATGTCTGCCGCGGGAGACCCCGAGCCCAGAGCCCCCAGGAACGTGGGATCCTACACTGATGTTGTTCTAGGCTGCTGAGGTCGTGGTACTTTGTTATGAAGTAACGTAGAAACAGAACACAGGCCCTTTCTTGGGGCGGTTACGAAACTTCTGAGTTTCATTCCTTATCTGTGAAATAAGGCTGGTAACGCCGCCTCATGCAGTGGTTGTGAGGAAGAGAGGAAACGCACAGAGAGATGCCTCTTCACACAGGGGTCAGGGGTGCTCACCCCCGCAAAGGCAAAAATCCACATAAAACTAGACTCCCCCCAAAACCTAACTACTCCTAGGCTACCACTGACCAGAAGCCTTACTGATAATGTACACAAATAACACATATTGGGGCGCCCGGGGGGCTCAGTCAGTTAAGCATCTGCCTTCGGCTCAGGTCATGATTCCAGGGTCCTGGGATTGAGCCCCGCATCGGGCTCCCTGCTCAGGGGGGAGTCTATTTCTCCCTCTCCCTGCTCATGTTCTCTCTCTCTCAAATAAATAAATAATATCTTTAAAAAACCAAAAACAAATAACATCTATATTGTATGTTACATGTATCATATGCCGTATTCTTACAATAAAGCTAAAGAAAATGTTAAGAAAATCGAGAAAATACACTTACAGTACTGTACGCCTATTTATTGAAAAAAATCTGTGTATAGTGGCCCCGTGCAGTTTAAACCCATGTTGTTCAAGGGTCAACTGTATGAATACGCTAGTTCCCTTCCATTCTAGAGGGAAAAAAGTAAAAAAACTTAACATGAATACCTATCTACTGACTCACTGCAAAATCAGGATAAAGAAAACCACTAGGGAATTAAGACTAACTCAAGACTAAGAAATACAAGTATTTCTTTCAGGGCATATGTAGGGTGGCAATTAGGTCAAATATGCAAATTAGCATCAGCTCAGAGCCTGAAGGAAATTGGGTCAAGCCCAGGAACTAGCCTGTAGGCAAATTAAACATTTTAATGCAAATCTTAATTGATATACAGTACTACTTACTACCTTTCTTCATCCTAGGTAGGTTACTTTTATGGCACAGGAAGCAAAAGCTGATTAAACTTTGGTGAGCTGATAGAATGTGTTCAGCTGTTAGAGACGTGGAGATAATGAAGCCTAGCACCGGTGGGATGGTGGGACGCACTAGGCAGCGCGCTTTCCCATGCTTTATCTTACTCAAGCTCAAGTCGACATGCGGCAGAATAAGTTCTCATGTTACTTTCCATTTTATAAAAGTAAAAACAGAGGTAGACAGACATTAAAGGGGAATAATTAAAGTTCAATAGCTTAATTCCTTGATATACAAAAAATTATTATTATTATTTTTTTTAGAGATTTTATTTATTCATTTGACAGAGATAGACAGCCAGTGAGAGAGGGAACACAAGCAGGGGGAGTGGGAGAGGAAGAAGCAGGCTCCCAGCAGAGGAGCCTTGATGTGGAGCTTGATCCCATAATGCCGGGATCACGCCCTGAGCCAAAGGCAGACACTTAACAACTGAGCCACCCAGGCGCCCCCATATACAAAAAATTCTTAAAAAACCAGTAAGAAAAAAGGCAATCAGATTTAAAAAATGGGCAAACAAATAAATGGACATTCAGAGAAAAAGAAAAATAAGTGGCTAATCAATATATGAAAAGATGTGTGACTGCTAATAATTAAAGAATCCAAGTTAAAACAGCGATGAGGCTTTCCCCTCCCCCAGTCTGATGGGCAAATACTAAAAGGACCGACAATAATCATTCCTGGCAGGGGAATGAGAGGGTCCACACACTGACATGTTCATGTGAAGAGTATCAAAGTGGTCTAACTTTTGTCAATACCTGTTATGGGAGGGCTATATTTTGGTGACCCCCAGGGGCACTTACAGCCTATGAAGCCCCCCCCCACCCCCCGTGAGGCTGGGCGTGGTCACGTAATCAGCATCCACCTATGGGGGGCGGCAAATGCGATGCTGCAGATGGCTGCCTGGGCTTGCAACTGGGGCTTCGCCTCTTGTATTGGTAACCCACCCCGCCAGGTCGAGAGGCATCCAGGAAGTTCTATGGAACGGCCCCTGCAGGAGGCCCCCAAGCCACAGCTCCCAATGAGCTCCCAGTAGAGCCTCCGGATGACGCCAGCCCTTCAAGGGACATCCCAACTCCAGCAGAGCTCTCCACCAGGCTCCCAGCTGACACAAGCCGAGCCATGAAGGACCGCCCCGCCCACCAGAGAACTGCGAGATGTAACCAAACGTTGTTTAAAGCCGCTTTTGGTGGTAGTTTGTTAGGTAGTAAAAGATACTCGGTAAACTACAAGAAAAGTTCACATCCCTTGATTCGGTTATTCTTTTAGGGATCTATTTCATAGAAACACAGTTACGGGTGTAAAAACAGCTGCGTCATTCGATAATCACTGCATCATTTTTTTATAACAGCAAAATATTATGAAACAACTCCTTCACTACTAGAGCACTGAAAAGAAAAGTAGGGGCGCCTGGGTGGCTCAGTCGGTTAGGCATCTGACTTTTGCTCCGGTCATGACTGAGTCCCACGCTGGGCTCTCTGCTCCGCAGGGAGTCTGCTTCTCTCTCTGCCCTGCCGCCCTGGCTTGTGCTCTCTCTCTCAAATAAATAAATAAAATCTTAAAAAAAAAATTAAAAAAGAGAAAAGAAGAAGAAAAAGTAGGTGGGGTGCCTGGGTGGCTTAGTCGATTAAGTGTCTGACTCTTGGTTTTGGTTCAGGTCATGAGCTCAGGGTCGTGAGACTGAGCCCCCATCTGGGCTCTGTGTTGGGCGTGGAGCCTGCTTGCGATTCTCTCTCTCCCTCCCCCCTCAGCCCCTTTCTCTCCCTCTCAAAATAATAAAGGATTATGTGTAAATATATTAATGGATATTTAAAATATACTGTTTAGATATACAATATATAAATATTCACTTGTTCACTTGGAAGCAATCAGTCCTTCGAATCAGTAATGAATTCAGTAAGCTGGTGGGGCGGGCGGGGCGAGGCTGCTCTGGCCACTGAGGCTCAGACAAGCTCTGGCGTCGGCCGTCACCACACTGTGGGTCAGCAGCAGCAGCAACAAAGAGCATGGTGTCCCCCAAGGCTGGTCATTACATGAGAAATCAGAGCACCACCAAGTTCACGGTCAGAATAATGCGAACTGAGGAACGTGAAACTTTATTATAACAGGGACAGGGCCATACAAAAATCTGTTTTCTGTGGGTTTTCTGTTTATCTGCTTTAATTTGGTGCTAAATACACCGGCACTGTAAGGTAGCAGGCGAGCTGAGATATCCCGGGGAAATGTGAGAAGGACCTCTGAGCCACTGTATCATTTACACGGTTGATGCAAACACATTATATAGCCAGCTAGTGCCTAACAACGTAATCTACAATCATGCCCCCCCCATTTATTTTCATAATAAGAAAAATTGTAGGCATACAGGAACAGAACAATGCGACTCCCTCTGTCCAATATAGCATGTAGGTAGGACACTGGAATGGTTCACCTAACTTTTGAAGCCAGATTCCAAATACTAATTATTTTTCCCATGTTACGGTCATATTTTCAGAGTCTAAAAATGTGATACAACCACCATCAGCACTAACAAAATGTTCTTTCTAGTATCTCATACCACTAAGAAAAATAGCTACCTCCAACATTTACGAGGCTTGTGAATTTCTGAGCTTACGGATTTATTGCATGTTCTGCAGAACATTTACTTGGAATAGGGCAGCTCTGAAACTTTTTGAAAAGGAAAAATTATTGATGATCTTACTGGGTGTAACAGATATCTGAAATGTTACATAAGAAATACATATTAAACATAATCTCATTTGTTAATTACATGATATATGCCTAATACTTAAAATTTTGAAATTATTCATTTTTATTTTTCACTGGTCCATAATAGTTGCGAAAACCATGGCTTTGGGCTTTATGTTTCTCTCTACTTAAGATATCAAGAAATTCGCATACCCCAAACATCTAAATCCAACAGAAGTACTATTGTTTAAGGGATTCCAGAAGAAGTACTTCCATAAAAATAGTATTCACTACTTTTCTGTATTTTTTTCAAGGATATTCACATCAGGCCTCAATTTCACAGCCCGGCTGCATTTGGAAGAGGGCCAAAGGGCTCTTGGGGCATGTGTGCCTTGGGTGCTCAGAGGGCAGAGGCTCAGATGCTGCATTCTCAGTGCCAAGTAAACGCCGGGGACTGAGCAGCATGAAGGGAAACACCCCACTGGGTGTTTGCTAACATCGGTCAGAACTCTCCCACATTCTCGGCAATCCCATCCGCCACACGGTTCTCCATCGCACTTCTCTGCTTAGTTCTCTAAGATGATTCCTACTTCCAACGCTCCGCCCGGCTCCAGACAGACAGACAGACACTCCACCACCTGCCACCTCAATGCATCCTAAAGTCACCTTGGCCTTTCCCTCTGTCCTTCCTCTCCCTCCTGTTCCCAGCGCAGGCGCCAACGGTGAGCCTCTGCTTCCCAGTCGTCCATCTCCAAGGTAGTATCGTTGTCACCCTCATGGTCCTTATCACTTGGTTCGTCCCCCATGATCCCCACGTTCAATCCAGCCGTGCGGCCTGTTCTCTCACCATCCAGAACATGTGGCAAGTACGTCCACTTCTCTCTCTTTGCTGCTGGGATCCGACACCACCCCATCATCTCTCCTCTGGGCTCTCTCAGGGGTCCCTCCAACACATTTGCCACAGGTGCTACTTACTTACCTATTTACTGATACAATTTTATTTATTTATTTGAGAGAGAGAACTAGAGAGAGCATGATTGGGTGGGGGGGGGCAGAGGGAGAAGCAGGCTCCCCACTGAGCAGAGAGCCCGATGTAGGGCTTGATCCTAGGACCCTGAGATCATGACCTGAGTCAAAGGTAGATGCTTAACCGACTAAGCCACCCCACCAATTATTTTTTAACAAAAACCTAGTCGTGTCACTTACTGAAGAACATCTCTCAGCTAGGGTAAAAGTCTAGACTCACCCACAGTGCCCATGATGGCTGGAAGGTTCTGGCCCCTGTGGTCCCGATGGCTTCCGTGTGCTTGGCCTGCCCCCTGGCTCATTATGACCCAAACACCTTCTATCTCCTCAAACATGCCAGGCCCTCTCCTGCCTCGAGCTCCCCCTCTCTGCTCTTCTCGGACTCCTCATTCCTCAGGTCTCCACGGATAACAGACATCTCAAAGCCGTCCCTTCTTGACCACCCTTTCTCGGGATGTCCCTCCCTCCCACAACTCCCACCCCATATCCCTGCACTTTGTGTCCTTTCTTCCTTTTTATTTCTTTTCCATCGGTGTCCTTTCTTCCATCAGCCACCATATTTAATTATATAGTTGTGGTTTGACTTACTTTTTGTTTGTTCTCCCAAGACACTGTCAACTCCTGGAGGAACTACGTCTGATTTATGAACACACCACCTTGGATCTAGCGCTTGCCCAGCCCACGCTCCAGAACACCACCCACGCCGCCAGGGAGCGCCATGAGCACACTTGCTTCTTACCGCGTGTGTTAGTCATTCTCCAATGGGCTTTTTGTACACTAACTCAACTAAGCCTCATCACACCCTTTAGGAAGGTCCTATTATTATCCCAGTTTCTAGATGAGGAAACTGAGGCTTTCCCCAAGGCCAGAAATTTAGTAGGTTGAGGAGCTGGGACTCAGCTATGTCTCGAATGGGTAAGTGAATTGGTGCTGGGATGGAAGAGATAAGAATGTCCTCTGGACCAGGCCTGAGCAGGTCCCTCTGCACTTACCTTTTCTCATTCCACCAAAGGGGTCCTTGTTGGGTTCATAGGGCATCCTTCCCATCACGTCAGGCATGCTCATGCCCTGCTGGTAGGGGGTGCTCGGAGTCATGGAGTTCCGTTTCGGGAATGATGAATCACTGGCGTCTGAGAATGGGTCGTGCACACTGACTGCACTGCTTCTGAAGAGACGGGAGAAAGGACAGCTTCATGCAGTGGCAGGAGTTGCCACCAAACACTTGTTCAGAAAAAAGCCTAACCTGAAAATTTTTAATGCAAAAACGAACCCCCAAAAATGACACAATAAAACTAGTAGTAATCAACATTTAAAAACTCGCGAAAGAATAATACTTCTCCACAGACAAATCTGATGTCGTGGGGCTCACGGAGACGCTTTCGCGTACCTTCCACCTTGCATTGGGGTCATCTGTCCGTGAGGCGTGGAGGCTGGGGTCGGTGGCTTCAGGTCACCTGGAACCTCTGCCATCGAGTTACTGCCAGTGGACTGGGGGGTCTGTGGACCTTGCAAGGATCCTGAGTTAGCTAACAGTAGTAGTACCAAGGGAAAAGAAAGAAAAAACGAGAGGTTATCAAGTAAGCTCATCCTTCCTATTTAAAAAAAAAAAAAAAAAAAAAAAAAGGAAAGACAAAACACCATCTTATTAGAAATAGTAACAATATCCATTACTGGTAATGATGTAGTAAAATTAGTTGCTCTTATATTGTTTATAGTGAAAATTAGTAAAAGATTTTTTTTATATCTATTTGGCAACATACTTCATTTGTGAGTCATAAAACATATTTATACCTCTTGACTGGGTAATTGCTTTCCTGGGTATTTATCTCAAGAAAATAATCTAATATAAAAGAAGGCTTTAGATAGAAAAATGTTTATTTCAGTGTTGTTTATAATGGAGATAATCTAAATGAGAGTAAGGAAAAAAAATGGGATGAAAAATTTGGTATTCCGATTTGATGGACTATTGTGTTATTTTAGGGAAAAAAATTAGAAAAATTAGTACCAGATCTTAGGCAATGAGAAATGTTTAAGTTGAAACACAATGATACAAATTAATAATGAGCCTCATGTCACTTCAGTGCCTCCTCAATGTCTCGACGTGTTTATGCCATGTCATTAATAAAGTCATTTTTAGAGCTATGGAATGAGATTTGTTATTACAAAACCAAAGTCATGCTCTTTGGAGTTCTTTAATGTCATTATCAGAATCCTGAGATTTGGCTTTAATTACATTATAATAACAGAACTCAGAATTGGGCAGATCTTTTCAAAACTTAAACTCGTCTCATTGGAAAACAGAATATTTTAAGGGTCCCTGCTTTATCATCGCGACCTTTGCACATTAGGTGCCCAACAGACGTTGCATTCATTTACTGATTAAACAGTTACTGAATAAATAACATGCTTACTTTGTTGTTTTTTCTACTCCTGCATGCACCAGTGTCCCAAACTGACAAAAAAGACAAAAATCCCTGCCCTTATGCAGTTTATAATAAATGCTTTTGGGATCGTTACAAACGGGGGAATTACCGGCTGCTTGTGCGTGATGATACTGTATGTGTTATTATCTGGAGTCCCTTTCCTAAGAGGTGTCCAAGACTCACTACAATTACCATCAGCCACATTTAACTGTCGAGGAAGTGGGGGTTCAACAAATCCCTGGAGATCACAGAGCGCGCTGGAAAGGAGTCCGGGATGGAAGTGAGTCTAGTCCTTCTACTCAGAAAGGCTCAGCCCAACAGCAGGTCTCCGGTGAGATCAGGTCAGCCCCGGGCCTGGCCTGCTTGGGAATGAATCCTGAGGACTGGCCTCCAGGGCCGTGTAAGGTGTCCCCTGAGTGCCTGGGATCGGAGGGACTCAGGGCAGCCCTCAGAGATGCTGAAGACTAACTTGGAAAGTAGATAATCTTTAATGTAGCTATTGCAAAAGAAAAGCTTAGTAACGCATGCTTATAAATCAGATTTTGGGGAAACTCTGGCAATACATATTAAATAAGTAGATTATAATAAAAGATAAAAGTGGAGTCTTCTACAAATATGTGACGGTAACCCTACAGATGTGACTGCCCCACAGAGCTTGCAGGAGAAATAACGTGCTTCCTAAATCACAGACTGGACTCCACAGCCGACTGCACGGCTTCCCTGGAAACATGGTTCACGGGCTGTGATTTCAGAATGACCCTTATTTACAAGTATTCACATTTACAGCTAATAAAAAAAAAATTCTTCCCTCTGCCAGTGTTTTTTCCTTTCCTTTCGGGAAAAAAAAATTGCACACAACCTCTTGAAGCTCCATTAATAGAAGAGGCTGGCACAGTCCGTAGGATCTCCCTACCTTTTGCCAGAAGCTACAAATGTATACTCGAAAGTAAACAATGGAAAGGTTATTGAAGGTTAAGTACATTCACACACTTCAGACTGTACAGCCAGACTCCTAGCTGGGAAGATAATTTACACAGCACGAACCTGGTGCCCTAGTTCTGGCTGGGCTTGCGGGAAGGAGGGCAGGGAGAAGGAAGGGTAGCTGATATGTCCCAGGTCTACAGTGACTAGAGGTCATCCAGAGGGCACCTTTGTTTATAACCTGAACCCCTTTCTCATTTATCTTCCACTGAGGATTCCCTAGTTGGATCCATGACAGGTTTTGTGACATCACCTGTCAGCTAATAATAGAAATGCAGTCAGCCACCCGCCAGCAAAGATGGATGGGTTTTTGGTTACAGACTTACTAATTGAATGCGGAGCTTCCTTGTCCTCACCCCCCCAAGACGGCCGCACCCCCCACTGCCCCCCCAGCTTCCAGGCGGCCCAGGCCACTGGGGGAGGTGATTCCTGCAGCTGTTCATTAGAACTCCACAAACTTTTACAGGCTTATTATTAACGAGATCCCCACTGGCACCTCGGAGATACGGCCATACCCCAGGCCTTGCCCACGTTTCATCTGGGGACTCGCTCGAGTCACTGAAGACCGTAACACGGAGCTCTGGCCTGAGACATTGCACAGCTAGCAACCGGTGAAGATCGTGGTGCACCCCCAAGGGCTCCGGGCTCTACCTCCGAGAGGCTGGCAGAAACGAAGTTCGGTCCACGCCAGCCACCCCAAATCAAAACTGAATACAGGCGGACGAGGCATCACGCGAATACAGCAAGTGATCCGGGACTTAGGCTGCTTCCGAGTGGCTGTTTAAAAAGCCACCTAGCACGTGTCTTAGGAATCTTTTCCTCAGTTTGCGTGGATATGCTGGTAAGAAATACACCACAACTGCCTTCTGATGGGGGAAAATGGACTTCTAAGAACACAGAGTTTGGCTGAAAATTAGTTTTTAAAAATTCTGCACTGTACGAGACTCCAACATGGCACACGGTTCGGAGTAATTTTTTTTCCTCCTTTGACAATACGTATGTTTCATTCTCCTTAATGCTAGTTCTGGAATCAGAGAGACCACTGACCTAGGGGTGCCAAGGAAAAGCATGGCTTTGGGTCACGGGGCTGATGTTCCTTACTATCCCACTGACCGGTCTGTGTGTCCTTCTGTCCGGCTGAGCGGGGCTCCCTGAGCAGCGCAGAGAACACATAAGCAAGCAGACTGGCCCCGTGTGCTCGGCGCGAGGTTGCCTGGGCTGTGTCCTGGCCGGGAGGCTCGGCTCAGGATGCCCTCCTTCCCCTGCCACCTGTTCCCCAAGACTTCGTACCGTGTGGACCACTGAGAAGAATGTATTGTCAGAAGTGCATCTGCAATCCAAGCTCTTTTGTGCAGTTAAAACGATCATGTTGCCATAAAAATGGTAGTTTAAAAAAAGGGAAAAAGGAAAGAGCCGACTGTTGAGAGAACAGGCCCTACACTTTCTGAAGGGTCTATGCCTCAGCGGGATTTCTTGTGCTGAAGCTGACGCTCACTGGGAGAGCTATTCTCCATGCAGAAGTGCAGCCCATTCAGTGACACGAGTTTTTCCTGGCAAATAAAATATACCTTTACATCTTTGCAGACATCGCCACTTTGGTCCCTACACCCCACTGAGTTTTTATTTTGGAAAAATAATTTCAGGGCTGTTCACAGGCAGCTTGTTTTACTCTGTGAACTGAATGTAATGTTGTGAGACTTTTAAAATTAGATTTCACAGTTTTTAAGGTATACCGTAGCTGCAAAGCCTTCGGATCCTTAAGGGTGGGGTGAGAGAGGATTTCTAATTGTGTTTAGAACTGACAGGTCTAAACATATACCTCGGTACACTCCCTACAAGTGCATCTTGGCCCTACGAAGTATTTATGTGAGATCTCTTGATTAGGGACCGCAGATGCTCGCACTGCCATCCAGAAAGCAGCTAGAGGACACAAGGAGAAAACAACTTCTTTCTTTGGCTCACAGACACCTTCTTCTATGTGAGAAGGCTTCCCTGTTACAAAGCTATTTCAAATACAGGCAGAGGGCTACAGTGGGTCCGGGCACAATGCTCGAGCTGGATGCCACTCACCAGCAATGAGATTTGGGGCCAGTTACTTGGATTTTCTGTGTTAGTTTTTTCACGGACTTTGCAATTTTGAGACGGTATGTGCATCACAGGAGTGAAGTAAAGATTAAACAGTAGAGCGCTTAGGAAGGTGCCTAGCACACTGTAAGTGCCTAAGAAATGCTGGCATTTGGTGCCAGAACAATCCTGTGTGATGGGAAGTGGCAGGAACGGTCAGTCCCATATGGTCCGTAGGACAGTGTGGCTAAGTGCTGACCATCACAGGGCTTGGATGTGGCCAGGCAAGAAAACAGCTGGATTTAACTTCAGTGAGGTCACTACCCAGAACTAGGGATGATGCAAATGTCTTCCTCTCTAAGAACACCGTATTGATCTGAATACAACGATTCAGGAACCTGAAACGCTATCAGGTAGAGCAAAGCTTAGCAGGAGAGCTGATAGAATGAATGGCAGGGTCTGCAATGGCTGAGTGGAGAGACAGGAGAGAAGGCAGGTCTCATTAGTTTGGTTTTGCTTAGGAGAATGTAGGTGAACTGCATTATTCCGAGGTAGGATTCTTAAGACTGCTGACCCCTAGGTCAGAGCTAACTGATTGCTGGGTCTCAGAAACAGGGCTGAGTGGACCTTTAGCATGCCAGGTTTGCTGGCTTCCCTATAAGCGAGGACTTGCCGGGCAGGGGACATTGAAAACTGAGTCCAGATTTCGTTTTGCTGACACACAGCTCTGAGTGTCCCCGACAGAAGCAGAAGGGGCAGGAGCTGGCTGCTGAACTGCAGGGTGGCCTCTTCAGGGAGCGCGAAAGTATTTGCACAGACTACGGAGGAGTTAGACGGACTCTTTTTAAATATCTGTAGAAGGACTAGACGCATAGAGCTCAGAATCCCAAAGTCTCTTTTGACTAAGGAAGGTAACGCAGAAGAATGGTGCCTTTGCAATGTTGGCCTGATGGCAACATCCCAAATTGTATTCTCTCTTCCCTTAAGCACTGCCAGTGGGGGTTCCGTTACAAAACACCCCTTGTCCTCGAAGACCCCGTGTGTTGTTTGCTTTCCTATGCAGCGGCCTTCTCAGAACCTCCGAGGGGCTGCGGCCTCCAGCGCCCCCCAGGGGGTGTGGGTGCCCCTGTCTTTCCCCGGCCACAACTGCAGTGCTCCCACTTACCAGGAGAGGGCGGCTGGAGCTTGGGCTGCTTCTTGGTGTCGGCGGTGCTGAAGACTTCCGGCGGGGGCTCCTCCCCGCGCTCAATCTTGCACTCGAAGGCAAACAGGTACTGAATATACTGCTTTTTCAGGGAGCTCGCCGCGCTGCTTGAAGTGCCAACATTTAGGTTGGTTGCCAGCTCACGCCACTTCTTGTTTTTATTAACCTAGCAAAAAAAATGGCAGGATCATTGGTTTGCAGCAAAGTGGCTTGTTTAAAGCCAGGAGACAAAAAAAGCACTTAATGTCTTGGGTTTACTTTTTTTTTTTTCGTTTGCCTCTCTTAACTAATGCTCATTACTCCCACTCAGTAGTGCATAGACAGCATTTACAGTTATAAAACCATTAAGGGACTTGCTGATAGCTACATAAAAAGCATTGCTCGTCGAGATTCTTCTGCCTGGTGCACTTCTAATGCCTCACACGCTTCCAGGCCGCTGCGGCTCCGAGCCAGCGATTTTCTCCGAGCAAACGTACACTCCCGCTCATCCCCATCCCACCTCTCATCTTAAAAAGAAAAAAAAAAAAAGGCATCTGCAAACGAATTTAGAGAGCAACATAACTATTTTGCCATTTAAGTGTTTGAGCCTTGATATGAAAAACAGTGTTTCCTTCCAACAGCCACAGGCTCCCGGAAAGACGAGCCTGCAATCCTAGCCTGCGTCCCCCCTCTCGCAGGCAGCCTTCCTATGGTGCTGGGCAGAGGTGAGACTGGGGGCAGCCCGCACCAGCCATCAGCCCCGGCTGGCTCTGTGAGGCAACCAGCTAGCCGACGTAGCGGGCCCAGTGAGCTGGTGAACGGGCAGGGCACAGGGGACGACACAGGGTTCCCACGTATACTCAGGCTGCAGAGAAGGCCGCCGCAAAGTGAAGAGAAAAAAAAGGAGAGAAAGCCTGAAATGTTACCAAAGGATTTTAGGCATTAACTTTTGATTCCCGCTTGGGCCAGAGTTATCCAAGGTTGAATGCCTGAAGGAAACATGCAGACCTGCAAGTACTTGGGGCCTTTAGGTATGCATGCCTTGTGCTAAGTAGCATGGTAAGGGTTAAGGGGACAGTGGTTTTTTAAATGAAATGTTCCATTTTTGGATTCAAACTTTCTCACAAAGCTCTTTATGTCCATTTACTTAGTACTAAATGGTATATGATAAACGAACCTCAGAATGCTCGCGAAATGCCTCATTCCACTTCTGGCACTTAATGCGAGGCTGCAACAAGCAGGCCTGCGGATGGCTTCAAAAGGGCTGGGCAGGGAGTTGCCTGGGACACCCTGAAAAGCAAGGCTTTGCACTGATCTCTGTGTGGCACAAGTACCTGCCCCGACCGCACCTGAGGGCCACCAGGCAGAAACCAGGATGGGGTATGAGTGACAGTGTGGCCAAGTGGCTCACCGCTGTGCGTGACAGCTGCACTCGAGCTGCCCTTGTCAGCTAGGCCGGCAACGGGCCTTACTTACAGACCCAACACGGTAACCCACACTGTTGACAGAGTCCAAGTACAGTGTCCAGGAACACTCCATACTGCTGCGAGGGTGAAACCCAGTGTACAGTGTCCTGAGGATTCTAAAAAATCTATGTCGGGGGTCTAGGTGCAGGGGAGAGGCATGCATCTTGAGCTCTCCCTCCACTGACCAACTTTCACTCACTTGGTCTGCACTGCATGACTCACCATCTGTTTCTGCAAAGCCCGGAATCAGGCCCTGTCTCAGTTGTACACCGCGGGTCTCCGGTGGGATGAGGCACCTCAGGGAGGGCTGAGGACAAAGGCCTCTCGTGGATCCCCATGGCCGCACCGCACTGAGACCAGGACGGGCCCTCTGTGACACTCGTGCATTAGGTGACTCCCTCTCGGATGGTTAGCGACCTGTGGTACCTGGCTGGAGCGCAGGGTGCCACACTGTGGACTGGACCCCCTGGGCCCAGAGCAGCTCCTCTCACTGATCTGGGTGGGAGCCCAGGTAGTGGCAGGTTTTTAAAGCTCCCCAAGTAATTCTAATGGATAAGCAGGCTGAGACCTAGTGGTGGGTGGGCAGAGCGCACGTCTCAGAATGAGCAGGCCAGGCCCGCACCTACCCTGAGTGCCCCGGGGCCACATGATCGTACCTCACTCTGTTACAGCTTCCTCCTCTCTGGGGGGCTGACGCTCCCTGCATTTTATGGGTATTCAGAAAGACAAAGCCAGAACAAAGGTAAAGCAGTGCCCAGCACGCAGCGAGCACGTATCCGGGGACACCCTCTTCCCAGGTCCTTTTGCAGGACATGTGCTGGGAACCAGACTCCATGCTGAAAGCAGCGCCAGGACCAGGGTGAGGAAAGCGTGGCCCCAGGGTACAAAGATGAAGGGAGCACTGGCTCTGAGAGTCAGGCAAGTGCAGGGTAGGCACCGCACAGCCCTGAAGACGAGTGCCCTCTGAAATTCGGCACCCAGGCGCCACCCCTGCTGCGCTCCAGCCTCAGCCCTGCGCAAAAATGACAGCTCTGACCTTCTTACTGCCCGGGTATTGTGGACATGCTGCTGGATATGGGACTTCGTTTTCTTATTAAGTAGCTCTGGATAGAGGGAAAGAGGGAACTGGATTTAGAACTGATGCAGACAATTAATTTGGTCATTTACAAAACATTTCTTGAGTATTTACTATGACATCTTGGCAGGGCCCACAGAATTCTAGGGTGGTCAGGGAACCTAAGGAAAAATCTAGCCCAACTGTCTCACTTTACACATGAGAATGGAAGTCCATATAAATGACCTGCCAAGGTCACCTGGTGAGCTGGTGGTGGGGCCAGGGCCCCGAGCTCTAGTGCTCTCCCCTGCAGCACACAGACATGGAACCCACAGGCTTATTAGCTTTTTCTTTTTGGAAGAAAAAAAAAAGTTTGAGTCTGCACATTCAAAGAAAGCTGCAGGGAGAGCTTATGTATGGTGTCTCCTCGTTGACTCATTCATGCGCTCTCACCTGTGCCAAACCTCCAATCTCCTTGACGCAGACGTACAGCCGGAACAGGTCCAAGGGCTTCTTGCCCACAGCGGGCAGACTCGAGACAGGTGAGCCTCTCTCCTCCATGAAGGTAAGGTATCTGTCGACCCATAGCTTTCTCTCGGGCTCATTCCCCAACTCGTACACCTTTGTGATCTTTTCCCCAGTAGTGGTGGATGAGCTGGACTTCTAGTGCCCAGAAGGAGCATTTGGAGGTGGGGTATGGGTGGGCAGAGGGAAAAGGGAAGAAGGTGAGAAGAAAGTAATGAGCTACCAAATACAAGAAGAGAAGAAATTTAAAAACTACTGCTATCACACAACAATTAGGAATGAAGGCTACTAGTTCAGGCACAAACTATACATTTTCTTAATTAAGACTTTACTTTGACTTTAAATAAAGGGCCCAAACTCCCCCTTTTATATACTTAAAGAACAAAACAGAAAAAAACAAAAACCTTTTTTAACTTGTTTGATATAAGCGTTGAATCCCAGAAGGCATGATCCCAATGACACAAGTCATTTTTAGAAATAAAAGGGTGCTGGCTCATAGAATAATCATAGTGAATTTAAAATTTCACATGTATGGAATATAACAGAGCCCCTCAAAGTATATGGACTCTTACTTCTTGTCAAAATAAGAATGGCTAATGTGTGTTCTCATTAAAATGCTAAAGCATATGGAGGAAAGCCGATATTGCTGGACAGTGTAAGGGAGGTCCCAAATCCTAGGAACCAGTGGTGTGGGCTCTATGTGCATTTGCAAGCTTTATAGACTAGTGGCCAGCTAAAGTTTTGGCATTTGCTCATGATGACTAGCTTTCCCTACTTAAGATTTCTTGAACTTCTCTGCCAAGGCAAGGGGCTCTCAGAGAATTATTTTAACAGATTTCTTAGGCAACCATGCTTTAATCACAAACACATGTGCTATTTCATACTCCCTGAACATCTATGGATAAAAATATACATTTACTTTTACACACATGGGCTTATGGGCTCATGTAGTTTATAATGATGCTCTAATTCTTGTCTTTGTTTTTCTAATTTTATCTATACTAAAATGTCAAAAGTTACTGTTTCTGCATAACTGAAGCCCACCTTCTGGGTTATGTGATCTGGGAAGGTGACACTTCTGGTCCTAAACAGCCCAAATGTCTATTTTTCCTTTCTTTTACGTCTCTATATTTGTAACAATAATTTGTGTACTTGTAATATTTGCAACTCCAGGGTTACTGTGAAAAATCACTTCTAAATTCTCAATAAAGATTTCTGTAGAACAAGAATTGACTTCATTTCCTCATGTGTATTTACCAGTTACCACTTGCAATGGATAGCCATTATTTTAGATGGGAGTTTTTCTTAACTCTTTTCCATTATATTTAGCTTAACGATTCTAAACACATTGCTGAAAGTTTGGGTTTTAGATAACATGACTGCCAGTGAAGTTTGATGTTACCTTATTTAGCAAATAAATAAGTAAATAAAAGTAGGACCCAACAGAAGTAGGACCTCAGAAAGGATGCCTGAGAACGAAACTAACAAAGCCGGTGAGTGGCAGCTTCTCCCCTAGTCAGCATGTACTTCTCCTAAGCTACTGCCGCTGAAATTGTAAGCCTTCAGACTCAGAATTATTGAGGCATAAAATCTTTACATCAAACTCAAAAAAATGGGTGACGCAAGTTGATGTAAATAAAAAATTTAGGGGGGTAGGATAAAAAAAGTGTGATCTTTTAGAATTTACACTGATGTCAAGGCTAAACAGTAGGTCACTTAAAAATTACTTTAGAGCTTAAAAATATACATACATATTCATATATATGGGTATATATCCATATACATACTCAGAATATGGAACACACTGTATATTCAAATGATAAGTTTTTAAATTTTCTTTTCCATATTCTTATACCCAAGGAATATTTGACTAGGAAAAGACACCGCCCTACTGCATTTTTACTACGTTTCAGAAGTGTTGCCATCACTAATGGGGTCGTTATTACGAAGAGTTTTCTAAATGCTAGTTTAAAAATATTTTTTCCTTTTGCGGAGCAATAAAAAAAAATGGATCCAATTTTTTTTTTAAAAATTTGAAGTAAGAACAGGAGGAAAAAAGCATTATCATCTAAAATCAGTAATAATAAAAAAACCCCACTAACCTCTCTCCTGCATTACATTTCTGAAAAACTGAGAGGTAAAAGTTTGACATTCAATTCAGGGTAAGAGAAATAAAAGCAATCATTTCCATTTAAAATTACTCTGAGTGGCTCTACCAACATTCTGAACGGAAGATCCACCTGCCATTTCTGGCCTGGTCCTCTCCGAAGCCAAACTGGGGAAGGGTTCTGGAAGGACAGTTAATCAGGACCCAAGCAGTGAGACTACGCAGATGTTTGTTCCCATTTATGAAATGAGTGTATCCCATAACCTGAGATGGGCCTAAAATAACAGCATAGTTTGGCTATATGTATCTTCACTTTTCTTACCTTTCTTTGTTAAATGAACTTGAGTTTAATTAACTTCTGCGTATCTCAATTTGTTCTCATAAAGTCAGAAAAACTAACGAAGACAATGGTTTGTAACTGAATCATCTAGTTTTGTATAACATAGTTTTTAGATCTTCAACAAAGACTTCGGGATTTTTATGGCCATAATGTAGGGAAGAGTATCTGCCTCAGGTGACGTGTTAGGTCCTGGAAGAGGCCTCCCAGGCACCCGAGCCTCTTTCATCTAAATCACTGTTGCCCACTGTATTTGTCCTTGGTGGCCCTTGGTTACACAGCTTGTAAAAAGTATATGTTTTGCAGGGGATTACTGGTCCGCCCTACGTTTTCCTCACTACGCTTTAAGTTCCACGAGGCGGGTCTGTGCTGATTTTGAGTCACCCACAGTGATTGCACTCTGGAGGCAGCTGGCATAGAATGTTCTGTGAACAGGTACTCAGATGCACGACAAAGGTCTGGGAAGTCTGGCACCCTCCAAGGAAGAATTCACAGCTGAATCAAATGTCCTATAAACAGAATTTTGTGATCAAGGTGCTAAGGGAACATGGACGCAATCTAACGAGACTGAAAACAGAAAGGACCATCCTGCCCATGACCGGCCCTTGCCATCTCCACTCCCAGCCTCAAGGTCTGTTTCCTAGCCAATTATCAAAGCTGGCATGTGGGTGTCCGAACAGAGAAAACGGACATTAAGAGAAACAGAAGTGTTAGGAAATAAAGGGCACATACTTGATCGCTGATCAAGTTCCACATGTACTTTCTTTGGTTCACAGACATTAGCTTTGATGTAATCTTTGGACAGGTGTCATTATACACTCTACCCACCGACCTCGGGCCAACAAACCAGCCCCGCAGAAAGATGGGATGACCCTTCCAGGTCACTAGGACCACCTCACACCGCTTCAGCGTTGTGAGAATTGTATCCTAGTGCCCGAAACTGCCGTGGACCCAAGATAAGGGAAGGGAGACTGCTGAACGACTGTAGCAGGACATGATGGCGCTACAAATGTTTTCCTTACATATCGTTTAATTAAGTCTATAAGTACAGTTTTCTTCAAATCTTTCAGGCAATTTACATTTCAGCAGTCCTTACCATATGCCTGGTGCTATGTGTATGTGCAAATGTTTATTTTTATTTTAGAATGTTCCGTAACAAAACAATGTTTGTCCATAGCACGCTGTCAAAGCATAGAACATCTTCATCGTATAGGCCACTTTCAGGCCTGCCATCAGACAGGTCCGCTCAGAGACACTGGGAAGTGCAATCTGGAGTACAAACTGAAGCCGTGTCTCAGAAAGGGCAGTGAAATCCTCCTGAACTGTCTCTGTCAGCAGTGATTCGACAGCAGAGATGCTCTCATGACCTTCCTTCCAATCACTTTTGGTTTCCTTCCTAAATTAACACCTCATTCAAGGCAGGGGTCATCTTCTGAATACAGAGCCTACCCTGAACCACAGCTCCTCTGTCCTTCAACACCACTGGAGACAGGTTTGCTTATCAATTCTTCATTTTTTTTTCAAGATTTATTTGAGAGAGAGAGAGAGGGAGCGCAAGCACTTCAGCGGTGGGGGGGGGGTTAGAGGTGAAAGGCGAGGGACAGGCAGACTCTGAGCTCAGCGTGGAGCCTGACGTGGGGCTCAATCCCATGACCCTGAGATCATGACCCAAGCTGAAACCAAGAGTTGGACACTTAACTGACTGTGCCACCCAGGCGCCCCATAAATTCTTAAACATTAAATGGTTATGTATAGGAAGAGATAATGTATGTGGAAATATTTAGAAAAAAGGGAAAAGTAGTATGCAGTTTTAGGCATAATTGTTTTATAATCAGAAAGTGAAGACAACAATTCATTTTACTTCTTTCTTATACTTAAGTGGAAAGTGGGGTTTTTTTTTTTTTTGATAAAAATTTCTTTCCTACAGGACTCATTGTGTGGAGATAATCTGACTAGTTAAAGTATCATAAATATCTCACTCAATCTTTATAAATACAGATTTGGCAATGTGGAATTTTTACTTTTTTATTTTTTAGTTATTTTTTTTTGGTAAGGTGGAATTTTTAAACATATACTATCATCTATTAGTAGAATTGTTTTTCATAAATTATTATTCTTAATTATTACCTTAAGGTTTTAAAGATTTTATTTTCAACCTCTGAAATTTTTCCCTCTGAGCCAACACACAAATGTTTTGGAAAAGTTATAATTTGAGTTCCACCTGTTAACTCGAGAGTAGGCTGATTCAAAAATGCTTTTCTTATGATTACGACAAAACACAACACAACACCGGGCTAGATTATGGGGAAAACCCCCATAACGTCGGCTGCCTTCTGAGACTCAAAGCCAATAACACAAGGACATCAAAACGCAGGCTTTGCACTCCCCCTTCCTGTTCTGCTTAACCCGCCCTAGAGCATTTTTCATTTCATCTTGGTTGTTGCAAAAGCGAAACATGTCTACAGTGAAGGTAACAGCGAATATCGCCCTTTCTTCCTCTGAAAAGGAAAATGCTGGTTATGCTAGAGCTCCACATGAATTTTACAAACATTTACTGGAACCACCAACCCTTCAAACCTTCAGTTCTATCTGTTTAAACCAGTGAATGGATAATTAATAGCAGCCTCCTTTTGGGGTTTTGACTAGATTGCCAGATTCTGCACATAGAATCTTCTTCCCTCCAACTCGCTTTTCCTGAGCTGTACTCTTCAATACGTTGTCTTACAAAAATTAGCGTGTTAATTAAGCCTTCTTGGCAAGTAATTGCATGTTAAGGTTTTTTTTTTTAAACAGATCTTTTGATTCCCTATATGAATGTAAAATAAAGGTTACTACAGTGCCCTTCTTATTCTTTTTTTTTCTTTTTTTTTTTTTAAATGGCACAGAATTAATTTCTTCAGTAGAAGAATAAAGACCAAGCTCTATGGACATTAAGGCTAAAAAAAAAAAAAAATTCCCGTATAGGTCCTTTACCATTTTTGTTTTTTACATATCATATGGAAATCAACACTTAATTGCAAGATGATCAGCAGTCTTGTGCAGGAGGTAATTTTTCTATCTCGACTGATTCTAATGTGGGTACATATTATTAATCCAAAAGTAGCATTCCAAATATTCACATGCAGTAACAGTTCTATAACTTTTCTGTTAATTTCTGACAGGTGGACTGAAACAAAGCAGGGCCGATATTAGGCTAATCCGTGTCCAGAGTGCAATATCTATCTTTTCAGGTAGGCAGTTTTGAAATAAGATGTTTCAGATACAACAGCCCATGAAAGATTTAGGCCAAAGGCCAAATTTACTCTATGGCTGCTATTAGTTCCCATGTAAATGGAGAAGTAACTTGTTTTTGAAGATCTTCTAAAAGTGCACAACGGAGCAGACATTTAAACAAAGCCCTTGTGTGAAGGAGTTTGGACCCAGTAATAAAATCACATGCTTTGTACAGAAGTACTTCTTTATAAAATAGCCATTTCATTACCAGAAATCAACTTCTACGATTTATGCAAACGTTACTTATTTTGTTACTAATATAATTATCAAGAAAACCCTTTTACGGATAAATTATGAAGAAAAGGTCTTATAAAACAAATAAATAAGCAAGCATTCAAATAGAATTAATTAATTACCAAAAAACCCCAAAAAACAAACAAACAAAAAAAAACACACAAAAACCAGAGCCACTTACAGGGCTTGATGGAGTCTTTGGCCAGCCTGGGCTGCTAATGCTATCGCTCTCATCTCCATGAAAGGAGGAGATGCTAGCAGAGCTGGGGGACATTGGGGAAGGGACTGGCAGGTTGCCGGGGGTTGGGGGCTGAGAAATACCCTGAGAGCTGTAGCTATCCTGTGGTAGAGGAATAAAAAAAAAAAAAAAATGACAAAGGTAGGGCAACTTTATTGAAAATAACAAAAAGTACATCCAGTTTAACAGACTACTTTTTATATATAATGGATATATATAAAGACATGGACAAACGAACACACAAAAACACACACATATAAAGGTATTAAAACAACATTCTTAATTAGTAGAATTTGGTAAGTTTGCTGGATGCTGGATAAGGCCACTAAGCCACCATGCTTACTTCAAGCTTACATGGAATGCTAAGCATGGGTTACCCCTTATGAAAGAAAGAAAGGAAAAAAAAAAGCTGTTCACCTTATTTATCAAATAAGGCAGGAAAGCAAAATATTAAGTATGTTGTTGTTGCTGAGGCGGCCAAAACAGGAAGCTATAAACTGAAGGCAGAGAAAATGGCTGCAAGTATCAAAACCAGGCAGGACCCCTTCCTTCTCCCCACCCCCAAAGCATCTCTCTTGGGTGGGTCTTGTCCCTCCGCCCCTCTCCCACAACCATGAGTTCAATGCCGTAAGAACTAGTAACTTTCAGATCCACACCATGGAGGGGGTGGGGAAAGAGAGGAGAACTACAAACGTGGTGCACGAGATGGGAGGCATGCAGAAGAGAAGAAACCAAATGGAAACAAAAGTGGAGGCCGACACCAGTGACTCGAACACCACGGCAGCTTCAGCGAGGCAGACCCCACACCGCGTGCAGAGGAGAAAGGAAGTACCTTCGACTTGCTCTCAGGCTGTGGAGTGCCTTCTTCTTTACCGTCGGCTTTGAGAGGCATGGACAATTTGGATTCCCCGGGAGACATCATATCTGCAAGACCCATAGATGCTAACCGAAAACAGGAGAAAGAGTTTAGGATTATACATGTGATACATCGGGCTGTGCTCCTGCTAACACAAGTTACTGAGTGACGCATGGGACACCTGAATTCCCCTTGAAGGAAAAAAAGAAAAGAGAAATTGTAACTCAGAGCAGACCAGTTTTCTTAAATCTAAATAGCACGATATCCTGCCAGTCCTTTTTTAACTTAAAAAACAAAAAACAAACAAACCCAAAAGACAAAAAAACTGCAGTCATTTACTCAACACCCAAGCTATTGAAAGTCAACTCATATCAATATTATTTTTTCAAAATGACGACAGCTTTAATACAGTAGGCGACAAGTGGCGGTAAGTCCAATGTTTCAACCGCTCATCAGGCGTGAAAGCAAATATTGGGTGTGTGTATTTTTTACCTGGTGACTGGAGGATTTCGTGCTTTCTTAATTTCCTAAATTTGCAGAATGTACAGTTTGCAAAATCACTTGACATTTTAGATTGTTTCATTTGAAAGTCTTATCTATCGCATATGGCCTAGTCTGCAGTCATGGAAAACAGTCGTGACAAATGACTTCCAAACAATAATCAAAAGTAAATTTTGAAGGACAGGATTTCTAATTATTTTGCCATGGGGCTGGTTTCCTTTCAGTCGGGGGCTGTGTGTACATTTATCAATCCCCAGCAGCTCAATGCCCAGGTCAGACACCCACACCCACTCAAGAGTCAACGCTACGACTCCCGGCAAAACTCGTTTTCTATCTCAAGGCTCAGAAATTCAATCAAGTTCATCTAGGACTTCGAAGGAAAGGTTCCCCAAAGAACAACTGATTTATACCCATTCGTTACGAATACGAATAGACATTTGGAGTTAAAAAGAAGGGTTTGAACCAGGCTACAGCGGGGAGTCAGTGTAGACGTGCAGGGAGTAACAGCTGAATTTCTGCAGAACCCCACTGTGAAAACCAGCTGCACAACCCTGGGCTGGGAGCGCGACACCACACAGATGTGCGAGGAGAGATGGAAGCAGACAAGGGAGAGCGGGAAAGAATTAAGAGCCTCGTGAACGAGTGAAAGCCAGAAAACATTCCACTTTCCACATAAAATAAACCTGAGGTTTTATGAACAGGACCCGTCCTACATTCTGCAAACAAAAGTGCTGGCTCAACCGAGGCGCTGCGCATGGTGCATAATGTGCCAAAAAAAAAAAAAAAAGCAGCTTTAAAAAAGGCTCCACAGATTGCCCACTACAAAATGATTATTGCACATATTCATGTATTACTATGTTTTAGAAAATAATTAGTTTTAATTACAGCAGTGAGAGTGTGAGCAGGGCTCTGGCGAATTAGCTGGCAAGCTTTGTGGTGCTAATTTGCTAATATCGTTAGCATCGCGGCAGGTTGAGACCAGAGGTCCTGCCAAAAAGCCGACCCCGCCACGTGCCCAGGAGTCCAGCGGCGCGCTCGCGGATGCCCCGGGAAGCGCCCGTCTCTGCCACGGGCGCGCGGGCGTGCGGTTCCGAGCCCGTCTGCAGCCAGGCAGCCCTTGAAGTCATCACCACGCACACAAATCATAATTGGGATGTTTTTCTTTCTTTTTTTTTTTTTCCTCCAAATTACTTTCAATACTTAGACTTTAAGGACTAGAACAAAAAGCTTTTTCAAGTGATGCAGCTGCAGAGAAAAATCTATTGGGATCAGCTAAAAATGCTGTTATTTTTGTGAATGTGTGAAACCTCAGAAAAGCAGCTGAGAGAAACGGCCCCAGGACCGCCCCGCTCAGAGCACTGGGCTGCTTTCGCGCAGTCTTCTCTCCGGGGTCCAGCGCCGGAGGAATCGGTAAATCTGTGCATTGAGAAACACCCTTTTTTGAAGAACAGAAGGGAAAAAGAGCAGGACAAGTGTGGAAAGAGGAGTTTCTTTATGAAAGTCCCCATGTCCTTGCTAGTTATTCACAGAGTTGTCACAGAGGAATGACAGCCACACACTCCCGAGAAAGTGGCAAAGTCACGGACTTGCGGCTTCTGGGAAGGCCTGCTTCTTCAAAGGTTATAACGAATAGGTCTGTTAGCATTTGTAATAAATTATGCTTAAATATTACTGTTGAAAGACAGAAAATAGTAATATTCGTCTTCGTGCATTCAATGTGTTAACATACCCCAAACCAATTTTTAGGCATAAAGAAGAAGCCCAAGATGTATTATATAATGAATGATAATAATTTATACTGATTTAAAAATCAGACTCAGATGAATTTAAGCATATATGTTGGTCTGAAATTCCCCAAACTTCTTCACTCTCTATTCTATATTTTTAAATGAGCATTTAGGGTATGCAAATATAAAAATGGTCAAAAGTGGCACTGCTTTATTATTTTGAGAGATAAATAAGGATAGGATTGAGAGTAGTAGTTTTGTTTAGTACTCCTGCCTTACACTGCAAATTTTATTTTACTAAATGGATCATAAGGTCTTTCCTCACTGTGGCTTTTACTATTCCTTTTGTTGAAATGCTTATTTTTGACTTCTTACCAGAATTCTCAATGAATCACCGCAAAGAGCTATGTGCCTCCCAGGGCAATGACACTCCAGGGGCACTATTTTTTTTCTCCTTTCCCAGAAGAGAAAGACCACCACTATTGCAAGGATGTGTTAAATCAAGGCCCTGTTCTTTCTCCTATTGACATCAGTAATCCAGTATGTAAAGTTCAGACATAAAAAGGGGCAGTAAAGAACTCGGGCCTGCAGAAAGTGCTGTGTGAGTACTGTAAATACATTTCAAGCGCTAGCCTCTGGCTTTACCACTGAAATTTAAGAGCTAGAATGATTTCCTAAAGTAAGTATGGGTCAAGGCCCTAAGGTGGCTATTCCACCCTGGATTTAATATATTCAAAAGGAACATAAAGAACATATGGTGTGAGCAAAACTGAACTCAAACATTCACTCTTACTCGCTCTGCTTTCTTCAGTCTCCCTACAAGGCGACAGTCATTCCCAGAAGATGGAGAAATGGGACCAGAAACACACACACGGTTTGTTCTTTTCACGGTCAACAGCAGAGCACACCCCACAAAATCTTTCATTCCTTGTTTCTGAACACACAGGAGGGCCTATGTATGTGTATACATTTGTAGATAGTCGTGGCTCCTTTTGTATGTGGCAAATATATCAAGAGCACCGTGAACGTAGCACATACGAAGGGTAGGAGAGAAGCTCAGGAGAAACACTTCTCTTGGACCAGATCAGCAGGGCCTTGAAAGAAGCTTCTGACACCTCTCCGTGCTGACGTACCTCCACAGGGGTAGTGTGAGAAGCACCACACCGTAATTTCCACCCGTGCCCCCCTCTCCGTTACAGGCACCCCAAGGAAACACGCCACCTGAGCAAAACCAGCAGGCTCGCTGTGCTCTCAAGACCAAGTCCAGAGCTACCAACGACTTGGCATCACCCCGGCATACATTTTTCCTACTTGAAGACATACGGTCTTCATCATTTCTTGCACCTTTTATATCTTTGGAGTGGGGAGGGAGGATGGCAATTCACCTAAAATCATTAACTTCAAGCAAGGGAATAAAAAACCCAACAATGTTATAAACCACTTAGACAACCAGTGACCAGCAATGGTGCTGAGGACTCAAAACTTCCTGAGGGAAGAAGGATCCTCGAGTCTCAAGACAGAAAACACTTCTCCATCTGGTAGATTTATATGCTAGCCATAGTTTTGTACAATTTTTTTTTTTTTTAAATTTCAAAACAGCAACTGATCTGGTACCAGCTAATGCACACCAAGCTGGCAGGGGTTTGTCAGGAGACTGCTGAGCAAAATACCTCTAACCGCCGGTGCTTAAGTGTAAGCACGCACTTACGAAACTACCTGAGGAGTCTGTTAGGAACAGAGATTCCTGGACCATCCTCCCTAGAAATCTGTCGTTCTAACAAGCATTCCGGGCGACACGTGGTTCCGATGTTTTAGAACACCGTAGGAAGCCATCGATCCAGGGTGGTGAGCCTGCCTTTCTTCCTCTGTGCGGGCTAATGGAGCTGGTACGCCCCATGCTGGCAGGACATCGATAGGGTACTGCCTTTGGGACGGAGCAGTGCGAAGCTGGCAGAAAGATCTGGAATCTGACAGGGCTCTTGTATCAGAGGACGGCCTGACCACAGCAGTACACGGCTGCTCCTTTACTGTCTGCAGGTGTACGGATGGAAATGCTCTACATTTTGCAGCGTGGCCTCCAGTGAGGCAAACGGAGAATGACAGATGAAAGATACATTTTCTGGGATTTAGATGTCTTCTTTAAGATGACGGTTTATACAAAGACAAGTATACGACTAACGAGTATTATAAAAGGAAACACAAAGAAGTATATGACACAGCTAATAACACAAGTATTATGGAAAGGTGTATTTAACACGGTTATACAGGACTTATAATTTTGTCCATTGCATGACGTAATTCTAACCTTTCAATGCAAATATTTTTTTTGAAAAAAGCTCCTTTAGAGGGAAAAAAATCCCCCCTACTGCTTAGCACCCCACTTTCCCTGCATTTTAAAATGAAGAAATACTTGTCACATTCATACTCACACTGACTCCATTTGAATAATTGCTTGCTCACTGAAGCCCGTAACAATTTGTCACTACACAGGAAGATGTTTTTTGGCCCTGTACACCCCGTCTATATCACAATTGTCTGAACTCCGCAAAGAGGATGCTGGAATGCCAGTTGCATAAGCTGCTAACGGAGGTTCAGCAAATCCCACCGCTGGCCCTGGACATCACGGGTATTATCTTCACTTCCTCCAAAAGTGCCTTACAGAGAGATAATGCTTTGCCCTTATCACTGGTCCTTGATCTGCATGGGCCCAAACCAAGTAGACTGATGTGATGATGATCAAAGCCCTTTTTGGCCCAACTCTAGAAAAAGTCAAGAGCACGCCTTCACACCAAAACTCATCAGGAGCCAGTCGGTAACTTTCTGGGTTCCTCTGTCATTCCTGCTTCCTCAGGGACTGTAACACAGGGATAGCAGCTTGACGTGTGCCTATCAATAGATACACGGTACGGGCTAAATCATCGACACTCTCTGGATGTGCTAGCTAGATGACTGCTTTCCATCAGGTTGCATTCGACTTTATAGAGCTGGAATAAAATCACCTAAATGTGGAGAGGAAAATTTGAGAAGTGTCTAAATGATTAAAAATTCAATGTTTCAAAATACACAATGCAATAAAAAAAAATCCTACAAGCCCATACAAAAGACTGTGAGGATAACCAGCCTTTCATTGAACAGATTTCCTCTGTATGAAATAACTAAGAGCCGAATTATCTGAATAATAATAATAATAATAAACAGAAACACTGTCTGTGAACCCTAAGCATTAAACTGGTTACTCCTCAGGAACACACGCGCCCTCTAGGCAGGGCGTGGTGCCATCTACTTCTGGCTGGTTGTTTTCATGGCTCGGGGGTTCAAAGGAGAGAGGGAAAGATGAGTATTGCTAATAGTAGCTGAAAATTTATTGTGTCGTTTCAAAGCTCTGAAGTAATTTTATTTCAGCAAGCCAGACAAAATATATAATGTCATAACCCAAATACGCTATTACCTGGGACAGTGCGGAGAAGGGAAGCGGAAGCTTCTGGCTACCAGACTGTTAAAGAGCTTTCCTCTTTCATCTCCAACGTAAAAACACCCACCTCTCTGGGATGAATGACCAATATCAGGAAGGGCTATTCTGTTTATTTAAAAACCTTCCGTTTCGCCACTAGTTTCTCTTTCTTCCTCTTTCACATACTTTTAAAGAGACGTAATCAGGGAATGGCACTATTAAATTAGATCCTCGAAACCAACAACTCAGAGGCTCAGAGAGGATGCGAGCCCAGCCTCGGGCTGTCTGTTCAGCCTGACAAAGAAACAACAGGTCCTGGGGCGGCCTGTCGAAGACGGATAGGTCAGAGAGGTGGCGAAAGGCAGAGGAAATGAGAAAAGGTAATAAGAGAGAGCCAAGCCTCTGAGTCCACGGTGTTTCCCTAACACATCACAAAACCTTGCAGGACACACACAACTGGCTGCACAATGGTCTGCGTTAACCAAAGGAGAGCATCCTACCCAAAACAGTGCCTACCACCCCAACAGGGGCTGCAAAGTAGCAGGTCACTTGTGACCCTCAGCCCTTTCTCATGTAAAGAGCAGCACTCCTCAACCTCTGGGTCGTGCGCGGCTTGAGAACGTGGTTCAGGGTCTAAGGAATCTGAGAACACAGGCTCTTTGCACAGGTGTAGACATTTTTGGTATTTCCACAAACTGATACTCTTACTGCACTGATAAGATGGGATTCGGTAAGAATGCAGCTGTTGATGTCACCAAGTGGGCTGAAAACGTTAAACATCACGGAAAATTTAAAACAGTTCATTAAAAAAAAATAATATAGAACTCACTGGAGACAACCTGCAAACAGCACTTATGAACAACTATTTCCAAGTATACATTTCAAGGTGAGAAAGTACTTCAAGCCCCCTTGTTCTGCCCTTCAATCACTTCCTCTGAAAGATGAACTTGAAGCTCATCTCCACCACGATCGAATGGAGCATCAGTTTGGTCACAGGATCTTCCCAGGACCGAATGACGCCCACAGAGCCAGAGAACTCAGTGTACATAGTCTAGCTGGCACTCCCCAGAGTCATCTGCAATGTGGTCACGCGTCACAAAAACACAGAGGGCATACAAATCATTTACACAAAATATAATGTGATCCTCACATCCTGAAATCGTTACATAGATTGAGCAAGTTTCCAGGCAGCAGAGAAGTGGAGTTTTCCCCCTCTTCACCCAATGATCCCACTGCTTGGGTTGTTCACCGGTGCAGGCCTAAGGGAAGAAGAGGGGCGGGGGAGGGTGGCTCTCTGAGCACAGAGCGGCCATGGTTACCTGCTGAGCTGTTCACCATATTGGGCGTCATGCTGTAGGGGGGTGCCTGGGTGTTCATCAGCCCAGAGCTGTTGTTCACGGGCTGGCTGTAGGGAGAGCTGGAAGCCATAAGTCCACTCTGATTCATGCCCGGAAAACTGCCTTGCCTGTAGGAAGAGAAAGCACATGCATACATATAGTGGCCACGCACACTGGCAGCACGTTACCGGGGGAGCCACTTCTCATAATGCATCTATGCAGGGGGCGGGGGCCACTGTTTTTCATGTTCACTTAAAATAACTTATTTCCCGGAAAGAGAGGCTGAACTATTGCTAAGTAATTATTTAATACACTGTGCTAAAATTCCAAATAATATAAATTCCACAAATACATTAGACATTCTGAATCATGTCAAGTGTTCCAGATTATGATTTATATAGAGGAATATAAGCAAGAAAGGGGGAACTTGAAATAAGAACAGGAATTACAAAAGCAAGCGAAATTAATTTCTAATTTCTGACTCTATCAGCATTACTTAGTGTCCTTGTATCAAAAACCGAAGGAATGAAAATCAAATGGGCAGTGTGACAATGTTATTTAAAAACTTTTTCTTTGACCTAAATGTTCTGATAGAATTTGAGAGAAAGCATTTCTAAAACCCTTCAATCCTGTTATTTAGCATTCTGAAATTAGCTATTAAAAACACACCAGTATCCCCATATTAACATTACACAGTAAAGCCCAGACTTCCACTTCTTTTTGCAGGCTTTCCTGGGACAGGAAGGAAGGGAGCTTAGACTGGCTGACAGTGTCCCTAAAAGGCCCCGGGGTCACCCCTCCCCAACTGTGATGCAGACTCATGAACTTAAATTTTTGGTGACTTTGTTTTGCTAGTTTTGTGTGTATGCTCTGTGAAAGACAAACTTCTCACTCTTGCAAGGGAAGAGGGTATTAATTTGAAGGGGACACCTGTGGCACAAAGGCATTTCTCTAATTGCTGGAAATGAGACTGCACGGTGCTTTAATTCTCGAGGGAGAATTGCAAGGTAGAAAGATGATGGCAATGTGGGAAAATCTGGGAAAGCCTCCACTGTCGTAATCAAGCATCTTTTATGTAAATAGTATACCTTGAGAAAACTTTCCAAACTCTGAGGAGTAAAATTAACAGGAAGGGTAAAAGTCCACACTGGCTTATTTGTTCTAAATGAATTATGATTACAAGCCCCCCACCCCTCCTCCATTAAGCTGTCATTTGATGACCTTTTTATGCATAACAGTAAAATATTTTTAAAGAGATTCTTTAGAAGATTAACATAAGTCATTTTAAGAAAAACCAATATACTATTCTTTTTGTGTGGCAATTTGCAATGGATTCAACTTCCTGGCTGGTGGAAAAAGTTCAAACACGGTCCGCTTGAAAATTCAAAGTATCAAGGGTTTGAGTGGGGTTTTTTTTTTCTTTTAAATATGACATCAACCGTTCAGAGAAATTCTGTCCAGATGAACACTTGATGATGGCTTAGAAAGAACATTCTAGAAGGCTGAAAGACTAATGGTGTGAGTGTGGCTCTGGGAGAAAGGAATGTTACTTTGGCCTTGAATTCTGAGCTCGCTGAAGAGCCACTTCGGGTAACTACAGGCTGCTGACTCAGTATTATCATACCCACTGCAGTTCATTAAGGATGGATCTGAGAGCATCCGAGGGCTTCTGATTAACCTCTAGGTCGTCAAACACTTCTAAAGACATTGCCCCGCAGCTAGAAACACATTCCTATACGGTTAGGGTCTTAACAGCAGCATGGAGGTGGTTGGCCTTAACTCGAGTATCTTAGGTTCCCGTCTGATGTGTTCTCATTCAAACAAAAGACAATCTCGCATTTATGTACCTGTTTCAAAAGAAAACACGTGGCGCCCGCTGGGGCCGCTCTCTCGATTCCTCGGCAGCTAAACCACCTGAGGAGCATCCTGAGCTTGCGGACAGGCTGGGCTCTCTGAAGACAGGTTTCAAGGCTCCGCCAGCAGTGACCCGTCCTTCAAGGCCCCGTCCTCTGCGAAGGCCGTCCTCACGCCCCGACCCGGAAGTGCGGCCTGCCTCACACTCCACCCATCAGAGCCCTCTGCACTTTCTTTCGTGTATTCTAACAATTTACGTGCACGTCTTGGCTCTTGCCGGTGTGCGTGCCTCCCGAGAGAAGAACCTAATAAGCATGTTCAGCTACTACAGTGACACTTGCTAAATGAGCTGACAGACATTTTTACCATCGTAAACAGGCCTCAGGAAAGACGGCCACCTCTTCGAGCTTCCACCAAATTCAGTTTCACATGTCGTGTGACTAGCAGGTGCACGGAACAAATGGTTCCTTGAACATGCTGCTTTATAACTCAGGTGGAAAAGAGAACCGGAATATGAAACCCACCAGGCAGGCTCCTTGTAACCCCAATCTACGATTTCTCCCCCAGGTCTGCACTGTCCATCGGCAATCATCATAAGATAACGAAGGTACGCGGTAGACGTTAAGAAGTACTGTTAAAATAACAAGAAATTAAAGATGTGGAGATGTGTGTTGGATGTCAGCTGCTGGCTACAGTGGTCTTTGGTTAAATCATGCCTATAGTTTTACAAGTCTGGTTAAAATGCCCGGGGTCTTGACTCTGTCACTAGTCACACTTTCCACTGTCACTGGGATCTGGGAGCAAATCTCCTTGGGTCTCTGGGCCTGTTTCTGCATGTGAATATGGAGGGACTGATAACAAAAGCAACTGTCAGGATTCCTGAGGTCCTTATAAATGTTCCTGGCACAATTTTTAGACATTTAATTTTTTAAATTCCTGGAGAAAGGTAGGTGGAATTATCCTCATATATAGAGAAAGAAAATAAGGATCAGAGAGATTGAAGAAG
Source organism: Ursus americanus (assembly GCF_024610735.1). NCBI lineage: Eukaryota > Metazoa > Chordata > Mammalia > Carnivora > Ursidae > Ursus > Ursus americanus. The sequence goes on along the minus strand of NC_142137.1, from coordinate 66,202,039 downwards.
TTGCTTAAAGACACACAGCTAGTAAGTGGCAGAAACAGAACGCCTCAGGCCTGCTTCCAGTCCAGTGTTCTATATTTCTTTCTCCACGGGCCCCCTAATATTGCTAGCACTTGACAAGACAAGTATAATGGCAGATGGAGCCCACTGTATACCTTCCTCTCTGTCTACTGTATTCACCTGTAGTTGTAGAAAGCTGACAAATACAAATGGCGCTTTTTTCTGGGCTTGCTGAACACCTGCTTCTAGGAAGGAGTTTATCCAGGGTGCTGTGGGCCTCTCGGGTATCCAAGGAGGGAAGTAGCTGAGAAAGACGGGAGTCTTCCCAGGAACACAGGGCATGTGCGACCATGAGCACAGCACCTGGCCACCTGTCCAAATGGGGGAGAGAGCCAGTCTTCCATCATCACAGAAGAAACCCTATTCATTACGACTTTGGAAACTACCGCCAGGACTGCTGGTAATTTTGAACAAGCAAGATGGGCTTAATACTAAAAAGAGAGGGCTTTCAACGCACTCTGTTCAATGTTGGAAACTGAGACAATTTTGTTTAGTGGAGGGAAACCTAACATGGCCGCCTCTCTGACTAAGCCGAGCACCCCAACTTACCACCGCGTGGCTAACAGGACAGGGTTCCTGGGGCTTATGACAAAAAGCTTCTTAGGGTGGGCTGACTACCGTGACTCGGACCACAGAAACCTCAAAAGAAGTTGGGCCCTTTCCAGAGGCAGCACTCACCCACTGCTAAATCCCATTCTGACCACAGCAACATTCGGAATGCTCCAAATGGAATTAGGAGAGCAAAGAAGTCAATCACTCAGACATTCTCTTTTACAAAAAGAAACGAGCAACACAACAAAAATAGGTAAAAATGCAAACGTAAACGAGGGAAACACTGTCCACGTAAAACCCTAAGATGTAAGCTGTACCTGGAAGAGCAGAGTGCCCTTCCTTGACCTTGGCACATGTGAACTCCTGGGCTATCTGTTAAGGGTCTACGGGCTCAGACAGTTTTCCTGACAAACGACGGCTGTGCTGATGCCAGATTCCTAACCCGCAACGGTCGTGGCGATAAATGCCCAATACTGTCTCGGGGGGACTTGATACCCATTTAGAAGTAACGTTTCGTGGTGCAGTGCTGCTCGCGTAGCTTCTGGGCTGCACGACGCGGGAGGCGGCGCGCGCGCACAAATCACAGCGTGTGGCTCGAGTGGCCCTGTGCTCGCCCAGGCCTTCCGAGCACAGCACTGGCCCCTATCTTTTCACAGTCCAAGTATGACGTGGGGAGGGGGTGTCGTCTGAACATGTGGACCTGCAGAATAACTAGAGGAACTTTTTTGAAATCGGTCTTTGGTTGGGACTAGATGTAAGTGCTTGAGATCTGTCACTCAATGACAAAAACCCGGTTATTATAATGAGAATAATTCAGAAGTGGAGCTTGTAGACGTATTTCCCTAAAGCACTTCTCACTCCTGCTTCTCAGTCTACACACACACACACAATTTTTTTTTTTTTAAATAGATTTTCCTTTTATTCACTTTGGAGATTTCTCAAACATGACACATTCATCTGCCAACAAAGAGCTGGCTTTGGGGGGAAAAACCCAGAAGCAAACGCCAGTTTTCAAGTGACCATTGCCAATGGTTCATGGTGACGGCAGAAAGGGGAATCCAGCTTCCAACTACAGCTTGAACTCAGCGGTTAAACATACCGGTATGAAACGCTATAAACAGTAACCGCACATTTCTAAATACCTTGTTTTAAAGTCAACTACAAATAAAATTTAAAGTAAGATCTGTGTATGATTTTGGTGCTTTACAAGAATATTTAAGCCATATTGTTTTAGCAATCACCACTATTTTTTCTCAACAGTGACAGACGGGGAAGTGTGAAATGTGTAACTTGAATGTGAGTGGATTTCTGATGCAGCTCTTTCAAGAAGGGTCGGGACAGACAGAAGAAATGCTCTGGAGCCAGACGCCCCAGGAGTGGAACCACGTCATAGAAAGTCCCGGGGGCAAGCCACGTGGAGAGAAACTGCACCAAGAATTCCAGCATATCCACTAAAAACATCATTCTTGAGTTACGCTCACCAGGAACATAAAGCAAGACCTGCTTCACTGGAAAACTGTATGACTGCCAAGCGCACAGATCTTTCTCTGTATGGACTGTCACTGTAGATGTCGCTGGAGTTATGCAGCCAGCAAAGATTGCTTGCTGACAAAATTAATTAGGCTAACGCTAAAATTTGGGGCATGTTTTCACTAAAACCCAACAGTCATCAGAACCAGGAACATGAATCTTTGCAAAGCCCAATTCCAGCAGAATTTATTTTTAGAGCACTCCAACTGTATGCATAACATAACACAGGATGCCCTATTTTCAATGTTTCAGAAACAGAAAGTGTTTTCACGTCTATGTCCAGAACACAGAACTGGTAGAACACTCTCAATCTGACACAGCTCCCCTGTGTCTCAAGCAAGGAGGACAGAGTCAGTCCAAATTATTTTAAATCTAGTGTCCGAAGAGGGAAAAACACTACCTGTGTCCCCAAAACAACACACTCAAGACAGAAAGGCAAGCCGGCCAAGCCCCAGCCCATTTCTGGCGTGGCCAGTCTGTCGGCACGCCTGAGACAACACGTGCACGAGCAATTCTGGTGGCAAAATAATGCCATCGTTCCGACAAGCCAGCTGCTCTGGCTAGGACTCAGTCCTGGGAAGGTAAAGTGGCATTTGTATTTTTAAACCAAAGACGACAAATAGAAGTGCCAATGATTTAAAAACAGTAGATTCCTGTGAAAACACAGAGCCATGTGTTATTGTTAAAAAACACAACTGTACCCCCTTCGCTCTGGGAGACATGCTAGAAATAACGAACATTAATCAGAAACATCTATTTATTGATAGTTATAGTCATTTGTTCAAGATGAGTGTTTTAAGATAGATGTGAGAGGGGAGGGAGGGGAAGGGGCCCAACAGGAGGGCCAGGCAGAAAAACAAAAGTCAAATTACTAGAGCGAAGGGTGTCCACCTGCAACCACGCTTTGGGGGTGACACAGAGGGGCGTGTACTGGGGGCCCTGGTATAAGGGAGGTCAGGGAAAGTGCCCTGGGGGAAGGGATGCCCCCCCCCCTCAGATCTCACCTCCGGTCAGAGGGATTCGATCAGGTGAGGAGGAGATGGGTGTCCGGAAACAGGTAGGGTGTGAGCGCGGAGAGGGAGGGAAGGGCTGTGGCCCCCCGGCCTGTGGTTCTACGGGGTTTTGGCTGTATGCTGGGAGAAACAGAAAGAGACTAGGGCTTGTTAAACAGGAGCAATGGCATAAAAAGATGTGCTTCAAAGGCATCTGTCTCCTGCCTGTGGACGGGAAGACATGCTGGAGGCAGGACCGGACGTAGGGCCGGCAGTATGTCGTTACTCCAACAGACCAAGAGAGGTCAGTGCCTTGGAGCCAGGTGGGCAGTGACACAGAGCCAAGCGGCGTCTCAGAAGCAAACGTGACATGACGTGGTGATGAATCAGACACTGTGCAGAAAGGAAGGGGGCACTGAGGTGTCTCCTAGGTGTCTGGCTTGTATGAGAGATGGGGAAGGGGGCAGGCACTGAGAGGCCATGTCATGTGGGCAGTTGGAGGCTCAAGTCTGGGAAGCAGAGGGAGAGTTCTAGAACTCATCTTTGTTTCCTGTGCTCTTACAACCCTTCTTGAGTTTTTGGGTTAAGCTCTTCCCTCGTTGTGAATGCGATCCCTTCCGGGGCAGCCTGTTCCCCTAAAGGCTGACATGTGTATAACCTCAGCCACAAAGCTAGAGCTTTGTGCTAGAGCTAGAGAAAGCTAATCACTTTCCAGTATGAGTTAATAACTTCCCAAACCCTCTGGTAATTGATACATTTAAGTTTTATTTTTTCCTTTGAGAATGGGCAAAAACGAATGTCATTTTTCAAGAGCTCTATGAAAAAGACCCTTTCGATAGAGGGGCCGTGGTAACTTTGTTCGTTGGTCTTGAGAGTGGTCTTTTTGGTGGATATATAGTTAGCGGAAAACTGCAGAGGAGTTCTCCCTAGCGTGTCTTCGCCACGGCCCATATCACACTGCTCACGGGGCCCCACGGCCGCTAGAGCATTTCTCCTGGTTGGCTTCGCCTTTCTTCAAAGAGCTGTGCTTTCCCCCCTGCATCTGGATGAAGCAGTTTCTACCACGCACCGAGGAATTCTGCAAATTCCGTCTTGAGTTCCTAAAAGGCTCTGACACCAGAAACATTTTTTCCCTTTTTGTTAACGACTTCATGCAGACTTCGCGGAGGGTCCCAGCTGTTACCAGCTCTGCTCCTGGCATCACCGCTAAAATGCACCTGTTGTGCAGTTTCAAGAGTAAGTCCTTCTTTTTTGCCTCAATGCAGGTGCCCCGTTTCAGCTGTTCCCAAAGCAGCTGACTGATCTTCACTTTCTTTCTCAAAGAAACAAGGAGAACAAACAGAGCTCGAGGGTTTTGAAGCGAGAGACCCCCTTGTCAGGGTGTGAAGGAAATGCAAAGCGTTTGGCTGTCTGAAGTCTGGTAATTGATAACTAAGAATGTTCTCTTCATCTCCAAGGTGATTTTGGTTTGTGAAGTCCATTGTTCTGTTATTAAGAACCGTTTACTGGCAATCAGACAAAAAAGAACTGCAAGTCTCCCTTCCTTCAGAGATTCTGATGTTAGCGTTTCCTGGTTGACTCCCAGCACACAGGCTACCTCAGGTTCAGGGTGGGGACCAAAGCCACAGGGGGCAGGCGTGGGTCCCCAAACCGGTCTCTTCCCTGCAAGAGGTGGACCCCAGAACTTTGTGGGCTCTGGTACATGTAGCTTCCCACTGGATTCTGATAAGATGCAAATCGCATAGCTCCCCGGTCTGGTTGTACGTCGTGAAAGAAAAACTAGTTGCCATCGAGGTCACCCACAGAAAGAAAACGGTGCTCTTCTCTGTGTTATGTCAGAGATCTTAACTTAAAAAAAGTTTATTTTGTGATCATGATACCATTAGGAAAAGATCTCGAGTAACTTACAAGGAGGGCTATTCCTTTTCAGTGATGGGAGTACCCACCCTTTACACCAGGACATCCCCTTCCTGGGTCCGAGGTATTGGAGAGAGTGACGGGGGAAAGGTCTCCTTTGAGGTGCCAGCACCCCAGACACAGCTGCACATCAGCTTGACAAATACTGAGGAGCTCAGCGGCACCTACCCAAGAACTAACCTGACTGATACCTCAGGAATGAGGTCATGAGGCATGCACAGATCTCATACGCACTCACAGACTTCTTGTACCTAAACAGGCCAGTCTATTGCCTGAAAAAGAGAAAGAATCTGGGTCTTGACATCTCCATCCCCTAAACTTGCCAGAGCCGTATTTTGTAAAACCCTCTAACAGAGAATGCACCTGTCAGGGCTGTAGTGCCAGAAATATATCACTATAGTCATTTCTAACCTACAACAAAATCGTCCTAAAATTCTTACAGATTTCCTGAGCTAAAGGCAGCCTTGGGCCACAAAGTTACTTCGTTTGTTGAAGCAACACTGTTCAAAATTAGGGTAAAATATGCTGCAGGAAAAGCCTGAATGCGGAGCAAACGTCTAGTTCATGACACCCTCACCAGTCACTCTTACCTGGTATCTAATAGTCAAAGGCCATCCAGAAAGAGTTAACTTTCAAAGCAATGGACAAAACCTTATGGTTCTGCAGCTGTGGGTTTTTTGTTTGGTTCGCTCTTTAAATCTATTCACGGAAGTGGAATTGAAAACTAAGAATGAAGGTCAAGATAAACAGGAGCCTTTGGGAGCTGCTCCCACAGGTCCTGTGAGCCCCTCGCCCATTATCTTTACATCTTCACCGGGATGCTTCCCAAACCCCAGAATGGCACAGACTAAGACACAGATCATATTCTATTCACCGCTTTTAAACCGTTCCTGGTGCCTTCAGCCCCAAACATGGCTGAGGTGATGCGATTTCGGACGGAGCAGGACGGGGCACTCCTGGCTGTCAGCCTGAAAGTTCTGCAGGTTGGCGACGAGGCCAGTGCTGCTCCGAGATACACGTGACTTCAACAGTCCTGCCCTTTCTTAACCGGAGAGCTCGGGTTGCCTGCACTGTGGTGCTGATTTCCTCTGGGGATGGGTGGACTAGAAAGCCGATTCTAGGTGGGACCATTCAAGCTGGTCTGGTGAGGCTGCGTGGTCTGTGGGGCAGAGATGCCAGCAGGGCCATGAGGACAGACGTGCAGACAAGTGGCTAAGCCAAGTAAACAGGGGCACACTCCACTGATGTGAGGCTCACCTGGATAACGGGAACCCCGATCCAGTGTATTTGTTACCATGGGTCGGTCACCTTAGATGCTGAGGACAGCACCCTGCTGAGAGCGGTTCAGACTGGGGCGTGGACAGGAGATACTCTGAATGAGGAAGGCAGGTCTAGAAACGGTGGGGAACTTGGAATATTGCAGAACGTAAGGAGGACACTGATGTCTGAGAGGACAGACGACAGAAAGTCAGAGGGATTCGGGGAGACCAACTTGGCCCTGAGTCGAGAGATTGCCAAAGCCTGAGTTATGGTTTCAGGTTTGCACCACCATTAGTGCCTCCGAATGCTATCCAGTAACTGAGGCTCCTGTCCAGTATTCTCCTCCCACATCTATCAGGGACAAAAAAGTAGGCATCCGACTTTATACTTTCCACCTGCTTCCCTCTGAGTTTCCACTAGTTCTCTTTAGTAGTCGGAATCCCAAAGGTCAAGCCTTAGATGTGCGCTGGTGTTCAACCCCAGGGCCCCCTAGGGGATTATAAAAAATATAGGCTTGTGAGCCTCACCCTGCCTGTGGCTGGGGTGAGCTGCGTGTATGGTTAAAACTCTCGCCAGGTAATAATCACTTGTTTAGGGAACTTCACAGACCCTAGCCCATGAAATGTTTGCTCTACATTTCACACTTGGATTCCCTGAATCTTAAACTAAAAAAAAAAAAAAAAATCTTTCTTAGTCTTTTAAAAATTAGGATTTGGGGCACCTGGGTGGCTCAGCTGGTGAAGCATTGGCTCAGGTCATGATCTCAGGCTTGTGGGATCGAGCCCCACGTCAGGCTCCACACTAAGTGCAGAGTTTCCTTGAGATTCTCTCTTCCCCTCTCCCTCTGCACCCCGCTCACGTGTGCCTGTGTGCTCTCTCTCAAATAAATAAATAACTAAAGTCTTTAAAACAATTAGTATTTTACATTTTATTTTTTTGAAGTAGGCTCCAGGCCCAGTGTGGGGCTTGAACTCACGACCCTGAGATCAAGAGTCACACATTCTACTAACTGAGCCAGCCAGGCGCCCCTTGTTTTACTACTTTTTAATTTGAAGACTAATAAATACACTTTGTGGTTACCATGATAGTTATGAAACTCTGAAAGATTTGATTGAAGTCGTAATCTTAAAATACTAACAGAATACTCAATTCTAAATTCTGAAGGGAAAAGGGGCTAAAAATCAAGCACAGTATTCAGATGATAATGCAAAGGCTTATATTTAATTGCAGAAATAAAAACTCTACTTAAGCCTTTGAAATCTTTTGTCTTTCAATAATGTGACTTCTCCAATCATAGCTATTATTTTAAGACTTAATTGTCCAAAATCTAAAGGGCTTAATTCTTTGTTAATACAAATCACACAGTCCTTCAGGCCCACAGATCCCACATAACTGGGTCTTGACACATTTAGAAGTTTTTTGCCCCTTCTCTTTGACATTTTAATGCACTATTTCCATTAACGTATTTCCACATCAGTGGCTCCCAGCCCATCAGCAGAATTGCGTCATACTGGCTTCAAGGAAAATAATACAGAAGTGCCTTGCTGGCAAATAGCAACAGGGGAGATGAATTATAAATACACCTCCCTGAAGAACAGTTGCTGGAAGACATGTGTGTATGTGGGGTGCCCATGAGATACGGATATAAGCAGCTCTGTATATCCAAGAGGAGGCTAATCCAGTCGCTCGTACGCAGAGCCAGCTACCTCCAAGCAGGGGAAGACCACTGATCAAGCGACCTATGACTACGATGACTTCATGGAATTTAATGAGTGGCAAAGGTTAAAAAATGTTAGAATTCCCAATCTCCTGTTTTACTGAAAACAAAAATATTTTTTAAAAGATTTATATATTTTAGAGAGAGAGAGAGAGTGTGCAAGAAAGAGCACATGAGTGGGGGAGGGGCACAGGAGAGAGAGAACCCAACCAGACTCCACACTGAGCATGGAGTCCAACGCAGGGCTCGATCCCATGACCCCGAGATCACAACCTGAGCCGAAACCAAGAGTTGGACGGTCAACCGACTGAGCCACCCAGGTGCCCCCTAAAAACAAAATTATTGTAACAACACTGATTTTGGTTATCCTAGTTTCTGGTCTGATATAAGTATTAAAATGTAGGTCTCCAGATCCATGGTTGTGATATTCAGTATAAAAGTTCCCTTCCAGGCAAGAGTAATCTGACTTTCCAAACTGACTCCTTTTTTTTCCCTTAAAACTAAGAAGCCGGAGAGTTTTCCTCTTCCTGACGTTCAGTCAGTCCACAGGGGAGTCTTTCGGGGACAGCAAAAGGACGACAGACGTGGGCTGTACCAGCATCGTGGCTGTGTACACGTGGGGGTAAAAGTGACGGCTCAGAACCCTTCCTCGAACAGCTACGCTCCAGTCACGACGATGCCGGACGCTAAAGCCATTCCGGAGGGCAGAGATTCAAACCCACCCATGTGCCCTCGAGCAAACTGTACTTTGTCACAAGGCGTGTGGTTCTAGAATCGACAGCTCATGCTGCGCGTGGAGTGTGTGCGGGGATGAGCCAAGCCCGTGTTTCCCAGCAGGAGCATCACAGGGTGGGGCCGGGACGGAAGCCCAGACTTAGCTGAGAAGTAGCGTCTCCGCCCAGACACGGACTAACATAACAGCTGGTCTCTAACAGGACAACTGCCTTCGGACGTGAGGGAGAACTAACATCAAGCCTTTTTCTTTTAAAGGGAAAATCCAGAGAGACAGCACGCAGTGAAGGAAGCGTGGCAGGTGCAGGACGCAGAGCCGGCTCTCTCCGCGGAAGGCTCCTGAGCAGGTGACTCAGAGATACTACCCTCCTCCACCAGGAAATCAAGGGACAGAGGCTGGATGACAACTACAGTCCCTCTAGCCTGAGACGCTACTATTCTGTCACGGAAACTACATCCTCTTGGAATGTAGAACGGAACACTTCCTTCCTTTCTTTTTTAGGAAATTTTATTTGAGAAAGAGAGAGAGAGAGGGCATGAGTAGGAGAGGCAGAAGGAGAGAATTCCAAGCAGACTCCACGCTGAGCGCAGAGCCTGATGTGGGGCTCGATCTCAGGACCCTAAGATCACGACTGAAGCCGAAACCAAGAGTCGGATGCTCAACGGACGGCACCACCCAGGCGCCCCTGAAACATTTTCATTCCGAGGAAAGGTCATAACGATCTGTGCCAGGACTCAGACTTAAGCCATCAAGTCACTGAAGACTTGATTCAAGCTGATGTCCGGGGGCGCTGGGGCAGCAGACTTCAGGGAACCAAGCATACCCCGGCCTAAAGATCGAGGGCTCGGCGGGCCTTGTGTAAGTTCACTGAAGTCGTGCTTCATCCTCAGGGCTCTCGTTTCCAAGACAAACACCTGGGAAGCTCTGATACATTCAAGTCCACAAACTAGCTGTAGCCGGCAGAGATGTCAGTTCTGGACACTTCCAGGTGCCGCCCAGGATGGACGGACGGATGGATGCAAAACACAGTCGGCAGCTGAGGGAAATTTTGTTTGATGTGTGTGTGTGGCCTGAGATTCAGGGCAGGGGTTCTTTAGGGAGCAGTAGGCCAAAGGCCCTCGCAAACTTCTGGCCAGTTTTGGCTCTCCTCTGCACACCAGGTCTCAGCTCCGTCCAACATGGTGCTGGAGATGGCCATCAGCCCTGGCCTGAGGGTGACAGCTACCTGCCGTCCCTGAACCAGGCTTTTCATAAGATCACCCAGTGTTTCCGCCTCTCTGTTTCTCAGTACTTCAAAGGAGCACCACCTTAACCAGAAATGCTTTAAAACTACACATAGCAGGGGCGCCTGGGGGGCTCAGCCAGTCTGCCTTCAGCTCAGATTGTGATCCCAGGGTCCTGGGATGCAGCCCCTGAGTCAGGCTCCCCGCTCAGCGGGTGGCCTGCTTCTCCCTCTCCCTCCGCTCCTTGCCCCGCTCATGCTCACTCTCTCAAATAAATAAAATCTTTAAAAAAATAAAATAAAACCAAACACAGCAACGAATTTTCTGAGTAAAAAGTGTATCAATGTATATGGTGGGGGGGGGGTCCTGGACACTCTGTATAACTTGTTGATTCCAAATGATTAGCTTTTACTGCTGAGCTAATTTAGTACTGGCACGTAAGACTCACCGTATTCTACTGTAAGTCCTCTGATAATCAAAACAAGGAATTCCTTTATTTAAAAGGTAAGAACCCCCCCCCCCCACGTTCCTTAGCCTCTTCGGTGCAGCAGGTGGGTTTCCCCCTGGTCGAGCCGCCCTTAATAAGGGAATTAGTGAAATGGCTTCCAACCAGTCAAACCCGTGTGCTTTCTGTACCGTCTTCGTGCGATGAGCTGCGCAAGCCTGCAGCAGAACTGCCATAATCTGTCACGTTCCACAGCGAGCTCTTGGCTCCTGTCTAATTGCATACACACGCACGCTCACACACACGCACTCACTATCTCTGTCATTAATTTGTCTTGCTCAGGCTCTTTCAGAGGCTCTGGGCCCTGTGGGACTCTGACTTGAAAAAGAAGGCATTTTAACAAACTCTGCGAAGACTGTGCTTCTGCAAGGCTGGGCCACATCTTCCCCACAAGACAAACCGACATCCAGCGAATGGGTTTTTCAAGCTGCTAACCTGCCTTCCACCCAACACGGCTCTTGATGGGGCAAGAAAACAAAAACAAAAGCAAAAACACGAGTTTGCTGCAAGGAGATGTTAGGTAAAGCAAAAGCATGTTGAAAATCAAACCTCTTACCCCAGGGCACTAAAACATGTACCACACATGTTTTCTCACACTCAAGCTTCTGCTTTTTCTTAAAAAAAAAAAAGAAAAAAAAAAAAAGGCACAACAGGTTATGTGGACTGCAGAGGGCAAAGGAAGGAAGATTAAAAATAGAAACAAAACGCTCTTTTCTTTCTTTTTAGAAAGAATGCTGTAGACATAAAGAGGCAAAATTCAGAACTCACAGGGAAGGAGCTGCAAAGATGAGCCTTTGTCAAGTGTGCTTTACAAGATTTACGAAGAATAACTCCGACATCTTTCTTGCCCTTATTTGTCATTAACGAGGAGGTGTTGTGTTCTAAGGAAGCTATGTGGATGCTGCTGGCTGAAACGCGGATTTGATCTTCCCGTGCTGGTTAGCTAACATTGATTTTCTGCCCCAGTGGAAGAGATTTTACTCTGATGCATGCCATTTAAATTCATTTTACACAGCTGCTTAATGTGGCTTGGCAAGGCACAGCCCAACTAGCTTTGTGGGTCTAAATAGGACTCCAGAGTTGGTAAAGGACAGATCCTATGGATTAGCAGCTGATGATAAATGCTTTTCTCCCCCTCTGTTATTTTCCTACTGACTCACGGAGTGACCTTGAAGGTACCACAAGAAAGGAAAAAAGAGGAAAAGACAATTTCCCAAAAGCAATATGTTTACCTAATTCTACATCTGTTATTTCATTTTTAGGATTATGTTTACAGAATTCTATATTTGTTGGCCCACATTTTGGACCATGTTTACAGGATTTAGAACTCTCGATTGCAAAATTATCATTTGCTCTTGCTGTCTAAATAAATGTATCCTGAATATAAAACTATTGGAAGGCTCTCTGTGTTATGTATTCATAACAAGTCATAAAAGCATAGTTCTATATGTTTAGTCTTTCAACAAAGCCTGTTGACTGTTCCCTGTTTCATCTTAACCAAAACTGTAGTGTGTTTCTACTGCAACTACTGACCAGGATTCAATCGATGTGGGACAATCTTATCGTTACGATATGCAAAACAATATCAATATTTTCGCTAAAAAAGTCGCTCAATAATAATATACTGTAAAGAGCATTTACTAACCTAAAAATGGTGACAGCCTGCTATCATATAGCTTTGTAGTAGGAAAGAAGAAAGACACTTTTTGTTGCTGTATGTAATTCCTGTGTTGAAATTAATAATATGGCAACACCACGTTTAGAAAGCAAATTCTGTGTTGGATGATTTGGTTGAATTTTTCTGGTGACTTCAATGTTCTAAAACTCCTTGGGAGAACGGAATAATAGAAATCTGTGGCATAGACGTCTGCTCAGTGATAATATAATGAAACCCCTCTTAAGTCCTATTAATAACCTGAGTCATGTCTCCTGCAGTGAGTCTCCTGTCAAATGGGGTCGCTGCACTTGGAATTCGGGGGTGTGTGTGGGAGCGGGTCATCGTGGTGGCAGGAATGACAATAACACAGTCATGATAACAGTGCTGTACGACACAAGTTCCCAGACAACACGAGGACAACAAGGGGGGAAATCACGCCAGAGGACGTGACTTCGTTACTCTGACGGAGCTAAAAGTTTGCATTTCCCTCTCAGGCATGAAGGGAAAGAAGCCATGCCGAAAGCCATGCAGAGACAGGATCTGGGGGACGGCATGCAGGGCTCCACCACGCTACCACGGAACCGTTCATAAGAATGAAAAACAAAACAGAACAAAACGAACAAAAACCCCGAAACAAACAAAAAGAAACAAAAAGACAACCCCCTCTGGGATGGATTTCCTCTTGGGTCTTTCGCTTTCTCGTTTTGGGTGTTCCTTTCGCAGCCAGATGGCACGGTCATTAACGGTTTAAAAAAAAAAATGCCCAGGTCCCGCAGCAAGTCAGGGTATGTGGCTACCTACCCGTACTGGTCAGGCTGGTGCATCATGGGAGCCTGAGAGTTGCCATAGTTGGGGTGCTGGGAAGAAAACATGGGGCGTCCGCCAGCCCCAGACTGGCTGGGATAAGCAGGCGACCTAATGTATGGTGGCCTAAAGCAGAACAGAAGAACAACTTCTTTGGGTTTGTTCTGTAGACAAGTATGAATCCCCCTGCGCATTTGGTTCTCTCCGCACTAGGTGTGGAGGGCTACAGAATGTGGCCTGATACTCTGTACCATGCAGCTGCCTGGGAGGGGGACCGGAGATGGTTCCTTGAAAAAAGGGGGGGTGAAGGGCAGGGCGAAGGAGAGAGGAAAGTAAGACTCTCGGATCTAGTCTCCATGTGCTCTGGCAGTGCCCCTCTGACTTCGGTCCAAGCCGAGATATACCCAGCCCGCAGTTAAAAGGCTCGGAGAGCGGCGGTGGGCAGGATGTGAAGGCAAGGCTCTGCAATGACCTGCTGATCAGAAGCAGACAGTGACAATGCAGGACGTGCCGCTCCGCACACACTTATATAAAACGCCACAGCGGCTGATTCAGAAAGGGAGCAGAGCCAGCCTCTCTCATGGAACGGTTATGCCTTGGTCTCTACGGTTATCTCCCTCCGGGCCGCTCTCCGAGGCCTCCTGTCCAGGGCCGTCGGGCACTTTCTACCTGAGAAGAGCTGGTGCTTTCGGAGCCGCAACAATGGACAATTCGGTTAAACCTAACTCAACTTCGACTGGACCAGGCAAGCCAGTCTCTGTGGACAGGTTTATTAAAACATTCCCTAAGGCCTGTGTAGGTTCGGTTTAGTACAGTGCTGGGGTTCAGGAGATTTTAAGTCTCTGTAATGTGGATGAGAGAGAAAGAGAGAGAGAATGACTAACTTTCATTTTGATTCCTCAAGGGAAATTTATTATTATTTGGAGCAAACGTGAGACTGAAGGGGTCCCTAACATTCCCCAAATAGCAGCTTCAGAGGAAAAGTAACAAAGGGACACATTTAAACACACACACACACACACACACACGTACATTTTTCTTTCCCTTTAACAAAAATTAGATTCTTCTCTTTTCTTCTGAAGACACCATATCTTCATACATAGCTTTCAATGTGCTTTGCTTTAAAACATATTTTAACATATGTTAAACATAATTTAAAACATATTTATAAATGCTTCTCTTAAAACTATTCACTTCTGTCTCAAATTTTTAATTATGTTATTTTTATGCAGGTTAAATATTTACTTCAAGAATTTAAAAAAATCAAGATGAAAAACAAGAAAGTGAGGCTAAAGCCTTGCTCTATCAACTTAAACTTTATGAAATATTATCTTTGCTTTATTAACCACATTTCGGTTTGGACAAATAGGTATGTCCAGAAAAATAAAATATAACGTAGGAACAGGAAATCTCTAAATCTCACACAGAAACATTTAGACAAACACACACTTAACAAATATGTGCATAAAGTTTCTATTTTATAAAGATTTTTATGGTGGGGGTAAAAAAAGAAAAAGGAAGGTGGTTCTTTTTCAGTGGTTTGGATTTTAAAAGCCTACTTTTTCGGCTTTAGACTTTCCTGCCTGAACCTTGCTCCTCTACCCGGAACCCCCCAGATATGCCACCGCCCTGGGGCGCGGGTTACAGTGTCTGGCCCCAGTCACTCCGCATAAGTGCCCACAACAGATTCGCCCAGCACTCAGGTTCCTTCCTCCACGTCTTGCAGACGTGGTCTGCCATGTACTTCTCTGTACTTTGCGGGACAGCGTGTGTTAACACCTAAGGAGCGGCCAAGCTGAACGACACCGCACTGCTCCCCACCCCGGGTGGCCCAGCTGACGGCGCAGCTCTGTGCGCGGCGGGCGCTCGCCGGCGCGCACGCAGACCGCCTGCCCCGACGGCATACCTGCTCTGAGCCGAGTTCGCAGCGGCCTGCATCACTGCGGCGGCTGCCTCCTGTGCCTTACGGTTCACGGTTGGCATCGGCGGCCCCATTCCTGGCCCTCCCTGCTGAGACATGCCGGGAGAGCTGGGGGTCATGCTGCTCATAGTTCCAGGAAATGGTCTGTTCTGCATCCCAGCTGATGGCATTCGTCCCAGGGGCATAGCACCACATGGCTGGCTTGGCCCTTGTCCATGCATCTGGTTGTTGGCATTGATGCCCATGCCGGGCCCTGGGCCGCTGTAGCTTGCACTGGGCACCCCGCTATATGTTGGGGGTCTGGAGTAGTTACCTAAACAAAAAGCAAACACAAATTAAAGCCTTTGACTTAGTATCTGATTGGTGAGAACATTCACTGGAAATGCTTCTTGTCCAACAATGTGGTCAACACAGCATAGCAGTCATTATCCTTATTAACCCTTCCCCTGTTGGCACGGATGAGGCTGGCAGTGTCAACACAGGCTCTCTCGGCCCACTCCAAAGGCAAAGAGCCACGCGGGACCACTGTGCGATGGAGGGGACATTCAGGCTAATCATTAAAGCCATCTAGAAACAGGCAAGGGATGCTAGTCCTGAGTGTGGCCTGTACCCCCAACGCTCACATGCTTACCTTTTAACCAAAGTAATGATTTCAACCCCTAGTCCTTAGGAACACACCACTGAGACCGCACCACTATTACCACTATGTTCGACGGTTCTGATAAAGGGCTCACGTAAGACACGTAAGACAAAATGCACATATGGACAAAATTATCCTCCAAAACCCCACAGGAGGTGTCGTGAGGGAGCTCAACAGTAGTCCGGCGAAACAATCCATTTTTCTCTGGTGTTGGGAGCACGTTTTGTTTGTGTGTGTGTTTATTTCTTCCCTGAGCACCAGATAAAGCAGCTAGTCTGTGCTTGGTGCCATGTCTTACGAAATATGGTTTCAAGCACTACCCTGACATTCGGCGCAGTGAAACGGTGACACCATGGGAAGCAGGGAGAGCCCGAGGAAGATGTGAAGGACCATGACCACACCTCCAGCCCCTGTTCACACTGCAGAACACACTCAGGAGAACGGCAGCTTTGTGGGCCCCAACTATTTCAATAGTTTTGTCTTCGCTTTCCTTCCACAACTTTTATTTTGACTGAGTGTACATAGATTAGATTCAAGTAAATTAAAGGCATATGTAACGTCATTCCAATAATAATAATAATTGCAGATAGTAACTGCTGAACCACAGTACGTATGACATGTGGGGTTAAGTGCTTTGCGTCAATGATTTCGTTCATTTCTCCAATAACCATATGAAATACACATAAATGACCATGATTCCATTTACAAATGAAGAAAATCAACGGCTCATAGGTTAGGATTCAAGCTCAAGCAAAAGGATTCTGGGACCCACGTAATTAACCAATAAAACATGCTGCCTTGCCTTCCCACAAATGACTATTGAAATAAAATGAATGTAAACACCATTTGTAGAATAAGGATTAGTGTTTCTCAACCAATCCTTACCGCTTTCTGGAAGAATCTCCTTGTCAAAATAGCATAACCATTGTAGGGGATATAAAGTTAAATACAAAGCAATTCCCGCACAAGAAGCTCACCGTGTGTGTGCGTGTGTGTACGTGTGCGTACGTGTGCATGTGGTGTATGAGCTGGAGTAGCAGGGATAAGACAAGAAAAAGTATAAAAGCAAAAAAAGAAAGAAAAGTGCAAGAGTAAGTCTGCTTGGGGGGACAGGGGTCAGCACGGTAGGGGAGTTCAGGGAAGATTCCTTTGCTGGGCTGCGACCTCAGGAGCCTGTGGGTGGGCAGGCCCTGGGACCCGGGAGAGCTGGCACCGAGTGAAAGTTCTGCACATACTGTCTACAAGATCTTAACTTGTTCTCCTCTGTTTCATCATCTCCTCCATAAAGCAAAGATAATCCCCTCTAATATGGTCTACTTGAGGGGTCTTTGCTAGGTTTAAAGGACATTATGTATGTAAAGTATTGCAAACATGTGCGTGAAAATGGGAGGGGTTAGGCTTCTGGGTGGCGAGTAAAGCAGAAGACAGGACAGCACACACGGCACAGCCAGCCAGAGAGCAAATTCAGGACAGGTCAGTGATGCGCTTCGTGCGGCTGTGTGCGGGGGCCCCCTGGGGGAAGAGGTCAGGTTCAACAGGGCCTTGTGTTCCAGGCCAAGTGAAGGGTTCATTTTGAAGATAAGGAGGAGTTTCTCTAGGTTTTCCAGCAGAAATTGGATTTGATTAGTAACAATAATAAAAGCAAACACTTAATATTTACTATGTGCTAAGCTCAATTCCAAAATTCTTTGTATTAACTCATTTAATCCTTGTTTCGAGCCTAAGAGGCCTCTGTTATCACGATCCTACTTCTAGAGATGAGAAACCTGAGGCACAGGACGTTAAGGGGCTTGTCTCAAGGTCACGTGCCTACTAAGCAGAGAAGGCATGGTTCGCACTCAGGTGATCTGTGTGTGTTTCAGAGTCCGAGTCATGACACTACCGTGTGGTCTCTCAAGTGCTTATGAAGAAACCATACTTATGTGACATATCATCACAACTGTAAAGCCAGGTTTCCTTAAGTCCACACATGTAAAGCTGCATCACCGATAAATCTACAAGAGGTCCGTGGACTTTTCGACACAGACTGGGTACTTGCTCTCTGTTGTGTGCATCACGTGAGCTTTCTTAGCTGGGTGTCCATGAAGTGTGCTATTTGTTGCAGGTGGTAGGAAGGTCACCATTCACATGGACCATGGGCCGACACAATTTCTGTAAAGGGCTGGATGATAAATATTTTAGGCTATATGGGCCAGTTGGTCTCAACTAAACTGTCACCATGGCCCCGATGTGGCCAGAGGTACTCCATACACAAATGAGAGTGCCTGTGTTCCAATAAAACTTTATTTACAAACACAGGTGGTGGGCCAAAGTGAGCCATAATCTGCTGGCCCAATCTTAGGACAAACTAATACAGTGCTCCACCAGCACAGAAAGGGACTTGTTACAGCAGCACTTCTTTGACCCTGAATGTCTTCCGAAAGCCTAAAGGGAAATGACAACAGAGCGAGGCACTAGCAATTTCAGGAACTGGAAATGGAAGGGAAAACAAAAGAGACTAGCAGGAACAGGAGAGGTGTGATATCAGCGGCCTCAGGTACCACCCAGGTCAAAGTGAGTCAGTCTTTTAGGGACAGCTCCTCAAACTTAAACTGCCTTTTCGTAACCAAATGCTCTGCCTTTGTGGAAATAATCGAACTGACACTGTTTCCAAGTAAAAGGTAAGCCATTCACTGTTGATCAGTTTCAAAGTTCTTTATAAAAAGTTCTTCAGTTGTTTTGGAATCCTCCACCCCAAAGGACCACACATAAGGTGCCCGTCTGTCTTCCTGTCACACCATCACGGTGGAAAGGGCACCTTATGCTTCCCCGGCTTGTGAGGGACACAGCGCGGCGGGCAGGCTGCTGGCCCGCCTCTTCCCACGCCTTCGCAGAGCACAGGCCTCAGAACGCTTCTCTGCGAGCAGAGTTAAGACTTCTCTCCAGCCTCCCTGACCTCGCACGCCCTGGCTTCCAGAGAGTCTGATAGCATCAGGGAACACAGTACTCTTTTTTGGCTCTTGCTTCTATTAAAAATAAATAAACTCATTCACAGTTTGAATGCAAATGAAATTAATTCACATATTCATTCGATTACTAGCTCTTGCCCTCCCCCAGCACTTGGTAAGTGACTCATTTGTTAAGAAACCTGATTCAGCGAAAACATATGTGCCCTTTGCTTTCGAAGGAAATGAAATAACACTTTAATCTTGTTTTAGAAAACAAGTGTTTTGACATGGTTATGGCAGACGAGGCCCACAGTGTAGTTGTGTTAGAGAAGAAAGTTCCTGATTTTGTGGAACTCTGCTTACGGGTGGATCAGAGAAACTCTGTCACCCCGGGTTCTAGCACTTGGCTCTAACAGGCAGTCAGGAGCTGTATTTTAATGAACACAAAGGAAAGAAATGACTGAGATGTTCGGTTACCCTGGACCCTACTTCACCCTCCCACTCACGGTGGATGCTAAGGGAAGAGCCGCGTTTCAATGGCTTTGCTCAGTTCCGCAGCTGGTCTTCCTACAGCAGGCGGCATTCCGCGGCCGGGCGGGGTCGGCGTGAGAGCACCACCACCATGCACACCCAGACACGCACGCAAGCACTTGTGCTTAGAAAGGCCCATTGAGTGCTGGGCTCCCAATCTCATTTTCCTCAATCAGTTGGGTTGATTCCATGAATTGGCACTCAAAAGCACACGTCAAGGGAATATGTTCTAATTATAGAGGCCTCTATTTGGGAGAAGAAATACAAAGTCCCCTTTTCTTCTCCTTGAAACGCTAAAGACTTTCCTCATTAAACTCACATGCCTGGATAGAAATGCTTTCTAAAGGCTTTAAATGGCTTAAGAGGCAGCGATGGACAAAGTGCAGGCTCTAGAATGTGGGTCTGAATAGCGGCATGACCTTGGATAAGTTACTTAACCTGTCTGAACATCAGTTTTGCCATCTGTAAAGTAAGGACGGGAACGGGGACTAGGTACAAAGGGCCTAGTAGAGCGCCGAGCCCAGAGTCCCCTAATGAACAAGAGCTGCCACCATCATCATCACCAATCATAATGCTGTCAACAACATGCATAACTGATGATCTTACCCCATAATCGTTTAAAGAATGTGTGGAAGGAGTGAAAAATGATTAATGCCCCCCCTTTGCCTACTCGATAACATATCTTTCTCCCCCAAATAA
Organism: Ursus americanus; assembly: GCF_024610735.1. NCBI lineage: Eukaryota > Metazoa > Chordata > Mammalia > Carnivora > Ursidae > Ursus > Ursus americanus. The sequence goes on along the minus strand of NC_142137.1, from coordinate 66,182,374 downwards.
ACAAAAACCAAACATGAAAGCCAAGCAAAATATGAGAGGAAAAGCCAGGAATGAGAAGTGCAATCTTATTTCCATGTTTCTCTAATAGATTAGTAATTTGTTGGCACTAGCTCTGACAGAAAACAGATGGAACCAGCATTAAGCACAATGAAGGCAGCAGATGCCGGGCCAGCCCACCTCAGCTGGAGGGGTCTTGCAGCCAAGTCCGAGAGCCCACAGTTTTCAAGTGGGTTCATCTTGGCACACCAGCTTCGGAAAATCGGTCACCAAATAAATTCAGATTTCAACCCACCAGGAGGTATATTCAAGCACCACATAGAGGAGGCACGAGCTAGACTCTACTCGAGTCACCATTACTGTTCTAGGAGGATCACAAAAAATTCTGTACCTGACTCTGGAATGTTTAACTTTGCTAGTTATAATCAATACTCCAAGCTTCCTGCTTTTATTGAACTATTAAGTGTTTCCACTCACATAGGAAGTTTTGCTTCTCAGTGTCATCATTCAACAATTAGTTAAGAATCACTTCTACACGCAAGGCTCCATATTATTCCTCCAGGCTGTGGAGGGCAAAATGGCACCCAAATCACAGACCAGACACTTTACCCAGAACAGGAAAAAATAAAATGGATTAATTAGCTATATATTATGATAAATATGTTTGTGAATTAGGGCTAAATAGGCATCTACCTTGTTGTTCAGTTAATCATGTTTACCACTTCTTATAGCTGTCTACTCCATAACAGGATTTCGGGTCATGTTTATAGAGACAGCATCTACATACACGAACAATCCTACACGTCCTGATAAATCACCATGACGTGGGATATTTCTATCATGACAAAAAACTGCCGGTTTGTGGTCAACCTCACCCCCACCCGTGGGAACCACTGATCTGCTTTCTCTTCCTACAGTTTTGCCTTCTCCCCAATGTCATATACAATCATACAGTATGTAGTCTTTTGTGTCTGGCTCCTTCCCCTTAACATCACGCTTTTGAAATTCACCCACCTCACTGCACACATCAGTGGCTTATTCCCTTTTGTTGCTGAGTAGCATTCAATTCTGTGGACATTTGAGTTGTTTCCAGTTTTTGGCAATTACGAACAAAGCTGCTAACATTTGCACACAGATCTTTGTGTGGACATAGGTTTCATTTCTCTTGGCAGGAGAAACGAGAGTGCCAGGTTGTAGGGTAAGTGCATGTTTGACTTTAAAAGAAACTCTAGCAAAAAATATATGAGTTTAAAAAAAATGTATGAGTTCAAACCACTCGACATCCTTGATATTGTCAATTTAAAAAAAATGAGCCATTCTAGTAGGTGTGGAGTGGATGTCATTGTGGCTGTAATTTTCATTTCCCTAACAAAGAATGATTTTGAGCATTTTTCACATGTTTATTTGCTGGTTAGCATATTTCAGTAAGATCCTTTCTGTGTTAAAAAAAAAAAGTTATATTTCAAAAACCTTCCAATTCCAGCTTTCTACACAGGCTGATGAGACAATGTCGGTCTTTTAGATACTACTTTGGAGGGAAAATGATTGAGTAGATATGAAGACCACAAATGTAGGTTCAAAATGAAAGCTCACTTACCTTCAGTTGCCTTAAATCCTACTATTTGTGGGAATGGAGAGAATTTGTTTTTGGAATTGATATTTATGGCACCCTATCTTCCCTAGATCAACATGCATTTTAAAAAGTCTTCACAATGTAAGAGAAAGAATCATATTGCACAAAGCTTGGACTAGAGGGGGGAAGGCCAACTACCTTACAGTACGGCGTCAGAGGCTCACTTTTGGTAGTTCTTTCCAGATGTTACATAAACGGACCCCTTCAAAAGTTTAATTATACAATAACGCAAGCTTCGTCCAGAGAATATAGAAGCCCAGAGAGAAAGAGACAAAAAAGATCCTTCGTTTCACCTCCCGAAGATAATTCTTAAGCATTGAGTCGTCAACCCCAACCCCGTGAAGCATCAAGATAGGGTTGGAAAGGTACCGGTGTCTCTGGAATTCTCCACCCTCATCTCTTTCATAAATAGTTCTTAAGGGCCTCTTACATGCTAGCCCTGTGCTAACGGCTGGGGGTTCAACAGCAAACGAGGGCAAAGAGCTGACATTCTGGGGGCAAGAGATAGGCAAAGAAGTCTAGGCCATGTCATGGGTGCCCTCAAGAAACACAAAGGGAGATTTACACAGAGTGGCCAGGGGAGGCGTCCCTGCCAAGGTGACTGGGGAGAGCCACTCTGGCGCAGGGAGCTGTGTGCATGCTGGCGGCCTCTCAGGAAGAAGTGCATCTTCAGAGCAACAACTGTCATGGAGGCTGACATCATACAGGCCCAGGGGACGTATGGGCACCGTCAGCCAGCACCTGACTTCAGGGCGGTGAGTGTGGAAGAGAGCACAGGCCCTCAAGGAGGAGGAGTATAACCATCTGCTATGTGTGACCTTCAGAAAGCCACTTGTCACTCCCAAGTTCAGTTTTCTCATCTGTAAAAAGGGTATAATACAAGATTACTGTCTCATGTGGTTGCTGTGGGGAAAAAAATAATGATACTGTAACTACTGTTGGACCGGACAGTCAATAAATACAACCTTTCCAGGAATAGAGAGAAACTGTTCCAATATTAGTAACTTTTTCATCAGTGAAATTTTTTTATATATTGCATCATATGTCTAATTTTACTTTCATCAGGCACAGATATTCAAATTTATTTCTCAGAGTAGAAGGAAGCATTGACATTAAAAAATGTAAAAGGTATTACCTCAGCTCAATAGCAAAATTTACTGTAAAACAGTAAAATCTGTACGGTAAGAAATGAACGAGTCTCAGAGTCACGGCTGTCAGGCATTGCCTGGGCACCTCTGTCCTCCCTGGGCTCCACAGTTGCTATGCTCTGTGCATGCCTGCGTGGGGACAGCGCTGCCTGGAGGGAGAACTCTGACCTGCTTCCCCTGAGGACTGAGGGACCCTCACCCATTTGTCATTCAATAAGGCCGTTTCTTTTCAAACATTTGAAAAAATGGCCAAGCTATGAGCCCTAGGAAAAGGCACCTTGCTAAGATTGTCAAGTAAAGCTGATGTCCACACCCTGTATTTCTAGTGCCGTCCAGGATTGTCACAACCAAGACCTGTCACAGAGCGACAGCCCACCAGACGATGTCACAAGGACATGCTTCTTGAGCGAGGCGAGTGAATGGCCGCGCTCTTGAGTGCTGGCTGTTGGTTTTCATCAGCAAGGGGAGAGTTTCGCACTGGGCAAAATTAAAGCAGCTTTATGGGGTTTTTTTTCCTTTTTAAAATTTTAAGTTGATTGGTACTTTTAAATTTTCTTCACTCCTTCCTAAATTCCTGGGTTTTGATAAAATTGTGATGGTTATCGGTCTGTTAAGGAAAAATCATGCTTAAATCTCATAACGTGAAAACTAAATTTGAACATCAAAAGAAGACTGCATTAACAATCTTTTGCTATAAAATGACCTACTTCAATTTCTGTCTTTTTCCCAGTATTAGTGAGATAGACATTTGGAATATTTCTTTAACAGCAAAAATACAGAACATAGAACTGACACTTGCCTAGGGCTGCTGATTTAACTATGAGATAAGTCTACAGTAATACGTAAGAGGAGGCTATACATTTGTCATGTGTATCACAACTGGTTTCAAGGGGAAAAAAAATGAGTTAACTGAACAGGGAGTGAGCTGCACAGAAAGCAGCCTCTGGAAAGCCAAAGAACAGGATGTGGTCAGTATGGAGCACTGTCCAGGGGAAACATGAATTCATGGGCCAGACGCATCTCACCTCTGTTGAAGAGAGGCTGAATTGAGCTTAATTCAATAATAAGACTGAGATTCGGGACTTATAACAGTAGAGACTGAAATCCTCGGTCATGGTGACACCAAGGATGTCATGGGCCTATAAGGTACTCTCAAGTAGCTAGGGGGCCGCCAACAAGTGATACTTACATGTTGTTCCTCTTCAACTGAAATAGTTGTAACATTATTAATGTGTGATTCACTATTTTGGAACTGCATATTTCAACTAGGTATGATTTGGAGTTTTCTGAATTCATTGAGAAATGTATTTTAATGAAGGGAGAAGGAATATTTCAGAAGGCGTCTATTTTAGAAAAAAAAAAAACCCTTTCAAACTCTGGAAAAAATACCTTTTATCAAGTAATTTAGAAATAAAAGTCTCAGGGTGCCTGGGTGGCTCAGTTGGTTAAGAGTCTAACTCCTGGTTTCGGCTCAGATCATGATCCCAGGGTCCTGGGATCGAGCCCCGTGTCGGCTCTGCACTCAGCGAGGAGTCTGCTAGAGATTCTCTCCCTCTGCCCCCGCCCCCGCCCCGTGCGCATGCATGCACGTGCATGCGCGCTTGCTGTCTCTCAAATAAATAATTAAATCTTGGAAAAGAAAAGAAATAAAAAGTCTCACCAGACTCACCTACTGAAAAGTTCCCTGCTTCCTAAGGCACACACTATACAAATTACGGCATAAACCCAGGGCTGCATCAGCATACAGCAGCCGCATGTGGTGGTCCAGACCCTCTCATGCGAGTGAGTGAGAACTGAGGGGAATCTACACGCACAATTACTTAGTTGCCCACGGTAATACTGCTTCTTTATAGCAAAATTAAGGCTAGATGCCCATTTTCTGCAGTTAGTGACAAATACGCAAAAAATATTCGGGGTCAGTGTGACAGACACCGTTCTAGAGAACACAAAAACAAGAAATATAAAGGCTATAAAAGGTGAAATTTGTTTCAGCTCTCCTTCCCCCAAATTCATTAATAATTAACATGTCAATTACAAAACTCTTTTCTATTTATTAAAGCAAGTCTCTACGGCCCTACTTGGAAACCCTTTGTAGGGGTAGTTACTACATGCACTTGCTTGAAGGTAGAAAGTACGATTTCATAAAATATACTGCAATTAAACATTTTCACACATTTAGATTGGATTCATTCCATTTGCATATTCAATAATTCAGATTTTACAGTATTAATATACATTTCTAAAAATCTCCTTCTTAACTTCATAGAAACTTTTTTTCTTCGTGTCTAGCATCTTTGATGTATTTCTAAGTCTGTACCCCCAAAATGTTCCTTGTTCCTTGAAGGCAAGTAGTTTGTCTTTTGCCTCCCCAGTGGCTCACTGAATGAATGAACCAGCAAGGAGGAAGGCATGGGACCATGTGAGTGGCCTCTGAAATCTCCTTCGGTTTGAACCCTGGCTCTAACACTTACTAGCTGTGGGACTGGGGGTCAATTACTTACCCTGCTCATTTGGAAAATGGGGATAACAGCACAGCTTCCCATTAATAAAGAAAACGGGCAAGTCTGCCTGAATGTGAATCCTGGCATGACCGCTGTGCATCCTGGTGAAGCTATTTACGTGCTGCACGTGTCAGTGTCTTCATCTGCCAACTGGAATCATACTGGTACCTATCACAGAGCCTGTTGTGAGCAGCCACTGAGTTGGTCTATGGAAAACACTTCAGGGGCACCTGGGTGGCTCAGCCAGTTGCACGTCTGACTCTTGATTTCGGCTTAGGTCGTGATCTCGGGGTTGAGAGAGCGAGCCCCGTGTCAGGCTCCGTGCTCAGCAGGGAGTTGACTTGGGATTCTCCCTCTGTTCCTGCCCCTGCTCTCTCTCTCTCAAATAAGTAAATAAATAAAATCTATTAATAAAACAAAACAAAAAAACACCTCAAACAGGACCCAGGACACAGTAATAAATGTTGATTGTTATTACTAATAACAATTTTGGAGAAGCCATTCCTGATAGTGGAAAGGCTTAAAAAAAGATTGTAAGATATTTTCCTCTGAGATCTCTTAAAAACAAAACGAACCCAGAAGAAAGTCATCTAGTTTGGAACGGAAACAGAAGATGGGACTAATAATGGCCTCTGTGGGTCAACACAAGTGATTCTTTTCAGAGACCTTAAAACATGTAACACAAAATTGTAAGCTGAATGTTTTACTACTAAGTTGAGTATGTTGTTAATTAAGAGGAGGAAGAAAAAAAATACTTCATTTGTGTCATGCTTGAAAGGATCAACGAAGAGAGAAACGCAAAAGTAAGGACACTTTTGTTGACTTGAACAATATATTACAAGCGTTCGTTTCCTGTGGTTTAGTGCTTGCTGGAGGAGAACACAAGGAGGAAAGGCAAACCATTCTGAGTTGAACACAGAGTACCAGGATGCTAATTTTAAGCACGCAGCACTGGGAGCCAGTCAAGGGACCCAGGAGGACACGAACCTCAGAGTGGATGTGTGCGAAAGGTCACTGCGGAGAAGAAGTGGCAGATAGGACAGGTGCAGGCTACTCATACTTTCAAAGTTAGAAAGTGTTGAGTATGCAAATTATCCTCCTTATTCTAAATGGTTTCGAATATCAACCTAAACTCAGTGTTTTTGCCTTAGAAGAAATCCCTTTATATAACCAAAAGGTTATACAGTGGATCCAGCGGGTGGCATTGATAAAAGGCTGTGGAGTTGAAGCAAGATTTAGACCGTAGAACATTAGAACTGGAAGCAAATTCCCAAGTAACATGATCAAATGTTCTCATTTTCTAGAGGAAAAGTAATTCCCAAAGAGCAAGTAATTTTCCAAGGACATATAGCAGTTTGGATGAGAACCCTCACAGGTTCAGTGCTCTTAAATTATGAATCTTAACGTTCAATTACTCCGGAAAACTGAGGGTTTTATTCGGAAAAGAAATCCATTCTATAGAAATGGCCTTTCCTGCTATTAACTCCGATAGCGTAAGCGCTTTCTTAACTGTTCACAAAAGACTCATCAGATAGTCAAGGTTCTATCTTCCCTATTCTGAGAACAGCGGAGGATGAGGTTGCAAGAGTGAATTATTTAAGAGAAGACAGACCAATTCTGAAGATTACACGAAGCTCTTGTGAGTTTTAGCGGTTAAGTCCCAGACCTTTAGCCACTCCCAATTCTGAGAACAGATCTGACCTTGTCTCCAATTACATTCTGAGCCCAAGTCCCCATTTTCTGTGTATATCACAACGTACAAACTGCTTTTCTAACTTGCACTGAAGTTTTCTCCTTTTCACGAGGGTCAAAGAAACCCCCTTTTTTTTTTTTTTTTAAGATTTTATTTATTTATTTATTTGACAGAGAGAGAGAGAGACAGCCAGCGAGAGAGGGAACACAAGCAGGGGGAGTGGGAGAGGAAGAAGCAGGCTCCCGGGGGAGCAGGGAGCCCGATGCGGGGCTCGATCCCAGGACCCTGGAATCACGCCCTGAGCCGAAGGCAGACGCTTAACGACTGAGCCACCCAGGCGCCCCAAAGAAACCCAGTTTTGAAGACACCCGCCGGACAGGTCCCGTGGGCAGTGATGCTTACACCTGAGCGCCTCACTGACCTGCCTCCACGCAGCGACAAACGTCTCCATGTTACAGCCTCTGGGGCTGCCACAGAGCAGGGCACGTTGCTACCGTCAGGGGGGACCTAAATTCCTAGGGTTTACTGGAGCTAGTATCACAGAAAGCCATAATGACATGGTGTAAAGGGAATCAAGCAAAACACAGAGAATACATCCACTCCACGTACGGACGAAGGCAGGAAGGGGCCAAGCACAGGGTTTTGTTTTGGGGGTTCTGATATAGTTTTCCCAGCAAAAGAAAGGGCTGGGATGTAAAACAGTAAAGCAACTCGAGGCAAGGAGACCGTGTGATGTTGGGAAGATTGAAGGTGCTGATGATCTTTCAGAAAGAATCTTTAAGAACAAGACAAACACACTGATAACTCCATTTTCAGACTGTGAAGTTCTATAAATAGAGAAGCTTCCCTAAGGAACACCGGGTGAAAAGCCGTGAAGGTGCCAAGGCCTTCTCAGGGGATCGCTCTCTCCTTGTGAGCTGCTTGCTCCGTGGCTGGAGACGCTCCACGCACCTCGGCAGAGCTCAGTGGCCTGCTACACATGCAAATGTCTTCAGAAAAGCAGACCTGACTGAACCGGAGGACACGTGACTTGGCTGTTGTTTTACTACAGGTTCCTAGTGGGCATTCATCATCTTCACTTAGAATATTCCTGATATTTTTGAGGAAACTCTGGGAATTGTGCCAGATTATCTCATTCTCTGTAAATTATCCATTAATGTCTAATTTGAATAAACAAAACATAAAGAAGGTGCGAAATTCAAATGCCTTACTGCCCAAGGTGTCTTAGAAAAAACAATATCGGGTTAAAAACCTTGATAAAAGGATCCTCCATGTACATGACAAAACATACATCAGCTTCCAGGAAGGCAGACGGTAAACAGTGCGTGTGGGCATGGCTCCATTATCTTTCCACGCTTGCCTTATCTTCCGTTTTTTGTTTGTTTTTTTAAAGACTTTATTTTTAAGTAATCTCTACATCCCACGTGGGGCTCGAACTCACAGCCCCGAGGTCAAGAGTTGCCTGCTCCACCACCTGAGCCAGCCAGGCGCCCCCTTATCTTTCTTTTTGAAAGACATGTCCATTTCAGGCTTTGTTCTGTCTTCACAGAGTAAGACTGGGACTGACTGAGAAAACGAGAGCTACTCTTTACTGGACACAGAACTTTGGAGACAAACTGGGAGTGGATGTCATGAGACAACAACCTTCTGAGTGCTGAGCACATTGTTACAAAGATAGTGAGAGACAGACAGGGGACACAATCAGAATTCAACATAATGAAACCCAAGTTTTCAATCAGAAACTTTTTGAGGACGAGGCCTGTGTCTATTTCAAACTACATCACAGAAACGGATTTACTCCTTTATTAGTAACACACATATGAAGCAGCATTTACCAGAGTGTCTGATGCATGAATGCTTAATGAATACTTGCTATAATTATTCTTCCCATCGCTATGGGCAACCGAAGGACTGGGTTTGCATTAACTTCACAGATCTGTCAGGTAACAAATAATGGGAACTTAAAAGGTGTTTATGATATTAAGACCTTGAAGGACTAACATACTCACAGACCTTCTATAACCTACTGCAATGCATTCTTGAGAAACGTTTACCTTGTGGTCCGTACTGGCTCATCTGTGGACCGTAAGCCCCACTTGAGTTACTCTGCTGAAAGCTACTGATCCCAGGATGCATCTGACCTCCAGGAGAAGGATGAGGCGACATGGATGGTCCTGTCTGTTGAGGTCCATACTGAGACATCTGAGGGTTTCTTTGTGTGCCTGCCATAAAACCTAGGTGGGAAATAAATGGAAATATATAAGTGCAGGTGACAAAATGGACATGGAATTGTGTGGAAGGTGGATGGGGAGAAGACGGGGTGCCGTGAGACTCCCCTAAAGAGACATCTAAAGTGGGGGATCTGGGGGGACCCCTGGGCCTCCCCCAGTCCTAACTCTGAAAGCCCATTAGAGTTCCTGGGAACCCAGTGGATCGTGGGCTTGAACTAGGGAAAGGAGAAGAGAGAGAAGAGGCAAGGAAGCTTAACCTCTTTTGGAGATGAGGTCCCTACAAAAAGCAACAGTAACACCCAGGACCCCTTTACACTGCCAGCCTTCCATTCCTGCCAGGCTGGACATGTTGTGTGTGCCCCCTCAGAGCCCCTGCGTCCGATCTCTGGGATGCACGTCTCCGGCCGCCTAAATATCCCACTCTCTTCTCAAGGTCAGGCCACTACCCTGCTTGGAACTGCTCTGCCCCCTGATCTCCTGAGCAGATCGTTCAGGTCGACACCTACTTGAGCGGGGCAGACCCATGAACCCTGGCTCATACCACCCCTTACAGGTACACTGTGAATAAAGGGCAGGTTTGGAGCAGTTTCTGTTATTCCAAAACAGAACTCTAACTTCCTCCCGCAAACCTACCATGGCTGGGGTCTCCCCGTCTCTACCAGTGGCACCAGCACTCACCCAGACGCTCCTGTCAGAAACCCCTGACTCCCGCGGTTCCCTCCTCCCTCCCCTTGTTCCCCAGGTGTGTGCCCATCCTGTTGCCTGTGCTTCTGGAATGTCTCTCAGGCTGTTCCTCTGCCCTACTTCCACTCCTGCAGAAGCCTGGCCTGCTACCATCTTCCTTCCCGCCACCCCGCGCTCTACTCAGTTTTCTCAGCCTCAACCACCACCCACTCCCCACTTTGCTCCTTTCGCTTCACTTTCACAAAGTTGCCAGAATCATCTTTCAGGAAGAAAAAAAGGAAATTAGAGCATATCTTTCCCGCACCAAACCCCTCAAGGCTTCCAGCGAGCCTGGGAACCAAATGCAAACCTCTGACCACGGCCTGTGGTGTCCTCTGTGGTCAGGCGTTGCCGTTCCACTCTAACTCCGTGTCCTGTGGCTCCTTGCAAGTAACATCAACAAAGCATCATTCCCTCCTGCCCCCTTCCTGACAGTGCTCTTCCACCTGCTGATTTCCTCTCACCTCCAAGCCCCTTCGGGGGCTGCCCGCCCTGTGGCCACGCCACCCTGGCCGTTTCTCACAGGTGTTTCTTCATAGCGCTTCTCATAACCTGCCATCATTTTACCGTATTTGGGACTCACTTAGCCTTCCTCTCCCCACTAAAACCTCAGCTCTGTGAGGGCAAGGATCGGGTCTGTCCCACCGCTGCGTCCTACAGCGGCAGCGGGGGGTCTGGCACATGGTAGCTAACTATTTACTGAACGAATATTAAATTCTTCACGCCCCCCACAGACCGCGGTGCACAACAGCTAGTTGTCCAAATGGATAAAGAAAATCCATCCTTAAATGATGCAGGACCATCATGTCAAGGTACACCCACACCATCAGTAGTTCGGGCAAATAAAAGTGAGCATGTAGAATGAGCTGTGAGAGGCTCATGGAGACAGAGCACCCCAAATCAAGATGCGTCTCTAAGAAAAAGCTAACATCACCCACCTAGCATACTAAGGAAGGGCAGTTTGAATAACAACTCCCAGAACCCAGGAGTTCGGGCTGGTGAGAGTTCTCACATGTCAGGCGAAGGCTCTAGTATGCTGCAGAGTGTAGAGGGAGCTGGTTTCTTCCAGAGAACCTAGGGCAGTAGTGGCCAAAGAGAGTCTACTGAGGCAGCTGGAGGGAAGATGATACTCAGATCTCAAGTTGGCTTCAACTGAGGGGGATAAACGAGGTTGGACATTTATAAAGGCCATGGTTTATATTTTAGTTAGGAAAAAAAAAGATCTTTCAACGTTGCTTCTGTCTAAAGAGATAGAAAATATAAGTAAGTAGAGCTGTTCCTTATTATCTTATTCCATTTATTTATAAAGATAAGTCTTATGAAATTGGGCTCAATTGGCAGCTCCCAGATATAATTCATCATAGAAAATGTTTGCTTTTTCAAATCTGAAAACAAACAGAAATCAGTGCACTAAAATGACTATAAATGATTGCACCTTAAGCTGTTTCATGAAATATTTATCTAAGCTTTCCTATAAAATTCTCAAGAGTTTCATATAGGGTCCTGTTTAATAAAAAATGTGTTTAAATTTCATACAGATTGTGTGGGTTTGTCTTTCTTTCTTTTAGAGTGTGACTGCTGTCTTCTTCATTAGTTAAAGAAAATAACACAGGTCCTTTTTTTGGGCATGAAATTTCACTTCAACCATGAAAGTCTCCATGCTGAAGAATTTAGAACCTCTGATAAAGCAGTACATCCTTGGGTTATTGCTGCCTCTGGGACACTTAATAGGCTTAAGGTTTGTTCAAATGAGTTCTAAGAATTCTTACCTGGCAAGTTATTTCATTTCTGACTACTTACTCAGTCCTTAAAAATACATATGCCATGTTCCACTTGAATTATCTCATTCATCAGTGGCATTTTGCAGAAAATCAGGTTTGTGAAAAGATTCCAGAAGAGGTAGACTATTAAAGCGAATTCAATGCAATATGTCCCAGCGTCAAATTCCACAAGTCAGAGACAAGGTTCTACGGGGAATGGGATCCACTCTCCTTCTCCGGAAGTGAAAATCGTAAAGCTACTCTTTTCCGTGTATTGCTTCTGCAATGGCACCACCTACAAGAGCTTCCTGAAATCTTGTTTTATGTTCTTGGTGAGACTGCTCTCTTTCCACGTATTCCCAAGACAATAAAAGCAGAAGGCGACATCACGTGCCCGACTCCCTTCTGAGCTAAAATCACTGACGGTGGTCAATTGGGAACACGAGGCCTAGATGATGGTCTTGCCTGCGTCACTAGCTCCGCATCTACTCGGGGAGACAGATACATAAAGAACCATCTTATGGTGTATATTGATTGAACTAGCTGTGAGACCTTAGGCACATCTTAATTTATCTGAGCCTCAGTTTCCACATCTTAAAATGAAGATGAGGTTGCGTTAAGATCAACCAGAATGACACGTGAAAGTGTTCGGCGCTCTAAAATGTGGTACAGACAAGGGACTGGATCCCACTTTCCTGCTTTACGAAGCGCCACGGATACCTTTCAACTCCTGAACACCCCACCTATGCAGACATACTTTCTAGCTAGAATGCACAAGCTAGTTTTCATCCATTTGTTGTTTATTTAACTATGTGGGATCCATGTTACTCTAGTACCTGTGTAACTGTCTACAAATTCAAAATACGATACAAACGTTTAGGAACATATGCATACAGTTGTCTCCCTTTACTTGCGGGGGTGGGGGGGTACGTTCCAGGACCCCCAGTGCATGCCTGAAGCTGCGGATAGTACAGAACCCTACGTATACTATGCTTTTTCCTATGCAAACACACCTATGATAAAGTTTAGTTCCTAAACTGGGCACAGTAAGAGAGGAACAGCAATAACTAACATGGAACAGAACAATTACAACAAAATACTGTAATAAAATCTGTATGAATGTGGTCTCTCTTTCTCTCGACATTTTGTACCATACTCACGCTTCTTCTTTCTGGGATGATGTGCAATGATAAAATGCCCGCATGATGAGATGAGGGTGTGAGGGTATGACGTAGGGGCTGTGACGTAGCATGAGGATACTACTGACTGTCTGAACATAGGTCAGAATCATCATGTCAAGAGGATCATCTGCTTCTGGAGCATGGCTGGCTGCGGAGACTGGGAAAGTGAAACCACCGATGGGGGTGGGGCGGGGGGAACTACTGTGTCCCTCTCTCTGACCACTGAGTTCCCCTCGCCAAGGGCAATGGTTTGCAATGTATCTTTTCGGAGGTGTTTTATGATTTGTATTTGATTCTGTATTTCTCTTATCATGGGTAAAGGGGAACATTCTGCTTAGTAGCTGTTTTTGTTCCTTTTTTTCCATTTATATCATCTGCCCACCTTTCTGTTAGTCACTCTATGTCCTGACTACGAAGTATTTCGTCTTGCAGATACAGCTCCTATTACGCTACAGTGATATCGCTCACTGAAGCTCTGTATCTGCTATCCGCGGGGGATGTGGTCCTTCACTGAGATCAACGGTAGCATGGCCCACCCGCGGTCTTAACAGGAAAGCGATATGCTCTGACTTGCGTTTCTGAAAGCTAATTCTGTTATAACCTGCAGCATGAAGAAAGGACTGTAGGAGACCAGTGAGGACACAGGTACAGTGAGCTGTAATATATAATCACAGTTAAATGACAGCTGTAATCCTACCAAAAAAGGCTTCCATTATGGACAGAACTGTATTTTCCAAAGGTTATTGAATATTACCAGAGTCTAAACAAATTGATGAAAAATGTGATGACAAAAGTTAGCTAAAAAGGAAGTAGTTCTACTTTTCATTCTAAAGAGAGAAACTCCGCATGTCTATTATTTTCATCCTCATCTGTAAAACAGGGTCAACTGCATCTACTTCAGAGATGCTATGGGGATTAAATGAGATGATACAGGGGGGTGCCCAGAATAGCGGCCTTTCAATAATTATTAGCTGGTACAATTATTACGCATTCACAAAAGAAAAGCAAGAGAGGCAGCTCGTGCGGCAACCGGAGCACCGGGGCTGGCTGTTGGTCCTGGCCTCCCGTGTCTGCTGTGCCCAGGACAGCAGCTAACCGAACTTTCCAGCTTCAGTTCGGGCACCTGTGAGGCCAGGAGGAGGAGGAAGCATGGTACTTAAGGGACACTCTGACTCCAGCTCTCAATTCTACCTTCAGCAGTTCTTTCCCTAGGAAAAATCTAATCAAGTTTGTGATTTCCATGTATATTTATTTGGGATAGTTCTTGCTTTGTTTTGATTTTAACCTTTGCTTTGAATGAAATAAATGTTAAAATGTTTCCCAAAACCAAATTCCAACCAAGAATTTTCTACCTATTTATGGTGACATATTTATTTGATTGTATTTTGCTTCTTTTAGAAAGTTATTATAAAACGACAGCTTGCGTCATAGTTTGTGAATAGAAAAACTGACAGCTGAGAGAATAAAGCTGCTTTTTAAAAAAGGTGTGAAGTTTCGCTGGTTACAAGCCATCTGAATTTAGAAAACCAAACTTTCTAGTAAGGGAAATTTCAAAAGTCTAAAATTCATTTCCTATATATTATGAAAGTATATTTTATTACTGGATGATTTATTGTATGCCCCAAGTAAGTCTCTAACGTGGGGAAATACAAACTTTGGATAAAGTACCAAATGAGATAATCATTATTTACATTATACAAAGTACTTATTGAAAAATCATAGAAACTGCCTACGAAAATATCACTTAAATATTTCATCCATACCATAAACCCACAGGTTTATATACATGAATTTACTATTTCTGAGCCCTTCATGACATGTGTATACAGTCACACACACTTGCACTACCACGTTCCAAATGAAAAGAGGTGTACTTCTGATACGAGAAATTAGAGCTGCCCTTTAGGAAAAGAGCGGGAGAGAGGGAGGGAAAGCTATACTCTCAGAGAAAAGGTGATGCAGCGTAAGAGGAAACACACACAGTGCATCTGTTTGGAATCTCGAGATGTGAGCCAGGAGCTGCCTCCACGACCCACCGTGTGGACCCACGGGCTCTTACGTGTGTCACAGCACTTCCTTCCTTCCAGGATCATTCTGAGAGCCAAATAAGAAAAGCATATGCAGAAGTGCTTCTCTAAACTGAAAGCCACTGTGAAAACACGAGACAAAGCCATGACTATCGCCTTTGCAGTGATGCCGCGAGCCCTTCCCTTCACCGTGTGAGCTCCGATCTCAGCGGTCACACTAGGAACCCAACCACACAGCCTTGGGCACATCTTCTCCCCGCGAGCTCCAACGGGACTCCGACACTCACGGAAGGTGGCGAGGATGAGAGAGCACTGAAAAGAAGTACAAGATATGATCCTGGTCTCGGAAAGACTAAAAATTTGGTTGGGGAGCAAGTAAAACCTATCAGCAGGGAACGATGAGCAAGGCAGCTTATGAAGCCACTGAAGCCGGCGGCGGGCAGCGGGTGAGGCAAGGGGGGTACACGCCGGGAGTCAGGCTCTGCCCCCGTGAGCTCGCGTGCTGCTGGAGACAGACACGCAGCAGTGACTGGGGATATGGACGGAAGAAAACAAGTTCGGGGCCACGAGGGTGGAAGAGGAGGACCCAATTCAGACTGCGACCACCTGAGGCCTGACTCTAATAAAAACAGGTCTGACCAGCAAAGCTGATGTCACAATGTGCATTCTTAGAAGCTACAGTTTCTGCATTCGGCCGAACCCTAGAGGGGCTGGGGCACCTTCACCCGGCCAGCTCTTTTCCCGGGTGGAATGCTTTACCCCTTTCTTGAATTTCTCCCCTGCCCGGCTCCTACGTGCCAGCAAGTGACCAGCACACGGGAAAAGGCAGCACCAGCTCTCACGACGTCCTGCCCCCTTGCCCAGAAACACCCATGTCCACGCCCCGACCTGCGTTTTCCTCTCAGCAGAAGGAGATCTTTCACTCACACGCAAGGCCCGCGCCTTCCCTTATGCTCTGAATCCCGTCCTTCCTCATCTCTCCAGGGACCTGTCGATCGTGTTTGTTCAAACACTAGTCCCTGACTCTTGAGTGCTTAACAGACGGAAGTCCAAACTTATTAGGCCAGCACATGAGTCCTTCCAAATTTGGCCTGACCTGTTTCTCCAGGTCCGTCATGGCGTCCCCACTTGGTTTTGATCAGACACTTTTTTCTTCCCGTAGGCACCAGGTTGCTTTAGACGGCAAGTCTTGGTGTGTTTCTTCACTTAATAAATATTTACTGACGACTTCTCGTGTGCTAGGCAATGTGCCACTGACCGTCAATAAGTTGACATTTAATGAACATATAACACCTGCTAATAGCTTTGCTGTTTATTAGCTCATTTAAACTTCAAAACAACTCTGAAGACACCGAGGCTCACGAAGTATTAAAACATTCTTAACCACAATCCATGGTGAAGAAACAGACTTTATATCACAATCCAGTGTGTGTATGTGAGCCTATGTTTATATACTCACACGCAGCTTCACACACACACTGCTTCACAAAACAATTTCCACCCTTGTCATGTGAAATGCACTCTGATATTTAAAACATTTTTTTTCAGTTAAAAACTCACGAACGGGAGGCACAGTTTGAAAACAAAATGCTAGACCGCGTCCTCTACTGATATGCGGTTTCACCGTGTGCCCACCAGGCCATTGGCCTCCGTGCAACCCACACTCCAGGCCTTCCTGGCCCCCGCTCCTGCTCTCTTCCACGGCACTCCTCGGCCTTCCAGAAAAGCAGGAATTTCATACGCTGGGAAAGCACCATGCGTGTGAGCCGAGGCAGAGCAGTTACCACACTGCCATCGTCTTGGCTCATGTGGCTGTTTTTGCCCCAAACCGTGAGTGCTGCAGCTTGCAAACACATTCTCTCCGCATCTGTGTCCTCGGGACCACGTGAGGGGCCGGCACAGAGCTGGAACCAAACACGTGTTTTTAATGAGTAAGAAAACATCTTCATTCAGAGCCCATTTACTTTTACTTTACAAAAGGAGACCTTCCTACGGGAGGTGGCCTGGCTCCCCAATTCATAGTACATTCGAAGAACTGTTTCCAGGGAAAGGAAGATGGCTTTTCAAGGAAGGCATAACTGACAGCTGAACGCCCAACAAGCAGAAAGCATGGTTGTCTCTCTCCCCTAATATCTGCCACGTGCATTCACTTGGTCCATTTCCACTGTTGCTGCAAAGTAAACTTGTGGCTTCGCCACTCACAGTTGGGGACTTCACGCTAGTTAGTTAATAGTTAAGCCTGCTTCCTTTTCTGCAACATGTGGATGACAAGTGAGCCTCCATCCTAAGATTAGATGAGAAAATATTATGAGCAACACGCAGCTCAGGGCCTGCACACAGAGCAGGGGCTCCAGAAGTGAGAGCTGTTATTAGTCATATTATTTTTAAGACAACCCACCATTTATTTCCTGTCTGAATGACTCCCAAGTTTCCAAACTACTTCCCTTTGCCAGGCTCCCCTACAAACCATCCGTCACAGCAAAGCCAAAAAGTGCTCCAAGTCCCTGGACCGTGGCGAATTCACCGAGGTGACAAATGCCATACCCTGCGAGCCACCTGGCAAACAGCCTGATGTCCTTTCCCAGGTAGTGCATGCTCTGTGTCATCGTGCTGGGCCTGCCTGCTCTACACCCCCCTCCAACAGAGCCAGTTAGAGCTGATGGGTAGCTTGCCTCACCCAGTTGACTCTCCACAAAGCATTGCCCTTTTCCAGAGAGCTAGTTCCAGAAATAATTGGCCGGCCATGTCATTTGGCTCAGAAAAGCTAAGCTTGTCAGTTTCAGGCCACTCAACCAACAGCTACAATACTGATTAGCTCTGAGTGGCATAAGACTCAGCATACATCCTTCCTGATCTGGCAGATTCCCCAGAGTTTGCCCACTGAAACGAGAGAGAGGGATACAGAGAGACAGACAGAAATATCAAGATTCCTGTCAAGTGCCTGAATTGACTCTCAAGGTAAAGAGCAAGGATCTTGACTTTTGTTGACCACTGGATTATAAGGACCTATGACCAATGACTAGCTTGATAAACATTTATCCAATGGATGAATCAACCCATTAGGTTTGTGTGTGTGTGTGTGTGTGTCTGTGCGTGTGCGTGTGTGCGTGCATGTGGGGGGTTGGTGGAGGGGTGGTTAAAGAAGAAGATGATTCTCTTTCTACTTATAAGGAAGACCACCCAAGACCTTGGGCCAGAAGGGAATAGTGCTTGCTCTTTGGCTGGGGCCCTGTCATGGAGCTCTAGAGCTCACATGAGAAAAGCCTGATCTTAGCCAGGCTTGTTTCCACCACCTAGTAAGATGCTGATAACTTGCCCGAAGGCACATTGTGTTAATTTAGATATTTAATTAAATTTGATAATTTTTTGAAAGCTATATTCTATGTATCCAATCAACAGCTAAAGATGGGAATGGAGGGAGGGCTGCCCGAATCTTACCTGGAATCACTCAGTCTGCATGTTAAGGATTGTTTTCTTTCTTTTTTTTTCTTTTTAAGATTCTATTTATTCATTTGAGACAGAGAGAGAGAGAGAGAGAGAGAGAGAGAGACACACACACACACACGGCACAAGCAGGGGGAGTGGCAGGCAGAGGGAGAAGCAGGCTCCCCGCTGAGCAGGGAGCCCCATGCGGGGCTCAATCCCGGGACCCTGGGATCATGACCTGAGCTGAAGGGAGACGCTTAACTGACTTAGCCACCCAGGCGCCCCAAGGAATGTTTTCTTTAGGGTTATTATTCTACAGATATTTATATTAGTATCAGTGGAAAATTCCAAGACAGACAATCTATTCTTATTACATGGCAGGGTAAGTAATGTTAAGTCTAGGAAGACTGCTACTGATCTCTATAATAGAGACCAATACTGGAGACCAAGCCAGAGAGACATTTTTCCTTTCTCAATTAAAAAAAAAAAATCCCCTCATTGACATCTTAGAAAATTGGTCTAATCGAGAATTAGCATTTCTAAAATCTTTCTTTTTATTATTATTAGATTTTAGGACCTTTCGAATATTTTCTTCAGCACTGTAGTATTTGCGGTTTATTAAGTTGATATTTTTTCCTGGTTTTAAAAAAAGTTATAGAATTTTCTTATTAGAAAAAAGAAATCGTTTTATAGGAAAGATCCAGTGTTACTATCTAAACCTTAGCATATTAAAAAAAATTAAAAGAAACTGATTTACACAACCATTATAAACAAAACAGATTTTCCATATAAGAGATGAAATGAACACAAACTATTTTTTACGCTGTAGGAATGAAGAAAAACTCTTCGTTGGACAAGATGGAGATATCTTTAGAAGGACTTCAAAAATTCTCAAAAATAGAACAACATTATATTTAAGATAAAAAGTAAAGAGGCCAGAAGGCGTATTTGGAGGATGAGATAGAGGAAAATAGAACGGAAAGCTCCGCGAATCCAAACACGCAACGGCAGGTTGCCACAGCTCTGGACGGTCACTGATGGAGCAAGGGGTCGTCTAATGGGAATGCGTCCCTAAGTTGAAGGGTGTACAAAACAGATTTAGAAACAAAGTCAAAGGCATAGTCAAGCAAAAATGGTAAATCTCAGGCTATTAAATTGGGAGGCATTTTAACATGGATCTAAGCCTCCCACCGTACATCCTCGTCCTCTTCGGGCAGCACGACAAATTCTACAGCAGTCAGTAAGAAAGAGACTTTAAATCCTGTTGGAAAACACAGAGTCAAACACAAAGCCCAAACCACAGCTCATCCTGCCCACGAAAGAGAACACAGCAAAGGAAGAGCGAGAGTGCCCAGGCTAATGCAGGGGAGCGAGAGAGCACAGAACCAATTACACTAAAATGTGATTTCTTCATCACAGGTGCTCTTCAGCCAGCAGAAAGCTCCAGCACGGTCAGGACACCAAGTGAAACACCCAAGGTTCTCCGAGCCACCGGAAAGCAAAGCACGTTTTTCCTTTGGCACATGGACAATTTGTTTTCACGTTGGCATCTGTTAAAAATTCACAGAACTGCCTTGTTTCTTCAAGCCAGTTCAATAAAAGATGTTTCCCCACATGTGTGAAATGATGGTCACACGCTGTACCACCTTAGCGGAGAGTCTCCCGACTATAAAGACAGACAGAGCGATTTCTCATCCCAAATAGGTGTCAGATTCCCATTTGGAGAGAAAAATAGATTTTAAAGAATATTCTTGTTACATTTTAATATCTCCAGTGTTTATTTGCCTGCCTGCTTCTCTTCACAACATGCACTGCTTTGAGGAAGACAGGAACTAATGACCCGTTCAAGGCTGTAACCCAGGCCCCCCAGTGCTCTCCCAGCTGTGCTGCTATCAGGTTAACTGGCAGAATCGCTCCCTCCTCCTTCCCTGCCACCGTAGCGCCCTATATGCAGAGGCACAGACGCGAGCATCTATGTTCTCCCCATCCACCCCCGCGGAACCCTCTCGGCCACTGACATCATCTATCACTGGGCAAATGGGAGTCCGGGGAAGGATCAGACTGATTACCCAGATGGTACATGGGGGCAAAATATCTGGCCTTTCCTTACACAAATCTTTTGAGGGTTAGCTGCAAGAGTCCGCTTCGGTGCAGAGAGCAAAGACAATTTTGTGTGTGTTCCTATGTGCTGGAAGAAGCAAAAAACTGCTTTTTAAGGTTTTCACAACCCAGGTCTCCCGTGAATCATTTGTGCCTGATGCTTATGTTTATTATTAGCATTTGCACAGGGCTTTGCAATTTATTTTATTTATTATTTTTTTTTTCTAGAGAGGGAGAGAGAGAATCTTAAGCAGGCTCCATGCCCAGTGCAGAGCCCGACCTCACAACGCTGAAATTATGACCTGAGCCAAAATCAAGTCAGATGTTCAACCGACGGAGCCACCCAGGCGCCCTAGGCTTCCCAGTTTATAACCTTCGGCTACAAGGTTGCATTTGATCCATGCAACAAATGCAAAGGACACTGATCCTCACTCTACATAAGAGGAAGCAGAGATTTAATTTCTTGTCCAAGGCCACAAAACGAGTTAGTGGTAAAGCCTGCACCTAAACCCAGGTTTTCTGGTTCCAAACTCCCTGAAGATTAAAATGAGGAAAAGCATGTACTACACGAGCACTGCAGGTAGAAGACTGACCAAGGCCACGGGTCCTCACTGTCACAGAGCTCTGGCTGGGGAGAGTTCCACGGATAATCCCGGCAATGGATCCTGAGCACTGCCAGGCTGCACTGGGAGGGTGCCTGGTTATGGGGGCACCATTGAGACAGGTAATGCTTCATTCATTTGTTCATGCAGCAAATATGGACTCACAGACCTACCAGGTGCCAGGCTATGGAGTGCCTGAAGGATCAGTAAAGACGGGCGGGGGGGGGGGGCATGCCAAGGTGGGTGGCAAAAATGACGGAGAGAAGCGTTTATATAAAGATCCTAAAAGAGGTTCAGCTGACTGGAGATGAGAGGCAGAGGGGTGATGAGTGGTGAGGCCAGAAAGGGAGGCTGGCATGGGGTAAGAAGAGCCTCGTAACCAAGTACCTCAGTGCAGCCTTCCTCCAACGCAAAGAGGCTCCTGGGCTGCAGGGAATCACATAATCTAACCAGCCGCCTGGAAAGACCATTCCGGACTCAGCATGGAAAGGGGACCGGAAGGGAACACAGCTGAGACAGGAAGAAGAGCTGGGAGGTTACGGAAGGTACCTGGGGCGGGGGGCGGGGGGAGCCTGGAGTAGGGCCGTGACTGCGGACACCAAGAAGAGGGGATGCATGGAACACACTGCAGGGGGTAGAATTCACAGAACACGACTAGTGGGGGGCAGATGGAAGAGAAAAAGGCATTAAGGATGCCTTCTAGCTTTCTGGCTTGGGAACCTGGGCAGACAATGGTCTTTTCCCTGAGGTAAGACCCATAAGGCACAGAAGAAAACACGTTATTATAAATCAGTGCATGTAATACACAAAGTGGAATTTACCTAAGATCTAGATGTTCTCAAATACCTTCCGTGAAGAATAATGAGCCAATTACAAATGAGTGTTAACTATTAAAAGCAAGCTTTAATTGGCAATTCAAAAAAATTGTTGCATAGAGCAAAAGTGACAAGGTTATGCATCTTTGAAAATATTCTAAAATTTAGACTGATGATTCCTCAGTGAATATAATCGACTTTTATTATATGTGGCATTTGTTTTCCCAGCTTTTTGGTGAACAGATCTCTAGACAGCAGACTTAAGAGGAATGGAACAATAACCCTGATACAAGCCCTATGCTGTTATTTCCTTCACTAGGCTAGCTTTGGCTGGGTCCACAATCCAGCCCAGAGGCACAGCTCTGAGGCTGAGGAAATTACAAACAGCTTCCTAGATACTCTCTCTTGTATGTGACCTCCCATTTGACTTTATTTTCGTCTGTCACGGATTATAGAAAAGAGGTCCTCAATTAAGAGCGGAGGCTGAATTAATTGCATCTGGGGGTGGGGGCAGACGATCACTAATGCTTTAACACATTGATAAAGACTTACACAGAAGTACATTTGGAAAGTGATACATTTTCTCTTTTTGAGAATAGCCTTGTGCTCACAAATGGTAAGAACACCTTTACACGAGGGTAATTAGAAAGGTCCAGTAAGAGGACACTTTCTGACAACTAACATACCCTATGAAAACATTTCAGAATGTGCAGATTTACTGTCATATTAAAACTGAGAATCCAATAGAAAGAGGAACAAAATAGTTTCTGTGGTTTGCAAAAACAGAGAAAAACTCTTCAATTCTACTTCTAACTCAACGATTATCTTGGTGGTCTCCATTTTTGAGCTAACTTGTTAATTTGTTCTTGAAAATTAAGAAGTTAGATCAATTAAGATATTCAAAATCATTTAACAAATTTCAAACTAATTGTGATATAAATATTGCCATGAAACCAGCTAGTAGCATTAAAAACTCTTCAAAATTTTTACTTATTTCCATTTAAATATTCCTAAGATATAAAGAGCCTGGTTAGGGTAGGGTCGGGCGGGTGGGGGGTGGCCTCTGGACAAGTCATTTAATGAGAGGCTCCAGGTGGGAGGACTCCAGCTCAGCCTGACGTCATGTCTGTACAGTCATAGAAATACGTCTGCGAAGGATGGGGAGCAGAAGTGGCAGCTTTCATCTGGTGCAAGATCAAAGTGCCCACCACGTTTTAAGAGAGAGGAACAGCATACACCACAGTAAATGAGCTATCGTGGTAAAATTGAGACAATATTTATTAATATGGTGAGATTTCTTAATTTCAGGACACAAAATATTTTGTTCTTTGGCTGTTCTGTGCTCCGAAACCCTTGGAAACTTCTGAATTGGTGTGAAGGCTGCACTGTTTTGTGTTGCCCAGCTCAATCTTTGTCGAACATCTATTAAACACGAAGCTCTGCTGTAGACACAGGCATACAGAGTCTAAACAAGATTCAGTTCAGGCCTTCAAGAGCTCAGTCTGATTTATAGTAAGAGACTCGATTTATTTTAAGAGATCTCTTTTCTTGCTCTTGGCATTAAAAAGCAAGAAAGATTTGCCCTAAGCAAAGAGGATGTGCCTGGAAATTGGATGAGGAATTCTATGTGGACTTTAGAAAGAAAGTAAAATGCACCACTAAGGAGTGAGAATAAAATTATACCAAGTCCGTTAACATTTGGGATTAATAACAGAAGAAAAAATAGAATAATGAAGACATATTCTACTCAATCTACACAAAATAGGTATATTTGAAACCTCATACTTGTGACGTATGCAAATTCTGATTCACCTTTTCAGGGCGGGCACACAAGAAGAACATCTCAATGTCCAATCCCACCTCTGTGCTACACACTTTCTCTGGATAACGGCACTACCCATATTCATAAACACGAAGCTGCTGATAAATATCACTGTGAAGATCGGATTCCAAAGACGGGAATCTGGGGACTCTTCAAATACACAGCAGGGTCATGAATGGAGTTTGACTGGATTTTGCTACTTTCCCCTTGTCTACTGTCCCTGTGTACTCAGAGTAAACCCACCACGCGTCTAGCTTGTCTAATTTGCCGTCACTGGTAACAGTGAAAGCCAATTCTCCATCAGGTATAGTAAGCCTGTGCGCTTTGACTACGACTCTTTTTAAACAGTAAAGAGAGAGAAGAAAGGCTGTCATGTAGGTGGATAAGAATGAAGGTGGGTGGGGGGGTGGGTTTTCGGTAATTCTGGAAGATTTCACCCAGGATACCTTCCGTGCAGATCTGATGGTCACAGATTGGTGCCAAAGAGCCGCCTCCAGCAACAGAATACATTTCCTGGCCCAGCACAGTCCTACAGAAGCGTCCACTCTGCTTGCGATCCGTGTCCAAAAGGGAAAGTTCGTAGTGGTTCTGCTTTCAGCATATCTCAAGGACTAATTAAATCCTCATTACTACCTTCTAATTATTCAAATGCTATGGGATTACCCTAAGGAAGTCCCTGCTGGCGTCCCAGATGAAAAGGGTTAAATTACCTACGATGATTCTGAGAATTCAGATCTAGTTCAGACCTTCAGAAAACCACCAGCATTACCATGAATATTTAACTAGACACCGCTGTGAAAATTAAAAGGGAATTCAATTAAAAGGTTTTCAAAAAATTAATTCTGACCTCTCTACATCTGTCCAAATAAATAAGCCTTCTTGAACGTTTTCACCTAATTGCCAATCCAATAACTAGAAGGGCATTTGCTAGTTTCATTAAGCTTAACATTTTACGGGGGTTAAAAATGCAATCATTTTAATGTTGATAATAATTATACTTATTTATCTACTCCTATGACTGAGTAGATATTCCCTCCAAGCCCTCTTGGAAAACAGGGCAACACATTAAGAAGCCATTTCCAATATATTGCTCTTTTCAAATTTTAAGTCATACAAGTTGAAGATTACACAAGAAGGATAAAACTAACCTAAACTTGTTAGCTGCAGTTTTCTCGTAACACTTATTTTACATATTTTAGCATTATCCGGACACTTCCTCCAATGCCTTAGGTGGCATAATTTACACTGCTTGATTTTTTTTGGTGAAGGGCTTGCTTTAACAGCAATTCTGCATTTTCTGTTATATGAGGACTACATAGAGAAGATTTAAGATAAAACCCCGTGGCGAATGTATTACAGAATACTAAGCTGAAGTTTTGACCTTTCTTCTTTTAAACTTGTATCAATAATGAAGCAGTAAGACCAAAGAATTTGAACTCATTTTCTTTATTCAGTTAGTAGGAGGTCCTAGCACCACGTGAGGGGCAAACAGGCGAGCACTAAGCCAGGTGCTGTCCGGGAGAGCAGACCAGAGTGTAGAGACAGCACTACAGGGCAGTGAAGAGGCCAATAAATACCTAAAACGTTTCCCTTCTTTTTGTACCTGAGGACAATAGGCCATATCCCTATTTCCTTGCAAATACACCTTTGGTAGATGGAAAATATAAAACTGCAGAAACTCAGTTATGTTTGCCTACATACAATGTGGGGAAATGGATTTGTGACTGGCGACCTGAGACAAACTTGATTCCAGAACCACCAGATCGGAGGGCACTGTAGGGCTGCTGGGTATCTGGGCAGCATCCCGACTCTGCACCTGACTCCACAACCACCTCTGGGAAGAAGACATGGCCTTGCAGATACCAACCAGTGTGGTCCAGATCCCAGGACAGCCTAAGGTTTGCAAAATTCTCAACAGAGTAGAGTTTATTAATACATGTTCTTCCTGAACAGGAATCCAAGGACCAGGCAGCAAGGAATGATGGCAGCAAGTTCAGCTTCCGGAGCCTGGAGGGAGCCAGGCTTCTGGGTAGAGTTATCAGTACTGCTGTCTTCACGAGGACTATGGGTAATACCCAGAAAACCACACCCCAAATAGAAGTAGGCTGCATCTCTTGCTTTGTGCTATTATCTCTAGGCAAGTGTGTTTCAGATTCTTCGCTATTAAAGAAAATCTATTCCTTGTAGATACATTAAAGAACATGTGTGTAACTGGAATCTTACTCTCTTATCTTAATCTTACTAAAACAAAGCAAGTGCAAAAGAAATTGCTCAGCTTGGTTATTTTAGTACGCAGCAGTACAGGGGCTATGTTCCTATCAAGGTTCATGGTTGCTGAGAGAGAATACTTTTTTTGGGGGGGTGTTAGAAGATGCTAACTCATCAATATTACTTTTTTCCTCTCTGTTTCTTTCCTCACCTCCCTCAATAGGGGCAGGGGGATATATCAATTGTAAAGGTATAAATGAAGTTAAATTACTTTTCAATACATGGGAGTCAACACTGGGGAATTTTCTAGCAAGTGTTTTCTCAAATCTACTTTGTACTGTATATACTGTTGGTACACCCAATGATGATGAAACGAACAAGAAAAATGTTATATTCTATCAAAGCATTATCATGACTGTCATTTGCCATTAAAATACCTGATCAAATATCATTAAGAACTAACATTTCTTCCTAGATTTTAACAAATAATAAAGCCATTTAAAAAAAGCCTTGCTATCCAATTTTGGAGGAAATTCAACTCATTCATGGCAAAGTATCATTTTTTTTTTTAATATTTTACTTATTTGAGAGAAAGAGAGAGAATGAGCAGGGGGAAGGATAGAGGGAAAGGGAGAAGCAGACTCCCCACTGAGCAGGGAGCCCAACATGGGGCTCAATCCCAGAACCAGGGGATCATGACCTGGGTCGAAGGCAGATGCTTAACCAACTGAGCCACCCAGGTACCCCAGGGCAAAGCATCATTTACCAGCTATTTGGAAATACAAGGTTTTCCTGTTTAGGGGGCTGGCCAATCAACAAAAGGCACAAAAGGGACATACATAACACCTTTAGCAGCCTTTCAGAGAAAGTTTGGGGAATGTATTCATAAAAATCAATTCAGATTTAGCAAATTATAAAATGTATATTTGCTATTTGAAGGAAATGAACATTGCAACTACCCAGATTGTTATGTATCCATTACCAGTTACCAAAACCACTACACACAATGAAGATAGAGGGAAAAAAATAACAAACATATCTACACAATGGTTTTTATATAGTGACACCAAAAGAAAACTCTAGATTTTGCTTGCCAATGTATTTAAAAGTTTTTTTTTTTTTTTTTTTTTTTTTTTAAGATTTATTTATTTTAAGGGAGGAGGGGCAAAAGGAGAGGGAAAGAGAGTCATAAGCCGACTCCATGCTGAGCATGGAGCCCAGCGCGGGGCTTGATCTCAAGACCCTGAGATCACCACCTGAGCCAAAACCAAGAGTTAGACGTTTAAACTACTGCACCACCCAGGCACCCCTGTTTAAGTTAAAAATTTAACTATGTTTCCTCATTGTGTCACCATCGTTCACATCGGGCTTTCTACATTTTCAAATTTCTTAAACACGTATCAGTTGGAAGAGGTTGGGGGGGACACATTGCTGGATGATCTGAAGGGGTTTCTCTCTTTTAGTTCTTAGCAATAAAGGTTAGAATTGGACTTCCAAATAAGGAACCTCTTACCCTTGAATGCTTGCTGAAGAAGCGGACTCCCCCGGTGGGAATGGTGCTACAGGGTTATGGTGAGGATTAAAGGAAATGACAAATATCCTCATCTTAGCTCTGGGTCTGGCCTGAGCAGGTTTTCAGTGCAGGTAATTTCTCTCATCCTTTATTTTCTCCACTTCCCTGACCCGGCAACACAACGTAGGTGCAACCCAAGGCCAAGTAAAGGAGTTTGGAGAGAATTCGCCTTGCATGGTGCTAGTATGCTCTCCATGAACTTCCAGATGACCAGAGACCCGAGGAGTTAATACAGAAAACGGACGTGAGATCCAAGACTGGTTCACAGGAAGATACAGTGGAAAGTTTAGAGAAACAAATGCACATACCACACAATTATTAGAGCATATTACAGTGTCATTATAAGGCAGTGGTTCTCAAAGTATGGTCCTCAGATCAGCAGCATCAGCAATAGCTGGGAACTTGTCCAAAACACAGATTTTAAGTGGCCCACCACAAGCCTACTGAATCAGAAATCTGGGGGTGTGGGGCCCAGAAGTCTCTTTTAACTAGTTCTCCAGGTAATTCTCATCCACCTTGAGGTATGAAAACCATTAATTATCCCATTAAGACATATGGTAGTATCTCAATAAGGGAATTAATGTGTTAGCTATACATTAAATTATAATAAAAACGTTGAATATGTAGAGGTAGTAGAAAATAAAAATTTCATTTTATTCCCACTAAATATTCATTTCAACACAAATGATATGTAGTTAGGACTAATCCATCTTTTCACTGGCATTACTTTCTAAATCACAAGGTGCTGAGTTATTTAACATGTAAAATAACTGAAACGTTTTAATTCCAATTAGAAGCAAATCATCATCTGTACAACTCATACAGGAATAATTATAAACGTGAGGGGCTGGGAACCTTTAAATAGCAGCTACCAAGCTAGCCACTTCTGTCTTCTGGGTAGGCGTGAGGGAGAACGCAAGGGACACGCTCCACAGGCGGGATGGGTGAGCCCTGACTCAGGCCGTGGGGAGGGAGTTGGCACAGCACCACACAGTGCGGTGGGCGTGTAAACCCCCGTCTACACTAGTCTGGATGAAAATCCCCACCAACAAAAGTAGCTTTACTACAGAAGGAGAGAAAGTAGACAGAGATAAACAAACGAAGGCCAGAGGCCGCAACCATGGCAATAATATGTGGGGTCAACGTGCACAACTGAGCTGAAGATCAAAGAGTCTGCAGATGTGGGACGACCCACGTCTGTGTTCAAGGGCTTCAGGAAAAGCCCATGTTCTTTTTTCTGGCTCTGGTCCTAACTAGCCTCTGACAATGAGGAAGTCCTATGGAAGCTCTCTGGTCCTCACAGTTTCTTTAGTTGTAGGTTGAGGTGACTGGACTCTACAATCTCTCAGGTTGGCTCTAGTTCTAAGACACTACAATTGTATAACAGAAGGTCTTACTCTGTGTTTAAATTTTTACTGTTTAAGTATCCTGGGATAAATAATTGATCAAAACAGTTAAACATACACACACTCTAACATTTTACTTCATTAGGACCGATATTCATCTGTAAGAAAGCATCCTTCTCTTCCTTATTTGTTGCTATATGTATATTATTTTGTTCATCTGATGAAGAAACATTATCTATGAGGAGATGCACAGGTGACCAAATTCATTTAAGCCTTGTATACTCAAAACACAGAGATATATAAGATATGAACTGAAGACTAACCTCTTTCCTGTGGCATTGGTGACTGGCTCAAGGCAGGATGGGAACTGGATTCTGACTGGCTCCCAGGTGGCTGAGGAGGCATCTGACTGCCTGGAAAACACAGGAAGGGAAGTGGGGATGGGGAACCCTCTACATTAATATTGCAATTGTGCAAAACCAAGACACAGTTACATTTATTTAATCTTAACGATTAGAGAAGGTACGGCCCCATATTGAAAAAGACATGGCTCAAAAAGCGTGCTACATTGCCCCTTTCTGGTAAAATGAAGAAGAAACATGGATAATCATATTCAGCCAATGACCTCCTGAGAAGTTTCATTTCTTACTGAAGGAGTTCCCAAACTCACAAATAAATTAGCAGCAGAAATCCAACAAATACTTTAACACATTTAACAAAATCCAAGACTAATGAACTAAACTCCCCTCCTGAGTTTGAACTAGTTTCTAAGTGCCCAGACATGCACAGTGGCCAACAATTTTTTGTTGGTAAATATTTATTCGATGTAGAAATATCAACCAATTACTAGAAAAATCTTTATAATTAATCAGAGATTTAACATAAACATAGAAGACCTTCGTGAAAAAACATAAAACGTACTACTATAAAATGTAGTATATATTAGCACTAAAGAGGGAAGAGGTATTATCCTGCACCTTTTTTGATCCTTATTGTTAATAAAGCAACAGCATCTATTAACATCTATTTGATTTCCATTTATTTAATGTGTGCTCAGTTTGTCTTTTCAAACTAAAATGTAAGCTCCTTGAGACAGGAATCATGTCTTTTACTCCTTTAATCCCTTCATTAGCATAACAAATATTAATAAAACTTTGTTATTTAATGGCCCTTAATCTGAGCACATGAATTAAAGGAAATGATACTTATTATTTTTATTAATTAAAGGGAGACAATGAATCACATGAAGGCAGGAGACAGGATTTTGAAATTTAAGAATCATCAGAGGTACTTGAGATCTCAACTCACTTTCTGGCTCAGAGGTTTAGATACATTTTGACTAAAAATATTACTGAAGAAGGCAGTTGAATTTAGCACAATCCTCAAGGAGCTAGCTCTCAGGGCACCAAGACCCTGCTGTTTCATCTTCTAATCTCCTCCTTTGCTAAAATAAACTGAAAGACCGAAACAGACAAATGTACATACCTACGTACATACATGCGAGCGTATACAGACCTCCCTGCATAACCCTCCGATACCACAGTCTGTGATCCTGCCAGGTCAAGCTAACTGCTCTGACATCACAGGACCTGCTTTTCTATGGTTTTGCACATTGCTACAAGAGTCACAACTGAGTAGAGAAGGAAATTAATGTTATTGAAGATTACCACCACGTCACCTGGTGAAGGTCACGCTGCAGAGCCTGGTGTTTTATGCTGAATAACCACCTTCTCCTATTTCTAACCAACAGCATCTCTGTGAGGCCAGGCAGCCTGACTACAGACCAGGAAGAGCACGGTCCCCAGAGTCTCTCAGGACTGTCACTCATTACTAATTCTAATAACGGTTGTATCTGTGACAGCCAGAGAGGGAGGAAGATGATTTTCCATTTAGATAACATGTACACATCGTTGTTAAAATATAGCTATAAAAAAAATCCTGAAATTGTTTTTGAGAGTTTAGTCTTCGCACTTTCAGAAAAGAATGTATGTGAAACCTATGAATGTATTTCTGTGTGTTCCTGGGTTCAAATGCCCTTCTCATTCTCAGAGAGAGTGAAAACCAAGATCTGAATTTACAGATGCTGAGAAACGTGGCACTGTGAGACCACTAGGAGAAGCTCTTCAGTGACAGCCACACCTAGTGTATAAAAAACCTAGACAAACAGTCCAGCCTCTATTCGGCCATTCATTTCACTCCTTGACATTTGTAGTAAATTAGTGTGAGCACCAAATAATTAAATGTAAAGTAAAAAAAAAAAACCCAACATTCTGGATGAAAACAATTTCAAGGGTAAACACTGGTCATCAACGTGGCTGGAGACACATAAAAGGTGCTGTGTCTGCTCAGGGACATGTGCTTCCTATGACATGCCCTAAGGCTCCCAACCTGCAGCCCATTTAGAAATGGAAAGCGCTCTGCAGCCAAACCCTGACTTTTTAAAATGTCACCGGGGAGTCAGCTGCACTGAGACAGTAAGTGCTTACATTATAATGATTGTTTCTGTATGACAGCCCGAATTCATAGACTCATGACAGCAAAACACACAGTCATTCTGTGTTAATACAGGACACCACCACTTACACTACGCACGCCCAAGGCACTGCTCTCATGTACAACACATCAAGTAAAAATAAAAAAAGGCTCTAAGAAACCCATCTCATGAGTTCATGAACTACTGCTGCAGCCAAGCGGCACTGCGCCCGTCTGGTGCAATTCTAAGACAGTAACTCTTTACAGCAATGAGAGAATTGATTATTAAATCTATCCTTTAAAGAAATAAACAAGAGCCTTTGCATGGTAAAGACAGATCTGAGCAAACCGCTTTAAGCTCCCCATGTGCTTTTACCCTCTCTTTCCACTAACAGTTTCGTAGTTACGAAGAAATACCTTCATCCTCCGTATGCCCAGGTAGAAAGCAGCACAGTCATAGTAGCTGATGAATCAGAAAATATGTCTGAGAAATATAATACAGGATTCGTTTGTGTCCATGGTCCATGTTAAGAAGACAATTCAGAGAGCTCTGAACCAAATGAATTAAGTAAATACCCTCACAACCACAGGTTTTTATAGAACATATGTTTCTCGTAAGTAAAACCTTTTAAACAAAATTTGGTAATTATTTTAAAAGAGAATATTGCCATGCATAGTGAACAAACTTTATGGGAAGGCTTTAACATTAAAACGGAGTTTTTAAAGAAAGCCATTTTCCCCTTGTCTATGTCTATAAGGATGCAAACACAATCGAAAACACATTACAACTGGAAAAAACTATATTAGAATAAACATAGTTAATTCTAGAGTTAGAATAAGTCCCACTACTTTACAGCTATGTATTTATTCTTCAACGACCGTATATACAATATTGTACAAATCTTGGTGCAACAAAATAAAAATGAAACACCAATATGTCACCTGAATTTCAACTGTTGCCAACTTAAAACTCTCAGAAGTCTATATCATGATTTTTTTAAATTAAAAACTTTAAATTTTACACTGAAAGAAGTTACCAAATGAGTACAATGAGTTCCTATAAATCCCTTAGCTTACCTCCCCTAGTGTTCACATCTTTTATCACCATACTATAATTATCTAGAAGCACTTCACGTGGTACCACACTATTAGCTAAAGATCTTATTTGAATTTCACCACTGTTTTTCTTTCTTTCTTCCATTCCAGGATCTCACACTGCCTTTAGTTATTTCTCTTAGTCTCCTCCAGCCTATAAAAGACCCTCAGTCTTTCCTCATGTTTATGACCTTGACGCTTTTGGAGAGTACTGCTCATGACATTGATATGTTTCATTTCTGGCGCTGTTTACCTTGATTACTTGGTAAAAGTTGGGTGTCTACCAAATCCCTCCAATATAAAATGACTATTTTGCCCTTTGTAGTTGTATCTTGGGGAAGATATCTGAGACTATGCAAATCCTGTCTTCTCTCAAACTTGCGAGCACTAATTTAAGCATCCATTAGAGAACCCTGTCTGTAACGTTTATTACAATACTATTTGTAAGAATGATTCTTTATTCCCTTCTTTCCTTCTGCATTTATTGATGGAAATCTACTTGTGAGGAAGAACTAGCTCTTCTTCCCCATTTGCGTATGTATTTATAAGACTATTCGTTTCTATCCACAAAAACTCATTGTAGAAGGCACACTACAGGATGACTTCCAGCAAGTCACATCCTTGTGTAATCCCCACTTCTTGGTTGAGGGCAGAACTTGTGACTTGGCTTTAACCAAAGAATATAACAAGAGCAATGAAATACCACTCCTAATATTACGTTACATGGCAAAATTAAAGGAATTTTACAGACACAATTAAAGTCCCTAATCGGCTGGCTTTGAGATCACCAAAAGGGTGATGACGATGTGCAGACCCGACTTTGAAAGAGGACCCAGGCTTCTCTGAGCAGACAGTGCTTCCAATGGCCTCGAAGAACGAAGCTCCCATGATGAGAACTGAGCCACATGGCAAGGATAGGCAGCCTCCAGAACTTGAGGGCCTCACTTCTACAACCACAGGAAATTAATTTTTCCAACAATCTGAATGAGATTGGAAGCAGATTCTTCCTAGTTGAGCCTCCAGGTGAGAAGACAGACACTCTGCAGGCTTAGGAGGCCCTGAGCAGAGGACCTAACTAGGCTGCGCCTGGATGCCTCGCCATGGAAACTGTGAGACAGTGATGTGTGTTGTTTTAAGCTGCTAAGTGTGTGGTAATTTGTTAAAACAACAAAAAATGAATACACTCATTGATATATATTTTATTCCATGGGTTAACATGCAATATTGACATTATTATTTTTGCTCAAATCGCTCCACCGTTGGCCATCAGAAGCTCCTTCAAATCCTTAGTTTTTGGAATCATAGACACTGCAGGCTCATTTTGCATTTTTCCTGACCTAGCCCTGTTATCAACCACTTCTCCTAGGAGTGCTGGTTCCTTTTACCGGAAGATGATGTTCACGGACTAAGATCAGGGCACTAGGGTCTGCTCATTATTTCTGGGGTGTTATTGCTTCTAGGCCCTCCTAGTGAACAGAAGTAGGAAATACACGTATGTACACTAACCCATACATATATGCATATCTATATTTCAGTATTTGTGTGCGGAACCGTGAGCTTATGCCAATACCTCTGATTCCAATCCAGAATTGGAGGGTGTATTGTAGCCTTCCTTCTTTCCTTATTATGAGTTCTTTTCATAATAGTTAGAAACCCTGTTCTCATTATCTAAATCAATTTACTAATTTATTCAATTCTATTATACACACAAAGTAATTTCAGAATTACTAATCTACATCACTGTGAAAAACACAGAGCCATTTGTTAGGACTTCTTGCCATTTTGCATTCCCTTTACACCTTGATTGGCTTTAATTGTTCTGATATTCAGGGGGGTATGTGAAGCACTTCTGTGGTTCCGTAAGTCACAACGATACAAAAAGATACACGTCCAAGAGTCAGTCCCTCCTCAACCCTGCTGCCCTATTTCCATTTCTCCTTCTTTCCATTTCTTTCCAGCTGCCCTCTATAATAAGCAATCTTTGTAGGTTTTGGCTTATCTTTGCTACATATTTTTTTCATAAATGAAAGAATACCTGTGTATTCTCTTATATTATTTTACTCCTTACTTGAAGGGTAGCCTATCCTAGACAGGTTTTGGGCTTTGCTTTTCCACTTAACAACATATCCTGAAAAGTACATTCTGTAAGTACTTTTATAACATTTTTCATTTGAGGAATAGATATATGGCATTCCTTTGTGTGAATATTCCATAGTTTACTCAACCACTTGCCTCTGTATGGGCATTTACGTTGTTTCCAATCTCCTGTGTATGTATTTCTGTATTGTTGAGATCTATCTTTAGGGTAAATTCCTTGAAGTAGGATTGATGGGGCAAAAAAAAAAAAAAAAAAAAAAAAAAGTAAATTTCCCTCTGTGAAGCTCTGAACCAATTTAAATTCTCACTAGCAGAGTCTGAAGGGTCTGTCTCTCTCTGACGTCACTAACAAAGTATGTGGGCATTTAAAACATGTTTGTCAGTCTTATATGTGAGAAACAGTATCTGAGATTTTTGAATTTGCTTTCCTGATTCTGAGTGAGTTTGACCACCTTTTCATTTTGAGAGATATAAAAATATATCTTCTGGTTCATTGCTGGTTCATGTCTTTACCACATTTTTCAGTCTGGGTTTTTAGCACTTTTGTCTTGAAGTTTTTAAGAATTCTTTATATATCAGGGATGTTAGCCTTTTCTCTATGGTGTAAGTTGTGACCGTTTCCTCCTACTTTGTCAATTGTCTTTGGATTTTATGATGTCTTCTGTAGTGGAACTTTTTTTTTTTTTTTTTAAACAAGGGGCCAAATTTATCAATCTTTATTTTTATTGCCTCTGGATTTTGTGTCCCAGTTAGAAAGTTCTTTTCTGCACCAAGGTTAGAGGGGAATTCACCCCAGTTTTCTTCAAGTACATGAATGGTCTCAACTTAATCTACTGGGAGTTTATTTTTGTGTGTGACAAGATAGAGATAACATTTTATCTTTTGTGATCAATTTTTAAGATCTACT
Source organism: Ursus americanus (assembly GCF_024610735.1). Lineage (NCBI taxonomy): Eukaryota > Metazoa > Chordata > Mammalia > Carnivora > Ursidae > Ursus > Ursus americanus. The sequence goes on along the minus strand of NC_142137.1, from coordinate 66,147,017 downwards.
CATATAGCATGTTTTAATGTCTATTAAAGCTAGCTCTCTAACCCCTCAACCTACTTTTTCTTTTTCAGTGTTTTCTACCATATTTATTTTTTCTACATGAGCTTTAGTATCATTTTGCCTATATAAATAGCTTGTTAATATTTTTACTGGGATTACGAAGATATTATAATTTAAGGAGAATGGAGAACTATTGAGTTCATCCTGTTCAAAGAACAGGAGACATATTTCATTGTTTATGTCTTCTTTAGTTTCTTCCAAGTACATAAAAGTTTTGTGCATTTTATGTTAAATTTATTCCTGAGCATTTACTCTTCTTTGTTGCTATTACAAATGGGATTTTCTCTAATGGTATGTCTTTTAACTGTTTATTGCTCATGTAGAGGAAGGCTATTGCTTTTATTTTTCATTTTGTTTTTTCATCATCATAAGGGTACTCTTTAATACCCATTTCCAATTCCTCCACACTGCTACCAACCCACCCTGCGGTACCATCAGTTTATTCCCTGTAGTTAAGAATCTATTTCCTGGTTCTTAGTTTTCTCTTTGGAATCTGCTTCTTAGTTCTCCCTTGGAAAAAAGAACTTTATTTTCCCCTTTGCTCATTTGTTTCTTAAAGTCTACATATGAGTGAGATCATACGGTTTTGTCTTTCTCTGACTGACTTAATTCATTTAGCATTATACTCTCTATCCATGTTGTGCTGAAGGGCAAGATTTCATTCTTTCTTCTGGCTGAATACTATTCCATTGTATGTATATACCACATCTTCTTTATCCATTCATCTACTGATGGACCCTCGGGCTGCTTCTATAGTTTGGCTATTGTAAATAATGCTGCTATGAACACAGGAATGCATGTATCCCTCTGAATTTGTGTTTTTGTATTTTGGGAGTAAATACCCAGCAGTGTGATTCTTTGATCGTAGGATAGTTCTATTTTAACTGTTTTGAGGAACTTCCATACTGTTTTATATAGTGACTGCACCAGTTTGCATTCCCACCAACAGCGCACGAGAGTTCCCGTTTCTAAACATCCTCACCAATACCCGTTATTTCTTGTGTTGTTGATTTTAGCCATTCTGACAGGTATGAGATGATACCTCATTGTAGTTATGATTTGCATTTCCCTGATGATGAGTGATGTTGAGCATCTTTTCATGTGTCTGTTGGCCATCTGGATGTCTTCGCAGAAATGTCTGTTCATGTCTTCTGCCCATTCTTAACTGGATTATTTATTTTTTGGGTATTGAGTTGTATCAATTCTTTGTATATTTTGGATACTAACCCTTCATCAGATATGTCATTTGCAAATATCTTCTCCCACTCAGGAGGTTGCCTTTTAGTTTTGTTGATTGTTTCCTTCACTGCACAGAAAGTTTTTATTTTGATGTAGTCCCAATAGTTTATTTTTGCTTTTATTTCCCTTGCCTGAGGAGACATATCTAGAAAAATGCTGCTAACAGCCGATGTCGGAGGGATTACTGCCTATGTTCTCTTCAAGGATTTTTATGGTTTCAGGTCTCACATTTAAGTCTTTAATCCATTTCGAGTTTATTTTTGTGGATGGTGTAAGTAGTCCAGTTTCATTCTTTCACAGGTGGCTGTCCAGTTTTCCCAACACCATTTGTTGAAAATATGTTTTTCCCATTGTATATTCATTCCTCCTTTGTCAAAGATTAATTGACCATACAATTCATACAATTGCGGGTTTACTTCTGGGTTTTCTATTCTGTCTCACTGATCTATGTATCTATTTTTATGCCACTACCATACTGTCTTGATTACTACTGCTTTGTCATATAACTTGAAATTTAGAATTGTGATGCCTCCAAGTTTTGTTTTTCTTTTTCAAGATTGCTTTGGCTATTCAAGGTCTTTTGCGGTTCCATACAAATTTTAGGATTGTTTGTTCTAGTTCTGTGAAAACTGTTGTTGGAATTTTGACAAGGATTGCATTCAATCTGTATAGTGCTTTGGATAGTAGAGACATTTTAACTATATTCGTTCTTCTGACCCATCGCCATGGAATGTCTTTACATTTCTTTGTGTTGTCTTGAATCTCCTTTATCGGTATTTTATAGTTTTCAGAGTACAGGTCTTTCACCACTTTGGTTAAGTTTATTCCTAGATATTTTATTGCTTTTGGTGCAATTGTAAATGGGACTGTTTTCTTAGTTTTACTTTCTGCTACGTCATTATTAATATATAGGAACATAACAGATTTCTATACATTAATTTTGTACCCTGTGACTTTACTGAATTCATTTATCAGTTCTAATAGTTTTTTGGTGAAGTCTCCAGGGTTTTCTATACATAGTATCATGTCATCTGCAAATAGTGAAAGTTTTACTTCTTCCTTACCAATCTGGATGCCTTTTATTTCTGTATGTTGACGAACTGCTGTGGCTAGGACAGCAATTCTGTATCATGTTGAATAAAAGTGGTGAGAGTGTGGGGTGCCTGAGTGGCTCAGTCGTTAAGCGTCTGCCTTCTGCTCAGGTCATGATCCCAGGGTCCTGCGATCGAGCCCAGCATTGGGCTCCCTGCTCAGAGGGAAGCCTGCTTCTCCCTCTCCCACTCCCCCTGCTTGTGTTCCCTCTCTTGCTGTGTCTCTGTAAAATAAATGAATAAAATCTTAAAAAAAAAAAAAAAAGTAGTGAGAGTGGACATTCTTGTCTTGTTCTTGACCCTTGGGGAAAAGCTCTCAGTTTTTCCCCATTGAGTATGATGTTGGCTATGGGTCTTTCAAATAAGGACTTTATCACGTTGAGGTATGTTCCCTCTAAACTTACTCTGTTGAGAGTTTTTATCATAAATGGATGTTGCATCTTGTTACATGTTTTTTCTCTGACTACTGAAATGATCATATGGCTCTTATACCCTTATTGCTGTGACATATTCACATTGATTGTTTTGTGAGTACTGGACCACATTTGCATCCTGGGAATAAATTCCACTTTGTTGTGGTATGTGATTTTTTAATGTATTGTTGGGTTGGGTTGGCTAATATTTTGTTGAGGATTTCTCCATCTATACTCATGAGAGATATTGGCCTGTATTTCTCTTCTGTTGTGGTGTCTTTATCTAGTTTTGGTATCAGGGTGATACTCGCTTCATAGAATAAATTTGGAAGTTTTCCTTCCTCTTGTATTTTTGGAATAGTTTAAGAAAAATGGGTATTAATGGGTAAGAATGGGAATTAAGAAGAATGGGTTCTTTAAATGTTTGGGAGAATTTGCCTGTGAAGCCACCTGGTCCTGGACTTTTAATTTATTGTGAGTTTTTTGATTACTGATTTAATTTCATTGCTGGTGACTGGTCTGCTCAGATTTTCTATTTCTTCCTTCTTTAGTTTTGGTAGGTTTTACGTTTCTAGGAATTTATCCTTTTCTTCTAAGTTGTCCAATTTGTTGGCATATAGGTTTTCATAATCTTGTTACAACTGTTTGTACTTCTATGGTGTTGGCTATTATTTCTCCTCTTTCATTAGTAATCTTGATTAGTTGGGTACTTTTTTTTTTAATGGGTCTAGCTAGGGGTTTATCAGTTTTGTTGATTTTTTTCAAAGAACCAGCTGCTGGTTTCATTATCTTTTTTTAAGTTTCTACAGCATGTATTTCTGTTCTAATCCTTATTATTTCCTTCATTTTGTGGGTTTGGGTTTTGTTCATTCTTTTTTCCCTAGTTCCTTTAGGTGTAATGTTAGGTTGTTTATTTGAGATTTTTCTTGCTTCTTGAGGTAGGCCTGTGTTGCTGTAAACTTCCCTCTTGCAACCTCTTTTGCTGCATCCCAAAGATTTTGGATCATTGTTTTCATTTCCATTTGTGCCCATGTTAATTTTTTATTTCTTCTTTGATTTCTTAGTTGACCCATTCATTGTTTAATAGCCTGTTATTTAACCTCAATGTATTTATGCTCTTCCCAGATTTTTCTTATGGTTGATTTCTAGTTTCATAGACTGTGGTCAGAAAAGATACATAGTACGACTTCAATTTTTTTGAATTTGTTGAGACTTGTTTTGTGGCCTAATATGTGGTCTATTCTGGAAAACTCTGTGTGCACTTGAAAACAATGTGCATCCTGCTGTTCTGAATATATCTTTAAATCCATCTGGTCCAGTGTCTGAATATGTCTTTAAATCCATCTGGTCCGTTGTGTCATTCAAAGCCACTGTTCCCTTGTTGATTTTCTGGTTGGATGATCTGTCCACCAATGTAAGTGGGGTGTTAAAGTCCCTTATTAGTGTTGCATTGCTATTACCTTTTTTATGCTTGTTATTAGCTTTTATGTATTTGGGTGCTCCCATGTTGGGTGTGTAAATGTTTACAATTTTATATCCTCTTGTGGGATGGTCCCCTTTATTATTACACAGTGTCCTTCTTTGTCTCTTGTTACTATTTTTGTTTTGAATTCTATTTTATCTGATGTAAGTATTGCTATCCTGGCTTACTTTTGGCATCCATTTGCATGATAAATGTGTCTCTATCCCCTTACTTTCAATGTACAGGTGTCTTTTGGTCTGAAATGAGTCTCCTGTAGGCAGCATAGAGATGGGTCTTTTTTTTATTTACTCTGTCACCCTGTGTCTCTTGATTGGAGCATTTAATTCATTTATATTCAAAGTAATTATTGGTAGGTATGTATTTATTGCCATTTTGTTACTTGTTTTGTGGTTGTTTCTATAGATTTTCTGATTCTTTCTTCTCTTGCTCTTTCATGGTTTGTTGGCTTTCTTTACTGATATACTTGGATTCTTTTCTTTTTATTTTTTGTATATCTATTACTGGTTTTTGATTTGTGGTTACATTGGGTTTGTATATAACATCTGCACATAGCAGTCTATATTAAGTTAATAGTCACTTAAATTTGAGCTCACTCTTTATTCCTCTTGCCCCTATGTTTTAGGTATATGGTGTCATAGTACATCCTTTCATTTTATGAATCCTTTGATTGATTTTTGATTGAATTTTTTATGAATCCCTTGATTGATTTGAGAAACTCTTTATCCCTGCTATTCTAAATGATAGACTTGATGGATAGAGTATTCTTGGCTGCAGAATTTTCCCTTTCGGCACTTTGAATATATCATGCCACTCACTTCTGGCCCATGAAGTTTCTGCTGTAAAACCTGCTAATAGCCTTATGGGGTTCCCTCATAAGTAACTGTCTTCCTTGCTCTTGTTGCTTTAAATTTTTTTTGTTTATTGCAGGCTTTTTGCCATTTTAATTACTGTGCATCTTGGTGTGGACCTCCTTGAGTTGGATTTTTGGGGGATCTCTGTGCCTCCTGGGTCTGGAGCTCTGTTTCCTTCTCTGGATTACGGAAGTTTTCAGCTATTATTTCTTCACATCAATTTTCTGCCCCCCTTATCTCTCTCTTCTTCTTCTGAGATCACTATAATGTGGGTGTTATTACATTTGATGGAGTCACTGAGTTCCCTAAGACTATTTTCAATTTGCATAATTTTCTTTCCACTCCTTTGGTCAGTGTGGTTACTTTCCATTATTCTGTCTTCTAGGTTGTTAATTCGATCCTGTGCTTCATCTGGCTTGCTATTTATTCCATCAGGTGTATTTTAAATTTCATTTATTGTATTCTTAATTTCGATTGGTTCTTTTTACCTCTGTGTTAAGGGTCTCACTGATGTCCTCCACTTTTTTCTCCAGTCCAGTGAGTATCTTTATGATGAATGCTTTAAATTTTCTATCAGGCATATTACTTCTATCCATTTTGCTTTAGTCTCTTGCTGTGGTTTGATTCTATTCTTTCATTTGGAAGATGTTTCTCTGTCTCTCCATTGTGTCTTACTTTCTGTGTCTGTTTCTGTGTGTTAGGAAAGTCAGCTGCTTCTCTTATTCTTAACGATATTACCCTTATGAAGAAGAGGTCCTGTAGTGCCCTGCAGTGCAGTGTCTCCTGATCCCCAGGGACTGGCACTTCAGGGAGTGTCTCCTATGTGTGTTGCCTATGCTCTGCTGTTGAGTCTTGGCCTCTTTTACCTTTAATCCGTGTCCACAGAGACTCTCTTTGCATATTATGGGCAGCAAGGTGTGCAGCGGTTTGCCTGCAAAACGACATCTGTCCCTACTGGAACTGAGGTCCCGTAAGATGCACAGGTCAGGATATGTGAGGTTGGCAGGGTTTGCACCAGTCTTTGTGGGGGGGGGAGGGGCCCATTGCTAGGGGACTCAGGGGAGCCTAACTGGGAAGGGCAGATCCATGGAAGTGCAGTGGGGTGGGGCTTGGTGCAAGCACGTTAGGTAAAAAGTGTCAGTGTTGGGCTGGTTACTGCAGGTGGCCACTGTTTATGCTGGGGGGCCAGGAAGAGAAATGGTGCCTGTTCCTTTGTTCCTGGAGAGGTCTCCCTGGGTTCCCAGTCTCTCTGCGCAGCACTCTGAGATAAGCAAATCACTCTGCCTCCCATCTGTCCCCAGTGTTTTTCAAATTGCCAGTTCTATGCTGTATCTTCATGGGCTGTTTGTCCTGCTGTCTCCTTAAGGGTGGGGACTCCACTTCCTAAAGCCCTCCAGGCTCTCCCAGAGCTGACCCAGCTGACTTAAAATTCCAGGCTTTAAGTCCAGCTGGCTTTCAGAACACACAAAATTTAGCCCGTCTCTTTTACAAAGGCAAATATTATGGAAATTAATCCTCCCTGTTTGTGGGCTCCTGGGGTGCAAGTCTGTATCCTGCCCTCTCCACACCGCAGACTCCATCCCCATGGAGGAGGGCCATGGTCCCAGACCTTGTCTTCATTCTTCTGTCTTCTTCAATGTGGCCTCTTCCCTGCCTTCAGTTGTGGGGTCTATTCTGCCAGTATTCCAGTTTCCTGGGTTATTTATGCCAATATGGGTGTTATCGAGCTGTACCCTGGGACAAGGCAAGCTTAGGGTCCTCCTACTCTGCCATCTTCCCAGCCAATTTTTTTTTTAATTGAAGTACAGTTGACACATAATGTTATAGGCTATTGCTTTTTGTATGTTAATTTTATATCGTGCCACAACACTGAATTCTTCTACAGTTTGAGTTAATTTATCATTGATTCTCTGGGGTTTTCCAGGTTTACTATTACATCATCTGTAGACAATTTTATTTCTTCTATACCCATTTTTATGCCTGGGAGTTCTGTCTTAATTGCACTGGCCAACATCTCCAGAACATTGCTGAGTGGTAGTGCAGACAGTGGAGACAGTAGTAGCGGAGACAGTGCCTTGCTTGTATTTTAGTGGAAATGTCTTTAATGATTCCCCACTACATAAGATACTGGTTTTTAAACTAAGGCATATATACTTTACCATGTTAGAAAGTACCTTCAATTTCTATTTCACTGAGTGTTCTTATCATGATTGGGTATTGAATTTTATTAAAGAAGATATTTTTCTGCAAATTTATTTCCATTGTAAATAATATTAATGCAGTTGTTAATAATGAACCAACCTTGCATTCCTGGAATAAATTTCACTTAGTCATGTTGCACTATTTTCTTAATGCGCTGCTGAATTTTGTTTGCTAATACTTTCCTTGGGAATTTTTACACTAGGATAGATTTTGAGTGATGTTTTTCTAATTAAAAAGAGCTGTTGAGAACTGGATCAAAATAATCATCAAAGTAAACATTTCTAGTAAAAAAAAATATTGGGATTTTAGTATATAACAGAATTGGGAGAAAAGAGGCTAATACGTATATGTCTTATAAACCAGCACACATCCAGCAATGCATAACTTAACAGCGTTTAGACTGAGATATGAATATAGTATAGCTTGGTGTAGTTCACAGAGGAAGATGGTGGGACAGTCAGTACTAACAACTGCTAAGTTCTTACCGGTGACAGAGTCCTAGCACTCACCTAAATTCTTATTTTACCTTTCTGTTTTACTGTTCATCTCATCTCACTAAAATTCAAGTTCCAGTATACAGAGAATTGTCTGTTTTGTTCCCCACTATGTCTGCTGAACCAGACATATTGTAAGCATTCAATAAATATTTGTTGAATAAGTAAAGGTGTGACAGATTACCCCAAGCCCAGACTAATAGTTAAGTAAACCTTTAGTTATCAGGAATCACATAGTTTTATTATTGTAGATCAGGGATAGGCAAACTTTTTCTGTAAATTGCCAGATAGTAAATATTTCAGGCTTTGCAGGCCATATGTTCTCTGTTGCAACTATTCAACTCAGCTGTTGCAGTGCAAAAGCACCATAGATAATACATAAACAGAATAGCATAAATAAAACTTTATTTACAAAGACAGGTGGTGAGCTGGATTTAGCCCAAAGGTGGTAGTTTGCTAACTCCTGTTTTAAGTGACAGTATCAGTAAAAAAGAAACATTTCAGGGCCACTTGCTCAAAAAGTCAATAAACATCAAATGGTATTTATTAACAACCGCAATGACATATAAACCCGACACACTCTCCCATACCGAACAAAGAGGACGACATAAATAAATGTCAGGAACAGAATTTGGTTTGTGTCGTTTTAAAATCAGATGCAGTGCTGGGTGCACTGGCTTCCTCAGTACTTAATGCACAGTTCTAAGATTTAAATGGTAATTGCATTTAGCAGGTAAACTGTTAGCTAAGTGATGCTTTTTGCAGTTTTACTTTCTCAACTTTTTTGGCCAGACCAAAATAAACAAACAGATCAGAATTACTGGCGAGATGCAATCATGTAAGTTGTACTCTATTACTGTTGTGTTGGGGGAGGAGAGAATAAACACGAGATGAATAGCATTCCCACATTAATCCTCTATTGAGGCTAAACTTCCTGGGTTAATTCCTTTCTAAATTACTACAGCATACAACTACAGGAATTCAATCAGAACAAAAACACTAACTCTGAACTACGACAGCCTCTGGCAGACAAATCACTCATCTTTTTTCAAGTAATACTGTGCTATCTTAATATGCAATACTAATAGGCAAAGAAATACCCAGAAATTCCATTTTTCAAAAGTTGTAGCAGTCAGAGAAGAAGCGTTTCTTCCATCACACTATTGCAGCCAAAAAAATTTTAAAAATTAAAAAAATAATAATCAACAAAAGTAAAAGGTTTTAGTTCTCTAAGATGAAACAGTGATATCATTAATCAACATGGCAACACTGGATTTGAATGACAGCTCCTTTGCCAGGAATCCATTCTCTCCTTCCAGTTTTGCCTCGTTAGCTGACTTTGGGCAAAAGGGGATGAAGGGAGAACAACATCCGGAGTGTGTGTCTGTCTTCCAAGTTCTGATGCAAGTAGGAGATGGCTGTGCTGGAATGTAAATAATTGAAGTACAAAACCACTGAGTCCTTACTATGGAGAAGGACATGTCTTCCCTGAGATTCCTTCATTAGCCATCCAAGGGGACTGGCTTCTTAAAATTAACATGGAATGACATGTTAAACCACAGAAGCCTCGGCAATTTTGCTGTCCAATCTTCCTCAATAAGGATGTGTAAGGTACATGGGGAATCATGGGATGTTTGATAGCAAAGACTTGGGGCCTATTCATAAATTCCCTGAAATTAACAAGGGTCAGAAAGGCTTATTGTTAGAAAAAAGTAGGGTCTGTGAATTCATGTGAATTAAACTGCTAAGTGGTTGCTGTGGAATTTTGAGAAGAAATAGGAAGTATTTCCTGTCACTTTACTAACAACCCTACTATGATGAAGTTCTTTCCCTGGAATGCTGCGACAAGATCAATACATATTTCATCGTTTTTAACAATTAGGAATTGAGTTATTCTTCTACTCTTCAAGAATTTTTGTAGGCAACACTAACTTTAGTGAGGAGTTTAAAAAAACCCACATTGTAGAAATTACTCCTACTAATTACCAATATGTCACGACCAAGATCAACTTTCATCTTGCACGTCCCTCTATTATTCAATTCTGTTGCATCCAAAACTAAGATCTTGGGATATTTTATTCTGATGTTATCCTCATACCTTCTTCATGTTATAGAAATCAGCTCTTTCTCAAATCTTTAAAGCTAAGTATGGGCTTTACCTGCCACAGTCTGACTTTATAACTCTTGTGGAGGACGTATTTCTTATACTCTGCCAATCCAACTGGTAAGAGCACTAGAACTTCTTACTGTGGGCTGTATTCACAGAAGTTATTTCTTTAATTTCTGAAACATGAAGTACCGGCTAGGATCTTTTCTTCTGCCATGAAAAAGGACAAATATGATTTGGTTCAGAGAGGACACTGGTGGGTTGTGTAGCTGGACTCCAGATCTGTGGTAATCTTCGGACATCTCATCTAAGATAGTAACCAAACCAGCGTGTGTGGTAAGACAGCACAGCTCTCCAATTTGAGCAGCAAAGATATCACTAGTCATTTTCCTTAGTGAACTTTAAATAACTGCATAAGGCCTAATGGCAATAGTGTGCGTGAAAAACGAGTTTTCAATAACGCACATATTCATCAAATTTCCTCATCTTAAGCATTTATTTAAATGAGCTAGAAAATCCACAAATTACTTTGAGTTTGGTATCTTTCTCTCAGCGTTTTCTAGTTCATTTGCTTCAAGAAAGGAAACTTTAATATACGCCAAAGCAGACATTTCAAATACAGAATCTGCTCGGGTCCCAGCTTAGCGGATACGGTTACGACTTTTATCTCCAGTGCCTGAATGTGGACATGCGGTACTTCATGTTATTTGGTGTTGCCTTGGGTTTAGAGGGTGGGAGAGCAGCTGTGAGCAGACCACCAATACAATTCTTCATCGTGAACGAACCCCATCTCAAACAAAAGCAGTATAAAACACAAACTAACACTTTCCCCCATCTGTGCCCTCCAGTGGGAACAAACCACGGCAACCTGGTCCTCCAACAACTTTAAAGAGTTAGCCTGAGCCTGGGAAGACAAACTCTTCCGTGTCCTATGGCTCAACTGTTCATTCACAGTAGCGTTAGATTTTCCTAAATCCTTACCCGAGATAATGCCAACTGCTGATGTGCCATTGGGTCCAAAAAATATATAGATCCATCAGCACAGTGGAGGTGTGCCTGACCTCTGTACTTCTGAGCCGTTAAGGGAATGAGGAAATTCCCAAGATGCCCCAAGCACGACAGAACCCAGAGAGGAGCCACACAATCTTCATTCTAAACACGCCACCAATCACCTGCTGGATTAAGCTTTTCAACTATTGGTCCTACTGTAGTCGGAGGGTTCGGAGTCTCTTTCTTACCCTCACTGCTAGCGTCCTGGGTAGAAGAGCCTCGAAGGCCTATCAGCTGACAAATCAGGAACAAGATGCAAACGCGGTGCCTTCTGTGGCAGAACGGCGCCTTCACAGGGGATTCACCACAAATGCTTCAGAGCTTTATTTGCTTTTATGACAGAGACCAACCTGGTATAATACATTATTATTTCATCTAGCCCACTGGATTCAAGCCAGAATGTTTCCAATTGCCCTCTTTTATTAATTAAATATACTAAAGTTACGTCATGTCTCTCACAAGGAAGTCAGCTCGATAGTCTGATTATCTGAAACTCACTCCAGGCCTTCTGGGTGGACCCTTTCTACAGAGAACTTAAGACAAGACCTGAACGGCTCTTGTAGGGACGCAACTAGTCGAGCCAGGAAATACAAGGCAACACCAATTTCTAGACTTTACTGTTCAGGTCACTATAAGCTTTGACTGAAGATAAACCAGCGTCCTAAAACATTTACATACAGGAGATTCTCAGCTTTAAAACAGAATGCTCGTAGTCTGGACTACTCCCAAGTAGCCTGGAAGGAGTGGGAAAGGTGGTTTCTGGTTTTACTGAAGCATGATTTTCACTTTTGCCCTATTGCCGCTGCCGGGCCTGAGCAATGTGGCTCCACGTGGCCGGCCATGCTCCGCCCAGCCCCGTTCAGTTTAGGTGGTCTGCACACCCCCCCCCCCCCCGATTACTCTGGTGAAGTGACTGAACTGTGGTTATGGAAAAAAAGAAATGGCCAGCAAATAAATGACAGAACTTCAGGGAAAGTCTATCAACTCTACTTCGTTTCAGGTGTGAAGACATGAATAGGAAATCGGTGACAGGACCAGAAATGTGATTTGGTTGAAAGCAGGAGCCACGTCCATCTTTGGGTGTCTTGGGCACCTCAGGAGGTCTCCCTTACGAACATCAGAGGCGCACTGAACGGTACCCACTACCGGACTGAAAATGTGCTCCCTGTCTATACTCAGCATTCTCATGGACACACCCTCTTTTCAACAGCTTTCCAGCTCAGGTATCCAATCCGAAGGTCTGTGGGGTACAGAAAACCCCCCTTGGGGTGGGGGAAGTATACGTGCGCTCGGACAGAACACAGCTTGGCCCAGGGAAGCGTAGCTTTGCGGCATTCTGTCGCCTCTAAGGAACTGGTAGGTTCTGAACTTGACTCATGCACGATACCAGACACAGAATGCGACACAGCTACCAGCCAATTCTGCTCTAATCCTTGCTTTGATGTAAGGTAAGAGGCAGGGGAGGGGAAAGCAGATCGAGCATGCAGTTTATATCTCTCTCACTAGGACAAATTAATAAAAACAAAACCTAATTTCCCCCCACTCTTACCCATTCTTATTCCTCCTCAATATTTTTCCTCTTTCTAAGATTCCTTTTTTGTTTGAGAAGCTTAATATTTGGCTGCCTTCTGAAGAAATGGGTATAGTGACAGATGAAAGACTTGTATTCATCGTATAATTCAGAATAAGGGAAAAATCGACTGCTGTGCATTTAAGATTCTAACAACCTTGCAATTTTGTATAGTCGTTTCCCCCACCCGTTCTTTTGAAGAAATCTGCTTTTATTCTGTTAATAACTAACCACAGTTGCAGCAGCATGGATCCGATTAGCAGTTCTTATGGTACAAAGGGGAGAGGAAAAAAAAAGCTGTGAACAGGGTTGCCAATTTGTCCACCTGGGCCCCCAGGAGAAAGATTAGATGAGGCGCCTGCCTGCTCCCTTTTTTCCACTTGATCGCTGCTCTGTGCTGCCTGATAGAGACGGGCCTTTTTAAAGCCAAGGCACTTTCTTTCCTTTAATAAAAGTTTCCTTTGCCTCCATCCTCTCTTGTCACGGATTTCTCATTCTGGGTCCCCACATGTCATGACAACTCTCAACCGCACACACGAGTAGCTGTGAAAAGTGCCACACGCTGATGCTTACTCACTGGAATCCCCCTGGATCCACACCAGAAACCCACACAGCCGTGCTCATGGGCCTCGCAGGGACCAACACCTGCTGGCCAGACCCAGAGGTGGTGCACGTGGTCAGCCCGCGGGCCTTTCTATGCCGCTTGCAGACGCACAGTAACAGGAAAAGATACACAACGTGGCTATTAAATATTAGAATTTGAGGAAAACAGCACAGTATCTAAAAATCTGGGACCAAGAGATAAAATACTGGTATTATAGGCAACATCGTTTCTATAGATTTCTTTTGCAGATATGGAATTGTCAATTTATGTATTACGATACTATGCTATTCTCTGAAGGCTTTAAAAATTCACTGCATCTATAATTACACTAAATCACAAATGCTTTTTTTTTGGTGATGAAACTTAAGATTTCTAAATTCTTGGCATAAAACTACTTTTAGGGGTGCCTGGATGGCTCAGTCAGTTAAGCGTCTGACTCTTTATTTCAGCTCAGATCATCATCTCAGGGTTATGAGATCGGGCTCCGCGCTGGGTGTGGAGTCTGCTTAAGATTCTGCCTCTCCCTCTGTCCCTTGCCCCCCATTTCTTTCTCCTCCTAAAAAAAACAAAAACAAAAATAAAAACACTACTTTTAAAATTGACAGAAGGCTAAAGCATCGCATTATGCTGAAGAACTTAAAGAAATGCAAGGCTTCTGACTGAAATCTCTACGTTCTAAGATGGACAGGCGATACTTTACGTGGCTTTGTGATTTTTATTTAGAGGTCCTAGGCCGGCCCCGGGGTGAGAGGCAGCAGCCGTGTTCTCAGCACTGTGCCGCTGAGCAGCAGAGTATGGCTAGGAATGGAAGCTGTCCACGGGCAAAGCGACACTCTCAGGGCTGATTACAGAGGGGTCTGGTGGGCCACGCCCAGGTCACATGGGGCCTCTGGTATGGGGGTCATTCTGAGAGTGCAGGATACGGACTGTGGAAACAAGGACAGGAGGGAAGATGTTCTGGACCATCTGCTCGTGGATTTTTTATCAATTCTTTTATTTCAGACTTCAAGTTAGTGTTCAGCAAGTACGTCTTTGAAATGTACGTTTTCCACACATTTTCATCTTCCTCTCCTTGTCACTTTCAAATACTACATTTTTAAAAGATCTTTTCTTTTTTTAATTTGAGGGAGAGTGAGAGAGAGCAGGAGCAGGGGGTAGGAACAGAGGAGAGGGAGAAGCAGACTCCCTGCTGAGTTAGGAGCCCAATGGGGGGCTCGATCCCAGGACCCCGAGATCATGACCTGAGCCAAAGGCAGATGCTTAACTGACTGAGCCACCCAGGCGCCCCTCAAATATCTTAAGCATAGCATTCCTGTGTTGCTGAAGCCCAGATTCTACTGTACTAGCTAACATTCCCCACTCCATGTTTGTTAGCCAATGCGGACACCACTTACTTAGGAGATGGGAATATTATCTGGGTAATGACAAAACTTCCCACAGCCAATCTGTTCTTAATCGGCCATTTTCTTGGAAAATAGGGTTAGTAGTAATAGATATTTCAAATAATGAGATGATGAAAAAGTTGGATATTGGACAATTTCAGAATTATGTTCTGATATTTATATGGCACAATTTCTGTGCACAATGGACTGAAATCAGACAGGGTCTACATATGCAGAGGTCTGGTTTAGACTGACACAGCTTACGACCACTATTTCGGTTCTATTTTTAAGGGAAAAGAAAGCAAAATAATCTGTTACAATGGAATCTCTTTCAGGAGAAAGAGAAATAGAATGACCCCATAAATTGTGAAATACAAAGGCACGAAGATGGCTTCCAGCCCACAGGAGGAAAGGTCATATAAGTAATCAATTTCAGAACTTACTTTTCTTGAGTTCCTGTTTATTCTAAGCAAACTGGAAGCTCTTTAATTTGGTCAGCATTTACTGAGTGTGTTCTGACTTGCCAGGCATTATGCTTGGCACCAGGGAAAAAAAGGAAGCAGTGCTCACTGCCTTTGACGGGCCCCTGGGCCACCTGGAGGACCACGGAGGGACAGTTGGACTCTGTCGCATGGACGGATCAGGAGGAGTTTACCAGGCTAGCAAGGGGCAGGAGGGACAGTCCAGGCAAGAAGAATTCAGCTCTAGGAGCAAAGAGCTGACATAAAATCACAATCAATAGTATTAAAACATGGAATACTGACCTAGTTCCCTCTATTTCTTTTTTAAAAAAATTATATATATATATGTTTTAATTTAAATTCAATTAGCCAACATATAGTACATCATTAGTTTCAGATGTGGAGTTCAATCATTTATCAGTTGGGTGTAACACCCAGTGCTCATCACAACACGTGCTGTCCTTGATGCCCGTCACCCAGTTACCCCATTCCCCTCCCACTCCCTTCCAGCAACATTCAGTTTTTTTCCTATAGTTAAGAGCCTCTCATGGTTTTTCCCTCTCTCATGACTTCCCATCCAGTTTTCCCTCCCTTCCCCTATGATCCTCTGCTCTGTTTCTTACATTCCACAGATGAGTGAAACCGTACGATAATTGTCTTTCTCTGATTGACTTATTTCGCTCGGCATAATACCCTCCGGTCCCAACCACGTCGATGTAAACCGTAAGTCTTCATCCTTTCTGATGGCCGAGTAATATTCCATTGCATATATGAACCACATCTTTATCAATTCGTCTGTATGGAGGTTCCTCAAGAAGTTAAAAACAGAGCCACCTTACAACCCAGCAATTGCACTACTAGGTATTTACCCCAAAGATACAAAGGTAGTGATCTAAAGGGGCACCTGCACCCCAATGTTTATGCAGCAGTGTCCACGATAGCCAAACTGTGGAAAGCTGAGATGTCCCTCTGTCTTCTTCTAATAAAAGGCACTGATGCCACATTAAAAAACCCCAAAACTATACACTGAGGTTCAGCTCTCAAAAAATACGAGTTTTTGTCTTTTTTCAAGTAGAATTTAAATGACATGATTCTTGGATTTTTGTGTGAAACAGACTTAAAGGAACAATTGTGAAACTAGGAATTCTATTAATATCTGAGTTAGGCCTGAGAATATAGCAGTTATTTTATCACAAGAATTTTCTTCCTGTGACATTATAATTTCAACTGAATCACAACGTATTTATAGAAAGGTCAAAAAAATGGCAATATGCTGCCCTAAAGAAATGAGCTCTTTATCCATAAAATTTCCTGTGACCAATACATACACAGACCCAACTCTTTCCAAAACATGCCCTCGGGACACCTTGAGGGAGGTGCTAAGCTGTCCTGGACACAGTTGGGTCTCTCCATATTCTAGAAACACTTTCTTGCGGGGCTTCCAGAACACGACACTCTCCCAGGTTTTCCACTTACACCACCGGCTGTTCCTCTCCCTATTCAGTCTCTACACTTCTCAGCACCCTAGGGTTCAGTCCTCAGAATTCTTCTCTCAGTATTTCTCAACCTTGGCTACACACGAGAATCACCTAGAGAGCTTTTAAAAAAGTACTGACGGAGGACCGCAGTCAGCCTTGTGAACTCGGGGCAGCTCTGGGGCTGGGCCTCGCACCCGTCTTCTCCCAGGATGTTCTGTCAGCCAGTGCTGGGAACCACTGATCTTCACTCATTTCCCAGGTCAGCAGTTCCCAGACCAGCAGCCTCAGCACCAACTAGGAACTTGCTGGAAATGCAAATTCTCCAGCCCTACCCCAAACCTACTGAATTGGGTGTGGGGCCCAGTCACCCGCTTTTCCAAGCCCTCAAGGTGACTTTGATGCAGGCTAGGTGTCCCAGGTAATGTCATCGAGAACCCTGATGACTCACAAACTTCCTTCTGCAGCTGAGATCTCTGCTCAGAATCCAGATTCTTCTTGGAACCAGCTGCCTATTCAAAATCTCCCTTTGGATGCCTAATAAACATTTCAAATGTCACATGTTCAAAACCAAACTCGTGATTCCCCCTTCAAAAACTTGTCTCTCCTTTGTCTTCCACTCTACAGAATCCGATCTTAGGGGTCAAAACTCTTCTGCCCCCTTCTGCTATGCACACACCCAGACATGACCAACCTCCCATAGGCTACTGAAGTAGCCTCCTAGCCAGTCTCCCCATTTCCACCCTCACCCCCTACAGTCCACTCAGCAGCCTATATTGGATCATGCCATTCTCTGCCTTCTCCACATGCCACGTGTCTTCCAATCAGACTTTAAATTCCTAAGTCCTAATCATAACCTACAAGCCCTTTATAAGCTGGCCCTTGGTTACTCTCTTAATCTAACTGCCTACCCATTCTGTCCCCATCTCCCCCTTTTTACTGTGCCCCAGCCCCAGTGACTTCCTTGTGTCTCCCCTGCCCAGCACACCACACACACTACTGATTCAGGGCCTGCGCGCTTGCTCGTGGCTCTGCGGGGATACCTCTCTCCCAGACATTTGCATGGCTTGCTTTTGCCCTTCGTTCACTGAGCTTCTAAGAGACACCTTCCCCAATCACTGCTATCTAAAACGAGCAACCTGATTTTTCCCCTCACAATACCTGACAATAAATTATATACTTCTTTGCTCACTTCCCAGCTTTCCCACTAGAATTTAAGTTTCATGAGGACAGGGCCCTTCGTCATTCATGTTCCACGCATTTTCCCCAGTTCGTAGAAACATGTCCACAGCAGAAGATGTATTCAGTACTTGGCTGAATTAATGAATGAAAGAGAACGATAGACAAGGACGGAAGGAAAATGCGCAGCTGGGCCAGCTGGCCTTCCTCAGGAAAGCACCTGATTTATCCAATAGCAGAAGTACAACATGCTACTTTTCAAAAAGCCACCCAATGAATTAATACATTTGGCATCCTCAGCAAGGTCACATTCTTGGCATTCGGCTATATGCATTTAATGCAGTTTGCAAGTACAAACTCCTATGTCACTTTCTGTTTGGAAGGGAGAATATCAACATTAACAATCCCTGGTTATATCATTTATAAACATGCAGATGTGAATTATTAAAGATTAATGCATTTTAGGATTGGTGTCGGCATTCCGTTTGTCTCATGCCGAAACCAATTCTGTTCTTCATTAGTCAATGACAACCCATATCACCCTGTTATGGAAGAGAAATCAAAGGTGCAAGGGTGTGAGCTGAGAGTAAGTCATGAAACTGATTAGTAAGAGACTTAACGGCTATAATCAATCAACACATCATCATAATCCTGGCTCCACGGCTATCGGAACATAGAGAAATAAACATAACACCCGCTGTAAAAGCGGTTTTGTTCCCTTCACAACTGGTATCTATTCCCTTTAGAAAATACAGTAACAGATCAGAAGTTGGTGAAATCAGCTTTTAGGACATCTCGACTTATACGTACTACTCATTGTATTGCCATTTTCCAAAAGTCGTAGTTGAATGATTTGTGAAACTTCTACTTTCAGGCTGAAATTGGTTCACAGAAGCTTTGGTACCCTCCCTTCCGACCCCTCGCTCGCTCCCCGTGAAGACGATGCCAACGGCATTTCGACAGTCACAGCACACGGCTGATTCAAGGAGCAACAGCAGTCAGTTAAGCACAAGTTTAGACGGCTGATAGTCTACTCAGCTCAAGAACTGAAATCGAACAGTCAACAAGGCGATTGAAGTGCTTCTTCCATGAACAGTGTAAAAAAAATAATAGAGAAGTGGGCGTGGACTGCTGGATCAGCCACGTAAACACATTAGTCATCACTAATCGTACAGAGCGGGAAGGAGACACAAGCATTACCCTGGTGACACAGGCTTTCCTATGTTTTCATATGCAGAAGGCCAAAGAAAGGGAATGGAAACCGAGGAGAGTTTGAACTGAACTGCATAACTTAATTTTAACTGAGAGGGGGAGCAGAACCACCTGGAAATGTGTATTTTGAGAAAATCTTAATGTTCTCTTATTTCTGAATGTGGGAGGAGTGGAAAAGGTTTAATTTGAAATTTATTGGAATAGAAGAATTGACAAAATTTCTCTTTTCGAAAAAAAGAAGAAATATTCATTCCTCAACTACCAGAATACCGGACTTGGGTCAGGAGGGGCCTCAAAAGGAAAAAGGTAGCTTCAAATGCAAGGATCTGGCTGCAGGTCAGCAGTGGGGAGCCTGCACTCTAGAAACAGCAGGAGAAGAACATCCTTGAAGTGCTGGGTCTCTATAACCTAGCTCTTGGTCTGAATTTTAAATTAGTACCCTAAAGGGGAGGGCTCTAGTATCTAAGCCACACGGAGATACACTCACACGTCTCTCAAAGACAAAATATACTGTTGCTTTCTTCAGCGTGGCTAAGCATCATTTGGGATGGATGTGAAATTACTGTTTTGTAGAACATACAAATAGTTTACTTTTTGCAAGGGGAAAAAAACACTGGCTGAAGTTCTCCATGGTTTGTAGAACTCCTGAATTGATGTTTTCCAGGCTGCCACAGATAAAAACATGGATATATCAATGGCATTTTGTGTTTAAGAATTTTCTCCCCA
The DNA here is from genome assembly GCF_024610735.1 of Ursus americanus. NCBI lineage: Eukaryota > Metazoa > Chordata > Mammalia > Carnivora > Ursidae > Ursus > Ursus americanus. The sequence goes on along the minus strand of NC_142137.1, from coordinate 66,127,421 downwards.
CTCGGCTTGCCAATAAGCAGCATGCATCTTCCCTGCAACAAGCTGTTGCAGGATTTCTACTTCGAGAGCAGCCAAAAAGGAGCACTTGAGAGATGTTTTAAAATAAGATTACCAGGTAGGGTGACTGTGCACACTTCCAAGTAAAAAACGTGTCATTCCTGGCAGTGCCGTCTCCGAGATGTTCCTGAAGAGACCGTGACAGGAAACTGGTTTAGAACCACTTACACAGAGTGAAATGAACTCACAATTTTACCCTGAGTTTTAAGCAAAGATAAACTGAAAAGTGGAAAATTTCTTTATTTAGGATGGGTTAAGCTTTCAGCTCTAAGAGTTCTAAAAATCCAAGGGGAATGGATTAAAAAAAAAAAAATCGAGAGATATGGCTTGCACCCTCGGTGTTCATTTTATAGGTACTAATCTTGACAAATTAGACCAGGAACTATCATTTCCTCTCACTAAAATCCTTCCTGTTCACTCCAGCCTATGACTAACTCCTAAATGCAATTCATTTTTCTCTTTCCCATTATAGCATCCTTCCAGAATCTGCTTGTCTGAATGTCAAATTAAGCAAGAAAATTAGTTTTTTGACCAGAGTATCTTCTTGTTTGTATCTGCAGCTCTATTAGCTCCCGCAGACTTGGCTAAGTGGAGGGTAGAAACAGGTGAGCACGTACTTAGGATATACCCCAGCGCTGCCCCCAAAGAGTCATTTCCCATATGTAATCGAATATGTGCCACCCTTTTTGGACTTCATTCCTTTAGTACCTGAGATTTTCCTGAGGGGTCCAAAGTCATCAGGACTAGTTGGTATGCTGGATGCACTGCTCACCACCCAGGAACTGACATGATCATGCTTCAGAGAATCAGGCTTAGCTGTAAAGTAACTTTAAGAGAGTGGAAGGGCTATCTCTGGCAACCCAATTCTATGGGCTCTCAAAACCTGTGATCCTTTTCGAAGGACAGCAACTGAAGGTATTTGCCGGGTCTGAGTCTGCACAGGTCAAGGGGCATGGAGTGCCGGGGGCGGGAGGGGGTGCACCTGGGGGAAGCTCCCCGGAAGCAGCTGTGTCCCTGGGGACCGTGTGCAGGGGTGCACCCAGGGAAATGCTCCAGCTAACTGTAGAGGGAGGGAAAGGAGAGCTTCCAGAGGAGGGAGGCATGAATAGCAAAAGGTCGACTGATGAGGACTGCTCTTCAAAGATTAATGAAAGACTTCGCTCCACCTTGCCCTCCTCCTTCCTGGTCTCTCAGCTCTTAAACAGCCCTGATCCACAGCCTCTCCAGTGCATGCTATCTCCCTCTGTCCCTCTCTCTCTCTCTCTCCCCTCCGCTCCGGCCGACAGTCAAGCTGCTGAGGGGCGATGTGGGAGGCGAGACCTCAAACAGCAAGGCACATAAAACTTAAAAAGAGAGAGTTTTACTTTCATATACGATGAAACTTTATCTCTGTTGATGATGGCCAGGAGGATGGGGTCTTTGATTAGTCTTAGAACAAACACCTAGGATGAAGCCAGGAGGAATGGCCATGAAAACAAACATCTATTCATCATGATGCTAACGTGAATACCTAGATTTGTATATTTGGTCCTAGCCGACTATAATCAACAGCCCTTCTGCTGTCAGACGAAAGGGTCTTAATGCCACCTAAAATTGGACTTGGTGCAGATGTCAAGTGCTTAAAAAAAAAAAAGCACGAGGAAAATCTATTCAGGGATTTACAGTTACTATCCTTAGATCTCTGTTAGCAAAACCAATGAATATTCTCAGCAGTCTGAATATTTAAAGTTTTTATAAACAAAAATGTTTATCAGGCTACGAACAGTTAATTTTTGCCTGCCCATCACCACTCCCCACTGTATGTTCAACCTACTTAATATTTAAACACTGTTGCTGCTTACAGCACATGGAGGAAAAAGCTGACAAAAGCCTTTGGCCAATAAAATAAAAATAAAAAAAAGTTGGGCTTATTTACATTTTTGCTTTGTTAGTAAACTGGCATGGTTGGCTCTGGAGGCAAGACAAGTGAAATTAACACCCACTAAATCTTCTGGCAACAGCAATGCATTCTGATGTTGTGCTGTGTCAGCTTTTCGACGCGTTAGGACGAATGAGGCCCAGTGTAAGACCTACACAATACATTCAAGACCCAACAGTTTACTTTCCTAAAACCAAGGTAAATAACTCTAGGATGTGAGCCAGTAAGCAGCAAAAGTACAACGGGATCATTTATTAGAAGGGAAACCACATGTCTAACATCAGACCTTTCAAATCAATTGTACCCGACATTAGATTTGCCTGATTTAAATGTGTATCTACATGCACACTACCAATTAGAAAGATGAAGATATTTCATTTCTGTCTCTAAATATAAATACACCAATACAAAGAGGAGGGAGAAATGAAAACAAAAAGTAAAAACAAGAAAATGTATCACAGCGCTGGCGAACGTCTAACGCACGCATTCTGGTTCTCCAATGCTTGTTTACGCTGAACGACCAGGGCTGGGGTTCTTTACCTTCTAACTATAGACTGCTGTCGTGCGGAGCCCAGTAATGTGCAAACAAAGGGAGGATCCATGTGGCTACTTACCACAGAAAATCTCCATCCTGCTTTTCAAAGGAACGCAGGAAGGAAAAGCCCCGCTGAGCTAGGGGTGTGCCAGGGCCGACACGGTGCCAGCGTGCATCACAGTAGTTGTTCCCATGACACTCACAATGTTTGTGAGGCAGCAGGACAGGAGGGCAAATTTGCAGTGGGTGGAGAAACGGTTTAATGGGCAAGAAACAGATTCAGCCATTCGGGATGCTTTCCTGGGCTTTTGTTTATCTACCTCGGTGATAGTTCTCATTAGCTGTCAATTTCATTTACCAGGACAGAGATGGAGAAAAAGGATTGCTCTTTTTTCCACGAACCCTGGGAGGCAACAGTAGGAAGAAGCCCCTACAACAGTTTGGCTTTACCTCATCGCGGCTATCGGCTACACACCAGCTGCGCGCTTAACAATGACGTGCCAGAGAGACAATGATTTAAAGAGTCAATGTGTGACACACGGAGCGGCAGTAGCAAGCTACAGCAGCAGGTAACGGGAGAGAAGTGAGGTCAGAAGAAACAAGTTAAGCTGGGAACGAGAGGAAGGAGGGGGGGAAGAACGCACAAGATTACAGACAGAAAAATAAACGGGGGGGGGGGGGTGGAAATTCCACACAGATGTTCCCAAAGCAGCAGTTGGAGTCTCCTGCCCTGGGCGGGACACCAGGCGATCGCCACCTGGTATCTGTACGTCACCAGGACAGACTCAGAAGCAAATGGCGGTAGCCTGCACAACAGCTTAGGACCTGACGGATGGAATCACAAAACTTCAACATGAGGACTAGGGATGGGAAAGGAGAAGGTGAGACTACTAAACGGGCCTAATTATTCTCTAAGGGAAGGTATCTTTGTATTTGGTTAAATAAAAAAAGATCAGTCAACTTTATGACCATCTTTAAAACATCATTCTATTACCTATGACCAAGTTCACATAAATACATTAAAAAAAGAAAAACAAACAAACAAACAAGGGCATAGAGGCTAGGTGGAGGCAAAGAGAAGACCAAATTTTTTTTCAATAAAACCTGCATGATTTTTAACAAATCCTCTTCAGATAACAACATCTAAGGTTGATGATGAGGATCTATCAAAAACCGATGTTTGAACGTCTCTTGGCTTAGCTTTGGGAACAGAGGAGGAGAAACAGGTATTATCTAGACGCAAGCCACGGAGGATGACCACCAAGAGGTCCGGGGCAAGCATGCGGATAGATGTGTGGCTCCTCTGTATGAATTAAAAAAGGGCGCCCCTTCCCACAGGAGAGCAGCCTGAATTTCACTCTCATTTACCCCTCCGGCCCATGTCCTTGTCCAGTGAGCAACCTGCTCAACTGCACCTGGCCACGAAGAGGATGGTACTGGTCAGTTAGCTGATGCTGTCTCGACACATGCAGAAGTGTGAGAAGTAACCCTGGATTTTAAACTACCTCTACTGTAAAAGTTTATGTTAAGACTGCCTGCCCATCACATCACAACAACAATTTGCCCATGGTCTAAATGAAGCAAGGGTAGATTCTTCCCCTTGTCTTCTGGTCTCCCCTTGGCCTTCTCAGACCCAAGAAGATCAACCACTAACCTATCCTTTCTGTTTCAAGTTAGAAGAAACATGGATTCAACTTCGTGAAGATACAGTATGCTTTCACGGCTCGCTCGAAGGCAGTCCTGCTGAGTGACCTCAGTAAACACAGCAAATCACCACTGGAAACCGCATGTGCGTCTTCTGAACTGTGCAAGAGCAGCACTGGAGTAAGGTCAGAAGACTCGCTGCCAACACCACCGGCGCTGCTCGGGGCAGGACTCGGGGGCAAGCCTCCAGGTCTCAGGTAACGATACCGTAACCTCCACGGCGGTTAACACGCACCGAGGGCGGACCCTGTGTCTGCTTCCTGTGCAGCAACACATTTCAACTTCACAGGAACGCGAAGAGACACGGTTATCATCTTTACAGATGCAGAAACTGAGGCACGGAGAGCCTTGGAGGCCTGTCCAAGGTTACACGACAAGGAAGCGCCAGTACACTGCGGAGGTGAGATCAGATGATTATGAAAGTCCATCCCGCTGAAATGTTATTCGTGATTCCACCCTGGAGAAAAGTGAACAGGTGCCGAAACTGCTGAGCAGAGTCCCCGGGAGGTCATTCCTCCTAGCATAACACGAAGATGAGAGACACGTTCCGTGTGCCCTGCTGTGTACAATTCCGTGACTCGTAGCTTCGCGCTCAGCACACACGGTTACAGATCTATTTGGAGAGCTTTCCTCCCCCCAGAAGTGGAACTTCCGCTGCGTCGTCTCTTGCCTGTGCCGGGCGGGTGCAGAGGAGCTGCCCGGAGTGTACGGTGAGATGAAAACGGAGGCCCTGGGCAGCTCGCATTTCTGACCCAAGTTTAAAAACAAACTGGACGCTTTAAACAACATTTCCAAGAAATCTGAGAGCTTTCTACTAAAAACTTACTTTCCCAGGAAGCGGACAGAGAGAATCGTATTCAGGCCCCGACCTGCAGTGACTGTAAGGAACGGGCCTCGTTTGAGATGGGGTCATCAGAAGCGTCACCCGCTGACCAACCTAACCCTGCGTGCGACAGGACGAAGAGCAGACCCTGAAGCCAGTGCCGCCTGCGAGCTATCCTGCGCAAAGTGCTATCGTGTGTCCCACGGGAGCGCTTTTCTTGGGGCATGTGTTCTACAGCACATCAAACCCAAACAGTGAGCAAGAAGCTTCCCAGTCCCCGTCGGCAAGGTGAACGTATGTATGCAAACCAGCAGACCGTGAATCACCCATGTCAGGAATTTCCAATGAAAAACTACAATATCTTTATACCTCAGCAAAGTTTTCATTGAAGTAACTAAGAAAAGCCCTTTTGATCCACTTTAGAGAGCAATGCGTTCTCGCTTGACAAATACAATATCCTACACGTGACTTGCCAGTGTTTAGGCAGGTGATGCTTCAAAAACCATCTCCCAACCAAAAACCGTCTAAGGAATTCTGAAATAGAGACTATTCAGAGCTTTAAAAACGTTAAAAAGAGATAAATCCAGGTTTTACTACAATCTCTGTGAGGACAAACATATTTTTGAAAGAAAGGTTAACATCGAATGCCTTCGTCAAAATGTGCTAACTTAATGCTGTTATTTAAAATACGGATGAATCTTAGAAACAGAATATTTAGTTAAAAAAATAAATTCTAGGAGACCATTTACAGGACGAATGGGTAACCACAGTTTCTGTTGTGCCAAGAACCTTCCTAGTTTATGCCTGTTGTCCCGTCATTATTAATAGCAACCCTTCCCTGCCCCCAAAGTGTCTCAGCTCGGCTGAAAAATGATATAGTCATTCTAAGTATGTTTCTATAAATATGTTTCTATAAAACTCAAAACTAAATAAAACTAATGATATATATACCCTATGAGTTTTTGTAATAATATTCTTCAGAAAACCCCAAAAAGAACCATTAAAACAGTATTCAGAGAGTATTTGAGGCAGGGGAGAGGAAGAAGCCTGAAGGGAGGAACACACAGGCAGACACAACGACACATCCCCCACTCCTGTAGCTGGACGGTGGGCTCACGAGCGTTCTTTGATCTTTGACAGTTACGTCTCACGATAGCACATTCTATACATTCCTATCTACGTGTCTTTATACATAAAACATTCCATCATGAGCATTTTTTAAATATAAAAGAAATAAAATGGTAAGAAGGGATAAAACTACTATCCATGCTTTCATCAAGAGAACAAAGTAAACTATCAGAAAAATTATCAGTGATTTAATATTAGTTCTAATAAGTTAGTAAGAGGCACTTTCTGGCAGCCACCTAGATCGTGTTAGCAAAAGTTACAAGGGAAAAAATTACATTTAGTTCGCTGATACAAGAAATGGGTGATGTTGACATGAGAAAGCTAGACGCGACAGACAAATAAAAAGACAAATAAGCCTACCTACACAACAAAGGAAGTAAAAGATACAGAAGCACTAAGACCACTGAAATACGAATGCAAGAGTTGAACTGGAGCATGAACTCCTCGTGTCAAAATCAGAAGGTCCGTTTCTTTCAGTAACAAGGACTCAGTGTGTGCGGGCCAAGTAATATGCAGGTACACGAAACACGGGCTATAAAGTATCTGCCGGGGCATAAACTAAACAGAACACACAACCTAAGGCCAGTCCTTGCGCACAGTCTCACCTCGGGGCACGCACCTACAGAGAATCCTAGCCAACAGAATCATGACAAATATGCTGAGAATAAATAATTTTCTAGCATGAGGTAAATGTCCAAACCACAAAAATCAAAGTAACTGGTGATTTTACTGAGTGTCCACATTCATTAGTTGAGTATCTTTAGGAACTGGAACTCTCCAATGCTTTGGTGACAATTCACACAGTTATGCTTCTAACTTGTGGCTCCATCACCTGGTTTGTCAATAGTGAGAAGCAGTGGAATGCACGCTGCCCTTGATGAACACGAGGTCTACCTTTACGACAGAGTAAAATAATAATTACGGAGAAATGAATACCTGGAATACTTGCAGGAGAAATCGGGCCAGATCGTGACTGGTTGCTGCCCACAGGAGAGCCGACAGGAGAAGGCGATGGGCCCCCGGGGATGCTGGAGAGATGCGGGGATGCGTGCGGAGAGAAAGGTGACTGAGCCGGGTTGCTCTGATCCCCTTGGCTGCTCGTGGACCCCGACGCACTGACTGCTGAGCTCAGAGTTGCCTCCGTTCCTGTGGGGAGGTCATCGATGGAGCCAGACAGGTCCTGAGAAAGAAAGAAAGAAACACCATATATTTATGGAGTAACATATTTGGACCCATACCTGACCAAAAAACTATTTAAAACAATGCCCCTTTCATCAGAGATGGCTTTTCTAGATAATACGCAAAATTCAAAGCGTGGCCACTTGTTATTAGAAGACTTTCAGGAGGTCTCTCGTGAGTTGAACCCGAAGATGTTCTGGCCCCAAAAACTAAATAAAGCCATCTGACAGCTTTCCTTTAAGCTGCCAGCACCTAGTCCAACACACCTGTTCAAAGAGTCACAGAAACAGCACTTGAGTGGTGACTTACCATCTGAATGGAATGGTGGCTTCAACATGAAAACTACTGTTCTGGATCCTTCTACTTAGAGTCAACATTGAAGGACTGTTTGAATTTCAAACTATAATATTCTAATGGAACAGCAAATATTTATTTATTCGAGAGAGTGCGCTCGCAGGGCGAGGGGCAGAGAGAGAGGCAGAGAGAGAATCTCAAGCAGACTGCTCTGAGCACGGAGCCCGACGCTGGGCCTCATCTCACGACGCTGACATGAAACCAAGAGTCGGGCTCTCAACCGACTGAGCACCCAGGCGCCCCACAGAGCAGCAAAATTTTAACGAAACCTTGTGGTGAGAAATTCTTGCGTTCAAAGTAACTGCACGTGACTTTATAATAAAAGAGTGGTATGTATAGTTTTGTATGATATTGTGAAAATAAATCCCTTTGAGGTTATGTTGGCAGAAATGAGTCCTAATGTTACACCTTACTTTTTTGTACCAATTTTAAGCTAAACAATTTTTAGTGCCAACTAATTTGTTCAGAACACCCTGAAAGGCAGTTATTAAAACCACCGTTTGACAGATACAGAAGCTGAAGCTCAGCTAGTCAGTTAACCGTTGAGGGCGACTCCACTGAGGACACAGCCATCTGCTAAAGGGGACGAAGGGAGGCCGAGGGAGGAGAAAGGAGAAAACAGGCTTCTGCACCCTGATCGGAATGAGAGGAGGAGAGACTTCAGTTTGGCCTTCCTCACTGCTGGGGCACCAGGGCCAGAATGGGTCACGGCCAGCAGGCAGGCGCTCAGTCAGCCAAGGGCTGGCCTGCGCTCCCAGGTCACTAAGGGTCTGCAGATCCAGGCAGGGCCCAGAGCCAGAGCGGGCTGGGCTCCAAGGCTGAGCTGCAGTATAATATTATTTGTCTTGATGACCTAGGACTAAATGCTGCAGAATGGGGTCAGAAATGCTGGCTGATGTTATTGTCTACAAAGCATATTCAATTCTAATTTATACCCTTGACTCATTCAACTTTATTAAGGTTTAATTTTACCTCACTGCTTACTACTGGGACTTGTAAAACTAGGGCTTGGAAAACTGGTGGAGGTAGAGGCTTCGGGTCTAAGGAATGAATCTACACCAGCAAATACAAAAGGGAGCAGGTAAAGCACAGCTGGTTACAGCTCTTCAGGGTCCCCCCAAACGTCACAGAGCAAACTCGGGATGAGGATCCCAGTTTCCTGGAAAGTTTATCTGTTAACCATCTGCTACATCATATAACGAGCTTCTCCTTTTTTTTTAACTGTAAAATTGCCAATGATTAAAAAATACATTCTAAACAGCTACGAAAACCTCACATAAATGAATGTTACAGGAAAACAAAAAATTCTCATGCTAAGAATAACATCTACGTAGAGGGACCCTTCAACGTCACATAACCGTGCTTACAAATAACAAATATGATAGTAACAAGTAGAATGTGCAGATCACCACTAGATGAAGTACCATTAAATTTCCAAAATGAAATGGGGCAAATGGAATCATGTTTTCAGAATCCAGAGAAAAAAATATCTATAAACATTTCTACACAGGGCACACAAGTTGCATAATTTTGTACATATTCGCTGCTTGGACATTGCAATTGACTTGATCACTGGGTTCGACAACAGTTCGATTCAGACTTTTGGAACTGAGCACAGTTTTTGCGAAGCAGGGTTAGAAACACAGGAAGGTTATTAAGCAAGTGACATGCTACAAACAATGTAGAAAATATTCACACTTCAGAAATCAAGGCAATTATCTCGGTTTCTAGAAACAACACGGAAGCGAGTAGGCATACACGTGCACGCACACTGACTTGCAGAGAGAGAAAACAGGGCGAGTCCCGTCGGTCCCTCCCTCTCTCCCTCCCTCCCTCTCTCCCCAGGCTGACTGCTGACTTCTCACGTGCACAGCCTCAGAGCCAGGATGGGTGCAGGGGTGTGGAAGACTGGTTGGGGTCCTGGATAATTCTTTAAGTCCCTGCTCCCAAACCATTCCTTTCCTAACCTGATGTAACCAATTCACAGAAGTGCACAGGGACCCCCGGCAGCGCCCTTCAAAGCATAGTGAGCTCTGGCCGGGGGCTCAAACTGGACCCTACCTATTTTTGCTCTGCCCACCAGCCGAATGTTTTTAAATGACTGAAAAAAAAAACCAAGAGTAATGCTTCGTGATATATGAAAAATACTTGCAATTCAAATTTCAGTGTCTGTAACGTGTTACTGGAACAGTCCCGCCATTCCTTTAGGTATTGCCCATGGCTGCTTTGGGGCTACAACAGAGACTCCGACAGAGACCCTGTGGCCCGCAGACCCTAAAATATTTACTATGGGGTCCTCTCGGAAAAAGTGTGCAACCCCTGATTCAGAGAGCTGCGGTATTCCTGGTATGGCCTCTATTGCCTTCGCCTCCTCCTGGGGTAAAGAAGAGAGAGACGGGCCTCCGTTGAACTACGTGGTGACACGCTGTCTGGCAGGAATCGTAGGAGCTTCGCCAAGAATAGGGACTGACCACACACCTGCATCCACTGGGAAAACACGGAATGGGAGGCTAGAGAGAACTGCACCCTCTTTGAAGGTATCAGAATAACCCAGGGAGCCCCCAGTGAGGATGGAGGTGTAGACACACTCTCTTAAAACCTAATGAATGTGTATCACTAATAAACATAGGGTCAATCAGACAAGAATCAGCTGGGGGGGGGGAAGGATTTGATGCTTCTTTAGAGGAAAAGAAATTGGTAGATAACTAGACACAAAACCATTACCTTTTATTATACTACAAAAGACTTGACATAGATTCGATTTTTTAAAACATCATTATTTGAAGTTAAATCATCTTATGTAAATCTTTCTTCATAAAAAACAAAAACAAACTGTTACTTGGAAATTTGTAAAATTCTCCGCATGACCTATAAATTCCTTCCCTGTCCTCCCTTAAAATTCCAAGTTATGGTTGAACAAGCGACACGGATGGGTGTTAAGAAGGCTTCATTCAAGCTGCAAAAGCATGGAAAACATTTCTGTTATTCAACAAGCTGATCGAGGAAATACCAAGAGAAAAATATAAAAACGGTGGCCTTCTTAGTGTTCACATGTCATCAGAATTTCAGGGCTGACTAGACCTCAGCGTCACAGAAGAGTAATAAAAAGATATGATTTCTATATTACTATTATACATACACGTAACTTTTATATGTAAATTATGGAGAAATATTCCCGCCCTGCAGACACTTAGGGTATCCATATGCATAGCTATCTTAAAACATGTTAATAAAAGAAGTTCAACGGTGGTTTAAACATTCAGCCTAGTTAACAAAGAAGCTCTGTAACTAATACTCCTCTAGAGGACAATTTAGTCAGCAGGGCACCAACTCTATTCTTCTTTTATAAGTACTATCAGATCTATGATGCCTGGAAAGAACAGAGAGACCTTACTGCATCTCATTCTAACCAAGGCACCTTCAAGCTACACTGCTTCCATTTATCTTGCTGGAAAGCTGGCAGGTAAGGTAATTGCAGGGAGGACTCTTTTAAGGGGCTGGAGTCCCCCTGCCCCACAGCATTCCTGGCATCTTTCCTTTGTATTGATGGAGTGACGGGTAAGGCAATGACTTCACGGACTCGTGCACAGTAAATTCAGGATTTGGCAGGACAGCCCAAGTTGGTAAAATCTTGCTCTCAAGTTGGGTTTTCAGTACCTGACATCACTCAGGATATTAATACTTTCCAGCACACCAAAAATAATATAACTTCTACTGTCGATGGTTAATTTATTTTTAGAAAATCAATGCCTTAAAAAAGAAAGCTTGTTTTCTTTTAAAATTTAATTTAAATGAAGGTTCCCTGCAAAGACTTTCCTTCTGCAAACCATCATCTCTCCACCCTCTGCCCGTGTAAAATTTTCATTCTGATCCAAGTGACAAGTACAAGAGATCCCACTGCACCTGGAATGAAATGCCGCCGGGGAGCAGTACCAATCCTATCAAGACGCTGACAAGAGCAACACTTATGAATTAACACAGAGCACAAATATGTCCCTGATTCAATACAACGGGACAGGGTGGGGAGGGCGGTGACACAGGGATGGATGTGGGAACATGCCATGGAGGAGGAGCATAGGAAGAATTTTTAGAGATGTACGTACGTGCAAAACAGACATACAACATTATAAATATTCTCTCTCATGTCCACCTGTTCTCCACGATCCTCCCTAAAAATATTGTTAGTATATTATGACTTACTACACCAAGAGGCATCTTTGGTTTTGGTGGAATTCAACTTATCTAGGAAGTTAGCTTCCTCAAGGATAAATTCCATCAGTGCTGGTGATGTCTTACTGTCTCAAAGACCTGGGAATAAGTCAGAAAATCTTACTCCCTTGTTTAATTAAATAAGTGGGTTTTTAAAAAAGCAGATCAACTCCAAAATACTCTAAGCTGTGGTCCTCAGCACAATTAGTTGGTAGCATTAGATCTGTCTCTGACAGAGCTGTAGAGCAGCGCACGCACTGGGCATCTCTGGCTCAGAAGCACCCCAAGAGAGCACGAGGATAAACACTGAATTAGAAACAGAGAAGATATTTCAATCAATGAGACTAGTTCAGGTCTCTTGTTCAAGGATTTTAATAGGATACAGTTAATGATTTCTCACTGTGACTTCCCATGGGTTTGACGCACAGGTTAAAATGCCAGTTCAATGGTCTTTTAAAAAGTCTCTCAGTCATCTTCAAAAGCAGGAATAGTGTCTCTTCTCCTTTTCACAATATTGAGTACGAAATTCAGGCATGCATTTTTTCTTTTTCTCTCTCCTACTAGAGCCTAACTTTCTTAAGGGCTGTGTGATTCCTTGTGCCACGTGTGGTGCTAAAGAAAGGATGGGTGTCACTGGTCACTGGTCACTGTCGCTGAATTTATATGCTCTGTGGTAAAATATAGCTGCAAACACCATACAAAGTAAGCTAGCACATGCAAGTCTTTCTAAATATTTACCATAAATGCTCTAGTGAAAACTACTGACTTCACTAATAAAATTTAGCAATGAATTCTCAGCCCTCTGTTTCCAATTAGCATCCCTGAGGCTAACCACCCCCAGCCTCATTAGATTGCTTAGTTCTTTAGAAACTGATACTTCACACACGGTGAAATCACTTCGTACCTTCCAACTTTATTTTAGAACTATTATTTTGGACATGTGAAACAAATACACCTTGAAATTGGTATTAGAATTGAGTCAATAATTGGACCGACATATACACAAAAGGAAAAACCTCACAGTGACTCTGTTCACTCTCTATGATGCTCGCAGGTTTCTTCTCAGCACAACAACCCACCAAAGTCCCTGCTGCTTTCATTTGTCTAGACAGCAAATGAGTTAAAAGCTTAGGCTTCCCGTCTAAATGAATAAAAAAATGCAAAGGCACAGAAAAACAGAACCCATGGAAAAAAAAATCCTTCAAAGCAGTAATTTTTAGGCTCTAAAAGCATCTTCTTTCCAAGTTATATATATCACTTTCTATTTAAACATGTCCAAATAACAAATATTTATCTCTTCATTGTATGTGACAATATATACAACACATAGCCTTAAGATGTACGAGGCCAACTGGGAAAAAAAAAGTGTTTGATGTTAATTTAAACATAGTCACAAGCTCCACAAATGACAAACCCCTAGCCAAAGCCAAGGATAAATGCAAAGAAAATTCATGAGTCAAAATTCATTGTAATGATATAGCCAAGAACCGCTTTCCTTTTCTCAAGCCAAGATTCCATTATGGGTAACTCTCATTTTAATGGGACATTTATAGGGTAATCAACTAAACTGATACTTTACAAAAGCAGGATTCAGAGTTAAGCATAGTATCATGAGCAAAAATTGTTAACATGGTTATATTTCCTTTGATTTTTAAAAATCAGCACCTAAAATAGAAGCTAGCCCCAAAGGTCCTTGGGTTAGAACTCCTGATATGAAATGTGCTGCCATTCTAAATTTAGATGTGGTAAACAATATAACTATGAAATATGCATCATGTAAGGGAATTTTTTTCCACTGCAGAAGCCCCAAGGGGGTCCTAAATTATTCTCAGTTTTTTGAACTGGGCCCAGGGAGATTCTCTGTTCTTCCACTATTAACAACAGTCTCAAGATGTTATGTAGGCCAGGAAGAACAACAAACAGACCCTTTAACACAGTATGGGCAGACTTGAACCTAAAAATTATTTGGTAAGAAAATGTATTTATAGTTTTCTTTTTGCTGTATGGAATCTGGGATTCACTTTCATCTGGAAATAACATCATCCTGCTTGGTTACACTCCTAGGACTGTGCTCACAAATGATAATGATAATGAACATAATCATCATGATTTTTTAGGAACAACAACTGTTACTACCATTGATTTAGCATCTTCTAAATACCAGAGATATTATGTATATTTTCTTATATGATGAAACTATAGCATCTTATTAGCTCCAATCTCTTGTTCCTACCAAAATGTGTTTTAACTGATTTCATTGTCCAACATAGCCAAGAGCCTCCAGACCCTTCCCAACCACAAGCCAAAGCCCAAGTCCATGCTGAAAACACTAACCAAGCCTCATGTGTGAATAGTCGCTGGCCCTTCATGATTCTGAGAACGGCATCTTGAAGAAGACACTTGTTAATACAAATGACAGATGCCCAGTGAAATTAAAACTACATAATAAAGTGAGGATAGTGAATAATTTGGGGAGAGATGTTATACTGTGGCCTGCCCTATCTAAGTTTTGCAGACGAAGCTGTGGGGTGGGTGGGTGCAAGGAGATGGGGGAAAGGGAGAAGGCAGTTTTTACATGTGAAGGACATCTGATATTTAAATGCTGGCCTGTACTGTGCTCCTGTACACTTAAGGGTCCCTTTCTCGTGGAGTCTCAATGAAAAGAGACAGCTAAGCAGATGAATTCTCAGGAAAGGAAGGAATTCTGTGATGGGGAGGTGTGTTAGTCAGACAGTAGAATACAGAACGGGTGTCCTCAACCTGCACACTTGGCCCAGGGGCTGCTGAGGCGGGTCCAGACCAGGAGCGAACGTGCGCCCTCCGGACGAGTGGTGGGCAGGAGACTGGAGGCAGAAAGAACAATGTGGAAAGGCAAGAGGTCTGGGAGGGATGCCATTGCAGGAGAAGAGAGGAGAAGGGCACCGGGAAGCTTGAAACAAAGGCTGAGTGAAGGGGATGAGGGCGGCTGAGAACCACCTCTGTCCGCGGACACCAGGCAACAGGGGCTTACACTTTTTAGGAGCCAGGGAGCCAACGGAGGTCCAACAGGTGACTTCTAACATTATCAGGGAAGGAAAAGGAATGGAAAGAAATGTTAAAACATTTTTAAAGGAAAAAAAATCATGTTTTCAATTGTTTATGAACAAAGAATGCTTCCGGAACATGATTAAAATTATAGGTACCACTGAGAAGAAACTTGTAAAAAGGTTTTTAAGGATCTATATACTTTAGCATTATACAAAATTTAACAAATGAAGGCAAGTGCCTCCATTTCTAGTATCCAGGTTAGTCAGGGGTGTGTTTCCTAGACTGCAGGGATCCCGGGAGTCTACACAGCCACCCCGCTCTGTTCAGTTCTACGTAAGAATCAATGGAGAAATTAGCTGAAATATATACACCTGACCCTTAAAACAGCACAGCAGTGTCTAAAGACGAATTCTGAGTAACATTTGGCTTTAACAGCGTCTATGTCTTACATATCCTACTCCAAAACCATTGGTGACAGGACCTGAGACACGTAGTTACAAAGGGGGAGATTCAGCTAGTTACACGTGGGAGGGGGGACGCCGGTTTATGGGTTTGTGCTTTACAAATATCAATGTCAGGTAAGAGACTGTAACGTATGAATGACCCACGTGCTTTGAAAGCAAACTGACAAACTAACAAGATCTGTAAACATGTAAGATTTAGAGTTTGTCTACTGATACCAGTTTTTATTGCTGAAAGCATATCATAAATCTTTATAACAGAAAAGCAATCAACACCACCTTTTGCGTCTCTCATGGTAAAAAACTACTGTTTATCTTAGAAGTACAATGCTTAGCACGTCGAAATTCTGAAAATAAAACTTAAAAACAAAAAGGCATGAACCCTCAGGAGACATTTATTTCTTCAGTACATAGCAATGAAATACTTTAAAATAGTAAGACCTATAGAAACTGCAAATAAAGTAGCTACTTGAAAAAACCAGAAAAACACACAACTCACAGATTGTACTGAGTCTACATGGAATAAAGGGAAGTTTTACTTATATAACGATACTAAAACTTAGTTATTTTGACATTTTCCCTATTTGCATGAACCATATGAATACACCTACCTGTTCTAATCCCCCCCCCCCCGGATTTTTAACAACTTTTTATTTTGGAATGACTTGAGATTTATACGGAAGTGGTGGAGCGTTGAGCCTTCTTATGCACCCTCCGCCCAGGCTCCCCCACGTCAACACTGTACGTAACCGAGGCACATTTATGCTTCGGTTTGTGTGTGTTTGGTGTTTTCTCATGATGAGGCTGAGGTTATAAATTCTGGGGAAGAATATCACAGGCGTGAAGTGTCCTTTACGAGGCATCCTATCAGTGTATGGCAGAAACGTGACATATGAGAGGTGATGTCAACTCTGACGACTTGGTTAAGGTGGCGTCTGCCAGATTTCTCCAGAGTCACGTTGGTCTTCCCCTTTCTATAGCCTGTTCCTGAGAAGGGAGTCACTAAGTCCAGCCCATACCCAAAGGAGGGGAATTAAGCTCTATCTCCTAGGAGAGGGTGAGTATCAAAGAATTTGTGGGTGTATGTTAAAACTGCACAGAATAAGTAAATGTTCGCGGGAATGTATCTGAAGCGAGTATCCTGTTTCTCCTTAAAGTTCTGCCCACTATTTTAGCATTTATCAGTGGACCCTGCCTGCAGCAAGGTGTTCTAATGTTCATTTTCTATTTCTTTCGTTCCTTCTACATCTATTGTTTGGAATTCTTCTGTAAGGAAGGACCGTCCTGTCTCCATTTATTTTTGCATGGCCAAGGCAGCTATTTCTCTTATACACGTCTTTTGGTGTAACTGAAGTTCCTTTATAAGATGATTAGGTGATACGCTTATCAACGATAAATGAAAAAAAAAATAAATGAAATAATACTTCCACCTGAGGTTTCATAATTAAAAAACATTGGCAAGATAAAAATACGCACTTTATGCTTTTCCAGACACAGCTAGTAGGAATACAAATTAGTATAACCACTTTGGACAACGATTTGTAAGCACGCTGAAAGCTGAAGGTGCATCTATCTAAGGACCCGGGCAGTCCACTAGTAAGCGTGTACTCTGGCAGATGTACACAAGGAGATATATACACGCATAGAAACATCGGTTCAGTGTTGTAACGACAAAAACTGGAGACAAACTAGTTCTCCAGCAATATGACTTCAAGATGTGTTCAGAAAATGGGATACTACACAGCAGTGAGATCGAATGAGCTAGAGTTAAAAATATTAGTATGAATCTCACAAACAATGTTGATAGAAAGCGGCCCAAAAAACCCAACACGGTAATAGGTCCTCAACAGAGGACAACAGAGGAGACAAGGCAACAGAGTGGTGACCCAGCAACACGGTGGTGAAACTGCGGAGTCCAGAGCAGTAGCAGTCCGCAAAGACCAGAAGAGCCAACGAGAGCGGGGAGGAGCACTGCTGGGTCAGAAGGGAAATGGGAAGAGAAAGGAGAGAAGGCAGAACAACGCTGGGGTCCTCCCCCCCTTCACGATAGCTGACACGCTACCATGGACGGCACGTAAAGCCCGCGCAAGCTGGTCTAACCTGGAAGGAAGCTTCGCACTCTGCTCGGGGGAGCCGAGCTTCCCTCCAAGAGCCGTCCGTCCCCATCCTGGTCAGGCCGCTCTGCCGCCGACACCAGCACGGGCTGAACAGCGGCTTCCCCTGCGACGCCAAGCCGTATCTGTCCCCTGCAGAATTCTGAGGGTGGGCTTTAATGAACTCTTAGCACGTGCCACCGTGGAAACTCTGGCGTGAGAGGACCCAACATCGAACCCCGGCTTTGCCACTTACTAAGTGACCGGGTGACATATGTAACCTTTGCGTGCTTTGCTCATCTATAAATTAGGGAAAATCCTAGTGCCCGCCTACGAGCGTTGTTGTGAGAATTCAAGGAAAATTGTAGGTAAATGGACGGGTGCAGCAGGAGCCCAGGAAGGGCGAGCTAGGCGACTGCGAGCCACAGGGAGAGGCGTGGGGCAGAGACTGAACTGTGTGCATCGGGGTCCGGGGCAAGGGAGCAGTGAGGTCACGGGGAGCGGCTGACAGAGTGAGTGAGGGGGGAAGGCACTCCTCCCCCATCTTCCTCATGCCAGTGGGTAACGACAAGGGCTCTGCAGCCCTAAAACCAAATCCAGTGAGAAGTAGGAACTGAAAGAGAAGGGAAAATCTGTACGGAAGAGGCAGTTCTTTTCATTTCTCAGGTGCCCTTACTGGATCAATCATTCGCAAGCTCTTTATTGAGTAAGACAAGGACCGCCTGCACTCTGCATGAAGACAGACTTTCTGTGATATTTCTATCAATGGAGTTATAACAAATATTCTAGTACTGGACAGTGACTCACAGGAGAATGATAAGAAAAAAAAAACCATAATGACTCACTATTAAGAATCACAAATAATACAATGTTAGCACAGAGAGACGACCCTGCTTTGGGAGAAAGTACTGGATGTAAGGGGGTCTGAAGCTGGGTGCCATCAGTGATCAGCCGTGGGCTAGACAACCTAATCTTTTATTCAGTTGTCAAGGGGGGATTATCATGTTTATTTTGTCCATGGGTCAATATAATGAATAAAGCAAATGATAAGGAAACTGTGAAGGACATCACCTTTAAAATAGAAGATGACTTCCTGATGCTAAGTTATGTATTAGACACAGGATTCGAATCCTGTTTTAAAGAATAAGTTAAAAACAGAATTAACGATGCAAAAAATACTGAGGCCACATCAGCTCAAATTCCAATTTCCTTCTTTGAATGATTATCTCTTCTTCAAACACTTATGCTAAAATATCTACAAACGAATTATTTCTTCAGTATTTACAGATACATTAAAATTATCTCATTAAAAATAGAACTAGTCTAATGGCTTCAAATAAAACTGAAATTTTTGTATTTTCAGAGATTATTTTTAAGACTTCTGAGTTAATTTAGGAAAAAAGTACAGAATCCAGATTTTTTTTAACAAGATTAGCTGGATTATATTATAAATGGAAAGGTTTTGTGAGGACTACTTTTATATTTTACAATGAAATACAACAGATTCAGTAGTACCTCTCTCAAAAGCCAAACTTAAAAACATGAATTTTCCTTATTTTCAGTTATGATTCACAGACTCACTTAGATAAGAGGTTTCCAAAATGAGTCCTTTTCCATCTGTGTACAGGGGCAGCCGGTCACTTAACACCTCAAGTGCTGGCAATCAAGTGCAATTTTACATGATAATTTTTCCTGAGAGCACGTAACCATTTTATAACCTATTACTTCACACACTGCCTCTCAAGAGGAGGTGGCCATAAACCTACTCGGGGTTTCAGGCAGAAACCTGCAAATACCAATAATGATGATGGTGATACTCCTACTTCTACTAATGTCATCATCAATAAGGGCCTGAATTAGGTCCGCAAGGCCAGCATGGTGCCCCCTCAAACACGTGACCTCTCAGCAGAGCCATTTACGGGCCATGCAACGGTATTACTGAGCCTCACACTTAGGGTAATTATCCTGTCACTTGGAACACATTTCAGGGCCCACGAGGAGAAGAAAGAGTTTTCTCTGATGGGCACTGGAGTCCCCTACTAGCAGCCTCAAAGCCAGCATAAACAGATTAAGACACAGGATTCTGAAAGGCGGAAGGATAAAATTCACATGCCCTTTGCTTTCTAAACGTCCCAATAGGGAAGGGACGTCAGTAACCTGATGTGCAAGCCCATCACATTGCCTAATTCCTCTCTGATCCCAGTAAATCATAAGTTTTGAAATAAAATTGGACTTAAAACTCTAGTCATCAATCTGTAGATCCCTGGAAAGTGCCAGAAAGTCTTATAAATCTCTACATCGTATTCCCCACCTCTAATGAAACTTGCTTTTTAAAGGCATGCATTTGATGTTAGTTGGTTGGGTTTTTTTTGTTTTTGTTTTTAACCTTCATATTGCATCATACAGCGATCTTTACGAATGCGGGCCATGGTGGTTACAAAGAAACTGGGCTCTGGAACCACACAGATGACCCCGACCCAGCCCCTCTTTCCCAAATTCCAAGGACTCTGGCACATAACTGGGCCCCACAAGCTTCCACCCCTCATCTGTAGGTAGTGTGGGGGATGATAAAAGTAACGGCCTCAGGGTGTTGATGGGTGAGTCAAGCGAGTTCTATATACATAAAGCACCAAGCATGATGCCGACCCCAGGGAAGTGCTCATTAAATATTTACTGGAATGTGGGTTTACAGTAATAACGGAGCAGGCAAAATCATGAATTCTGGAGTAAGAGCAGTCTGAAATCAAGTCCTGGCCCCATCACTTCTTGGACCCAATCTTGGGCAAGTTCTTTAACCTCACTGAGCCTCAGATTCACCATCCAAAAAATAGGGAAAATTATAACTTATGCTATAGTGACAATTAGATATAATCATAAGAAGTATTAAGCATATGTTCAATAACCAGTTGCCATGTATATAAATGCTTACATACTATATAAACATACATACATTTGGGATACACGGTTTGTTTTTTTTTAACACTCGTTGTAATCTAAATCCCATTCTGAGACCAGGATAAAGAACTTGCAAATGACTTCTAGAAAATCATCTCACTTATAAAATAGGATGAGTAAATAGTGGCATGAATGCATCCTTCCATTCTTTATAACAAATATTTACCAGATAATTATGTGTCAGGCAAATAGTTATGTTAACAATCAATATCATATTAAGTAAATAGTCTTTGGCACTTTAAAATGTAGTGTTACCAATGATAAAAACCGCATGCCAAAAAGGGATTGGAAAAGGTAATCAGGCCAGGCTGTGAAGCTGTGGTTCAGTTCTTTGCTCCAGCACTTTCTAGTGGTGTAGACCAGGCAAGTGGATTAACCTCCCCAAGCCTCAGTTTCACCACCTCTAAAATGGATCTCTGTCTCAAAGATATGGAGAGAATTAAGCTTAACAAAGAATCTATTTAATAAGTATTAGCCATCATGATTTTTACTACATTACATAGTGTAGGGATAAATTTAAAAAGAAATAACAAAAAAACTGGATGTTAAAATGGCAAAAAAGTTAGAAGCCACCTGTCAATTTAGTAGTGGGTTATTTAAAATGTATAGTAATTATTGAAAATAGATATTAAAAGTATAATTTTTATTGAAAAGACTACTGAGTGAAAATCAGGTAACAGCAGAAAACAGGATCTACTTGATGTAAAATATATAAAATATTATATGAATATATATGCACCTAGGTGTCCATATAAGAAATACTTGTGGGCCTTTTTTTTTTTTTTTTTTTTTTAAAGATTTTATTTATTTATTTGACAGAGATAGAGACAGCCAGCGAGAGAGGGAACACAGGCAGGGGGAGCGGGAGAGGAAGAAGCAGGCTCCCAGCGGAGGAGCCCGATGTGGGACTCGATTCCGGAACGCCGGGATCACGCCCTGAGCCGAAGGCAGACACCTTAACGACTGCGCTACCCAGGCGCCCCCATTGTGGGCCTTTTTTAATGCCTAAGAAGTATCAGCCGATGCTCAGTAAAATGTTAACGGTGGTTATTCTAGGTGGTCAGGTCTGAAAGAGTTTCTTCTTTCTTCTTTGTACTTGAGCAGATATCACTTTAAAAAAATGCTGAAGCTTTTTTTTTTTTGCAAAAGAAACAAAACAAAACGGGACCCCGGAGATTTGAACAGTCTCTCACACAGAGCCACAGCAATAATGAACAGAGTATTAATTTATGCCCACTCTAAGGCAAATGACACATGAACTTTAAAAAAAGCCCATTCAAAAAATGGGTAACAGCTGAATAGTAGTAGCATGAAATTATATTACTATTTTCAGAAGAGATGTGAAAACAACACAAATGTATATGGTAAGGAGATGAAAGACAAAGTTGGACAAATTATGCTCATATGCATAGTTTTCACGTTATCAGGCTCAGATATTTTTAAAGAAATTATTTATTTATTTATTTATGAAAGAGAAAGCAAGCGTGTGTGTGAGCGGGGAAGGAGCAGAGGGAGAGGGACAAGCAGACTCTGTGCTGAATGTAGAGCCTGACATGGGGCTCCATCTCACAACCCTGAGATCATGACCTGAGCTGAAATCAACAGTCCAATGCTCAACTGACTGAGCCACCCAGGCGCCCCCTATCAGGCTAAGATTTTAATAGAACTTTCCTCATGGTCTCCATTAGCAAGTGTGTACATAGTTGAGTAAGATGGCTGAAGAAACCTTTAAAAATCAGATAATAGGAAAGTAGAATAAAGCAAAAATATACAGATTGATTTTAATAGCGTGGCCTCTTGATACAGCAGGGCCCAGCCTAACAACTCAACCCTCTCAGCAAATACAGACACAGGCACTTCCAGTCAAATGGGTCCTACAGAGCTTATCCCCCCCCCCCAAAACTGCCATCTTGAACCTGAAGATTCTCAGAGGAAAGAGAAGTCACGTGTCTCGACACTTTAAATAGACTATAAATAGCTATTTTGTCATTGTTGGCAACACTGAAGAAACAGGACCAATTACTAGGAACACTGAATACCATTGCTCCGGGCTCATGTATCTCCGACGCTCTACAGAACTCCGTACAGAAAACTCCCGTCAAGGGTCTCATTTTAAGAGTTACACGTTCTACATTATTGATTTTCTTTTACTTCCAAAGAAAATTACAATTTTTAACACATTTCTCTCTGTGAATTGATGCTTTTAAATTTCCTACTTCATTTGGAAATTGTGGAAGAAAGCAGAGTAGAATAAACAGGCTCTTAAAGTATCCAAAAGGAGCTGAAGTAATAGCCAGAGTATTATAAAATCCTAACCTGAGGTAAATCTGTTCTACTGAGCTCACTTCAGCTCTCAGAATGAGGAACCACGAGATTGCCGAGACGCGCCATCCTGGTCCATTAGTTTGTAGAATGCGATAGGACTTCCCGGGACTTGTCCTTGCATAGAACAGACCTGTCTCTTCCTGCCTTCCGCGAGCCTGTCCTCTTCTGAATTTTCCTCCACGCTCAAGGAGGTACGACATTGTATTAAGGAAAAAAATATACTTTGGCTCTGAGAACAAATGCAATGTATATATTTAAAACCATGTATATAAAAATTGGTGCAAACTACTTATGAATTAAATAAAAGAGGAGTGAAGGAAAATGTAGAACTACAACAAGGCTCGCAATCTGTCAGGAGCTGAGCGAGTGCCAGTTTGTGGGCCTCGGGGCTCGGTAGGATTTCTCTGCACAGTGCCAAACTCCAACAATATTGTTATGGTTAGAAAGGAATTTCTCACAAGAGCTAACAAAGGCAGAAGGTCATAAATAAACCCAGCAGGATTGCCTTGTCAGTTCTCATTATTAGCGCTGCAGGCACTGGCTTTTCTATGGGCTTCTTACAGGTTCATTTAAGTGTAAGAGTTCCTCCTTGAAAATTCACAAACTCATAAATAAAATGGTTCCTAATCTAGCAAACAAAAATACTTGAAAAGTAAGTAAGAAAATAAGTAAGCAAGTAAATAAATAAAGGACAGAAGCACGGCCAAGGGCCGAGCTCAGCCCTGCATTTCCGAGAGCTGGAACACCGCAACTCCTGGCCTTAGCACCCCAGCAGTGACCATCAGGATGCTCTGCTTTCCCACCACAAACACAGTCTGCAGAATGCTATCTGGGCAGGAAATGAAGCTCAGCTCCTAAACTGATGCTGACATGTGTTATAAACTGAGGGAAGCGCAGCTGTGTGTGATCATTACTGCAATTATGAAGTGGCATTTAGTGTGAACTTTATTTTGCTGAAGTTTTTACCTAGTAACAAAAAAAAGGCGGTACAAGTCTATTAATGATAGGGAGGGATCTTGATTTTCCGCCATTAAAAAACAGGAATGCGCTGGTGGGTCTCTAAAGGTGGACACTGCCTGTTACCTAAGTCAGATCTACCTCTTGGAGCTCTTATCAGTGCCTCCGAATAGAAAAGAAGATTTAGTTCTGTAATATTTAAAAACTGAGATGCAAATCTCAATTCTTTCTCAATTTTGTATTTGTCTAGTCCAAGAAGAGCAGAGAACAACGAGCTTCCTATTATCCCAATACAGATATTAATTCAAAGGAGAAATGATCTGATCAGCTTGATTCCATTTACTAATAACTCAAAACAAGAATACACTTTCCTTCGACAAGAAAAATACATTTTACAGTGTCATCGATTTTCTTTAAAAAGGAAGAGAAACAAAATTGGTATTTTAAAGTAATATAGCTCATTATTCTTAAAAACAGACGAGAAACACATCAGAAAACACAACAGAAAGTAAAAATCCTCAGTACTGCCACAACGCAGAGCTAGCCCAATTCTAATAGTCTGCCATATTTCCTTCTAGTCCTTTTTCTTACGTAGAGCACAACAGCTGATCTTTAAGCTTGATGTATGCAAAACCAAGTTAGGTACCAAGTGACCTACTTGCCATCCTCTATCAAGAAAGTGAACCTTTTGTTTCCCAGATGGTTTTCAGTTTTATAATTTGTGCGTCTTTTTAATGTAATTGTAAATTAACAACATTATAAACAGCGTTCCACATCTCCTTTCAGCGACCGATGATGGTTTACGGAAGAACAATGCTGTTCTCACAGGCGGGGATGCTAGAATGCGGTTTTGTGTGGTCAGTCAGTCCAAGAAGCTGGGCGAGGAGCACGCACGTGCTACAAAGGAAGGTATGTTTGCAGAATTGCTTTTCACTGGCTTGCAGCCTCTCATTACCCACCACTCATGATTATTAGTGTCAAGCTGATGTTGAATTCTTCCCAGAGAAAAGTCTCCGTGTTTGCTTTAGGTTCTGGCAATTGGTCTGTATTCTCAGCATTCAAACAGGATTGCCCTTGAAGAACCTAACACTACTGGTACAAGGGACGTGAATAAATGCTGAAAAGAGGGGAGCTGAAGTGTCTAAGAACGGTAAGAGGCTCAGACAGGCCTTACTTCACACTGGTGGGGAGAACCGGTTCTTTCTGAAACAGCAAGTAACTACATCAACTGTAGCCTAGACAGGAAATCCGTGCTGTTACATCTCCAGTATGCTGCAGATATCAGAGAGTGTTTTTCGGTCAGCAGCTTTATATCCAGGTAGCCCATGGTTGACAATGGTAGGCCAGAAAGATACTCAGGAACTTACTACTGAATATTCTGCCAACAGAAAGAAATAATAAACACAAGGTCCCTAAATTTGACATGTAAAAAAATAAAAGTTTTAGACTATTAGACTATTTTTAGACTTCAACAGCTAATTCATGCTAGTAGTAACCAAACTATACTTCATCAATTCTTAGAACTATTTAACAGATGATAATGGGGCTCACATACAATACTTCAGGTAGAAACGTGCTAGAAGCATTAAAACATGGGGACAGCAATAATGTAATATACAGCATGGTGACTGTATCATATACTACGGTTAACAGCACTATTTCAAAGTTGCTAAGAGAGTAAATCTTAAAGCTTTCAGCACAAGAAAAATAATTGTGTAACAAATGTACATTGATAGAGATCAGATTTATTGGGATTATTTCAATATATATATAAATATTGAATCATTATGTTGGATACCTGAAACTAATATAATGTTATAAGTCACTTATAGCTAAGTAAATAAATATATATAAAACAACATGGGGAGAGCTTAGTTTGACTCCTTCGGAAGAGAAACACTTATGAGGAACTGTTAGGAAAGTACAGAGTTTTCAGAACTAAAAAAAAAAAAAAAAAAAAAGCCACAGTAAACACTCACTCCAGTTCTTTGTTTTTAGAATGTGAAACTGAGGACCAGGGAGACTAAATTATCTACATCAAAACTAGGCCTGGGTTCTACAGACACAGACTACATTAGAATGCAGTTTTCTAGGTGTATTTATTATCAAAATATTACCACTGATATTGACAGCCTCACCCCAGAGCTGAAAGGACAGGGAGAGAGAAGGAGAGAGGAAGAGGGAGGAGGAAGGGGGGAGCAGAAAAGGACAGAGGGCGAGGGAGGAGGGAGGGGGAAGAGAGAAGGAGAGAGGGAGAGGGAGGAGGCGGAGAGAGAGGGGAAGAAGGGAGGAGGGGGGAGAGGGACAAACGGAGAAGAGAACGCATGCATGTGCGCTGGTCACCAGAGCACCCCTAGACCTACTCAAGTGCATTTTCTAATAGCTATTATTTTACACTGTGTATTGAGGTACGTGCCTCTATCTCAAAATCCCATTTCATTTAGTAAATAAGGACATGACTCTGTAAGTGACAAAACCATGTAGCAGAGATGCCCCAATTTGTGTTAATAGCAGGATACAGTTTAACAGATCCTTTGGTGATTTAAAACAGACCTTTTCTTTTCTCATTTCTAGCCTTTGGTGTGTCTCACACAATGTTTTCTCTAGTTCTCCGATTTTTCAAACTTATAAATGTGTTCACTCCATCTCCTTGTGGGTGAGTCACAACAGCTGTCACGCGCAGGCCCATAAACAAGAGACCATAAAGTGGCACCACTGAGGACGGCCAACTCCCACAGCCACAGACAGAATCCACACATCCGCTTACCTCGTGACCTCAGCTGGGCAGGACGCCCGCTTCCAACACAGCAAAGGAATTCATGATTAAATTCAGAGGGAATCCAAACAGCAGTAAGGTAAATGTATTTTATCACTTAAACTGATAAAGGATCTGATTTTTTTCATTCTGTCTGATGACTGCCCACAGGATTCACGGAGGGAAACAGAAGAGGAGCAAACTGTGAAGACAGACTGTTTTGTGAAATCATGATCCATGAAATATACCATCTGTGATCTAGCACAGTTCTCAACCTACAATGGATCCCTAGTGCAATTTGATACGATAAATAGTTTATTTTATAGAGTTCTGAATTCTGAAGTATGTGTAATTGTTTTAGGTCTTAAACATATGGGATACAGCTCAAACCGAATTTAAATTCCTGAGGACAGAGGAATTAACCAGCACCTATGGAAGAGCTGGTCAGGTGTAATGCATGGTGACATATCATAGGCCACAAAGGCAGGAAGAAAAAGAGGAATAAGGAGGGGCAAAGAAAAGGGGAGAAGGGAACAGAAGCCAGAGAATATGAGAACGATGTAAGATGCATGACAAACGTTAGAAGAGTTTCTGATGAGTGAATGGCTCAATGACTACATGTGGGAAATAAAGCAAGACAAGTAGACAAAACTTCTGGCAGATGTGACAAATAATATTATTAAAGATTTTTAACCTATCACTCCTGAGCTAAATAGTGTGGAAAATTCTACACATGCATTTAGGCCAGGGAGCACCTTTGTGAGAAGCAGGAAAAAGTGGCATTCCGGGCAGACGCGGCCCCGCAGAACCACGGTGCCCCTCTGTGGAAGAACACTGCACCCCTTTCTCAGCAGAGTGTCAGCCCCATCTGTTCCCGCCCACAGTGAGTCCTAGCTGCACAGTCATGGTGACCCCCTCCTGGCACCACAGCCGCCAACTACTTACCTAGTGAATGAGGAGCTGGTGACGCGAGGATTAGAAGCTAGGATTAGAAGCATGGTCTTTGTGGTCTGAACTTAGTTCACTTCTTTCTTCTGGTAATTACTAGCCACTCAGCCTTATATACATCACTCAGGCTCTCAGAGGCCTGAATTTCTTTACTGAGACACTAGTCTAAGTGGTTAAATAATATAAAAGAAAGCACTTGGAATAGTGCTTGGCAAATAGTGAGAGTATAGTAAATGATAGCTATTATCATTTTATCTTTTTATCCAAGCCATTTTGTCACTTAATCTTGACAGCAGTCTCATTAGGTAGGGTCAACCAAATGCATTTTATACATAAAAATATAGGCCATAGGTTCAGAGGGTGAGGTGGGCCATGATTCCAGTGTAGTTCTCGGATTTCGAAGCCCATGGTACGTCCACCACTCTGATCCTTGTTCTTCTCCTTCTTGTTACCGTTTCTACTCCCATGCCAAACAAAGGAAAAGACAGGAAAAAGCCAGAGTAAAAGAAAAAAATGGTACTCTACCAGTGTTTCCACAACATTCACTGTTTTTCTCGAATGAAAATCATTTAACAATCCCAATGAATCTTCTTTGTCTCCTAGCGAAAAAATTCTTAGTTTTGTTTTGATAAAAAAATGAAAAATTTCCCCACTGCAATTAGCTTCCAGATTTTCCTTTGGAACAGAAAGTAGCAAAATACCACCATCAGTATTTCAACAAGAGGACTAAATGCGATCTATTCTTTGGAAAAAACCACAATCCGGAATCCAGATACAAACTACCTGTTAAAGACCGTAATAACATCATGCAAGCAGCATGGCGTTTGGGCCCCAAAATGTCATTAGAATTAAGACTCCCTTGATTTAGATATCTAATGGAAGATATTTTACAACTAACATGCATTACTTGTCAGGACAAATATAAAATTTTGAGATTATATACTATCCTCAGAAAATAGTAATTATGTAAGGAAGACCACCACAAACACCACTGAAAAGAACTGAACTATAACGTCCCTTCTGTTCTGGAATTCTTAGAAGCTAACTTTTGAGTATTGAATTCCAATGCAAAGGAAAGAATACTCTCTTCTGTGACATCCGTCACTTCTAAAATTTCTTTTAACAGCTACATGACCGTGAAAACCAATGTTGATATACATTGCTTGAACGAGGTTTCTGTTTTCTTTGCACAAAACTTTTTAACATTTTTAACTGGAGGGATAAGATAATATAATACTACTAAATGAAGAATGGCTTCCCATGAGTACCCACTGACTCTCTGAAATATCACTGACTTTTATTTGGGATAGTGGTTACCCTTGGTGGGGGCTGAGGGATGGATGGAGTCATGATGCAGAGGGGGCACGAGAGGGCTTCCGGGGTCCAGGTGGTACCTTCTGAACTGAGTACTGATGATACAAGCCGGTTCACTGAGGAAATGTATCAAGCTGCACATTTCTAACTCGTACCCTTCCCTTACAATATAGTATTTATACTGAAAAAATGGACTTCAAGACAATAACCCCAGAGCCACTTGTCACGACAGAGGAGAAAAAAAGGAAATAAGAGAAAACAAACCAGACAATCTCTGGGATCCTCACAGCCCTATCTCATCCTGAGAGATTAGCAGGAACACGTGCTACACTCCTCTTCAGTATTCTCCCTGCTTTCAGAAAAGCAAGAGTCCAATTTAAACGGAAGTTCCTGTGGGTAGGTAATGGTTTGACCCCTGATCCCACTACCACAATTGTTCCAATTCTCTAATGATTTCCCTGCAGGGTTCATTTACCAGTTCTGGGTCAAAGACCAACATGCCCATGAAGTCAAGGGTCGACAAAAGCAGTGCTTGAGGTATTTGAAAGAACTGTACCATAAAGGCACGTTTCATCAATTAGAGATGGTTTTTGAATTAAAATAAAAGAAGTCTAAACCACAATATTGTCATCCTTTACACTGACACATTCACAGGCATACACATACCGAGTGAGATATCCGCACGGAAGCACAGAACCACTATCATCTGAAGCCAAAGTAGTACTAGCAAAAAAAGGGACAATTTTACTTTATTATCTTTAGTAGTGTTATATTCGAGAGCTTTTTCCATTTGCCTCATAGATTTTCCTTTACGTTTCCATTAATTTGAACTTCCTTTCACTTCTGTTCCTCAGGACTTTGAACAATATGGTTAACGATGGATTAGATAGGGACTCAGAGGTAAATTTCCCCAAATATGATAAACTAATGCTGTAGTAATCTTTTTGCTGAAGCACTACCTTACTGCTTTCATATTCATAAATACAACTACTTGCAAATAATAATTTCTTTCTTAAACAACATGTCTCAGTTCAATACAAGCTTAAGTTGGTGCAAAAGCTCTTTTTGAACTTGAAGGTGGAGTAGTTTTTTTTTGAGTTAAATTCAGTTCTTAATAAAAGAACTTAAGATACATAATTCCCTCTACTGTTATTTGTACAGAAAAGGAAGGAGAGAGAGAAGACACCAAAAGAAAAAAAAAAGAGAGAAGAGAGGGAGGGAAGGGAAGAGCTCAAGCTGGAAGAGGAGAAGGGAGAGCAGGAAGAGTTTCTGTGAAAGAAGAATCGTCACACACGGGAGGCAGGACAGAAGGGATTTGATTATGCCAGGGTCATATCTCCACGGTGCCTTCCATTCAGACTAGCAGTTAGGATGTGGAGGCCGTGGGGCTCTTCAGGCGAACAGCAACTGAGGAAGCATTTGGAAGCCTTTCTGTGAATCCAGCCAGCAGTGTACATCTCCCACTTGACTAAACTTTGGATTGGGTTACAAGTACTTATGAATGAGAAGGTCTGGAAGAATGAAAATTAAAACAAATTAAAAGTCTTCCTAGTGAGCAACACTATACTTGAAACACAAAAGAAATGCTATGAAGAATGTTTCTACATCATTAGAAAAACAGAACATAGCTTCTAAATGTTTGATTTTGCTCTCCAGAATTACAAATGGACACAGCTAAGTAAGCTTTCTGGAGAAATGGGGTTGAGATTCTCAACATTTATAAATATGTGAAAAACAATTACTATTGTTCAGTAGATACATGTAAAATTACCTTAAGGAGCAAGGTCAACTCCTGGGCTAGCAATACCCTTCTATATTCGTACCAGTTGTACTGACCTATCATCACAAAAACTTAATCAAATGAAGGGCTGATCAACATTAGAAGCAAAGAAAAAGAAGAATCACAGAGGCTCCATAAGGCAGAGCGGACGATGGGAGAAGCAAGCCAGTGACCATCTCTGCATGATACTAAAGCATGGAAAGCCAGCCTGGAATGCCTACCGGGCAAACCAAGGTGTCTGGCTATCCTAGTCCAACACTACAGAACCTTCAAATTATTTAATTATCCCACATCCTGATGCCAAACTCAAAGCAACCTCTTCCCGGCTAGGTCTGCCACCGGGAAGACCACTGCCTTGCCAATCAGGGTGGCCAGTGAGTCCTTTCCAAAGAGATGGTTCATCCACGTCTTGGTATCTTCCTGGCAAAATTGCTTTCTGAGCCTCCCAGAATAGAGACTCAAACCCTGGACTTATGACGCACATTTGCTGAAGTATTGTTACCCTGTGATGAATCAGGAAGAACTAAAATTCCACTTGCTAACACTCTGGCCATGTGGAAGTTCTAGAAGGAACAGATTATCAGATCTACCCACTGGCATTAATTTCATACATAACAACCATTACAAATACAATTAGGAAATTTGACTTGTTGAAGTACATTTAACAAGAGTTTTACATTTTACATACTTTTTGTTAACTCACTATTGCCTGATAAATTAATATATTGTTCTGTCACAGACTCAGTTCTCACAGTAATGTGGAATTAAACTCACTCTGCTCAGACCAATCACTAATAAAATAGGACAACCATCTAAAAAAAATCTCTAACAGAGAACAAAATGGCCCCTATGATAATAAGAATCTTGGTGGAGTGGAAAAAAACATTGGCATTCTATTACTAGCTATGTGTCCCTACTATCAGTTACCTAACCCCTGAGCCTGTTTCTTCGTTTGTAAAAGTGCATTATACCATTTGCCTGTTAAGGTAGTGTTATAAAGGAAAATGCACATGGGAAATACTTTGCAAAGTAAATGTTAGCTCTCTCCTACTTTCCATCCTTACCCAATATTCCATGCTGGAATGAAGAAAAGATTGATGGCTTCACCTGGGCCAGGAGATATTCTGTCCTGAGCCACTTGTTGTTATTGTTAAGATTCAAAAATGTTTTTGTTTTTTCTATTTTTTTTAAAGGATGAGCCACCATATGAAATATTCTCTATATTCTTTAAATCCCAGAGCAAGGATGATCCAATTGGACCCATCCATCCTCATTCTGAAATGAAACTTATTTCTTTAAAACACATTTTAAAACATTATCAGATTAACAGATGCTTTGTATAAAACAAAAAAACGTCACGGAAAAACACAAGGTGAGAGAGAATCCTGGTCAGACCACTGTCACCAGTTTTTCCTGCACCCTTCTTGTACTTTTTATGAATATACCAGTAGGAGCTTTAAAACCAAACTCAGGTCTACAGCTACTCACAGCAATTAACAGACAGAAAAACAGAAATGGAAGAAAACAACAGCAACAGGAAACAAAAGAATCAAATATCACAATGATGTATTTGGAAAAAGAGACTCAGCTTATCACGATTGCTATGTCAAACATTTGGATATCTCTGAAAAGCGACGGTCCACATTGACTATCTTTAGTCCTTTCTTATTTACTGTCTCACTTTTGCCACTACAAACTCAGTGTTTATTAGATGCTGAAAAAATTTACTATGGTGTCTCTCTCATAAAAATATTTTTCCACCTACAATATGTTATGAGCTTGGGAAGTCTCTAGCACAGACACTCCGCTTTCATGGTCCTTAACTGGGTTGTCTGAAAAACAAAACCAGATTTTATACGTTGTAAAAGAGTACAGAAAAGGTTTAATCAGCTATCTTTAATTTTTGGACTATCATTTAAAGACTGGCACAGAGTAGACACTCAATATGAATGGATTAGGGTTATCAAATAAGATATGGGAACCAAGTTATATTTGTGTTTCAGATAAACAAATTTGCTAGCATTAAGTATGTGCCATGCAATATTTGGGACTCACTTCTACTACAATTTTATACGTTGTCTTTCTTTTTTTTTTTAAGATTTTATTTATTTGTCAGAGAGACAGAGAGGCAGGGAGAGCGCACAAGCAGGGGGAGCAGCAGGCAGAGGGAGAGGCAGGCTCCCTGCTGAGCAAGGAGCCTGATGTGGAACTCAATCCCAGGACCCTGGGATCCTGACCTGAGCCCTAGGCAGAAGCTTAACAGACCAGGCGTCCCTCATTGTCTCTTTGAAATTCAAATTTAACTGGGTGATCTGATTTTCCTTCCCGAATCTGGAAATCCTCAGATAGATGGATGGAAAAAGTCATAATAACTAGGAGTTAAAATACCCGAGTCCAATCTGCAGATCCACCAGCAGCTGTGAGACATTAAGCAGGTGATTTACCCCTTTGGTGCTTCTGTGTTATCCTCTATGAGATGGGGACGAGACCTGCCACAGCTACCTTGCAGGGCTGATGTGAGGCTCAAATAATAGGGGGGTAACAACAGCAGCAACAAGCACAGAGTCTTTGGATGTGCTGGGCGCCGTTCCAGGGGCTCTCTATGAGGAACTCGTGCAACTTCACGACTGTGAGGTGTTTACTGTTTTCTCATTAAAAATTTTACTATTGGGGCGCCTGGGTGGCTCAGTTGGTTAAGCATCTGCCTTTGGCTCAGGTCCTGATCTCCAGGTGCTGGGATCGAGCCCCG
The DNA here is from genome assembly GCF_024610735.1 of Ursus americanus. Taxonomy (NCBI): domain Eukaryota; kingdom Metazoa; phylum Chordata; class Mammalia; order Carnivora; family Ursidae; genus Ursus; species Ursus americanus. Next base: position 66,094,150 of record NC_142137.1, on the reverse strand, counting down.
CATCTGGCTCTCCGCTCAGCGGGAAGCCAGCTTCCCCCTCTTCCTCTGCCTCTCCCCCTGCTTGTACTCTCTCTCTCAAATGAATAAAATCTTTAAAAAAAAAATAAAATTTTACTATTATATATATTCATTATTCAAACAGTTAAACAAGGTAAATTCAAGGTAGCCAGGCATCAGAGTCTATGCTCTTAATTTACTGTTGCAGAAGTAAAAATATCCGGGTGCCTGGGTGGCACAGTTGGTTAAGCGTCAGACTCTTGACTTTGGTTCAGGTCGTGATCTCAGGGTCGTGAGATACAGCCCCACTTCCCCTCTGCACTCAGCACAGAGTCTGCTTGAGTTTCTCTCTCCCTCTGCTCCTCCTGCTTGTGCTCTCTCTCTCTCAATAAAATAAATAAATCTCAAAGATTTATTAAAGATTTATTAAATCTTTGAGATTTATTTATTTTAGAGAGAGACAGTGTGCATGAGCAGGGGGAGGTGCAGAGGGAGAGAGAGAAGCAGACCCCCCCACCGCTGAGCACAGAGCCTGATGTCACCCAGGCGCCCCATAAATAAAATCCTTGAAAAAAAATAAAAATATCATAACACATATGTAAAAAGATACACAAACAGGAGATGTTCTTAATACTACTAAAGATTAGAAGAAATTAAGCTATGGTCAAAATAAATTAGATTATCTCAGGTGGGGGACAGCCTGAGTGAAGAGCTATAAGGAGAAGAGATGGACCCCACCCCCCTCGCCGCTCAGTCCAGAGGCTTCCTCAGAGGAGGGCTGGGGAACATTCTTTAAGAAGGCTACAAATGAAAAAGACCAGCGGCTCCGTGGGGAAGAAGCTGTAAAAGATCATTTATGAGTTAACTAACCATAGATGGACAAAATTAACCTTGGTGTGGACAAGGGATTTGCTGAGATGGAAAGGAAGGACAGAGCTCAGAGAAGCTGAGAAGAGCAAATTAGCAGGGGGTTAAGGACTGAATCAAAATTTGTAAAATAAGCCCTTACTAGATATTTATTGCCATCTCAGGATTTTGAATGTGTGCTAAGGCAGCATGGTGGGGCCACTGAGTGCGATGAGAAAACGAGAGAAGTCGAAAAATACATATTTCAGATTGTGCCCTAAGGATATTAAAATGCTGTAAAAGTAAGTTTAACCCTGTATTTGTAACCAGGTAGAAACTTTCTTGTTGTGTGTGAATTTGTTTTTAATGAAAAGTATAGTTTAAGAAACATTACTACCGAAGCAGCTGAATATCAGAAAATGATTTTTTTCTTCCAATGACCACAGATCTTGGGATTTTACATTTATCAAACTGAGCGTGTAATGCACGTGTTCATACAGAAATAGAGTATTTGGTAAATAATTCTTTTTACTCCAGATAATTACCCGAGCCTAAAAGATACACATGATGCATTCTATATACGATTATAAAGCCAAAAATCTAACATTCTCTGCTATAATATCACGTTTCTGAATCCAACACTGAGATGTACTATACGTAATTAACTTTAAGAACTGTTTTTATCAACTGATGGGTTGTCTTTACAGATGTGAACTTATCAATGTTCTGTTTAGTGTTAGTATCTAGACAAGGAGTTGGCAGCAAAGTTCCTGTTTCACTAATTACATTCTTTTCCAAAAATTCACTCTGCCTGGGTGTCCAGGTAATTGCAATTAAGGCAGGAATCTGGTAATTACAAATTCAAGTGCCCTGCCAGGAACAATACACGTCCTCTTGACGTGCTGCCCACAAGACCTAATTCACTTGGAAAGGACAGACACTGATGTGAAGTGGCAGTGTAGATGTTGATTAAGCAACAAGCACTGAAATAAATTTCTCCCCTCATTGTTCTCCCTAAAACCAAATGCCCTGTATCTCATTTAAGCTCCCAAAACGCCTTCTGTGAATTCTCAGACACGTAAGCAACAGCAGAATCACTAACACTCAAAAAGGTTGCTCGCTCTCTCACAAAACCTTTCCAGGCCAGGAAGGGGTCTTCAAGGCCACACGGTCCAGCCGGGCAGCAGAGCTGGGGTACGAGAAGTTAAGCGTCACCGTACCTTCCTAATCATTACATCCCAGGCTTTCCACAGGGCCAGCCCATTGAAAGGATTAATAAATGTTGAATGAACTAGTCTCAGAACGCGTCCACTCTAATTTCAGAAAACTTTTTGTAAAATATAAGAATAAACAGTTTTCACTTACCAGAAAACTTTTTGTAAAATATAAGAATAAACAGTTTTCACTTACCAACTGACTAATTTCCATTAAATTAATCAAACCGTATCTTCAATAAGCCTCAAATTTTATAGTATACTACTGAATATTTACGAACAAATTCATTATGCAATGAAGGTTTCAGGCAGGAAAGCAAAAAACAAACATGTAACTTTTAAACTATCCGTTTAAAATGCAATGACTTCGTTTGGCTGATTATTTTATCTAAAACATTTTCTAGCTAATGGAGTAATTTTACCAGTTTCTTTTATTCCTGACACCACATAAATCTATTATATAACAAGATGCTCTAAATGATAATGTAAAACTTTAATTTATACGACAATTTACTATTTCCTAAGCAATTCCACATTTTCTCATTTCGTTCTAAAAGGCTAAAGATATACAACTAATCAATAGATCCTCTCCAAATCCAGTCTTTCTTATGTTTTTTTTTTTTTTTTTTAAAACAAAACCCATTTCCAAGCTGGAGCACCTCTGGTTATGTCTCATCGTGCTGAAACGTGATGAAAATCCAGGCAAGGTGTTCGAGGCCCTCCAAACTCTTTCTGACTAAAGTCACTGTCCCCGGCCAAATTTATCTCTACATTCCTGCCTGTCTGTGACACTGCTCTCCAATGGCACCATGTCAAATGCCATTCAAAGCCGCATGGCCCCAGATCACACTGACTTCTGCCCTTATGGAGCCTTGCTCCAACATGGCGGTCCCATTGCTCTACCGGCACGGAATTGTCAGTGAGAGTCGAAACCGTGTGTTAGTCATCTGGCTTCCTCCATGCCCAGCACAGGGTGGGGGAGCTCCGAGTCTGCGTGCAACAGCTGCCTCCTCTGTGACCACGAGGCCTGCTCCTGTTTAACAGCGGGTCATCAAAAGACAGCCTGCAGAACAGTAGCAAATAAGTACCCAGCACAGGGGTCGGCATCAAGTAATTCAAGAAATAGTTGCTAATAAGACTTTAGAGAGAAGCCTGGTGTGGTTCAGGTAGGTGCGTGAGCATACCCCACTGTCCTAACCCCACTGGAGGCAAGGGGAGGGCGCTGGTGGAGAGGAAGCTGCGGGGTCAGATGGAACAAAGACTTGGCTGCTTTGGCTCGTATGTAAGTGGGTATCTGTCTTGCCATACTATGGCCACGGCTTTTCTTAAATGCTGTGTTCATTCACCTTACAGTCACACAGCTTCCCCCAAAGTGTAAATCCATAAAACACTCCATTAAAACTTCTAAAGGTCTGCAAGAGAAACAAAATTCATTAGTAATTTTCATGCCAACATGAGTAATTCCTCTGTTCTATTAGAAAACCACCTTAATCTAGCTTTGGAGTAGACTGTTGGTAACATGGAGCCTATCTAATATTAATCCTACTAAACTTCTGAGTCTAGAATCAAGTGTAGTATATAGTTTTTACTTTTTAAAACTATTTGTCACATTTTCAAAATCCAGGTGACTTTAAAAGCAAACCATTAGAGATCTGCTTTGCATCCGACTGTCTAAAGTTGTGGCCCAATGGACTTCCTCCACCAAAAGGATTCAAACCAAGTACATAAAAATCCTATTCAAAATATATTATTTTTTTCTTTAAAGTAATTCTGAAAGGAATCAGGTGTTGGCAAAGAAATTCAAAATATCTTCACATGGGTATATAATTTTAAAAGGATAAGCTTGATTTTTTAAAAAGACAAAAGATAATTTGGGTTTTTTACTTGTTATATTTTATCTGGGCCTAATCCATAGAATTTGTAAAGAAAAAATACTGAATTCTTTAAACATTACAACAAAACCGAATTTCATAAGCCACGTTTCCCCTTGTATACTCCAGAAATGATTAGTCAAATCTGAATGTCAAAATGGTGACTTTGTAAAATATTAAGAGAAAAAATTTTTTTCTTAGCATTTCAAGTCTATAAAACTAACCAGAATCACCAGACTTCCTGTTCTATAATTGGCATGCCTGTGAAGATTCCTGAGATCATAACCAAACACATCTACTGGAAGAAGAAATTGAGATCATCAAAACCTTTCAACAGAAGCAGTGGAAACAGAACTGCAGCCTGTTCTCCCCCGACCCTAGAACTACATCAATTGCACAGTTAGAGTCTATAGTAAGAAATACTTCTCTTGCTCTAGAGCAAAGCCTCAGGAGCTAACAATACAGGAAGTAACACTGCTGTTATGATGGATAGCTCTGTTAACGGTGCTTATCATTTATTTTCAATGTTGTCAGTCAAATATGTCCTATTCTATCCCACTTTCATTTTTCCATTTTTTAAAAATTCGAGAACACTTTGAGTACATGCAGAGGAAGGTTTTTCATCCTTAAAATCTGACAGCAAATGTGAATCACTAACTGTGGCAGGCAGAATTCTAAGAGGACCCCCAAGATGCCTGGTCCCTGGGTGTCCGTATTCTGTTCAATTCCCTCCCCTGGAACGTAACACCAAGTATACGGCAATGCTTCTGTGATTATGCCTCACCGTAGGGCAAAAGGGATTTTGTAGATGTAAATAAGGTCCCTAAACAGCTGACTCTGAATTACTAAAAGATTAACCTGGGTGGATCTGGCCAAATCAGGTGACCCATTAAAAGAGGAGGGAGAGATGTGAAGCAAGGGTCCCGCCAGCACAGTGTTGTGGAGAGGGGACCATCCCTGGGAGTGGCCAAGGTTGATAACCAGCAAGGAAGTGGGGGTCTCAGAACTAGCACCACAAGGAAGTGAATTCTGTCAACAACCAGTGAGCCTGGAAGAGCACCCGAACCTCAGAAAACCAAAGCCTCAACAGTAACTCCATCTCAGTCTTGTGACACCCTGAACAGAGGACCCAGTAACTCAACTGCTGACTCCTGGCAACTGTGAGATAATTCATGGGTGTGATTTCTAGTCGCTAAATTTGTAGTCATGTGTTACTCAGTGGTAGAAAACTAATACATTAGCCACTTACCTTTCCTTTCACATCTAACCAGAAGGTCCCCCTGTGAGAATTTTTAAATTTTCCTTTTTAAAAAGTTAGTTCTCCATCTTTATCAAGAAAGTTATAGTTCAATTTAAGGAAGAAAACAGATTGCAAAAAGATATCACAGGGAATGCTAACGGCTTGAAATTTAAGGTAGTTATGATGTTTATGTTTTCTTTTTAAAGCAAGAATTCTGAGCAGTTATTCCCAAGGGAACTTTGTGCAAGTTCTATAGGATAATTTACGTGACAAAGACACAAACAAAAAGCATTACCTTAAGAAGAAAATCAAAACCACAAAATAAGATAGGTAAAACAATCATTATTCTCTAGTAACTGATTAATGACCCGTATCTTTTCTAGTGGCACATTACTGACGACCTGACTTGATGCAAAAGGAAAAGTCATTACTTGGTATTTCTTAAGAAAACGAATGAGTCCTAAAGAAGACAGCAGAGGGAACACAATGGAAATGGCCCCCACGTGCTCGCAGCAGGAACTGCGCCCTGCATGTGCAGTCCCCACTGGGTGTCCTCCTGGAGCCCTCCATCGCGTCCCGAAGCCTGCTCGAGGCCGAGTGGGAGAGGCTACTCTCGAGAAAGTACAGAAAGGAGGTGCATGCTTCCCAACAGTTAGCTGTGCTCCCTCCTAAGCATGTTTACGCGACGCGTTCCTCCAATTAGAAAATGGAGTAAAATATGGAACAAAATGTAAATGTAAAAAGGTGATGAGCAAAATGTAAAAAGAGGGAAAACGCTGACTCTCCTTAGATGACTAACTGGCTCAAACACTGCTGTAGGACCAGGTATGGCTGAGACAGCTGGAGAGACTGATGGAGGAGGCACCTATAATGTACATCTGTATGTCCTGTGCTGAAACAAAACGCACAACGTATGTACCACTTTTCAGTGGTTTCTGTTTTAGCCAGCTCGAGCACTCACACGGGTCCTAGGGACCTCCAGTAAGCAGGCGTACGCCTCTTCGCCCTTGCACAGTGCCGTGTGCACAACTCCTTTCCGAAAGGCCGTGCTCACGATGCAAGAGCCACTCCACGGGCATCAAGGGAAAAGCCAGGGTTTGGAGGCTGTCCTCCCAGGAGCTTCACTGCCAACCCTCCACGTGAGGGAGAAGGACCCCATAATTGCTCATGCCCTCGTTGGCAATAATACTATAATCATATTTAAAATTTTATCTTAAAATACATTATTTTAAAATGTGATAACTCATCACCATTTAAAAAAAACCACTTCAACTGGGCAGTAGGGGTATTAAAAGATGCTAAACACATTTAAGAAAGTCCGTTCTATGCTGCCTCGTATTATAAACCTCAGTTTCAAGACAAGGCATTTCCAAGGAGAAGAATTTAATCCAAGGTAAGGCATGGTGACATCACAGTTCCCAGGCCTCAAGCGTACAGAAAAACTTCACGCTGTTGTAAATCAAATCTACGTTAAGTCAAGGAAACAACAAAAAGCCACAAACACGATTTTCTTTCAGACCATATTAAACAAAGCAAACCTTTCAAACTAAGGACCTTGAAGAATCATTTTTACATTCAAGTGATGAGCCTTAGAGCCAAGATCTAGGCACAATGTCTCAGGATTGAGTAACTGCCTGGAAGGCAGGAAAAACAGCAAGCTTCTAGGCCTAAGAGAAAAGATGTACAAAATGGAATAGGTTTGTATATTACTCTTTTTATACTACTGATGAGAAAAAAATCAAGACACCACGCCCTGAAGTGCTGCCGCTGTCTTTCATTATGGGGTGAGCGTAATGTGCTGTTAACTAAAACGGGATGTTCTGAATCGGTGTACCTGACGTTTCTAAAACTTAGGTACCGTTAAGCACCGTTGTTTGCTTACAAGTTGCTGCGTTTGTCCTCACCTTGTCCATTTCATTTCAAGTTCTTTGAGACGAACTGCATCTTTTCCTGTATAACTCCTACTTTGCCTTGCAGGACGCTCTACAGAAGCACCCTTTGAAGATGAAATCTACCTGAGCGAGTAAGGAAGCTACAACAGTCTACTTCAGGATTCCAAGAAGGATAGCGATTAAAAACAGTCATATGGAAACTGCACTTTGTTTCAGAAGGAATGTGCAGAAGAGGTGCCAATTAGATTGGGGGAAAGCGATCAGCTCCAACAAAACTTATGTGAGTAGCAGAGTGCAGCATCTGTCTACAGTTGACATCCATTTCAATAGGCCAGCTTTGCTCTAGACAGATCCATTACCACTCAATAACCCGGTGGAAAGCCATTCCCTGATAAATTCTGCTATACCAGACGAGCCACATAGGCTCTGAGAAGCTGGACTGTCTGGAGATAATTCAACAATATAGGAGGGTCATTTGCTTCATTTGACAAAAAAATACAACTTCTGCTATTCAACCCGGATTTCCATTGCTTCAAGTACAAGACAAAACTGCACAGTTGGGGACAACACTTTCCTACATCATTATCGGGTAAAGTAGGATGTGCTGGCAAGCCGGCAATGTGTGCAATGCCTCAACCCTCAGTCTGTCACAGTCTGGTTCTGCGCACTGCCATTCTAACTACACAGTCAAAATCATTACCTCTGAAATGCACAAAACTAAAATAAAGCTAAATACTAACACCGAATCACGTAAGTAACCATGCAGATTACAACGGAGTATGTTTAAGTACTTTTGTGAAATACAGACACAAGATCATATGTGGGTGTGACAAAAGGAAACCATATGAAAGGGAAAATACCACTCTTTCCTTAATTTTTTCCATAAAAATACCAATACGTAAATGCAGAGCATATGAGGACCGTCCTGCCATATGAGGACTGACGGCCTTAGATCCTGCCACTCAAGGAGCAGTTGGGCACTCTCTCGCTAATTATATTATTACATTCTCCTCGTGTTATAAATATTCATTTTTTTTTCTTGGCTTCCTCTGCTTGCATTTACTGAAAGGTGCACAGGCACGAGGAACGTAGATACCTCTAAGCTAACATTCAAAAGGTAAGAAGCATGAAATTCAGAATTGTTGCACGTTACGTTTTGGTATAACCTAAAACACTGTATGAATTTAAGAGGTTACAAATCACAAATATTGTCATCTCAAAGAGAAACAATCCCTTTACAATTCCTTTTTTGCTTAATAGGAGAATCTATTGTATACTCTCCTTCTTATTATTATTTACCGAACTCTAAGCTGCATTTTTTGTTAATATTTAAATTGATAAAGCAAGCTGCCTGGATCTAGTTTCGTTGTGCTCATTTCTATCTGCTGCTTTAGTCTGAGGCACATTTTCCTTTATTTCACTTTTCCACAAGCCATAAAAAAACTCATTTCTAATTCATCCGTTCGTTCAGCTTAACCTCTCTTCTCAGCAATTAAAGCACTCTGCGCATCCCTCATCTATCACACAGCCAGCTAAATAATGCATTGCGTCCCCCGCTCATCTTTTATCATCCCAAATGACAGGTATTAGCATATCTCCCCAGTCAATTACAGTGCAGCGGAATAATCACAGCATAATTGGGCGAAAGCCACTCTAATCACCAACCCTGCAAACTCGCAGAATAAAAACTGAGTGGCAGTTCAGACAGGCCTTGCTCTTGTCCATGACTCCAGCCAACAAGCCTGGCAGATCTCCATTTCCTCCCCTTTCAAACTTATCCTTTGGGGAGGTCAACTTCTCCATAGGTCCCACGTAAAAGAAAAGAACGTGTACATATGTGCACGCAAGTGGGAACTATTTACAACTTGCACATGCATGTGTTTATTAATACTTGTGATTCTAGATGTTTGCACATACTATTAAATAGCATAGAATGAAAATGTCTGTCAATCAGAAAACAAAGTCATGTCAGGAATATGATGTCATCAGGAGTTCTATTTGGAGCTCAAATTAAGATAAAACAAAATATTAAATTTTTTATAAAGATTAGTTATTGACTGTCAAAATTGAAGCCCTTCTAGTGTCTACACGGTGGAGGTTATCTTCTGTATCTTTTGTTTTAATGATTTATTTATTTATTTCAGAGAAAGCGAGACCTCGCGAGCAGGGGGAGGGGTAGAGGGAGAGGGAGACAAGCAGACTCCCCGCTCAGCAGGGAGCCTGATGCAGGGCTTGACCCCAGGACCCTGAGATCATGACCTAGCTGAAATCAAGAGTCAGAGGTTTAACCAACTGAGCCACCCAGGCATCCCCATCTTCTTTTTTTTTTTTTTTTAAAGATTTTATTTATTAATTTGACACAGAGAGACAGCCAGCGAGAGAGGGAACACAAGCAGGGGGAGTGGGAGAGGAAGAAGCAGGCTCCTAGCGGAGGAGCCTGATGTGGGGCTCGATCCCAGAATGCTGGGATCACGCCCTGAGCCGAAGGCAGACGCTTAACGACTGCGCCACCCAGGCGCCCCATGGCATCCCCATCTTCTGTATCTTCTTTCTAAATTATTCATTTATCACAAGAAATAATTTTAATTGAATATGTATTGTGATACTACAATAGCATATGACAATTTTCTAAAAATTATGACGATATTAAATATAATTTAACAATTAAGATGATTGAAGAAAACAAGTTTACTTGTTTATAAGGGACTAAAAATTAAACGAGACAATAAGACTATAATGTGAGAAATACAGAATTACAAATGTAAGATACAATAAATATTTTTTTTAAATTCTGAGAAATGTTCAGGAAATCTTGAATGTATTTTTAGAATACTTTTATAAGTTTACTAATTTTACCATGATATTTATTGTGCACTATCCCATCTAGGCCTATATCTAATTCTCATTTTAAATAATATGAACTCATTTGCTGCTCCATTCTTCACCTCCTCTCCCCCTCAATGAGATACAAAAAAAAAAAGTCATTCTGAAATGAAAATTTAATTTGGGGAAGAGTGGAGGGAGGTTAAGAGGAATTTCTTATAAAAACGTACGTGGCTCCTTAGGAAGCAGCCAATTAAGTGCTTTAAAGTGCCATGCATAGCTAGAAGAAAATGAAATTTTCTGCAGGATTTCATCTGCTCTGTCTCAATCACAGTGAGCAGGGGCCTATGGCTCCCTGTACTTCTTTTCCCTTCCTCGCACTCTTTTCACATGTCTGTCTAAGACCAAGCGAAACCCACCCCTGAGGTGGGCTGTGGCCTGGGGAGAAGGCGTCCCTCAGCCAGAGGCCAGCGTCACCAGTGGAGCTGACTCCCTGGGCAAAGTGGGCAGGGAGTACCAGCAGCAAGTCTCAGTGACTCGGCACACGGGCACACACCATCGCTGCACACTGCACGGACGCTTGGGCCGGGCACGAATGAATAAATTAGACACGGCAAAACTCTCTGCTTAGTGACACGACACAATAGTAGCCACGACACAAACGGAATTCAGGAAAGTAGGAAAATAAGCCATTTTTGCTATGAAACAAACAAGATCTATTTATTACTTTTATTATTCAGAATTTATGAGATTTTCAACCTCAATTCTGTCAGACAATTCAGTCCTTCAACACACACAAAGACACTAAAACAATTATCCAATATCAAAAAGCCAACTGTCAAAAGACCAGAGTCTAAGCAGAATTTAGACACAACAAATAGTCTCCCAGACTTTTTCTTGCTTTCCAATCCTGTTATTTTTAAATTATAATATGAAATGTTTTATTTGCATTATTACTTCAAGAACCCTGCATGTATTTTTGTTGGCATATCTTTGCAAATGTACCCAGAGGATACATTACTTCAGTTGTAAAATGGTAATTTTAGTGCTTATTGGGGAATATCTGTTACACGTATTTATCAGTGGTACATCTGGTATGCAAGTATTAATTCAACAGGTTTTTTTTTTTTCCAAATCTGATTTCTGAAACTCATCTCCTAATATATTCTTTAATTCACATAAATGTTCTACTTGGCTTTAAGCATCTTCCAACATATTGGCTCTTTCAACACCAGTCACTTTGACATTCTCAACTGACTTGCAGAAATTGACATGGCTTGGGTAAAAGCCAGATTTAAGGCAGGAAGAGGGGAGGAGGAGGCTTTTCACCATCTGAAGAAACAAAACTGGCTTTAAAATTTGGCAATGGAGAGAACCCAAAACACACGCAACCAAAATCATCCCTCATTTCCCCTAGAATAATTTCTTTGCTTCTTCCCAACAAAATCTTAACCAGCTTGATGATTATTAATATCGTCACAGTAACTCTATGCTAAGGAATTTTATAGGCAAGCCCAGAAACATGCCTCTAATTATCTGTGCACATCCCAAATGAACAGGTGTTTGAGGGTGGGGACAAGGAGAATATATGCATTTTTATTATTACTAGAGAATTAAGTTCTCAAAAAATAGTGCCAAAATAATGTCCCCGGAGAAAAATGGAGTCAATCAAACTCCAGAGTATACAAGTAAATAAGCTTTCTTTCAAGGGTAACTCCTCCCTGCCTGAACAGGTCACTTCTCAAATCCACAGTACCTGGGGCCATGTTTGATTTCTAACATCCTTAAAAACAACAAGAAAAACGACAACAAAACAATGTAAGTCTGACAAAAGCAGGTATGAATTGTATTGCATTAAGCTCCCCTTCACTCATTTTCCTATATTCACCACCATTAGAGTAAACATTTCTGCACAAATGTACTTACTAGATCTAGCAACCCATGCCATGCTATCAGGAAATCTACCTAACCAGTCTGCCCTCTACCATCACCTGACCGAGTATTTGGTCTAGGAGAAATGGAGCTCTTACCACACTAAGAATACACTTGGTCATGATAACACATTTTATTTTTATATAATGTCAAAGCATCTTATGGAAACCTCACACATTCCTTATTGAGTTATATGGCTTAGTGGGTACTTTGATGCCGGTTAAACTCTGCAAACATCTCGTGATCACCTAATACTTCTAACAGTGTGCACATACACATTCCAATTGGGATAAACAGCTTTTTAAAGAAAAATAGTGTTTTCACTGTTGAATACAGATCTCAAATGATATGAGAGCCCTAATACATTGAAATGAACCATACAAAATCGCTAACATTAGACTCTTTCTGAGCTGTAAAAAAGACGATCCTGTAACATTCAATCTCAGATACAGTTCCAAGCACTGGGAAGACTAATCCCAAATACTGCTGTAATTCTGTATAAAGGGCACTGGCCTGGGAGGCAGAAACTTGGATTTTTGTTCTACTTTGCCACTAAACAGGGCCTAAAATATGTCACTTTACCTCCCTCAGCCTTATTCATTATGAAAAAAAAAAAAAACGAGATTAATATTCAGGGTTACTTTTCCTCTTTGAGAAAATGATGAACAAATAACTGACCCATGAAGCTAAGGTTCTAGAATTAGTCAGGGCAGCTCTAAAGATTAGGGAAGGAGATTAAAGTGGCAGGAAATAAAATTCCTATACTCCGTTTCCCTTTTAAAAATTTTTGCCTAGCTTTATTTCATAGGTTTTGTTTGCAGACAAAAGATACTTAGTTTTCCCAAGATGATGAGAACGGCTTAGGCTGTAAACAGTAGAGGGGAAAAATCAGAAGAAGAACAAATGAGGACAGAGCTGAAGGTCTGACTTCATGAATACAAGAAGAACTGTAGTGTTTTAAGGCTCAAAAGAACCTTATCAAGTCATCAATTTTCCAACCTGTTACCAGGACTTCACATAAAACACAGGTCTGCTCACTTCCAGTTGAGGGGTCTTAATTACAAAAGAGCAGGACAGCAATGCTATTCCGTATTTAATCCAAATTCAGAAATTGGGGAAGACCTCCACAACTCTCAAGCGATCCCTCGTCGCACTCAAGACCTTTAACCAGTAAGTCTCTGCCTCCCTGTCTCTTAATGGCACATGCTTTTTTGGCCTTTGTAGTCTTTCGTCTTTTCTAAATTTTATATTCATGTATTCCTCTAAAGGCAGAGTTGAAAAAGCTAAAACAGCCTTTAAAAAGATAATTAAACATGACAAGAAAAACTTCACCAAAATAGTAGAGGTGAATATAAATGGAACATTTCCCCCAAATCTTTCCTAAATAAGAATAAACCAGATTTGTTTTAAAATCAAACATGTAAGTGTATGAACCACCAGCAGATGGCAGAAGGAGAGGCTGGGAAATTCTGTAACAAAAGAAGGGAGCAACTCAACATGGATTCCCAAATCACGACTTGAGAACTGCTATGGATTTTTTTCTCCCTTCTTCGGCATTTCTTTCACGGAGATACAGGAAATTCTCTTGCTTCACCAATATATAATCTTTAATTTTAATTTAGATTTAATGACTGAAGCAGTAAAGAATAAATAAACTTGGTCCTCTAGTTCTCTAAACATTTCTAGTAGATTTTTAATAAGTAAAAAATTTAAAATACAAAAATAAATCCTTTACATTTTGAAAAGTAATAGGAGTAATATAAGTAAGATTATAAACTTTGAAAAGTAAATCTTTGCTGTTTTCATTTCAACGACACTGTTACCTTAAGTATATTTTCACCTAAGTTATATTTACACCCACTTAGCAAGTTAGCCAAGTATAAATTCAATAGAAAACACACCCTGGTCAGAAAATGCAAACAACTGAGAAGAACCTGAGTTACTATAGCTTATTTATAAGGAAAAAAGATATGTGTTTTCAAACAGAGATTAATGTATGCTTTCAGGTGGTGACATTAATAAAAGAAGTACATTTTAACAGATTATAATCTCTTATTATGTGAAGCTAAACATTCTAAATCTAGAATACTGTATTTTTTCGAGGATTTTATTTATTTATTTGAGAGAGAGAGCGCGCACACACAGAGGGAGAGCAAGAGGGAGAAGCAGACTCCCCACTGAGCAGGGAGCCGATGTGGGGCTCGCTCCCAGGACCCTGAGATCATGACCTGAGCCGAAGGCAGACGCTCAACCGACTAATAGCCCTCTGAAATAATCCCAAGCATATCAATGAATGAATGGCCCATTAGGAGAATCACCAAAAGAACGCCTTATTTCGTAACCCTGTTTAAAAGCTTTCTACTTGAAAAATCCAGTGCGATATGCTGGCATGGTTGTTGTTGTTGTTGTTGCTGTACTTTACTACAACAGCAAATTCCTTCTGTTCTCTACTTCTCTGCTCTAATCCTTGGGGGTTTATCAATTAAATAATGGCTATTCTGATTGTAAAATGTGTTATGTCTTATTCTTATGAATAGTTTGAGTTTTCTAGACCAGCTCTGGCCAATGGAACTTTCTTCAAAGATGGAAATATTCTATGTAGGCACTGTGCCAATATGGTAGCCACTAGCGACACATAGCTATTGAAATGTGGATAGTACAACTGAAGAAATGAATTTTTAATTTAATTTCAATGAACTTAAATTTAAATAGCTACACTTGGCTAGTAACTACCAAACTGGACAGCACAGTTCTGGATGACCAAAATAAACAGTGAGAACGGATCAAGCTGGAGACCTGTGAGGCGAACTGGTTAGAAAAGAAAGAAAAATGCAAGTGAACATTGTCCCACTTTTCTAGAAGGTCACGTTTTTGGTTATTTACGCAAAGGAGCACGTTCAGAGACAGACTACCAGTGTTTTGTTCTAATTCTTCCTTAGCCTATGCTGTAATAAATAGCTCTGACATATAGTTATGAATTGCATTATAATGTTTTACTTTTATAAAAAGGAGGGAAATACAGATGATTTTCATAATGGCAAGATGTCAATATCCAGGAATAAATCCAAAGGTGACTTAAGTCACTGCCCAATGAGATTCCCCCAGCTATACAATTTTCCACAAGTAAAAGTACCTTATTTTTAAAAAGACAAATAAATTTTGCTTTTATTTTATTTGACATTATTTTAGAAATGACTAATCCCTTTGTTATATATAAGTATTCTAAGTCACACTGGAATCCTATTCCATTTTGTAGAATACAATTAACGCAATAACACTACAGAGTAGCACACATTATATCCAAAAGGAGAATATAAACTTGCATCTCCTAGAATTTCTTCCTGGCATAAGATTATTCCAGAAGTTGTGTCAAGAATGTAAGGTCCATGGAAGCAAGAGTGTATATTCTTAGGGCATTCCCAGCACGTAACGTGCATTCCACAAGTATTTGTTTGAATGAAATGCAGTGGAATGAAATAGAATGAAGTCAATGAATATAACTGCAGAACTTGGATTAACAAAGATAAATTCAAATTAATAGTGAGATAAACTGGAACCAACTGGTTTTCAGTGTCAACCAGAACCACTCAACAGCTTCAACAGCATTAACAATGAATCCATCTTCTCTCAGTTGGGTTCTACAATACAAAATGCCAAGGCTAATACATGAACTCAGATAATGTGAGAACTAGTGAGAAAACCCCGAATAGAAAAAAAGGCATAGCAAAATGTTAATTTAACATCACAGGTTTTTTGCTCTTAACAATCAGAATTGTTAAACCATCAATAGAGCTCTAACTAATCAGCAACACTTATGTACTGGGAGCCAAGCGCAAGTCAATATGGATATCAAAAGATGAGCAAAATGAAGTCTCTAAGCTTATAATCTTGCAGGAAAAAAATGCCACATAATGGAGTTGGGCCAGGCCATACCATGCTGTTTCCTGGGTACAGATCGCAAACAAGCTGGCAAAAGAGAAATTCCAAATACAGCTGACCGCTGAGGAGCTGGGGGTTAGAACGGCGCATCTGAAAATCTGTGTATAATTTCTGACTCCCCAAAACTTAACTACTAAAAAGCCTGCTGCTGACTGGAAGCCTTACTGATAACAGACTATTGATTAGCATGTATTTTGTATGTTATGTGTATTATAGTTGTATTCTTACGATAAAGGAAGCTAGAGAAAAGAAAATGCTACTAAGAAAATCATAAGGAAGAGAAATACATTTACAGTACTGTACTGTGTTTATGGAAAACGATCGCGTATGAAGTGGATCTGCACAGTTCAAACCCGTGTTGTCCGAGGGTCAGCGGTCAATTGTGAAGGCAGTGAGCGCCGTAGAAGCTCAGAGCCGGAGAGCTCAGAAGTCTGCCGTACTGACAGCAGACAATCACAAAAATGAAAGCGTATGAACTGAGACTGGAGGGTAGGATGAATACGAAATGCAACAAGAAGACAGGAAAGGCAAGGTATAAGGTTAGGCTCAGAAAGAAGGAAGTTAAGAGCTCAATACAGTTATCAGGAGACCAGTTTGAACTCAGATGTTATTTTTCTCTAAGATATTTAATCAGTCAACATATGGATAAAAAGAAATACATCAGAGTATACAAATTTAGTGTTTATTTTAAAAATCTGATTTTTAGGGGCACCTGGGTGGCTCAGCTGGTCAAGCGTCCAACTTGATTTTGGCTCAGGTCATGATCTCAGGGTCACGAGATCGAGCCCTGAGCTGGGTATGGAGCCTGCTTAGGATTCTCTCTCTCCTCTGCCCCCCCCACTCCTCCCCCTGGCTTGTGTGTGCCCACATGTGCTCTCTCTCTCTAAATAAATAAATAAATAAAATAAAATCTGATTTTTAGATATATTAAGCTTTAGACTTTTCTCTAAAATAACAATAAATTTTAGGTACCAAAAACAAATACTAAAAATTTTTCCCAAAATAGGATAAAAAGGTGAGTAATATAAAGTATTAAGAAGAAATATTAAATATTTTTATTTAAATATTAGGAAAAACTATGAGATTACTAAAATCCTTAATTCTACTCCCACCTTTGCCAGTAATAAGCTGTGACCATGGGGAAAAAGGAATCCTTTGGCCTTCAGCTCCCTTATCTCTAACATGGAGGAAGGCTAGACCAGAGGATCTTGAAGATAGGCAGCAGGAGTAAAATTTTAGGACTCTAGGACAGTAGCGATCCAGGAAAAGACAGAAAGAGGGAAAATGCAAGAAGGAAGAAACAAAATGAGGTGTAGGTCCTGCAACAGGGTTTTGGAGAAAAGGCCTTGCTGAGCTTTACGCGACTCCCTCAGGGTCTGGTTTAAAAGGTGGGGGTGGACGTGGAGGTGACAGGCTGGCATTCAGGGCCTGGGATCCAGCAGCGACAGTAACAGCCTGAAGGGTGCCCGCAGTGGAGGGCTCTGTCACCTGTCGGTTCCTATGATGACCTACAGTTTCATCTTTTCTCTTCCCATTCTTTTATAGAACACGTATGCTTACCCTTGATTTTTCTTATCATTCGGTTTAAAATGACCTCCCCACATACATTTTTGGGGTCATGTTTCCATCAAAAACTATAAAAACGGGCATAAAATGCAGGATTTCGTTTTTCCAAAGAACATGCCAGCCAAAATAGCGCATCAAAATATTATTTGAAAGTGTGTAAGTCTAATGCCCATTTACAGCCGGAAAACAAATGAACTGATGATATATAATATACATTTCTGTTCGCCCAACTTTCAAAAGTAGAAGTCTTTAAAAATGATTTTGGTAACCAAATTATATTACAGCCAAAACAAGTAAGCACTAAGAATTTACTCCGGAAAAAATGTTGTAATGAACCAGGGAGAAATTTTTAAATCTCTGTCTTAGCTTTATGCATATTCATTCATTCAGCAAGATATTTAAGAAGCAGGCCTGGAGCCGGAGGGAGGAGAATCCAGGAGGGAGGCCTGGCGGAGTGCAGCCCGGCATGGCTGTGGCGAAGGAAGAGGCATCTGAGAAACCATGGCAGCGCTGTCAAGAAAACCCAGGGAAGAGGGCAAAGGAAGGAAGAAGGGGCCAACTGAGGCAGATGATGCAAAGAGGCAAGTGAAACGAAAGGCAGGAGCGGGACCGTGGCAAGAGGGGCAGAGTAGGGACCGACGTGCGGGCAGATGAGATGAGATGGCAAGCAAGGAGGCGGGTAGCAGGGTTCCTGAGACGTTCGAGAGAGAGAACAGACTTTGGGGCTGCTCTTCCTGGTTCCCACCCCACTTCTGTTACTCAGTGGCTGTGTCAGTTTCTATTTCCTTCCCCAATACTGAGAATAACAACAGTCCCTAACTCAGGGAGTGGATTAACTAAAAATCTTGCTTCTTTATGATGCTTGACTTCGCTACCTACGACAAACGAGAAACAAAAGATATTCATGATCATGAAATTTTAAAGTAATTTATTTAGAGTTTGGTAAGATTTCTTAAGAAATTCATGGAAAAGTTATGATTATCTAGTTTTTCTTTTTAATGACCCAGGAATATTTTACTCACTTCCTCTTTTTTACTTCTCTACTATAAATCTCTTTGTAGAACTCATAAGCAGCAAACTTTTTAGCCTCTTCTATGTTTAATAGCATAATTTTATATATATTTCCTTAGCTGATTTATCATCTCATTATCGCTAGCAGCTTTACTTAGTGCATTAATGATATAGAAGACATGCTTATCTTGTAAAAAGAACTAACCCATGTTGGCTGTCCCTCTGACTCCTGATTTATTATTCTACAGAATTATAAACTTCTTAATATGTTTAAGTCTTGATGAGAACCAAAGTCAAGATCAGGGGTCTAGAGTTTGTAGAACTTTCCTTTCCTAATATATTTGCTCTTTTTTTTTTTTTTATTTTGAAGTACCCCTTCTATTCACTACAATTCTTATTTTTGTAAAGTATACATCATTGTAAATTAAGCATCTTTTCAAACCTGTACAGAAACAAACTCCAGAAAATCAAAGTTGCCTTAATTCAGAGGGAAAAATGAGAACCACTGGAAAACAGCTGAAAGTGTGTACTGTGGTATAGTCATTAGCATTCCAAATTCTAAGTTACTTTTGACTAAGAAAGTCCCAATAAAATGATGAATCAGGACTTGAGAAATTAAGATTTGAAACGAATAAGAGCATAGTTAGCTCTCATTAGATTAGCTTGAAAAAAATTTAATCTCAAAGCAGCACGAACAGTCACGAGGACTTTGAATGACTGCAAAATTGTTTCCTTGGGTCGCAGTTTCAGCACACTCACACACAAAAACAGGCTGTTTGTATCTCTGGGTCCCAATGCAATTAAGTTATTTTGCAGCGAGACTGATAAATTCATGCTTCGATCTTAAGTAAATATAAAGCTTTCAGACTTAGGAGAAGGAGAAACATCCAAGGGGTGAATAAGTCAATAGTGGAGTGGGGGGAGGCAAAGAAAGAGCAAAGGCACATTAAAGATCAGCACTGAGAGGATCAGAGGCATTCGCGGCGCAGACACACACACTCCAGGCTTTCCACTCATTCACTGAGGTGATGCCATTCATGTATTACCAGTGAGTCAGGTATCTGAGTTCTTTGTCCCATGGCATGAAAACAGAAAAAAAAGCATCAATTGTGAATAAGTGTTCAGAAACATGACCGTTACTGAAATACCCTGACCTTTTAGAAACAAGATAAAAATGTATTTGCTGAGGCACCTGGGTGGCTCAGTCAGTTAGGCGTCTGCCTTCAGCTCAGGTCATGATCTGGGATTGAGAACTGCACTGGGCTCCCTGCTCAGCAGGGAGTCTGCTTCTCCCTCTGCTCCTACCAGGCTTGTGCTCTCTCTCTCGCTCTATCAGAAAATTAAATAAAATCTTTTAAAAAAATGTATTTGCTGACTTGAGGATAATGAAGCAGTAAAAAAAAAAAATCAAATTTCTCATTTTTAGTTACATATGTAAACACCTGGGTATACATATGCAAAAGTGGAAAACTAATTCTTTGAAAAATCTGAATTATTGGGAAAAAATTTCAAACTATTGTCTCTACAAATTGAATTTAAGACTACAAAAGGACTCTGCTAGTTTAGCCATAAAACAAATGCAAAGCCTTTTACACAGTGGGGCAGACCATGGGAGCTGCTAGTACAACAATCTTCATAATACTGCTGCCTACTCAGTAAGTATGAAGGATTATGGAGATGAGTTCACAAGAACTGACCCTACAGGTTTATTAAATATGCAGTGAATATTCTGCATGCATGCTGGGCATTAAATAAAAAATGAAAAATTCAAACGATGACGATACGTTAAATACTGCAAATAATACTGAATGAGCTCTACTTATAATTAAAATATTCCTTGGTCATTTTTGACAGATACAGAAATAAAAGAAACATGTTAGGGTAAAACTTGAGTTCATTTACCAAATATTTAAATATTTATAGAGTCTTAACTTATTTTTTTACTTTTAATTTATATTCATTTATGATGTAAACCTTGCTAAGCTTATAACCTCAGAACGGCTTTGATTTTGGTAGTATTACAATGTCATCCACCTGTAATTGCAGCACAACTCTTAAACTGTACTAATAAAATGCCAAGCATCTAGAATGGAAAGAAGAGAAAAAACTGGAAAAAGTATAAACAACTAACTTTCAGTTTTAAGCCAAAGATGTAGCACATACAGGAGTCAGGTACGAGTAATCACCCATACCGCGGGCTCTGAAGAAACCACCGGCTGTTCTTAACTTCTGACTTCCAAAGTAACTCATGGCACCCACGCTGTACTTCTATACCTCTACATGAAAATGAAGTCAGATGCCCTGAGAAGTGCCTCTTACCAATTCACTTACATGGCTTAAGAATTACTAGCGAATATGTCCAAAAGGCAACACAACAGGTCCGGAAGACTGTAATTCTAAGGTATCTGTGATGGCTCCCACTGTGTGCTCCTTCCCTGTGTGGCACACCATCTCTTCCTCTGGCTCATTCTCAGCTCCTCTGCCTCCGTCATCCTGCAGACCCCAGTGATCACCAGGTCCCGAAGACTCACTTCCTAAAGATCGGTTTCCTCTTCCACTACGCTGGCTCAGGTCCACACTGCCTTTCACCTGATCCATTCAACTCCCCTTCACTGGTCTCTGGCAAATCTGTCCTCCATAAAGTGGCCAAAATCATCTAAATTGTAAATCTAACCACTACTTGGCTTAAAATCTTTTAATAGCTTCGTATTTTCTATAGGATAAAATTCAAATCTTCAACCTCTTCAACCTCCGATCTTGTCACACAGGCGGAATTTCACTACTTTTAGTTCCCTCTGATTTTTTTCACGGTTGTCCTCCAACCTGAAAATAGTTCTTTCTCTTGTCCTCCTCGCTTGCCTAAATATAATCCACTGTCTCAAGCGATGAAGCTCCTGGAATGCCTTCCCACTCCGCCCCGCCCACTCCCACAATCTCCGCATATTTCTAGCAGGGAGACAGCCATGCTGTGGGACAACTGATCTCTTCATAGGCCTATGCCTACCAACTGATTACGAGCAACTTAAGGGCAGGAACTGGGATTTCATTTAGTTGTGACTGGAACATAGGGGTTCAATAAACATTTGAAGCACGGATAATGAATGAATGGATTAATGAAAGCAGACTGGCAAACCAAAATAGCACCCCGATAACACTCAGCGGTGGTGCTGCAATGCCCCCCCAGACTGGGAGCCATTGCATAAATCCTGTCTCATAGCTAATCCAAATTTAAATGTCAGTTACTACTAAATGGAACTCTTGGTTTTCTGACCTATTTCTTATATTCCCGACAACGAAGAAAGGAGGTAAAGAAAATACTACCATAGTCTAATCTTAATCACAATAGCGGGGAAATCTTAAACTCTGGAAGATTTCTAGAACCTCTGAATTTGATAATAAAAACGACTCCTATCTGTGGAGGCTTCCGATCCACTTAGGGGAGCTGATGAAACCTACCCAGTAAGCTACATCAGACTACACACCTTGAGTCCAAAGGCGGTATCCTCCGAGGCCAAGACTTCAACCTGAAATCATAAGGAAAAAATAATTTAGGCACTCTCAAAAACGTTCTTTGAGTCTAGCCACAGACACCCGAGCACAGGCATGGCCTGGAACTAAGAGTTTGGAGAAAACTGGTGTTCAATTTACGTCAGGCGTCAAGAAAGAGAGATCTGGGATTCTCTTCAAGAACTGATTGGGGGTAAACACAGGTCATTGCCCTGGGTTCCAGATTTAAAACAGGGCGAGCCCCTATCAGATTAATGTATTTGCCATCATGTCGAAGTGGTGGTATAAGTTCCTCAAAATGATCTAGAAATCAGAAGAAGCACCTTTCTCAGTTAAAGCACAAGATATTGAATATACTTTTTGATCTTTTACTGACAGCGAGGGGAAAGTTATGCTTCGTAAAGCAATTTCATCATGCTTATGAAGCTGCTAGTAATTTCTTGTCCTGCTCCCATCAGAGTGGGTAGTCCTGAGTCTCTGGAATGTTGCAGAGCAAGAGTGCCTGAAAGCAATACTCAGTAAAAGGCAGGCAGGGTCTAAGCAACAAGTTGTGAAATGATGGCAAAACTTCAAAATTGCCTGTCAGTCTTGTGCATGAGAAGACAGAGCTCATTAACATGAATTTAAAAAGCTGCATGGAACAAGACGTGTATTGATAATTACTGTTTTTTAAACATAATTATTCAGTCTGGTGTGTAAAGCTTTTAACTTTGACTACTACAAAGTCCCAATATATGACGGAAAAGAGCAAGGAAAGAACGCAACAGAATATGAATATTTTTAAGCGGCTGCAGAGGACAGTGGGGGTAGAGCAATAATATCAGACTTGCTGGCTACGCTGTGAGTTTTCAGCCTTTCAAAATTAGGCCTCTGTGGCAGGCGTTTAAGGAGAAGGCACACGGGCCTATCGGATGTATCTTGCTATAAAACAAAATTGGATTCTTCCCTTGAGGGAAGGAAATACAGAAAGGAAGATCATTTCAATAAGACTGTCATCCAGTACAAAAGTAAAGGGGTCAAAAAAGAAATGAGCAAGAAACTGTATTCTCCAACTGCTTGGCTGAAAGCAAGGCTTCCCCACCACCTGGTACCTGACAGAGACTGGGGCATAAAGCAAGAGAAACGCATGATTAGGTATTGGGAAGATGACCAGCCTCATTTTGATGAAAACCATATGCTGCTGATACCAAATGTGAAATGTTGGATCAACTATAGCACAAAATCATTATAAGATTCACTGACAGCATGTCTGTTTGCACTTTGATTTCCAAAGCTAATTGTTAGATTTAGAAGCAAGATCTTATTACTTTGTTTAAGTGGGGGGAGAAGGGGGGAGGAAGCAACATTTATTGGCAATTTACATATGTTTGAATTTCCTAAGTCCTGTCTTTCACAACACTAGATTACTAACCTCAAATATTTTTACATTAAAACCTCTAATCAACACTGAAGACTTTAGTTAAAGGCAAAGGACAAACAATAAATTCGTTGAATCTTAAGTACTGTAAACACTATATGACATTTACTCTTATATACATATATCATATCTGCATATATTAATGTTAGGTACATTCACCCTTTTGATATGATATTTTAATATACATACAATTATTTTTGAAATATATTAGAAGTTTCAATCTGCAAAAACCATCCCCAAGTGAGTTCTGTGTTTGCTTAACATATTATAAAAAGTCAAAGTAGCAAGAAAATTCATTAACAAATAGAAATCTATTTAAAGACATGGCTTCAATATATTTGACAACTTGAGATAATAGCAAAACCAAAGCTTTCAAGTGGAATTTAGGAACTGTCCATGTGGCTATGTCAGCAGACAGAGATAAAGGCAGGCCTTGGAGACTGGAGGAAGGAGGCGGATATCAAAAGGTCAGCCTCATCCTCCACCCCAAATTCTATCTCTAGGAAGGCTGAAGAGGTTTGCAATTCCTAAGTATTAACCAATTTAATCAGACCAACTTAAAAAGTGTATTTTGTTTTATTCAAAAACACTATGGTTTAAATACATATGCACTCCAGTTCTACTGTACTATATTTTATATTTTCCTTTATATTTTCCATTTCTGAAAGACTTTATATTTCAATACCAACAAAAAACAGCTGATTTTAAAAACACTAAATTAATTTCAATTTAATAAAAAACAAAGATCAATGTCATATAAAGGTTTTCATGTTGGATCTAAGAGCATTTTTACCTAAGTTGGAAGGAATCCCCCTCTAGTGGGAGTAAGGGAGTATTTCAACCTTCCCATATAATTTTCAGGTAGCAGTCATTAAACTTAACATGTTATCAGCAGAGATCAGCTGAGCTTTTTTCCTTTCGTCATCAACTTAAATCTTTTAAAAAAGAAAATCAGTATTTTATATTTCACAAGCTTAAAACACCTGTAATTCTTATATGTGTGTGTGTATATATATATATATTAGAAGTAGATTTGTGTTTATCTGGTGGGATTTTATAGTTACTAACCAACCATTATCATCAAATTTAATTTCACCATAAAGTAGTCACAATACAAAGTTAAAACAGGAATGTACAACTGGAAAAAATTAGTACATCTCAGTGGAAAGATTTAGTAATACACTGGGAAGAGAGAATGCTGATGGTTTACATTGACCTGACTCATTAACAAAGACTTCCTGGATGCAAGGAATTGTATGAATACCTGAATGAAATGTACTTAAACATTCAATTAGAAAATAAATTCATATTCGGAAATGACCAGATGAGATTATTCACAGTGTCATTTTTCTTTTTAATCTTCAGTTTAGGGAGATTTAAAACTGGCAGTATTATAAAAACCACCCGGAAAAAAGGTCACAGGTTTTATGCGATGTAAAATTTGGACACGATACCCAATGCTCTCGTCTCCACACAGAGGCTGTAACACTGCAAAGACAGAGTACCCTGATGAGAAACACCACCGGCATCACCGGCAGAGAACTTGTCAGGGATCATGGGCTGCAAGGTGTGGAGGGATGTGAGCAGGCTAGCAAAGCAGAGGCTTCCCAAGTCCAAGAGAAGGAAGGGCCTTTCCATTCAATCCTGTTATTTCAAAGGACACTACTGTCAACACTTTACAACACCAGTGCGTAAAGGGATTCCGTCTGTAGAGAACTTTGAAAATCCCCAGGAAGTTCAGCAGCCACTGACAGTCCTCACACTCTGCTCCGCACAAAACCTTCCGGTGGCTTCTCTCTCTCCCATGTAGCCTACTAAGCCCGACCTCCATCAAAATCAAAGCAAACCACTTTAATCTCCAATCATTCCATCAAGAAAATCGGGAAAACGTGAATTCACGAATTTGGAAGTGAAATTGGTTGGACTTTCCTTTCTTGAATCACTTTTGAAGTCCTTTTTACTTTCACCTCTAAAGCACAGAAAACTAATATCCAGGAGCGCTTCCATTAAAATAAAACTATGCCAAAGTATGTCCATTTTAATGAAAAACATTGTTTCCTAAAGTCAGGATCACACTGTCACAAAAAGTAAACTGACAGTGATGATTTATAATCGTATATGAAGAATCTTATTCATAATTAAAGGAATGCAAATCCAAACTCCTAACATTATTCTATTTTTCTTACTACAGAGAGCCAACATTAAAAATGTTCATAATTACAATATCGATAAGGGTGTGGGAAATCACACCATAGCTTTGCACTCATTATGAGAACATACGTTGGAATAACGTGCAATTTAGCAGTATCCATAAAAAAGTATATGCACATGATTAAGTGTTAAGCCAATTATTCTACTGATATCCAAGTGCAAAAATATTTACTAAATTGTTTACCAGAGTTGTCTGTAACAGTAAAAAGCTGGAAACATCCTCCAACCAAATGACTGTCAACAAGGGAGTGTTTCATAAATTCTCATGCAGCCAAGCAATAGAATACTATACTACTGTTAAAAAGGAGGTAAATCTATGTGTGCAGATAAGATTTCTATGATATTACATTAAGTGAAAAGAATCAGAGAAGCGTGCACAGTAAACTGACATCTGTATTTTTTGTAAAAGTGGGGGTGGGTTATATGCTTGATGTAACTTGGACCATTTCTGGAAAGCTATGCAGGAGACACATCAGTGCTTACCTCAAGGGAGAGAACTTATTATTCATTGTATATTGTCTTACAGTGATTAGAATTTTTTTCACCATGTGCATGTGTTTCTTGTCCAATTAAAAGTAGTTAACAAAATAAGCCAATAACATAAAAATGTCCAATGTCAATAACAATCACAGAAATGTAAGAAAATGTCATAATCTATTTGCTAGAGAAATCTCTCTTTATGATCTAATTTGTGATCAACCGTTTATAAATTCGAAACTATGTGTACTATGCCATTATTTGAAAAATAATGACAAATTAGAAAAAAATGTACATCATAGGGGATGATTAAATAAAATATGATATTTCATTGGATAAACCATTACATAATCATAAAAAACTCACTGTTCATGGTCTTTCATAACATAAGAAAATGCTTATAAACATGTTAAATTTTAAAAGTAGGACTAAAAACGGAGTTGGACATTACGAATATTCACATCTATCCATTTTCTTCCTTCATGCCTTCTAGAATATGTGCTATGTGGAAAAATGTCTTCCCCACTCCAGGATTTTTTTACATATTCATTCATGTTTTCTTTTAATATGTTTGACTTTCATTTTTTACATTTAAATATTTGATCCATCTATAATTTATTTTGAAATAACAAGGGGAAGAGGTGACTCAGTTTTAATTTTCCATTTGAATAACTATGGTGCAGCATGATCCACTATTTTCTCCAGTGATCAGATATGGCACATCTTTACCGTAATTAAACATTAAAATGATACAAATTTTGCCTCCAATTCCAGGTAGGGATGGGAAAAGCAAAATTACCTGCGAGGTCTTCAACCTAAAGGGAGATGGGAGATGGGAGATGAGGGGAGGAGACTGATAAAAGTCAACAAGAACCTGACAGAATTTGCAGTCACAGTATCAGTCCACAAGTAAATCACTGAGAATTCAGATGCTCTTGAAAAAAATAATTTTTGCCTAGATTGGTGTTCGAGCAATGAAAACACTGTCCTACTTACAAAGATTGCCGTGTCTGCTTTGGTTCGGCCAGAAGGAGCAACACACCGTTAAGGAGAAGCAGACGTTAATAAATAAATTGCTCTCTAAAACCATGTCCCTGGATTTATGACAATTTAAACTGCAGGACAAGCCCCTCCTTGGCCCTCCCCACCTCTCTCCCTCGCATTCCCAGCCACACAGCAGCTAACACAGGGTTGCAAAGTTTTATTTTAGCAAGCAAGAAAGTTGTTTTGTCTTTTTATTATTACTGCTTGTTTATTACTACTATTATTTTTCATTATTTTCTTACGTTTTGTAATTCACTGAAAAAAATGAACGTTTAAAAAAAAACCATGCAAAACCCTGCCAGCATTCTTCTCTTATTAATTCTCCTCATTCTCCTTATTAGCATGAACAGGCCACATGACAACTCAAGGACACAGCTTGCTGAAACTGCTCAGTGTTTGGTTAGCTGGTAAGAGAACACACGATGATGCCTTCTACTGCTAAATGTTGCTGAGCAGAACCACCACTCTGTATTTAAAATTAACTAAAAACCTATCGCTAGTTAGGGGACCAGTAAATATTAACAGCAATGCTGAATTTCATCTCTGCAACCAAAGAGCATTTCTATTATGCTAAATACAGTGTAATATGATTTCAAGACAAACAGTGGATATGTTATAATTATGCTTTTGACTACAAGTGTTACGCTCACGTAATCTTCTATACTAGGATGTTAGCTGTGTCTTCATATCCTAGGCTATTAAATTTAAAACAAAAGTTGTCACCATTAGGGTCACACTCTTTCTTCTAATTAGGTTCTCTGAGTGAGGATACCTTCACTTGAGATTCACAAAGCAATCACAAACTCATGATGGCTCAGAGAAAAAAAGGCCTTGAGTGTGAAACAGGAGTGTGTAAAAACAGCCAACACTATGCAGTGTGAGTTTACAGCCCCTTCCACGAAAAGGTGGAATCTATTTCTCTACCCCTTTAAGCTGGGCTGGACATGTGATTTGCTTGGATCAAGAGAATGCAGCTACAGAATCACACTGTACCACCTCCAAGTCTAAGTACGACTCCAAAGGCAACGCCTACTTCCTCTAAGCGCTCCCTTGAAAGTCAACCAGCTACCATGCGAACAAGCCCAGACGAGCCGGTTGGAGGATAAGGCACATAATGGTTCTGTTACCACATCACCCGAACCAAGAGCCAGTCAAGTCCAAGAAGGAGAGCCACTTAGCCGATCAGGAGCTGACTGAAGGAAGAATGAGCCCAGCAGAAACCAGAACAACTCAGGCTCAGACCAAACCGTCCAACTGGAGGACAGTGAGCTGAATAAATGGTGGCTGTCCCAAGCACTAAGTTATGGGCTGGTCTGTACCACAGCCACAGCTAACTAACACACTGTATGACTCGACCTCAGGGAACGCTAAGTGTCACACATCTACTGGCAGGGTTCCAGGCAAGAACACCATGGTGGTAAAGGCAATTCTAAAAGCTCTTACATATCTAGATACCAAGGCCTCCTCCAACTCTGCTCCCTTTTTGAAATGTTCCAAGAGCATAAATTCTGTCTGAATTCTTTACTGTGGTCCACCAGCACCTGAACAGTGGGGTACCTGCTTGCCTCACTGATCTCCGATCCTACCACTGACCCTCCATGCACAATGTTTCCGCTACACCGGCTTCCTTTCCATTCCTCAAAATGGCCCTTTCGTACCTCAGGGCCTTTGTGCTTGCTGCTCCCTCCTCCTGGAACTCTCTGTACCAGATCTTCCCATTTCTGGTTCCCTTCACATCACTCCCGCCTTGGTGTAAAGTTTGTGTCCTCAGAAAGCCCCTTTCCTCTCCTGTATAACCACCTGAAATTTGATTGTTCATCCCTGAAATGTAAACTTCACAAAAGCAGGGACCTTACTATCTCATTCACCATTGTGTTTTTTACCTAAAGAATGCCTGACACAGAATAGAAACTCAATAAGTAAGTGGGGTTTTTGTTTTTGTTTTTGTTTTTTAAATAAGTACTGTTGGGGCGCCTGGGTGGCACAGCCATTAAGCGTCTGCCTTCGGCTCAGGGCGTGATCCCGGCATTATGGGATCGAGCCCCACATCAGGCTCCTCCGCTATGAGCCTGCTTCTTCCTCTCCCACTCCCCCTGCTTGTGTTCCCTCTCTTGCTGGCTGGCTCTATCTCTGTCGAATAAATAAATAAAATCTTTAAAATAAATAAACAAATAAATAAATACTGTTGAAGGAATAAATACATACATGTGAATGGGTTGAAAACTATAACACCATCAAAATACAAATATGTTATGAATCCAAATTTGACATAGCTCACTACGTCATACGTGTAGATAGAACAAGATTTAAAACATGCTCAGCTAATATAACTACGTACACTCAAGTCTTATGTATGTGCCATTTGGCTGATGGTATACATCCTTGCATTACATACTAGTGTTATTTAAAAAAAAAACAGTTTTACTATATTTAATAATGATACATAGTATTTGATGCATTTGTCCCTCTAAGCAAGAGTAAATTTTAAATTCCTTTAAAAATTATGCTTTTTTTTAAAAAAAATTGATGGCCATGGAGGCTGTCCCTCAAAGGTGAGACTCTTTTCTCCCTATTCCTGAATTAAAATGTAATGATTCTCTTAGCATTGTACTGTACCAAGAAATGACTACAGTAAATATTTTACAAAGACCACATACAGCTCACAATCTTTCCAAATTTAAAAGTAACTTTCAGCTCTGCGTTGAGGCTGGTTGACCACAATACAGCAGGTGGTTAAGGACGCCCTGCCCAGGCAGCAGCTCGTCACTGTGAAGGACACGGACAGGCATGAATTCCACTGAAGAACACCGGCACTTGGCAGGCTTAATGGTCACCGTACCACACCCACTCCAGAGATGCTCTTCCTGATACGAAATGCAATAGGAGCTCAAGTATCCCCGCATCAGTTACATGACCAACATATGTGTAGATCTGGGGACATTCAGAATGTTATACCTAAAAAACATCACATGTATAAAAGTTAATCAATTCTATACTTCCAGTGTTGATCAAGAAGTACGGGCTATGGAATCATGAAAAATATAGATCAGTGTATCTATTCATGATTTCATTTAGCTTTCCTAATACAACATGTGTATACAAATAACGTAAATTTGTAAACAAAACTTGAAAACAGATCATACTTCCAATAAAAGCAATGCTTTCATAATCACCCTTAGATCTTCCTAGAAATCATATTTTATTAAAGTAGAAAACACATGTATGGTAAAACACTAATTATTCATTACATTATCATTTCTATGTGAGTGCCTTATCTGTATACTTCAAGTTAACATCTATTTCTTTTTTTTTTTTTTTAAAGATTTTATTCATCTATTTGACAGAGAGAGAGACAGCCAGTGAGAAAGGGAACACAAGCAGGGGGAGTGGGAGAGGAAGAGGCAGGCTCCCAGTGGAGGAGCCTGATGCGGGGCTTGATCCCAAGTCTCTGGGATCATGCCCTGAGCCGAAGGCAGACGCTCAACGACTGAGCCACCCAGGCGCCCTTAACATCTATTTCTTATTAAGATTTTCTACACTTATTAGGGCACCTGGGTGGCTCAGTCGGTTAGGTGTCCAACTCTTGATTTCGGCTCAGGTCATGATCTCAGGGTTGTGAGACTGAGCCCTGTATTGGGCTCTGTACTAGGCATGGAGCCTGCTTAAGATTCTCTCTCTCTCCCTCCCCCCTCTGCCCGTCCCCACCAACTTGCGATGCATACCCCTTCTCTCTCTCTCAAAAAAACCCCCAAAAAACCCACAAAGATTTTCTGTATTTATTCATAATTTCTAGGAAGTTTGCTGAAGGAATATATAAAAGCTATAGGTGTCCAGATAGTCCAAATGCTAAAAACTTTTCGACACTAACTTCATAAAAGTTGAAATAATTCTATTATCTCATCTCCCACTTTATCATATTCATTGTGAACTGTCATAATTCAACATCATTTTAAGCAACACCTCCCTGGTTGACCCAAGTATCGATCCATACATATATAAATTGATATTAAAAAATGTATCACATTTACTACACTGTATAAACTTATTACACTACAGTTTGATAAATTCAAATGCTCTAAAAACAAGCGAACAATACAAACTTTTTTTTCCTAATTTTAAATACATTTTATAATGAGGAAAATTTTTTATTTTAAAAATAACTAGAGGGGCACGTGGATGGCTCAGTCGGTTAAGCATCTGCCCTTGGCTCATGATCCCAGCATCCTGGGATCAAGTCCCACATCAGGCTCCCTGCTTGGCCGGGAGCCTGCTTCTCCCTCTCCCTCCTGCTCATGCTCTATTTCTGGCTCTCTCTCTGGCTCTCTCAAATAAATAAATAAAATCCTAAAAAAATATATAACTAGATAAACCTACTACGATAATAAAACTGAAAACTTTGCTAAACTACTATTTACCATACTTAACCCCCTTTCCCAAACCTACCCACCATTAAGGTTGGCTCAGAAAAGCAAGTTGAACGTTATTATAAAATCAGTATGCAAAAGACGTCCTACAGATAGGCTGTGCAGACCGACAGATAAAGGCCATGGGCAAGTGTCTCAGTGTATCTAAGGGTAGGGAGTGCAACAAAGATGATTTAAAGTGATTAGATTAGAATGAAAAGGTGTTTTAAAAACAAAAATATTTTTAGATCAACAAATTAAACCTCTATTGCTGCCCCAAACAGCTGTTTAGACATTATTAATTTGATTACATGTCACTGGTTTCTTTTTCTGCTACCCTTTCCACTGTTACATGTCCCGGCCCCCCCAACTCTCTTACCAGGGTTTGCATGGTTTAAAAAAAAAAAAAAAAAAAAAAGCAGATGTAAAAAACTTTTCTTTTACCGTAAAATACTTCTACTAAAATTCACTGGTTTTTAAAATACTGGAATAGCGGTAACAATCATACTTTTATTACCCTGTATCTTTCAGGCCTTTTAAAGTTTAAATTAAGTTGTTTAGGGCCATCTTGCGAATCAAGTTGGAACAGAGAGGCAACTTAGTAAAGAGAGGAAGAAGAACATAAGGTTAGTTATACTTAAATTTCACCACAAAACTTTACCTTTTGCTTTAAATCTTACTCTTATTTTGGATGGGACTAATTTTGAAGAATCTACTGATTTAATTAGGTAAGCTTGTAACTGTAAAACTAAGAAAGACAGGACTCTAGGGAAGTCAACCACCTTTCAATTCTTTTCATAGTTCCGTCAAGCGGTATTCATCCAAACAAGCTAGGCTTAACTGGCCCCCCACTAATCATGTCACCTCCTTTGTCCCCTCACAGGAGCTGTTTAAGACAGCCTTATCTACTGAGGGCAACAAGAACAAAACTTTGAAGCCAAGAGTGTAAGTATGTGAAGGAAACTGAGGCTAGTACAGGAAGTTCTGGAAGGGGCAAATTAAGAAAAAAAAAAAGTTGAAGTTTTCAAGGCAAGTAACTGTCAGCAGACCACTATTCAACTCTGCCCCCCCTTCCTCTCTCTAAAACAAATATATCTTCTTAAACACACACACACACAAACTGTACAAGAAAAAGAGGAAGCCTTCAAAAATAGGTATTGGTTGTGTGAAAATGTTTGCTATTGGGTTCATTTTAATACCTTTTTGAGTTCAAAATGGTTCAATAGTAATCTTCTACAATGAACATAAAGGCCTCATCTCTAAAGAATGTTGAGTCTTCAACAGTCAAAAAATATTGATAATTTAAGAGATGGACATTTTACTACAGAAAAAAGTCAGGGAGAACATTACGAACACTCCTCTGAGGACACGTGATACTCAGGTCACACCGGAAGCAACAGCAGAAAGCTGAATCGGCACAGCCGTGGACCAAAGACTGGCCCGAAGAGAAGGAGGACACCCCACCTGTGACACTCATCTGTAACTGCTTTATTAAGAAAAGCCGCCTCCTGTCAAGAAGCATGTCCTGACATGAAAGAGTAAAGTCACTTTCTATAATACTAGTGATGTGATTACAGTGCTCCCCTGAAGAAGAAATTTCCGAGGAAGAATTCTTTGATTCCACCATAGATAGCAGTACTATATGGCCAAAAAAAAACACAAAGTAATTTATAAAGAAACATGGGATTCAAACATGAAGACTGATTTTTAAAAAGAGAGCCACTTTGGCAAAGAGTTTGGCAGAGAAGGTAAAAGTAAGCTTACCACGTGATCCAGAAATCCCACTTCTAGGTGTTTACCCAAGAGAAAGGAAAACATGTTCACATGAAAGCTCACATGAGAATCTTTATGGAGGCTTTTCCATAACTATCAAAAACTGCAAGCAATGCAAATGTCTATCAATTAGTGAACCGACAAACAAAACTACGGACCACATGCACACAATGAAAAACTACTCACCAATAAAAAGAAACTAACTGAACACGAATGAATCTCAAAAGCATTATGCTAAATAAAAGAGGCTGGATTCAAAAGGTTATCTACTGTATGATTTCATTTCTGTAACATTTTAGAAAAGGCAAATTTACAGGGAAAGAAAACAGAACAGTGGTTGCCTGGAGCTGGGTATGATGGAGGGAGGGCCTGAGAACAAAGGGGCAAGGGAAACTTTTTGGGTTAATAAAAATGTTCTATTACAACTATTTTCAGATTCTATAAGAATACTTTTTTTACATGTTATCTTGTTTTGCATTTCACAATGTAGTAATCCATAGTACTCAGAAAATGTTACCTTTTCCAAATATACAGATAAAAATTGAAATAATATTCCATAGTTTCTCATCCTCAAAACGCCTTTGGTTTTCATTGTATAGTTCCCCTTTTTGTTTTGGTTTAATAAAAGTGTTCTAGATCACAGAATTGAAATTTTCAGTGGATAATTTCTAGAAATATCTGCATGATTTGGTAATTGCCAGATTTTTTCTTTGGGGGTGGGGAGTTTGGGGTTTTTGAAATTTTTTCCTCAGGTAGAAACAACTACAGGTTGTTTTTTGAAGTTAGAAAGGAATCATGTATCTAATAAAAATATATTGTTATTCCATACAATGGCCTATAAATTTGAACTCCAACATGGAAACCAGCAAATTAACTTAAAATCAAAACTGCAGTCAACACTAAAGCTAAAGTAGTACGTACAGGTTCAGACAAGAAAATATTATACAACCTTCAGATGTGAAGCATGATACTTCCCTCCTCATAATCGTACCTTTGCTTTTAGCTCAGAAATCTTGAAGTTCAATTTTTAAAACTGAAATCTCAAGAAACACTTAAAGGACCACATATTTACATTTGTTTGGTAAGTCAGCCCCAATAACTCCAGGAGAGTTACTGAACTTACACCATGAACCTATTGTCTACTTAAAAAGTAGCAAAAGCTGGAAATACCGTCTGAAGGTTGAAAAGCTGAATTTTTAATGTGTGAAACATCTACGATCAGTAGGTTCTTTCAACATTTTTTATTAAATAGACTTTGTTTTGTTCATACAAATTCTTCACAGCTTTTTAAACAAAAACGAGGTTTCTGAAATAAACAATGTACAACCAAACTTGAAAAGAAACTAGTTACTTAGCTAGTTTCATTTATGTCACGTGTTTCATTCATTTGTGTCATGTTTTACCAAAAGTTTATAAACAGTTTTGGCCAAGGATTTCCAATGAATTTAAGTTTTGTCTAGACGAGAGGTTCTCAACCAGAAACAATTTTGTGTGCCCTCTCTCACCTCAATCTAGGGGATATCTGACAATGTCCAGAGGTATTTTTGGTCATCAGAACTGGGGTGGGGTTTGCTCCTGGTATCTGGTGAGTAAATATTACAATCAATGCACAGGATAGCCTCTTTACAACAATGGATTATCGGGCCCAAAATGTCAACGGTACCAGGTGAAGAAACCCTGGTCTGGACATGGAAAATCCCAGCTACTAATAATTAAAAGCATAAGAACAGGAAGATCTTGGATCAAATCTCTCCAGCAGTGTTCGGGATGAACACTACCTCAGCTGCTGAAACAGTTTAACTGCATTATCATTCTGTTCCTAGTCAAAGGGCCACAGAAAGGAACTTCTACGAAGCAAAGTACAGTTTAAATAAAATATAAAACAAATTTTTCCACCTGAGTTCAGTGACAACCCTCCACAGGCAGAGAAAACTACTGATATGAAATGTGAGCCCAACACCATATTTTACTCTTTTAAACTGGGAGCGCTGTGACCGATGATGATTAACACAAATTCCGAATTTCAAAAAAGAGGAAATGGGTAAAAGTTAAAAGTAAAAACAATAACCTCTCAGCTAACTACCTCTTGTTAACACGTGTGTATACGCACGCATGTGCATGTCTGCATATGTGTATTTTAGCCCTATCTATAATCTGAATGCAAAACTAGTCAAATCAGACATTTGCTTGAAATCTCACTTAAATTATTTACTTCAAGTGTCCCCTTGAGAGCCCTGGGGAGGGTGGATACAGGACTCTCATACTCACTAGGATATTAGGTGGGCGAAATTTAACTTTAAAATTTTGCCGTAAACCAGGCAAATGCCTACAGCAAACAGAAACTGTGCTCTTGAGGAGAATGGGCATAAATGACTATCCAAATAGGCATGCCTCTGTGCTAACACTTAATTGGGTTAGGATTTTTAAAAGCCAAGACTTTCCAGGTAACATTAGAATGGTAAATCCTAAGTAAAGCTTGATGTACCTATAATTTAAGATGTATTTTCACCAATGAAGTTGGGGGGAGTGTCAATTAACTGCAGAATACGTGGGAGGATGACAGATGATATTGTTTTTGACTCAATGTTGTACTGTTTTCAAATTCCACCAGCTTATGTGAAAGTTTGTACTTTTTTCTTTTCCAATTTTACGTATCATTTCCAAGATATACAGAAAATTAAGCCTTTCCATTAATTCAATATTCACAAAGCTGAGGAGGTAAACACTGTCAATCTCAAACACACACCTTAATCAATTTAACTTATTACACAAGACTGTAGCCCAATACTTAAAAAGTGCGGCTAAACTTACCCTACAGATGTCCCCCAAACAGGGTTTACCCTAACAGGGCATTCCCTCTCCCTACTCACTGTGATGTGAGGAGGCGTGGGGATTACAACATCATATCCAGGTATATGACTCCCCTCTTGTAACAAAACAGTCAAAGAATTCTGGATTTAATTTAATTTAAAACCGAACTGGCAAGTGTCATAAGTGAGCAACAACTTGATCAAGGTTAGAAATGTCCCTGATATAATCTATTTTTTTAAATTAAACTCCTGCTTGTATACACAAGTGAAAATACCATGCATATTCATCTGTACCACAAACATTGTAACTTTATGACACAAAAGCAAACAGACAACGTTAATATTCAGAACTACTGAAAGCCTTTTCTCTTAAAATCTCCTGAACACTCATTTCTTAGTTTATCAATATTGATGTAGAAGCAGACTAGAACTCAAAATATATTCTCATAATAAATCATCAACTTAAAATTCAAGAGTCCCCAAATGAAACTGTGTTAACCTTAAAAATAAAACTGCCAGTTATTTTACAGCAAAAGGTAATGGAAATAGCAGAGAACTGGCGCTGGGGCCCCTGGGTGGCTCACTGGATTGAGCAGCTGACTCTTGATTTCCAAGGGGTTCATGATCTTGGGGTCCTGAGATCCATCCCGCATGGGCTCCTCTTTGAGCTAGGGATTCTTTCTCCCCTCTGCACCCTCCCTTGTGTCCGTGCTCACATGCTCTCCCTCTCAAATAAATAAATAAATAAAATCTAAAACAAAAAAAAAGAAAGAAAGAAAGAAAGAAAGAAAGAAAGAAAGAAAGAAAGAAAAGCAAAGCAATAGCAGAGAACTCCAAGTCAGGACAAGCAAGCTATGGCAAAACCATAGGTGACTCCCTAGAACAAAGGAGAGGAACATTCTTTTATAAAAGAAAAGCAGGAAGAGGGGAGGGCTTTAAACAAAAATTCTCCTGTAGTAAACTGTTGGAAGTATAGTGGCTTCTCACTGAGTTAGGAGTCTCTCACTGGCTAAGCTGTTGCTGTGGGAGAAGAAAACCTTCTTCACCCCGGGATAGTGAAGTCTTAGCTAGAGCAGGACGGATTTGCAAGGCGTCTCTTTCCCTACTGGGTCTGCAGCTGATCAGAAGTGGTGGGCAGGAGAGCTCCCCCACTAGCCTCTGGATTCCATTTTAAAGGAGGTTTCCTTTCATTAATTTTCAGTTAATTTGAGTATGATAGAGAATAAGAACTCCCACTACCAAATATAGTGGGAACTAATGTTCCCACTACCAAAGCTACTTATGTAAGCTACTACCAAGCTACTTATGTAAGTGGTATCAACAGAGTAAACAGACTTTAAAAATTATATACTCCACTGAGTGGAATAAAAGAAGTTTACAAACCAAGTGGCCATAATTGCTTACTACTAGTTGGATTAAATGCATGTCTTAATTAATCTACTACAGTTTTATGTGTCATCCAGCTTAGCTGAAAATGTCGTCAAAGGTGTCCAGAATGCAACATTCTACTTAAAACTTATGCAGAAAGTGACCAATGAGACGATCTAATGAATGATGTCTGAGTCTTCACCAGAGAAAGGCTGAAAAGCAGAAAGGCAATATTCCGAAATGATTTGTTACCGTTTAATTAAGAAAGGAAAACACAGGAGACAAAATTTAACAAACTTAGACTTTTCTCAGCTTTTTAAAGAACGCTGTGTGCAGGTTTTCCCGCCAAGGAAGGTTGATGAGAGCGTACTTCGCTCCAGATTACTACACAAATGGCTGTTCAAGCAGCCACAGACTAGGTCAGCCTGGCTCCCGGCAGTTGAGCCCAACCCTCTCGCCCAACGGAGTTCTAGCAGGGTTCGGTTTTAGGCTCCACCTGCCTGCCGACCCCGCCCCTCGCCCTCCAGCCCGGGGCCCCGCCCTGCATTTGGATCCTCGGCTCTGAGCTGACCCCACCCCTACGCTGCAACCCCGCCCCTCCCTCGCTGACCCCGCCCTATTTTTGCCCACTGGGTTCTTGAACTCGGGCCTCGCCCCAGACAGCAGGTCCCGCCCCTCGCCCAGAGGTGCTGGTCCCACCCAGCGTTCGGCAGCCGGGCCCTGCTCCGACCCCGCCCCCGCCCGCAGGCCCCGCCTCCCGCCCGCGGGCACGTGACACACCCTGTTTGGTGGCCAGGGCTCTGAGCTCCCACCCCGCCCCTGCACTCCGGCCTCGCCCCGGCTCTGCGGCCCCGCCCCCACCGCCCCCGCCCACAAGAGCCAGCCCCACCCGACGCTTAGAGGCCTGGCCTCTGCTCCGACCCTGCGTCCTTCCTCCCCAGCTCTTTCTGTGCTTTTCCACCACCAGGCACTTGTAATTGCGCAAAACGAGTCCAGGCCTGGAAGTTGGGTGGTGGTATTTCTTTGGGGGCAGGGGAGGAGGAGTGAAAAGAGAGATGCACCAAAGGAAGTAGGGAAATAAAAACACGCAGATTTTGGCAAGCCACACGGGAGGTTAGGGGGCAAATGAAGCAATTTAGGGTAGAACTGTGGCTAGAAATGGCACAGGAAAAACGTTTTTTGCCTTCGTCAATCCAGCTGGGGTGTTTCGTTTAACTGTTAGGCTGTGTCAGCAGAAACTTTACAAAACCATGTTTGACAGTGTGCTTGGCACCGCCTAGCTAGGTGCCAGTTTTCTGGCTTGCAGAAAGCTACACAGGCGGCTGCCCGAGCTCCCCGCCAAAGGCCGGAGAGAAAGGGCCCAGGGGCCTGCCAGTTAAGGGAAAATGGCCACGGGGGCCCACGCGGCTGTGGCTCCACAGGAAAGGGCCGTCGGACCAGTGAGGCTGGAAGACACCCCCACGCCCTCCCCTCCGCTGCCTGCCGACATGCGCGGGAGGGGGTGGAAACAGGCCGGGGGCGGGGCGAGGGCTGCCTGCCGGGAAACCTGGAGCGCGGGCGGAGGGCGGCGCGGAGCGGTGCCTGCTGGGAGCTCTCCTCGCCAGAGCTTTGTTGCACAACCTCGCCCCGCGCCGCCCTGGCCGCTCCTCCGCCGCGGCCCGGGGCAGCAGCTCGTTAGTGATGCCCGGGGTTCAAGGCACCGGGAATTTCTAAACTTGCTTAATCATTCATCCGCCCTCCCCCCCCCCCCTCACCTTTCAGGTTTCTTTTTTATACTTTCTTCCTAAACATCTGTTTCTTCCTAATTGAGTGCCGAATCCAATCACTGGATGTGTAAACTGTTAGACACAGTTGGGAAGGAAACAAATGCAGAATTGTTTTTAATGTATAGAAAAATAAAAAGAGTAGTATTAGGGCTGATGGCTAGAAAGGGGTCCCCTCTCCTTCAAATATTCGGTACTCTACAAAGCCAGTCTCTGGCAACAAATAAAAATAAATAAACTATTAGGATGATGAATGATTAAATCAGAAGCCGACAGGCGGGCCAGGAAGGAAAGAGAAGCGGGAGAGCAAGCTAGAGCCAGGGAGCGAGGAGAAGAACCAGAGGAGAACCAGGCGCCAGGCAGGGGCCATGAAGGGAAGGGACTCTAAGCTCAGTGGTTGGCTGCTTCTGAAAGATCATCGTTAGCATGTCTTTGAGGGCAAATATTTAAAGTTTCCGTTTTCCAAAACGTGTACCCTAATGTGTTAATTATCAAATTCAACAAACCGGCAACGTTCTATCACCCATTAAGGTTAATATATAATTTATAGCCACAAATGCCAGATTAAATCCGTAAAAGAAAGCACATACAGTATAAACGCACACTAAGAAAATAATTTCTTAAGTTATACACAGGGTTATGTGGAGGGAGGTAACAATTGTTTGAAGAAAACTAAGAAAAATAAGAGAAAAATAATTTTGAGGAAACTGTTAAAGAGTTTTAAAATACTACTATGCAATATTTTGAATCTCTAGGTAAGAGAAATGGCTAAAATTAGGCTTCATTGTTGTTCATATGAAACTGTTTCTCATTCAACTCTACCCACTATTTATAGTACCAACAATATCAGTAACAACATGCATGGTGGCATATACACTAAGAACTCAAACATTTACAAACCCTTACTCAAATTTTAAAGGTGGGATTAATAAAAAAAGATACTTATTAAATTTATCTTATTTAAACATCTTACTTTTTAGGTACCAATTTACAATTATATGGCTAGACAACATTTTCTCAATAAAAAGGTTTGCCCATGTACCTCTTAACTTTCTAACTTTAAATTAAATCCCTTATGAACTGCTGAACTAGTACCAGGCTATAAGAGAGTAACACATATTAGACGATATTATTTACAAGGTTAAAAAGCAAGAATAAAGAGAACTACCCAAATCTATATTAGGTCAATTCATCACTGAGGAAATATTCAAAAGTTATTTATATTCCCATTTATCCCATTTATTTTCTGAATATTACTAATTCTCCTAACATTATACTTTGCTAAATGCTTTTCAATTTTATTTCAAAGCTTTTTAAAACCTCGGATAGCTATTTCCTTAAGAGCAAATTTCTTGTTTTATAGCACTATTTCCCTCCTCCTGAAATTATCTTCTTTCTTTCTCCTCCTATCCTTTTTACAGCTACTTTTTGGTCTTTTGCTGCTTTATTGTCTTCCAAATCATGCCAACTGGTTGGTTGGCAGGTAGATAGTTATTTCTATATGTATGCATGCATGCAAGTCAAGAGAAAAAGGCAGGGAAATAAAAAAGAACACTTAAGGGACCTAATGAGATTCTGAGATGGGTCTTGTTCAAGTAAGATAATGGCTGTAAGAGTAGTCAGGATGACACCCTCAACTTAAGTTTTCAACTTAGTGGGCTGAATAACAGCCTGGTTATGTCATTACTAGGAACTAATGAGGTTGGTTTGGGGCTGTTTACTTTGACATGCTTGTGGTATACCCAAGGAGGAGACAGCCAGCTGGCAACAGCAAGTACAGGTCAGAGTACCTGTACTAAAGACTGCAGAACATGGAGTCACTGACAAGGAGAGGATAGTTGGGTTCGTGGGAGTGGATGCTTGAGCTTATCAGAGAAAAGCATGTAGAATGAGAGGAGAATAAACCCTCACACAGAACCTTCAATGAGCACCAAGATGTAAAGGACACAGTTCCTCTTTCCTCTAGTGGAAGCAAGAGCCAACTAGGCTAGAAACGTTAGGACTTCAGAATTGCTTTTCCTCCATATCCAGCAAAAAACAGAAATTAAGTGCTTGGATGCAGGCAAGACTACCTGGGACTGAATTTAACTCCTCCAAGCAATGGCTTTGTATTCTTGGGCAAGTTTCTTAGCATCCCTGTCCCTCAGGTTCCTCAGGTATAAAGCGAGAAGAGGAATGACAGCAAGTGGTTGTTAGGAGAGTTAAACAGCAATTACTGAAAGTTCGCTTTCATCGTCATCCAATCACTCCCCAAATCCAGTTTTTCAGATCCATCCTTGCCTCTATGCCTGTTAGCGCTGCCTTAGTAGAGAAAGGGCCTTCTCTCTCCTTTTAAAACCCAGAATACGGTGAAACTGGTTTCCCTGACACCAGGCTCTTTCCCACCCATTATCTTTCAAAGTGCTTGTCTTTGTCTTCAGCAAATACAGATTTGAATACGTTACTCTGCTCAAAACCCTTCAGAATATCAAGAGAACTGGGTGCAGACTCCCTACCTTGGGAGAAGGGGCCCTGGGGAGTCTGTCTCTAATCTGCCATGCGGTTTCATCTCCCTGCACTCATTCCTTTAATCACCCTCTTTGGGGACTTGTGTGCTGAACCTACTACATTTTTTTTCAGGCCTTTATTCATATTGAGCCCTTCACTCTCCCTATAATTTTGCCCTTTTGAAAATCCCCATGCTTCCTTCCAAGAAGACGTTTTTGATCCCTTCCCTTCAATAGAATTTACTGCACTCTGTACACTACTGGATTGAACTGATTTAATCATTTTATATATAACCATATACGTGTCTATTTTCCTCTTAGATCACTGAAAACAAGGTCCATCCATCCTGCATTTATGTGTATTATCCCACCCGTAAACCCCTAGAAAGTGTGCTACACATAGTAGGTACTAAATCATAGAAACTTAAAAACAGAAATGCTGGAAATCAAACATTCTCACACTCCAGCAATATAAATCCTCATATTCATAGGTAAGAGTAAGGTTGAGACCTGAAGATTCTCTTTCTCATTTGTATATAGAGAATCCTTAAATAGCTGCATTTGAGTAAGTATCTCCAAGAAGTGGAGGATTTTCTTTATCATCATAAAAAAAAGGCGGGCAGTTTTTTTGTTTTAATTACAACTTATTTTTGAACATTTTTTCCCCTAAAACAGTTAAGTTTTCATGTTAGAAGATATTTAGGCTCTAGACATTAGTACCATGCAGAAGGAGCTGGGCTATGTTTACTTTCAACTTTAAAGCACAATCTGAGAAGGTGGGCATTGTAAATGTGCGATCCTCTTATGGACTGTCCTTGGTCAGACTGATAGTGCTTTGTTTCCAGATGAATAAGGTCTGGTCTCAGGAAAGAGACCAAAAAAAGGATAAGAAAGCAATCATCTAGAGGAACATGAATTTTTATTTTACTGGAATTTCAACTAGTTCATTTCCTAAAATAACAGATACCATCTCTCTGTTGGTGGATTCCTAAAAAAGGTGCTAACCAATTAATTACTTTATTAAATTGGCTTCTTAAAATCCATTCTGGAACAAGGTAGAAAAGTAAAAATGTGTTTTACAAAATCCAGTAGTCATTTTTATAGAAATTATAGCCAAAACAAACAGAGAACATCTTGCCTTGGTCCCCAACAGATGTTTTACTGGTTGCAAGTATTACTTCTGAGTAGCTCAGTAAATGTGAATGATTTCCCCAATCTGCCCTTTACAAAATTCTCTGTAATCAACAAGGATGGCTTTAAAAATCACCAGAACTGTTGCTGGATTACCATAGGCTTCAGCACTGGGCAGTGACATTAGAAATAAGAGTAATCGATCACTAACAAATCCACAAGCAGCGACAACTCATTTGGGGTATGTTGTGGGAAGGGGTTGTCTTTGGTGTAGCTTCATCTACAGCAGTGCTGTCTGAAAGAAACAAAATGTAACCACATATGTAATTTAAAATTTTCCAGTAGCTACCTTAAGAAGAGCAAAAGAAAAATGGTGAAATTAAATAATACATTTTCTCAGACCCGATATACCCAAAATATTATCATTTCAACATATACTCAATATAAAAATTAATGAAGATATTTTACTTTTCTTAATGCTATGTCTTCAAAATCCAATGCGAATTTTATAGTTGCAGCATATCTCAATTTGGACTAGCCACAGTTCAGATGCTCAAAAACCATATCAGATAGGTCAAGATATCGTGGTGGGGGAGGAAGACTGGAGAGTAGGCGATGTAGTTTAAATTTATACCGAGGAGGACTTTCTAACTAAAGATATCATTGCATAAAGAGTATCAGTGATTACTTTATTGACATAAAAGTAAAGTACAAAGCATTAAAAGAAGATCTCTAAAGATGAACCCTGTAATGGTTCTAATAATGCAAAAAATGGCAGCCAACCGCACAAGCACACAAATTAGCTGTCTTCTGAGAGAGAGAAGTCAAAGAACCATTTCTCCAGACCCCTCCCTGGACCACACTGGGAACTGCTACTAGTCGTGAGAAGTCTCCGGGGACAGTCTCTTACAGCTATAGCAAGAGGCTCTGATCATTCTGAGATAATTCTGGCTACCTTAAAGGCAACGAAGAAACAGCAATCCCACTGGAATCTTGCCTTTCTTTCTGGGGCGGCGGGGGTGGGGAGCTGTATGTAGTGGTCAGGCAGAGTAATGCTGTGACTGGCACCAGGATGGCATTTTACTCTCATGCCAGGGAGGAAAGCAGCAAGGGGAAGGCAGAGGACAGCAAATGCAGTGCTGACAGGACACCCACCTACTTCCAGAGAAAGAGGCTGTTGAGGTGTTTGATTCTACCGAGTGGATCGCCTTTCAAATAAATCTAATCAGCTCCAGAAATACCCATTTAAAAACATTACCTTCTTCATAGACCTCTCATGGACATTCTTATCACTTTACATGAGCAATCCCACCCACTCCTATGGCTTCAGGTATCAAATATTTAAAGAATCCTAAATTTTTATCTTCATCTTCTCTACTGGAGCTCCAGGACTGACCAGGTTTCTCTGAATGCATACGGAACAATCTCATAAAGATGTTCCCTCAAAAACCTTGAATTTAACAAGTCAAAACCTAAAATAAATTTCTCTTATCATTCCACTGATCTCAAACCAACTTCTGTGTTCTTTGTTCAGTTGATGACAAACTATCAATCTGCCTGAGCTTGAAACTTGGGAATTTATCCACGCCTCCTGATACTGTTCCAATCAGAAATCATCCGGCCTTCTTCCTCTGTATCTCCATCATTTCTGCTTTAATTTAGGCTCCTGTCAACTCTTTATTCTTCATAGTACAGTTGAAAATTAACTCCACAAACATTTTCTAAGTACCTACTGTGTGCCAAGCACTGTGTGAAATATGTTGGATAGAAAATATGCATTTGTTACCTCCTCTTTCCCAATCTGATATCTCAGTCAGGTTAGCCAACTCCTCCTCAAAATACTGAATTATACTGATCCCAGTCTTTGTTTTCTACATTAGCCTGAAAGTTCCTAGAAGATAGAGAGTGACACGTTTGGCTATTTCTCTTTTTATGCTGGCGTAATATGGGGACAGCACAGTATTTAGTATATAGAAGGAAATGGATAAACTCTGTTGAATAAATAAAATGTGCATTTGGCTTCAGTTTACAAAGGAAACTTAACTCTTCCACTTGTGATGTTATCTAAATGTTTATAGTTAACTAACACCTAATCTTTTCTTCAAATTTAGAATTCAGATGATCTTCCTTCTATCAAAAAGCTGTTTAAATTAGTGGAGTTGATAACATCATCCCACTCTGTATTACACAAGATAATGGTC
Source organism: Ursus americanus (assembly GCF_024610735.1). NCBI lineage: Eukaryota > Metazoa > Chordata > Mammalia > Carnivora > Ursidae > Ursus > Ursus americanus. The sequence goes on along the minus strand of NC_142137.1, from coordinate 66,049,228 downwards.
AGAAATCCAGAAATTTCCACGTGAAGTTTTTACATCTATACAGGCTAGTAACTGTACTGGTAAGATTAAAAAAAAAAAAAAAAAGTATTTCCAAAGCAATACAATTACAAGTAAGTTTTAACCCATGTAAGTATAGAAAGACGATCTCTTAAGTCCTTTAATCTCACAGGACCCGAGTTACTGGTGATTCATAAGCACACCTCTCTTTAGCTTACAGCTCACATGGTAGCTAATTTACTAACTATAGCATCAGAGCAATGCTTTGGAAGACGTGAAACTGAATTTAGCTAACTTACCCTGGGAGGAAATTTCATGAAAGAATATTAGATTAGCTCAGAATTGGTTGTGGAGAACCAGGATTGGAAAAGAAGAGACAAGTGAGAGGAGTCAACAGAAATAATTTGCCCAGAATGTCACCCCCAGCACTTCTAATAACGCTTCCAACATGTGCTAGACTCCCGACTTCTGTATGGTTTACTCAAGCAACAGTTTAGGATTGGCCAGGCCTTAATCATATGCTCCCCCTTAACAGCTTCTAGATCTTTAAATTCTTTCTTCTTAGCTTGTAGATGGCTGCTTTTTCTCTCTATCCTCACACATCCTCTTCTCTGTGCTCATGCTAACAAAGAAAGATCTCTGGTGTTCCTTCCTCCTCTTAAAAGGATACAAACCCTATCAGATTAGAGCCCTACCTTGATGGCCTCATTTAATTTCAGTTCCCTCCATAAAGGGTCTATCTCTGAATATAGTCACAATAGGAGTTAGAGCTTGAATGTGTGAATTGTGGGGAAAGCAATTCATTCCATAACACTATCCATCTATAGTGGACCCCTTACTACTTCATGTCTGTTTACCCCTTAAGCCTGATTTCCTTATGATAAAAGACTATATTCTATGTATCTTTGTTTTACATTAAATACGGCCACAAATGCTTTGATATTGCCACTGATAGGTGGGATTTATTTTCCTTTCCTTTTAATTTGTGCAGGTGCTATAACGATTTTGACCAATACATTAGAGTAGAGGTAACATTGTTTCAGGTTCCAGATCAAGGCCTTAAGAAACTAGTAGCTTCTGAGATGCCTGGGTGTTCAGTTGGTTAAGCACCAAACTCTTGACCTCAGCTCAGGTCTTGATCTCAGGGTGGTGAGTTCAAGCCCTGGACTGGGCTCCACACTGGGTGTGGAAACTACTTTAAAAAAGAAAAAAAGAAGAGAAAAGAAAGAAAAGAAAAGAAAAGAATAGAAAAACTAGCAGCTTCCACTTCCTGTCTTTTATACCAATTCCTTTTGGATCCAAGCCTTCATAATTCAAGGAAGCCCAAGTATAAGCTAATATTAATATTAAGGAAGCACCATGGAAGAACCTACATGGAGAGAAAGCAAAGCCCCCAGCTGACAGCTCTGACTATACTCACCAGTCAGATAAGCGCATCATTTTGAAAATGATGCCTGCAGCCCAGCTGATACCATTTAGAGAAGGGTTATATTACCCCTGATGAATCTTACCAAAATACCATTCTTTTAAACCACTAAGTTTTGGGGTGGCTTGCTATCAATAGACAACTCTCTGTCCTCTATGCTCATGTTCTCTGTGATTATTAACACAGTGTCTGAAGCACTTTGAAGTTAACATCTAATGTATAAAGGAATAATGAATACACAGGGTTCCATGCAAGATGAAATGAACGTTAAAGACATGTTTGATATACAGCTTTTACAATGTAGATTAGAACAAACGACATAAAAATTGAACCAACAAAATGTTATGGGGAACTGAAAAAGAAAAAACTGAGCAGTATATGCTTTAGGAATCTTTAGGTTGCAAGCTATTGAAAACCTGACTCATATTAGCTCAAAAGCTATAGGAAATTCACTGAATAATATAAACGTAAATTCCTGGAAAAGGGTAGGCTTCTGGGGGTGGCTGTTTGGCTCAGTTTGTAGAGCATGCAACTCCTGACCATAAAGTTGTGAGTTCAAGCCCCACGCTGGGCATGGAGCCTACTTAAAAAAGGGAGGGGTAGGCTTCTGGATGGTCATGGTCCAGGGGCTCAGCGAAGTCACTCAAGACCTGCTTTCTCCAAATTTCTCCTGCCCTCTAGCGTGGTGTCTGCTTAAGCCTAAATTTGCATTCCTTGTAGTTACAAAATGGCCACAGTAGATATGGAGAGTTTATATGCTTCCTTTCTAATTTCCAAGAGAAAAACAGTATCTCTGCTGGAGACTAATGAAGGTTCTTTCCCAGAAGCCTCCATCAAATATCTGCTAGCATCTCAGACATGTGCCTATTCATCAACCAGTCTTTGTGTCTGGATTTAGAAGTGGGAAATACAATGGTGTTTTTCCCCCTCAAGTCTCATCTTTGTGGGGCAGGGGACACAGACCACCCCCAAAGAAAACAGGTTATATGCTGAGCCATCAAAAACAAAAAATCCAACAAATATTCAATACCATCATCAAAAATATCATGATGAACAAAGGTTTTTGTGTGTGCATTAGCAATGCACAAAGTCAAAGCATTGATCTCAAGGAAGGCAATAAGATTCCTACAGTGCTGGCCTGTGTTACTGAATATACCCATGTGGCTGGCTCCTTTAATTGATTTTTGCTTGTCACTTCTGTGCAGGTATGCCACTGAATTCCCTTTGTGCTGACATCTAATTTGGCTACGGTGCAATCAGTTTCTAGTCAGTACAGAAAAAATTAAGTTCACGAGATTGTGTGCAAGCACTCCTCGACTTTCAGTACACTCTCAACCAAACTTTTGTATTGGTATGTATGTATGTATGTATGTATGTATGTATGTATTTATAAAGATTTTATTTATTTATTTGACAGAGAGAGAGACAGCCAGTGAGAGAGGGAACACAAGCAGGGGGAGTGGGAGAGGAAGAAGCAGGCTCATAGTGGAGGAGCCTGATGTGGGGCTCGATCCCAGAATGCCGGGATCACGCCCTGAGCCGAAGGCAGACGCTTAACGACTGAGCCACCCAGGCGCCCCTGTATTGGTATTTAACATGAGCGTTGGACACCAGGCTCACTTTGAGCAAAAACACACTGAAATTCTTGGCTCATGACAGATCCCGTCTTCAGTAATAGTTACCTAATCTGGTAAATAAATGCCTTTTGACCAACCAAACCAAGCTGGTGTAAAGCAGTAATAGTGCTCCTAGCATTTATTTTTATCATTAGGCTCAACTGAGACCTCAATTCAGGGTGCAACAGTTCTGATACTGAATTCTTTTCTTGCCGTCACTCTGTGTAAATGAGAAACGCCGAGCAATATAGTTCAGAAAGTACTGGCTCTAAACACGAGGCGCAGAGTCTCTAGTTCCCGGGATCATCTCAGACGACAAGCAGCGTAAACTGGGACCAAGCCCTGGAGGCACCGGCTACCGCTACAAGACTGCAGGATGCCTCCAGCAGTGTTAGAGCAGTAAGAAGACCAGCTCAAAAACTTCACGCCCTATTTAAAAACACAATCTTTTAAGGTTTTCTACTGTACTTGTTACTTGGGTACACTTGCTTTTGTTGCTTTCGTTGGTATTTTACAGCGATATTCACAGACCTGAAAGGAATAGCACTAGGTATTCAGAGAGTACTTCTTACTACATCGATGAGGAAAAATGGAAGCTCAATACGTTAGATGAGTTGTCTAAGGCCACAAACATAGTTATTTGAGAAAAATCAGACTAAACCTCAAGTCTCCTGACCTTAGGTCAGTGCTGTCTGTACTATACTATACCCATTTCACTAATGTCTTGTCTCTATATGTGGCGAGAACTAGCTACATATAGACCAGTGACTACTGAGGCCAGGTGTGTGTCAGCAGCCTGTTGCTACAGGGTGCCCTTAGCTGGCCTCCAATGTACCTTTCAACCGACCAAAATGTAGGCCACATGTCTAGCATGTATTCCCAATCGAAGGGACTTTGTTCCTGGCTTCTGCTCCACTTGTCTGCTGAGAATGGAGCCCTTGTCATCTACCCCACTGTACCACTCCAGTATTCCCACAACTGCCTGTTCCAACTCCCTCTGGGAATCAGGATATTCCCACCAGCTGATGACAAGGAAAAGCCCTGCCTATACGGTGCTGGTACACATCTCCTCCCGACACAGAATCCCCCACACTCTTGAAAACTGTTACTTCTTGAAATTTTTACCCCCGGACACAATTCTTGGAGGCCAGCTCTAAACTAAATTAACTAGTCTCTTTCCAGCTGAGCTGGGCCCCTTCCTTTGCAACCTACTACTGCATGCAGAATAATCTGAAATCCTGCACCTCTCTCAGCTTTTATTTCTTAGAAATAAACACTAACTCTTCCAAAGATACTAATTTGTACTCTATAGAATGCACCAAGAAGAAATGAGGTTAAATTGTAACACAAGAAAAATAGGTTAAATACGAGAAGAGCAAGGGTTGTTCAAGTAATGAATTTAACTAAAAGAGCTAAAAATGGGGAGGGTGGATCATAGATTTATAGAAGCCTTAAAAAGTCACATGATATACTTTACAGATGTCTGGATCTCATTTCCAGAGATTCTGCTGTACGTGATCAGGGGGGTGACCTGGGTATGAGGAGTTTTAAAGCTCCCAGGTCCTGCTAATTTTCTCAACTAAGGTTGAAAATCACTGCCAAAAGTAAAATTTGGCTGGAAAATGTTCTAGATCTGCACTATTCAATAGAAATATAAGCCACAAACATGTTCCACATGGAGAATTTAAAATTTTCTACTAGTTCATACTAAGAAGAATTTTTTAAAAATTGATTTTAATAATATATTTTGCTTATTAACTCAATATATACATACTGGCTTTTCAACAAGCAATCCATATAAACAATATATTAATGAGATATTTCATATTGGCACATATTGCCAATGTGGTATCATCAGACCTATGATTACTGGTTGGTTTTACAAAATTAAACCTTTGTACTTGTGTGCAAAGCGGCGAAGAGAAGCATTTGGGCACAGAAAGTCGTTCATTCTGAGTGGGGGACTGGCTCCAAGGTCAACCAAGAGTCTTTTGAGGCGGTGGGGATCTTACACTGCAATGTCCTCAGAATTAGCAAATTTGGATTACGGGAATTTCCAGATGCCACTGCCTCCCCCAGCCCTGAATTCCGCCTCTTCGAGAACCAGTTTCCTGTTGAACAGTATCCTCCTCAAATAAATACCCGATGTTTTTGTGCTTTAGATGGCAAAGCAGCAGTGGCATCCCACATGGGCACGGATGGTACAGCTTCAGCAGTCTCTGCTTTCTATACACCAAAGTGCAAGTGCATCTCACAAATGCTTCAGGTCTGAACACAAGTGATGCTAACTGAAAGATACCCTGGATCACATTCCTCTATCTCAGGGGAATGTAACTGCGATCGGTCCTGCCAGCCAGGGCCTCCACGTCCCTGGAGCAAAACAGGCTGTTCTGCCATAAAATACAAGCTCTCGGAATCTGGCTTCACCAGAACACACGTGAGCGTACTCGAGCCAGCTCTCCACACCGTCTTCCCCTAGGGCACTATTGGCAAAGGAACTGCGTCTCAGATCAATACCACTAATACTCAGAAAGTATTAGTGGTATTCATTTTTTAAAGACCACTGCAAGAGCCTAGGGGAAACCTAGTGCAGAAGTAAAGCAAACACAGCTTCGGCTTCTGCCCTCTGCCACTGGCCAGCTGGGTGAGGAGCCCGGGGCAGGGGAAGCTCTGGCAACACGGCAGTTCTAATGTGGGAAATGGGCAAAATAGTACCTTTGTTTGCAGAGCTGTTGTGAGGGCTACAAATAATAAGTAAAACAACTAGCGAAATGCCCAGACCAGACTAGTGATCAGTACATGAGAATGATCTACCTCTGAAACTAATAATACACTATACGTTAATTAACTGCATTTAAATAAAAAAATAATAAAATAAATGAGAGGGATTATTAAAATTTCAAAGTAGAGAACAGGGAGATTAAATGAACAAAAACACATACACAGCATCTGCAGTGACAATTATTACTGAACACTACCATAATATATAAGCTACTTGCATTCCTATTTTCCTCTAAAACACCCATTTCATAACATTAGCACCCAGAAATCCCGTGAATGTCAGGAATCCTTTTAGGAGTCATAAATCTCCTACAGAGCAGTAAAGCCTCAGTAACTTCTGTCTTCATTAATTTGGAGTGAGCTCTGATATAAAGGTTTCCTAAGTTGATCAATACTGTAAACAAATTGAGAGAATTTAAGCTACTTACGGTTAAAAAGTTGATTGCATTGTTTATAGATTTTCATAATCAGGAGCAGGTCTAATGATGTTTAAAAAAGCCCTGAGATGCTGTCGTTGAGAACAGTTTATTTCGTTTTTTTAAGGTTACTGGGAGACCGGTAAGACCCTGTCCTACTGTCTCCCCCACCCCCTTCACTGGTTTGTTAAGTTTTTCACTCTTTTATTCTTTCAGTGGTTTTTCCTGACATTTTACCACACATATGTAACTCAACAAAATCTCCCTTTCTGGACAGTAAAAGGACTTTTACTCCCTCTTTTGGGCTTACATTCTCCTGGGTTTTTTGTTTGGTTGTTTTTTTTTTTTTTTTTTTTTTTTTTGAAGATTTTATTTATTTATTTATTTGACAGAGAGAGAGAGAGAGAGAGAGAGAGAGAGAGCCAGCGAGAGAGGGAACACAAGCAGGGGGAGTGGGAGAGGAAGAAGCAGGCTCATAGCAGAGGAGCCTGATGTGGGGCTCGATCCCAGAACGCTGGGATCACGCCCTGAGCCGAAGGCAGATGCTTAACCGCTGTGCCCCCCAGGCACCCCGTATGTTCATTTTTTCTAACTATCAATACTCCATGGGCTCAATGATAAGAATACCAAAATCTTTGCTAAGGAATAAAAAGTTTATTGTACCTGCACTAAAAACAAAAGGAAATGAGTAAGTTAAAAAAAAAAAATGAAATTGAGAATGGTTTTCCTAGGCCATTCCATACCTCTCCCCACAAAGCAACAGTTTTAAAAACCAAAAACAGGGGCGCCTGGGTGGCGCAGTTGTTAGCATCTGCCTTTGGCTCGGGGCGTGATCCCAGCGTTCTGGGATCGAGCCCCACATCAGGCTTCTCTGCTAGGAGCCTGCTTCTTCCTCTCCCACTCCCCTCTCCCACTCCCCCTGCTTGTGTTCCCTCTCTCGCTGGCTGTCTCTCTCTGTCAAATAAATAAGTAAAATCTTTAAAAAAAAAAAATAAAAAAAAAATAAAATAAAAACCAAAAACACACATCATGGTGGGAAAAAAGCAAACTCTGACAGGTATTCTGGCCTTTGGATCTTCTTCAGGCTGTTGCTAAACAGCTGCAATTAAACACGCAGGTTTTTTCCTTCTTTTTCTTTGTTAAAATGTTAAACCATTAAATTCTCTAGGTGGGTGGTTTCACTTACCATAATCTATAAATTTCCTACAGAAATGAGAAGAATGAAGCAGCAATTTCATTGTGAAAAGCAAAAGAGGCTGTACCTAATTCCTTACAGTGAAGGGTTAACCGCTCTGGGGAAAGGTTTTTCACTTCCATGGGTGCACAACCCCCATTTAGATAAATTTACATGAGTTGCTTTGCCTAAAGTGATAGGAAGCCTTGCTGTATTACAGAATACAGTTCTTTTTACAGGCAATGAGGCTAAAATAGATGTATGTTTACAAAATTAGCAGTCTAGAATCTATACTGATCAATAGTAAAGAACAGCTCTGCCATATTCAAAGGTACCTAAAGATGGAGGGTGGGGGAGAAAGGGAGAGACTGAAAATCTCTGAGTTAAATAAAACCAGTGAATTAGCAGTGTGTGTGTTATAACTTTAGGTCCAAACAGTTCACTATACTTCATTTTAAAAATTCTTATTCCAGGATTCTGGAACATCCTTTACATGAGAAGGGATAAGAATTCCTAAGATCACCCCATAAATTGGCAGAGCATAGCCTCTCACAGTCTTTTACAGAACTGTGGTAAGCGGCGTGGCCATGTTACATCATATTCTTTGCTCAAAAGGCGGACTGACACATAGGCTATGCAGGCCGACGGCCTGTGTTCAAATGCGGACACCACAGGGTTATTTAACCTCCCTGAAAACTGGTATAATGGAAAGAAGCAACTACACCACAGGGCTGTTGGGAGGGAGTACACAAATTAATACATGTGAGGCACTTAGAAAGTATGTTCACTAATATTAGTATCGTCAGCAAATAAACATGAATTAAATGTCTGAAGTGATGTGCACTTTACCTCATCATGAACAACAATGAAGTTTATGGGATTTTTTGGTGCTGATCAGATAAAGCTTTTGTATCTAAGGTAGTGACATACAGTAAATACTTGTTGAATGAAACTATACAGATAGAATACTCTAGAAACAAGTGTCTCTTTCTTAGTCCTTTCACCAAGGGAAACCCATTTTCCATATTCCATGCCATCACCTGGTTGAGGGCCAATTTTTCAGCTGTTCCGTCTGTTTTCTGACTGGCCCCCCGCCCCTGGTCATCCCATTCTACTTCTACTACAAGAAGTCCTCATGCCTAACAGGCCTCGGGCAGCAATGCATGTTTCCTCTCTGCTCCAATATTCACTGGCACCCCACTACCTACTTGACCTGTAACTTACCTCCCCTTGATGTACCCTCGATTTAGTCATAACAGAACCACTAGCTTTTCCAACAAAACCGTGTGTGGTTTCCTATCACACCAACACCTGTGAACCCCACAGCCTCTGCGCATAATGGCCTCTTCGGTTCAATGACAGGCAGGTCTCTCCTCTCACAAACCCACAATACAAAGAATAACTCCAAGGCAGAGCAAAGAAGAGTGCCTGGTATTCACCAATCAGGTGAGAAGCTAAATAAACCTTATTTCATTGTGACACTATCCACTGATTTACTGACCTTCTTGAGACAGACTATAACTAAACTATTCTTTAACACAACAAAAGAAGCCCAAACATCTTAACATGGAAGGCAGTGGGGATTTAGGAGGAACTGGGGTTGCAGAGTCAAACTGAAACCCATCAGCTCCCAGTACCCACCCCATTTACAAACCAGGAGACCTCAGGCACGCCTCTGGAAGAAGGACCAGTGAAGGACACACGCTGGTGTCTCGGATAGACCTGCAGGACACAGAAATGGGTGTCGATGCTGCTCGGGGAGCAGCACTAGGAAAGGCCTCTCAGTATCCCACCCAACTCAAAAGGAATGCATCTGCCTAAAATTCTCACAGCTAATAATAGGAACTGCAGTCATAAAAATCACTAGCCTAGACATGGGGAGCCTGCATCAGGAAATTTTATCTCCGTTACACTGAACAGATCAGTGTACAAACCCACGTTTGTCCACGGCTTTTTAACCTACTAATTGGACAACAGACCAGATTATTCTCCTAGATTCACAGGCATTCACTATATTCCCTAACCACTCAACTGTACTGGATTGCCCTGGACTGGCAAGGCATTTATTGCCAGATCAGGAAAGGGAGGGACTAAGGCCCAGCCTATCACTACTACCAACCAACGAACCAACCAACCAAACGTAAAACAAAATAAAATGACAGCAAGCAAACCACCACCGCGAAAACTTACTAGACGTGACTCCCACTAGGACACGGGGGCTGTAGCTCCTTCTTACCGCCTACGAATCTCCCCAGGGTGGTGGGACTTTACTTTCTCCCTGTAGCCTACTCTCTAGCCCACAGTCATTCTTGTATCTCAAGTACCACACTTTTTTTCTTTTACTTTCTTTTTTTTTCCCCCTTTGAAATGACACTTACCATCCCTTACTCTAGTTACTGTGTAGGGCTGGAGTTGTTTATACCAATTAGATGGCAAATTAAACAGGTTCCTTGCTTTTCGTATTCATAAGCCATACTGGAGCCTCTGAACACAGTAGATGGGTAGGAACTGTGGGATGAGTGAATGAGTTTTGGTAAACCTTACAGCATCTAGGTGAAAAAGAAAGGAAAGATGGTATAGACATGAGGCACCTGGGGCTACAAAGCAAAGGGTGGTGGTGCACACGGGCAGGGGGACTGGGGGGACAGGCTTGGATGGGACCAGAGTTTCAGTCCAGGAGGATGAAAAGAGTTCTGAAGAGGGATGGCGGTGGCAGCTTCAGGACAAGGGGAAGGCACATAACGCCACAGGCAGTTAAAATGGTTAAAACGGTAAATGTTCCGTCATGTGTATTTTACTACAATAAACAAAGGAAAGAAAGGGAAGGAAAGAAAGGAAAACGAGGAGGAAAGGAAAGGGTAAGGGAGGGAGGGAAGAGGGAAGGGAGGGAGGAAAAGAAATGAAACTAACGCATCTCTTGTTAGTAACACTTATTTCCCAGATGTAAATGGTTCCATGAGTTCTTTGTATAATTTAAGCTTTTAGAAAGTTCTCAACTTGGGTCCTCCTTTAACTATTGTTGCAAAAGTTTCCTCAGAACTTCTAATATATTGATGTTCCAGAAATTCTTTGTAATTAATTCTCTTTTTAAAATAACACTATTACTCATTTCTTAAAATTCTGTTTCTTATTTTATACTCCAAATTCTAGGGCTCCTCTCTAGAATTAACTATATACATTTAAGTCTAAAACCAATCTAAACAGAAACTAAATGGTTCATTTTAAATTAAACACACTTTCAGAATATACTAGAACCATTAATGTGTTTAAAGGAAATTCAGGCTTTAGGGTCCCTAAAGTTGTTGGCTATAGTCTGGCAGCAATCTCCAATATTTATTTTTAAAAAGAACCTTAAGAGCAGAAACAACATATTTTGAAATTCTTTTTTCTTCATTATGAAAGTAATAAAAGTGCAAATACAGAAAATTTAGAAAACTGGGAAAAATTACTGTAGCCTTAAACTTTAATTAAATGCACATTTTCCAACTTCCTAGAAGTTTTAATAACCATTATCTTTACTCATATAAGATTTCCATTTGAGGCAGTGTGTGAAAATTCATTAAACTAAGCCCCTTCTACGAGTCCTTTAGGTTGTTTCCAATTTTTCACTAAACAGGAGAGCAAGAGACTTGCCTTTACGTTCAGAGTTCTCCCTGCCCCCAACATCCTGGATGATTTCCTGAGGACAGATTCTCACAAAGTTAAAGGAGAGGACCATTTCTCTGGTGCTTGACAAACTGTGTGCGACCCTGTGAGCCGCGCATACACATGGCCCCGGGATACACAGCGTTTTCCTTCAGATAAGTGATAACGTTTCCTTTAATGCAATAATAATTTAGGATTCAAACATGAAAAAAAAACCCAGAAAAACAAAAAACCACTTCTGCAAAGTGGGGTTTCTTGTGAATCAAGTCTTTTTTCCACTCTGAAATGAAAACATTCGGTCTAGAAATGGCAGCTCTGTGCTAGAAGCCTCTTCATGAGAGAGATAATAGCAGAGGCTCCTCTTCTGTCTCTTAAAAACATTACATGCGGCTCTGAGTATTCTGAACAAAGTCAAGTATTTGTCTTTCTCATTACACATGTCTTGTTGATATCCTTCCAACATTGAACGTGTTGAAGACGTTTCCTAATGATTAACAACTGGAATTTTTAGAACCGTATCTATTAGTAACTAGCTTAGTTATTCCCCTAAGCCTATCTGAAGGATGACTGCTTAATCAGAGCGGAAATTGGCACTCCTTCCCAATTACATAGAACTCTGTACTACTGTAGTATTGTAATAAAATCATATAATTTGACCTTATGCTACAATTCTTTAAATATATATTTTCTTTTCAGAATGGCAATTTTCATGCTGGGGGTGGGGCTGGAGCAGAGAATATTAGACACTATTCCACATCAGCCACATTACATCGAGTTACTGTCTCCACCAGCATTTATTTTAATAAAATGATATGCAATACACTGAGGTTCTGACAGAACAGCATTATTAATGCACTGATGGTGTAAACACTGGGTATCAGTGGTAGAGCCCAGACATGGTTCCAAATGGTCTTTACATCAGGTCTCCGAGGTAAGGATCTTTTTTGAACTACTATGTGCTATGAATTTCTACAATAGCAAGACAAGGTATCACTGAACTTTCCATAGAATACCAAAGGAAAGGCTTCTGTTTTGTTTGGATCTTTTAATGGGGAAAAGAGGAGGGGGGATGGGCAGCAGGGGCAGTGAGAACAGAGCAAGAGGGAGGGAAGACAGGGTCTAGAAGATTAGAGGGGGGGCACTTGAATAAGCAAGCCTCTTAAAGTAACAGTGTAGTTTTTGCACATATTTCCATGGCATACAAGGCGAAGTTAAAGCTAGTAATGTAAAACTAGCCCAGGGCTCCATTTTGAGAGTAGGAGGTAGCAGAGAAGAGAGAATTTGGGGAAAATGTTGAAAGGCAGACCACATTTTTAAAAGGCATTTTAAAAAGATTTGAAGTTATGTTATTAGTTAAATACATTATGTTAAATTCGTCTGCTCATAAAACGTAGGATGTTAGGATTTCATCTTCAGTTAAAGCTTAAGGTAACTAATTATTGATTCTTCTCGGAAACTGGTAAAGGGACCTCCTTGTGAATCAAGTCTTTCCCAATAGCCATTTTTGGTGAAAATGGATCTTTTGTGTCAGAAATGCCAGGAATTCTTTAAACATACAGAAAACATAGGTAAGGATAGATTTTACTGTACTTTACGTATTTCGCTCCTAGATTCTTTCTAGTATCCACTGCTGAAGATTAACAAAATTAGTAAAACAATATAGTACAACAGTGTGTGCTGTCTCAAAGACTGCTCCTAACTCACCCGCACGGAATTACTCTAGTGTCCATACGAGGCTGCTCAGGGCACAAAGCCAAAGTCAACTCCACAACTGAATATATTTCTAAATTTAAGATAACTATCATTTTTCTGTGGGCTTATAGAAGAGACCAGTTTTATCTTTGAAATTACAACTTATACTTTAAAATTTCAAAGTCTGCAGAATGAAATAAATATTTAATCTCCTTACTTGGTCTCCGTGTTCCTTTGAGTCTTTATGTCAAGAAATTACACTTCATAAAATCAAGCAAGATGATGGTATTTTCTCACTTGGTCTCTGTCTAGTATTTGTTCACAGGAGAAACAAAATGGCTTCACTTCACATTTCAGGAGCAGTAAAATGATTACTTAGCAAACATATAACTTCTGAGGCAATTTAGAGTTCAAGCTCTTTTTTGGCATATGCTTAGTTTCCCAAATTTGAGACATTTCAATGGAAAATGTAATGGGATGTGCCCTAATATTAATCAATAGTCTTCTGTTAGATGTGGACTGATAAAAGGCAGAGTCAAAGGAGAAGCCATAAGGCTACTTAATGTAGCTGTAATTTTCACTTTACTCTAGGATGCAGGGTTCCTTTGTGGAGAGGGGGAAAACAATGGACTTGCACCCTTTCCTGTCTTCCCTTCTCAGATCAGCCCAGTCTGAAGGCTAGGTATCCTCCCAAATCCTCCCCCTCCTTCACCTTTATAGCCAATCCATTCTAAGGCATTTGGACTTTTTCTCCAACTCCAAGGTTGCTGCCTAAACCAGACCGCTACCGTCTCAATACCGACTTTCTGCAATTTCTCCTCTCGCAGAGCTGTCATGTAACGTTGCCTGGGTTGGACACTATGAAATGGAAGATGGGACCATTAACGTGATGCTCACTGAAATGCAACACTGCAAAATCTACACGGACATGATGGCCTTCGCACACAGAGGTCCCGCCAAAACCATCCCCTCCAACCCATTCTACACATTGCAGTCAGAAGGCTCTTTCTGAAATTCAATTATACTCAGGTTACATCCCAGATTAAAGTAACATTTCTCTTCAATGGTTTCCCATTGCTGTTAGGATCAAGGCTAAACTCTTCACAAGAATTTAAAAGCCCCTGTTGACCCTGCCCTAGCTTATCTTCCCAGCCTTCACACTTAAAACCGGTGTTCCACACCTCGCTTCCTTCCCCCAGAGGACACTGTCTGACTTGGAATTCCTGTATTATCCCAGGCTCCTGGCATGTCTCTGGTCTCAGCTCTCCCCTCTGCCTAGAGTCCTCTTCTCATTCTGCTGCCTGGCTCCTTGTCCTTCAGGTTTTACCTTACTTAGATGCCTTCTCTCACGTTCGATTTATACCCTCGTCCATGTAATCCCATATTTATTCCTAATGTAACATTTTATCGGTTTGTATTTTCCCTGCAAGATGTTCTCCCCACTGAAGTATAAAATAACTTGAGGGCAGGTCTGTTTCCTGTCGTTCCTGGAGCTTCTCAACTTCTAGCAAGTGAGCAACTAAAATGGGCTGGCTGGCTGATCACATGAACGTTTGTCTGCATGCGGGCCAAATCAAAATTTCCAGCCGCTATTTCACAATTCTAACAATTAGCTTAATGTCTTCCGAAGTACTTCCAAAAGACAAATTTAACGCAATCATAAAAAGTATCCAAAATGAGGAGACCTCAAGAACTAGCAAATGCTTCTGGTTAGACAGCAATACAGTGGATTAATAGAGTTACATCTGTATTCTTCCTACAAATGCAGAGCAGATTTGTGTATTCTAAGAGCCAACTTCGTATAATCAGTATTAAATAGGGAGGTTTTTTTTAAGATTTTATTTATTTCTTTGACAGAGAGAGACAGCGAGAGAGGGAACACAAGCAAGGGGAGTGTGAGAGGGAGAAGCAGGCTTCCCGCGGAGCAGGGAGTCTGATGTGGGGCTCGATCCCGGGACCCTGGGATCATGACCTGAGACAAAGGCAGACGCTTAAGGGCTGAGCCACCCAGGCGTCCCTACATAGGGAATTTTTAGCCCTCCCAGAGAGTAGGAGGTTTTTAGACTCTAAAGTTAAAGGGAGGGCCTCTAAACATAAAAAATTTTTAAAAAATAGTAGAAGGAATAAAAAAAAAAAACCCATAAGGATGCCTTTGGCTGAAGTTCTTTTCAAAACTGAAGGTACAGAAATATGCAAAATGAACATAAAATACTACATTTTCAAAAAGTTTAGCTTTTTAAAGTTAAACATATACCTCAATGTATTAAGCGTGTCACAATTACAAAATCCATTT
Organism: Ursus americanus; assembly: GCF_024610735.1. NCBI lineage: Eukaryota > Metazoa > Chordata > Mammalia > Carnivora > Ursidae > Ursus > Ursus americanus. The sequence goes on along the minus strand of NC_142137.1, from coordinate 66,034,188 downwards.
CTCATTCTGACTTGGCAATCAGGAAACTAAAACAGTTTTTCTGAGTCATAGTTACTAAATGGAAGCTAGCATTTCTGCTACTTCACAATTTACAAAGCACTTTGAAATAAGCAACCTAACAGCCGGGCAGAGCGGGAATCCTGGGCATTCCTTTTCATTCCAGCGGACACCCTGCAAATACACAGGGACACCCTTCCCGTCCTCACACTCAAGGAGACAGGCCCCCTTGCCTCCTGCTGGTAAAGCTGCCATAGATCGCCAAAAATCTCTCTCCCCAGGAGCATTCTGAGGGAGCCCTGGAGCCGGCACGCATCTCCCCGAGTCATCACTACCTTCAGCAGGCTCCACCTTGTGAGAACAGAAGAACTAACATAATGGGTAAACTGGACACAGACAGAGCGAGGGCGTGCCCTGGGCACAGCCGCCACGGCGGGGCTCATAAGCCCAGGAATACAACTACTTCCACTCTTCCTGTGGGTTTTGCGTGTGTGTGCGTGCAACCTAAATAAAAATTCAAATATAGTTGAGCTGCAGTACTGCATAAAATATCAAACAGGGCTTCCTGGCTTTGTTTAATATTCAAGATTATTAAATTGTTAAATACTCAAGAATGCAAATTTCAGTAACCTTCTTCCGGGGCCTTCAATAACTTACAACAGTGATCATGAAGTACCTGGTTCTCACAGTCAGACTCTTAGGCAGCTCTCCCCCAGAAAGAAGGCCTGTTCTTCCTAGGGAAGCACAGGAAACCCCAGATAACATGTGAAAAATAATCCAGAACCTCCAGCATCTGCCGTTGCTTAAAAATGGTTCAGATGAAAGCAGGAGCATCCATTCTTTTATCCGTAGACTGGGAGGGACTGTGAACTCTGATTTCAAATGGTGGCTCAGCTACCCTGAACTGCATAAGGCCCCCTTAGCCTCTGTGCAGCAGTGTCTTCACCTGTGGAGACGAACACCTGCTTGGCTGGGTTGTTCCAATGAGATCTTTGAAAAAGAACCTGGAGTTAGTAGGTGCTCAGCCAAGTGTTTAACCCCTACCCTCCATTTCCTTATTGTATGGCATTAAGAAAATAGCCTTAGAGATTAAATGTGTATCAAGTTCTGAAGCACCATAAAGAGAGCTATAAAAATGTGTTCTTCATTACTTAAAATGCTATGAAATGGTCCCGGAGCAGCCATTCCTAACCTGGGCATGCCTTATTAGCAATAGGTGCTTGGGAAGAGTGTAAATCCATCATAATTGCTGGAGAAACCACCCCTCCAAAATACACTTCACAACAGTGGGGAGAACTTAAGAACATCATTCCTCATCTGCATAGAGGACTAAATAGCAAGCAATGATATGCAAAAGCAAAATTAGCACAAAAAATCGAAAGTGATTTTATTACTCAAAAACATGACACTGCACAATATTTTCAATGTGTCTTTGGTTCACAGTATGCAGGATATTTCTCATATACTTTAATGATACTCATATCCGCACTGCAAACAGACACAACACATATCTCCATTTGATAATTAAGAAAAGTTCCCAGAGGCAAAGCAGCCCAACGCTTCCATCTGGTTCACAGTGATTTTTCTGGAGTCCTATTCAGAAACCTAACACAGAAACTCTCAAAACTGTGACTCGCTCTAGAAAAACTAGTTAAAGAACAAGACTCCAGCCCTGCCTCTCTCTCTCTCCAGCCTCCCAGGACCTGGCTCATTATGCCCCATCCATTCCAGGGTCAGGACCTTTTCCTTAGCCATCCCCTCCTCCTGGAATGCTGCCCCTTGGATCTTTGGATTTTTAGTTTAAAGGTTTATTTCCTCAGAGAGATCTCTCAGGACCATAAAGCATCGACTGGCTACCTGCCTGCTCACTCTCAAATGGCTCTATCTAATTCTATGCACAGCAATCATCACTTTCTGACATTTTCTTGTATATGTTTGTTGACCGAACCACCTTCTTCCACCAGAACAGAAGCTCTCCGAGAGCAGCAACTGTGCTTGTCTTTTTCATGACTGTGTTCCTAGTGCTACACTTAAAAGCAGTTCCTAAACATCTGCTGAAAAGACAGGCCTCTGATGTGACCCAGGGGCACTTGCATGCTTACAAACCCAGAAAACACAAACACACCAACGTGCAAACATCACAACCAAATATCCGGGTGTATATGGGTTCCTTTGGCTCTTCACTTCCAGAATCAGCATGAAACCAAAGGCAGAAATAAAAGACAGAATGAGGGGTCCTGAACCCCCACAGGAGAGCAACTCTCTTTAGTATTTGCTGATTGCAACAATAATAACCATGAGTAAACAGTGTGACAAAACTTTATGGGGCGCCTATGTGCCAGGCTCAGACACAGGCTCCTCTGACCTTCACAAAAGTACTATTAACACAAGGTTACCATTATTCTAAAGATGAGGCAATTATCACTTAGAAAAACCAAGAATCCTCTGCATTGTCACATAACTAATTGGTTGCACGGTTAGGCTACTCCTGACTACACATTCCCTGCTCTTGACTACCATATCCCAAGGATAAATGGAGAATATGAAGTTTTTAAATGCAATCCTGAAGTACTAACTCTCACAGTAGCTTCCTACATGTCAACAGCCCGCAGCACATGTAAGCCAGAGGCCACTATGCATTTAGTTTCCACCAAGGGCATACTTTGGCCCTCTGCACTGCTTGTGTGGCCTCCTGCCTGTGAGTTACTGGCCCAGAAATTCTGCAGACCTGCACACGAGGCTCATCGGATTGCGGACGAGAGGACACAGAAAAATTGTTCCTTCTCCCACCCCAGATTTCTCCCAACAGCTCTGCTGAACAACTTGGAACATAGTCTCCTACCACTCCAGCTAGCTAAGAGTGCACAGCAATCTTTTCTGAAGAGCCACATTTTCACGATAGTTGAAGGAAAAGAATGCTCGTTTCCTCCTTTTCAGGCAGAATAAATACAACTCAGTTACTATTTTATCACAGAAGACCCGAGAAAACGTAGTGGTTGATTTTTCACCCCGCTACTGTTGACTACACCAAACGCTCTAGTGCAATGCTGCTTTTATCACAACTATCCTCAGGATGAGGTGGCCCTGGGTGTGAAGTCCTGACTGTGGGGGTGGCCAGCACTGCACCCCATCATTGCCATTCTTCCTCCACCACTTCCAACTCTCTCAACTTCTTTCAGAAGAGAAAGACATCAGGAGAGTCAAACTAGAACAGATTAGAGCTAAACTGCACATTCACATCATAAGTCTATTCAGAGCTGCCTTCCGTCTACACCCAGAAGCAAAGTTGTAAGAATTACCACGCTGCATAGACCTATAATCCACTCTGTAGTATTCTGTGACCAACAGGATTAGCAAAGTGACAATCTTCAAAATGACATGGTTGCTTGAAACACTAAGTGGAAAAAAGTCGGAATACACCCTCCAAATCTTTCCGTATCAATTTATTCACACCCATTATACTAAAATTTATGAACATTCTGCTAGTGTTCGCATTTTCAGATAAATGATTTCCTGGGACAATATCTTTGTTTTGTATACTTTTAGGCTCCTAGATCATTTAGGAATAGTATATTTAGAGTTAAATAACTTCTTATCAATTTTCAATATAAGAATGATTAGATATTCATATGCATTCCTTGCTGTTAATGTAAACTTAGATGTAAAGTTCTAGAAATCATGGGCAGGGGGAAAGTCTGGCAGGGAACAGTGCAGTACAGTGGAAATAACAGTCAAAAAGAAGTTAAAATACATGTGTTTAAATCTCAGCTCTACAACTTGCCATCTGAACTTTGTCAACATGAATTTTTCTACATCTGTTACATCTTACACAGAATAAGGATAAAAATGCCTGCCATGCTGACCTCTTGGCAACTGTACATATTTCATAAGATAGTAGGTAAAACATTCTGAAAACTATCAGATGCCACACAAGGCTAAGAAGCGGTGACGATGACAATGATAAAGAACTGTCCCTATGCTCAGATGTATCTCCACCATCTCCAGACACTCACAGTACAGGAGATCAGGCGTCATAACAGAGCGCAGGCTTCTTAGAACACGAGAGGAATCTGAAATACAGAGATGAACTTCTAGGGTTTTGAGGTGTACCTTGTATTCAACCCTGAAGTTTTGTCAGAGGGAAAAAAATCGTGTTTATACAAATGACTAGTGTAATATGCACAGTAAATCACAATTTTTAAGAACATCAATTTTACACCTATTTTGCTATTTCACAGAGACTACAATTCACATGTATTTGTGAAAACAACAGATTCAAAACTAATTCCCTGGTTGGGACGCCTGGGTGGCTTAGGTGGTTAAGCATCTGCCTTGGGCTCAGGTCATGATCTTGGGGTCCTTGGATCTAGCCCCACCTCGGGCTCCCTGCTAGGTTGGGAGTGTGCTCCCCCTGCCCCTCCCCCACTGTGTCCTCTATCTTTCTAATAAATAAGTAAAATCTTTAAAACAAACAAGCAAACAAACAAAAAACAAAATAATTCCCTGGAGAGTGATAGTATTGAAAATTTATCTGTCTTAAGTAACACTAATAATCATGTCTACCGGGCTAACTTAACCATATGCAATTAAATTAATGTCTATTAATGGTATACCCCCCCAATATCATATGTCAGGTTTTCACTGTGGTTTAAGTCACTGTAATGAATTATCTGGGTTATCTATAATATGGCCACTTGCACAAAAGTGTGGATTAAAAAGAGAAACAATCAATGAGGAGGCTGATTTGACTTGGACATTAACACCACTGCGCAATTCCAATTCACAAGATGTATTAACAATCACGCAGCAAAAAGCTAATTCGATATGCAGGATTGATAAGGCTTAAAATTCACAACTGCTTGGAAAAAAAAAAAAAAAAAAAGACGCTTGATAGAACTTCCCAAAACCCAAGACGCTGCCTAACAGTCATACAGCCTTAATACCCTCCATCTCTAAACACATCACGATTTACAAAACAGTTTTAGTATACTGATTTATTATTTACTTTTTTAAAAAAGATTTTATTTCTTTGGGGGGAGGGTACGAATATGAGCAGGGGGAAGGGCAGAGGGAGACAAGCAGACTCCCGAGTGAGCAGGGAGCCCACTGCAGGGCTCTATCCCTGGACCCTGAGATCATGACCTGATGCTTAACCAACTGAGCCATCCAGGAGCCCCTGATATCAGTCCTTTGAGGGCAGGTATTATCCCATTTGACAGAGAACAAACCTAGAGCAGGCAGTGAACCGTTGAGTCTGCTCTCGGTGCAGTGCGAGGGCTCAGGCTTTGGCTCCTGAAGTTATTATGCACATGGTCATTTCACCAGCCAGCCTCTAGCCAGGGACCATGACAGCGGGGGGTTGTTGGTGAGGGGAAGATCCCCTTTCTGATGCTCTTAGGAAATCTTAGAACACTCAGCCCCTCTTCTGGTCATCCTAGCGTCTCAGCCAGACCCCCTCAGTGCAGGGAAAGAGATCCACACCTGGGACAGAGCTCGGCCCTGCAGATATTCCTGATGGGTCTGGCTGTGTTTGCAGAGAACACTAACAGCATCCCGACTATGGTTCACACTACTCCTCCTCATCTGAGCTTCTGAACAAAATTAAGAACAACTGAGACTGTTGTAGATCGAAAATATTCACAGTCCTTGAGTGTAATGCAGAGATGAAGGATTCAGTCCTGACTTTTGAAAAGCTAAGAATGAAGAGTTCCAGCTGATGTGGGGGGTCCTGAGGTTTTCAGCAATGTATGAGGGAGAGGCCTCTTCCCATTGACAAAGTGAATCTTTCCATATAGGGTTGCCAGATTCAGTAATATATTCCATGTAATGTGTCCCATGCAATACATTGGACATATTTACACCAAAATTATTCACTGCTTATCTGAAATTCAGATTTAACTGGGTGCCCTATATTTTCTCTGGCAACCCTATTCCTGCATCAGTGACCCAGTAACACATTACCAGGTTGCAGGCAGATTCTCCAACGAGTCTGGTGACAGCTTACTAGTAGCTAGTACAGCATTAACCAGAATTTAATCCCCTGCTGCCTTGTCACTGAGCACATCGGCACAAGAACTTGGTAATCGCCACGTGAGTGAAAACCGACGCTCAGAAAGGTTGGTTAATTGGCAGGTTTGAGGACCTAGTTCCAAGCTGTTCAGTTCCTAGCACAGCGCCCCGGGGTTACCACAGATCAGACACACCACACTATGCGACCATACGTTACTCACCGGCAAGGGCTGAATCCTTGTAACGCAGCCTGTTGTGAAGAGTTACCGAAACTCGGCTGTTCATTTAGAACCACCTCTGTCCATACAGCATCACATCAACCGGCTAAGTCTGCACACTGAACGGGTCAACTTGTAACGTAGGGTACAGGTTAGCTATTCACAATTTCTTCCTTTTTCTTGGCCCTTTATGTACCTTAGAGGCAATCAGAGCTCTTTTTGGCAAGAAAGTAAGGGAGAAAAAGCAAATGAAATGAATTCTTCAGGGACTTGTTTGTAAATCATCTCAGCCCACCCTGGGAGACATGGTGGCTTCCTACTCCCTCATTAGTCAGCAGGTGCACCTGGAACCCCTCAGCCTGCAGGAACAGGGCATAGCCCACCCCTCCAGTCCTGCTTGGGCTCTCGGGAGACAGGCAGTCACTGCGAAACTCAGTGACCTTGCCTGCTCACAATCCTACACAGCAGAAGCGTGTCCCAGGGAAGACTCAGGGCAAAGCCCATCTGACTTCTCTGCCCCTTGGCTCACCTAGGCACAGCCAGGCAAAGTGGGGGCTCGGGGCTTAGGGCTCAGGGTTCAAGAACTTCTGCAGCACTCCAGAGAAAGCAAGAAAAATCACAAGGCACAGAGGTGAGAGGACAAAGTCTTGTTATAGGAGGAAATGGTGAACAAATCTAGGCAGTCCCTGCCTCTCACAAGCTGTGTGGTCTTGGGCAGGTTACTAAACTTCACTGAAGTTTGAGGGCCTGGTCTGAAGATGAGAGATGAGCACACTAGGTGACCCAACACAGGGAACGATGGTAAAAGTTGTTACAAATAATGGGCATGTGACCTTAATCACTTCTTAAAAATTACACAAAACACACAAACAAAAAGCTGTTTTTGATTATCCAAGTACGAGGACTGGGTTTTTACTTGGGAAAAGCATCTTACGAATGGTTTTGTTTGTTTGTGTGTTTGTTTAAATATCATTTCCTCTTCTGCAGGGAGTAAATCAACAAAGGTGCCTCATCAACTCCTCTGTGCAGACCTGTAAACAATCAAATGGCATTCTTTGGAGTCAAAACTTCTGATATCCTATGTTTTGCTGATATCACAGGTTTAAAACCCACTGGAGCACTCTGCATTAAGATAACCCACCTCTCTCTCTCTCTCTCAAATAAATAAACAAATTCCTTTTTAAAAAGAGAGAATGCAAACATACATGATGGGCAGAGTTGTGTATTGACATTACTATAAACAAAAGGGCAATTCAATCCTTTCAAGTCAACTGACTCATGAAGGAAAAAAATAATTTGAATAACTCACTACTTCCACTGTTACTGTGTCAAATATTCTCAATACTTTAGAAAAAGCAAACACAGAAATCCAGGGGAAAAAAAACCACCCAAAAGTGAGAGTGTGCATCTCAATTTCTATATACCAGATAAACTTCATGTTCCTACGTAATCCCTGTTGTCATGGTGCAATGGCCTTTTGTCAGCCTAGGACATTCAATAAATATTGATTTTATAATTTGAATAAATATCAACAATTGTATTAGCTATTCCGTAAATATTGGCTATAGTACATATTTTACAAAGAGAGCACTTTTGGAATTTGCATTTGATTTTACGAATTTTAGAATGTAGTGTTCATATGTTTATCAACAGAAATATAAAAGTCAGTAATTATTTCAAAAAATAAAAGACTACTGTTTCCAGCTTTTTTCCCCAAAGATTTTATTTATTTATTTGAGAGACAGAGAGAGTGGGGAGGGTAGGGGAGAGGGAGACAGACCCCCAAGCAGACTCTGCAGTAAGCACAGAACCCCACACAGGGCCGATCCCAAGACCCTGAGATCACAACCTAAGCTGAAACCAAGAGTCAGATTCTTAACCAACTGAGCCACCCAGGTGCTCCTGTTTCTAGCCTTTAAACAAAGAGCAATGGTTCCCACCTTTGCTGGTCAGTGAAACAAATATTATTTCTACTGCATTCATAAAACGTTGAAAGTTGAGTTTTACTAAGTAGCTCTGGGAATGTCATTTGGTGTATGACTTCATCATGGCCACTCTGAAGAATCAATATTTTAGAGAATTTTTAAAAATATAACATTAGGACTTAAAAATCTAAACTATTTTATATCCAAGCAACATGTCTATTGGCAAACTAACCTAAATGAAGTAATAACAAACATCTCCCAAAATAGGAAATGTTTCTGTGCCAGAATCACCACACTGTTTGTCTAAAAAAAATCCTGCTAAAAACCTGAGGACAAAAAAACTTCCCCCATCTTTTGTTACAGTTAGAATACCTACCACTGAGCGTATCTTCTGACACCACCTGTGACCTCAAATGGTTAAACTTAAATGATAAAGATTCAAACCTCTATATGAGGCATTTGAATTTTAGGCCTATTAATAAAGTCTTTTGATTCACTGAATACTATCTTCTGAATTCTGCTTAATATTTTTTAATCCAAAGCATAAACGTGGCATCATAAGGCTGACACTTGGTTGCTGCCCTCCACAGTGCTTTCTAGAGCTGGTGGCTCACTCAAGTCCCAGACCACTGTGGTGCCTAGAAGCCCGCTGGGGCTGCCTCCTCTACAGCTAGGCCGACTCTCCAAGGTCCAGGGGCCTCCGAGCAGTAACAGGCCAAGTCTGGTCTGGAGAGCCAAGGCAGCTGCTCCAAGTCTTATCAGCGAACAGGCCCAACAGATGGGAGCCATTCTGAAAACCTCCCACTCCAGAAGGCAAGGCCCTGGTGCTAGCCTTCTGTCCTTCTGCTCACTGGGCTCCTTTCTGATAGGGAAAACAAACAGAGAACTCACAAACATGGACACCGGAATCGAAAACACGCATTTATCAAAGCTGAAGAATCACTGAAAACAAACTAATGACCTTCTATAATCGATGTCTATGAAAATAACACAAAAGTAATTGGCTTTTCATTTTTTATTATGATTAAGGAGAAGTTGGAAGGGACATTTAAATCATGATGAGATGTTAATATCTAACACTTTCCTTCGGCCTGGTTGTCTTCCCTTGAACCTGCAAACTTGGAAAGGAGCAACAGGAACTGTCATTCTACCAAACAGCTTTCCCAAATGAAGGCGCACGCACACACGCGCGCGCACACACAACTATACAAACATACACACAGGTGTGCACGCGTATCTGTAATCCTTTAACTTTTCACAGAAGAAACCAGAAATCCAAAAGCTAAAATGTAAGCTCAGCGCAATTTCCATTTATGTACAGTTACTACTGTGTTATAGACATTATTACATACGGTATATATACTACATACAATGTCAGAACTATTTCTACTGTGGAATGAAAATGATAAATTAAGCATCTATGCTCAAGGCTAATGTTCACAACAGGAAAGAGATCTTTCTAACTTTATTGGCTGCTTTAAAATGCTTTTTTTTATTAAATTAGGATTACAACTGTTATGTATCTTGGACAGTTTTCAATATTAAGAATTAAAAAATCTATACTTGAACAAATTTGTGTTTGAGAAGGAGGTTAAGGTCCCAAAACAAAGAGCATTTTACAAATACTGCATCTAACTCCAACAGAACTTTCAAAGTACCAAAAAAGGAGAAAAAAATCCAGACATTTAAAACAGTTACTGTTTATGTGTATGAAAACACAAAAGCTTCAATTATTCTTGAAGAAAATAAATTAAAAGTCAGTATTCTGACAACATATTCATGAAAATGCCCTTTAAGGTTTTGAAATTCAAGGTGGATATGAGAATGATATTTAAGAATGCGCTTTTCCCCTGAAACATTGAACTCTACATTGGTGTAATATCGTGGACGATCCTAGGCTGAGATATAGATGGATCCCCATTTTCTAACGAGTATCATGATAGGTCAGCAGAGACGGTTCTGTGGGGCCACGCTGCCAGGCCTCTAATTCTGTCCCTGCCACTAATACCAGCTGGGCAACTGTGGCCGAGCTCCTGTCCCTCAGAGCCTGAAGATAAAATAGGGCTAATAACAGTCCTCATAGGAATGCTGTGAAAATTAAATGAGTTAATACATGTACAATGCTTGCAGAAGTGCCTGGCTCATAAGTAAACCCTCAATCACTGTTAGTTGTTGTTACCATTACAGTTATAATTATTAATCATCATGGCTGTGAAATATGATTAGCCATGAAAAGCCATTTATGATACGTAATTATGGTTAGTAAGCAAGAGCAAAAGCATAAAAGAAACAGAAAGTTAAGGAGATCTGCCTTGGCTCGCTATCCAGTTCACGGACGCTACAGTTCACGAGACTCGAAGCGCTCAAAGACCAAGGCCAATCCTGCTCATGCCTGTGCTCCCAGATCAGAAAGTCCGGTGCCTTGCAAGACAGCTTTTGCTCCTCAAGTGGCTACCGAATCACCGGTAAATAAATACTTTCTGTGTAAGAAACTTTACATTTCGGGGGGCCTGGGTGGCTCAGTCGGTTAAGCAACCTACTCTTGATTTTGGCTCAGGTCGTGATCTCAGTGTTATGAGACTGAGCCCCAGTTCGGGCTCTGTGCTCAGCAGGGAGTCTGCTTGAGCTCCTCTCTCTCCCTCACTCACCCTCTGCCCCTCCCTCCGCTCAAGCTCTCTCTCTCTCTAATAAATAAATCTTTTTTAAAAAGGAATTTTACATTACTTACTATAAAGTTAAAAATCAAATCAATTGACAAGAATTGTATCGAAGGAATAACCTACATGCTCAGACGTCTCTCATTAAATATTAGATCGCAATTTCTTATCGGTTCCCCACCGGGTGGGGATAGAAAGGGTTCCTATCATCTGGGAAATAAAAACAACAACAAACACTACTTCACAGCTATGACCCCCACCTCTCTTGACCTAGCATGTTTTCTGTGTAAAGACAAACACCATCTCACTGACTTCTCAGAGCAGCCCTGTGACACACTGACCATCTCCGTTTCCCGGGGGCGGGGGGGTGGAGGTTAAAACATGTTAAGTAAATTGGCCATAGTCACACGGCTATCAAGTAAGCCAACTGGGATGAACACCCAAATGTGTGACTCAGAGTCCCTACTGAATAGCAGTATATTATGAGTAAAACTTGAACATTTCTTCAATTTATGCACCGACTTTGTGTAGTACAGCAGGAGAGCTTCCCGCAACTTCCAACCGCTGAAGATTAACACGCATTATAGCTTGTGACTGTCAAAATACATCATTATCTCTTCTCTTGCTTGGGATCTTCATAACCATAAAAAGACATAATCTTCACTTCACCTTGAATACAGGATGATCCTCTGTAGCAGAAACCCAGTGGCCGTGATTGGACGATTGTGCCAGCTGCGGTGCTAAGAGAACCCAGAGAGGCAGAGGAACAGCCGACCTACTGGGAGGGGTTTTGCAGAACAAATGAGATAGGCAGGTAAGGGGTAAAAGAATCAAGAGTAATGATGAGAAAGTATGATGGCCAGGGGCCAAGAGCTAAAAGAATTGGGAGAAACTGCCACAATCAGGGGTCTCCATGTCATCATGGGAGGAAGGAAGGAGGGAGGCAGAGGGGACAACAAGAGCCAACATGGCCCTATGTGACCATGGGGATCAGAATATACATGGGCAAAAAAGAAGAAATCTCCCCACCCGTAGGACGCGTTTCTCTGACTGTAAGAACGCACACATCTACCTGTCGTTAATAATGGCCGCTATACTCTAATGGAGGTGCTGGTCAGGGGTGACAGCTCTGGGACTGGTCCGTCAAGCATCATACCAGCTCCAAATGCAGAGACGGAAAGCAGGAAAACATCCATCTCACTATCAGACGGTTGAGGATGCTGGCGTGTGTTAAAAATGACTAACGCGCTCCTCAGCAATTTACAAAGACAACTCAGTGGTGGTGGATGCAGTAACTAACACGCCACGAAGCCTGCAAGTGCACTCAGACACACTTGAAATGAAACCACCACAACTGGAGGGTGGGAGAGCTTCTCTAGTAGTGCCCGACTCATAGCTAATGCAACCACTGACTTCTGGTAGAGACAAGAGAATGTGCTGCCCCCATTTAAACTGGGGAACCAACGGCCAGGAGACAGCCGGGAAGACTCCATGAGTGCTCTGGCCACTCTTCCCCTCCCTGTCACTGATCTTTGCCATAGAACCCCGAGATCAGCCGAGTGCAGAGCAAACGGCGTGCACATCACAAGTGCCTTATGGGAACGGATGAGACAGAACAAAATGTGAGTCCGTCACACAATGTAACAGAGGCACTCCTGTGAAGGACTGTACAAACTGGGTACATGCACATTAAGTCATTGGCCTGACAGTTTACAATCGTTAACACCTTACTGGTTAGTTCTTTATTCTAGTCCCTCAAGCTTCCTTCTCAGTCCCAAGTCCCCAGTCTGTAACTAATGAATATACAGTTAAAGCCTTGGGCAATAATCCCTCACCTTCAGACCAACACGTGTTCTATAAATCCAGATTTTCCACATATCAGATTTTCTTATACTGGGCAAGGGGGAGATAGATAAAAATATTAGCTGTAATTTTCCCTGTGGAATGGAAGGAAGTTACCTCTCCCCCCGCCTTAGATTTCCTAGGGTTTTTAAAAATTACTTATAGTGAGTAGCCAGTTTGTTTTTTAATCATACACGATCGTTTTTACTCCTATTATGCTGAGTTGTTTCCTTTGAAAATGGTAGCACTGGCCTTTAAAAAAAAAAAAAAAAAGACTTCAGTGTCTGTAAAAGGATCTCAGTGTCTTTAATAATAATCGTTAATGGCAACAGCCAGCATTGACTGAGTGATGACTGGGTGCACTGTTTAAGCACATTACATGTTCACCTTAACCTAAGATATAGGTATTATTGTCTCTTCTGTCAGGCAAGGAAACCGAAGCACAAAGAAATCAGACAACTGGCACGAGTGGCAGAGCCAGATTTGAACCCAGGAGCCTGGAGCCTAAATGCCAGGCTTGGCTGTCTCTTCTATTATGTTAGCCTGCATGAGGTGTATACTTGAAATAATGCTTAGAAATAATTAGTCAACCAAATTTTGGAAACTTAAAAATCTTTTTATTAAACACAAATTAGAAGAGACACAAGACTTTGTATTTACCTAAAAATAGTCACAAACCTGTCTGAGAGAGGAAGTGCCTCCTCTAATGATCAGAAATGCGGTACCATCCCACACAGGTGTTGCAGACACAACTAGTTAAGGGGATGAGAGGAGGGTCACGGTGGCCAACAAAACCCACCCTAAATCCAAGACATCCTAGGGTAGATTGAGTAATTCGAATGAAAATGAGGTAACTCTGAAAAGAAGGGCAAGAAAGCCCCCCTGGAACTCTTTCCCACCAGTGTGAATCTTGACAGATCAAAGACAAAAGCCTTCCAAGTAAAGGAAATTTGGCAGAAAATGATAAAAATTGACAGGAAAGTCATAGGAGCTAAGAATACTAATACAGAAAATTACCCAGTGCAATGGGACATCTCATCTCAGAATCAAAGTCGTAAAAGTTCTGTTTTGGCTTTCCTTTAGTAAGTATATCAGTTCCTGCTGGCTGATCCATGGTGAACAGGGCAGGACATAATCACATTTCTAAGGATGACTTGGACAGTATCATGACATTTAGGTAAGAGTTCTCTTGCAGAATTAAGTTTTGCAACAATGTGCAGATGTTTAAGTTTTACTATCAATATGGTTCATGTTTTCAGGCTATAAAAAAAAATGCAATTAAACACAATATGTGCGTAAAAGTTTTAATAATAAAAGAAGAGTAATTCAAGACATGGTAGTTGTTTATATCTATAAAAAGAAAAACTTTTAATGTATAGGAAGCTGAATACTGAAGTAAATTAACAAAAAATAAACAACCAATGTTAATATAAAAACGCGAGTTAACTGAGGTCGTTAATGTCAGTTAAATGGCAAATGATCCATTACAACCAATGTTTAAACATGTGTCAATTAAATACAAGCATACAGTCTTGCAATTTGAGCTTATAAAGATTTCTTTTACTTCTTCCAGATTTGTGTGCAGTCTTTTCAAACGTGAGCATTTTCTCTGAATTTAAAAACCTTCCTTTACACTTTACACACAAACACTAAGTAAGATTTTTGCCAATTAAGTTTATCAGAGCAGGAATAGTATTACACTGATTTTAGAAATGAGACAATCCAACAAGTATTATCAATTTAGATCATCTGAGTAACGTTTACAAAACCACAACACTATATTCTCACTAGTCTTTGCTTCTCTTTTCTTCAGACTGCTATCAATAAAACATGTTACAGGCTGCTCTCAAGAGCCACACTTGAGAAAATTCTCAAAACGTTTAAAATATATGGAACCTTTCTTTCTAAAAGAACTTTAAATACATTTACAGCAATGTTTAATAATACCCTAGTTATTGAAAATGAAAGTCTTCACTCACAAAAAAAACAGTCTCTTCCTGAAATGCACTTAGTTTAGCCTGAGCTAAACGTTCTCATTTCTTTCCAGTTCTACAGTAAGTTTCACCACAACTGCTTTTACCTGCACCACCCACTGACTCACACCCCAGACTTCCTGCAAAGCATTCATAGAGAGCCGCCTCTCCCTGCTTTACTTGTTTTCCAGTAACATCAAGTTATCACAATACACACCACCCGCCCCCCAAAAAAATTCCTGAAAAGCCAGTACACACCAAACAGATCCAAGGAGATCCAAATCCCAATGTGGGAAATAACTACTTTTGGGCATTTCTCCTCTATCCAGATTATCTTCTCTTACAGCTTGATGTTTACGTACCTTAAAAGAGCAGGAACAAGAGCACTGTGGGGCCAAAGAAAAGATCCGAAGATTATATTTTGAGAAGAGACTTGAGGAGAAATTTGAAAAGACTCAGAGGAAGTTGAAAAGAAAGTTAGTTCCAATGAGTATCAAGCTAATGTGCTGACCACCATGACTTCTATTCCTACTTCTGGGGCCTGGCCACACTACTCCTGCAGCACAACCATGCTATGCTTTTCCCCCTCTCTAAGCTTCTACTCTGACAGGCCATGAAGAGACGACCAGCCAATCACCAGCTGCCCTCTGCCCTCCTCCCAATTCCAGCCAGGGTCTTGTCTGTAACCATGCGAGAGATGCCTACCAAACCCTCGTCCCCCCTGAATTCCTGACCTACAGAAATGATAGAGATAATAAAATTATTGTTTTGAGTCAATGAAGTTGGAAGGCGGTTTGTTAACTGAAACAATATTATTAACAATAAATGCAGGTGGCAAAGCCCAGAGAGGAATGAAAAATAACTTAGCAGGGAGAATAAAGGCTAATGCTAAATGTCTGAGGCTATCAGTAAGGAACAAACCAAGAGAACCGGAAAAGCTCAAGAATTGGGGATCACGAGACAAATCAAGAGAATGAATCGAAATGCTCAGGGCTCACACGGTGGGGCGGGATTGTGAAATGGCACCATCCCATGATGAGAGTAAGTACTAAACACAGGGACCTGAAGCCCCCTTTAACTCAGCTCCAGGATGTCAGCAGCCTGGCTCACACACTACCCACCAACTCTCTGAGCAGAAGACTATAGGTACCCTCCCTGGAAAAAATAAACTACTCCAGAGAAACATTTTCACGTCTGAACATCAGGAATTTCCCAGTGAGAAAGCTGGCTGATAGTATGACGACCCTACAGAGCTGCCTACCAGTCCTCAAGCCTGGCTGGCTCACAAGGAGAGCTTCCAATCAGCTCTGCAGTGCTTTCTCCTTAAATATGAACACTACTGAGTAATGACTACGGCATAAGAGAAATGACAAAAAGTTAAAAGAGTAATTCCAAAGAAACAGAGATAATGCAGGGAAAAAATTTTTAAAATAACATTCTGTTTCAGAAAGGGAAAAAGATGGTATGACATCCATGAAACAAATAATGTTATAAAAAAGGAACAAAGGACCAAAAAGCCCTACTTTGCAATAAAAAATAAAGAGAAAAATAAAATAATAAGCACGTTGGAAGATAAAGTTATCTCTTAGAACACAATAAAGGAATGGAAGAATTAGTAGAGGACAGAAAAGAATCAATCCAGTATCCAAATCCAACTAACAGGAATTTTGGAATTAGAAGAGATAATGGGAGAGAAAGGAATTATCAATAAATATTACAAGATAATTGTCCAGAAATGGAGAGTAGTACAAACTTAGTGGCCAGAACAATGAAGAACAAAAAAAGACCCACAGTACCATACAGGATTATTTTAGAACATGAGTGAAGGGGCGCCTGGGTGGCACAGCGGTTAAGCATCTGCCTTCGGCTCAGGGCGTGATCCCGGCGTTATGGGATAGAGCCCCACATCAGGCTCCTCTGCTGTGAGCCTGCTTCTTCCTCTCCCACTCCCCCTGCTTGTGTTCCCTCTCTCTCTGGCTGTCTCTATCTCTGTCAAATAAATAAATAAAATCTTAAAAAAAAAAAAGAACATGAGTGAAAATCCTTATAGCTCCCAGGGAAAAATGGGGGAGTAAGTCACATAAAAAGAAAGGGCCACTCGTCAAAAAGGTACCTAATTTCTCAACAGCTACATGAAGCATTTAAGCAGAAATATCAGAAGTTAGGTTTTATTTTTTTTAATTCTTAGAGAAAACTGTTTCTATCCTAGATAACTCTATCTAGCCTCACCAAACAAACTACTTAAATGTGAGGTATAGTAAAGCTATTTTTAAAAACACAAGGTCTAAAAAATTTATATCCCAAGCACACTTTCTCATGAAGCTACTGAAGGATGTGCACCATCAAATGACAAGTGACTTAGAAAACAGAATATCAATACATAAAAGAAAGAGTCAGAAATATAATAAATATGCATCCCAGGAGATATCTATATACATTTAAGGTAACAAACATTCCAAATTGGGGTAAAAGGCTCTGGGAATTCAGAAAGTACATCTCTTAGGGAAAAAAAATAAAACTAAAGAAAATCATCTGACAGGTCTGAAAGTATGAAAAACTATGTTATAGCTTCACTGCTGGAGGGTACAACCCTAAAAGACCTAGTTAGATAGTCAAAGAAAATAAACCATGAGAAAAAAAACGAGGCAAACTTTAACTCCAGGCAAAACTAAAAGTTACCCAAGAAAGGAAATGTAATTATTGTATAGTACAATACTTACCTTAATAGCAAACAATACTTAAAAAGACATAATAATAAAAACAGTAATCTGGTCTTCACGGAAAAGTTGAGATATGATTACCCTGGGAAAATGGGGGAAGAGTGGGAATGAGAAGGTTTAAAGCAGCTATAGTCCTCATCTATGAAAGTCATTAAATAATGCTAAATTGGGGGCGCCTGGGTGGCTCAGTTGTTAAGCATCTGCCTTCGGCTCAGGGCGTGATCCCAGGGTCCTGGGATCGAGCCCCACATTGGGCTCCCTGCTCCTCTGGGAGCCTGATTCTCCCTCTCCCACTCCCCCTGCTTGTGTTCCCTCTCTCGCTGGCTGTCTCTCTCTCTGACAAATAAATAAATAAAATCTTAAAAAATAATAATAATAATAATGCTAAATTGAAGAATGTAGAAGATAGTATAAAATTGATTGTACAAATGCATTCTTAAAAGAAATACAGATATAAAAAGAACTTTTCATTTAATTTTTTAACATCAACTATAGTTACACGTTTCCAAATTTCGTTTGTTTTTGAAAACTCAGATTACCTGGGTTACAATATATCCTAGGAGAAAGGGACGTATGTGCCTATAACTCATTTTTGTTTTCTAATACCTGGCATGAAGCAAGGCAGAGACTCTCCACGTCCTGATTTCAGTTAACTGGCCATTAATTACCTCCATTCACTTTACTACCACACATCAAAAAAAAAAAAAAAAAAATCAATCAATTACCTGCCCTGTCCATGCCTCAGTAATGTGAATGTGTGGGCGATCTTAGAGACTAATGGTGCTTTCCAACAGTTAGGACAGCACCGGCATCACACATAAGATTAGACAAAGGACGATACCTGCTAGAAGTTGCCAGAAATTGGATAGATAACTTTCAGGCTTTTGCTAGGTCATGAATTAAACAAACAAAAACTGGTTTCACTCAGCTGCCAGGATGACAGAGATCTATACTAAAATATAAGTATCCAAATAAATATTGAACAGATTTACCATGAAATTGTTACTTCCAGAGAATGAAAATGATTTAAATTTTAAGATCCTCCCTAAAATAATGAAAGAAGTTTTCTCTAAGACATCAACCAAGATCTCTATGTTCCTCTATATTATGTGGGGTCATGGCTGCTTCAAGCTAAAATCTCAGCTCCCGGTACACTGGAAATTACCGTCCCTTCCGAGATGTACAGGCCCCGGGCCTCTCTGGTGTCCAGAAGGCCTTCCCTCCGCAGTACAACAATGCTCCCTGGGTCTCCTACCATGCCCCGGCGAATAGCACAGAACGCGGTACATGGCGCTATTTCATGGAGGGCCCTTACCGCTCGACCAGACGCCTCGTCCTCAAGGGCGAGCACCGGGAATTTCATCGCCGCACCCCAATAACTAGCATACTGCCTGACACAGAATCTCAGTAATTCTTTTCCAGATATACTAATCAAACTACAACAATGCCATAATTATGGATCTAAGTATTATAAGAAATTCTGATGAGTGTTTAATGAGAAATACTAAACTTTTACAGATACTTTCTTTAGACTCTTTTAACTCGGGTGGTAAAAAAGAAAGGCCACGCTGCAATCAACGTTTAAAAGGAAGAACCAAATGACTAAAAATAATTCATGTTTGTATTTCATGCAAATCTCTAATGTTCCTGGACCACTGCCAAGCTGAAATTCAGGTAGAGCAAGTAGTAATTTCCAATACCCTTAGCAGCAAAGAAAATGAGCAGCACCATCCTGTCCTCCCAACCTCCCACCCCTGTCACTGGGGTAGGTAATTTCTACCCATGGCAGGATATGGAGAGTTTACAGCTGAGTCGGTTTGTCTAACTGCATACTCTGTATAAGGCCAACAGCATTCACTGGAACCTGATCCAGAAAGCATAAAAGTTTCCAAACAGGCATTTCAGCAGTTATTTTAGATAGGTATTTTATTACAAAGTGATAACAATTATAATTGTCTTTGCAAAGTTGGGATTCCAGTCAGCTGAGAATTTTCAAATGATTCTGTAAGCAGATATAGAAATAGCAGTGACAGAACTACAAAACAGAAAAGCAAAATTCTTAAATCATCATCGGGTAACAACAACATTACTAGTACCTTCAGGATTACTTGCTTTACAAACTGAGATAAAGCACCAAAGACATTTAAATCTTCTTTCATTCATTAAGCAATTCAACAGCATTAAAGATGGGTTTATTGCTTTTTACCTAAAAAAATAAAATGTACTATCATGTACACTTGAGTCAGCTGCCCTCTGGAGGGAAAATGGGGAGAAATGTGAAACAGATTCACAGTTTGATTCTGCTATTATAAAGAAACCTGAAAAAAAAAAAAGTAGCTAGAACAAGTAATATATCACATTTAAATATATCCTCTACTAGAAGGCAGAACTTGTGATTCTCCAAAGGAAATGGTTCTTTTTTTGGACTAACAAAACCCAAAAATTACATTCTCTTTTGAATTATATTAATGAAGATACACCTACAATGGGACCAAGTAGGATTCTAAGTCAAGATCCACGTGACGGAACAGCACAGCAAAAATAACTTTTTACATAATGAAATACAACAGTCTCCAATAATGTGTATCACAGAGAGACAAAGTTTTTCATGGTGTTGAGATGGATTCTATACCATATACCGGGACTTCCATATTACTTTATTTAAAAACTACACTAAAATGATGTCTAGGATATATTTATACAGTAAAACTCAAAGGCAGTAACAAAAATTTTTTTAAAGATTTTATTTGTTTGACAGAGAGAGAGAGAAAGCACAAGTGGGGGAGAGAGGGAGGGAGAAGCAGGCTCCCCGCTGAGCAGGGAGCCCGATGTGGGGCTCGATCCCAGGACCCCGGGATCATGACCTGAGCCAAAGGCAGACACTTAACCGACTAAGCCGCCCAGGCACCTCAGCAGTAACAAAATTTATGGAAGAAATCACTTCTTCTCAATACCACTTATGAAGAAATCTTTATTTTCCCCTATTTTTAACTTCTACTGTTATAAGTTCATTTCTTTCACAGGTACTGCATTTACTTTCCCCTTTAAGAAAAAAAAAAAAAAACCTGGACAAAGTATGTAATGTAACACATTTCAAGATGCTGAACATCAGGCAACAAGGACAGCAGTCCCTGAGAGGAAAAACAAGGGAATCCTGTGCCTGCCCAGCTAACTGCCTAGAGCGAGTTTCCAGGCCACAGTGCAGGGCAGAGAACAGCAGGCAGATTTTGGGCATCTGTCCCTAAGTTGAGGAAATGGAGCTGGGAGCCCACAGAGGCTAAGAGGGCTGGTGTTCTCAGGGAAGGGTAAGTAAAGGAGAAAACTTCACAGAAAGGGCTCATGATACTAGCAGTCTCCCCTCTGGTACTCGGCAAAGTAATGTTCAGCCCGTGGAAGAACAACTAAAGATGGGGAAAGAACAAAAGAATTGGAAGGATTAATCCTCGGAGTTCACACAGCAGATTTCCTGTTCATACCAGTCAGAGGGGAAAATTCCATGCAACTCTTGAAAGGAATCTGCCTCAAAGTGACAAAAATTCGTGCTAAACAATGCCCAGTTCCCACTGACCAAAGCTTAAAAATAAGGCCTAAAAGGAGCAAGTTATTCCAAGTAACATAACTGGGTCCCACATCATGGATGCTTACACCACTATATACATGTACATACATACATACATACATACATACATACATCCAGCACTCAACAAGGTAAAGTTTATGATGTCTGGCACCCAATCAAAAATTACCAGAAATGCAACGAAGCAGGAAAATACAACCCAAAGCAAAGAGGAAAAAAAAAAATCAATCAATTGAAATTCACACAAAAATGACAAAGATGATGAAATTGGTTATAAATGTGTAACAGTCTGGGCGCCTGGGTGGCTCAGTCATTAAGTGTCTGCCTTCGGCCCAGGGCGTGATCCTGGCGTTATGGGATCGAGTGCCACATCAGGCTCCTCCACCGGGAGCCTGCTTCTTCCTCTCCCATTCCCCCTGCTTGTGTTCCCTCTCTTGCTGGCTGTCTCTCTCTCTCTGTCAAATAAATAAATAAAATCTTTTTTAAAAATTAAAAAAAAAAATAAATGTGTAACAGTTTATAATGTATTATATAACAGCTACAAATGTATTCCAACTGTTTAAAATGGTAGAGAGGGGCACACAGGTGGCTCAGTCAGTTAAGCATCTGCCTTCAGCTCAGGTCATGATCCCCCACATCAGGCTCCCTGATGAGCTTCTCCCTCCCCCCCACCCCGCTTGTGTGTGCGAGTGCTGTCTCTCTCACTCTCTCTCTCTCTCACATAAATAAATCTTTAAAAATAAAATAGAATGGTAGAGAAAATACATATATCTTAAGTAGAGATATGGAAACTATGTGAAATAATCCAAATTGCACTTCTAGAAATGAGAATTACAATGTCTAATGTGAAAACTACATTGGATGTATTCAATGGCAGATTAAAACAATACAGAAGACTAGTAAACCTAAAACTGAAGAAATGATACAGAAAGAACAAACAGAAAAACGAGACATTGGGAGATGTAATGTATATACAGCTAAATGCTGCAAAAGGGGAGGGGGAGGTACAGAAAAAATATGTAAAGAAACCATGGCTGACAAATTTCCAAATCCAATGAACTATAAATCCACAGACCCGAAACAGTCAACAAACTCCAAGAAAACTACAGCCATAACACATGACTATAACCATCTTATAATTAAATTGCCTAAAACCAATGACAGAGAAAATCTTAAAAGGAAGTAGGAGAAAAAACCCACATTACATAAAGAACAACGAGATAAGAAAAGACTTCTTGTCAGAAACACTGAAAACCAGAAGACAGTGGAGCAGTATCTTTAAAGTACTGAAGGAAAAATACTGTCAAACTAAAATTCTACATTCACTGAAAATATCTTTCAAAATGAAGTGATCATACATTTCACATGAAAAAGCACAAGTGATTTAAAAAATGATAAACTGAACTTCAAAATTAAAGGTTTTTTTTTTTTTTTTTTTTTTTTTGCGCTTCAGAAGACACCTTTAAGAAAGTGAAAAGATAAGCCACAGACTGTGAGAAAATATCTGCCAGTTCTATCTGCTAAACACCTGTATCCAGGAAACATAAAGAACCCTTAAAACTTAGTAAGAGGACAGAATAACCCAATTTTAAAATGAGCAGAAGAACTGAATGGACTTCTCACCAAAGAAGGTTTACGTATGGGTGGTACACACGTGAAAGACTGCTCAGTGTCATTAGGTAAGTGCAAACTGACACCGCAGCCACATCGTCAAGAATGGCTATAATGAAGGGACAGAAGATTCGAGAAGATGTGGGGACGCAGAAAGGAACCGCTGGGAGGAATGTAAAATGGTACGGCCACCTTGGAAGTCAACTGGCAGTTTCTTAGATTGGGAGACAGAAATGTATCATATGTCCCAGCAAAATTCCACTAGTAGGTAAACCATTCAAAAGAAATGAATGGGACACCTGGCTGGCTCAGCTGGTGGAGCGTGAGGCTCTCGATCTCGGGGTTCTGAGTTCAAGGCCCATGGTGGGGGTGGAGATTACTGAAAAATAAAATCGGAAGGAAGGAAGGAAGGAAGGAAGGAAGGAAGGAAGGAAGGAAGGAAGGAAGGGAGGGAGGAAGGAAGGAAGGAAGGGAAAACATAGGTCTACAGAAAGACTTACACATGACAGTTCCTGGGAGAACTACTTGTAATAACCAAAAGATGAAACAACCCAAATGTCCATCAAATGGTAGATAAATACAGTGTATGGCGGGTAATTAAACATACGACAACAGCAAAAAAGGTCCAGACAGGAGAAGCAGAAGTACGCTGATGTTACTAGGCTCCGAGGCTGAATGGGAAGTGGTACAAAAGTTGAGGGTAGGCTGTGATAAAGTAAAAATGTGTATCTGAAACCCAAAAACAATACAACAAATTACACTAATATATTCCTCTGTTCTAGGTGACGTTACTAAGTTAAAACGTACCTGCCAGTATCTAACAGAAGGTAAGCTAAATGATAAGAGATTTTTATATGTACTCTCCCTTGGCTTTTTAATTATCTGAATTTCACTGACATAACAACATGTCTTGTGTGAAGAAGATGGCAGAGAATAGTATTTGGGGTTGTTTTTTGTTCTGTGTTGTAAGGTTTTCAAGGAACAATTTAACCTTTATCCTTTCTAATCTCAAGCAAAATTGCAACACTTTCCTCTCTACCTCCACACAATTAGCTTTTCATGTACATTAACCAAACAAGATTATTTACTATAAAACTATTTGATAACCGTAATTCAGTGTGTTTTAAAACGTGGTATGCTGCAAAAATAGAGAGTCAATAATGCTTCCCTTGTGAGAAACTAAGAAGTATGAATAATGATTCTAGGACTCATATGGCTTTGTTATTACAAGGTTTATAAAGCTAAAGCTCCCAAAAGAGTTTACATGATTTAAAATCCTGAACTGTAGTCAATCTGAACTTGTTTAGAGTGCACATCTTTATTCAGATTAAAAAATAAAATGTACATAGAAATCACTGAAGTATACCCACAGTAAAAACTCAAAATTCAAGACTACATTGCAGTTTTTACTTCACTCCTCCCCACATTCTCCGCTTTTTGCTTTTCTAAAATCCGAGGCAGGGTCACAATCCCTGAATGAATAAAATAATTTTTTCAAGTCAGGTGCCCTTTGGGAAATCACATCTAAATTAGCCCAGCAAAATGCTATAGAAAAATGTCCCATGAGGAAAAACAGAATCTTTGTCCTGGTCCTGTAAGAACTAACCAGGACTGTCAAAAAATTGGGGGACTGGAAAAATAACAGAAAAATATAGACCACATCACCCTTTTTCATCATAACCACAAATATGTATCTATTTCTTCTGCTCTTTTATCTGTTATCAGAATAAAGTATGTCAGTAAGTGGCTATGAAGGAATTTTAAAATAAATATGATAACTATTGATATAAATTAGTAAATGAAACTGAACCAAAAATAAATGGGGGGGGCACTCACTTAAGACAAATAAACCAGTGGAATGGTTGGGAGGAGTTAAAACTGTAAACTAAATGGAATATTCTATATTAATTTCATGTGCCTCTAGCCTCTATTTAATAGTGGGAATTTTGTAATGCTTAAAAAACTGAGTTCCTTTTAAATCAACAATAAAAAAACTGGTTTCACTGCATAAAAATAAGAAAATATATGCAGGAAGATGAGCAACTTAGATACTCACTAATAAAATAAACCTACATATCCTATTAAAATTCATTTTAAAGTAATTTATAGGAAACAATAAAGCACAGAATTTGAGAACCAGAACAGATATTAAAGCTCATTTAGTCGGCTCTTTATTACATGAACTTATAAACTACATTCACTTCTACCAACACTTGTTCAAAAGAACCTGATAGGACAAGAGAAACATTCTATATTCTGCTCTAATATGACAGCCACTAACCACATGTAGCTGTTTAAATTTAAATTCATTAAAATTAAACATTTAAACTTGAGCTCCTCATTCCCACCAGCCGCATCTCGAGTGCTCCCCCCAACACGTGCCGATGGCCGCCGCGCCACACAGCATAGCGGCAGACTACAACTTTTCACTTGTATAACACCGCGCGAGACTGTTACACCATGCACTTGTAAATGGATGCCAGTGAAATAAAGTGTCACTTATTTCTCTGGTTTTCTATTTAGCCTTTAAAAATTCCTGAAAGTTTAAAGTGCCTTCTTTTTTTCCATGGAAATGTTTTACCAGAATTCTTACGTTCACCTTTTTGGTGGGCAGTTTGTTAGAAGATCATCTGTCTTTCAGAGAAGCACCTCTGGATTGTAACCAATCCTGTTTCTAATTTCTGTAGGTTCCTGGGGCTAGATTCAATAGAACATGAAACGACTGTAATTCAAGTACTCACCTGAATCCTAGGAGAGAGCAAGGGTCTCACTGGAAAGGTAAAACAGAGACAGCCTCCTATTTTAATGAACACTAATGGGTAAGAGAAGGATGTCAGCTTAGAATACTGACTTCAAACTATGCTACCCAGGCTAATGTTTACATGCCTACCAATAATGTTCACTAAGGAAAAATTCTTCAACAAGGTTACAGGATATCATTAAAATAAATACTTACTGGATCTGCACAATTTTATACTCAGAGGCAAACATGAGGGCACCAAGTAAAGTGAGCAGCTAGCTCACAGCCAGCCCTCCCTCATTCACTGGCGCTACAACACTGAGCAAACCCTGGCTTCCCCTGGCCCTTTGGCTGCCTTCACCCTTTGCCCCACCATCTACAAAATAAAGCTACCAACCTAGCCCCTTTACTTCTTATTTCTGATTGTCAGAACCCCAGACATCATAAGTGCTCAATAAGCATTTGAGAACTGTTGCTGTCAACTACACAGATACTAGGCTAAAATTCCTTCTAGAATTTCAACCTTGTAATTTTCATTTAGGAATTCTGGAGAAACTTTCCTGTCAAGGAAATAAAATGGATTTTTTTTAAGGCTTTTTATGTACTATTTAAAATTTTTTAAATTTCAGGAGTGCCTGGGTGGCTCAGTCGGTTGGGCGACTGACTCTTGACTTCTGACTGGGTCATGATCTCAGGGTCAGGCCCCATAACTGGCTCCACGCTCAGCAGGGAGTCTGCCTGGGATTCTCTCCCCCTCTCTCTCTCCCCCTCCCTCAGCTTTCCCTCTCTCTCTCTCTCAAATAAATACATCTTTTTAAAAAAATTTTAAACTTCAGAACTATATGAACTAAGGAATGTAAATCTTTCCTAATTCATTCCCACTCTGGGCAGAATTCTAAGATGGCACCCAAGATTCCCGGCTTCTGGTGTACATACCCTATATAACCCTCTCCCCGTGATGCAGACAGGGCTTGTGAATATGTTGGGATATTACACCCATGATTAAGTCAGGGACTTTGCAAATAAAATGAAGGTTTCTAATTGGTTGAATTAATCAAAAAGGTGATTGTCCTGGGTGAGCCTGACCTAATCAGGGGAGCTGTATTTAAAGAGAGACTCCAGCTGCCCTTGAAGGAACAGGCTGTTATAAGCTCTATGGCTACTTGGAAATAAACTCTACCAACAACCATATGAGCTTGGAAAAGGAGCCCAAGCCTCAGATAAGTCCCCGCCCCAACTGATACCCTCTTATCAACCTTAGGAGATCCTGAGTGGAGGACTCAGCTATGCTATGCTTAGATTCCTGACCCCACAGGCTCCATGAAATAATAAATGGGTTTAAGCATCTAAGTTAGTGGTAATTTATTACACAGCAATAGAAAACTAACACATACCCAAGTTCATCCACTGTTTATTGTGGGATGTAGCTTATTCAGAAATTTCCTCTGAACACACACACACACACGCACACACACACACACACACTTCTCTGAACAACTCTGTTACAGCGTGCTAATGTGTTATTATCCCCATTTTAAAGATAGGAGTTTGAGGCTAAGTGACATGGGGGGAAAATGACCAAGTCCTACCATGGTAAGGCATTAGTTAGCTCTCTGCATTAATTTGTTCATGTAATCTTCTATCAGTAAGGCTAGGAGGCTCATTTTATTGAGGACATAGCAAATCCTACGAAGTCATTATTTTTCCAAGATCACAAAGTAAGTAAGAACAGAAACAGGAATACTTGAATTTGAGTCTATTTTATTCCAAAGCTCAAATATTTCAACAATTTTCAGTTCCTATTCTGTGATGATTACTCTGTTTCTTTAAACGATTTATTTATTTGAGAGCGAGTAAGAGAGCATGCCCGCACAGGCGTATCAGGGGGAGGGGTAGAGGGTAAGGGAGAGAGAAACTCGAGCAGACTCCCCGCTGAGCACACAGCTCAAGAAGGGCTCAATCTCATGACCCTGAGATCATGACCTGAGCAGAAAGCAAGAGTTGGACGCTTAACTGACTATGCCACCCAGGCACTCCTCTGATGACTACTCTTAATCAGAAATAAATTTCTAAAAAGTTCGTTAACAGTGAATTTAAGGATATGTGAAGATGGGTGATAATACATCGGTAAACTTGTCATTTATACATATGATGAGCATCAGAGCTCCACTGGCTAAGGAACCAGCAGCAGAGAGAAAAATCAGGACCCAGAGAAAATCAGAGATCTACACTTTCACACAAAATACAAAAGGGAGCAAAATTATGTTTCTCCACTATTGATTCTGGACTAGGTAAGCAGGGTGGGCAAAGCAAGGCTGAGAGAAAACCGAGTCCAGCCTGTAGATGTGCACTCTCTCACGTCAAAAACATCAAGTACTGTAATTCAGCTTAAGCAACCCATAAACAAGCTGTAGAACACAGGGGAACAAGAGCAAAATCCATGGAGGAAGATGAAAGCAAAAGGTACCCAAAACATTCCATCACGTCCGGGAGCACAGAGAGGGAATCCAAGAGAGACACAGTACAGAAGGCAAGTATGACATTAAATAATGTTTTACCATTAGCCACAAACAGTTGTTCAATAACCTAAAAGGATCTTTTCAATGTTGTTTATCAGTCCCCAAAATTTGGCAGTATTAATATGATTAAAACAGTTTAGAACAAACCATTAATATCCCAAAGTTTAACATATCTTAGCAGACTTACCAAGTAATCTTTTTTTTAACTAATTATTATTTATCCTATTTATTATTTAAAGATTTATTTATTTGAGAGAGAGAGAGCGGGAGCCACGTGCACACATGAGCGGGGGAACGGGCAGAGGGAGAGAATCCCAAGCAGACTCCCAGCTGAGTGTGGAGCCTGAGGTGGGGCTCGATCTTGATCTCGATCTCATGACCCTGAGACCACGACCTGAGCTGAAGTCAAGAGTCAGATGCTTAACCGACTGTGCCCCTGATTTATGGGGCATCTGGAGTCCCGGGTCTGGGATTCGCCTCCGGGTGTGTGTGATGGCTGCCCATGTTTGCTCTGGGATGGCTCCGTGTCCTGGATAGCAGGAGCCTCTGATGTGTGCCATGGCCTGCGTTTCCGTGTCTGGTCTGTCTCGTGCAGGACGGAATATCGGTGCGGCCACAGTTGCCCCCCGCCCCCCCCCCCGCCCCATCCTTGTGGCTCGTGGCTCTGTGTCTCTGGGAGCACTTCCTATGCCCCGTCATAACTTCCCGTTGTCTTCTCCGTGCTCGGAAGCGTCGCTTTCCAGTTTGCTTCTTAGCCCACTGCCCATATACTTGTTGATGGTGTGAGGTAGGGGCCTGTTTGGTCCTGGCCACATGGCTGTCGAGGGCCGGGAGCCGCGGATTTTATGCGCTCTTCTTGCCCACCCCTGGCCGCTCCTCATCTGCTCCCTTCCCCATAGACTTGCCCTTTCCAGAATTTCCTCTGGATGTACTCAAACTGGCAGGGTCTCCTGTAGCCTGGGGGCTGCGTTCAGGAGGCCAACCTGTGGATGAGGTACAGGGGGGCTTTTGTTTCTATGGGGGGGGTGTCTCAATTCCACTTCCCAACTCACTCGGCCCCTGACTTGCTTCCCCCTCCCACACCTGGTCCCAAGGCATGGAGCTCCGGCCAACCTGCCTCCTGTGTGGGGGTCCCTGTCCCCTGTGGGGTCCCCACCTCCTCTGGGGGACCCCAACTCCTGTGGGGTCCTCACTTCCTGTGGGGAAGTCCCCACCTCCTGTGGGGGTCCCTGCCGCTTTGAGGAGGTTCCCTTACCTCCTGTGGGAGTCTCCTACCTCCTAAGGGGGCGCCTCTACCTCCTCTGGAGAGTCCCCACCCCCTCATTTCCTGTGGGGAAGTCCTTGCCTCCTGGGGGGGTCCCTGCCTCCTGTGGTGTGGGGTCCCTGCCTATTGGGGGTCCCTGCTTCCCGTGGGGTGTCCCCATCTCCTGTGGGGTCCTCACCTCTTATGGAGGTCCTCACATCCTGTGGTAATCTTGACTCAAATAGTAAAGTATATTTCATGTGTTGCAGAATAAAATGTATGACATTTTTTAAGCCAAAAGTAATGTTCTAAATATCAAAGCTTTTATCAAAGTAAATACAAAATTCTATATAACATCTACATTCTGCATAGTTCTCTAATCAACACTGAAAAGGCAAACATTAATTTTCTTTACAAAGTATGAATTGCTTTAACCTAGAATTGGTTTGTCTGATCCCAGTCCATGCAAAAAATAAGCAAGGCAGAAGAAAACTAAATTGAAATTATTGAGCCTTCTAAGTTATCAGATATTGTCTCTTCTTCAGAAAAAGAGGATATAGGGGGACGCCTGGGTAGCTCAGTTGGTTAAGCAACTGACTCTTGATTTTGGCTGAGGTCATCTGATCTCAGGGTTGGGAGATCAAGCCCCCTCAGCCACATTAGGCTCCAAGCTGGGCGTGCAGTCTAAGATTCTCTCTCTCTTCCTCTCCCCCTCTGCCTCTGCCCCTCCCCGCAGCTAAAACAACAAACAAATGAAACAAAACAAAACAAAAAAAACAAGGATATTGAAGTATGCTTCTAAACTCCTATTCCAATAAATGTTCCAGAGAGTAAGTTCCCGTGGCCACATAAAGCTCACATATATTAAGTCACACATCTACAGACAAATAGTTATAAAACGAGTGACTGGAATAAAGCTGAATAAGGTTAACTAATTTGGCTTTGATTAACTACTATATGTAAAGTAACTGTATTATTATGAGGCCTTATTTTTTTTTTCTTGACAGCTCTTTTTAATAAATGCATAAAATTCTGGCTCACCATGCCTACCTACCATGTGAATTCAGCAGCCTAAACAAAGTTAATTCAGACTACACTGCTTTCTCCAGCTGGTTATCTTAAAACATGTACCAGCACTCACAGTGAGAATCTACCGTAAAAACCCAACATTACAGTACAGATCCAACCACCACCCACCCTTGGCTGGAAAGGGACACAGTTTTAGCTAAGACCAAAAAACTTACTCTGAACAGAGATGTACATTCATATTAAATATCTTCTGGATAGTTTTGTTGATACAAAAACACAAATAAAATCAACTGAGATATTATTAATAGCAGGGTATTAATGGACACTCAGTGTCTGTTCTTGAAATAATTTACGAATAAGTTATACTACTCAAGTTCATCTCTAAAGTCAAGTTGTTTGGAACCTGAAATGCTTTTCTAGAAATACACTAAATTGAAATTAAATTTCTCAGCCTATAAACAGAATCTGATACCAGAAACTGACTATCCATTTTACAACAGTGCTTCCCCTAGAGCGAAAGTCACCAGGCTTTGTGCTGAGCGCCCGCCCCACCATGTGTCTGGGCTCCACTCACATGTAGTAAGAGACGTACGCTCAGATGCTCCTATCCCTTCACGCCAAGCAGCTAGCACAGAGCCTCAAGCCAGAAGAACCATTAACAAAAATAAGCTACCATTTACTAGGTGCTGTATGTGCACGATCTCAAGTTACCCTGATAATAATCTATAAAGAAGGAACTTTTATTCCCATTTCAGCAAAGCAAACAGGTGAAAAGATGAGTCAACTAAATCGCTCAGGTCACGGGGTCAGAAGTGCAGAGATTCAAACTCTGATCCAACTAACCCCGTTTTTATTAATAACTCTATCTTATAACCACTGGAAGTGCTAAGAATTTTGAGATTATAGGTAGCCCTATATTCACAGAGGATATTTCTAAAAACATGTAGAAAATCAAAGAGCAAAAGCTAATCACAAAGGGGGTTCTGCACCAGACACAGCAATGAGGATGGGGACGAGAATGAAGAAGAAGAAATGCTTAATTTGCACTTTGCCTCCTAAAACATAGTCTCCAATAAGGATTTATTTTCTTGTTAAAGGGCAATGAATAATCAATTAAGACAAAGATTTTTCTAGATTCATTTTCTCCCAATGTTTCACATCTTCGTATTACATATTTCAGACAGATTCCTCATCACTGGTACTGTCACTCTCGATATCCCACTCTGCAGGGCCGCCTGGCTCAGCTGGTAGAGCGTGGGACTCCTGATCTCAGAGCCATGAGTTCCAGCCCCATGCTGGGCACAGGGCTTACTTGAAAAACACCAAAGAAACAAAACCATTTTTTTTTAAGATTTTATTTATTTATTCGCCAGAGATAGAGACAGCCAGCGAGAGAGGGAACACAAGCAGGGGGAGTGGGAGAGGAAGAAGCAGGCTCATAGCAGAGGAGCCTGATGCGGGGCTCGATCCCAGAACGCCGGGATCACGCCCTGAGCCGAAGGCAGACGCTTAACCGCTCTGCCACCCAGGCGCCCCAAACAAAACCATTTTTGCCCTCATTTTTGTAAAATGAGGGCGAAATGAGCAAAATATCCAAATATTTATATCACTTTACAACACTCAGTACTAAAACTAAAATATTGGCTACCAACTAGCATTATTAGGAACAACAGTTTAAAATAATAATTTCCAGGGATGCCTGGCTGGCTGTCAGGAGAGTGTGTGACTCTTGATCTCAGGGTTGTGAGTTCAAGTCCCACACTGGGTGTAGAGATTACCTGAAAATAAAAATCTCCAAAAAAATAAAATAAAACAAAATAATCATTTCCAGGTAACAAGTAACACCCAGATAAGATGTTGTCTGGCTAACAATGTGTGAAAGCATGGCCCTGTGGCAGGTCAGTTTCCTTTACTCTGCCCCAGCAGACAGAGACACAATTGACAGGGAGGGACTGGGAAATGGTGCTGGTGACTGAAGGTGAAAACAAGGACAGTCCTTTCCCAGGACATAAAGAACAGGAAACAAGTTAAGTGCCCTGAACTCTACAGGACTGTGAACTTTGCATACATCTACTCTAAAGATTTACTTAACTGAAAAGAAAAAATAAATTTTGAAACTGAGCTTCCTATGGGATGAATCAAAGTTCTTCATGAATCTTATTTCTACTTCTGTCAAAATACTCACAAGACCCCCCAAAATCATGTTCATACAATATTCATGTTTGAAATACAGTTATAAGTTAAAGTTATACAGATAATTTCAACCACTGATCAATTCAAAGAACATTAGACACATTCGAGTCTAAAGCTTAAATTTTCACTATAATAACAATAATGAATATGCATATACTTTAACCCATAACAGCAGATTGGAAATTTCTATTTCAAACGACATACATAAAATAAATTCATATTACTATATTTTTAAAGCATTGAAACAAATTTTATGTACCAACTACACAGATATACGTTTTCTCCCTTCTCCCTCTCTTTCTTTTTACTCATCATTCAGAGCAGTGAAAATCAGTCAAAAGAAGGAAGTACCAGGAGGAAAAAATTCCCATTTCCAAATTAATCATTAACTTGATGGGTGACAGCTGATTTATCTTCATGACTTTTTCATACCCATTTAATGGCATTTCCTATAGTGATTCTTGTCTTAATACTGTGAATATTCTTATCTGAAGAGCATATATGTAGGTATGTGTGTAGTATGTACATGTATAAAACTAATTTGTATTCAGTGATATATCTCTACATGTTCAAATAGAAGGTATATTTTGAAAAACAGAACACTATGACCCCTTCAAGACTCTAATCAAAGCAATTAAAAAAACAACATTATCAACACTAACAAACAGCAAAGACAGGGAAAGGAAACAGACTAAGATATTAAAAGAACTAGAAAAAAAGATGTTATTAAAAGTTATCTATGTTATATTGTGATAAATTTTTCCCCAAATTGAAACCACTCTTTCTAAGCAAAATAAGATTAACAAGATTTTAAAGTATGCCCCCCCTTTTTTTGTTTCAAGTTTTTATTTAAATTCCAGTTTGTTAACATACAGTATAATATTAGTTTCAGGTGTATAATTTAGTGATTCATCTCTTAGGTAGGACACCTGTAGGATACGGGGGGGGGGGGGCTCTTCACAATAAGTGCTCTCCTTAATTCCCATCACCCATTTACCCATCCCCCTGCCCATCTTCCCTCCAGCAACCCTCAGTGTGTTCTCTATAGTTAAGAGTCTGTTTTCTGGTTTGTCCCTGTTTTTAAAATCTTGGTATAGTGTGATACCAGTTAAGTATTATTTGCCCACTCTGAAGTCTTAATGTGAATAACAAGCTAAGAAATGGTTAGCTAGGATTTGTTTGGCTATAGGTCTGTCTTGTTGAATGATAAATGAACAGTACGTACAAACGGAGACTCGTCCCATTTACCAGAAAGAAAATGGGAAGCATATCCTAAATAGCTTAGAGATACTGTAAGCTGTGGCCCCTGTGTGGAGGCCAGATATCATCCAGTTCTGCTAGTACTGCATCAACAGCAAATAAAAGCAAAGCAAAAAAAAAAAAGTATGTTAATATATAAAGGATTTATTCCAGTAATTTAAAAAAGTATATCTTGCCTACATCTTAAAGACAAAATTATTTTTTTAAAGATTTTATTTATTTATTTGACACAGATTGAGAGTACAAGCAGGGGGAGCAGCAAGGAGAGGGAGAAGGAGGCTATCCACTGAGCAGAGAGCCTGAGGTGGGACTCGATCCCATGACCCCGAGATCGTGACCTTAGCTGAAGGCAGACACCAACCGACTGAGCCACCCAGGCACCCCTAAAGACAAAATTAATTAAGTAATCTGAAAATTTCAGAACTTAGTCAAGATTATTGCATTTTTGTATGATGTATAATAAACTCCAAATATATATTTAATTATGACTTTTGGATAATCAAGCTAACAAAAATAATTTTACTGTCTACAAATTCCTCCCCCTAAAGAGAATTAGCAAACTATAACCCTATATTAGGCTCCAAAATGTCAAAATTTTACCTGATATAAAAGAGCTGGAAAAAAAGGCTATTAAACTTATCTATATGTTTGTATTATAATAACTTTTCCCCTAAACTGAAACCATGAAGTTTTTATTTTAAACTTAATAAAGTTTATTCTAAGCTTTCTACAACTATTAATACATATTCATGAATTAAAGTGCAAATTTAGTTTATCCTATTAACCCCTGCTAACCTGTGCAAAACAGCCACTGAATGATCAACAGTAATTTTTCTAAAATGACACCCTCTTTCCATACTGTTAGGAGAAAGCAGGAGCGGGGGACTGAGCAAGCAAGAGAGCTGCTGCAGAAAAACAAGGCTCACGTGTGGAGGAACAGAAGCGTGCCTGGGAAGGTGGAAAACACTGGTCTCACACGCTTACCAGGGGCACGCCTGGATAAAATTGAGAAATCAGCTGTGCCATCACATTCAATAAAAGAATCAGCAAAGTAATGGCAGGGAAAGCATTGCTAAATTATGTTATAACTCTGAACCTTTAAAAAAAATTTTAAAAACGAGAAACTCTTGATTACACTGCTGTATGCAAAGTGGGGGAGGGAGATGGGGGAAAAACTGAATTTCAAAACTGCTGCTAACCGATGTCTACCACATGGGGAATAGAATACGCATGTAGATGTATATTCAATGAAAAAAATAACTTATGAAATATTCATTTGAAAAGTAATTAAGTCTTGCAATTGAAAAGCTAACCTTTCACAACACAAAAATCATCACGCAGCTTTGAGATTAACACATTCTTATGTCCTCTGGTGCTTATTACAATTTATTTAGCACCTCATCTACGTTGATACTTGCATTGTTCATATATTTTTCATTTCCTACAAGCCAAAATAAAAACAACCGAAGAATCATTTCCCCAAATATCCAAAACAAAACCTTCACAGACCACATACACAAGATATAAAGATAACTTCAGTAAATTTTCCTAAAATATTTATGAAGAAGAAACCTTTTCAGGTAAGAGAATCCATACTTCCACTGAGGTTAAGCTCTTTAAAAAGGAGATGGTTTAAAGATTTTATTTATTTGACAGAGACAGCCAGCGAGAGAGGGAACACAAGCAGGGGGAGTGGGAGAGGAAGAAGCAGGCTCCCAGTGGAGGAGCCTGATGTGGGGCTCGATCCCAGGACCCTGGGATCACGCCCTGAGCCGAAGGCAGACGCTTAAGGACTGAGCCACCCAGGCACTCCTAAAAAGGAGATGGTTTAAAAATGTATCTTCTTTTTTTCAAAATCAGTAACTACAAATTTACAATTTTTATAAACAGAGACATAACAGACACATACACAGAACCTTCTATGACTTGAGCGTACACGTAAAAGCACGCTACCACAAAATGCTCAACCCTATCCTAATTTTCCCTACACAAAATACCATATTTACCTGCCTATAGTCTCAGCACAAAAACATGAAGAGATTTTATTTTTATTTTTTATTTATTTTTTGGTCAGGGGAAGAAATTATTAGGATTTTTAGGCTTTGGTGGCCAAAACAGACTATTAGCTTCCATTTGGCTATTAGTCAAATAAGCAGAGTGGTCTCTAAAGTGTCACCAACAGATAGCGATAAATTCTCGAAATGAGACTTAGCACCTGCTTTTCTCCTGTGGAAGGCAATGAAAAAAGCTGATTCAGCGCATGCAGTATAGCCATTCCAGTCACATACTACTGATGTCACAGACAGCCCTGACAGCTCATAGTCCCGAGGAGCCAAAGGTCACGAGATGAGTTAATAAGGCATGCAGCTGAGTCCATGACAAGGCCAGCCCTTTTTTTGGGGGGGGGGGTAAAACTGAGGACAATGCTCCCCACAACTGTAAAAGTCAAAATACAGAACCAGAAATCCGATGGCTTCTAAGAGTAACAGAAGAGATTCCGGAAACTGAAACAAAGAGTGGTGTGCAAGGAACCCTCATTCACGCGTTCTGAAGGAGCTGCTTTCCATACTTGGCAAGCACGTGCTGATTGTACAGAAGGGCACAAAAAAACTGCCACAGAACCCAGATTCATGCCACGCCCAGTTCGTGCTATACGTAATCTTCATCCCTCTCAGATCTCTATCTCAGAAGCACATTAAAAATCTCTATTTTCAAAATAAACATGATACAATTTCCGTAAACAGGGAGAATCTTACATAAATACACCAAGAGAAAAAGTTTGTTTTAAGGAGTCTTGTTTATTTATAAAACAAACTCTTCCATAATTCTGACTTAAAGTAGCATTTGATCAAAAAAATAAATAAAATAGCATTTGATCATTCTTAGTAAATACTACTCAGAATTTTTTTTTCTTTTTTTTGGTGTATCATGTTGAACCCGAAAACTCAATATAACAAAGAAGGCAACTCAAAACCCCAATACTTAATTGTACAGTATACTTAGGTTTAACTTTCTTAAACAGGCTTATTCTGTATGGATGCTATGCAATCATTTAAAATGAAGGCATACAACTATATCTGACAAGAAATTACATTAAGTTTTCTAAGCAGGGTCTGATATGACCCTGTTTTTTTAAAAAAAGAAATGAATTACCCAAGAATATATGGGGGAAAAAAACCCCTAAGATACAGACAATACTAATCCCAACTTTATAAATGAATATATATTACCTATGTGGTTAGAATAACCAGTGAAGTTCTTTATAAACAGAGAACACACGGAGCAATAGGTTTCTTTCTTTCTTTCCAGTCTAACTCTGCATTCTTTATTTGATGCAAGAATACAACAGAGTTAAATAAAATAAACCCACTAAAACAAACAGAACCTACCAAATTAGTTTGTTAACTATATGATACTGCTAAACAAATTGACATAGGTACAGATTTCTGAAAACCTTTTTTTCTGAAAAACTATTTTCTAAAAATTAAAAAAAAACAAAATTAAGAAGCACTGCGATGCATTTTACTCTCATTTTATTTCGAAATTTAATTTAAAATAACGGTAAAAAAAGAAATTTGAATTTACTGAATTGTCATTTACCCTTTTATAGTATTTTTAAAGAATATATATGTATATACAAAATTATATACATTACATACAAAATTACCTATGAAATAAATCAGTACACCCATTCTTTCTAGTAAAAATAGAGTGGGTGGCATAGTGGAGTTGACTTATTTTTATAAGAAGAAAGAATTGGCAGGCTGCTCCCACCACATGGTATTTCTTACTTTATTATGGAATACATAGAATGGTTTTTTTCTTTTTAGAAATACATTTCCTCAGAAAACAAAATCTCCATAATATAAGATCAGACAGAGTTGTTCCTTAGCCTCACTTGCCCATTTATTTCTCGTTCAAGAAACCGCAGCAAATACTACCTGCGTATCAATTTCACATTCAACAGGAGGTAAAAGTTATTCACCATCTTGCCCTTCATCACTCATTTCAAGTATTCCCAGTAACACTGCTGATCACTAGGTCACTCAAGTGGTCACCCCGAGATATGGACCCAGGGCAGGTGAAGGGCAAGGCGCTCATGCTGGCGGGGTAGCTCCAGGCCCGGCTACCCAGGGCGATCCAAAAGAGGGCAGAAGCTCGAAGGTGCAGCGCTTGCCCGTGGGCATCCCCAGCAAGCAGCTCAGGGTTGGGCTCGACGCTGTGCACAGGAAGTCACCTCGGTTCCACGCAGAAGAGCCGAAGTCACAATTCTCCTAAGTCAGCATTTCACTACCTCCCGAAGGTCCTCACCAGGGATTTCTTTCATTTTACTCTCCAAAATACGCACCTTAGATTGTGTGGAGTAGCGCCACATTTTTTAGTAGTTTTGGCTTGGAATCTGACAGCGAAAGAAAGTTCATTAAACGTAAAAACTACTTTAGTATTTGGTTTCTATGAAGGAGCCCCACGCAGCCGGCGTCAGCCACAGAGCATGCGCGCTCCGCCCGTTTTAAGTACGCGGGGCTCCGCTCCCGTTGAGCAGCGAGCAAGAGATGTCCCGGCAACAGCTGAGGACTTGGGAGTTTCTGTTTCTCTGTTTTCTAGGATTGACTTCTTTTTTTTTTTTGTGAGAACATATAAAACCTCAAACTTAGAAATCAGTGTTCCATTTTACAATTATTTGTCCCTTTTTAACAAAATAAGAAGGCTGCCCATTTTGCAATGGTTTTTCAAAGCGGCTCCCTGAACGCTACAGGCAAATCCCATGAGCTCTGCTCGCGACACTGCTGCCAGGTTTCACAGAATGTTTAGGGAATAATTCTGCATCTTCACTGAACCAAATCACCTCTCTAAATTCACGTCTTAAAAAATACAGGAAAGCGTTGGGTGCTTATGATTCTAAAACCATGTAACTTTGAGAAATCCAAATCCTGATTCTTGTTTACCAGACTGGGTTTTTCTTTTTATTCTTAGAGAATAATTTGGGCTCACCCCCATTTGACAACTGCCCTGTATGTCTATAAAAAATAAACACAAAGAGTAGAAGTGAAATTGCCTTAATTTTTCAGGCCTTAGTAAATAGCTGCTCTATGGAAACAGACTGGAAGGAATGCACACCCAAACCCATATAAACGAATTACATTTGCTCATAAACAAAAATAGTACTTTTAAGGGCAATACTTTGTCAATAAAACAAAGTTTATGCACATTATTTCTTACTGGTTGCAATAGTATAATTATAAAATGAAAATATAGTTTTAGTTTACTATAAATTCGGATAAATTATTTTAAGAACAATAATTCCATTATATCAATGCACAGGGGAACTTACTATGAGTCAATAAAGGACATCTGTCATACAAACAGATGCCACATCACACATTTTGTACAAAGCCCAATTCCCCACCAGATAGCAGAAATGTTGTTTGTTTTTTTAATTTTTAAGCAAAGAAATTTAGGAATTGTAAAGAAAAATGAAATAATGCCTTTAAAAAATCATAATAGTTTAAGGTGAACATAATGTTCTCAGTTAAATCAAGACGTGCATGATCTTATAGACGATTCTCAATGAAAATTTAAGCAGTATGCTAGGGTAGCCACTGAGCAAACCAGAGAAAGACGCACGGTGCACAAAATTCTCGACTCCCAGAAATGGATTACAGAAGGGCACGGGGGAGGGGGGTAAGAGCGGCACTTCAACTTCACTCATTCAGAAAGTACACTGTTCCCGTCCTGATCTAAGAAAAACGAAATGCTCTTCCTAACAACCCAAAGTGACCGAACAAAGAGCTGCTGAGAGCCGAGCGGAGAGCAGCATCCACACTGCCCCCCAGCCCACCCCACCACGCCCTCACAGCAAGTTCTTACCTTGGTGCTTTCTCAGCAGAAACCAAATCTTTATGGCCAAATGCCTCAAAGGTATGTTAAATCACTTCCCACTTTTAACAGTGCTCATGCTGATCTCACCCAACTAAACCACGCACAAAAGAAAACTAGCGGGAGAAATCTAAAGCTTTAAATATTATTTATTTATTTACTGGGCGGTGGAGTGAGGACGAATTCATGGTTTTTAAATGGCTGAAATATTTAAAAAAAAAAAAGAATGACTCAGATGACGGAGTTGACTCAACTCTGTTATACTTTTTTTTTCTAAAGACTTCTCATAAAATTTTAGTAAACTGCTAAGATTTTATTGAAAATATCTTGAGAAATAAGACATCACATCCATCTTTTTAAGAGGTTTTAAGAACAAAACCTACACAATGTAACAACAAACAATTTAGATTAGGCAAGACATCCTACAGGATGAAGGAATGGTCATTTTCTTGCTTTCACCCTTCACTGACTAAGAAGCAGAATATGAGACCCAATCATTAAAAAGAACACAAACCAAGTATTCTCACTAACACAGGAAAGAATTGTTTTGCACAGTATCTTTCCTATGCAAGAATCTTATTAACAAAAGTGTGATAAATAGTCTTTGGGGTTTTGTGTTTAGTTTGAAGCATGTATAAGTAGTTAACGATTTTACTTCACTGAAACTTCCAGATAACAACCCGGTTGGAAGAAGTGGGGGGGGGCTTCTTTATTTTTCCTTACCTTTAAAAGTAAGTGGCTTCACTAGTGAACGCACGCCCTATCACTCCCGTCCTCAGCATCTTTCGTGCTTTGCTTCATTAAGTAGTCTACAATCACTCCTTGGTTTTTAAGAGCTTTTTTAATAGAAATTACCCAGATTACTGACTTTTCCCACAAGGGGAAAGGGAGGGGTAACTATTACTTCTCAAAAGAGGAAAGAGAAAACCGGACTGTAATTAAAAACAGTTATTATTCAAAAGAAATACTAAAGACATTTGGAGAATATTTAGATACCCCACAACAAATATATATACCACAAAATATATTTGCTGAAAAGTGCTTCATAATCTCAGGGATTCTGTATTTCTTCATCTTTCCTCAAACCAAGCATGCATCCATCATAATAGCACACTACAAAAACTCAAGAGCTGCTTAGTAAAATGAATTCCCTTCTCCCATCATAAATAAAACAAATTAGCTTTACAGACCGAATGCGTAAGAGCAATGAGCAACAATAACCGAGCCATCTCCTTTTGATGCTGAAGTGTACATTACTGCCACAAAATCAAACAAATATTGAGAAAATTATTATTACTCATTCCTAGTGTTTTTCCGCCTCTTTAAGTGGGGTGGGGTTTAAAAATAAAAAGATGCTTCTAGGTGTGGGAAAATGACCTCAAAAAAAAAAAAAGTCACTCTTTAACCTTCTGCTATCAGGAAACAGCTATAACACATGGGCTGTACCATGGCCGTTAAATGTAGTGTTTAGTGAAATGAATGTAGACAACAGCAAAAGCCGAGTTTTGAAGCTGGTGACAAGTGAATCAGAAATCCTGGAACATAGTATTCAAACTACCCAACTACATTATTTTAAATGTAAAGTATAGTGCTTATGAAAATTCTAGACATGCAGAGCACTAAAATAGTGAAAGAAGTGGCTGCGCTCAAGTACAAGGGGAAGGCAGTGCCATATGCAAATTCCCTAACAGAATAAGAAATCCAGTTGTTAGGGGACTGGGGAGGGGCGGCAAGAGGAACTCAACACCAGGGTTTCACTGCATCACCATCTCCAGCAGCAAGAGCCCTCCTCACCTAACAAAGGAGGAACTCGGCCCTAAAAAGTCAGAGTTGGAAAATTCCTAGGCTGCCCTGAAATTGCCACTTATTCTCACACTGTAAATAGGAAATTATCTGAGACTCGGGAGAGAACACACATCTTAGATGTCCTTTGCAATTAAAGAGAAGGAAAAATATCCTAAGTATCAACAGACATCATCTGTATACATTCATAGGAAACTATTTTTAACACCATAGGCTGAACCCCAGGCTACTTCTCAGATATGACACCTAAGTTCTGAAAACAATGCCAAATGCATAGACCTTAAAACATTTTACACTCCGAAACCTGCCCAGTGGTCCAGGTAGGCAGAATCCTGGGACTCCACGTGACACACTCTGCTCCCCGTGGGTCATACTGCTGCTTGACCTACAGCCTGTGCCCAGGGGCCTGGACTCCGCACAGCTGAAGCTGACCTTGATATTGGTGTGCGTGTGGAAGGGAAGTGGGTGCGTCCAGAAGACATCCTAAAGGTAACCACCTCTGCAATAACTATTTCTACTAAATACAGATAATTCAAAGAGCAGATAAATAGGCAAGGAGAAAGACATGTAAGCACTTCAGCCTTCTAACTTTTGAAACATCACTCAAGCACACAGCAATCGTCCACTAAAGGTACAATTACCTTACTCCCAAAATCTCGGTTTTCAATCTATACACCAAAACCCTGCAAGCGATTAACTCTACACCTAAAATTTATTTGTACCTGTAATCTCCTGCACACGTGTATGAAGAAGTCAGATTTAAATGCTAGTTCAGAATGCACTGAAAGCCTGAATGTGAACGAGCACACTGTTATTTTACCAAAATCCGCTCCGTAGTAAAAACAAGACTACAGGACCCATAAGCTAGAAATGCACTGTCCAATATGGAAGCCATTAGCCACATGTGGCTATTTTAAATTTAATTAAAATTCAAAATTCAGTTTCTCACACCAGCCATATTTCAAGTGCTATATAGCAACATATGGCAAGTGGCTAACATACTATATGACACAGATATGGGATATTTTAATCATTGCAGAAAATTCTGTTGGACAGTGCAGATCTAGAATATCTAAAAAGTCTCTGTAACACACTTTCTGTTACAAATACCGCAAACCGGACAATATTCAGCTGCCAAATTCACTCATATAGTTGTCCTTTTGAGGGGAGATACAGAATTCACTTAATGAAAGTCTCAGTAAGAGGTTCAGCAGAGTGAGAACATGCCCATTCCTCACCCCGATTCAAGC
Organism: Ursus americanus; assembly: GCF_024610735.1. Classification (NCBI taxonomy): domain Eukaryota; kingdom Metazoa; phylum Chordata; class Mammalia; order Carnivora; family Ursidae; genus Ursus; species Ursus americanus. Next base: position 65,991,745 of record NC_142137.1, on the reverse strand, counting down.
CAAAACTGCTGGTCAATTAGAGTAGCTTGCATGGTCATCAGTCATAAAGAGCATACAAATGAGGACGGAAAAGGAATACTGTCCCTAGAGACCATCTCTAGAGGATTATTTCCCACCTGTTACTCTATGAACCAGCACTGGTCTAAAGCATTTTTTTTTCCAGTCTATAAAACTTATTGTCAAATTCTTAATTTGTAAGCGTTCTGCCTCTCAAGTACCTATGTCCAGAAATGGAGCCCTGGCTTCTGCAGAGAGAGAAGATGGGGGGGGGCGGGGAGAAGTGGCTTAATACAGGCAAAAACTGTGTGCCTACTCTCCATGCATACATGAAGAGACCTAGGACCCAACCAAAAAAGATGTCTTTTTTTTTTTTCCTGAGTGACTCGCTAGGCTTACACTTCCCTCCGCTCCCACAGGCCGTGGTGAGCGAGGAGACAAAGCTAGCAGGTTCTGCAGAAGCAGGTCCCCTGCCCCCCTCCCCAGCAGCAAGCCCCCAGTGCATGTCTTCCCCAAGGGAACTAGCTTACCCCTAGAAAAGATTACGCCAGTTTAACTTCCCTAGTATCCACTGCCCCCTCAGTCCTAGATAATTTGTAATGGAAAGTAAAACACAGGGCATGTGTCAGATACACAGGTGAATACAGAGAAATACGGAAGATGTAGAGGAAGACCCCCCCCCCCAGGGACGGGGACACACACACACACACACACACACACACACACACACACACACACACACGCTGCTCTCTCCACTAACCATCCTGACCAAATAGGCCATGGGCTTCCATGACCGACAGTCGTTCACTGAAATTTTAGTCCCCTCAAACAGGACCACTTCATTTCAAAGATCGCAAAACCAGGGGGACTATCATCGGCCTTGGACCATGACAGGCTCTGCTTCCAGGGCCCCTCTGGGGATAGGCACAGGTTCCTCTTTCTTTTCTTGATGTTTATTTTGGCTCTTCCTCCTGGTTACAGGAAAGAAGCCAGTGCATATCCCTTGATGCAGCAATATGAACTGGCTTACAAAATCAATTTTCATCTCTCAGGCAGAAAATTTAGGTTTGGTAAAGACAAAATTATCTCAATAACAAATTATATATACAGCTTTCAATATTACACAGCCTTTATATGTATAACAGGATGACAGTCCTGACTGTTCTGGATTCCCACCCAGCTTCTGGCTAAGTCTTTTAGGATGGTGTTGTGGTTAATATGTAATGTATGGCCTAGAACACACAGAAGTTCTAGAATACCATACCTGGATGAATGGCAACAACCAAAATGTCAAAAAGTTCTGCATTTAGTCTTTTTAATTTGTTCATATTGAGAATTATTATAAGATATGAATTTACAGATGACACAAAGGTAGAAATCATATTAAATACAACAGATGCTAGATTTGGGATCCCAATACATGTTAGCAGGCTTGAACAATGACCCAAAACGCTCAGTAAGGGTAAATGGAAACTACTTAGGTTCAAGTATAGGATAGATGAGACATGCACCTGCACCTCCCAACACAGGGCCAGAGTGGGATGCGGCTCCCACACTCAGCCCCTCCCATCATGACAGTCCAGAACAAAGGTGGTGGCCGACTGGCTCTAGAGCAGCCACACTTCTGCTGGAGTATTCAGTCTGGTTACGGATTCCTATTTGGAGGTACTTACACAAAATGAACTTTATCAAAGAATTAAGAGTAGGGTGGGGACAGACTTGAAACCACATAATGGGGAATATAAGGGAACTAATCAGCCTAGTGAAAACCCAGCTAAAATGAAGACTATCTTCAACTAGCTGAACAGTCATGATAGAAACAAGGGATTTCGGTTTATCTCATGTGGTTTAAGAAGGCAGAAGTAGAACCCAAATCCAAGAAAGCATTTCAAGTTAATCCAAGGAAGAATTTCCTAACAAATACTTTATGAAGCAATAAGTTCCATGTTAGGAGGCATCCAAAATGATATTCTAGAAGCTGTTCATATATAGGGTAGGGAGGGATATGTATATACTATATGAACTTTTAAGAGTCACCATTATTCTAATGACAGAATAATCAAGAATCAACAAATCATATGTAATATAAGTGGTCTCAGACCAAACAGATTGAATTGAGAGAATATTACTTCAAAAGTTACATTAACTAGGGCACTTGGATAGCTCAGTCAGTTAAGCATCCAACTCCTGGTTTCAGCTCAGGTCATAATCTCAGGGTCCTGGGATCTAGCCCAGCGTTGGGCTTCATGCTTAGTGGGGAGTTTGCTTGTCCCTCTCCCTCTGATCCTCTCCACCCCCTCACTCTCTCTCTCAAATAAATAAGTAAAATAGTTTTTTAAAAAAGTTACATTAAAACCTTTTCGAAACGTCCCACAGTTCCCCACAACTGTAAATAATCTTTCCTTTCACCTCCTATGTGAAGGTATAGTACAGGAGAGGGGCTAAAAAGAAACTTGAAACAAAAGAAATATTTAAAAAGAAAGTTATTGCTGCAGTTCATTGGGAAAGACTGGTCAATCAACATTGTCACATACAGAGTAACACACACACACACTCACCCTCCCTCTCTTCATTTTTAATATTTTAAAGCTTAGTTCCTTAGAACTTTGTCTCCTCTGAAATCATGCAAGATCAAGCAGATAATGGGTTAAGACCAAAAAATAAAGGAGCAACAGAGCAAATCTGACTGCATGTTTGAAAAAGCCTATAAAATGTTACAAGCAAAACAGGAAAGCCTGTGTTAATAATGCATAAACCAAGAGAGAAAAAAAGCTACCCATTTAATGGAATAATGCTTTTATCCTTGCAGTTAAAATGAAATAAACCATGACTATTAATCTAGTAAGACCATGTAAAAATGTAATTTTTAAACATTTACTAAAAGGGAATAGTTCAGTAACCACTCTCAAAATCAAGGCCTTGTGTACAGCAGCGTTTAAACGCTAAATACCAATCTCCTGTCTGTGGACGCCATTACCCACCCTGTCACCATAGCAACGCTAACAGTATGCCTGACTTCAAAGACAAAGATGTAATTTCAGACTTCCAGCAGCCAGAGGGAGTGGTAAGAATATTCTACCCAGGCGGTGTCAGCTGATGATAAATTATAAAAATATCCAGGAAGGTTATGAGGCGGACTGTACCACATATTCTCATATTCCTGGGGGAAGACTTATATTAGTCAAACACACTGGGAGACAGCAAGAGTAAAACAAAAAGTAAACAAGAAAGAATCTCAATGGAATCTGATTTTTTTTCTTTTTTAAAATTACACGGTACAGAGTTCCGCCTCCTTTTCTCTTGCTCCCAGGGGAAAATAAAAATAGCTTCTACCATCCCCTTTCTCATTCAAATTAAGAGTGACTGAAGATGTGCAGGGCTGTTCCAAGGGACTTGCAAAACCACCTCTATAACTGCTACTCCTACATTTGTGAAACTCCAGCATTTGTCAGAAATTGTTGTAAGCACAAGCAGGCAGCTAAGGGAGCAAAATCGATTTGCGCACTCCGGCTCCAGAAGAGCAGCTACCCTTTCTGCCACCCAATCTAATCCCAACAAACTCAAGATATTTTTTAAGCTCTCTGAAGGGAAACAATTTTCCAATTTACAGGGGTTTTTGTGTGTTAAGAAAAAAAAACCCCACATAAATAAATAAAGCTGACATAGACATTGCCGTTTCATGATTTTGTAGCTGTACAGTTTTTAAAAGCACAAGCTCTACAGCTGAGAGAGCCACAAAATGTTGAGCAAGTACCTTTCCTAGAGGTAATGAGATACAACAGAATTAACACTGGAGTTCAAGTCCTCTTGAAGAGTCTCTGCAAGGAGGAATATATCATACTAGGCCCCTTTTACTTAAAGGAAGTTATAAATGACAAGACCGGCCAACAAACGAACAGAGGTAGTCTTCCTATAATGTTTTGCTCTGTAAGAGTAAATGTATGTTAAATTATCTTTTTGTTGAATTCTGTCATACGGTTTGAGGCTCAAAAAGGTCCAACTCCCTCACAATAACAGGAACATGATTCAGCTGCCCCTTTCCAACGGGTATGATCAACAGACCCCTGTTCCCTTCTCCCTAAAGGTTGATGAATGGCCAAGAGCCAAAGATAGTTGTGGATTCAAATCAAGACTCTCCAGTCAAGATTCTTACCCCCTCCTGGGTGGGTCACTGGCTTGCTTGCTCAGCACACCCACTCTTCCTAAAGTATAAGGCAGCGCAACCAACACACAGCACAAGATTCTTCCATGGTCAGTCCTGGGGGTATAAGTGGGGGAATCACACCAGCTTCAGCATTCCTCCCACTAAAACTCTGAAGGAGCTAGAGAGATTATGGATTTTATCTTTTTCATCCTGAAGAACACATCTCCTATTTTATAATGTACTCAAGTCAACAGGTACACCCCCCCCCAAAAAAACCAAAAACAAAACTAAACAAAATACCACTAAGTTTTGCCACAAGATACAAATTGTAATGGTACTAAGTCATTAATGGAATGTTTGCATTGTAAAATTTAGACCATCACCAGACTAACCAATTAATCTTGAGTCCAAATCTTGTAACTCAAAGATTAGCAATCTTCTCCCAGAAAAACATACAACAGAAAAATGCCAAGTTCCAAAACAAAATGCCACCTACCCCTCAAAACAGAGAAAAGTCTATGAAAAATACCTTCTTCACCATCAAACTATTTCTTTATTAAATGACTTTTCATTCTAATACATATTTTATGCTTACAAAATTATTATTTTCAAGAATTATACTCTGACATGAAAATGGGCTCGATAAGCTGCTCCTTTGGACAGTTGCGGGATTTATAATTGTGACAGTTAAGCAAGTTACAGAAAAAACAGCTAATCATTCATTCATTTATTTATGTGACAGGATGCCAAACTTAGGCTCGTGATAATCATCTCAAATAAAATGAAAAAACTTCTTTAACGCTATAAAAAAAAATAAGCCAGAAAGCCCTTATTTTGGCCTCAGTATTCACTTTTTTCACAGGAGCACCGTATATGTTCCTTTACAGACTATTTCTTTTACAAAGTAATAAACATGATATTCCACCCTTAAGAAATGATGGTTTCACTTTATGTTAATAATTATGCAACCTCATTTCCCCCATTCTATCTAGATAGTCAGGAATGAAGCCTTAGTGTTTTCTTCCTTTTCTTTAGGATTTTAAGTAATCTTTATACCCAACATGAGGCTCGAACTGACAACCCCGAGATCAAAAGTTACACGTTCCACCAACTGAGGCAGCCAGACGCCCTGCAGCCTTAAATTTAATACTGATTCATGGTAACTGCATTATCATGGTTTGTTTACTTCTCCTTTTTTTAAACATTTTTTTAAAATTTGTATTCCTCTTTGAGTAGTCTCGGTTTATACAAATGTTTTACTGTAGGTCAGCTGAATTCCTATTTAGAAACACACAGGTTATAAATTCTATGTAAAAACATCACAGGAGATGAGAATGTTCTGTCACAACAGGACTCTTTCAGTTAAAAGTGGCCATTGGTATATTTAAAAATAAACAAATTTATTTATAATTCATAGGGACACATGTTGGAAAAAGAATGCTTTTTCCAAGATGTTTTTAAACACTTTTATGGATGAAGAAATGTACAGTCTTAAATTTTAATCATTAAGTTATACAGTATCTGGGTCATAATTTTTATTAGAATGCCACAGTATAAAAACTTCGAACAGAGAGGCTACAAAATGAATTCTATTAAATTTCACATAAGTTTGTTGTTTTGGTAAGAAACTGGGTTTATAAGTAAATTCAAAAGTAAAACTGGTGATGGTGAGTATCGTATACAAGGGATATGACGGGACAGTCAATAAAAAGGTTGGAAGAAGTAAAATATATTAATCTATTTACAACTGTAAAGTAATATTCATTTCCTCTGTAATTCGTCCAGGTACCTTTTCACTTGCTACCACTGCTAGCTAACTATGCTGGGCTTATTAAATGAGCATTTGCAGAAGGTCCCTATTTGGGAAGTATAGTTTAAACATGAACAAAGCCAACTGTCTGAAAGAACGGTCCTAAAAAAACAAGATACTTCCGAAGTGTTCCCACTTGCAAAACACCACCTGACTCGCAATAACATACTGACTGTCATCTAATCAACTGGGATGAAAAAAGGCAGAGAATTCCCAAAGGTGTGTTTCCTATATGAAAATAATTATTTATGCATGGTCCCCTCGATCTCTCCCCTTTCCTCTCCTATGTGTATGTATTATAGAGACAGAGACAGAGTGAGAAATGTATGGACTTAGGAGGGTATCTTAAGGTTTTTTACCTGATTCACCACCTTCAGTCTCGTCTCCCACTGACGATGTGTTACCAGTCACAGCTGGTTATTCCTGGACAACCAGTAGGGTTCATATGGTTATCTGTCTCAGAAATCTGAAAACCCTTTGCAAAATCTAAGGAGTTTATCTAAGGCAGACTTCACTGAAAGCAAGGTAGATTTCTATCTGAGCCTTTCCTTACATCTTCTTTTTCTCTTCTCTCTCTTCTTCTAGGTGATTTTGCCACTCACTGATAATACCATGAGCTAGAAAGAGCAAGGAAAAGTAAACTCCAATCACTGCGGCCATTCATTTAGTTACCTACACAACTTTGACAATAATGTTGGGAGGACCGATCAGTACTGTTTCGAATTACAACGGATTTAATATAGTTTTCACATACACGTGTCCTTCTGTTATGCGGTAAATAAAAAAGAAGAATACAAAATCAAAACGAATGCAGAAGAATCCCAGTGGTATTCACACCAACACACTGCATCAGAAGAGGTTCACACCAACATACTCCATCAGAAGAGGTTCACACCAACATACTGCATCAGAAGAGGTTCACACCAACATACTGCATCAGAAGAGGTTCACACCAACATACTCCATCAGAAGAGGTTCACACCAACATACTCCATCAGAAGAGGTTCACACCAACATACTGCATCAGAAGAGGTTCACACCAACATACTGCATCAGAAGAGGTTCACACCAACATACTGCATCAGAAGAGGTCTGCAGTACCAGGAGGTCCAACAGTGGACTCACAGGCCAGGAGTCAGTGAGTAAAGTTTTAGCCAAGAGTTGGCTGCATAACTGCTGTGACTCTACAAAGTCTCTGTTCCAGGGCTCTTCATCCAGAGGAAAGGAAAGCTGAATCTCAGGGAAGTCTGGAAGACTAGCAACCCTAACAGGCCCTGGCCTCTAGGTGAGTTTCAGAAGAGGAGGAGGGGCAAACAAAGGTCAGAAATTGACAATTTATTGAGCACTTACCTGTAAGGCACGTACTGCACGAGAGCTTTTACGTATGTTACGGCTCATGAATTGGGAGGGGTAAAGGTGAAGCATCAAGGCAATAAAACTAAACTGAAGTATGTGTGAGTGTGCTTTGTGAACCATAATGTGCATAGTTAGTACACTTTTTAAAATCTGATACCCCAAAAAAGGGCCAGAATTTCATCAAAGATGGCTAGAATTTTAATAACTTGTTTTCATCCCTATAAAAGTAGAAAGTGCACAGTTAAGTCAGAAAAAAAGTAGTAAAAATAAAATCCCTCATGAAATCACTGAAGAAAGCCAACGGACTCTTTCCCCTCCCACACCAGGTGCTCACGAGTGTGTGGTAGTGGTGTTCTCCCCCCGACACGAGCAGCACCCCAAGGCACGGCGAACACCCCCGAGCGCCTTGCACAGCAGGCTCACGTCATTTTGATACAGCCATCACTGCTCCTACCTTTTCAAATACCCCAAACTTCCACAGAACGGCAAAACATTTCTGGGCTATTACACATGCTAACAGTAAATTTCGCAGATTCTATAGATGGTTCTCTGAAGATAAAAGGAGAAGCTATATTAAAGTATTTTAAATAACGGGCATTCTGAATATAGGTATGTTTTCTTGTTGATTTCTTACTGCTGAATGTCTTACAGGAAAGAACACTGATAATAAGCTACCCTAAATTTTATTTTTATGTTATTCCTACATCTAACATAAAATCTCAAACATGGGAGGCAATCAATAAATGACTGTTAAATGTAATTGAATTTTTCGGTGTAAAGTGAAATCTTGTGCATAAATCGAGGATGTCAACATTTAGGCACGCTAGCTAAGGAAAAGCATAAATGTAGACTATGAAAATGCAGAAACACTTGGGAAAATCTGAACATATTCGTATTTATTCAAGGACACTCATAATTTTAATCAAAACTGGCAAAAGAGTGTTTAAAAAGAGAGAAGGTCTTAGGTTTGACGACTGGAGCTGAAGGACACTCAGGTGTGTTGTGGAGCAGGTGCGAGCAGACAGCTGCTATAAGGGAGGGAGCTACACAGTCACCGTCCCTCCACCACTGCTGGAACCTTGAGTCAAGGTTCCTGCCCTTGTGGATTCTTTATTTTCACATCTGGGAATTACAGCTTCAAAAAATCTGAATCAAATTACGTAAAAATACACACATTTTAATAACTCATTAATATTAAACCTTTGGCTCTATCTTTATATAGGAAGTGAAATGACTGTGCTTTAAACACTGAAAAGAGAAAAGTAGGAAGGGGTTTGATTTAAAAGACAAAAACAAAACAAAAGCAAAGAGAAAACTGTTCTGAGTTCATGGTAATCTCCCTAAGGCCCCATTTCTACTCTGCTGGGATTTAAATGTATCACAGAAACTCAAGGTATTCAAAGGGATAACCATTTCTACAAAATAAAAGAGAACATCTTTCAAAAAGAGCATGTGAAAACTAGGTTCCCCCTGCCCCCTCCCGCTGTCACATACCCTCAAAAGAGAAAAACAAACAAACAAGCAAAAAAAACATTACATTTGTATACTAGGCTCACCAAAGCACATACTCAAAATAAGTGTCAGAAAAGGAGAAATTATAATGAGATAAATGAAACGAAGGAATGTTTCTCCAAAATGAATTTCAACAAGAACGAAGTCTAAATCATTCCAAAGTAAGCCAGACAAAGCAATATGAAGTAACCTGTCCCTACCCAAGGAAAGGAACAGATTAGGATATAAACTTATTGGACTAGCCTACAAGCAAAGACAATGGGACCAGCCATGAATCATAATTGACTTATATCTAGTTTCATTTATTTTTGAGATTGCACTCCTATCTTACTCCATGTTAGAGTTAGAAACGCTCTGGTACGATCTGCTGAGCTGTTCATGCAAACTCTGCTCCAATATTCTTCAAATCATCTCCAAGAATGTACATGAAATGTAAAGTTATAGCCACTGCTAACATTCTTTCAACATCAGTTCCTATTTATGGCAATGTTTTATCTCTTATATAAAGAACTATACAAAAAATAAGACATTGGTAACAAAGATGAAATGCTTTCTTTTAGGAGTTGTAGAATTCAAGCAAATTTATTCAGGATTTGCTTTTTAATCTCATAAAATCCCTGGGTATTCTCTTCTCCCCAAACCAATTCCCGCCACCACTTCCCTGTTTGTCATCAATACCAACACGCATCTCCTGGCCACTCAGCTTAAAAAACTTAAAAGCGTCTACCATTCATCCCTCCCTTTATTTCAACAGTTTTCTCCCTCTGCATTCTCACTGCCAACACTTTTTAATAATCTGACTCAACCTCATTAGTGAGATAATACACTAGCCTCTAAAGCTCTCCCTGCCTCCAGTGGTAATAAAGGCATTTTGAAAATAAAGGCTTTGCATAAATAAAAGGCAGGGAACAATTCCTACTTGTCTTGGTTACCTGAAAGTACCAGACTTCCAAAAATGGAAGAAATGGGGGTGGGGAGATCTGGCTTTGAGCAGACAAAACAGATGTCAGGAAGTGCATGCAACTCACACCTATGATACTCACGAAGACCCACCCTCACTCTGGGCACAGCTATTCTCCTTTTACTAGCAGTTTCCAGCGTTAGTTAACTGAAATTTTTACTTACATAAAACAAGACTTTAAAAAATGGTGTCCAATAAATTATTATACATAATTATTATTTTGAAGCCAAACTTCCTCCAGATACAGGTAATTACAAAAACGGACCACATCCTTTTAGGGTCATTAGGAGGTGTTAACTAGATCACTGCACTTCTCAACTACCGGTACCCATGAGAAAAATAAAGACTGAGGAAGATCCCTTCTTTACATGAGAAATTTCTGGGGAAAAAAAAGCAAAAAAGGATCAGCATCGGGGCATAAGTCTCAGACGGGGGGGCGGGGGCATTGCTGTGCTCACACACGCTGGCCTGCTTTCAGAGAAGACATTACCTGTGGATCAGGCACAGCCTACGTGCCACTGTGTCCATGGACACCATTCTGTGCTTCGACAGAGAGAGGGCTAAAATAACAGGTGAAAGGAAGACTTGTAACATACCATGCTACCCAGATCAAACCAGGGAGCCCCAAAGACAGGAAAGAAGGAGGAAGGAGGGAGGGAAAGAAAACACAAAATATAGAAATGCAGGAGACATTTTTCATGAAACTGACTTGGGTACATCGAGAACAAATGGTGGTTTCCATGTCCTTGGATTGCTAATATTTCCATTCATGGTAAATCTGTTTAAAAACCACACAGTGCTTACTCAGTTACTTTCTAGGACACAAATGTAAACCTGGAGTGTCAGAAGTGAGTGGAGGCCTCAGAGAGAGACCATGAGGGTCTTCCTTCCACCGGCATGAAATTAAAACCAACTGCTTATTATTGTGGTTCAGAGGACCGTCTCCACCGGGTTCCCATCGATCTAGTGGGAAAAGGCAGTAGACTTTGCATTACTAAGGTAAGACGGCATTGTCCTGCAGCTTCCTTGTTTCTTGTTCCTACCTCCCACTTTACCAGGTGGTCATAAAGACACCTGGTATATGTACTTCTCAACGTTTCACATGAACTTTTCTCCTTCTCCCGAAACTCCCCGATACTGGAAGACCTCAGACTGCCAAATTGATCCCCCAGTGGGGAGAAGGAGAGCTCTGCAGTCTCAAGATGTTGCAGATCAAGTCCACAAGAAGGCCCTTGGCTCTGCCATGACCTGTGCAATAAAGCTATTGACTCAACTGGGCAACCCCAAATCCCTAAATATGTTCAAAAGTAAACGGCACCCAAAAATGGGAAGGGAAACCATTACTGGAACCACACAGGAGCTACTACTGAAGGGGATACATGAGCCAGAATCTTCGCTGAGACCTAAGCCTGTTTGTCCTCAGCGTCATCATTAGCACAGGTGTCCAGATCAAAAATATTACTTTTTCAGAATAAAGTCTTCCTTCCATACAAGTCATTCTAAGCTGCCCATTTTCTTTTTGTGAGGAAAAAAAAAAAAAGGGCAAGTAAGATAAACTACTTCCAACTAATCATTTTTATAATGATCTGATATAGATATTTAAACATATTATTTACTACTATTCTGGTCTAATAATTGGGTACTATTTAAACCAAGAGAACTCTAGAAAATGAGCTATCTATCAATAGTGAATGCTAAAAATTATGTATTTAATTTTAGAATGTTCTCACATGCACTGAACACAGACATAACGCACAATGTATGCACACAGATTCCACTATACACGACTACTACCCCGAACACTTAGAAAATTCAAATGATAGCCTGATAATGAAATAAAGTGACAAGACGCACGCACCACAATTTAACATTGGATAAAATTTAGGTCCTGTGGAAAGAGACAACAATAGTACCTGACAGCTTTTTTTTTTTTCTTAAATAGAATGCATTATGAAGAAAAGTGGTTGAGAAAGCTTAGTCACTTTTTTGTAGCTTAAAGCTTTTTTCCCCTCTTTTATTCCAGGCTTAAACAAAGTTCAGTGGGGCATCAAACTGCCTGTTTTAAATTACAGTCTGTATTTTAAAATAGAATGCATGCACGGCATGTTCCTGAAGCTAGGGGGTGGGAGTGTTATTCACGGAAAATTGAAGGCTTGTTGAGTCAATAATCTTCTTTCACACAGTAACAATTTTCAGCTAAAATTTCTTGACCCAAACAAAGGAAAACAAGACCATTCAGTTATTTTACAACAATTTAGAGAAGGCGAAAGAAAAAGATGAGAAAGAGAGACACTTCTAAAATCCTACATTGTGAGGGAAGAATAAAAAATTTTGCTCTCTACAGATATTTATTTCCTCTCCTAAACTGACAGTTAATATTAAAAATAGTTACTTCCAGTCCCAAAGAAAAATAAAAGCAATTAACCAGTCCACACATGTTACTATGAGCTCCTGCTGGTTATGTATCTCTTATTGTATGTTATACAACATAGACATCTGCCTTCAGTTACCTACAAAGTGGAAATTTGTAAAGTGAAATCTATTTCCCACCTACCTTGGGTAATACAAAGTAAACACGTTCGACCCCTTCCAAGAGCCATACCTGCATATTCTGGGGAAAGCCCACTGACCTTTCTAGATACCAGTGAATAGGAGGGGCACCCTGAAGAAAGAAGGAAGGAGGCTTTCTAGCTCAACATGCAGAGAACTGCCTTTTGTAGAAACAGCAGGTTCGAATGAGAAAAGGTATCTCTGAACAGCAGTCGTTTTTTTCGTCCTAGCATAAAAATTTTAAATTAAAACCTTAAGGAGCCACACTGCTTGACAAACTCTCCTACCGGAGACCCCATGCGAGAACTTCACACACACTGCTTTTTGTCCTTTATGCTAAGGCCAAACGCTACTTTCTCCCTTTTGTGCGCAGAGACGGCTCCGCAGTCAGAGACGCCCGTGTGTCCAGGTGTGGTTCTGCGACTATTTGCAGAGAGACCTGGGAGTTGCATGCGCCCAGCCTGGGGGGCCACAGGGAAGGCTCCACAGCCTCACACAGCTCATCTGAAGAGCCGCAAGCTGCTTCACAATCCTCCCATCCCCAATTTGTTACCACGCGATCTGTATGCCGACGTTTCCATCAGCCGGGAATATCTGCATTTTTCATCCCTTACTTAATGAGCCTCATTTATCATCTATAGATCATAGTTATCCTTCTATTATCAAAACCAATATCCTGCAAATCAGTTATGTTTCAGCCTCTCTTCATCTCCAATTTTGTCTAGTGTCTATTTTTTATAGTAATCCTTCATTAATTTTTTTAGAATTGACAGTCCCATAAAATGGGTTGAAATTCATTTCCCCCATATTTTAAATGGAAATCTTCAGAATATTATGTGAAAAAGTTTGCAGGGGGTATGCTTAGTTAAAACGTTTTTAAAAGTTAAATGGATTTTTAAAAATAACATATTGCCACTAAGCAAATATCTCAGCTATAATAAATTTAGAATTATCCATTTATTTCAACAGGACTGAAGATCTCAATTTAGAAACACTTTGCACACAAACATTTCAGTTATTTAAAAGCAAACTCCAGTTCTTTTTAAATATTAATGTATTCAAACTTTCCATATATTTAGCCTGCTTTTACCTGGATGAAATCCAAACTGGTGAGGTTTTATTGAGTATTCATTTACAGAACAAACATTTAAGTGGAAGATTATTTTAAAAGAAGGAGAAACCTACTTTCCCACTTCCTACTATTTCTTACCTTGTTCCAGTTCAGGAATTATCCTCTATTTTCAAAATGACTACCAGTATCACAAAAATACTCGAGGGGATAAAATTATAGAACATCACATCTTAAAGAAATAATCCACGTTAGGAAATTACATTTGTTAAAGTCACTATCATTTTTCCTAAATTAGGACTTTCAAGTAAGGTCTTCCTTTCTCTCAACCTTGATCCAAAAAGAATTGATGTCTCCACATGGAGTAGACCAGTTACTAAAATTACATATAGGAATATGGTAAATCCTTGGTTAAAAAAAAAAAAAAAAAGCCAACTATCACGTGTTCCATTTAAAACTTTACCAAGATATCAAAATGTATCTGCAACTTCAGTTTTGAAACTATGCCACAGATTAGCTGGATCTGCAGATGCTCGACCTGACGAGGCACCATCCTTCAGAGAACCTCCTGCAACCTTTCATGAAATGCTGCTCCCTCTCTACAACTTCTGTAGCTCCCAAACTCAATGCACTCTACTCACATTTCTAGAACACTCATAAACAGCTTACGTCATCAGCTGCACACAGGAATTAGCAATGCTTAAACACTGTGAACAAGTGACAACAGATCAGACTTCTCTTTTATTAACTTATAATTCTTTAAATGTTCAGAATGATTTGAGAAGGATCAAGCAACAGAAGACAGCTACATTCTTAACCTTTTACTGAAAAACATTTAAATCAAGTTCATGATACAAATAAAAAAAGTGTTGGAAGAGTTCATTCAGCAGCCATACATCTAATTCTTACCTGGTAGATTTCAACTTTTGCGAAAACCCGCCATCTAACAGGCTGAGATTATTTTAACGATTTGTATTTTTAGTTGGGTTGAAAACTTGGTAAAAAGCAAAACCCAGTTAAAAAACGGTTCACCTAGCTTTTTCCAATAGTTTCCAATTGTTCGCAGGAACTGTATTATCAAATCCACACACTTAAAATGTCCCTATTAACATATCATCAATATTCATATATGCTTCCGAAGTACGTGACCTTTTACCATTATCCAACATAAGTGTCATTAAAGATTTAAAAAACAAACACACACAGAGTATTCTTTTTCAGGAAAGGCAAATCATTGTAGGCTCTGTTGCTAACACCTAACCCCCAAAGAATATTCTTGGTAATAACAGTTTTCCAACCATCCTCTTTCAGGCTTCCAATATCCTGTTTAACACCCTCTATTTCAAAGAACAACCAGCATTTACTACCTCCTTCCTTTCACAAAGGACCAAAAAACATATGTTTTATCTAAACCTCAATATGCCTTTCTAATTGCAAACTCAACAGAAGTACCATAAGCACTTTTCCACACATCATTTAGGGTTTTTTACTAAACTCGGAAAGATAAAATCCCTTTTCATGTTGATCTCTTTAGATATTTCCTATTTAAAGAAGAAAGGGTCAGAAGGAGGATTTTAATGACCTAATGGGCTTCTCAAAGGCTATTAGAATGTGAGTGATCCCATTCTGTATCTTAGGTAAACAGAATAATGGACCTACTAACCTGAAACACAAACCGGTGTCAGGCCTCTTGCAAGAATGAAACAGATTTGCTCTAACCTGAGGAAAACGAATGGCTCTTCAGGTCCCTGGAGGAGAAAGCTCTATGTGCTTAGATCAAGGAAGAAAATCAAACCTTTTGTTTGTTTACTTCCTTGTATACATGCTCATAAATATTTTATTAACAACATATCTGTGCCATATTTACTGAAATTATGATTATTGTTCCTGTCAACTTATTTTTACAATTAAAAGAATGTTTTCATGCTACTAAGAAAAGAACGTTTGCCATGCTACTTTTAGCTTAGTTATCCAAAAGTGCCCACTTCTTCTATGGAAAGTTAAGGTTACCAGTTAAAATTCAAATGTCATTTTATAATAAAAGAAATGGTTTTGACAAAAACCTCACCCTGCTAACGCAGAGAGCACCCTCATATGATCCTTTAGTATCAGCAGCATTGGAGAACATAGGCTCTCTACTGCTATCAAGTCAATACCTTGGGAAAAAATCCCTTTAGCAATGAAACGAAAATTCTGATACTAGAGAAAAAATGTGTTTAAAAGTTTTTACATAAAATCTATTAAGAAAATACTGAATAAGACATAATAAATATTCTAAAAAGATCCTCGTCTAATAGGGGAGTCAAGACAGCTATAAAAATAAGTGTAATAAAAAGATAAACAGTAATGGCACAAGCAATGAAAATACATCAAAAGACCCAACAAAAAAAGGATATTAAATAATATTTGGGGAGTTATTTTAAAATAGAAATTGAGATATACTCAGTGTTTATTAGATAAAGAGTTAATAATTTATAGCATTTTTTTTTTTTTGGCCCTCCACAGTGTATTTTGCTTAAATGCTGGCTTCATTTCATATCAATAATAGAGGTAGAAAAAAATACAGAATGTGCTTGAATTTTAAGTGATACTATTCCCAGGAGATAGAGTTCTTCAAGCTACTTTTAATATCTGCTATATGCTAAGATTTGCTAAAAATGGTAATATCAAGGGTATGTAAGCTAATGTATATCAATTGGGGGAAAGCTGTATGATTAAGAGGTAGAGCAGTAAGTGGATATTATTAAGAAAGATCTGTTCTAAGCTTAGGCCTGAGTGAATTAAGTGATAAGTAAATATCACTGATTATGGCCCCAAGACAACAAGAGGACAAATATTAATTTATCAGTTATTTGCTTTACTGTGGATGATCTGAAGATCTAAGTCAGCTGGAACATAACTGCTTTAGCTTCGGAAGATCACCAAGAATTTAATGACATGCAAATACAGACACCAGTTCAAACAACAGTGAGTGGACAACTTACTGAGAAATCAAAGTATAGATCTAGCATAAAGACATTGGAAATATCTTGATTTCTTGTAATAGAAATTTAACCATGTAACAAATATGCTAAAGAAAATATCACACGTGCAGAAAATACTACAAAATCTATCTCGAAATAATAAAAAAGATTAAGCAATAACTACTGGAGAAGCTTCCTTCTTCACAGCCACATATACAATAAATAAAGCTTAATAATCATACATTAGAATCGCTATACCACATTTTTTAAAATGTAAAGGTGACACTCACAATTTCCTTAGTTCCAAATTACAAACTAGAGGTTACAAATATGATGGATTGCCTTTAAGTAAGAAGACAAAATTTATATCATTGACACTTGAATAAAAAATGCAGCATAAATCTACAAACTACCCAATAGGAAAATCAGATATAATACAGTTTCATGGTACCTACAGTATCAACTTAACCAAGCTGGAGAACTAAAATACTTAAAGAAGTAACACTAAAAACATACGGATGTTAAAGCCAAGTAGAATACCAAAAAACTTCTCCGCCAAATTGTGATTACCTTAATTGTGGGTAACAACATACTGACGCAGCATCCGCATAGCTAAAAACGCATCAGTAAATCCCGTACAGAGACTTTCTACACAAACGAAGCCTGTTGAAAGAAAAGTGTCGTGCTAAAATGCATTTAAGTAAAGCCAATTTTCATCTTCACAGATTAGCGGCAGGGGTGGGGGGTGTGTTAGGTCCACCAGCTGATCTATGGTTTGTTCTTTATTCAGTAACTCACACACCCATATACTCACCCCAAAACCTGGAAATTTTGCTCTCTAAAAATTATTGAATGTTACTGAGTCAGTCAGCATCTTATTTACCTGTGAGTTACAAAAACAGAAAGAAAATACTAATTGGGGCGTCTCTTTCTTTTTTTATTAGCTCGTAAGAAAATTTATGTGAACAACCTTAGATCCTCTTGGGAATTAGGCACGGTAAAGCGTAAGGAAGAAAGCAAGCCATTATATGCATACAAACAGAACAATTCAGAAAAACTTAAACTATTGATGAATACATCGGGTCACTTCCTAAAATACTTTTAGCCCCCTTTGCAATAATCAACTTAAAAAGCGCCATCCCAGCGCAGAACTCTTCCATAAGTTTTCTGGGACGACCACGTTCCACTCCTTCCCCAGCTGTGCTGTAGAGCGAGCTGAACGTCAACCACCCATCTCAGCGCAGAGCCTCGAAGGGAAGCATGGCCCAGTGAGTGACTCCAAAGTTCAAGTGCATATGAGGAAAGCAACACACCACAAACTTTTCTTATAGCTGCATAAAAGGTCTATCAGTTTATAACAAATTTTTCAACATGTGTAACAGTACACTTTGCCAGCCAAAGGCACACCCTACAAAGTTGGGTTTCTCTAAAAACAACAAAAATCTGGTGGGAAAAAGAGTGGAATTCATTGTCCATCTGCTTCCCGCGAGCCCATTTAAATTTCCTAAAACCACAAGCCAATTTCCAAATATTCAGCAAATGTTACATCATCAACAGTGCTCACCTACACACGCGCACACACAAACTACAGGCTCACCGAGCTGTGAATCACCCGCTAACGAAAAGGGCTTACAGCACAAAATGCAGAATCCTTCACCTCTCTCACTCCTTCACAAACCAAATAACTAGACAATAAATACTCCAATGTGACTACAGAATGACCACAATAAATTTCACCCACCACAGAAATAAAAGCTAAAAAATTAGGATGTCAAAAACACGAGCATCAGCTTCCAAGATCCTCCACACCGGGCAGCCATGACTTACCTTCTTCTCTAAAGCCACACGTAACTCAAAAACGGGTGCCCCACGCATGCCAAACGTCATGTAGAACATTCTTTACAAACGCTGGTTCTCAAATGTGTAGCAGTAATATAATAAATCTTAATGCAAAATATTTGAAATTCAAATTAAAATCATGGCTAGCCTGAACTCCCATCTTAAAGAAAACTTAATAAAGATTAAGGAATATTAATAATTCTTCAAATCAAAGTATTTTAACAAGAAAATAAATATAAAACTTTATTTGCACAGATTTATTCTTTTAGTTCATAAGGAAAACCTCATTTAAATCAGGCTGCTCATTAAAAACACAGATGAACTATTTATGGGCCTCAACAAGAGTCCCTAGAATGTAGCCACTACTCTAATCAATATATAGCCCAATCACCAAACAGTATTTGCTGGTAGAAACACCTAGAAACTGCTTTTGCCGAATTTAAATGAAAATACTTTCTTTTAGGTAGAAAAGGATTGGGTGATTTCTCAATACATAAAGTCCCCGAAGATATTCAAACTACCGCCGGATGCTTTATCTCATTCATCACTGATATCTTTTGCCAAGTGGGAATTTCTTTACATTTAACTCTTTCATTGGACACCACTGCCCTGTATCACTACCAGAAAGCGACAGGCTAAGCAAAGCAAACTGTACAACAGAAACACCTTTCTGCCACAAAACCCATCCGCTGAATAAACCTTCCAACTGGACTAAGACATACCTACAAATGAAAGAGACTTATCCAAGACCACATAGCTCTTAAGAAGAAAGCCCTAAAAAATTTAATAATAAATCACAAATATATCTGAAATCTAGAAAGTTCTCCCCCAAGTCTTAATATAAAGTAGAACAAACAAAAACAAGAGCTCTTTTAAAAATTTTTTTAACTCATTACATTTCCAAATCAGCACATTAATGTCTTACTGGTAAACTTGATGGTCTTTCTTGTTGTATTAAGTTCAAGTCTTCATGGTTAGGTTTTCCAGGAGCCAAAGGAGGTTGAGACCTAGTTCCATAGCCTTCCTGAGACATGTCCTAAACAAACACAAATATAAAGTACTTCATAAATATCTCAGTGAGTTGTAACCAAAGCAAAGCAAAGGCTTATCACAAACTATCAACTGATATTACATTTAAGCAAACATAAAAATATGTTATAGCTATCATTCAACACTTTATCGAAAGTAGAAACAAAAGACAAAGCAGTGTATCATCAAGAGCAAAAACATTTATTTCTTTAATTTTAAATCTATATATATATGTACACACACACAACTAAATTTATTATGAGACCATACAGACTAAACACTGTATTTGAGTTTTGCAGGAAGGTAACAGTCAGTAAAAGATGGGGAAGGAGGTCAGCAATGATCAAACTCTCTTTTAAACCAGAGCAAACCAAAAGCTCATGTTATTGCTTAATTCTGATTTTGGTTGAGCTGCCTTTAATATTATCTTGAAAATGTTAAAATAATTAATGAAAACTTTATTAACAACTGACTTTTAGTATGTCCTCTCGATAACCCACAAAACAACATAGTTATTAAGCTCACAGTATCCTGGGGTTTCTACAAAACCAATAAACATTCATGTACAGAATTCCATATGTTCACGTGGCATAGTTTCCAGAGAACCACAATAAAGAATAAAACAGCAGTAGGGAAACAAACACGCCCAAAAAACCTGCTGAGGTATGAGAAACTTATCATTAACATGGCCTTTCTGGCATCCTGTTGAACACTTTTCCAGGAGGTATTCTGCATGGTTTCAGTATTATGCTGAAATACTGTTATATAAACCAAATACCACACCACACCAAACTTACTATAGTCCCAATCTCTAGCTGTTTAACTATGTACGCTCAGCTACTAAACATTCTACCACCATTTACACCCCAAAGTCAAACAGCAGGACAGAATATAAAATACTTATTATAGCATGTCTTAATTGGCACTGAAAGTTGAAGAACCAGTTTCTGAGAAAAAAAGAATAGAAAATATCACTTAAAAACAAAATTTTCTCCCTTTCCCTGTCAGTGCTAGTATTAAACATTATATACAGGTTCTACTTCTCCTGTTAAATTCTCAAAATATTACTTTAAAAATTAATGTTTATTAGTTGAAGCCCTATAAAAAGCTGCTACTGCCCCACCCCTTTCTCACACAGTATACACTTAAAATTACATGGCTTCTTAAGCCAAGAAACTTTGGACCAATAGCTAGTACTACAAAGTACACAAACGGTACAAACTAGATTTAACTAGCCAAGTGCTGGTTTTAAACAGGCTCTGTAATAAAGAGCATGCCAATAATACAGCATTTCCCAAGCAACCCTCCTAGGCTTTAAATAAAGCTACACACACACACACACACACACACACACACACACACACACACACAAAGAGTTCATCAAAATATCTAACCTCTAAAAGGAATGCATAATGCCCAGTCAGTACTACGCTTTTGTAAGAGAGTTAAAGCCCAGCTGCCCGGGTTTTAATCTGGTAACAGTTAGGTGAGGCCTCAGTGAGCACAAGCAATCCAGGACACCCAAAAGGGTAGCTCTTCAATCTGGCTGCCAGCAGAGGGTAACAATTAGGCTGTGGGGGACAAAAGCCGAGGCTGAAAGATGATTACCACTCGCACTGCCCCCCTGCCCCCAGCACCGCTGCTTCCGGATCCCAGACCTCCACTTGTCACACAGACTTCCTGCTGGGGGCCCTGCAAGGTTCCTTTAGATGAACAGTGAGGGTTTCAAATCAAGTAGGGCACAAGGCCTCCATTCAGGGCCTTCACCCTGGTACAAAAAAAAAAAAAAAACAAAACAAAACCCACAAAGGTGCTGGACAGCCTCACAATGGGCAAACAAATGAGCAGACCCCCACCAGTTCCTCAAATACACGCGTGTGCGCACACAGAGTTTATGGGCAGTGCTCAGACATTTTTTTTTTTAAGTAAACGTCGGTTAAGAAACAGGAACAGACTCACATGCCCTATGCTTATTAGCCTTTTAAATGTTTTTTATTTTGTCTTTGTAGCTAAATGAACTGATTTTTAAAAGAGTTGAAAGAGACCATTACAACTATAATGAATACACATTTCAATTTAGATACTGTTCCCCTCTAAAATAAGCAACACTGAACTAATAGAGTATGAAAGCGATCAGAACATTTTACTATGGCTTTACATTTCACGTTTTAAGGCTTTAAAAGTTCAAAATAATTAGATTCTACCAAAGTCTCACACACTATTCCTAACCACAAGAGGATTTCAATTATTGAATTCAGTTGGAAATAAAACTGAAACAAAATTTAGTGAGAATTGCTGAAACGGGAACTTGTTCTGCCTCAATTTATGTTGAAACATAAGGATTAATTTAACTGAGACAACATCCAGAAAAGGTACCAAGTTTTAACCTAAAACAATCATCATCTATATATAATTCACACGGGGACTATAAAGTCTACATCTGGCAGCTTTAATAAAGATAGAAAGGTTATATTCTGTAACAAACCTGAGCTTTTCCCCCTTCACAGCTGTATTTATTTTCTAGTAGGTACTTATTTTCACCTCAAGAAGAGTAGTAGTAATGAGTAATTTAATAGACAACAAGAGGGCAATGTCAGTATCAGAAAATAAAAAATACGTTCAGCATCACATTTTATTTACAAATGACAAGACACAGCCTTACATTCTTAACACATCACTGCCACTTTGGTTATTTACAAGTTGGAACTAGTGCTCACTACTGTGCACACCAGTTTACACGCACGTTATCCCTGCACTCTTCCGCCGTACACACACAAAGCCATGGCTATTTGAGAGAGTCGCTCACTGTGATAATTTTGCAATACAAAAGAACCACAAGTGGGGAATGCGGTTTACCCCTTCCCAGTTCTTTATCAATATTAATTTTCTTCATCTCACCCACAAACTTTGAACCATGTATGGATTCTGGTTTTAACCTTCTTTATGTTATGAGTCAAAGGTAAAGGGAGACTGACTCAGAAAACAACAAAGGTGTGAAAAGAGCTTGGGGTAGGGGCATGTACACATCTGTTTCCGAAATTTTCACCTAGGTGTTTCTTTTAACAGACATGGTAGACGTCTACTGAACGCCCAGCATGGAACACTCCTCGCTGGGTACCGTGCGGAGCACGAGCAGGCAGGAAACACTCGTGTCCCCCTCACATTGTAAGGAAGGATAAGACCAAAACCGTCACGTGGGTCTACTGTCAAGGCCAAGAGCCCAAGCGCTTCTGTTTTCTTTTATGATGAAATGAATTAAGTACTAATGGCAACACAAGACTTTAAAGAAAATGTAGCATAAAATGTCAAGGACCCTTTTTAAGAAAAAAGGAAAAAGGGAAAATATCCCCATGGTATGAGTTCGAAAGATACAAAGCGATAAACACTGAAAAGAGCGACCACCTCCTTCCCGGGATGCCCTCCACAAGGACTGCTGCTCGCAGCTGTTATTTCTCTTCCCACAACTGCTCAACGCGTTACCAAGTATAAACGTGAATTTAAGCCCTTTTCCCTTTAAACACAGTGGGGCATATTTCCTGTACACAGCGTATTTTTTGGTCCCCTAACGATATATTGTTGAGCTCACTCCATATCTGCACCTAAATATCTGTTCTTTTCTTAATGCTACAGAGTATTGCGCTATTTGTCAGTACTGTGACTTATCCAACCAGTCCCCTCCTGACGGACATTCCGGCTGTTCCCGGCCTTCCCCTACCTCACACGGCCCCGTAACAAAATCCGTGTGCGTGCGTCTTCACGTGATGCTTCTCTGGAGCGCACATCTCCACAAGGAGAATTTCTGCCAAAGGGCTGACACGTGTAAAATTTTGACGGAGTCGAGCAAAGTGCTCTTAACAAAAGGAGCATCAGTGTGTACTCGAGTCCACCATTTTGGAACAGAATGAAGCTTCGCTAAAAATGTTCACCTTAGCATCTCAATATGCCTAAACTGGATTGTAAATCGCGGGAAACCCAGAGTAGGGGGAGTGGGAGGAGGACTGGTAGATAGTAACAAAAAGGAAAACAACAATTCAAGAGCTCATAGAATACAAACCAAAGGAAGACGGAGGAGCAGATGTGGAGAAGAGCACCTCGGTCCTAGACACACAAACGGTACTAAGGGGCCGGGGAGGAGGAAGTCCAGAAGCTAGCAAAAAAACGTCCAGAACACATGGTGATTTTCAGGTTACTTCAAAAAGGTTTTTCCAGTAATCACATGAAGTATAGATGTGCTTCAAAGAATAAAGATGGCCACTTATTACTAGTGCAATAATCCACAGTGAGATGACGAGAACTTGAACCTCGTAACATCCTGTAATATCTAGGTCAGAATAAACTTCTTGCTCCTTTTTTCCCCCTCCTTTGGAAACTCCCATCATCAGTTCCAAGGACTAACAGAGAAAAGAAGAGGTCCTGGCATAAAAGACACTGTAGGGGGAGGGGAGAAGGATGGCATCACCGCCACAGAGAAAATGCCCCATGGCCACACAGGGATGCCGGTCAAGTGAAATCATTACTCTGATCAAGAAACAGCATGCTATTGACCTCCCCAGCTTTAGTCTGTGGATAAATAAATGTAAAATATCCTTTCCAAAAGGAAAGCAATATAGAGCTATAAAATATCCACTTCAGAATGGCACAATCACCCCCTTCCCTTCTCTGAATGCCCTAATGGAAAGGTTATTAACAAAGACAGCTGACATTTGCAGGCAGGGCTCTGTTCATGGTCCACCTTTAGGATAGTCCCATGAGATAGTCCCTAGCATCATCTTGTTTTTTTTACCACGAGGAAGCAAAAGCTTAAATGATGTGCACGGCTGTCTAAGCACTGCTAGTAGCTCAGTGTGATGGACAAATCTTCAATTCTATCCTAACTACTTTGGAGACCACTGGAAGCCTCAAGCACCATTATATAACACAGATTTAATGTAATTTTTACCTTCTGAAAGGTATTACCCTATTTTCCATATATTCTCCTAAATTCCCCTTTCAGAAATTATGAATCTTGCATATTTTATACATGAGATATTTCCAAAATATTCAATTACAATGTTGTGAATCAATAAGAAATACTAACATTTAAAACTCCCAAAAATTTGAATATAAAACTACTCTCTCAACCATTCATTATCACTGAATAGTTATTTAAAGTCCACAGGCTGACAGAAAGCAACATAAAGAGACCCAGCCTTCTCAGATTATGTTCATTTAAGGCTCCCCTGCTGGTTCTGCTTCTTCTGTCCGGCCCTTGAAAACTGGCGTCCCTCAGATCTTTACCCCAAAGTTCCATCCACTCTGATCCCTAGATGGTGACGATTCCCAAATCTCCGTTTCAAGTCCCACATATTTTAACTACACTATAAACATCTCCACTTAAGGGTAAAGTCCCTTACATATATCATGCCAGAGAGCGACCCTCCTCCCCCCCTCCTCCCAGCTGTTCCTCCTCCTCCGGCCTGCCACCTGGTCAAGGGCCTCCCCCTCCACAGGGGACTTCTCAAGAGCTTTTCTTCTTTCACCATTCGTACACTTCTGACACATCCCCACACTCCGCATCACTGTCAAGTCCACCTTCTTTTGTCTTTTCCCCAACTGCCAGGCCTCTACTTGGGCCGTTCTTCACAACAACCTCTCGCTACCATGTCACCAGACATGACCTGCTATAATACAAACGGTCACAGCGCCCTACTGCTTGGAAAGGGCCTCCTTCTGGGGTGCCTGGGTGGCTCGGTTGGTTGAGCATCCAACTCTTGGTTTCAGCTCAGGTCCTGATCTCGGGGTCATGGGATCCAGCCCTGCGTTGGGCTCTGTGCTTCAGCGGGGACTCTGCTCGAGATTCTCTCCCTCTACCCCACCCCTTGCTCCCATTCCTGCTTATATTCTCTCTCTCTGAAACAAACAAATAAATCTAAAAACAAAACAAAACAAAAAAACCAAGTCCTCCTCCTCAGTGCCTACAGAACGAAATCCACGGTCCGGTTTGGCACTGAGGAGCCGGGCAAACATCTGCCAGCCACCACCCCGGCTTCATCCCAGCCTTCCCCAGGGCCCACTGCAAGTCTGCATGTCAGCCTGTCGACTGCTCCTGAGCTCCTGCGGTGCCACGCACCTACAGGTGCAGCTCTCTCGGTCGGTCTTGGTCCTCTGTGGATGCCTTTCCTTCTGTGTCTGCAAGATCCGGCTAAACATTAACTCCACCATGCCCCCAAACAACTACACCATACTGACTTCAGATGTACTCTTCTTACAGAATTTACAATGCTGGGGCGCCTGGGTGGCTCAGTCGGTTAAGCATCTGACTCTTGATTTCGGCTCAGATCATGATCTCAGGGTCATGAGATCGAGTTGCGACCCTCTGTGTTGAACATGGAGCCTGTTTAAGATTCTTCCTCGCCCTCTCCCTCTGCCCCTCCCCCCCAACCCCTGCGCACCCTCTCAAAATAAATAAATATTTTTTTAAAAAAAATTTATAATGCTGTATTTCAGCTATTTGTTTGTGTATCTCCTGAATTGGACTCTTAACTTCCTCTTGGGCTCCCAGTGCCAAGCACGGACAGGTACTCAATAAGAGGCTGGTGAATGATTGACTGAATGGCTCTGAAAAGCTTACACTTAGAATTAGACACAGCAATACAAAAATAAATGTAGGAGGACAAATACATAAAACTTAACAAAACTTGGGCTCACGTCCAGGAATATTTATCATGTTAACAGCTACACTGCCTGGTAGCAATGTGCTACAAAACACATTTTGCTCTTTGTTACTGGCAATCTTGAATGTAGTAAAAAAATAATAATAAAAATTGAGAGAGGGAGAAAGACTATGGCAAGCATCAGTGATGCCATCAAAAAAGAAAGAAAAATCAAGACATTCTATGCCTCCTAATGAACAAACCAGCAATGAAATACTCTTGCCAAAAAAAAAAAAAAAAGGCAATGAGTTTGATAAAGCCTGTATATCTAACTACCAATTTATAGGAAATACAAAGGACTGAAGAACACACTAAACCATAGCAAATCAATCAGCAAATCTCAAACTGTGGGAATCTCTACTAGACAAATGAGCTACTTTCTTCAACAAATAAGTTGCAATAGTAAAAAGAAAAGGAGAGGAAAGAGAGAGATGGAGACAGAGGGAAATCCTAGAGATAAGAAGGTATCAACCAATTCTAAGACCGGACTTTACTTGGATCTTGATTCAAACTATCTTACAACGTAAATAAAATATTTATTCCATTTATTTGGATAATTGGTGAAAACTTATGTTTTAAATGTGATAACTGTATTATGTTTATGTTTATTTTTTAAAGCCCTCTATCTTTTAGAGACATATAGTGAAATACTGACAGATTAAAGGATATGATGTCTGGGACTACTTCAAAATAATATTGAGGGTGGGGGTTGGGAGGTGAGCGAAGAAAGTGTAGATGCAACAAGACTGGCCCTACAACTACTGAAAGCTGAGTGACGGGTGCACAGGGCTTCTGTCTACTTCTGTTTATGTTTGAAATTTTCCATTTAAATGAAAATAAAGTTAACCGTATTAAAGACAAATTCAGAAATCCAGAGGGGGCTAAGTGCAGCTCTCACCTGGAAGACTACAGGAACGTCCTAATTGGTTCCTTTGCCATCAATCCCCTTTCCCCCAAGAAAACCTACTAAACATAGATCATTTAATCTTCCAGTTCCTTAAACTGCCCCCTACACCATTTTATCTTTAACATGTATGCTGTACTACTTAATCCTAACACTTAGCTGTCTTTTTTTTAATCCTTCCATAATTCCGACCAAATTAACCTTGCCAGTGTCATTTTTCCTATCTGTCCCAATTGCTGACTCAGCGATCCTTTCTCAATCTCATTCCTTGATCAAGCTGTCCTGACCTCAGCTCCAGCCACCTCCTTGCCTAAATCTGACACTCTTACCCTTATCTTGGTCTAGGCTCTTAAAGGTCTTGTTTCCTCTTTCACTGACTCCAAGAAGCCTTTTCCAACCACAAATCTCTCAAAAGTTCATGAAACTTTGAGTCAAAGAAACCCAAGATCAAATTCCAACTTCTAGATTATTCCCTAGCTGTGTGACAGTGAACAAAATTTTCAGTTCGGTTTCCTATCTAGAAACCGTATTTGATTGAGTTAGCCTGGGAAGACTAAGGGTACAATGAACGTGCCCTTGACTCCCGGCGCTCATGTATATTAGGTGTGCAGTGCTCAGGGACCAGGAGCACAGTGGGTGTTTTACATCCGTCCTAATTACTATCTGTTTAAGATACTGGTAAATCATTTTAATTCTTCTAAGTCCATATCAATACGTTCCCCTGTATCTTCCTTTAAGCCCTTGTTCCAAAACTCTTTTACAGCAGATTTTAAAAATCACATGACCAAGGCTCAAATGGTTTTTTACTGCTACTGATTCCAAAGGCAGCTTCTCAGCTTATGTTAAAGCCAAATTCCCTGGAATTCACTGTATATACTGACGGAGTATAGATTTGGCTAGATTCAGAACACTGCCAATTTTCTACCAATTCACAGGCATAATTATTTACAAAATTTAAAACTTTTAAAAACCATTCTAGAAAAAGGACAGGCTTGGACAAGCTACTTTAGATTTCCTTACTGCTTTGTCTCATTAATACTGCCGGCAGATCCAACACTACAGTTGTAGCCTGCCGTTAACGAGAACGTCACCACAGCGGAGACGTACCAGTATCCGTGAGGCTGCAGCAGTCCCCGGGCCTGCAGGAAAGGTGAACTCGGAATGGACTGGAGAAGAGAGAGAACACCTCCACCACGAGGGGCTGTCTCTCCGACTCTAATCAAGTTCGAATCCTGGAGGCTACTCCTCTGGCACTCACGACTTAAGAAAAGCTTCTTGTTTTCTCTCAGTTTTTCCAAGAACTTCCTCCTAAACTAACAGTGGACCCAGAATGAAAAGGGAAATGTGTCTAAAATTACATTTCCTAAAATACCAAAGAGAAGTATGAAGATACTCAAAAGCTAAGGACTAAAATCATTAAGATTTTTAACAGATCCATTTATTTTAATAAAATCACAAAGCTAAAAGAGCCACAGTTAATGTCCAGTTATGCTTTTTGTAATACACACACACACACACAGAATAAAAAAGAACCCTGGCTCTATAACTTACTAAAGAATGACTTTCCTCATCCACGAAACCAAAATGTAAGGACTTATCTCTAAGAGTTGTTATTAATGATTAAAGAAGAGACTACCTTGAAGCAATTAGCACTGTGCCTGGCACACTGAAGGGTCAATAAATGTTAGCAATTATTATGTATATTCTTTAAAACCACATTTAAGGATGAGAATCAAAATCTCCCTTGAACCACTGGGGCTTTACCTGCGGCAATCCTGCTGATGGTGATGATGGCAACGGCAGCTAATGATTATGCAACATTTTCTATTTGCCACACACTACACACTAAGTGCTTCCTTCATTGTAAGAAAAGTCTTTTTGTCTGAACTGAACCCCATGGAACAGGTACTATTTTACCGAGGAAGAAACTGAGGCACAGTTTCTTGAATAACTTACCCGGGCCACTAAGCTGGCAAGTGGCCCAGTTGGGATGGGAACCAAATATATTCATTCCCCAGAGTCCTCACATTTAATGACCTTCCGGCTCCACTTCCTACTGGACAAGGGTTATTTTCTGGACTCTACCCCACAGCTGATAAATCTCAACCTGAGGCTGGGGTTCAGGAATCTAAATTTGTAATAAACTTCCCAAACTGGCCTGTAAAGTAAGAATTGTTGACTAACGACAATATAGTATTTTCACTGAAGTTTGATAAGAATCTCAACGACGTGGGGCTTTGGGGCATGATGCCATTACCTAGTATCTACAGTGGAACATTCCGCTGCGTCGTGAACAAGAGCTAGTTTAGCATCCCTTCGTGGTTGTAAAACAGGCAGACCTAGCCTACTGATGTCGGGAATGGCCCTACTTGTCTTACGGTGGTTGCAGTAATGGCTCAATAGGGTCACCGTCCACTCTGAAAAGAAGTAACACTGGCGCTGGCATCTCACATTCTCCGATGGCTGACTTACTGCCAAACCCCAAACCCCTTCCTCCCCAGACCAGAGAGCTGACACCCCAGGCACACGAGCCACACCTAGACACTTGACACTGTAACTCACATTTAGGGCCTGAATTCTCAACCTGGAAGGAAAGAGATCTGAAAACTCTCCTGAAATTAAAGCAAATTGTAAGTGGTGCATATATTTTTCTGGGAAGAGGATCCCCCAGCATTCATCAGATTCTTAAGGACCCCCCCAAAAAACGAAAGGGTAAAAACGAACTGGGATAATAATATCAAAAATGGGACTCACCAGACTTGAGAACATAATTTCAGAAAGATTTAAAACCAGATTAGCTACAATCTTTATCTGAATAAGTAAAATAAAAATATAATTACTAAAAAATTCCCAAATACAGTTAGTGTCCAAATTGTATATGCAATAAAAGCTCAGGATGCCTGAGTAACTCCAGTCTAAAAAGTTATCTAAACAGGACACCTTGCAATACTACACATACGCTTTAATTAAAGGAATAGCATGAGGGACGCAAGTGGCATGAGAGCAACCTGCTGAAACAGAATTTATGAAACCCATATGCTGTATAAACAGGTAGAGAGCTTGTGTTTGCCAAGGAGAGAAATAAGGTGCCAGAAAGATCCTGCCTCAAGCCTGTCTGGCCAACTCATCCCTAAAGCTATACAGGGGATCACTTTTAAAAAGTTGACTTCTCCATGAAATGCCTTTGGAGTAAAAGCTAAAACTACCAAAGGAAAAAAAAGAAGGCTAGAAAAAAACCAAAAAGTAACCAAAAAAACATAACAAAAGACAATAAAAGCCAGCTAGAGAAGGCTCTGTGGCCGTGGTTTTGCGTTGTACCAGTAACACTTTCAAAATTGAAGAAGCGAAAAGGATTCTGTTTTTGTTTTTTTTTTTTGTTTTTTGTTTTTTTTTTTTTACCATGAGCATATATGACTTTCAAAACCTTTAAAAAGAAGTTAAAATGAACCATTTGGTCTATGAAATTAATTCTCTCTTTCCCCATTCCAGTTGTCATTTTCACAGTATAGACTATGAGGGGGAAAAATACTTAAGAGAAGTCAGCATCCACTTCCTATCACCTTTTCTGATCTTCAGTGAAAGTAAACAGGCCACAGACACTCCTTCTCTAAGAAATAACAGAATCATCTGAATTTTTCAGAGATTCCCTTATAGTTTTTAAAATTATCTATATTACAGTTAAGTGTTGTTATGAGTACAGGAAATTTTTACCTTTAAAAAGTCAATTAAATTTCTATGTGGGGAAAGAAAGAAAAAGAAGACTCCAGAAATTTAGGATTACCATCAATTACCTTGAAATTAAAGTAAAATTTATTAAAGCAAAATTTATTTCTTTAGTCTTTTTACATTAAAATGAACACCTCAAATTTCCAAGGACATTCTGAAAATAATCCTCCCACTGCTCTTCTGCAGGGGAAGTGAAGGTTGAAAACCACTGCTCTAAAGCGTAGACGGTACTCCGAGTACTTGCCAAGTGGTAAAATAGTGGGGGCCAGGCTCCTGGGGTCTCCTGCTGTGCAGGATATTAACCACTGGGTTGGAGAATCCTGGGGTCTCAGGAGAGAGAGGGAATACCCTCTGAGTGTGCTAGGCCAGGGACCATTCCCGAATCACTCTGAACTACTGAGTTTACACAGCCGTTTTCCCAGGATGATTCTGGGTCCGCAGTAACAGCAGCATCACGTGGAAACTGGTCAGAAATTTAGAAGCCCAAAACTCTGGGAACAGGGTTCAACACCATCTGTGTTTTAACAAGCCGTTCTGGGTGATTCCAATGCACGCTGAAGTTTAAAAACCACTGGGTTAACAAATGGAAAGCCTCACACCAATGGCCTTAAGGCAAGAATATCAGCCTACCTCTGGAGCAAAATACATCCCTATTATATATAAACAGTAATAAAGGAGACAGTAAACCCTTAGATTAAAGTAGAACTGGGATCAAACCCAAGCCCCACCACATTCAGGGAAAACTTGCCGTATGACCGCTCAGGGTTATTAATAATAAATGAAATAATATCCGTGGGCCATGCTAAAGTGAAAGACTGGAAAGCACTGATTAGTATTTCTGTGCTCCAGAGGCATGGAAACACTAGAATGCATCAGAATTGCCTATAAAATTAAATGTAGATTCCCAGGTTCCCCCAAAAAGAACAGTTTTAAAGAGAATTTAGTTGCCCAAATACCCCAGGTGATTTTGATGCAGATAATCCCCGTTTTTCACTGTAGAAACTGTGGCTGTACAAAGGTGGATCTTGCCCACGCTAGCAAATTCTTAAAAGTAACCCCATTATTTCAACATCTGCAGATATCATCTTCTGGAACACAATACATAGAGAGCCTATTACTCTAAGAATTTTTTAAATCAAAGAAACTGATGAAGGAAGAACTTTAATGTCATATATAAGTTATGTTTTACCTTCTTTTCCATACTTTAACAAATTGAATGAGCAATGAAACACAAAAAGGCAGTTGAGAGTAGGGGGCGGGGGGGACAGGAAAAAGAAATTCCACAGTCTCCCTTGTATCAGAATGTAAATTCAAGGAAAGTTGACTGTATGAAAACTATAATGAGCAGGGCACCTGGGTGGTTCAGTTGGTTAAGCACCTGCCTTCGGCTCAGGTAATGATCCCAGGGTCCTAGGATTAAGCCCCATGTCGGGCTCCCTGCTCATTAGGGGATCTGCTTCTTCCTCTCCCTCTGCCTCTCCCCAATGCTCATGCTCTTTCTCAAATAAATAAATAAAAATCTTACAAACAGCAATAGCAACAACAACAACAACAACAAAAGAGGTGCCTGGGTGGCTCAGTCGGTTAAGAGTTCAACTCTTGATTTAGGTTCAGGTCACGATCTCTGGGTCATGAGATCGAGCCCTGCATAGGGCTCCATGCTTGGTGTGGAGACTACTTAAGATTCTCTCTCTCCCTCTCCCCTGCCCCTCCCTGCTCCTCTCCCTCTCTAAAAATAAATAGATTAAAAAATAAAATAAAATAAAATAAAAACAACAATACCACATACACGTCAAATGACATTCTAACATTCTCAAAATGTTCTCGTTCATTCTTCAGATTTTTCTATTTACTTATTTAAAAAGCTTTCAGGATTATATCAAGACCCAAAACACACACACAAACACATACACACAAAACTGACCATTATATATGAACTGATACTATTAAGGCAACAAATTATATCTATACTCAAAATTAGTGCTTTTAATATACTGCTCTGTCTCCCAAGGGAGAAAAAAAAATAGCAAGGAGAGGAAAGTCATTACTTTCTCATGCCTGTCCTCCTTATCTCTGGTCACTCCAGCCAAGAGCCCACCTTGCAGGCTGCTGGCTCTACAGACTGTCACGCCACCTGCGAGCTCCCAGGAGAGGCTCCAACATGAGTCCTAAAAGCAGGTAAATAGTTACCCAACTCAACAATCAGAAATCAGTCTAAGAGTGGGCCTTGCTCAGACCTGAAAGTAACTTAAAAGTTTTCTCCTTAGATGCTCACAAGCTCTTTAAAATTAAAAGAAATTCCCCCTAGCAACGGTTCAAAGACTAAGACAATTGCAAACAGGGTAAGCAAGAAAAAAGGAGGAGATTCAAAATCCAAACATAACCCAAGGCTGCAGTAGTAATCTCCTTTAAAACAAAGAATAATTTTTATCAACCTACATTCCAATAGTTTTTACTATCAAGTTAATTAATAGATTCCTGTGTTAATATCTAAACATTAAGCAATTAATGGCAACAAACTATAAATGTCCTTCTCTTTGTTTTTATAACAAAATCTTATAAAACAAATGATATGAGGACTTCAGTGATTTAATACAGGCTTTCTATGATTTTCCCCAATAGCTGTAGAATAAGGAGGAGCTTATAAATTAACATTGTGTCACAGAAGTAATAAGAAACATAGATTAAATAATTAAATAACAATAATAATAAGGAAATATTTATGCCACAATGGATCATCACCAATATTCCTAATGAAACTTTGGAACTCCTTTAAGTGACTTATTTCAGTGGCAAGTTATTAATCCTCAAGTATTTTATACTCATACTTGAATGCTATCTCCCCATCTTTCCAAAATGATTCCCATTTGCTAAATACTTTTAAGTTTACTGTATCTCCTTTTGAAAACTGCTCACCATGAAGATGTCTAAATAAAGTGGCATTTTAGGGGCACGTGGGTGGCTCAGTCATTAAGCGTCTGCCTTCGGCTCAGGTCATGATGCCAGCGTTCTGGGATCGAGCCCTGCATCGGGCTCCCTGCTCAGCGGGAAGTCTGCTTCTCTCTCCCACTCTCCCTGCTTGTGTTCCCTCTCTCACTGCCTCTCTCTCTGTCAAATAAATAAATAAAATCTTAAAAAATAAAATAAAGTGGCATTTTATTTATTATTTTTTAAAGATTTTTTTAAATTTTTTCATTTGAGAGAGAGAGAGAGCGCACAAGCAGGGGGAGCAGCAGGCAGAGGGAGAGGGAGAAGCAGACTCCCCGCTGAGCAGGGAGCCCTGCATGACCCAGGGTTTGATCCCAGGACCCTGGGATCATGACCTGAGCCAAAGGCAGACACTTAACTGACTGAGCCACCCAGGTGTCCCTAAAGTGCAGTTTAGAAAATATAATTCAAATACTTGTGTCCACCTCCTCATATCAAAGTAGACTTAGACTTCCATTTGGTTCGACTATGAAGTAATGCACTGTTACAAGTTAACTGCTCAGCTTGTACTATTTTCTGCTTAAAGAAATCATTGAATAATCTTTTATTTCATTTTTAATCACTGAGGGAAAGCAATGTAAGTAACCAGTCATGTTCTAAATGACCCTGACAACTTTTTTTTAAGATTTCATTTATTTATTTGAGAGCACGACAGAGATAGTGAGCTGGGAAAAGAGTGAGAAGCAGGCTTCCCACTTGAGCAGGGAGTCCGGTGTGGGGCTCGATCCCAGGACCCGGATCATGACCTGAGCTGAAGGCTGACGCTTAACTGACTGGGTCACCCAGGTGCCCCTGACCTTGACTACTTTAACCAAACTTCAAGTCTTACTTAGTTCCATTCATGGTTGAACATTACCTCCATTCTCACTAACAAAGAATCAGTCCTACCCTCAGGATCATTTCTTCTTCTCTCACAAGCAACTCTTAACTCATCCTTCAAAACTTCCTCTGAGGTACTTTTACCAACATCCAGTCATGCTCAAAAACATACCTCTGCCACCATACTGTCATTATCTTGCCATGTCAACCCTTCCACTTTACCAGAAGTCCCTTCAGGTCAGAAACATTTTGATTAATCACCGAATTCCCAACATACAAAGCATTTTCAATCACAAAGGCATTCAATAAATGGTTTATGTTTTCTTTTCCTAACCATTCTGTCTTCTTCAATTTTCCCAATAAACAAAGGTTAAAAAAAATTAAAAAGATAAATTTGGGGGTGCCTGGGTGGCTCAGTCAGTTAAGCATCTGCCTTTGGCTCAAGTCATGATCTCAGGATCCTGGGATCAAGCCCCACTGTGGGCTCTCTGCCTAGCGGGAAGCCTGCTTCTCCCTCTCAATCTCCCTCTGTGCTCTCCCTCTCTCTCTCTCTCAAATAAATAACATCTTTAAAAAAATAATAAGTAAAAAGATAAAGTTGTATTTTGAGAAGTATGCATTCATAATGGTCAATAGTTCTCTCAAGTATCAGAGAAGTCTATCACCTAGAAGAAAAGCTATACCTAAAACGTGTAGTTTGAAATTCTCTCACTGCTTTACACTTGGGTTTTTAAAAAGATTCATCCTGATATATTCTCTTGAAATAAACTGGAACTTATTTTGAATGGAGTACCTCCTACAAATCTTCTCTAAAGAAAGAAAGATTTTTCTGGCGATGCAAACAACAGTGTAGTTTAAAGCCATGAAAACAGAGAGGAGATTCTGGCTACCAACTGTCACAGTCCTAGAGGTGGAGCTGAGTCAGCAGAAGACCACTGTCAAAGAAACGCGTCCTGACAGTCAGGCTGGTTTCCATACCACATGACTACTCGCAGGTTACCGGATTCTTGGCACACTCCCTTCGACACCTAACAAGTGCATCCATTAGGAGGCAGTGGGTGAAAGGTCCAGGAGAATCTGTACCACAAGGGACAACAAGACCTCTCTCTTCAGCATCTCACAAGACTGGATTTGAATAGAACAGGAAGTAGAGATAAAAGGACAAGATTATGAGTCTTCAGGAAGAAGGGGAGAGAGAAAGGTAATGAGAGTTTGTTAAGAGGCAACAGTGAACCAGGAAATAGACCCCACATAATACTTCCCAACCCAAAACTGAGGAAATGGAAGGCAAATGGAACCTTTGAAACAAAACAAAAAACAAAGAAGTGAAAACTTTTGGCATTAAAGGTTTTCCCTACTACACAAAAATATCAAATCTTAGGTAAAGCAGTTTGAGGAAGTAAGCAGGGGTGCAAAAACACTCTAATATGGAAGCAACTTCTTCAAATAGCTGGGTTTTTTTTTTTAAGCCTTAAAAGTTAATATTCTTTTTAAGAAGGAAGCATCAGAGGGTTGAGTAAATACACTGTCTGCCAAATGGACAGTGGATTTCACTGTTACATTGGTCATTCTCTCTTGGTCTACAACAGGAAGAATCAATCAGGCCTATTCTTACTTTGTAGTTCTATTTCTGACCTCCTAAAATAGCAGAGGAAAGAAACAAATGGTAATGAAAGCAAATAATAAGACTCTGTGATAATTTTGGAGCCTCTGAGTCAAAGGTAAATAAAAAAATTAACAAATGTCCAACTGTGTACTTCTTGCTGATGAGATCAAATTTCTATTATCTATTCAATCTATGACCACAGTAACACATCAGGCAGGTTCTATATCTAGTTCAAAATTCTGTGAGGTCTCCTTAACATTGCTGGGGTTCAAAAAAAATAACTATGTAGAATCCTTACTAGAGATAAATACCACTGGAAAAATAAATATGAAAATGAATATACAAGAGCTGGTAGGAGGTATCATTTCTTAACACCTTCTGGAAAGGAATTTGGTAAAACACCAAGTCTTTAAAATGTGCCTGTTATTTTACCCAGAAATTCCATTTGTGGAGTTTACAAGTAAAAACTTGTGCAAGTGTGCACACACATACACGCACACGTGAAGCACAAAGCAGTCACCTATAAAATGCTCAGTACAGCACTGTCTGCAATATCAAAGCACTTTCAAAGTCTAAATACTTGGCAGTAAATGTTTATTTTCTTCAACACTGTAAAGTCTACTTACTATGTACTAGTAAATAAAAAATACTTTTGAGTGATTAAGTCAACATGTATATCATGTGCTTCTACTTTGTGCTAGTTACTGGGGACACAGCGATGACAAAACCAAGTCCTTCCGCTCATAATGCTTATATCCTAGTGGGGGAGCCACTGAAAAGGGCAGTAACACGTTACCTAGAGATTGGGGCCACGGAGAAAAGGAAAACATGGTCAAGTAAAAAGGAGCGCGGGGAGAAAGGGGGGTTGCTCTGTTTTACACGGAGTGGCCAGGGAAGGGGGCTTGCCTGATGAGGTATCATTTGAGTAAAGACCTCAAAGAAGTTAAGTCTTCCTTGGAAGAGTTCCAAGGAAAAGCCCTGTAGCAATCTGGGAGAAGAGCCTTCCAGGCAGAGCAAACAATAAGTAAAAATGCCTTGAGATGAGCACCACAAGATGACCAGTGTGAAAGAAGGCAGGAGGGGACCGGGGAGGGTACGCCACCAGGTGGGGCACCAGCCACCATAAAGCATCTCTCTGGCTGCTGCATCCTGTAGTAAACAAGGGCGCTGAAAGGTGGGGACCAGTTAGGAGCTCCTGGAACACTTCGAGTAAGACATCATGATGCCTTGGACCAAAGTGGTAGCAATAAAACTAGTGAGATCTACTTAGATGATGAACATGTTTCAAAGGTAAAATGAGTTTGAAAGAAAAAGATTCAAGGAAGATTTCAAAGTTTCTGACCAAAGTGTTATGGAGGATTTGCGAGAGGGAAATACAGAAGAGCATGTTTGTGGAAGAAGTGAGTCCTGAGTTTGCTTTGGCTATACGGAGTTTCAAAAGCCTGTTAGAACATTCATCACGAGATGCCAAGTAGCAGCTGGGCATACAGTTACAGAATGGAGGAGAGGGGTCCAGGCTGCAGAAATGTATTTGAAAGGTTTAACCTCTAGATGATATTCAAAGCCATAAGGTTGAATGAGATCACACAGGTAAAGTGTGTAAAGACAACAGAAGAGGCTCCAACACTGAGCCCTGACCACAGACCAACCTTTGAAGGTCAGGGAGACAAAGAAAAACCAGCAAAGGAGAGCAGAGTGGCCAGCAAGGTAAAAAGAAAGGCAGGAGAGAGTGGTGTCCCAGGAAACAAGAAAGTGCTCCAAGAAGGAAGATACTACCACCTGCATCAAGTGCTCCCACAGGTGCAATATGGAAACATGACAGCTGCTGATTGGACCACATAACAGATAAGACACTGGCAGCTTTGAAAAGAGCTGATTCAGCAGAGTGGTCAAAATAAAAGCCTATCTGGAGTCAGCTCAAGGGTAACAGCAAATGACGACGGTGAATGAAGAGAGAAATAGGTTGCTGTTGGTTTGGGTCAAGAAAGGTGGGTTGTGGGGCACCTGGGTGGCTCAGTCAGCTAAGCATCTGCCTTAGGCTCAGGTCATGATCCCAGCGTCGGACTGAGCCCTCCATCGGGCTCCCTGCTCATCGCGGAGTCTGCTTCTCCCTCTCCCTCTGCCCCTCCCCCCTGCTCATCTGCTCATGCGCTCTCCCTTACTCTCTCTCTCAAATAAATAAATAAAATCTTAAAAAAAAAAAAAAGAAAAAGAAAAAGCTGGGTTTTTTTTGTTGTTGTTTTGTTTTTGTTTTTGGTTACTCCCATTAGAACTCCACAATGCACGGCATGGTACGCGCACAGGATCCTGAGGTTTCAACCAGAGTATACCAGAAGGCAC
Organism: Ursus americanus; assembly: GCF_024610735.1. Lineage (NCBI taxonomy): Eukaryota > Metazoa > Chordata > Mammalia > Carnivora > Ursidae > Ursus > Ursus americanus. Next base: position 65,953,440 of record NC_142137.1, on the reverse strand, counting down.
AGCGTATGTGCAGACACAGGTTGGTTGGTATGTTAAGTTCTCCCAACTGCTTGCACTTCTTTGATGAAATAGGAAACAACATCACCAGCTTAAAGAGTGGAGAGGTGAAGACAGACGGGAATGTGAACTAGCTCTAGGGCAAGTGGAGGTCTGGCGTGTGGGTCTGCTGGGGTCAGCTGAGGTCAGCGGTCAGGAACTTAAAGAAGTTAGAGTCTTCCCTCCGTCCTTCCTTACCCCAGTCCTCTGGAGTGGACACAGAGATGGTTCTCATCAGAGTTGCTGAAGTTGGTTTGTAAGACCGGGAGGGGACAGAACAATATAGTAAGAGTCTACACAGACAAGTAATGAGAATGATGGATGAGGAATTCTCGCTGGGTTAGGAGGAAAGGGATGACATGAGGGCTGTGAGAAACGGTAAAAATGAGAAAGGATCGGGGTGCCTGGGTAGCGCAGTCAGTTCAGTGTCTGCCTTTGGCTCAGGTCATGAGCCCAGGGTCCTGGGATCAAGCCCGCATCAGCTCCCTGCTCAGACGGGAGTCTGCTTCTCCCTCTTCCCCTGCCTCTCCCCTCCGTTCATTCTCTCTCTCTCTCAAATAAATATTTTTTTTAAAAAAATGAGAAAGGATCAATTGAACTATATGTCTCCCTATGAACGGAGCCACCATTTTAGACGTTTTTGCTCAGCAGAGACACGTTCAGAATATCTGACCTGCTGTACTGCTGAAACGGGTCGTTCCTTTTGTCATTGATTAGCATCCTTTACACAGAATTTTAAAATATTATTCACATTACATGTTAATTGCAGTTAATTTCAAAGAAACACATAGGGTCCAAAAAAAAAAAAAAACTGTAGTAATTTAGACAACATTCTTACTGATTCCTACTGGGTGTGTGTGTACCTTATTCACAAATTTACGGTATCTCCACACCTTGGGCTAACTTACCTTTTCTGTTAAACAACTCCGTGAACATGTTATTAAAAATGTTCTGTACTGGGCGTCTGGGTGGCTCAGTCGGTTGAGCGTCTGCCTTCGGCTCAGGTAATGGTCTTGGAGTTCTAGGATCCAGCTCCTCATCAGGCTCCCTGCTCAGCGAGAAGCCTGCTTCTGCTTCTCCCTCTCCCTTTGCCCCTCCCTACCTCATGTTCTCTCTCTCTCTCAAATAAAGAAATAAAATCATTTTTAAAAAAGTCCTATATTTTCATTTTATATAATTACTGTTGTATGGTATTAGATCCCATGGATTCAAACCCTGCTCACGATTTCAAATTGTTCATGCAATGTACCTATATTCCTCATTTGCACAGCGACTTCACAATTATTACACAAAATCACACAAAAAGCTAATTATTTGTCTGAGCCTAGAACTCTGTTTTGCATGTAAAAACAAACTACTCTTAAATTAACAAATTACTCTTAAAATAATTTTATTACATACTGAATTTTCCAGGAATAAAACTACCATGTATATTGAGGAAAAATTATCCTTTGTTTTGTTCAGACTTCGACCAGGAGTTGCTCACCATCTTAAAAGATGAATCACCACTGACAACCCTGCTTAAGATATCGGAGTTGCTAAAACACTCATTTTGTAGTTGCCAAGTTCAGTGATCTCACACGCACATGCAAGTGCCTATTTCACAAGTCTTCCAATATAATTATGCCTCAGCATTTAATTAATATGACAGTTTATCCATATAAAGTTAGTGCATTATTCTGCCTTGTTTGAAATTTTGTGTAGGTAACATATCTACAAATTTGGTGTAGATCACGTATTAAATATGAATTTTATTTCCAAAGAATAAAGGAGGCATTAGAAAAGTTTCATTATAAAATGAGAATGTACTGTCTGTATGTTATAAGCTATTCTATTACATGCCTATTATCATTTTAAACTGTGTAAAGGATATCAAATAAAGAGCTAGAAAATATAAGAGGACCAGTTCTAGCCATGTGGCAGATTAGATACTTAAAATGTATTTAAATTGATTTAAATATCTAAAATACTGGATGAAATGATATTTTAAATGGATCACAGACTTGGCATGAATGTGAGTGAAACCAAAAGCACACAGAAAGTAAACCAAGAACACAGAAAGTAGGAGCAATACGATAGAGGCTGCCTTGCTATAGATGTTAACTTTACACTGGAGGACTATACAGGGAAAAGGAAAAGTCCAGGGCCTGCCAAAAGGGACTAAATATGAGACCATACATCTCAAATAAATTAGAGACTCAGAAGGGCTATACCCATCATATGAGAACATGAAAACCCACTAAAGAGAACAGAGAAATACCTGTCTTGAACTTGATACTGAGAGGTAGGAAGAATTTGAAAATGGCTCCACTGAGAATTAGCAACCACAAGCTAACCTTCATCAGGGTTTCTGGTCAAAATTAACACTTAATGGTGTGGTCTGCAAAAACCTCAAGAAGATAATTCTATTGAAAGTGGTCCCAGAAGCCATCATCACCCGAACCCACTGATCAATCTTGACATCACTACAGTGGAACAACAAAACATTATGTTTATCCTGATGTAATACGCTCACAGCATCACCTATGAAGTGTTCACACCATGTCAGTCAGTAATGATATGTCACAAACTGCCCAACACTTAGTGGCCTAAAGCATGTGTTATACTCCTCGAGTCTGTTGCTGAGCGATCTGGACAGAGCACAAAGGAAGAGGCGTGTCTTCATCACAATGTCTCCACACACTCAGCTGGAAGACAGCTAATGGTCACCGGACAGGCAGGCTCGGAGGCTTCCTCACCTCACAGAGAGGTCACCGACCCCTCAGTTGAACAGGAACAATGCCTTACATGTTGGGAACGTGATTTACAACAACCACAAACAAAGCTGTTTATGTTATAGGATTAGAGGGGCTAGATGAACAAATTAAGCCACATCAAGAGAAAAGAACCAAACCAAGCCATTTCACAGGACAGTTGACTCAGTTTTTCAACATGCCAAAGGCTCTAATGCAGATAGGGGAAGAAGGAACTGTTCCAGATAACAAGACTTAAGAACCAAATCAATGTATCATATTTCTTTGAATTCTGCTTGAAGAAAACATACTATAAAGGAATTCTGAGGACAACTGAGGATACCTGTATATACATAGGCTAGTAAATGCAAGGAATTATGGTGGCAGGTGAGTACATCATTCTGTTTATCAGCATAGTAAGAATTATTTTTATAATAAAACTACAAAATAAAACACAAAATGTGGTTCCAGATGATTTGTGTCCAAAGCCAACTGCAAAAACATACATCGATCTTTTGGAGGGAAGAAAACCCAGGACTCAATAAAACTGTCTTCCAAAAAAAAAAAAAGAAGGGAAATAAGAAAATTCTTAGAACTAAAAGAAAACAGAAATGATGCATATCAAAATCTGAGAGATTCAGCCAAAGCAGTAGTGAAGAGGAAATTTTTTAGTCTTCCATTTTGCTCCATGAGACAAACATGTTTCAAATAAGCTAAGCATTCACTTGACTGAAAAAAAGAACGGCAAAATAAACATCAGTAAAATAGAAAGCAAGACATAATCAAAGCAGAACAGAATGTTTTAACTAAACTTTTAAAAAAGAACATGTAACAGGACATAACTAAAGTTGCTTTGGAAAGGTGAACCACTGACACGATCAGTCAAGAATAAAAAAAAAAAGGGTAAAACATTATGAATTAAAATGCCAGAGGCACCTTCATGGCTTAGTCAGTTAAGCATCCAACTTTTGATTTTGGCTCAGGTCATGATCTCAGGGTTTTGAGGTCAAGCCCCGCATTGGGATCTGCGCTCAATGGGAGTCTGCTTGAAATTCGGTCTCTGTCTCTCTCCCTATGCCCCACCCTGTGCTTGTGTTCTCTCTCTCTCTGTCTCTCAAATAAATGAACAAAATCTTTAAAAATAAAATAAAATGCCTTAAACTCTGGATGTTACAGAAATTAATGATGATGTCTATGAACAATGTTAATAAATTTGAAAAGCTGGATGAAATAAATTCCTAATATACAGGAATATATATATGTGTTGTATGGGTATTTAGTTATATATACATATATAAACATACAGATTTATAATTTATATACATAACATATATTTATACATATATATATAAAATCAAAAGACTGACTCGAGAAGAAATTGCTAACTTGAAAACACCTATATTCACAAAGGAAATAAGATCAAAAGTAAAAAAAAACAGGAAAGGGACAGAAGCTAAAAATCAAGGGCTACACATGCCTTTATTTACAGACACTTCAACCATTAAATAAAACAGGTTAATTCCAAACTTTAACATAATCTCTTCCAGTAGATTTAAAAAAGAGACTACTCTCCAATTCCTTTACAAAACTCCATAACAGACACCAAAACCTTACAAAAATAATTACAAGTCACTTTCATTCATGAACACTGATTCAAGAAACCTAAAGAAATGTCAGTAAAACTGAATTCAGTGATGTATAAAAAGATACTATATCATGTCATGTGGCTAGGTTTATTCCAGAAAGCATATTTGATTTAAATCTTTAAAACAAAAAGACACACATAACATACCCCCAACAACAGATTAGAAGAGAAAAACAAAGTGACGATATCAATAGTTATTAAAAAAAAAAAAAAAACAAAAACCCACACACACATAAGATAAAATTTGGCATTCATTCATGAAAAAATCCCTTAGCAAACTAGAAAAGGAGGGGAACTTTTCTGCCCAGTAGTGGGCAGCCACTAAATAAATAAACTTGTTTATACAAGTATACAAACATTATACTTAATGATGAAATGCTGAAAGCCTTCTTTTAAGTCCCAGAGAATACAAGAATAGACAGCCCTGAGGTACCTGGATGGCTCAGTCAGTTAAGTGTCTGCCTTTGGCTCAGGTCATGAGCTCAGGGTCCTGGGATCGAGCCCCACATCGGGCTCTCCGCTCAGCAGGGAGCCTGCTTCTTCTTATCCCTCTGTGCTCACTCTCTCTCTCTCAAACAAATAAATAAAATCTTTAAAAAAAAAAAAAAAAGAATGGATAGCCCTTTCAAACAATGCTTTGGAGAAGCTAATCTATAAAAAAAAAAGAGGGGGTTTGGGGTGAATTTTTTTTAAAAAGCAACTTTTAAAAAAATTGAGAAAACCTAAGAGAATCTATAAAGCATTGGTAGAATTAACAAGAACTTAAAGGGTCACTGAACCAAAAAAAGTTTAACATATAAAGTTCATTAGATTTATATACACCAATAACAATGAGGAAATCAACGTTGAAAAGGATACAATTTACAATGGCAACAAAAATATAAGGCATACAGAATTATTTTCAACAAAAAAACTACAATTCTTTTTGAAGAATGTTCTAAAGGAAATTTAAAACCACCTGAACAATGGAGAAATGGAGAGAGAAGTCCTTCAGGAAGATGACAGGTGGCAGAATGCGGGTGCAAGAAGAGAAGGAAACCTGGCTAGAGGAACAAGCAGACCACAGCACAGAACCAGGACTGAAAGTGGAGTTGGATGAGGTCACTTTTCGACAATAAAAATGTCTGAACACCCATCTCTTCTAACTACTTTAAGTGGCTGTTGCTTCTTTATCCATGACAATCTGGCCCCACTTCAACTGTCCTGTCTCGTGGATAAAAATTATGACATCTAATTACCAAATGTCCCAGCTTTTTGAGAGCAGCCTATCTAGGACTGACCCCCATCTTCCCTAATCCCTCTTAGAATCACCCAGCACGAACCCCAACTCCTGCATCTTTCCATGAGGCCCCTGAGGCTCTCAAGAACGTACGCATTCTCTCTGGCCTGTAACAACCGAAACTAAATAAACCCAACTTGTTTTATCATAAGCATGGTCTTCATCTGTGGTCAGTGGGCTTCAACAAGGCAAAAATTGTTCAAATTAGGTACTTATTTTTGTTTTTCTGTTTCTCTTTTATAATTATCATCTGTCTCACAGAAAAAGAAAAGGGTAGATTAAAAAAAAAAAAGACCCCATTATTGTAACAACAAAAAGGAAAAAATTCTTAGGAAAAAGCAGGGTAAGAAATGAAGAGTTTATTGTTATTGTTGGTTTTACAGACATCACTACTGATGTCCATGATAGCCATAATAAACACAATAGCCAAGAAAACTGAAAAAGAACAGTAGTGAAGATATACTAACCCTAAGAAATAATAAAGCAGTATAGTGTCGGTGCACTAATAGAAGGATCAATGAAAAGAATAAAAACCCCAGAAGAACCCCGAACATTATACCCGAGGAGATTCAGGGAAAGGCAACTAGAATGGTTAATTTTATGAGTCAACTTGGAGAGTTTCTGGATGAAATGAACATTTAAGCCAGTGACTTTGAGTAATGCGGGTAGGCCTCCAGTTGAAGGTGTTAATAGAGCAAAAAGGCCAGCCTTTCCAACTAAGAGAATTCTCCAGCAAACTACCTTCAGACTTCATCTCTGCCATCAGCTCTCCTGAGTCTCCAACCTGCCATGCTGCAGATTTGGGACTTACCAGCCTCCATAATTGTATAAGCCAATCCCTTACAATAAATCTCTTTATCCTAACTGAACACACACACACACACACACACACGCATTCTGTTTCTCTGTAGAGCCCTAATACAACAGCCTACACAAGACAAGGCATTTAAAGATCTAGCAAAGAAATAATTAAGTTGGATTAGGGTAAGTGAAATGCAAAAATGAATCCATGAAAATACTACAAAATAACATGGGAGAGTTCCTTTGTAAATTTTGGAGTATGGAAGCCTCATACTCCCACTAAATAAAAATCCAGAGATCTTAAAATAAAAGATTGATAATTCTGAGTACAACTTTTTTTTTAATTTAAAAAGCCCCTCTGCATGACCAAGTAGATAAATAAATCATAATTAATTTCAAAAGATAAATAACAAAATGGGGGAGGGTGGTTAGTAACTCATATCACAGACAAAGATTCAGTCTCCCTATATATAGAGTTTTATTAAATCAATTTTTAAAAGAGCAACAACTGCATAGAAAAATGCAAGATAAAAAGATACGAATTCACAAACAAAAAAAAAAAGGAAAAGCAAATGCTTTTAAGTATATAAGACATTCAATACAACTCAAAACAAGATAAATGCAAATTAAAATTACATTATCACATTGGCAAAAATCCAGAAGCTTAGTAAAGCATGCTACCAGCACATGTGTAGGCAAACAGGTACTCTCCCATACTGATGATGTGAGTATAAATCGGTACAATCCCTCAAAGGAACAATCTGGCAATATTTACCAAAACTGCATCTACCCACTGACACACTGATGCCACTTTTAGGAACTTATCATACACATACACTTGCATATTTATGAAATGATACGTAGGCAAAGTTTATCACGGCAGCATTGTTTGACTTGCAAATAATTAAAAATAGTCTAAACGACCATCAAAAGAGAACTGGTTAAATATTATCATGGTATGTCCATAAAATGAAAGGAAGCTATGAAAAAGAATGAAGGGTTGCTTTATGTCCTCCTGTGGCAAGATCTACAGAAACTGTACTTCAGCGGGTGGGGGAGGAGGACGACAAAGAACAGAACAGTGTGTATGTTACAGTACGTCACCATTTGTCTAAAAATAGAGTAAAAATTAAAATATGGTATCTTGCCTCTTCGTATAAAGATACTCCAGAAAGCTGTATAATAAAGTACTAAAGTGGTTGTCTGGCAAAGAGTGAGATGGGTGGTGAACGAGGGGGGAGGACTGTGCTGGGAGACTTTTATTTGTATCCTTTCCCTCCTGCTTTTTCATTTTTGAAACATATGAATATATTGATTATTCAAAATATAACACTTTAACAAATGTTAAAGACACAGAGTGAGGTATCTTAATGGAACCCTAAAATTACTTTTTGTATCAATCATACTAACAAAAGACACAAAGTATTATTTGCTGATTGATTCCCTAATATAAAAATCAACACTCCATGTATGCTGTTTGGAAACAAAAGGAAAGGCCGCAGAAAAGAATGCTCTGTCTGTTAGGAACTACTGGCTCACTACATTAAACATGGCTGAGATTCTTTGGTTTTTAAATGTATGTGAATTCAGAATGACAAATTCTTATTAAAATTCAGTTTGATTTTGAAAATACTCTGTTGGTTATTTTTACTTTGTTTGGGGATAGAGTTTGAGGGGATTACCGTTTTGGGAGGCACTAATCATATCTAAAATGCTAAATTTTATTTCCTAGACAAACTTTCCAAATCTATCGGAACACCGAACTCCCTAAAAACCGAAGTTGTTCCTATCAGACAAGACCCTCTGATTTGGCTCCGTTTCTGACTTCCACCTCTTCGTCCCATAAGGAGCGTAATGCAACTTAAAAAACACTTAGACATTCTACAGGTAGGGAGTATGAAAACAAGAAAAACTTTCCAACATAGTTTGAAGAATTTTTGTCTTCCTCACAATATACAGAAATGACAGTATTTATGTTAGAGTCATGGTCACACAGACATTATTTCCTACCATATGGTTTACCATATTCAAATCAATAAAATAACAGTAGCAAAGCATAAAATAGACCTAAACGAAGTACATTAAAATAGTAGTCATTAAAGTAAGATTTCATCTGTAGTACGCTTTAAATATTTAAGTGTGAAGGATATTGAATAACTAATTGCCATGTGGTAGAAGTCACCAGTGAATGCTTCATAAAGGAAGTAAATTTGAGCTTGGTCTTCAAGGAAATGACAGGCACTCGGAACCCTTAATCAAACTGGTTTTACAATCAGAGATTCATTTTAGCACTAAAGTAAAATGACTAATGTAATCTCTCTATTCAGTCCTTCTTAAATTTTGATGGCACGACAAAAAACATTCTGTCTAACCAGAAGTTCAATAAGGTTTAGAAAGACCTTGAAAAAGCCTGTAACTTTATTTTCATAAACCCGGATACCAGTCTCACTTAAAAAAGAAATGATATTGGAAGGTTATTTAATTTTCCCACATCTTAATAAAAAGACTAAACCAAGTAACTCTGAAATAATATACATTCCTACCTCCATACATCCCTTTACATAATATCAGAATTTCAAAAACATATGCAAAAACCAAGATACTACAGGATCTTCGATCTCAGCTGTTGTCCTAACATGTTTTGTTTAAAGTCAAACTCTCGGGCGCCTGGGTGGCTCAGTCAGATAAGTGTCTGCCTTTAGTTCAGGTCATGATCCCAGGGTCCTGGGACAGAGCCCCACATTGGGAATCCTTGCTCAGCAGGGGGCCTGCTTCTCCCTCTCGCCTTCCTCCCCACTTGTGCTCTTTCCCCCCCAAATCAAATAAATAAAATCTTTTTAAAAAAAGTAAAGTTATAAACTCTCTTTAGAACTCTTAAGTCACATGGGGAAAGACTCCAACAAACCCAAGAAAATACTTAAAAAATAAGCTGAATTAAAATTAAGCTTCACATATTTATATACCTTGCTTAGTGTCAACAATCTCTATAAGATGTGCAAGACACGCTTTAAAAACTGAATAACCCTCCCTTCACTACAGCACCCCACAAAAGAGAAAGGAAAATATAAAATGGAAAGTTACATTCTGATGCTTATGACTAGAAGTACCATGAAACATTTATCTGGATTCAGAATAAGAGTCCTGAGCTCACAGCGCCTTTTAAGATCACTCTGTGACAATCTCTAAAACAAAATGAGACTGAATCATTTTATCAAATGCATATGTACTATTTTTCTACAAATCACATAAGCGGACATATATGGCCAAATAACATAAAAGAGCATTTAATGAGGCTAAACTACAAAATGCTTAATATTCTTAAAGTACATGATTCCCTTTAGTATTTTAATATATTGCAACTGAAGTGATTATCTGTCTATAAGCTAGTTTAAGAGGAATAACACTGCCAAAGGCAACAATGTTTTGATATAGTAGCACTTATCATTAAAACAAACACCAAAAAAAAAAAAAAAAGCTCAAGATTAAAACGCCATGTAGGTGGCAACGGGCAAGATTAAATGATCAATAAAACCATTTTTCTGAATGAGCATACTCTCCCCACTCTTCGATTTCAAACATCCATCCATAAGCAAACGAACAGTTTACATTAGGTTCAGTTCTACACTTTCCTCAAAACTACATTTTTTCCCACTGAGAGCAGCACTTTTTAAGCAGGACAGGAAGAGGACTCCGAGCCCAGTCTGCCTTTGGAACGCAGACCTCGGCAGACCTGGCGGAAGCTCGGGGCCTGGGGGTCTGGGGGCCCGGGGCGCTCACCTGCTGCGGCTGGTACCTTTGCTGGGACTGGGACGGCAGGTACTGCGCCTGCGGAGGGAGGTGCGGAGGCTGCGGCTGCTGGTTGTAGTAAGGCTGCTGGCCCTGCTGGCAGTAGCCACTCACACCTTGCTGTCCGTACTGAGGTGGCATCTGTCAACAAGTCAAGCAAAACAGGCGAGCAAGTCAAAATGGGCAAATTCAATGGAATCAAATACGGTTTCGATTCAGCAACATGAAGTGGGCTCTTTGCTAAGCACTTGAATTCAATATTTTTAATCTTCTCTCCATTACATAAATCGTCACACTGCCTTCTATTCACATATTATCAGAGGTAAAAAGATAATCTGTTTGAAAAAATAAGATTTCATCAGATAATCAAATATTGATAACCCCAAAAAATCCAGTGGGGGAAATCTCCTAATACCGACACAAACATATGGCTCTGGTGAGTGGGTGAATCACGATATTGTACACCTGAAGCGAATAAAACGCTGTATGTCACCAAAAAAAATACCCTCTGCTAAGAAAGTCAAGGAAGCATTATGTTAATCCATTCTCCTGCAACGCTCCAAATTAAAACGCACTCCAACCATCCAAGCCCACTTGCTAATATTCTGTAGGATGCTGGTGACTTGGCTACATGTATAAGGCGTGGTTTTGTTTCCACTAAGGTCAAGAAATCCCAACTACACAGGAGCAGACACTGTACCAGTTACATTAACAATTCCATTTACCGCTTTTGCTAAAAAGAAACCACGTTGCAATTTAGAAGACAGTATTATGTATACAACCCAATATAACCAACAACATGAGTTCTTAAAGGAAAGATACTCATATCTAATATTTTCCTAGTTGATAAAACAGGTAATGGTGTAAATCAAAGTGTGCTAGACTGCAAAGACCAGATACAGGCAACAATGGCCTAAGTGAGCTTTCTCCACCTCGAATTTACATGAACCTAAAAATCGTTAAAATATTTGCTCAAAGTCCTTCCTCATGCAAGAAATACACCATGGATGCTATTTTTATTTTTTTTTTTTTTCAAATGAAAAGTCTATCTTTCTTTCTTCTCTAATTGGGAGAGAGAGCAGCAGAGCAAAAGAAAAACAAGGTATCAGGATGGCCAAAAGCAGTCCGTAGAGGAGGATAGTGAAGTCACCCTGTTAAGAATACAATACGGTCCACTTGACACTCCCAAGAACTACCCATAAGCCCACACAGTTAAGAAATCAGTCATCAGTTCCAGATACACATTTAAAAATGCAATCACTATAAAATACGGAATGGGGAAAAAGAAGAAATGGCAAAAGGAGGAAAATACTAAACACCTTGCCTCTAAGACCAATTAACACAATAATTCGTAACACATACGATGAAGTAAAAGGGGAAAATGCAAAAGCTACAGTTCATTGTCTTTGTGACCTGATTTAGATTACTGTCAAGGCCTGTCAGCAATGATCACAAACATTTGGCCACAATGGCTCACAAATGCCTCATCACACAGACCCTAAGTTAGTAGAGCAGACAAGTTTGTATTGAAAACCATTTAACTGCACAGTTGAATTCTTTGCTTTTATTTATTTTACAGCTTGATATCTCATAATGAATGTATGTCCCTGCCATAAGCCAAGCCAAAGAATTTCCATAAAATACAACTCCACATGCTAGAGTATCGTATACTACCATAACACATATCCTTCCGTTCAGCACCCATATGTTGATTTGATATCTAATACTATATTTCACACAAGCATCTTTGCAGTTTGATTTGAAGCAGTTAGGATAACACTTTTGCCAGTGTTAAAATGACTGTAAAGCTCAATCAACACAGCCGGCAACTCCCCTATGAATTGCACTTTAATATGTTGACTTTCTGGTTTACAGAAACCCTTACACACAATATGAAAGTGTCGTTTGGGGAGGGGGGCTCCATTTCCTGAGAGAGACAACAACAGGACATATTCTAGTCAGCAACGAACACTAGAGCAGCCATGAACTTATTAGACTCTTTTACCATCTATTCCAGCTCTGAAAAGCTTAGGGACGAGTCGGGGTGCCAGGGAGGCAAGGTAGGGTGGGTGGGAATATAAGCAAATTTTCAAAGGAACCCCAGCAACAGCCTGCAGAACACAGCAAACTCGAGGAGAAACCATCAAAATCAAAAAACTTTTGCTTGGGAGATTTTACTACTGTCTTCCACAATTAAAACCCATTTGCTCTCCTTTTAGAAACACGGCCTAATTCATCTGGTACTCACCTAACGGACACCTCATCCTCTGTGAGCCCGGGATGAGGTGATGTCTAACCCAGTACAATCGGGCTATCAGTTAGAACTGGGTCCCAGTGCCAATCTACTGAATCTTTTCTACTGTCCTTCCGTGGGACCCACACTGCAACAGAGATCACTAAATTCTGTTTAGTGGAAGAATCTCGGGGTTGGAAATCTACGTGATCTAAATCCAAGTCCCTGTGCCTCACTTGTCTGAATGTGGCCAATCACATAATGACACTCGTCTCACATCTCCGTCTATAAAACAGGGTTACTTTCTTTATTAATTCATACTCATATTATAACCAGCAATATAATAGTCCTACCCGGAATGCTATACAGATGCTAAGACTTATTAAACAAGTTGTAGTGCTGGCTCTAAAATATTATTTCCTACGTTTTATCTTTAAAAATCAGTTTCTAAATATAATACCTCAGTTGTCTACAACTGAAGTCTAATTCTTTAAAGATCAATATTGCTTTTGTTTTAATCAACTTAGATGCAGGGCTTTCAAAGATCTATTATATGTTTTTCTGACAAATGACCAAACAGTCATTATTATGAAACATAAATCGACAGGTTGAGCCATAATACACTGAGGGCCCCAGGGCCTCCTGCCGAAAGCGGTGTGCACGAACCCCACAGCGCAACTCTGGTCTCCCTCTGCCGTCAGTCTTACCTGCCATCGAGGCACTCAGCCGTGGCGCATCACTCTGACCGCCGTCCCCACCAGAACCTCCTGAGGACTCAGAAACCTGCGACGTGAGGTAAAAAACAGGAAGGCCCAGGGGACTTGTCCATGAGGGAAGCACACAAGCTTTGACTGCCTCAAGTTTTGTAAAATCAATTTGGCTACTGAGAGTCTTCTTGTTTATGTCTTAGTTCTCAAACACACTCAGGCTAAGTAAGTAAGATTACCACAGTGTTGGATGCAAGGGAAATTTAACCTAGAGTTACTGCGTACCAGGAACCAAGTGAGGGGAGCTGGGGTCACAAAGCACTTCTAGTTCAGATGCCCCCCCCTTTCCCTGACCAGCCTAACTGCGCGAGCCTGGCCGCAGTCATCTTCCTCAGGCCATTCCAATCTTATTTTACCACAGTGGAGATGATCGGACTTAGTCTACCCCTTAATTATGTTGTGTTTACTGTTTGTCCTTATCACTAGACTCTGAGCTCCCACATTCCTGGAATGCCTCCGGGAAGTCACTAAATGTTTGTTGAATGAATGGATGCTGTTCAGTGGATTACTAAATCAAGTGATTATTATATAAAAAATTAAATGAATGAAGGTAACCCTTCGTAAAAATGAAATCACTTGTACCACCAACTCTTTGAAACACGTATGTCCAGCTTCATCCAACAGCCAAAACACCGAACTTCATGCACACAGCCTCACGGCACTCTTGGCTATTAACTGCTAACCCTCCATGTCATTATCACCCAACAAATGCTCTGGGCCGTTATCATGGTTTGAATAAAAAGATCACTACACTAAACTAAATGGAAATCTCCAGAAAATGCTTGTGATCAGAGCTTTTCTGTTATCAAAAACAAGAAAAACAGGAATTTATTTCACTCATTTCTAAATAGAGAAGATCTTAGAGTGGAGCGTGAGCACACATAATAACAAAAAATTTATTCCAATTTTCCAAGAAATATGAATGCTTTCATATATTATTGGAGAGAGAAAGTAGAGCAAAAAATGATTCATTTAAGTATTTTATTTTAGGAAATCATTCTGATAAAAAAACGTGAGCATTAACTTTCACATCCCTGTATCACATTAAACGTGCTGAAATTCCGGGCCCATTTTTCATTTTACCCTACCCTGAACTACTTTGCTCATACTTCAGAACTGAAGACATAATCAAGGTTTTTCTTCTCTCCCATTTTCTTCCTAAAGAAGATTTAGAAAACCATTTCCTCACCAAGGTGCACTGACCCTCTGACCCAGCAATTCCCCTTGTAAATATATACCCATGAAACACTCACATGTGTCCCAAGAAGGATATCTGATGCAATGCTATTTACAAAAACCAGAAAGAGGACACACTCTAACTCTAACACAGTACGCAAAGGGAAAAAACCAGGCTTTGCTATAGCCATAAAACGGAATTCTATACAGTTTTCTTTAAAAAAGAAAAAAAAAAGGTAGTAAAGCCTACACAGCAAATGGTTGCAATCCGAATAATATAATGCTGAATTTTAAAAAGCAGGAAAAGAATGCAGCATAATACCATTTACACATTTTTAACACACAAAATAGTATATATTGTTCATGGATACATATATATAGTAAAAGTACAAAAGCATGCATTGGAAAGGAAATATATGACATTCTCTGGAGAAGGGAGAGGATAAAAGATGGGGTGGAGCTTCGGCCTGGAAGATACGAAGCAGATGTGGCAAAATGGCAGAGGCATGGAAACTACTCCAGCACGCACACAAGGCAGGAGACAGGCCACTGGAGAGGGCCTGGAGAGCAAAACGCCTTGTGCTGCTTTATTTAAAGAGGCCCTGCTAGAACTTTGCTCCAGAGACCCACCCCTGATTACTAATGCCAGGTGCCCTAATCTCTTCTAGGCCTTTACCTGGGGCAAGATTAGGCCAAAGACTTCATTATGGTCTTCTACGCTTCCGGCAGATTGGTAAATCTCCGAAAGGAAGGACTTTACGCCAGTATTTCACGACGGTTCTGGCAAGTGAATTCACAGAAATAAATTCTATAATCAAAAAGTTTGAGAAATAAACATAAAAATAAAACATAACATACTAGCATATGAAAGGATTTGTTAAATCCTTAAGAAACCCAACCACCTTCAAATCTGGGATTTCTTAAATTTATCTATGAGGATACCCACCACACCCCCTGGAACATAAATTCTATAGAAAATGGGGCCTTATAATTGGGTGATGGGCATTAAGGAGGCACTGGAGGTAATGTGCACTGGGTGTTACATGCAACTGAAGAATTCCTAAATTCTACCTCTGAAACTAATTTTTAAAAAGGGGGTGGGGGCACTTGGCAGTTTAGCTCATCACTATACTCAGAAGGCCTGGCCTGTAGTAAGAGCTCAATGAATATTTGTTGACCGAGCCTCCTGGAATAAGTATATAAATCACATACTATGAATCACACACCACTGACATATAAATGTAAGGGCTTTCTGCTTTGAGCTCCACAATGGTCCAGTCCAATGGTCTATCTCCACAACAGCTCACACAGCATTAGGAACAGATATAATCCTCCTTGACGTGAGCTAGGAAGTTATGGTCCTAAAATACACCTTGGTTTCTATTACGGATCTGTCACCTCTGGATTATCCAAATCTATTTACATTACCAGTTTTGTCCTTCCTTTTAGAGGGAAATAATTTAAGATCAAAAGAAATACTTCACATCATCCTAAATTTACCACAGACATTTTAATATAGGGAAGTGATTTTATCTAGTCATCCATCGTGGACACTTGGTTTGTTTCTACTTTTTGGTTACTGTAGATAATACTGCTGTGAAAATGGACATACGAACATCTGTTCAAGTCTTTGGATAAACAACCAGTAGGGAACTGCTGGATCATCTGCTGGTTCTACGTTTAATTCTTTGAGGAAACACCATACTGTTTTTCAGAATGGCTGTACCATTTTATATTTCCACCAGCAGTGCACAAGGCTTCCAATCTCTCCACATCCTTGACAACACTTGCTGTTTTCTGTTTGTTTTTTTGTAATAGCCATACTAATGGGTGTGAAGTGGTATCATACTCATTGTGGATTTGATTTTCATTTCCCTAATCATCAGTGATACTGAGCATCTTTTGTGTGCTTATTGGCCATTTGTTTATCTTATTTGGAAAAATGTATTCAAGTCCTTTGCCCATTTTTTAATTGGGTTGTTTTTTGTTGTTGAATTGTAGGAGAGCATTGTATAGTCTGGATGTTAATCCCTTATGTGTTATATGATTTACAAATATTTTCTCCTGTTGGTTGCTTTTCATTCTCTTGATAGTGTTCTTTAATGCACAAAGTTTTTAATTTCAATGTAGTCCAATTTATCTTTTCTTTGTTGCCTGTGCATTTGGTTTCACATCTAAGAAATCACTGCCAAACTAATGTCATGAAGGTTTCCCCTATGTTTTCTGAGAGTTTTATTTTTTAAATATATATATCTTAATATATATATATATATATATATTTTTTTTTTAAGTAATCTCTATGCCCAACGTGGGGCTCGAACTCACAACCCTGAGATCAAAAGTTGCACGCTCCACTGACGGAGCCAGCCAGGTGCCCTTCTTCTAAGCGTTCTATAGCTTTAGCTCTCATGTTTAAGTCTGTAATCCATTTTGAGTTTATTTTTTGTATATAGGATAAGTTAAGGGAGGGTCTAACTTTGTTCTTTAGAAAGACCTATTGTTCTTACTCTATATAATTTTCATATCAGCTTCAGATCCTTTTGTTCTAAGAAGTACAGTTTGGTTTGGTATTACAGTTCCCTCCAGAACTAAAGTGTATACACATTCAACTCACAGTATTTTCTGTTTATATGAAATTCAAAATCACACAAACCTAATTTATGATAATAGAAATATCACAACATGGGTTGTGGGATATAACAAATGGCTAAAAAGAGACATGAAGCTTCTTTCTGGGAGTGATGAAAATATTCTGTATCTTAACTGGGGTGGTAGTTTCATGGATGTACATATATGTCAAAACTCATCCAATGGTACACTTAATTAAGATCTGAGCATTTTATTGTATGGAAGTTATACCTTTAAAAGCTACTAGTAGAATACGTATATACACTTAATAACTAAAGTAAGTAAACTTTTAACTTCACATGCTTTATAACATATCACTGTCTTATTTATGACTACGTGCAAATTCCCTACTTGATAATGACTGTTCCCAGGTGCTTAACAGGGAGTTTTCATATTTTCTACTTTACATAATCCAAAATAGTACACAGCAATTGGGTATATTGAAATAATCACAGTGAGTATGTAAATTCAAATATATGAGGAGAGTCAAAATATGTACAGAAACAGTATCTCTGCAACCCAGAATTCTACTTTTAAGATTATATCTTAAGAAAAAATGTGAAACAAGTATGCAGAGATATGTATAGCAAGGAATTCACTGGACCCCTGGGAAAGCATCCCTACTGAAAAATATGGAAACTGCCTAAATGTCCATCAACAGAGACTGGTTGTGGCAGGGGGTAAGAGGGGGAGATATTCAATATCAGCTTATTAATGAATCTCATTGTAGATAATATGTATTTAATAGCAAGAACAATTACTAAGGTGTACCTTAAGGGGTAGAAGGTTACAAAACAATATATGTAGTAAAAATTTTTTTAATATGAAAATCTGTGTATGTGTGGTTATCTGAATAAAGAATTAATAGCCCAAAGGAATAAACACCAAAATGTTATCTATCATTTCTTAAACCAACTCAGTGTTTTTCATGAATCTAGAACAAAATGCAATTTATTCTGGATTATTTATTGTGGTCTTTTTAAGAGTTATCAAAAAAGTGTGTTATAACAATTTGCCTTAAAGCAGAAGCCTCCTTAATTTTTATTTGTTTGTTTTTCATCATAGGCTTGCGCCCCTCCAGGTAAATTCCACGAAACAGGAAGGGAAAAAGCACAGGAAAAATCATAAGTTCGCGACAGTTACATTTTAGTCATTACTGTGGCAAATTCTGCTGGCTTCCGATTTCACAGAAAGATCAAACACTGTTTTTCATGCATAAGAGTCAGACTGAAAATTCCCCACAGCAAGGAATTCAGATGCTAAGCCGATGTGTGGTTGAACCAACTGCACGAGGAAATTTTATTGTGTCAACATGTCCAGTCAAAAATAATGAGCTAGAGGGTAATAAATGAAGTTTACAAGGTCAAGATCCTACAACTGCCATAATCTACAATCCCTTAAGCTAAGTTCCCAACTGAGACTTCTAAACAATTTAGGTCCTTTTTTTTTTCACACTTTCTTATTTTAAAAAGAAAAATAAATCCTGTCCTTAGGCTTGTCTAAGGAAAAAAACCAAAACAACAAACCTCCACAAATTCCTGAAATTACTCCTTCATGCTTGAAAAACAAGAAACCATCAGCAAATGTATATTGAGTGCTTATTGTATGCATTGTACACTCAAGCTAAGTTCCTTCAAATCTGTCCAGCTTCCCTTGAGTAAGAGAAAAAAGATGACCCAGAGTTGAAGGAGTTGGCAAGGCATTCAAGGGTCAAGCAGTGTCTTAAACAGCAGACCAGGCCTGATGACCAACCGCACAAACAAGCCAGTTACACAGTTCACGTTGCTATGGAGCGCACTTCCGTTTGGTCTATGTCCTTATTCCTAACAGATAACTTCCGGGCCACAAACACTGCTGTTTTATGGCCTGAAAACTAACCAACATAATCTCGGCTGAGTTAACCCTCTCCTTCAGCTCGGAAGTTTTAAAAATTCTTATAAAAAAATAAGGGTTTTTTGTTTTTTTTTTTACAAACTTAACTATTATGTAAAATTTTAAACACATACAAGAGTAGACAGAATAGTATTAAAACCCACAGCTTAAGTAATTATCAACTTAAGGCCAATGTGGTTTCATCTACAGCCCCACCCACTATTCCCCACCCCAGCTTATATCCCATCATATCATCTCAGTGGAAGATGATAGTACCCTGCAGCTCTTCCGTCTCATCTAGGGGCGCCAAAATAAATCATACGCAGGGGACCCAAACCAGATGTCTTGCATGGAGCCAAACCCAAAGGAGTCCACCCAAAATCAGTCCAACCAACCCAAAGACCCATGGATAGAAAAATAAATACGTGTAAACGACTGAGACTTTTAAGTTGATTGATTTGTACCACTATTTGTCAATAGTTACCTGAAACTTGTAACAAATATTAACAGATTTCTTTGGATGAATAGAATATTGTGGATTTTTCACTTTCCATTTATGCTTTTTGTGTTTTCCACATTTTCCTTTTTCTAGTATTTTAATTCCAGTGTAGTTAACACACTGTTAGTTCCAGGTGTACAGAATAGTGAGTCAATGGTTCCATACATTGCTCAGTGCTCATCAGGACAAGTGTCCTCTTCATCCCCTTCACCTATTTCCTGCATCCCCCCACCCACCTCCCTTTTGGTAACCATCAGTTTGTTCTCTATACTTAAGAGAATACATTTTCTTGTGATTCGTGAAACAAAGATAAAAAGTTCTCATTTGTTACCGGTATATAAGTTTTTCCTCACAACACATTTGTTTAGTAAAACTTCCTTGACAAGCGTACACACAATGTAAGATTATAAACATAAACACAGTGAAAATAATATACATACAATCTCTCTTGGACTTCTGTACAATTATTAATTGCCTACAAAATTTCACTGCTTATTCTAAGTCCAACTGCTCTATATTTAACAAATCACAGCTTAAGCGAATACTAGGTCAGACAACGTTCTGCAGAGTGAATATTCTATATGGCTGTGGGAACTAAATGGTAGCCTCTCATGACCTCAATTTCCAAAAGTCAGGGATATGTCCTGAACAGCCTTTATTTCCTCTTTATAATCATTATCATTCTACTATCCATGAATTTATTTATACCCTTCTTAAATTAATTTGTATTTCTAGTCCATGCTACCTCTTGAGGGTAACCAGTTCTGGAACATTATTATCCATTTCATAAAGTGGTACATCCTTTAATTTTCATAAAATTAACTCCAAGCTTCAAGGAGTGCCCCCTAATGCTAGCACACAGAATATGAGTAACAAATGTACGTACTATCTATCCCACTCTGCCCCTTGATTAATTTCACTGGCTTATCAGAATGCTTGTGCTCTGCCAGTCTTCACTGTGGAGAAGCAGCTAAAATAGCATGAATGCTTCCAAAGGCACAGCAAGTATGGCTGCACGCAAGAGTAAGATTACTTTTCTAGGTACTTTTTAAAGCAGCCTCTAGTACACATTTTGTATTCTCTCCTCTACCTCCTAACTACAGCTGTTTTCACCTTTCCTCCCAGGTCAGCCAATTAGAGGAGATTTTGTTTAAGTATTCATAAAATGCAGGCATTCACTGGCAGTAAAATGCTTCCTCTCTCATTTACAACCAGTGTTGAACTAAAGTCTTACTGTACACAAAATTAACACACAAGTGTATAATTGTAGTTTTATGCTCAAGTGCCCTAATTATGCACTTTAAAACACTTTCTTCCCAAGGATCCATCGAGGGCATTCGATATCACGGATCTATAAAGGCTACAGTACGCTTTTTGATAAAACAGAAGCGTAACAGGAAAAAATTTGAAGCTTCGGAGAGAAAGTCTGTGTGCAATGCACAAGAAGATAAATCTCATTCCAATAAATTTGGCTAAAAAAGATAGCATATTCCCAATGTATATAAATTTGGTACTGGGGGACGGAAGGGAAGGGCATGTGTAAGAGCAAAAGACTTTTAATTCACAATGCTTATTCTTGAAGAAAACAGAAGCCAACACAAAAAACAAGTGGTCTAAAATCTTTCATAAACTATCACAGGGGAGAAAAATACATCTAGGAGCCTACGTGCCCTATTTATGTAATAATGTAAGCAAGGACAAAAATTAACAGTAAAAGGACCATGCTCATCTCTAACAGGGAAGCTTTGACATCTAGGTTACCAGCATTTACATTTAAAACAAAATCAAAAATAAGTACTTTCCATACAAAACATATGCAGTCAGTTTTAAATCAGAGCATCGTAACTATGGAAATCCACGGACATGACGTGCACAAGCGTCTACTTCTGCGGCGGTCACAGTGTATACAGAGAGCAGTGAAGGGCTCTGAAGGCAATCTATAGTAATAAACAGGTCAATTCTGCTCACAGAAGCAGCATTTTCCTAGAAAAAGCTACTTGAAAAGAAAAAGGAAACAAGAAAAAGGCTTGTGCTGCCTCGCAGGGGTTCAGCTGTCACTATCCAAGAGAACACGGCCCCAAGAAAACAGGCACTCTATGTCATTCACTTAGTGATGAAGTCATCTCACTGGAAAGTGATTTGGAGTTTCCACCTCTCCTGTCATATTATTGCCCAACTGCAACAGGTAGTTCGGGATCAGCGAATATCATCTTTGAGTTGTTTCAATTTAAAAGAAAAAAAAAATACAAAGGGCCCCTGGGTGACTCAGTTGGTGAAGCAGCAGACTCTTGATTTCGGCTCAGGTCATGATCTCACGGTCATGAGAGATGGAGCCCCATGGCGGGGGGGGGGGGGGGTCCAAGCTCAGTGGGGAGGCTGCTTGAGATTCTCTCCCTCTGCCACTCCCCCTACACACATGCACACACTCTCTCTTTCTCTCAAATAAATAAAATCTTAAAAGACAATACAAGATTACAAAATCAAAAGTCAAAACAGTACAAGGGCACCCCACACACATGTTAGAACAGCAGGGGTTTGTAGTAAGACTTTAAAATAAGTGTCAGGCTACGGATGTACATGTTTTTAAAACCCACCCACTTGGGCCACCTGTACATGTGAGGACACCATTTACTGCAGGTAAAATGGCAAACACTCAGCAAGGACAACTGATGGGAACTAAAGAAGGAGCTGCCTGCCCAGCTGCCCTTCTGGCCAGAGATTTCTATTTTTATGAAGCACAAAAAGAGGAGCCAAGAGCTTAACCACTTTCCTATATAAACCCAGCTGCCAAAATGGATGTGCCAAAGGGGAATTTCAGAGAATTTTAAAGAGATAACCTTTGCTGAGGCTGCAATGTCAACTCTGCGACCGCATGACTGGAGCATGTGCAGTGAATGCTAGATGGAAAAGACTGTTCTATTTGAGATAACTACGGAGTGGGGGAAACAGAGAAAACAGGGATTTGCCAGAGTAAGACTAGAATTTTAAAACAGTCAATGGAGAAACAAGTAACTGGCATCTTCTATGGAGGAAAACTCCATGGTAGAGGGATAGGAGAAGGAAGACTGCTCATTGCAGACCCTTTCTAGCTTGGGGATTTCATACCATGCATATAAATGATTTCTTCGAATGTGTGAGAGGTTTTTTTTTTTTTTTTTTTTTAAATACAGCTTTGAAGTTGTTCTTTTTTTTTTTTTTTTTAAATGAAAGATGGGGGGGGTGCCATGTGACTGCACTGTTACCAACAATCTAAAGCTCACCCTTTTAGGGTGAGGGTGCTAGTTGCTTCTACATCCTTTCTATATCTTTTTTCTCTCCTGCCCCCCCCCCAGAAAAAGAAAAGAAAGAATTTTTAAAATTATATTTGTATTAAAACATGATCCTTTAAAAATGTGCAGTCTAACTGTTCCATGAGATTTTTTTTTTTTTAAGGGAGAAACGTGTACTCATTAATCTATCTACCCCGAACTTTAAATGACGCAAATGTTGAAAAATGTATGAATGGAGAAAAATCATCGCATTGGTAATGCAAAAGGGTCAGCCTTCTCCACATACCATGGCCAAGACCCAAACCTGGCTATTAAAGTCTTCCTTTGAGACTTTGAGAATTCAGTAGGCTGCAGAATCTAAGAATAGACAGTCCCAAGGGAAGAACTAGTGTGGGGACCATTATTGGCATCCTCCCTGACTGAAGGCACGGACACGGACTCAGAGGGTAGTGAGGCTGGAGGCTTTGTCCTGTGCTTCCCAGGGACAGAACAGGCTTCAGATGAGCAGAAATAGCCCATCATTTTATTTTTCCCCAACTTTCAGAATGAGCCCGTAACAAAAAATGAGGAGTAAGTTTATAAAGGAGTCTTTTTGCATTAGATGTTTCTACTACTAACCCACCATCTCTCAGTGTCTCATAGACAAAGGTGAGACTAAAGGAAATATGTCAGCGGCTGAAAAACTGACTTCCTGCATGTTATTCCCTGGATCACTGTCTGAGTTGGGGGCAGGGGAGGGAAGGGAGGTGAATGAAGATGCTCAAAAACATATCCCACACACAGTACACACAAACTTAGATCAATAAACTTTTCTTTTAAACTAAAAATATATATCCATCCCACCATTCTCAGAAGGCTAAGCCTAATTATATTTTATTTTGAATTACTTTATCATGCACTATTAGAACTGATAGAGATTGCAGAGATCACGGGTTCAACCCTCTCCTAGGTCAAGGTCAACGAGGCTAGGTCAATGAAGCTAGGTCAAGGGTTAGAAAACCAGCAGCATTTCACCTAACTAGATTAACAAACAGAACACAACTCTGCTCTCGCCTCCCCTACCCCTCCACGCACCCCCCCCCCCATGCTCATGTCACTCTCCTGTGACCCCCAGTCACTGAACAGGGGATAGGTGAGTAACATGCGAGAGAAACATGGAGGGCAAGCTGTAAATGGAGACTCAAGCTGGAACGGAAGAGCAAAGGACACTTTGGAGATCTTGTTCTGTTCTCGAAGACAGTTGTGTGAACAGACAAGAGTACCAGGACATAAGGAAAGCAAACACGGGAGGAGGCTAAGAGACAGGTAAGTAAAAGGACAGCGGCCACAAACAGGAACTGCATACAATTTTATTTTTATTTTTTTTTTAATAATGATTTTTTATTATATTATGTTAGTCACCAGACAGTACATCCCCGGTTTTCGATGTAAGGCTCGATGATTCATTATGCATACAATTTTAAGTTTGAAAAACTGAAGTTTAAAATATCTGGGTAACTTAGATTAATTTAGAAGGTATTAGGATATAAAATTTCTACCAACACAGACACCAATGCACGCAAGACAAAGTGGGGAGGGGGCCAGGGGCTCTTCACCTTGAGTCATTTAGCACATAGACACAAGTTCCACGACAAACTTGTGATACTGGGTAATAGTTTAAAGAGAAGTCCCATTCTGACGTCAAGGGATATGAGCAAATGATGCTTTGGATGCAATATCAAAGCCTTTAAAATAGAAATAGATTTCAAAGCAACTGTGTATATAAAAGGAGAATATAATATAATCATTTCTTTTGAGAAAGAAGATTTGCAATTTTTTTCTTATTTCACCAGATGAACAAGTGCCAAATATGTTCCCAAGATTGGTCAGGAAAAAAATAAGGGATGCTGACATTTTACAATCATTAATAGAAAGATACCTGGGGGTGGATGGAGGAGGATTTTTACTCAATACAGAATTTTCAACAAATTAAATGTTTCACTTCTTTATACTGTCTCCTCTATTTATATTAACAAATCATTAAAATTAGACAGTCTGACCTATTTATTCTGAAAATCAATAAATAATCATAAAATAATTATCCCCCTCAAAACTATACTTCAACACAGATGCAATCTCAGATTGTCCACTCTAAGCACCTTTGCAGGTAAAATCAGTAGACTTTGGGGAATACAGAAGCCATTTAACTGTTTTATTAAAACATTAAGGGGCATAAAATAATTATCCTAAGATACAGCCCACCAATCCAATGACAAATAAGGATAACTGGGCTAAAAAATTTCTTATTACTCCTGAAATTAAACCATACTCCAATTCTACTTTATTTTAATTAAGCAAAATATTTCTTCCATTACCATTAAGAGGAAAATGCTAGGTTTTAAACAGTATCCCACAACAATTTTCACTTTAACAAATCTTTAAATTTAAAAGATGCACTGTGTGGGGCACCTGGATGGCTCAGCTGGTTAAGTGTCTGTCTGCCTTTGGCTCAGATCATGATCCCGGGGTCCTGGGGTCATGCCCCAGGTCTGCCCAGGTCAGGCTCCCTGCTCAGTGGGGAGTCTGCTTTTCCCTCTCCCCCTGCCCCTCACTCCAGCTTGTGTGCACTTGAGCACTCACTCTAACAGATGAATAAAATCTTAAAAAAAAAAAAAAAAAAAAAAGAGGCTCTCTCTGATTCAAGACAAGGTGTATGGAACTGGTGGAGATTGGTCATATTTTCTAAGCAAAGATGCTACATTTAATAATCACTCACGATCACTTAAATAATACAGCTATTTCTTACTGCCGGAGAAAACAATTAGCAGCACTACCACCTGGTCATTTGGTGGTTCCTGAAACTCAGAACCTCCTTCCGGTGGATGCCACTCCCCATACTTGTGATAGCCTCATCAACCCAGAAATCCCTGCCATCCCCTTAGCCAACTGTGATCACCTCGTAATTCCAGGACACATCAACTGCTGGGGTTTGGGCGCTCCATCTTTACAGGTTCTAATGGCCCCCAGATGGTACTCCCCATCTCCGTGGCTACCCTCACTGCAGGCTCCTTCTGAGGCTCTGCTTAGCACTACATAGGGCCATGCCCTACAGAACGTAGGACACTTGCTGTGCAACTGGTAAACCACTTCACTGTGGTTTGGATTTTCCATCAGGTTGTCCCACAAATAGACCATATTCTAACTCTACTTTTATCTCAACTACAAACAATCAAACAAATAAATAATTTCTTAAATCTCCATTCCAGGAAAAGGGGTTGGGAAACCAAAGAAGCTTGAAAATACTGAAGGTTGATCAGAGCCAGGGCTTTCAACGCCAACTCAAATGAGGAAATATATTTTATATCACAACCATGAATACATATGATACCCTTACTACGTGTGACACATTCATATTTTCTACTGTTTATATTCAAATTCTTTCCCTTTTAAAAAAATGTCTAGCTGAAGCCTAATATATTGCTTTCATGTTCCCACAAATGGATCACAATGAGCAGTTTACAAAACATGGCATTTGAGGATGACATTTGCAAAAATCTCCAGGAAAACTGTTCCAAGTGATACTGTAAAGGTGTCCACAAATACTGGTCCCTGCATTTCCTCTCCCCTGACCTGCAGCTGCTGTTGACATACAATGCCACTGCTGGTCTGCATGGGCTAAACAGTGAGAGCAGCACACTAGGAAGACAACTGGCAAAACGGACAGAGGCAAACCCCCCCAAAGCAGGGCGGTGACCTATGGACACAGAGACTCCTGGAAGCAATCAGGAGTCAAAGCAAGAAAGACTGAAGAACAGAGACAAAGCTGGAGTCAGACAGGGACTGGTTCTGCGTGGAGAATCAGGAGAATGAGGTCATGCTATGGAGGCAAGTAGCAAGTGTCAGAGACGGTGTGCCTCAAACTTACGGGTGAGGAAAAGAAATGAATTTGAAAGTATGGAATGAACGGACCTCCAAAGGAGAGAGAGCAAGGAAAATGAGATGGGAGTAAATTCTGAAATAAAATAGAGGGGTACCTGGGGGGTTCAGTCGGTTAAGTGTCTGACTCTCGATTTCAGCTTAGGTCATGATCTTGGGGTCGTGGGATCGAGCCCCTCGTCGGGCTCTGTGCTCAGTGTGAAGTCTGCTTACCAACCTCTCCCTCTGCTCTTCCCACCACTCTCTCTCTCTCAAATAAATAAAATATTTAAAATAAAATAGAATGAAGGAGGAGGGGCTAGGACTTCTCTTGACTTTCTACATAGGTCACGAAAGAAGTAAAGCATCCTAGGAAGAAGGTCGTCTATTTGTCCAGGGACGAGGGGGAGTACGAAGGACCCTAACTGTGGGAATCCTGAGGTTCCCTAGCTGTGAGTTCCTTGCCACATTTATATTAATATTCAGGCTAATCATCTCTCTGGGAGAAATATTTGGGAAAAAAATTATAACAACTACCACCTGAAATTTGCAATAATGCTACTAAACATACAATGAGTGAACATACAATGGAGAGAAACTGAGGGCTTATGAGGAAGAACGAAGCAGGCAGAGCAGCACTGGGTAAGCTGCTGCAAGAACGCAGAGCCCGAAGGCTCCCGTCACACATTCCCTGACCAACCAACGCAAGGGGACAGAAAAAACTAAAGGCAGTTCCATTAATTGAGTTTGCACCCTTATAAGATACAGAAATGAAGCTAGTGAACTCGCTCCTCTCCTCAGGTTCCCCTTATATTCTTTTATTATAACCGGACTTTGTTCTCTACCCTGGGGCCTCAATATGAGAGCCCCCATACCACAAATGAGTGATGAGTGTAAGGCTAATCAGCTCTGACTCTTTCCTCCAAAATGATTTACTATGGTAGCTACAAGACAGATCTCACTGTAGAATGCTTTCATTGATATGAGCTACCCCTAAAAATAAGAGCTATGACAATACCAATACTTATTTACATAGCACTTTTAAACTTTGAAAACTAGGGTCCGTGACAATCCTATTGAAACGGGTAGAATTCGTCTCCTTTAACAGAGCAGAACCTTAAAATATCTAAGAATATGTGGCCAATTGGCGGCAGAATCAATGCTGGATTTCTGGTCTCCTGACCCAACCAGACCACAATATTGAAGGACGAAGGTAACGGCAAGGCTCCTTTACAGACAGTATCTGTATCTATGCTTTGTTTTCCCAAATGGATTTCAAACTTCTCTCTGTTTTCCATTATATCACATGTATTGATCCAACATTTCATGAGCAATAAAGTCTCAACAGAATTGTCCTAGGCCCCGTAGAAGATCCGAATAGGAAGAAGACAAAAATCCCTGCACATAAGCAGCTTACAAGCAGAAGAGAGATGATACATGTTTACAACTCAGAATAAACAGGAGGAATATGAGCTGGAACAGAGAAGGAGGGCAGAGGAGGGAGCAGGTAAATCCCACTGGAAAAGTTGGGGAAATAAGTGCTAGAGCATTAGGAAATGCTGTTCAGACCAGAAGTACTGGACCTAGGCCTGAAGAGAGGACTCCACTTTCAACTGGCAAAGAAAAGAAAAAGAGGAATCTCTGTTGAGTAACAGAAACCCAGTTGGGGAAGACAGGAACACATTAAGGACACGAGGAATAAATAGCTCAGTACAGTATGAGGTAATGATAGGGAAGAATTTTGATTAATTCCCAAGACCATGCAATGCATACAGCAGATGCTTAAAAAACATACTGGCTGTATGAATACTGACTCTGGAATAAACTAGTACATTTCATTTTAAAACACAAACATATGAGTTACCACCCAAGTTAATGAGTTATTATTAATTCTCAAACGTCGACTGTGGATTGTCCATGGAAAACCTTTAAGCCCATTAGGGCTTTCCCCTTACCACACACACCTTCGGGATGACTCTTTACATTACCACTAGAAGCACATCTTTTTCATATTAACCCCAATACGCCAGTGGAGGGAGGTAAGTTTTCTGCCCTCTGAAATCAAGTATTGCATTCCAAAACCATGCAGTAATTTTTAAGGAATACCTACAGTTTAGAATTATTGCTCTAATTGTTCCTCTTTAATCAACA
Source organism: Ursus americanus (assembly GCF_024610735.1). NCBI lineage: Eukaryota > Metazoa > Chordata > Mammalia > Carnivora > Ursidae > Ursus > Ursus americanus. The sequence goes on along the minus strand of NC_142137.1, from coordinate 65,924,672 downwards.
TGAACAAACACTGACCAGACCCCAACGTGTACCGTTGAGACTAAATTCCAATAGTGGTGATGAAGTGGTCAGGTACTGAGGTCCAGGAACCCACGCAGTCAGACCTCAGACTCCCTGAAAATGAGCGATATAGAACTGAAGACGATATGCATATGCACAGACATTAAGAAGCTGAACATGTCACAGGTGTTAGTTTATATATTTATACACACACACACACACGTGTATGTGTGAGTGCATATGTATGCAGACATGTTGGCTTATTTAAAAAATGAATCTACTAGAAGTGATCTAATCTCTTCAAATTTCTTCTAGTACAACATGTCAGAATTTTAAATCCGGTATACCCAAAATTTCAAATAACAAATCTGGATCCAGATAAGCAAGGGGAGGGCTGCCCTGGTGCTAGGTACCAGAAATCGGCCGGCTGAGGGTAGAAGTGAAGCCCAGAGATAGGCTGTTCCAGACCTCACAGCTGGGGTGGGGTAGGAGGCCACCAACTCGGGCCAAGTCAGCAGTCACCTGGTGGAACCCTGGGAAGTTGTGCAGGCCCACGGCAACCCAGCGTGACACCGTGGCTGCACAGACAACAAGCGACTGCATTTTAAATTCCTTCTCACCCCCATCAAGCCACAAGACCAGTCCATGCTTCCAAACCGCTCTCTTTAGCCTCTTTCTCTACATTAGAAATATGAGAAAATGACACACAAACTGTTGTCAGCTTAAAATGTGTTTGCTACACAAAATTAGCAAGTATTTTCTAAAATAATAAAAGCTTAAGGGCGCCTGGGTGACTCAGTTGGTTAAGCGTATGCCTTCGGCTCAGGTTATGATCCCGGGTCCTAGAATCGAGTAGGGCATCAGGCTCCACGCTCAGCAGGTGGCCTGCTTCTCCCTCTGCCTCCGTCTCTCCCCTTGCTTGTGTTTCCTCTCTCACTGTCTCTCTGTCAAATAAATAAAATCTTTCGGGGCGCCTGGGTGGCTCAGTTGTTAAGCGTCTGCCTTCGGCCCAGGGCGTGATCCCAGGGTCCTGGGATCGAGCCCCGCATCAGGCTCCCTGTTCTGCTGGGAGCCTGCTTCCTCCTCTCCCACCCCCGCTGTGTTCCCTCTCTCGCTGGCTGTCTCTCTCTCTGTCAAATAAATAAATGAAATATTTTTTTAAATCTTTAAAAAAATAATAATAAAATACAATAAAAGTTTATTAACTACCATCCACCAAGAGCCATCAATGCTTTCTTATGCAAATACACATTTTTCAAAAAGATACTTACATTTCCTTACACTTTAAATAATTGCACACATTTCTTAATCTATATAAACCATTATGTTTGAAACTTTAAACACTACATCAACTTACCAACTACGTTACAAAACACTGCGGAGTAAGCCTCTGGTCTCTCCCACAATCATACCACATTCTCCCTAGTTTTCTCTTTCTCCTCTTTCCTTTGGACTCTCACTACTTATGATAGGGTCACTCTTCACCTTGATGTCTGTCTCCCCCCAAAAACACACCTCTTTCTGTCTCCCCTAACTCCCAGCCTGTCCTCTCCAGGGGATTAACCTGTGCCTGGCCACCACCTCCCACCTCAAATGCACCACTGGGGGCATCCTGACTTTCAGCAGCCCATGACCCCCACAGTGGAAGGAACTTCTAAAATCTTCTAACGTGAGGCTCCTGGCTGACTTTATCAGGAGAACGTGCAACTCTTGATCTCAGGGTCCTGAGTTCAAGCCCCATGTTGGGCATGGAGCTTACTTTAAAAAAAAATAAATAAATAAAAATAAAAATAAAATCTTCGAAGGTGGAAGGGGTCCTCTCCTCTGATGGCAGTGTGCCATTTGCTGCTGTAGAGAGGGTTTGGGATTTTTGTTGTTGCTGTTTTTGCTTTTCTCTTCCTCCTATCATGGAGGACTTGAGGCTCAGTTTTCCTCTAAGATGTGAGAGCTCACTAGTCTGAAACACGGGAACACCAAGCTTCACACGCACGCCCCTGCCCTGCAGGGACACGCCCGCCTGCTTCATGTTTATATCTTACTGCACAGCAAGAACTGATGTAATATTTTAGAGAAACAGTAAGATATAAACCCTCTGTCCCTATAACAGAAAAACTACTTAACACTCTTAAAATTCTTAAGAATCTGCAAAAGTTTAACGTGTTGTGAAAAAAAAATCCAGTAGAACACCTCTTATACTACTTGTTTTGAGGCAGTTCATTCCCTAAACACGTTTCCTATTGTTATAATCTTTGAAAGTGCTCATCCATGTGGCTCTACTCGCAATCCGCAAACTGTGAAACAAATGTACAATTCACAAAGGGAGAAAGTACACAGGCTTAATCGAGTGCGCTCCCACGGCCAGAGTGCACAGTTGTGGGGCACAGCCGCAGAGCGCTGTGAATGCCAGTGGCCTAATGAACAGATACAGTTTCCGTAATTTTTATTGCTGTGTTACGCAGCTGAGGGGTTGTCAGGCCAGTGCCAAAGCACAGGTTCCATTTGATGACATATGGCTTCAGTCAACCAGAGAGATGTTACAGCATTAAACAACACAAGTAGACAGAACAAGAATACGAAATGCCAAATCCGGCCTCACAGAACCCCATCTGCTAGTGCACATCTCCGTCCTTGGGAGAGGCTGTGTGTGCGTGTGTATCTGGTGAACAAGCCTCTCTGAGCCCCCCATGGCGGGTACCCAGGCACGAGGGCCGGCGGGCTACTGTAATGGAAGCCGCCTGCACGGGCTCTGGAGTCAGAAGCAAGGGTCAAGCTCCAGGTCTGCCCTTAACAATTCCGTGTCCTTTGTTAGACGGCGTTCTTTCTTTGCCCACCAGTTTCCTTAATTCCATCCTTAAAAAATGCCATTACAATACTCCCTCCATCGTGCTGAAAGAGATGCTGACGTGAAGACTTGCTAAAGGGTCACCCACTGTGTAAACAATCGCAGGGCAGTAACACTTGTCTCATGGAGAAAAACCTCCGAAAGCATAGCCAATCCAGCGGTAAAGCAGCAGTGCGGTGAACACCTGTGCGTCCCTTTGGCTGCCCAGGCATGAGCGCTCTTCTGGTGTTTAGATTAATTCCTCACCTTACGAGTCTGACAGGAGTTATTGATATGGTGATTTACAGTAACAAATACATATTTGGTCTTTATTCCCATTTCTAGCACGGAGATCCTAAAACTCTTGGAATTTCCTAGGTGATGAGAACCACAAAGGTGCCTTTTGTTATGTTACTGAGGTGCCATTCAAAACTCATAGAAGGATGGGGACTGGTTGCCAGGAGAACCACCATGTGATGAGAGGGCTGGAACTTTCAGTCCCACACTCTGAGTTCCGGGGAGGGGAGAGGGACTAGAAGATGAAATCAATCACCAGTGGCCATGTATTTAATCAGTCATACCTATGTAATGAAGCTTCCAGAAAAACCCAAGAGGACAGGTTCAGGGAGCTTCCAGGTTGGTGAACATGTGGACATTCGGGAAGACTGCTGCACTCAGAGGGCACGGCACCCCAGGACCCTTCCCGCATACCTTACCTTAGGCATCTCTTCAATCTGGCTGTTCCTGAGTTATACTGTTTTAGAAGAAGCCAGTAATACAGTGTAAAAATGTTTCTCTGAGCTCCATCAGCCACTCTACCAAATTAATGAAGCCCAAGGAGGGAGGCACTGGAACTTCCGGATCTCTAGCACTGTTATCTGAAGTGGGGCTGGGAAACCTGACTTGTGGGACTGAGCCCTTAACCTGTGGCATCTGATGCTTTCTCCAGGTAGGTAGTATCAGAATTGAGTTAAATTGCAAGATACCTACTGGTATCCAAGAATTACTTGGTGGTGAGGGGGGAAAATACCACATTGCAACTGATGTCAGAATTGTAGGCTGTACTCTACCTCCTGAGAGGCCGAAAATACCAGACACTTGATTCCCAAACTCCCTGGCAACTGGGTACTGGCACGTGACCCAGGAACAGCCAATGAGAGACATATGCCCTGATCTTTAATTCATTAGCTGGTAACACAAAGAAACAAGGACAGGAGGAGTTTTTGCTGGCAGTATACACAGCAACACTCAACATCAAGTGTGTGTCACAAGTGCACGTTACCAGGATAGCAGTAGGGTGATGAGGGACAAGCCATGGCCATGCATGCTAAGTGACAGTGGATGCCTTCTGTCCTGTGTCCTAGTTGTAGCATCAATCTCACAATGTAGTCTCCCTTGTGCCTAGCCTTCCTGCTGGCCCAGTGCTTCAGGCTTCCTGGCAATTCTATGGGCTTCCCAATAGCCTGTCTGTACTGCCTTTTCCGTTTGGAAAGGCCAGACGTGGTTTTCATTGCTTACAACTAAGAATTCTGGCTGATATAAGCAGTTTCTGAAATGGTAGGAAAGATACGTAGAGAAACCACAAGAGAGCTTCCAAATGAGTAGCGCTGCACAGCAAAAACAGAAGGCAGGACGTGGTACACGACTGTCATGATAGACGATGAAGGGCAGGGGCGCCCGGGTCGCTCAGCCTGTTAAGCTCTGACTTTGGCTCAGGTCGTGATCTCAGGGTCCTGGAATTGAGCCCCATGTCAGGCTTCGCACTCGGCGGGAAGCCTGCTTGTCCCTCTCCCTCTGCCCCACCTACCCCTTGTGCTCTCTCTCTCTCTCTCTAATAAATAAATAAATAAATAAATAAAACCTTTTTAAAAAATGATGAAGGGCAGTTGCTTGATCAAGACTATAGGACAAGAGCAAGAAAAGAACCAAGCTCTTCAAAAGATTTTAGGCAACTAATCAAAAGTCAAGAATAAATACGGTTATGTGAGAAGGCCCACAGGTCACTTGTAATGAGATTTCAGGGGCAGGCAATTCTAACGTATTATGTGAAGATCATAAGTTCAGGAGCAGACAGCTCTAATACCAACCAGTACTTTTAACATAGAGAGAGAAGTATTCACTGAAGTGGAACTTGACTAAATGTAGATGGAAGTTAGTGGACAAGGGAGATTTCACAGAGAAAGTGACATCTGAAGCAAACAGAAAAGGGTAAGGAGGAACAGGTCATTTCAGACAGAGGAAAAAGTATAACGAAGAATGGAGGGAAACAATACATGGTATATTCTCCAACTGCAAGTGTTTCAGTCAACTGATGCAGACATAGGAGAAAGGGCTGGCAGGAGACAGGGCTGGAAAGGAAGACAGGCATCAGCTCAGAAGCGTCACGCCATCAGGCTGACAAGTGTGGATTTTATTTTTAACAGGAATTCACTAAAGAAATGTAAGCAGGGGAGTAATATATCAGATTTACATTTCATTTTAGCAAGATTACTGTGAAGACTCCATGTGAAGGAATAACAAAACAAAAACTGGTTCTTAACCACTTGGGATTCATAGGTCCTTGCAAATATAATGACCAGAAAAATGCACTTACACACATTAATAAAAATTTAATATTTAGTCCTAAATGGTCCACGGCTTCCTGCAGTCAGTCCATCTATGAACAAACCAGGGTCCGTGGACCCCAGAATACTAATGCTCTAGAAGCAGGAGAGAGACAACTGGCGAAGTCACCGGATGAGAAGCTACAGCAATTGTCCACACCAGCGATGATGGCAAAGAACTCAACCTACAGTGAAGGCTATGACGGGGGGTGGGGGCGAAGACACGACAGAAGAGGTCTGACCTAATCTGCAGGAATTACTCATCAGCAGGATGTGGGCAGTGAAGGAGGATCACCAAGCATGACTTCCAGAGGGATGACGGAAGGGACTGAGCAGCACCATGATTTTATGGGGCTAAAGGGAGTGGGGGAAAGAGAAGCCAGTGGGATACTCAGAACTGAGTTGCTAGAGACACATCCGGGGGGAGAGGCCCCCTGGCAATTAGAAACTGGAATCTCAGGCTGAGCAGGCTAGTGTCTTGGGCAGAATCGCTGGACCAACATGGAACAGCAGAGACCACGTGAGACAACTAGACATGGCAGGGTCGAGAGGATACGAGCCAGGCCAGAAGATCACAAGGGGAACCTAGGACTCAACGTGAGTTCACAGGCCAGAAGGGGGTGAGGCTACCAAGGCCATGGGTTCAGGGTCGGTGCATGACCACAATATCATTTTACAAACAGAAATACAAATGGACTAGTTTGTGCATGTGACTTACGAGCATAGTCACATCAGTGCACTACTCTAAAAAAATACAGAACCGGACAAATTTGTTTACATTAACTGTTTACTGACCAAGAGGTGACAAGAAAATCAAAAGTCCTATCCAGAGATACAATTCTCAATCTTTTCAGAACTCTGACTTCAAAAATGATAATGTGTACAAATAAAAAAATTTTAAGGATGCTTTTAAAATACACATGTAATTAGAAAAAAATTAAAAAATAAACAATAAAATACCCATGTAATTTGGAATATTCAACAGTACACTCCAATAACACTAAAAAATCGAGAAAGGAATTTCCAACCTCCTTTCAAGAAAGCAATTCTTTCAACAGAAGTATTTAGCATGTTATATAAACATGTTATTCAGACAATGTACAACACAGGGGATTTTCATCACATTTACTACATTTGCTAGCCAAAATGTAGCACTCTTGTAATCACCAACAGAGCTGCAGTAAAACCTCCATAATATTAAACAACAACAAAACATGGCAGTAAGCCATCCTTCTATTAAGAAAAAGAAAACAAAGAAAACATTCTCCATAAGTACAGCTTTCTTTGTGACTTTTTTCCCTAAAGAACTCATTTTAAACAATAGCTCACTGGCAAAAACATGATAGTTTTAAATTTGGGCAGAGTCTGGCATCTTTACTTTGTGAGGATAAGTTGGCAGGAGAAAGACTGTAATAATTTGAAGACTCTATTATTCTCACACTGAAATGCAAAGTATGAAATAAAAATAACAAACACATTAATCCGGAATATAATTTGGCTAGTCATATACCTCTGTTCACCTCACTCAACTTTTACCATTGAGTATTATAAACGTTAATTAATTTGAATAAATGGCAGATAGCTCTATAGGTTCCTAGAGAATAAAATATCGATGTCACTGACTCAACTGAAAGATGAACACAGATATGAAGAAAGCTTCTGGTACTCAACAATCTGTAAAGCTCTGAAATTTGGTCATCCAATAGATACAACCATTTCCTATGAAACTAAAGAATTCTTTACTTCCTCGTCATGGGTTTTCTGCTATGTTACATACTGTGGTACAATGGCACTTAATGCCAATTTAAGGAAGGAATGAGGGAACAATGAATAAATGGTTATCAGCCTCAAATATTCACCTAGATACCACTCTTGATCTATATACAGGCATACCTCAGAGATTATGTGGGTTCATATCCAGACCACCTCAATAAAGTGAGTATTGCAGTAAAGCAAGTCAAATGAATCTTTTGGTATCCCAGTGCATATAAAAGTTATGTTTACACTTACACATAGTCTGGCAAGTGTGCAATAGCATTATGTCTAAAAAACGATGTACATACCTTAATTTAAAAATTCTTCATTGTTAAAAAATGCTAATTATCATCTGAGCTTTCAGTGAGCTGTAATCACTGATCACAGATCATCTTCACAAATATAATAATAATGAAAAAGTTTGAAATATTGCAGGAATTACAAAAATGTGACACAGAGACATGAAGTGAGCAAATGCTTTTGGAAAAATGGCACCAGAAGACTTGCTAATCACAGGGTTACCACAAACCTTCAATTTGCTGGAGAAAAAAACACAGTATCTGTGAAGAGCAGTAAAGCAAAGTGAGATAAAATGAAGTATGGCTGTACTCAAATAGGCAATTTAAAGATGATCCTTCAAAGTACGCTATAAATTTGAGCAGGTGAAAGGAGATATAGGTCAATTAAAGCCAAATATTTAATTGATCAGTTACTACAAGCAGGCTAGTCTACTTCGTGCCACAATGATGAGATCAAGATGTGGCTCCTGCTCTTAAGGACACTCGAGAACCAAAGGACCAGCACTCAAATTACCACGCGTCAAGATTCAACACACTATGATCAATATGAAATACACTGAAGGCATATTCTGGAAACACAGACAAGCTCCATGAAGGAAATGGGAGTTGAGCTTTGAGGAGTGCCCAGAGATAACAGGTAAGGAGAACAGGACTTCCAAATCAAAAATAATGGCACACTGGGGCACCTAGGTGGCTCAGTCGATTTCAGCCCAAGCCTCAAGTACGGTGTCTCACTCTCTCAACAACCTGATAAGGTAGAGTGAGTGCATCATCCTCATGTCATAGATGAGGACCCCAAAGCTGACCAGGTGAGCAATATCCACATCAGACACCTAGTAAATACATAAATCAGGCTGGAAATCTGCGGTACCTGAGGCCGGGGCTGCTACTCTAAAATAAACTGAATGTGAGAAATTAACCATCACAGAAAACAAGGGCAAAATCAAACATGACTCTTTGGCATTGCTCCCGTGAAACCAGGGGTACCACAGCTTTGTCAGGAGAAATGGGCAAAGTAGATGGAGGAGTAGCTTTTCTGAGGAGGCCTCAGAAACTCTTCGCCAGGCAGCTGAAAATGCAACGCAAAAGCTAGCACAGCTGAAAATGCAAGGCAAAAGCTAGCACATTTCTAGAAAACAAATGTATTGTTCTGCGTCTTCACGTCGGACATACACTCATATTTTCACTTATCTTGGAAATCACTGTTTCTCCCTTGAAAAAGAAATCAGTCTCTAATGTTTTTATACCAAAGCTCACAAAAATGAATGTCTAAATTTGTTTAGGTTTAAAATAACAAAAAACACGCTATTATTAGTCGCCTTCTCCTCAAAGTATGATGATTTCTTCACAAGAAGGATGCTTTCCAAGAAAAAAAGAAATATTTACTTTGAACTTATAAAATATATCTGTTTCTTGACTTGAACTATTATATAATCAGAGTGAAAGAAAATTCTATAGAAGTGGTATATAACTGAGAATTTTCCAACTGTTAATATATAGGTTTGTCTTGCATGGATACCAAAATTTGTGCCCAGGTCCCATTTATTCAACACATGCTCTCTGGGGGCCTCCTATTTGTCCGGCATTGCATGGGGTGTCAGGAACAAAGATATCAAAGGCCATGCTCCCTGGTTTCTAATTCACTCATAGTCCAACAAGGAAAGAAAATTCCACTGGTGTTTTTCAGAGAAATAGAAAAAACTATCCTGAAATTTGTATGGAACCAAAAAAGGCCCTGAAGCGCCAAAGCAACCTTGAGAAAGAACAACAAAGCTGGAGGCATCACATTTCCTGATTTCAAACTATATTACAAAGCTACAGTAATCCAAACAGTATGACACTAGAATAAAAATAGGCACACAGACCAACAGAACACAATACACAGCCCTGAAATAAACTTAAACATATAAGGTCAATTAATTTTTGACAAGGGCATCAAGAATACACAATGGGAGGACACCTGGGTGGCTCAGTCGGTTAAGCAGCTGCCTTTAGCTCAGATCATGATCCCAGGGTCCTGGGATCGAGTCCTATATCGGGCTCCTTGCTCAGCGGGGAGCCTGCTTCTCCCTCTGCCAGCTTTGCCTGCGCTCCCCCTACTTGTGTTCTCTCTCTCTGACAAATAAATAAAATAAAAAATAAAAAATATACAACGGGGAAAGGATGGTCTCTTCAGGAAATAGTGTTCGGAAAACTGGATATCCATTCGCAAAAGAATGAAAGTGAACCCATATATGCCATACACAAAAATTAACATGAAAAATGGGGCACATGGGTGGCTCAGTCGGTTAGGTGTCTGCCTTCGTCATGATCTCAGGGTCCTGGGACAGAGCCCCATGTGGGGCTCCCTACTCGGCAGGGAGTCTGCCTCTCCCTCTCCCTCTGTCCCACCCTCCCCTACTCCTGCTGTCTCTCTCACTCAAATAAATAAATAAAATCTTTTAAAAAGTTAACACGAAAAAGATTAAAGACTTAAATGTAAGACCTGATACTATAAAACTCCTGGAAGAAAACACAGGGAAAAAGCCACTGGCACTGGTCTTGGCAATGATTTCTTGGATAAGAGACCAAAAGCAAAGGCAACAAAACAAAAGTAAACAAGTGAGACTACATTACACTACAGAACTCCTGCAGAGCAAAGGAAATAATAAATTGAAAAGGCAACAAAGTGGGAAAAAATATTTGCAAACCATGGATCTGATAAAGGGTTAATACCCAAAATATATGAAGAACTCACAACTCAATACCAACAAAGCAGATAATCCAATTAAAAATGGGCAAAGGACCTGAATAGACATTTTCTAAAGAAGACACACATATGGCCAACAGACACAGGAAAAGGTGCTCGGCATCACTAATCATCAGGAAAATGCAAAGTAAAACCACAATGATATGTCACCTGTTATTACACCTGTTAGAATGGTTATTATCAAAAAGACAAGAAATAACAAGTGTTGGTGAGGATGTGGAGAAAAGGAAACCCTTGTGCACTGTTGGTGGGAATGCAAACTGGTGCAGCCAGTGGAAAACAGTATGGCAGTTCCTCAGAAAAAGTAAAAATAGAACTACCACATCCCAGCAATCCCATTTCTGGGTACATATCCAAAGGAAATGAAATTAGGATCTTTGGGTTGTTTTTTTTTTTAAGATTTTATTTTTATTTATTTGAGAGAGAGACAGTGTGAACAAAAGAGCACAAGCAGGGGGAGCAGCAGAGGGGAAGGGACAAGCAGACTCCCCTCTGAGAAGGGAGCCTGACATGGGGCTGGGGCTCCATCTCAGGACCCTGGGATCATGACCTGGGCTGAAGGCAGCTGCTTGACTACTACCCAGGTGTCCCGAAATTAGGATCTTGAAGAGATATCTGCACCCCACGTGTTTACAATGACCAAGATATGGTAACAGCCTAAATATCTTTGACAGGTGAACGGTTAAAGAAAATGATACAATAAAATATTAATCGGCCATTAAAAAAAGAAAGAAAATCCTCCCATTTGCGACAACATGAATTAACGTGGAAGTGAAACAGGAAAGACAGAGAAAAATAAATACTATATAGTATCACTTGTATGTGGAATCTAAAGAAAAAGAAAAAAAAGAAAAGCCGATTTCACAGAAACAGAGAACAGAATGGTGATTGCCAGAAGCTGGGGAAGGAAGAAAGGAGGAAATGTACCGAGTATACATTTTCAGTTACAAGTAGCAGTTCTGAGGATCTAATGTACAGCATGGCAACTATGGTTAATAATACGGTGTCGCACAGCTGAAAGTTGCTGAGAGCAGATCTTAAGCAGTTTCAACACACACACACACACACACACACACACACACACACACACACACGAGTTAACTGTGTGAGGTGATGGATGTGTTCATTATCTCCACTTTGGCAATCATCCCACAACGTGTACTTGTTTGTGTGCGTGTGTGCGTACACCAAACCATCACATTGCACACTTTCAATACATACAATTACACTTGTCAATTATTCTTCAATAAAGTGCGAGAGGGGTTGTGATAAAGTACTGCAGAGGGAGGGGAAAGAGAAACACGAACTGTCCGGTGTGCCCCCTGGAGCGCGGCATGCAGTGCCGGAGAGAGTGGTGGAAGGAGAAAGGGAGAGTCAAGGAAGACTTTGGCCAGGAGGAGTAATCTTGGAGTAGGAGTTGGCCGACCATCACCCGACAAGGATGTGTAGACGCCTGGGAGCTCCAGGCAAGACACAGCCTGCAGAAAAACAAAGCGCCAAGAAGCCAGAGAATGTGAAGGACAGCACCGCAGCTGGCTGGCGGAGCAACACCAACAGCATGGCAGTGGCAGCGGCCGAGGGAAGCTAACACCACGTGTCGTTATTTCGTAAATACCTACCTCTCCCTCGCTCAGTCCCTAGAAGGCTCTGTCTTGCTGAATGGAAATTCCCCGTGACTGTTTATCACGCCCGAAAACAAGACAGGCCAGGAACGGATGGGTTAAGCAGATCAGCTAGGATTCCAAGAAAGGATGAAATGGGGGAAGGAGCATTTCTTAAGCACTTAATGCCAGGTCCTAGGCTACCTGCTCCCACATATGAAATCTCATTTAGTAATTACGACTATCTCTTAATAAGGAGGAAATTGTAATATAGATGGTTTAAGTGGCTTGCTCAAGATCACTCACCTTAAGAAGGAGCCGATGCTTATATCCAGGTTTATTTTACTCCACATAGACTCTACTCCACCCGCTCCCTAATACAGCACTTCAAGATCTTACATGTCTTCATACCACATTATATAAGCACATACTTACTGTTTCTTAAAATCTAAGAACATGGAGAAAAACAGAAAAAACTTAAGTCTTCAAGTGTACATAAGCCATTCAAACAAATACCAAAAAGTCATCAGGGAAAAAGCAATTGTGGTTCCTCAAGAGAGGAAAAAAGAAGGAGCTGCTCCGGTAACTCCTAATGAGCCCAGTACCAACAGGCCTGGAAGGTACTAGCACTGCAATATGCAGGACGCTACATCTGCACGGTGACACTCCTGTAACCACGTCCCAGAGGGGGGATAACACTGATGTGCTGGCTATCCCGGGTCATACACTGTCCCAAAGACTACGAGCAAGTAAGAGCATCTAAGAAGATCTTCTTAAACCAAACTATGTCCTTCCACATGGCACTTACAAATTCACAGAAGTAGGATAAAGCAGTCATTAAGAACAACAGTGTTAGCGTCAATCAGACCAGGAGTCTAATCTTGGCTCCATCACTTCATTATGTGACCCAGAGCCGTAACCACTCCAAGAAACCCTTAGTTCCTCATCCGTGTCAGGCCTTCTCCACTACACCCTACATGACGACGTTCAAGAGACCTGTCTAAGAGATCTCATCTCCTTCTAGAGAGGACCATTTGACTTGAGGAAGTCAGTGGGGTTCCCTCAATATTCTGTTACTACCTTCATTTCACAAACATTTATTTATCACCCCCTACCCGTTAGGCACCATGTCAGCAACGTGTCTATAAATAAGAGATAATAAGCCCTTGCCCTCCAAATGTCTGACTTGTCTACACCACAGACGGTAGTTTACATGGGTACATGTAAGGAACACAGGCTGTGCAATAAAGAAGAAACTATGAAGGTGGTCTTAGTTTCAAGCTTAACTGTATATCGTCATCAATGGGTAGTCTTTCTTTTTCCAGATTAAAAAGGGAGAAAAAAACAGTCACTTCAATTCTAGTCACAAAACTTCAAAGCCCCTTCAAGCATAATGCTAAGAAATCCAAAAGTTCTAGATATCACAAAACAAGAATGAAAGTCACAAATATAAAATTGGTTCAGACTTTATGATGGATGTTAACCTTAGAGGTTATTAGAGAATTTTTTAATAGAGACTCATCACTAAATATTGTTGCAGGACAGGTTTAACAAAGTATTTTAACTGTGGGTCTAGAATCCAATGTGATACAATTTTTATTTTTATTTATTGATTGGAGAGGGGTAGGGTGTAGAGGGAGAGGGAGAGAGAATCTCAAGCGGGCTCCACACCCAGGGCAGAGCCTGACCTGGGGCTCAATCTCAGGACACTGAAATGACCTGAGCCAAAACCAAGAGTCACACGCTTAACCAACTGAGACACCCAGGTGCCCCAATGTGATACAATTTTTAAAACTTTGAACATATACATAACGTTCAACTACAATAAACCTAGCAGCTCTTTTTCCTATTTATGGGGATATATACTACCATTTTAAGTACTGCTTAAAGTATTTTTATTTTCGCAGCAAAACCCAGAATCCACATTTTTCCACCAGAAGTTCTAAGCTACCACACAGATTCAGTCTTTGACAGGACTTATTTCAAAGCAAGCTCTTCAATACGTAGCCACCAAAGCAAAAGAAACTTTTGAAACTACATATATATAAAGGACAATGAACGAAATCAACCTAGATAATATGTTAAATGGCAAATATATTTGCTCCATATTATCCTTAGCCCTGAAGTTAGGACATTTCCAGGTGTCCTTGCCCTCTGGCACCAGGATAGATGCCCTGCATTCAGGGTCAGGTAGGGTCTAGCTATAAACAGCCATCAGAATGCAGGCTGGCGCTCCCTGCCAGTCCCATCACTTAACACAAGCCAGGACTGGGCCTCAGAACTGGGACTTGCTATCCTATTATAAATGCATCTAATTGGGAGAAAGAAAGGGAATTATTGAAATGCCCAGTGAAACAGGGATCCCTCTCCAGCCTCTCCCACTGCCACCCCAAAGTGCAGATGATCACCCCCATTAACACGGAGAGGCCAGGGAGTGGGCATTTCAGCCACTGGCTTTCCAACTTCTTCAGAGACGCGGTAATCCAAGGTGTTACAGAGCTGGGACCCTCTGGACTGGAGAGGGCAAGCAGGAAGGCCAGGAGAAGAAGGGGGTGACCCAACCAGTCCATAAGGTCATGACTCCTGGAAAAGGCAGATAATATCCGGATTGGCGACCCTCCCCTGTCCCACTCCCATTGCTCCCTGATGGGCAGGGAACATTCGCCAGGAAAATCAGTAGTATCTGTAATTATCAACTACTCTATCTTGTTACTATGAATATTAAAACAATATTAGAAATGATATTTAAATATGCATTTTCAATAGATGTCTAAAGTTCTTAGGCGTGATTTTACTACTAGTTTTCAGGACCAATTTTCCCCCATAGGAATGCATCGCTTTTTTAATTATTATTTTTTTAGGAATCTCAATGGGCACATAAAATCCGATATAAAGAAATTCACTTTATAGCTCACTTTAGACAAACCCATTTCTTCACATATTATCTGACATCCATATTAACTCTTGGTGACTTCCACGTGCATGCCTGTAAGCCCACTTAATTAGTGTGACAAAAAACAGCATAAAATGTAGTCTTTATCTGTCCCAACCCCCGATTAATTAATATACATCACTGACACTTTTCTTTAGTTCTATTTTCAGATAAATCAAATCTGTGCAGACTAGCAACTTAAAAATTCATTAATTTCAGCATAAAATTTAGTCAATATTTATAAGACAGTTGTAATCCTCAATGTTTATCTTCAAATGATAGACTTTTCATCTAAAAATGTAAAATGAATTTCAATTAAATATATACTATTATTCATTTTTTACAGCCAGATGCTGAGCCAATGGAGATAAATGAACTCTACCCCCCTCCCCAAAATAAGATGATCTATGAGATACAAAAATATTTTTTTAGTCTCTTGTCTTTGTAAGAATTATCATTAGGAAAAACAGCTAAAATTACTAAATCTGAGAATTTGGCCACTTCTGACACAAATTTGAATACAGATTTCTAAATCTTCAAATTCTTTTTGGAAAAAAAAATACATATATATATATATACACAGTACACCTATTAAAATGGAATCAAAAGTTTCAATTGACAACAGAGATTTAATGTATTTGAAAAGAACTATACTTACTTTAAAAAATCATTTAAAATTAGATATCCCAAGTAAAAGATACCCCAATAATCACTATTCTTCACCAATGTGTCACTTCTTTTATAATAATTTTGCTGAATTCCTCTTCAAAATCTTTAATTTCACATTGATTTTTTAAAATACCACATTTAGGGGCGCCTGGGTGGCACAGCGGTTAAGCGTCTGCCTTCGGCTCAGGGCGTGATCCCGGCATTATGGGATCGAGCCCCACATCAGGCTCCTCCGCTGTGAGCCTGCTTCTTCCTCTCCCACTCCCCCTGCTTGTGTTCCCTCTCTCGCTGGCTGTCTCTATCTCTGTCGAATAAATAAATAAATTCTTAAAAAAAAAAAAAAAAGATTGGAAAGGATGGATTCAAATCATCTTTAAAAAAAAAAAATACCACATTTAAAAACTGACAATTAAAAAACTGTTTCTAAATCATATTTCTAAAGAGACATCATGTACAGTCCTGAATGGTTTTGTGTATATATACCTAATTTATTCTTTGGTTTTGTCTTAAAGCCTTTTCAGGGACACCTGGGTGGCTCAGTCGGTTGAACATGTGACTCTTGGTTTCGGCTCAGGTCATGATCTCATGGGTCATGGGATCAAGCCCCACATTGGCTCCACACTCAGTACAGAGTCTGACTGAGATTCCTTCTCTCTGCCCCTCCCCCCACGTGTTCTGGTGTGCTCTCTCTCTAATAAATAAATAAGTCTTAAAAAAAAAAGTCTGTCCGAATTTCTAGAGTCAGTTCTTATACCGTATTATAGTTACAGTTCTTATATCATATTATAGTTACAAGCTTAATAGTTGTCATAATGTCGTAATGATACAAAAGGGGCACCCAGGCCCATCCAATGACAAAAATTAAGGAAAAGAAGTGACTGGGCACGTTTTTTTCAAGTTACACTTTATCCAAACCGCCCAACAAATAGTAAGGACCATGTGGAAAACTGATCCAAAGTAATACATCTGATATTCACTCACAGCTCAGCATCGACACAACTGTGCCCTTGGCAGCTTGCGGCAGCACGTCCCTCACCCAGAGGTGGGGGAGTCACGCGGGCCCTCCACGCGCCCTGCTCTGCGGAAGGTGAGGTGTGCACAGCGCTGTGCCGAGCAGCGCTCACCGATGAGGCCAACACCCTCTCACTCGCAACAGGCAACTCATTTTGAACGTTACATTAATTTCTGAAACAAACATTAGTGGGTTTTTCCCATCTGTCTTTTTATAAAAGATTATTTTGTCCATAGAGCAGTTGTATTTTGGACTCAAATGCATAGAGTGAGATATAAGGGGAGGGCGTGTGAAGAGCCGTTCGAGACCTGGGGCTCTACTTCTGATACGAGATACTATTTTTAAGAAATCACACAGCAAGTGGATTCTCATTCTTATTCTTAATCTGTAAAGACAGACATTTAGAAAGTCTAAATGAAAAAATAAAAGCATTTCAAAGCATTATTCTAAAACTTCAAAATAATATACTCGGATACTTTTCACACATAACCAAAATGAAATACATATATATATATATATAAACAGTACTTCTGATAATGACATCATCCAGTAACTAGCACATTCAGTTAAACAATCAAATATTCCAATAAAATAGCTAGGTCGGCTTTGCACAGGAAGCAGTCTGTTCATACCTCTCACGCCATTTACGTGGGGAAAATTATGTCTTTGCCACTATGCCCATGGAAATGGATGCCAGCGAACACTCTTCCGTGCTCTTCCAGTCCCCTCGAGCGGTCAGGCATCTCGGCAGCTCTGTGCTTCCAGCTGGCTTTCAAGCATCGCTGGCCAAGCCCCCCAGGCAGCAGGAGCTCGCTGGTGTAGCACAGGCCTTGCACCAGTCCCTCCCTGCCTAACTGAACTTCTTCCACAAATTTTTCCATGAAGACACTTCAGGCCACCATGAAACTTGCATTTTGACATCCAGCAAGATAATCTCCTTTGTCACTCTTTCGCAGGTCCAGAAATGTCATTTGTACACCTTCTGTGGACATCAGAGACCAACGCTGTCCATCAGAGCGTGTGAGGGGCAGAGAGGCCATAGACGGCTCTCCAGCGCAAGCTGCCGACCAGATCATCCTAAGGTGGCTGAGAGCATTTGCAGGATGGTGTGGGGAGGTCTGCTGGCTGAGAATACAGCCCGACACACTCCCACGCAGAGGCTGAGAGCACGCTATACCCTCGAAGTGCGGAAGACACAGCAAGAGTGCCGTGATGGATTGTTTATAATGTGCAGACACCCATACTAACGTGGTACATACATGTTTTTATAGGAAAATATTTCTGAAACAAGTACCATTTTAATAAGTCAGCACTAGAGCAGGCCATGTTGAATGGGGTATTCATGTACAGGGAAGACTGTGGCCACAAATAATTTTCAGATGTCTATATAGAAAATAAAATGCACTAAATCACATTTAAATGAAATAATTTCCATGATGATGGCAAAATCAACTACACTTTCAACTTGCGAATAGTATAAACCATTCGAAAGAGATCACGGAGTGTACACAGTTAGTTCTCACAGCTGTTAATTACATTTTAATGTCTGTGACAGTTCTGTTTATGTATTGGACAGACTGTAACCCACAGTTAAGTACATATTAACATAAATTACAAAGGTATTTATAAAGTAGCATACATAGGTCAGACCTACAAATGTAAATGTAGTATTTATAACCCAGAAAGACTCTGGATAAACATGGCAGATTCAACACTTACATCTAGTATCGTTCCCTCCGAAAAACAAAAATGACAGTACAGTGTGCTTTTTCATTTGCTTTTTTGTTTGTTTGTTTTTATAAAACAAACCCACAAGAACAGGAACAACAACAACAACAAAATTTTGGATGTTAGAAATAGATGGACAATTAGTAACTAGCTCAGGCAACAGTTGACAAGGCAGAATCTTCAAAAGGCTCAGAAAGTAGTGGTACCAGGTACCTCCGAGAGCAGAGTGCTATGGATGGGTGTCTGTCTGGGTGGGAGGGGGGGTCTCTTCCACCAAGCATAGCATCTCTCTCAACCTGGCAGAAACCCAGAGATTTATTCCCAGAGGATGTGAAAACAGCGATTCTCCAGAACCACTACCACGGAAGTGCTACGGCTCAGCAACAGCGACTAAATACTGAGATACGCCCATACAACCCCTGCCGACAGCCCTCTTGCCATGGTAAATCTGAGGCCAGTCCGGCTAGGAAGGATCTAAATATATACTGGAATAGGAGTGGGGGTGTCCCCAATTCCCCGAAAGAGCCCACCCAGGTCCTTCACAGGAGATCTTCCGGTCAGCAAGCCCTGCCACGGCATTTGGACAAGCAAGAACTAGTGGTAGCTGAGGAAAGCCTTCAACAGAAGAGAGACCAGACAAGAAAAAGGGGTGGGGGAGGTGGGGGGGTCAAATTAGAAGGAGTGAAGTGATGCAAAACGCACTACAATTATTAATACCTCAATGAGATTAAAAAAAATAATTTACCCTGAAACAAGAACAAAATTCTATTAAAACAAAATAAAAAAGAAGAATTAAGAAAAGGAAAAAAGAGAAGGAGGAGAGGCAGGGAGGAAGAAGGGCGGGGAGAGAGGCCTAGAAAGAGCCTTGGAAATTAAAACTACAATAGAACGAAGAACTCTTTCAGAAGCGGGAATAAGAAGAAAATGACATAAAGAAAAAAAAAAAATAAGTAGAGAAGATAAGCCCAGTAGAGAAGATAAGTCCAGAATCGGGTGACAAAAATCCTAGAATGAGAGAAGAGGAAAAATGAGGGGGGAAAGGAGATGAAAAAAAGTAATTCAAGACATGACCCCAAGGTCGAAAGAGTGCACAGGACAGCGGATAAAAAGGGACCGAGGTGAAACTTAAAGACAGTGGGGGAAGACAAGGCACGAGGATGGTCAGGGATGGGGGAGAGACAGCGCCTGGAGAGTCACATGCAAAGAATCAGGAAGCAAGAGGAATGGCTTCAGACTTCCCAAAAGCAACACGGGCAACTAAATGACAGTCAAGCAACGGCTTCAAAATTCTAAAGGTAAACGATTTCCAAACTGCTATTTCCAGTCGATCTTAAGGTCACCCACGAGGGTCAAATAAAGACATTTCAGACACACGAGATCTTAAAATTGTACTTCCCATCATTCCTGAGAAAGCTACTGGAGGACGAGCTGCACCAAAATTAGAAAGATGCAGAATCCAGGAAAGCAGAGATCCCACGCAGGAAGAGAGGTGGAGGGAAAGTCCAAAGTGGAAGTAAAGGGAGGTCCCCGGATGTGTGTGTCAAACACAGAGGCACCCAGAGAGGGCCCAGCAAGCCAGAGGCCCTAGCAGAGAGTCGTCTACAAGATGAAACTGATGGCACACCTGCTGGAACTGAATGACCTACAAAAGGTGGGCAGTCATGATGGAGTAAGCATCCTAAGCGGAGTGAGCGACAAATACATGTAGAAAATTGAGGAAAAGTCAATTCTTGACTGGGAGAAAAACAAAGACCTGCACAGGAAAAGAGAGCCGTTTACCACATGGCTCATTTCTGGACAGAGTTCCTGTGTCTCAGTAACGTCAACACAACAGTGATCAAACCCAAGTCACAAGAAAGCTATACCAAGAGGAGGAGCAGGCATGAGCAGGACTCACGCTTGTGGTGAGGACAGGGTAAGAAAGGACCATTAAATCGTCACCTTAAACCAGAAAGCAGCAACGCAAGGAATTATTCAAAAATATGAAGGCGTCCTCGAAGAATCAGTTAATAATAGAGTTCAAAGTGGTTGCCTCTGGGGAAAAGAACTGGGAAAGGAGGGCAGAGACTACTGTTGGCGATGGCAGATCTTGTAAAACCATTGTCTTTGAAAACCATTTACATCTATAACCTTGATACAAACAAAAACTTTCTTAAAACTAGGCTAAAGGAAAAGATTAAAGACACTACTGGAAAAGAAGTACAGTATCATAAGCCAAAAAAATGTTTAAAGCCATACTTCATATATTACCATTACTTAGAATCAAGCTAAAAGCCCAAGGGAGGCATTGAGGGTATATTCAGTGCTCAAAGCACACTTCTGAAAGACAAGATAACAATTTGTCAGAGAGCGTCCTCTCCTTATCTCCCTCAGAGGGCTGCAAGATTATTAATCTTCAGAACACAAAGAAGTGGAAAACTACAATTCCCAGTATACCCTGCAGCCCATTCAATTACTTTAAGTACATGAGGCTTTGCTATGAGGGAGAAGATTAATTTTAAGAAAATGGAGAACTAGTTCTCACAAGCCATTTCTAGCCCACTGTGTTCTACAGACATAATTTTCCCATTCTCCTCTTGAAGAAAAAGAGGCTGGAAAATAAATCATCTGTTAGGGGTTGAACACTATTTTTTAGTTACTTCAAAGAACAATTTCAAGTAGATGGCACTGGAAGTCTAGAAACACAGAACGTTCGAACTAGCAAGAAACTGAGAAGTCATACAATCTCTTCTCCCTTCTGCATGCCCCACACACCCAACTGTGCAGATGAAGAGCCCACAGCTCAGAGAGGTTCTGTGCCCAAGGAAAATGCTCAGGACCTGTGTGCAGCATCATGGAGAGCAGAATAATTCACTTATCATCCATTCAACAACTGAAAACACATTTTTGGCAATTACTAGACGCACACAGAACTGTACACACAGTAGGCACGCAGAACTGGGGTATTCATTAACCCAGCCTCCATTTGCTACTCCATACTTTTGGTTAGGTCACTTAATTGCTTCAGTTTCCCCACCTATAAAATAAAGATACAACTATCCGATACTTCACAGGGAAGTTTAGAGAATGGAGTAGACATGTTTCTTGAAAATTCTTAAAGGAAAAAAAAAAAAAAACAAACAGAATACTCTACTACCCTCAAATATACACAACTAACACAACCAAGTCCAACTCAATATACCCAAAATCAAACCCATCATCGTCCTCCACAAAACTTGCCTCTCCTTTTATATTCAGGCTCTTGACTACTGGAACCAAAGTCTTCTCTTCCATCCAAAGCAGGAACGTGGAGTCGTCTAAGATGTCCCCTCACATCCTGTACCTTCTAACCCCAACATAATCAACCTCTGTGCCCCACACCCAGTTTAACTTCTACACAGATTTAAAGCTACCTGCCTTAGTCCCTTTAGACTGTAGTAGAATTATCATAAACCAAGGGGCTTATAAATAATAGAAATTTATTTCTCACAATTAGGGAGGCTGGGAAGTCCAAAATCAGGGGCTGCAGTTTCAGCGCCTGGTGAGAGCCCACTTCCTGGTTCACACTCGGCGGCCTTCTCACTTTGTCCTCACATGGTAGAAGGGACTAGGGAGCTCTCTGGGGTCTTTCTTATAAGGACACTAATCCCGTTCACGACGGTTCTGTCCTCATGACCTAAGCACCTCCCAAATGCCCCTCCTCCCAATACCATCACACTGGGGGTTAGATGTCAACGCAGGAATTTTGTGGGGACACAAACATTCAGTCTCACCGTTTTTTATCCCTACAATACAAATCCATGGGGGTCCTACTTTATTCTGCTAAGAATAGGCCGTTCTCTACCTCCAGGTTCTTTCCCCGTAAGTCCTTCTTCCCCATCAAGCAGTGGGCAGAAAATGATCTACCCAAAGTGCTCATTTCAAAGGTCCATTTCTCTTCCCCCTTAGAACTAGAAAGGCTCCGTATTGCTTACAGGATCAAGTGAGGCTTCCCGACTTGGCATTCAGAGTTCTCCATGACCCAAGCATCCCTCCCAGTATCACCTCAAGTGAGCTACTCACATGCCACTAAACAAGTTCGCCCCCAACCCGCCCTCTTTGTGTTACACTTTCTGCCTGAAACACGGGGCCCACCTTTTCTTTATTTTTTTTTAAAGATTTTATTTATTTATTTGACAGAGATAGAGATAGCCAGCGAGAGAGGGAACACAAGCAGGGGGAGTGGGAGAGGAAGAAGCAGGCTCATAGTGGAGGAGCCTGATGTGGGGCTCGATCCCAGAACGCTGGGATCACGCCCTGAGCTGAAGGCAGACGCTTAACCGCTGTGCCACCCAGGCGCCCCTCCCACCTTTTCTTTAAATGACTTGGTCATTTTATGAAACTCAGCTCATCTTCTGATCTAAGTCATCATCTGTTCACCTATCTCCTAAGATCCCAAGCTCCCTGGGGTAACTTAGCCAAAACTGAAACTGCCAGGCTCTGGCACCCCGGTGGGCACAGAGCAGCCATTCAGCGGTGCAGAAGCACTCGTGGACCTTACAGAACGACACAAGCAGACTCAAAGAACAATCTGCACGCACCACCTCCTTTCCTTCATTCACTCCTCAAGCCACCGCAATTCAGCTCTATCAAATCACAGCAGCAACAACAACAAAAACGTATCTCTGGCCACTTCTTAATCCTTTCTTCTTGACCCTTCCACAGCACTGGACACTGCGGATCACTCCGCACTCCTCTGTACTGGCCCCATCCCCATCTCTCTCATGGCACAATTCTCTGGTGTGCCTCTTACTGCTCTGCCTTCTTTACCATATTGCTCACTATCTCCTCTGTCTCCTGTTTTGCCATTCACCTCTTCAGTACTTGGGTTCCAAGGTTTGTCCCCCTACTCTTTTATACTCCTTAGAAAATGTACATCCTTTCCTACGGCTTCTACTATGAACCTACGATTCTGACTCTCAACCCAGGTTCCACAGGGTCCAGGACCCACCCCAGACAGAGTAAAATAAACCTGCTGGGGATGGGCTCACCATGTACACTTTGTTAAAGTTTCCCCACTGATTCTAAAGAGATGCCAAGACTCAGAACCAATGAGCCACACCATAACTTTAGAATGGAAGCTCAAGATTCTATCTTCAGCATCCACAACTCCCCTGACCCATACTTCCAACTGTCCGTTAAACACCTGCACTTCCTGCAGGCTACCACCATAAAACCAAAGTCCCTATCTTCTCTCAGATCTACTGCCCCTCCTCTATCTCTATTCTGACATCTAACCAGATGCCCAAAAGCCCTCCCTTGTCTTACC
Source organism: Ursus americanus (assembly GCF_024610735.1). Classification (NCBI taxonomy): domain Eukaryota; kingdom Metazoa; phylum Chordata; class Mammalia; order Carnivora; family Ursidae; genus Ursus; species Ursus americanus. The sequence continues at coordinate 65,901,216 of NC_142137.1, read as the reverse complement.
TGATGCTTGGTTACTAAGATCCATGTATTCAACCTATTAAATGCACCTTACCCCTACCCCTCAAGCCCTAGTAGGGTCACACTTATCATTCACCCTTCTTCAGGGCTCCCTGTCCAGTCTACTCTCCACATGCCAGCAATCACCTTCTGGCATACAGATTTCATCGTTCGTCTCCAGCTTAAAACTTCCTATAAATACAGAAAGTGCTCCTATTTAGACATGGTCAAGTTCAAATTTCTTGGAATGGCATATAAGACCATTCACATTCACAACCTTTCTCTAATCTACTTTCCCAATCCAAACTTGTATTGCATTCTCCAACACCTTTAGCCCTCTGAGAATCACATTACTCTTCAACATACCATGCAAGTTTAGGATTATAGAACACTGAATATACTGTTTCCACTGCCAAGGATATGAGATACACACACATAGTTCAAATGTCACCTACCTTCCTCTCAAGCCTACCCATGTCAGCCTCCACAGAATCACCACCTCCCTCCTGTGATTCCCACAGCCCTTCTATAGATCTCTATCATACTCATACTCAACTCTAGGTAAGGTTGTTGACATACCTGCTCTCTGGCTCTCCATTTGTTCTGTGAAAGCCCAGAATATACATCTTTTTCCAAAGCAAGTTTTTGTTACGTTGGAGAAATTATAAAATGTTGGTTGTACAAAAGGCAAACACCCTGGCAAATAGGGTACTTAAACAGACCAATGGTTTCTTCTAAAGAGACTCAGATCATCATAGGCTAGAAAATACCACCCCCCCCCCAGAAAGAGAGAAAGAGAGAGGGAGAGAGAGAGAAATTCTGTTTTCAGTTCTCTGTTCTAATTATGAAAAGCATAAAATGCTGTTCCTCAAAAAAATCAATTACAGACTCTTAACTAAATATCTTTTGTGGGAATTACTGAATACTCCATTATATGGAAGTCGGAACCATCATTCTGCCAAATGGAGACTGAAATCCTTTTCTTCTCTTACAATCATCACCAAGAAAATGAAAGGGTAAAACTACTGTCTTCAGCTTGGTGTGGATGTTAGATAATTAACTTGCAGGAAGATCAAAATTTACAGCTCTGGACTACAGTAATACTATCATTTTATCTTACTACCTTTTTATTGGCGTTAGTCCCATTTTTTAATGGTCTTCTTGTTCCTGACTATTAGAAATTATTGGCAGTTTACACTAACAGGCTTCCGTCATGTTTCATTTCCAAATCCTATTGTGGCCGTTCATTCCAATCAAAACCAAAATAGATCAATTTTTAAGATTAAAAAAAGGGGGACATTAAAAAAATAAATTATGTAAGCAATCCAAAATCCTTCCGATATGATCTATAATAAATTCTGAACATCAAATGAGATTGTAAAGAACTATTAAATCATTAAATCTATGCTATACCAACTTCAAAAAATGAAATTTGAGAACACAGCATTCAAAATTTGTAAGAAAGCAAATTCTGCATAAGAAAATGTATCCATAAGTATGGTGTTTTTATTCACATCGTCTCACTTAATGCCATAGACAGAGCTAGTGACTTACTGGGCAAGGAGGTGAAATGCTGAATGCTTTCATGGTTTATCAGATTCTGAAATCTGAGTCAGTACATGCCCCGGCTCTTAAAATTAAACAGTCTCTCCCTGTGCCCCCCCCCCCCGTTTAAAAATTAGGATAAGACCAAATGTCTGAAACAACTCCTGCTGCATGCAATTATGTAACTAGACAAGAAGGGTGTGAAAGTTTGAATGAAAATATTAGAAGTGACAGCTTTCTACCTTAGTCTCTCTGTGCCCTCTCCAAACTGCAGGGAGCAGATGGTAATTTTCAAGCACATTTAGACCAGGCTTGGAAGGACAACTCAGTGATAAAGAAATAACTGCACAGAAAAAAAAAAAAAACAAAAAACCCACATGTTTTGCAACCTACAGTTTTTAATCTAGAAAAGCTTTAGTATCAGTTAACACAAATGGAAAAGCTGCCATACACACAGCTCCATATCAAATGCTGGTATATAAATTATAAAATAAATTTTTAACAGCTTCCTTTTCACATTTGCACTATAGTGTGCCAGTAAATACTGGAATGTTTAAGGGGGGAAAAAACCCAAAACCCAAATCTAAATATTATAGAAGTCACTAAACAAGGAATACAAACTCCTCCCTGCTCTCAATCTCTTCATGGCCCAAAACTAAGGCAACGGGTGACCATGCCAATGGCATCAATAGCGGTATTGCTCTCCAGCGTAATATCACATCAGGTTTAAGGCCAGAAGTTTGGAGGATAACAGAAAAGGAACAAATTAGACATTCCTGATTCATTTTTATTACAAATGCAAAACTGACTACCGTACTGGTTAAGGAACAGAGAGCTACTTGCCTCTTCTCCTCAAGCCACACTAAAAAAAGAAAACAGAAAACGAAAGCAGTCCTAGAACAGGTGACCAGCACCTTTGTCAGGGCCCCTTTCCCAACCCTCGCTCCACCTCAAATTTCTAGTTCAAAGAGAAATTCCAGAAAAATGCCCTCCTCCACACCGACAGCCTAGGGATGCAAACAAACAGCGATGCTCCGAGCAGGAGGGCCTGGCGGAACCCCCACGCCAGACGTCTGGAGCCAGGCCAAGGCCACACTGGGGCCCCCGCTTCTACCCACTGGGCCACCTGTCCTTTAATTTCAAGTGGCTTATGCCTGGCATTTAAGCTTCACAGGAGTTACATACTGCCTCGACGTAGGGAGGAGACAGGGTTCTAACACTCTCCTGAAACCGTGGGTAAGAGAGAGCACATGGTTTGGTCATCGGAAAACCTGCAGTCAGCTTCTGACACTTCAGAACTGTATAACCTTGAGAATATGACTTCACCTCAGCCTCCATTTCCTCGCCTGGAAGACAGTAACACTGCCAGCACTGTCTAACTGGGTCATTACAAGGTTTAAGTCGGAGTACGGGGTTCAAAAGCACTTAGCCAACTGGACTAACCTTACTAAGGCCATGTTCTAGCTGTTGCGTTACTTCAAGCAAGCCCAGCGCAGGAAGTCCAAGTTTCCTTCAATCACAGCTGCCACCACAGGACACCACAGACTCAAACATAAGCCTTTCTGGGCCATTACCACCTTGGAGTAAATTAGAAGTCAGGGACCCCAAATTTCAATCTCTTGGCTATTCAGTTTAGATACTGCATCAAACATTTTTCTAATTTTCTTTCCCTTACATTTTATGCTACAGTGTCAACAAAATATGACTGACATATTTTACAATTAAGCAGACCAATGAGTTTTTAATCAATAAGGGTTACCTAGTCTAAGCATTTTAAAAGCTGACATCACTTCTTTTCATGTGTGTATGAGAAAATACACAAACACACACATATGCAATGCAATAAAAGGGCTATAACTGATATATAAACATATATGCAAGCATATACAGCTATAAGAAAGCCACACAGGACCATCTTCGTAGAACGAGATCCAGTGCTGGGGAGGGAGCATGGCAAAGCGGTCAAGAGTCTGGAGCAGCACTAACTGAATTCAGTTCCGACATGTCCACTACAAAAACTGGGGAAAGTGACTTAATTTCTCTGTGCCTTTGTTTCGTCATCTATAAAACGAGATATCAGTATATACCTCATGGAACAGCTATGAAGTCGAATGAGTTAATATATGCAAAATGCTAAAAACAGCATGTGGCACACAGGAGAGTGTCGTGTTTATACAGTCATTCAATGTGTCCTGAAAGCGTAGGTTATATGCCCATCATATACACACGTATATATGGTTCTGTACATTCATATAGCTGAATGTATTTGTTTACACATACACACATCTTTCTCTATGGCATCTGCAAGAAACTCACTTGGGTTAACATTAAGCAACATAAGCTAAGTGTCTGCCCTGTGCTGGGCACTGTTTTAGGAACTCAATAAATATGAACACAATTAATCCTCATAATAAGCCAACAAAGAAACTAAGGTCCAGAATGACTCCAGAGCCCACTATCTTACCCACTATGTATAATCAGTCTACATGACCACAGTTGTAATTGCAATACATGAACACAGATTATAGAACCAAATTTTTCCTCATAAATCTGGTAAGAGAATAAATCAGTATAGTCTTTTTGTATTATTTTCAACACTTGCCTTTTTTATAAAAATACCATAGCATCTCTAAGGATCCAAGAGAGTAGCCAGCTGGTTTCTATTTTCCAGAGCTAATTTCTCCGACATCAATCAATGGATTATATATTCCCATCTCTAACTGCAGGATTTCAAACAGATACACACACACATACACACACTCGCATTTAGGAATCCATTTGAAACGATGGACTGTCTTGATGAACTTAAGGTTTCACAGTTTTAACCAATATTCATATAGCTAACTTATTGCTTGACTTGATTATTAACATTCACCATAATATAATTCTAAAGTGATTATTTTACAACTTTTATCAGAAACACTGCCTCAAATAGGTGATATTTTGTCAAAACAGAGAACTAAAAATAAAAATAAACATACGGTTTGATCAAGTGATTACTCATTTGTGAAATAAATACCAGTTAAACCAGGATGACATGTGAAACACACAGAAGAAACAGGTCTGCTGTACTGTCTACTATAATCACATGCTTCTATTTTAACACACATGTTCCACAAATGCAACAGGTGGTATTCTCCAGAATGCAAACCTGTATGTATGCACTTGTGTACGTTTTTGTAGCTAAAGTTCACTTGCAGTGTAAATTCCCAGCTTTTGAAAATTAAAGAGCAATTTGCTCAATTTGCTTTTAATGTATTACCCATACTTCCCGAAAATTTACTAATTCTGAATTAATAACTTAGATATTACAAACTTGTTCTTCCAAAATTGGACATGATTCCCAATCTCCCTGACCCATGTTCATTCATCCCTTCATGTTAAATTAAGCTGACACTGGTGACATTACTTTCACTTTTGACATACATTCCATTCCATCTGAGAAGCATCCATTCCTTCCCCAATAGCCCTGAGCTAGTAGTTTATCAATAAAAACCTTATCAAATGGGTCAACTAAGCAAAAAGTGTCTAATGGTTAACCGGAAGTTAACAGGACAAAGCAATGAAAGAAACAAAAGTCCACGTTACCACCTAACATGTTTCGTTAATTTATTCTTATGGTCCTGTTTTTGTTTTAATTTTTTACAGTAATTATAACAGTTAATGTGCTATAACATTTTTGCAAAAGAAATGAACTCTCGGTATAATAAAACCTTCCCAAATTTTTCACTGTTTCGTCTATGCCCAACATACACAATAACCAGATAACATCACGTTAGCTCCACATCACGTTAGCTGACTTCCAGAGCCCGAAACAATTCCACTTCGACTGGATCATTTGGAAGGCGGAAAGGGGAGTTGAGTTCTCAATCATTTACACCATTAAGGTCTAAAGCACAGGAAATAGAACGGTGTAGATTTCCTCAGTCCTGAAACAATTTGTGTCAATTCTGAGATTTGCCCCCAATACCTTGGATCTGAAGAGGCTACTTAATAATAAGCCTGAAGGACAGAACCACACAAATCTTGGGCATGCTCTGCTACTCCATCATCCCTAACCCCTGCCTTCCACCCTCCCAAAGGGTCTCTAAACTGCCTCAGGTATGGAGGGCAAGGATTTCCACAGAAAACCCCAAAAAAAGAATTAAAAATCACTCAAGCCCCCCAAAAAAACAGCCATTTCAAATACATTCTAGCTCCTCATGGCAATTGTGTTCAACTGTTAATGAAAGAAAGAAAAAAGAGAGGAGAGAGGGGAGAGGGGAGGGGAGAGGGGAGGGGAGGAGAACGAAAAGAAGGGGGGAAGTTAGCTAGCTAGTTAGCTATCTAGCTTTGGTTCATAAAGTAAATGGCTAATGTCATAATTCACAACTCACTGAAGAACCATGTTTTGTGAAAACATTCATAACGCTTTCACACACATACATTGTGTGTGCGTGTATATGTGTGTGGTTTTCTGTGAGTTCTACTGGTAAATTCTTTACAAGTATCATCTCATGTAACCCTCATAAAAACCTATGCAGGCAGGCAGTAATATCAGACCCATCTTACGGATGCTGAAACCACCTCTCAAAGGTTAAGGCTGAGCTTGAGAGCTCAAAAGCAAATGGGAAGGAGTGAGTATCTGTGTCATGAGGGTGACCCAGTAGAAGATAAGAGCAACTGTGGCAGCAAATCCAAAGAAACAAGGAGTCAGGGGCGCCTGGGTGGCACAGCGGTTAAGCGTCTGCCTTCGGCTCAGGGCGTGATCCCAGCGTTATGGGATCGAGCCCCACGACAGGCTCCTCTGCTATGAGCCTGCTTCTTCCTCTCCCACTCCCCCTGCTTGTGTTCCCTCTCTCGCTGGCTGTCTCTATCTCTGTCTAATAAAATAAAAAAATAAAATAAAATAAAATCTTTAAAAAAAAAAAAAAGAAACAAGGAGTCAGACCTTCATCCTACCATAAAATGCCTCAGTGGAAGAAGAAAGAAGCAGGCTTCCAAAAGGCTCCAGCTGTACCCTATCCCAACCCACAGGGTGACCCGAAGGTAAACCAAGGCTTTCCTAGAAAAGAACACTGGACCCCAAATTGACCAACTTTGGGATCTACCATTAGGGCCCATTATCATACCCCAAGTGGAAAGAAAACTCATCATTAGGACAATCATAGGACTCTGAATGAAGAAAATGACAAGACTGTCTTAAAGAATATATCAAAGTATTTCAAATCACTTTCATATAGACTTTGATGTAGTTTCACAACACATTAGGACACAGGCTGACTTAATGGCTCTAATTCCAATGCGTTAAGACTTAAAGCACAGATCTAAACCCGGAATTCTGAAGTTCTAATTTCTAATCCGGTCCTTAAGTTCTATAAGATCATAAAGCATCACCCTACACCTTGGTCCTGGTAAGTCCGTCAGTCAAACAGACTGCCTGTGTGCCAACAATGCGTACAATACACTCCTCAAGGTAACATTAAAAGTTTCCGGGTATTACCCCTCCTATTAGCATAATATGGACCCTGCTGCATTTTTACAGCCAGCTCAGAAAGGCATAGGGAAGGTTTGGGTTTTCAAGCCTAAATCTGTTTGGTAAACCTCTCTTTCTCTGTTCTCCCAATTAAATGGGGGAGGAAGAAACACTGAGTATAAAAACTAAACTATAAATGAAAAGAAAGAACACAGTCTCTAGGAAAGTCTTGTCTCTGGAACACTAATGATTATATCTGAAAGCTCTAAAACACAGTAAAGCATAGCTCACAGGTACAGGAAAATATAAGTCATTAGCTATTAATAGAGCCAGAGAGTCAATTGTTGTAATTAAATCATAGTTTAATTTTCTGTATAATCCTGAGTTAGTCTTGACATGTTTCCTTGTGGTCAGTTTTGGAAAAACATCTGCTAATGGTAAAATTTTGGGTTCAGAGAGAAAAAAATTATATCCTTCTGGTTGGAAAAGAGTCATAGTCCTAGGAGTCTAATTTTTATGAAAACATTGTATTAATAAAGTCCAATCACTGGTTCCTAAATTTATTTTTAAGTTAAAAGAGACTTAAACACAGAAACAAACTGAATTTATGAAGGCTACTGCAAATTGAACACACAGAATATTCTCATTCAAAGTCCCTACAGGCTTATGCCAGAGACACAGAGTGGAAATATAACGTTCCCCAATTTGGAAGAAAATATGTAAATAACAAGTATTTACACAACTGGAAATGTCTCTTTTCTAGACTAACCTAACACTTAGAGCTAACAATAGCTCTGTAATACCTTCAAAGAAGAAGAAGCCGATTCCCAGCCCACGGGTATCCATTTACTGCCAATTTTGCTAAAGATCATTTAGCTGACTACACTCAAGCCTAGAATTTTTTAAAAAGCCAAATCAGTTCTGAACATGTGCTGGGCTTTTTCATTACTGTGGTATTCTACATGAAGGACTTGATCAATAAATATTCAAATAAATTAACTGTGTGAGAAGTTTACTGTACTTAGTCATGTGAATGCTGAAGTAGTAATTTCAACTAACAATCTTTGCAAAATTCAATGTTACACTGCGCAGGCCCAACTCAAACCCACTCCTGACACCCTACAGCTATAAATTATCTCTGGAGCTTGAAAGGGAAAGATAGGCCAGGTCTGAAATAGCATAGCAGTTGGACAGCTCCAGCTTAGAGAGGGCCAACCCTGCAATAACCTAGATCCAGGGCCTTCAGGAGTCTAATCCACTGTCACAAAGAGAGAAAAAACCCTTTCCAAAAACATTCTTCTGTAATAAACACACTTTTTATTTTTACTTCTTCAATATACAATTAAATATGGGAGTGTCAAAAGCAAACCGGAAAACAGAAGCTGCAAAATAACAAGGAACTAGCCAAATCCTTAATGACTGGATGGTGTTTGGAGAACAAAGAGGGTGTATGTTTCCTTTTCAAAGTCAGAAGTTCTGGGTCCCCTTTCCAGGCTTCTGAAGACTGAGGAACAGCCCCTACTGCTGGAGGGGGCTCTAGCGTACACAGAGAACCCAAGGTATCGGATTCGTTCTGCAGGTAAAAGGAGCACTCAAGGAACCAGAGCTTGTGCACGGCAACACGGTACTGACTCCACAACCACACAGAACAGGTAGTAAACAGTGCCCCACGCGGTTAATAAACATTTCTTAAACATAGATGCCGAATTCTAGAGATTCATACAAAACCTTGTTAACCAGTTTTTATCTCCGGGTCGAAGGATTATGGAGGAATTTTTATGTCTCAATACTTGTTACATTATCTGGATATTTTACAGAAAATGCCTATCATTTCTCCTGTCAGGGAAAAAAAAAATTTTAAGCCATTTTTCCCTTTATGCATTTTTTAATTCAGTGTGGCTTCAAAGAAGGGTTAAGTAAGTTTAGCATCTTCAACCAGGTCAGTGGCTTTCAAACTGCCTACTGAGCCCCAAACCGTTTAGAAAAAAACAAAAACAAACCCCAAAAACCAGTTGCAAGGACTACAGCAAAACTAGTTATGTGACATAGGCTTTAAATGGGTAACACAGATAAAATTTAAGTATACAATTCTTTCTACTCAGCAGAAACTCTGAAATGATATTAAATCTAACTTTAATTTTCTTTTTAAGATTTATTTATTTACTTATTTATTTCGGAGAGAGAGAGCAAGCAAGTGGGAGGGGCGGAGGAGGAGAGACAATCTCAAACAGACTCCACGCTGAGCGCAGAGCCCAAAGCTCTGAGCTGAAACCAAGAGTTAGATGCTTAACCGACTGCGCCACCCAGGCATGCCGGACTTTATTTTTCAAAGAGAAAAAAATCCTTAAACTTCTTGTGTGTCAAATATTTATTTGTGGAATTGTACTAAATACAATGAGGAGCTACTGTGTGATCATTAAAAATGCCTATACTTTAAGGTCAGGGATTGTTAACCGTGTTTCCATTCACCCTACTCTATCTCATGTGAATTTGCACACTTGGAGGCATTTATAGCTTCTAACTCCAATCAAATCCCCAGCTACCTAGGGATGGAAACAGCCCATTTTTGAGCATGTTACACAGAACAGTGTTCAACAGATTATTTACTGATGGACATTGTCCTCTTTCTAGACTTTCATTTAGCTATCATTTGACTATAAAATCAAAAAGAACTCAAAGGCGAAGAATAAGCTCAAGAAGTCTCCCAACATTATAGGATACAGGACAGATCATAAAACAGACGGAATTAGTGTTCATACCAAACAGACCATGTTTATCATTTTATTAACCATCTATTATAAAATGCAAGGAAAACTTTTAAATTTTAAAACTTGATTCACGTAAAGCTTTTCACCTGCAGATTAAAAACTAAAGAAAAAAGTCAAATGACAGAAACATCCATTTCCAAACAAATACTAATCCTGACAGGCTTTCCCCCCACCCCTCCAAACTGCACTTTACCTAGAGTCCTATTTTTGATAATACAGTAAAAGGATAATTGTTACAAAGCAGAAGACCAGGCAAAGTTGAGTTCTTGGGTTTTAAATGTCTTCCTCCTATTACAGGAAAACAAACCCTGACTCTTTGACCCTCCAATTTTACTTCTAGGAATTTATCTTAGAGGAACACTTTCACGAGGATACAACTGTAAGAGAGCACTCTTCACAACATCATTTGTCACAGTTAAATACTGGCATCAACCCAAATATCCCTCAGTCAGAAATCTGGTTAGACAAATGACAATATATCCACATAAAGGAATACGGTGCGGCATTATCTAGATATGGACAGTGCAAACACAAAGAAAGCGTCTAAGATTCATTAAGCGAGGAAAGCAAGTTGCAGAAGAGTATGTGTTAACATTACACCATTCTAAAACTTTATTTAGAACTACATACAACAGACCTGTTATCTCTGAAGAGATTTCTGAAAATTTTTAGCTTTTTACCATTTCTGCTTTAAACATTTTCAAAGCATGTTTAATCTTTTACAAAGTAGTACTTTATAATGGAGGCGTGGGGGAGAGAATAGAACTATTCTCCCATTCCCCCCAAACTATGAAGTTCAGCATCTTCCAGGAAATGAAGCAGAAACACTTGTGGTTGTGTGCACCTTATTTATTGAAAAATACCATGTGTGCCAACAAGATCTGGAAGTGGTCCCTATGCATTCAGCCTACTAAGCCCCTTGAAGTCATGAATATAAAAGACATTAAAAATGGGACTGTTTCTATGGATTTCCCAGCCTATGAAATACGGAATCCACAATATGAATTTACAAAAGGCACTTATATTTTAGAGACAGTTCCTCCAAAGGAAAAATATTTACACAGTTTCTTCTGAGAATTCCATCCTGAACAAGAACGCTGGAGGTCTGGGATCACCAGAACCGCTCTAAGAATATGGACTGACCAGCAACACAGGGTCTCCAATCTACTCATAAATTGTTCCAGCATTCTCAAGATTTCCCACCACGTGTCTCATCTTTTCTACTTTCAGAAAAAGAAGTGAGGATTCAAAATGGGAGGGTGGTAATTATGGACAGTAAAGTATATAAACTGGTACAGCTCTTTGCTCACCAACATTGCTACACGTCAGTAAAACATTCTCGCCCAGTGATCAGCCCTGTGTCAAGTAACTATGTGTTAAAACTTGTCCAGCACGGCCTGCTCAAAGACAGCCGCGTAAGGATACTTCAAGTTCTGACAGATACCACTTTGTGCAAAAACATCCATGGGAGTATTCCAAAAAGGACAGCAGTGATGCTTCAGAAAACCTGGTGTCAAAAAGGTACTCTGGTGCATTTTCAATTCACAAGAGAAAGTGAATGACTGTCCTTCAATCATCAGTGTCAGGGCCAACGACACGGCTTCCCTTCCTTCCTCGGGGTCCACACAAACTGTTACAATTGGCTTACCACCTACACGCTCCGTAAATCTTTAATAAAACAAAACAAAACAAAACAGAACACCTCCCCCCTCCCTAACCCACACAAATATTTGTCTTTTTCTTCTCTTTCCCCTTCCATCAAGTAGTGAGTAAGAAAGGAGGGAGAAAATTAATGTGACTGTCTGCTCTTCAGGCCAGAAAAACATACAAAGATGGTAAGAGTTTTACACAAAGCAGTGTTTAAATTTTGACTCTTCTGAACCACATATAGGAGAAGCTTCCATGAATTCACATTCTGCTACTTAATATTTTTAAGTCGTAAGCACGAGATCACACATTGTGGCTACTAAAGGGTATGGCACGAAAATTATTTTTAATAAAAATTCTGTAACATCATTCCTCACTTCACCCAATTCCTCACCAGTGTTTAATAACAAAACAAAGCAATGTGTCAATGGCATTTATCACTTTAACCCTACGGTTCTGGTCTACAAAACAGCACCCAGGAAAGACAGGAGAGAGAAAAGGAGATAAAAATGATTTTCTAGGTACTCTTAGGGAAGAACCATGAAAATAAATGAAACCTTCCAAAGAAACCAAGCAAGAATTTGGAATAAAAAGTAGCATGCATAATTCCAAGGAAATTCCAGACATAATTTAGGAAAAATGCCACTGGACACAGAAGACCAGAAATGAAGACTAAATGTCCCAAATCAGTTGACATTTAATAAACATGTTTCTCTAGGAAGCCAGTGCTCAATTAATTAGTTAAAGTATATGTACTCAGGCACTGAAGTTTCTCCCTAGCAGATGGTACAACAGGCTTCAAAAATAATGGGAAAATTTACTTCAAGTTGTCTTCTTGGTTAGTTTAACAAACAAGTTACCAAAAGCTACCAGAGAGGAGGCTGGCATCAGATTACCCTTCTGTTTTGTTTAGATGACAGAGCAAAGACAGGATGGCCATGGGGCCTCCCAAACCAGTGAGGACCCTACCCACAGGGCGACTCCTGCACCTCCCCCTAGAGCTCAGCTCCATTCCCAGGCCAGACAAAGCTATAAAAATCCTGGCTTCAGGCCAGCTGGCAAGACCACACACCGGGTATTTTTAACTTAAGGGGGCTTGAGGATGAGGCCAACACCAGGGCACCAAAATGTTCAGGGAACGGTAACAGCCTCCAGCCAGGATGGTAGTCTATATGTAAGATTTTTTTCCCGAGGTATCCTAATTACCAACTGGCGTTTTAATAGTGAGGGGGATATAAAAAGATAACACTTGTGAAAGCTGATAGAAGCAGACAGATATTTCATGGTGAAAGCACACGATCACTTTGAAAGACCATATGTATCGTTACATAAACAGCAATGTGAACACCAAACACTGGCCAAATAAATTGGACTCTTATTTTTTATTCCTGACACATAAGTCTACAAACTTGACTTTTGTTATAATTACTCTAACAGTTTGCTGTTGTTGTTCTTAGTTTCACACTGGTCTTGGCACTGGGCCACACATACAGATACCAGGAAGCCACTGCCTCAGATAAAACTCAAATACAGCAAGATCACAACTGAATGCTTAAGTGCTCGAGGATTACGCTGCGATGCTTAATGTAATGTTCTGGGTAGAGAAGTATTAATCAGAAAGTTCTTTTAGTTTCATCTCTTATTGTTAAAAACTACATGTAAACACAGACATTAGTACAGTCTTCTGCCTTAAATGAACACCATTTCCTCTTTGAGTGCTGAAGGTTCTCTGCGGTCTTTGTCATGATTCTTATTATCGAATTTGAAAAGAGAATTGTCAGGACATTGGACAGGACAAGGTGGAGGCGGCACGCGGGGCTTCAGGCACCGTTGTTTCTCGTCACTGTTGTATTTACTGGATCCTAAGGTGGCTTCCAGGGGGCAGGTGGAGGGGGGCCGGTGAAGAGGGACAGATGCTGCTCTCCGCGTTTGGAAAACCACTGGTAGAAAGCACATACAATTTTTATAGACCGAGGTCTACAGCCAGAAATATAAGCTTAAAGTGTTTTACTTAACTTGCCCTTTTTTTTTCCTCCTAAAGCAAAGGACAACCAGAAAAATGTTACCTACTTACAGATTTGCATTAAGAATCTTATTACAGAATGTACCAACCACATTCAGTATATCCTTAAAATTTAAAATACTAGGATCATCTCTGACTTAATTGTCATTAATATGTCTGTTCTCACATACAATTAACCTTCAAATTTTTCCCCTTTATAGTATCTCCGTCAACTAGACCCTCCTCTTAGTTCCCCTTCACTAGGGAACTTTTATCCAGACAGGGGCACTGATTTCTCCTCTGGCTGGTAAGAGAGCTTGATTGGGCTTTCCTACTTCCGACCTCCCCTTCGCTCTGTCCTAAACACAGCTGGGGAGATCATTTTCCCCTGAGCAGCACTTCCTGAGTTCCATGAGGCTTTTCCGGCTCATCTAAACAAAGGCCACCACCCCCGCCTCACACAGCCTCCTCAGGCCAGGCTCCCTGCCAACCACAGGACACTCCAGTTGAGCATTTATTCATAGGTTTATTCTTAGTCTACAAATTCCCTGAGCCACTGAAAAGTCCTACTGTATTACCAGGTAGCACACACTGAAAACCTCATAAGCAAACAGCAGGTTGATAAGAAAAAAACTGACTAAAAAGGTCTTTGTGGAGATTTCCAGTAAACATGTCAGATTAAATACTCATGTTTATCTCTACTCCCTCAGAGAACCCCATTAAGGTAACAGTAAAGAAACTTCTAAAGTAAAAACCCACAAGGACAAAGAAAACTTAAGATGATAGCAGATAAGAGGTCAAAAAAATTTTGGAAGGAGAAAAGCAGATAGACAAGTGATAATTAAAGTTTTAATTTGTTCTAGGTGAGAGGATAAGAAGCAAGCTAATTAAAGCTCAGAACCCCAATGACTCAGGAATCAGAGGGTGGCAGAGGGCTGGGTGAAATATCTGTAATGACTAGTTCAGGGCACCCCCCCTTCCTAATCCTCACCCCAATCCTGTCAGAAGTCAAGAGGATTACCATCTGGAGAGGTTGGCAATAGACAGGAGTCCATGGAAAAGAGAGGATTAAATGGAAGTGTGTGCATGTGTATGCGTATGCACACTCACCTTCCAGATGCCCTGATTTCCTCTCTGGATGGGGTGGGGGCGGGGGACAGGGATGACAACAGAGTTAACACTTGAAGATCCTTTAACAACATGGTCCAATACCCTCCCCCATCATCCAGGCCCACCAGTGGACACACCTGTCAAAGTACACACAGCTTTCTATTGGTTCTTAGCTTTCTGTTCTTCCGTATCTAACTGTGACATATGAACAGAAAGTCAAGGATCACAAGACATTTCAAGAAAGTGTCCAGCAGGAAAGACAGTGAAGAGTAAGGACTCAAAGGAAACACAGACAAGGAAACTACAGAGCAAATCTTAAAAAACAACTATCCTAAAATGATCTTCAGTGAGATAAACTATTATATCCATGAAATAAGAATAAGATGGTATAAAAAAAGAAAATTTAGTGAACAAAAACAAGTTCACAGAAAGTGAAACTAAGAAAACAGAAATAAATAATTCACCAGAACAGCTGGAAAACAAATTAAGACTATCTACCAGGAATTGGAAAAAGACAAAGAAATGAAAAAGGGACAGAGGAAATGGCTTAAAAAACAAAGGGTTAATCTAGGACTTCTACCATCCAACTAGTAAGATTTCCAAATACTAAGAACACAGAAAATCAAGATGAGGAAATTATCCAAAAAATGGTATTCCTCCCCTCCGAAAAATTTCTAGAATTGAGTTTCATACTGGGTAGGTCCAGCAAAATGAACAAGAAAAAAAAACCAACTCCAGAGCTCATCAATATTTTAGAAATCAGAGAAATAAAAAGCTTCTAAAGTCACCAAGCAGGAAAAAAATAGATGACATAAAAGATGATTTACTTGACTTCTTAACAGAAATACTGGTAGCCTAGAAGGCAACAGAACAGTAACTTCTGAGGGAAAATTATTTCCAATCTAGAATTCTATACTCCGCCAAACAACCAATCAAGTGTGATGGTAGAAAAGGCATCTTTCTGATATCCAGAAGAATCACCTCTCCCTTCCTAAAAAGCTACTGGAGGATGTGTCCCTCCCACCAAAAAAAAAAAAAAAAAAAAAAAAAAAAGCAAAGAACAAAAAACAAAAACAAAAACAAAAACCATAAAGACAGAAGACATCGATTTAGAAAATTGAGTTTGAGGCCAAAGTAATTCCAAGAATGGCTCAAGGAAGTTTTACTACATGTATGCAGCAAATCACGATGGTAATAATGTACAGAATAGAGAACAAGTCAGAGGGACTCCAGTTATGACCAGGGACTCAACTACTACTGCCAAGCCATAGAAATTTGGAAACAAGCAACACATTTCATTCCAGATCAAAATCTGCTATGGTCGGTCTGACTGCAAGAATTTAAGTCATCTGACTGCATCCTAGCTACAAGGGAGGTTATGGATTTGAGTTCCGAATTCTAAACTGTGGAGACAGACCTTGTACATGTAGACATTTCACCAAACATAGAAAGGCTATTCAAAAGGTGAGCATCCATGAACATGAAAAACGTTCACTAGATTTCGATTAACTGTTGGGTTCCACCTTATTGAGAACTGTACATTTCTATCAGAGGATAAGGATAAACCGTTGATTTATACATTTTTTTAAAGTAAAACAATAAGGCAATTATCAACTCCAGGATAACCAAAAGTTGCATATGAAGAAAATATATTCATAGTTTATGTCTCAACTATAGACAGTTATATAGTCCTATTAATGTAAATAGTGAATGTTGATTTAACCTTAATAAACAATGACAAAAGAGAGGGAAAATGAATTGTAAGGCGGGGCAGTATAAGAGTTAACTTTTACATCGTGGAATTAAAGGATACAGTCTAAATTTGAAAAATGGAAAAATAGCAACATAATCATGTCATTTAGAAATATGGATTTAAGTACCAGAATAAACCATTAAGAGTTGAACAAGGATGTCTCCAGGGACTGGAAGTCATGGGCAAGGAGTGACGGAATGGGAACTGATATTTTTCACAAGAAGCCTTGTAATACTATTTTTTAAACTGTGTATACACGTTATTGAGGAAACTTTTAAAATAATTTTTCAATGTATGTGTCTTCTCCACTAGACTGTGAGCCTCCCAATGGCAAGTCCTTTATACTGAGTGAGAGACATACTGCAGATCCTCCTTAACATGTGTCATCCATGGCCAAATGTCCAACTAACATTAAATACTTAGTGATATTATTTCTTACAGTACATACTCTTTTTTAAATAGAAAGAGGACAGATCCTTCAGAATAAACAAAAATTCACTAAGAAAAGGCTGTTGGGCTCAGCGGCATTCCCCACCCACAGGTGAACCTGTGGTCCATGCACCAGAACCAAACTAAGCAAATGTAACAGCAATGACAAAAAGGGAAAATTTACTAATGCTGACACTGATGTCCTTTTAATATAATCTTCATAATTCATTTGCTGGATATTCCAACCGTAGTCTGTGGGGGTATTTAAAGTGTGCATATTTGACAAAACAATCAAAACATACGTTCATATTCTGGTTTCCAAATGGCAGGTGAGCCACTAGGGTCACTAGGGTTTGCAATCTTCCTTTCTCATATTAGAATTAGGATAAGGTAATCAACTTAAAACAAGTTATCCCTCACCTCTTTACCTTTAAAAGAAAGCATCTGACTTGATTCATGTGTGGCTCTGGATTTCCAAGTATCTAATTTTTAATAATCATATAATATCAGTCATACATCTTGCCATTAACATAAGAACAATGTAATGAATACAAATAAAAACGCTTCCAAAAATAATGGAAGGGGGAAAAATATGAGGAAGGAAGAGAAAACATTATTCATCACAGTGAATATGGATCTGATCAACAGAAATGAGCAAGCACTCTATTACTGTTTCCTTCTTAATCTGAAAAGATGTGTAGTAAATGTATGCAACTTTGTATAACAAGAAAATATGCCCTAAAATAGGTTATCAGGGCCAACACTGACAAATAAAGCTGGCAATCATCAGAAAAACTGATGAGAGGTGCACTTTTTTTACACTCCTGGTCATAAAAGCAGAAGTCAGAGACTGAAACATAAAAGTCAATTAGTAAGCTCAGCTAAGGGGAAAAATAAACAATGTTTAAGTTTTTATTCAAAATTTAGCTTCTTTATCTATTTCCTTATCATCATTCACCCTAGTTAAACCACTGGAATAAAAGTTCACAGTATTGATTGTCTCAATATTACTCTGGCGTTCTGGCAGGTTCCTATTTCTACAAGAAGAATTCATGAGCACTGTAGACTGTAAGAGCTAATACTCATTCTGCAGGTATAAACTTAACTACCAAAGAGGTGTTGTAATTATATGATGCAGGTACAGTCTTGCATAATCTCTGAGGTAAAAGAAAATAATGCTAATAGAATCATAGGCCATTTTTAAAAGATCTACTTACTAAAACAATGTTTTTAGACATGTCACATTTCTGCCCCCTCTTGATACATGAATAGATTAGTAATTTTCTCCATTCTGCAACCCTAAGTATGGAGAGACAGTTTCTCCTCTTAAAAAAAAAAAAAAAAAAAAAAAACCAAGATTCAGCCAGTCTTCAAACAGGAACCCTGTTGCTTTCTGAACTGATCCATCAAAGCACTAATATGGGCAAAGATGAAAGGAAAATTTGAAGGCACAAGAAGAAAAAAAGAAGTTAGATTCCATGCTTGTGCAAATTTAAAATGTGAAAAATTCTGTAAAATTCATAAAGACCCCTTTAAGCCCTATTTGAACTGAAAAGCACCACCCTCACTTTCCTCTCCCAAACCCAGCAAACTCCTACTCCAAAATCCAGGCCTTATATCACCCACTGCATGCAGCTTTCGTTGTTCCCAGCGCGTATTCTCCAAATCTTACTATAGCACTCAGCATACTGTCTTCTAAAGACCTACGTCCATGTCTTTCCATGAGTGTATTCTGAGTTCCTCTACAGTTACCAATACACGTCTCATGACAATTAAGTGAACAAACCACTGAAGACCTTAATAATACTCTCTTAATTCAGTGAAACAAAAATAATAGCAAATCAAATGGATGCATGAGATAATGATATTTATCTGAACCCAAAAGATCAATTTTCAAAATTCATTAGGGACCTGGTATAATGTGAACCAGTCTGTATCCACACATATAATCTAACACTCTCCCTGTTCCTATCCCCACCCAGGAAAATGTCCCTCCATGTTGCCATAGCACCAGGTAAACATCGATATCTGAACTCACTACACACTGCTCAACTTTTTTCTTTGCAGAGCACTCAGGGAGCAAAGACCTGGTTATCATCATCTTTACATTCCCCAGTGCAAGTACAGTACAGAACACAGTACACATTCAATAAACGTGTGCTCGGTTAAACTGGAAGTGAGTAAACTCCACTTACAGCATGAACGGTTTTTCTTTGACATGAATCACTTTGTTAATTCAAATAATTTCATTTTAAAGAAAACTTTCAATTTACTACCATAAATAGAAAGCCAGTATTGCCTGCCACAAATAGAAGGTAATCACAAAATATAAAATATGATGACAACAGAGTATGATTACATTCTAACTAGATGCTGACACCTGTCCAACGCTCTTAGACTGAGGCCTGTTCTTTATAAAATGAAAAGACGGGAAGAGGGGCTATGAAGTGTTTGAATGGTATTAGAGCAGACTTCTACTCATAAGAAGGACAAAATGCATAGAAAATAACTTTCTTACTCTATGATTCAGTGCTATGTAATGCTGTGTCTACATGCCACCCTAAACAATCTTGCCCAATGTCAGCAGAACGTGTGGCACACACTGAGAAGCACTGGGCTGCATGGTCTTTGAGGCTGCACGATGACCCCAGGCAAGCTACCCACCCACTTGGTCTCCCTACTGGCAAAGGAGCATAACCTACGTAATAGTTTTGGTAAGAATTATATGAGGTGATAGATGCAAAGGGTTTAGTAAGATGTCCTGGCCCTTAGGACAGTCTCGGTAAACACCAGACCAATGTTACAATCCTATGATTCTAATGTAAAATGGTACAGCCACAAAGGCTGGGCAAGTTCCATAAAGAGTTAAGCTAGGGTCACCACACAGCCTAGCAATTCTACTCCCAGGTATACACCCAAAAGCAGTTAAAACCATATTCAAATACAGACTTACACACAAACGTTGATAATAGCACTATTCACAGTAGCTAACAAGTGGAAAGCCACATGTCCATCAACAGATGAACGAGAAAACAGAAGATGCTGTATCCACACAATAGAATAATGTACAGCCATAAAAAGGAATGAAGCACTGACATGTGCCACCACAGGGCTGAACTCAGAAAACATTTTGTCAAGTGAAAGAAGCCAGACAAAAGGTCACATATTATATGATTCCATTCATAGGAAATATCCAGAATAGGTAAATCCACAGAAAAGCAGACTAGTGGTGGCCAGGGTTGGGGGAGAGGAGGAATCAGGAAGTGACTCTTTAAGAGGGACCAGGAGGTCATCTGGGATGAAGGAGATGTTTCGGAACTAGATAAAGATGGTGGTTGCACAGTACTGTGAATTGTACTAAATGTCACTGAACTGTACACCTTAAAATGGTTAACTCTCGCGCTCCTGGGGGGCTCAGTCGGTGAAGTGTCTGCCTTCGGCTTAGGTCACGATCCCAGGGTCCTGGGATCGAGCCCCGCGTCAGGCTCCCTGCTTAGCGGGGAGCCTGCTTCTCCTTCTCCTTCCACTGCTCCCCCTGCTTGTGCTCTCTCACTCTCTCTGTCGAATAAATAAATCTTTCAAAAAATAATAATAAAATGGTTAACTTTCACCTCAATAAAAAAAACTCCTGACTCTAAGTGTGACAGGCCTCCTAGGTAACATTCCATTTTCAACCTGTAAGGTCACAAAGCTAATGAAACTAATATTCAATGTCAAAATTAGGCTAACCTTAACTATAATCAGTCTTACTATGCAAAAATCCAAATGAATTCTTGTCTCAGTGATGAAAAGCATTCCAGTTTTACCAGAACCATAAAATTAATGCTGGTGTGGGCCCAGAGTTACAGTGCCCAGGATCCGAAGTTCTCGCTGCACCATCGGGTGAACACGTGAATCTGAACCACCAACGTCAGATGACCAGTTTCCTCATCTATAAACTGAGGATTCTAACACCTGCCCCAGGAGGCCATCGTGAGGACTGTGCTAATCCAAGTAAAGCAAGTAAAACAGAGCCTGGCAGAGTAAGTCCTTAATAAATATTAGCTCTTATTATTATTCAGAAAGTGGAGAGAAACAGAAGCTCGGCTGGGGTTACGTGAGAGCACCCAAGTAGAAGGACCTAGTGTGACACCTGGCACGGTGACAGCTGTTATTATGAGCATTTGCGACAACCTCTCGGAGTTCACAAATAAGAAACCAGGCCCAGGAGGACAGTGACGCTCACGATGCGGAGGAACAGGTAACAGATCACAGCGATACTGAGGCCCTAAATCCTTGTACTTCCTTAAAAGTGAATTCTTTACCTATCATATACCCTCAACTGAAATAAAGCACACAGGGATCACTTTGTAAAACTCGGTCTAAATTGCATTTCTATCCACCTAGGTGTAACTTTCATTCTGGGTGTGGCCATGACCTCTGCTTCTGGAAACAAGCAACAGCACAGTGTAGGCAAAAGGTACCCATTCCAAATCTCGGTCTGACGCACCTCCTCCTCTAAAAGCTCAGCTTCACAGAAGTGCTCTGACTCTGTGAACACGGGAAACAGTGTCTGCTAAGAACAGTGGGGTCAACGTACCAGTCTGACTTATGGAGAACTGCAACATCACATTTAAGGTTTTTTTCCTCCACAAATCACCGGCTTTTATACAATTCCTGTATAAGCTTGGATGTAAACTAGTACCGAGGGCTTTAAGCCCCTTTCATGGCCGCCATACTCCCACCATGCATAGCACAGCTCTGCCTCCAATGTGAAGGAATTCTCTTCCTCCAGCAATAATAAATCCCTACTGGAAAAATGTCTGTTTCCCATAAATGGCATCCGAACTCACTAGGGGCTTTTCCTCCATAAGCACT
The DNA here is from genome assembly GCF_024610735.1 of Ursus americanus. NCBI lineage: Eukaryota > Metazoa > Chordata > Mammalia > Carnivora > Ursidae > Ursus > Ursus americanus. The sequence continues at coordinate 65,879,654 of NC_142137.1, read as the reverse complement.
GTCAAATGACCAGTGTTAGGACAAAGATCTGAGCCTGGATCACATGCCAAATCCGGGTCAGCTATGACCTAGAAATCTTTGCTCGTCTCCTCCTACTACTATTATACTCAATACAAGAGAATTCAGAGGCACATTACCGGCCATGACATGAAGTAGCAGCTGTCTCCAATTTACTCAGTGGGGTCAGTATCAGAGAGAGGACCGGGCCCCTAGCACTGCCACACGGAAATAAGCAACCACGAGAACCAACACGCTGAAACGACCTCTCAGGTACCAGAAACTCCTCAGGAATCTAACAGCAGGGTTACAGGGACAGCCCAGCGGCTGTCAGTGGGCTTCCTACCAGATCGGCAAGGAGCTGGGCACTCGAGTTCGGCCGGAAAGAGTGTGCCTCTCAGCCAAGCACAGGTGGCAGACAGAACTCGAACACCCTCAGACCTTTCAGCACCAGGCTCCACAGACTACCCCGGCCAGAGTCTCCAATTCTGCAAGTTCTTTCCTTCGTTGGTCGGGAAATGTTTGTGAAGTGCGTACTGTTCTAGATGAGGGCCCACAGCAGGACAAAACCAAGTCCCTGCTGTCTACAGCTTATGTCCGAATAGGAACAACAGCAAACCAACAAACGCATGTCAGCGGTTAAGTGCTATGGAGGAAACAGAACAGGGCAAGGGGCGGGAGGGGTGTGCAATTTCACTCAAGTCAGTCTGAGCTCGTCAAATAAACATTTGAACAGAAACCTGAAAAAATTAAGAGGGCAAGCACAACAAAGTCCTGGCCAAGAGCCTTCAGGCAGAAGGAAGGGCTGGGCACAGGCACAGGCATGAGGATGAAGGGGAACATCAGGGATTCTGAGGAAAGTGAGGGGTTGCAGGAGTAGTGCCATGGTTTGACTCACACCATCTCCGAGGACCATTCTGGTTGCTCTGCTGAAAACCGAATGTAGGGCAGCAGAGGTCAGGAGTCCACTACGGTGATCCAAGTGGGAGATGGTGTGTGGGGCTTTCGCCCAGGGTGGCAGCCACTGAGGTGGTGAGAAGTATGCCATTTCTGATACATTCTGAAGGAAGAAGCGATGGGATTCTCTAAAGGACTGAGAGCTTGAGAAAAAGAGGACTGTGAGGCCCAGGCCTGGGCAAGCAGGATGGAGCCCCATCGACTGAACCAGGAAGACTGTCTGAGGAGGGATACTTTTACGCAAGAGAAACTCTGGGACTGTCAGGAGTAATTCTGTGTTCTCTAAAGACTTAGTATCCAAAAACCTCTGCCTCCCACAACTGAGAACTCCGAACTCGAATCCACAGCCTCCCTTGCAGCTAGGATGAAGTTAGGTGGCTCAAATCCTTTCCGTTAGACCAACCATAGCTGACCTCGATTTGGAAGTAAGCACACTGCATGCTGCTTACTGCCAATTTCTGTGGCTTTGGGCAGCAGTGGCTGAGTCCCCAGTGGGCACTGGAATCCTTCCGGGACCGTCTGCCTCATTCTCCATTCACTCTCGTGACCTCATGCATACATGTGGTAAGGCAGCTTTTGACTATCATTCTAGGAATTACTCCAAGTGTGCGGCGAGACACCTGATGTCATGAAGACTTAGGGCCAATGAGGTCACCAGGTTATCACTCCTTTTAGCTTTATTTCTGAAACCAACAAGGAAGAAGAATAGGAAAGAACTCAGTCAGAGACACCAATGGAGAAGGTGTCTCCCTTGCAGCCCAGTGGACTTAAAAGGAATTCTGATCTCTTTTCTTCTCCCAGGTATCAAAATTTGGCCAACTACTGGGGAATAAGATCCTCTCATCTCTAAGACCTCTGACAAAGGGCACAGGACTTACAAGCAGGAAGAACAGAAGAAAAGTCTTACTTTTCTAGGAAAGCCCAAAACACTGAGGAAAACGTCCAAGGATGTAAAATGCTTAAAATATCTAGATTACTGGAATATCAGAAAATCTCATGAATTTAAAGGTAATATACTAATTAAATGAAAGGAAGTCTCCTTTTGGTTGCCCCTCTTAAAGAAGTATTCTGAGGTCGAACAGCCCATAGGCCAACAATTATTCTGACACTTCCCTTTTCCCCAGCTGTCTCTGCAAGCAATGATAACAATGATATTGATTATGAAGGGACACATAATCCTTATAGGACGTACTGGGAAACCGTCCCTGTTTGGCTGTCTTTTCTGGGGTGCATCTCAGCTAGAAGTTCCCCTCCCATCAGACATTTCTCCCTAGCCCTCCTTGGGGCCAGCTACAACTATCCAGGTGCAGCTAGTTTTTCTCAGTCTCAGGTCCACTAAGTGAAATTTAATTATCTCTGCAACGATCCCTTTGCATTTTAATTCAATGCTTTCAGGTTTTGCTATTTATATTAGTCTTACCCTTTGTTTCTGAATGTTGGATGTTTTATAGAAATTGACCTGGATCCTTGCCTTTGACTAACCCTGAAGAGCCAATTCTACTGGTTTATTTGGTAGTTATTAAAAAAGAAAGTATGTTCTTAATGATTCAATACCAACAGAGAGAGACTAGTTTGGTTACTTCGGAATACAGTCTGTTTTCTCGATTAAACATACTTCTTCGCAGGAAATAGGAAGCTGGGTAACTCCTGCTGTCCTAGACAGTTACTAAGTTTTGGTTTGGGGCTAAGTTAGGAGGCAAGGGATGTTTGCTTTATATATACACTCTAACCACACTCAGGTCTCAGCTCCAGAATTTCCAGGAAATTTCTAACACCTGATCCTACACGGGGCGTTCCTCCTGAGGCTGAGGAAGCCGGGCTGAGCAAGCCAGCGAGGCGTCCACACAGCCACTCTTCGAGAAGCAAGGCTGCCGCTTTTTTCCTGTTTGTTGCCTTGTGTTTTCCTTCTTCCCTTCATGCTCTCACCCATCTTCTGTCTCTTCCCCTTCTCTGCTAAAGTGTTTTATTCTAATTTCATTCACAACTGCAGATTAATTTTTAATGTTATTTTCCTAAATGAACAGTAAAAATGGCCTTCATAAATTTGGTGCATACAAAAATAAACTGTCATAAAGAACTTTTGACCATAAAGAATTTCACTTTTGGCTGTTAACATGAAAGAAAAAACTTACTTTGCCTTTTATTTTTTTTAAGATTTTTATTTATTTATTTGAGGGAAAGGGAGCACAAGCACACACGAGTAGGGGAAAGGGGCAGAAGGAAAGGGAGAGAGAAGCAGACTCTCCACTGAGCAGGGAGCCCAATGTGGGGCTCCATCCCAGGACCCTGAAATCATGATCTGAGCCGAAGGCAGACGCTTAAGTGACCGAGCTACCAAGGTGGCCAGAAAAAACCTGTTTTAAGAGACAAAAATACAGCCACCAAATCCCTCTTCATGGGGGTTAAAAAGGAGTGAAAGTAATATAGCACAGAACATAAGTCTTAGAAGTCCTTGTTTCTGTTCAGAATTCATTGCACATAGTTTATCCTAATGTTGTACAGTATATACTAATTTTCAGAACTACTTAGAAAGTAATAATGTATTAAATGAGTAAGTAATTACTGGGTCTCTCTTTGTTTCCTTTTATGACTCCAAATAAAGTTAGCATCTCAACCCTATGATTTTCTACATATTAAAAAGGACAGATAACATTCTACATACCTAGCACACAATAGGTATTCAGAAGAAAGAAGTTGTCTGAGTAAACTTTCACTTTAAAAATAATAAAACTAGGGGTGCATGGGTGGCTCAGTCGACTGAGTGTCTGCCTTCAGCTCAGGTCATGATCCTAGGGTCCTGGGATCGAGCCTGCAACTCTCTCCCTCTGCCCCTACTTCATGCTCTCTCTCTCTCAAATAAAAATAAAATCTTTTAAAATAAAAAGTAAATTAAAAGTAAATAACTAATCACACTGACTGCAACAATTTGCTCATCTTTGAGGAAAAAACAGCTCTTTCCCCTCTGGAAAAAATTTTAAAGAATGTGGGTTAATAGTTATATTAATACAATCCATCAAGCATCAACCCATAAATTTCAGAAGATGGTATCTGAAGTCACAAGACTCTAAGTTTTAAAACTAAATGAAATAAACTAAATGAAATTTAAAAAATGAAAAAACACTATTATTTTAAAAGGAATATCCAAGCTGGGAGATCTTGCGGTCCAAGTCCCAACATCGCACACAGATTACAAGCATTTATCAGCGAGGGCTGCACTGTCCCAACTCCGGATTCTGGGCACATTTCATCCCTTCGGGGCAGCGGTAAGCTCCTGACTCACTGGGCAGGGCCCGAGAACAAGTGCCCCCAAAGGATGGCAACGCTGCTGGCTCAAAACCTGCTCTGGGGTCCTTACTTCCTGGTCTATCTCTGACACCTGGCTGGCGCTGGCTGCACGGGGCCGTCACCTGTGGCACTCAGACGTCCTTGACATAAGCATTCAAACCTGGAGTGTTTAAAGCACCCGAAGAGACACTACATTCAGTGAACTTAAGAACTACTGGCCTAAAAGACTCCACTTAGTCACTGTAACTGTCCATTTATCTTCCGGGATTTTTGTTGTTGTTTAGCGATTTCTGCAGCTGGTTATTTCAGGGAGCACTGAAGTAATGTGGGTGGTTGATTTCACTGGTATCACCCATTAGCTTTATTTGAATTGTTTAAATTTTAACATAAATATCACATTTTATGTTTCTTTACTTGTAAAAGCAAATAAACCAAATTTATTTAAAATATACTCAAGCAATTCTAATACTCCCTAAAACATATGCTTAAGATTCACATCTCAAAAGCAAAAACACAACAGAAAAGCTTAAGAGATACTCTAGTTGAAAGTCCATGAATGTAAAATACATAGAATTCATATGTGAGTGACAAAATAGTATCAGCTACAAGCAGAGGACAGGCGCTGTGTATCACATACCGTCTTTAGAATATCTAGAACAATGTCAATGTTCAGATAAAAAACCAAATGTATCAACATGAACTTTCTAATGTAAAAGCAGCTATCCAAACTACAAGAGAAATCATCTCACATTTTCTCATTAAACGTTCAGGGATGAAACCTGGTCTTTGCTCATTTTTTAGGAAAAAGGCTAACGATTTAAAAATTTCTATTTAACTTGAAACGTGATCTCTTCGAATCCTCCTCTGCTAAGAATGTCACACTGAATGCTTCAAGATATGCTTAAATTCAGCTACAACATAAAAAGTAAATAAAACCAGTTAAGTATTCCAGAAATTTACATTTTAAGGAGCAAATAAAAATTATCATATCTACAAATCTTTTCAAAAATATTCTCTTGGTACAAAACTCCATCTACAGGGAACTTTGGCACCAAAGCTAGTAGCATCTGCTATCTACTTGGAAACAGAAATACGAGGTGTAAATGTATTTTGTTGGTAAACCTTAAATACCTTCATGTTCGCTGATGAAGAACAACTGAGGAAATCAAGACAAAATGTGGCCAACAAAAGGCCATTATTTATACAAATCGGCAATCCGCTGAAAGGACTCCAAACATTTCAGGTGTACAAGCAAAGCAGCTTGGCTCCGAGTCTCTTAGTACAGAACATGCCTATGTAAAAATGCCACAAATAACACAGTGAAAGGACTCTCTGGGCATTCATTATTCTACTGCCCAAAATGTTTACCTTCATTTTATTCATGTATTTGTTTGTTTATATACCTACGTATATCTATACACACATAAAAGACATGCTTAATATATTTCATATGCATATACAGATACATTTTGTTACACGAAGATACCACTGTCACACAAATGTTCTCTTCTATATAAGCGTGTGCAAGCGTGTGGGTGGGTATGTCTTTGGGTGAACATAAACTATCAAAAAATTAAAACAAACACTAGGCACCCATCCTTCTCCATTACGTTAAGTCAAGCCTTCCTTTCTCATCCTACCACACCCCATTATGCTCCTTAAAAAACGGAAGGTCTAAGGTCTTTTTAGGCAAAACCAAAATTAAGCCCTGATTATTAGATTCACATTTAGGATTCAGAGACTGAGTCCAAACAAACATTTCATGTCCAAAACCTCTTTAACCAATCCTCCCCTCCCCATTCACCGTGACTTTTCAGAGACATTGTTCAAACTGTATCAAGACATAATTTTAACTGTATTTTTAAAAGTAAACATTTTTTTAGCAGAAGAGACTGACAATATAAAGTAACACAGGTGGGAATCCTAGAACTTGCTTGGCCGCCTCAGTAACCCCAAAGAAAACATTTATTTTAGCCAAACAATTGTAATGTTTGTCTCCTTTTAGAAACATCTGCTGCCAAAATAAACATTTGCATTGGAAGAAGTGTTTTGGCTGTTAAGATGGTACCAAATAAAATGCTTATGTTCTGAAATAAATATTTTACTCAAAAAACACACAGCAAAATAGACGTATCCAAAGGGTGTAGAAGATAAACTAAAGACACAAATGAGAATACCTATTGATTTCTAAAGTCTTTTTTTGAAAAGAACCTCAACTTTAATTAGGTTTTTATTTTAAGTGGTAAGTTCAGATGGATCACCTTAACAAAAATAACTAATTTCTATTTAATTTTGCCAGAATATCTTTCAAAATAATGATTATATTCTTATTATTATATCACGCTCTTACTGTTGTAAAGGTCTTTGCAATACAGATGTTTTTAAAACTAAAAAAGTTGTGTTTTTCCATTATAAAAACACTCATAAACTTAAGTCTCTCACTTTGCTCTCTTTCCCTTTCCCTGGCTTTATAATGCCAAGAGGCATTAGATTATATAAACTCTGCAGCAAGGTAAGGATAGTTAAAATATCAACCCACTAACCCTTGATAACTCGGGAAAAATCTCACACTACATGCAGTAATTGAAATGTGCTTGACACAAATAAATAGACCTCCGCTTCTGTAGCCTATTTCCCCTGGGTGCTATTTCTTTTATATGAAAATCTTTTTTAAAGCAACTCGGCACAGGCCTGTGTATACATTTATGATCACAAAGGACAAGAGAAGTAAAACAAAACATTTGCTCACCCACATCCCTGATCCAGCAAAGGGTACTTTAGTATCTATGTTTTTTAAAAATCTGAAAAACTCAGAGTCAGATTCAAGTAACCCTAACGATTATACTTCCTCTGTGTAGCTCTGTATTAGATGAAATCAACCAGTATACTTTTCTGTTAACCATCTCCAGGTTTGAATTCCAGGAGCCTAGAGGCAGAACATTCTCCACAGAGGCATAGAAAATTCATTTCCCCTCTCGGCTCAATAAAAACTCAAGTAGACTAGTTTTTAGAGCACTGTGCAAAACTAATCTGTTTAGCCATGTATTTTGCCTGATGATGTGGGAGAATCAGCACCGGAAAGACCACAAATCTAGTTCCAGTTAATAAATACCAAAATGATGTACTATTATCATGTCATGCCCAAAGACCTAGTAGTGAGTATATTTCAAAAATAAAATTATCGCCACACAAATCAAGAATCGCCAGGTTAACAGTAAAAGCAAGCACTCAGTGGCCAGTTCATCCTGACTCTCAGAAACAAAAAGCAAGCAGTGATACTACCCATGTTAAATTTCATAAAAGCATGGCAGTTCTTTCTACCAGAATACTCATTTAAAATTCCTATCACAGGAGTGGAATGCTAGCCAGGAATCAAACTGTGACCCCTGAGCCAAAGACAACTTACCACTCAGCTGGTAAGTGGGCAACTCAATTTACAAACTTGAATTCCTGCATTTTAATCCTTCGCAGAAATATATGAGCAATATTAAATGAACTGGATTCAGCTCATTAGAGGTTCACAAACCAAACACAGAAAGCTTTGGAGGCTATCCAAAGCAAAGTCATGCCTAGGTGATGATGTCCACTCAATAAAAACTCAATGTCATCATTATCTTTCAAGTTTTTCCCTGAGAAACATTAGCAGCATGATTACAAAAATGCTTAGCCAATTACATTAATACTAGGAGAAAACAGATAGGACCAGCAGCCAATCACCGTGCCAGGACCTTGTCTGTAGACAAATTCATAATTACCCAAAATTTACAAACAAAGCAACTCACTGAGAATTCCTCACCAAAGAGCACAGGCTAAACCTAACAAAGTAAATGTGCTCTAATAACCTTTACCCAAAACCTTCTTAACTTTTTTTTTTTCCCATTTCAAGGTTATTAATTAGCCTACACCTAACTGATCACATGAACTTGGTATTATAAAAGTTACGTCCCCTTTAAAATGTTACACACATTCAAAAATGCACTCACAGCTATTTTTACCCTTTTAGTCATCAAAGCAAGATATATTTTAAGACTATATTATAACTAAATGAAAGGGTGAAAAAGCAATATAGATTACTTAGAACCCTCGATTATGATGAACTCAATATGAAAGTTTGACATTTCACAGCCAGGGCATTCAGTTTCTTAGCAGATACACTATTTTCCTTTCATTATCAGAAAGATCTGTCCTTAATTAGAATTAGGCATTTCTTCTGGTTAGCAGTAAAATACCTAATCTAAAATCTTAATTAAAAATTTGCTGAAATACTTGCTGAGTTATCTTCATCAATTTGTCCCTTCAAATAAATCCAAGAGTAGCTGGATTCCAAAACTATGTAAGAGCCACAGGAATTAAAAAACACCAAGAACCTAAGAAAATTAAGGCTATTCTATGTATTTGTGTATGTGCTCTACTTTTACCCTTACACATGTGGGGAAGAAAATAAGAAAAATGTATTCCTGGGTAATCATTCTCTCTTTTTTTTTTTTTAAGATTTTATTTATTTGAGAGACAGTGCGCACAGGCATGAGCTCGCATGAGCGTGGGGAGGGGCAGAGGAAGAGGGGGAGAGAGAATCCTCAAGCAGACTCCGTGTGGAGTGTGGAGCCTGACCTGGGGCTCGAACCCAGGAACTTGAGATCATAACCTGAGCCGAAGTCAGATACTTAACCAACTGAACCACTCAGGTGCCCCTTGGGTAATCATTCTTTACACACTCTTTCCATTTGTTGGATTTCTACTTTGGGATTGCAAACTATGCCAATGTCAAAACCTTATAATATAAGACTTGAACTCATTTAGAGAAAAAGATAAAGGAGCATCTGGTAGCTTGCCATGAACACCGCCTTTGGAAATGACTTTCAAATCTGACATCAGGAAACTACAGTGGAAAGAAAGAAGATGCAGAAAAACAAGGAGTGGTTAGCACCTACTACTTCCCGCTAGTCCTGCTACTTCTTCCCTGATGCCTCTACTCTCCCCCTGTGGCCAGGGTTATCATACAGAACCATCAGCCCCCAAAGGAAATCAGCTACAGAGGAGAATTAGGATTTTGGCAGCTAGCTGCCTGGGCCTTCTTCCCCTCAACCAAGGGCAAATTAGATTAAAACTAGAAGGAAGACAGAATCACATATTACTTTTCAATCATGTACAAATTATTTCCCCCTCACAATTAGTAGCCTCAGCTAAAGATGTTTTACTCCAGGCAGCAAAATATTGCTGGAAGAAAGGAATCATGTTGAAAAGAACTAACAGAGCAATTAAGTGTGCAAGTGACTGAGAGAATTCTGGGCGGCCAATTTAATAAAGAAGAGTAAGAACTATTGACAGTAACAAAGGCTGTTTAAGGAACCATCAGGACTCAAACGCTGAGCCATTTCTATTTTTCCCTACAAAAACCTTAAAATAAAAATATCACCTAAGGAGAGACAAAAGATAAAGAGGAAAAACAATATCCAATCTATAAAAGAAAAGGCTCAGATGCAACTTCGAGAACTCAGCTCTGGAGCACATCAGAGTATCATTCTCCACGTGCACCTTAGCGAGAAGAAAAGTCGGGTCCAATGGCTTTTTTTCCCCACAGATAATTTTTGGTCAAACGTAGGGAAGAATTTCCAGAAAGGAAGTATATGAAACCCGGGGATGGGTTACTGGCAACATTATGGAAGAACCCAGCATCAGCCCAACGCAACCCCAGGGTTAAAGACATGGTGTGGGAATTTATAAATAAGGCTTTCTGGTGTTTCTAGTGACTAAACACCCTTCCGAGTCTGAATCTAATTTAGTCTTTTCCAAATTTCATGCTTCCTCAGGCCAACATAACAAGGATCTACTCTCCAGTATCCAAGAAACCAGGTTTACTACAGCTAGAAGGTAGATGGTCATTTAAGGTAACTCCAACTATTTGATTCTACAGAAAAAGGAGAAAAATACTGGGTCTTTAAAAGGAAGAGGAGTCTTTTTTTTTTTAAGTAAAAACACAAAACCCACCCAAATCTAAGAAAACAGACACATACCAAATCCTCTTGTATGAAATTAATATGTTAAGAAATACATGCAAAATAACTTTTTGGGAGAATAAAAAACTTCTCTCAAAGTTGATGTCATTTTCATGGTTATTTATTCTTTAAATAATTAAAACTTCATCTTTAGAAGTCTATTCACAGTTCACAATCTGCCAGTCTTACATCAGAAATGTTAGAAAGCCAAGTTCACTTCAGGGGTTTAGATCTATATAACTTGGTGCAAATGATGAAACTGCCTATCTTTCAAATACCCCCAATAACATAGTAACACCCCTCTACCAAACAGGTATTTTTGTCTGCTTTTTCCTAAGAAGCTCACTTTTCCTTTTTTTTTTTTTTTTCAGAAGAGAAAGTGCCTGTGCATGCACACGCAGGGGGCGGGGGGACGACAGAGGGACAGGGAGAGAGAATCTTAAGCAGGCTCCGCACTGGGACTCCCAGGCAGGGCTCCACCTCATGACCCTGAGTTCATGACCTGAGCAGAAATCAAGAGTCCAATGCTTAAACCAGCTGAGCCACCAAGGCACACCACCCCCCATCCCCACCCCACTCTTTTTTTAAGCAAGCTCCATGCTCAGCATGGAGCCCAGCTCCAACGGAAGTCACGATCCTGAGATCAAGACCTGAGCCAACATCCAGAGTGGGAGGCTTAACCGACTGAGCCACCCAGGCGCCTCACCACTTTTCCTTCTTTGAAAGAAAAGGAAACTCCATGTGTAGTTACTGGAAGAAACTATGAAAATTAAAAGAAAAAAGAAAATCAGTGAATTGCCCCCTCACTCTCTCAGTACCAATCTTAAGTCCGACAGTAAGCAACAAAGACAAAAAACGTCACCAGTGTGAAGGGGGGTGGGGTTAAAACCAGTACAAACCTGCTGCTGTGGGTACTGCATTCCTCCCATGGCCCCTGGGGTCCGACCCTGGATGCTGATTGGATACCGCTGTGGGCCTGGGGGGCCGTAGGAGCCTCCTGGGTAAGGGCTGCTCTGTTGAGGCTGAGAATGAGGGTTACTGCCCATCCCATACAACTGAGGTCTCTTCATCACCATAGGATCCATTGGGCTGCCCTGGGAAGAAATAAACAAAGACACAGATTAAATCATTATTTATTACAAAGACAGAAATTTTACTACACTAACATATACATTAAAAACACAACTATCCTTACTTTTGACAACATTAAAAACACACAATATATAAAAATATCAAACCATTATGTTGTAACACCAAAAACTAATATGTTGTAAGTCAATTATTTAATTAAAAGAACCCAACAAGCTGGCAAATAAAAACCCAGAAGAACGTTTAGGAAAAAAGCCTAGATGGATACAAGACATTTATTGTTTACTTTAAGGAAGGTTTTAACAATTACGAGGGATCCAGTGTAAACAAGAGAAGAGTTTGCAGAGAGAAAACATTTGCATCTAAAATTCTACTATATAGGAAATGAGCATGATAGCTAATCCACCCAGCTCCTTTTAGCTTACTAGTAATAAAGACAAGTATACTGAGTGGTTAGCAAGGCTTTTTGACTTCAAAGTATTCTTAGAACAACTACTTTAATTTGGACCTGAGTCTGCAATCCTGATCAAACATTAACGCATCTGAGTGCTCATTAGAAAGTGAAAGGGTAGATTTTAGATAATACAGAATGTCTAGGGTAAAAATTTTCAAAGATCACTAGTGCGCATGAATAGGCACCCAGACTATGAGTCACAAGCCACCTTCCCTATGTCAGTAACTTACCAAACATAACCAGTTCAAAACTAGACTCTGAGTTTTATTTTGGGTTCAGTGAGTCAGCCCATGGGCCTCAGGGCCAAGGCCATTCAGGAGAGCCAGAACTAGAGCCTCAGCTGGGACTTTCTTGCCCTGGGTGCTTCAAAGGAGCAAAGCAGTGGTGGGGGAAGTCCCTCCCCACGGGACTACAAAAGCCTGAAGCATTCATCCAACAGATCCTTCCTTCCATCCCTCCTTCCTTCCTTCCAAAACCATATATTGATGCCTGCTGTATGACAGACTCTATGTAATATATCAGAAGGCTTAAAGATTAGCAGAATAAATGAGTGAGAAAGGGCCAGGGTCAAGGTGGGGAGGGACAGGGCATAGAGTACCACCGAGCAGAAGCAGCAGCATAAAGCAGAGGCTCAAGGGAGGTGAGCTGCCTGATGTGAGAAGAAGCAGTTCAGATCCAAATGAAGGAGGAACTTGCAGAGAAGAAGCTGAGGCAGGCAGAAGCCAGTACATGGGTGAGCCCTGCACATCATCTTAAAGGCTGCAGATTGCATCCTGGGGTGAACCACAGGGTGCTTTTAACAGAGAGAGCTACAGTGGGATCCAGCTTTCGGAAAGCCTGCTCTCAAGCGGCTGCCTGGAGCCAGGGCAGGTTGCTGCAGCCCGCAGGTGAGCTGAGGTCCTGAACCCTTAACAGTGGTGGGAGAAAGCAAGCCCAGATTCAAGTAATGGCATGGAAACACAACACAACTTGGAGACTGAGAGAATGATGGAAGAAGACCGGGGGGTCAATGGTGGCTGAACAGATGGTAAGACACCAAATGAAACAGAATACGCAGAGGTAGAAGCAGCCTGACCCTCTCCCCCATGTGCCAGAGGGAGCCTTCAGTGTTCTACATAGGAAATCTGAGGTCCCTGCAGGAAATCCAGCTGAAAACATCCAGAAGGAAGGGACCCAATATGTTTGTAGTTTGGAGAGTAAGGCCCAACACAGAATGATAAACAGGGGAAAGTCAGCACATAGAGGATACATGCTCCTGGAAAGGAGTGATTCTCCTGTTTTACGCACTACTGTATCTCCAGCGCATAAGTCAAATAGTACACCTGGCATATAATAAAATGTTCAACAAATACTGGATGATTTAATCAACAGGAAGCATATAAAAACTCAAGAACTTTATCCAGGAAGAATATATGAAAAAAGAACAATGGGTAGGGGACAAAATTGTAGAAAATATCACCATTTTAGGGAGAAGGGAAAGGAGGAGCTCACAAAGAAGCCAAAAGAATGGTCAGAAAAATAGAGATTCTAGGGAGTATGGTATCATGGAAAAGAAGGGAGTCATGCATGGCAACAAATTAGGCACACCAAATGCAAGCCAGGTGTCCAACAGGTGAGGGCTAAAAGCTTTTCTATACTCGATGACCAGAAGGTAATTGCTGGGTTTGGCAAGGAAAGCCTCATCACAGAGGGGAGAGCAGTAGTTAGAAGGTAAGGAACAAAGGCATGGATGGGAGGTGAGAGGTGAGCCAGGAGCACAGACCCAAAACCCAAGCTGGGGAAGCTACAAGAACTGGCCGTCTTTCCTCCCACTGACACCCCAGCCCACGGCTGCATGCGGTCTTTGCCCTCCTTCCTTCATGTCTTGTGTGTGCAGTGTGCCAGGCACTGGAGAAAAATGAACAGCCTGTCCTGGAGAAATGTGCAATTCACTGAAGGAGACAGGCTGAACAAAGATTAGAATGCGTACAGTAGACATTCTAACTGGACACACAAGTCACCATGAGGAGGGCACATCTCAATGGGTCTGTGATGGGCTTTAACAAAGCCCTCCCACAGAGAAACTCAGCTCTGGGGGATTCATAGGAATTTGCCAGGAACTGATCTCACCTGAATGAAAATATGTGTAGGCCAAACAGCTCTGCTCGAAATTCACAATTTCATGGAATTCTAGATGTGTTACTCTCACCAAAGGAAATTTTGCACTCACGACGACGATACACTGATGTTACACAGCCTGCGCTAACCTCACAATTCAACACACAAACATATATGTTGATAGAGCGTCATAAAACGAAGATCGGGTATCAAGAATTAAGTTTTCCCAGGACGATTTAAATGAGAACATATGCCTTACAAAAGCAAAATGTAATTATTTTCCGCACTTTCTTTCAAAAGATAAAATAAAACTTTCTACAGAAGTGTGAAAAATCGAGGCGTTGCTGGTGACCTCAGAGTCCTCAGAGTGAATGAATGGCCAACAGAGAGGCTGAGAAAATCAGATTTCAAGCTACACTTCGAACACGGAGTCCTGAGGCAGCCCTATCTTCACATTCAATCTGGAGTAGCCAGGACATAGGAAAGGTCTACTTATTTCACCTTAAATAGTGTACCACCAAAACTGGCTGAATTAAGGCAGAAATTTAAAATGGGAAAATGATTAGAACGTCTATATTTTAATGCTACAGATAACAGTGCAGCAAATTCATCTTACCGGTGACTAAAACAGTTTTGTAATATCTGTCTCATCACTGCCATAACCTCTCACAGTCCTACTTAAAATTCAGTTAATTTGCACCCATGTCAAAAATGTTAGCTTAACCCTGAGAGTTCTGAAAAACCAAAAACATGAAATACACAAATTATCTGTACCTCTCGAAATGCATCTAATACCTTTCAGTGAGACTTCAGATTTGAAACCAGATACTTAAACAGTGCAAGTTATTTAATTTTAACCTTCTCTCTTTATGGCCTTGTGTTAAATCCTCACCCACACCCCATATTCATGCTGCTGTGTGTGCTCTTGCTATTTTTAACATTAAATATGTACGAGGGCAGGATCTCAACCCCTGCTTTTCACTACTACCTCCTTAGAGAAACCAAAGACCAAACCAAATCCAAGTCTTTTCTGAAAAACCTAAAGGCCAAGTCGCTTCTCATATTCACTTCTAACCCAAAACAATTTGATGTTTCTCGTCTATGCTTCGGTTGATCTATTTGAAGGTACCATCATTTTCATTTCTCGTATAAAATTTATGCTGTATCAGAGACATTGTCCACATTAACACAGCCTTCAAATACTTCTCTAAATATGTTATTCCAAACCTGCTTTTCCTCCCTGGAGACCATCCCACAACTGCTGCAGTTTGAGCTTCAGTTCTGTAAAATAAGACCAGTGGTTTGAAGGCCACAGTCCGTACCACCCACCTGCAAAGCGCTCAACACAACTAGTGTAAGTTTAGTTAGTCAGTGTCTCATGCAATTTTACTTCTTGGTAAGACTTATATCTTATAACTCCTCCCTTGTTCAAATAAACTTTTGTGTCTCTGTGTATGTGAGCTGGACACCACACGTGCACACACATGCTCTCCTAGATCTCCTTTAGGGAAGCTGCCACTACTACTAACATCCTCCCAATCCTCAGGTTTTCCATCCCTAGGATGACGAAATAAGGAGAACAGTGTGTATTTTTTAAATATATATTTGAATATAAATTCTAGACAATTTAGGCGGCACAGTTAGGCTATATTATAGGTAAAAGAGGTTTATCAAAGTCTGGCCTAAGAATCTAACAACCCCCTTTTTTTTTAAAGATTTTTTTTATTGGAGAGAGAGAGAGAGAGAGAAAGCAATGAGCAGAGGGAGGGGCAGGGGCAGGGGCAGAGGGAGAAGCATACCCCCTGCTGAGCCAGGAGGCCAACACAGGGCTTGAGCCCAGAACCCTGGGTTCATGACCTGAACCAAACGCAGACACTTCACCAACTGAGCCACCCAGGCGTCCCTCCAACAACCCTTTTAAAAATTAATCCAAATTAAGCAACAACTTATATACTTTTAGTATACTTTGGATAGACCTTTTTTTAAAAGTAGGCTCTACTCTGGGTGTGGAGCTCAGCGTGGGGCTCGAACTCACAACCCTGAGATCCACACCAGAGCTGGTATCAAGACTCGGATGCTTAAGCAACTGAGCCACCTAGGCGCCCCAACTTTAGACAGACTTGATGCTTTTTATACTTATTCCTTCATTACCACTCTTCCAGAGTATGCCAACATATGTATTTATAATAAAGATATCTATGTAATTGTATTTGCTACTAAATATCAAGTTAAGGAGATGGTTTATTAGTAGTTTCTTTCTGAACATAATATTTCACAACTTTTTTAGCCCAATTCCTGAAACCACAAATTGAGGAAAGGCTTTGTAAAACCCACTGAAAGACTATCATATTTTCTTGATCTATAATCATATCTCTGTACCTGGATTAAATAAGAGCTCAGAGAAACTCTTCCCATTCTGAACCATTATTTGGGAGAATATGCTATCTTACCAGCAACTAAAGAGATCTTTGAAGTAATATTCCATTACCTATAAAATGACAAAAATAATGAAATTCAAATTGAGCAAATGAGTGTTTATACTAGTGGGTTTTATAACTACTAGTAGGTTTCTCACCACTACTTCACTCTGAGAGATAACATGACAATGAGCTTTAAACAAATGGTTTAAAAACTGTATCTTGTTCCAACTCTTAATCCTCTCTCTCAGTGGGGCAGGGGTGTGATTTACCCAACTCTGTCTGCAGGTACGTCAATTCCTAATACTGATGGGAGCCGGCAAGGTGCGGTGAAGACGGTGTGGGCGTGGCTGCAGAGTGGGTCACACCCTTACCTCACCACTTACTACTACCGTATGACCCTGAATATGTTGCTTACCAGTCTTCTCTCTCACAAACTGGAAGAAATAATACCGAACTCACAATGAATGTGAAAGTCAAATTAGTAAGACCTGTAACAGTTCTCAGAGCCACTTACTAATTGTTCAAAGAAGAAAGCTAGAACAACCCAACTCATCAACAATTACAGAACACATGAACAAGTCATAACATACAAGACCACTGGATCAGAGACATGGAAAAGCACATACAAAACAATGTCAAATGTTGAAGAGCGATGTGCACGAATTATAGCTATGTGAAAATCAGGCCGATAAGGATCAGAGCCAGCCACAGTGACCTGTAAGTAGTGGCTGTCATATCATGAAGCCATCTATGTTTACTTTTCTGGGATAATGTCATATTAAATGTAACTTGAAAATGCCCTTTTCTTCCCAGGCATGCTGCAAACATTACTATGGTTTTCTGTAGGGGGGGGATGGGACACAGCTGTCCCACATTCGTCCTCCCACATTCCCGCACCCACACTCCCATTGACAGCATTCACAAGCAGGGGACGGCCGCTAGTCCTCATTCTGAGGATGTCCTGCTCTCTTCTCTGTCTGTTTAAACCCAAGCTCATTCGTCCTGGTACATGGACAGCAGAGCTTCCCCCTTCACCACACCCCAGAAACACTATCTATGGGACCTACCCCAAATCTCTCCTGGGCTGCTTGTGACAGACTTCTCAGCTGCCTTGTATTGTTATTTAACTCTGTACTAGTTTTTCACTTTTCACGTGTCATTTCTTACCTCCCAAGTAGTCTCAAACAGCAACATCTATGCTTTGCACTTCTTTATGTCTCACTGAGCACACAGCATAAATGACTTGGACTGTGCTGACTCAGTAACTCCACGGGAATGATGACCAATCACATCAAGTAAAATGTTCTTGAGAGTAAAAAGTAAAAATCACTGCCCACTTTCTGTATGGATTCTGCACGTAAATGCAGAAGACGCATGTAAAGCCCATGATGATATACAGTGCAACGTTCTTGGTCAAGTTCTTCTAATGGTGTTAAAAATCAGCTGAAATCTAAAACAGAGGAGCGAGGCTCTAAAGACTTTTTCTTCATTTCATATTTCTCTTCAAGCCAGAAAATACCAAGATTCTCAGTTACCACTGTCACCACTACCACAGAATCCGGTTACCAAGGAAACACTGTCATCCCAGATGACATACTGGAGTTGTGGGGACTTGCCCAGGGCTGCAGCACTCGTGCAGAACCAGGACCAGAACCCAAGTTTCCTGACTCAGGCCCACAGTTCCCTGCACTATAGCACGCATCCACGTATGGTCATGAAACTGAGGCAGGAAAAAATGCAACCCAGCGTCTAAAACCATTGTGTTTTTACTTGCACTCATGACAAGGCCGTACCTATTTATGAAGACCTGAACTTCAAATTTGAGTACCAACACACCATAAGTTCTCCTTCTGTCAAGCCAGGAATATCTGCTACATTCCACAATGGTATGGGAAGGATCAAGAAGTGGAATTCTAAGCCATCACTCATGGCAGAAAAGGCCGTTTGGTTGTTGGCTCTAAGAACCATGGTGCCCTCTAACCATGATGCCATCTGCAGCAGAGGAGGAGGGACAGGGAGGGACCTAAATACTCATATACTGGCCTGGAAAGATGACCACTGTCAATATTTTTGGTTTGGGTTTCCTTAAGGCAAGTTATATACAACATAGATATTTGTGGAACCACAGAATGAAATTTGAAGTAAGAGGGAGGGCAAGGGGATGAGGAAAAAAATGTAAAATGGGATTATAGGCAATTTTTATTTGTGCAATTTTTACCTGAAAGAAACGTGTGTTTTGATGTGTAATTTTATTTTTTAGAAGATTTTATTTATTTATTTGAGAGAGCGTGAGAGACAGAGAGCAAGAACAGGCAGAGGGGCAGAAGGAGAGGGAGAAGCCGACTCCCTTCCGAGCCAGGAGCCCGACACAGGACTCGATTTCAGGTCCCTGGGATCAACACCTGCCGAAGGCGGATGCTTAATTGACTGAGCCATCCAGGTGCCCCTTGATGTAATTTTAAATAAAGAAGTTTGTCACATATACATTATCCTTAACGGGACAGGAGTAGAAGACACAGTATTTTTTCCGAACTATATTCTAAAATTTTTTTTTTAAAGATTTTATTTTATTTATTTGACAGAGATAGAAACAGCCAGCGAGAAAGGGAACACAAGCAGGGGGAGTGGGAGAGGAAGAAGCAGGCTCATAGCAGAGGAGCCTGATGCGGGGCTCGATCCCACAATGCCGGGATCACGCCCTGAGCCGAAGGCAGACGCTTAACCACTGTGCCACCCAGGCGCCCCCGAACTATATTCTAAATTTAAAATACCACTGCATTTTCATTTTTCAGACTTAAGATTAGCCATAAAATATTAATATGTTGTTACATATATATAAAGTGACTTCCATAAACTACCAATAAAAAGAAACATTCAGAAGCTGTGATTCTTAACTCTTAGGCATACTTTAAAAAATCCATCTATCATGTATGTACATCCAAAATTAACATATAGTGTCAGAGGTCAATGAAATGTCCTCTAGAAACCCAGCCAAAGACCCTCCTGACCTGCGTTATCAAATAATGGCCAACATCTACCACGCATTTGCAAAGCACTTCAATAAATTTCCATTTGATCACAATTCCTAAGATTCTCTGGATAAAGGATTCGGCAATGAAACAAAGAATCTTAGAACAGAAAAGAATCTCACCGGTTCATAGGTGATGTATATATGAACCCCCTAAGTGTCTAAAACCATGAATGTTATGAATTCCTTCCTTCTAAATAACAAAAATCCGTTCCTTGAAATTGACATCCATTGGTTTCACTTAGGTCCTTTTGCAGAATATTTGAAGACAGCTATATCTATTTCCTTTTTCTGAGCGAAATATGCCAATTCTTAGTCCCCTTAACACAAAAAAATCTTATGGGGCGGAACTTGCTCCTTTTCCCCAAAGCCTACATTGGTACTCATGTGACCTTGGATCTGCGTACTTGTCTGGCAGCCCCACCACACTCCTGATCCATCCCGTGAGCTGCGAGGAAACCCCACTTCCACCCCTTCCATGATTCGGTTGGTTATTGACCCTAGCGATAGAAGTTTGTCTGTATTTCTGCTTATTTTCATTTTGCTTATTTCTGGTCACCATTCTACCCTGACATCTAACATATGAACTGTATCTCCTATCTTGACTTCCACCACCAATTAAATCAGCATGCCATTTCATTCATGTCTTTGCCCATGCCACTGACAAAAATGTTGAAGAGGTCAAGGAAGAGGACAGAGCCTTCGGCTAACCACCAGAGCCATTCATAAAGATTGACATAAATTCTTGGAGCAAGAGAAACCTTAGGAAAATTCCTTCCACTGATGCAACACACTCACTCACTTACTATGCTTACTATGCAAGCACAAGTATCTACCTTGGGTGATAACCTCTTCCCTGCTTCAAATTCCTCCATCTTTTTCATATTAAATCAACAGTCCATGGTTTAGAAAAACACTTAGAATTCTAAAGGTATAAGGGAAAGGAAGGGAGTTTAGAGTCAGACAAACCTGGGTGTGAATCCTGCCTATACAACTTACTAGCCGTGTAACTTAGGCTCACGTTTAATAGAGTACAATCACGTTCACATCTTTTGTTGCTAGGGGATAAAATGAGGTACCACAGGATTTATCACACAGTAAGAGCATCCTAAATCTTTTTTTTTCCTTTTCCTCTTAACAAATTAGCAAACTGAAGTCACAGTGAAATCACTCAATAATTTAATTTATTTATCTTCTTGTCTCCCAGCATACTGTTAATTAAAGGTAAAAATTCTGTTTTATTCATCTTTGTGTACCTAGCACTTAGCACAATGCCTGGCGTCATTAACATTTGTTGAACAGAAAAAGCAATGACTTGCTCAATACCACGTGGCCAGTTAAACGAGAGGACTCTCGTTGCAATGTAGGCTTCTTGATAGTCGATAGGTACAAGAGGTACAAAACATGCATCGCTGCAGACAAAACTTCACTTTTCACAAGTTCATATAAGCCATAGCTTCCATTACCTCCTCATGCCTGCGTCCCCCAAATATGTCTCCCTTGGCTGCTTTCCTGAGCCCCAGAGCTGCATACCCAACTGCCACTCAACATTCCTGCCTGGTTGTGCAGGATACTCCCCACCAGTTTCTGATCCCAATGAAAGACACCCCCCACCCAGATGTACAAGTTAGAAAGCGGGGATGCATTCTGACTCCTTCCTCTCCCACCATAGCCATCCCTCTCCAAATCCAGTCGGCTGGACCCACTATCTCTGCCAAAAGGAAATCTCCTCCTCTGACCATACTGGCCTCTATGGGGCTCTAGAAAAACCACATACTTTCCCACCACCAGACTTTCAACTCCGCTGTTTCCTCCATGTGGAAGCAGTGCTGTGCTCGTGCAGCACTCAGCCCTCGTGCCCCGTCCTCAGAGAAACCCTCCCTGAACACCAGAGGGAGGCAGGATCCCCTCAGAAAACACCGTGCTTCTCCTTCATGGCACTCAGTAAAGCCTACAAGAATATGTATTTGTGTGACTATTTGATAAATGTCTGTCTCCCCAACTAGACTGTCCCACAGGAATAGGAATGATGAAGTGAGAAGACAAATATTAAACCCATTTATAGCTATCATCTAGATATCACGGAATAGGTCCAGAAAATAAGACTGTCTCAATTCCCCAGATTGGGGTGGATTTTTATAAACTGGCAAAACCTATTATTTGCCTAATCCCCCAAGCTCAGCAACGTGTTAAGTCAATTCAATGTGTAAATTACTGTCTGACTGAAGCATACTTTTAAATTTAATTTAGCAAATGTAATAATTTTATGAATAAACCAAAGTGTATATATATTTTTTATTTCAAGAGTAGATTAGATCTAAAGGGAATATCAAAATAGTAATGGTATATATTTCTATTTTCCCTAGATTTGTTATCTCTCACCACCCAAAAAAACTGCAGAGCTATTACCATGGCTTTAACTATTTCTAAAATTTACATCTCTGAGTATGCAGTATCATTCATATTCATGTGTCACTACTGACAACTTAGTAGCGGGCTTATTCAAGAAAGAGAAATAATATGGTTTATTTCCCACATAAATACAGATTTAAATCAAGAAAGGAAGTTTTTGTGAGAATATGTCAAAAGTCAACCTCATCCCTTTTAGCTGTGTGATGCTGGAGAAAGTCACCACTTAGCCTCTCTGCATCTCGGTTAACTCATCTGAACACAAGAACACTACCACTATCACTATAGAGCTGTTCTGGAATTGGAGATACTATAGTTACGTTCTTGGCACATAATAGGCTTTTAATAGGGATATATTTTATTATCGTCATCATTATGTGAAAGTGTAACTCCACAATAATCGCTATGAGGCACGGATACTCTCCACCCCTCCACTAATGTGCAGAAGACAGACGCTGCTAATCAATCCCAGAATTCATTTTCCTCAAGTCCAGGAAGCCTCAGAATCTTTCACCCTGTACGGTGGCAGGATGCCACTACCAGATCTTACAAACAAGGAGAAACCAACTTGCTGTGTCTACTACAAGGGAAAAGCATAAAGTTTGACATTGGGTAGACCTGGGTTCATAATCCTCTCCTGCTGCCGATGAGCCATGAAATGTTGGGTAAATTATTCCAGTGCTCTGAGCCTCAGTTTTCCCACCTTTCAAGGGAAGTCAATACTTCCCTCAAAAACACAAGCATTCTAAAGATGTTTGGTATGTGATCTGCATGGATAAATAAGTCCAAGGACATGTCAGAGTGGCACTGAGAAACAAACCGAGAAGTTACTGGTTTCCCCAGTGATTGCCATGGTTACCAACATGCCTATTTCAAACTATTTTATTAACTTCTTAAAATTAACTTTAAAATTGCATTAAAGAAAACGCCAGTACAAATATTATGAATGTTAACAACCGATTTGCCTATCTCTAGACAAAGAGTGCCTGCTGTGCCTGATACACAGGCTACCAGCCCCGGTGCAAACATGCTTTCCGGAGACATGGCCCTATTAAAGATCCACTTTATCAGAGCCACAATTAAATTAAAGCAGTATTGATGGTAGCGTAATGTGACTGTTCAAAGAAAAAAAAGTAATATGACTAATATACAGTGGACCCCTTGAATAACATGGGGGTTAGGGACACTGACCCCAAGCAGAATAAAAAATCCACATATAAGTTTTGACTCTCCAAAAACTTAACTGCTATTAGCCTACTCTTGACCAGAAGCCTTACCAATAATATAATCAACTAACACATATTTTATATGCTATATGTATTGCATATTCTATGTTACATGCATATATACCATATTCTTACAAAAAGTAAACCAAAGAAAATGTTATTAAAAAAATCATAAGGAGGCACACCTCAGTGGCTCAGTCAGTTCAGCATGAGACTCTTGATCTCAGCCCAGGTCTTGATCTCAGGGTGATGAGTTCGGGCCCTTCACTGGGCTCCACAGTGAGCCTGCAGCCCACTTAATATATATATTTAAAAAAATTAGAAAGAAAATCATAAGGAAAAGAAAATACATGTATAGTACTGTATTCATCAAAAAAAAAAAAAAAAATCCACATATAAATGGCCCCATGCAGTTCAAGTCCACTGTTCAGTGCAGATTGAAAAAGGGCAATTCAATGCATATGTAAGGCCTAAGCAGCACCCCACAATGAAGGAAAGAAGACTGCTACAAGAGATGCTATTAGCACAGTGGACAAAATTAGAATACAGATTGTAGTTCAAGTATTGCATCCCAGTTAGAGACTGCACTGAGGTCTGTAAAAGAATAACCTCATCCCAAGAAATAGGCTCCAGGAAATACCCTGGCACATAGGAAGGAGTAAAGGGGCAGGGTGTATGCAACCTACTCTCAAATGATCCTGAGAAAATACATTGTAGGTAGATAGGTAGGTGGGTAAAAGTAAATGTAACATAGTGTTTCAAATTTATGTATCCAAGTAAAAACTATGTGGGACTTATCTGCACTATTCTTGAGACTTTCTTGTAAATTTCAAATTATTTCAAAATAAAAGCTAAAAGAAGAGGGCAAAAAGAAACTGAAAACCAGAATAATCACTATACCTTTCATCTGCAAGGAGGGCCGCAGCTCCTCAGAAGTGAGAGCCCCTAATGACTGCATGGTGTCACCGGGGCCTCTGGGAGGCTTAAAACCTAAGCAGGTGGGGACGCTTAAGGAGGAAAGTATGGGAAAAGAAATATGGAAAACCAGAAGAGTCAAAGCACCAGGAGAGCACACACAGAAGAAAGAAGGGTACATGGTAAGGTATCACTGGGGAGGAGGATGCGGCTGCAGTACTTTTCCTAAATGTACTAAAGCTGGCAAAACATGCACCGAATATATGTGTATTTTAAATACTTTTCTAAAAATAATCCTCGGAAGGAGCTCCTGGCTGACTCAGTCAGAAAAGTGTTTGACTCTTGATCTCGAGATTGCAAGTTCAAGCCCCACATGGGGTGCAGAGATTACTAAGAAAAAAAATAAAATTAAAAAAAAGGAAGTTTTTAAAAAAAATTATAATCCTAGGAAGATTCCACAAAAATATTTTTTAATTAAAAAAAAACCCTGCTCTGGTAGAAACCCTCTCCCACAAATCACATTTTCAGGTTATCACCCTCAACTTTCAAGATGTAATAAGGCTTATGCCCCTCAGGTTTCTTACTACGCTTTTTAAAAGATCTCAAACCAGCCACTAAAGATGTGAAATGTGCCATCTTTAACCCAGAAACCTCCCTTATTTGTTTTTGTAAGTTTCAAAAAGTGCTTTTACAACCTCCACTTTTCACATGTGACCCTGCTCCCTCCTCTTCCCTAAAAAGGATGTAAACAGACCTGGTCCCCTAGCAGTGCCTCCCAGGGCAGGGGGCCCTCTGTCAAGTTCTCTGGTTTAAAATAAGGACAGCAACCATCCAAATGAAAACATACTCAGTATTTTTAAATCTCAGTACAAATAAAAAAAGCGAATTACCCCAAAACTGTGGTTGACAAAGCTTCCGTTGAAGGAGAGGGTTCAGAGACAGCCAACTAAGTAACAGTTTAATTGCTTGCTGTGACAGGTGGAGCCTAACCTTCCAACTGTCCAGCCATCAGGCCTTCTTTGGTACAACAGAGTGGGGTCAAGGACACAGACTCTGGAATTAAGGCTACCTGGCCTGCACGGTAGGTCACCACTTACTGTGTGATCTCAGGCCGATCCTGTACATTCTTTGAACTTAAGCTTCCCCCTCTGAAAAGTTAGGGTTATAATAGTTACCACTTCATAGCATTGTCATAAGTACGAAATAACATAGTAGACACAAAACACAGTGCCTGGCACACAGTAACTGCTTAAGTGTGAGAGCTTGTTGCTCCTGGTCAATCGCACACCTGTGGGCCTCACAACTCCTTACATGTGAAGCGAGAGATTGCACGATGAGCCCTTACAGCCCCTTCCTGTTCCAGCATTCCGTGTAATTCTAGAATCAGCTCCCCTCCCTGACAGATCTTCCAACTGTCATGGTTAAGTATCAAAAGGAATGAGGACAGTTAGAGATATTTCTCCTTTCTGCCCCACTCTTTGGCCAGAAATCTTACCAATAAACTGCCCTAAAAATCAAAAGGCAGGGAAAGGGCTACAAAGAGGTGTAAAGAATTCAAACCCAGAAGTTCAACACCCAAATAATCAAGGCTCACCTTCGGGTGCCATACCTGCCATCTGCCGCATCTTCAATAATGAACCTACACAGCCCTTTTGCACACTTCTGTGCCAATGCACTAAGGCACACCCCTTTCCAGAACACCCTTGCACCCCACATATCTTTGGCACCTGTAAACTGAAGAAACTCTTCCTAGTTCCAGAAAGTACGAGATAAAGTATTCTGCCTTCTCTGGGCTCCCACCATGTGCTGCCACTATCTCATTTAATACATAATAAACATCTATCACAACCACCTGCAACCCTGTTTACGTGGCCTCTCTTACCAGTGAGCACCTGAAGGGCAGAAATGGTGTCTTCCTCATCCTAATTCTCCCTATAGCCCCAACTTCTCACACACAGTGACCAATTATTGTTCCTATTATTTAATACTATTACTTATTCATTAATAAAAAACTAAAAAGAACCACCTCAAGCGCACCTAACCCCTTACCTCTCCATGCCGCCTTCTCCTAAATAATATTGTACTGCCTTCTAGATGTGTCTACAACACGTAATGAAAACTACAAAACCGGATCCCAAGTCTAGCTTGTAACAGGCACTTAACGAACGTTCAGTATGTGAATGTGAGAAAGAAACCCAGCTGTGTCTCCTGTTCCCAGTGTGACTTCCCTGGATTCAAAGTACGATGCTCCAAACACAGGCATTTTTTTACTTCCAGTCGATAATGTTACTATTTCTAATATTCTTACAACATCATTTCCCAAACTATGTTGATAACTGTAACTGTAATTAAGAATGGAAAATGTCTAGGCTGCTGGAGAATCAGAGATGGATGTGACCCAGGATCCCCCACCTCCAGGGACACTGTAGCCTAGTGGGGGGCGAAGTAATCTCTATACGCAGTGTGGGGCTCGAGCTCACAACGCTGAGATCAAGAGTCACACGCTCTACAGACTGGGCCAGCCAGGCACCCCATTCTGTTCATTTCTGACAGGGGTGTATAAAATCTACTTTGATTGTAGGTCTGCTATTTTTCCTTTTTTTTTTTTTTAATCAGTTTTGCCTTATATACTTCGAAGCTATGTTGCTAGGAGCATAAAGTTTCATGACTACTATAAAAAAAAAAAAGAATGGAAAATGTCTATAAAGCAGATGCCACTCTTGAAGATTCACAATACAAGTTAGCATGATAAAAGTCTAAAACATCCTACATAGAAAAAAAGACCTGTTTAACTTGGTTGCACCCAAACCTGTCTGGGCAAGTTTTTGTTTTTTAAGTAGAACACAGGAAAACAGAAACCAGAATGACAATAATGCATTCCATTTTCATTGTTAGCGAGGTCTATGGAGCTAGACAAACAAGCAAAGAGTAAATATGTGTGAGTGTGTGTGTGTGTGCATGCATATGGCTTCTATCCCCACTAGCGTGACAGGATGACACAGTGCTTAGCTCACCTGTGGGTTTTTATCTAGAGCTGGGTAGTAAAAGCAACAACAAGGTATTTTTATACATAGCTGGAGAGTAGGAGTAACAACAAGGTATGCTGGTCATATATCCTCAGCATTTATGGCAAATTATTAATCAAGTCCCACCTGAAACAATTTGTTAAATTGATTTTAATCACTGGGCCTCTCATGTGAAGCTTTGTATAATCAGCATTTCATTTACAAAATTAATTGCCTGATTGATTCTCTGGAGGCAGTTGCTGTCATTACCCTGCTGTCATAACTTCTGAGTAGGGTGTCACAACACGAAATTCTGACAGTATGAAAAGCACTGCTATTTTAAAAATGGGTGAGGGGAGAAGGGGATAAAGGAGGAAAACCAAAGAAGTCACGTTACCCCCTTCAGCCTGAAAGAAACTTGAAAGTGTTTCACAGTAAGTACATGCTATACCAATACCTATATGCTAACTTAACTAACGTACAAATCTAGGGTTAGCAGCATGAAAGATTTTTATATCTGAAAATAGTAACTAAAACGTAAAGGCACTAGAGTTCAATTTTAACCCGTGTTACAAAATACGTACCTTGATAAATACTCTTGACTAGAAATTTTAGTTTACAATACCAAAATATAACCATTGTAAGCATGTCCAAAACACACATGAGCAGTCTTCCAAAAACATCTGTATCTATTATTGTTCGATACACACACTTTTTTATTTAGTTTATTGCTCACTATTTAACAGTTGATTTATTGGTAATTGATGGGTCTTCACCTAAAAATCTGTCATCACAATCAGTTAACAAAAATTAGGCTAAAGAATATTTTTCATGTAAAAGAAAAGGGTAAGACGAGTACAGAACAGGGAGGAAAGAGGGACTTTTTTAAAGTTACTGAATATCATCAAAGGTGAGACTGCACTGGGGCGCCAGAGGCTCTTGATTTCGGCTCAGCTCATGATCTCAGGGTCCTGGAATCAAGCCCCCGCAGGGTTCCACACTCAGCAAGGAGTCTGCTTGGGTTTCTCTCTGTCTCTCTCCCTCTGCCCCTCCCCCACTCGTGCTCCCTTTCTCTCTCTCTCTCTCTCTCTCTCTCTCTCTCTCTCAAATAAATCTTAAAAAAAGTGAGACTGCATTACCTATATATTTTCAAACGAAAATCCAAAAGCATCAAGCCAGACTAAGACCCAATTTTTCTTTACCATTAATTTGCCTTTTCAGACTGGATGCCCAATTCTGCAAAATCCCCTAAATCTTGTCTTCTCCCAGCTCACAGCAGCATTGCCCACAATCTCAAGATACCAAAAAGGGAAGGTAGACCACACAAAGCCAAGTTGTTTTCAAATGCATAAAATAACTTTCACAGTATGGGGGTGAGGGGGCTCATCTAAAACAATCCCCATTCAAAGCAAACCAATTCCAAATAAGGATTCATTTAAATGAATTTCAAGAGGCCTCCTTAGGAAACTAGATGTGATTTACCCTCCTTTCAGCACACTGAATTTTGATTCCTATATACAGCCACAGATTTCCTTTAAAAAGAAAGATCACTTCATAAATTTGCTCTGTTATCTTGTGACCAAAGGTGTTTTGTTTACTGGCTTGGTAAAGAGAGCTAATTGGGACATTATTCCCACTCCCATAATGCAGGTTAACATGACAAATTTATGGTTAGAAAACATAAAGGCAAAGTCTCCCCAGAACAAACACCTTGGAAGGGCATAGAAGGGCAGGCCCCTCCTGGACCTCTTGGCCACATTTTACTCCCCTGCAGAATAAGAGCAGTGGTCTCTAATTTTCACTTTGCTCACAGGGATGTGCTAAGTATTGATCAGGTAATGTCTACAAAGTGCTTTAAGTTCTGGGAAAAAAAAGGATTTATAAAAGCGTAATAGGTGACTAGGATCACTATGTAAGCTACGCACACATTGTTTCAGAAAGCAGGGTTCACAAATTCAAACGTGTATCAATTTAACACCTGTCATTACAAAAGAACCAAATAAAGGGAAGACAGAGAAATCTTATACATGTGCAAAGGAGGTGAAGGCTTTACCTAAACATTTAATGCCTGCATCACACCACCTAGGACAGGACTCCATAGTACGTCAGAAGTGGTTCAGAGCAGGAATTCTCAAGTGAAGATGGGCAGATGCTAGCTATGGAAGCAGGAATGGGGTTGGCATGAGGGCGCAGTTGAAAATATATACTCAGGGTGATAAAATTTTCTATTTGGGGAAAGACGGGAAAGTACTGTTTTTATAACATACCATGTAAAAGTAGCTTGATAAAATAATCTCACTTGTTGAGGATTTGAAGACAAAGTCTAGCTTCTGTCTTCTCAAGAAAGGTGGGGAATAGGGACCTAGTCTTTTGGGATGATACAACTTGAATGCTGGAAGAGGTACAAGAAAAATTATGTTCATCAAAAGGAGGCAGGAGTTAGAAAAGGTTAAGAAACAAAGATTCAGATAAAAGAGGAAACAAGAGGCCATATCCCTTCATTCATTCAACATTTGTTTAAATTAAACAAACATTAATATGCAAGTCACAGTGAAAGATATTAGATGTATAAGACGGTTCTTGACTTTAAGAAACATACAGTGTAACAGAGGAAATAAGAGATGTATATAAATAATACAAAATATAAATAAGGTTGTAAATGCCGCAGGACAGAGAAAATAAAGTCCCATGAGTCCTCAGCTATGGGCAGTAACTTCTAGTTGAAAGAAATGCAAGGATTCATGGGCAATTTATATCATTTAAAATGGAAAATAAAAGATGAAGATATACAGAAATACCAAGACACAAATATAATGACAGCCACCTTTTGATGAGTGTCTACTGTGAGCTAAGCGTGGAGCTAGGTGCTTTACAAATGACATGACCAAGTCTAACAAAAACCCTGCAAAATACTTAACATTACAAGCCACTATTTTTTTTTTTTAAAGATTTTTTATTTATTTATTTGACAGAGATAGAGACAGCCAGCGAGAGAGGGAACACAGGCAGGGGGAGTGGGAGAGGAAGAAGCAGGCTCATAGCGGAGGAGCCTGATGTGGGGCTCGATCCCAGAAGGCCGGGATCACGCCCTGAGCCGAAGGCAGACGCTTAACAACTGAGCCACCCAGGCGCCCCACAAGCCACTATTTTTAGTTGAAGGAAATTACCTCCTAGATAAGGTAACCTGCCCAAGGTCACACTACAACAGGATGAAATCAGGATTTTCCCAAGTCTGCTGGTGTTCTTTGGGGAAGAGGTCTCTAACGGCCATTAGGCTCCCCTCCAAGCCACTTCAGTTAATAACCCATGATATGAACAAACTGTGAACCTGAATTGTGTCCCCCCCAAAATTTGTATGTTGAAGCCCTAACCGCCACTGTGACTGTATTTGGAAATAGGGCACATAAGCAGGTAATAAAGGTTAAATGAGGTCATAAGGGCAGGCCCTCATCTGTCAGGACTGGTATCCTTACCTGTCAGACCGGGGCATCCTCTCTCTCTCTCTCTCTCTCTTTCTCTCTCTCTCCTCCTCTGCCCCCCCCTGCCCCATGCACACACAAAGAAGTCATGTGAGCATACAGTAAGGTATGCAAGCCAAGGGAAGAGACCTCAGAATGAAACCTACCTTGCTGGAACCTTGATCTCAGAAATCAGAATCCAGAACTCTGAGACATACATTTCTGCTGTTTCAGCCCCCAGTTTACAGTATTTTATTATGGCATCCTGAGCAGACTAAGACACACCACTTCTATTTTTACCGATCTGTAACATACAACCTGAATTCTAAGACAGCTCCCTGGATTCCTGCCTCCTGATATCCACACCTTTGTGCAATCCCTCCTGAAAATGGGCAAGACCTGTGACTTGCACCTAACCCAGAGAATACACAAAGGTGAGGGGATTTTAGAAATGCAACTGAAGTTCCTAATCAGTTGATTCTGAGTTAATGAAAACAGAGAATATCCCAGATGGGCCTGACATACTCATGTGGACCCTTTAAAAGAAAGTCCAGCCTTCCCAGAAGTTAGAGACTCTCTCTCTGTTAGTGGCACTGAAGAAGCAAGTGGCTCTGAAGCTCAGCCACAAGGAAATGAATTCAGCCAACAGTCTGAGGGCACCTTCCCTTGTCAAGCCTCCAGCTGAGAATGCGGCCCGCTGACTTTAATCACAGCCTACTGACATCCTGAACAGCATGTGTCTGGCAGGTCATGCACCAACCCCTGACCCACGGAAACTCCTGAGATAACGAACATGTGTTGTTTTACGCCACTCAAGTTGTTATGCAGCAAACACAAACAAAAACTAGTCCACAACTTAGTAAAAATTAATACTTTCTTCATGGCTCCTCCTCACTCCCACAGGCAAGCGGACTGCTGCTCCAAACTTCTGCCCACGCAGGACCTGCTACTGCTCAAAATATTGGCTCTGGTATTTTCCTGGCGAGGAAGCCTGAAACCATACAGTCCCAGAAGTTATTGGGAGCTCTTTACTCTTCCCATCTCTGGGCAAACTCCTACTTATCCTTCAAGGATCACCTCCCCTATCAAGCTTGTCTTGAAATCCCCGGGCAGAATAAAACCTGTCTCTTCTGTGGTCTCAGAGACCTCTGAGGAAAACTCCATTATAATATTTAGAAGGTCTGGTTGCAATTTTCTGTTTACTTGTCTCCTCAATGGCAGAGGCCAAGTTAAACAGAAAGATAGTTTACAAAGATAAAAGAAAACACCCTTCGCATCACAATAAACACTGAGAACAGGAGCAGGCATCCAATTCCAGTCCACTGGCCGGAGGACCAGAGATGAGAGAAGTTAACTTCTCCAGGCCTCGAGTTCCTCATCTATAAAACAGAATAGTTTGCTAATGGGCACTCATTTTCTTTACCCAGAACCTAGCATGATAGATGGATGCATACTGAATAAACATGACAATTAAAATAGGCTGAAAGGTCAACCTGAAGTCTAACTCAAAAAAAAAAAAAAAAAAAGTACTAACAATCATACCAATATAAGAAAATGTGTACAAAAGTGCAGACAGAAAACTGTGACTAAAACTAAGGGCAACCACTTAACAGTACGTGCATATATGCTGACAAGGGATAAAAATGATTTAAAATAAAAACGGCTTACTTCTCACTGCCTATACCTCATAGGTAAAAGGTCGCCAGAGGCCTGTGAGATAGGGTCTGAGTGACCTACCGGTCTTCACCTCACTCCTGAATCCCATTCCTCGGCTCTCAGCCATACAAGGGGCCCAGATGCTTGCTGAAATCCTCAAGTTTAGGGCTGCATCTGTTTGCCTTGTTCATGCTACCCGAGCACATGCCCATCTCTGAACAGTTGGCCTTGCCCAGCGTGCTGAACTTAATTTGAGAGACCATGCCACCGCTGTAGCCAGCTCCACTGTCTGGCTGGCTTCAGCCCAAGTGATGTGAGAAGGCTATTTTTTAATCATTTGTGAATGAACCAATAAAACTTAAAGGACAAAGGAGTTTCCCTCCCCATTTTTTTTTTTTTAGCAAGAGAGGCAAATTTATTAATCCTCTTGACAATGGTGGTACAGAAGCTTCAGATTTGTTCACACTTATCTAAAAGCTACATCTAACCTAGTAATTCTATATAATGCAATTGATTCACTAGTATCATTTTACAATTCTGATTAGGTTTCTCTAAAATCCTGTTTATTAAATTGCTTCCTTTAAGCATGCATAGTTACTAATTTGTTTCCAACTAAATCAGGTATCATATGAAAAGATTATACCGCAACAGTGCAAGAGCACTCCAGGGATTATGTTTCATCTAGATCTCAAAATTAAAGCTGTAAAGTTTCTTTTTAAAAAGAAAGGC
Organism: Ursus americanus; assembly: GCF_024610735.1. Classification (NCBI taxonomy): domain Eukaryota; kingdom Metazoa; phylum Chordata; class Mammalia; order Carnivora; family Ursidae; genus Ursus; species Ursus americanus. The sequence continues at coordinate 65,846,933 of NC_142137.1, read as the reverse complement.
AGCTGAATTTATACAAAGTTTTCTGGAACAGTAAAATGTCAATACCCCACTATAACATCCTGAGTACAAAACAACTGCATCCTTCACAAAGCATATAAAGCAAAGCCCAAAAGACGCACGGTGGGTCTCATGTGCTGATTTCTTTGCATCAGGAGGTCAGTCATAGCATGACACCAGTCAGCAGTCCAGAGCCAAAACACACTGAGCCTTTATGGGCCAGCTTGAGGCACAGAATAAGCAATGTAAAAGGAGGCCAAAACTAAAGCGGCTAATGCTTTATTAGATTAGGTTATTGGTGTTTTACAGAAAATCAATTGAATAAATCAGACGCAATTAATAAAAATCTCTAAAAAGTAGTATTTCAGCAATTTGCTCAGCCATGTGATTTTGATTAACTTTAGAGTCACAGAGATAAAACAAACTCCTATGTACAACTTCAAGATATTTCTCCCCAAAGCCCAATGAAACAAAAATCCTTAACACTGTTTTTAATCAAAGATTTTAATGTCTCTAAATGTTGTTTTTGTTAAGTTTCTTTCCTTTCATTGAGCAAAAACAAGAGAAGAGCGCATTTATATTTTAAAACCAGATCAGCAAATTCTTTATCCAAATAATGAATAAATCCTTCTTAAGAAGCAATAGAGATGTTTTTATTTTCAATTTTCATATTTGCATAGCAATTAGAAAAAGTTCTTTAACTATGAAGACTTCATGTGCTTAAAACATTTCTTAAAAATTTTCAGCTGAAATGAGGGGGACCTGGATGGCTCAGTCAGCTAAGCATCTGACTCTTGATCTCAGCTCAGGTCTTGATCTCAGGGTTTCGAGTTCAAGCCCCACACTGGGCTCCACGTTCAGCGCGGACCCTACTTAAAAACATTTTTGTTTTCGGCCGCACTGAAAAAAACACAGGCATGAAAGAGAATGAAAAAGGAAAAGGTATGAGTCCACAAAAATCTGTGGCATGGACACTATAAGAGAACTACACAGGCTGACAAGCACCAGGCCCTTCTGGTTCACGGTTGGTTTTGGCAAGAGCCCACATTCACAAGGCTACACACGACAGACTGCCAAAAGCAAGACGAAGGTCCCATATTTTTTCCCAAGAGATTTTAATTACAAAGTTATAGCCCCATCTAACTAGGGTATCTATTTAGTACTATACCTAAAAAAGAATAAGAACTTTGAAGTATATCCAGATCAAATTATACCACTGTAGGTTTTCCTTTCTGTTCTCCTCCTTTCTTACTTCTGAAGCTAACTAAACACAATGAAAATAACTTAAGGAAAAAAATCCAGCTGATGTCTTCCAAAGAGGAAATGCTCTCATCTTCTCTCAATTACTTTTGAAATTTCAATTACTGAATTCAATTACTTTGAAATGTCTCTCCCTGCTTCAGCTTTGGGATACAATAGGGTTAAAGCATCAAAGGTAACACTTCTTGTAGTCTTTTTAAAACACACTCCTTGTAAGAAACTCTGTTATGAACAGCACACAAGTAAACAGTGACACAGCCTGGGAAAACATCTGAGGATGTCACAAAAAAGGCAATGCAGGGCTCATGCCTAAAGACCCTGTCATGATCCTTCCAGGCAAATCCTCTTGGCCAACTGCCTCACGAGACAATGGCATTCCAAAATGATTCATCAATCCACAGTAAAAATGACAATGCGGGTTTTTTTTTAACAATTGTTCACTGACTGCTTAGACAATAATAAGAGAACCTCTCTGCCACCACACACACAGAATTACCCCAAGTTAAAAAGCAGGACCAGTGAGATGTGTCCAAAAGAAGCTTCGGGGGGTGGAGGGGACCAGTTGAATATATATAATATGATCTTACACATGGATTATTTATATTTATATAACTGTATGCATTCATATGCACTATTTTTAAAGAAAAAGTAGGTTAGAAAAAATACATTTAACTTAAGAGTGTATACTTCTAGGAAGTGGAAGGAATTTAAATATTCAACATAAATGTTTTTGCCAGTGTTGGAATTTTTTTTATATAAGAACACATTCGTGCACTGCACTTCTGTAAAAAAAAAAAAAAGAATCACAAACTCAAAACCTTTGGGGGGGGGAAATTAAGGAAATGACAATGCCTACAACATGAAAAAACACAAATCATACCAGTAAAAATTCCAACAAAATAGACTACTGTACAGAGAATTAAGAAGCCTGCTTTAATATGTGCAAGCTCTTGGTAATGGGACTGCGAACCTTGGGCAATCCATTTACTCCCTGGGGACCCCAGTCTCATCTGAAAGGCCAAAATCCTCCAGCTCCGTGCTAGTTAGGGCTGCTGCTTGAGCCAAGATCCCGGAGAATACAGAGCTGTGTAAATAAAGATGGCTAACTGGGAGGAGGGTGAAAGATTTGGATGGAACCTGAAATGGAAAATTATACCCTGCCCCAATCAAGATCTAAACCGGAGGGACGCAAACTATGGCCTACAGGCCAAATCTGGTCCACCACCTGTTTCTGCAGGACCGGGCTACTATGAATGCTTTTTACCTGTTTAAATAGTTGTGGGGCGGGGAGAGGTGGATCAAAAGAAGAAGAATATTTCACAACATATAAAATTACATGAAATTCGCACATTGGCATCCACAGAGTTACGGGCACACACAGCCTGCCCATCTTTCACATACGGCCCATGGCTTCTCCTGTGCCACACCTGTACAGTCCAGAGGCTGAAACTAAGACAATGCCCATAAAGTGGACAACACTATGTGGCCGTTTGGAGGAAAAGTCTGCCAACCCCTGACCTAAGTGCTTAAATTAACATGTCTATAGGTTGACAAATCTCTGTAATACAGCAGAAAGACAGCGTGCAGCACAAAAAGCTCAGATTTGGGACACCGGGGTGGCTCAGTCAGCTGAGCGGCTGCCTTGGGCTCAGGTCGTGATCCCGGGGTCGTGGCATGAAGCCTGCTTCGCCCCCTGCTTGTGCAGGCACGCCCTCTCACTCTCTGACAAATATACAAATAAAATCTTTAAAAAAAAAAAAAAAGTTAAGATTTGGGGTACCCAAGCTGGCTTGACTCCAAGCTGTGCCCTTAACCAAGGGACTGTGCTGCAGCCTCTACGTATACCAAACAGGGACATTAACCAAAGCTCTCAAGACTGAGAGAACTAGGTAAGAAAAGCCCTTTAATGACCTGCAAAGTATTATTACTAAGTAAAATCAAACAACCCACATTTGAACTTTGGTTGAAATTGTGATGCAAAAAAGCCTGTGAAATGTATTTTGATGTAAAATGTGTCTTTAGAAGAACAAATGGAGAACAGGGACACCTCCAAGCCAGCTCTGAGGAAATTATGAAAGCCAGGGACGGAACCTGTGCTTCAACTGAGTGACACATTAAGGCACAGTGTCCCAACTTCAGAAACTAAAAGCACTTTTTGAAAACCATATGCCTTTTTTTAAACTCTTTAACAGTTTGTTAGCTGCACCGTACATGAGTTTAACATTTACTGAGGACCCAGACAGCATATTTTCCTGACAGTTCATTTAATCCCCATTTTACTGGTTAAGATGTTGGGGCCCAGCATTGAACCTAATTTAGTGAACATGACAGAGGCAAAGTGACCATAATATAAATTAGAAATGAGCTTTCTGGCTGGAAAACAATCACATCACAAGGTTTCAAAGTTTGTATGTGACTCTTCCTATTTTTTTTCTTCCATCCACATGTGGAAAAGAAAGAAAATAAAAGGAAAGGTGGCCTTTGAACGAAAAAAAATTCTTCCCAGTAGCAGCTCTAACAACAGAGTATTCCTCTAGGCAAACCGATACCTGCCCCTGAATGACGTGTAAACCTGTTTCCTCAGTCACCGCAATGGTAATAACCGCCGTCAGTACTCAGAAAACACTCTCCATATGCTTACACTGTCTCATTTACTTCTCGAGACGACCCAGCACTTGGGTACTTTATCACCATTTCACAAATAAGTGGCAGAGCTGGGTATTCAAACCAATACCTTACTCACTGGATTATTCCACCTAGTCCTTCTCTCACTGAGCGCGCTACCCAGCAAGAGGCAGGTAAATTAAGTGTGTATGCTAAATCTGCTTAAAATTCAAATCCAAGGAGCCAAGACCATGCTCCAGAAGAAGCATCTACCTAAGAGGAACCTGACTCAGGATAAGCTGCAGGAGGTTTGTTCCAGTCTGAGGAACATAAGCAAACAAATACATACTTATAATAAGCAATTATTAAACAGTCAAAGGTCAGTGAGTAAAGTACAGAACTTTAGCAAGATGTTTGCATTCGTTAAACTCCTGCTCTAATTACACGTCTCTTTACAAATACTAGCAATTAGTAATACTGCCTAATCTTTAAAAGTTAGGAAAAGAAAAAAACAGGGACATGAAGAGATCAAAAGGGTCAAATTTTTAAAACACATTGGCAAAACGTAACCAGAAACATATAAGAAAAATTCTGTATGAATGCCCACTCAGGCAGGATATGGAATTTGAAGCTTATAAACTCATCCACTCAATGTGAGCAGCTGAGGAAGGACAGAGAGAACTGGATCAAGAAAAGGAAGAGGAATAAAAAGAAAAAGACAAAATGAAAGCAAGAAAAAGCACACCATGAAAACAAAAGGAGAATTCACTTGAAGGGGATGGGGACAGAGGGAATCAGAAATAAACACAAAAACGAAAGCAAAGGTAAGTCTAGGTAAGTATGAGACAGATACGCACACAGAGGGAAGAAGATAACAGAAGACAGATATAAGGGAGCTCAAAGATAACAGCAAATCGAAAGGAGGGGGAAGGAAAATATTTTGGTTCCCTCTTAAAAAGGCAAGTAGCATCTACTACAATCTTTGCAAGACCCATTATGCCTCTGTATGTGAAAACTCACAGAAAATACACAGGCATTTCTATTATATAAATTTATAAATGTAGACTGCATTCCATAAATAAAATGCTGGCTCTTCAATCTTCATTGAAAGGCTTAAATAAATGCACAAAAATCACACACACACACACACACACACACACACACACAACCTCAATCATCTCTGCATGCTGGAGTTAGTCCAATAAAAAACATGGTTGCTTGGAAACTGTATTATCAATTTATTCTACTCTCTATAAACCTATCACTACAGTGGTTAAGTAAAAAAGTGGTCACAGTCACACACACACACCCATTAGAAGTAACAAGAAGATGGAAAGATGCAAAAGTAACACCAGCTGTATTCATGTGACAGGATGCTGCTTGTCCCTGTTTTCCACACCTGCAGTTACATTAAATATGTATATTCACATATATAAATACACACGAGACACATAGACACATATACACATATGTTCATACACCCCTTTGCTTATAAGATGCTAAAAATATTTACAAATATAAAAAATAACTTATACTTAGCCCCAGAAAAAACAAGGCCAATGCATAATCTTTCTCTTATTTAATACCTCTCCCCTCACACTCTCTATGGAACATCTATTTTGGCCAGTCTATGATCTATGTTTGAAATTAAAAAGCCCCAGTGGGCTGGGACAGCTGTAACCTTCTATTTGCTATATCTCAATACATTCTAAAACCCTAAAGAGAAGCCTCACAATGAAAGTGAAGGAAGGAGTAGCCAAAAATATAAAGGGCCACCTATTAAACCTCCAGTCGGTCCCTGAATTAACATTTGCTATTTTAGAAGTAAAAAGTCCATGATTTAAACAGTTCAAGCGTTATTACTCCAACACCTAAATCCTAAAATCCTAAATCCTAAAAAGGGCATTATTCTGAGAACAACGCACAGCAAATGAATAGAGTATATGGGCATAAAGAAGCAGTGACGTACTTTACACATAATCAAGCTTCCAGAAACACTAAAAATTTATTTTTGCTTCATCTAATGATGATGAGCAGTAAAATGTTTGCAAACAGGAAGTTTCTTTCTCCTAATCCATTGCCTATAGTACTTCTTAATTATTCCTCATAGCAACACTATAATCTAACACTTTCAGAAGGGCTGCGATTTTTCTGACATAGATTTAGGTCCTCTTGCGAAGACAAGCTGTGAAAAATCGGGCAGGGGAAAAGGAGAAAGGTGCCGTTTACACATTTATCTGCTCGGCTCACACCTCCGGTAGACCACCACCAGCCCGTTAAACATTCCGTGCTGCAATAACTTTGTCTCCATCCTTTTGACAATTTGTTTCACGCCTCATTTGCTATGAAGAGTTAAAACATTTTAGTCAACCTTGAGAAAGCAATTCGATTTTTTTCCACGGCAAAATGCATAACCTATTCCAACTACCAAACCACTGGTTAAAGTCCAAACTGTGACACAGACAGAAATCAAGTACTTTCCTTCAAACACTTCAGAAGGAAAACAAAAAACAAAAAACAAAAACACTAACCAGTCTTACATTTATTTTCAGTGGATATGGAACAAAATCAAGTAAAACAGCCTTCCCCACACCTGGTGCCAAAGAGCGGCAGCATCTTCTCTCCTCCTCAAAGCAGTGGATACCACCGATGCCCTCTCTGTTCCTACAATCTTCAGATGACATGGTAGAAACGCCTGGACAAAACAGTCCAAAACAGAGAAAGAAATCCTTTCTTCTAATATTGTTTTACTGTTTTTTTTCCATCAGTTTTTAATTTTGGATCATCACAACACATTCGTACTGTTGATAACAAAGAATATTTTCGAAATTGAGAGTCAATCCTATTTATGGCCATCCAAAATTCAAGGAGCTCACGTTCTGCACTCACCAAGAGCAGTGCACAGTAATCGTATGTCTAAAGCGTCTGCAAAATGACAAGATGCAACCCGAGTCTCTAGAGCAGCAATGTCCAATAATACTTTCTGCAACAATGGGAACATTCTATTCTATGCTTCGTTTGTGCTTTTAAGCACTTAAAATGTGGCTAGTACACTGCACAACTGCATTTTTAATTTTACATAATTGTAATTAATTTTAACTTAAATAGCCACATGTGGCTACTGGCTACCATACTGGACAGAGCAGTTCTACAGGGTGAACTTGATGCTAAGAAAGCTCTCTGCTGGGAAAACATCCTTCTGTCAAATTATGTATCAGGACACGGAGTTTTCTCTTTAGTAAGACGGAATGGTAATAAAAAGCAAACCATGTATAAAGATCCCCTTCACATTCTCATCAAAGAAGAAACGCACCTTAGTTCAAAACTGCTTCCTAACTGGCAGAGCAGAAGGGACACATCGAATAAAGGTGTGGGCCCTGAAAAGAAGGGGAGGCCGGTGCGCACCTTAGGGCCACCTCTCCTAGGACAGACAGCAGAAGGACAGGACTCTCCTCTAGCTCCCCTGCTGCTGGCATGGGGGGCGGGTACCGCCTAGTGTGCGGCTTCTTGCGAGAGTCTATCTTCCATGTCTAAGCAAATACTATCCCATCTATGGGAAAGGGATATTTTTCTTCACCAATGTTTCCAACATCCTCATAAAATATCAAACGATGTGAACGTAAGTAAGAAAGCAAGAAAAAAATGCTATTATAGTGACAGCTTCTACAACAGAAATGCAGACCACTCGTCTAAGTCGGCTCGCAGGGGGCACTGCTGAGAGGAAAGGCAGTGCATCTGCGAAAGCAGCGGAGAGGAATGCCTGGGTGCACACTGTGCCTGTGCCTCTTCCTAGATACATATGCTCCTTAGGCTTACCCAGACTCTGCCTTCGTTCACTCGTCTGTAAAATGGGTACAATGACAGTACCTCATTCATAGGTTATGCCAAATGGTTCCGAGCACTTCTGGACACCTAGGAACTGTTCAAGAAAGTATTTTATATTACGAATTACTTGAAACTTAACATTTCAGTACAACGGAAAAACAAGTGATTTCCTTTTGAGGTTCCCGGTACCACGAGGGAAAGGGGATGATGGGTAGCAAGTTGTAATCGAAAGAATGGTTTCGCTACAAATACACGGTAGAAAATCCATACATGCTTAACAAGTCTAACATCAAAGAATAACTTACACACAGAGCAAACGGTTTCAGAACTTTTGGCGGCTAACCCCGAAAGCCAGCTCCCAAACACAAGTTTTCAGAGACCGTAACGGGCAGATGCAGAAGCACAGCTCTTACTCCTGCTGACCACCGCCTCAGCCTAAGATTACTGGCACAGAAGTGGAAACGTTTGTAAGTGATCTTTATAAAAACGTGACTCCTTCCCTGCAGCCTACAAATTCCGTGTGGATTCTCTACCCTTAACAAAGACCAGCAGCAGCACACGCACTGGAGTTAATCTGACTCAGATTTACTCGTGGGGCCGTCACGTGTTGGCCTTGCTCAAAGCACACGTGTGCCCTCTGGTCGCTTACGAATTCTGCAAGGACTAAATTAGGGACCTCATATAACACGTGTGGCCCCTCAACGATCATACACTGAGTCCCACCACGTGCCCAACACTGCATCAGACACTGGGGACACAAGAGAAAGGACCCCTCAGGTCCCTACCCAGGCAGAGCCCAGTGCAACAGGAGAGGGAGAGGGCAACTGGAAGCCCGCAGCACAGAGCCTGGGCACAAAGAAGGCAACACAGCAAACTAAATTCTCTACCCCTCTCCCAGTTAAATAAAATTAAAAAAAAAAAAAAAAACCCACTCCTCTCCCTACCATCTGGAAGCCTCTTTCTCACTTCTTAGACACCCTACAGCCTGCTGCAGCTTGCCTCCCTCCTGACTGTTCTTCCGAAGGTTATCAAGGAGCAAATGACAAAACCTCAGTGCCCACTCTTACCTTAACATTCCTCAGAGCTTACCACAGCTATGCATGTCTCCCCTTCAGAAACCTCTGTTCCCCATGGCTTCTGTGGAACTGTCCCCATGCTTTCCATCTCTTTTTCTGGCTCTCTGGTTGGCTCCCTTTCCACTCCTTCAATGTGAATGTTCCCTAAAACCCTTCAGCACCCTTGTGTTCCCCACACACATGCTCCCACGGGCAATCTCATGAACTCCATTCTCAACCAACACCTCATGCGTAGAACCCGTATTTCTATACCGGGCCCAAATCACCCTCCTGTACTTTCTATCTGCCTACGAGCATCTCCAGTTAGCTCTTTGGAACACATCTCAAGCCCAACATGTCCAGAACCACAGCCCGTCACTAAATATACAGGATGATTCAAAAGTAAGTGAGCACCTTCCAAGAGTTCCAATACCATCTGATTTCTCCCTGTGCAGTCAGATCGAGAGCTCTGTGTTCACACCTCTTCCTCCTCTCAGCTTGGAGGAAATGAAGGCAGCGTTGGGGCTGCCATTGCCGTTTCAACCACTGACAGTAAAAACACTACGTCCCATCGCTGTCCTCTGACCCAAGAGGTGCGTGCTGAGCACTTCGGAGACTACAGAAATAACCATGGTAGTTCCTTTATAAAGCGATTTTTATTACAGATTCGTATATGGCCTGATTAGTAAATAACCAGTTTTTGAAAGTGTTCAATTCTTTTGAATCCCTCCATGCCAATATTCATCCCTACTATAAAGGAGCTCACCCCCACGTGGACAGGTGGTTCTGCTCTCTCCGGGATTAAGTTTCACTGGAAGGTAAGCCTTATGAAAGTAGGGCCTGCATTTTATTCATGGCTGTGTCCCCAGCGCCTAAAACACGAGCTTTCACCCAGCAGGTAAACAGACCAGCGTGTATTAGATATGAACACCTATTTGGTGAATGAGTCAAGGAGAAGTAGCACAGTATCTGCCCACGAACTTCAAAGTCTCCCACCGGCCCTCAACCCTAGTGCTCCATTCTTCTTTCCCAAGGTTTCTTGGGATATGGAAGGTATCCCTGCAAATGTCCCCATATTACTATCCTCAGAGTTTCTCCTACCAGACTGGTGTCCGAGGCTCTCAAAGACAGCAAGCCCGGGAAGGCTTCGCCTGCTTCTCACCTGGTTCCCTCAGAAGGTCACCAGGACAAGCTAGCACAGCTGCTCCCTCCCTGTGGCTGGCAGAACTTGCCGCACGTCATCCGTCTGCTTCTCCGTGGCCCCACTTCTCACCTGCTGCCCACAGCTGCTCGACTAACTCCTGCACTTTGTACTGATAATGTGGCAAAAAAGGAAGTTACCATGGAGAACCAAATAACTATCATCTATGCCTGCAAAGGGAGGGAATGGCTTTCTTCTTCTCTGACAGACTTGGGTTCCTGAGCGCTGTGACAGTTACCTTCTGAAGGCTTTCTCAGCTGTTTCAGAAGGTTACGCCGGTGCTGCTAGAAACCGTAGCACTGGATGAATGATACATTACTACAGAAACTTTCTGGAAGCACTAACACACGTAGACAGGTGTTAGCTTTCTAGGCAAAGACAGATACCTTTTACCATGGCCAACGAGATTAAAATGCAATGGCTAAGACCCCGGAGATGCTCATTCCCTTCATAAGCTTGGAGAACCAAACAAAATTAAAGATTCTGTCTTAGAGAAAAGGACAAACAGCTACAGTCTAAAACACAGGTTACCAGTTTGTTGGGGTTTTTTTCTTCCAATGGGTTCTTAAAAACAGACTGCTAATTCATTTGCTTGAGACGGCTTAGGTGCAGTCAGCATTAACTTCAGGAACTGTAAATCCCTGATTACTCCGATAGTGATATATTGCTCTAAATAATGAAACAGAATCAAATATTATTAGAAAATAGGAAACGTGAGACAGGAAAGCCTTCATTTCATTCTAAGCTAAAAATAGCATTTTGGAGGTAAGTCATTCAGAAAAATTCTCAACCTCAAATTTGGGAGCAGTCAGGAGGTGAGGAAAACACAAGCTGAAAACCCAGGAAACAGACGTGAACGGAGCCAGTACTGTGATCTCTCCCGCTGCTCGCACACTTCTTCAGGACTGGTTAAGTGGCATGGAACTTACACAGTGTGTCTGTGACAAGGTTATGGGCCAAACTGGTTTTCTTTAAAGCTGTGAGATATGGTTTTATTGACAAGTTTCAAAAGAGAGGAATAGTTGGGGACACACGAGGGAAATTTCCCAGTATCATACCTTCCTATTAGACAGAATTAGGAAGAGAAAGAATAAAAGGGTCTCAGGACACATCCCAACATTCTGTGACCTGGCCAGCCTAGAAGTTTGCCACTAAGTAAGTAAAAAAGGAAGCAGGGATCGGACAGGGCCCATTGATCAAGTACTTTTTAAATATCCTCCCAACATCACTGACTCTGGTTCCAGAATAGCCACGTGGCAACAGGAAAGACAGAAAACTCATGACTGCATGTCATAAAATGACCTCACCGAAGAGAACTGGGGGGCTTTTCCTGCCTTACATTTGTTCTTGTAACTATGCATCAGCGTCTCAATTATTTTAAGTTCTGCCAGTCGGCGGGGGTGGGGGGGGGTGTCTTACCACTTTCACCAAGACAGTTCACTCAGGGCACATGATGAACATTAAATCTGTTTGTTGGTTTTTCACTCTAGAATTCTCGCTTCCAGCCGTCTATGTTCTCCCTTCCGTGGTCCCCAACTGTCACCTGTCCTCCCTTCCCATATCCATTCTCTCTTCACACGTTCTTGGATTAAGATTTCTGGGCTCATAACACGTGCAACTCGTGATCCCGAGGCGCCGCCCAGTCCATTCATCCATTCTCCCATCAAAACTATTTATTAACCAGGTACTACATAGTGGACACCATTCTGGATGCTGGTCCGTCACCTCCCTGTCCGAGAAACTGCAGTCACAGCCACGTGTGAGTAACTCAGAACAGAACCTACGCTCCTCTTCAAACAGCAACAGACGATTTCATAGCCTCCCTGGGTAACGCCAAGCAATGACCCAGATCGTGGGACAGAGTTTCCTCTGACAGGAGGATGTAAATTAATGTTCAGTGACACCACCAGAAAAATCCAACAGCCACCTTCGTGCCCCTGGAAACAGAACTCTTTCCTCTTTGTCTGGTATGACTATGGAGGCAAAATATAGTAAAAGCCCGATTTTAAGTATGTAATTCTACACGTCTTAACAACAAAAAAGTCTATTTAGCTGTACCACTAAACAAATCAATAACCTCTGTAGGAAGAGAAAGGTGGGTGTCCAGGCCATTCCATAGGCTGAGGATACTGGAATTACTGGGGGGAGGGCTTGAAGGCCCTGTCTGCCCTCCCTGGGGGATTTGGATGCACAACCAATTTGAGAACCATTCCTTTTGCGGAGACAATACAGGCTTTCACACCAGACATACCTGGATACTGAACAAACTTCTTAATTTTACCAGTTTACTTGTCCATAAAATTGGGAGACTGACTTGCAAGACTGTTGAAAGGCTGCAGTTAATATGTGCCATGTGCTCAGCACACAGGTAAGTATTCAATAACAGGAGCTATTATTACTGTTATTGGTTTTATTATATTACTATTATTCAGGGCTCTTCTAAAACTCTGTCTCGTACGTGCAGTTCTTTATTTGGGAGGCCAAGAATGGAAAGCAGTGTGTTTGTAGTATTTTTACCAATCACACCTGACTAGAAGGAGAGGCTGATTTCCTGTGTTCCCACATTAACAGTCCTAATACAGGCCACCATTAAGGGGCGCCAGGATGGCTTAGTTGATTAAGCATCTGGCTTCAGCTCAGGTCATGATCCCAGGGTCCTAGGATTGAGGCCCCCCATCAGGCTCCTCGCTCCATGGGGAGCTCGCTTCTCCCTCTCCTTCTGCCTGCCGCTCCCCCTGCTTGTGCTCTCTCTCTGTCAAATAAATAAATAAATGAAATCTTTTTTAAAAAATACAGGCCACCGTTTAAAAAGAAACAAGAAAAATCCCTCAAGGTTTGGCTGCTGACTCACTACCCTTTTTCTGCCTCATCTGTACCCACCTGCGTGCTGTCCCGGAGGGGCCACCACACGCCTGTCCACCTGGACACGAATCACATTCCTGCCTTGCTCCTTTTCCTACTTTGTTTTCTGAGGAGCAGGCCCCTCCTCACCTGAGCCCAGCACCCATCTCACTGGGAGGACGGACTTGCTGCTCGTCTTCACAACCACATGTAAACAACCTGGTTAGACCTGGGTCTTGGCATCTCCGGACCATCACTCCTCGTGTCTGCCATGTTAACAGAAATCCATGAAAGGCCCCACATTCTGCAGGATCACAACCAGATACTTTTCCCAATTTGTGTATTAGTCCTCATATGGAAAGAAACAAGTCTTCCTCAAGTCAAGGGACAATTCTGTACTCCGCTTAGTCTACCATATCCATTAAGCACATTCCCCACACAGACATCCTCTCTTGCACCCCATAGAATAGGCTGGGTATCAACAACACCTCCCACAGAGCCCGTAACGGATGCTCTGACCCATAATATTTCACAAGCCCTAATGTACACAGGAAAGGCTCGGCTCTGAAAGCCACACAAAAGCACTCATAAATTTCAGACGGCCCTAATCATCCCCTCCTTTTGCTAAGAAACCAGTTGGAGTACCACTTCAGACCCATTATTCTTATAATGAGAACTTTCCTTCTCAACACTCTATCACATCAACCTAATCAAGTGTCATGACTATTATTTACACTGAATTTTACTTTAATTTCAAGTATGTTTACCAACAAAAGCAAAGGTGAACATTCTTTGAAACTAGTTGTCTAATAAAAATACAAAAAATCATTATTTTTGTTCATTAATTATTTTTATTAATCATTACAAAACTCAGAACTCTCATGAGTAAAACTCTGTGTATCAATTCACTTCAAAATTTCAGAGCGTAAAGACAAAGAATCTTGCTGATTCTTCTAGATACAGCTGATACATGCATCTCTCCAACTTCCTAATGACTTCCGCTTTTGAGAGACTCATCTAGATTAAATGTATGTAAGTCCACGCTTGCCCACAATATTAGCATTATTTAATTCTCAAGTCGTGTTAAGAAATTTTTTTAAATGCAAAAAAAGATTTCAAAAACTTAGGTTAGAAAGGAAGAGAAAGTGTAGAGTCAAAGCTAATTAGAAAAGCCCGTAATGACAATTTCTTTTTTTAAAAGGACATTGCTCCAAAATGCCTGCATTTATCTATCTCTCTCTGTATCTGCTGTTTTCAGATCCTTCATATCAGCACATTCTCTGTACCACGGGATGTTTTCATCCTCCGCAAGGTAGAAAGCTTGCCTGCCTCCCTGTGTTATCTGTCCGCGTTCCATTTGAATCCAATTTCCTTGCATTACCTCTGCCCAGGTCAGGGATGAATGGCTGTCAAATTCCCAGTGGAATAAAAAGAAAAACCCTTTCTTCCTGAGGCAGCAAGTTTCAATTCACAGAGCACATGGCTAATCTACATATGTGAAGGTCACGGCACTTCAGTCAAAGAGGTTAAGAATGGAACAGCTCACGTAAGGGGTTGTCTTAAACATCTTGGCATGATGCCCAACAAGTAAGATTGTTGAAAAGCAATAGATAGCTTCTGGCAGCAGTAAGAGGAAAAATATTTTGATCATGTGATGCCGTACACACTACCTAGTTTATTTCATGTGTGAAACTTTGCGAGTCCCTAAAAAATACCACATATGCAAATCAAATCCAGATTTCAGCTTTACCAGTTTAGCCAGGCTAGTACACCTCCTTCTTCATAAATGCATTTATGTGAAGTTTCTAAATGCACCAAGAATAAAACTTTAACATATTGACAACCAGTTGGCTCATGTATCTTAACAGCTGATTACAACTTCTTTGCACTAGTTTTTCAGAGAACCATGAAACACCAGCTAAGGGTAGTCAGACTAAAAAAGCACATTCCTTTAAGTTAACCCGAACATAACTGTCTTAAATAAAATTCATCTTCTCCCTCCACTCTTCTCTCCCTCCCCATTAATAATATAGCAATACGGAAAACTATAGGAACTTAACGCACAATAAAAGACAAAACACAAAATTGCTTTTCACGTCCTATCTTCACTAATTAATTGCTGAATAAAAGTAAAACGCTACTGCTTTAAAGTGCTCATACTTCTGACAAATGTCTCAATGGAGGAGGGAAAACCAAGTCTTGCCACACATAATGGATACCAGGGGAGAAACCAAGACTTGCACAAAGCAAGCCTCTGCCTGCTGTAGCCTGCACCTTCCTGAGCGTTCTCTCTGCTCAGCCAAATGAAAATGAAAGGAGCTGGCACCAAGAGTCGGGAAAGGGAAGATTTTCAAACCCAGCAAAATCATAACAAATGTGACTACAATTTTTAAAACTTTTCAACAGTTAATAAACTACTTCTTTAACACATGGAGAAAATTAATTAAAAGCAAAAGATCCATTTCACCAATTTGCAAGTTGTCTGCCGACCACCAATTTCCTTCAATTCAAAATTTAAATTGCTTATGAGGCCAGAGTTATTCAATCCATGTTTCTAATTAAATGGAATAGCAGGTAAAATAAAAATATTCCACAAACTATCTTATTTACTGTAATCACCAATATTCGCTTCGTAATGTAAGGATATCCCTCTACACTAACCAATGAACAATATGCTGTTTAACCATTTTTGAAGATTCCCTGATGTCTTTTTATCTGGTACAGTGCCCCAACACCAAGGTCACTAAATGTTTGTTGATGATGGTGAAATTAAATGCCCCAATTATCGATCTTCTGAATTTATTTTTCCTGACCAGTTAAAAAAATATGACTGTAAACAGACTGGCAAACTACAGCAGACATTTTAGAAATGTCATCAATTGCCCCATCACTCACTCTCCCTGAACACATGGCAAGGTATAAACACATTAGGCAATTAAGAACTTAAACTGTCTGGACTAGAAATAAGCTTCAAATGTTAACCTATTTGTTCCTAGACAAAAGACTAGTAAGCTGTTAAATTAACTAATACAGAACCCCATCTAACTAATTTTCATTCCTTGTCCGTGAGAAAATACAATCCTTTGTTACTTTTTGAAAACACCCCATGCTTTGCCAGGTAGTATGCCTGTACTTTATCGAGTATACTTCCCCAAACAATTCATGGGTTGTCTTCTTTCCCATCCCTTTAGACTTCAAACCTCAGGCAGGTGCAATCACTTGCCCAAGGTCACACAGGTCGTCAACGTCCAATCTTCCAGGTTCTCTAAACCGCTCACCTCTGCCACTTGCCCTTGAGCCTCCCTGCTTCCATCTCCAGGTCTCTCCACTTGGTTAACGTAGTTAACGTCCGCTCATTAACCAGGTCTCAGCTTATGCAGCCTTAGTTAGTGCAAGGAGCCTTATTATTTCTCCCCCCGCCCCAATCTAGTCTCTACTGCTGTCCCACTAACATCAGGACTTCTCCCACCGAACCATTTACATAGTATTGTGTACCATGTTTACTAGTCCTTAGTCACTGCACTGTCAATTCATCAAGGTCCACGTCCTTGTCACCGAGGAATCCATCATCCACCACAGTACCAGGCACACAGTAGGCTCTCCACAAACATCTGCCTGACGTCCTGGTTCTTGCTATATTCCCAAAGCCCTAACACACAGGAGACTGTTCAGTACGGTGAAGGTAAATGAACTGAATTCTTCTTTTTTAAAAGATTTTATTTATTTATTTGAGAGAAAGAGTGACAGCGAGCACAAGCAGGAGGAGAGGGAGAAGCAGCCTCCCACTGAGCAGGGAGCCGGACTCGGGGCTCGATCCTAGGACCCCGGGATCATGACCTGAACCAAAGGCAGATGCTTAACTGACTGAGCCACCCAGGCGCCCCAAGTGAACTGAATTCTACATCCTTCATGCTAATGACACTATAAAGTCATTTCTTTAGCTGATAAATCACCCCAGGATACCCAAAACAAAATCCTAATTAAGATCACTTTCTCATCAATGTCATAGCACCTAAGAACAATCTCCAAGTATACTGAACTTCCACATAAAATCATGAAACACTAACTGAACAGAGTTCCTTGAAACTGTTGTTGGAAATGTATAATATACTCTCAGGAAATTTTCAGTTTGGATACATTATCAACTACTCTTCAAATAGTTCTGAGATGATGCACTTTGAGGGATACAGTCTTTCTGCACAGAACTGCAGAATAATGTAACCATTCATTTTAATTTCCACTTTGTAAAACACCAGGAGTCTATGATAATTCACCAGGGAAAATTATGGATCATATGTTATATTTACTCTTTGTATTTTAAGCACCAAGTGGTGCTCAGAGTAAGTACTTGTTCATAATAGAATTAAATTTTGTCCCTGATACTTTTATAAATCTCAGCATTAACAAAAAACGGGGGGAAAAAAAACTGTTCCTCTCTACCTACATACTTGAGACAGGCCCTTGGCATTCTCAGGTATGACATTCCCAGCTTTGACTACTCGAGAGCAACCCCAAGCCTCCCTGATACGTAAAGTAAATTATAATCTTGCTAAGGACCAACTGTGAATCACATATTCAGTGAAGTTGAAACAGATGCAGAAGTGTTACTTAACCATGAATCAGAGACCAAAGTCCACCACTCAGAATCCCAAAGCCTAGTTTTAATTTTTTGAAACTTTGTTCCTTTGCAAAAAGTACCTCCCCTAAAAAGCTAGTCATTTTTGTAGATCATGAAAAGTGGAAAGGTCTAAGAAGTATAAGAAAGGAATAATTCTCAGAATTTACTGATTAATATTAAGGATGGAATCCTGTGAGGCACCAGCTTTGACTCAATGACATCAATCCACCATGGGCTCTACTGGTCAACCAAAACCAATTCATGCAATTGCTTACAAGAGTCCCAATCAGTACAAAACGACATTTTGTGAGGGAAATTGCAGTGGTATTCACAAAATCTGTATATTTGCATAGGCCTCAGTTTATATTCACTGAACATGCCCGGGATCTAGTATAGTTTAATAAGATGTTCAGCAGTGCATAGCTGATTAGGCACTGTATTTTTTAAAATTCAAAGCAGCACAGAATTTTGCAGCTGGGAGGGACTGGGGTCACCTAATTGATGGAGGCCGGGGCTTATGTGCGACCACACCCTGAAGTGCAGGAGGGCCGGGCAGAGAACAAGAACTCAGGGTTCACTACACCCTGGGAAGACAGGTGGAAAAAGGAGAGGTACCACCTAACAATGCCACAGGATTTGCAGAGATGACCTCTGTGACAGCCCCGCCCGGCAGGCAACATTCCACATGAGGAAACTGAACCTCTGCCGTATCTCAGAGAAAAGGGGCACTCAAGCCCACAAGTGAAGCAAAGTCTTACCAACTCCAAGCCCACGATCTTTCCATTACATCAGGATGCCTTGTCATGTATTCGCATTCCCTCGTAAATCCTCATAATCACAGAAATAAACTAATATACGAGAAACACACAGGTTCCCTTAGAAATACGTTCTTCTTCTCAGACAGATTCTTGCTCAGCAGTAGCAATGTTTTACATTTCTATTTCCAAGGTCATTTATAATTCATTGTGTAAAGCAAATTTATTATAAAAAATATGAACTGAAAGCAGAAAATTTAAAGGATATTAAAATGGGGTTACAGCTTGAGATAAATCAATATATGGTCACAGAATCTTAAAATTTTCTTCTTCAATTCTCAGAAATTAGATGCCGAATTCTAAACAAATTTTAGAATTACCAGTCATTTCAAAATAAGGCTATGAAGTACACTGAGTGGTTTAACTTCTAAGATGCTCAGCACAAAAAGAAACAGGAGATACTAAGAATTCTGGAACAGACTCCACTAATCATCAATGCCTCGCTCTCTGAAAGGTTTATTTCAGGACCCAGAAGCAGTAGCTGAATTTACTCCTCAGCCAGCATACATTATCTAAACAGTTACCAAAAATACTCCAGCAATCCAAGTATCTTCCTAAATCTGAGCAGACTGTTTTAACTTTTCTCCAAGAGCCTATGTAATGTAGAAAACTGAGAAAAAGAAAAAGGACCGTTCTATATAAATTTCAAAGTGATTATATTTTCCTTCTTTCAGCTATTATTCTTTGTAGTGGGATCTTTATTTTGCTGTGGCACAAAGCCAGGAATTGACTGGTAGAAATGGAAAAGAGTCACTAGCTCACATCAACTATATCACAACAATCTACAATTCCTTGTTTTGCCAAAATCCACTCCCCCAACCAAAAAAGCAGGCCAACAGACTGCTGACCCACATGGTTGCTATTTGCACTTTGTTTAAATGAGCCAGTTCTAAGTCAACGATGCCAGGTTCAGGGGGAGCCGGCTTTGGCAGCTTGTCTCCCTGGAGAGCACACAGGGAGCAGCAGCAAGCCCCAGACCCCGGCGACCAGCGGTGCCGGCACTGGGCTGAGGGAGAAAATGGGTGCTTAGTTAAGTATTTGCCAACTGATCATCCCGAGCAGATACTTATCTAGCCTACGCCTCAGAGCATACACAAATGCTGAATGTTTACACTGTAAGAATTCATTGTTGCTTCCAGGGACACACTCTTAAATCACAGTTCAATGTCTGTGTCCTCTGTGGACTTCAGTGTTAATGTACACAACTGATCATCTAAAGATGTAACTCCATATCAGCACCAATAGCAGTTAAAATACAATTCCAAATTTTACAGACAAAAAACCCTGCTTAATAAGACCATCCCTTTGCAGCTGCCTCTAAATTTAATTAAAAGACCAATCATCTTAATTCAGGAATTTTTCCACATACAAAGAATTTCTGCAGTTTTGCAGAGGACTACAAATTAAAAACATAAGGGGGGAGCACAAATTTGGGGCACAGAACACTATGGAAAAAGACACAGCATCCCATGAATTTGTTGTTTGCTCAGGCTTGGGGGGCTGGGATGGCCCAAAACTTAAAATACAACTGGAAAAAAATTATCATTGTAAATGATCTCCACTAATAGTAGAGAGATAAAACCAGTAATTTTGAAAAGAGGCTAACATGCTAAAGACGTGAGAGGTAAAGGGGGGAAATGATCGCGCTAACAGTTCATTTTCATGTCCTATTATCTAACCAAGCACCAGGTTTCTCTCAACAAAGTATTCCAAACCTTTAAACAGAAAGTCTTCAGAAAGTTGCCTTTAAAGTTCAAGAGACCTGACAATGACACAACTAACCTACACAAAACATATTTCCAAACAGACAAAACCCGGGAAGATCACCAAGTTAGAAGTGGGAGGAAGTAGTGGAGTAACACACACACACACACACACACACACACACACACACACACACAGCATGAACGCTGCTAGGGAACATCTGAGGAAAGATTTACTAACAAACTATGAAGCAGCAAGACTGTTGGCTCTAAAAAGATTATTTTGCTTACAATACACATTAATAACTAACAATATTAAGGTCTGACATGAAGAAACTTTTTATTTCAGTTGGGAAGACGAAAAGTTCTGGAAATGGATGGGGTGATGGTTGCACAACAATGTGAGTGGACTTCATGGCATTGAACGGTACCCCTAAAAATAGTTAAAATGGTAAATTTTGTTATGTATATTATATCGCAATAAAATACATATGTATAATTTTTTTAGCCTCCCATATTCTTAAAAATGTGATCTAGAATTTTCTCCTCCGTTTCATCAAATATGGCTTCCCTTCCAGAGTCACCTAATAAGGAATGACTTGTCTGATTCTCAAGTTTCATCCTTCATCGAGGCCCAAACAAGATGCTGAGAAGACCATCTTGCCGAAGATGCTGAGCGGATGCAGGATCTCGTTCAGTTCAAAGGGACCACCCTGCTAGGACAGATCGAGTCCAGATTCTGCTGCCACCTACCTAAAGTAGGAGTGTCTACTGGTAAACCGGATATGCTTAAGATTTCAGAGCTCTGATCTCTTCCCTAGCAATAAGTATCATTCAAGGAACAAATTAGTTCATCTGTCAAACTCAGGAGCCTTCTAATATTCTTGACACTGATCCATTCAGAAGTGGGTTTGAAAACTACCTATTGGATCCTATTCAAATAAGTAAATCTAAGGAAATAGTTTTCTTAGAATTATTCCGAGTTAAAGCCTTTGAAAATAGAACATGTTTGCTGAAAACGTACTGTGAAAGCACATATTTTACTTTGATAAAGTCACTCAGTCACTCAATTAGGGTGAATTGTTTAAGTTAAAACTATAGTATACATATACCAACAATTCCATTCATTCCTTTGTATGTTAGCATAAGGCAAAATCAGTGGATACTTAATGATAATTCCGTACCAATACCTGTATCATTTTCTTTCCATCAAAATTCTAACAGAAAAAGTCACATAAGTATACCAAGTTTTTAGATCAAAATTAATTCACTCAATAACCCAATTAAACCATAAAGAGCCACTTAGTCTTGTATAGATAGCCTTCAAACTGTAAAAAGCAATATTGTGTGATCGTTCCACGTCTATGATATATATACACACACACACACACACACACATCCTTGGGGGATAAGCAGTTGTGCCTGGTACTTCTCCCCGCAGACACAAGGAGAAGTCAAATAGGGACCCCCTCAGCCTCAAATGCAGGCGTGCGTGCACACACACACACACACACACACACACACAGACACCAAGTATGTGGCTCTACTTTACATATCCACAGAGAATCTACACAAATCTCCTGATGAAGAAAGAACACCTCGGAAAAGGCCAGAGACCAAAAACTATCCAATTCCAAAGAGGCCTAGGAGGTGGAAGTGGGTCGTAAGTATAAACAGCATTCTAAAATGTCATAAAAATTTTGTAACATCCATTTTGAAAATCTAATTACTGCAAAAAAAATGGAATTTGAGCTTTATTAACATTCCTTGTAAGCCTCCATAAATCTGTGGTCTTAAGTGATACACAACAGTTCTTTCAAATATAAATATAAGCCTCAAATTTACAAATCTACACACAGGCCAAAATGAAAGTGACACAAGTGAATTATTAGTTCCTTTTCCTCAATGATGGATCAAAGTACACAGATCCATTAACTGAGCAGTGTCATTCTTGTAGTGAGAAAACCTCTAAATGTAGGGCACTGGGCAAAAGGTAATATAGTTCCAAATGTAACACATCCGAAATTTACATGGCCAAAGCGGTCTTCAAAATAAATAAAATTTCAGAGACCCCTAACAAATTTTAAATCAAACCACTCTCTTCCGAGGAGAGAACAGGGTAAAAATAAACGAAATGATCATCTTTTCAGTTTGCCTGTCATATTGGTATTTATCCTACAGAAGTTAGCTCCTATTACATCAAAAGCCATTTTTTAAAGATATACTATGCCCCAAATTACAACGTGATAAAGTCCATTAATAAGAAATAGAACTAAAAACTCAACCCCACTCTCTTACACCTGTTTTCTTTAAAACATGTGTCTGATAAAACTACCAAATGAATTTATGAGTCTTCCTCCACACGGTCTTACATTTTCAGAATTGGTCCTCAAACCAGAATTAATACTATTTTTATACCCGAGTGAAGATGTTATTCTCTCAATCCTAATGAAAGAACATGATATTTAGAGGGAAAGTACATTAGTGTAAGTGTCCAAGGGTGACTTGCATGATTTCCATCTCCACAACACACTTGTGATACTTCTCATACAATATGATGCCGGGGAAAATGGAACAAGTAGAAAAAGCCCTGCCAAAAATTCATTCCTAATTATAGATAAAAAGCAAAACCAAAGAAAAAAGGGGGATTAAGGTTTCTCACTATAGACCCAAGGGAGGAATGTGATGTTCCCTGAAACATACTTATCAATTTTGTGTTAATATAAACATAAATTTAAGTCATAGCTGTCTTAAAGAGCAGTTCTCATTAAAAAAAAAAAAAAAAAAGTCAAAGTAAGTACACAGAAATGATGATGTCCAAAGAAAACAACTGTAAGCCATGTAGAATTTCATTCCAGGTAACCTAGGGAAGCAGAAAACTCTAAACATTTTTGTTACATTTTCTTTGGTTTTTTGTTTTTTTTTTTTTTTTTAATGATAGGCCTTTTCTCTAACCACAGTTGCCAATTCCACCTTCTCTGACGACAGAGCAGCCAGCCAGCCATATCTCAGCAAATATATCAATTTAGGGCACAATAATTTCTTTACAAGATTTAAAACATCAGATAGGATAAAATTTCATTGGGAGGGAAGTGGGGAATGATGTTATGCTATAATGTATCTTATACAAATTTTAAGGTAATCAGGAACCAGTCTGTAACTTCCTGCTTTGCAAGCCAGCTAGTCACTTCTTTTAACAGTAAATAAGGCTCTTTTTATTACATTGTATTATATTCTATAAAACTAAGGTTAAAATAGCATTAATGGAATTCAGCACAAATGTGGACACTATAAAATCTCGGTTACGTTAGGAGACCTCAGTATTCCTATTGGGACTACTCTATCTACTTTATCTTTAAAAACCCAGTAACAAACTGTATCATAAAATGGCTTATTTCACTTTTTAAAAAGACCCCCCAATACAATATACATATATATTTTGTTTCCAATTACAAAAACATTTGCCATCCAGTATGAACCATTCCTAAAATCAAAAATGAAACTAAATGTGCTAAAGCCACAAGAAAATTTCATCATTTAACAACGTGATTTAATAGTACTTTATGGCCTATAATTACACAGTAATTTAGTATTTTGCACAAATAACTATTTTTTATCATAATCATCATAACAAATACTAAATAAAAACTAGCCTTCCAAAAAGGAAAAATATTAAAAAGACACATTCCACACGTTACACGGCAAACTACCTAAAAGAAATCTGTGAATCTAGGTCATATGCCCGGCATTTTTCTTCCCCCTCAAAAATAAAAAAGCTATTCCCAAGGGTCACACTGAGGACATAATGGATTCACTCTCATTCCAAGAAAACAAAATACTTAAAATGATTGGTACCATTAAGAAATAATACTGTAAAGCAACAAGGACCGACATCTCCCTCTATCATCCTTCCGTTCTAGTTTACAAAGATGGGAATTTTAAACTATCCCTTTAAAAGCAAGCTGACAAAGTAAATCTTTTTAAAATTAATTACATGGGTTTATTTACACAAGGCTTCTCTGTGTTTTCACTTGTGTGAATCAAAGATGAAAACTGATATCACAAATTTCTATCAAGAGTAGGAAAATATATTTTCATTAAAACCAAAACTCCAGTAACTAAAGATTTGAAAGCAGTGGACACTAATGTCCTCAGCTAGGGATTCACATGATTATATGTTAAATTCAGTCCTGTATTCATTCTGACACGTCTCTCCTCCAAGATATGGTTATTATTGAAATACACCTTCCTAAAATAAATAAGCTGAGTAAAAACATATATTACAAACACTGGTAATTCCTTTCTAACAAATTAGAATTTTAAAAACTTTCACAGCATTTAAGATATCTACGAGAGAAAAGATTTGTAAGAAACACACCCAGCACAGCTCGCATGTGATAGTTTCCCTAATACATGTGTAAGCACTTCAAATAAGGCTCACATCACCGAAACTAACAAAATAATCAAGAAGAAAAAAAATTCCTAGAACATTTCTGTATTTCAAAATCAGAAGCAAATATACAATAATTTTTAGTATTTCACAAGACTATCCATTTTTTCCCTTTGATTGTTGTCTACAAAATTAGTTTCCTCACTTCGTGCTTTTTAAATATTATGTCAATTTAACTAAAATTCCTCATCCACAAACATCTTAAAATGATCAGAATTGTTAAAACACACATTACTAGAAATACAACTTTAATCTTGTTATAAAGCTAACTAAGTATCACTGAAAGATACTGTTGCATCTCGGAACCTGGAAATTTTTAACGTCATAATTTTTTTATTTTATTTTAAACTACGTGTGCTGACAATACATGTTTTGCACACTGTAATCTGTAAAGGGCACTTTCATAAAAGCTTTACAAATCCAGAAATTGGTAAAGTTCTTGGTTTAATTATTTTTCAATGGCCATATCCTCATCCTACAATCAAAGTCTGTGATCTATGCAGTGTCCACGTTAAGATTACAAAGATCTAAATTTTGTAAATGCCCAGTGTACTGGACACAAGCATAACGTTTTTAGGATTTAATCCTCTTATTAATAACTATGATTCATAATAACTTAAGCTTTAAATAATATTCAACCTTACATCTGCTTGTAATAGAGCTCAGTTATTATTTGTGGCAAGAATTTTTGTGACGGTACGGCTCAGCACTTCTATTTACATCAGCAGTGCTAAATGCCCAATGGTGAGAGGGGAGCCAATCAGATGGCAGATTAGATGTCAACTCAGAGGCAGCTGTCTGGAGACTATTACAGCCAGTTTACCTCCACAATTCAAATTCCAAACCTTGCAAAGGAGATCAAGTCAGTCTTTAGGCTCAGCCTACGAGCAAGAAACAGCAAGAGTGCAGGACACTTCCTAATAACGCTGTAGGACCTGGGTGACAGCAAATTAAAGAAAATCCAAATAAATCCGATCCAAAAAGATCAATTTTCACTAGTCTGCTATTTTCCTGGACTTGCTGAATAAAATGTATGCCTGATCCATGATCAAAATAAGTTCAATTTAACCGGAATGCCTTCCTTTAACATAGCCTGTCTGTTGAAGGTGACTCCTTTCAAGCAGCCTGTAAGCCAAATAATGGATTTCCTGGCTATTCTCAGGAATGAATCGATTTATTTTAGAATAGTTTACCTCCACGTCGTTGTAAAATTGGGGTATTATTTTTGCTACGAAGCATTCCAACTCAAAGCTCGCATCGAGTATGTCTGAACAGCCGGGCACAACTACGAAAAATACACTCGGTTGCCACAAAGCTAACCTATTTTTCCTGCCTTCACCTTGCAGGCTAAGAGGGAACGCGGTGTGGTTGGAGGTAGGACAAAGTTCCTCATTCCTTTCCCAGTTAAAGCTTATTGTTGGCGCTAACCGAGAAGACGGGGTCAATATTCCTCCCCAGACCGTACCCGCCGGGAGCGCCGATTTTGTTACAAAAGCCGGCCGAGCGGTCCCCAGCGCCCACACCGCTTCCTCGCGACGCAGTCCCCGGCTCCGGACGCGCGGCTCCGCGCCCGGGGTGGGGTGGCGAGGCGGGGGTGCTCGGCGGCCGGCCATCCCAGCGCGCGTCCCGGCCCTCGGCGCGACCCTCTCCCCAGGCCCCCGGGCCGCGCAGTCGGACGCCGCGCGCTCCCCAGCCTCCGAGGGAGGCAACCGCGAGTTAAAATGGCTTTGGGCGCCTCGCCCCCGCCTCCCCCCCGGCAGAAGACGCAGAAAAAGTACGCGGAAAGAAAGAAACTAGGGCTCGAGGCGCGCGGCGAGGCCGCCGCGGCGGAAGCAGGCCCGGCAGGCGCGGGGGTTACCTGGGATCTGCCCATGGTCGGGCCGGGGGTGCCGGGGCTCATCGCCGGGTGGCTCCTTTGTTGCGCGGCCGCCCAGGCCGGGCTGGCAGCGGCGTACTGGGCGCCCATGTCCTTGCCCAAGCCCATGCCCGCGGCCGCCTGCTGGCCGCCCGCCGCCGCCCCCGCCGCCGCCTGGGACTGGGGCTGCGACGGCGGCGGCGGCGGCGGCGCGCTGGGGCTGCTGTAGTCGGGGTAGCTGCCGCCGTAGCTCCTCATCATGGGGCTGGGCGAGGTGAGCAGCTGGTTGAGGGTCGGGGTGGCCCCCGACGGGTGCTGGTTCTGCCCGGCGAAGCGCTGGAAGCCCCCAGCCGCCGCGCCGGCGGCCGCCTTGCTGAGGCTCGCGGCCCCGCCGCCCCCGGGGCCCATCATCATGCCGCCGCCCTGCTGCCGGGGGGAGCTCAGCACCCCGTACCCCGAGGACGAGCCCCCATAGCCGCCGCCGCCGCCGCCTCCTGCTGCTGCTGCCGCCGCCGCGGCCGCCGCCGCCACAGCTCCCGCTCCTGCTCCTCCTCCTCCTCCTCCTCCTCCTCCTCCTCCGCTGCCTCCTCCTCCTCCGCCGCCGCCGCCGCCGCCGCCCGCGCTGGGCCGGCTGTAGCCCGGATAATGGTTGTACTGGCTGTTGGGGTACCCTTCGTGGGAGTTCTGCAGGGGGTCCATGCTGTTGGGGGCTCCGGTGGCGGCTGAGGCGGAGTGCATCATCCCCATCCCGGGGCTTTGTTGTCCGCCATGTTGATCAAAGCAAGGCCCAGTGCGGCCGCCGGGGCCGCCGCTAGCAGGGGCAGCGCTGCCATAGTAATTATTAAACTCCGAGACGGCCGCCGGGCCGCTGCCGCCGCCGACACCGCCGCCGCCGCCCCCGGGCACGGCGACCGGCGGCTGCTGCGCGCCCAGGGCGCCCAGGCCCGGGTGCTCGAACCGGCCGCCCGCCGGCTCCCCCATCTTGGGCGGCGCGTCGTCCTCGTCGCCCGGCTTGCTCAGCAGAGGCTGGCCCGGGGGGTCGGCCTGGCTGCCCGCGGCACTGTCCTTGGCGCCTCCATGTTGCGGCTGCTCCATGTCGGGACCGGGCTGAGCCGCGCCGCCGCCCGCGCCGCCGAGGCTGTTGTTGTTGGAAATGGGATGTTGCTGCTGTTGCTGCTGCTGCTGCTGCTGCTGTTGCTGCTGCTGCTGCTGCTGCTGCTGCTGGAACTGGTTTAGCTGCTGCTGTAGTGCGTGGTGGTGGTGGTGGAGGTGGTGGGCATGGTGGTGGTGGTGGTGGGCATGGTGGTGGTGGTGGTGCTGCTGGTGGGGCGGTGCGGCGGGGGCTTCGCCAACGGTTTTCAGTTTGTGGTTGGGGAGCAGCCCCGTCTCCATGGTCGAGCCCGGGCCCGACGAGGAGGAAGAGGAGGACGCCGCCGCCGCGGAGGAGGAGGAGGACAGCGCGGCGGCGCTTCCACCCTCCTTGAGAGCCGCCTCGGAGCCGCCGCTCTTGGCGCTGTTAGTGCTGGCGGCGGCGGCCGCCGTGCTCGCGTTATGGGCCATGTTCAGTTCGTGACGGGGGTGCAGGGGGTGGTGGTGCACATTATTAAGGCCGCCGCCGCCGTCGCCGCCGCCCCCCAGCATGGGTCCCGGTGCCGCCGCCGCCGCGCCGCGCGCCCCCGCCTCCAGGTCCCGGGCCCCGGGCGCCGGCCGCGGCCCGGGGGGCGCCCGCCGCTCGCCGCTGCCCGCCCGCGCCCGCGCCGCCGCCGCCGCCGCCGCCGCCGCTGCTGCCCGCGCGGCCATGATCGCCGCGGCGTGGCGAGGCCGGGCGGGGGGCGGGGGGAGACAATAAAACCCACTTTTTAGTCAGCGGCCCCTCCTGTGCGCATCCACACGCCCCGACGGGAATCGAGCGAGCCCCCTCCCCCTCCACAGGCCCCGCCGGAGCCGAACCGGGAGTCACGCCTTACGGTCTGGGCCTGTTCCCGCTGTGTGATTTCATGGTGAAAGTTTTTAGTTCAGGTTTAAATGAAACTTTTCTCTTTTCCTCTCTAACCCGGATATGGGTAAATACACGACTGACTGAGCCTATCGGGCCCAGCATGGCACGAGAGGGAGCCGAGCGAGCCCGAGCAACTATTATCCACTTCTCTCTGATTACTCGTGTGCACTCGCAAAACGCGGACTGGACTCGGCGCGGGCCGCCGCCCGCCGGGCCCTGCGCCCGCCGCCGCTGCCCGCTCGCCCGCCCGGGCGCAGCCTCGCGGGCACCCGGCGGCCCCGGGCCGGGGACTCGGGCCGGCTCCGCAGGCGCCCGGAGCGCGGCGGCGTGGGGCAACGGGAGGCTGCACTTTCCCCTCGTGCTTCGTCTCCTTGCCAACCGTCCGTTCGCGTGTTTGTTTTCACGTCTAAAAGGAACGATACAAAGGTGGAAAACGAGTCTGACGAGCAGACAAAAGAGGGAGAAGGGCTGGGGAACAAAGTTGTCTGTGGGCCTCAAAGGTTTGGAGGAGCCGACGGAGAAAGAAAATATTTGGGCAATCTGTGCAAAAGCACTGCCTCTCCCAGGAGTTATGTAATTTTTCAGAATGTTAGCCTCTCTGCCTTGATTTTGGGCCATCAGCGTAATTCCCACAACTTCTTCAAACTGCGAAATTAGGAAAGAGTTTAAGGGAAGGTTAGCCTCCTTCAGGGAGTGCTGTTCCCTGTACACAGCAAGTACTCAATAAGTGCTGAGGCTGACTGCACCTGTCCCAAAGATAATGTTTATGTAACTATTTTCTAAGGCACCTTATGTATTCGTGTAGGCTTATCAATGAAAACGCAGAAGCATTCCCAAAGGAGCATTTTTCTTAAAATGCTCTTGTCTGTCCTCTCTCTGAAGGTAAAGTCTTCAAATGAGTAGACTGGTGTGTTATGCTCCAACTTGCACATGGAAATATAACTGTTAGTGCCATAATAGTGACAGCTGAAGTTTATCTCATGTCTTCATAAATCTATATGACGCCTTTCATCATATTTCAGAGGTTAATGTGCACAATTAACCCTCTTGATATGAGTTCATTTCTAAGCAATGTGAAACAAAACTAAAAGGAAATACGTATTATATTTAATAAACATAAGATCAATAGTAAAGTAAATTAGCCGAATCTAATCTTAGAGCAGAAATGTTTCAGACTTTATTCTTTTAATAATACTCTTTTGTCACTTTATGATGTTTTAAATGTCTTTATTATTGTTAATTTATCACTTAGTAACCTTCTGAATATCTTCAAGCAGGTCTTCTTAACCTAAGCAATGCCTCACTTGTACTAGTGTGGAACTCGTTTTCATGGAGAGAAAGCATTTGAAACTGGAACTTTCAAGAGGTCACACCAGCTGAAATAATATATATGATTTTAGTAGAACATGGTTTTCTAAAATCATTTCATTCTTCAGCTTTTTATAAAGATTATTTTAAATGCAGTGGTTATTTTTATTTACTTGAGCAAGAGCAAATATGTTAATGACTAAATAGAAAAGGATAGGTGGGAAAAACTGGTGACTAATTGGTGGGGGAGGGGAATCAGGTGCACACCCAAGGGTCATTATAGAGTGTACAAACAACAAATTGCAATTCTATGCAAACAACTGGAAAACAGGGGTTATAGCATTGTGTGTAAGAGAGAATAACAGAACTGTAAGATGAATTCATGCCAAATCATTCATCAGTTTTTGCCAAGAGAATACTACATCTTTGTTAGTGTGCCTTTTTGACATTTTCTCCTGGATTTTCTCCCTTTATGCATTCAAATACATACTAATTATACGCAGTACACCACAAAAGTTGAATTTTTAAAGTTTTTCATATGCAAATATAAATATATGTCTGTTTTGTGTGTATACACATATATTCTAAAATCATTTATATATTTATGCTTTTAGACATTTAGACTCAAACTAAATATATACATATAATCACAAGAAAGCATTTTTCCAAACTGATGAAATCTGTTAAAGTCAATTTAAGCAGGTGTAGCTATATTTTGTGGCTTATTTTCACAACTAATCCTGAAAGGGAAAATGAGTCACCAAGTTCAGCTCTGGACCTTTTCTTAAAAATATTTTTTGTATACAAAAATCATGGAACTAAAAAAAAAAATTAGGCATAGAAAGTCAAAATCTCTTTTAATCCCATTTGTTTCAGCAAGTCAACTAGAAGATTGGAACCAAGAGGCTATGAAATAGAGGCCCCCAGCACAATGAAATCAGCCTGCTATAAAAGGCGACACATGCCAGTTTCTCCTCCCCAATGGCAGATGCCACACCCTAAAGCAGACAGAAGGCACTGCAGTGTGTAGGAGAAGCACAACACAAAGCCGGCAGGACTTGGTTTTGTCTTTTAAACCACAGAGGATGCTAAAATACCTTCTTTAAAGCATCCTTGCTGAAGACAAGTAGCAGGCTCATATTCATTCAGCTTACAGTTTTTAAACACCTTCTCAAGAAAACAAAATAAAAGCCTCTTAGAGTTTCATGTAAAAATCCATGACTTAATAGACAAAAACAGCAATTGTCAGGGGTCTGTTCGAAAGAGATGAAACAGGTCCCCATTTCACGAAGCACAATTTGAACCATAGATGATAATTCTCTCGTAGCCACTTGCCTCAATTATCCTATATGGCAACACTACGTGATTGTTTCCTTTTGATAAAATAAGGTACTAGAAATTAACAGGTACATTTTTTCCTAAGGAAGTTCTTATTTTTACACCTCTTGCCTAATTTCAAACAACAACCACTTTAATAAGTCACTCGAGCCACAGAGAGCAATGGAGGTGAAGGTCTGCAAGCTGGGGAATGGCCACCCTGACCCTGCAGCCAACCTCCCACCCACAGGTTGCCCTGCACTCTCGTGTTTAGCCAGATTACCCATTATTTTCTTAAACACTCCTTTTGGCTACAAAAAGGATTGGTTTGTTTGGGGGTTTTTTGGGGGGGGTACTATATGAAAATACTAATATTTAAATACTGCTCCTTTTGAAGAAGTTTTAGGGCCCCAAATAAAAGACTCTTCAACTTGCCCACTTAAAGAGGATTGAGCCAGATGGTAGTTGAAGAATGCCACAGCTCTGTTCTTTTTGCCTCATCGTAGCCCATCATTCTGTTTGCTTTCAGATTAGTCCCCTTTAACTCTTCTGGTTATTTATTCGATAACTGAAACTATCACGATTCACTAACCATCATATTTCTCAGTATTCTTAATGTAATTTGGAAGCAATTTAGAATAAAGCCCTGTCAAGATTTTACAAATAAGAACTATTAAAGAATAAGGCTTTGGATACTTGCTTTCCTTTTAGATTTATGAGAAATGCAATGAATGGAGCTAATGGGATTTCCCTACTGATCTTGGGCAGGGACTTTAAAAAGCGCTAAACAATTGTCCTTTTCACTTCTCTGATTTAGACGTTAGCAGTGAATAACCGAGTAAATGCAAGATATGGGACATAGCATTTGATTTGAAACAACTATGCAAATTAACAATGGTCCAAAAGTTTAGCAGGCAAACAATTAGGTGGGATTTGAAAAAAACTCTAGGCAAAAATAATTTAAATAAATTTGGGGACTCTGACAAATAGTAGCACTATTGTACTTAGTAATAATACTAAAGCATGGATAATCAACCTGGATGGGAATAAATTTCACTTATTTATCTAACAAATTTATCTCGAATCTACTTTGTGACATGCTTTGAGAATAAAAAGATAATTATTATCTTGGTCCTGTCCTCAACAGGGGAGATAAACAATTACCTTAAAACATACTCAGGGCTGCCCTGAAAAGTCACAGAGGGTTTGACCAATAAAGAAGCAAGCTCAGACTTCCCCGCCCAACATGCCCTGCAGCTCTGCCTTTTTGGCAGCCGCTGGCCGGGCACCGCGCCCTAATCCTCAGTCTGGCACAGCTGGGACATGACACTGGGAACCCACCACTTTTGAAGCTACATTTCCAGAACCTTAAGTCAAATTTACCATTAGGCTACTACAATTTCTCTCAGGGGTCCCTAGAAACATAGTAACATCAGTGAAATATATGAAGAAACACATTACATTTTAGAACATTGTGCTTCTATTATGTGACATCCACATTTTGAATGGTGTGTAATAAATATTTTTTATTACAGCCTAGTTTAGAAATTTTCTATAACTTTTAGATAAATATGTGTGTGATGACATTTCTTTCCTTTTATTCCCATCAAAATCTCTTGCTGGGCACCTACAGGTGCGTTGCAGTACTCTCTCCTACGGGTATGTCATGTCGTATAATCATCTGTATGGCTTCTATCACTGGTAACCCTGCTGTGTGGATAAAGACACTTCATAGATAGCTCCACTCTAGCTCTTCATCAGTAACTACTTGGGAAGTGAATCTACTTGAGGTCATGTATAATAATCAAGAATACAAAGGGAACTCATTTGGAGAGCAGAACACCTCAACTTTCTGGAAAGATTTTAGTGACTTATCTGAGGCCCTTCTGTGTCTTTCTCATGTGATTAATTGCTTCATAGTACACATAAACTTCTACTCTTCAAGCACAATAAATTCCAAACAACTCTTGTACATTAATGTAGTGCATGTGTGATGATTTTTGAAGATTTTATGTATGTATGTATGTATTTGAGAGAGAGCAGCGGTAGGGGGTCAAGGGGGAGGCAAGGACAACCAAACTCCTCACTGAGCCCAGAGCCCCATGCGGGCTGGATCCTGCAATCTGGAGATCATGACCTGAGCAAAAACCAGAGTCAGACACTCGGCCGACGGAGCCAGCCCGGCGCTGCAGTGCACGTGTGATCTTTATTTTACCCTGCTTATAGTCAGTTGCTTTGTCCCTAATCCATTAAGACAATCAGTGGGTAACTTTAAGGGTAAATTATTGACAGTGGCCTGATGGTTCTGGTAAGGGACAAAGGACTTGATTATGTGCTTTCTTTCACAAAATGACAACTTCATTGAGAAATTTCCTTATCAATGCCTTCCTCTAAAAACATCCAAGTTGTTATGCATAAATCTTTTTTTTTTCTCTTCCTAACTTAAAGGAAATGTTCACATTGTGGCAGGTTGCTGTAGGCCTTCAAATTCAATGGGCTATTCTTGGTATCTTCTCTCACCCTCAGATATCTCCTCTCTCAAGCCGCACTTCTCTCTGGTGCTGGCGACCTGCTTTCTTGAGGACCCTGTGTGTGAAAAGTTTTCCCTCCCAAAGCGTAACTCACAAGGAGCAGCTGGGAGGGTGGCCTCTTGGCTCAGCCCCATTCTTTCAGCAAGTAACTCCCGAGTTACCACTCTGCACCAGCCCAGTGCTAAGCTCTGTGGCCATCACAGTGGGGTGGGGTGCAGGGAAAGAAAGGGGCAACTTAGCACATTGAGTGAACCTGCTAGACAAACGATCACACTAATAAATGTATAATTGCACAGAGATAACATGCTCTGAAGAGACAGGGTTCTAGGAGGGCAGTAAATGAAGAAGCCTGACCTAGGCAGGGGAAGTATGGCTTGGACTGAAAACCGCAGAGTGGGAGAAAACTAGAGAAAGAAGGAAAAGGACATCCCAGACGGCAGGAGGCTAGTGGGGTAGAGAGCAGAGTGGGGCAGACATGCCAGGAGCGGCTGCAGAGGTGGGGGCCTCCGTGCTGGCTCCGGCAGCTGCTTCGGTCAGGGCTGGGATTCCAAGAGCAGTGATAAGTACCTGCTGCATGTGAGCAGGGGGCTGACATGACTGCACCTGGGTTGTCAGAGAACCCACTGGCTGCTGGGAAGGGGGGGAGCCAGAGCAGATGGGAGGTAGATGGGGGACTGTCTCAGGGGTCCAGGCTCATCTCTCAGGCCAGGGAGACCTGACCACCTCCATTTCTTAAGGCTCCCAGTGAATTATGATATAAAGAAACACTAAGGATCATAAAAATGCGTTTATTAATGTTTACATTTTTTAAATGTAATGTATTCAGCCTCAAAAACACAATGCAACACAGGTGTGCTTTTTACACTTAGAATAATTCTAGGACTCTTGTAATTAATTCATAGTACCCTACAGCTGTGTGATCTGTTAATAGATCACAAGTTTAAAAACAATATGATGAAACTCTTTTCATCCAACCATTGTATCTCTAGGAATAAATGTATAACCCTTACTTGGTGACAACACGAAAGGCTAAATCGGAGACTCTGTAAATGGCTCCCTGAGTTATCTGTCAGGATGAAGCATAGTCCAAGTGAGAGATGAGAGACGGAGAAGTTGGATGAGGACAGGAGGGACCATGGCGATGGAGATAAGTGAACTGACCCCAAAGAGTCCCCCCACTTAAGAATGTGCAGATTGTTCACTGCTCAAGGGCTCCCAGCCAAGGAGATGAGTGGGAGCTGCAATCCAGCCAGAGCCTACTTGCTACTCATTGAGTCCTGGCACAGGACTGAGTCCACTAGAGGATGGGATGTCTTTTTCCAATTTACACGCAGCATAAATGCATGCCTGCATGCCCTCCGTGGGGCAGCTGGTGAGGAGAGGCATGGGAAGACTTGGTAACAGTTCAGATGTGCGCATGAGGCGATGGAAGGATCAGGACCTTACCTCTCGCTTCTTTTTCCTCCCCCGCCCCTTCCTGGCCCAATGTATGAAGCAGCTGGAAACTCCAGCTTGTATCCCCACCATCCAGTCCCCTCCTCCTGTCTCTCTATCCTACCCTAGTTTTCTCTGTACCGCTCCCTGCCCCCCTACCCCTCCACTGCTCAGATAAGCCGACCTTGCTCATCATAGAGTCTCAGACCTAAAGACAGCTCAGAGGGTTAAAAAGCTGAAAACAACTCAGATCCATACGGGGCAAACATTTTGTGACCTGGGAGCCTTCTCTCGTACGTAGGAAGTTGTGAGGTTGAGATGAGCCATGGAAAACTCTTCGAAACACACGCACAGGTGAGTCAAGACAACAGCCCGCAGCCGTTGCCATGCTTGTTGCCCCCGATCTTAAGGACGTCTCCAAGCAGTGTGACTGCTTGTCCCCTGGAATTACGCAGTGTGGCTCCCCTGATGCTCTCTATTTGCCAGAGGCCAGAGCTATCATTTGTAGTCCCTGAAGAAAGCAGAATCCTAGGTTGGGAAATGCCCGGGCCCAGGCAGTGTCCTTGTTTAGCGGTGATACGGCTTTCTGCCACCTTTCCACAGCTGCAAACCTTGGGGCAAACCACCTCGAGTATCTGGAGGAGGAAAAGGAGAGGCAAGCCCTGGGGATAGGGCAGTGTTTGGAGCACGCAGCATGCCTTCCCTTCTTCTCGCTCACTTCCCTATCTAAGGATAGGGCATCAATCTAGAAAAGGGAAAACCTTAGGCAGAAATAGTTGTATTTAAATCAACACACCAAGCCACTTCTGAGCTGCTTTGAGTTTTATAGCTATGATTACTAAACATGTATTGTGTCTATCCTGGGCCCTACAAAGGGGCACATAGCTATGGCAGAGAAGCAAATTGCCTAAGCTAACATTTGTTCTCTTCACCCTTAGTAGCCCAAGCCCGAGTTTTTAACTAGACACATGACCACCTGTTTAAAAAAAAAAAAAAAAAAGTCTACATTTCCCAGGTCCCTGGGAGATAGGGGTGTCGGGGTGCTTAAGGGGAGCTGTGCTGCTGGCTTAGTCACTATCTGCCTTCAGACTTGGTTTATGAGAGAGAAAAATGTCTTTCTTGTTCAAAATACTGATTTTTTTTTTTTTGCTTTGTTTGGGTCTTTCTCTTTTTCTCTCTTCTTTCTTTTTTTTTTTAAGTAGGAAACAAAATCTAAACCCAATACAGTGATATGATTTCTCATATAATTCTCACAACACTTTGAGAGTTTAGTAAACCACACAAACCTCAATTTCATCCTGTAGAAAACACGGAAAATAACAGGACCTCCTTCACTGGGCTTCTGGGGATTAAATAATCCTTGCAAAGCTCTGAGCACAGTGCCTGGCACAAGGAAAGTGTCTGATATTATTATTACTTTATTAAGCCCCTTCTCTCCCTCTCGGTGGGTTATCAATTCCTTAAGGATGAAGAGTCCCCACCTTCAAGTTTCTCTTCTATCTTCCACCCGACTCAGAACAGTCCTGGACCCACAGTGGGCTCTTAGCACTTAATTGTCAAAAGAACTTTGTAGCTGAACACGAGCGTCCCAGGAAAATTATTCGCATGCATTTTCAAATTGTTTCTTTCAATCCAGAGAACTGATGTAGCTTAAGGAACAGGAACTTTATGTGGCTAGCTGGTCATTTTATTTTATTTTTTTTAAGATTTTTTTTTTATTTATTTGACAGAGAGACAGCCAGCGAGAGAGGGAACACAAGCAGGGGGAGTGGGAGAGGAAGAAGCAGGCTCCCAGCAGAGCAGGGAGCCCGACAGGGGGCTCGATCCCAGGGTCCTAGGATCACGCCCTGGGCCGAAGACAGACACTTAACAACCGAGCCACCCAGGCGCCCGTAGCTAGTCATTTTAAAATAAAGAACTCCTAACTTTTTCTTCTCCTTTTTTTTTTTTAATTTGTTTCAAAGATGTAGGAAATTTTTCTTAAAAGGTCAGGTTGATCTATTATGGTAATATAAATTGTAGGCTATATTCAGAGGGCTACCACTCTGAGAAACTGATTTCCCATCTTCCTCTCTAGGTAAGAGTTCATTATCCTTGCAGGCTAAAGGGGTGTCATGTGAGCTCGAGATCTGTAACTGGAGAGAGTTGCCTTGAGTGTGTTTAACGCTTGAGCCCATCACAGTCAGTCTCAGTCTGTAGTTTAGCGTGGCCCTTGTTTATAAACAACATGATTATTAGCGCTGATTCTGTGAGATTGGTTTCCCACTGACCTCAACAGAAACAATGCAAATATTCACCCTTTTTTAAAGCATAGTAAAACTCCTGTGGTTTTTGAAGCCAGACCAAGAACACATGTAGAAAAGCCCATGGATTATTTTAAGTGAACTTATTTTTTTAATCTCATTAGCTTTGCACCATATGCTGTTTATTTTTTATATCCTGCATAGGCTGAAAAATGAAAATAGAGCAGGCCACCGTGCTTCATTTGGGGTATATCATTAACGAGGATGACATACACAAACTGGGAAGTTCAGAGAAAAACAAAGACAATTAAGAGGACTTTTTAAGATGACTTGAAAGATTTTTAAAGCTCTATATGTTCCTTAACTAAGCAACCCAGGAGGCAAGCAGGAAAACTGCTTCCCACCACATGAAAAGAGTGTTACCTCTGGCAGCTTCCTGAGCTGGAGAAAGAAACTGGACTCACATCCCACTTCCACATTTATGGGCTGTGCAAGTTTTGGCAGTTAATTTTTGGGTAGCAGAATATGTGTGAAACACTACCCACCTTGCATGTTTTTATTTGGGGGGGGGTTGGGTAAGAATTAAATGAGAGTATATATAAAGTATTTGACATATTGTCTGGAATTAAATAGGTAAGTAGGGTGTGTGTGTATGTGTGTGCATTTAATCTCTAAATAGAATAGGTATCTGTCATGTGATTTCAGGAAAACTAGTTATAGTCCATTCGATCGCAAACATTTCTTCTTCTACTTAATTAACATTTCTCCATTAAAGATGTCTGGATTTATTCTTTTCTTTAAAGGCTCTGAGCCCTATCAAAATACAAATATGTTTCTACCGCGTAATATCTGAAGCTTCTATCGGCCATTCACACCATATTACAAATATATTTTGGATCCATTCCTGAAGGCCTGCCTTGATGCAGAAGAAGAGGAGGGGAGAAAGAAGTGAATGGGACCAGAGAGAGGATGAGCTGAAGCAGGACCGACTGCAGTAAACGGGAAGGCCGCGAGGCTGGGGATAAACTCTGTTCACTGCACGCCACCCCGCATACACAGCCTCACCTATTCACAAGCTAAACGTATGGAAAGGAAAACACATTGAAAAGGTTTTCTTTCCATCCTGACAGTTCAGGCTTCTGGGTCCTCGACCCATTTCCTACAGGCTGGAATCCCAGGATTTGTCATCGCTAGCCCTGTTATAGTTGATCCTTGGCAGATGAAACTAGGCAGGGACTAGAGGAGGGAGAGGAAGGGACATTCAGGTTGGGGTGCTTTTCCAGCCCAGTCATTCCATGATTCTGTGGCTAGATAGGGCAGTGGGTGGCGTGAAGCATTTTTACTTTGGGGGTGATAATGAAGCACTGAGAACCTCTCCACTACTGAAGAAGAATGCTGGTACTAAGGCTGGAGGGAGGGGAAATGTGAAGGGGGCTGCTGGCCTCCATAACCCCTACCCTGCCTGTGGGTCCCTGTGGGACCCTTTGGTCGCAATGACAAAGAATGAGGGGTGCATGGCATTGAGAATGTGCCTCATCCAGGGTGGATGCCATGGAGAAGAGGATGAAGAAGAAAGAAACGGGTGGAAGGAAAAGAGGGAGGAGAACAATAGGGAGACTTCTAGAGACAGCCAGACACACTGTTACTAGAAACCTCACTAGGTCTGGAGAAAACAATGTTGCAAATTGTAATTTATCCTTTGACACATTTATCTTAACTAGGCTAGACCATCTTACCAACATGAGATAATTCATGGAAGTCAGAAAAATTGTAGGTTCAAGGTTAAAACTTTAGAATGACCTTCCTTGCTGACCTTCCATGGATAAACTCTCTGGACAGTTGATCTGCCTATCTCCATTTTATGTCATAAATCCTGCCACATTCTGTTTTTTAACGTCACCTGGCCACTGGAAAAGGTCACCTATGATTTCTCACAACCATTTTTCATCTAGGAAATCCCAATGAGTTTTTTCTTGGCTTTCCTCTGCTTCAGTGTTTTGGAAATACATATTGAAATCAGAACAGGGTGTCCTGTGATTTTCATTCTACACCTATTTATTGGTGCCAGGGTGAGAGGTCTATTTAGATCAGCTAAGCTCTTCTAAGTACCTAGCAGGAAAAAAAAAAAAAAAAACCTCAGGGCTGTGGGTGGGATGGGAGTTTCATGGACACAAGACAGAGTCTTCTGCCCCCAAAGCAGTACATTCAGGCAGACACTTCAACTTCCTTCTTTGTAAAAGGAGGCAAGCGAACCAGTGGGTGGCCACTCTGATGACTCTTCGAAGCTCAAAATTAGCTTTCTCTTCCTCTGACTTCCCTGAGACCATTCTAGCCCAAAGCTTCTCCATGCTCTCTCTCCTTCACCAGGTTCTCCTCGTCCTAGCCACCAGCCCCCCACTCCTGAGGGTGCTCCCGCTCCTCTGCAGGGCCCACTCCCTGTGGCCAGCCAGCTTATCATGGTGACCCTGGGGACAGCCCTGCCTGGTCACAATGGTGCCCTCTCTGCCCTGACCCACGTTCGCTGGTTCCCCTCACTGTGCCTTTGTGCCGCCATTCCTTGAACATCCAGCCCCTTCCTCCAGCATCTGGCCCCCTCCATGTCTCATTCCTGGCCCCACTGGGCTCTCTCTAATTCCTCTCTGCCTTTGCATTTGCTACTTTCTGGGCTCTTTCCCACTGCTTCGTCAAAAGCTACTGTCTTTTGGGGCGCCTGGGTGGCACAGCGGTTAAGCGTCTGCCTTCGGCTCAGGGAGTGATCCCGGCGTTCTGGGATCAGGCTCTTCCGCTATGAGCCTGCTTCTTCCTCTCCCACTCCCCCTGCTTGTGTTCCCTCTCTCGCTGGCTGTCTCTATCTCTGTCGAATAAATAAATAAATAAAATCTTAAAAAAAAAAAAAAAGCTACTGTCTTTTAAAATTCAGCTCAATGTCACTCCCTTTGTAAGCCTTCCTGGCCCCAGTTTTCACATCCATAGTAGAATAATCACCTCTTGAGCTATAAACCCATTCGTGGACATCACTCCTTCAGTCCTTAGTATGTCATAAATGTTTGTGAATGTTCGTGTCTCCACCCCTAGACTGAGTGCTCCAGGAGGGCACCCCACAGTTCCGCATATCCAGGGCCCAAGGTAGGTCCCGGTCCTCCAATTAGCATTAGTCAAATGAATGAATCACCTTTGCAACCAGTCAGAGTGATAACAGGGTAATGGTCTCTTCCCCCAAAGATGGTACAAACATGGCTGATCCATTAGAGCTCCTCTGATGCTTCCTGAACAGCCACAAAGTCCCTCTGCATGAGAGTGTATCCTTAGTAATCAATCCATTATTCCAAGGAAATCAAGCAGCGTCCTTCTCATGGCAGGACATGAGCCACGATTTCAGAAGCTCACCTGATAGAACGAACCATATTGTTGCAAAGCAAGCGCCAGCCACTCTGTTCATCTGAACACACTTCATGGTGGTTGGTACAGAAATGAGAAAGTGAGACGGCCTCCCTCCCGCAACAGGCAGTGAGTGCATCCACATTCTGCTCTTGGAGCTAGAGAACATTCCTCAGCGTGACCTCCTCGGGGCCGCTACTTAGCACATGGGGAATCTTGCCTTTAGACGTTATAAAAGAAAAGTCCTCCACTCCGTGTAACGAGACTCAAAGAGTTAGCACCCGCGATCATGGATGCTTCAGTGATTTGCAGCTATCAGTGCGGGGGAAGACGTCTGGAACGACACGGTGGAAATAAGATTTTTGTGGAGAGAAACATCCATGTAACTTTAAACTAGCATGAGGAAAGACTTTGTGGCCACCCTATAGACTTAAAATTTTTTTTAAGATGGACTGTTGCCAAATCTTTCTCACTATACTTTCAAAGGGCTTGAGATTATTAAAATTATTACATATAGTTATTCACTATTTCTTTGTACTGCAAAAAATTAGCATGACTGATCTAAAACTAGGCTCATCATAGCTGAGTTGAGATATATTTTCCAGATACTTTGGTTTGGCTTCTCTTTTGTGTTTTTTTCATTTGAGAACAAGAGGCTAGGTATCAGGTGGCCTGCAATCCTGGCGTTGTACTCTTCTGTTGGGATCTGATTTAATGTCTTTGTTTTGAATAGTTTTAAATTCACAAATTTTGGAATATACATATATATATTTCATTTTCACAGAAATGTGTTCATCTGGTTTCTGGCAGCCTGCCTATGAAACTTCCACAGTGAAGGTAGCTAAAAGTTGAGGAGCAGAAGGGAACAGAAACATCCTCGCCGGCGCACAGAGGCAGGAGCTCCAGCGCACCCAGGACCGTGTTGTCGTCTGTGCTGGTTGTGAACACTTCATGCTTCTCCGATGGTTTACTCAAAGCCATTTTTCATGATCTGAGTACACATGAAAAAGATGTAGCCTTCTAGATCAACACTTACTGAAAGCAAAATTTACTGAAAATAGCCTGAGCCACTCTTCCGCAGACTCGAGGCACTCTGGCTGGCTCTCGTGGGTATTCTTGTTCTGAGTCGGCTAGCTGTACTTCATGCAAGTCTTTACAAATTCTGTCCGTGGCACCCTACGTGTCATAGGCAATATTTGTGAGGCGGCGGCTAGCAGGCTGCTGGCGGTCAGGGAGTGGCCACGGAGATGTTCAGTCAAGGCCAGGAGGTCAGCCCCATGTCAGGGGGGGTACCCAGCACGTTGGATGCAGAAGCTGGAGGGTGCCAGGAGCCAGGATGTCAGTCAGGATTCTAAATCCTTCATCTTACCTCCACCAGCCAGTTTAATTCATTATATTGAGAATGTGTCAGGTTTTGGAATACATAACTCAGCCTGTATAACGAAACACAAACGATTTGGGCCTAAGGAAAAAAAGAAGGAAGGAAGGAAGAAGGAACATTCCAAATAATGAAGCATTACTTAGTGGGGGCTTCTATAAAAGTACAATTCACCCTTCATTGGTCATCAACATTACAACCTTCCCACCAGCTTGGTAACAATCTAAAAGTCTGACAACAAGCTCTGCTGGTGAGACTTGGGGGGGGGGGGGGTGCAGGAATTCTCATAGATTGCCAGGGTTAGAGAAAAATAGGAGTTCTTTTGGAAAGATTTCATAAAAATGAACAAAATCATCAATGAACTTAGCCTTTGACCAGCCACCGCACTTCTAAGCATCTATGCTGTAGGATACCTTGTAGAAGGACAGACGACATTCACCCAGGATCAGGCCTTGCGAACATTGTTTGTATGAGCAAATGATTAGAAACAACCCAAGTATTCAGAACGAACAGGGCCTTTGTTCAAAATAACTCGGTACTTCCACACAGCAGAGTGCCATGCAGCCCTAAAAGAAGACAAAGGTTTCCATCTTTTGGTGTAGAGAAATCTACAAGACATATTGCCAAGTTAAAAAATGAACAAACAAAACCCAAGATGTATATAGTGTGCTATCTTTTGTATAACAGGTGGGGGAGGGGTAAGAATATGGGTACATGGTTGTTTATATTTGTGAAAAGAAACACTGAAAAGATAACTAAATGTAGGGGGTGGTTATACGTAGGGGGAGGAGGAGGACAGAATGGAGAGGACAGTGGAAGCAAGACTTCCTGTGTATACCTGTCCATATAGTTTTGATTTTTGATTCAAAAGTGTATGTTCAAAAATAAGTAAAACCAAAGGTGAAAAAATTCCATTCATCTTCCCCAGCAGGTGTAGCTCCCTCTGGCTTAAGGACCAATCATCAACTAATTGGGGGGGGGTGGAGGTAGTAGATTTCAAGAGCTATGGCCAGGTGCTTTCGACGGGACATCAATTCCCCTTTGCGGCTGTCCTCCAGGTCTATGCTGGGCTTGCAGCTGAGATCAGTCAGCATTTTGCCCACCACATGCTAACCACATGCTTGTCTTGTTTTCCTGGGCCTGGGTCTTAGCCATTGAATCCTGCCTATTCTATTCTTCTGAGCTGGGGGCTCTACTTTGCTCCTATGACTGAAGCAGTTCTATCCTTCCACCCTCCCTTAGCACTAGAGTCTGGTCTCTCAACTTGTGGATGACTGCTGTGGCCTTGGGACCCACTGACAACCGTATTTCATGCTGCCTGCCTGTCTGGATTGTCAAATATGAGATTCCGTCTTATTGAACAGCACCTGACACCTGACACCTACCACCCACCAGAAGTACTAGAGGAACT
The DNA here is from genome assembly GCF_024610735.1 of Ursus americanus. NCBI lineage: Eukaryota > Metazoa > Chordata > Mammalia > Carnivora > Ursidae > Ursus > Ursus americanus. The sequence goes on along the minus strand of NC_142137.1, from coordinate 65,803,710 downwards.
ATAAAAATCTAAATTCTAAAGTCTCTAGCTAGTCCACATTTTAGGAAAGGCCTGTGGCCACCGACCATGTTCTCTGGAGCCTGGGTGAAGCCCTAACTGCTGCACCCACCCTAATTTTCCAGGCTGAATTTGGTTCTGTAGCTTCTGCCCAAGTCAGCAGATGCGTCAAATTCCAGGGCAGGACACTGCCAGGCTGTTCTAGTCCAGTGTAATTAGGCCTTCCATGAACACCTAAACCATGACATAGGAGCCATTCCCTTCCTTCTCTCAGCTCAGGACTAGCAATAATTTGGAATGGGAAATGCTAGATTTACAAAGAAACATAATTTATATTTGGTTAGACTTTATTAGGTTCCATTCTTTTTTCCATTTCTTTCCTTTCTTTCTTCTTTCCTTTTATGAGAAAAACTAAAAAAAAAAAAATTCTAAGGTCTTGGGAAAGTTATAAGATTTACAAAAGAGATGTTTATATTCCACTGAAAGTCCATTTGGAGAAATAGTCTTACACATTCTGTTGCACTGGCAATCTTTTGTTCTATACAAAATTTGTTTAATTTTTTTAAAGATTTTATTCACTTTATTTATTTATTTTATTTATTCATTTATTTTTTAAAAATTTTATTTATTTATTTGACAGAGAGTGAGAGAGAGAGCACAAGCAGGGGGAGGAGCAGAGGGAGAGGGAGAAGCAGGCTCCTGAATGAGCAGAGAGCCTGACATGGGGCTCGATCCCAGGAAGGACCCTGGGAATCATGACCTGATTTGAAGGCAGATGCTTAACCAAATGAGCCACCCAGTGGTCCCTAAAGATTTTATTTTTAAAATAATCTCTACACCCAATGCAGGGCTTGAACCCACAACCCTGAAATCAAGGTAGTCACATGGTCCACCAACTGAGCTAACCAGGCACCTCCAGAATTTGTTTTTAATAAAATTTATTGTAAAGATTTTCTGAAGGAAGCAGGGACCATGAGGGATGTGTTCAGATAAAATACTAGGTGATTTTTTTATGTGACACTTGTGGGGAATAATTTAGATTTTTTTAAACCCTCAAATTAAAAATATTTCAATACATCCATATTGGCAAATCATTTAGACAAAACATTATTGGAGCCTAAATAATTTAGAATTAATAATCATTTGAATAGGTACAAAACTAAAAGTAAATGTATTCATCAAAAAAGACTATCGAAAATCATCAGGCACAGACACACCCCACCAGCCTCCCTCAAACACACATTCACACTCTCACACCCCAAGACACATCCCACATCCCCAGATATACCCAGAAACAAACATACACAAATATCATTAGGAAAATGAAACCACAGACATTTCAAAAGTTCTCAGTCTAACAATCTCAAGGATACCTGAACTTAATAGTAACCAGTCAGTATAAGGATTGAAGAGTTGAGATGGGAGTGGAAAATATCTTCCTATTCAGAAGCATAAAACAACTAATATTTGTTTATTATAGAACACAGGGTCTTTCTTGATACCATTTGTTGTTCCATTTATTGCATTTATCTGAAAAAATAAAACAGCATTAAAAATATTCAAGCTTTAGGGGCACCTGGCTGGTTTAGTCGGTGGAGCATGTGACTCTTGATCTTGGGGTTGTGAGTTTAAGCCTTACATCAAATGTAGAGATTACTTAAAAATTAAATCTTTAAAAAAAAATATCCAAGGGGTACCTGGGTGGCTCAGTTGGTTAAGCACCCGACTCTTGATTTCAGCTCAGGTCATGATTTCAGGGTCATGGGTTTGAGCCCCACATTAGGCTCCATGCTCAGTGCAGAGTCTGCTTCAGATTCTCTCTCTCCCTCTTCCCTTCCCCTCACTTGTGCTCTCTCTTCTTCCTAAATAAAATTTTTATAAAAATGCACTAAAAATATTCAAGCTTTAGACTAATTTAACTGTGTTTTCCTTATTTAATCTGAATTGGTGATGCATTCTAAAGTGAAACATACAATAATTTTAGAACTTGGTGTGACTTCCCCACATGCTTAACGTAGATAGTTGAGAATAAAATAATTTTTGAACTGTACGGTAATATGATACCCCAACCCAATTTTCATTTCAAAATTGAAATCACTTTATAATATTTTCAAATAATAAATGTTTTACGTAGTATTGTCACTGTATGAAGTCCAGGCAATAAAAGTAAGGCTTTACTAGAAAATCAAAATCACCTGTAATTCCACTCAATGGAGAATATTTATTTAAATGTGGATGTAGGGGTACCTGGTGGTGCAGTCAGTTAAATGCCTGACTCTTGGTTTCCACTTGGGTGGTGATCTTAGGATCATGAGATTAAGCCCAGCATCAGGCTCCACACTCAGCACAGAGTCTGCTTAAGACTCTTTCTCCCTTTCCCTCTGTCCCTCCCCCACCTCTAAAATGAATAAAATCTTTTTTAAAAATGTGATGTTGGGGCGCTTGGGTGGCACAGTGGTTAAGCGTCTGCCTTCGGCTCAGGGCGTGATCCCAGCGTTCTGGGATCGAGCCCCACATCAAGCTCTTCCACTATGAGCCTGCTTCTTCCTCTCCCACTCCCCCTGCTTGTGTTCCCTCTCTCACTGGCTGTCTCTATCTCTGTTGAATAAATAAATAAAATCTTTAAAAAAATAAAATAAATAGAATAAAAAAATTAAAAAAATGTGATGTAAAGTTGGGTGTAAATCAAGACTTCTTCTACCACTTCTGGTTCTTGCAACATGAAGAGCTAATGTGGACACTCTCTTGGCTAATAAATAATAAACAAAATAAATGACTGCCACACAAATAAATTGTGTTTTTAAAAGTAGTTAATTGAGCCAAGAGGGAAGAAAGGGAAATTCTCTGGTAGCTGGAGTTATAAAGTTGGGCTGATGGAACCAGCACCTAGAGAATGGGGGAAGACATGGCCTTGGGTCCACTCAAGATGAATATATGGAACTAAGAGGGTGGATTAAGGAAAAGCTCTTGCAAAGTTGATTAGTCCATACAAATGACACTAACAAGAACTCCAACAAGGAAAAAGAGCAAGGCATTTTGTAATATTCAAGGCTTTGATTCTGAAAGAAAAAGAAACACCTCTTCTGAGAAATTAAACCAAGCCTGAGTGTAGGATTGAGTTTTATACTAGTCTTATAGCAAAAGAATTCTCAGCTGACACACTAACAAAAAATCGGGCAAGAAAAAACAAATTTGCTCAAGGCCCATGAAAACTCTGGGACCCTTGCAGAACCAAAAATTAATCCACATATTGGGACAAATCCATAATCTAGGGTATCTAGGACTCCCACAGAAAAGGACCATCACTGCTTAACATGAGCTCACAATATAAGATGAGCTCATGATAAAAAATTACAAACCATGTGAGGAAATAAAGATGAATCAAAAGATAATCAACGTAATCACAGAACTATCAATAATTTAATATTCTGAAAGGGACTAGAAACACTACTCTGTTTAAAATGATTAAAAAGGTAAAAGAAGGAATTGAAATAATGGAACAAGAGGATGATATGAACAGAGAATAAGCAGAGTTGAACCAGGACCAAATTTTACTCTTGGAAATAAAAGATTAACTCATTCAATTTAAAAACTCAATGAATAAATCATCATGTAAAATGGTCAACTGACAGACAGTTCTGAATAAACCACCCATAATGCAATACAGAGATAATAAGATGGAAATAAAAAAGAGAATTTATGAGACATGGAAGACAGAATGAGAAGTTCCAATACATACTTCTAAGAGGCATTCTAGAAAGAAATTTGTAGAGACTTTCACAGAGATAATAGAAGAAAAATACTGTTACAATTCACATGTTGTATGGTTGTTTTATGTAGAAAACCTGAAATTATCCACACAGAAATTATTAGCATTGGTAAAAGTGTACAATATAGATGTAAAATCAATATACATTTTTCTGGAAATTTGCATTATTTTTACATTTTCAATGTAATCAGCATAAAGTTAACGAAAAGCATCTAGTTATCCTTTTTACCTCTGTTGCATCTAAACTTATGACACCTTTATCAATTTAATGAAATTTATCTGTGCCTTTCCTTTTTCTTTTGAGTAGTCACACCAGATTTATCTACTGTGTTAATTTTTTCAAATAACAATATTTTGGCTTCCTTGAGCCTCTCTATTATTTAATATGATTTCTGTTTAATTGATCTATTATTTATATGATGGTTATTTAATTGGTTTCTGCTCTTGCCTATTTTATAGTGTTTTTATTCTACTTCCTTTGTGTGGTTTTTTTTTCTATCATTCTTCTTTAACTTTCAAACTTGGAAACAGTTATTTAATTTTCAACCTGTAAGTATTGAGGCTATATATTTTTCTCAGAGTACCGTTTTCCTGTATCCAACAATATATCTTTTGAATAACAAGTGAGATGGGAGAAAAGAACATATACATTTTAAACAAACACTGATAAGATACATAAGATAATTAGAATTTACACCCCTTCAATCATATCATATAATCAACTCTAGATGAATTAATGAACTATATATAAAATACAAAACTATAAATATGGGAGAATACTTTTATGATATCAGGGATATAAATATTTTCTTATACAAGAAGTAAAAACTGAAAACCACAGAGGAAAACTTAACAAATTTGGCTATATGAAAAATAACAATATCCATTTTACCAAAAGCCACCATAATGAGAACACAGTGACCAGCCACAGACTAGAAGGAGATTTGCTAAATATATTTTTATATACAATATATACTTGCTAAATATGTAACTGTCAAGGGATTATTATCCTGAATATGTAAAGAATTCTTATAAATCAATAAGCAAAAAACAAACCAGTTTTTTAAAAAGGACCAAAAGAATTACACAAGCATTTTATAAAAAATATAAATGGCCAATAAACATATAAAATGTCCCTTAGTCTCATTACCAATCAGAAAAATACAAATTAATTCTACTATGAAGAACCACTACATATCCATAAAATTGGCAAATATTCAAGCCTAAAACTAGCAGGCATCCAGCAGCAATGTGCAGCAAGGCAATGTGTCATATAGTACTGATGGGAATGTAAATTAGTACAGTCATTTTGGAAACCAATTTTGCTTTATGAAGATGTCCATACTCTATGACCTAGCAATTCCACTCCTAAGTATAAACTAAAGAAACTATCGATTTCCAGGAGGCATTTATGAAAATGCTTAAAGTAGCATTACGCCTACCAGTAAAAAACTAGAAATAAGCCAATGTCCATTAACAGTAAAATGGGTAAAACATGGGTGACGGAATACAATACAGCAATGATTAGAAATAAATTATAGCTATATTCGACAACATAGCAGAATCTCAGGAACATAATTTTGAGTGGAAAAAACAAATAGAAAAATATATATAACATTAGTCCACTAATAAAAAAAAGTTTTAAAACACATAACGATATACTTTTCTTATGAAACTATAAAGAAAACAAAGAAATGATAAAGCTTAAATTTAGGATACTAGTGGCCTCTGACAGGAGAGGAAATAAGTAGGGTCATTAACAGACATTCATGGGAAGAATTACTAAAAGATGTACTTGAGCAAGAAGGAAAATGGACCCAGAAAAAAAGGCGTGAGAAACACAGAGGAGAGGTAAGCAAAGGAACTGGCAAACCTTCTTATAAAACTAAAAACACAGGTGAGGGCACTTGGGTGGCTCTGTTGGTAAAGTGTCCGACTCTTGATTTCAGTTCAGTTCATCATTTCAGCGTTGTGACCTCAAGCCTGGAGTCAGGCTCCACGCTGGGCTGGAGCCTGCTTAAGATTCTCTCTCTTAAAAAAAAAAAAATCTCTCTCTCTCTCTCCTTCTGCCCCACCCCCACTAAAAAAAAAATAATAAAAATTTTTAAAAAGACAGAGGTGGACCCATGTTTTGTGGGACCTAAAGCTTGCGTAATTTGGGGAACCCGTTTTAAGAAAAGAATATTAAAGGATTAATAGAAAATCAGGTACAAAAGTTTACATTCCAGGATTCCTGGCTGGCTGGGTTGGTGGAACATCCCGCTCTCAATCTTGGGGTTATAAATTGTAGCCCCACGTTGGGCATAGAGATTACTTAAAATAAAATCTTTAAAAAAAAAAAAGTGTACATTTCCTTAGAAAATCACAACAAATAAAAATTTAAATAGCAGAACGTAGGGGAAAGAAAAAAAGGGAGGCAAACCATAAAACAGACTCTTGGCTGTAGAAAACAAACTGAAGGTTGTTGGAGGGGAGGGAGGTGGAGGATGGGCTAGATGGGTGACGAGGATTAAGGAGGGCGCTTGTGATGAGCCCTGGGTGTTGTATGTAAGTGAGGAATCACCACATTCTACACCTGAAACTAAAATTATGCTGTATTTTAAGATTACCCTGTATGCTAACTAACTGGAATTTAAAGAAAAACGTGAACCTAAAAAAATAAATGAGTTGCAGGTGAATGCTACAAAAACTCACAAAATCCAGGAATGTAATACAATCTTTAATTATTTATTATAATTTCACCTCCTCTATAATACATTTCATTCCCTACAGTTTTTGACTGCATACCCTTTGTGCATCCCTTAATGCAATAAGGACTTTTAAATATTGTCCTATACAAAGGGGTAGAAAGACACATCAGTCGTCTAACACAGTTGGTCAAAAGTTGTTCTTTAAAAAAAAAAATTAGTCGTAGTTTAGAAAACTTTATTTTGGCTTCACATTCATTATTGGTAGTGGAGGGAGGCTTCAGATAACGCCAGCCCTTTGATCTCACTGTCACAGCAAGCTGTTCAGGTCGGCTGGCTTTCACCACACCTAGGATCCCTCCCAGCCCTACCTTGCCAGGGCAGTTCTCGGCTGGGGGCTGTGCCAAGTCACATGACCCTCAAGAGAAGAGGTGAGCAGTGTCTCAGTCAGAGTCTTCTCACGGAGAAAGAATGGTGATACACCAAGGAACCCACAGAGAGCAGGCTGTCACTGGGGACTCCTGTCCAATGCCCACCCCCCTCTCCTGCAGCTCCAAGACCACCGCGAGCATAAGAAAAATGACCTCCAGACTAGCAGGACTCCATTCCTCCACTATGTTGGGGTGCTGCTTCTTCCTGGTATCAGAGCCTGGGGAGGGTCCATCGAGTCAAGGGCGCTGCAGCTGAAACACTAGCTTCATGGTAAATCAGCACGTAGCAGGAACTATTGAAAATAATGTTAACAAGAACAGCAGTAATAGTCATCATTCTTAGACGAACGATTACTTTCCACTCATATACCCATCAAAAGGAGTTCTCTAACCTCCACAAGTGATGATGTAAGAACACTCCTAACTTCTTTCCGCTTCCTTAACCATTCCACCCAAAGGCAGGAGAATGGGAAAGTTTAGGAGGCTCACCTCACCATGCTTGCTCAGCCCTGCTATTCTCTCTCCTTTCGGATCTGCTGCCTCCACAGAAAGAACATTCTGGTCTGCCTGGGTCCAGGTGGTGAATAACCAACCTTATTAGGGAGACCTGCTGTTGTCTCCCTGTGCCATCGGGGGCTAAGTCCATCTAATTCAGGAATAAAGTATCAGCAAGCCCATCTGGCCACAGATCTAAAATCACTTTCTCCGATCAGCTTTATCTGAAATAAAACTAATATTGTATTTTGATCTCCCACCTCTAATTCCTGCCTTTCTTCCCCTCTTTCTCCACACTGGTTCTGAATTTCAGAGAGGAAGGGAAGTGCTATGTACAGGATACCCTACAACCCTAATAATAAAGATTAATCTGGGACACTTTTAAAAACAGGTGAAAGTAATAAACTAGACAACAATAACACAGGAGCAGAGAGAACAGAGCTATTGATTAAATGCAGTCTTTCTTAGGTCAAATGCAGCATACTCAAAATTTAAGGGTAACCTCTAATAGAAATAGAATATATATCTTCCAGAACGTTGAAGAAGGAAAAAGGGAACAAAATCAATCCAATCAGAATCAGAAAAAGCCCAAATAACAAGAAAAAAAATGGTAAATAGAACACATAAGATGGTAGAAATAAATTTATCAGCAATCCTAATGAATGTAAACACTGAATTCAGCTGTTAAAAAGCAGAAATTATCTGAATTGAAATACAAATTCTGTATGTATGCCCTTTGTAAGCATAAAAGACAACAACACCCAATATCTGAAGCAAAATTATGAAAAAAAAATATACCAAATACTAAACAAATGAAGATAGAAAAGCAATACTAATCAGATGAAGTAGAATTTAAGGCCATAGGGGCACTGGCTGGCTCAGTCGGTAGAGCATGCGACTCTTGATCTCAGGGTTGCAAGTTCAAGCCCCACATTGGGTGTAGAGATTACTTAAAAATAAAATCTTTAATAAAAAAGAATTTAAGGCAATAATGTTAGGTATTAAAAAGGGCTACCATTGGGGTGTCTGGCTGACTCAGTTGGTAGAGCATGGGACTCTTGATCTCAGGGTCATGAGTTCAAGTCCCGCACTGGGCATGGAGGCTACTTAAAAAAAAAGTGGTGGGGGGCGCCTGAGTGGCACAGCGGTTAAGCAGCTGCCTTCGGCTCAGGGCGTGATCCCGGCATTGTGGGATCGAGCCCCACGTCAGGCTCTTCCGCTATGAGCCTGCTTCTTCCTCTCCCACTCCCCCTGCTTGTGTTCCCTCTCTCGCTGGCTGTCTCTATCTCTGTCAAATAAATAAATAAAATCTTTAAAAAAAAAAAAGTGGTGGGGGAGCTATCACTTAACAATAAAGAACAATTACCAAAAAATTATAATAATTGTGACTTGCATGCACCCAAAAATATAGCCTTAAAATATATATAAAAGTAAATAATGATATATATATTAAAGGAATTATTAAATCCCTCCATCATGGTGGGTATTTTTTTAAATTATTTTATTTATTTATTTATTTGAAAGAGAGCCAGCACCAGCAGGGGGAAGGGCAGAGGGACAAGCCAACTTCCTTCTGAGCAGGAAGCCTGACCCGGGGCTAGATGCCAGGACCCCAAGATCATGACCTGAGCATGGTAGGTATTTTTAACACTTCCCTCAGAAACTGATACAGAAAGCTTACTAATAATTAGGAAATATGAAATGTCTTGAACAACACAATTAATAAGCTTGCTCTAACGAACGTATGCAGAATCCTGTCCCCAATAATTAGGGAAAACAGATAATTACTAGAGATTGACATGATCCAGTCACAACAAATACCAAAGAATTCATTTCATACACAGCACATTTCATATCACAATACAATATCATCAGAAATTTAAAAACCAACAAGTAATTTAGAAATTTAGAAATTCTATCACTTTAAAAACTAAAAGGCATTTTAAGACAGATTGATCGATCAATCAATAGATAAAATATATGAAAGGGCAACTAGATAGATACAGAAGAGATGACAGGATCATACCATAAAAACAATTTCATGAAGTGCTTTGTCATTTCATAATACTTTGGGCATCTCTTCCCATGTTAATAACTGTACATCCATACCATCATTTCAACAATGACGTAGTATTTTGCTGTCTGAATGAACCATAACTTATTTGTTGTTGAACCATTTATGAGTCAACATTTTGGTTTTGTGGCAGACTGCAGCTTGTCCCCTAAAACTCGTTCTCTTCTTCCTTCATAACAAGATTCCTAGTTTTTAGCTGGCAGGTGCTGTCTGGAATAAAGGCTTATTTCCCAGTTTGCTTTGCTGTTAGGTGTGGTCATGTGACTCAACTGAAGTGTCACGTTCAACTTTCAGGAGGTATCCTTAAAAAGAACTGTGTCTTTCTTCCTTCATATCTTCCTAGTGTTATCTTCATACACTACTTCCTGTGCTATGGAGGAAACACTTGGAGATCAATTAGCTATCTTGGACCACAAGGTGGAATCCTCATGTTTACGAGACCGTAGACACGAGATAGAATGAACCTGCATCACTGCTCATCATGGAGTTGGGATATCATGGAGTTGCGACATGGATTGCTTATCTTAAGACTTTCATTTGCATAGAAAGAAAATAAATATCTACCTTATTTAAGTTTTATCATTTGGGATTTTCCTGAATAACACGTTTTCCCAAATATTTTGCTATAATGATCAACCGCTATAAGCATCTCTTTGTGCCTGTATTTCCCTACTTCTTCTAATGGAATGCATAAGTCATGGGATATATCCTTGTATCTGTTTTTTAAAGATTTTATTTATTTGAAAGAGAGAGGGGGGCAGAAAGAGAGAGGGAATCTCAAGCAGACCCCCTTCAGAGCATAGAGCCGGACGTGGGGCTTGATCTCACCACCCTGAGATCATGACCTGAGCCAAAATCGAGAGTTGGATGCTTAACTGACTGAGCCAACCAGGCACCCCGGGATATATCCTATTAAAGGTTTTTTGGATGTATTGCCAAATTTCACTCATTTTCACTTTGCCACTCAGATGGGCCAAAAATACAACTGTACTTTTTAGATTACTGAAATGATTAAATCTTTTTTAAAAATTGTTTGCCATTTGTGTTTATTCTATGTTGCTTTTGTGCGTTCCTTACCCATTTTTCTATCAAAACATTCTTTTTCTTACAGATTTTAGAAGACTGTATACTGAGTAACCCTTTGTCTGTCTTACATATTATATTTTCTTCAGTCAGTTCATTGCTGTTAAACATTGATTGTGGTATTTTTATGTGGAATTTTAAAAGTTTATCAGGACTTCACTTGCTGTCTCTGGTATCATTTTTAGAAAGTTCTCTCTTCTTACAGACTGTAGAAATATTTGCCTATGATATCCACTAATACTTTTATGTGTTGTTTTATTTTTATTTGACTTAGAAATTATTAGTCCCTCTGGCATTTATTTTGTTATATTGTAGGGATCCAAATTTTTATTTTCCCAAGTGTTTAACCAAACATTTCACCTTTTATTAAATAGGTCATCCTTTATCCACTGACACAAAATGCCATTTCTAGGAAAACCTAAATTTTCCTTACATACAAGGATCACTTTTGAACTTTCAGTTATGTTCTACTAATCTATATCTCTATTTCTTTACCAGTGCCGTAACTTTATTCTAGCTTTTAAATATTTGTATAGTAATTGATACGGTATCTCCTCCCTAATAAATTTTTTAAATTTCTCAAAATGAACTTTATGCTTTTTTAATATTCTGACAAAACAACAAAGGATGAATTTGACTAAATTGAGACTTATATTTGAATTTCATTATAATTTTAGACTTATTTGCAATTATTTGACCATTTTCATTATTGACTCATCAATACGATACTGATATGACCCACCAATATGATTTTTTTTTTATTTTCAAATGAAGTCACTTTGATCTTCTTCTGAGATGTTATCAGACCCTCGATATTCACTAGGTCAAGAAGCCTCTTGTATGAGAGTAGGAAAGTCGTAAAAGCAGCCCTTGCCTCCAATGTGCTAATATTCTACTAAAAATCATTAAGATTGCATTGAATTTACATGAAGTCATGTAAAACAGAAATAAAACTCTCCATAACTTTATTATTATAAATACACTGCCCGGTACATACATCTTGCAAAGCTGGCCAGAATGACAAACGACAGTAGAAGCAGAGAGGGATTGATCTGGAACGGTAAAGCAGAAGGTAAAAGGCATTGTAGATGGCAGAAGTAGCATTTGGACGGGGCAAGGCAAATTATGAGGCAGATTCACATGTGTTCTAGGCTAGCAAAGATAATATGAATGCACGATAATTTTTAAAAAGGGAAATTAGGGAGAAGGGACCAATTGTTAGAAAACCTTTCAACATGGATTAGCAATATGGATTTTACAAAAGCAAAAATTTTGACTGTAGTTTCTGAAAATGGGTCTCAAAAATCAAAATGGTGCTTAAGAAAGATCATTCTTGCTGCAAGGAGCACACATGTTTGGAGGAAGAAGGTGTTAACAGACTGTTACAGGAAGTGGTGCAATCATTTATTTTGGAATATAATTTATCTATTCAATAATTTCTATTCATTATGTGCCTAGCATTGTGTTAGCACTAAGATGACTTTGTTTGCACCCCAACATCTATTTTTACAAGGCCCTCATGACAGATGTCTAATAACACCACTTACGAAGAGGGAGACATTCCCCAGGTGCTTCTGTACTTTGTTCAACAGAAATTTAACTGCCCAAGTAGATGTGTGATTGATGTTATTCCATGATTAATGCAGCAAACTCCCTCCTTTATCCTCTGCAGCACAAATCTCCATTTAACCCCTTGGGATATGTAAGTGCCTCATTTCTTAAGAAACTACAGTGAGATTAGGGAGAAGAGAAGGCTTCACAAAGCAATTAGGACGAGGGCATTGAATCCATCCTCCTCCTTATTGAAAAGCAGCTTCAACCAAGGTACTGCCTCCTAAAATAAACTTTAACCTCCAAAGGAGTTTGCAAGAAAATTTGAAGGCATATAAGAGGAAAAATAAAACAGCCTTTAGGACAACTCTTCTGGGCTTTTTTTTTTCTTTCAGTGCCTTGAGTCCAACAGCAGAAAATCTCCCTGAAAGAAGCACTTCTAAGTGCATCAGAGTTGCTTTCCAGTCTGCAAAAGCCACTTTCTTGTAGCATGAATATTTTATTTTTTTCTCATCATGTAACTGACATCTACATGATGTGAAGCAAAATACTTTTGGTTCTTGTTGTCGCTGCTATTTACAACTGGAAGAGTTACCCGGAATTGGATCCATCCTACAAGAGACAAGATGAGAAAGTGCTGCATGTATGCCTGGGTTTGTTTTGGGGGCTTTTGTTCTGTAAACGCGCATTTAACTTCTGTTTTTAAAGCCCACCTCCCCTCAGACCTGGTGTGCCCAGGCCCCTGAGCATCTTCTGACCTCGGGGCACCTTAGTCTCCTTAGTCAACTATTCAGGAAGAGTCTCCCCACTAGGAATGCCACGGGGGAGAAAAGAGAAACAGGGACTGATGAGACTCCGAATTCTGTTCCTGTTCTTGGAAAAAGCCCATCGGTTATGGTTCCCAGAAGATTAGGGACATTGACACAAAATATTTAATTAAAGTAAAACTTATTTTCTGAGAAACAAAAGAAAAAATGAACTTGTGGGACTTTTATAAAAAGCTTCTGCACAGCCAAGGAAACAGTCAAAAAAATTAAGAGGCTGCCCACAGAAGGGGAGAAGATATTTGCAAATGACACTACAGATAAAAGACTGGTATCTAAGATCTACAAAGAACTTCCCAAACTCAATACACAAGAAACAAACAAATCATAAAATGGGCAGAAGATATGAACAGACACTTTTCCAACAGACATACAAATGGCTAACAGACACATGAAAAAATGTTCAAAATCGTTAGCCATCAGGGAAATTCAAATCAAAACCACACCGAGATCCCACCTTACGCCAGTTAGAATGGCAAAAATTGACAAGGCAAGAAACAACAATTGCTGGAGAGGATGTGGAGAAAGGGGATCCCTCCTACATTGTTGGTGGGAATGCAAGTTGGTACAGCCACTCTGGAAAACAGTGTGGAGGTCCCTTAAAAAGTTAAAAATTGAGCTACCCTATGACCCAGCCATTGCACTACTGGGTATTTACCCCAAAGATACAGACGTAGTGAAGAGAAGGGCCATATGTACCCCAATGTTCATAGCAGCATTGTCCACAATAGCTAAATCGTGGAAGGAGCCGAGATGCCCTTCAACAGATGACTGGATTAAGAAGATGTGGTCCATATACACAATGGAATATTACTCAGTCAACAAAAAGAACGATTTCTCAACATTTGCTGCAACATGGATGGGACTGGAGGAGATAATGCTAAGTGAAATAAGTCAAGCAGAGAAAGACAATTATCATATGGTTTCACTCGTTTATGGAACATAAGAAGTAGGAAGATCGGTAGGAGAAGAAAGGGATAAAGAAAGGGGGGGTAATCAGAAGGGGGAATGAACCATGAGAAACTATGGACTCTGGGAAACAAACTGAGGGCTTCAGAGGGGAGGGGGTGGGGGAATGGGATAGACCGGTGATGGGTAGTAAGGAGGGCACATATTGCCGGTGCACTGGGTGTTATACGCAAGTAATGAGTCATGGAACTTTACATCAAAAACTAGGGATGTACTGTATGGTGACTAACATAATATAATAAAAAATATTGTTATAAAAAAAGTAAAACTTATTTTCTCCACTAGCTATACATTTTTATATAATAATAAATGTTCATGGCAACAACCAACCAAAGAAAAAAATAAACAAGACAGAGCAAAAACAAAACCAAGAAGAAAGAAAGAAAAGCAAAGAAATGGTATGGGACAGAATAATACACGAATAAAAAGTTCTACTCTCCCACTTCCTTGTGGTTTTTCCAGAGCATATACATAAAATATTTATTTCAGACAAATAGGATTATATTATATATGTTCTCTAACTTGCTTTTTTTTTTTTTTTTTTTTGCACAAAACAATTTATCTTGGACCTCCTTCTAGTAGCATATATAACTCTTTCCTTCCTATGTACATTTGCATGCAAGCATGATGTGCCCTAACATATAAAAGAACCAGATTCTTATGGAGGGATCTTTGGTGGGTTTTTGGCTATTTACAAATAATATGACAATGATTATTCTTCTCTTAAAGATTTTATTTATTTGTCAGACAGAGACAGAGTGAGAGAGAGCACAAGCAGGGGGAACAGCAGGCAGAGGGAGAAGCAGACTCTCCACTGATCAAGGAGCCTGACAATACAGGACTCGATCCCAGGACCCTGAGATCATGACCTGAGCTGAAGGCAGACGCCCAACCGACTGAGCCACCCAAGCGTCCTGACAATGATTATTCTTGTTCACATAGTGTAAAAAACTATAAATGTCTAAATGGAGTTGGAAGATCAAAAGATGTATAATTTACATTTAAAAGTAAAATTTACACATTAACACTTAATATATCCTGCCAACTCGCTCTCTAAAAAGGTTGTATCAGTTTACACTCCTACTGATGGTACCTGAGACTGCAGATGTCTCACGCCCAAAACAAATATTTTCATCCCTAGCAATATGAAAGAAAAAAATTCACTTCTCAGTCTTAGAAGTTTTCAGTTCTTCAGTTATAACTGAGTTTGAACTTTGTATATATTTATCAATCAGTTTTTTCACTGCAAATAAGCTGTTCATTGTTTTTAAATTGACTTGTTTACCTTTGTATCGATATGTAAGAACATTCAACATTAAGGAAATTAACACCTTGTCATATGTATTAAAATGTTTTCTCAAGACTGTGTAATAAACATTCTACTTTAAAAGGATATTCCAAGTTTTACAAGCAGACCCCTTAACCAGGGCAAATTTGATTTAAAATCATTTCTATTTAACTCTCTCACTAGGGAAACTGCATGTAATCATTTTTTCCTAAGAAAGTGCATTCTCCTATTTGATTTAATCTTAAAATAGTTGTTCGATGTAACTTTAACAGTCATTACCTCAAAGAGAGATTTATGTTTCAGAAAGAAGCAAAAATTACAAAAAAACAATGAAAAGTCAAAGAATAATGATGACCATCTTCATGTCTCATGAAATCTTTTTTTTTTTTTTTTTTAAGATTTCCTTATTTATTTTAGAGAGAGAGAGAGCACAAACAGTAGGGGCAGGGAGAGGGAGAATCTCAAGCAGACTCCATGCTAAGTGGGGAGCCAAACTTGGGGCTCGATCCCACTACCCTGAGATCAGGACCTAAGCTAAAACCAAGAGTCAGACAGACGCTTAACCGCTGCGCCACCCAGGCACCCCTCATGAAATCTTTAGAATAAAAGAAATTAAAAATAAAAGGCATAGAACATTCATGAGGATTTCAAGCCTTGCTGGAACTCTCCTTAATTACTTCGCCAGATTTTTTCCCCTATCTTTCTACTGCAATTCTCTCTTTGGAGGCTGTATTCCAGACTCTCTCTCTTTATCCATGTCTCCTCCCTTTCCCAAATTATCACACATATCCTCGGGAATTTCATATTTTTTGAGGGAAGTAACGCTTGCCTTAAAAGTTAGTTGCTATTAGATTCCATATACAACTTTATAGGAACGTCACTGCTCGAGACTCGGATCACCAGGCAGGCAGTGCATCAGCTGCTGTGTCTCTACCTTACTTAGCAAATGCTCATCGAACTGTTCTCTCTGGAAATTTCAGCATAACGATGCCGGATGAAGTAGTCTAAATACTAAAGGCTAGGGGCGCCTGCGTGGCTCAGTCAGGCATCTGCCTTCAGCTCAGGTCACGATCCTGGGGTTCTGGGATCAAGCCCCATGTCGGGCTCCCTGCTCAGCGGGGAGCCTGCTTCTCCCTCTCCCTCTGCTGCTCCCCCTGCTTGTGCTCTCTTGCTCTCTGGCCAATAAATAAATAAAAACCTTAAAAAAAAATGAATACCGAAGGCTACTTTATGTAAAATGAAATTCTTTAATTTTTCTCAATTTCTGAGAATCATATCATACTATGATTTAACCCCTAAAATTCTAACAATTTATGACTCTAGGATTTTATATGGAGATAACTATTTACCTATGTGTACAAACCACTGTTTCAAGTTCCAAGTGGTTTTTGATACTCAGTGGTTTATCTGTTTTTCAGTCAACTGACTGACTTTGAGAAGTAAATTATTCCTTGGATGAAAGAGTCTATTAAATTGCGGGCATTGTAATGAACTGACTAAATTAAAATCTGATAAAATTAAAGGGAGGTAGAGAAAATAATATGCTGGAGGCTAACATTTTTTGTTTATTTTGAAATACAATGAAGCAAGGGTTACTGAAAACATTCCATTGAATATTTTTATCATAACATTATTGTTATTTAATCGATATTTATTTTCCTATTTTTTTGTTTTGTTTTTGTTTCTGTTTGAGCAAGGGTGATCAGTGTATTTTGTTTTTGTTTTTGCCTAAGTAAAGGAAAAAGGGGAAGACATATCAGAAGACAGGCAGACTTTCGGCCCAAGGATTATCTGGAGGTGGTAACATATACAGACCTTCCCATTCATTACACCAATATTTACTGAACACCTACTGAGATTAATTTGGGTAAGAACTGAATTAAAAGCATTTGAAAACTGAGTCAAGGGCTGTGTGAACATTTTTAAAGCCTCAGGTATTCACTGAGCTTAGAAACTGCTCAGAAATCCCAAGTCAATAGGGTTTTAAATCCAGAAGTTTCTATCTATCCCAAAGTAAATTCGAATTTTAGTTATGGTATGTTAATAACAATTGTGGAAATATAACTAATTTGTTGTTCAATTACTGCATTTCTTTAAAAATTCCTTTATATTACATTTTAATGTATTCATAAGACAAAGGTGGTTGGTGGGGAATGTCAGTACTGCTGGTTTAATAAAGCATTTACTTTCATAGGTAACAGAATTATTATTGATTGTCACCCTCATTGCTCTCTGAGGATAAATTCTTGTAGCTGGAAGGCTGCCAATTTACCGGGTGCTGGCATAAGCTAGGGCACTGGGGCTTGGTGACTGAATTACCCAGCTTAATAGGCAAGATGGGTGACAGACAGGATAACTTTAGGGAAAATCCCGGGGCAGGAGTATGGAGTGAGTCTCCAGCTGAGACAGTTTGCAAAGCGTATCCTTATAGGTGACTCCTGATGGCTGGGGACTGGGGGTCAGGGGTGGGGTAAGAGATGTTCAATGGGGTGATGGGCTGGAGCTTTGCATAGTGTGGGATGCAACCTTTTATGATACCACCACAAATCTTAAGGATTTGGGACTGATTGTATTTCTTGAGGAAGCCAGTGAATAGAAAGAGTTGAGGTCAAGATCGGCCCCAGGTAAAAACAATGCAATATACATAAGAGGAGAAGAGACACCTCAGTAACATACACTGAAAAATAAAAATAAAAATAAACCAGAGAAGTATATGTCAAATGCTTTCCGGTTTGGTTGTGCCTGGGGTTGTACTGGGCACGGGGCACGCAACACTTCTCAAGGCACAGTGACCTGCCTCTCTGGAAAAGCAATCAGAATTCTCTACAAACACATTCTGGGATTAAATCTTTCCAAGGCAGACCTCTATGGGTGGTTTTATTAAAAGAAATTACATGCACATAATCCTCCACCGAATTTTAAGTCTTCAGGGAGCCCAAAGCCAACATTATCATGTTTTTTAAGTCAATTGAGAAAATTTTTCTTTTGCAAAACACGTTATAAATTCTTTAAAGTCTATTTAATTTTCTAGTCAGATTTTAAAGGAAAAAAACTAGTGTTTCTATGAGGTTTCTGCTCTATTATCACATATTTCAGGGCCATTCACACTGTCCTGTTCTTAATCATTTAAACAACAAATCTATTTGAATGTATGTCTAATCCTTAATACTGGTGAGAGAAGGCTGTCTTCAAGCTCCTCAATCCTTAACGTCAGTTACTTTCCTCCGCAAGGCTGTGCTCACCGGGAATGCCTGAATGAAGTCTCCACAGCCTGCGAGGAAAAGTAACCTCAGTTGGTGAGAAATTTCTGGTTCCAGAAGCATTGTTCTTTCAGATTGGTAAGTGATTTGCATGCTAGTCCAGGATGTTGGGAAAAGCCTCCCTGATTTCTATCACCAAGGGGGAGAAATCAGATGGTGACAGAACGTATGTGAAAGCTCTTTGTAAAGTAGCAACAAAATACAGTTGTCCAGTATCAAAGGCAGACACAGCTCACAAGACCCTTTCAGGAAGAGCCACGAGGCAAAGCAAAAGTATTTGCTTATGAAACTGGAATTATAAATAATGAGGTAGAGCTATACACCAAATACCGTAAAGATTCATTTTCTTGTATATATTGAGGTGCTGATATAATTTTTTGAGAGAGAGAGAGAGCACGTGCATACATGAGCAGTGGGGGAGGGACAGAGGGAGAGAGAGAACCTTGAGCAGGCTTCACAGTCAGCATGGAGCCTGACATGGGGCTCAGGGGCTCAATATCATGACCCTGAGATCATGACCTGAGCTGAAATCAAGAGTGATGGATGCTCAACCGAGCCACCCAGGAGCCCCATAATTTTAAAGGACTCAATGCACGTGTTGCTAGAATGTGTGTCATTCAGACCCTTTTTATTGATATTATAGTCATTTTCATTTTCCTAGCAGCTACTGTTTGTTACTAATTTCTAATTTTACTGCATTATGATCAGAGAATATGTTCTATACAAAACCCAGTTTTTTGTTATTTATTGAGATTTCCTTTGTGGGAAACATTGGAATTGTTGGAATTTTTTTCCAAACTAGATATACACTTGTTTTTGTTTTTCCTACTTGAGAATCAGTGTAATTCTTCAATGTGTAGATTCCAATATTTCATTATAGAAAATTTTCATTAACTTTCTTTTTGAATACTGCCTGTTTCCCATTTGCCCCTCTCTCCCTGTGTCTCCCTGAGACACAGCAGGTGCATGTTGGACCCTCTCATTCTGTCTTCCACACCCTGAACCATTCTTCCATCTCCTCTACCTCTTTCTTTCTGTACTTCATTCAAGGTGGTTTCCTCAACTATATCTTCCAATTTGTTAATTTTCTCTTCTGATGTGTCTAATATGCTAATTTAACTTATTCCGTGAGATTGTAATGACTGTGATCTCCATTGCCAGACATTCCATTTGTTTCTTTCCAAATCTGCCTATTCTTTATTTCCATGGTATCCTGTTGTTTTGTTTCATTTTCCATTTCTTTTTTAAGACCTCTTTGCTCATTCTATTTGAGTGTCTGATTTTCGTTCTGTCATCTGTGGTTGTTTTGGTGCTAAGTCTCTTGATTTTTGCCTCTGATAACTCTCCCATAAGGTAGCATTCCTTATGTACTTTGTAACATTTTGTTGTGGTGGTTGTGAATTCATCTTCAATGGGTTCGGTTGTTTATCTGAGAGAGGTTTCTGTTACGGAATAGACCATGTCCCCCACCCAAATTCATATATGTTGTAGCCTTAACTCCCAATGTGACTGTATTTAGACATATGACCTTTAAAGAGGTGGGGGTTTTTTAAAGTTTTTTTTTTTTTAAGTAATCTCTATACCCAACATGGGGTTTGAACTCAAACCCCAAGATCAAGAGTTGCACGCTCTACCAACTGAGCCAGCCAGGTGCCCTTTAAAGAGGTGATTAACAGTAAATAAGGTCATAAGGGTAATTTGATATGACCAATGATGTCCTTATAAGATGTGGAAGAGAGACAGGGACACTTGGGTGACTCAGTCAGTTAAGCACCCAACTCTTGATTTTGGCTAGGTCATGATCTCAGGGTTGTTAGATCAAGCCCTGCTTAAGATTCTCTCTCTTCCTTTCCCTCTGCCACTCGCCTCCAAAAAACCCCACAAGACACACCAAGGATGTGCATACACACAGGAAAGGCCATGTGAGTATGCAGCAGGAAGGCAGCTATCTGCAAGCCAAGCAGAGTGGCCTCAGGAGAAAGCAAACCTGCTAATATCTCGATCTTGGACTTCCAGCCTTATTCTGCTGCTTATGACACCCAGTATGGGGCATCTTGTTATGGTAGCCCTAACAGACTAACTAGCATCTGACCTGAGGATGTGAAAGTGACCTCAAAGAATGCTCTGCTTCTATCAGATTCCCAGGGGTTTCAAGGCTCTGGATGTATTTTTATGTTAATTTATTGGCTTAGAGAGTACCTTCCAAGAAATGGACTTACAGTTAGCTTTCTAAGCAAATAGTATAAATTCAGACCACTCAGGATATGGCCTAGGTTGGTATCAGTTTCTCTCAAATGATGTCCCTTCCCTGGCTTGTGCCCGCCCTTGGGTGCAATTATAGCAAACTTCCTCGCTCCTTCCCTCGGCCAATGAATAGTGTTTTGCTAGCTTTCCTGAGGCTCCAGGCTTTCTGCAGGGGACTGGCTTCAGCCTCCCCGCCCAGTGAATCTAAGGCCTATTTCCTGCCTCCAGCTCTGCCTCCTCCCCTGTCCATCCTCATCCCCAAAAGCCCTTACCCAAAGCTGAACCCCCCAGAGGTCCCTGCAGCATTGGCTTGTACTTTTTGCTCTGGATTTGGTTTCTTGCTTTGTTTCTGACATCTGGGCAGTCTGTTGCTCCGTTTTATCCATCACTTCCATGAATTTGTCCTAGTAAGCAAGTCTTTCCATGTCACATTTGTCTGCCATGTTCACTTTCTAGGGAGTACTAGAAGGTGTAGATTTTTTTCTAACATGCTAGAAGTAAATTTGTCTTTGTGAAGTAGGACTAAATTTGTCTTCGTAGAGTAAGATTATGTGAGTTAGTCAGTAAATTCATCACAACTGATTTTTTAAAAGGTGATATTGTAAGTAGGAGCATAAACTGATTTTAGAATGAGTAGCCTTCAATAATGTCATGGCACTATCATCAGGGACCTTATTTCCAGACTTAACATCAGTCATACACACACAATTGTGGTTTTAGAGAAAACAAATGTAAAAAAGTATATTTAACTTGAAAAGCAACAAAAAAGTCTTCTTCGTCTTTGTGCTTGTGTTATAATTACAAAGTCACCACCATCTCATCAGCCTTTAGCACTACCATAGACAGAATGGTGCCCCCCCCAAATTCACATGTTGAAGCTCTATCCCAATGTGATGGTATTTGGAGATGGGGCCTTTAGGAAGTACTTAGGGCTAGATGAGGTAGGGAGTTTGGAGGTTTGGACCCTCAGAAGGAAATCAGCAGCCTTACAAGAAGAGGAAGACAGAGCGATCACTCTCCCCTCTCAGCCACTTAAAGGCACAAGCGGAAGGCTATCGGAGTTCCCAGCCCCAGAACTGAGAAATAAATGTCTGTCACTGAAGTCACTATGGTATTTGTTATATGTGTATAACATAGGGTATTCTGTTACAGCAGCCTGAGCAGACTAATACCTCCACATACCATCCGTATAGTTGGAATTCACTTGTCTACCCGCTGTTTATGCTGTCCCTACATACTTACCAGATAAGTAATAAATGATAGTTTGTGATTACCTAAATTCAGAATATTTAACGTGCAGTCAAGTTTCTGAACCCCATTTTCCCTGTTTAAAGCTCTTCTGACTTCAATGCATTCTTAATTATTTGAAGTTCTCCCTCTTATTCAGTTATCTGAGGTTTGAGTAAGATTAATGCATTCAACAGTGCACAACACCAGACTTCACGCTGGGGGTGTCCAAGGATCTTACCAGTATGTAACCACCAATAAACACAGCATGTCCTGGGCGCAGGCTAAATGGGTAAAACGTGCATGCTGTTAGACGCCCGCAAGCCTTAAGCATTCTCTTAACAACCTGGTTTGTGGGAGGATGAAGGAGAAGAAGCACAATGTTCTCTCTCTCTCCTTTTTTGAGAGAGCTACAGTGAGCACGTGCATGTGCTTGTGAGCAGCAGGAAGGAGCAGAGGGAAAGGGTGAGAGAAGCTTAAGCAGGCTCCACACCCAGCACAGAGCCCTATTTGGGGCTCAATCTCACAATCCTGAGATCACAACCTGAGGTGAAATTAGGAGTCCAGACGCTCAACAGACTGAGATACCCAGGTGCCCCAGCACAACGCTCTCTCTTACTAAGGCATCATGAATTCAAGCTGTGCAGTCTATTGTACGAACAGAATATGTCCATGTTTCCTGTAGCCATCTAATAACTATGGCCACAAGGAAGAGGGGTATGGAAGGAGGCTACGAATGAACCCCCAAAGGAACCAGGAGACTTCCTGCCTTCTGCCTGTTCCATTCTATAGCTTCAGCCTTACCAGTAATTCCAGCTGTCCTTAAAGGAGTCCTTGGGGTGCCTGGATGACTCAGTCAGTACAGCATGTGATTTTTCCCCCCAAGATTTATTTATTTACTTTACAGAGACAGACAGAATGTGTGAGTGGTAGGAGGGGCAGAGGGAGAGAGAAAATCCTTGAGCAGGGAGCACAATGCAGGGCTGGATCCCAGGACCTTGAGATCATGACTTAAGCCGAAATCAAGAGTCGGCTGCTTAACCGACTGAGCCACCCAAGTGCCTCAGAGCATGCGACTCTCGATCTCAGGGTTGAGTTCAAGTCCCACAGTGGGTGTAGAGATCACTTGTTAAAAAATCATAAAGGAGTCCTTGAAGCTTTAAATTGACTCCTTCTCTCCACTTCCATTTGCAAAGCGAGTGACTTGGCTTTGTTACCCCAATGCCATTCAATTTCCTGAAGTGATGACAGAGCAAGTTACCCTGTAATTGTGTGGATGGCTTTGTAAAAGAGTTATCTGCAGCCTGCCTTCTCAAGGGGGTCCTGAGCCAGCATCACGGGCATCCCCCAGGGGCTTCTCCAATGCAGCATCTCAGGCCCCACCCAGGAGCTCCGGAATCAGAGTCCACAGTTTATCGAGATCCCAGGATGAGGCATATGGACACTGGAGTTTGAGAAGCACTGGTTTACGGTATTGTTCCCTCCACCTAATATAAAGTTACCTTTTTTGGCTCATTAATAACATCTAGGGAACAAGATGAAAGTTTCCCTAGAAACCTACCTAATATGGCATTTTGATATTCTCGTAACAATTAGGAATCACAGTAGGGTCTCTTTTTCCACATACAAGAAAACCTAATATTTAAGTCTATAAATGACTCAGAAAAACTGTTTCCATTTTGATTTAGTATGAATGAGGTCTTGCTCACAACTGGTAAATTGGAAGCAAGAACTGCTGCCTTTCAGGTTAATGGGTTTTCCCTCATCAAGCTGTCCTTCTTTCATGTAATCTAGACTTGCCACCACTTATTTATTTATTTTTTTTGGTAACTGTTCTTCTTTTTAATAGGATTATGCATCCTCCCAATATTAACAGCAATTAGACTCACCTCACGGCGCGTCATGCCAGCTCACTCTGCGACTGTCGGAGCAAGATGATCTTACTCTTGTCTCAGTAACAAACTCTGACAACCAAAACAAAGCAGCAGGCAGAATACAGGAAGAGAATTAACAATAAAGGATCACAGATGACAAGAGCTTCTCAAACACGATGGTTGCCTCGGCCTGTTCTATCCACATAGAAATAATGGCGTTCGCTCTGCGAGGACGCAGAGCACTGCGACACAGCCCAAAACCACGTACTTTTCAGAAAAGTTTTTAAAGAAGACTCTTCAAAAAAAAATAAAGATGACTCTTGAAAAGCCTTAGAAAACATTAATATTCTCTTTCCAAATCTAATCTATTTAATTTTATTGGAAAACATTTACATAGCTCATCAGCAGACTCTCTAGTATTGAGTAATATTTAGCATGCTGTAATCACAGGAAAGAGAGATTTAGATTAAATGCTGCTTTTTATTACTATTCAATCATCATAAGTTGTTCCACTTTTTATCTTTTTAGTCAACAGATTTCAAAGGTGGGAAAACATCTTCATTTGCAGACATACCTGTATTTATCTCCTATTATATTTTCCATTAGTGTCTACATGAGATTTATTTTCGGTGATTTCCCAACAAAGTAAACGTGGATCTTCTAAGACCAGATGTTAATAATATAGACAAATGCACCCTATCTCTTAGGGATGTTAGGGGAATAAATCAGAGAATATTTACAGGGGAATTTGACCTCACTAGAGATAGTATATAAATGAAATGTGAAGAAAAAAAAAACTCTTTAAAAAACAAAAAAATCCGTTCAGTTATAGCCAGATTAACTCGACAGTACCAAACTATGTTCCGAGTGAAGAAAACAGACCTACTAAGAGTGGTCCCACTGGTTGTGAAGAAATGCCAAATACTAACAATCAATTCCAGGTCTGGCTGAAACCTCACATATCACTTTGGAGAAACTCCAAATGAGCTCTCTGTCTTTTTCTATGTCTACGTCTATTGTACTTGGAATACTGGTAAAAGCCAGTATCCCAAAGACCATGACTCGTCTTTGCCTATGTTGGAGTGAATTATCAAAATTATTTTAAACCTCTTTCTACATTTAATAACATATAAGGATTGTTAATGAAGCACTGATATAAAGAGAAATTTAAGGACCTCTGTAACATATACAGCTAGACAAACTGTTTTTACATTTGTATTATCTAGAATCAAAAAAGAGCTTTCAGCAGGACAATGGGCAAAGAAGGAATCATATTTACTCCAGGTTGAAAGGCCAAATTTTCCTTAGAGTTACAGGGAAACTGTCAATTATAGTCTCAGTATTATTTGAGAGACACAGGAAAGTCCCCTAATCCCACATATTTTTCAAACATCCTGTCACAATGACCCAAATTCTACCATTTTAAATGCTTCTGGGGCACCTGGGTGGCTCAGTGGTTTAAGTGGCTACCTCTGGCTCGGGTTATGATCTCAGGGTCCTGGGGTCGAGCCCCACATAGGGCTCCCTGCTCAAGTGGGGAGCCTGCTTCTCCCTCTCTCACTCCCCTGCTTGTGCTCTCTTGCTTTCTGTCAAATAAATAAATAAAATTAAAAAAAAAATGCTTCTGAGTTAAGGGAAATAGTTCCATATTCACAGACAAAGGCAAAATTAAAAATTGTGGGATGATAAAGACATGCAACAATGTAATAAACCAACACCCACTGCATACCTACTATGCACCAGGCACTATTCCCAGTGCTTTACCAGAGCTCTCTCATTTAATTCCCACTACAGCCTATTAAATAGGTGCTATTATTACCCCAGTGTTACAGCTGTGGAAACAGGCACAGAGAGGCTAAGAAGCTTGCCCAAGATTACACAGGCTACAAGAGGCATAGCTGACTCCCACCCTGGCCAACTGACTCCAGGGTCCAGGCTGGGAACCAGCGTGGTTTCCTGCGAGTGTAGGAGTTAGCACCATACAACACATCACTGGCTTTTTCAAAATTATATTTACTTATTTAAGTAATCTCTACGGCCAACATGGGGCTCGAACTCACAATCCCAAGCACGCTCCTCCGACTGAACCAGCCAGGCGCCCCTACGTTACTGTTTTAAAATGAAACAAACGATACCTTGCAATGACTGATACAAAGGAAAAAACGTCAAAGTAGAAAATGTTCAGATTGTGTTTACAACAATTAATGCATTTTTCCCAGGAAAACCCACATTTTAATGTTAGGGCAAGCTCCACATTTCCATTTTGAACAGAAGGCTTGTGAACAGCAAGCCCCCATAGTAGCACCTTCTTGTGTTCAAACTGTTCACCAAGAACGCAGGACTAGATACCCTGCCGAAAGGAGAGCTCCATTGTGGAGCCAACAGTAGACAGTCAGGTGGAAATGAGACACACAGCGTGGAAATGAACTTAGAGATGTAAATATCAGAGGAGCTTTGATTACATACTGTGAGTAACTGGGACCTATAACATGACGACCAACTTCTGTAGTTAAGACGCTACCACGGATCTTTAAATGCATAACGGCTTCTTCATACATACAGTGTAAAAAAGGCCTTTATAATGGGCCTCTAATGTCAGAAGTATGTGCTGTCCATGTTTTTCGTTTTGTTTTCGCCCATAAAACACATGGTTTTTAGGGGGGCCTGGGTGGCACAGCGGTTAAGCGTCTGCCTTCGGCTCAGGGCGTGATCCCGGTGTTCTGGGATCGAGCCCCACATCAGGCTCCTCCGCTGTGAGCCTGCTTCTTCCTCTCCCACTCCCCCTCCTTATGTTCCCTCTCTCGCTGGCTGTCTCTATCTCTGTCAAATAAATAAATAAAATCTTTAAAAAAAAACACAACACATGGTTTTTAAAAAGATATGAACTGGTATTCTGATTCCCCGCTCCTCACAGAACACCGTAATATGGTTAAGTACGAACCTTTCCATAGCAACAGACATTGTGTATCAGACAGGAACCCTATGTATCCCCCTTGAAGAAAGCTTTAAGGTTATAACAGACAAATTCAAAATAAAGCCTATGATCCCATCACCCTGAAGCCTGCTTCCCCAATGAGCTCAAGAAAGGATTCGTTGACAAATGACTCACCATGGCTTCCTATAGCTCATTTCTTTGCCTTCCTTTTTCTTTAAATGGCACTCCAGCCTTAATAGTTACAAAGGTTTCAAGAGAGAGGATCACCTGAAACAGAGAGGCCAAAAATCCAACACAATCACGGTTTGCAGAAGTTCAGCATTTGGCTGATTGAATAGCCCTGGGGGGTAGTGGTTTGCCTACCTGGAGACCAAAGCCAGTCATTACTGCCACCCTTCACTGCATTATTTAGTGCTTTTCCACTCTCTGAGCATTCCGTGAACCCTGACTGCCTGGTTAGCTCTAATTCTAAAATCGGTATTTTGCATAAGGGGAAGGTAACTTTGGGGACGATATCTTGAAATGTTTTCCTAAATACATATAAGAAACATGCTTGGAAGCCACTGAAAGTTGTGGCTAAAGAAAGTGCAAACTGGGCTTATACGGATATCGTTGCATAGGCTGACTATAATTACATTCCCCGAACACTTGCCTGGGTAGAGTGGGTGCCTCCATTTGCTCACCCCAATTAGGCAGGAGGCACTGCCTAGGGCCGGAGAGTAATCTACCCGCTATTGTTTCGGTGTGGGGAGAAGAGAATGCTCTGTGCACGAACACCGAACATCCCGAACATCGTGCTTTGTTTTTAGCACGCAGAACTGGGCTTGCGGACGCTAGTGATTGTGCTTCGGAGAGAGGAAGTTAATGACATGTTGTGAGTTTATGTACTATATTTCATCCCTATTCACGTTGAGACAGCATCCTCCTCCAAATCTTCTGCTCTAAAGGTTGCAGGCTGGAAAGTGAAACAGATGGTCCAGTTTTATATTTCTTTTCCTTTAGAATTTCTTATGCAGCGCAGGGACCTTGGTCTTCGGGGATCTCGAATTATATTTTGGCCCATTATACGTATATCAGTTTTGATACTCAGATGGTACGTAAGAATTACTCAAAATCCACATGGCCGTAGCCTTTGCTGGTTCTTAGTATGCCCTGTGCTGTTCATTTTAATTGAAAATATTCTAAAAGCAAGATTGATGTGTTTTCTATCCCCCTAAAATAGAAGCAGGTTCTGGGCTCATAATTGAGCACTCATAAGCCCCCTCTCCTTATTAACATGCCCTCTCTAATTTGTGCCTCTGTTTGTACAATATAAATGGCCTTTAACGGCCCTTCACTCATACAATGGTCTCACTAACCCAAAGAAAATTAGTAGCAGGCAAAAGCCTATTTTTACTGACACAGAGACAAAAATGCTAATTACCTTAAAATATTCTCAAGTGTATATCTCTGGCATCCTTCCAGGCTAAGCTCAAAAGTTTTTTTTTTCCCCCCTGTTATTTACTAGTTATAGGGAAAGTTGTTTTTGTTTTATATCCAGGCTTATACAGAAGTAGGTTTATATTTATAATTAGAAATCTTTTATTTGGGGTCCAGAGTACTGGTGATAGGTGAAGCATTGGGTTTGCTTTCAACTTACTCGCGGGTACACTTGAGAGTTGCCCATTTTGATAATTTTTTTTTTTAAGATTTTATTTATTTATTTAACAGAGATAGAGACAGCCAGCGAGAGAGGGAACACAAGCAGGGGCAGTGGGAGAGGAAGAAGCAGGCTCACAGCGGAGGAGCCTGATGTGGGGCTCGATCCCAGAACGCCGGGATCACGCCCTGAGCCGAAGGCAGACGCTTAACCGCTGTGCCACCCAGGCCCCCCGCCCATTTTGATAATTATGTTTTGTGCTGTTTTTGCTAAGGTACTTGGAGACATTTGCAGAAAAATCATAATACCTAAAAATCTGAATTTATTTTAACATATTAACTACCACAAAATATTAATGTTTCCCCAGAGTCTCTTTTAATCTTTCTCTGATAATTAAATTTGTTTGTCCATGTTTACTGTCGGAAGCACTCCTTTTTTTTCCAAAATGGTTTTAAAACTGAAACCCTGGATGTACAAAATACGTAATAATCAAGAAAATTAAATGAGACTTACTAAATTATGATACCAGCTGTGCTGACGATATTGACATACAGATGATGAGCTTTTCATCATTTATGTGACAAATATTCATTGAGGATATATTATTTTGAGACTATCTTGCTAAGTCCGGCTTATAAAAAAATAAATAAATAAGGTGGAAGTGCTCATCTTCTTGAGGAAGTTTCAAAATCAAGTTTGGAGAAAAAAATGTATTTGTACTAAAAATTCAGTAAGTACAGACGTATAGTAACATTGGAAGGCAGCAGAATAGGAGAGAGCACATGGTGGTGGAAGGGGAAATGGTAATTCATGGCAAAAAACAAGTGGGGTTTAGCTCAATAACAAGCCATCAACCCAGTTTTTAAAAACAGGCAAAAGATTTGAATAGAGATTTCAAAAAAATAAGATATACTGATGACAAACAAGCACATGAAAAATTGCTCAACACCATTAACCATTAGGGAAATGCAAATCCAAACCGCCCTGAGGTATCACCGCACACCCACCAGGATGGCTGTCATCAGAAAGACAGACAACACCAGGTGTTGGCAAGGATGCAGAGCCACTAGAACCCTGTACGTTGCTGATGGAAATACAGAATGATACGGCCACTTTGGATAACAGATGGGCAGTTTCATAAAAACGTAAACATAAACTTAGCATAAACCCCAACAATTCACTCCTAGGAATCTACCCAAGAGAAATGAACATAGATGTCCAGACAAAGATACGTAAGTGAAGGTTCACAGCAGCATTCTTCATGCCAGTCAGATGCTCAAAACAACCCAAAGGTCTGTCAGCTGATGAAGAAAATGGAACGCTATTCAGCAACAACAAGGAACCAAGTACTAACATACATTACAACAAGGATGAACGTCAACAACATAAGCGAAATGAAAGAAGCCAGATGCAAAAGACTCCATTCATATGAAATGTCCAGGAAAGGCAAGTTTATAGAGACAATCAGCACATGAGTGATTTCTTGGGGCCAGGGTGTGAAAACGGATAAAGTGCAAATGGGCCTACGGGAACTTACTGGGGTGGTGGAAATGTTCTAAAGTTGGATTCTAGCGATGGTTGCATGACCATATACGTTTGCTCAGAATCAATCAGCGTGCACTCACAGTGAGCGGATTTTAGGGTATGTAAATCGTACTTCAATAAAGCTATGAAAGGATAAACCAGGTGAAGTGTCATATGTTTTCGTAAGAGTGGGTGGAAGCAGTAATCTGAATTTTTCGTCTTTGCTTCCATGCTGAAACGTAACACGAACATGTATCAGTATCGATAAATGGGAAGGGTTCTTCACAGTTTGCAACGTCCCTTACAGTTTTCAGATTTATTTGCTCTTCACACCCACCCTGTGAGGCACGGTGAGCGAGTGTTACGGGATCTACAATAAGCACTATTCTTTCTCCTCTTAGCTTTGTTCTGAGCAAACTTCAAATGCTATTATCAATTATGTCCTTTAAAGATCAAGGCCACCCTATTTATAACATGATCTGGATAAACAAGAGAACAAACAGGATCATTACCCAAGTACCCCAGATGCATTTACAGAAACGGGTATGTTCCGTTGGCCAAACTGTATGAAACAAGATGGAAGTCCCCACCTGGAGACTCCTTCCACTCGCCGTCGACAGACGTGGCCCAGCCGCCTCACGGAAGCCTGTGGTGCTTGTTCTCTCTGAGGCATTTGCATTTACAAATATTGAAATGCGTGTCATGTAATTGTATATACAATTAGGCACACAATGACTAACATTATAGAAGCTAATATTCCTGGGCAGTAGCAAAGCCGCCAAAAACACAAAAATGGAAACCGGTGTATTGATTTGGTTCACAGCAACTCCTCCTTTAGTATTTCTCTTGAAAGCACAGAAGGAATGAAAACAAACAAATCCAACGTAGCCTGAAGCAGAGAATGACATGTTCAAGAAATGGGACTTATAAATAAACTGACCAATTAGGGCATTTGAAAATGTATGTGGCGTATGCAACAAATATGCTTAGACGAGTTAAAAACCACACAAAGCTCCCTCATTCTGATAATATGTGTGCGACACAGGCCAAACTCAGAGTCCTCTGCACCCAGCGTGAGATTTAAAGCTCTGGGTTTAGGAGAAGGTCAGCCCCTGGGATGATGTCTCCCCACTTTCTGCTCAAGGAGTTCGGTGTGAAAGGAGCTCTCGATATGGACCACGGCCAAAGTCAGCGACACCGAAGTTTCAGCCTTCCCGTCCCAGCCTCACATCTGCTGATGTGTTTCAGTATATACTGTGCAACCCCCTCCCCTTTCCAAAGAAGGCACGGATGCTTGGCCTACCTTGGTGTCCTTGGTCTCCGCGTGTGACCTCCTGCAATCCTTTTGCCATGACTTACGTTGCTTAAGGATGTTTCCAGGGGGGCGCCTGGGTGGCACAGCGGTTAAGCGTCTGCCTTCGGCTCAGGGCGTGATCCTGGCGTTCTGGGATCGAGCCCCACATCAGGCTCCTCGCTATGAGCCTGCTTCTTCCTCTCCCACTCCCCCTGCTTGTGTTTCCTCTCTCGCTGGCTGTCTCTATCTCTGTCGAATAAATAAATAAAATCTTTAAAAAAAAAAAAAAAAAAAAAAAGGATGTTTCCAGGATCTGTGATCTAACACAAGCTGTGCTTCTCGACTATGACTTCAATGGGGAACCAGACTGGATTAGTCTAAACAAACGTACAAATAATTGGTTTCAGTCCACAGTTCTTTTTGATCTTTTCAAGTTATACAAATTTCATTATTAATTGATACAATGCATGACACGGGGTAGGGGAAAAAGCAGATGACTCTGGCCAAGAGACTTGTTCTGGGTCTGGAATGCACCCCTGTAACCTTGGTGATCTCCCTCAACTTCCAAGACTTCAGTGTTCTCAACTGCAAACAAATCACCTTTTTTCGGTGAAAGAGGCTTTAAAGTTCTGATCATAATTTGACAATCATTTCTTGAGATGCTAGTGTTATTCGACAATATACAAATGTTTATCTAAATAATGTCATCGAGGTCCCATGTCTTTTGGTCTAACATGCCTTCTGGCCTGTTCTGAACTGCTAGGATACAACAACTGAGAATCTGAAACTCACAGACACGGAATCCCTTTGCACCAGGGTAAAACGCCACCAAAGTTGCGGTTTGAGAGTAAGAATGACAAAGACGGGAACCAGATAGGAATTGAATGGTACTTCACACACACACACACACACACAGACACACACATCCTTATATACAGGCACAAGGAAGAGGTATGTCATCTCAAACGGGGCTTTTATTTATTTCCTTTTTCATGAGTCTGACAACACTACACTGGTTTTCACACTCGTCCATGCCCTACTGTTCCTCAAAAGTGCTTTTGGGGCCCTAAGGAGGGCTGAAAGGCCTAAAATCTGTTCCTCCGTTCCCCCCTCAACACTTTTGTTTTTATCTGTTTCAGGTATTTGTCCTCTACTTAATGTTTTGCTTGGGAAAGAGTACTTGGGTCAACATCATCTGGAAACCACCGTATTATACAGTGTAAAAGATTTCGCTTAAGTGCTATACTTTCTAAAAAGTGTTATATATACCACTTAAAATAGAACTCATCTTACAAGTTGTTCCAGCAAAAACTAAAGGCTAGAAAGTAATTTTTCATTTATAGTTTTAGAAAAGAATATAAATGACATGCTATATTTAGAGTCCCTGTGCAAATCATCAAATACTTTAATAACTATGCAAATACTAATATTCGATACAAGGGATCCTCTTAATTATGGCACAATCCTAACTCTGGATACAGTGCTAGGTGGGAAAATCCTGTTTAGACAGTTGTAGGAGAAGAATGTTTAACGAAACAAGTTTGCTAGTCTGGTCATCATAACACTGGTAGATATTTGGTATAATTAAATCTTTGCCAAAAAGAATTTTGAGAAAAAGAACAATCAGGAATTTAGATTGCTTCTGCCACCCCCCTCTGCATCCAGCTCATCTTTGAATGGTCCCTTGGTCTGCTGGTTATAGTAAGTTCTTCCTGCACTATGATTTAAGTAATTAAGAGTTGGTTGTCACATTATTTTTTAAGGACACGTCAATGTTAATCTGTAAGGGTGTCCTTAGGATGAGAGTGATATAGTCAAAACAAACATTCTGCACAAATCTAAGCCAATGCTAAAGACAGCAAGTAATTCTTACTGTTTTCTGTTCCCCTTATCTTTATGTGGAATCATAGTTTATCCCAGTTCCCTGTTTTTGTATTTCCAGCGAAATAGTTGTCCAAGTTCTAAGTAAAAGACTACCCCACTTTGAATATCACTGACTTTTCTAATTTGTCTGATTGACCCAGAGAGCGTAACCAAAGAGTAAAAACAAAACGCAATCCGAGGGTCATTCCCCCATGATTCTGAATCTATTTACCACCCAGATAGGTTATTTGTTACTGAGAGACTTTATAAAAAATAAATTATTTCAGCCAAAGGATTTTCTCATTTCTGTTCCCTGAAAGTCTGTATTTTTCCCATAGTAACAGATGGATTTAGAGTCCTCTGTAAAATGCTTTAGGGACCACTGAGATATAAAAATGACCACTATATTGGAATAAAATAGAAAGGGGTGCTTTCCTCTTTACAGAACACCCTCCAGTAAATAACAGGAGAGGGAGGAGCAGCTGGTGTCACCATGAAGCTCACTGGAGAATGTCTTGGAAAGACTCATGAGGAATGGAGTCATTTCTCAGCTGTTTGCAAACCCCACAGAGCTGACAGCATGATATGCTCATCAATTTGGGCTTGTCTATCTTTTGGGTCTGACTTCCAGTAGGTTTAGTTCACAGTACAAAGCAGAGTGGGAAAGATTTCCTTTATTTTCGATGGGTGGTTCACTTTCTCTTACTTTCTCTTTTTGTTGTCTTCCCGCAAAATAGCCTCAGCTTTTTCTAGGTCCCCGTCTATTCAAAAGGCCGGCATTAATAAACACCAACGAGCTCATTCCATAGGGAGCTGATACTTCCAGAGTTCATACCCCCATCTACTTTTGTCCTTGTTATTATGGGAAATCTGATTTGAGTGGGCAGACAGATCTTCCAGAACAGGATTTGGTGCAATTGTGGGGCCATTCTGGGGCTTTGGAACGAAGCCACCTTAAGTCCCCATCCTTCTGTTGCTCTAAGTTCCCCTCCTGTCTCCACATACATACATGTCCCAGGGTTTCTGAGTTCGCCCTGGGGAAACAGTCCAGCACAACCTGGAAAATTATACCAAATGGCATCTCTGCAGCCAGGTTTCAAAAGCATGTCAGTTGCTACAGTGGCAAGACATTTGCAAGCAGACAGGCTCAGAGGGAAAAAACAGGAGTTACTGACTATCCCCAACATCCTAATTGTTTTAAGAGTCTTAGAAAGAAACAACTCTTTTGCTGGAAATGTAAAAACATTAGAGAGTTGGGACAAAATATGATTCCACATAGAGATAAGGAAAACAGAACAGTAAGAATTAATTGCTTTCTTTAGGATCAACTTAGATCTGTGCAGAATGTTCATTCTGACTATATCGTATCACTTTAATCCTAAGGACTCCATTCAAATCAGTGGCAGAGCTCTGAAGCATTACTTCTCTTTGAACACTAGCTAGCTAGGCTACTAAAGACGAGAGGAGTGGAGGTGGGCTGGGAGAGGGAGTGAAGAGGTATTCCACGCCCATGGCCCACAATTCACACTGACCCCTTTCCTCCTCATTCAAGGCCAGCCCGACATTCAGCTGGGAAGCCGTGTATTCTGGGACTTGCGCTGCAAAGGGATTGACACCACATAGCTCTAGTGGCAAACTTGCAGGACTGCTCCAGAAAGACATGTGCATGCTGCAGAGGAGAAGAAAGTTCCACAAACAACCCCCGGTTGGTTCCCTCCACCCAGGTCTCGTTACACCTGGTTTCTCAAGAGCAGATTGCTTAGCCAACCTTAATAATCTCAGAGGAACGCCAGGGCAGGAGGCCGGATTCCAACTACCTTTGCCCTAATTTATGGAGGGCTTTAAAAGTAGAAAATAAAACTTTGAACTCAGCTCATCTGAAGCTTTATGATTCAGGTGTCCCACTTGCCTTTAGGGGCACCAAAGATCACTGAAGTTAAAGAGACACAAAAACTTCGGCAGGCTGCAGAACAGGAAAGCGTGTCCAGACTCGACCCAGCTGGTTCTCGTACCACATTCACTTGGCAGGAGCAGAAGTCCAGGCTCTGCCCTTGTCCTTTTCTGATGGATAGCATCTCCCTTCCCTACATTTCCCTTTAATCCTCCCTCCTCAACAGACTTCCCCCGTCTAGAAAGAAGTGACCCTGTGGCCAAGTGAGCAAAAGGAAGAGGGAGCGAAAGTGGGGAAAGAAGGAAATGAAAACAGCTTCTGAGAAAGGGATGCAGAGAAAACCAAGTCAAGGGTGAAATCATTTCCATTCCCATAGTATCGAAACCGGGAGTTTAAAGAGCTGGTCCTGCAAGGAGCTAGTCTGTATGACTCTACACCAACAGCAGAGCCTAGGAAGGCCTTTTCCTTGTCTGCCCTGGCAGGTGTTTGGGGGTGTTTTGTTTTGTTTTGTTTAAGATTTATTTATTTTAGAGAGCGAGAATGAGCACGGGGAGGAGGGGTAAAGGGAGAGAGAGAGAATCTTAAGGAGACTCCCCGCTGAGCAGGAGCCCCACAGGGGCCTGGATCTCAGAACCCTGAGAGCTTGACCTGACCCCACATCAAGAGTGGGAAGCGTCACCGACTGAGCCCCTCAGGCGCCCCCTGGGCAGGTATGTATAGCAACCCTACTGGGCTGTGCGAGGACTCAGCCACCTCCTTTTTGTGGATGTGCCCAGTCTGGGGCTCCGTCCTCGTAGGTGACGGATTTAATTCTGAAACTGAGATCCCATAATTATTCAACAGAAAGCAATTTAGTGAAATTGAGAAAAATGTTACACTAGATGTGGCCCCTTTGGTTACCGGGAAAGCCAGGCCCCAAAGAAAAGAGCGACTTTGGGCCTCGCCTCAGGTGAGGTAGACTTCCCTCCCTCACCCTAGGAAGTCGAAGCTTCCAGGCTGTTCCAGAGGCCGACCTCGCTCTTCCCCCTGGGGAGGCCTGGAGCAAGGGCCGCCTTCTGATCTCCTTCCCGCTGAATTCGGCTGCTAAGCACGTTCCTCGGACAGGAGGCGCACTTATTAGCAATTCCTACAGACCCAGGGCTCGAGCCAGTGCGTGTGGTGTGTGTTGGGGGTGGGGGCAGGGTTTGGGTTTGGCAATTACCTAGGTTCCTCAGAGGTCCTGATTAGCAATGCAGACACAGTGCACACATGTGAAGGCCCTCGGACGCCGGGCAGACGCCGGCTGCCCTCACAGGCTCGCCGAGTATCGGCCAGCCCCCCTCCGCCAGAGCCCGGGGTAGGCTGGCCCGAGAACTGGTTTCACTCCTCCCCAGCACCCGCTCGGGCCCCGAGCGCCGGGACGGGGTGGGCGGGGCGGAGGTGAGGCCGCGGGCCCAGTGCCCCGCCCACGCGCAGGCCGGCTCCTTTCCCGGAGAAGCGTCCAGAACGCAGGCAGTGGCTTGCGAGCGCCGGACTGCTCTCCCCGAGGGTGTGTGGTGTGTAAACAAGATTGTTGTCAATCAAGTCGCGTCTGTGAGTTACAGGAACCCCCACGGTGGAGTCTTGGGGAGAAGGAAAGTCTTTTTTTCCTGGGAACACACGGACGCCCACCCCCCTCACTTACATCTTTGTTAATTTCTGGGTTGTGTAACCTTTTCCAGATCTACTCTTTGGAGTTTCTCCCTTCAGCCTGCCTTTTTTGATGATCCTTTCCGCTCTTGTAACCCTACATTTCCCACACGCTGGAACTGCTGAGATCATGTGGTCAGGAGGTAGAATTTCCCAGTTTTTCAGACGAGAGCTTTTAACCCCAAATTGTGGTAGATGGATACAAGAAAAGATGAGAACCTCTCCAGGCTTTCCAGCCTCCAAGACAGAGCGTGGGTCCCTTCAATTTACCTGCCTTTGATTTTGGCCGAGCGGGGGCCTCACCCCAGGGTGTAGCCACTTGGGACAGGTCACCCCTTATTTCTCCTGGAGGAGACAGCTTTATTTCACCGGGGATGAAATGATTTATGTGCACGATTTAAATAGTGTTTCGGAGCTCTGAGGCATGCAAAATGCAGCATAACTGAAGGTACAGTATACTTAAGGGAAAATGTGGAATGCACTGAATGTTTTCTTTTCCTTCTTTTAAAGCTAGTTTAAATCTATTTCACTGACGAAACCGTTTAACCATGTGCAAATGTGTCATTCTGCCCTCTGACAAAGTCGGCCAGGGTTGGGAGCAAGGCTGGAAGCGTGGCTTAGTCGTCCGGGGCCTGCTCTGAGCCACAGAGTTTCCCCTAAATCCAGAATTTGCTGAAAGAATAAAATGACTACAACTTTTTACAGATTCAGTCTTTCTTTACCCCCTTCTTTTAAATATGTATGTTTTAGGGAGGGGGGGCATATGTTTTAATTTTTTTCCCAATTGAGAGAGTTGGGGTTTTAAAATGAAATTGGGTAATAATTATAATCAAATATTCTCATTAAAAATCGTTTCTGTTTTTGCAGGAATTAAATGTTCTGGTTTGGAAATCGTGTTTTTGCCAAAATAAAGATGTAAAAATATTTTAAAAAATTAATCCAACTGGCACCCCACCCCCTGCCAGTGCCACACACACACACACACACACACACACACAATTAGTCGAAATGTCCATGATTGCACCTCCAAATAATTACAGTTCCAGAGATAAACAATTTAAAATTTCTCTTTCATGATGTGAGGACTATTTTATTCTGAAACATTTCAGACACACACACACACACACAAACCCCGCAGAGAATTGTATAACAAACCCCTATACTCTACGACTCAGTCCAAGAGGTAAAGCATTACAGGTGTACTTGCAGTCCCCTCACCGCCCCCCCAGCGATGTGCGCCCCCCCACCTCATTTACTTTCCTCACATTCCACAAATAATCTTTACCCTGCATTTGGTGTTTGTCATTTCCATGCATTAAAAATATTTTTCCTACATGTGCATATATACATAAATAATATATACAGTAAACATGCATAATGTTATTTTGCATGTTTTTAATCTTTATATAAACAGTATCATACTCCACCTATACTTCTGCCGTTTTCAGATATATCACTCCACATTGTATTTTTGTGATAGACCCACCTTGATTACTGTAGCTCGGTTTCCTTCTTTTCAACTGCTGCCTAAATATTCACCAGGTAGGTATCGATGCTTCTGTGGTTGGATGTAGGTTGTTTCTACTTTTTCTCTGTGATAAGCAATGTTGCTATGAACCTTCTTGTAAATGTCTCCTTGAGCACAGGTGAGGACTTTCACGCAGGAGTGGAACGTTTCAGGACCACACGTGTGCAATCCATGACTGTACTAGGTGCTGCCTAATTACGCTACAGTGTCACCAGTCATACATTTTCACTGTAGAAAATACAGATTACAGATGAGGAGACAAAAGGGAAAAAATTATTTTCCATCTCTCCATTCAAAGAAAACCACTTTTAACTTTGAAAAAAAGGTGAATTTTAGGGGCATCTGGCCAGCTCAGCGGGTAGAGAGCAGGCAACTCTTGATCTTGGGGTTGTGAGTTGGCTGTGGAGCCTACTTAAAAATAAATAAATAAATAAATAATAAAATAAAATCTTTCAAAAATGGAAGAAGTTTTTTTTTGGTGTATAAACTTTCAAGTTTATTCTTCTGTGATATATATATATTTAAATATATTTGTGTATATATAAATACCTTATATATACATAGATGTATATACATACACATGTATGGATGCAAATATATATATTTGTATATATTTAAAGTTTGGGAATCCTATATTTTTAAAGTTTATATGGTGAGCATTTCACCGTGTCACTAAATATTCATTTAAAAACATGATTTTAATAGCTGTAAATTAATTCATTGTAGGAATAATTCTTTGGTTTATATAACTATTCACATATTAAACATTTAGAGAGTACTTTCTTGATCTTAACAAAAAGTGCTGTGATGAGGTACAAAATGGTTATAAACAAAAATAATTTTGATTTTTAATGTAGTTTTTATGGCTTAATCCGTCCTCTTATTGCTGGACCAGCTAAAATCTTTGAGGATAAAAATAAAACTCTTTAATTAATTTTAATTTTTTTATACTCTTCATGTTAGTACATCTTTTTCCTTTCCCTGTTTGGATAGCATTCTGGTATAGAAATGTAGCACTATTGGGGCACCTGGGTGACTCAGTCGGTGAAGCGTCCGATTCTTGATTTTGGCTTAGGTCATGATCTCAGGGTCATGAGATCAAGGCCCACATGGGGCTCCGGAGCTCAGTGCGGAGTCTGCTTGAGATTCTCTCTCTCTCTCTCTCTCCCTCTGCCTTTCCCCCTATTTGCAGGTATGCCCTCTGTCTCTCTCTTTCTAAATAAATGAATAAATAAATAAAATCTTAAAAAAAAAAAAGAAATGTAGCATTATTTAGTGAGCCATTCTACAGTGAATGGGCATTTGTGTTGTCTCAAGTGTTTGCTGTTAAGAAGCTGCTGTGTGGGTGTCTCTGTTGATTTGTGGGAGAGCTTCCCTGCAGCCTCAACCACCAGCAGATGTGACTGGACAAGTTGCTTCACCCTTCTGAGTCTCAACTTACATCATCTGCAAAATGGAGCCAACAGAGGTAATAACTGACATTTATTGAAGGCTTCTGACAAGGCAGCGACTAAGTACTTCACATGAATTAACATATTCAATGCTCACACCTCTAGCGAGTACATACCACCATGACTCCCATTTCACAGATAATTAAACTGACATAAGGAGAGCTTAAATAATTAAACCAGACTACAATTAATGAGCGGCAGAGCTGTGATTCAATGTTGCAGACTCTGCCCCTAGAGCCTGCCCCCTACTTTGCAAAATAGACTTTGTCATATTTGCCTTTTCTTTCTCCCTCTCCACATTTGTTGTTGTTGCTGAACCATTTTAGTCCTAGACATCCTGACATATCACCCCTAAAGACACCTCCCTGCTCTTACCAATTTGTATGAGAGTTTCTCTACTGTTACATCCTCATCAACACTTGGTATTGTAAGACTACAAAGTTTTGCTAATCTGATGGGGTGTGAAATGGTGTCTCACTGTGGTTTTAATGTGCATTTTCCTGATTATTTATGAGGTTGAACTTTGGAGACCATTCCTTCCCCCCCCCCCTTTATGTGAAATGCCTGTTCATTTCTTTTACTCATTTAAAAAATTGGTGTGTTTGTCTTAAAAGCTTTTCTTTTTAAAGATGGACTCTGGCATGACAAATTCTTATTGTAACCTCTAGTTACTCAACGGCTCGGCATCACAAATAAATGGCCCATGGAGAATGAAGCTGAAAATGGAGGAATGCT
The DNA here is from genome assembly GCF_024610735.1 of Ursus americanus. Lineage (NCBI taxonomy): Eukaryota > Metazoa > Chordata > Mammalia > Carnivora > Ursidae > Ursus > Ursus americanus. Next base: position 65,763,409 of record NC_142137.1, on the reverse strand, counting down.
TTTCTAAAAGTGATTGCTTGGAAATTTGGATTTCAAAGGTAGAAAGGAAGCATACGGCTTCATGCTGAATAGCAAAATATACCAATACTTATGAAATTTCCCAAGATAAGTAACAGAAATAGAAGCAGTGCTATATTTAAGTAAGAGAGATGAGTTGAGTTCCGTGTCCTATTTCCCACCTGTCCTATTTCCAGGCGCTGAAGTCTAAGTTATGAGGATGGCTGGAGGAGTGAGTTCCAAGTACGTCTGCCTTTGTACCTGTCCTTTAGACAGGGAGTGGACTTCGGTCATTAGTGCTTCAAGTCACTCCATTCCACCAGTACTAAGCGCAGAAAATCAATAGTAGGATCGTTTAATAATGCTCCAAAGACTTGAAAAGAGCCTGTTAAGAGAGGTTTAAACCAAAATAAAGGAACTTCAGAGTAAGGTGTTCCTGTATTTGTTGTTATTTTCCTTTGACTTCAAGAGAATTATTTGCAGCCATGTACCCCTGTTGCTAGAATGGAATTCGGCCTTGGCTGTTAATCCAGATTTTTCAGATAGGACAGAAGATAAGGTGTACACATGGCTTATTCATGAGGCAGGGTAGGAAAATTTGAAAAGAAAATACAGTATGATTAATCACTTTTCAGCATACAAATTGTTAAGATTTGTGCTTTAAAGTACAAATCACTTTACAATGATTTATAGCATTTTCTGTTTCTTATCTAAATGACTATGGAAAGTGGGACTCTTCTTATAGATGGGGTAAAATATACTATTTACTACCCCGTATCTCGTTATCTTCACGTCTTGGTTGCTAGTTCTGAGATTGCAAATGCAAGATATTTAGAAATAGAAGCTATTGTGTTTCACTGCTATTGGATCTATTCAGATAATAAGTTCCCTTAAAGAACGACTTTATATTGTACCATGATTGAGACGGATGTATAATTTCATCAAAAATATGTATATATTTTGTATATTTAAAATTATACACTTGTATAATTATAATTATATACTTAGAATTGCATATGTAAAACATGTGTATTTTGTAGTATATACATTATACCCCAATAAAAAAAGAGAATTGGGGAGAAAGTGACATTTCAGAATCACCCTTTCGGCTGGAGTGGCCGAGATCATATTGTCTGGTAGTCCTCAATGTATTCATGGGATCCTCTTGAAATCAGTGCTGGACTGGCCCAAGATGTCGCATCCAGCAGTCTTGGTATTTGGGTGAAAATCTTTGTCATCACTTTGAGAAGACTGAAGGGCCGGGCTATATTTTTAGCTGCCATAAACTTAAGAATAAACATGAACCAACTTTTCCCATTGATACTGTCCCCATGGCCAGCTTGCACTGGAAGAGATGTAATTAAGTTCCACTTTCTCATAAGTCTGGCCTAGGTAAGGGAGGCCGACTATCTGGAAAATCGTGGGCAGAGGAAATGTAGAAAGCTATCACATCTGAAATTTATTCCAGCTCTGTTTGCATCCAATTCTTTGCCTTCCTGAGAAACAGGGAATGAGTAGGTAAAGTAGATGAGCAGTTTACGCAGTTTTACATCTGATCTCCCATGGCCTTCTTCCCCCTCCTTCCTCCCCCCTCTCCTCTTTTTCCCTGACCCCCTCAGAACCGAGGCAAACGGCAGTGGGTGGAGGAAACTTCTGAGCTAGAGACTTTTTGAATTGGAACCATCCCAAGGGGCTTTTAGTATTTGCAGTTTTTCACCCAGGTGTTTGCATACCAACATGTTGCAGAAACAATGGTATATAGCGTACAGTTTTGTTTTCAGAAAGAGATTTGAACGGTCAGATTATCCTTATTTGAAAATATTGTGAGGAAACAGGATCTCCTAAAATATGTATACTAATCTCTATCAAATGTTAAAAAATCCTTAGAGTCACATGACCCTTCCTTCATTCTACTATCAGTCTTTTCCTGTACGAGTTAAAGCCATTTTCTCTCCCAGCAGATTTCTGCAGCTAGAATGCTAATAATGCCAATACCAGCAGCTGAGGACAAACCGTTATCACATCATCCTTCACAGGGCTCATCCTGTGTATCTGTTTCTCTGTACTTGTTAATTTGTTGAGGGGGCACTTTTTTTTTAAGTCTTATTTATTGTTTTTTATTATGATTATTTTAAAGATTTTATTTGAGAGAGAGAGAGCACGAGCAGGGGAGGGACAGAGGGAGAGGGACAAGCAGACTCCCCACTGAGCAGGGAGCCCCAATGACGTGGGGCTCCATCCCAGAACCCCGAGACCATGACCTGAGCAGAAGTCAGATGCTTAACTGACTGAGCCACCTGAGCACCCCTAAGTTTTATTTTTATTTAAGTAATCCCTACACCCAATGTGGGGCTCGAACTCCCAACCCCGACGTCAAGAGTCAGACACTCTTCTGACTGAGCCAGCCAGGCGCCTGAGGGAACGCTTTCTTGTGCTGATTGTTTGTGTAGAATTTTTCTTGCATTGCATTTTTCTTCCTTCTTTCCTTCCTTCCCTTTGTTTTGTTTTGTTTCTTTCACAGTATAGAAAAAACAAAACAAAGCACGTGAAGGTAAGTGGAAGCCTCTTTGTACCTGTTTTCAGTCCCAGTCTCCAATCCCTCTGGAGGTAGCCACAATTCTGAAATTCGTGACTATCTTTCCTATCCTTGTTTTTCTACTTTTCGCTTATATATCTATTAACAATATTTTATAGTGATTCATGTTTTTAAAAATATATTTATACTTATATAATGTATGTATATATGAATTACTCAACATTATGTTTTTCAATTTTCTGTTTTGAATTTATTTAAATTTGTCTTTCTGGTTTTTTTTTTTTTTCTCCATCTCCTCCCTGCTGTCCTGCCTTTTATGGCATTGCTAGTTCTTTTTTCTTTTAATTTCCTCTTCTCTCCTCTTTGGTTTGAAAATTATATTTCTGTACTTTTTACTACTTAGTCTCCAAAAAATCTTAATAGAATGTAAAGTTCATCAATATATCTGTTCTCCGAGCGGACACAGGACCTTAGGACCCTTGAACTCTATCAATAGCCCAAACTCAAATCTCATATCTTTGCAGTGTCCCACATTATTGTCGACTGGTATCTTAGTGTTACTCTATTTTTAAAGTCCTCTCAAATTGATCATCAGTATTTTTTCTTTACAGTAAGTCATTATTTAATTTTGATGATATATTTACCAATTTCTTTATTCGCCCTTATGTTTGGTCCTCCACTTCTTCCTTCCAGATTCAATTAGTTTTGTTACTGAAGTAAGCCCTATAGTAGATCTTTTAAAAAGAGTCTTTCTTTTATAAAGAGTCATTGAGTGGTACATTCTCAAACTTCATTGGTTTGAAATGTCTATGTCACTTTCAGCCTCGAATAAAAATTTAGCTGGGTATAGAATTCTAGGATGAGAATTATTTTCCCCATGCAGCATCAAGATGTCATGCATTTCCCACAGACATCTGGGGTGACTAATGACAAATTTCATGACAGTCCAATTGAATAATTTTTGCTTTTTGTTTTTGTTTTTAGAATATTAGCTTTTTAAAGATTTTTCTCCTTATCATTGACATTCTGAAGTTTCACCACAGTATATTCAATTGGAAATTTTAAAAATTGGGGTGCTAAGGTATTTTATGCTTCTGAAATCTGAAGACTTATTTATGTTTTACTTAGTTCTGGCAAATTCTCAGGTGTTATTTCTTTAAATATTATTTCTTCACCCCTTTTTTCCCTTTGTTCTTTTTGGCATTTCCATTTGATATATATTCAACCTTCTGGATCTATTTTCAACGGCTCCTCTCTACAACCTCAGAGTTTTCTCTGTCCTACATTCTGAGAAGTCTCCTCAAATGTGTCTTCTAGTTTATAGATTCCTTCTTTACGTTTGTCTTAATTATTCATTACCCTGTTCATTGAGGTTTTTTAAAAAAAAGATTTATTTATTTATTTGAGAGAGAGATAATTGGAAGAAGGGCAGAGGAAGAGAATCTTCAAGCAGACTCCTCCCTGAGCGTGGAACCCGACTCGGGGCTCCATCCCATAACCCATGAGATCATGACCTGAGCCAAAACCGAGAGTTGGATGCCTAACGGACTGAGCCACCCGGACACCACACCCTGTTCATTGAATTTTTAATTTCAGTGACTTTGTTTTTCACTTATAGGGACTCAGTTTTGTTTTTTTCAAAGTTTGGGGTTTTTTTAATTGTATTTTTTCCCATATGGTTTCTGTGCCTCTGTTTATATCATTTATTTATTTATTTTTATGATCATGTGCAATTAGCCAGAATATAGTACATCATTAGTTTTTGCCTTTGTTTATATCTTCAATCATGTTACAGTTATTTCATGGTCCCTTTCAGAGTGTTCTTTTTTATCAGTTCTCACAGTGCCAATTCTTGCCTCTGCTGTATCTGTTGATTCATCCCGTGGCAGCATATTCTTTCATGGACCTTGTAATTTTTAGCTGTGGACTTATTTGTAATTTTTTCCCCTTCCTTGGAGATGTGATAGTGTTCCCATGGAGAGAGTGCGTGTTTTTTACTGCTGGGGCTCTAGAGGTTTCAAATATCCTGGCTTAATTTTTTATTTAACTTAATTTCACAATTAGGATTCCTGGGTCAAGCAAGGAGTATACATTTAGACCCCCCTACACACATTTATCTCAGGCCTGGAGTTCCCATTTCTCAAAGGTGTTTTTCTTCCATCCAAGTTTCTAGACATGCGACATGTCACTTTGGGATGCAAGCAAGAGCTACAGCAACCTACCTCGGAAGGTTTTTATTTTTCTAACACAATAGGAAGGTTGGAAGTAGTTGGAGAGGGGAAGAACTACTTGCAGCCATATTTTTTTCCTGTATCTTTTTCCTGTAACTTCCTGCCCTTCCATCCTTAAGGAGTATTTTTTATACTTCTGCTTGTTTCTTGGCGGCACGTTGGCCATTCCATTTCAAGCCTCATAAGCTATGGTCCAGGTAGGACAAGGGAGGGATGGCCCCCAGGTCAGGAAAAACAAACTTTCCCAGAAATCCCTTGCTCGCTGCTGCTTACGTCCTATTGGCTAGAACTGTATCACGTGGTCACCCCCAGCTGCAAAGGAGGTGGACTGCACAGCTTGTGCTTAACACCTTGCCCTTGATGTTTCTCTTCATTCATGTCACTTGGAGATTTCCTTCCCCCTCTTCTCCAACTTGGCTGCTGAAACACATTTTTATTAGTTTTAGGTCCAGAATTTGTATGCACTTGCTTAGGCTGTTGTGTTGCCTAAAGAGTCATTCATCTGGCTCCAAGCTATAGGAGTCATTCATTCATTCATTCATTCATTCATTCATTCATTCATTCCCTGAACAGATACTGAATGTCTGAAATGGGAGAACAGATTTGACTTTAGTGGGGCCGCTAACGCTGTACCCACTGTTCCCCTCTGAATCATTTTGGAAGTTCAGATAGCATAGGCTCTGCTCTATTTCTCCTGCCTCAAATATCCACACTGGGGGTCCGTCCCAGAGAAGCACTGCACTTGGTTTAGAAAGCAATTCTGAGACCCGTAGCTGGGGACACAATGCTCAAAATACACAGAAGAGGGAGGGGGCAAACTGGTTCAGCTATTTTTTAGCCTTTAATTAGTGACCCTGATTATTTGCTCCACTGTCCATGTAAGCTCTCCATACCTGCTGAGCCCTGAGTCTCCTGGGAAGAATGGCTGCCATCTCCACAGCAGCCTTGCCTGGTGTTGGTTTCAATTTGGGGTTTCCTTTGGCTTATCCATCAGTCGGAGTCCATCTGCTTTCTTGTCTTTCATGAATTTGTAAAGTTTTCTAATTGGCTGTTGGCACCTTTTCTTGTTTAAGGATTATTATGGAAGCATTAGTTTTTGTGTGTCATCATTTCAATGGGATTTTGGGAAGTAGGCTAAGTAAATGTTTGTGTGTAACTTGCAACCTTGAACCAGAAGCTCCAGATATGTGGTCATGTATCCTATTTGCTCAGTAGTAAGCTTGGCACTGGGAAAGACAAGGGAATACAGTGTAGTATCTAATTTTTAGTACCAATAGCGTGCTGCAGCCAGCTTGTACCAACTTGCAAGACCAATTGTTAAAATTTTAACAATTTTCCGGATTGGTTGGTTTTGTATTGATATCTGGAAATTGATCGCGGTAGGAATATTTATACCTCTGAAGTCAGCAAACACTATGAATGAACACTATGAACCAGCTCCCTCTCCTCCTCGAGAGCTGGTTGTTAAACTTTTATCAGCACACCACTAGTCTTGGGCAGCTTGAGATAAGACATATACTGAGGAAAAAGTAAGTCTAACTAAGATAGCCATCGAGTGTAAAACAGAGTAGTATAGACACTTCACCTGCTAAGGAATTCAGATAGCACGAATCATGGGTAGCTGACTATCATGGCTGAAAAGCTTGGCAACGTAGCCGTGCTACAAATGGAGCGTTGTTGCTCTTGGCAAGGTCAAAGGGTGGGCCCTGAAGCTAGAGTTTGCATTCTAGCTCTTTCATGGGCAGCTGTATGACCCGGGAGAGTTACTACACTCTACAGTAGGCATAACGACGGTCAACATTTATTGAACCCTTATTAGGGGTAGGCGCTGTGCTAGGGGGCTTCCCACAGGTGGACTTAATCCTTACTTTGATTATCTTCAAAACGTTGCCTACCTCAAAGGGCTATTCTGAGAATTCAGTGAGCTAACTCATGTAAAGAGGGTGGCATCGTAAAATCTCCAGAGAATTAGTTTTTTATTAGCAAATTTCTCATAGAAGGTAAGCAATTTCTGCATGTAGATTTTTTTTCCTACAGGATCTTGAAAGATGGGTGAGATTTGATTCTGTGAAGAGACTAGCAGAGGGCATTTCAGCCAAAGGAGAGGCAGGTACCAGAGCATAGAGGAAAGGCAAGTAGGAGTCTGGAAGCTGGTTCTGACAGGGCCTAAGAGAAGTGGAGGCTGTGCATTGAGGAGGAGTTGAAACCCTTGAATGAGTCAGAGATAGACTGTGGCAAGTGTTGTGTTCTAAGCAGAGAACATGTGATGGGAAGTAGGGAGCCATTGTAAGTTCTCGAACGGGCAGAGAAATGGTTAGGATTTTAGGACTAGGATTCTTTCAGGCAAGTGGTTATGCAAAATAAATTGGAGAGGGGCAAGGAGCTGAGAGGTGAGGTGGCAGAAGTGGGCGAATAACAAAAGGCCAGTTCTGACACAGTTCAAAAGAAGGATTCATGTGATAAAGAATTTTGTAAAAAGAGAAAAAGCAGATAATTTTATAAGTGAATAAGCTAGAAATACATAGTCAAAATATTTGTAAGAGAGGTCTGAACGAGAAATCAAGAAAAATAAGGGAGAATGTTTCTTCATCCCCATCTTCCCATTACTCCTGCCAAACCCACTCTAATTTTAAAGTAAACACACACACACACACACACACACACACACACACACATATGTATAATCGGTAGAAAGTTGTGTGTGTGTATGTGTGTGTGTGTGTTGCATTGCGTGTGGTGTTTGGTACTTTCTCTTAATTAGATTAAATTAATGTGAATACACTTCTTGAGAATCTGTTTAGTTTTAAAACTGAATATCGTGGCATCTGTAGTTAATTCTGTTTTCCTAAATACCCACAACGTGATGCTAAATAATGGTTTTATTATGGTTTGGAGCTGTAATTTTTTGCTTAACCTCTGCGGAGGGTGAAGAAAGTGGGCAGGACACACTACTGTGTACGGCCAGGGAGCTCGTTAGTGAACGTTAGTGAGCTCCTGGCAGCGGGACCTGTATGTGAGAGACGGACCCTCTTGTGCGGATGTAATGCACGGAACACCCAGACCTCGCCTCACTCTTGTCTTCGTGCTACAGGCAGCAGGGACCCGGAGAACTGTGTGTGGCAGCACACCAGCCAGACTTCTGCCACATCCATTCTGGTAACAAACAGCTTGGCAAAGGCCTCTGGTGACCTTCGTGTGGCTAATCCCAATGGAGATTTCTTGGTCCTTGTCTTTCTTGAGTTCTGAGGAGACTTGACACTTAATCACTTCACTCTGTTTGAAAAAGTCTTTTCTTATGGCTTTGGAGACATCATATTCTCCTGATTCTCCTTCCTCCTCTCTGGCTAATCCTTCTTAATAAGATTAAGTCTGTCCCCAGATGTTACATTTGGGAGCTTCTAAACATTTAATCGTAAAATCAATCAACTTCTCTCTCTCCCTGTCTCTCTCTGTCTCTCTCTCTATATATATTTTTTTAACTTTTTACTCTGTACCTAGCAAACTCATTGCTGCCCATGATTACTACCATTTATATGCCAGTGATTCCTAAGTTTGCATCTCTAACCTGACCTTTGGGTTCCAGACCTGTAGCCAGCTGCCCACTGAACATCACTTAGCTGCCTCAAAGGTGCTTCAGGTTAGGTATGCTCTAAACCAAACTCACGATCTTTCCCTTAAGTATTGTCCTCCTCTACTTTTTTTTTTTGAAGATTTTATTTATTTATTTGACAGAGAGAGACAGCCAGCGAGAGACGGAACACAGGCAGGGGGAGTGGGAGAGGAAGAAGCAGTCTCCTAGCAGAGGAGCCCGATGTGGGGTTCGATCCCAGAATGCTGGGATCACGCCCTGAGCCGAAGGCAGATGCTTAATGACTGTGCCACCCAGGCGCCCCCGTCCTCCTCTACTTTTACCTATTTCTTCACAAGCCCATCAGCGTTCATTTGAAATATAGTTAGAAACTTAGGCATCACCCCTGATACATCTACTTCTCCATCCCCCTCTTCTACCAAGGATCCAAATCTATCACTAAGCTCTGAAAATTTTATCTCCTAAATAGCTTTTGGTTATACCTACATCTTTGTGTCTCTGTGTTCACCATTGTCCAGTTGATGTCCTTTACTTGGGTTAATGTAATAATGGCTTAACTGGTTTTCCAGAATCTACTTCGATTTCTTTTCAGTCTACTTTCTGAATAGTAGTTACTCATCTTTTCAAAACACAAATTTGGTCATGTTCCCTCAGGCCCCATAAAATCCTTTGTATCTGTCAGAATAAGTTAGGCAATACTGTCGTAACAAACAAGCCCAGAAATCTCGTTAGCTTTCAACAACGGCAGTTTATTGCTCATTCACAGCATGTCCGTGGCTTTGCTCCATGGAAATTTCACTTTGGAATTCAAGCTGATGGAGCAGCCTCTGTTTGGGACATTGCTGGGCATGGTAGCAATGACATGACCAAAGAGAAATTGTGATCCACATGCTGGTTCTTAAAGCTTCTGCCCAGAAGGGACACACACCAGGGCTGCCCCCATTTCACTGGCTGAAGCAGGTCACAAAATCTTCTCGGAGTTCAGTAGTGTGGGACGCATGGTCTTCCCACAGGGAGGAACACTGGAGGAAGTAAAGCCAGAATATTTGGTGACCAGGAATTTACCACAATTCTCCACACCCTTCAGGGACTTCCTATTGTTTTGAGGATGAAATCCAGAACCTTTACCAGGCCTACAAGGCTCCTGGTAATGTTCTCTGTCCTGAACTCCCCAGCTTTACCTGTCACCTCTCTATCCCTCATTGCCTATACTCTACCACACTGTTCTTTCCTTCTTTGACCACGTACCCTCTCTTTCAGGATCCCTGAACATGCCGATCCCTCTATCTATTCTTTTATCTGTCCTCCTCTCCACCCTTTGTTCCACTATTTCTTCTCGTCTTGGTTCAGCCACCACTTTCTCAGAGAAGCCTTCCCTGGATCCCCAGACTACGTCAGGTTCTATTGTCACATGCTTGCGTGGAATGACATTCTTTCCCTTCAGAGAACTTATCGGAGCTTTTAATTATCAATCCATTAGTGTGACTAGGTGATGAATGCCTGTCTTCTCTGCCTTGACTCTGGGTTCCATGAGAACAAGAACCATGTCTGGTTTTGCTCATCATTATATAGACAGGAGACAGCACAATGCTTTAAACTTAGTAGATCTTCAGTAAAAGTTGCCTGAATGCATGAAGAAGGAGGAAATTGAAATGCCTAGAAGAACCATAGGAAGAATTGAGTATACTCGATTTGGAGAAGAGAATACTCATGTGGAACAACTGAAAAGCTAGACACATATGGAGGGCTTCCGAGGAAAAGTGGAGTAGAATTTTTTTAAAAAGATTTTTGTTATTTATTTGAGAGAGAGAGAGAGAGAGGGAGCATGGGCTGGGGGAGGGGCAGAGGGACAAGCAGACTCCCCACTGAGCATGGAGCGCATTGTGGGGCTTGATCCCAAGACCCTGAGATTGTGACCTGATCCAAAGTCAGACACTTAACTGACTGAGCTGCCCAGGCACCCCATGTAGATTTATTTTTATTCCTTCAGAAGGCATATCTAGAACCAAAGTTTAAAAGTTATAGGTAATGAATCCAATTTCAGTTCACTGTAAGAATGAGCTTTCTGATAACGTGAACATGAATACTAGCAACGTTATGTTCATTGAATTTGTTCAAACAAAGACTGGATGACCAAGTGTAGAAAACATCAATAGACATTCTAAGTAGCAGCTGTAGCGGAAGAGAGGGCTATCTTTGAACCCTTCAAACTCCAATAGTCCTATTTAATATTTTATTAAAAAGCACAGAGATATGGGATGCCTGGGTGGCTCAGTTGGTTAAACATCTGCCTTAGGCTCAGTTCCTGATCTCAGGGTGCTGAGATCAAGCCCCACATCCGGCTCCCTGCTTGCAGGGAGACTGCTTCTCCCTCTCTTCTCTGCTCGTGCTTGCCCTTTCTCTTTCTTTTTCTCTTTCTCTTTCTGTCTCAAATAAATAAAATCTTTCTTAAAAATGTTTAAAAAAACAGAGATAGTAAACAAGGAAGCGAGAAAACACAGAGTATCAATTATGAGGTGATACCATTGTGTCTCTAGACTGGCACAGCCAATAGCCATACTACGGTTCCTATCTTGGCTTAAGATTTTTAAGACTTGTCACCAAGGATCTTTAGGTAGATGATCCCCAATCTATGCCTTTATCTGTAATTTCTTAAATATGTTAATTTATATGTGTCTCTTTTAGAGGACCAAGGGAGTACGCAAAGTAGTTATTGAACTTAAATAGCCTTAGAAAACTAAAAACTCCAACATATATGTATCATATATAGTACACTTGATAAAAACAAAAATGAAAACCTCCCCTCTAGGGGCTCCTGGGTGGCTCAGTCCGTTACGGGTCCCACTCGGTTTTGGCTCAGGTCATGATCTCAGGGTCCTGGGATTGAGCCCGAGTGGGCTCCACCCTGAGCCTGGAGTCGGCTTTGTGTTCTCCCTCTCCCTCTGCCTCTCGCCCTGCTCACTCTCTCTCTCAAATAAATAAATCTTAAAGAAAAAAAAACCCCAAAAACAAAACAAACAAAAACCTCCCCACTTCTGCACTTGTATCAAAGTAACAGATGCAAGGCTTATTTCACCTGGTAAAAAATAATAGCATGGGTGAAATTATAATATAACGTTATAATACATTCAATAGTTGTAAATCAACTTAATAAATATAAGACAACATTTTTCAAGCCATTAGTTCAGAAAGAGGGTCACACATTAGAATAGTTAAAGAAGTTTTCTTGAAGGAGGAGCACAATTGAGTTCCTAAAAAATGAGATAGATTGTTATAGATGGATGGACAGGAAAAAAATACAGGGAATATGACCACCTCATATTCTAGATCTTCTGAGACAGTTTTGATTTCAAATATGATGAAAGTCCAGGAAGTATGGTCATAAATGCTAAGGCAGATGCCCTGATTTTGAGATTGTAATATGGTCGGTGTGGATAGACACAAGCGCGTGGAAAGAAAATAGGAGTTGGCGAAGCGAGTCCTGTGATCCGTGCTTAAACAGAGCACACAACGGGGTAGGTGGAGCAGCACGTATGCGTCCTCTCGCATCATCCAATCACCGGCTGCCTCCAGTTCTAATGCCCGCCCCCTATAGTAAACCAATGTGACGTCCTGATGTGCCAGAGGGAGGAACATTTGCAACTGCTGGAAATGTGATAGAGTAAGAAACATGCAATCTAGTCCGTGCAATCGGCCGTCTAGATTGTGAAACAATAGTCATGGTTCTATTTGTTCTGTGACGGGGTAAAAATTGCAAATCCTTCATAAGATGGAAACTCAAGAGAGATCCTGAGCACACGTTTCCTACAGAAAGTTACCAGGTCATGTTTTGCAACCCTGCTCCCCCCCCCCCCCCCCAGCCCCAGTCCCAGTCCCATTCTTTAGCCAGTGTTTGCCCTTGGGGCACAGGGTGGAGCATTTTGGTGAGATTTTGCACAAACACTGTAGGCTTCTTGTTTTTCTTTGCTATTATAATGGAGAGGCAGTAGAATTAAGGTAGAAAAAAGGGAGGATGGAACTCTCCGAGTGGATAGAACTAAAAGCAAATAGGATTTTGTATCTTTTGTTTGTTTGTTTGCCAGGCTACTAATAAAACGCTTATGAACAAAGAAAAAAGTGCTCAAAGAATACATAAAATGTAAATAACATTAGTTCATTCAGAGGAAGAATCTCCCTAAGCGAAGAGCACTTCATCGTTTATTAACTTTTCTTGGGTCTTGGGTCCAAGTTTCATTGCAATAGTTAAAAATTGCTGTACTTTTTATACAATGTGAGTGTTTATAGGCAGCTGTATGAAAATTTGAATAGTCAGGCAAGATTCATTGTTTTAATGTTGTTTTTCTTTTGTTGATTCTTACTTAAGTCTCTTCGTTTCATGATTTTTACTTAATAGGAGTCTTGTTTTAATTAAGAAAATCCAGTGTCTGGTGAAATCAAAAGACCAAAGAGATGGGACTGTCGTTTTGACAGAGGAATACTGCTTCCCATTATCCCCATTACGCTAGGAAATGCCATGCACTTAACTGTAGTCATAAATAAAGTTCCCTACTTGGTTGTGTCTCATTTCACTTAAGGCCTTCTTTTTAGAATTTCCTAGGTTCCTATATTCCTCCTAAGTCTGTAATATTATCAATACATCCACACCAAATCAAAATAAAGATCTGTACAAGATAAAAGGAGCTTCGTTTCTTGTCTTCTTTTCTCACTGCTGTTCCTTTCAGTTGACTCAGCGGTCAGCTGTGGCTGGGAGCAGCTCTGAACACATGGTCAGATAATTCATTAGCCTTTAGACAGGGTCTCAATCTCAGCCATTAGCACATTCATTCAAACACGTGTCTGAAAAACATTAAAAAACCATCTTGTGGCATTGGTCTGTGTTCATAAAAAGCTCAACCTGTAGGGAACTAATAAACATAGCTAATCTCTTAAAGATAAACATGCTTATTAAGTGTATCTAGTTTTGGTTTTGATTTAGTGTCCTCCAAAATTGTCTTCGAATTGGTGAGAAAGTCAGATTCTCCAAATGGAAGGGAAATGAGACGCAGTTGAGTGTAGGTGAATGATTTTACATGCGGGCTTTGGATGAATTGTAGAAGTCACTGATTCTTCTTCCCGGTACCTCTCCAATTTGACCACGGAGTAAAATGATATTAAGAAGATGTTACAAAGTGGCGCCTGGGTGGCTCAGTCTGTTAAGTGTCTGCCTCCAGCTCAGTTCAGGATCTCAGGGTCCTGGGATCGAGCCCCTCTCCCCCACCAGCCTGGCTCAGCAGGGAGTCTGCTTCTCCCTCTCCCTCTGCTCCATCCCCCTAACTGTGTGTGCACTCTCTCTCTTTCGCTCACTCGCTCTCAAATAAATTTTTAATCTTAAAAAAAAAGATGTTATAGCAATGTTGTTAGTGAAAATGGTGAACAAAGTAAATCTAACAATGAAGACAATATGTTAATGTAAATTCACTAGCCAAGTTTGGCCTAAACAAAGAATGTTTGTTATTTCCTTTTCACTGCATGAAAGACAGCAATCTGCGCAATACATATTGATGGATTATTAACTTCCTTCACAACTTTTTTTTAATTAAAGATTTTATTTATTTATTTTAGAGAGTGGGAGAGCCAGCAGGGGGAGGACGAGAGGGAGAGGCTCTCAAGCAGACGCTACGCGGAGCAGAGTCTGACGGGGCTCGATCTCATGATGCTGAGATGATGACCTGAGCCAAAATCAAGAGTCAGTCACTCAACTGCCTGAGCCACCCATGAGCTCCTTCACAACTTTTTCTTAAGCTTGGTTCATCGAGTTACTAATTCAAAGACATTTATTGAGTGCCTGCGGTATGCCGGCGAGTATGTACTGAGTTAGTCTTCTCATTTTATAACGCCTCCTCATCCTCCTTTTCCCTCTTTCTCTAAAACCTCTGATGTTTTCCTACTCGGATCTGACTTGAATTTTTCCTTTAGTTTTTCGTCATCGTATGGCTGTGAAATTGTCCCAGAAAATCCCCGCCCCCGCTTTTCCCTTTTGTAAAGGAACATCCTTCAACTGGAGAACGGGAAAATATGCACCAATTTAAAATGTGAAAATAATTATGGAAATATATAACCACGTTGTTTCTTTAGTTGTTATGAAATAATGCACTTGGTTGTTGACTTCTTTCGTCTGCGTCCTTGCTTTTTGGGAATTTCTGTTCACTTTGAGAACCATCTTTCTTGCATTCCTTACTGGAAGGACTAACAAAGACAAAACAGCTTAGCTAAGAGCAAAATAATTTCAGCAACTATGAAAATCTGCAGGAGAGCGTGGCCAACAGAAAGCCTTCATGCTCTGTGTTTACCTTGGTACTGATCTCAATGGCACGCTGTTAACTCAACATAAAGCTGTGCTTTTTAAAACAATTCAAGTTCAAGGGCATCCAATCATGTTCCAACCCTATAAAGTACTCACAATCACAATCTAAACTGGCATATATGTTAAAGCTCACCCTGGGCAGCTTAAGATGTACACGATTGGCCTGGGACTTGCTCATCATAGCGCCGGGAAGCACAACCTCATGATCAGAGCGGTTCACATCTCACAACTCTAGGAATCGATGTACACGGATACGCCGTTATATTATTATTAAATCCAATTGCTTTGCAATTAACCCGATATGACACCTACACAAATGATTCAAATAAAGAGCCTCATGTCTCACAGGAGACAATCAATAAAGTGAAATCACAGCTCCTGACAATGCCAGCAATTTGGCTTGTGACTATAGTCGTACATTTTCCTCAGGTCGAGGCTGCCGTTCCCCCTACTGAACCACAGCTACCATAACTTCCAACAATTGGCAATGCCTATGCCTCACGAAAGCATAACATTCAAACATGTTTGGCCATTCCTAGGCCATCTGAGCCGAGTCATGAAAAGTTATCATCAATCTGGGATGTACTAACTCATAAATTTTCCTTCTTTGCTCCCCAGATGGAATTAGGACTTCTTTCCCCAGGAAAGTCTCCCTAATGACAAAAAAGAAAATAGTTGTATTTGTTCTTAGACAAAAACTCATTCTTATTCTTCCCCTTGCACAAATAAATGTTTTACAATTAGATGTCTGAAAGCAAAACCAAATTATAACAGCACCTCTCTGTTATTATTACTGCTGTTACTATTATTCTGTATCTTCATTATCTCCATTTTAATTAAGTAAAAGCACTTCACAGTTATAAACCCGATCAAAACCAACCTTTTGTAAAAATATCACAACCCTCTTATTATATCACCCTCTTTAGGCAGATGTGGCCAGCGTGTTTGTCAGCCAGACGACTCGGTGTAGAGAATCAATGTCTTGAGAGCAGGGACGGCGAGCTCCCTCTGGAGAGCTAACGGAGCTGTGTGTAGACATTCGGTAGGTGTTTATTGACAAACTACTCGAGTACGGCCTTGTTAAGGCCTCATAATACTTTTATTTTAAGTGGACTGAACTTGACCTTCTGGAGCATTCAGGACAGACACTGATGAAAAGTGTATCTTTTCCGTGTCTCTCCTCTATCTACTCCTTTCCAAAGACCAGTCAAATCAGGGTATGTTTCCATGAGGCCATTTTTATCTGCCGAAATGGAGGGACCAGAACATCGCATATGCAGAATGTCTCTCTTTCCTAACACACGACGTGAATGATTGAAAACAATGACTTATTTAATACTCTAAGCAGAGTCTGTTCTCCATGAATCACACTGTATACATAACGGTGATGAAAATGTTCAGTTTGAAATTTCTCCCTGGCCAGGGAGGAAACCATGGGGGTGAATCATACTTTCAGTGATGACTGTCCTAAGGAAGCTAAATTGAGAAGCCACAGGTTAAAAAAGGAGTGAGGAGTGAATCCTTAGCAGGAGCGCCATGGTCATACACTCCCAGAAGGCACCAGACGCCCCCTCCTGCTGCTTACACCCGGGGAAAGCCTGCAAAGAGCTCCCTGACGTTCACTCGCAGGAGAGAGGCTCTGAGAGCAGAGGAATCCGAACACAACATGTGAAGTTACCCATGGCTGGGGAAAAGAAACAAGACTTCTCGTTTGAGGGAAAGGAGATAAATGGCTGCCTGAAAAGAGGAGCACAATGGCCCACACTCACTCATGTGAAAGAAATTCATTTAAGAGCAATTGGATTAGAGATGGAGATTTCCATGGATGGCAGTAAAGACGAGGAGCGTGTAAGAGACAGTCAAGATGGTCATCAGTCATTGGCTACAAAACTGTAAACAGCAGTGAGGACTTCGGACACAACGTTAAGTGGAAAAAGGGGCCACTACATTATAATTAAACGATGATTGCAATTATGTAAAAATATGTGTGCTATGGACAAAGACTGAACAGGGATACAGAGAAATTAACATAGTTATTGTGTTATTATTAATGTAGTGATGTTATTTGTTTTGCATTGTTTAAATCGTGTGGGTGTGAAAGTGAGGGCCGGCGGGGAAAGCCTATGTGGAGTCAGTCTGATAGTCAGCTGGCTGGACTGGAATCAGGGAGTTTTACCCACCACACTAGCTGTGAACTTAATCTCTCCAAGCCTCGGTGTCCTTATAGAGAGAGTGGGAGTAACAACACTTGTCCTGCACAAACAGCAGAGTGAAAACACTTTGTAAGTTGAAAGCATCATAGAAGACTGTGTGAGGAATTAAGATCAGAGGACTATATAGACCAGAGATTTAAAAAGTCCCAAACTCCGGGTACCTGGGAGCATGCGACTCTTGGTCTCAGGATTCTGAGTTCAAGCCCTATTGGACTTGGAGCCTACTTAAAAAAAAAAAAAAAAAAAAAGCCCAGAATTCAGAAAGTTATTCTGACTCTCTTTTCGAGGCAGTCCCTTGGGGGGCTGGACGGCACATGTCGTCTCATCTAACAGTACAACGTACACATTACCAATACTTACTGTCTTACTAACCAAGTTTCCTAATGCCATTTTAGTATGATTCGTTTATTCTTCCGTTTGAAAGGATTTGAAATGCTTGCTTTATCATATACCTGAGTTTATTTCTGAACTCTTATCATCATACTGCTTGCCGTCCTGTTTTAATTTCTACAGCTTTACAGTATTTTCTATCTGGCAGTGCAACTTTTTTAATAGGTTGGTTTGTTCAAATAGGATCCCAGCTAGAGTGGGAGCTCTTAAGGAGACCTGAGCTCAGGCCCAAGGAAGAAAGGAACCAGACTAAGGGTACACAGCAATGTGGCAAAGCCTTAGGAATCAGAGAAAGCTTAATTCACATCTTGATTTATTACTTGCCATCTGGGTGACCCAATGTACATTACTTCATCTCTCTAACCTCTTACCTCATCCGTAAATTGAGGATAATACCTACCTCAAAGTGCTGTGGTGTGGATTAAGTTACAAAATGAACATGGATTTCCCTTGCACGGTGCCTGGCTCATGGCTGTTGCCCTCCTTCCCTGCTTTCCTGTGCCCTCCTCGTGGTGAGGACGTGGCTTCCCTTTCTTAGGTTTTCACAAATCTGCAAAAGAAGGCAAGAAGAGCTAAGAATTGTCACCAAGTTCTCCACAGCGTTCTGAAGTCTGGTTTCATGGGAATGGCATTTAAATTGTACATATGTATTCGCCTCTCCCTGAATATGGCAAAGCAGGAAGTGCTGTGCGTGCCATATAATTCATAAACGCACCGTCACTCTGCAGCCAGGAACTGTGGGATATCACACAGATGGGAATGCCAGGCAGCATGTTCCTGTCAGACCTGGAGGGAACAGAGCTCAGGAGAAGGGGAAATTACCGAGGGTGAAGGAGCAGGGCAGGGAACAGGTGAGAAATAATGGGGCCTCTCTTCTCTCTTCTGCTCTGACAAGTTTGGATTTTAAGTGATGTGGGGGCAGAGTTCACATCTATTACCTACCTTTTTATAGTTTCTTAAAGATTATTGAATAATATTAGCAATATTTGGTGATTAGAGTGAAGAAATGTCACGTAGGGCCTCAGAGAAACCCTCGGTCTCTGAGAGTGGTCAGAATGACTTTTGCCGGAAGCCTCTGTCTTCTCTCTCTGGGAAGCAGTGGATGGAGTCTGATCATAATTAATTTTAATAGAGACCTATCATGGTGTGATAGAATCTTGGCCATTCAAATGAAGTAGAACGAGCTAGCCAGCCTGGATAAAAATGTTCTCACCAGTCCTTCCTCACCACTGGCTTTAGAACAAATCAAGTCCAGTTAAAAAAATATTTGTTTCTTGAGTGATTTGGGGCCTAGCACTATAAAAAGGTATATGACGCTCGCTGTCTCAGTTGGACAGACAAGAAATATGATAAAATAATAATAGGTACCATCTGTTGATTCCCTGACTTGTTCTGTGCCCCGAGTTACACACTCCATGTACGTGATCTCTAATCCATGAATTCTTTCAACACAGGTTTCTTGAGTGCCTATGACGTGCCAGGGATTCTAGGTGCTGGGAACACCACAGGCTACAAGGAAGAGGAAGTCCCTGCCTTTGGAGAACTACATTCTGGTGATTATAAGCAAGTGAATATGCAATATTATTTCGGGTAATGGTAAATGCTATGGAGAACAGCAGCTCAGGGTAAAAGGACAGGGCAGGATTCTGGAGTGTGTAGGGAACATTTTATTTATTTATTTTTTAAGTAATCTCTAAACCAAACGTGGGCCTCGAACTTTCAACCCCAAGATCAAGAGTCACATACTCTACCAACTGAGTCAGCCAGACGCCCCTGCAGGGGACATTATAGGACGGGTCTCTCTAGAGGGATGGAGTGAGGCGTGTGTAGCTGGGGGGAGGAGCGTCCCAGGCAGGGTGACTACAAGTGTGAGGCGAGTGTGATACATTCAAGGCCCTGTGTGGCTGGGACGGGTGACAGAGGAGGAGAGGCCAGAAGAAGTGGGGGAGACAGGTAAATGACTAAGCCAAGTAGGGCCTGGAGGGAAGTGAAAAGCTTTTTGGGTTTTACTCTGAGGACAATGGGAAGCTCTCAGGAAACTGTGAGCAGGAGGGAGTTACCTGGACACTAACTCTGAGATACAGATCGGCACACAGGAGGCGGTCTCTCCTGGCTCTAAGAATGTGCGAGAAGCCAGACTGGTAGAGGCCGAGCATGTGTTGACTTACAAAGATCTCACCTGACCTCCTGGAGGTCCTAAGGTTGGGATGAGACTTTTGAGTTTTCCCAAATTGAGGCAAAGGGATGGACCTTGTAAGCTGGTCTCGACCAGCTGATTGTCTCCTGAGAGGGGCTGCAAACCTGGCCGAGGCAACCCCCTTGGGGGCCAATGCCCGAGAGGTTGGCTACCAGCAGCCAACACCCCAGCAGTTGGAGCAATGACACCTCACTCCTGAAGAGGGTATCTGGGTGGCACAGCCTGGCATCCACACAGATTCCTTTATGTTTTAATTCTCTCAACACGCCTCCAGGTTAAGCATTCTTATGTCCTTTCTGAGACTCAGAGAGCAACCAGTTCAAGGCCATGTACCTAGCAGATGTTGGATTTGAACTTAGGTCTCTCTGAGTCCAAAGACGATGTACTTAAAAATTTTTTTTTTTGGTAAAATACACATACCATAAAATTTATCATTTTAACTATGTTTTCAAGTTTTATTTATTTAAATAATCTCTACACCCAACATGGGGCTCGAACTTACGATCCCGAGATCAAGGGTCACATGCTCTTCTGACTGAGCCAGCCAGGTGCACCTCATTTTACCTATATTTTAAAAGATTTTATTTATTTATCAGAGAGAGAGAGAGAGAGAGCACGCACAAGCAGGGGGAGCAGCAGGCTGAGGGAATAGCAGGCTCCCCACCAAGCAAGGAGCCCCATTCAGGACTCGATCCTAGGACCCTGGGATCATGACCTGAGCCAAAGGCAGATGCTTACTGACTGAGCCACCCAGGCGCCCCACATTTTACTTCTTTTTAAGTGTACGGTTCAACCACATTAAATACATCCACATTGTTGTGCAGCTACCGCCACCATTCATCCCTAGAACAGTTTTCATTCTGTAAAACTGAAACTCTGTACCCATTAAACAATCACATTACAGTAATATTAATATTAAACATACTATTAAATAATAACTTCCCATTCCCCTCTCCCTCCAGTCCCTGTAAACCATCCTTCTGCTTTGTGTCTCTATGAATTTGACAGCTCTAGGTACTTTATATAAGTGGAATCATACAGTATTGTCTTTTCATGCCTGACTTATTTCACTTAGCATAATATCTTCAAGGTTCATCCACATTGTAGCAGGTGTCAGAGTTTCCTTCTTTTTAAAGGCTGTATAATATTCCATTTTGTGTATATACCATGTTTTTTATTTTTTTAAGATTTATTTTTTATTTTAGAGACAGAGAGTACATGGGGAGGAGGGGCACAGGGGGAGCAAGACAGACAAGCAGACTTCACCCCGAGCAGCCCGACAAGGGGCTTGATCTCACGACCCTGAGATCAGGAGCTGAGCTGAAATCAAGAGTAGGACCCTTAACCAACTGAGCCACCGAGGCGTTCCAATGTGCCGTGTTTTGTTTACTCTTCTGTTGTTGGGCATATGGATTGCTTCCCCTTTTGGCTACTGTGAATGATGACATGAACATGGGTGCATAAATATCTGTTTGAATCCCTGCTTTCAGTTCTTTTGGGTGTATCCGCAGAAGTGGAATTGTTGGGTCATACAGTACTTCTATTTTTAATTTTTTGAGGAACTGCCATACCATTTTCTACAGCCACTGCCCCACTTTATATTCCCACCAGCACTGCACCGAGGTTCCTCACCAGCACTTTCTTTCCTCCTCCTCCCCTTCCTCCTCCTCTTCTCCTCCTTTTTCTCGTAATAGCCATCCCATGGGTGTGATGTGGTATCTCATTGTGGTTTAAGACCTTGCACTTTTTATGCCACCATGCTGTCCCTCAGAAAGGAATCAAAGATGGCCAGCATGCATCCAGTCCCACCATTCCATTTGTGGGTGGAAATGATGACACTAGGTCAAGATCTAAATTCAGTTAATCTCCTTGGATTGACAATGAGCTATAGAAGACCATATTCTGTATATTCCCTAAGACACTCAGACACCGGAAGGACAATACAAAATTTGTCACTGTATACCAAATTGATCTTTAAAGGGTTTGCTCAAGGACCCTAAAATAGTTTAGAAAACTATGCTCTTCTTTGCACATTCAAAAATTGATGTTCGTAATTTTAATATAATTTTTTTTAAAATTTTTTTTTAAGATTTTATTTATTTATTTGACAGAGAGAGAGAGGGAACACAAGCAGGCGGAGTGGGAGAGAAAGAAGCAGGCTCCCAGCAGAAGAGCCTGACGTGGGGCTCAATCCCGGAACTCCAGGATCACGCCCTGAGCCGAAGGCAGACGCTTAACGACTGAGCCACCCAGGCGCCCCCATAATTTTAATATAAATTTAAACAGTTGCAAAGAATGATTTCCAGTATATTATAAATGTTGACATTTTTAAATGAAGCAGTTATATCACTATTTTAAATATATCCAACTGGAATCCAGGATCTTACAACAGCTTGTTACTCGCCATCATCCTTTTGAGAAATACACAGATGGGGGCCTGGCTGGCTCAGTTGGAGGAACGTGAGACTGTTGATCTCAGGGTTGTGAGTTTGAGTACCACGTTTGGTGTAGGGATTATTTAAAAATAAAATCTTAAAAAAAAAAAAAGAAATACACAAACAAGCTCATCTTTAGGAAGCAAAAATTGCATATTGCTCTTTTTCTCGGTGAAATTCTATTTACATTTTATTTCCCCTTCAGAATTTTATGCTAATGTAATATATTTATGATTGAACATCTTTTACTGAGGATTCCTCGTATTTTTATCTATCAAACATATGTATAAAAATTAAAATTTATACACTTTAAAATTCAAATTCCTGTGACCATAGGCTCTAAGTCTTTTCTGGATTGAGTTATCATTACAATTACTACTATTACACAATTGATCAAAACAACCTAAATGAATCGAAAATTTTGATAAATACTAACATTGAAAGTAAAGTTTTATTGGAAGTTTGCATTTCTTAATAAGATAGATGATGCTGTCCTTTTTTCAAACATTGTATGTATTATGGATAAATATTACTTTATTGCTAGAATGACAGTGGTTAGCATCCCTTCTATGTCTAGTTTTCATTTTTTAGAGATGGAAAATCCTTGTTCTTATAAATAAGGAGATGGGAATGGGAAGAATTTTGTTATAAAAATGTCCTTAAATTTTTGGAATGTCTTCTGACTTATTATCCCAAATCACATAGTAATCCATTATCAAATGCTGGTTTTAATGATCTGTCAGCTGACAATGTCACTATCTTCTCCTTCCATTTTGTTGAAAGCAAGATATTGGAAACCACCTGACTTGCAAAGGATTTGTTATGCCAGGTCTGTTATGGGTTGAGCTGTGTCCCTCCCAAATTTATATGTTGAAGTCCTAACCCCTAATACCTCCAAAAGTGATCTTATTTGAAAATGATGTTGCAGATATAATTAGTTAAGATGAGATCATGCGGGTGGGCCCTAATCCACTATGACTGGTGTCTTTATATAAAGGGAGAATTTGGACAGCGAGACAGACATGCACAGAGAGAAGAGGATGTGAAGGCACAGGGAGGAGATGGCCATGTCCAAGCCAAGGAGCTAGAACAGAGCCTTTCCTCTCGGCCCTGAGAAGGAACCAACCCCGTCTACACTTTGATCTTGGAGTTCGAGTCTCCAGAACTGCGAGGCCATAGATTTCTTTTTAGAAGCCATTTGTTCATGGTACTTTGTTCCTGCAGTCCTAAAAACAAGTACACGGTCCTTATAGCCATTCACCTTCCTAACACCTACACCAATATTTTCAATTTTTCCTGTACTTGGTGCCCAGGAGGGTTTTTTAAACCCCCAACGATGCACTCCAGTAGGATTGGGAATAAGAGAGAGGGTTACCTTTCTGGTACCTGGGTGGCTCAGTTGGTTGAATGTCCAACTCTTGATTTTGGCACAGGTCATGATCTCAGGGTCATGAGATGGGGCCTGGTGAGGAGTCTGCTTGAGATTCTCTCTCTCTCTCCATCTGCCCCTCCCCTCACTTGCATGTGTTCTCTCTCTCAAGTAAAATAAATAAATAAATAAATAAACAAACAAACAAATAAATAAATAAATAAAATCTTAAAAAAAGAGAGAGAAAAGGACATTTTTCTTTTGTAAACTGAGGGAAGAGCCATTGTGAAAGGAGGGCAGGCATGTTTGATAAAAGGCAGATATTGAATTTGAAGGTCTACATGTTGCCTTCCTTCCAAATATCCTTGACAACATGCCTCTTTGGAAAGCCTTAGTCACCCCTAGAGGAATAGGTGTATCTGCTTTGAAGATGACTGTCCTGAAGGGTAGAAAACCTACTGAAATTCAGGGATGTGGACAAACTTCCATCAGCTGGAGTGTTGTGACATCTTCATGGAGGATATGACATCCATTGGCCTTGCGTGTAGAGTTTTGATCTGTGGCAAGGGGAAGGAAAGGCCTTCCGGCCAGGGTGAAAGCAACGTGGAAATGGACATCTGACTAAGAGGTGGTAGAACAGGACCAGCCGGCCCACAGAGGACCCGCATCAGGGGCCTAGGAGCTTGTCCGTAGGCACCAGAGATTCTCCCGTGAGCATGTGTCAGGAAAGCGATGCTTAGGAAGATCAGCCAGGCATCGGTTTGGAAGCTGGGAGGGCAGGTGCAGAGGTAGGAGGTAGGAAACAATCCAGGAATGTGGTCATTACTGCGTGGCTCCGGGTGATGGCGTTGGAAATGGAGAGGCGGCTTCTTGTTGGCTGGGATGGAAATAGAAATTGCCTGTTTATGTTATGGTTAACTCACAGGAAGACTGCTCAACGATCTCCGTTTCAGATGGGCTGCCAAGTGCCAGAACTCACTTTCTGTCTTTCTTCGACTTCTGCCTCCACCTCCTGTGTTGGCGGAATGCTTAGTCTTGAAAGACTTCAAAACTTTTCAGCTAGTGGAGGAGAGGAAAATAGGAGGAGCATCTCTCTACTGCTGGGCTGATCCTTTCATTGTGAGGAGGAATGGACACACTATGGGAAAACACTTGGTTAACTGTAAAGTACCCCGCAAATGTGAAGACATGACTATTCATTACTCATTACCCTTACTGTCGCAGGCTACTCTTTCTTAGAGGGAGTGAAGAGGTTTTTCTGAGTGCCTCATTTAACATTGGCCTCCAGTAACTGAAATGCAGGTCATAGAGGCTCCATTGTGTGTCACCCGAGAATTTTGTTGGGCTTACCTCCCTTTTCAAATGGGAAAGGTGCTGTGATGCCCCCTGCTGAGCCCGACTGGGGAGAAGAGCCACTCTTCACACTCCTTCTGGATTCTTTGAGGTGTCTGGCCTCGTGCCCAAACATCCTCAGAGGACTGTTCATTTTCTGTCAGAGTCGTGAGCCTTCCTGATTATGTAGCAACAGAAACAAAGCCTTTCTATGCGCTGAAAATCAGATTTTTTTTTTTTGTGGCCACATGATCTTTTCACTCCTCAATCTAAGCCGTGAAGCACACAGAGCATGAGAACAACCCAGAGACACAACTCTTTCTCTTATGTTACAGATCACCATGTTTTTAAGGCTCTGAGATGGTAAGAAACTGGTTTTATTCTACAAGAAATTGGTGGTCACTGTCCTTCTAACCCCCTCTCTAAATCACACTCACATGAATGACTCTATCTGTGACCCTGAGGATCACTGGAATCTTTCTGTGTTCTAAACCGCCACCACCCCCCACCTTGGCTGTCATGGTAGAGACATGACCTACTGGCCATGTGACTGCTGACTCTACTGGTCATTTGTCATTTCTTCAAGGATGAAAAGGGGATTATCAATAATATTTGAGTGACTTTTCTTACCTGCATTGACTCTGCCATTTCTTATTCACGTGTAAGTATCTTCATATGACTGTAGGAAAAGCATATTCAATGGTAGAAAGACAATGTGCAAGCATCACTGATCCCCTCAGTATTGATGCCTGCTCCCATTTAACAGATGGGGGAAATAAGCCCCTATGGTGACAGTATCGTAGTCCCTGTTGTTTCATCTGTACTTACCAGATGCAAGGCCAAGCATTTCAGACATTAATTTGTTTTCTCCACCAACCATGGAATAGGAATATTAACATCTACATCTCACGGGGGAAGAAATGGACACTTGGAGAGATGAAATGACTTTGCCAAGGTCACAAAACGAGGAAGTGGCTGTGTCAGTCAGCATGAGTTACATGAGGCTTTGTGACAAACAGCCCCCAGATCTTAGTGGTTTACAACAACAAAGGTTTATTCCTCACTCCTGCTAACATGTCTGTGGAGAGGCACGGGTCTCTGCTTCTCCTCAGTCTGGGATTTGGGCAGACAGAGCATTCACTGCCTGGAAATTGCCGCTTCTCACGGCAGATGGACAAAGAGAACATGGCAAACTGCTTACTGGTAACACATGTTCCTTCTGTTCATTTTGTTGGCTAGTGCCTGTCACGTGGCCACTCCTAACTTCAAGTAGGTGAGGAAGTAGAGTCCTACCACCTGAAAGGGAGAGAGGGAATATTTATAGGCAGCTCTAATGTTTACCACCGCAGCAGGGGGAGGGCAGATAAGAAAGGTGTGTTCTAAAGCCTCTGCTCTTTCTCCTCCAAGAAAGCTTCCAATTACAGACCACCCCCCTCCGGGGCCAGGGGCAGTGTTCAGTGCTAAGCATTTTACAGCTATTACATCCAGGAGTCACAACAACACGGTTAGGTAGATATTATTACTATCGTCATTTCACAGATGAAGTTATTGTACCCAGACTCATCTTGAAGCAGCCTGAGCCAGAGAGCACAGCGAATAAAAGAAACGGCATCCTGTGCAACTCTCAGGTCAGCCTGACTGAGAGACTGTCTTCTCTCCACTTGCCACGGACTTCCAAAGCCACAGACGTCACTTCAGTCTCATAAGAAAGATGTACGTACATTTAAAAAAGATTAAAACTTGATTCAATCATGTGTTTACTTTTGAATTGAAAGGTAACAACTGCTCGTTGTGCAAATTCAGATAGTACAGGTTTGAAGGAGAAAGTGGAAAATGACTAATAATCAAAACATTTAGAGAGAACCCCTGCTAACATTTAATTTTTATTTTTAAATTTTTACTCGTTTTTTAAAAGATTTTATTTATTTATTTATTTATTTATTTATTTGAGAGAGAGAGAGAGAGAAAGAGAGACAGTGGGATGTTGTGCAAGCAGGGGGAGGGGCAAGGAAGGGGAGAAGGATAAGCAGACTCCACGCTGAGTGCAGAGGCTGATGCTGGCTCAATCTCGCCACCCTGAGATCATAACCTGAGCTGAAATCAAGAGGCTTGACCGACTAGGCCACCCAAGCGCCCCCACTGCTAGCATTTTAGATATGTCCTTCCAGACATTCTGACTTGCTTCTTCACATAACAATATATTGTGAATATCTCTCTAATAAACATACTTCATTTTTAATGGCTGCATAATATTCTATTGACTGTGCCACAATTTAGTTAGAATTCCTTAATGACCAACATTTATCTTGTTTTCAATGTATCACTGTTCCCTTGTTTTGAGTTCCATTTCTTTCTTAATTGTGATGCCTCTATAGCTTTTAAAATTTTTAACCAATTCATGCCTTCACCAATAAGAAACAGTGTGATGGTCCATTATTACCTGTCTTCTCTCCCGCTTCTATACAGACCCCCCTCAAATGCTATCAAGATGTTTTTGTTCCCAGAGTCTTAAGCGAGAGATTTTCCTTGGCATTTCTTTTTGGTTTCTTAGGATTTTTCTGAAATTCCTCTATAAAACACTCTCCTTATTTTTCTTCTTTTCACTTTCTCCTTCTTCTTCTTTTCTTCAGATTTTACTTATTTATTCACGAGAGACAGAGAGAGAGGCAGAGAGAGAAGCAGGCTCCCCATGGAGCAGGGAGCCTGATGTAGGACTGGATCCCAGGACCCTGAGATCATGACCTGAGCTGAAGACAGAGGCTTAACCGACTGAGTCACCCGGGCACCCTCTTTCTTTTCTCCTTTTTAACAAAATATATCTATGCCCTTTATTTTATTTCATATTTGCGTGTTCATGTTCTAGAATCGTTAGACAGGATGTTTGGTGCTTTTCCTAGCTGTGGCCGCTACTGCGAGGCATTCGCAGCCTTCCGGCTCCAACCTCCTCGCTTCCGCCCTGCTCACATCCACATTTTTGCCCCCTGCACATTCCCTCCTTCGCTCACGTTGCCTCAGTCTGGAATGGCCTTTACTGTCATCTCTGGTGGGTCGTCAGAGTCTAGCTCAGATGTCTGCTCTTTCAGGAAGCCTGCTCTGACCCCTTTCCTTCGCCAAATTTCAATGTCTTTCCTCGGTGCTCCTTATCTCCAGTGGGCACTTACGCAGAGAAACATTTATTCAAGCACTTAGGGTGTGCTCTGAAGTGTTGGGGGCAGATACAAGGAACCAGCCTCGGTATCCACTCTCCAGGAATCTTCGGCCTCCGGGGAGACAGGTAAGTGCACGCACACATACTTCCAACGCAGTGCGGTGATCGCTGAAGTGCAGGCACGCTCGATGCGCGCCCAGACTACGGGGGTCCGGCCAACAGCGGTTGACTTTTATTTGATGCATGTTTTCCTTAAGAAAATTAGTCAAGATCCTGAGGTATGGGATCCATTTTTAAATTCGCCTTTTGGTCTCGGCCAAATGTGCCGCAGTACTTAGTTGATAGCAAGCACCCACCGCGCTTCATTATCTTAATGAACAAATGTCTCAGGTGTGCTCAGGGGAAGGGACCAGCGGGTGGACACCAGGCACAGGTCCAACCCCATTACCCGTATTTCCCAGAATTGGTCTACTTTGCACATTTTTCTTTCTCCCCTGAAATGGATGCACATTTCCCTCCAGATTTAGAATAGAAGTAATGACTGTTTCACGAAAGCCTGGAAAATATGACTTTTCCAGAAACGGTTTAGGTCGGTTATAGATCTTCGGGCTCCTGGCAACTGTAGACGGGCTGTGCCCGGCCTGGACGCAGTTCCTCCCAGGCCCGATGGGGACTTCGCACGGGCTTCACACCTGGGCCCTAGCCAGGTGCGGGATCCCGGAGAGACGGCCTGCGCCGCGCGGCGCGCGCCCTCGGGGCCGCCGGGGCTTCTCTGGCTCCGCTCGCGGCCGCCGCGCCGCCCCGACCCCGTCCGCGCCGGCTCCGGCCCGGGTTTTGCGGCCCGCCCGCCGCCGCGCTCGCCGAGCAGGGAGCTGGCGCCGCCGAGGCCGCCGCGGCCGGGGCGTGGGGGGCAGCGCCGCGCACGCGCGCACGCGGGGGCGACGGGTCCCTTCGCCTGGGCTCCGCGCTCCCGGAACCCTCGCGCCACCCCCCCGCCCGCAGCCGCCCGGAGCCGCCCGGGGCCCGGACCCCTCGCGGCCAACGCCGGCGGGGACTACTTTCCCCGCCCGCGTCCTCTCCCCGCGGCGGGGAGGAACATTCCGGGCTCTCCCCGCCCGGCGAGCGCCTGTTCCCGCTCCTCCCCCGCCGCGTGTTTTCCGCCCCAGTAAAGATCGTGCCACACAAATAAGCCCGGAATGCCCTTTGCCGAGCGGGCGGGAGGGCATCGAGCGCAGAGCCCGAGCGGGCCATTTTCAGGGCGCGTCTCCGGAGCCGCTAAAAGTCTTGTTTTCTCCCCAAAGTGGAAGGTGTGGGGGGCGGGGGCGGGCTAGGGGCCGCTTCCAACTGCTACACACGCTCGAATAGTTGTCAGTAAAATCAAACTGACGTCAGCCCCGGGGAAAAAGATAGGTCTCTTTTGTTCTCCTGTTCTTCCCCCACCTCCCCCTTGCGATCAAAGGCAAAAAACATTTTTTGGAGGTGGGGGGAGAAGACAAAAAGGAAAAAAAATTGCAATGCAAAGAGATAGCTTCCATTAGAGCTCCAGCCCGGGCGATGGGAATGTTTAATGAATGCATCAAGCCTTTTGATCACCCTCGCTCGGTTGGGTTCAGTAGTGCCGGAAGGTTAGTTGCATATCCTGTGGCTGATGTGAAATTCGATCAGCAGAGGGGGCACAGAAAAGAAAAGCATTTTAATGGGAATCAATAGAGGATCATAGGTCCTGGAAGGAAATACGTGTTGATTAAAAATGCCACAAGATTAAAAAATGTTCACGACTGGTTTAGAAAAAAAGAAAAAAGAAAGAAACAGGAGAGAGAGAAGGAGTGGGGGAGGAGGGGAAAAAACCCTTAGCAATCTATTTTCTGTGTGTGTTGCTGCCAGAGAGGCAGTCAGCAGACCAACAGTTTGTGTAATGCTTCAAGCTACAGCGGGCAAATTTAAAGCTGTATGCTCAGAACAACATAATAAATACTTACTGAAAATGCATTTCTATTTCTAAGCGGGGTTCACTCATGCATTATACAAAACACCTAGGGCTGCAGTAGCGAGACACAAGAGGACAAATAAGGTGTACTGTGGCTCAAGTTCTTAAAACTAAACTCTCAGGCTTTTAACAGTTGAGAGCAAGAACATATACGGTTCTCTCTCTGTCTTTTTTTTTTTTTTTTTTTGTCAAAAACTGAAGCAATAGCTTTGACTCAAAAGATACCACAGACTTCACTTGTCTGAAACTTTTAAGAAGTTGTATTTAAAAAATCTGATATCTGTGTGTGAGGAGAAGGGTAGGGTGGGGAGTTAACAGTGGTAGATAGCATATTGATTGGGTTACAGAGTGGAAAATTATTGTCCTGTAGGTACAGAAAGTGATCAACAATGTGATAAAAACGGTTGAGGGTTATCTGGCTATTTACCTACTACAGTGGGAAAGGGGAAAAAAAGCCTTTTAAACCCACTCTTTAATACAAAAATGCAAGTATACACCCTGTCTGCATGGCCTCTTGGAGAAGAATCAATAGCATTTAAATGTTTACACATTTAACAAACAAGCTTCCTTCCTTGTTGTGAGGGAATTCGGCTAGCAATGGTGGTGGAGCCTTCCTCTCCCTAGTCTCCTGGTGTTCCTCCTGCCTTCTGGTCCTTGCCCATTACCCTGTTTTCCTTATTCTCCCCCTTTGCTTTCAGTCTCTCTGAAGAACACCACAAGGAGCAAGGAGGTTTTTCAGGGCAACTTCCCTCAGATATTCCCCCAATTTAACTTTAGTCGTTTGGATAGCAGAGGATCTGTCAAAATTGAGATTTCCTCAACATTTCTGGCTCCACTAGATTATAAAAAGCTTTTTTTTTAAGGTTTCATTTATTTAAGTAATCTCTATCCACCCCCCCAACAATGTGGGGCTCGAACTCACAACCCCAAGATTAAGAGTTGCTCGCTCTTCTGATTGAGCCAGCCAGGTGCCCCAGATTATTAAATTCTTGGAGAAAGGGGCTTTCACTCCTTTCTTATTCATATTTCCAACAGTACTCTTGAGAACAAAGCCTTGCACTCTAGAGAGAGCTGAATAAGGGTGTTTCAGGTTAATAGTGGCAGATCACACATTGACCACACTCTGAATTCATTCACAGAGGAGAATTATTGCTAGCTAACATTAGACAGCTTCTCTGAGCTTCGGATTCCTCATCTGTAAGATTAGGGATGCTTATCTCTACCTACTAGGTCTTTTGTGAATGAAATAATGTGTGTTAAACACATTGTGTAATGTCTGGAGAATATATATATATTCTCCCACCCCCCAGAGTTGCCCCCATCCAGGAGCCATGCCTCCTTTATTCACACTCTTGTGTAGTCCCTGCCTTGAATCTGGGCTGCAACTGAACTGACACTATGACTTTCAAGGGTGGGTCATAAAGAATCTTGCGGCTCCTATACCCAGGTCTTGTAGAGTGTTCCCTCTTGGGACACTCTCTCTCAGGACCCAGCTGCATTTTTCGAGAAGCATGTGGAGGCCCGGTTACCTGTCATGTACAGCTTGATAGAATGTAAATACTCCTAGCAATGAGCTCCCAGCCAACAAATCACATCAACTGCCCACCAAGTGAGTTAGCCGTCTTAGATGTCCAGTTATGTTGAACCTTCTGATGGCTCCAGCCCCAGCCACTGTCTACCTGTAGTGGCATAGAAGACCCCAAGCAAGAAGTCCCTAGCTGAGCTCAGTCAACTCTTAGAACCATGAGAGATAATAAATGGTAGGTACATAAAATGAGTGAATGCTAGCTTTCACTGATATCTTAATTTTATAGTAGGTACTAAACCTGTTTGTTGAATAAAATAAGTAAAATAAGCTAGTTGCTTGGTAGTATCTTACTTGCCTCTTTCATCCTGCCCCCTGGCTTATCCTTCCCCACCCCCAATACCGTCTTAGCCCTTATTCCTGAAGGCTATTAAGCGGGGCGCTGGCAACACGAAGACACAGAATTTTGTAAACCCTTTCCTCCCAGGCTTAGAGTCCAACTAGGAAGAGAAGATGCTTATTCCAAGAAGGAGAAGCCATTTATTCACTGCTAGGTCCTGGCATAGCAATGAGTGTTGAACCATCTGTTGTTAAATGAAAATATTGTTTATTTTCTATAACATGTGCTTAGGAGGGGGGAGAAGCTCTCTAGGGTTTGAGCTGGCCTTTGCTCATAGGAATTTTTTTCCCCTTCTGCTTCTTTCTGGTGTTGTTCTACCTTTCCTGGGATTTTTGAAATATTAGAGTTCTAACAGAACAAATTTCTACCAATTTAGGAGTCACCAAAATGGGCAGATCTAGTATCTTATTTTTTTTATTCTAGTATTTATAATAATGAAGGATCGCTTGGGGGTATATAATCCTCTTGTGTGCAATAGAGTCAGTGCCCCTTGGATCTTTGGTCAAGAGTAAAGAGTGGTTTACACGCAGAAGGAATAGTTGTGGCATGACCCCTTTTCTCTGACACCTGCTACATCTACCATGTGCTTCATTTCCTGGGCTGCAGTGGTCATCAGACACTTCTCTTCCATCACGGGTGGTTCTACCCAAGCAGCAATGAGGGAATGGGGGGTGTGGGCAGGGGATCAACCGAGGCTCACAACTTAATTTGTTTTGTGTTTTTTCTTATATCTACTATAAAATATTTGAACAGATTTTTTAAAAAAGCTTTTTTGATCTGGTTGATATATTTGCATACATATACATACAGTGAGCCCGGTGAAAAACATTTTTTTTCAGGAGCAAACCAGTCAGCTACTACCCTTCACAGCTCTACAGCTCTTCGTAGATCCTTCAAGAATTGTATTCTGAATGTGATAGTTACAATAACTGCTGGAAGAGAAATTGCTTTCTGGAATGCACCAGTTGGAAAGTGTAATAGCTTCTTATTTATTACTTTTTAAAAAGGTCTTATTTATTTATTTCCTTATTTATTTCGAGAGTACGAGCGGGGGGGGGGGGTGGGCAGAGGGAGAGGGAGAGGGAGAGAGAGAATCCCTGGCAGACTCCCCGCTGAGCATGGAGCCCTACTCAGGGCCTGATCCGGGGACCCTAAGGCCATGACCTGAGCTGAAATCAAGAGTCGGAGGCACAACTGAGGGAGCCACCCAGGCACCTCGTACTACTTCTTATAAAGTGCTGGCCAAAGTTGCATCCCACCGTTGCTGCTCTTGGGCTGGTTTTGCCCGTCTCCACAGTGGCTTATCCTGGCTTCACTCCCAACAGATGCCCAGGTCCCCAGATCAGCGTCTCTGGGGCTGAGCTGGCTCTTGAAATGTGGCCCTTTTTATACGTTTGGAAAGGGTGAACCACTTATTTAATTCTTCAGTCATTCAACAAACATGTATTTTCTGTCCACTGTGGGCCAAACACTGCGTTAGAGTCTGGGAATACGGAAATGAGCAAGACACAGTCGTAGTGTTCCGTGGGCTTCCGGGGTTGCTGGGAAGACTAGCAGGTAATCAGGTAAACACTGGTAGGGAAACTTTAGCGATAAAGAACATTCCAAGGACGGCAGTCAGGGAAACAGAGCAGGAAGGGGGAGCCTCAGTGAGTCTGGCCTAGAAAGCTGGCTGGGAATCAGCCAGATGAAGACTGGGGCATGCGAAAACATGATAAGAAAGGAGACTGGAACTGCAAGTATTTGAGATGTTGTGTGGAGGTCACTAATTTTGCCCTGGGGTCTCTAAAGACACCAAGGCATGGAGATACTTAAGCTAGTCCTGATACTAAAAAAAAAAAATGTAAACAGTGATAAAGGTAAGACATCATCACTCAGTCACCTAAGCTCTGAGCTGTTTTTTGGGTTGAATGTGCCCACTTCCACTGGTGTCTCAGCAATGGCTTCTCCTGAAGGGTTTCATCTGACTGAGTGGTACGAGCTGCCGTGGTGAGAAAGCACTTTTTTCCTCCTACTTTTTGACCATGATACTTTAGTGTCATTGTTGAGGTTGACTCTGTTCTATAATATTTGTTGGTTTCTTTTGTACGTACAAACATTCTGAAGTGTTTGCACTTACTCTGTAGGATTTAATTTCATTTGACATTTTAAAAATTGTGGTGAAATATTTATATAAATAAAAGTGACCCTTTTAACCATTTTCAAGAGTTTAGCTCAGTGGCGTGAAGAACATTCACATAGCTGTGCTGTGGTCACCGCCATCCACCCCTACGAACTCCCCATTCTTCCCTTCTCCCATCCCTTGGAACTCCCATTCTATTTTGTCATAAATATGACTACGCTAGGTATCTCATATAACCATTTTACATTTTAAGCTTTTTGGCAGAGTGGCTGTCAGACTTGAAATGGTGCTGGAAAAAGATTTTACAAGATGAATTGCTGAAATTTTTAATACATTTAAGTGTTCTGCACACAGATTTTTAATTTTCCGTGAATATGTAATTTATTCTGAAGCTGGCTTTATCAATGTGTCTCAAGTTATCATCCATGGGGTCAAAACTTTTAGCCTGATAAAGACTATTGACCAATTAGGATGGCATAATAGTACTATAAATTAAGTCATGAGATCCTATCTCATCTAATTTGATTGGATCTTCCCTCTATATGTAAAATTAAGTGTCTCCCAGCTAAAACAATTTTATTCAATATTCCTTAGCACAACTTTGTTATTAGCTCCCTTAATGTCTGAAAGACGATGAGTAGTATTATGATGTATTTTTATAATCATTCATTTTATGCATTTCTGAAGATAGTAAAAATAGCACTTTATTTCACTCACAAATATCTGAGAAATAAGACTTTATACTTTAATATATAAACGTTTCTTAATTTGAACAGTAAAAGTGACTCTGAGGAATAAAGATAGGAAACTATAGCTTATATTGTCCTAAACCTTTGTGAAAAATATATTACACAGTAAGATTATAGACATACACTTAGATTATGAATAATTTTATTGCTAAAAAATAATTTTATTGCTAAGTTATCCATGTGAAAATTTAATTAATAAAAATTATACATTGCAATAAAAATGATCTCTATAATGGCAGAATTTAGGCTTTTACAGC
Organism: Ursus americanus; assembly: GCF_024610735.1. Classification (NCBI taxonomy): domain Eukaryota; kingdom Metazoa; phylum Chordata; class Mammalia; order Carnivora; family Ursidae; genus Ursus; species Ursus americanus. The sequence goes on along the minus strand of NC_142137.1, from coordinate 65,728,589 downwards.
TTTTTGCTTTCAATACGATGCCATCTTTGCCAGAATGATTTGAAAAAGGCCTTCACTCCTAGAAATAATTTCTTTATAGGAATTCTAGTTCTTAGGTTGCAGTAAAGGCAGAGGAACCTCATTAATTCTCACTTTGCTAATCCATAAACCCTATAATTTCCACCCAAATTCCTCAGCAATATCATTTTACTTCACAGGAAACATTTTATAGCTAGGAGCTCTAGGAAAATCTCAAATCACTACGAATTCATTACTTTTGCCAAATATACTACAGGCCATTCACTAGCTGACTATCATAAAGTATTATGACTCAACGGTATTTATCTAAATAAACTAGTAAAGCAAATATCTTGATTCCAAACTCAGATATAAAAAAATCGTGTCATGCAGATATGTTCACATATTTCTATACATAAAAATATATATTACGTGGTAGGTTATTAGAAAGACCAGCCCTTAATGAATTACACTTCTCTGTATGCGTGTCCTTTGCTATTCCTTTAATCAAGATGAGTATGTTTTTCTAACCTTTGACTATGGCCTGGCTTTGTGACTTCATTTGACCAATAGAATATGGTAGAAGTGACATTGGGTGACCACGGAGGCTGGCTTCTAGAGGCTTTGGAGCCTCCACTTTTGCTTTCTCATTGTCCCAAGACCACCACGCTTGTGTGTTTATGAACTCAGGATGGAGGACGTTCTGGAGAGAATAACCCAGGTGAAGCCAGCCTGCCCGTGGATTGCAGCCCAGGAGGGAGCAGTGGCAGAACTCCCCAGCCAATCCACAGAATAATGAGATAGAATCCATTGTGGTTGTTCGAAACCACTACGTTTTGGAGTGTTTTGTTGTACAATAATAAGTAACAGATACAGAAATTGGTATCTGGCAGTGGGTGTAATTGAAGCAAACCCCAAGACATGTGGCCCTGGCTTTGGGACTGGGTCAGTGGAGGCTGAAAGGAGAGCATGGAGTTTTGTAGCAGAAGCTGGAAGGGCAGTGAAGGAATCGCTACTGGAGGCTGGAAGGAAATGACCCACCTTGTGTAACGGGCAAGCTGATGCCACGGGACAGGGGCTGTAGAAAATTATGCTTGGTGACCTTGTGCACTTGGCCAAGGTAAAATGTTGAAAGTGTCTACTGGCTTTTTTTTTTTTTTTAACTTGGGAAGAGAGAAATGAATGGAAGAATGAAATATTTAGTGTATAATTAGAATTTACAGGAAATATAGAAAAGCCAGGACATTTTTGTTTAGAAAATAAAATGATTTTCCATTTCTAGTGTCTCCAGTCAGCAAAAGAGTCTCAAAATAAAAAACCGACTCAAGGTAAACATTGAATCAAGGGTGTGGCCACAGGATTTTTGCTAAGACTTCTGAAAAATTTGAGGAGGTGCCTAAATAACTCTTTCAGCCAGACACACTTTCTAAGAGTCCTAAGGGCGTCATCCCACAGCAATCTGACCTGTCTAACGTACAGACAGGCATGTCTTGAAAGGAATGATGGATGTGTCTCTCTGGGACACGGAGGAAAACAGTATAAAATTCACAGGAAACCCACAGAGGTTTTGAGAGTATTGAATTTAAGAGAGCTGTGTCAGTTTGGACTGAAAAGGACAGTTGAAAATGAAAACAAGGCCTCTGGGCTCCCACCCTTCTATGGGCAGGAAGATGACTAAGAACACTTCTTAGCTGCAAACATGGGCCATTTTTTGTGATAAAGGAAAGGTGTCTCAGAAGGTAAAGCCGTAAGTCTGGCACAGAGCCAAAAGCTGGGGAGAAGAATAGTTGAGGGGTCCACTCCTAAGGAGCACATCTGGTTCCCAGTAAAGGAAGATTCTCTGTTCTCAGAAGAGGAGGTTTGAAACACGTGCCCAGCCAGAATTCGGAATTGTTAGGGGCCAGTGACAGTTCCGTGCCTCTCTTCATTTCTTTTTCTTTTTCATGAAAGATTTTATTTATTTATTGGACAGAGAGAGACGCAGCGAGAGAGGGAACACCAGCAGGGGGAGTGGTAGAGGAAGAAGCAGGCTTCCCGCCGAGCAGGGAGCCCAACATGGGGGGCCTCCATCCCAGGACCCTGGGATCATGACCTGAGCCAAGGTCAGACGCTTAACGACTGAGCCACCCAGGCGCCCCTCCTTTTTTTTTTTTTTTTTTTTTTTAAGTAGGCTCCACACCCAGCATGGACCCCAACATGGAGCTTGAACTCACAACTCTGAGATCAAGACGCTGAGATCAAGACCTGAGCTGAGATCAAGAGTCCGATGCTTAACCAACTGAGCCACACAGGTGCCTTTCTCTTTCTCCTTTTTAAATGGGAGGGTCTATTGCACTTTTCTTATTCCTCTGTTTCCATCTGGACTTGACTTGCATGGGAGCATGAGCTCTGAGTCTGATGCTGGAATTGGGTGAGACTTTGGGGAATTCGAATGTGAATCACTGGGACCAAAAGCAAGACCGTGGTACAATAACATGTACAATAATGGCTCCCAGTAAATCATGCCTTCCTGTGTTCATGCTTCTTTATGTGACTTTGCTGCTTCTCCCATCTAGAGGTCTGTTTCCTCACTCTGTTAATGTGGGCTGGCCTTATGACTTGCTTGGACCAATGGAGATAGCTTGAAGGAACATTGTACAACTTTGGAGGCTAGGGCTTAAGAGGACTTAGAGCCTCTGCTTTTGTTGTCTTGAACATCTGAGATCACCAAGCTGTGACGAAGCCCAGCACGAACGACCATGAGAGGGAGAGACTCAGCTATCTCGGCCATTCGAGCTGAGCACAGGCCACAGCTGGTCTACCAGTGAATATGGTTGTGTGAGTTGGCTCAAGTGAGAGCAGCGGAAGACCTGCCTGGCTAACCTGTGGGATCATGGGAAATAGTAAACTGTTGTGGCTCTGAGCCCCTAGGTTTTGGGACGGTTTGTTTGTCGCAATATATAACTGAAAAACTAGGATTTGGTGCTTGTTGATGAGACAAAAGCATTTCCTTAATGATTTTGCCTGCATATGGTCATACAGCTCCTCACTGTGTGGCGTGAGTGACAGTATGATCTCCTTGGCTGTTGAAAGGTAAATTAAAATTGGGAAGACTTAAGAAGAAAGGGCCAAAGACACAGAGTGTTGCAGGGTCCCACTCAGTGGCTTGGGAACTGCTACATTCATCTTAGAAGCTGTCGCATTGCCAAGTCAAGCAAAGGTTTTACAGTTAAATTTACCTGCAATCACATTCTATCTCTAGAACTTACTATGTTTTTAATTAATAACTTTATTTTTTATTTTTTTAAAGATTTTATTTATTTATTTATTCGACAGAGATAGAGACAGCCAGCGAGAGAGGGAACACAAGCAGGGGGAGTGGGAGAGGAAGAAGCAGGCCCATAGCATAGGAGCCTGATGTGGGGCTTGATCCCATAACACCGGGATCACGCCCTGAGCCGAAGGCAGACGCTCAACCGCTGTGCCACCCAGGCGCCCCAATAACTTTATTTTTTAGAGCATTTTTAGATTTTAGTGGGAAGTGCAGAGATTTCCCATATATTCCCCAACCCTACACATACCCAGCCTCCCTCACCATCCACACCCTGCAACACAGAGGTACATTTGTTACCATCGATGAACCTACATTGACACACATTATCACCCAAAGTCCATGGTTTATATTAGGGTTCACTTTTGGTGTTGTATATTCTGTAAGTTTTGACAAATGTATGATGGCATGTATCCCCCATTATAGCATGGTACATTAAAGGGTTGCTGCCCTAAAAATCCTCTGCGATCTGCCTATCCATCCTTCGCTCTCTCCAGCCCTCCTCTGGCAACTGCTAATCTTTTTACTGTCTCCAGAGCTTTGCATTTTCCAGAATGTCATATAGTTGGAATCATATACTCTGTAGCCTTTTCAGATTGGCCTCTTTCACTTAATTATGTGCCTTTCTTTTCATTGATAGATGGATTTCTTTTTAGTGCTGAATAATATTCTGTTGTCTGGATTGCCACAGCGTGTTTGTTCATCTGCTGAAGGACATCTTGGTTGCTTGCAAGTTTTGGCAATTATGAATAAAACTGCTATAAATAGCCATGTGCTGCAGGTTTTTGTGAGGACATAAATTTTCACTTCACTTGGGTAAATAGCAGGGGGCATGACTGCTAGGTAAAACGGTGGGAGTGTACTTAGTTTTGTTATAAACTGCCAACGTCTCCCAAAGTAGCTGCACCATCAGCACTCGCCAGCATGAGCTCCACAGTCCCGCCCGAATTGGGTGCTGTCAGCGTTTTGCATCTGGCCGTTCTAATAGATGCGTGGTGGTACTTCGTTGTCACTTCCATTTGCATTTCTCTGATAACATATGACGTGGAGCCTCTTTTCGTAGACTTCCTTGGCATCTGCCTATTATTACTGTTGCTATTACTTTTAATAAACTGTTACCTGTCAGGTCAATTAAGAATATGAAAAATAAACGGTTTTGTTTTTCCTTCACTCATTCAGTTTCCAGCGCGCGTCCTCTCCTAATGTAGTTAGGAGTTCTGACCTGTATCGCTTTCCTTGTCTTTGAAGAACTTGTAAGATTCCTTGCAAGGCAGGTCTGCCGGCACCAGATTTCCTCAATTTTGGTCTCAGGACGTCTTTATTTCTCTTGAACTTTGGAAGGCTAATCTCAGAGAGAATAGAATTCTAGATAATAGGGGTTTTTGTTTGTTTTTGTTTTCGTTTTTTTTCCTTAACACTTCAGATGTTCCACTTTACTTCCTTCTTGCTTGTGTGGTTTCTGAGGAAGAGTCCGGGGCGCTTCTTATCTTTGCTCATCGACAGGTAAGGTAGTTTCTTCCTTGGGCGTCACTGGAGGTTTTTATCTTGGGTTTTCTGAACTTTGAATATGCTATGCCGAGGCGTAGGCGTTTTGTGTTTGTTTTTGTTTTGCATGTATCATGCTCAGTGTTGTTGAAATTTCTGTGCCTAGAAATTTTCAGTCATTATAGCTTCACATATTTCTTCTGTTTCTTTCTTTCTTCTCCTTCTGACGTCCCAGTTTTGCATATGTTATAGCTTTTGTCGTTGTCCCTTCGTTTTTGGATGTTCTGTTCTGTTTTTATTCAGTCTTTTTTCTCTTTGCTTCTCAGTTTCTACTGTTATATCCTCAAGCTCAGGGATTCTTCCAGCCGTGTGCAGTCTACTAATGAGCCCATCAAAGGCATTCTTCATTTCTGGTACAGCGTTTTTGATCTCGATACTATCCATCTGTCCTTTCATGTTGTCTATATTTTCTGTCAAATTCCTCAGCATATCAATCAGTTTCAAAAAACCCCTGGGCTGATAATTCCAACATTTCTGTAATATCTGACTCTGGTTCTGATGCTTGTTAAGACTCTTTAATCTATGTTTTTGTTTTTGTTTTTGTTTTTTTTTTGCCTTTCAGTATGCCTTGTAATTTTTTTTTTTAAAGATTTTATATATTTATTCGACAGAGATAGAGACAGCCAGAGAGAGAGGGAACGCAGGCAGGGGGAGTGGGAGAGGAAGAAGCAGGCTCATAGCAGAGGAACCTGATGTGGGGTTCGATCCCATAATGCCGGGATCACGCCCTGAGCCGAAGGCAGACGCTTAACCGCTGTGCCACTCAGGCGCCCCCGCCTTGTAATTTTTTATTGAAAGGATGACATGAGGTACGGGGTGAAAGGAACTGCAGTGAATAGGCCTTCAGCTCTGTGGTGGGAGGGCATGGGGGGAGGGGAAGAGTTCTGTGGTCCTCATCTGGTCTCAGGTTTTTGGTGAGCCTGTTCTCCTGGACTGTGAACTTCCCCAGTGTGTTTCAGCTGTTTTTCCCCTTAAGTGGGACAGGATGGCTAGAGAAGGCTAGAGTTGGCAATCTCCCTCCCCACCAAGTGGGTTATGTTCTGATAAAATAGGTTGTCCTGAGGACAGGTCTTATTAAAAACAACAGAAGGCTGTGATGTATTTCAAAATGGTTCCTTGCTGCTCTTCCTGCTGGAAGTGCAGGGGATTTTTCTCTGATATTTACTATGACGATATAGTTGAGCTCCTGGAGGTGAAACTCAGAGATGTGTGGGTTCCCCCTTATGACTGGGTCCACCTGGAGTTTTTATTTTTTTATTTTTTTATTTTTTATTTTATTTATTTATTTTTTTAAAGATTGTATTTATTTATTCAACAGAGATAGAGACAGCCAGCGAGAGAGGGAACACAAGCAGGGGGAGTGGGAGAGGAAGAAGCAGGCTCATAGCGGAGGAGCCTGATGTGGGGCTTGATCCCAGAACACCGGGATCACGCCCTGAGCCGAAGGCAGACGCTTAACCGCTGTGCCACCCAGGCGCCCCGTCACCTGGAGTTTTTAACTTTGAGATTTGCCCACAGCAAGACTAGCAACTCGTGAATTATGGTTCAGATTTTCCTGCCCTAGCTCTGATCTCTGCACTGGTTTCTGCTCATAGGTGTCTGCTGTGGCAAGTTGTGATTCTCTGTATTTGCTTATCTGTCTCTCCAATATTGGGGGCAGTGGTTTGCTGTGTGACCTCACTTCTTTGATGGATCTAAGAATCGTTGATTTTTTAGTTTTTTTCAGCTTTTTACTTGTTAGGGCAGAATGGCTACTTTTAGCTCTTTATATGCTGAACTGGAAACCACAGGTCCTCTTTATTAACTCTTTGACCCTTGACAAATAACTTAATTGTTCTGGACCTCAGTGTCCTCATCTGTAAATGAAGATTACGTGGCCTGGCTACTGTGAAAGTTAAATCAGGTACCAAATGTAAATCCCTGCTATAGGGGCTTGATAAATGGTGGCTGTGGTTGGTGTGACTCTCTTCTCTGAAGCTCAGTATTTCATTTGGGCAGGGCTGCGAGGCTGGAGGCTTGGTCTGTGCTCTCTACTCAATGCCGTTTACCACCATTACATGCTTCACTGTTCTCTGGATTATTGAGGGGATAAAAGGTATGCCCCTCCTACAATAAGAGTGGCTCCCCAGCTATTCTTGTAACAGGGACTTCTGCTCAACCACAGCCATGAGCTGATCATCCTCCTGTGGGTGGGAAGGCATGAGCTCCCTCTCCTTGGACCAAAGGCTTCAGGTTAACCATGAATCTAAGCCGCAGAGCAACAAATAGTGACAGGGCTGCAGCAAAGCATGGAACAATTTATAGAGCATGGAAAAGACTCTTGAGTTGCCCCATTGGTATTTAAGCCACATGCTAAGGCTCAGAGAACAATCACCGTCAGGCACATTATCTTTGAATACAAAGCACAACAAAGTATAGTACAGTCTGCCATTCAGTCCAACATTCTTGTTGGTAACATTTTCCATTTTTTATTTTTCTCACTACTTGACAATATCATGATTTCTTCCTCCAGGGGATGAAGCTACAGGCCCCTGCCTCTTTTCCAGCTCGGCTATTATTGAGGTTCTATTATAAGTCTCTGGAGACTGCAGACACATAAACCTTTTCTTTTTTAAGGTTACCCACGTGGACCTGGTTTCCATTCATCTTTCTTCCTGTCTGGTCCCGGACGGTACTGAGGACAGGCCCTAAGATCTCACTAATCTTGAGAATTAGGTTGAGGCTTCAGAGCTCGTGATTGTAGAGTCAAATCATGCAGACTTGGCAAAGCGGACCCTGCCAAGCGCCCCTATTATCTGAATTAAAAAACATGGTGCCTGGTTCCAAGCTGTGCGCTCATTCCAAAAACTGCTATGTTTTTTGGCATCCTTTAGCTCTTAGGTCATCATAGTTTAAAATACAGCTTTGCCTTCTCCTGTTAACACCTAATATAAGACCCTGTGTCGTTTTGGAAAAGCACTGTCAATATTATGGTACTTTTTACTTGGAAAATGAAAAGAAAAATCTGACTATTTCTCCCTAAACAAGCCAGGGCGCAAGTAAGCAAGCAGACTTAGTGTTCGTATTAATATTACATGATTTTTCAAGTGAAAGAATCTTTAAAGATAAAAATGCGTTTAAAAAAATTACCATTTTGTATTTAGCCTTGGTTTGTTGTTTATTTTGCAACTTTTAATGCCCACTAAAGGAGCCTGCGGTTTTGTGCTTATCAGAGAGGGTGTGGCTTACCAGAGGTTGAAAAGACGATGGTAGATTTCAGTTTTTATTGTAAATTCACTGCTCATTTGAAGGGATGGTGGCTGCCTATGTCTTCTTTGAGAGAGAAGCCAAGGCGCAGGCAGGTTCATTACAGAAAAACACCGAACATCGAAAAACTCTGCTCTATAAATTGATTTGGCCACATTTCTGGATTTGAAGGGAACTGGAAGGGAGCCCTGGTGCTGTGGAGAGCACAGGGGAGTCAGGGGGATGAGAGGCAAGGTGGGCTGACATTGGCTTGGAGGAGTCACCGAGGGACAAGGATGGCCCCGGTGGGTGCTGCCCAGTGGCATGCGTTGTTTTACGGTAATGACACTTCTCCCAGCCCTTCAGCCTCATTTCTGCCTTTTTCTTCTATCGAAGGGTTTTTCCTCAGTGCTTATTAGGTGCTCTGTGCTGTGTAAGTCAGAAAATGTGATGCAGGAAATGACTAACACGTGAAACAATGACAGTGCGAGGCCGTGCATTATTCTGTGTGGAATAGAGCTGGAGAGCAGAGAAAAGAAGAGAAAGGTGCTGTCTCTTGTGGTTTTGCTCAGATTGCGCCTTGGCAATGAGGCCTAGCCAACCACCTTTCTGTTTTATTTCTGCTTAACCCCTGGCTGCTTCCTCTAGCCCATTCCATCGCCCCTACCCGGCTCTCCTGTCTTTTTTGTCTGTTTCTGTTCAGTAATACCTCCTCGGGACCTAGAACAGTGCCAGTGACTTACAGGCACTTGACAGGTATGTGTGGGATGAATGGATGAAGGAGAAATCAGGGAGAGAATGGGTAAGGAGAGGAAGAAGGGGCACATTACCTTTGCAGTGTGGTTACAGTGCAGAAGGGGCACGTTACCTTTGGGTGTCGATGACTGTCTTCTCTGAGCTCCCTCTCCTTGGACCAAGGAGGAAGGTCCAGGGAAAATCCTGCAGACTTCTGGTCCTGTCTTCTTAAAAGACACATTAAGCCTCGGAGGACGCCATTCTGTGTGTAACTGAACTTCTTACTTGGGACAATAAAACATCACCGGGTGGGTTAACAATCTTGCGGCTGCCTTTCCCTCCAGAGCGAGCCACGTTAAGGATGGCTCTCGACGCTCGGTCACTCGAATGACAGCTGCTCAGGGTGCATGGTGGGGGCTTTCTGGGTAAACTGAGGCTGGCACTAAAGCTGTGGGAAGGGTCATCCCATCTGTTGGTTGTTCCCCAAAGTTGGCTGCATGTTAGGATCTCTGGGGTGCTTTTAAAAAATACTGGGGCCTTGGCCTCCACTCCTCCCCCCAGAGTCTAACTTAATTGGTCTGGGAAGGAGGGGCTCAGGCCCCATGGTTGGTTTACAAGTTCCCCAGATGATTCGAATATGCAGCCAGTGTTAGAGCCACCAACAAATCTACTTCCAACGTTTTATTTGTGAGGGAACCCAGGCCCAGAGAAATCAACCTAAAAGTGACAGGCTGTTATTCCCTTCAGAAATACACCAGAGAATCTGCGAAGAATTTCTTTGGGTTGACAGTTTTCAGTTGGCCCGATTCTGCAGTGAATTAAATTAATTGAGGCTAGATAATTAAGTCATAGATCAGACCAAGTATTAGAGAAGTGGAAGAGACCTATCTGGCTGGGGGGAAGAAGGGTAGGGACAGCTACAGATGTGTGTACCAGAGGGACCCACACGTCACAGAGACCACAAATACATACCAAGCAGCCTTCCCATGGGCTGTGAAGGAAGGGGTTGAGCACAACTGACACTTCAGGGTCAGGAAAGGGAAGTGTCCCGGCTTTGTTGTTCTTTGAAAGCCTTAGTGCAGAGCCCACTGTCTTCCCATCCGCTGCTCTGGGTGTCCAGTGGTGTCAGGCTGGGGTGCTTCACCCCTTCCCAAGAGGCGTTTCTGAGATTGGACTTTCAGTAGGGGCCATCCATTGCATTAGAAGAGTCAACCTTCCCTTTTCTGTTGGGTGCTCACAGTCATGTGGGGGGGCGGGAGAAGGGGGGGCAAGGAAAGGACAGTACACCTTCACTACCGATCTTCTGCTCTCAGACAGACGCATTGTGGAAGAGCTAGCTGTCCCTGCCACCTGGGACAACTGACACTCCCACAGAGCCCTCTTATCCAGTCAGCAACGGTTACAAAAAATACTGACTCCATGTTACCCACAAAAGTAAAGGACAAAAGCTCTGGAGAATCCAGAGAAGTGGGGGAGGTTGTTTCCCAAAGTTGTTTCCTTCTAGAGCTAATGGGACATGAAGCGGTGGGTCTGCCTTGAAGCAAGGTGGATGTGGGGCTGAGTATCTTTGTTCCTGCTTTTATCGTTCTCTGCTTTTGGAGCTCCTCGTCCCCTGGCTGTTCTGTGGGAAGGGACTGTGGTCGTCCCCACTGAAGGCAGCTGCCCTAAAAGAGAACTGTGGTCCGTGGTTGGCGCCATCAATATTTCAGACCATCTGGAGGGTATTGAGCGGTGGGAAAGAGATGTAACATTCTGTTTCTTGGGGAGGGGGATTCATTCGGAGACATCTGTTACAGTCTTAATTTATACTCTGCTAAGCTTGGGATGAAGACCGTGGTTGTTTTAGATATAACCAGAAAAAAAAAATCAAAAGCAATGAGCTGGACAGGAGAGATTGAATGCATATCTTTCTCCCTTTCTGCTTGTGGACATAATTTTTGGGGAAAGGAAGCCCTGTCCAAGAACCTGATCTGGCCCAAAGAACATATAAACTACAATTTCCTAGTTGGGTATTCTTTGTGAAGTTAAGACAGATGATTAGGGAGGGGTGATTGCTGTTTCTAAAAGACAGTTTTAGGATACAGCATCCCTGTTTTTATAGAGCTGGTAGCCCATGGGGGAATGTAGACATACAACACACGAACTATAAACTACACACACACACACACACACACACACACACACACACACACACACACACTTCCCCTTAACGTATTGATAATTTCAAGGAAGAAAAATGAGGTAGGATGAAAGTTGGAGGATATTTTAAGTAGAGTGGTTAGAGAAGACTCTGAGGATGTGCTATTTGAGTGGAGACTGAAGGAAGTGAGGGCTTCAGCAGCGTGGAGTCTGGGAACAGCTTACTGGGCTGACAAAGGTCCTAGGGATGAATGGCTAGCAGCTGACATGGACATATACTATGAGTGAGGTACAGAGTGCAGGGGTCAGGCAGTCACCCCTGGCCAGCAGACCCAGGAGGAGGCCACAGAGGTGGTGGCCTATGGGCTAGCCTTGTAGGACTCAGAGGACTTCAACAGGCTGGGGTCCAGGCAAGCCAAGGGAAGGATAATGCCCTGAGAGCCACAAGGCCTTGACCTAGGAGATGTTCAATGGTATTTATGGAATAAGTGAACAGGTGGAGATGATGAAGGCCTGGCAGACAGGGGTTTTGTGAAGAAAGATGTAGAAATGAGAATGTGTGGGTCATAGTCAGTGGATGGTAGGGTTTGGTTAGAATACTGGTGATGTAAAAAACCTGAAGTTGTCATGACGTGAGGAATGCAGATTGAAGGCCTGTTAGTAAAGGGCAAAAATACAAAATTCTGGAACTTGGACTGTATTTTAGAGGCAAGTAAGAATCACAGTGGGTTCATGAATAGTGGAACTTCACACACCAAAATAGAACATACATGAAGAAGAGGAGGCTGGATGTTGGGAAGAGAGAATGGAAGTGGAAAGCTGCTATATTTCCTCCAGGGAATGACACGGATTTGAGCTTGGGTTGTGTTTCTAGAAATAGAAAGGTGAGACTCTACACATAAAATTGCTAGTATTTGGTGACAGTTAAGATGTGGGAAGAAAAGAGAGAGGTGGGGTCAAGGATTCCTGATGTTTCTAACCCGATTGACTAGGAAAATCGTGGTATTCTTAATAGGAACACAGAAGGAAAAATGATATTGTCTTAGTCTGTTTGGGCTACTGCAGCTGGGCTAGGTTGATAAACAACAGAAATGTGTTTCTCCCAGTTCTGGAGGCTGGTGCCAGCACGTTTGGGATCTGGTGAGAGCCCTCCTTAGGGTTGCCAGCTGCCCACTTCCGGTCTTTTCACATGGTGGAACGACCACAGAATTCTTTGTGGTCCTTTTTATAAGGGCTCTCATCCCATGTCTGTAGGTTCCACCTTCGTGACCTAATCACCTCCCCAGGCCTTACCTCCTAATATCATCACAGTGGGGGTGGGGATCCAACATACAAATTTTAGGAGGACACGAACATTCAGTTCGTAGCAGATACGGGATGATTTCGAGGTGGCGGTAGGACATCCGGGTGTCTGATGTTTAGCAAACTGGAGATCAGGAATGATGTGCAGAGGGAAGTTTGGAGACTCTGTGTAGAAGAGATGGAGGAACTACTGAAGTACATGTTTTAGGAAATGGGAAGAGAAAAGAGACCAGAATAGAAATGGAGGGGTGCTCATCTTTAGGGATTAAAAAGAAGAACCTGGGAAGGAGAGTCAGACATGCAGCAGGAAGGAGCAGAGGCTCATGGCTCAGGGATGCCACAGACTGGAAGTTTCAAGAGGGAGGTGGACCATGGTGTCAAGAAGCATTTCCCGAATGAGGAGTCACAGCAGACTTTTGGGAGATGTATTAGCTAATTATTCGCTGCGTAGCTGGGACCTTTCTCAAGGCCCTCATTCCAAAGGCTCTGGGTTGGTGAACTAGCTCAAAGCTAGGAAGAGGCTGAGGGGCCACAACTCTCTAGTGCGATGATTTGACTCAGACTTCTTGTCACCAGATCTAAATCTAGTAGGTTGTACATCTATGTCAGTTCTACGGATACCAAGGTCGATTAGTCAATGACGAAGATTTTGATCGTTCAAACCATTACGATCCTTGCTCTGGCCACCTGGCTAAAATCATCTTCACGATTAAGGCTCCTGCTACCCCAGGACCCCAGGGAATTTTCTAGTTTGATGGCAGCAGTTCCATCGGCATTCTTGGCCTGCCACAGAGCCACCACAGAGCTCTTTGAGGATGCCAGGGCTGTCCTCCTAAGTTCATTTCTCACAGTCTTGGTGAGAGGAGGACCCCAAGCCCTCTTGGCAGGCATAATTCGGGAGTGAGAGAACAGGTCAGATATGGTAAGTCCACTCTACAGTTCGGATCTCCCCTAGCCTCTAGATATCTTCTTTTGTTTACCAAGGAAGTTCTGGCATTTTGACTTCACCCAGCATAGTTACTTTCATTACTGTGTTTCAGGAAAGCAATGACACAAACTTTTAGAATCATTCCCAGCTGCTTGAGTTAACACATTAAATCTGGAATCTTTGCTCCGTGCACTCTATCAACAAATTTGGCCCAATCCAATAATTCCCTTCCCCCCGATCCAACACCCTGTAGGGTTTATTCCTTTTTTTTTTCTAATTTTTTTTTTTTATGTTCATTTAGCCACTGTCTAGTACATCACTAGTTTTTGGTGTGTAGGGTTCATTCCTAAACAGGTCTCCCAGGATGCTGTTGGTAAAAGTCCATGAAATGTTTGTATTTTTGGTGTGTATTGCATGTCTTCATGGGTCACACCTTGTACTCTATCTCCGGAGACCTGCAGGGACTTGTGTGTGGTCAGAGGTCTAGAAGCATTGAGAGTCATATGGGTAGGTTGTGGGGAGAATCCCCTATAAGGAAACTGTTTCAGTGGAGACAGGAGGAACCCAGAAGGAGAAAACTCGGACGAGGAGGAAAGGCTGCTTCCACTGACAAATCACGTTTGGCTGAAACTCTCGTTTTCAGCGGCCTTATCAATGCTCTGATATATATATATATATGTATATATATTTATTTAATTTTTAAAGATTTTATTTATTTATTTCACAGAGCTCAAGCAGGGGGAGTGGCAGAGGGAGAAGCAGGCTCCCCGCTGAGCAGGGAGCCCCATGTGGGACTTGATCCCAGGACCCTGAGATCATGACCTGAGCCGAAGGCAGTTGCTTAACCGACTGAGCCACCCAGGCACCCTATTTTTTTTTTTTTTAAATATTACCTTCCCTTACCTATTTTCTCCTTCAAAGACACTAAAAATACCACTACCGTCATGTGTTTCTGTGTGTATGTTGGCAGGAATGTGGGGGTGAAATTCATAATGTTAAAAAAGTTTCCTCCAATTCTAAAGGTTTGAGAATCGGTTTGAATAGGGACCTGCTTTTTTTTTTTTTTAAGCTTATTTATTTTTTCTATTTAAGTAATCTCTACACCCAACGTGTGGCTCAAACTCACAACCCCAAGATCTAGAGTTGCAAGCTCCTCCGACTCAGCCAGCCAGGCGTCCTGAAGAGGTACCCATTTGATTAAGTAGTTTTTTTTTTCAAAAAATGTTTTATTGTGGTAAAATGCACATAACAATTTTAGCATAATTAAACATAAGAGATTCTGCAAGATTGCAAATTCAGTTTGTTTTGCGATTCATCAATCCTTAAAATTGGACTTTTCTTTCTTTCTTTCTTTCTTTCTTTCTTTCTTTCTTTCTTTCTTTCTTTCTTTCTCTCTCTCTCTCTCTCTCTCTCTCGAAATCTTGGTTACAGGAGACAAAGGGCTCTGTTAGGGCAGTCCTAGAAGCTTTGTGGTCCTTTCCTCAAACCTCAAACTGGGATTGAGATGCCCCAGATTTATTCTCTTTTTTTTGGTTAAGTTTTCTATACTCTTCAAAGCAACCAACTCTGTTATATTCTTTATTTGCACCAAAATCTAGCACAGCAGCAACTACTTGATCATGAAAAGCCTTGTCTTCTTGACAATTACAAGTGTCGCAGGTGACAGTTTAATGAATATATTGCCACTGCGTGCCACAGGCTACCGATGTCCCTTTTGCCACTGGTGACAGGGCCGTAAATGCCTTTAAATCTAATCGTATCGGAGAATCAGTTCTCCATAAACCAGTTCCAAGTCAAGGATCCCATCTTTAAGGTTCTCTTCCCCTGGAGTCACTTCTAGTACCAATATGTACATCAAATAGGGTCTAATCAGAGAAGCAAAACCACTGTTGAGGGGCAGGCATTTGGAATTTCTTATAGCAATTGGACCACATAGAGAAGTCTATGGAAGGCTGTTGCCTCTGTGTCTGGTGGGGGCTAGAAGTTGGGAAGAAAAATTGGATATGAGCAGAGGGCATTGAGGGCAAACTGGAACTTGTGAAGACAAACCCGTCCCACAAAGGCCAATTGTGACCTGCATCTGTCCCTCACCGCCTTCAACCCTGATGACGCAGGTGACCTGCAGAGACTGTCCTTTGCCATGGGGACTACACATGTGCTTGGCCCAGGACTCCGAAAAGTCGAAGGAGGAGATCCTGCAGGAAGAGGAGCCGTGGGCCCGAGGGCACCCCTGACAACACACTGAGCCATCAGGCCCTAGGCCCTCCCCTGATCGCTAGCAGGGCATGACCCTGCTGCTTCCCTCCTGCCCTACAGATCTCGGCAGACTTCTCTGAGTGGCCAGCCCTCCCCCAGGACCTTGCAGGTTAGGGGCTGTAGTTCCCTGGGACTTGTAGTTCTACTTGGCTTTGTTGTCATGTTATGAAATACCCACAAGAGAAAAGTTTGTTAAAGTGGGAGCTTTGCAGTAGGCGTATGGGTGAGTGGGAGGTGAGGACGCAGGCAGTGATGAGGGCCCACGTGCTCGGCGTGTGCAGACGCAGAAGCAGAGCTGGAAGGAGGTAGGTGTTCCCCACACTTGCCCAGTCATGCAGGCTCCCATGCCTTGTTGCAGACCTGATAAGTCAATATCTAGGGGAAAGTGCCCGGGAGTCTGTCTCATTAACAAGGGCCCAGGTGACTTGTGACTGAGCAATTTTGTAAAGCTGCTTACAAAGAGGGGCATGGGTAAAAGGGGGGTTTTACATGTTTTATTCATGAATTTATTGCATTTCCTGGGGTGTGAGGGGAGGGCAGCTTTGTAGGCAGAGTGCGGTAGTCGAGGGTAGGACAGACAGGAGGGTAGACAAGATGCGTTGGGAAGGAGGAAGAACATCTGTTTTGTCAAAACAAAAGAAAAAACCCCTAAAAGCAGAGATATATCGAACTGCAGAGCTGAAGAGGGAAAACTACAGGAGTTTCCTGGAGGAGGGGCTGGAGCTTCTCAGCAAAGTGGGGAGCAAATAAATCTGAGCCAGGGAGGGGAACGGATTCAGACCAGAGGGCCTGGTGAAGGTCGAGTCGCCGGCGGCTGAGAGCAGCTGTGCGACAGGAGAAGGATCCCACCTGGCTGGGTTCTCAAAGTCTGGGCTGGGCTCAGATTGGTTAAAAAAAAAAATCTGTGGAATATCCTGGATGTTGGGTCTTAGTACAGTTCCAGGAGACTGATTTCCTAGCCTTAACTTAGATACTTTATGTTTTTCCATCTTTCCTTCCTTCCTGATTTATTTGAGAGAGAGAGAGCACGTGTGCATGAGGAGGGGGGAGGGGCAGAGGGAGAGGAAGAGAGAAACCTCAGCAAACTCCACTCTGAGCCGAACTCGGAGCCCTATGCAGGGTTCATCTCACTATCTGAAGATCACGATCTGAGCAGAAACTGAGAGTCTGGCTCTTAACCAACTGTGCCACCCAGGTACCCCGAGACTTTATTTCCTTTCCTTTCCTTTCCTTTCCTTTCCTTTCCTTTCCTTTCATTTATTTATTTGAGAGAGAGAGAGCGAGAGAGAGCGAGCATGCACTGGGGGAGGGGCAGAGGGATAAGCCGACTCCTTGCTGATCATGGAGCCCCACATGGGACTCCCAGCTGGGCTCGATCCCAGGACCCTGAGGTCATGACCTGAACAGAAGGCAGACTTAACCGGCTGAGCCATCCAGGTGCTCCTACTTTATTTTTCTAATAGGTGTTTCACTAACTTTTCCCTGGAGCCTAATTTCTTTTCTATATTCTTTATCCTTTGGCATCTGCTGACCAAGAAAGAATAGACATTGGGGACATCCTCACTCTGCCATCTTGGCAGGGCTGATGGGAGTTCAATCGAGTTGGATTTTTCTATCTGGGTTTAGAAGGCTATTAAGCTTTTCTGGCTATTGCCAGAGGTGTGAGATTTAGCGTCCACTGAGCACAGTATTTAGGGACGTGGACCCTGGAGTCAGATCAGCGGAGTGCAAATCCTAGCTCCTATACTGCTGGCTGGGTTCCCTTGGGTAAGTTTTCACTCCAAGTGTCTGTTTTCTCACCTATAAGTGGGGTGTAAGAGCACAGGGGCTGGAGGGGCGCTGGGAGAAGAGAAGGAGCGAGCCCCGCAAACTTAGACGGTGCCTGGCATGGCGCAGGTGCCCGGTGACTATGTCACCGCCGTCCGATTATTTGGGGGGATGGTCAAGGGAGATCTGGTAAATAGCTGAGTCTGGATCTGGTTTTAAAACGCATCTGTTTGGGGTCTAGTTTCCTGGTGGATTTAGTATCTTTGACCTTCCGATACCCAGAAATCTTGGGTAGGGCTGTCTTTAATAATACAGGCCCTCCCTCTCCCGCCGTCTTGTTTGCCTTGGTGGGTGTTCTGTTTGCCACCACGCAGGGCAGGCCTTGGAGCCGAACGGCACAATCCTCTTCAGCCACCCGAAGCAGTCCCGAGGCGTGCGCCTCTCCTCCCTCGGCCTCTGAGCGCCAGGCCCTGCCTCCTCCCACAGCTCCCTCTCCCACTCCTGCCTGTTCAGGCCTGTTCACTGTTTAGACTTTCCAAAAAATGGATGTGGAAGAACAGGCTCGGGCGCAGGTGACCTTGGGGAGGCCTCCGGAACCTGGAGTATACAGCGCCCTCTAGAGGGCGAGAGCGGCGGTGCCCCCCCCCACGCCCGCCCCGGTTTCTGCCTGTCCTGCGGCAGCCGGAGTATCAGGCCTCCATCAGTCTCTGGTGGGAGACAAAAGGGGACGTGGCAGAGGTGGGCAGAGGGAAGACGAGGGGATGATTAATCTGAGGGGATGATTAATCTGAGCGGTCTTGTTTCCAGAAGCCAAGACTCCGCTCCTGTGCTCTTAGGAAGGGAGAGCGGAGAGCAGTGACAATTCTGGCTGCTCATATGTATGGAACCTCACGGATATTCACACCACAACTCACCTGTGTGATGGAGATAAGAGAATTTTATTAGTTTGGAATTAATTTGGAATTAATGGTTTGTCTTAGTGATGAGTCTTCTTCTTTCTTGCTTTTTTTTTTTCCTGCTGGGAGGACAGGGAGGCTGTGAGGAATATTTTATGCATTGTAAGGCTGTCTACCCTCTGCTGAATTGAAAAAGAAAAACTTAGAAACCCAGCCGTTGTAAGAGTTCCCTTCTCCCAGAGGCTGGGAACATTCACGTGTGTAGTGCTTTTGATTAGATCTGCTGTTTCGCCCATGGCAGTTATCCATAAAAACACTCTTTTCCTATACACATCATTCGAGCCTCGATACATGATGCAGTTGCTTCTTTCTTTCTTTTTTTTCCATCAAAGCCAAACAGGGTGGTGTTTTTCCTTAGCAAAATCCCCCTCCTTTTTGGCTCCATGCCTGGCTCTTCCCAAGGTGCTTGGAGAGAAAGCGAAAAATTCAGAATCATTTCCTTTTGTTCTTGACTGATTCATGGGTAGAGGGAGAAAGGGGTGGTTTTCAGTTTGAAACATAGAACGGTGTTCAAACAGTTTTAAAAAATGGTGTTCATTAATCCTCATTGTGTGGCACTGTCCTTTAGTTGCAGGTTCTGTTTTGTTTTTTCCTTTTTCTTTTTTTATCCATCTTTGAATGGGCATCACCAGCACGGTGCCTGGCACGTAGTCGATGTCTGGTAACATACAATGCTGGGATCCCGGACCCTATGTAGTTCATAGGGACAATCGCATGTAAGCTGAGGACCTATTAACATACATGTAAATTAAACAAACATTTGTGGCTACATTTCTCTACTACAGAAGCTTTATTCATGGTGTGCTATGGCATAAATCAGTCTCAACTTCGCACACCCCCAAACAAGAGTTATGTAGCAGCAGGAAAATCAAACCTGCACTTTCTTAATTATAGCATTGGTTTGAAAGCAGTTATTGACCTGTAGCATCTCATTATTTGTCTTTCTGTCCATCCATATATCCATGTGTCCAATGTAGTCAAGAGGTCAGATAGGAATACAGGCAGAAATATGGCGCTTCTATTGTAACCGATAAGAATCTGGCGTGAGTCTCTATTGCTGGGGTCCATTTCCAGCAACCGACAGAGGAAGGAAGACTTTTAAGCAAGATGGCTTGGCTAATATCATTATGTGCGAGAAGGGAGATGCTTTTATAAGTGTATTTTATGAAACTGGGAAAATAAGAGACCAAAAAAAAAAAATGGGCTGGAAAAAACAAGTACTGCCTTATACATTTCTTAAAAGGAAAATTCGTTCTGTTCTCCCTACCCGTGCAGACTTGCTGCCTGAGAGGAAAAGCCTGTTAAAAGAACGGATTTGTGTGTGGAACAAGGTCATGCACTTATTGGCTTTCTGCTGCACAGCATCAATATAGCAGACAAGGAGAATCCGTTTGCTTTCACCAGAGCCTTGTCCTGTGCACGGGGCTGCAGCCCATCATATCCTCCGATGCTGCTGGCGCCCAAGCACAGAGGCATCCAGAGGCAGGGGGTTCGCAATGACAGGAGAATAGCCGAGCATTGGTTGTGAGACAGAAATATGTTCTCTGGAAACATCATTACCCTCTGAGCCATGAGTGAGGGTGGTGGGAAGGGGCAGGTGGGCCTGTGTGGCCTGGATCTCTCGGAAGCTATGTCAGAGACAGATGACTTCCCAAACGTTTCTCGAACTCCCCCTTCTCTCCTGCACCAATCTGTCCAACCGCTGCAGTTTGACTAATATTATTAATGGAGCTGCTCTGACGACCACTATTACTAATATGGCAACACTTCATTTATCCAGCATCATCAGTGATGAGCTGTTTCACAGAACTACATTTTCCAGATGACTGAACTCCACTTCTTTGAGCACCCAAATTTAGTTTGTTTTCGTCATTTTGACTAGCCATCTTTCTAAAATGTTTTAAACACCTGTTTTCTTGCCTAGCTGCCACAAGCATGGTGGAAGCTTATCTCAGTGATTGGGGGGACATTTTTATCTACATATTGGTTATGCTGTGCTATGAAACAGGGCTGCCGCATAAGGCCCTTGTAGGCCACTATGTCCCTAGGTCTGCTTGCCTATCCTGGATGGCTCCCGACTGCTGCTTGTTCTGAGTTAGTGCAAATTACCTTACTCTTCTCGGCCTCAACTTCCTTTTCTATAAAAGAGAGAGAGCAGTGCCTACCTTGTTGCGCCAATGTGAGAATTAAGTGAAATATATATGTAAGTTCTGGCATGCTGCATGGCACCTGGAAAATGTTCAATTAATGTTAGCCATTCTTATTTTTTTTTTAAGATTTATTTATTTATTTGAAAGAGAAAGAGAGGAAGGGCAGAGGGAGAGGGAGAGAGAGAATCCTCAAGCAGACTCCCTGCAGAGTGTGGAGCCTGTTGCAGGGCTCCATCCCACAACCCATGAGATCATGACCCAAGCCGAAATCACGAGTTGGATGCTTAACCGACTGAGCCACCCAGGCGCCCCAGCCATTCTTACTTTAAACAAGGAATTAGAGTCATAACCACCACAACAGTAGTACAATAAAGATGAAATTGGCACACAAAGGTTTTGTCCAACACAGTTTAATATAGTTTACTCATTAGCTGGTAGTGCCGTCCTGGCTGATTGGGGAGGGTAGAAATGCGCAGGAGAGGGGCACGGGCCAGCTTCTGTCAGCTCCCTTCTCCTTTCAGAACCTTACCCCAAACCCTTGTCTGTTGTCTCTCCAGTTCAAGCTGATACGCTTCAGGAAAGTTTCCTTCCTCTTTTAGACCCGACTTGGATTAGACCCACTTGCAAACCCTCAGTCCTGTGCACTCCGATTATTCTGTAGCGATTTCCATTTGTAGATCGGTTGCTGGTCAGGTGTTCTTAAAGGAGGATGTGGGCTTGGACCTATGGGCTAACTTAAGTCAAGGCATGTAAAGACCCATCCAAGCTACCTAGTATCTTTCTGGACTTGTCGGTCTGGGATGTATAGCGTGAAGGATGAGGACACAATTGTCATGAGCCCACAAGGGAGGGAAGGCAGAGTCAAGCATGCACAAAGGACTTAGCGAGAGAAGAAGTGCAACGGACGGTATGGCTTCGAAGGATGAACCATCTCCATCCCTATTTGCAAACTGTTTCCAGGGTGAGGTAGTTGGTGGTACCGAGGGTGAGTTGGTGGGCAGGGCCTTGGAGGACTCTACCACCACTGGGTGGGTAGCATTGGGTCGTTGTCAGGCACGACCCATTTCTGGCTCCTAGAAATCATCTTGGGCTCTATTCAACCCTGTACTCACCCATCAGCCACCTCCTTTGCCCTATGGAGGCGTCTGCCTCCCATCATTCAAGGTCTACTCCTCAGCCATTTCTTTGAACAGCTCATTAGGCCAAAGCACAGTTGGTGGTTAAAGCGGACTCTACCCAGAAGTGAAGCTCGGTTTCTTCACTTCCGAGGAGAATCTGCATTTCGGCAACCCTGGAGGCTCTTTCCATACCATTTCCTCTGTCAACAGGTGGGAGTAGAGGTTGGGCTTTGGTTCTGGCATGCCCCCCTGGTCTCCTCCCACTTCCTGGCCTCTTTTTGCTGCGAGATGTCCCGGTTCTGCAGAGCAGAGACGATGGTGCACAGCAGCCTGTTTGCAAGGGTTCTTGTGCATAATTCCCGTCCACTGCTCTCAGGGATGCGGGCTTCCTGGCTTGAGGCACCGCTGCTTTGCAACAGGAAAATCACTATGAGAATAACAATTTTAATCAACAATTGAAAAGTTCTTTCTTTCACATACTCCATTACATAATAAATGTGTTTCTGAGAAGTGTATCGTTGAAATGGTGTAAATAGAATTATATTTAAAGGGATCTAGGCTAAGGGCATCTGGGTGGCTCTGTCAGTTGGGCAACGGACTCTTGATTTCAGCTTGGGTCATGAACTTGGGGTCCTGGGATCGAGCCCAATTTTGGGCTCCGCGCTCAGCAAGGAGACTGCTTGAGGATTCTCTCTCTGCCCCTCCCCATGCTCGCTCGTGCTCTCTCTCTCGCTCTCTCTCTCAAATAAATAAATAAATAAATCTTAAAAGAAAAAAAAGGGAGCTAGGCTGGTTGTTCACAAACTTATTCAAATGGTAGTTTACCTGGAAGTCTTGATGCTCTGTCTAAAACAGACCCATGATAAGGAGACATATCCAGTAATATCACATGAGCCAGGGACAACTTTACAGCAGAAAGTATGACTATGCCATGTAAGTACAATATAAAATCACAAGCATAAAATCCTCAAAATGAGCAGGCTGTCAAATGGGACATGATTGGTCTTCTTTATTTATTTATTTTAGAGCAGCGAGCGAGCATGTGCATGTGTGGGGGACGAAGAGGGGCAGAGTCAGAGAGAGAGAGAATCACAAGTAGGCTGCACGCCCAGCAAGGAGCCTGATGGGGTGGGGGGCTCGATCCCATGACCCTGAGACCATGACCCAAACAGAAATCAAGAGTCGGACACTTAACCAACTAAACCGCCCAGGTGCCCCAGATTGGTTCTTTTTGAGTGTTTTTAAAAATAATTCCTTCGTTGTTGTTGACTTGCTTTTTTGTCAACTCCCCCTCACGAGCATATTAGTGGCACACACACTAGATGTTTAGGGAAAATATATGGGAGACAAAATTGAAATGGTTAAAATTATATTCAGTAGTCTGTGGTTTTCTATGCATTGGGAATTCTTCTATTAATTTTTTTTCAGTTTTAGTGACCAGTTTTGTTCAGTTTATGGGCAGTGCAGTGTAGCATCTTGCTTTGGAAATTTCTCGCTGCAAAGAACCTTTTTGTAAGCTGAAGAATAATTTTGTAATGCAAATCATAGCCTCTGGTTTTTCAGTTTGGTGAGTTTGAATGTGTGTGTGTTTGTGTTTTTCTCCTTCAACTCATAACATCAGAGAGGATGGTTACTTAGAAAGTAACCTTTAACATTGAGATGGTTCAGTTCGTTTGGTTAGAGTGAAATACCAGTTTAGGAGATCTCTTATAATCCAGTACAATGTGTGTTCCAGAAAGCTACTAACACCCTAAATAGCATATTTTGGGGTGTTTTAGGGAAAAAGCAAATTCCTAGGGCATTCCTCAGGCCTCCTGAGTCAGAATCTTTGCGGTTGGGTCTAGGACTCTGCATTTTAAGCAATACTTCATGTGATTCTTCTTCTTCTTCTTCTTTTTTTTAAGATTTTATTTATTTATTTGAGAGAGTGAGCGAGAGAGCACGAGCAGGAGGGAGAGGCAGAACGAGAGGGAGAAGCAGGCTCCCCGCTGAGCAGGGAGCCTGATATGGGACTCGATCCCAGCACCCTGGGTTCATGACCTGAGCCGAAGGCAGCCATGTAACCAACAGAGCCACCCAGGTGCCCTCATGTGATTCTTACACACATCAAAGATTGGGGACTGTTTGTGTGGTAGCGGAGGGGGCAGTCTCTGAAGTCAGATTCCGCCTCTGCCACTGATTTGGCCTGTGGCAAATTACTTAAGCCTTGGTTTCCTCCTCCGAAAATGGTGAAGAGTAGGTACTTCTACCCCCTAGGGCTGCTGGAAGGATGTAATGACACAGTGTATGAAAATCATGCATATGGAGCATCTGGCTCAAGAGAAGGGCTTCATCAGTGGTAGAAGTTGCTCATGGCCAAGACTATAATTCTTTTTTTTTTTTTAAAGATTTATTTATTTATTTGAGAGAGAGAGGTGCAGAGGGAGAGGGAGAGAATCTGAAGCAGACTCCCCGATGAGTGTGGAGCCCTTGGAGGCTCGATCCCATGACCCTGAGATCATGACCTGAGCCGAAATCAAGACTTGGATGCCCAAACAGCTGAGCCACATAAGTGCCCCAAGACTATAATTCTTTTTTTTTTTTTTAAAGATTAATTTTAGAGAGAGAAAGTGAGTGGGAGGGAGGGGCCGAGGGCGGGGGTGGGGGGAGAGAGAATCTTAAGAAGACTCCCCGCCCAAGTGTGGAGCCCTGAGCAGAGCTCCATCTCACGACCCTGAGATCACGGCCTGAGCTGAAATCAGGAGTCAGATGCTTAACTGACTGAGTCATGCAGGTGCCCCAAGACTATAATTCTTAATAATAATGGTGTAACTAAGATATCATCATGCAAACATTTTGGTGCTAACCTGTGACTGATACGACTTACTGAACAATGTGCGTGTAAGTACATCTATGATTAGCCGTGTGCATTGGTGTCCAGGTTATGGGAAGATGGCCCTTGGAGGAACGATTCAACTGGGACATTCTACATTGGTCCATCATAGCTGACTAGGTGTGAGTCGTGAGACTAGGGTTCTTGGTGTGTCTGTGGTGACTAGATGTAAGTGTTGACTTGAGCTCCCACAGTGAAGGGCCTTGTTGGCAAAGGATTGCAGTGTGCGTATTCTTGTGATTTTTGATTCTGTTAAAAGAAAGTTTCAATGGAAGGGAGCAGTAAAGGGAGAAGGGAGTAGAATATTTTGAATAAGTAGCTGGCAGCTAATGGTGGTAGATATTCACGTCTCAACCTCCCTCCCTTCTTCCCTTATCAAGTCTCTATACTCCCCCCTATTTTTTAAATAGAAGACACAATTTTTATTGAAATGGAAAATCTTTTATTTTTTTCCCCTTAAAATCTTCCCTAGGTACTTGTCTTAGGTATTCATTGCTTTAGTCTTTACATGGATCATGTATTTCCTGGCTTTTTAAAAGGGAAATTTGTCCTTGATTCTAAATATTCTGTTCATCTTCAAGAGCAGGCTAAATGCTTGCACCAGCTACCACCTCTTCTTGCTCGGTGTGATTTTTACATTTACTTCCCCTCAAAACCACATCATTTTATACCACTTCTCATAAGGCAGTCAAGCTGGTAACTGCATTTTGATACCACTTACCAACAACCAGATAGATGCCCTGACAAATGATTCCTGAAAATAGAAGCTCAGGATGGTTGAGCACTTCTTTTCACTTTCAGGCTCTCCAAACCAGTTGTCTCCAAACTTTTGAGTTCATGCGTCTGCCTCTTAAAAAGAATGTTGTTAGCACGCAATGTGTGTGAGCGTGAGATATGCACATACACGTGCCTACTTACACGTAATTATATTGTGCGTGTATCATGAAACATTGGCAAAAGTACAAACTAAATAGGATGAGAATGAGAAATATGAAACAACAAATATTTGAAACATAAATTTATTTGACTTTCTTTTAGTGGTTGTGACGGATACTTTTATGTGACAACTTGGTGGCGACATGAGTGCCCAGCTATCTGGTTATACATTATTTTGGGTGGGTCTGTGAGGGTGTTTCTAGATGAGATTAGCATTTGAATTGGGGGCAGAAATAGGGAGAGGTTGCTACGAGAGTACAAACTTTCAGTTGTAAAATGAATAAGGTCTGAAAATCTAATGTATAACATGGTGACGGTAGTCGATAACATTATATCGTACAATTGAAATTTGCTAAGAGAATAGAACGTAAACGTTCTCACCAAGAAGAAAAACGGTAAATATGTGGGTTCACCCGGTGGGAGGCGTCCTTTCACGATGCATCCTCTACCCGTGTCCAGTAGTTTTGCTGTAGACATCCCAGCTGTAGACCTCTTTGCATAACGAATTGGCCGTTAGGCAATTTTGCTGTAAAAGATAACACAATGAAAAATAAAAGAAGGATTATTAAAAAGGCCATAATGAAACATGAAAACATTAATAAAATGAATTATTAATTTCTTCTTTCATTACGAGAGGTACTGGTTTTCCAAATAGCAGGATACATATTTACAACCCAGCTCTGATTATGTTTTGAAAGCCTTCTACGCTGTTCATTCTTGGCACATTGTCACATGTCCGTTGATAGACGGTTCCAAAGTTCTGTGGAAAATGTGGAAGAGATGCTAATGCCGTAATGCGTTTGTAACTGCGCTTTGTTATTCTTTTCACTGATATGCTACCATTTTCCAGGAGAGTATAGCAGGCAGTCGGCTTCACACGCTCTTATTTCACACTTCCAGTGTGTTTTATCACTGTGTTTTCTATCAAGTCAACATACTGGGCGTTATCATCCACTGTTCGAGACCACCACGTCTACTTGTTGCCGTATAGACCACCAGGAGGGCTGGCGAAGATGTATAGAATATAAATATGGGAACTTCGTCAGTGGAGAAATGAAAGCAAACCGTCGACTAGTTATTTTATCTTTGATGGCAGGATTGCGTTATGGCCAATTAGTTATGCAGTGAAAATGCTGTGGGCAGGATGCCTGCAGCCAAGATGGACACAGCCAAACTACCTAGAACCAGCTTATCAAATCATTGTGTTGCACGCTTTAAATATTGTACAGTTTTGTCAATTCATACTGCCATAAAGCTGAAAAAACATAAAACGAAAGATCTTGAATTGTCAGACTGAGGAAAGCAGATGGCCCTCCCCGCTGCAGGGTGGGCCTTGTCAGGCCTGTGCGCAGCCTGAATAGAGCAAAAGGGGGGGTGAGAGAGAAGTCGCTCTTTCTACCTGAGGGATTGATTACGTCCCTGGGTGGCAGGGACATCAATCACTGGCACTCAGAGGGTGGACTGTGGTGGCTGGCCTCCAAGGCGGCCCCCCATGACCCTTGCCGACTGGTATTCAGTCCTGCCTCAGGGCTGGTGTATGTGACCCCTCGGCTGTGGTGAAGCTGAGGGGGTATGACTTCTGAGGCTAGGCCATAGAAGATTTGACCACTTTTGCCTTGCTATCTTGGATTCCCTCCGTCTGGGGGGAGCCAGCTGCTGTGTTTTGGGGACACTCAAGCAGCCTCATAGAGAGGCGCACAGGGTGAGAAGGAGACCCCCCCCCCAAGCCAGCACCAACGTTCCAGCCTTGAGCGAGCCATGTAGGAAGTGGATCCTCCAGCCCGAAGGGAGCCTGCAGATGACTGCATTCTGGCCAGCAGCCCGACTACACCCTCCGGCGAGACCCTAAGCCAGAATCACTTGGCAAAGAGCACCTGAATTTCTGACCCGTAGAAATGGTGTGAGATGCTAAGTGTGTGTTGTGGTTTTCTGTCTCTGAATTTTGGGGCGATTTGTTACACAACAGTGGTTAACTAGCGCAGACGGCAGTATCTTTCTGGATCGCTTTGCAAATGGGAACTTGGGATCATTTTTGTCTTCTGTGTGACTAACGTGGAGGGACTGGAGCAGCGCTGGTTTTGCCGTTTTCGAGTGATTCATTGGTGCTTGTGTTACTAGTATTGTCTTCCATCCGAGGGAAGCCACTTGCCCGTTTTGGGAGTGTGACAAACTGTAGTGTATTACAACACGCTGAAAGGGAAGGGTGACGACCCGCCGCCAACACTGCTGCGTGGGGGACATCCTTCCTCCCTCACAGCTCCTTGCGTCCCGCGTGTGAGCGCCTGTGAACACTGGCTTGGACGAGGGCACCTGTGCCATCCTGTGCATTAAACACTAATAGGTCCATTTCTCTTCCCGCCTGTCTTCCTGCCTTCCTTCTCTTTTTTTTCTTTTCTTTTCTTTTCTTTTCTTTTCTTTTCTTTTCTTTTCTTTTCTTTTCTTTTCTTTCCTTTTCTTTCTTTCTTCTTTTCTTTCTTTCTTTCTTTCTTTCTTTCTTTCTTTCTTTCTTTCTTTCTTTCTTTCTTTCCCCCCTCTCTCCCCCTTCCTTTTCTCTTTTCTTTTCTTTTCTTTTCTTTTCTTTTCTTTTCTTTTCTTTTCTTTTTTCTTTTCTTTTCTCCCTTCCCTTCCCTTCCCTTCCCTTCCCTTCCCTTCCCTTCCCTTCCCTTCCCCTCCTTCCTTCCCTCTCTCCCTTCATTCCTTCCTTCTCCCTCTCTCCCTCTCTTTCTTTCTCTCTCTTTCTTTTTGGTGCTTAAAAACATAAAGAAAAATATGGACACTTTTTTGCACGCCCTGTGGTTCATTTTGGATGTGCCACTTTGGAGATCATTGTTTTAGAGGAGGGGTTGGCAAGCTACCGCCTGTTCTGTATAAATGCAGTGTCATTAGAACAAGCCACACACATTCGCCCCGTGTTATCTGTGGCTGTGTCTGCACCACAATGGTGGGGTTGAGCAGTTGCAGTGGAGACCGTACGATGTTCTAAGCCCAAGCTATTTACTCTCTGATTCTCTACAGAGAAACGTTGCCACCTTTGCTGTAGGAAATGGACGAAGCTTTGGGGTCCCGGGTGTGTAGCATACAGTCTGCACTCAATTCATTCTCTGGCTCAGACAGGGGCACTCTGTAGTGTACAAGTCGCCCATGGACTTCTGAGAGGACGTGTTTCTAGGGCTGTTTCTAGGCAGTGTAACTCTGGCCAAGGCTCGGGGCCTGGCTCTGATTCTCCACACAGACTGCATTCTAGAACTCAGTTACAACTTGAACTTGACGGGAACCAACGGCAATCTGGCAATGTGAATATCTGGGCGTATCTGTACCGTAGCGTTTTAGTTGCTGGGTTTGATGGGAAGCATCATTATCCTTTCTTTCTACCTAGGTCTGTTTTGAAATGGTAATCCAGAGGCTTTTGCTTCTTTCTTGTCTCAGAGCCTTGTCCTTAGATTGCTTTTCTCGCAGAGCTTGGCCTGGTTGGTGCCCTCTTGTCAGGCTCAGCTTAAATGCCACCTCTTGAGAGAGGCCTTTTCTGAACACCCAATCTAAGGTAGCCTCCCCCCCAACCCCTCTTACTCTCTGTGATTGTTCTGTACTCATTTTTTCATTGTACTTACCAAAATATCTGAAATTATTGTATTTACGCCCGCTCGTTGTTTTGCAGACAACGGAGTATGAGATTACAAGAACCGGAGGGCGAAGGAACTTGTCTGTTTTGTTCACATCTGCACCTTCAGGGCTCAGAACAGTGCCTGACTCAAAGTGTGACCATTTGAAGAGGAACAGGAGGGATGCCTGCTGTTATTTTGTTTCTGGCTGTAGAATGGGGATTGCATCATGGCTCATAAATCATGTAATTCGCTGGTTAAAGGTGTAGGTCTGAATAAAACATGTTGCTTTTTTCCTTGCTCTGGGTTCAGTAGCAGTATCAATCAGACCCGTGTTTAAACCATCCAGTGATTCTTTTTAGAAAATTATAATGACAGTTTATTTGTTTATTTTTAGAATTCCTGTTTAGTTTTTTTTTTTTAAATCATACCTCTTCCCTCCCTCCCCCTGTAACTCCCTTACTTTTCTATTCTTTCATTTTGGTTTCTAGATAATCTTCTATCTTTTCGGTAGGAATATATGCTTAACATTATTTACATCAGATTTTTCTGTTGTCTGCATCTCTTGGAGAACAGTTTTTTCCATGGCGACCTGTTTCCCCATGTTTGTCGTCTTCTAGTGTGAGCTCAGCTTCAGCAGGTCGCACTCTAGACTGACACAGTTTCCTGCATGAGCTCTCATCGACAGAGTCTTGTTTTCCATTTCACTGCTGGGGCCTAAAGTGGCTCTGTACCAGTTGTTTTTTTTTCCTCCAATTTTTAATCGTGGAAAGATACGAATAACATTTACCAATATAACCATTTAAGTGTACAGTTTAGCAGTGTTAAGTATATTCCCAGTGTTGTGCAACCAATCTCCAGAACCGTTCTCATACTGTGAAACTACAGTTCTATGCCAATGAAACAATGACCCCCCATTTCCCCCTCCTTCTAGCTCCTGGCAACTACCATTCTACTTTCTGTTTCTATGCGTTTGACTACTCTAGGTATCATATATAAGTGGAATCATGCAGTATTTGTCTTTTTTGTGATTGACATTTCATTTAGTGTAATGTCTCCAGATGCATCCCTATTTTACCATATGTCAAAATTTCCTTCCTTTTTTAAGGCTGAATAATATTTCGTATATATATATATATATATATATTGCATATATACGTATATGTATATACATATGCAGGACATGTATATATGTATACATATGTGTGTGTGTGTGTGTGTGTGTGTGTGTATAGATGCCACATTTTGTTTATGCATTCTCTATTGATGAATATTTGGCAATTGTGAATAATGCTGCCATGAGCATGGGTATACAAATACCTCTCTGAGACCCTGTTTTCAATTTGTTTTTTTTTTAAATATTTTATTTATTTATTTGATAGAGAGAGAGAGAGCACAAGCAGGGGGAACAGCAGGCAGAGGGAGAAGGAGAAGTGAGCTCCCCAGCAGGGAGCCTGATGGGCTCGATCCCAGGCCCCTGAGATCATGACCTGAGCCAAAGGCAGACGCTTAACTGACTGAGCCACCCAGGTGCTCCCTGTTTTCAATTCTTTAGGATAAATACCAAGAAGTGGAATTGCTGTACCAGTGTTTGTATTGATTTTTGAGTTGGAATTCTCTCACCACGAAAGGCACCCTGTACAGAAGGATGCCTTCTGCAGAAGACATCCCAGTTTCCACTTCCCATGGTAGCTTTTTATACCAATTGCCTTAAGCTGACAGCCATCTTCCTTGCTGACTCCCTTACCCAGTGCTATGAGTACTTAAATTCGGTGTCACAATATAGGCAAAGCTTCAGGACTCCCAGTTTTATACGGGAGCTTAGTTTCTTTACCCTGCCTTACATGGGCCCAGGGTTTTGCCTCCTGTCCCTGTGCAGACATTGAAAGCTGAGAGAGCACCTTACACCTGTCAGAATGGCTAAAATGAACACAGAAAACAACAGATGTTGGCAAGGATGCAGAGAAAGGGAAAGAAATCATGCACTGTTGGTGGGAATACAAACTGGTGCAGACACTCTGGAAGACAATATGGAGGTTCCTCAAAAAATTAAAAATAGAACTACCCTATGACCCAGCAATTGTTCTACTAGGATACAAATATACTGATTTGAAGGGGCACATGCACCCCGATGTTTATAGCAGCATTATCAACAATAGCCAAATTACGGAAAGAGCCCAAATCTCCACTGATGAATGAATAAAGAAGATGTGGTGTACATATACACTGGAATATTCCTCAGCCATCAAAAATAATGCACTCTTGCCATTTGCAATGATGTTGATAGAGCTGAAGTGTGTTATGCTAAGCCAAATAAGCCAGTCAGTGAAAGACAAATACCATACGATTTCACTCATATGTGGAATTTAAGTAACAAAACAGATGAACATGTGGGAAAGAAAAAGAGAGGGAGGCAAAACCATAAGAGAGACTCTTGACTATAGAGAACAAACTGAGGGTTGCTAGAGGGGGGTGGGTGGGAGATGAGTTAGATGGGGGATGGGCATTAAGAGGGTACTTGTGATGAGCATTGGGTGTTGTATGTAAGTGATGAATCACTAAATTCTACTCCTGAAACTTATATTTTATTACTTTATTATATGTTAGCTAACTGGAATTTAAATAGAAACCCGAAAAATAAAAAATAAGTGAGCAAAAAAAAAAAAAAAAAAAAAAAAGCCTAGTCCCTAGACTACTAGGGCTATATCTGTTTACACCCCTGTCATGTGTTTGGCTTCAGCTCCCACTCTTTTTTCTTTGAGTTGTTCCTCATTTCTGACATCTGGGGATTTCCTTCCCTTGCTTTTGAGTTTGTGTTAAAAAATTTTTTATCTAGCATTTTCATGTGTTTGGAGTGTGTGTGTGTGTGTGTGTGTACGTACATGTGTCCTTTCAGGTCCGCCTGGCCTGCAGTGCCAATAGATATTTATTCATTCATTCAGTATTTGTTGAGCATTTATAGCCTGTACAATGACAAGCCTGAAATGACTACATAGTAAATCTGCTGAATTCAGGCAACTTGGGAAGACATTTAATCATAATACACAAAATGGCAGAGTATAGATGTTGCTGTTCAACTGAGGTGGTGGAATCCATGTTTAGCTCGGACCCCAGACAGAAAGGTTTTCTTCCTACCAAAACTGCAGAATTGGCCCCTCCTCTGACTGCACTGTTGTGGAGAAGCCAGGGGCAGACCCCAGAGATGGTAGACCAGAACTCTGAGCACTGGGGTTCAGAACCGGCCTGGAGCACCATAAGCCAGACAGAAGGGAAGCTGTCCTGGATCACTAAGAAATACTAGGCAGGCATTTTTGTGATGTATGTTAGAAGAAAACCCAGGCTTTGTAGAGGTGACATTGTTAATCAGTATTTAAATATACATGTGGCAAGCACATCTGCAAAGACCAACACTTTTCTGCAAATAGTATAAGGACAACGAGACAAGGAAGTGTCTACCCCTGAGCAACTTGACACAGGAAAGGAACTGCATTAAACATGCAACAGAGGATTAGCAGAATTTGGAAAATGCAGGGAAAAGGGAATTGTGGACCAGACCAGAAGAGTTCCTTTTATCACTGCTGTTGTTATTGTTAATATTACCTGTTGCTTAAAGTTTTTCACTAATCCCTTATTAAGGAGTGATTAGAAGTTTATACCAGACCATCCTTATAAAACAATTCTAGTTTGTTATATATATGTTGCCTAAATTAACCGGACAGTAAAAATAGACAAGATACCCATTTTCACTTTCTTCAGGTACAATTTATGTATTTGGGCCATCTATAACATTCTGAATTAAAGGGCACTTTTAGGTATTATGGTAGGTAGATACTTGAACTGAGAGGGTCTTATCCAACTTTGCAGACCAGGTTCTAATGCTCTGAGTGCACAAAACCAGGAAAGAAGCCATTACATAAAACACTGTTCAACAAGTATACTTCTAATTACTAATAATTAGTGTATATATAATAATTTACCCAGCAACTCAGCAAGGTAGATAACATTATCCCCTTTTTTTTCAGGGAAATCGAAGATCAGGCTGATTAGGTAATTTGCCCAAGATCATATGCATAAAAGGAGGAAGAGAATTGATCATAGAAACATGGTAGAATGCTTTTTTCCTAAAATTTTATGAATGGATGTAGAGTTTTTCCAAATGCTGTTTTTCTTCATTGATTGATATGATTATGTGATTTTTCTTCTTTTAGTCTGTTAATATGTTGGATTACACTGATCGATTTTTAAACTTTGAACCAGCCCCACTTGGTCATGATATATAGATTCTTTTATAAATTGCTCAATTCTATTTGCTAGTATTTTTTTTTAAGGACTTTTGCATCTGTATTCATGAGGGATTACTGGTTTGTGGTTTTCTTTTTTTGTACTGTCTTCTTTTGGCTTTAGTATTAGGGTAAATCTGGTATTATAAACTCAATTGGGAGTATTCCCTTCTCTTTTGTTTTCTGAAAGAGATTGTGTGATATTGGTGTTAATTCTTTTTTTTTTTTTAAAGATTTTATTTATTTATTCGACAGAGATAGAGACAGCCAGCAAGAGAGGGAACACAAGCAGGGGGAGTGGGAGAAGAAGAAGCAGGCTCATAGCAGAGGAGCCTGATGTGGGGCTTGATCTCACAACGCTGGGATCACGCCCTGAGCCGAAGGCAGATGCTTAACTGCTGTGCCACCCAGGTGCCCCGGTGTTAATTCTTATTTAAAGGTTTAGTACAATTATCCAGTGAAACCATCTGGGTCTTGATATTTCTTTTTGGGAATTTAAAAATTATGAATTCAATTTCCTGAATAGTTAGAGGGCTCTTCAAATCATCACTTAATGTTGGATGAGTTGTGGTCATTTTTTTTTTAATTGTTGTTATTATTTTTTTTTTTTTAAGGAAGTGGTCCGTATCCTCCAAGGTGTCAGATTTGTGCGTGTGGAGTTGTGTTCCTTTCTTATCTGTATTGAGACTTTCCATTTTCTCATTAGTTTCAAGCATGATGATGATTGCTTGTTGAAGCACTTTCATCATGAGTGCTTTAAAATCATTGTCAGATAATTCTAACATCTGTGTCACCTTGGTGTTGGTATCTATTGATTGTCTTTTTTCATTCAATTGAAGGTCGCTGTGGTTTTTGGGATGATGAGTTATTTTCGGTTGACACCAGGACGTATATGTATCATGCTAGGAAACCCTGGATCTTATTTAAACCTCTTGCTTTTACTGGTTTCCTCTGACACTGCAAGGGCGGTGCTGGGGTGGGGTTCTGGCTCCCCTCTCAGACTGGACTGCACTGGACGGCCCATGGGGTGGTGGGTTTGACTATCAGTTGGTGGGGATGAACGTCCTGGCTCCTTATTTGGTCTTCTGTGATGGGACCCGGATGTAAGTGTTGTAGTTCCTTTTCACAGGCTCAGAAGGGTGGAAGTGTAGGCTCCCACTCCGCCTTTCCACAGAGTGTTTCCTGCGGTATTTGGTGGGAGTAGAGTAGCCAATTGCTTGTTGATTAAATCACCTCCCACACGGACTGCCTGCTCTATGACTTGAGCAGAACGACCCATGTAGCAAATACCATTCCTGCCTTCTGACGCAGGTGTCATAATCGGGTTCTTCTGGATGATGAGTAGAAAACATTTTCAGTGAGCTTCCTAGCCCTGGATGCAAACGGCAACCAGGCACTAAGATTTTCGCATTAGCGTCCTCATGCTGAGCGTTACTGGGACGGCATTCTCCTGTCACACCACACTGGGGCCGGAATGAGCTTTTCCTAAAAGCGGCCTGCTTCCCGAGGTGGCCACAGCCCCTTCCCACCACGTCTTCGTTGCCTCTGTTTTGGCAGACATCTCCTGATCTTGTTTTGTCCTCCTGTAAGTAATAACTGTGACCCCCACAACATGAATTACAATTTTAACTGTATCCTAACGTGGTTATTTAAAAACCAGAATACACATTTTTGATAGGCAAGTTTAAAGTGGGAAAGAGCAGACAGCCCAGTCATCAAAGGACAAAAATCTATACTAATCTTAAAAGCAAAACACAGCACAGAATTTTTCGTCTCTTTTTTTTTACAAAAGAAGGCCATTGTACTTCCTTTCCTGGCCATGTCAGCAGTGATGGGCCCCCGCACCCCCACCATTTTTTCTCCCAAGCATTGATTGTTGACTTCCCCTGACACCCCATCACAGCCCATTAGTACTGAAAGCTGACAAGCCCAGCTACAGCGGCAAAAAGGCAAGTTTGAAAGAAAATATCGAAAGTGCAGGCAAAGCTCGGCTATTAGGACCCCTAGCAGCCCCACATGCAAGCACCCCCTCTCCTCATCCCCCACGGCACCCTCATGAAGGTCAGCAGAGTCAGCAGATTTTCTTTAACCCAGACTCCAAGGTCTGGAGGAAATGATGAGGAGTATTGCTTTATTTTTACTTTCATTTTCAAAGGAATTTGGGTTGAGGAATACAAATACAGAGTTGGCCGAAGTGCTTTTGCTGATAATGCTAATAGACATTATGTCTCTTTTTAGACCTAAGCGTTTTGGATGTTAGTGGCTCAGCAGGACTGGGCTCCTGAAGGCTACACCTGAAATCCTGGCAGCTTCTCAACGTATGAATCTTTTTCTTCTGCTCCCCCTCCCCACTTTTTTTAATTCAGCAGAGTTATATGGCGTCTGGTCCCCAGAGTTACAGTAATGGCAACAGCAAGCATTCCTCGTGATTGTACAGTTGATTGCCCAGGGGGAAAAAGTGACAAGTCCAGATTTCCAATAGACCTTGTATTTGCAGAGATGGAAGTTCAAGCAAGGGCAGCCCTTGTCAAAACCTTAAGAGCGGAGACACAAGTTAAATCTAACTTTAGTTAAAAGGCTGGATGCAAGTTTGGTAGAGTCAAATCCCGAGAGATGGGGGTAACTGGACAAATAGTGGTCATCGTTTGTCTAGGTGAAAAATCTAGCTGCAGATGGTCACAGAGTCAAGAATAGGTAAGAGTAAGAGCCCAATGAGAGAGCAGCGTTGAGCGGGAGTTTGTGTATCCTTGTCTGCTGTGGAGGGCAGAGAGGATCTGTGGGCTCGTAGAAATTAGGACCTGTCCAGGAACGGGCACCTGAAAGCATGTGATTTAGCACCATTCTTACCAGGTGTAGACAGCTTTGGGAAGGAAAACAAGAACAGTTCCTTCAAGTGAGTTTTATGGTCCCCTCCACCATCAGGCCTGGCTTCTCCCTTCACCGCCTGGTCTTACCAGGCTGCTAACATGTTTCTTATTGGTCCAGACCCCCAGGAGAGGTCTGGGAAGGCTGGAATGTCGGTCACCTCTGAATTTCTGTGGCTCTGACAGACCTGCTTGTCTGCCACCCTGACAGCCGGTGGCCTGTGGACTTTCTCTGGTTTCCCAGCAGCTTCCACACCAGCTGCTTCTGGCAGAGACTCCCGCTCTGGTGGATGTAGGGTCTGCAGGGAAGTCTCGGTGCTCTTAGGCTTCGGGCCACATTTACTCAGCTTCTCCAGCTTTGCTTCATCCGACAGGGTGGGTACTGGGCCCCCATCAGAGGGAGCTCGTCAGTGAATCCCAGGCAACCTGCGGACGTCATGCCTGACTAGGGCACAGAGCCACTGCCTGGCGCCTGTTCTAGCAGCCACCCCTTGAGAAGTGGAAGTGCAGCTGTGGCAGCTTGACCTTCCATTCTGAACCGGTCCCTTTGTCTACGGGAGGCTTTGAGGAGACCTGACTCACTCTGTCCTTGGTCCTCAAATGACAGCCTTGTGCCTGATAACAGAGACCCAGCCAGTGCCTCAGCATCGGGTTCTTGTCCCGACCCCAGCATCCTCAGGCTGAGTGTCCTCTGCCTCGTCCCAGGCCATCTCCTTCCATACAGTCTTCCACCTGCGGATGGACTTGAACTCCCCGGGATCATCCGTTCTTCCCTGACTAAAGTAGACCTTTGGGTTGGGCTGGATCTGGATCTTTGGTAAGGTATATATGTCTCTTTGACTGACAACGCTTTCCAGTTTGGTCCAGGTCTAGACTCCTGGGCCTGTGTGCTGACTTTTCACTTAACCACCCCGTGACTTCACTTTCATATTCTGACCCTCGCCCTTTGCCCCTGCTGAGGATGACCAGAACCTTCCTTGTTCTAGATCATCCAGGATGCTCTTGCATTCAATCTTTGTGGAAGTCATTCTTATGTATTATTTGGCCAAACCACACCTAACGATGTCCCGAAGTGTCTGAATGTCTGTTGCCTGCCCTGTATAGGGAGGACGGGAGGGGGGGGGTCTCCTCTGTAGTTGCAGTGTGAGAGAAGAGGGGACATACTGGAATCAGTACTCAGGAGAAGTGTGAGGTTGAGCTAAAATGGGGGGTCCAAAGTGGACCACGAAAACAAGCAGATCCCGACCGCCCTGGGAACTGGGGCACATCCCTGAGGGGGCTTGGTGATCACGAAGGGTGGGAGTAGGCTCCAACCAGGGAAGAATTTGTGCATTGGGGGTGGTCTGCATGCAATCCGGAAATGGGCTGTGGGACCCTCTGGCTGTTATTTTACATGTTCTAGCCCTTGTTTTTGTGAATGAGGCAGGTCCATTTAAAACTGTTATGAGATGACAAATACTGGCTCATTATCAAGAAGTATTTGTTAAGTACTGGAGTATCTTACCTCAGAGAGCTGAGGCTCAGAGGAGACTTCTGGAGTGGCGATCAGACGCATCGTGGTGGTCCCCAGAGAGACCATGAATTTCCAAAGCCCTCTGATAAAGAGGTTCATGTTCTTTTTTTTTTTTTTTTTTTAGATTTTATTTATTTATTCGACAGGATAGAGACAGCCAGCGAGAGAGGGAACACAAGCAGGGGAAGTGGGAGAGGAAGAAGCAGGCTCATAGCGGAGGAGCCTGATGTGGGGCTCGATCCCATAACGCCGGGATCACGCCCTGAGCTGAAGGCAGATGCTTAACCGCTGTGCCACCCAGGCGCCCCGAGGTTCATGTTCTTATTTCAAAAATGTATGTCACAGTGATGAGAACATGGGGAGGAGACAATGACTGTGTGTGTACTTCATGTTAGGCAATGAGCTTCTCTTTCTCTGTTACATATATAATATATATAATACTATATATTACATGTAAAGTTACAGAATACTTATATATAATATAATAGATAACATGTATATTAGTTCTGGCAAAATCACACGAAACAAGTATTACTACTATTAATGCCATCTTATAGACGAGGTACCTAAGGTTCCAAGGTTTAACTTGTGTTCCCACCTAGTTCACACCTAGTTCCTTCCTTGACCCTGTAATGATTCTTTCCTATTTAAGAAGCATCTACCCTAATCTGTATTAACAAAAGTGCAAGTACAAATGATTAAAATTGAAAAAAAAAACCTAAATGATTAAAATTGTCTTGAGATAGACAGACACCCTGCTCTTCCACTTAGTCAGGTCTGAGAAATAAAAGAATATTTTGAGGAAGATTTATCACTTGCAGTGAAGACATGAAGAAAGTCCTGAAGAAATAATTATTTAGGGTTTTCATAAAAAATGGAAAGAATAATGTTCTTTGGGTTAATTCTTCAGTGAGATATTTTGGTAATGACCCTGAGATGCATTTAAAATAGTGGTTGAAATATTAGGTCAAATTTTCATCTTCACTCATTGGTTATAATTTTTCCGGGTCTCCACTGAGGGAAGAAAAAGAAGTATGTTAAGAAATTGGCCTGTTAGCATGAATGTTTATGTATTTTAGTATGTGCAATGGCAGAAAGGAGTAGATTAAAAGAGGAAAGAAAGGAATTAAAGATTTATTTATTTATTTTGAGAGAGAGCAAGAGAGAAATCACAAGGGGGGGCGGGCAGAAAGGGGAAAGAGAATCCCAAGCAGACTCCCCACTGAGTGTGGAGCCCCGTTCAGGGCTCGATCACGACCTGAGCTGAAACCAAGAGTCAGGCACTTAACTGACTTAGTGCCATGCAGGTGCCCCAGGAAAGAAAGGAATTAAAAATCATTTTAAAAAGGCACCCAACAAAATCTGGGAGAGCATTTTCCCTAACTCTGCATTAATATAAGACCTTCACCTAAACTGGCAAATGAGAGACGTGTCTATGACTTGGGTGGGAGGGTTTATAAGCAGGGTTTCTCAGCTTACCTGGTGGGGGGAGTGGCATAGACTTCTAAAAACCATTACCACTGTAGGTGTTTTAGCTCAAAGTGTTCCCCTAGGCACATTATTTAGTAGACTCGGGGAGTCTTGAAATATGGTGATGTTGGGATGCCCCGGGAAGCTCAGAGTGGCTGGTATAACAGGAAGACATGTATCGTCAGAGAAGCTAGAACCATGATCAGACAGAGACAGCAATGCCTAATTATTTGTGATAGGCGTAGGACCACATTCAGAAGTGCAACAGCCTGGGTCTAAGCACTCAGCACGCTATGATTATTTCCTGTCTCTACTCAGCAGTGTACTTCAATTTTGATAAGTCACTATAAAAGACACATTTTAGCAAAGTGACCCTGGCTCCTTGGCAGTTTGCTGCAGGCTGAGTTTGGCTCCCCACCTGGAGCTGGGCACTCAGGTCCTGTTCATCCTGTGAGGTTACAGCCCGCTGCACGGTGACAGGTGATTTTTCATTATGCGGTAAAACACTTCTTGGCACGCTGTTTTCACTACAGTGATGGGAGAGTCTCTTGGTTGTTTTCATCATGTCATGCCCCATGAACCTGGAAGGGACTTACGTGCCTCATAGGTCACTCTAAAGCTCTTTGTGGTCTCAAGGCTTGGCTCCACCTCCCAGTAGCCCTCCTGTGGTCCTGGACCCCATTCATCAGCTCTACCCCTTCCCTGCCATGTTTCCCACCAGTGTCGCTGTGCCCAGCCTCCGGTTATCTTACGTTGCTATTGTAGTAACAATGAGAGGTACAACTGTGAGTCCCTGCCATATGGCTTTACGCATCCTATTGAATCCTGGAGTGAGACTTGAGGTGTTTACTGCAAAGGACATGCACGGTGCACGGCAGAGCCGGGATTTGAACCCTAGGGGTCTCCTGAACCCTTACATATAACCACTGCCTCCTGTCTTTCTGAACACATGGGCTTTCTTGCTCCTCTCCTCAGAAGAATGCCCCATCTCCTCAAAACCTACAATCAGACTCATTTCCTGTAATGACCTCCCTGAATGCCTTAGCATTTCAGTTTCCATAAACAGTATTCTATGCCTTACTTTATTGAGAGTATGCATTGATAACTCTTTAAAATTAATCACATAGCACTTGTCTTTAGCTCACTGGAAGATACAGCTTAGGTCTGATTTGTGGTTTATGAGATAAAATGGTGGCTGGTAGAATTTTCAAATGGGTTTATCAATTGTGTTTTTAAAAAAGATTTTATTTATTTATTTATTTATTTATTTATTTATTTATTTATTATTTTGAGAGAGTGTGTGTGTGTGGGGGGAGGGGTAGAGGGAGAGAGAGAGAGAGAATCTCAAACAGACTCTGCACTGAGCATGGGGAACCCAACGTAGGGTTTGATTTAATGACCCGGAGATCACGACCTGAGCCAAAACCAAGGAGTCTGATGCTCAACTGACTGAGCCACCCAGGCTCCCCTTAACTGCATTTTTAATAGATTTCAAAACAAGTTTGCACATGACCAGAGATTATGGAAATATATAATTATATTGAAGTTTGCAGATCAGAAATCATCCACACCTGTGGTTAATTATATATGAATTATTTGTATATAAATATATACTCATGTATGTGTATCTATATCTGCAGAGATAGAGATATCTCTGTATATATATGACTTGGCCTCTTGCGTTTATATACATATCTTCTCTCTACTCCTATAGCCTTGATTGTGATTTAGCTAAAGACTGAGCCCAATTGTGATTTAGACCCGAAGTACAATGAAGAAATCATTTCAACTTACACAAGAGAGAGATCCATTATAAAACAGATACCAGCCTGGACTCTTTTGAGGCTGGTTTACACGCTTACTATGCATAATCAGGTGTTTTGGTTTGATTTGTGAAATAACTGTTTTTGCAAAGTTTAAGTAAATACAATCTTATTTAAGATGCACTGAAAGGAAAGACAAATGGCTAATTAACATATGAAAAATATTCAAACTTATGAGTATCAAAGAAATGTAAATTAAAAGAACACTGAGACTTTTTTATCAAATTGGCAAATTTAAAACAGCATTACACTCAGAGTTTGAGAGGATGAACATTTGTTGGGAGAGAGCTTTGGCAATGTGTATATATATTTAAAAAATGTTCATATCTTTTGTCTCGGTAATCCTATTTCTAGCACTTTATCCGAAGGAAATATTGAAATATTTATGATGCAACAGTATGTATAGTAGATACAAGTGAAAAACAGCAAATATCCATAATAGAGGAGTAAGAAAAGTATGGTAGATGTCTATGGTTTATGTGATATAGAGACATATAGAATATTATGGTTATATTTTATGTATTTGATAAACATTGTGTATTTATGTATTTTATAAACATTATATATATAACATATATATAAAGACATAAGAGAATGTCCATAACATATTAAGTGAAAAAAGGCAAGTTATAACCCTGAGTATTAGCACCACAATCTTATAAAACAGTATGTTTATCAGCACCACAATCTTATGAAACAATATGTTTATCACTATGCATAGAAAAAAGACTAAAAAGAAACATATCAAAATGTTAACAGTTGTGGTGGGGTAATGTTGATTTTTATTTTTATATATTTTTGCAATTTCAAATTTTTATAAGAATAAACCCATTTGTAAGAATCCCAAATACAATAATACAATAATTTTAAAAATGCATTTGAGTGGACTTCAGGCAACTTGTCAAAGTGAATAAATGTGGAAACTTATGTCCCACACATACAGGAATCAAGGATGACTCATAAACAAAAGTTAGAATGGAATAGCTGTGCTAAAGGAAAGGAAGGCCACATCTTCTTAATCCAGTCATCTGGTGAAGGGCATCTTGGCTCCTTCCACTATTTAGCTATTGTGGACAATGCTGCTATGAACATTGGGGTGCATATGGCCCTTCTGTTCACTACGTCTGTATCTTTGGGGTAAATACCCAATAGTGCAATTGCTAGATCATAGGGTAGCTCTATTTTTAACTTTTTAAGGGACCTCCACACTGTTTTCCAAAGTGGCTGTACCAACTTGCATTCCCACCAACACTGTAAGAGGGATCTCCTTTCTCCACATCCTCTCCAACATTTGTTGTTTCTTGTCTTGTCAATTTTTGCCATTCTAACTGGCGTAAGGTGGTATCTCAATGTGGTTTTGATTTGAATTTCCCTGATGGCTAATGATTTTGAACATTTTTTCATATATACAATGGAATATTACTCAGCCATCAGAAAGAATGATTACCCAACATTTGCAGCAACACGGACGGAACTGGAGGAGATTATGTTAAGTGAAATATAAGTCGAGCAGAGAAAGACAACTATCATATGGTTTCACTCATTTATGGAATATAAGAAATAGCAGGAAGATCGGTAGGAGAAGGAAGGGAAGAATGATGGGGGGGTAAACAGAAGGGGGAATGAACCATGAGAGACTATGGCCTCTGGGAAACAAACTGAGGGCTTCAGAGGGGAGGGCGGTGGGGGATTGGGATAGGCTGGTGATGGGTATTAAGGAGGGCACGTATATGCAAATAATGAATCATGGAACTTTACATCAAAAACTAAGGATGTGCTGTACGGTGACTAATATAACAAAATAAAAATAATTTAAAAAAATATTATAAAAAAATAATAATAAAGGAAAGGAGGGAAACCTCCCAGGACCAGTGGGGAGCAGAGCCCCAAAGCAGTAAGGTGAAGGCCTGGGATGGGGGTAAAGGAAGCAAATTTGGGATAGAAGATTTCGAAGTGGGAGGGGAGTAAGGGTGGATGAGTGGTGAGTCCTACTTGAGGTGCCTGTCATGAAGCCCTTGCCGGGAGTGTGACGGGAACCTGTGAGAATTTCAGCCAGCCCATGTGGAGTTTCAGCCTGTAACAAGCTGCTCACCTGTGGCAAACCACACACGCCGGCCCCTGCAAGACTGGGAGGTGGACCAGGTTCCGTCCTGGCTTGGGGTCAGGAACAACAAAGACCCAGCAGGTGACGCTGTATACTTCTGAGCTGCGGACTTCCTGGGAGCTAGGCTGAGACATCCCACCACCATGGGGAGGGGAAACACCTGCTCTACTGGTTTGGAATGATATAAGCAGCAAATAATTGTGTCCTGGACTCTACAGACACTTTTTATCTTTTTTAACAACAAGAACTGAAGGCAAGGTGTCTCAGGATGGTCTCACAGCTCAGCAGTGCCATCGTGGTCCAAGCTCTCTCTTTCTCTTCTCTGCCGCATTTGTTCTTTGTTGCTTTATGGTTACAAGATGGCTGCTGCTGCTCCAGATACTATAACTCCTGCCTTCCCAGAAGCTCCCAAGCAGAGTCTCCATTATATCTTGTTAGGTGGAACTGGGTCATGTGGCCTCCCTTGGTGCCAGGGGAGCCTGGGAAATTGAATGTGTGACCATGGGAAACCAATAGTCACAACTGACTTGGACCTATCAGTTCTGTTGGCTGGACACATTGCTACTCAAGATAAAACTGGGTTTTATTAGCAAAGAAGCAGGGAGGGAATGGCTGTTAGGTAGGCAACTCCCATGCAGTAGGAACTCTCAAAACAAAATCAGAAGAACTCATACCCGGATTCTATAAATAGTACAAGGATCTGAAAATTACTTTAAAATAAATACATTTACAACCTTTCATAAGGTAAAACAACAACTACAAACAAAACATGAATTAAATAGACGATTACATCAAGAATAGATGGATATAAATAAAAATGAGTCAGAAATCTTGGAAATGAAAAATGTAGTCATTGAAATAAAAACCCAGACCCTATGAATGAAATATTGAACTGAATATAGTTGAAGAAAGGGAGATGGAAGCCAGAACTTTGCAAGGTACCCGGAATGCAGCATTGAGAGATAAAGGAAGGTGAACCACATGAAATGAAGTATAAGAGGGATGTGGAGGGCAAGTTGGGAAATTATAAATTGTTGCTGATAGGTATTCTTGGAAGACTATAGCAAGCATGGGAGATAAGCATGTATATATAAAACTACATATGTGTGTGTGTATTTCTTCATATACAGATATGAAGAAAAATATTTTATTTTTAAAGTAGGCTCCACACTCAGCATAGAGCCCAATGCAAGGGCTTGAACTCAGAACCCTGAGATCAAGACCTGAGTTGAGATTTAAGACTCAGATGCTTTACTGACTGAGCCAGCCAGGCACCCTGAGAAGAAATATTTGAAAAAATAATGGCTACAGCTTTTCTAGAACTAAAAGTAGGCACAAATCCTGGGGTGAAAAGGGCCTCTTAATCGTTAAACAGAGCAAAAACCCCTCACATCCAGATACATGTTAGTGAAACTACAGAATGGCCAGAATAAATAGATTAGAAGGTATCTGAGAGAAATACAGATCACTTACAAAGCAACAGCAGTTAGACTGACAGCAGATTATTCATGAGGAACATGAGATACCAGATAATGGAATAATATCTTAAAAGTGTTGAGGGAAAAAGAACTGCCAAGCTAGATTTCTATACCTGGCTAAATCATTTTTTCAGAATAGTTGTAAAATACAAACAAAACCCCATAAAACAGCCACAACAAAAAACCACACAAAACCCTAAAACAAAACAAAATAGAAAAGCTAACACTATAAAACTGGAAGAACATGCAAAAAAATACGTAGGGAAAAATCTTTTTGAACTTAGGAAAGACAAAACTTTCTCAGAAAAGACATAAGCATGAACATAAAGGAAAAAATTGATAAATTGAACTTTATAAAAATGAAAAACTTTTGCTTCCTAAAAATACCATTAAGAAAAAGAAAAGCTAGAGAATGGAAGGAAAATATTTGCTACACATTTGTCTTTAAAAGGCTTCTATCCAGAATATGTAAAGAACGCTTACAATTCAATAACAAAAAGACAAGCAACCCGGTACAAAACAGAAAAATTATTT
The DNA here is from genome assembly GCF_024610735.1 of Ursus americanus. Classification (NCBI taxonomy): domain Eukaryota; kingdom Metazoa; phylum Chordata; class Mammalia; order Carnivora; family Ursidae; genus Ursus; species Ursus americanus. The sequence continues at coordinate 65,683,688 of NC_142137.1, read as the reverse complement.
GAACACTTTCCAAAAGAGGATAAATGAGTGGTCAGTGAACATATGAAAAGATGCTTAGTATGAGTACCCGTCAAGGAAATGCAAAAGAAACCAACCACCACCACCACCACCAGCAGCAAACCCACAGGTGAGAAACCACTATTTATTTACAGAAGAGCTAAGATTAAAGAGACTGACAATATCAAGTGTTGACAAGGATGTAGAGCAAGTAGAACTCTCGTGAACTGCTACTGAGAATACAAAATGGTTCAACCACCTGGGAAATCTGTTTGGCAGTTTCTTACAAGTTAAACATAAACTTATATGATCATATATCCAGGCATTCCACTCTTAGGTATTTACCCAAAAAAAACAAAACCACATATCTACACTAATATTTATACAAAAATGTTGATAGCAGCTTTAATCACAATAGCCACAACCTGGAAATAATCCCAAATATTATCAGCTGGTTGATAGATAATATGTGATATATCCAACATGTGGGATATTACTTAGAAGTAAAAAGGATCAAAGTATTCAAATACACAGCACGGTGTTTTTCAAGTCACGCTGAATGAAAGAAGTCAGACACAAATATGCACTATATTTTTCCATGGATAGAAACTATAAAATAATCTGTAGTGACATAAAGCGGATCTGTGATTGCCTAGGGCTGGGGCTGACGTGGGGAATGGAGTGCAAGGGGGCACAATGAATCTTTTGGGGGTAATGGAAATGGCTGTGTCTTTTTTCTTTTTTTCTTTCTTTTAGAGAGGGAGAAAGGGGTGAGGTGGGGGAGGCAGAAGGAGAGAGAGAATCTCTCCAGGCATGGAGCCTGACATGGGGCTCGATCTCATGACCCTGAGAACATGACCTGAGCTGCAATCAAGAGCCACCCAGGAGCCTCTGTTTTTATATTATTCAAAAAATTTTTTAATTTTTTAAAGTTTTAGTTAACATACGGTATTATATTAGTTTCAGGTGTATAATATAGTGATTTAGCACTTCCGTACATCACCCTGTGCTCATCACAGCCAGTGCCCTCCTTCAGCCTCTTCACCTATTTCACCCATCCCCCCACCAACCTTCCCTCTGGTAACCATCAGTTTGTTCTCTGTAGTTAAGAGTGTTTCTTGGTTTGCCTCTCTCTCTTTTACCCCCATGCTTATTTGTTTTAGTTTCTTAACTTCCACCCATGAGTGAGATCATATGGTCTTTGTCTTTCTCTGACCAACTTACTTCGATTAGCATTATACTCTCTAGCTCCTTCCCTGTTGTTGCAAGTGGTAAGATTTCATTCTTCTCTATGGCTGAATAATATTCCGTTGTATATACATACCACATCTTCTTTATCCACGCATCAGTTGATGGACACATCAATCAGATGCCTACCTGACTGAGCCACCCAGGCACCCTGTGTCTTGATTAGAGTGCGGGTGTTATGAGTATTTACATTCTAATGAAACTCATCTTAATGAATGCAGTTTGTTATATGCAAATTATTCCTGAATAAATATATTAAGGAAAAAATGACATTTTCAGACACGCAAAGATGAAGAGAGTTTAAATTTGAAGTCTAGATAAACAAACTTGTAAAATATGTTGGATGGAAGAAAACAAATGAACCCAAAAGGAAAGAATATATTGTAAGAAATTTAATGCTTCAATGGAACAAAATGCTTTTAGGGTCTCACATTCCTGGATGAATCTCTGTGTAACACACCAACTAGAAAAACTCAATTGTTCTAACTTGAAACATTTTTGATTAAAATTTCAAATGCACTAAAACGCAAATATTGGTATAAAGAACTCCCATATATCTAGGAGAATCCATATGTTCATGCATTTGAGCTTGCTGATTTAGGAATCACCTGTCTTTGTTAATCATTACATAGCATTCTTTATTTTTAAGGTTATTTCTTTACACTCTCTCAAAATGAGTCAGATGAAAAATCACGATTTTGCATATTTACAATATTTGAGAAATGTGAAAGATAATTAAAAGATTCAGAATGCAAGATGGCATTATGCTCAAGACCTCAAATCATATTACAAATATCTCACAATTGCAAAAGACCTCCCTATTGTATGCACCCTTCAAATAAAGATTTCTTATTTGTCAAATATTTATTTCACAGCTTAAACTCTTGTAGAGACTAACTGAAGTTTCAAGTTTTTTGAACAACTACCTTTCGCCAGGCACTAAACTCAATAAACTTAGGGAATCGCAAATTTGAATAAGGCTTAGTCTTAACCCTAGAGGATTATATTTCTGCGAGAACTCTGCATCGTTACTGTAGATTTCTGATTGTATTGATGCAGCAAGAGTATGAATACTGTTTCTCTTCTTTTATTTAAAGTTAAGCAGAGATGGGGGTGGCTCTGCTTTGCCTTATACCTAAAATATGCACATGCTAGTTTGGACTACTCCCTTTTTCTCAGGCTGGACTCCTAAACCCCATTTCCTAAAACATCCTTTTGTTTTAAGAGTCAGAGAAGGGAAAAGTAAACAGTATTCTATCATTCCTGGCACATGCACTGTCTCATTCCTGAAAATTTATGAGTAAATGCACAACACCTCGTGGGTGAGCAATGGTTGTCCTTACAGCAATTTGTAATGAAATAATGTCATAAATCACAAGGGACTGGCCAGCGCCCCAAATAAAATATCTATGGCTTCAAACTACAAATGTCTCCTGTGTTAAGATATGTCCTGTTTATTCCAATCACAGAATATTAGAACAGTAAGGAAACCAGGAGGAAAAAAGTTTTATAACCTCCAGTCTGCCATATTCGCTATAAATTGGTAATAAACACACCTAAGTTACTTCATTACAATGTGATAGATTGTAACAGCAACTCTGAAGGTCCATTATATAAATCATTTAAATAGCGATTCAGACAATTTGAGAAATTCCCATTAATTACCAGAAAGTCAGAAACAATAACACCAATGAGGTTCAGTTCACCCTGCATTTGTGAATATAGGCACTTCAAAATGCAGATTATGACTCCGTGGAGCAGAGTAGCTCATTAGTCAGGTAAAATCCTTTTATTTTTTAATTTTGATGGGATGGAGATTGTTGAACTAATAGGTTATAATTGATCCTTTACAGTGAAGAGGCTGCAGTATCTTTAGCTTAGCCTAATGCCTGAGATTGTTTATGGTCTGCCCATATTTTCAGAAACACCCAGAGTTTATCACATAGTGAACACTTTTGGAGTGCTGAGTGCTGTAAAGGGGGTGCAAAATGCAATAGATTTAGTCCTTTGCTTGGAAGGTGTAGGGAGGACTCCTCTTTCCCCTTTTCCCAGTGTACTGAATTTCTTTTTTCTTTTTTTAGAGTATTTATTTATTTACTTGTTAGAGAGAGAGAGTGAGAGAGAGAGAGAGAGAGCACACAAGCAGGGAGAGCTGCAGGCAGAGGAAGAAGCAAGCTCCCTCCTGAGCAAGAATCTCGATTTGGGGCTCATCCCCGGGATCCCAGGATCCTGGGATCATGACCTGAGCTGAAGGCAGACGCTTAACCGACTGAGCCACCCAGGCGTCCCAGTTTACTGAATTTCTTAAAACAGGAACCAGGATACATAGTACAGCTCCAGTCCTGGTAAGGGATTTACAAGTAAGTGATCCCTTTTTAGTGCGGCCAGTTTGTTTGGCAGCCAAGTGTCCCTAACATCTTCTGTGCCAATGTGCTGAGCTGTTGCACATTTTGAGTCCGTGAGACTGTTTCCGTTTCAGCTCTCCATCCTCCTCCAGCTCTGGTTTATTCTCTTCAATGACAGAAAAAGATGCCTTTCTTCTTCACTAAAATCTGAGTGTCTGGAGGGCAGGGATCATCCATTTGTCACACGTACCCACGCGTGGTTCTTGATTCAGCAGTCTGCGCGGGGTGCTGCTACTGAGTTCATAGTCCTTCAACACCCGGTAAGGTGTTGTCTGGCTTATTTCAGTTTGCATACTGTTCAAGGTTGATTTTTGCTCTGGTCTGTATCATAATTTCCTTCTTTTTAGATGGGCGAGTGTTTTTCCATTTTATATATATACCACCATTCATCTGTTAATGGATATTTAGGTTGTTCCCACTTGCTGGTTATTGTGAGTAATGCTGCTATGAACATGGTGTAACATTATCTGTTTGAGACTAGACTCTGCTTTCAATTCTTTTGGATGTGGAATTGCTGGATCATATAGTAATTCAGTGCTTAACTTTTTGAGGAAGCATCGGACTGTTTTCCCCACGGCAATGTACATTCTCACCAACACTTGTTACTTTCAATTTTTTTTGGTAATAGGCATCCTAATGGGTGTGAGGTGATATCTTATTGTGGTTTTTGATTTGCATTTCCCTAGTGACTAATGATGTTAAACATCTTTTTATGAGCTATTGGTCATTTGTGTATTTTCTCTGGAGAAATTCCTGTTCAAGCCCTTTGCCCATTTTTGAATTACATTGTTTTATTGCTGCTAAGCCTTTAGAGTTCTTTATATATTCTGGATAGAGATCTCTTATCAGATAGTGATTTGCACATATTTTCTTCCATTCTGTGGGTTACCTTTTTCCTCTGTTGGTAGTATCCTTTGATGAACAAAAGTTTTTCATCTGGGTAAAGTCCAATTTATCTATTTTTTCTTTCATTGCCTTATGCTTTTAGTGTTATATCCAAGAAATTATTGCCAAGTCCAATGCCATGAAGATTATCCCCTATGGTTTTCTCTGAGAGTTTTGCAGTTTTTACAAAGCTCTTAAGTTGCAGTCTTTGCTCCATTTTCAATAAATTTTATGTCTGATTTAGGTGACAGTCCAACTTTGTACCTTTGCATGTAGATATCCAGTTTCCCCAGCACAATTTGTTGGAGAAACTGTCCTTTCCGCATTGAATGGTCTTGGAACCCTTCTCAAAAATCAATAGACTATACACGTAAGGGTTTATTTCTGGGCTTTCTCTTCTAGTATCTCGTTTTATATGTTTGTCCTTATGCCAGTACCACGCTGTTTTGATTATTGTAGCTTTACAGTAAGTTTTGAAATCAGGAAGTGTGAGTCCTCCAACTTTGTTCTTTTCAAGATTGTTTTGGCTATTCTAGGTCCCTTGTGATTCCATATGGATTCTAGAATGTGTGTTTCTATTTCTGAAAAAAAGTGCTGTTGGGTGTTTGAGGGAGATTGCATTGAATCTGCACATCACTTTGGGTAGACATACAACTTACTACCTATACATCCAATAATGTAAGTCTTTTGATCAATGAACATGGAACACTTTTCCATTTATTTATTTCTTTTAAAATTTTTCATCAGTGTCTTCTACGTTTCTGTGTACAAGTCTTTTATCTCTAAAGTATTATATAATAAATAAAATAAGATTTCTAAGTATTTTATTCCTTTTGAAGGTTTTGTTTCTTGTCATTTTAATTTCTAAGTATTTTTTCCTTTGTCTGAATGCCTTCTCCCGTCCTTTTAAGATAATAAATAGAAATCTGTTCTTATGTCCTAGATATAATATCTTTTCTTACTTCTCTGATTATAAGAATGATAGTTATATTTGTAAAATGTTCTTCTTTCTGTATTTTGTTTGTTTGCTTCCTTCGGGCTGCTGTCTCTTATCTATTTATTTCTTTATTTGTGTCCTTATTTATTTAGTTTTACTTTCTCCTATATACCTTGGTCTCCTTCTGTGTTGGAGATTTTCCATGAATGTCTTGTTATCCTAGCTTGGCTGTTCATGTTTAAAAATGAGGACAACAAAGTTGCCTGAGTGGGGCTTGTCGATTTTGAGCTTTGCTCTAGGATGATATAGGTGGGCTGTTTGCTAGGAAACCCCGGAATCAGTCTAGATCTCTCCTCATGGGCTGATCAGACTCCTCAGAGAGAAAGTTGCTAGTCTCTTGCCTGGAGAGTAGAGGTCTGGCTGCAGATTTCTGGAAGTTGAGGGGCAAAGAGGGCTGGCACTCCCAGCTTGCAATGTTGAGCATTCATGTTGACTTGTTCCCTGTGCCGATGCCCTCAGCTGTGCTACTGCCTGCAGTCCACACTCTATTTTCTCCCCTCCAGAGACCAAGCCTCTAGGGGGCCAGCACATCGTTGAGGGGTTGCAGCTCATCTGTATGGACTTGTGAAGGGGATCTAGGGCTCTTACTGCTTCTCAAGGAGCTCTTGCCCAGTCCTGTGGATTGCAGTCACTTCTCCTTCCCTCCCCAGTTCTAAAGTTTGCTGATATTGCCAATTCTGAGCCTTTTAAGGTATCTGCAGTGTAAATCTCACTGGTTCTTACCTTTCCCCACTGTTAGCTTAAGATTTGGCTTTTTTAGGTCTGCTAGGGCAATTATCCCTTATATTTCTGCTTCCCAGCAGTTTTCCTGTTCTCCCTCTGGGTTTATGTCTTTAAAAAAAAAAAAGCACAAAAGCAAACAACCTCTTGCCCTTCAGGCTTGGGATTTTGCCATCTGGCAAACTCACATGGGCTACTGACTCCTTTCTTGAAAATCAACTCTGGAGCAACTCGAAGTTAACATGGAATTCAGAAACTAAACAGCAACGACAAAAATATAAAGTAAAAACAAAACCCAAACAAGAGAAAACCTTGAGGGAGACTATTGATGTGTGTGGGGTCTTAGGCTGGAGAGAGGTGTGGCTGGGGACATCAGACAGAGCATAGGATTAGTGTGACTTTGGGATACATGTGACTTTGGAACAATCGTTGTTAGTCCTGTAAGTGAAAACCAGTCCAGACAGTAGATGCAGGTGTTTGCAGGGCAGGGCTGGACTCTGCTGGTTCATGAACACCCGTGTGGAGTGACTGCAGGCAATTGCCTTGGCCCCTTGCTTCTTCATACACTCAGGACTGATGGGTTCCACCAGATGCCTTTCAACCTTGGCTGCACTTTAGAATTACTGGAGTTTACAAACCCATTTCCCAGACCTCATTCTACACCAATGAACCGATCAGAATCTCTGGTTGTAAGATCAGGACTTTTGGATTGTCAGAAAGCCCCTCAGGTGATTCCTGGTTGTGTGGCTGGTTAAGAGTCACTGACCCAGGGAGGTCGTATTCTCCCCAGGCTGCTTGCTCAAGTCCTAATCTTAAGATTTGCCCAGGGGGTGGCAGAAAAGAGATCACCCAAGTGATTCTTTGGTGCCTGAGGCTATCTCTTGGGGCCTGTCTACTTCCACCCAGATGGGGGCCTGCCTCTGACCAGTGACACTCCGTGCCCTCCCTCCAAAATCCCTTCACTGAGTGGTTGATATCTCCAGGAAACATGAACTCACAAGTCAGGGTGACAGGATACCTAAGGAATAGAACACCTCAAAAACTGGGTCATCAGAAGTGGAATTATTGGGACAGATGGACCAAAAGTCTACAATAAGGCATGATAATATAATAGTGCAGAGCAATAGGGGAGATTATTGTACTGTCAATTTTTCTGTGACTTTTTGTTTTAAACTTGTTAATGTAGGCAACAGATAGTTGGACTACTAGGTTTTTTTTTTTTTTAAAGATTTTATTTATTTATTTGAGAGGAGGTTGTGGGCAGAGGGAGAGGGAGAGAGAGAGTCTCAAGCAGAATGCACTGAGTGCAGAGCCTGATGCAGGCCAGGATGTCAGGACCCTGAGATCTTGACCTGAGCTAATACCAAGACTTGGGTGCTCAACCAACTGAGCCACCCAGGCATCCCGGACCTTAGGTTTTTAAATTCAGCTGCTCTGTCTTCTTCTTCTTTATTTTTAAGTTGTAATTTTAATTCCAGTGTAGTTAACATACAGTGTTCTATTAGTTTCACATGTACAATATAGTGAGTCAACAGTTCCGTATATTTCTCAGTGCTCATCATGACAAGTGCACTCTTTTTTTTTTTTTTTTGGTCCTTTTTTTTAAACTTAATTTTTATATTATTTAAAAACTTTTTAAATTTTTTAAGTTTTTGTTTAAAGTCCAGTTAGCTAACATAGAGTGTAATATTAGTGTCAGGTGTACAATATAGTGATTCAACACTTCCATGCAACACCCGGTCCTCATCACAGCAAGTGCACTCCTTAATCCCCATCACCTATTTCCCCCAACCCCCACCTCCCTTCTGGTAACCATCAGTTTGTTCTCTGTAGTTAAGAGTCTGTTTCTTGGTTTGCCTGTCTCTCTTTTTATCCCTCTATGCTTGTTTGTTTTCTGTCTTTTTTAAAAAAATAGTATTTATTTCTTTTAAAGATTTATTTATTTGCAAGCCAGAGAGAGAGAGAAGGAGAGAGTGTATATGTGGGGGAGGGGCAGAGGGAGAGGGAGAAATAGACTCCCCTGCTGAGGAGGAAGCCTGATGCAGGACTCCAGCCCAGGATCCTGGGGTCATGACCTAAGCCAAAGGCAGATGCTTAAGCAACTGAGCCACCCAGATGCCCTCTTTTCTTCTCTTTCTTTCTTTCTTTCTTTCTTTCTTTCTTTCTTTCTTTCTTTCTTTCTTTCTTTCTTTTTTTTTTTTAAGATTTATGTATTTATTTTAGAGGGAGAAGATAGAAAGCTATACAAGCAGGGGGAGGGGCAGGGGGAGAGGGAGAGAGAGAATCCCAAGTGGACTCCCACTGAGCATGGAGCCCCACACAGGGCTCAGTCTCAGGACCCTGAGACCATGACCTGAGCCAAAATCAAGAGTTGGATGTGCAACCACCTGAGCCACCCACGTGCTCTGTTTTGCTTCTTAAATTCCGCTTATGAGTGAGATCCTATGGTACTTGTCTTTCTCTGACTGACTTATTTCAATTAGCATTATACTCTCTAGCTCCTGTTGTTGCAAATGTCAAGATTTCATTCTTTTTTCATGGCTGAATAACATTCCACTGTGTATATATATATCACATCTTCTTTATCCATACATCAATCCATGGACATATCAATTGCTTCTTCGATAGCTTGGCTATTGTAAATAATGCTGCTATAAACATAGGAGTGCATGTATCTCTTTGAATTAGTGTATTTATATTTTTTGGGTAAATATCCAGTAGTGTGATTACTGGATTGTAGGGTAGTTGTTCCATTTTTAACTTTTTGAGGAACCTCCATACTGTTTTCCACAGTGGCTGCACCATTTTGCAATCCTATCAACAGTGCAAGAGGATTCCTTTTTCTCCACGTCCTCGCCAACACTTGTTGTTTTTTGTGTTGTTGATTTTAGCCATTCTGACAGGTGTGATGTGATATCTCATTGTAGTTTTGATTTGCATTTCCATGATAATGAGTGATGTTGAGCATCTTTTCATGTGTCTGTTGGCCATCTGGATGTCTTTGGAGAAATGTCTGTTCACCTCTTCTGCCCATTTTTAAATTGGATTATTTGTTTTTTGGTATTGAATAGTATCAGTTCTTTGTGTATTTTGGATACTAACCCTTTATTGGGTATGTCATTTGCAAATGTCTTCTCCCATTCAGTAGGTTGCCTTTTAGTTTTATTGATTGTTTCCTTCACTGTGTAGAAGATTTTATTTTGATGTAGTCCCAATAATTTATTTTTGCTTATATTTCCCTTGCCTCAGGAGGCATATCTAGAAAATTTTGCTCTTGCCAATCTCAGAGAAGTTATTGCCTATGCTCTCTTCTAGGATTTTTATAGTTTTAGGTCTCATATTTAGGCCTTTAATCCATTTTGAATTTATTTTTGTGTATGGTGTAAAAAAGTGGTCCAGTTTCATTCTCTTGCATGTGACCAGTTTTCCCAACACTATTTGTTGAAGAGACTGTTTTTTTTTCCATTGTATATTCTTGCCTCCTTTGTTGAAGATTAATTGACCACTTAATTGTGGGTTTGTTTTGGGGAATCTCTGTTCTGTTCTATTGATCTGTGTGTTTATTTTTGTGCCAGTACCATACTGTTTTGATTACTACAGTTCTGTAGTGTAACTTGAAACTGGAATTGTGATGCCTCCAGCTTAATTTTTCTTTTTCAAGCTTTCTTTGGCTATTCAGAGTCTTTTGTGGTTCCATACAAATTTTAGGATTATTTGTTCTAGTTCTGTAAAAAATGCTGTTGGTATTTTGATAGGGATTGCATTATATCTGTAGATTGCTTTGGGTTGTCTGGACATTTTAAAATTATTTGTTCTCCAATCCATGAAATGTCTTTCCATTTCTTTGTGTTGTCTTCAATTTTTTCATCTGTGTTTTATACTTTTCAGAGTACAGGTCTTTCACCTCCTTGGTTAAGTTTATTCCTACATATTTTATTAATTTTGGTGCAATTATAAATGGGATCTTTTTTTTTTAAAGATTTTATTTATTTATTCGACAGAGATAGAGACAGCCAGTGAGAGAGGGAACACAAGCAGGGGGAGTGGGAGAGGAAGAAGCAGACTCATAGAGGAAGAGCCTGATGTGGGGCTCAATCCCATAACGCCGGGATCATGCCCTGAGCCGAAGGCAGATGCTTAATCGCTGTGCCACCCAGGCGCCCCAATGGGATCGTTTTCTTAATTTCTCTTTCTGCTGCTTCATTATCAGTGTATAGAAATGTGACTGATTTCTGTATATTGATTTTGTGTCCAGTGACATAACTGAATTCATTTATCAGGTTTAATAGTTTTTTGGGGGGAGTCTTTAGGATTTTCTCTATATAGTATCATGTCATCTGCAAATAATGAAAGTTTTACTTCTTCCTTACTGATTTGGATGCCTTTCATTTCTTTTTCTTGTCTCTTTGCTGTGGCTAGGACTTCCAGTACTATGTTGAGTAAATGTGGTGAGAGTGGACATCTTTGTTGTTTCTGACCTTAGGGGAAAAGCTCTCAGTTTTTCACTATTGAGTATGATGTTAGCTCTGGGTTTTTCCTATAAGACCTTTATTATGTTGAGGTATGTTCCCTCTACACCTACTTTGTTGAGGGTTTTTATCATGAATGGATGTTGTACTTTGTCAAATGCTTTTTCTGCATCTATTGAAATAATTATATGGTTTCTATCCTTTCTCTTATTGATATGATGTATCACATTAATTGATTTGCAAATATTGAATCACCCTTGCAACTTGGGAATAAATCTCGCCTGATCATGGTGAATGATTTTTTAGAAAGTATTGTTGAATTTGGTTTGCTAGTATTTTGTTGAGGATTTTTACATCTATGTTCATCAGAGATATTGGCTAGTAGTTCTCTTTTTTGGTGGTGTCTTTATCTGGTTTTGGTATCAGGGTAATGCTGGCCTCATGGAATGAATCTGGAAGTTTCCTTCCTCTTCTATTTTCTGAATGGTTTGAGAAGAATAGTTATTAACTCTTCTTTAAATGTTTGGGAGAATTCCCCCGTGAAGCCCTGGACTTGTTTGTTGGGAGTTCTTTGATTACTGATTTAATTTCCTTGCTAGTAATCAGTCTGTTCAAAATTTCTATTTCTTCCTGTTTCAGTTTTGGTGGTTTATATGTTTCTAGGAATTTATCCATTAGGATATCCAATTTATTGGCATATAATTTTTCATAATATTCTTTTACAATTATATTTCTGCTGTATTGGTTGTTATTTCTCCTCTCTCATTTGTGATTTTGTTTGTGTCTTTACTCTTTTTTTTCTTGATGAGTCTAGCTAAAATTTTATCAGTTTTGTTGATTTTTCAAAGAACCAGCTCCTGGTTTCATTGATTTTTTTTTTTTTTTTTAGTTTCTATATAATTTATTTCTGCTCTAATCTTTATTATTTCCTTCCTTCTGCTGGCTTTGGGTTTTGTTTGGTGTTTTTTTTCTAGCTTGTTTTGGTGTAAGGTTAGGTTGTTTACCTGAGATTTTTCTTGCCTCTTGAGGTAGGTATGTAATGCTATAAACTTCCCTCTTAGAACTGATTTTGCTACAGCCCAAAGATTTTTGACCATTGTGTTTTCCTTTTCATTTGTTTCCATGTAATTGTTTATTTCTTTGATTTCTTGGTTGACCCATTCTTTCCTTTAGTAGCATGTTATTTAACGTCCATGTATTTGTGTTCTTTCTAGACTTTTTCTTGTAGTTGATTTTGAGTTCTAGTTTCATAGCATTGTAGTCAGAAAAGATGCATGGTATGACTTCACTCTTTTTGCATTCATTGAGACTTGTCTTGTGACCTAATATGTGATCTATTCTGGAGAATATCCATGTGTACTTCAAAAAAATGTGTATTCTGCTCTTTTAGGATGGAATGTTCTGAATCTATCTGTTAGAGCCTTCTGGTCGAGTGTGCCACTCAAAGCTGGTTTTCCCTGTTGATTTTTTGTTTAGATGATCTGTCCATTGATGTAAGTGGGACGTTAAAGTCTCTACTGTTAATGTATTGCTATTGAGTAGTTCCTTTATGTTTGTTATTAACCGTTTTATGTATTGGGGTGCTCTCATATTGGGTACATAAATATTTATAATTGCTATGTCTTCCTGTTGGATTGTCCCCTTTATTATTATGTACTGTTCTTCTTTGTCTCTTGTTACAGCTTTGTTTTAAAGTCTCTTTTGTTTGATATAAGTGTTGCTACTCCAGCTTTCTTCTGACATCCATTTGCATGATAAATGTTTCTCCATCCTCTCATTTTCAATCTGTAGGTGTCTTTAGGCATGAAATTCATCTCTTGTAGGCAGCATATAGATAGGTCTTGGGTTTTGCTTTGTTTTGTTTTGAAGTAGGCTCCATGCCCAGCATGGAGCCAATGCAGGGTCTGAACTCACAACCCTGAGATCAAGACCTGAGCTGAGATCAAGAGTTAGATGTCTAACTGACTGAGTCACCCAGGCACCCCAGTGGGTCTTGTTTTTTTAATCCACTTTGTCATCCTATGTCTTTTGATCAGAGCATTTAAAAATGTCTTCTTGGGTTGTGGTCTCAGGGTCATGGGATAGAGCCCTGGGTCGGGTTCTACAGTCAGTGTGGAGTCTGCTTGAGATTCTTTCCCCCTCCTTCTCCCTCCTCCTCTGCTCCTCACCCCGCTCACACACTCTCTCTCTAAAATAAAATCTTAAAAAAAAGTCTGTCTTCTTTACTCAGTGGTTAACTCATTTAGATTTAATATGATTACTATCATAATAAGATTTATTTCTTCTATCTTATATTTTCCATTTGTTTCCTATAGGTATTTCTTCCCATTTTCCACTGAATGGATTGAAATTTCTTCTGTACCTTAATGATTTTACATGCTCTTTTTTGTGCTGGTGTTTGTTTTTAACTTAAGCTCATATTCCTGTTTATTTATCCCTATTGGTTTCTTAAACTAATCAAATTCTGTATCCTTGTTCTAAAAGATTACTCATGAAAATATTGACTAGAATTTCACTTTTTGTTATGGGTATATTTTTTTCCTTTTAATTTAGTACCAGCCTTCAATTAAGAAAAATCAAGACCACAATAAATTTGATTATCTTTCCTCTCCATACTATTTGCTGCCTCGCTTGGTCTTATCTCTTTTCATATTTGAGTTTTTTCTCCCAAAATGTTCTCAATATAGATCATTTTGTGGCAAATCACTGAGGCATTATATTTCTAAGAATACTTTTATTATCTCTTTACATTTGAGTGGCAATTCAGATAAATACAACATAATAGTTCAAAGTTCTTTTCTTTCAATATTTTAAAAGTGTTGCTCCATAATCTTCTTGAATTCAGTATTGCTTTGAGAAGTCTGATGTCAGTCTGACTCTGGTTCCTTCGTATGTGATATTCTCTGAGAGTTATGCTCCAGATAATAAAATGGAATTGATTTGTAGTAATCAGTTTCGCTTTCATATGGCATTTAACTTTTCAGTGTTACCCTCCTCCCTGGAACAAGACATATTCCTTAGGATCAGTCCTTTTGTGCTTTCTTCATGTTATAGGGACCTGCTCTTAGTAAAAGCTCTGGCAGATCCACCTACATACCAACGTCTAAGTGATGGATATGACTCAGTGACTTTAGGCAGTAAATAAGGCCTAAGCTAGAATTATAACTGTAACGGTAGAACCCTGACAGCAGGCTGGAGAAGTATGCAGATGGCTGTTCAGACAAGCATTTCTCTGATATCCTCTTAGAACCCCCCATGGGGTAGCCCAATGTACATAGAGCTGATTTCATGCTTAGAGCTGTTCTATATACTTTTACACACGTCAGTTTATCTCAGCCTCATAACCTTGGTGTAGATATTACCCCCTTTTAATTGATGGGAAAACTGAAGGCCAGAGTGGTTAAGTGCCTTTTCCAGGGTCACACACCTCGTAAGTAGCCAAGTTAGGATTCAAACCCAGTTGAGCTCCAAGGTCAACTGTGCTTCGAACCACTGCACGCCATTGACTCCTGCCATGGACAAGGAGGGTGCTAGACCTAGAAACAATAGCAAAAGTCTAGATTCACTGGAAATTTGCACGGTGCCAGGCAGGGTGCTATATTTTACACACATTTTTCATTTTCTCAGTATTTCAAATTTCTTACTTTGAAAAATTTCAGACATAAAAAAGTTGCAATAATAGTAAAAAGAACTTCTGTGTATTCTTCACAACACAGAGTCAGCAAGGGTTAACATTTTACCATAATCCTCTTTCTCTCTCTGTACCTATGAACATCTATGTATCCATATCATGTACACATCACACACACACATATATTTTTCTAAAAAGCTTGACAATAAGTTGCAGGTATGTTGCCCTTTTACCTCCAAATACTTCGGTGTGTATTTCCTAAAATAAGATCACTCTCTTCCATAACCAACTCATTGACCCAAATCAGTAAATCAACATTGATACGATACTATTATCTACCCTACAGATCTCATGCAGAGTTTTCAGCTGCCCAACTAATATACATCTTCTGGCTCAGGATTCAACCCAGAGGCACATTGTTTGGAGGTGTCACGCCTCCTCAGTCTCCTTTAATCTGTAACATTTTCTCATGCTTTTCTCTCATGACTATTAGTTTTCCACTGCCGCTATAACAAGTTACCACACAATTCACGGCTTTAGCAACACCAGTGTATTGTCTTTCAGTCTGACGTGGTCTCCCTGGGCTAAAATCAAGGTATCAGTAGGGCTGTTTCCTTTCTGGAGGCTTTAAGCGAGAATCTGTTTCCTTGCCTTTTCCAACTCCTAGATGCCACCTGCACTCCTGGACATGTGGCCCCTTCCTCCACCTTGGAAGCCAGCAATGTCCAGCTGCATTGAGACCCTCTCAGTTGGTCACAGTTCTCTGATGCTCCTTTCATTGTCACATCTCTGACCACAACTGGGGAAGGCAGGTCTTGGCTTTATGGCCTCATCTGATTAGATTGGACCATCCAGATAATCCAGGATGATCTCCACATCTAGAAAGACCCTTTTATCGTGTAAGGTAACTTATTCACGGGTGCTGGTATTTGAGGATGATAATACTTCTATGACTTTGGTATTTTAGAAGAGTATAGGCCAGTTATTTTGTAGACTATCTCTTAATTAAAGTTCGTCTGGTGTTTCCACATGATTAGATTCAGGTTATGTGATTTTGGCAGGACAGTTGTGCTGTTGTGTCTTCTCAATATTGTTTATCTGGGGCTCTGCTCCATTACTGGTGATGCTATAGCCGTTGGTCCCTTGACTAGGGTGGTGTCTGTCTGTTTCTTCTCTGTAAAGTTATTATTTTTCACTTAGTATTTAATAAGTGTCTTCCGGGGGAGATTCTTTGAGACTGTGTAAATATCCTGTTTCTTATCATACTTTCACCCACTGATTTTAGCATCTGTTGATGATTCCTTGCTTGAAACAATTATTACTGTGGTGGTTACCAAATGGAATTACATTTTCTCATTTAATCTTCATGGCCATGATGGGTAGTGTTATCATCTTTTGATTACAGATGGGGAAATAGGCTTACATAAATTAAATAACTTTCCCAAGGTCCCTCAGCTAATAAATGTAAAACGTATGGTGGGACCACAATATGGAAGAGTCTCAGGGCACTTTTACTGGCCCTCCTGCTTAGAAAGGTGGTTGGCAAGACACACATTAGACGTTCTTAGAATAAAAATCAGAAAGGTCAACGGGCTTCATTTGATGGAATGCTGCATACAGTTTGATCCATTTATTTTGGATCAAGGTATTTTTTGGGGGGGAAGCCTTCACTATAACAAGTTCTAGAAGCCGAACAGTAGAAACAAAGTCATTGTCAAAATTGCCCTCTCCGAGGAGGGTCTTTCTCATGGACAAGCGAGCGGTACTTCCGCCAAGCCCCCTCAGGGATCATTGCATTGCTGACCTCAGGGTCCCCAGGCGGGGCTGGATCATAGAGGAGCCGTGGTAGAAAATAGCCCTTCTGCTGCTTTGTTAACCAAACCTCTTTGGAAGATTGGTGTTAGATCAGGTTTCCCCTCTCAGGGGCTGATTCCCCAAAGCCCAGGTGAGGCTGTATGAAGCCTTCTGCTCTCTTCTGCCACAGAGCTCTCTTGGCTCCCCTCAGCCAATGAAGGAGATGTGACATGCAAACCAGCCATGTGGAGGGGTTTCCACGACCAGAAGGAAGCCTGGTTCTGGCAAATGCCATACAGAGGAGAAGGCCCAGAGGAGCCGAGACTGCCAGGGCTGGGTCCCCCCCTCGGGGCTGGTCCCTTGCGCCCCGCACACCCTTTTTAGAGACTGTACTTCTGCTTTCTCCTGGTTCCGTTCTTCTGACTCTCATCTTCATCAGTAACTCATCACACAAACAGGGATAATTAGGAACAGGTGACGCTGGGATTGCACCTGGAGAGTTCCAACAGCTGGCTGTGAGTTTTCTGTTTCTCCCAGGGGACTGGGAATTAGCAGCTCAGGACTCTCTCATCACTAATTTTGTGCAGTGTGTTCAGCCTCGTACTGGGCTTTAACTTTCCCACCAGGGAACAGTGTTTTATTTCCTTGCAGAAAGGTAGTAGTGCATTAGGACTAATATGCTTGTGATGTTCTGTGAGCAGCGCAGAGCAGGGGGCTGCCGTGCAAACCAGCAGCACGTGTCTGTGGAACGGATGGTGGCGGTGGTAACGGCAGCCTCATGCCGAAGACACCCAATTCTGCCCACTCCCGACCGCGTGTGCTGGTAAATGCTGGCTCTCAACGGTGCAAGAGGACGTGGCCTGGGCGGTCCCTGGACTGGGTTAAAGTAAACATAAGCAAAATACAAAGGTGCTTGATTCGTTTCTGATTGCCTTTCTACAAGGGCTTTCCTAAGATGGACTGGATATTCCCAGAGGTACCAAGAAACCCAAGGCTCATGCACAGAGGAGCCCGTGCAAGCAGGGGCTTGGTATAATTTCCAGAGGACGCACAGGAGTGTGAGGGCCTTGGACTCTAGTGTATTTGAAGTTCCCTGGAAGGAGCCCTCTTTAAACTTTCTAGAGAAGCAGATGGCACAGCTTTTCTTCATAACGTACTCCGTTACATGACGAGGTCTTCGCAGGCACACTTAACCTCGGGATCACCCCAGCCCTGTTCAACTCCTGGAATGTGGTATTAACACGTAAACATGGTGTTTAATAAACGCTTGTTAAAGGAATATCCGAGAGCTCACAATTGCTCCATTAGGTAAGTTCTTATGTATCAATGGTAGTGTCTCCTCTTGCAAATTACATCCTCATTTTCTTCTTGGAAATGGAGTAGAGTGATTCACTGTTACTCAATGTATAGAGTAGCTCTATTATGGCTTCTCTGCACAGAGCCTTTTCTGCTCTGAGTGGCCATGTCCCATTAAAAGCTGCCACTTCTCCTGGCCTTTGAAAATTGGGCAGAGGTAGAAGACTCCTGGCTCCATGCTGTCTGGGGACTTAGGTCTTGTATGGCATGGCTCTTTCCTGTAATTTGAAATTATGAAAATGGGAGACATTGATGCCAGCATGCAGGCCACATAAACTTGGAGCCTGGAGTGGCTGTCTGGGGCCCTGGCAGGCTGATGGATGCACGTGGGACGCTGGTCTACAGGGAGGGGAGAAGGCAGCAGACATGCAGACTGCAGGTGGTTGAAAGGCCGAGTGGTCCCAAGAGATGGAGAGAGCGGCCTGTTCCCAAGGACACCATGAATCCATTGTGCATGGTCTCTTGGCTTCTGTATCATTACTTTACATTCTTCTCTCTGTACTTGAACTTAGTGCAGAGAAAATCACTGTTGAGAATACTTTTATCGTGTCCCATTCTCTCTTTCCAAAATGTAAATGAATGCTCATCTTAGCCCTTTTAATAAAAACGACTATATAAACTTATGGCCACTGGTTTGGATTTAAGGAGTCCCTTTGTAAAACTTTCAAGTATCCCTCATTTCTTTACAGAAGCCTCTCCAGCATTTGTATTACTGGTCTCTAATTGGGGGTCCTGAGTAGAATGTGATGCTTCTAGTAAGAGTCTGACAAATGCTGTTTAGAGTGAGGACCTTGAAATCCTGCTGCATTTATGTCTTAGTTATATTTTTGTCCTACTCAGTGCTGACTGCTATAACCAATGCCACAGACCCTTGGCTTAACAAACACCTCTTTTCTCACAGTTCTCGAGGCTAGAAGTCCATGATCAAAGTGCCAGCAGATGTTGTGTCTGGTGAGAGCCTACTTCCTGCTTTGCAGACAGCTGCCTTCTTGCTTTGTCCTCACAATGGCCTCTTCCTCCTCTTCAGAGGGCACTTATTTCATCCTGGGGCACCATCCTTGTGACCTCATCTCCTCCTATTCACGTCCCAAAGGCCCCACCTCCAAATACCATCACACTGGGGGGTGGGCTTCAACATATGACTTTGAGGGGGGACACGAACATGTAGTCCATAACATTACCATAATTTAAAAAAATATACATATATTTAAAAAGGTTTATTTATTTGAGAGAAAGAGAGCTTGAGCAGGGGGAGGGGCAGAGGGAGAGAGACAATCTCAAGCAGACTCCTCACTGAGCTAGGAGCCCGACGTGGGGCTCGATCCCAGGACCCCGAGATCATGACCTGAGCTGAAATCAAGAGTCGGACGCTTAACTGACCGAGCCACCCAGATGCCTGTAAAAGATGGTTTTTATGTATTTTGAAATAAGGTGTATTTTCTAATTTGAGCATCAGGTTTATATCTATTATTCTTAGTGATCATGTTATTCTCCACTGTCCTTCTTCTGCGTCCTCTATGAAGATCTTCTATACCCCTTCCATGTTTTATTCTATTCTATCCCCCAGGCATTCAGAGACACTGGTAGACTCTCCCACAATGTTTGTGAGTCTGTTTCTCTTATAATTTTAATAATTCTATATATTTTGGAGCTGCGTTATAAAATACAGTTTCAAATTATAATATATTCGAGGGCGCCTGGGTTGTTCAGTCAGTTAAGCATCCAACTCTTGATTTTGCCTCTGACCATGATCTCAGGGCTCTGAAAGTGAGCCCCATGCTGGGCATGAAGACTGCTTAAGATTCTCTCTGTCTCATGGGGCGCCTGGGTGGCACAGTGGTTAAGCGTCTGCCTTCGGCTCAGGGCGTGATCCCAGCGTTATGGGATAGAGCCTCACATCAGGCTCTTCTGCTATGAGCCTGCTTCTTCCTCTCCCACTCCCCCTGCTTGTGTTCCCTCTCTCGCTGGCTGTCTCTATCTCTATTGAATAAATAAAATCTTTAAAAAAAAAAAGGATTCTCTCTGTTTCTCTCTCAAAACAAAAAAAAAAAAAAAGAAAAGAAAAGATGGTTAATTTAGTTTTCCCTATTTTCTTTCTCCCTACACTTCAGGTTTGGAAGCTATGCATCCTATTCCTGTTCTTTTACTGGTTACCCTGAAAGTGTAACATGAAATCTAATAGAGGCACTCCTTGTTTTACTGCACTTCACTTTCTTGCTCTTCACAGATACGAGTTTTTTTTAAAAAATTGAAGGCTTGTGGCAACTGTGTGTCAAGCAAGTCTATTGGTGTAATTTTTCCAAAAGTATTTGTTCGCCTTGTGTCTTGGTGTCACATTTGGGTAATTCCTGCAATGTTTCATACTTTTTCATTATTATTGTATCTGTTATGGTGATCTGCGATGTTACTATTGTAGTTGTTTTGGAGTGCCATGACCTGTGCCCGTATAATATAGTGAAGTTAATTGATGAATGTGTGTGTTCTGACCACCCCACGGACTGGCTCTTCCCCAGTCTCTCTCCCTCTCTTCGGGCTTCCCTATTCCATGAGATATGACAATATTGAGATTAGGCAAATTCGTAACCCTACCACGGCTTCTAAGTGTTCAAGTGAAAGGGAAGAATTACGTGTCTCTCACTTTAAATTAAAAGCTAAAAATGATGGAGTTTAGTGAGGAAGGCACACCGAAGGCTGGGAATCAGAAGCTAGGCGTCTCGTGACAGACAGCCAGGTCGTGAATGCAAAGAAAAGAAGTTCTGAAGGAAATGAAAAGCACTACTCCAGTGAAGAACACTGGAATGATTGAAACAACAGCAACAACAAAAACAACAACAACAACAACAACAACAACTTTATTGCTGATAAGGAGCACGTTTTAGTGGTCTGACTAGAAGACCAAACCAGCTACAGCGTTCCCTTAAGCCAAAGCCTCCTCTAAGAGCAAGGCCCTAACTCTTCAGTTCTATGAAGGCTAAGAGGAGGGAGGAAACTGCAGAAGGAAAGTCTGAAGCTAGCAGAAATTGGTTCATGAGATTTGAGGAAGGAAGCCGTCTCCATGACACGCAAGTGCAGGGTGAAGCAGCAAGAGCTGATGGAGAAGCTGCAGCAAGTTCTCCAGGAAATCCAGCTAAGATACTTCATTAAGGTGGCTACGCTAAGCATCGGATTTGTTATATAGATGAAACAGCCTTCTACTGGAAGAAGATGCCATCTAGAACTTTCATAGCTAGAGAGGAGAAGTCAATGGCTGCCTTGAATTCTTCAAAGGACCAGCTGACTCTCTTGTAGGGACTAATGCAGCTAGTGACTAAGTTGAAACCAGTGCTCATTTACCGTTCCAAAATTCTAGGGCCCTTAAGAATTATGCTAAATATACTTTGTGCTGTATAAATGGAACAACAAAACCTAGATAATAGCACATCTATTTCCAACATGGTTTACTGAATATTTCAAGCCCACTGTTGGGACCTACTGCTCAGAAAAAAAAAGATTACCTTCAAAATATGACTGCTCACTAACAGTGCGCCCGGTCACCTAAGAGCTCTGATGGAGATGGACAATGAAGTTGTTGCTGTTTTCATGCCTGCTAACACAACATCCATTCTGCACCTCATGGGTCAAGGAAGAATTTTTGATTTTTCAGTTTCTTATTATTGAAGAAATATATTTCATTAGGTTATAGCTGCCATAGATAGTGATTCCTCTGATGGAACTGGGCAATGTAAACTGAAAATCTGGAAAGGATTCACCATTCTAGATGCTATTCAGAACACTTGTGATTCATGGGAAGGGGTTAAAATACCAACATCTACAGGAGTTTGGAGGAAGTTGATTCTAACCCTCATGGGTGACTTTAAGGGGTTCAAGACTTCAAGGGAGGAAGTAACCACAGATGTGGTGGAAACAGCCCAAAAGCTAGAATTAGAAGTGGAGCCTGAAGATGAGACTGAATGGCTGCCATCTCATGATAAAACTTGGATGGATGAGGGGTTGCTTCTGATGGATGAGCAAAGAAAGTGGTTTCTTGAGATGGGATCTACTGGGTGAAGATGCTGTGAAGATTGTTGAAATGACAACAAAAGATTTAGAGTATGACATAAATTTGGTTGATAAAGCAGCAGCAGGGTTTGAGAGGATTGACTTCAGTTTTGAAAGAAGTTCTACTGTGGGTAAAATTCTATCAAACAGCATCACGTGCTACAGGGAAATTATTTGTGAAAGGATTAGTCAATTGATGCAGCAAAGTTCATTGTTGTCTCATTTTAAGAAATTGTCACAGCCACCCCACCCTTCAGCAACCACCACCCTGATCAGTCAGCACTTATCAACATGGAGGCAAGACCCTCCACCAACAAAAAGATTATAACTCACTGAGAGCTCAGATCATGGTAGCATTGTTTTAGTAATAAAGTATTTTTAAATTAAGGTATGTACATTGTTTTTTAGATGCAATGCTATTGCACACTTAATAGACTACAGTATAGTGTAAACATAACTTTTCTATGCACTGGCAAACCAAAAAATTCATTTGACTCACTTTATTGCAGTATTCACTTTATTGTGGTGGCTGGCACCAAACCCACAGTATCTCCCTGGTATGCCTGTATTCATGCTGACTTAGAGCATTATATTTGCACACTTCCTGGCTGATAACTTCACACATGACTAATACCTTAGACTAATACTTAACTCCAATTATATTTCTCATCTTTCATGGTATTTCTGTCCAATGTTTTAGTTGTACCTTCTTTTCACCCCTATATGTCATTATCATTGCTTTGTACGAATCAAAGCTTCTTTGTAAATACACATATTTACTAATTTCCTTGCTCAACTTTCTTGCATCTTAATCTTTCCTTCTCTGTTCTCTTTCTTTCATTGCTCAAGTAATAATCAGTTGTATTTTTTAAGTGAAATTTTGCTAATAAAAAACTGTCTTAGTATGTCTGAAAATGTCCTTAAATGTCCTCATCTTTCAATTATAGTTTGGCTGGGTTTAGAATTCTAAGGTGCTTGTTTTTCTCTTCACACTTAGAATGCCTTTTCCATTGTTTTCTGGGTCCAGTTATTGTAGCTTAAGTCTTGTCAGCTGCTGTTCCTTTGTGGGCACACAGTGTTTTCTCCATGCTTCACATAAAATTTTTCTCTTTGTCTTTAGTATTTTGAAGCCCTTCTCTACAATGTCTTAACTGTGGATATATTTTTATTTATTATGCTTGATATTTGAAGTTATTCTTGAATTATAGAAGTCCTGTCTTTCGTCAGTTTTAGAAGTCTTGCCTCTTGATATTTGTATTATCTCTCTCTGATGAGAGATGTGGGATCTTCTCATTTTGTCCTCTGTGTTTTCCAATTTGAAATACTTTCCATTTCTTTATCTCTCTGTAATTCACTCTGGGTAATTTTCCTAGAAGTATCTTCCAATTCACCAGTTCCCTTCTTCAGCTGTGTCTAATTTTCTATCTAATTCATCCATTGCATTTAAGATCAAAATGACTAGATTTTTCATTTCTAGAAGCTCTATTTGGATAGGTTTTCAAATGTCTGTCATTTTTTTTATAGTTTCTTGTTCTTATGTCTTTGTTTTCCTCTTTTATGAGTGATAATTTAAAATACACTCATTCATAGAGTCTTTAATTGTTCTATCATTAGGGGGGAACTAAAGGACAATTAATTGGTGGATTAATTATGCTGTTTTCTGTGCTTTTGACCTTTTCCCCCCATACTGAATTATTTCCTCATGCATCTTTAAGTTCCAGGTAAAGCGCTTGTTTTTGGTGGGGTTATCTTGTGAATTTCTCTGTGGCCTGGGTTTGGGATGCACCCCTTCAGAACAGTCTTAAGTTTGCTTCTGCCAGACACCTGAAGGATATTAGCCTTTTGGAAACATTTTTATCTGAACTTCTTAGCATGAGGGTTTCTAGACCATGTGAGCCTATAACTTTAATCCAAAAACCGAAGTGAGAGCAGGATCATTGTTGCATATTCTCAGAACAGTCTTTTTCCAGTCAAACCTCAGATCAATAATTAAAACCTTCCTTGATGTTTCTCTGGGCCAGTGAATTCCCCCACCCCTAATTCATCCTTTCATTGAGAATGTAGTCATTTGAAAGTCCTGGCTTCATTCAGGGGTCTCAGTTCTGACTCCCAGTCTTGTTGGGGGATAAGGTCGCAGTCTCCTTGTGTCTGTGCGACATTACAAGTTGATTTGGTTGGAGCAACCTTCTGCTCCAACATAAATGACCTTAACTTTCTGCTTTCTAATTCCCAGTTCATTTTTAGCACGTGGGGAGTTCCTCTACTTTATTATAAGTGCAGCTATGCACTTTACAGGATATTTGCTATACTTCATCTGCATTTGAAAGCATTTTTTAGTGGGAGGGTTTTCAGGTTGTTTATTCCATCTTACAGCTAGAAATAAAATTATCAATATTGTTTCCTACATGTCAGCATGGAACTCCTGTCTTGTAATGTCATTTAAGCTAGAGAGAAATATTTGGTCAATAAAGTACAAAGCATAATGTTATCAGTCAACTCTGTACAAATTACTGTTATGAAAGGTGAAACCCTCCAAATTAGTTATTTATATTTGATCTTAGAATGTGTTTTGGTACTGTTGTGTATAACTGGAGTAATAACATAGAGATGTCATGTTAAAACAGTGATTTCAATAAAACAGTTCAGACATATAGTGAGTATATAACTTGTAACTTGTATATATTACATATACATATGTAGATAGATCGATCGATCGATCGATAGATAGATAGATAGATAGATTAAAAAGTTGCTGGTTGTTCTGAGATATTGTATAGCTTTCCTGTGGCATTTTACTGAAGTGTGTTCCTTAGTATGTTAGTTCTTCAAAATATTTTACCAGGAAAGTTTCCATTGGTAAACAAACTTGGAAAAAGTTGCCCATAATGCCTCTTTTTGGTGAGTTTGAGCATGGAAGCATACAAAACTCACTGAGGAGTCTTGAGGTAAAGAAATCAATTTGAATTTTTTTTAACCCAGTGTATTCCAAACTTACTTGACCAAAAAAATATTCTTTATTAAGTAACACTTTTTTAGTGTTCCATTCTATAAAACTCAACATGCTCTTCTATTGGACATATGCTTTGTCAAGATAGTCTTTAAATGTTTATTTAATTTCCAAAACAATAATATTTCATATATTTATACTATATGTGTCTTATTTGTTTGAAATGAAATTAAATTGACATATAAAATTAAATAGCAAAATCATCCCAAAAGAATATCAATCCTTTGGTTATCTATAAAAGGACTTGTTTATTGGGACACCTGGGTGGCTCCCTCAGTTAGGTGTCAGACTCTTGGTTTCAGCTCAGGTCATGATCTTGGGGTTGTGAGATCAATCCCCAAGTGGGGCTTTGCACTCAGCAGGGAGTCTGCTTGTCCCTCTCCTTCTGCTCCTTTCTCTGCTCTCTCTCTCTCTCAAATGAATAAAATCTTTAAAAAGTGGTCTTGTTTATTAAACAAATTATTTTTATGTAAGGTAAATATCTAAATGCTAATGAATTGGTAAGAAACACCACTCCAAGTATGAGTTTCATTTTTAAAAATTGAAAGTAATATTGAAAGTTTTATAGAATTATGTTTGGAACATTTGTATACTGATTATGATATTACCCAATGTAATGAGGGAGATTGGCATAAGGTGGGTTTTTCTCATATTTCCAATTATAAAATCTGAACTGGAGGAGTCTGTAATGGCAAAGACTTCTTCTCTTTCACGTTTTAGATAGCTCCATGGCTTGAGTCCTCAGGACACTATGATAGAGAAGGTGCAGGGTATTTATTTTTTAAATTCTTTCTATGTATTCATGTATCAGTCTAATCTAGTCTATCAATCTATTATCACATATGATAGAATGACAGATATGACAGGATGTCAAACACAATTCTGCTCATCTGAGTTTCAGCAGAAGCTTCAAAGGCTGGGAACAAATGCTAGTTGTCACGTGTAACCACATGCTAAAATGAGGTGCTGGATCGCCCAGGTAGGGCCGGTCAAGGGGAGTGTGAAAATACAGTTCCTGCCAGCCTTAGCTCATTGCCCACCTCCTTCAGGCTCCATAAGAAGAGCGGAAATTAATCAGGAGGTGTCCTAGTCCCGGTTGCTCTAGAGAAGCACTGGGACTGGGAGCGCTGCACCATGGCAGAGTGTTGCGGGACTAGACCTTACGCAGCGGTGGGAGTGGGCGGAGCGGCCCACATGCTGTTGCTGCGTATCTGTGCTTGTGCCTGAAGCTGTGGAGCATCCGCTGGACCAGCAGTGGGGAGGGTGCACGTGTGAATGAGAAACAGGAGAAAATGAAGCTGTGAGGATGAAGTGGGACCCCTGAGGACAGCGGAAACTATTGCGGGCAAATGGGAACCTGCACCTGGCTCACCCACCCCAGCTCCATGCTGCACGTGGCCTACAGGAAATGCTGGTGCCCTTGGCCTTGGAGCAGTTCTCCCACTTGGCCCAGGACCTGGGGAAGCTGACGGGGATCCCGAGAGGACTGGAGAAGCTGCGTGTGTCAGTGGTGCCCTGTGGCAATGGGGGACTCTGTAACGAGCCACACGTGGGAGCTGCCAGGGCGCCTGCGGGACATAACCATGACGGCCGGAGCTTCACTGCCACCTTCTCCATCCCATGCACATTGTGTCCTGTGGCCAGCCTAGCCCAGAGCCAGGCAGCAATGGGAATTCTGCAAGATATGGTTCAAAGCCACCGGGGAGGCAAGAGTCTAGTAGTGAGTCATTCTGTGGAGAGGATATCAGTGTCCTGTGCTCCCACTTGACCCCCCCCCCACCTGCTGTGGGATTATTTTCCCATGCCTCACGCCATGTTGAGGTGCTTCAGGGAAGTCATTCAAAGGGTGTGGCATGTCTTCCCTGGCGTTCGGGGACATAGGAATTGAATGTTTGCAAAGGGAAGACTGTCGTGTGGAATGTCTGCAAAGGGAAGACTGGTGTGAGATGTGGCTGCCTCTGTCCGAGGCAGATCACAAATGCAAGGCAGCGTGGAACAGCCTCCGCTGCTGGTGTCTGTCAGGGTCAGGGTGCAAGGGTTTCCTGAGGGCCCAACGAGGACTCTGCAGAAGGCAGCTGGCACAGAGCTGACATTCAATGAACATTTGTTGAGTGAATAAAAATATTTAAGCTCTGTGTAAAGCATGACTGGATCGGTTGTTTCCCAATATCCAATCTTCTTCCTTAAAAGCAGAATCCTAATTTTACTTGTGGTAACGACATGCTCAGTAGAAAGACCAGATTGTCTGGTTTCCCTTGTAGTGAGATATGATCACATGGCTAAGTTTTGACCATATGTGCTTGTGTGTGTGTGTGTGTGTGTGTGTGTGTGTGTGTGTGTGTGTATCATACATAAATTTGTAGGGAACTTCTGGGAAGGCCACATAAGGAGAGTTGAGTCAGCTGGGAGAGGTCCCGCCTAGCCTTTCCATGGCTGATGGTTCGTCAGCCATTTTGGACCATGAGGTAACATTGAGGATGAAAGCTACAGCTAGGGTGGAAAAGCAGAATGACCGTCTTCATTGGGTTTTATGTAGCACTGGGTTAAGCAATATGAAGAGTATCATCCTAGATCTTTTTGTTCATGCCAAACCCAATACTATATTTTTGGCGTGCAACAACTGAGCATGGGGGTACTGGCATTGAAGGGAGACAGTGTGAGATTCTTTGTAAAAAGGAGAATTTTTAACATGGAAACATAATCGACATGTAACATCGAGTAGGCTTACAGTGGACAGCATGTTGGTTTGATCCATTTATATGCAGGAATATGATTCCCCCCTTAGCATTAGCTAACGCCTGTATCATATTATACAATTACCATTCCTTTTTTCGTGGTCTTTTAGCAACTTTGAAGTTTATCATACAGTATCGTTGACTATAAAGGGCAAGTATTTTTTTGAGGGGGAGGGATACAAATAAAAAGCTATGTCCATGGGCCTCAGTTTTAAATGAGGAACAGGTAAAAGACTAAGAAAACAAGTCATGGATTAAACTCTCTTCCTGCTTCTCCAGAAAGTTAAAGAGAAGAATTGTTAGAAAGACACTGGAAAATATAGGCTATAAACTGTCACATGCAGTCTAGGCCTTGGTCCATTGCTCCTCCCAGACCATGAACAACATGTGTGCAAGGGACAGGGTGTTCTTAGCTCCATTTTCGTCAGAACATGTAGTGAGGACCAAGAGCTGATATGATTAATTGTGCTTACATTCACAAAAACACAACTGGCTTTAACCTTTTTTTTTTTTTTAATGATAGTTTGTCTGACTCATTCTTTAAAGGGCAGAAGAAGTTCAAGTTGAGGCTTCTCTCTGTGTATCTTTATGTTTGTGCCTTTCGGCGTATAGTTCTCTGTATCTGTGTGTCTTTTGTCCTCATTATGTGGTTATTTTGGCACATCTCTTTGAGTGTGTGTGTGTGTGTGAGAGAGAGAGAGAAAGACAGAGACAGAGAGAGACAAAAGGAGAGAGACCGGGAGAGAGAGGAGCCTGCTCCAGTCGGTTGATTCCCCACTCCTTCATGTTTCCTCTTTCTTTCTGGCTCTTTATTTCCTTCATGTTCTTCCTTGCATTAGACTTGATCCCATGCCTGCCTTTCGGGACGAGCCAGAGCCGCAGTGGGTTTCTATACCGACATCCTTGACTCCTTTTCCCAATTCTGAGCGGGCATCGCTTGACAGAGAAAGTGTTCGTCACTCGGTGTTCCCCTACAGGGAAGGGACATTGTCAAGAAGCAAACAGCGGCCTGTCTCCACGTGCCCTGGACGGAAGGATTTCAGTAGGACCCTGGTAGGGCGCTGCCCACGGGCGTGTCTGGTAGGTACTGTTATTACAAGCTCTGCTGCTGGGCTGCCGGCTGTAATCTCGTCTCCATTAGAAAGAGGCTTAAATGGGCCCCTCGTGTGTACCCTCATAACTGCGACAGGTGCTTGCTCGCTGTCAGTTTCCCGTACGGCATTTTGGTTGGCAGCTTCTGGTCCGAGCGGGCCCCAAAGTCATCTCTTCATCGGTGAGTTCTGTGAGATTTGAGGAGCTAGAGGGGGCGCGTGCATGGCTCCCGGGGCCTCGCCACCCTCCCAGTCCAATATTTCTACAGGTTCCACATCTTCCAGAACACCTCTAGGCCACAGGGGGTGGGAAGGAGGGAGAAGTGTGCGTAATTCCGGAGGCGAGAGGCGGCCGGGCCCGGCTGTAATAAAGCTGTCTGTTAGGAAGTTATCTTTCATATACAATTGCTTCCCCTAAGCTCTTAAGCACATTAACTGCACCTGTAATTATGCACACCTCAGAAAACGCACGCAAGCTGCCTTCTTTGGCAGACCGAATAAAACCGCAGTCTTCTTCAGACCCTCTGTTGCCTACTATACCTTAACGCCAGGGTGAAAAAAGGAAAAAGGAATGAGAAGAGAAGAGGTAATTGCCCATTAGAGAGTTGCTCATCAGTGAACTTTGTCTCGCGTTTACAGCATTAATTTCGCTGAACCGCACTTGACACCACTCTGAGGGCCCAAGGGTTCTCGCTGCTCTTGCTGGCGGCAAGGCTTGTTGCAGGCGATTTGCATTTTCAGACTGTGTACAGTGCAAAACAACAGCAACAACAACAACAACAACATTTGCTTTGAAGCTCAGGAATGGCTTCGCATGGGTTGGAAAAGCACGCAGGGTTTTTGCTGGGAGTCTACCTTTCTTTCCCACTGACCTACTTTCTTCTTGCATTTGACTATTTTGCACCATTCGTCCTAATGATCTAAAACCCCTGCTAAGATCTTCCTTTATGCCATACTGATCTCCTCTTCCTCCTCTGGTAGCTCTTTCTTAGGTATTTTGGGGGCTAGGAGGAAAAGACAAACGCCCTGAATCTGGGCTCCTCAGGCATAATCCCTTCCAGCTGGGGTTTATCCATTGACGGCAGGGCAATAGCCATGGATACAAATCTGGCCCAGTAGCCAGACACACTTCTCACATTAGGAGGAAGTAGATAATGGGCAATGACTTACCATCGCCTACTTTCAAAACCTGCTTTAATATAAACCATTCCTCGTACAGTGTCAGTAGAATTAATTGGCTGGTAATCCACGGGAGACGTTCAGATCGCCTACAGTTTATTTTATGAGTCCTCCAGGATCAATTTCATGTTTGAATGACTATTCCTATCATATATTTACATACACAGTTGTCCTTTGTATTCAGAGATGACTTGGTTGCCTTTTTACTTCCCAGGCATATTTTTTCTTGGAAAAGAAAGGCGGAAGTTTTACCTGAAGCCCTTTTGGAAATTAGCAAATATTTGTCCAGCACCTGATCTGCAAATACAAGGAGATCAGCTGTGGAAGGAACCTGAAGGATGTGAAAAGGCGAAGTGTCTGCCTTCAAGAATCTTACCATCTCCCCGGGGTGGGGTCAGAGGAACGCACATAAATAAAACAGGCTGAGAGCAATTGCAGACAACGTAATAATAAGTGCAGAATAATGGAGTTGCCATCAAAGCAGAGTCCTGGGGTGCTGATGAGTGGGGGTGGTGACTTGGGAAAGCAAAGGTATCAGGTCTTGAAAACAAGGTAGACGCTATGTCTTGCATTGACCTATTACAGGGACAAACAATGGATTTTAAAGAATTTGTGGTGCTTGCCCCTCTCTTGCCTTTGGGAAGCATTTTTCTTGGAATGTCCATTCCTGGAACTCTTCTTCCGTTGATCTGGAAAGTGGGTGAGGGAGAACTCCAGGGCACAGAAGGCTTCGTGCGGTGTGGAGACTTCTAGGGGAGACATGGGAAAATGGGATTTGGGGGGAGTTTGCTCTGTTTGTCATGTGAGGCCCCATCTGAGGACTCTTTGAGAGTCATCAGTAAAAATGTGGCTTTGCGAGGATTTTTGGAGTCTGGTTTATGTTTCTTTGGTGGTACACGTGGCAGAGTGCCAGGTTAGCACTGGGGAGGAGGAGGCCGATCCTGAGGCCCAGCCCCTTTAGAAAGAGAAGCAATTTTATTTGTATATGAGCCGAGAAAAGGGGAATGAAATAAACCCCTTAAAATTGGATGGTATGCCCGATCTCTTGTATTTGCCTGTCTTGCTTACCGTGGGGGGTATGAGAGGTTTGCGGGTTCATTATTCAAGCACCCATGCATTCGTTTGTTTGCCACAGATTTGTCGAGGGCCTTCTGTGTGACAGGTCCCGTTCTAGGCTCTGGCAGTGCGGAGTGAGCAAAACAGACGAAACCCTTGTTCTCCTAGAGTTCGCATTCTGGTAGAGAATGTTTACACTGTCGGAGTCGGAGGCAGGTGTTTCTCTGCTTTGGCAGACCTTGAGATCATTAAGATATGACTCAAGCCTCATGCCTGTTATTGACAAAGTTCAGTTAATCAGTTGGAACAAACAAAATCTTGTGCTGCAGTTCAGAAATGCAGGTCTGCAGATGGGTGCGGGTCGCTCCATGTCCAAGTTCCTGAGACACCCATTAAAAAGGCAGAATCCTGGTCTCCCACCCAGCGGAGACGGAATCACACTGTCTGGGGGTAGGACCAGAGAATGTGTATTTAAAAAAAAAATTCCGAATGATTCTTGTTGTAAATTATGTTTTAATTACCTACATAATTCTGAAATCGACATTCGGTCAAGTTGCTCCTCCGTCCTGTTGTCAGGCCCAGCTCCTTTGCGCTCGGTTCGGTATGTACGTACCTGCACTGGCTGCTATGACCTTCCATATATAGAGATGTGCCGATAGAAAATATACAGTATTGTTTTTTTTGTGGGCTTCTTGTTTCATATAAATGGGCGCCTTCTTTCCATGTGGCCAGATCCTGAGCCTCTCCTTCCTGCTGCTCATTTTAAGACAATATCCAGGCGTATGGATGGACACGTGGCTTCTCCTATCTCAGAGCGGCTGGGAAAAGTTGGGGTCCTTGGGACCAGTGTCTTTGCTTCCTCTGGCAGGAGGGCAATGTTCTTGCCACAGCCGGCAGCAGCTTGCCCACGGTATGCCCAGGGACATTTGTGGCAGGGGCAGCTTCACCCGTGCTGGCTGGACTCCCCGACTTGGGATGCTCTCAGCTGCACAGTCCGTGCCATCTGCTGTGGGCCCCTCCTCCTTCCAAGGCTAGCCTATTCTCTCTCAGCCCAGGGCCTGTCTACTAAAATGCCAAACTGCCCTGATACCCAAAGAGAGGGGAGGAGTTAAGGAATACAGACAATCCTTTCCTAAGATAGTAGCCTATTTCTTAAGCTTATTTCTTGCTGAAAAAAACAAACAAAGAAAACGAAAAACCATTTGTATATGTCAAAGGCCAAGGTCTTTCTCTTGGCAATTCTTTTTTTTTTTTTAAGAGTTTATTTATTAATTTCAGAGAGAGAGAGCACAAGCAGGGGGAGCAGCAGAGGAAGAGGGAGAGGTAGATTCCCTGCTGAGCAGGGAGCCCGATGCGGGGCTTGATCCCAGGACCCTGGGATCATGACCTGAGCTGAAGCCAGATCCTTAACCAATTGAGCCACCCAGATGCCCCTCTCTTGGCATTCTTTTGATAACAAATCCTAACCATCCTCCAGATAGGCAGAGGCCTCCAGTGGAGCAGACTGAGGGGTGTATGTTGGGAAAGGTGAAAAGAATAGGGCAGGACATGTTTTTAAAATATTACTACTGTTCATCTTATAAGCCTGTTGCCCAGGCATTTTTCACTGGTTTGTGTGACTAGCAGCAGAAGTCAGTCAGAGCGTTTACGACATTTTGTGCTGTTTTTCCAAATGGACATATTCAAAGGCATTTCTTGGCCAAAGTTTAGGAGAGACTCTGCTTCCTATCCAGGCCATAAATTAATTAATCTGTTCTTTTTATAGTTTAATGAGGAAATGATTCAGAAACCCAAGAGACTGACATCAGTCAAAAATTCTCACAACAGCTCCTTTTATTTTCTACTAAAGAAAATATGGGGTAATTGTGGTGGACATTCCATAATGTGACTCCCAGTGAGTCACTTCTTTGCATGATCCCCTCTCCTTGAGTGTTCATGGAAACTGTGACTTGCTTCCTACCAATAAAATATAGCAATGGTGATGGGATTTCACTGCTGTGTTCATGTTATTTGGCAAAGGTGGACAGATTTTGTAATTAAGGTCCCAAATCAGTTGATTTTGCGTTAATCAAAAAGATTATCCTGGGTGGGTCTGATGTAATCAGGTGAAAACCCTTAAAGGAGAGACTGGAACCCTCCCCTGAGGTCAGAGACTCTCTCCTTGAGGCAGCAAGTGGCTATGAGTTCTTCTTCTTCCTTTTTTTAATGTTTATTTATTTGAAAGAGAGAGAGAGAGTAGAGTGTGCAAGAGAGAACACGAGTAGAGAGGAAGGGGCAGAGGGAGAGGGAGAAGCTGATTCCTCACTGAGCAGGGAGCCCCATGCAGGACTTGATCCCAGGACCCTGGGATCATGACCTAACATAAGGCAGATGCTTAACTGACTGAGACACCCAGGTGCCCCCCAGTTGGCAGCTGACTGCAACCTTGTGAGAACTGAGCTGAGGAACCAGCTAAGCCTTGGCATATTCCTAACATACAGAAACTGTGAGATATTAAATGTGTGTTGTGTGAAGCCACTACACTGATATTAATTTGTTAGGCAGCAATAGAAAACTAATATAGTAACAATTACTTACCACCCATCCTGGTTTCTCAGCCCTCAGCTGATGAGCTTTCTCCCTCTGTTCCTGCCTTCCTGCCATCATTTCTGCCCTTCCTTTCTTTTCAAAAGATTGAACAGTGACAATCTCCCTGCCTAGGACAGGGGAAAAGAAGACCATGCTTGGTCAAGTTCTGGGGAGGGAACATGATCACTGGGGTGAGATAAATTTACTCAAAAAAAGAAAAGACTTTATTTTTTAGAGTAGTTTTTAGGTTCATTCCAAAATTGAGCAGAAAGCAGATTTTCCATATACCCCCTGGCCTTCCTCCCCCTGGCTTCCCCTACTATTAGCGTCCTGCATGTGAGTGTACATTTTTTTTTTTTACAATTGAGGAACTACACTGACATATCATTACAGTTTATGTATGGGTTCATTCTTAGTGTTGTTCATTATATCCATTGTATAGGTTTTGACAACTGTATGATGACATGTATCCATCATTGTAGTATCATACCGAATTGTGTCACTGCCCTAAAAATCCTCCAGTTCTTTCCTTCCTGGCCCACTGATCTTTTTTTTTTTTTTTTTTTTTAACTGTCTCCATAGTTTTGCCTTTTCTAGAATGGCATATAGTTGGAATCATATAGTGTGTAGCCTTTTCAGATCAGCTTCAGATTGTCTTCTTTGACTTAAGTAATATGCATTTAGGGTTCCTCCATGTCTTTTCATGGCTTGATAGTTCATTTCCTTTTTAGCAGTGAATGATATTCCATTGTCTAGGTTACTACGGTTTATTCATTCACCTGCAGAAGGGCATCTTGGTTGCATCCTAGTTTTGACAATTATAAATAAAGCTGCCACAAACATCTATGGGTAAGTGTTTGTATAGACACAAGGTTTCACTTCATTTAGGTAAATAGCAAGAAGCACGATCGCTAGCTCGTATAGTGAGAGTATGTTTAGTTTTGCAAGACATTGCCAAACTGTCCTCCAACTTGGCTGTAATGCTTGCATTCCCCCCAGCAGTGAATGAAAATTCTTGTTGCTCCATGTCCTCACTGGCATTTGGTCTCATGGTTCTGGATGTCGGTCATTCTAATAGGCGTGTCATGGTATCTTGTTATTTTAATTTACATTTCCCTTATGATATATTATGTTGAACAAATTTACTCACTTCCCCTTTATATCTGAGATGATGACCAGTGAAGAAATCCGTTTGTGACTTTTCCTTTTTCCTGTGGGCTCCATGAGGTGGGCTTCCTCTATTCTCCGGGAGCGTATTGCAAAGGAACAAGCACTCAGTAGATCTGTCACGAGAAAGCAAGATGCTAGCAATCGGCGGCACATCCTCCCATTTTATTCCTGCTCTTTATTGTTATCTATGTAAATTTTCCTTGGGAAATGGAATGACATAGGCCTTACAGTTGCCAGGGGAGGAGGGATTGACAAATGCACTGAGCCCCCAGGACAAGGCTCCCCAAAGTCTCCTATTGCGAGGGTGAGCAGCAGAGGGGGCATCTTGTACAATAGCTTTCGTGACAGTTTTTCTTTTCTGGTGGGTGCGAGGAAGCATCTGGACTCTGGGCTCTGAGGTTATGGTCTGCTCTAGTCTCTTCTCCCAGCTCCTCAGTGTCCGTGCCGGGCATCAGGGCCAAAGGAGACAACTGCTCATTCAGTTAGCGTAGAAATCAGTGGAAGTCTCCCATGGGGCATCAGAAACACAGCCTGCACAACCGGACTGGTTAACTGAGTTGTGGTGTTGAAGGACTATGGCAAGAAATTACATCCATGCCCTTTACAGGGGAAACATTCTTCCTCTGTTTTAGTTTCAAAACTTCGAAGTTACCAGTGTCCAGAGCTCTGGCGAGGGCGCAATGTAGCACGGCACCATTTCGTAGTCTTGCCCTAAAATAACAGTGGCTAAGCTTTGTGACAAATAGTCTAGCTCATGCTGCCAGTGATGGCCTTGTTACTGGGACATGAACAACTGCGGGAGGCTGGCATTGGCTTTTCTCACTTTCTTTCTCCAAGCTGGCAAAGAGACCGTCTAATTGTAGGTGGTTGTATTTGAGAAAAATGGCCACGGTAAGGAACTTGGCTCGCCTGTTTACATTTAGAGCTTGGGGGGCCTAATGTTTGCACGTTGCAGTAGGCTGTGTAGGACTCTTAGATGGCATAGGGTTTAGGCACACATTTTTCTTGTCCGTGAACATATTTGTGTTTTAGAAGAGCAGATGGAACAAATGTGTTTATAGCTGCTTTCTCTGAAAATTGCATTAAAATGATAATATAGGCTCAGAAAAGGCCTAGACCCACAAGGACAGAGAGGGCAGGGGAGACTGCTCATTACAAGCGACCACAGTTTGGAGGCTCTAAGGCAGAGGGAGAGTGGTTACTGATGGAGCAGGCAGGAGAAAGCTATACCGTAAGCTGACCAGCGAAGAAACCCAGACGCAGGCTGAGGTGAGCCACCGACCCGGGGAAGCCGCAGCAATCCAAGTTACTAGCAAGTTCCTGGAGTTGCAGATGGGGGCAAAGCCAGGACTGGATGAAAGTCTTTCTCTGCAGCAGTGAGCACCCTCCTGACCAACCGAGGTCCTTCTGTTTTCCCCCAGGGGAGCGAGTCTGCCTCACTCCTCAGTAGGAGGTGAATACTAGGGCTGAGAGGCAAAGCACAGACCTTAGACTTGAGGATGCCAGGCTCAGCTGAAAGCAGGGCCACCGTGCAAACAAGGAGTCCAGTAGAAGTCTGCATGCTGAACATCTGTCCAGGGCTCCCCTCCCCCACTACAGTGGGGGCCACCCAATCAGGAGACCTCCAAGGGCTGCCCTTCAGCCAGCATCTGTCCCTCAACCTGGCATTGGGGCGCCGGGCTTTGGGGTCAGGTACACCTGGCTCCCATGTTAGCTGTGCTGCTCTCCAGCTCTATGACTTTTTTTTAACTTAATCTCTCTTAATAGTCCTCTGAAATTGTGGGTGGGAAGAGTTTTCATTGCATACGGTTGTTGTGAGGACTAAATGAGGTGATGAGGTGTAACCTCTGGGAGGCAACCATTTCTGAAGGCCCGCTCTTGGTTTCCAGGTGACTGTATAGAAATGTTCTCAGTGCTCCTGACCACGATTTATTCCCTCATCCGAGTCTTTTAAGATTCAGTTCGATAGATAACGTCCTAAATAATGAAGAAGGCTTTCCTAACCTACCCTCACAGCTGTGGTGGCCATGTTTAAAATGTTGGCCACAGGAAGACACTGGTGACATCTTTCTTTGTAACCAGTTTCCAACCACCTCAATAGCCCTTTTTCTTTCAACTCCTTTCTTTAGGTTCTTCTCAAGTGCACATCAATTTCACATCCTGAATACTTTCAAAGACCCAAGTTTGATGAAAAAACATCCGTAGTGATCCAGAACACATTTTACGTCCTGCTCAACTGTAAGCACTCTCCAGACATCAGTCTCTCACAGACTGTGTGACATCTCACTATTGTTGAATGAACACCACTTATACCTATATCTTGAGGAACGTCAATCTAAATTAAAATATGCCAAGTTTCTTAACAGCACCAACAGATTTCCTAATTAACCTATGAATACTGTCAATCTGTTAATATAGTTCTCTTGTTCTTTTAGAAATGCGTTATGTAACATTTCTTTTATTTACTCCAGCAACTTCAGAACGAAAGTGCTCCTT
Organism: Ursus americanus; assembly: GCF_024610735.1. NCBI lineage: Eukaryota > Metazoa > Chordata > Mammalia > Carnivora > Ursidae > Ursus > Ursus americanus. The sequence goes on along the minus strand of NC_142137.1, from coordinate 65,646,846 downwards.
CGGGTATTCCAAACTTCCCTTCGAAAGTAAAGAAAATACGAATAACTTGAATTGATTTGTTGAAATGGCTGAAGGCTTTTTGGCTCCTAGATTTTTTTTTTAAACCAGTCAGTTGAACTTCATGCATTTCCCTCTCTGCAATGCCTCTTGTCTAGGTTGCTTTCTATCCTTGCAGAATTCTTGCAGGGAGGCAGATTCCTGAGGTTGGTCCAAAGAGCCTGTAGACAGTAGCTTTTATGATCCCTGGTCTGGCTTTCTTGACAAAATTGCTACAATGTGTCCTTTCTCCTTCAATTGGATCCCAGTGCACATAATTGGATTCACCATAATCCTCGTTTCATGCCACAGTCTCATTACTAATCCATGCATGGATGTTATTTTTATCATAATATATAGATACGTAAGGATCCACCATGCAACCTAATAAATAGAGCATTGATAATATCTTATGTCCACTTACGTGCTCTTCTCCCATCCATCCCTCTACATTCCTCATAGTCTTCTGCGACTAACCTTTTTTTCCTTTTTTTTTTCTTCTTAATCTCTTGTGTTCCAAGATTCATGGATGTTGTAGCATGTAGCTGTAGTTAATTTTTCCTGCCGGGTAGTATTCTACTCTGGATATAGTACAATCTATGTATCCATTTTCCTATCAACGCGAACAATCTTTGTCTCGACCATGGTCAACTCTTGGCAAAACCGTGAAGTAGGACGAAGTTTGTCTTTGATGACTTTAGTATGTTTTGCTGCCCTTCCTTAGGCTCTTCTCAGAAGATCATCCGAGCGATCTGCCTGGCACTTAGTAAAGTGCATTAAGGGTTTATTGAACGAATATTGTAAGTGACAGATAAGATCGAGGGCAGCTCCAGTCAGACGGAAGTAGCTGCCTGAGTCCTAACCCGAAGAAGCTTTTGTAGCCTCAGCTTGGCTCAGAAGGAAGAGCTCCAGGATCAATGACCAGTGTCCGCCTGGACGGGGCTAGAGGTACCATAGTTTGGAGCTGCTTAGTTTTACCCCAGGCTTAGTGCATTATCTCCTCGTGGACATTTACAAATCTGCTGGAGGCAAGAGTCACGAGCATGAGGTAAAAACAAAGGAATAAGACTGTCATTGTGGAATTGTAGGTTTCTGCCAGGCTCGGGGGAAGGTTAATTTTGGGGGGCTGCTAGTTGGGCATTGGTAATGATTAGTAAGATTCCTGGTGCTCTTAAGCCATACCATCTCCCACATACTTTAAAGACTGATTCTGGTCTTTATTCTATGTTAAATATCTAATGGAAAAATGCATTTAATATAAAAAGCATGTTTCTCAGGTAAACAACTGTGCAAAGAATGTCCTATTTCATCCCGACGGTTAAATGCATTTGCTTTCTGTTTAAAAGCAAATCTTTAAAGATTGAATATGAAGACACTTAAAATAATGTGTTTTTAAGTTTTAGTCTAGTTGTTGCAATGTAAAGTGCTGAAAAATTAATCAATATTTGCTATGTTCTTTCCCTAAAATTATTTCTTCATAGATGTTTTGTTCTGACTTGTGTTTGTAGCAATATCGGCTTCATGATACCACTTCTAGCTGTAGCCTCACTTGTAAATGGCATCATCGTACAATGTTAGAGCTGGAATCCACATCAAATATCGTCTTGCTGAGTGTTTCAGAGTTCTGGATCACCTTCATGGAATCACCTGAAAAGACTGTGAAAAATTCAGATTTTTGGGCTCCATCCATGACCTAATGAATCAGTTTTTTGGGATAGAAAGCCTAGGAATCTTCATTTTATACAATCTCACAGGTGATTCTGATCCATATGAACATTTCTCTGAAACCAGGGAAATTAGTGACTTTCAAGGGTTGAGAAGGAACAAATTCATAGCTGGGCAGTCACTCGAGGTGAGGTTATGGCAAAAAAAGTGGACATGTTTATTTTTCAGTTTATATAGTGGGATTTAAAATGGTTTATTGCAGGGGCACCTGGGTGGCTCAGTTGGTTAAGCATCTGACTCTTGGTTTTGGCTCACATCATGATATCAGAGTTGTGCTGGGCGCAGAGTCTGCTTAAGAGTCTCTCTCTCCCCACCTCCATGGCTTATTTTTTGTTTAATTAAAAAAAATATTTTGTAAAGATTTTTATTTATTTGAGAGAGAGAGAAAGAGAGAGAGAACGAACAGGGAGAAGGACAGAAGGAGAACCATGGGGCTTGATCCCCGAACCCTGAGATCATGACCCCATCCCAAGGCAATGGCTTAACCAATTGAGCCACCCAGGCATCTCCCATAAAGGGCTTATTGTCAAATAAGACTCAAACTCCATAGGCTGCAAATGGGCCTAAAATGCCTTTCATCAGAGGTTAATCATTTCTTGTTACCCTGAGTATCCTAAAATATGTAAATATTTGACGTTACCAGAGATCCTTGAAAAAAACCTTGAGGTCCTCTGCTATTACTGTGTAATGATTCTTTTTGGTGAGAGTATGAAAACTCTTGAAAAACAAAAAAATCAAGCAAACTGTGATAAAAAATAGATTTATCGCACCATACCTTCCTTGCCACCTGCCGTGTGCACCTCCCCTCTGTACATTCCCCTCCCTGGATCCATTTGGGAGACCAAAGTCAACTATTGGGATTTTTACATGCAACCTGATTTTCCCTGTAGCTGTGATGGAGTAAGCCCCTCCCAGGCGGGCGTGCTGGGGAGTCCTGTTCACAGTGTTCCTTCCCCTAGGGCATTCGCCTCGTTTTTAAACCATTTGCTGTCCCCCCTTTTTTCTATGTGTTGTTGGACTTGAGATGGTGAAAGTAAAATCTTCAACTGAAGCACGTGTATGTGTTGGTCACTCCTTTTTAGCAAAGTCGTGAATCACCGGCCTCTCTTAGAGATGTTTCCGTTTAGCAGGCAAAACCAGATTTTTTTTTTCCTTCTCCTTCCTCCGTTCCCCCACTGCCTTTCATCCCTGAGAGCGAATTCAGGGCTGCTCTGAGTTTGTGTCACCTTAGATTAATTGCTACTAATGCAAGGATTCAGGGCTGTGCGTGGGAGGTTCCTGAGAGCAGAGTGGATTCTGCTGTGCCTGGGAACAGAGCCTTCACTTGGGGTGTGTAATTCCCTGCGCAGCGAGACACCGTTCCCCGCACGCTACTGCTGTCCCAGAAGCAGCCGCGTGCTTGGCGGCCGCCAGCACAGGACTCGGGCACAGACGTACGCTCGTGGCCATTTCAAATGTGAGTAAATCTTACTTGCCATCGCGGTACATGTCCACGGTATGCAATTAGAGGAACAAGGAACTTTTCAGCAAGCTGGAACAGCCCCAGAAGCATGTGGGCTGCTTTAGAGGCAGGTCTGGCCTCCGAGAGCTCTCCGAGGAGGCCCACTGAGCGAAGGGAACGCCCTCGGGGTGGCCCGGCCTGGGCGCCCCCAGGTTTGGCTGAGAGAGATGGGGATTCAGGACTCCTCTCTGCTCTCGACAGCTAAGAAGCCCTGGGCTTGTGTGGAATGCACGTAAATTTTCTAGCCATGGATTTCTCACATGGCTCTTCTGGAAGCTAAATCTATCATCTTACAATTTGTTTTCTGTTTATCCCACTTGTTCCGTGTTTGTTTTTATTTCCGTTCTTGCCGGTTCTTTGGATGACTAGCTATTTAAAAATGATTCCACGTCCCCGTCTCTAGCGGTTGTTACGCCATGTGTTCTTTTACTGGCTACTCCAGGGCCTGGAGATTACAGCAGCACCGCCTTATTAAAATCTAATATAAAGTCGTACATCTGTCTCTTCCTGGACAATGCGCAGGCCTTAAAAAGTTTGATTCCGTTGACCTCTGATCCTGCCTGTTCTGCTATTTTTTTCACGCACCTTATTTCTCCAGATATTGAAAACCCCACAAAATATCGTCATTACTGTTTTAACAGGCAGTAAGTAGCGTAGGCTTACCCTTATAGTCGTCCTTTGTCTTGTCCTTCGTTTCTCTCTGCGCCTGGTAGACAGAATGATGCCCCCTGCACGCAAGGATGCCTACATCCTAATCCCTGGGAACCGTGACTAGGTTAGGTTCTTTGACAAAGGAGCATTATGGTTCCTAATCAGTTGACTTTAAAATTGGGAGATTATCCTTGATTACCTTGTCGGGGAGGTGGAAGAAGGAGGCAGAAAAGGGAGCATCAGAGAATGGGCAGTGTGAGAAAGACTCGGTCCAAAGAGCTGGCCAGCTGGAACAGGGCCAGGACCCGGGGAAGGTGTGAGACCTAGAAGCTGGGAAGGCAAGAAAATGGGCTCTCCCCAGAGTCCCCTCCTGCCCCTTGGGTTTAACCCTGTGACCCGTGAGACCATTTTGGACTGCCAGTGTCCCAAACTGTGCAATAATACATTTAGATGGTTTTGTACCAGTACACTTGCCGTTGATTATTATAGTGGGGGCAGGAAACGAATACATTGTATCTCTGATTTCATTGATCCCTTGGCCTTTACCTGAAAATTTGTTTGAGTAATTTCCTTTAGGGTGGATCTGATGATGATGAATTTTGTCAAATTCTGTTTTTCTGAAAATGTCTTTACTATGCCTTCATTTTTCTGTTTCTGATCTCATTGATTTCTGCTCTTTATTTCCTTCCTTCTGCTTGTGTTGGGTTTAATTTAGTTTTTTCTAGTTTGATAAGGTTTAAATTTAGATTCTGGATTTGAGACCTTTCTTATTTTCTAATACAAGCATGTCATGCCATACATTTCTCTCTAGACACAGCTTTAGTCGCATTTCACAAACTTTGATATGCTGTATTTTCATTTTCATTCAATTCAAAATATTTTCTAGTTTCCTCTCAGTCTTCCTCTTTGGCTCATGGATCATTTAGAATCATACTATGTCTTCCCAAATATTTGCGGATTTTCTATATGTCCTTCCATTATTGATTTCTGGTTCAATTCCATTTATGGTCTGAGAACATCTTTGTATGATTTCTATTATTTATTTTTTATTTATTTATTTTTTAATTTTAATGTTTTTTAAATTATATTATGTTAGTTACCATACAGTACATCCCTGGTTTCTGATATAAAGTTCGATGATTCATTAGTTGCCTGTAACACCCAGTGCACCACGCAATACGTGCCCTCCTTACTACCCACCACCAGCCTATCCCATTCCCCCATCCCCCTCCCCTCTGAAGCCCTCAGTTTGTTTCCCAGAGTCCATAGTCTCTCATGCTTCATTTCCCCTTCTGATTACCCCCCTTTCTTTATCCCTTTCTTCCCCTACCGATCATCCTAGTTCTTATGTTCCATAGATGAGAGAAATCATATGATAATTGTCTTTCTCTGCTTGACTTATTTCACTTAGCATTATCTCCTCCAGTGCTGTCCATGTTGCAGCAAATGTTGAGAACTCGTACTTTCTGATAGTCGAGTAATATTCCATTGTATGTATGGACCACAACTTCTTAATCCAGTCATCTGTTGAAGGGCATCTCGGTTCCTTCCACGATTTAGCTATTGTGGACAATGCTGCTATGAACATTGGGGTGCATATGGCCCTTCTGTTCACTATGTCTGTCTCTTTGGGGTAAATACCCAGTAGTGCAATGGCTGGGTCATAGGGTAGCTCAATTTTTAACTTTTTAAGGGACCTCCGCACTGTTTTCCAGAGTGGCTGTACCAACTTGCATTCCCACCAACAATGTAGGAGGGATCCCCTTTCTCCACATCCTCTCCAGCAATTGTTGTTTCTTGCCTTGTCAATTTTTGCCATTCTAACTGGCATAAGGTGGTATCTTAGTGTGGTTTTGATTTGAATTTCCCTGATGGCTAATGATTTTGAACATTTTTTCAAGTGTCTGTTAGCCATTTGTATGTCCTCATTGGAAAAGTGTCTGTTCATATCTTCTGCCCATTTTATGATTTGTTTATTTGTTTCTCACGTATTGAGTTTGAGCAGTTCTTTGTAGGTCGTGGATACCAGTCTTTTATCTGTAGCATCATTTGCAAATATATTCTCCCATTCCGTGGGCTGCCTCTTAGTTTTTTTGACTGTTTCCTTGGCTGTGCAGAAGCTTTTTATCTTGATGAAGTCCCACAAGTTCATTTTATCTTTTGTTTCTCTTGCCTTTGGGGATGTGTCATGAAAAAGGTTGCTTTGGCCGATGTCATAGAGGTTGCTGCCTATGTTCTCCTGTAGGATTTTGATGGATTCCTGTCTCACATTGAGGTCTTTTGTCCATTTGGAGTTTATCTTTGTGTATGGTGTGAGAGAGTGATCAAGTTTCATTCTTTTGGATGAACATGGACAGCATGTAGCTGTCCAATTTTCCCAGCACCATTTATTGAAGAGACTGTCTTTTTTCCACCGGATGTTTTTTCCTGCTTTATCAAAGATTAGTTGCCCAAAGAGCCAAGGGTCCATTTCTGGGTTCTCTATTCTGTTCCATTGGTCTATGTGTCTGTTTTTGTGCTAGTAGCATGCTGTCTTTGTGATCACAGCTTTGTAGTACAGCTCGAAATCCGGCATTGTGATGCCCCCAGCTTTGTTTTTCCTTTTCAATAGTTCCTTGGCGATTTGGGGCCTTTTCTGGTTCCATACAAATTTAAGGACTATTTTGTTCCAGTTCTTTGAAAAATGTCCTCGGTATTTTGATCGGGATAGCATTGAAAGTGTATATTGCTCCGGGTAGCATGGACATTTTAACTATGTTAATTCTTCCGATCCATGAGCATGGAATATTTTTCCATCTTTTTGTGTCTTCCTCAATGTCTTTCAAGAGTGATTTATAGTTTCTAGAATATAGGTCCTTTACGTCTCTGGTTAAGTTAATTCCAAGGTAACATATCGTTTTTGTTGCTATTGTAAATGGGGTGGATTCCCTAATTTCTCTTTCTTCAGTCTCGTTATTCGTGTATAGAAATGCAACTGATTTCTGAGCATTGATTTTGTATCCCGCCACATTACTGAATTGCTCTATAACTTCTAATAGTTTGGACGTGGATTCTTTTGGGTTTTCCATATAGAGTATCATGTCATCTGCGAAGAGAGACACTTTGACACTTTGACACCAATCTTTTTTTTTTTAACTATCTCCATAGTTTTGCCTTCTCTAGAATGTCATATAGTTGGAATCATATAGTGTGTAGCCTTTTCAGATTGGCTTCCTTCACTTAGTAATATGCATTTAGGCTTCCTCCGTGTCTTTTCATGGCTTGGTAGTTCATTATTTTTAGCAGTGAATGATATTCCATTGTCTGAGCTATCGGTTTATTTATTCATTCACCTGCTGAAGGGCATCTTGGGTTGCTTCCTAGTTTCGGCAATTATAAATAAAGCTGTCATAAACATCTATGGGTAGGTTTTTGTGTAGACAGAAGGTTTCGCTTCATTTAGGTAAATATCAAGGGGCATGATTGCTGGATTGGATGGTAAGAAAATATTTAATTTTGTAAGAAATCGCCAAACTGTCTTTCATATTGGCTGTACCATTTTGTATTTTCACCTGCAATGAATTAGAGTTCCTATTGCTTTACAGCCTTCCCAGCATTTGGTGGTGGTCTGTTGCTTTTTAAGATTTACTATTTGTTTTTGCTTCCCAGCATGTGATGTATGCTTTATAATTATCATGCTTGGGGGTTAAGTCTATATGATTCTTGAATTTTTTCCCCCCAATGGAAGTGTAATTGACATATAACATTATATTAGTTTCAGTTGTACAATGTAATGTTGAATCTGTGTTTTGATGTCTTTCATCAGTTTCTTAAAAAATCAGCCATCACCTTTTAAATACTGTTTCTATCCTGCATTAAGGTTTAATCACAAAAACAGAACTACTAGAAGACTTATGGACACACACACACACACACACACACATGGATTTATTATAGAAATTTGAACTTATGAAATAGCCCAAGCTAGTTCAATGGTTTAGGGGAAGATGTTTTTCCTGTTTCTGGTACCATAGCCTGGAGTCAAAAGGTAGATAGTAAGAGAAGATAGGGAGCCCACAAGAATGGACTGGAACCCATATCAATCTCTCACTGTCCCCAAGACTCCAACTTTGAAGATTGGGTGTCCTGTAGAAGAATTCAGCATCTTTTGACATGGAGCTAACATGTGCCTGGCCCAGGAAGTGAGGAACCTACAGAAGGAAATCTGATAGGAGCTGGTGGTGTCTCAAGTCCATAAAGTTTGAGTCCACAGGTAAATGACAAGATATATGGAGTGTAATGGCACCTTGTGCCCTGCTATGACCTCTGAATGAAGAAGGCACAGGACTGCTAATTGACTTCTGTCTTCTGAATTTTGCATATGATTCTTGTAACTCACACTAATCCACTTTATGCAGGGAAGGAAATTCTAGCAAAAGTAATTCCAGCTTGGCATGACACAAATTTATCTCACACCTGATTATCTCACCTTCTCTTTCTAAGACTCCAGTTACAAATATTAGACATTTCTTGCTGTCCCATATCTCTTATGCTGTATTTTGTACTTCCCATTCTTTTGGATCTCTGTCCTTCAGTCGGAATATTTTCTTATTAACTATCTACCATTTGACTCAATCACTCTTCTACCATTTTGAGTTTGCTATTAAACCCATCCACTGAGTTCTTAATTTTGATAATTTTATTATCTTGTTCAAAATTTCTACTTGTTCTTTTTATAATAATTTCTAGTTTTCAACTAAAATTGTCCATATTTTCATGAGCATGTTCATAGTTATCTTCACATTTGTGTCTTATAATTCCAATATCTTAATCCTTGTGGGCTTGTTTCTGTTTCTTTTTCTTTTGTTTCTTTTGGTTTTTGTCTTTCCTTGTTCTTCTTTTTTTAAAAAATTTAATTCCACTATAGTGTAGTGTATAGTGTTAGTTTCAGGTGTACAATATAGTGATTCAACAATTTTATACGTTATTCCATGCTCATCATGATAAGTGTCCTTTTAACCCCCTTCACCTATTTCACCCATCTCCCACCCACCTCCCCTCTGGCAAGCAACAATTTGTTCTCTGGAGTTAAGAGTCCACTTTTGTTTGGCCCTCTTTTTCCTTTGTTTGTTTTGTTTCTTAAATTCCCACATAAGTGAAATCATATGGTATTTGTCTTTCCCTGACTTGTTGTAATCCACATCCATCCATGTTTCTGCAAATGGCAAGATTTCATTCTTTTTTATGGCTGAGTAATATTCCACTGTACAGATATACCAAGTCTTTATCCATTCATTTACTGATGATTGCAGCATTTCATTCATTTACATTTAAGTATTGATAGGTATATATTATTGCCATTTTGTTACTTGTTTTATGGTTGTTTCTGTAGTTCTTCTCTGTTCCTTCTTTTGCTCTCTTCTCTCATGGTTGGTTGGCTTTCTTTAGTGATATACTTGAATTCCTTTCTCTTTAGTTTTCAAATATCTATTTCAAATATATTATGGGTTTTGATTTGTGGTTACCATTTTATATTTGTATATAATATCTTATGCATATAGCAGTCTGTATTAAGTTGATAGTTGCTTAAGTTTGAAGCCATTCCTTACTCCTCTGCACTACCTTTAGGTATATGGTGTCATACTTTACATTCTTTTATTTTGTGAAACCCTTGAGCAATTTTTATAGATATACTTAATTTTACTGTTTTTGTGCTTCTTACTTTTCTTACTCCTGCAATGTTCTTTCCTTTCCACTCAAAAAGTCCCCTTTAACATTTCTTGTAGGGCTGGTTTAGTGGTCATGAATTCTTTTAACTTTTGTTTGTCTGGGAAATTCTTCCTCTCTCCTTCTATTCTGAAAAATAGCCTTGCTGGATAGAGTATTCTTGGCTGCAGGTTTTTTTTTTTTTTTTCTTTCAGCACTTTGCATATATAATGGCACTTTCATCTGGTCTACAAAGTTTCTGCTGAAAAATCAGCTGATAGCTTTCTGGGGTTTCCCTTGTATATAACTGTTTTCTCTTGCTGCTTTTAAAATTCTCTCTTTATCACTACTTATCGCCATTTTAATTACTACGTGTCTCGATGTGGACCTCTTGGGGCAATTTTTTAGGGGACCTCTGTGCTCCTAGATCTGGATTTCTTTTTTCTTCCCCAGATTCATGAAGTTTTCAGCTATTATTTCTTCAAATATTTCTGCCCCCTTTTCTCTCTCTTCTTCTGGGATTCCTATAATGTGAATGTTATTGCACTTGATAATGTTGCTGAGTTCCCTAAGTCTATTTTCATTTATTATTATTTTTTCTCACTCCTGTTCAGCTTGATTGCTTTCCATTACTCTGTCCTTGAGGTCCCTGATCCATTCTTTTGCTTCCTCTTGTCTACTATTTATTCCACCTACTGTATTTTTAATTTCAGTTATTGAGTTATTCAGTTATCTTCATCTCCAAATGGTTCTTTTTTATGTTTTCTGTCTCTTTGTTAAGGGTCTCATTGAAATCCTCCACTCTTTTCTCAAGTCTAGTGAGTATCTTTATGACCATTACTTTATTTATTTATTTTCTATTTAGAGAGAGGGAGAGGACATGAGTAGGGGGTGGGGAGCGGGGTGAGGAGGGGCAGAGGGAGAGAGAGAATCTTAAGCAGGCTCCATGCCTAGTGTGGAGCCTGACGTGAGGCTTGATTTCACTACCCTGAGATCAGGACCTGAGCCAAAATCAAGAGCTGGATGCCTAACTGACTGAGCCACCCAGAAACCCAATGACCATTGCTTTAAATTCTCTATAAGGCATATTACTTATCTCTGCTTTGCTTTGGTCTCTTGCTGTGATTTTGTCCTGTTCTTTCGCTTGGGACATATTCCTCTGTCTCCTCATTTTGTGTAACTCTCTGTGTCTGTTTCTCTGTGTTAGGAAAGCCAGCTTCATTTCTTGCTCTTAAAAGTAGTGGCCTTATAAAGAAGAGTTCCTGTAGTGCTCTGCAGTGCAATGTCCCCTCTTCACCAGAATCTGACACCTCAGGGGTGTCTCCTCTATGTATTGCGTGTGCCGTGCCGTTGTGTCTGAGCCCCTTTTGCCCTCAGTCCAGTCGTCTGCAGTGACTCTCCTTGTGTGTTGTGGGCAGGATTTGGTCCCTGTGTTTTAGTCACCTTGGGCTTGAGTTAGACCAGGTGTTTGCCAGAGATGCAGTGGCACCAAACTGCAGGAGGATGTGGGGGCAGGGTGTGTAACGTTGGCAAGGTCTGTTCTGGGAGGAGACCTCTGCTCCAGCTTTGGAGGGGCTGTGTCCACAGGAGAACTCAGGGGGAGGGTACGCTGTTAGCTAGTTAAGTAGGGGGTGTTGTGCCACACTGGTTCTCAAATTTCCTTGCCTTTTCATTGGTTGTATTTTCCTGGTAATTTTTGTTTGAATGATAAAAATTGTGTATAAATGTTTTGGAGATTATTTGAGACTTGAATGACTTTATCTTTCTTCCAAGAGAATTTCCTCTAGCTTCTTGCAGACAATAAGTATAGGGACTGATCATTTCAATATAATCAGAGTTTAAGCTGATACAAGCTCAGCTTAGGTTTTTATAAGCGCTTATAATTTCTACATGCTCCTACATAGAAAAACATGTATTCTACCAGGAGTGACCTTTTAGGGGTCCTAATTGGAAGCCTCAGTGTTTAGCAAGACCCTCCTTGGGGGGTCCTATAGTCCAATCTCTGTCTCTCCAACTCTGATACTTCTGAAATCTATTTCTGCCTCTCAGCCTCTCTCCTGCTACTATTGAGTAAAAGTACCTGTAGGGAAAAGTGACTTCCATTCTCTTGAAGGATCTTGGTCTTTCAAGTCCTTACTGCTTTGCTGGTCCTCTGATGCTTTTGAACAGATACGTCTCACATTTTGTCCACGTTTTCTAGTTATCGATGGGAGATGTCTGAGAACACCATTTATTGTAGGAAGAAGATATTGCCTGCCAGTAGCATTCTTTGAAATGAGTTTTCAGTGTTTTTTGGGGCTGATGTTTAGTTTTAGGGATTCTGGAATTGATCATTCTGAAATGAAAGCTACTTCTGAATTCTGAGCTGTAGCAATCTTAGGTGTAAGGAGAGAAATGCTCTCAGTGTCAGTGGTCTGTTATTTATTTTAGCAGGTAGTTTCATAGCACTATGTTTGTGATCAACATACTCATTTCATAGAGGAAGAAACTGAGGCAAGAACAATTGGAAGCCTGTGGATCAAGTTACACAGGTATATAAGAGACAAAAGAAGCCTTGAATAGAGTTTGGGTTTGTATGCTCTAATCTTAAGCTCAGAAAATCTCATATGTTTTGATTTTCTTATAGTACTTTGCTGATATTCATGAATCAGTAAAATATTTTAGACTTTTCTCCACAGCCGGTCATGTATGCTTTTGGCTGAGACTTTAGCTTTCTTATATTCCATCTCTTTGCATTGTTTAGGGGACTCTGAATATTTCTACATTTTAACCCACCAGGGTCATCTTGTGTAAACCTATACACAGCAGGAAAATCTACATCCTTTCAAATATATGTAGAAATTCCTGAGTGTGACTTCCATTTTTCCTGGTGACCCTCTCTTCAGATTTTAATTTTGCTGAATTCTCATCTATTTGGCTTCTGTATTTGTTGTCTTTCCCCCATTGTCTCTGTGCTCTTTTCAGCCATGACCCTAATGATGTGTGTCCCTTCCTGGCTCTGCTTCAGTGGGGTCATGTTGGTAGCTTGGAAATGACCATAATGGAAGTATTTACACCATGGGAATTGGAAAATGCTACCTATCAAGGCTTTTATTTCCCCAAAAGGAAGTTGTTAAACATTTGCCATCACACCCACGCCCTGATCCCTCCACGCAGCACAGTACCATCTACTTAGGGACAGAGAAAAGTTCAGTGCCACTGGAGTGGGGTTGCCTCACCCACTGCTGGATATCACAACCAAATTAGGAACAGAATATTAACTCTTCTATTGTTCAAAGTCCTTTGACTATTCCTGTTTCCATGATCACTGCCTCAATCATCTCCTATTCAGGTGCTCGAGGCTCACAAGGATGGTTGGGAAAGAGTAGGAATGGAGACATTGCTCTTGCATTTTCTTTCCCTCACCCCATAGTTTGCACAACGACAGGGAGCATCATTCACGGTATATCGTATCCCACAGCCCGTGAATGGAGTCTCCAGCACAGTGTGAGGCCGTGGTGTCCAACCTGTACCCCGATCCCAACAGTGTCGTGTTTTCCAGGTCTGACTTATTTTGCAGCACACGGAGTGGAGATACAGACCAAACTGAGCGTCACAAAGTCAGTATTTCACAGGAGCAGCAAGATTGAGCCTCAGGGTTCTGGGCATACTGTCCACAGAGCTAATGAGAAGAGTCACTGGTCTTTCCGCCCCCACCACCGCCGTGGGGTTTGCCTGAAGGAGCTCCCCTAGAGCATGGTGGATGGTGAAGCTGGGGTTCAACTTCCCACATTGGCGTGCATGTGCAAGTGATGTCAGCGTTTATGGTTTTTGTTTTTTAACCTGTAGAATGAGTACAGTGCCAGTTGACTTTGCTTTTATGACAACCACAACAGTACCCATTATTTTGGTTAATCTTTGTAAGAATCCTATGTGGTCCTCACAATATGATGATTTCAACAGTGGCCATCATCTGTCTGGGTGCTTTACAAAAAATTACCTTCTTTAATTCTTACAAGACTCCATAGGGCGGGTAAAGGAAACAAAATCTACTGAAACTTTAAAATGATTCATCTGAGGCATTGAAGGAAATGACAGAAACGGGATTTGAACCTAACCGAGGAGTCTAAACCCTGCATTCTTTATCACTGTTGCCTCTCAGAGAAAGAGAGATGGGCAAAATGCACAGGGCTATGTTGTTTGCTTCCCAGGACAGGCGATGAGATTGGCCTCCTGCATGGTCCTCAGTGCTGTGGCTGCGTTTGTGCGGTTGGGGCCAGTGCGGATATGGCCGCGTTTCTGCTCACTCCCTCTCCTCCCCCGGGAAATTTCGCTGAGACAGGGCTGCGGCTCTCCAGGGAGAGAGGTGCTTCTAACCAGCTCCAGTCTTTAATTGCAGCCCTCCAAGGGGATTAGCACCGTGGAATCCACGTGCAGACCAAACCCGGGTGTCACAAAGTAAATATTTCACATTTCATGTTAAATCCTATCCTAAAACAAGTGTGAAGAATTGGGATTCAGTGAGAAACACACATTTCAGGGATTGAAATGGGTTTTGATTGGGGTGAAATCCAACCATCACTCTGCCCTGTCCCCACCTTTTCTTGGGGTGTCTGGCCATTCTGTCCCGTGAGTGTCAGGGGATGCATCAAACAGCAAGAGGGGATGAGGTGGGTGGGGTGGGCGGGGTGGGCGGAGTGCTGTTAGCTGCACAGGCATCCTGGACTCAGGGAAATGCAGTGGGCTTTGGGGCTTGAGAAAAGATGCTCTTCTGATTATGCATAAAAATAAACAAGAGGAGAGGAGGCCCAGGAAGAGTGAAGATGGAAGAATGTAGTATCTGTGAGACTAATCCAACATATTTTTACTGTGACCCAGCATTACAGCCCTGGGCGGTTTTCTTAGATGCCTGCGTTTATGGGGCAGCTAGCCTTATCTAGTCTTTACGAGCAACGGCATGGAGGTCTCGGTGGTACTCACCCTGCCTGCTTTTATGCTGGGATTGGCTGTTTGGCTTTTATATGAGTCTCTGTGTGTGTCACATGCGCTCCACCATTCTGGGGGTGGTCCTCACACAAAGCAGAATCCTGGGCAGGTCCTGGAAGAGCTTCCCCACCATCCCCTCATCCTCACATTTCCTGGCTGTGAGCTGTGGTCTGTGACCGTTCCAGACAAAGGCAGGGTTCTGGATGTACAGGAGAGCCAGGGAGAGGGTGTGATGTCTCAGGGAGGGGGGTGGGGAGGGGGGGGGCACATGATCTTGTTAGCCTGTGAGCCAAGCACCCAGGAAGGCTGAGGCCAGCCTTGCAAGACGATCAGCGGGGCTGTCCCGGGCTGGAGGGTACAGCTGATGTTTAGTTCCTCCCTTCTTACATTGCTTAAGTGTTTGCTTATTTAACTAGGGTATTTTTGAGATTTTTTTGTTTTTGTTTTTATTTTTGCTGTTGTAATTCTATAACAAAAACTGGTAGGATAACTTCATGAAAAAACCATTTTTTTTCCCCAATCAAGATTTCTGTATAAGGGGCTTCCTTTCTGTTATATGTGCTTGACACATAAATCCTTGGCAACTATATGAATCATGATTGATGCCTGATGTGTTACTGACTGCCCTGGTGGCATCCTGGTTCCCGTTCCCTGTCCTCCGTGGCCAGTTTTTAAGGACAGGGAGGGTGTCTCCCATGAGAGGGAGTCTCACCAGAAGGTGGGTGCGGGCACTGCTACCCTACTTCTACCCATAGTGTTTTGTAGAAAATGTGATTCTTGGGGCGCCTGGGTGGCTCAGTTGGTTAAGAGTCTGACTTCAGCTCAGGTCATGATCCCAGGGTCCTGGGATGGAGCCCCATGTCTGGCTCTCTGCTCATCGGGGAGCCTGCTTCTCCCTCTCCCTCTGCCCTTCCCCCTGCTCTCTCTCTCTCTTAAGTAAATAAATAAAATCTTTAAGAAAAAGAAAAGGAAATGTGATTTTCATTTACCCCTTGGGTTCAAAGCTCTGCAGAGACCCCCTTAAGCTTATACTAAGGGCATGTCCTTTAGCCCGCTAGAGAGGGCAGTGCAATTCTGCTGGGACCTCTCCCCCTCCCCCCAGCTTCCCTCTCTTGGTCAATGCAGGGTCTGTCGAACTTCAGGACTGAAGTTGTGTAACAAAGTGCCACACACCTGGGGCTTCAGCAACAGATATTTATTATCTCACAATGCTGATGTCTAGAAGTCTGAGATCATGGTGTGGACAGAGTCTGTGTCTTCTGAGGCTTCTCTCCTTGGCTCGTGTCTTCACACGGCCTTCATGTGTGTGTCTGTGCTCTAGTCTCCTCTTCCCGAAAGGATGCAGTCAGATTGGATTAGGGCCCACACATGTGACCGCATTTTAACTTCACACCTCTTTGAAGACCCCATCTCCAAATATAGCCACATTCTGAGGTGCTGGGGGTTAGGGCTGCCACAAATAAATTTTGGGGGACACAACTGAGCCCACAACACTAATCAAAAATGGCCAAATTGCACTGCCGGTGACCGTGACAGGTGGATGGCCCTCAGTGGGTCTGTGGGAGAACAGAGAAGACTGTCCCTATTATCAGCAGGCGGCATAACCATGGGGCTGCTAGGCCCACCAGGACAGTCTGCTTGCATCCCTTCCCCTCCAGCCTTTCTTTGCCTCTGACCCCTGACCTCTGACACTGCATCTGCACACGCCCTCTGACCACCTGCCCCCTTCCTTTGCTCCTCTGCCAACCCAGATGCCTTGCCCTTCATTTCTTCTACTTGGGACGCCTGGAAGAGTGGTCTTGGTTACCCTGACATTCCAGGTCAAATTCTATCCTTTTAGCCCCAACTTCAGTCCCTGTGAAAATCGCTGCCCCTTCCGGGTATGCCCGAGGTTTGTGGCACGAGCATGAGTGTGAGAGCCGCTAGGGGGGCTGCGCTAGGGAAGTGGGAGTGGGAGGTAACCGTGCGGGGAAGCAGAGTGCCCACTGGGAGAGGCAGGTGGGCGAGGTGGAGGTGTTGGGGGGCAGCTCCCCCCGCTTCCTTCCCACTCACGTCACCTACTTCAAGCACAGACAAATGTAACATTTACTCGATTGAAGTGGGGCTCCCATACTCCCAATTCCGCTGAGCCAACCATACTTGTTATAATGTAGAAAAACCCATGGGGACATCAGGTTGTGATCTCTGGTGCCTCTTTGGTGACAATGAGGCGGGTGTGGTGGTTCTCAGTGCTTGAGTTGAAGCAATGGTGCCCTGTGAGGCATGGGGACACAGAGTGAGAGGTTCCTGAGTCCCACTGAACCCGAAAATCTGGGGGTGGGACCCAGCAACCTGTGTTTTGAACAGGGGATTTTATGTATCCGAGATCCTAGTATCTACGGCTTCTGAGACGTGACTGAGATATTATTTATAAGCTGCTGTTTAGAGGCAGGACTGGTGTTGATCTGAGAGAAAAGAGACATCCAGATTACTGCTCTTACATGAAATACCAGCACTTTATCATGTTATTCAACTCAGCGAGTGCTTTTAATAACTTTTATATTTACATTTTACAATATCCTTTAAGCTGTAATCTGGTCAATGACAAGCCATTCCACTCATTGACAAAAATTTATTGAACCTCAGTTATGTGCCAGGCAATTTCCTAGTCCTTGGGTTCAATGGTTAGCGAAACCAGAAAGTATTCTTCTGAGACGTCGCAAGAGTGTGTGTGAGCATCTGGTGGTCAGAGGAGGGGTAGACGTTAAATACGTCATCAGAGTAATTACAGTTATGATTGATGCTTTGAGAAGAAGTTGAGGCAGGAAATGACCAAGCAAAGAAAATTGAAATTTCAAATCTGATACACTCTACAAAAGAGAGGTATGTGGTTGATTGACTGACGGGTCAGGAAAACTTTTCCTCAAAAAATAACTTTAAAGCTTAGGTCTAAAGTGGCGGTGTGCAGGGAAGCAAGGCTACTTACAGGAGATGGGCCCACCAAGTAGGGCCTTGGTGCCAGGTTACGGATTTTGGATTTTAATCTAAGAGGAACAAGAAGCCTCATGTGTTAGTATTCACTAGGTAATGCTGCGTAACAAGCAGGTTCAAACAGCTCAGTAACTTCCGGTAGCAAATGTCTGTTTCTTGCTCATCTTAACTCTGGGCCACTGCAGCTTTGCTCCATGGATCCTCCTCATGGCAAGACCCAGGCTGAGGAAGCAGCCTGAATTTGTGTCATTCCTCTCTTATGGCAGAGGGAAAAGAGCAATGACAAAGCCCTGTGATACCCTGGGGACTTCTCCCTATGGCACATGTCACTTCGGATCATGTTCCATTGGCCAAAGTAAGTCACATATTGTGAGGGGGCAGCAGTAACGATTAGGGTCCCTTTCCAGTGGCCCTGGATATAGCTTATTACATTAATATATTATTTGTAATAAGATTTTCCCCCAATTTCCTGTATTATTTGTAATAATATACAATATGCTGTCTAATATAAATAATATACTTATTCTTTGTAATAACATTTTTTTCTCCAGTGTTCTTTGAAATATTACCTAAAAATTATCCTGAGAGTAATTTTGTGGTAGAAATAACCTTTGTGTGATCCTTTCTTTTTTTCCCCACTCTTAGGATACGTAGATATTAAAATATCGTTCACAGGTCACAAAGTTTTCCTATTTTTGTCTCAGGTTATTTAGGAGAAAGAAACACACTCTTCCTTTATGTTTCTCATTTATTGGTGCAAATGTTCGTGCTTCACCACCAACTGGAGAACATGCCTCCTTTTCCTTGGTAATGTGCTGGGGTGGGAGCCAAGGGAATCAGTGTGTCAGAATTAGACAGCATCCCCTTCACTGCCGCATCTGCAGACCCCCCTAACTGAGGCATGGTGTTGACCAACTCCTGCATTTTCATGTCAGAAAATTGGCAAATGTGGCCAGCGATGATGAACAGCTGAAATTACAAAGGGCTCTTGGACCGCTGAGATGGATTTTAATCCTTTTAGGATCAGCCAACCTTTTCTGAGTGTTGCTTCATCTTATGTAAATTATTGGAGTTCAAGAACATTCGGTATTTATCGGACAAAACAGGATGGGTTAGGGCTTCTTTTATTGTTTCCTCCAGGGTTCTAGAGTAAATACGGCTTCAGAAAACATGCCATTTAATTTTCGAAACCTATTCTGACTGGAATCTTGGCCAAACCCCTTCTTCTCCAGGTAACACCCTTTATTTAATCCGTGATTGGAGTCAGTGGACGAAGGGGTCATGTCTTGTGAGATGTCATGTCTCTGCACCTTACGTGAAGTTTGGAAAGGCTCACTCTGAGTGTTTTAGTAAAAATCGAGGTATTCTGTTTTCTCACCTGAATGCCATCCAAGAAACGATTTCTCAGTTTCTTTCAATTCACACCAGAAAGTTACTACATTTGACATTCCATATTACTGCTGAATGTAAGCCCGACGAGTCACATATAGGGCTCCACAAATATTTGTTTATTGGATATGAGCTCCAAGAGAGCTGGGGTCCCCTTCCCCTTGGTGTTCGTCAAGGCACCTGCCATAGTAAAGGACACAGATGGAGGCCCAAGTAGGGTTTGCTGGATTGAGTAAGTTGCCTAAGCTTTGGTTTGGGAAGAAAGGATCTACCCTTCCAAGGACAGCTTCCACCACCAGGTAGGGGATGAGTTTCCCATGAGCTACTTGAGCTGCACAGTGGGGAGGTTGGGCTGGGAATCGTGAAAGCCCGCATGGACTGCTGGCTACAGTTTTCCAGCGGTGGAACGTTGAGCAGCCATGTTGACTTCCAGCCCTCATTTCATGGAGCGTGTGTGGGAATGAGGTGATGCAATGTGTGCAAAGCACCTAGATGACTAATAATTGTAATGTCAATAATGGGGACATCCTAAAACCCATAATGGGTTTTGTTTATAAAGCACGGGTAGATGTGAGGAACAGTTCCTTGTAAAATTAATCCTTAGTCGCCTCAGGACGTAGCTCTTCATTAGCAGTGGACTTTCTTCTGGGAACTGTCACCCAGGACACTACCTGGATAAGGTTGCCCAGGGATACATCTCTTGAGTGCTTTGTCACAGTCCTAGCGTTCAGACTTCTGACTGAAGTGGGACTTTGAAGACTTAAAGGGCCTTCGTGCATTTGGTGGCTTGTTGTGTCAACTTCAGTTAACACAAGCTGGAATATTTGACGCCACCTCCCCCAATTTTTTTTTTCATTACTTTTGTAACCAGCTCTGTCGAAGAGCTTTGTAAAGGGCTGGGCTAATCTCTACCCATGTTAGCCCAGGAGTCGTGTCCTTGTTTGGTTCCTCTTTTCTGCATCTCCCTGCCTTGGGGTCACCCATGCATTCCTTATGTGGGTGGGTCGCCCCTTCTAGGAGGAGAGAATCTCTCTACTCAGCCCGCACGGGGATGGTGGCAAAGGCCCACTTCCTCCATGTGGGCAAAGTGCCAGGCAAGTCAGAGTGAAGGGCATGGCCTGTGAGGGAGAAGACCAAGTCGGAGTCCGAGCTCTGCCACGGGCAGGTGCAGGCATGTAACCGGAGGCTCAGATTCCTTGTGGGAAAGAGGGGGGTGGGGCTGTCCTCCAGCGTTTTCTGGGACCGGCGATAAGAATGAGAATGCCAGAATATTACTCAGCCCTGAAAAGGAAGGAAATCCTCACCTGTGCTACAGTATGACTGAAACTCGGGGACATTTGCAAGTGGAAGAAGCTAGACCCCAAAGGACAAATATTGTATGATTCCCCTTATATGATGTACCTAGAATAGGTAAATCCATAGAGATGGAAACTAGGACAGTGGGAGCCAGGGGCTGGGGGTGGGGCTGGGGAGTTCATGTTAAATGGGGACAGAATTTCAGTTTGGGAAGATGAAAAAAGTTCTGGAGATGGATGGTGGATGAGGGCTGCACAATATCACAAAAATACTTAATGCTACTGAAGTGGACACTTAAAAATAGTTAAAATGGTAAATTGTATGTATATTTTACCACCATCCAAAAAATCGCACAAAAAAAATATATAAACATTGCAAGGTATGGCACAAACTCAGGTTATGAGAAGAAATGTCAGCTGTCTCTCTTTTTTGCCCAGTAGGAAAGCGGGGAGGGCAGAATGAGAGGGAGTTGGAGCTCCCCTGGCTCTGATAGGGATTGTGGTGTGTTGGTTGTGACACGGTGAACTCTCTGATCCTCAAGTGTCCTTACCTGTAAAATAGGGGTGCATTCCAAAAGTACCCCACCTCCACAGCACAATTCCAAATTTTCCTTGTTTTGATCCAATTTCTTTCTTCCAAATAATTTTATTTTCATTTGTTTTTATAAACACATGGGAGCAAATCCTGTTATTTGATTATTAACTTACGTTTAAAAAACCCCCAAGAAAACAAGACAACACCTAGATGCCTACAGATTCTGAAAACTACCCTTTCCAGGCGAGAGGTAACACCCCAGGCGCGGCCCAGGCGACAGAGTCGCGGGCCCTGGAGGGGGCAGGCAGCGCTGCTCTGCGGCGCCCTCTGGCGGCCCCTCTCCGTCATGGTCGCCGTCCGTAGAGGGTTCTCCTGGGCTCTTGCCTTGGGCAGGGTGAGGACACTTGCCTGAGGAAAAGATTTACTCGGACGAACGTGTGTCTGAATCTTCAGGTGGAGACATGAAAAATGACATCTCTCTCTTCAGGAAGTCTATCAGTGGCCAGTGATGAAGAGACCAGAGAAAAGTGGCCCATTCATTATATTTATGTTGTGTGATATTACACCACAGAGAGTAAAGTCAATGAGAAGAATAAGTAATTGAAACAAGCATTTTTTTTTCCCTTGGCAGAAATTCACTCATTAGTAATATACCTTTTTACAAAGGGAGATTAGATAAATTAGAGATTAAAGAAAGTGGAACAGATGTTTTTCCTCTGATAAGCATCATTCTATAAGAAAACGCCGGAGACTTAGGACCAGTGCAGAAAGCATGATACACTTTTTTTTTTTTTTTTGGTGCTAACATATTTTTAGAAGGCAAAAAAATACTCGACAGGAGGGAGAGCCGACCCAGCTCAGGGGCACACTTAGACAACCCTCTGACACGGCCGTAGTGATATAACTAGTCATGGTAACGTCCATCCCGTGAGCACCTGCTAGGTGCTCTTTGAGCTTGGTGCTAGGTGTTTTGTGGACATTATCTTTAATTCTTTAAACATCATCAGTGTGGCAGCTACTACTACCTCTGTTTTGCAGGTGTGAGAGGATACTGTGGCTCTGAGAGCGATCCTAGTTTGGTCAAGATGAGGGAAACATGTCCCCACCGACAGCATCAGCATCACCGGGAGCTTGGTAGAAATGCACATTCTTGGCCCCGCCCTGGACCTACCGAGTCAGAGACTCAGTTATGGGGCGAAGCGGTCTGTGCTTTAACAAGCCCTTGGGGTGATTCTGCTGCAGCAGAAGTTTGAGAACTACTGTGAGAACCACTGAACTAGAGCACTGGTTCCCAGCTCTCGCTGGGCATCCGAATCCTCTGCGAAGCTTAAAAAAAAACCAGGGGCGCCTGGGTGGCTCAGTTGTTAAGCATCTGCCTTCGGCTCAGGGCGTGATCCCGGTGTTATGGGATCGAGCCCCACATCAGGCTCCTCTGCTGGGAGCCTGCTTCTTCCTCTCTCACTCCCCCTGCTTGTGTTCCCTCTCTCGCTCTCTCTCTCTCTGTCAAATAAATAAATAAAATCTTAAAACAAAAGCAAAAACAAAACAGAACTGCAGATGCCTGAATCCCAGCCCCGGGAGACGTAGATTTAATTGGTCTGGGCTGGGGCCCAGGTAATTCTGCTGTGCAGCCCGGAGTCAGAAGCACCGGGGGAGAGAAAGGGCATGGTGGGAATGGGATTTGGGATTGTCTCCTCTTGTCCTGTCTTGTCTTCAGATCTCTGCTTGTTACCACCCGACTGGCTGCGCTGGAGCCTGCCTCGGCCCGCCGGCAGAACGTGGAAGACATCCCCAGGCTGTGTTCTGGAAGGTGGGAGTGGCCGGCAGCGAGCAAGGGAATCCCACGGGGCAGATGATGCGGCAGGCACAGGACTGGCTCAGGAGGGGGCCCACCGTCCACTTTTAGCCACGTGGCTTGACCAGAGCTGGCTGTGGGGTTTCTGGGGAGCTTCGATTTTCCGCTAACAGTGAGTTACAGGAAGAGACCCCAGACCAACGGTCTGTCTTCTTCCTCTGAACTTCGTTGTGCCTGGAGGGAAGGCTGCTCTCTCTGGACCTTCTTGCTCCACGGGGAACCCGCCTGGCGTGACAGGGAGGGAGGAGGGGACGCACGCGTCCCCACCAGCAGATGAGAGCGCTGAGACGGCTCTGCCTCTGGGCTCAGCCCTGACAGGACGCGTTCCCCGGCGGGGTGAGAGGCCCCGCTCAAGCAGGCAGTCGCAGGTGCCCGGGGGCATCGTCGCTGACATGCCACCCACCTGAATCCCACCCACCTCTCCCGGCTGTCATCCAAACCCTGCTGCTTCTGTCAAGGCCCCGGAATTGAGAGAACTCCAGCTCAGTTATGATCTCCCAGACACCTTCTTGTTCCCTCCTCTGCGACGTATCGTGTTCGGTTTATGTGGTTAGTTCCATGCCTGTCGTCTTTCTCTGTAAGATTCTGAGACCCACGTTAACTTTGGATTTGTCACACCGCCTGGGACGCAGTCTGGTGAGGCTTGGGCGCTCTCCGTGATCAATAACTAGTTTTACGTAAGGAACAAACCGGGGGGTGTGGATATCGATCAGGAACGGGGGTAGGATGTCAAGATGTCAGGTCTGGAAGAGGCTTTCCAGAGGCGAGTGAGGAGCCGGGGGTCAGGTCAGTATCTCGGGGACAGGGATTGGAGGTCTCTGGAGTCACGATTCCCATCACCAGACTGACCCCTGTCCAAGTCTGTTACTCCTTGGTTAGAGTCATCTTTTCTGGAGCTGTGGTGTTGGTTTGACTCACTATGTCACCGGCTTCTGACAGGGAGGTGGCCTTGCACGTACCAGCCTTTTTGTTCTTATGGGCGCCTTGCAGTTCCTCCCACCTCCTCCCGTGGCAACGGCTTTATAAGGGGGCCCGTGTAGATGGCAGACTCCTAGGACAGAGCTCTCAGTGATGATAAGAGTTATTAATTTCTCAAGCCAACACGTGTTTATTGAGTATCTACTATGTGTCAGACACTCAGTTCAATGAACCAATGGGAAATGGAAGTACTACTGTTTACAAAGTTTTACTAATGGGAAAATATGTTTCTCTAGAAGCACTGAGGAAAAGCTCCTAGTTCAGCATTGGGGAGGGGTGTCCGTTAGAGCACCCCAGGGGAAGCGGCGAGGGTGCTGCCTAGTGTGGAGGATGGGGCGGGGGAAGGGCACGCCAGCACAGGCTTCAGTGCCCCACTGAGGGCTGGGGGGTGGGAGGGGCGGGGAACACGGGAAGACCCTGCCCTCCGTGTCACCGAGCATGCTGGTGGAAATGCAGACAGATGGGTAAGTAGAGGCAAAGTGTCCCACCCACAAATTTGGATTTTTACCCCAAGAGCACAGGGAGCCATCCAAGCAGTGAGAGTGGGGAGCGGCACACTAGATTTTACAAGGAGATTTGCATTTAACCTCGGAAATGGGAAGGTGTGAGCAGAGAGGCCCATGAACCTCCACGTATCCATCACCCAGTTGCAACCCTGATCACTTCATGGCCAACTGTGTTTTCTCTTCTCCCCCTCGCTCTCCCACTCCGTGACTGAGATTGTTCTGAAGCAAGTCCCAGACATCATATCATTTCTACTGTAAGCATTTTCACACGTATCTCTGAAAGAGAAGGACAGCTTGGAAAAAAACAACCATAATATCACGCTAAAAACTTAACAATTCCTAAATAACACTAATGGATCCAGTTAGTTAAGTTCCCCTGATTTTTATGTATATGAACAAACTATATATATTTTACAGTTTGTTCAAATCAGGATCTAGCAAGGTCCATATACTGTCATTGGGGGGTGTATTACAAGTCTCTTATAATCTGTACCCCCTTCATCTCTCTCTGTCCTTCTCCTTTTATATTTCCCTGTGGTCTTTTTTTGTCCTGTAGTCTTTCCCATAGTTCAGATACACTGATTGCTTCCTGGTGGTGTCATTAACCTGTTCCTCTGTCCCCTGTAGTTCCTGTGTATTGGGGAGTGGATGAAATTTGAGTGTGGCTCTTAGGGTGAGTGAACCTCACAGGTGGTATCTTGGTTCATGGCACTCTGATCATGCCAGTAATTTTTTCATGGTGCCACTCAGCTGAAAGAATACTTAACGGTTCAGTTGATTGAGTAGACATATGCATATTTTTTTTTTTTAGAGAGAGTGCACAGACAGGGAGGAGCAGAAGGAGAGGGAGAGAGAAGTTTTTTTAAAAAATTATTTATTTATGTTAGAGAGAGAGCATGCATGGTGGGGAGGGGGAGAGGGAGAGAGAGACTCCCAAGCAGATTCCTTACCAAGTGTGGAGCCTGACATGGGGCTCAATTCCATGACCCTGAGATCACGACCTGAGCTGAAACCAAGAGTCGATGCCTAACTGACTGAGCCACGCAAGCACCCCAAGTAGTCACATTTTTATTTTAAATTTATTTTTAAAAATATTTATTTATTTTAGAGAAAAAGAGAGTATGAGCAGGGGGAGGGGGAAGAGAGAGAATCTCCAGCAGACTCCCTGCTGAGTGAGGAGCCTGACACAGGGCTTGATCTCACAACTCTGAGATCATGACCTGAGCTGAAATCAAGAGTCGGACACTTAACCTACTGAACCACCGAGGCTTCCCCCAAGTAGTCATATTTTTAAACAGCTTAGTAAGTATTTATGTTCTAACAACTTGGTGGCCCTTTGGAAACTACTATGCATAAATGAAATAAAAAATATTTCCCTTGCATTCTCAGTCACAATTTCTTACTAGTTGGGCATGGAATAGCTTTTCACACTTTGGATCGTGTTGGACACTGCTACCCTCATTTCCTCTTTTGTATTGATTTTTGCAAGGTTTTACTTTTTTTGTGGTAAAATATACATA
Organism: Ursus americanus; assembly: GCF_024610735.1. Classification (NCBI taxonomy): domain Eukaryota; kingdom Metazoa; phylum Chordata; class Mammalia; order Carnivora; family Ursidae; genus Ursus; species Ursus americanus. The sequence continues at coordinate 65,621,235 of NC_142137.1, read as the reverse complement.
ACAGGGGCATCTGGGTGGCTCAGTCGTTAAGCATCTGCCTTCAGCTCAGGGCGTGATCCCGGTGTTCTGGGATCGAGCCCCACATTGGGCTTCTCTGCTGGGAGCCTGTTTCTTCCTCTCCTACTCCCCCTGCTTGTGTTCCCTCTCTTGCTGGCTCTCTCTCTCTCTGTCAAATAAATAAATAAAATCTTTAAAAAAACACATTTGTACACAACAGAAGACATACCATTGCAACTCTTTTTAAGTATACAATTTAGTGGCACTAAGTACATTCGCAGTGTTATGCAACCAGTACCATCATTCATTTCCAGAATTTTTTCATCATCCCAAACTGAAGCTCCATACCTCTTAAACATTAGTTAACATTAAATACTAGTGCCTCATCCTCTCCTTCCCTCAGCCCCCGGCAACCACCATTCCATTTTCTGACTTGAGGAAATTGTCTACTCTGTACCTTATAAAAGTGGAATCATACAATATTTGTTCTTCAATGTTTGGCTTTTTTTTTTTTTTTTTTTTTTTGCCTAGCATCACACTTTCAATATTTGTCTATGTTGCAGCCTGTATTAGCACTTAGTTCCTTTTTAAGACTGAATAATATTCCATTGCCTATATAGGCCACATGTTGTTTATCCATACCTCTCTCTGTTGATGGACATTCGGGTTGTCGCCACCCGTTGTCTATTGTGAATAGTGCCTCTGTGAACCTTGGTGTGCACGCATCTGTGGAGTCCCTGCTTTCACCTCTTTTGGGTATGTAACAAGGGGCTTACTTTTGTCCCAGCAATCTGGGAAGCCCAGCTTCACAGAGACATGACGTCGTTGAAAGGTATGTAGCACGATCTAATGAGGGAAGTGGGAACTGCCTTGGGCTCATAGTTTGCACAGGGCCTGGCAGGCAAGTTCTGCTTTTTTCCTTCAAAAATTTAAAATCTGTGGCAGCTGTGTGAGTGAGTGGAAGGTGGTGCCTCAGCCACAGTTTGGGTTTGAAGTCGCAGGTGTGAGGTTTACATTTGAAAAGACTGTCTGACTCTGAGGGGTTGAGGAGGCTGGGGACTCAGCTGGCACTGAACGGAGGCAGGGGTATTGGAGGCCATGAGGGGTGTTGAGAGGTGTTGAGTGAGTGGGTGTTGAGTGAGTGGGGTGACCTTTAGTGAGGTTGGTGTTCATTAGTAGGGAGACTTTTTCCAGAGTCATCGTGGCCTGGCATCCACAGAGAAGCATTGTGTGGTAGCCAACTTTTGTCTTTAAACAGCCGTGGGGCAATCCCCCTCTCGGTGGAGACCATCACTGGGGTGACTTCTGTCACGGGCTTGAGTAGTTCTTGGAGGCCGTTTTAATCTTTTTATCATTTCCAGGTACTTCGTGGATAAATACGTCTGTCCAATCAACCTGTTCTTGCTTTTACTTTACTTTAGTTTGGCTCTTCCACCTGGAGAAGTAGAGGCGAGACCAATTGAGGATTGTTGATACCAGACTTCGACTGGGGGATGGAGATCCCAAGTCCATTAGAATCCTCTTGTTCACCAGATCGATATAATTAAAATTCCTTTTACCATTATAGATTTGGTGGGAAAAAAGAATCCAATGTGTTGTCTAATTCTTGATGGATTCCCGAAATTGCCTCAATGACTGATAGAGAAGGAAGCATTCGGGCTGATACTTCTGTCTTTGTTCCAAGAGTTATGTATAAGTGCCAGTTGCTTCTGATGACACTGTTAAAAAAGTTTCAAGTGACCCCAAAGGTGGCTCTCCTAGAACTTGGGTGGTCATACCATACGCTAGGATCTGTTCCTGGTTAGAGTCATCTGTTGGCTTTATCCAGAAGTCGTTCTGTGAAAGCCATGCTGTTTTCTGTTGTACTAAGGGGCTCTGCCCGAGCCCAAAGGAGACCAGACCCAGCATTAGGACTTGTGTGAATTACACAGTTTGTCCTCATCTGTGAAATGGGTAGTGACACCTTCACGACCGCCCACAAGGGATGGTTGCCAGTCTCCCTGAGATGGCCCTTGAAGAGGAGCTTTCCAAAGCATGGAGGGCCAGTTAGGCAACATCCTAAATCAGGAATCCATGGACTAGAGCAGGCTGTAAGGTGTGGAAACTCGAGAAATCAGACACCCAGCCCTCTCTCCATAGGTGGCAGCCTGTGACGTCCTGTTTCCCCGCAGCCCAGAGTTCTCACAGCTCTGGCCTGAGTAGAGTTAGTGCCGGTGCTGTCGCATTTATTCGAGAGCCGACACATCCCTCTCCTTCATCAGCCACAAAGAGAGGCATTTAGGTTAGACCATTCCACAATATTTATAGAGCACCTCCTAGGAGCTGGGCATTGTTCTGCTTTCTGCCAACAGCACGAGAACAAATAGACATTATTCCTGTTCATAGGGGGCCTATAGTGAGGGAGAGAAAGACACAAAAAAAACCAATGACAACAGCAAATAACCCCACACGAATAAATAGGTGACTAAGAGCTGTGACAAACGCCACGAGGGAGAGCTGAAGGGTGCAAAGAGCGATTGAACGGGAGGGAAGGCCTCTCTGAGGAGGTGGCCCCTGGACAGAGACCCAGAAGTAATGATGTGGGCTGGCCGGGATGCACGAGGTCCGGGGGGGGAGGGGTGGTGAGGACAGGACACCGTCCAAGTCACTGATGGGTGCAGCCGAATGCAGGACGTGCTGCTTATTGGGTGCACATGGGCCCAGGGCCGGGCTGGTTTCCTAGGGCGACAAGCCAGGTGGCTTAAACAATAGAAATTTATGTAATTTCTCTTCTGGAGTCTAGAAGTCTGGAATCAAGGTGTCTGCTGGGCTGCGTTCTCTTTGAAGTCTCTCGGGGAGAATCCTTCCTCCTCTCTTCCCCCTTCCGGTGGCCCCACGTTATTTTGTGGCTGGTGGCAGCATCACTGCCATCCCTGCCTCTGTCTTCCCAGGAGGGTCTTCCTGGGTCTCTGTGTCTTCACATGGCCTTCTTTTAAGGACCTCAGTCTCGTTGATGAGGAGCCCACCCTACTCCAGGAGGATCTCATCTTGACAAATTACATCTGCAACAAGCCAATTTCCAGATAAGGACATATTTGGAGGCACTTGGGGGGGGTTAGGACTTCAACATATCTTTTTGGGGGACACAATTCAGCGTGCAACAGGCATGCTACCTTTGAGATGCTTGTAGACCTCTCAGTCGAGACAAGCAGTTGAAATTCAGAAACGAGGCCTGGGTTTAGATACAAGATGAAAATGGAGGAAATCCTCCGGGGAGAGAATGTTAGGTAAGAAGACAGAAGGCCCTGAGCTCAGACCTAAGGACCTGCAGAGGCCAAGACACCTGCAAAGAAGACTGATCAGGGATTTTTAAAAAAGGTTTATTTGTTTATTTTGAGAGAGAGAGAGCAGAGGGAGAGGCAGAGGGAGAGGCAGAGGGAGAGAAAGAGAATCCCAAGCAGACGCCCTGCTGAGCGCAGAGCCCGACGCGGAACTCGATCTCAGGATTCTGAGCCGAAATCAAGTCAGATGCTCAACCGACTGAGCCACCGAGGTGCCCTTGAAAAGGGATTGTGTCGAACCTTGTTTTCTTTTGCAAACTAGACAGTTTCCTGTCTGGGACCTACCAGGTCTTAAGAATTCTGGATTTTAGAGGCTAAATATATGTTACTAATTACTGTTACTCAAAATTAATGATTAATGCAATTTGGGCTCCTGCTACTTAAAAAAAACTTTGATTAATCCTTTTGCAAAGTAAACACTCCTTTTCTAATGAGAGGAGTCAACCACTTAACGTATTAATTTTTGAGTTTATAATTCCATCTATCAGTTGCACCCATGGAAGCCACTCTTGCTAGACTGACTTCTGGAAGGTACCGAGGGATGCTATTATTCCAAAGCAGTCGATAATCGAGACACACACTGAGATGAAAACAGACAGTTGTGCACAGGCTGGAACCTACGGGCACATTTCCATGATGTCTGCCACCTGGGTGGGACCTCCTTCGAAGGAAATAATGTGATCGTTCAGTATCGTGGTTGGGGTTGAGTGGGGAGCCAAGGGGGATGGGGTGCGGGAACCATTGTGTTCAGTGCGTCATGGATGCTCTCCTGGGAGAGGTGTTAGTATCACCCCCACGCCAGGAGCAAGGAAATGGAAGCGCTGAGATTAAGTGATTTACCCGAGGTCACACAGTACGCTGGGAATTTTTTTTTTTTCTTTCCCAGAGTATGCCTTCAATATAGTCTATCTGACCACTGAAGGAATCTTGCCAGGGCCTGCCCTGGTCACATTGGTGAGGCACAGTGGCTCACTGGGTTGTGGAACAAAGCAGCAGACTTACCTATGGAAGGATAGGGCAGCTGTCCGGGCCTTGTGAATCCTCTGGGGGACCTTGGGATCTGTATCTGAAATGCATGCCGGGCACACCACTGAGCCTACTGATTCAGAATCTCCCCACTGAGGGTGGGAGAGATTTTTACTTGGGAAAATACCCGCAGGAGGTTTGATGTAACTCTTCTTCCACATGAGGATGGTCTCTGTTGGCCCTTCGTTCTGGGTGACGTACTAGTTGAATGCGCCCTGCCTTTGGCTTTGCTGAAGGGCCTGGGGAGTTCTCAGATCATGTGACGCTTTCCTCTAAAGCTAGAATTAATAGTAAGCCAGGAAGCCTCGATTTCCCTTGTGGGGGAAGCATGTAACACTGGGTGAGTAGCAAGGCGGTTCATTCCAGCTGGGTGTCTGTTTGCCCCAGCAGAGCTGGAGGTCATGGGCAGAGGAGTTGGAGAGGTCTGGGGCTGAATCCCAGCTCTACTGGCCATGCCTTTGGGTGAATTATTCAACATCTTTGGGGTTCGTTCTCCATATCTAAAAATGAGAATAGCCCCCTCGTAAGGTTGAGGAGAACCTCAATGATTATGAAATAATGAACCTCCATTATGAAATGGCAGACAGCATGTTCCACTGTCTTGCTAGGGTGACCAACCTGTCCTGTGTGTCTGGGAACTTTCTGGTTTAAACCTAAGAGTCCCTTGTCCTGGAAAACCTTTCAGTCGCAGCCAAACTGGAACAGTTGGTCACTCTGTGCTTGGCATGGTTTAGATGCTCAACAAAACGGATCAATAACCTCTGTTGTTATCTTCCCTCAAGCCACATCTCATTGGTACACCTGCCCGTGAGGTTTTCCATGGGTCAAAGCGAAGGAAGTCTTCTGTGTCCTTTCTGTGTCCCTGGAGACACTGTTGAAAGGGCAACTCTGTGCATTCTACCTCCGTCCTAGACCAGGTTTTGTCTGAACCCCCTTGTGACATGCGTCCTACATTTGCAAAATCACCCATCGGAGCTGAAGTACAAGTAGTATGCATGGAATATGGTGCAGCTTACAGTCTTTGGGGGGAAGAAATGACCTTATCAGATGGGCTGGCCTGGTGGTTCCTTCTCAGTTTATGGGTGAACAGGGCAAGGCACGAAGCTTCTAGAATCTAAATCCTCTGGGTAACAGGAGCCGCGGCAGGTTAACAATGCCCCCAGGAAAGATTCCTAGTTCTGTGTACAGAAATACTGAGCTACCCATGAGCAATCTATGTACAGAACTAAGCCCCTGAAATTGTGCTAAATCATTTGATTTAAATACTGGTCTATCTAGGGATGAAGACCTAGGCAATGTAGATTTCCATTAATAATGAATGATTCACCGCATTCTAATCCTGTTAAGCATACAGCTCCTCTGCAAATGTATTAGTGGCAATGTGTGTTTGTGAATTAAGCCCTTGGTGTATCAGGTTTATGAGCCTAATTGTCTATTCAAAAGGCTATCACTTTATCACGTCATGAAAATTAAAAAGGTCCCTTTTGTTGGAGTGTTTTGTTAATCCTCCGAAAGGTATTTTCTCTTTCTTTCTCATTTTCTTTTTATTGAGCTTTATTAGGATTTAAATGCAACGGAAGCAAATCCTGCCATTCCACTGAAATTGATTATTAAAATAACACCGACGATTATACACAGGTTGTAGACAATAACACATACGGCCCGCTGGCGGGGGGATGGAGAATCGCCCCCTCGGATTCTGCTAAAGACACTACCAGGCACTAAAAATAGGAGAGAAGTACAAACTAGCTCTGAAATGGGTTAAAGATTTAGTGGCTCTTCTACCTCAAGGAACTTTGAGTGATTTCTGCTAAAATTATCCTCTGGATCCAAAAATGACATCTGACGAGAAGGTATGAACAATTTATTTGGCGATATCTTAATATCGGGCCCTTACAGAGTCGACAGGGCTCTCCTATTTAGCTCCTTCATACGTTTTCTTCCAACTATGTCTTTCTTTTTCGGAAGAAAGAGATCCTTTCAGATAAAAAAAAAAGTTTTTTTGGTGCCTGGTTTTAGTCGCAAAATAGAACTCAGGGGAAAGTTTTAGCTAAATTCTGCTTGGCTGGATCTGAGCACCAAAAGCGTGCATCTGTCTTTTTTGAAAGTTAAAAAATAACCTTTTTCTTTTGGTATGTGTTTAGAAGACTCAAAAGTATCTTTGTTTTTCATCTTCAACGGAGCCCTCGTAACTGCTTTGTTTGAAATTTGCTTTTGAAAAACAAAGTTAGGGAAGTTGACAGAGTGCAGCTCAGTGCCCCGTCTCTCTCCCTGTCACCTCTATCGGATGTGGATGTCCGCAGATTCAAGGTCTGTGTGTTCCCAGCAGGGGACCGGGGAGCAGGGGACCCTTTGAATACAGAGCAGGCAAGAAGACGACCCATGAGGTTTGCCTAGGTAGTGATAGGCCTGGTTTTTCAAACAGTCAGGTGAATGTTCTTCTTTTCAAAGGTAATTTCAAAGGCACCCATGTTGGCAGACTGGACATGTCTTCCAGTCAGGTTCCCGGGAGAGTTAGAATCATACACTGTAAAGATGAAGGGGACCGTCCAGGACACAGTTTAGTCTGGACACAAGATATGATGTCTTTATGGGGTGATAGCCTTTTTTTCTTGGAAAACTGATTTGATGTTTGAAAATTGCCCAATGCCAGTCAGAGTCAAAAATGGATAAATAAGGTGGCGCCTGGGTGGTTCAGTCATTAAGTGTCTGCCTTCGGCTCAGGTCATGGTCCTGTGGTCCTGGGATCGAGCCCTGTGTCGGGCTCCCTGCTCAGAGGGGAAGCCTGCTTCTCCCTCTCTCACTCCCCCTGCTTGGGTTCCTTCTCTAGCTGTCTCTCTCTCTGTCAAACAAATAAATAAAATCTTTAAAAAAATGGATGAATAAGGTGGCTTACAGAAGTACAGAGGTACTGTTTTTGACCATCTAATGTTTTTTGTCCTTCTTTTGACACTGCTGCTTAACTTTTCTTTGGGAAAGCACCTCTCCGAGACTCTCAGCCCACAAGGTTTGGGATTGGACTCCTCACCTTATGCTCTAGGGATGGGCATGTGCTCCGAGCTTTGTCCAATCAGCAAATGGTCTCCTCTTCTCCCCAGTGACTGTTCAGCAGTGACGTGGCCCGAATGAACCAGTGGGAGTCAGGCCCAGGACTTGTGTTGTAACATCCAGGGTAAAAGGAGGATGAGAAGTGCGCTGCTGGCCGCCATCTTACTACGCAAGAGAAGAGCCAGTTGGAGAATAAAACAAACACAGAGGGAGCGGAAACAAGAGCTGGAGTAAGCCTGGAATTTTCGGCCCTGCCTGCGCTTGACTTTCCAATCCCTTTCCCTTTTTAGTTCAATCCTATTTGACTTGGAGTCTCTGTCGCTTAAACATGAAAGGGTTCTGCCTCATATTGTCATCAGTCTGGCAAAATACCTTAGGAAACAACAACTGAAATAAAGTTATAGATTGATATTCCTGCATGGTGCTTTAAAAAAGGAGTTAACACTTGCTTTTGTCCACATCAGAGAACCCGTGTCACCATTGTTTGGTTGGGCAGTGCTCTGGTTTGTAAGAAAGAGTAGGCCTGGTCGTCAGACTTCAATCTGATTTCATACTCTGGTGAAAAAGAGCGAATCCGTATTTGCAGGTAACAGGTGCCCAATCATGTGAAATCGTTATCCTAGGCTCTGAAGTGTTACTCACCAGACTCTACATTCCCCATCCTGAGTTAGTAACTTGGTTCAGGCGTTGGGATGTTGTGGTCCAGAGGAAGCATGGACCACGCTTGTGGAGGGGTGTTGTATTAGCTACTGCTTGCTGTGTAAACAAGTAGCCATGACTTTGGTGGCTTAAAGCAACATACATTTACCATCTTGCTTTCCCTGGGTCAGGCATCTGGGCATGGCTTAGCTGAATCCTCAGCTTGGGGTCTCACAAGGCGGCAGTCATGGTGTCAGCCAGGGGCATGGGGTCCTCTTTCAAGCTCATGCAGTGGTTGGTAGACTTTGGCTTGTGGTTGCAGGACGGAGGGGTTCTGGGTGACTGTTAGCTGGGGCTGCTCTCAGCTCTGACTCAGTGGCCCTTTTACATCTTCTTCAAGTTTCTTCTTGCTGCCGTAACAAATTACCACAAATTTAGTGGCTTAAAACAACACTAATGCATGATTTTATATGTTCCATTCTTCAGAGATGTTGGCATAGCATGGCTTAGCTGGTTCCTCTGATCTGGGTCCTATGAGATGTTGGCAGGGCTATGAGCCTTCCTGGAGGTTCGGGGGAAGTAGTTGATTCCAAGCTCCTTCCAGTTGTTAGAGGACTTGGCTCCTTGTGGTTGTAGGACTAAAGTCCCTGTTTCCTTGCTGGCTGCCAGCTGGGCGCTGCTGTTGGTTCCTGGGGGCCTTTCCCTGGTCCTTGCACTTGGTGCCTTCATCTCAGAACCAGCAATGGTGTGTGGAAACCTTGCATGCTAAGAATCTCACTGGCTTCTCTTCTGCCTCCTCTTTCTGACTCTTTAGAGAAGGTTCTCTGCTTTTAAGGGTTTGCGTGATTAGACTGGGCCCACCTGGATAATCCAGGATAATCTCCCTGCTCGAAAGTCTAGCATCTGTAGAGTCTCTTTTGTCATGGAACATGTTTCTGGAATTAGGAGTGGACAGCTTGGCTGCCTAGGGGTGGGAGGGGGGAGGGGGAGAGGCATTATTCTGCCTACTGTGGTGAGCTGGAGAATCTCAATCTAGTTTCTAGAATGGAGGATATGATGGGACATATGATGTGACAAGAAGGAGTATCCAATCACCTTTGCTGTTTTCTGTGGGCCAGAAGCAAGCCACAGGCCCCGCCTGCACCCAGGGGTGGGGGTGGGGGTGTCACACAAATGTGCAACTCACAGAGCCATATAGAGTCTGTTCACAGGAAGCTGGGTGGGATGGCATCATCGGTGGCCATTGTTGGGCTAGGTGGCCCTGAAGGCCAGTGATCAGTGAAAGAGGGAGGGATGCTTCTTTTGAACCTTACTAGAACATGCTTCCCCCACCCCAGGTTAGCCCCAGGCAGCTTTCTCTTGCCCAATCTTCCATCTCTCACTGTTTCTCCTCCCCTGTGTGTGGGTTCTGAGGTTTCCCACGGAGTGCCCAGGCCAGGCCTTACTTTTGCACTCTACCCCTGCAGAATCTTTTGCTTTGGGTTGGGAAGAGTGAGCCTAACGTTTAGAGGGGGAAGTTATTTAGTGCCTGAGTGAGAGTTGTGCCAGAGGACATGCTGGGCATCCCTATGGCTCTGTGTATAGGGCAGAGTGTTGGCCTCACTGCCTGACAGGCACAGCCCACGGCGGTGATAAGGCAGGGAGCGCTGTGTGGTCGGTCTTACACAGGGTCCCCGAGGCAGGCACTTTCAGCCACACGTGGAGCATTGTGCTGACAGTTCACGGTCCTTGGCCTCATGCTCACTGGGCATAATTCCCAGCTCTCTTCTTTCCATCTCTCCAAAAATCCTCTGCAAATGAAGATACTCTTCCTGACATTCCTTACCATTTACCAGGCACTAGAGATAGAACCCCTCTTAGGGTGCGAATGAGCGCCAGTCTTCCGGAGACAATATCTTGGCTGCGTTCTTGGCTACGGAAAACTGGGTGTCTTTGTTACCTAGGGCTTTGTCACAACCACAGTGGGAACGAGTACAAAATACCATTAACTATCAGAGTACGGAAGTGTTTCCTGGATTCATATTCTCCAACAAAGCACAATTATGTTCCTCCCTAAAATAGTGATCCTTATTTTGTATCTTTTCTGAAATAGACTGTTTTGCATTTTTTCTTATCTAGAAAACAACCAGTTTCTGTCTCCTGTGCCATTTGCTTCACCTAAGTGATCTACTGCTCTCTGGGAGTTTTGAATTGTGTGTGTGTGTGTGTGTGTGTGTGTGTGTGTGTGTGTGTGTGTGTTCATGGCTGGCAATCTTTATGATGGGTGGGGGTCCAGAAATTGGCTCTCTTTAAATGAGTTGTGTAATATATTAAAATGTTGTCCCTACCCATTGTTGGTTTTGTGTAGAGTGGAGGACATTCTAAGCCCCGACAAAATATTTTGTGTTTACACTTAATAGTGCTCGAACATTTCCCCATCCCTAATAAAACATACATCTACTCGTCATCCATGTGTGGAAGAGAAGTGAGAAAAGTACATACATGCCTTTCCAGTTTTGGGTGCAAGTTTTGCTAACACATGAACTTACTGAGGTCAATCTCAAATGTCTCCCTTAAAATGAAACTCAAAGACAGAAAGGAAGATGCTACGAACGTGATGCTGTTGGTTCAGTCATTTCATGGGCAGATTAATGCTGAGATGTGTTCAACCAGCTTGGAGTATCAGAGATTTTGATAGATAAGAATAAGAACTCTGAAAGGATCCTGTCATAAATTACGACTTATTTCGGTCTTACTTTGGTCCTCGGACAGAGCCCTTCCGTCCCAGTGTCTAGGCTTTCACCTTCATTACCACATCGTTCTTGAGATAGATGGTCTTGTATCACTTGGAAAATGCCGAGCACTGAGATTCGATATGCTTTCTACCCCCTTTTGACCTGACTCATCCTCAAAGCTGCCCTGCTTGCTCCTCTCTCTTGCTGTGAAGACCAGTATGTGGAAGAGAAACTCAGTCAGGCCAATGGTGATTTTTGCCCAGAGTCCCAAATGTTCCTGAGTAGACACAATGCAGAGAGAGCAAAGCCAATGACGTGTTTGCTGTTCAATTTCTATTAAGATGCATTTGCTGACTTATTAGTGACTAGCCAGGTGCCCCCATCGTTGGGTAGAATGAATCTGGGGGGAGGAGGGGCTCCCTGGTGTGCCCAGCTGCCCTGTGCATGTTGCTTAATGTCCTGGGCTCTGCAGAACATTCAAAAAATTAACACGCTCACCAAATATGTTTTTCTTGCTCATTAACTCGATAAAGCCCACTGGTTTTTTAGAATCACAGCAGCAAGTTGTAAATGATGTATGAAATGAAAAATCTTTTCTCGCCCAGTGAGCAGGGAGAGAGACCTAACAACGCTTTCTCACTGTGGCTGCTTGCAATCACATCTAAACACAGAGACGGCCACATATCAGCAGTGACCTCAGGAGGCGTCCAGGATGAACGCACGGGGAGCTCACGGTCAGACTCATGCTCCCCAAGGGTTCCCTCCTCCTTCCCATACTTTGCTGGGGGTCAAAGAGGATGTGGTGGAAAGAAATCCCGAAAGTGACCTGTTTGCTTGTCTACACTCTGGGGAAGGGAAGGGACTGGGTTCTGTTTAGAGGTCAGGACTCTCCCTCTGGAGCGGCTGGAGTGGGAGGCCTTGTCTTCCCGTTTCCCTGGGCCAGGGCTCTTTGGCTTACTTCTATGTCATGTAGTCGCAGTCAGCTGCACTGTGTCCTTCGCTCACTTGATAATCAAACACCTATTTGTGACCTCATACCCAGACCTGGGCCAGACCTTGTGGAGGACAAAATAAACATAAAGTATAAATACAGAAAATGTAAAAACCCAGCCTCTGCCCTCAAACTGCCTGCCCTCAAATTTTACAAGATGGGAAATTCACTTATTGACATTTCTCTCCCAAATGGAATGTTCTTCTTAGTGTTAGCACCCTGTGGTGATAACACGGTGATTCATATACAATAATTGATGATGTGTTATATGTCAACCTACTTTTGTCAATAGTGTGAGTTCATTGTTTTGAAAAATGGGTGAAGACTGGAAATGGAAGAAGATGGTTTTCATTGGATCTGTCTCATGGGGATGGACTCACATTAACTAAACTCAAAAAGGCTGATGTGTAGACCAGAATCCTGATTTGTTGTATTTGAAATGTGCCTGTGAAGGCACATTATAGTTGCAAGACTGACGGTGAGCATGGACTTCTAACAAGGGCCCAGGTGAAAGGACTTGAATGCTTACTGGCATCAGACTCTGAGAACCAGCTCTGGTTATCTTTCTCAGGGAAGATATTGTGCCCCAGGGCCTGGCGGCCCACCCTTGTCAGTCACACCTATAGGCAGTTCTTTCCATGTTTCCAAGATTGTCCATCCCTCCTGACTAATATATTTTTTCTTTAGATATTTAACCTAATCAGCCAGGTGACTATCATGTCATACAAACCATGGGTCTTTCTTTCTCTAATTTTAGGAGGCTTTGCATGTCTCTTTGGTTTATAGATAGTAATTTTATAGTTCAACAGTAAGAGGTGATGCTATCTCCAAGTTTGTGCACCTCGTCTTGTCCCTATTGCCATCTCTTGCATAGGCATGGTCATGACTCACTCATGGTGCTACGATAGAGCAGACGACGTCAAATTTGGAAGTTTAGAAGTCCACCAGCACCAGGAGGCCAATGTTCCATCCCTTCAGTGAATAATAGCTGTGGATTTTAAGTTTGGCTTTGGCGTGGCTTTGGGATAAATTTCCGGGAGCTTATTTTTATCTGGCTGCTTTAATGATAGCCATTGAATGGCTTGGTGTTACATGAATGTAAATATCTTGATGTCTTGCTGGGGAGAGACACAGGGTATGTCTCTGGAGCAGAATGCCTGGGTCTTGGCTTGGCTATCCTGGTCTTTCATCCACCTGCGTGACCACTGTGTTTTGCCACACCATTAAGGAGGTTCTCCTGGTGCTATCCTGTCCCTCAGTGATGGAAAAGTAGCTGGAATAACTGGATTGACTGATTATTTTGGTGGCTGTGTGTATATATGTGTTCTGACTCCTCTTTTTTTTTAAAAAGATATTTATTTGAGAGAGAGAGAGAGAGTGCGCATGTGTGCACACGAGCGGGGGGACGGGCAGAAGGAGAGGGACAAGCAGACTCCCTGCTGAATGGGGAGCCTGATGCAGGGCTCAATCCCAGGACCGTGAGATCATGAACTGAACTGAAGTCAGACGCTCAACAGACTGAGCCACCCAGATGCCCCTGTTCTGACTCCTCTTAATAGAAATATGCCGAAAGCTCAAAAACCTCCTACAGCTTTTGTCAATATGTTGAATGTATAGTAAGAAAGACTACAGTCTCCGTAGGGTGAGAGGTCCGTCATTGACATCTGTTGCTCTGCAAATGCTAGGAAGGCAGTAATCTTGGGAATTAGGTATAACCACGTTTGTAGAAGACAGAATTTCCACATTTCAATATGCACAGAAATGGCTCCATTGTTCCCTCCCTCCCCGCCCCCCTCTCCGCACATACCAATGCTTTGGAGCTAATTCTATTTTGTACAAAGATTAGCAAATACCAGTCTGAATCCATGCAGACATTTATGTAATTACCACATAGGAAATAATATTTTTAGACAATGAAAATCTGGATAATCCTTAAAATGAAGTTCTATCAGAAGCCATAGAATGCAGGCAGCTTCGAAACACTGCGCACTGAGGATTTTACGACAGATGGGGAGGTTTGGGGAGGTGGAGAACCCAGAGGGGGAGGTGGATATACTGGCAGTGGCCAACCAGCCCCTTCACAAACTAATTCTTGATGGAAGGATGCAGACCTTACTTGGGTCCCTTTTACAACCACAAGAAGAGTGGAAATTGAATATGGGCTCTAGGGGCTTAAAGAATTTGGCAGAATGAACGAAGATCAAAAGTGATTATGTCTGCTCTAGAAAAATCTTAGATCTGACCACAGGTTTATCCCTAAGAACGTCTGTAGTGTTTCGATGGCTCCTGTCACCTGGAAAGGGTGCGCGCTCAGTTTCATTTTTCCTTTTAAAGTAATTCTGAACGTAAGATGCCTTGGGAGTCACCTTCCACTAGACTTAATCTGCCTCAGTAGACTGGGTCATCCCGAGCAAAGCACATTGGATTTTGCTGTTTACATATCTTGACAAACTCAGCCTCTGAGGCAATGCATACAGAAAGAGCTGTAAGGACATTAAAATGAAAAGCTAGCATCTTCCCTGTTCAGTGAAATATTCACTTCAAGGCAAACTCACTGCTCGGCCTGAATGTAAAAGATGCTGCTTGAAAGCAGGTTGGAGTTAGTTTGAAAGTTAGTTCACTGCAGAATGCCCTGTAATCAAAGGGGACATTGCCCCTTAAATTTGGAGAGTGTTAGACATGCACCCCACCCAGCAGGATGCGGCTGATGACAGGGGATAAGATACACATGCATATTTATGACGCTTACCTAGTGTTTCTAGACAGCCTTTCTTTTAGGAACTCAAAAGCTTTACAAGTATCACCTTAGGGACTTCTAGTGCTGGGGGAGTCCCTCAAGACCCCCCGGGTCACCTCTTTGCCTCCAGGCAGGCCTGATCTAGGCAGGTTCGAGCCTCTCCTCCTCCTGCAAGTCTCCCGGGGAAGGGAACTCACAACCTTTATGAAAACCCATCTGATAATGAGATTCCTCCTATTACCCTTGAAGCCCATTTATTCTTCCTCTTTAAAAGAGACTTTAATAGTCTGATCACAATTTATATACTCAGGCTGTTTTAAAGTCACCTTCTCTGCGTGCTTTTCTTCATTTAAACCTTACAAACTCTTTCTCTCAGGTCCTAGGTGTGTCTAGTTGATTTCCTTACTTCCCTCTACGTTGGATGGGGGTCTGGGCAGTGGGGGTGGGGGGTGGGTGATGGGTGTTTGGGGACAAGGCATCTGGGGTCAAACGGACATCAGTCTGAGTGTGTGAGTCTCCGTTCTTGTATTTCCTGGTTGTGATTTGGGAAAATTACTTGTCTCTTCAAGTTTTGGTTTCTTGATCTGTAAAACAGAGATGAAGCAGTGACTCCTTGAGTTGTGAAGGTTAAATAAGACATTGAAGCCGTCCCCCCACACCGGGTGCAGAGCTGTTTCCTCACCACGTTGTTTTGGACACGGTATTCCTTATGTTCCGAAGCAACTGTGCTTTTGAGAAGCTGCGTACGAGTTCTGGTTTGGGGAAGGCAGGGCTGGAATATGGCTCCTTGGTGGCTGGCAAATGGTGGGTCTTGGTTTCTTTCCATGTGGTCAGTGTTATTCCCGTTCCAGTTGTCAAATATTTAGAAGCGAATGGATTTTTAGAGTCTGTAATCACTAAAAGAATACGCAGTCATCCTGACGATGCTGTGCTGCACGAAACAAACCAGTCACCAGAGGACAGAAAGTGAGTGACCCCACTTCCGGGAGGTGCCTTGATTAGTCAAATGCGTAGAGACAGAGAGTAGAGTGTGGTTGCCAGGGGTGTGTGTGTGTGAGGGGGGAAGGGAGTGTGGAATTAGTGTTTCACGGGGACAGAGAAAGTTCTGCAGATGGTTGGTGCGGATGGGTGCCCAGTAATGTGGAATGTACTGAACGCCATTGAACTATATACTTAAAAACGGTCTGAATGGTAAATTTTACATTATGTGTCTCTTACCACAATAAGAAAAGAATAGATGATGAATTATTTCATTTCTGCGAACAGAAACTCCTTGGATACCGCAAAGGATCAGTTCTTTTGTTTTACTGAGGCAGAGTTTCACATAGTAGGCAATTAGTCAATGAGTCAATCAAAAATGTATTCCATACCTGCTCTATCATGGGACATGGCAGAGATTCATGAACGTGCTGAAAGACAGCCCTCCTGCCAACGTGGCTTGGAGAAGGGTGCGCTCGGAGGAAGGGAGGCGTAAAGAGAAGTCGGTCTTGGAGGAATCTGTTATGGGCTGATCCCAAGGAAGAGGAAGGGGATGAAGGTGCAGGGGAGGGCGCGGGAGGATGAGGGAGAAGGGGATGAAGGGAAGGAGACTGGCTGGAGCAGAGTCCTCTCCTGGCCAGCAGGGCCGGGGCACCCATCAAGGTGAGGGAAATGGCCCTGCCCCAGGGGGGTGTGCGCTGTCTCACTGTGGTGCGGAACCACATGGGAAAAGTAGAGTTTTCCACGGGGCATGGAAGCCAGGCACAGGCCCTCAGAGTTGAATCAACAGGGAACCAGTTTTGAACAGGAGAAAATAAGCAGGTTTTGGAAAAATTTGTCAGTGGCCCGGACTGGGAAGCAGGGCAGGAAGCAGAATTGCCAGCAGCCCCTCTTTTTCTTTACATGGCTGCACTGTTTTGCAGGACTTAAGCGACTCTTTTTGTGTAGATAGATTGGGGTTTCTGTGTCTCCAAGAGCTTGCTGAACGCCTCTCCCCCCAACCACGTTGTTCCCCTCCCAGCTTCCCACTCTCTGTTTTGGCAACACGTTTCAGACGCATACACTTGAAATACTAATGTTGTCTTGGCCTCCTGCCTCTCCTTCAATCTGCATATTGTAGACATCAAATCATTTTCCTTTTTTCTTTTGACAGAGGCCTGGTTACAAGGATAGGCAGTCTAGTGTTATGGAAACTAAGGAGAAAAAGAACTTAAAAGGAGCCAGTGGATTTGGCAATAAGGTGAGCACTGCTACTCTTTTGAAATTGCTGTTAGTATAACGATAGCAGTGGGTGTGAGATTATAAATGGCCAAGTAGGGAATTGGCAAGCAAACTATGGCTGGGAAGGGTAGAGCACCTTGCAGAGATTTGTTTCTGGTAGGGTATGTGTTCATTTCAAGGGCAAAAAAAAACCAGGAAGTTTCTTCTCATCAAAGATGGCAACCCAGAATCATGGCCTTTCTTCCTTATTTCTTCTGTTTTCCCTGGATGGTGGTGCTGGGTGGTTGGGGGGGGGGGTCCTCTGCCCTCCCAACCTGTCTGCAGTAAACCCACACACAGCTGAACCTCGCTATCGCATGGGGGAATTTGAGCCTTGTGCTGGGCTCTATCCCTGGCAGGAGTTTGGTGTCACACACACTCCAGATACAAAGAATAATGCAGTTTCCCCTCCATGCTTTCGTCTAGATTATTCACCTTCTTGGATTAAATAATTGATGACTTTTAAAGCATTACCAAGTTCATTGTATGTTTCTTTTTAGCCTGTTGTTATCAAAACCACAACTATTAATGACCCAAGGAAGTAAAAGAGAAAAACTAAGAATTTGATTTCTGTGAAATGTAATTCTCATTGCTGTGTAGAACATCTGTTTACACTCCGTGCCCCCCTGCTGTTGGGCAGCGCACCAAGGTGAACTGCTGACAACAGCACCTTGCTTAGCCAAGGGTCCCCAGAGCTCCAGGTACACCCCACTGCTGTCCTCGCCCTTCTGAGCCTGGGCTGCGGGGCTCGGGGCTGCACGTTGGCTGGGGCCTCTTGTGGTTTGTGACCTTTGGCTTCTTGGGTAGAAGCTTCCAGTCCCTCTGCTCTCTTGTCTCTAGTGTTGGCCTTTCTCCCAGGTCTCCAGCCTGGTCTTGGCCCAGGGAAAACCACCAGCTGTGCTGGACCCTGCCTCCTTTTCTCTGGGCAGAAGGGGAAGGTTAGGATGTGGTGGGATTCAATCTTTTACAGATGTGACATCATTTAAAAAAAAATCAACAAAACATGAGTCAGATTGTGTAATTTACCAGCTTAAAACTGTTCCCAGGGACTCTTAACTTCTCCTTTCCAAAATCCTGCATTCTTGTCACTCTAACTTGCTCTCAATGATCTCAGTCTATTTGTCTGTCTGCTCTCCGTCACCACGGAGCCTTTGTAAGCAACCACCCCAACACTGTTGCCATCCTGGAAGGCCCCCGAAGCATGGAAGACCAGAGTGGTGGAAAGACAGCACATGGGGCCAGACCATGCAGTCCAGGCTGGGTGGGAAATCTGATGAAGTTGTGTTCCTTGTGTTCCAGAAGGACAGTGAACAACAGTTCCCGGGGAAGGGGGCAAAGTCTGGGCTCAAGTATATGGTGGGAATTCTGGTCTGGCAGCAAGAAGGATCTTAAAGATAAGCTACAGGAACCGTTTTCAAAGTTTCCAGCCTTTGGCTGCAGAGCTCTGAGGCCAGTGCTAAATTATCACAAGGGGTTTATGAATCCATACCAAGCGCTGCCTATAGAATGAAGAAGTGTTTCACATATAACTTTCTCAAATGTATATTGTCGTCGTAATTAATAACATAAATTTACATTAAAGTATGACTGAGTTCACAGTTGATTTTTTTTTTAACACTCTTTCTTTCAGAGAAGGAGAGAGTTGGGGGGAAGGGGCAGAGGGAGAGAGAGAATCCCAAGCAGGCTCTAGGCCCAGTGAGGAGCCCGATGTGGAGCTCGATCTCATGACCCTGAAATCAGGAGTGGGATGCTTAACTGACTGAGCCACCTGGCACCCCAACAGTTGATTTTTTTTTTAAACATTATAGTGTATTCTCTCAAATAATAGCTACTAAAATTATAATTTCCAAGCAAATGTACTCAGGTTTTCAGTAAATCTAGGTTCAAATTGTAGCTTCAACATTGTCTGGTGTTTCTTAACCTTTTATCTCTATTATTTCACCTGCTGAATGGGATTAATACCAGAATCATCATATTGTTAAATGACAAAATATATATGGCAGGTTATGAATCTGCTCCACGACACTTGAATACAAGATACAGGAGAGGTTCCTTTTTTTTTTTTTTTTTAAATACCAAACAGATTCAGCAGAAAAGCATGGCATTTACCAAAATAGCGTGCAATGCAATGAGAGGGTTCAGTGCTATGCCTGTTGCTAGATGTTTAGAACTGGGGCTCTGAGTATATTTTTGACATCGATGCTCGTTGATATTTTTATTTCATTAATGGGTTATAGGAAAGTAAAAAATGAAGACGTGTTTCAGAAGTTCACTAGTTTGTAATGTCACTAGATGTATCTTCTTTACTGAACTGGATAATCGTTCTGAATATTGGAAGAATATTTCTTTAATTTTTTATGCTACTCACACACAACTACAGACCATGGACACAACACATTTTTAAGTTTAATCTGCATTATTAACATTTTCTGCATCACTTTTAAAAAAAATTGAGATATGATGGGCATAGGGCATCATATTAGTTTCAGATGTTCAATATAACGAATGATCCGGTATCCGTACATACTGTGACAGGACCACCACAATTCCCACCACTTTCTTACGTGCAGATCTGGAGTCAACAAAATTTTTCTGTAAAGGAACAGGTAATAAATATTTTAGGCTTTGCAGGTCATACAGTCCCTGTTTTAACTACTCCACCGTTGTAGAAAGGAAGCAGCAAAAGCTTTCACTGCTAGATAGGGCGTAAATGAATGGGCATGCTTGTGTTCAAATACAACTTTATAAAAATGGGTGGTGAGCTATAGCTGGCCGTGTGCCATAGTTTGCTGACTCCTGGTCTAGAACAGTCCATCGAGCCCTGATCTGTAGGGTCTGCCAATTTCCGTGGTATAAATACTCCCATCCAGGCTGATCCACGTGCCATCAGCATGCGTGGGGTTGGCAAGAAATGTGTAGTGGCTGCTGATATTGATGTATCGGCCATTCTGGTATCATGAAGAGAGAGGCCATCGAGGGCATTGATTATGGTAAAATGTAGTCAAATACATAGGAAGTGAGGAGTTTTGTGTATTTATTGTTTTTTATAAGTAATATAATTTATTTAATTGTAAATTTACATAATTTAATTTTTAATAATGACTGTGTTTAACAATTGGCTCACTGCGGCACCTGGGTGGCTCAGTCAGTTAAGTGTCTGCCTTTGGCTCAGGTCATGATCCTGGAGTTCTGGGATCGGGTCCCACATCGGGCTCCCTGCTCAGCGGGAAGTCTGCTTCTCTCTCACCATTTGCCCCTCCCCCCACTCCTTCTGTCTCTCTCTTTCTCTCAAATAAGTAAATAAAATCTAAAACAACAAAAAACAAAACAAAACGATTGGCTCACAAAATTCCTGAAGGTTGAACAGTTGGCTCGTGTGAGCTAGTATGGCCGGGGCAGTGGGGCACTGGTTGCCTTCTGCCATTAGAACACCATATAAAAGTTCTACCATACAAGGTTGCAGAGAACAGAGAGGAGATCTATCTAAAAGTCTTCCACTTAACTTTGCCAATGAGATATCTTGGCCCAGGATGGCAGTTCTGTTCTCTTTATGGTCAGAGGAGCGTAGAGATCTTACCCCAGCTCTTCAGGCATCCATCTCTCTCCAGGACCTACATCCAGCCCCATTAGAGTTGTGCACAGGCCCTGGCCCCTTATGAAAGTCACCTCCTCAATCATCCCCATTTTCACCTTACCTAGACCCTCCCCTGCTCCCCTGGGTAGAACCACCACTGCCTCCAGCAACTTCAGCTGGAGAAACTCTCCTCTTAGGACTATATGTGCAAATGAAAGCCTGGGAGTTAGGGGGCTCAGTTTCAGGACCCTGGTGGACTTCTGTTTCTTTGTCCCTCACACAGGAGGGATGTTCAAGCCCCCGCCACTGTGCTCCCTCTCCCCCATGTCCAGGTAGAGTGGAATGAGGAAGGAAAAAAATAATGCCTCCCATTCTTTTGAGATTCCTCCTGCAATGAGAATAAAATAGGAATTACTCATTTAAAGAATTAACTGGCTACCTGTTTCTCTTGTTTAGAACAGTGTTAGCTATAACTGTTGACAAATGTTAGCTATCGATGGACACTTGGGTTGATTCTGTTTCTTAGCTATTGTAAATAATGCTGCAATGGACAGAGGGGTGCACATATCTTTTGAATTAGTGTTTCTGTTTCCTTTGGTTAGATACCCAGTAGTGGAATTACTGGATCAAATGATATTTCTATTTTTAATTTTTGAGGAAGTTCCATATTGTTTTCCACAGTGGCTGCACCAATTTACGTTCCTATCAACAGTGTACAAGAGTTCCTTTTTCTCCATATCCTTTCAATGCTTGCTATTTCTTGTCTTCTCGAATTTAGCCATTCTGACATGTGTAACGTGGTGGCTCACTGTGGTTTTGATTTGCATTTCTCTGATGATTTGTGATGTTGAGCATCTTTTCATGTGTCTATTGGCCGTCCGTATGTCGTCCTTAGAAAAATCTCTGTCAGATCCTCTGCTCATTTTTAATTGGATTACTTATTATTTTGGTGTTGAGCTAAGTGTCCATTAACAGACAAATGGATAGGAAGATGTATATAAATACACGATGGAATATTATTTAGCCATAAAAAAGACGAGATTGTTCCATTTGTGACAACACAGATGAACCTGGAGAGCATTACGCTAAGTGAGGTAAGTCAGACAGAGAAAGACAAATACCATAGGATTTCACTCATGTGTGGAATCTAAAAAAAAAAACAACACAGTGAATACACAAACAAAAGGCAGAATCAGGCCTATAAATACAGAGAACAAACTGTTGGTTGTTAGAGGGGGAGGAGGGCGTGAGGATGGGCAAAATGGGTGAAGGGGGTAGGAGATACAGGCTTCCAGTTACGGAATGAATACATTAAGGGAATAAACGCACAGCATAGAGAAAACGGTCAACACTACTGTAATAGCTTGTATGGTGACAGATGGGAGCTACACTTGCTGGGAGCAGAGCATAATGTATAGACTTGTTGAATCACTATGTTGTACACCTGAAACTAATGTAACACTCTGTCAACTGTGCTCAAAAAAACTTAAAAAATTGTTAGCCATCACTGTTAATAAACAGAAGAAACTTGCTATCTAGGTTTTACTATATATTCAGTAAATTTAAGAGAAAAATTAAGTCAAAATAAAGGAAATAGTGGCTTAAGCCATATATTTAATTTAGATTTTCTAAGAACGCCTAACAAAATTCGGTCATTTATGCCCAAGTATGTATCGATGATGATGATGGCCTAGCCTATACAGAGTGTAAGAAAAATCAGAAAACATAGGGAAGTGCCAGCTATTTCAATTGCTGGCCTTTAAGTTTGGGGAATGTGGCAAAATTTGGTCTTCAACTTCAGCAGTCAACAGGTGTTTTCCTTATTTTGTTTCTGTTGCTTAATATAAATATTGATGTTGGAGCCAAATGAAGTAGACATTAAGTCTGCATCTCCTCCGAATATCTTAGGGAGGCAAGTTTTTCTTTTTTTATTCTGAGGTGTATTCACTGATACTTATTATTGCCCTATTAAAGGTACCTGGCAAAACATCCCTGCTCCTGATGCTGAAAATACATATCCCTGAGGCAGTGCACCAGCCTGGACAAAGTTAAATATAATCCATGGGGTGCCCAGCTGCTAAGCTTTATGCCTTGCATTGACATTTAATACCCCAATAACAGTGCTTTGCAATGGGTTTTCTTTCCTATTTGGATTCTTTCTTAGTCTCCTAACTTACATTGACTTCTGTCTTCCCTTTATTTTCATTTTTATTTTATTTTTAAAAAAGATTTTATTATTTTATTTAAGAGAGAGAGAGAGAACACAAACAGGCGGAGGCAGGAGGAGTAGCAGGGGGAGAGGGAGAAGCAGGCTGGCCGCTGAGCAGGGAGCTGGACGTGGGACTCTATCCCAGGACCCTAGGATCATGACCTGAGCCAAAGGCAGATGCTTTAATGACTGAACCACCCAGGCACCCTTTCCCTTTATTTTTAGGGCAGTTTTTGGCTTACAGAAAAATTGAGTAGAAAGCACTGAGTTCCCATACACCTCACCCCCACAGTATTGCCCATTACTATCTTGCATTAGTGTGGTACATTGTTATAATTGATGAACCAATATGGATACATTTTTATTATCTAAAATTCATAGTTTAATTCGGGTTCCCTCTTGGTGTTGTCCAATTCTGTGGGCTTTGACAGAAGTACAATGTCACACGTTTCATCTGTGCTCTGTCCATTTGGCTCTCCCTTTCTCAGGATCCCTGATGACCACTGATCATTTTACTGTCTCTAAAGTTTTGCTTCCTTCTACCCCCTTTTAATTCTGGGTTTTTTGTTTGTTTGTTTTGTTTTTGTTTTTTTGCTGGATTTTTCTTGATACTTGGATAGGCTGCTTTGTCTTACTTCCCCACCTCCATTCCAAAATTCAGTGCTCCAAGAGTTGGTTTCACTATTACAAATTTTGTATATAAGCCAGAGGGTTCTATACAAAGGAAAACACTTAAATCCTTTCTAAGCTATGGTGGTTTTCTGTGCCTTTCAGGGAACGTTTTCCTCAAGTATCCCACAATTGCAGTTAGGTCTGATACAGCATGCCCAAGATGGGAGGCAGACCTGAATCAAGCCTATTTTGCAAGCCCATTTTCTCCTTTATTTTGAGCCAAATGTTTCTAGTGTCTAAATTATGCTCCCACTTGCATAAATGGGGCCCTTTGGAGATGCGTCCTCTCTCTGAGGTATTATTTACTGCGCCACAGCTTTAGTTCATGGAGAGCATCTTACTTGGATCTTGAAGCTGATGGCTTATTAGACACCCATCTGCCTAAAGTGAGTTATACTTAAAGGATAGGCAGTCTGTAAGTGTGATTAAGTCATATGTAAACAGCAGTAATCCCCTTTTCTTGGGCTGTTAGATCTGGTTCAACGTGAAACTCCCAGTGAGAGTTCCTTAGGTAAACATACAGTCTTGAAAGTTGCCACATAGACAGAAATGTTATATGAAGCAGTATGCCATATTTAATTTTGATATTAGTTTATGAGATTAGCAGAGATGAAATTTATCTTGGGAAAGAGAACTGACAAAGGTCACCCAAAAGGAGAAAAATCTCTTTGATTTTCAAGTTTGCATAGAAAAGAATTCCCTCTTGTCTTCTGCCTTCCCTCCCTGCCACCATGGATCCCAAATTCTCTCTTAAGGTCTTAAGAGGGTGAGATTTGGGACCTGAAGAGTACGAGGGAAGCAGAGGGACCTTTTAGCTTGTGGCAATTCTCGCTGAGACATAGCCTGGGAATTGACTTTCTTTATAAAGAAACAGAGCTCAGGTATGAAGTTAAGATGCTTTGCCCACACCTGTGTTACTTGGGGGCATTTTTGGATCGCTGTTGCCTTGTTGCCAATCAACGGGGCCTTAATCTCTCTCTTCAGAAATTTTTAATAGTATGTATTTTGTGTTTGGTAGGAATCCTGATGGAATTCAATAAAGCCCTCGGATCTGAGAAGCCAGATTGGCCCGGGGCAGTTGTTTTTCCTTGCCTTAGTTTATTTGTCATAGTTTTGACTGATTTTCTGTATTACAAGCATTGAAAACACAACTCCTAATACCGTCCTAGTGAATCCATTAAATAAACATCTTGTGTGCTTCTCCTGGCAGGGCAAACCAGAGAAGGTTCTGGAATGTAGCAGCACAACACCACTGTCAATCCACACACATGGGAGCAAAACTCCATGAGTTATTTATGGAGTTCAGATGGTTCCAGACTTTTTCTTCCCCTGCCTCGGTGGGCTGGAGAGCTTCTGCTTTGGGCTGTGGTTCCAAATAAGTTAATTTAATGTACCCCATTCATGGACCCTTGAGCTGCTCTAGTTTCTAGGTGAGGTCCTTGGGAAGGTTGGTGTGAAGAGTGCTAGACAGGTAAGTGTTTGAGCACATTGGATTTTATTTACAGTTTGCAAATCCTTTCCCATACCTAGACATGCCAGAGAACTGATTTTCCTTTTTTGTAAAGCAAAACAAAACAAAAACATGGTCACAACAAATCCAACTATTTTTAGGCTGAGAATATTATGTTGCTTCTTCCCACATAGCACCACAAATTTTCTCATCCTATTTATACCCCAACTCCAAGAATATTTACAGCCTTGGGTCCTTTTGGAATTTGAAGTACGATAGATGTTTTAGCGTATGTCTACAGAGTCTGGAAAGCGCTGTGATAGGAATGAATGATGGAGAATGATGTAGAGAGTCAGCTGTGTGCCGGGCCCTGGGCTGTGCATGCAACTGGGTTTCATTGAATATTGCTTAATATTAATAGTGGTTAAACATTAATGCCAAAAGTGGTTTAATGTTAGGAGAGCTACCCAGAGGGAGAAGAAAACCTCACTCAGGTCCCTGTTCCACCAGCCTTTGTCCCCCACTGCTGTGGCCACAGGGCCTTCCCCTGTGGGCTGAGCCCTGTCCCTGGCTATGGAAACCATGCTGTGGGGTTATTAGGAGCTCGGTTCAGACATTCAGAAAACTCACCATCAGATCAGGTTGAATTTACTGCTCATTATTCTTTAATCTTCTGCCAAGTTCTAGTAACGAGGCCTCTTCCCTAGTCTTGTAACCAAACCATGACACCACGCCCGGGTCTAGCAACCGGACCCTCCCCATGATCCATGTACCTGCGTATCTTGCTAGTCCTAGGCTTCCAAGCATGGCCTGGCTCCTGCCAGGACTCCTTCTCCCCCTGGAAGTGAGCCCACCTTCTTCTGCTTCCTCCACTTGCTTTCCCTCAGGGTCTTCAGGGTGACGGTGTTCATGGGCAATTGGTGAAAATCACATTTTGTGGACACCTCAGTGCGAGCACTATCTATGAGGCTTGTGATTCTTTGCATGTCTGTCTCCTTTAATAGACTCTGAGCTACCTAAGGACAGTTATGAGGCCATTTCTCCATCCATCCGGCCCTATGTCCATCTCTCCACCTGTCATCGCATTTATGGAGCACCTATCATGTGGGAGGTACTGTGTGTAACACTAAGAATTGAGTAAGAGATTGTTTTCCTCTCTCCTTTGTAGCCTTAGCGTCTAGCACGACGCCCTAACTAGTGATTGTCCTCATTGCTATTTTTAGATGAATTAAACACTTCTCAGCTTTAAACATTATGAATGGCAAATATTAGTAGACATATCAATAGCAATAATCCACATAAATGAAATCCCTTTGGGGGTTTCAGTAGTTTTTAAAAGTGTAAAGGGGTCCAAGACCAGAATGTTTGATAATCGCAGATACGACTGATGGTTAAGCGTGCAGGCTTTGCAATCATAGGGCTTGAGTTTACCCACTTCACTGACAACTTACTGGCTGTACCACTTACTGTGTGACCTCAGGTAAGTTACTAACCCTCCCTGGGCCTTAGATTTTTAATTGGTAAAATGAGAATAATAACACTCATTATCTAGCTCCCAGGTTATTGAAATAATTAAATGACCTAATTCTTATTAGATACTTTGCATAGGGCTTGGCACAGAGTAACTGCTGATTAGTCATTAACTCACGATGGTGTTTTCAATGTAACGTGTATTTATTTTGGGAAATTTAGAAAATATGAAAAACTATTGAGGAAAAAATGAAAGTCACCCATGATCCAACTACTCAGAAATAGCTGTTGTTTACCCTTTAGTGTGTTTCTTTCTAATGAATGTGTGTCTGTGTATTTGGTCTGTATACAAAATTCTGTGCCCTACATTGTGTAACATATTTTCAGTAATCCATTATACAGTCTCATGAAGCATGATTTTTCACGGCTCTATTATATTACTTACATTTCATTATATAGTCAATACATGCCGTAATAAATTTAACCCTTCTCCGTTTAGACTGGGTCCAATTTTTCACCATTATAAATAATGCATAATTAACACTCCTATACATAAATCTCTGTCCATATCTGTGATTATTTTCTTAGAGTAAATTTGCAAAAGTATAACTACCGGGCAAAAGCTCTCTATGGATATTTCCAAGTTGTTGTTTGGAAAGTCTGTGTCCATTACATTCTTTTCAATGGTGTATGAGAATGTCTATTTTATGGCGTGCGTACTTACCAGCATTTAAAATTATTGTTTTCTTTCAAAATAAATTAATTTTTGCCAGTCTAATAGGGTAAAGTGGCACATGATTTAAAACTTTTTTGCATACTCGTAGATTTCTAATGATATAGTTTTCGGAAATTTGAACTTTTTTTCCCCACGTGATGATGATTTGTCCCATTACTGGTGACATTACCTCTGATCACTTGGTGAATGTGGTGTCTGCCAGGTTTCCCCTATTTTTTTTTTTTTTTTTTTAGAGAGAAAGAATGCGCATGTGTGTGCAAGGAGGGGGCAGGGAGAGGCAGAGAAAGAGGAAGAGAGAGAATCCCAAGCAGGTTCCATGCCTAGCAGGGAGCCCTACCCAGGGCTCGATCCCATGACCCTGAGGTCATGACCTGAGCCGAAATCAAGAGTCGTATCCTTAACCGACTTATTATTTTAAATATATTTTTAAAAATTTATTTTTATTTTTTTCTTAAGGTATAATTGACATGCTACATTATATTAGTCATAGGAGTACAACATAACGATTCTATATCTGTATATATTGTGAAATGATCACCACAGTAAGTCTGGTTAACATCTGTCACCATACATAATTACAGAACTTTTTTTCTTGTGATGAGAACTTTTAAGATCTATTCAAGAGAATAGAGGCAACTTACAAATATGCAATATAGTATTATTAACTATGGTTACCATGCTCTACATTACATCCCCATGACTTATTTATTTTATGACTGGAAGTTTGTACCTTTTGACCCCTTTCACCCATTTTTTTACCCCTTTCCCCCCAACAACCTCTGGTCTATTTTCTATATCCATGAGCTTGGTTTTTTGTTTTGTTCTTTAGATTTCCCATACAAGTGAGATCATATGGTGTTTGTCTTTTTCTGCCTGGCTTATTTCACTTAGCATAACGCCTTTAACATTCATCCGTGTTGCAAATGGCAAGGTCTCCTTCTTTTTTATGGCTGAATAATATTGTACGTGTGTGTCTGCATGTGTGTATGTATCTTCCACTCTTCTTTATCCGCTCATCCGTTGACTGACACTTAGGTTGTATATCTGTCTTGGTTACTGTAATGCTGCTATGAACATAGGAATGCATATATTTTTTTGAGTTAGTGTTTTTGTTTTCTTTGGATAAATACCCAGAAGTGGAATTGCTAGATCATATGGTAGTTCTGTTTTTAATTTTTTGAGGAACATCCATACTATTTTTGACAGCGGCTGCACCAATTTCCATTCCTATCAACAGTGCACAAGTGTTCCCTTTTCTCCACATTCTTGCCAGCTCTTGTTATTTTTTGTATTTTTGATAGCAGCCACTCTGACAGATGTGAAGTGATATCTCATTGTGGTTTTGAGTTGCATTTCCCTGATGAATAATGAGCATCTTTTCATGTACCTGTTGGCCATTGTATATCTTTGGAAAAATGTCATTTTAGATCTTCTGCCCATTTTAAAAATTGGATTTTTTTTTTGCTATTGGATTGTATGAGTTCTTTATATATTTTAGATATCAACCCCTTATCAGATATATGGTTTGCAAATATTTTTCTTATTCAGTAGGTTGCCTTTTCATTTTGTTGATGGTTTCCTTTTTTGTGCAGTAGCTCTTTAGTTTGATGTAGTCCCACTTTTGTTTTGTTTTTTTTTGTTTTTTGTGTTTTTGCTTTTGTTGCTTTTGTTTTTGGGGTCAAATAAAAAAACTCATCACCAATACTGATATCAAGGAGCTTGCCTTTTATTCTTTCTTCTGGAAGTTTTATAGTTTCAGGTCTTACATTTGATTTTAATCCATTTTGAGTTAATTTTTATGTATGGTGTAAGATAGTGGTCCAGGTTCATTCTTCTGCATGTGACTGCCCAGTTTTCCCAACATCACTGATTGAAGAGATTGTCTTTTCCCCATTGTATATTTTTGGCTCCTTTGTTGAAAAATCAATTGACCATATATTCATGGGTTTATTTCTGGGCTCTTTGTTCTGTCCCATTAATTTGTATATCTGTTTTTGTTATAATGCCATACTGTTTTAATTACTATAGCCTTGTAATATATTTTGAAATCAGAGGGCATGATGCCGCCAGCATTCTTCTTTCTCAAGATTGCTTTGGCTATTTGGGGTGTTTTGTGGTTCCATACAAATTTTAGGATTGATTATGTGTTCTATTTATGTGAAAAATGACATTGGAATTTTGATAGGGATTGCATGGAATCTGTATATTGTTTTGGGTAGTATGGACATTTTAAGAATACTAATTCTTTCAGTCTATGAGTACAGAATATCTTTCTCCTAATTTGTGTCTTCGATTTCTTTTATCATTGTTTTATAGTTTTCAGTGTACAGATCGTTCACCTCTTTGGTTAAATTTATTCCACGCTCTCTCTCAAATAAATAAATAAATAAATAAATAAATAAATAAATAAATAAATAAAAATCTTTTTAAAAAAAGTAACGTATTTTTCCTACTGACTTACGAGAGGTCTGTAACTTTTGTTTATTAGGCTTGTGGCAAATATTTTTCCTGGTTGGTTAGTGGACAGTTTTTCAGTTCAAAAAATATGCTGAAAATATTTTGTGAAAAATTTCACATGGTCCTAACTACATATTTATAAAAATGTTTCTTTCATCGCCTTGATGCTTGAATTTAATGACAGTTGTGACTTCTATTTTCTCCTCTCCCCTCCCTCTTCCTAGATTTCCTTTCCTCCCTTTCTCTTGCCTTTTCTCCTCCCCCGCTTTCTGTCATAGTGACATGGTACATCATGTGCTCACTTAACTCTTCTTTTATGTTTATCAGGGAGGTGTTGAATTTCCTTCACACAAATACTACACATTTGTTATTAAGACTATTTCTAGGATTTTTCTTTGAATGATTTTCCATTTCCTTTACTCAGTTTATTGCTATTATGCACAGAAGCTATTGATTATATATTTATCTTCTATTAACAGCTCTTGAGTATTGTTATGAAGTTTTGGGGCTTACATAGATACTTCTTTGTACTTTTAGATATGTGATCATATTACATCACTGTAATTTATTTAATCCACTCATATATAATATAAAAACATTATCTATAACATGTTATGTATTATGTTATGCAAAATATTATCTATTGTGGTATATATTTTTTGTTTCATGTCTTATTGGTTAATTAGAATTTATAGCAGAATGTTAAGTACTTACAGTGGTTGCAGACATTCTTCTGGGTTCATCTAGTATTTTGCAACTAAATGATAACTGGTGGTGTGAGATAAACAGCCTTTATTATATTGGCATTGGGTCCTTCCACTAGTTCTTCTTTCCTCTTCCCTCTCCCCTTCCTCCCTCCCTCCCTCCCTCCCTCCCTCCCTCCCTCCCTCCCTCCCTCCCTCCCTCCCTCCTTTCTTTCTGCTTTTTCTCTAATGGGACACAGGAAGGATATTACCAAATGGCTTTTGGCATTAACTGCACTTAGTGAAGTTTTTCTTATGTGATCTTTCTTTTATTATTTTTTAAATTTAAAATTAAAAAAAAATTTTAGGTGATCTTTGATAATGATGTGTTAGAGTTCCTAAAAATAAACTATCCTTGCATTCCCAGGATAAAACCCATCCAGTCAGATTTTAATTCCTTCTGAGGAATTAAGATTGTCGGATTCCCTCATCTTCCAAAGATAAAAGATAAGGGCATTTGATTAGTTTTATAGGTATTGGTAGTAAACTGCTTTAAAGATTCAGTTGTTTATAAGCTGTCTAAATTCAATGATATAATTTACTTCAGAAATTACTTTTTAAGTTGGAAAATAATACAACCTTTTTTGTCCTGTGGAAAAAATACGTTATAAGCTCTATTTCTCATCAATAAAGGTGTCCCTCCTCATCCCTTTCCTTCTTTTTCTTTTTAATTTGACTTGTACCTCACACATTAGCAGTGTTTTGAGAGTTGTAATCCTAATCCAATTAGGGGAAATGGTTCTACTGCATTAAAAATGCATTAAGGATTTCAGTCCTTTATTATTTACATTACTCTACAGAAAATAGGGATTATAGGGCTAAAATATGGGTGATCTAGAGACCAAATATGGAATAAATTAAAGTGGTTCTATAATAATAGTTAAACTATAATACTTTAGTCATTAAGCATGAATATATTTTTAGTGTATTGGAATTTAGAAACATTATTTTTAGCACTACTGACTGTGATTACATTTATATCTCCAAAATAAAAAGGATTATAGTATGTTACCTCAAATGATTTTTTTTTCTCATTTTAGTCTTAGAAATTGCTTTATGTATTCTAGCTGCCAGCAGGATCAAAACCAAGTAATTATGACTTCAATGAAAACTATTGAACTATAAAAGAAGCCTCAAACTTTTAAAGAAAACACAGAATTGAGAAAGTTTCTAGTAGATTCAATTTGGGATTGGGGTAGTCTCGGCAGCCCTCAGTCATATCTTCAGCCATTGTTAAGGGCATTTATCTCAGTGTTCTTGAAGTGCTGTTATCACCGAGTTTGGAAGTATGAGAACTGCTTTCTTTCCTCTAGCACTCATAAGGACTCAGCTGTCTCCCGCAGACACTAGGGTGCTTAACTGCCTGTGTCTTACCTCTCCTGGACTCAGGGATGGTCCCTCAAGTCCCCTCATCTCAGCATTGTCAAGGGGCATCACCTATCTTCTGGGTGTTGGAGATGATTCCTCAAAGTGCCTCCCCTGACTTCAGAGTACTGGGCTTTAGTCCTCAGAAAGGGCTTCTTCAGTCATGGCTCCATAAACAAGATCAATACTTTTGTCCATTTGCTTCAACCTAGCCCCAGACGGAACTAGGAATGCAACTGCTGTCTCTGGCACAGTGTTACCCCAGCTGGGGCAAATGGAAATGACTAAATGTCCTGACTACTTATCTGTATGGATACTGCCTATGTCTAGTTAGACATTCACAGTTAAGTATTAAACACCTATACTATGGGTCAGGCACTGTGCTAGGCTCTGGGGCTGGAAACATTAGGGTGAGATCGTTTCTTAAACTCTCTAAAACATTGTTCTATTCTACTCGCGTGCCTAAGAAATGCTTGTTGAGTATCTCTTGCATAGTTGGAGTTTAAGGAAGGGCAGGCTGTTGGTGAGAGGGTAAAACATAGCTGGACTCCTTAGCTTCCTGCAGACATGGCCGTTAAAAAGTCAGTGCCGACAGAGGCGAAATGGCTATGGGACCATTGGTCTCAGATGGTAAATAACACGATTGGTATTACAGATTCAATTCCTTGGATGAAATGAGGATGAAAAGTAATTCCTCATCAGCTGAGTATCTGGCTCAGCAAAATGGTATGCTCAGCTTCAAAATTAATATTGCAGAAAATATCAAAGTGTGATTATTTATACTAATTGTTCAAAGCTATTAACCTTAAAAGATTATTTTTCTTGTTTTTATATTTTATGTTTATATCTTGGTTACAGCAAAACCAAGATAATCAACAGTGAAAGAAGAGCCTAAAGGCTTTAAAATCATGTAGGGAAAGAATCTATTTTTAGATTGTTAACGAATATATTTGGTTTTGAATTTTCAATTGGACACACTTCATTAATATATAGTATAGAAATGTCAAGGAGCAGAGAGATGGGGTGGGTTTCACTGTAATTCAGCATCTTGTTGGCTTGTTCTTAATCTGTACAAGTAGCCTCCAGAGCTGGAGTCCCAGAGACGTCTAGTGGTCTCCATGGGACGCGCGATGGCTCCTCAGAGTGGCTTGCTGGCGGAAGCTGACCATTCCCATCCATGCAGGGTTCCGAGTATCCTTTCCCTTTGGCATACCTGGAAAAAATGCTCCTAAAGGGAGGGGGGCAGTTTGTTCAGGCTGGAGAGTGAGGTGCAGATGCAGCAAATGCCCAGAGCTCCTCTGGGAGGCTGACAGGTGGACAGCGTCTTGCCGGGAATGCTGCAGGAGAGAAGAGCGTGGCAGTGGTCCATCAAAGCCCCACTGGGAGCGGGGGCTCGGGAGTCTGGCGTGCACTGACTTCTGCACACGGAAAGTCCTGGAGGGCAACAGAGGGACTCTTGAGAGAACTGATGCTGGGCTCCTCCCCCCAAGTGATGCAGCTACCACGACTGGCTACACTGATCGGTGGACTCATCCTCCCTTAGGGTCAGCTAAGGGGATGGCTCCAGCTCTTGTCACAGTGACACCCCTCCTGGGTTTGTCTCTCTGCCAGTTGTTTGGAGCTCTTTGTGGGGTGCGCGGTGGCCCACACCACCACCCTCTAAAATTCGCATTCTTCAGAATGGGCCTCCAAGGACGTGAGCCCCGAGGGGTAGCCCCTGGCTTTCTGCCAGGTCAGTGGAACAATTGTTTTAAAATATCCTTTGTTGGAGGCGCCCAGGTGGCTCAGTCTGTTAAGCGTCCCACTCCTGATTTCCGCTCAGGTCACGATCTCAGGGTTGTGAGGTCAAGCCGTGGTGTGTGGGGCTCTGTGCTCAGTGGGGACTATGCGCGAGATTCTCTCTCTCCCCTTCCTGCCCCTCCCCCCACCGTCAAACAAACAAACAAATAAATAAAATCTTTAAAAAATATCCTTTGTGGGTTACAAGTAGTAAGAGTTTGAAAGGAAGTTTTTTCTGGGCTCAGAATCTTCTCGTTAAGATAAAGTTTGGCCTTTTAAAGACCTGAGAAGCTAAAATATTAGCAGAATTGTTTATTAGGTTCTGTTTCTTTTATTCCATTTCTTTACCTATAAGAAGACTGCATAATAATTGTATTTTTGCCCAGGGAACTCATATGCCTCTGGGGGGGGAAAACCCCTTTCTTTTTCTAGAGTGGGTTTAAAAGTCAGTTGGCACCTGGGGGCCTTGGCTGCTCTCCAGGGGCTCTCGATGACGTAGACAGTTCCAGTGTGGGCCTGTCTGAGGTTCAAGGGGAAAGAAGGAATAAGGATAAGTTTAGTTTTTCTTTGAAGTTAATAACCTCCTACAAAGGCTTTTAGAACAGCAGACACCTTAAACAGCACTTAACGTCCCCCTGTCTTCTCCTGTGATGGTCAAATTTGAGGACATGTGGTGTTTGAGAGGTGGGTGTTGGCCGGTCACCAGCGCACATGTGCCCTTGGACGCCCTGGGCGGGACCGGGCGGGGCGGGCCCCCGGGTTTCAGCCTCATCGGTCCTCCTCCCCAGCTGGAGGCCTGTGTGCAGACTTGCTCCCCTGAACGCCTCTTTTGCCCAGCCCAGGCAGGAAGGGAGCCAAGAGACATGTCTGAGTGGCTGATGTTTCTCTTTTCCATTCTCCTGGAGGAGGCTGGAGACCCTTTTTGAAGGAGCTCAGTTCTCTTGTTCAAAGGCACACTCTCCAGACGGCGTTGGAGAAGCCTGTCTGTAATAGTCTGTGTCTTCTTATGACCGTGACTTATTTGGGGAATGAGACTTTTTCCAGGACAGATTCTGCTGGCGACTTTGGACCAATTTTGAAAATGCTGTGGGGATACATATTCTCAGATATGTTCAACTTGGGGCGATGTGCGGATGCTTTAAAAGGAGCAAAACCAAACAATACGGAACAGTGGCCTCATACTCAGACAACACTCCAGTCAGGGACAGATGTTGTCTGTACATGGGGTTGAAGTACATGCTGGGGGGGGGGGTACAGGATAAGGGGGACAAACTCTGAGCATTTATAGGCTGCTGCATGTGCATTTTCTTATTTATCTTCCCAACAACCATTGTGCAGCGAGGTATTTAAGACTTCTGTTTTATCCATGAGAACACAGAGTCAGGGAGGTGAAGCCATTGGACCAAATCACAGCTAGCTAGTATGTGTTGGACTGGAGTTTGCACCCAGTTCCCAGCTCCCTTCCCAGCTTCTCTGTGCTCCTTCCCTCCCTGTGGTTAGTGGGACAGCCGGTGGCCTGGCAGATGTCTCAGTGTCTCAGCTGGATTTGGGGAGCTTGGTTGGGTCCTCTCAGGCTCAGGTGCTTCTGCTGTAAGAACATCTAAGTGGCTTTCTTTATCCCAGGAAGCAAATCAAGAAGAACGAGAATAACAGCTTGAGTTAATATGATGCAGCTTTCCTCAACAGCTACATCGAAGAGTACAGGGTATGGGGTTTTGGTATCAGAGACCGCAGGCTTGAATCCAATGGCACGATCTTGGGCAAATTACGCAACCCCTGAATTCAGTTCCCCTTTGGTGAAATGGGGCTTATAATAATCTGTACTTCAAAGAGGTATGGGTGAAGAAGGGATTGCAAATAAGTACTTAGCACAGTGCCTGACACACGGTGAGAGCCACGTGGCATTAGGTGTTACTGTTATGTATAATTAATTGAGTTAATTGGACAGATCTGGCTTTTTCCAATTGCCTCATCACTTGGGTTGGATTTTGTCTTGCCGTGGGTGTCTAACAGGCTGACTTTCCGTTTCGATTCCTTTATTCTCACTCTAAGTATCAAACTTATGGGTTGATTATTCATAGGATATAGGAATTGCCAGGAAGGGCATCATAGTAAATAAGTAAACTTCTGAAAAGAAAACGCAGCAAAGAAGAGCATTCAGTTAAACCTGTAGCAATGTAAACATGACCAGGTGTTACTGCGCGGACCCATGGTTATTTTCCAGTAAGCCTTTCTGCTTGTAGTCCGGAGATTTTAGGTTGTTGGTGTATTTGTGCTTCCTGCTGTACTTGGCTGTGGGTGTAAATACTTCTCCTTAACATGCCAGTGCTCTGGGAGAGAAGACCCCACTGTCAAGAGTGATCCCAGAGCATGCAGCAGGTTTAATGGGGGAATATCTTGTTTTCCCTGTCAAGGTGTCGAAGGACTAATGGGGAACTTATAGAATATATGTTCTGGTCATTCACAGACTTTTAAAAAACCATGCTTAAACCCGAGTTTTTATTTTTTCATTTATTTGAGAGAGAGAGCAAGTGCACACCAGCGGGGGGAGGTATAGAGGTAGAGGGAGAAGCCGACTCCCCGCTGAGTGGGAATCCCTGATGCGGGGCTCGATCCTAGGACCCTGAAATCATGACCTGAGCCTAAGACAGGTGCTTAACTGACAGAGCCACCCAGGCTCCCCTTAAACCTGAGTTTAGAAATCTTAAAATCCCCACTGTCTTAGTTTGGGGTGTGACCCTCATGACTCCTCTAACCCTAACCACCCCCAAAGGCCCCACCCCCTAATACCATCACAGGACAGGGGGTAAGGGTTTCAACATGTAAATTTTGGCGCAGGGACACAAACATCAGTGTACAGCCCCTACCCACTCCCTCTTCTTTCAGGCTGAGTCTGAAGGTCAGTTACTGTTTCTCACTGAACCTGT
This sequence comes from Ursus americanus, assembly GCF_024610735.1. Classification (NCBI taxonomy): domain Eukaryota; kingdom Metazoa; phylum Chordata; class Mammalia; order Carnivora; family Ursidae; genus Ursus; species Ursus americanus. The sequence continues at coordinate 65,585,143 of NC_142137.1, read as the reverse complement.
GCTGTTTTTATAGACATTGAGCCTGCTTCATCCACCTGTTACCGCACATCCTCTGTAGGTAGTTAGGCTGGTGAACTCTACCTTTGTAATGTCATCAGGCAAACCTACCCAACCTTCCTTTCCTAGAACTCAACTGCTCTTTCCTGTATGCCCTCTCCTCCCACCTGGATTGCCACTCACATTCTTTGGCTAATATCCCATCTCTTTCGTTAAAAAAAAAAAATTCTGTTCTAGAATCCACCATGAATCCTCCTAAATTTTCACTAACCAGTCCTACATGGTTTCAGTCCTGCTGATCATTCCAGCATACACTTAACAAGGAGGAAGAAAGAAGAAAGAGAAAAAAAATAATAAAACTAGTATTTATTGAGTACTTATTATATAGCTGGAATTTTCAGGTTCTATTATTACCATTTCTCAAAGCAGAAATTGAGGCTCAGAGAGATCAAAGATCCCACAGTTTTATTTGTGGCAAAGTGGGACCTAAATCTAGACCTGTCTGATTCAAAGGTACATATTCTTTACATAATAATAGTATTTATACCTTTTTGTTGGGATTATTGTTCTCTTTTAATCTTGGTCATTGTAAAACAGAACACAGATATAGAAAACCACGCACAATAAATATGTAGCTTAATGGAATTTTATAAAGTGAGTAAACACCCTTGTAAATGCCCATGCAAATCAAGAGGCAGAACTTTTCCAGGCACCCTGGGGGCCTCTGTGTGCCTTATCTCTACCACTGTCCACTCCCTCCCAAAACAGCCACTATCCTGACTTCTTTATAATAGTCATTTCCTTGCATTTTAAAATGGTTTTGTCACTCAACTCTGCATCAAAGACAGCATTTATATGATATGTTTTTTAAGTTTTGTAATTATAGATTGCCCCATATCCCCTTACTTTCTTAAAAACTTACATGTTGAAGAAATGGCCCATTTGGGTTTCCCAGAGCTAAGATTTGGTGCTTTTATATGCACGGGACATTTTGACATGTGCTTCTATCCTCTGTAGTCTCTGCAAATTGGCAGCTGAATACAGAGGCTGGATCAAACTCAGGTTTGATCTTTCTTTTTTTTTTTTTTAATATTTTATTTATTTATTTGACACAGAGAGAGAGAGCCAGCGAGAGAGGGAACACAAGCAGGGGGAGTGGGAGAGGAAGAAGCAGGCTCCCAGTGGAGCAGGGAGCCTGATGCGGGGCTTGATCCCAGGACTCTGGGATCACGCCCTGAACCGAAGGCAGACGCTTAACGACTGAGCCACCCAGGCGCACCTGATCTTTCTTGACAAGACCATTGGTGACCTTGTGTTTTTCATCAGGAGGGACAATGCCTGCTTTTCACGTTTTTTTTTTTTTTTTTTGATGTTAGCAACTGTTGATCCTCAATGCCTAGATCCAATAATTCATAGTAGTTATCAAATGGTGGTTTTCTAATTCTACCATTTTGTTTTAATTTATTAGCTGGAATAATTTTATAACATAACTCTCCCCCCCCCCCCCGCCCTACCCCATCTACTATTTGGTTACCCAGAGGTATCATTCAGACAAAAAAGGCAGGATAAGTTGCTGTTTTTGTCCTTTCATTTACCCAATTTTTGAGGTCATGCATTGGTTCTCTGTTGTCTTTAGAAAGTGACCACTTAAAAAATTATTATAAACCTATGGATTGTCACTGGACTGAATTGTGCTCTGAATGATAACGATGGACCTGCCTCCCAGGGACTGCTTGAGTGGTAAATAACAACTGGTTAACACTTCCTTATTCAAATTCAAGAGAAGACCAGCCTTTGTCCTTTCATTTTTCTCATATTCTCCAGAATTAGCAGCAACATCTGCAGCCAGATCCCTAGAATATGCCTTAACATGTCCACTCTTCTCTATTCTAACCCCAGAAGACTGAGTGTGAGCCAAGATTTAGAGTTAACATTGCCCCTCCACCCCCCGCCCCCAAGCTTTTATTTTTTTTGCCTATAAAACATTTGTTTGGTCTCTGTGCAAAACGTGCTATTATAAAAGCACAAGGGCATACGTGTCTGAAATAACCTTAAGTGAAAAGAAGTAAATTAATTAGCATACAGTAGATTCTTATTGTTAAGTGGGAATGTAGCCCTTCCTGTGGGGATTGCTGTTAAACAAGATGATTGATAAATTGTTATATTCGCACAGTGTCGCTCAGTGATATAATCATGCCTTTTGTAAATATTTAGTCAAGAGAGCAATCCAGCTGTTTCCAGTCAGGTTTCATCCAGTGTCAGCCAATGCTCTGTGCCTCTGATTTATCTCTCGTGCTGTTTAAGCATTGAGGAAGCTCACATTTTTATGAGCCTCTAAATACCCATAATAGTAAATAGTGAAAATGATGGCTACAATAGCAATAGCCCAAGTAATTATAAAGAAGGATATCTGTGATGGCCAGAAATAAGAATAAGGACAAGGCTATTTTTTTTTCTTTCTTTGTGTAGAAATAAATGTCACTACCTCTACCTTTAGAACACTGTTAATACCAAGAATCCCATCACCTCTCCTTAACAGGGTCATAAAAGACTCATGGATGAGACTAGAAAGTTCTGGTGAACTGAATTTCTAACCTTTGACCATTTGTTGACTGAGGAATAAAGAAATGTTCTAGCATATGCTTTTCCATTCTCTTTTTTTGGGTTGTTCAGTATGAAAAAGTGCTGGTTTTAGGTATTTAGAGTTATGGCACTGGAGGAGGCAGAATTATTTTCCTGAGCCCTTGAGGCTGCCCTGTGGAGGTGGGAGCAGAGAGGAAAGCTCTATTATGGAGCAGGGGGAGAGGTAGTCTGCGGATACTTGTCCTACCAGAGGGGAGTGGGTTGGTGGACTGGAGCCACGGTGGAAGAGCCTCTTGGGGGGCAGGCCCTGCACCAATCCAGGAGTGTGCAGACTGAAGTCCCTGCCCCAGGCAGACAGGAGAGTAATAGAAGACAGGAGGGTCAGGCAGTAGCTGGAGCTGTATGAATTAGCAGACTTCTTGGTCCAAGAGCCAACAGGTGCAACAAAAGCAGAGGTGCAGAATCCACCTGTCGCTCGTGTTGTCTCCTGCTCTGTGGAGTAATTTGTCCAATGGCCTGTCGTTTGGAATCTGGGCCTAAGGAGCTTCAGAGACATTGATATTGAGAGTTGTTTGCATTTTGCCGCCATTGTTTACTCCAGCCAGTCCCTTTACTATAAGGGTAGAATCAAGGTAATCGGGGTAAGTACGAATTGGGTTTTTAAAGAGAAAAAATACACTCTAAAAATATACGAGTTAAGGTTTTTTTTTTTTTAATTTAGAAAAGGTCTTTATTGACACATGAGCTTCACTTAGAGCTTATGTGGTTAATCATTATTTAGAGGTTTGTGTTATGTTTCCATTTATGTAATGAGCCACTTAGAACTTATGGAGAGAGTTTTTTCATGGAGAGAGAGAGAGGCTAACTTCTTCCTGGGGGGAGAAGGTGAAGCTGAAAAGGAAGATTTGGCTAAACTGATTCATGGAGAGGCGACAAGAACACCAGTGATAACTGTAATTCGGACGGATGATAGTAAACGAGTTGGTGTTGCCAGTATGTGGCCACTTCAGAAGGAAACAGTGCGAAGCGTGAGCCAAAAGTAGAGAAGTTCACCATAGAATGAAAGCCCGGTACAGAGAACTTCCCCAAAGATCCTGGCTAAGAGCTAGGCCATATTTTAGGGATGTAGTTGGCATTGGGTGTAATGGGAAGAGTGGGGAAACTTGGCCGGGCCCATTATGTGTCTTACAAAAGCCGCACAATTAATTAAGGATCTTTCTGGAAGGTAATATGACATTCTAAAGTCATATCTTTAGACAACCTTTCTAGATTTTGATGAGCACTTCCTTGCCTAATGACCACCTTAGATCCACAAGCAATAGGAACTGCAGTGAAAGACCCATTATTTACATTATTCCAATTGATATTTCTTCATAAATTGCGCTTTTGTTTTCCATACCCATTACATTTCCTGTGTGGCTAATTATATTAGGCAGTTCCTTTAATTTACACACTGTTTCCTGCAATTTACACTCATTTCTCAGAAAATGCTTGGTAAGCATTCCCATTCTTTGCTTTTAAAGAGCAGGCCAAGGTTATTGCACACATCCTACAAGTGTTTAATACCTTCGTTAAAGATTGATCATTTTCTTCTGACATTTTCCGAAGATGACCCTATAGCGGCTACTTTAATATGAGGTGCTAGTAATAGGGACTGAGACTGTGGATAAAAATGCAAACCGGAAGGAACAAATTGGGGGAGGTAACAAAATAGCATGCGTAAGGGGTGGCGTAGCACAGGGCATGGGCAGAGTGACCCACGAGCTCACAGATTATTTATCAGTGAACAGCGTCTTCTAAAAGAGATTTAAATTTCACACACTGGATCGTGCTTTTTTCTCTCTGATCTTCTGTCTTGATGGCTTTGTCTATTCTATCCGTACCCAAATTGATTTAGTAACGCTGTTATGAGTGACAGTGCACTCCAAATTCAACGATGGTGCTACAGAGCTGTGTTTCTCAAACTTCAACAGTGGAACCCATTCTTATAAGAGTTCCCAGCAGAAGCACGAAAGAGATGAAAGTGGGTTGTTTGCTTGAAGCAGGGGTTCCTTCCCGCTCCTCCTCCCCTCTAATTCTGGCCCTGGTTATTGAATTTATGGATTCACTAATAAGCATGTATTCTACGTAAATCATGACCAAGGTGTTAGGGACAAGACTGGCTTTGTGGTGTATGAGCCGCACAGCCACACGGGACCCCGTGTGTGGTTTATGGCTCTGCTGTCATGCTTTTGCAATTCTTAATTTTTGAACAAGCAAGCCTGCATTTTCATTTCGAAGTGGGCCCCACAAATGATTTATCTGGTCCTGAGATAGCAGATCCTGGAGGGGAAAAATAATAAACCAAACAGGGATCACGACCCTAAGGAATTTACACTATACATCTGTTGTAGTTACTTAAAATCCAAGCCCTGTGGCTTTTTCTCCTGGCATCTGCTCAAGAAAATTGCAAGGAGTATCGTGGTGGTCCTGAGGCTGATGGTCCTTGGGTTAATGTTGCTTAGCGATGGCCAGTCTGGAGGGAAAATCCCCTCCCTCTCAAATGGAAGGTCAGTGGCTCCCACGTGACATTGAGGTTCCAAGAGCAGATTCGGGACATGATTTCGTGGCCTCAAGTGGATAGACTCTTTCTATATTTAGCTGTTGTTGGTGAATCAGACTGAATTTAGGCCTGGGGAGTTCATTCACTTTTTCCCTATCTACGTTTTGGAAGCTGTTTTGATTTAACCAGGAAGTGTGTACGAAAGCAACTGTCTCAAGTATTTACTGGAGGGCCTGCCTGGGCTGGAAATGGAGGAGAGCAGTGTGGCAGGGTCACGAAACATTTGTGCCATGCTCAGAGGACTGTTCAACTGGAAAGCCCCTTTGCTGCACAACTCAAAGCAACCAAAATCAGCAGACCCAGTTGTCTCTTGGCCCTTCCAAGTTTCTCTCCCTGTGGCCTATAGAAGTCCGTGATTTGGACGGGTGCCTGACAAGAGGGACTTTCCTTTGTTGTGAATAGGACATCAAGAAAGAGAATGGAAAAACAAGTAGACTCTCAAATAAGTAGCATGAAAGGGAAAAAAAAGAAATTGTTTTAGTTGCTGGTGCACTGAGAACATTAAAGAATATACAAGGTTTTGCTTATGTGTGATTATCACGGGTCCTGATACACCTCATTGAGGGAGGGTGGGGGCGAGACATCTTGTACTTCCATTGCTTTCTTTTACTTTTTCTTTTTTTTTCTTTCTTTCTTTCTTTTTTTTTTTTCCCTGGCCAACAAGTCCTTTGTAGGATTGCGTGGGCTTGAACAGTCCCACCCGTGTAGCCCTGAAAGGCAGCTGGCTGGCTCTGGGGGCAGGGTTAGTGCATTCCACTGTGTCACTTAGGGCTCTTTGGTGGCAAATGACAGACACAGAACTCAGAGTAGCATAAACAAAAAGGGGATTTATTTAAAAGCTCTTGGCTGACTTTTGGGACCCAAGGAGAAGAACATGGCTTATCTGAGGAAAACAGGGACTAGACTCTTGAGCTTTCAGGATCTGCTTAGTCTGTTGCCTCTGTGCCTCCCTGCCCTTCCATTTCGGTGTTCTCTCCCTTCACCTCAACGGGGCGTCTCTGCAGCCCACAGTTTCCAAGCACCATATCCGAGTCCAGTCACCAAAAAGAAATTTGTCTTTCTGCTTCAGTTTTGGCCCTAATTCCTGTAGTAAAAATGTGATTGGCTCAGCTTGGGCAATTGACCCCTTGGACTAAGGTTGGAGCTGAGGCTGGTTGTGGGATCACACTGACTATCTGAGAACAATGGAGATGATGTGTGAGGGAGAGGGATCGTTTCCAGAAGATGTGGAGCTAAACCCACATAGGAGTTTACTCCATGTGCACACACTGTGATTCAGCGATTTATAGAGAGGTAAACATTTCTTTTTCTGATTAGGTGACAAGACTTAATAGATAGCAGGATGCTATTATATTGACAGATCTGGACTTTATTAACGACTTTGACAAAGTTTCTTGTAATATTTGTGTAAACAAGATGAAGCAGTGAGGTGATGAGCTAGATTCAGGGACAAGGGACATCGTAAGAGGGCAAAGGGAATAATGGGGTAAAATCAGCTGGTTTCCAGGAAGTCTACAGTGAGCAAATTGGTTCATTGGAAAGGGAAACTGGGAACATCCAAGCTCAGAGGAAAGTCAATTCCAGGGATGCGAGGAAGGGACAGCAGGCTTTAGTTGGAAGCTGGAATACCAAACAGGGGCCTTAAAGGGAAGTCAGCCCGTGAAGCAGTCCTACGGGATTTCACATAGTCTATCTCTCTTGTTCTTAAAGTAGCTCTTGCCTGCAGCTGACCCTAGAGCTGTGCCTCACCAGAAGCTTGTGAACCAAATGCTAGTTGAGGAAATCCATTCCTCCTTGAATGACCAAAGGGGGTAGATTAATGAACTAATACTAACCTGCAGGAACTCACGCATGGCCTGCTATAGGGCTGTACTCTAGGCTCTATTCATTGAAGTGATTTATTAATGAAGGCAGAGAGAAGTCTGACCCACACATCTATGCAGGATAAATAGTGTGCTAGAAGATAGAATCAGGAGTCATAAAAGCTTGATAGGTTGATGTAATGGGTGTGAATAAAGAAAGAACTTAATATTTCTAAATGGGAAGCCCTTCACTGAGATAATTAACAGCACAGGGACAGAATGGGGGTTTGGTGGCTTGAAAATCTGGCAGTTTCTAGGAAAAGACCTTAGATTTTGAGTAGGTCACTTGGAATCCATAGTGTGAATGAAGATTCCCCTCAAAGCAAGTCTAATAGTATCCAGAAAGTGAGAGGAAGTACTCTTACTGTCCCACGATGTCAGATATTTGGAATTTTTGTTGGGTTCTAAGCCTGATATTTTAATCTGTAATCCAGACAAATAGGAACTGTCGAGGGCAGGAAAGGAAACTATCTGGAAACGATGTAATAGGAACAATTCTTGAGGGAACTGACAGTGTTCGTCGGGGTAGACAGGGGTACATCCCTAGTAGTCTTCCCTACTTGCAGGGTCCAATCCAATGAGACTAGATTGAAGAGTTGTCGATGGCATAGTGAGGAAGAATCAGAGAACATGATACGGAGGTTGATCTTGGTATTTTAACAGTCCAGAGATTGCACGACAATTTAAAAATTAAGTGCTTTTCTTATGAGGGGATGGGGACCTCTCAGAGATGCTGCGGAGGGGATTCCTGTTTGAGGTGGGAATGTGAGCCATGGAGCCTCTCAGCTTTCTTCTGAGAACCCAGGAGGCCATGTTCCATTGTGAGCTCTGCCAATAAACAGGCGAATGATTTTGAGTAAGTCACTTATACTCTACGAGCTTCTGTAAAATGGGGTTAATACTACTGCCCTCTGTTTCTCAAAGGATCGTTACAAAGTTCAAATGAGAAAAAAAAAAAAAACCCAGGTGAGAGGAGATTGAAAAGTTGAAATCACTCTACTCTTGTAGGATTTTATTTTGACGCTTCCCCTTGTGGATTTTCCAGGCAGCTGCCAGCCTCCAGTTCAGCTTCCTCCAACCTCGCTCTTTTGACGTTTCATCTGCCGGAAAGTTCTGTTCAGTAGTTTACACTCAGGGCTCTGAAGCCATCTATCAAAACTCCTCTGCCAGGAACTGCATTAAGATGTTGGCAGCAGGTGGCTGATTCTCCCCAAATGTGCTGCTGCTCCCAGCGAAGGAACGTGGGAGAAGGGTGGAGAGCGGGATTTCTCCTCTTTCTGCCAAACCACATAGATTATGATGCCATCTAAAAATCTAAAGAGGCGGCTTCTTCCTCAGGAACTTTCCACAAGCGTGGAGTGTGCTAACTTCATCCCACTAATTATTCCTTTCTGTTCTTTAGTAAAGGAATGAGCTACCAGCTTTAAGGAATCACACCTATAACTGTGGTGTCCTGTTGGCCTAATACTCCCTGCACCCACCCCTTCTAGATGGCTCCGTGGGAACAGAACAAAGTGATCTGTACGTGGCGAGGGAGGAAGGCAGTTTGTAATTCCATAAAACACTTTGAGGCTTTCAGAAGGTGCTATATACATCAATAAATAATAATAATTTTCACTCTCTCTTCTTTGTAATACTCCCTCAGAAGGTTGAAAATAAAATTTCTTTTGCTATTGATTTTGTCCTTCTACATTTGGCAAACATTGATTTTTCCCTTTCCTAATGGAGCAGAAGCCAACATAGCTGTATTTCATTTACTTCGCTCTCTGAACTCAGCAGCACGGCCGGTGTGAGCAGGACCGCAAGCAGCAACCAGGGACGCCAGAGGCCCCTGTTTAACTGGAGGGCACGCGGTCTTGTAAGACCCGGCCTTGTGTATCGTGCGTAGTAGGTTCCCGGTAAATGCTTGACTTCAGTGGAAGTCAGATACCCAGATTGCTTCAGGAAGAAAAAGAGCTTGGAAACATGGAATGGCATCTGTAGGAATGTTGTTAGCAGCTGGAAAAAGAGGAAGGCGGGGCTAGGAAGGGGTAAGGCGGATGGGAGATGAGACCGTGTCTGTCTTAGTCTGCTGGGGCTTCCGTAACAAAATACCAGGCACTGGGGGGGCTCGCACAACAGACATTCAGTTCTCACAGGTCTGGAGGCCGGAAGTCCAGGATCAGGGCGCCAGCATGGCCGGCTTCCTGCTTGGGGTCACTTCCTGGCTTGCTGTGTGCTCACACGGCAGAGATCGATAGAGAACAAGCTCTCTGCTGTCTCTTCTTACAAGGGTGCTAATCCCCCCACGAGGACCACACCCTCATGGTCTCCTCTAAACCCAGTCACCTCCAAATGCCATCGCACTGGGGAGGAGGGGCTGCAACAGAGGAGCTTGGGAAGACACATTTCAGTCTGCAGCAGTATCCTTCCAACGCTGTCTATGCGGTGCCAGTCATTCGTTTGTAGAGTTGTGCGCACAAGCGTAGGCTAATTTGATCTCCACACCGGTGCTACTCTCACTGCCGTGTGGAGAACAGGTGCACTTGGAACTTGGTGTTGCATTACCGATCCGGTAGCTGGAGCGGCAGGAGCCAGGTTCAAAGGTCCTGCTGTGTCTCGATGAGCTCCGTCCCAGCATGACCCGGGAACCAGCTGCAGATAAGAGAAATGCCCTGGGTGCACATGTTTATTTTCATCTAACCGTGCTGAGCTACGTAGGTTAAGTAGAGGATGCCAACTTAGCAGGCATACAGTCGAGAGTGTTACCTAGAAATGGAGCTCTCATTTTTCTGAGGGGCGGGAGGAGGGCTTTTGGTTCAGGCTCGAGCAACTTTCTAGGGACGGATCAGTCCAGGGCAAGGAGCCAGCGGCAGAGGAAGGAGAAGTACATCAAAATCACGCTTTCAAGTGAGATCATTGCTGAGGGTCCTTGTGGTGGTGGTGGTGGTGATGGTGGTGATGGTGGTGGTGATGATGGTGGTGGTGGTGGTGGTGGTGATGGTGGTGATGGTGGTGGTGATGATGGTGGTGATGGTGGTGGTGGTGATGGTGGTGATGGTGGTGGTGATGGTGGTGGTGATGATGGTGGTGATGGTGGTGGTGATGGTGGTGGTGATGGTGGTGATGGTGGTGGTGATGATGGTGGTGATGATGGTGGTGGTGATGGTGGTGGTGATGGTGGTGATGGTGGTGGTGGTGATGGTGGTGATGGTGGTGGTGATGATGGTGGTGGTGATGATGGTGGTGATGATGGTGGTGATGATGGTGGTGATGATGGCGATGAGGGGCACAGCTGCCTCTGGGCCATGTGCCACGTGCAGGAGGATCTGACCCCTGTGGCCGCAGCTCAGGAGAATGTGGGTGCTGGGAGCCACAGCCAGGAGCACACCCTGGGTGTTCTGCACACATTTGCTTAGCTAAGATGAGCACTGGGCCGACAAAATCTTATTGTTAAACGTGGACCATAGTCCTGTGTGGAGCATTGGAAGAGAAAGTACATAATGTATTAGGACCTTGTAGGATATTGTTTTAGTCTCACACACCATTCAGCTGGCTTTTCTCTAGCACGAAGGGATGGGATTAGCAAACTTATTAGGAAGGAAAGAAAAATACGTCCTAGCATGCACGGAAACACTGGGCTCGGAATTCCCTAAAACTGACCTTTTTCTTTCCAACAAAATCAAAGGGAGTCTAAAGCTCGGTGCTGAGTGATGTGACATCCTTGTATTTACTACTTCGTTAAAGCGTTCTCTTCGGAGGACTCCTTTAAACAAAGCTGCAAGAATCAACATCCTCTTTTGAAGGTGTGCTCTTTACACATTCACCTCTCATTTTATACCCACGACTTCCGAAAAAGATTTGAGGCAGCTGCTTGCTACCGGGATTGAAACTTTATGGTTTTGATTACATGTACAAGGGGTGAGAGTCAAGGCAATTATCTTAATAATGAAGGTTAAAAAGGCTTTCTCCTGAAAACCCAGATAATTGAAACTAATGTCTATTTTGGCTTGTGTCAGCCGGATAATAGCTTCAGTGCTACACTTTGCTTTGCACACGCAGACTCTCCTAGCAGAAACTGACGCTGTTTACACGTTGGAGCATCAGTAAATCTGACTGCAGTGTTAATAACAGCCGAGCCAGGCAGCTGGTTTGCCAACTAAGGGAAGACGAACCAACTCGGATCAACAGTAGTCTCATTCTTGTTCTTTTAAGCAATATTAACCCACACGCTCAATGGAAATCTCAATGCATTTATGCAGAATTCCTGGAGCTTGTGGATTTTTAGCAGTGTTTAACTTATGTATCCACTTTTTTTTGGAGGCGATCTGGGGAAAAACTAACAAGCGAAAATTGCTCGGCTCTATAAACGTGAAGAAGTGGGCATGGGGGGTGGAGAGTCCTCATTTGCTAAATATACAGCTCCTTCGTCTGAGACATAAATAAGAACACCGCCTAAGTAGGTCAGATTGGAGCTTGGGTGGGCCTTTCAGAAGACTTGAAAGCTGCGCCGTGAATATACACTTCAAAGCCAGAATCCATTTTTTTGTGTGCACATTTTGTTCCTGAGAAGTTTTCCATCTGTTCTCATGTCATGGCTGTGCCGCCGTGGCATGTCCTCAGACTCTGATTTCTGGCAAGTTATGCAGTTGACTTGTTCGCGTGGCAGGTAGAGGGGATAATGGGGAGACCCTGGCAGCCAGCATAGGGAGGGTGGGGGCTCCGGGGAATGCAAGGGAGGTGAGGGTGTTCGCGTGGCGACATCGCTGCCAGGGTCCCTCTCTGGGCTGCAGGATGTTGGAAGAGAGGAGGGAGGGGTCACGAATGCCTCTGGCTGGGGTGGGGGGGGGCTTGCCCCAAATGCAAACATAGCCTGACAAAGGGTAGTGAAGTGTGCTTGGTTCCCCCCTCTTGTCCTGGCGCTGTTCTGAATTCTGGATTCTGGCAGATTTAAACGCTTTTTCATCAGAGGCACTGCTACATGATCCTCCTGTCACTTTCTCAAGTGCTATTGCTCTGACTCCCTTTTCGAGGAGCTCCGCAAGGGGAGGGAACTTTCTTACTAACATGTCACTCAATCCACCCACCCAAACACCCACGGCGCGTGGAGACTGGCAAAAAAGGAACCAAAAAAAAAATCTGGATTTTATACAAACTTGAGAAAATGCTTTGAGCCTTCCTCCCATAGGTGTGGTTTAGGGGATGTGATGCAACTTTGCGGTATTGTTATCAAAAAGCCGAGGTTTCAGGTAGGGCAGGGCATGGAGGAGCTGTGATTTTCCCAAGCTATAGTTTCACTAATAAGAGATTGGCCAGCAGCGGTGGAATTCTGATGCTGCCAGTAGGAACCACGTATGAGAATGGCTTTGGTCTGCCCTTGGAATGACACCCTGTTGGTGGCGGGATAGTTCTCTTTGCTGGCCACTCACTGGTTCCACGCCCTGCCACCTATTGGTGCTGTAGCCATGAGATCTCAAGGTGGCATCCAACCTCTCTCACTGGAATGCACAGAACTCCGGGACCAGATCCTACCCGCTGTCTCAAGCCAGGAGACCACGACAATGAACAGCAGGGAAACAGAGAGCTTCTGCCAGGGGAGCCATAGCGTAAGGAGCCCCCGGAAGCCAGGCATCACCAGTGCTTGGCAGGACCCCTACCTCGGAACACAAGGGGGACACCTGAGCCAGAGGACGCAGGTTCTCATCCTGGTCCCACAAACTCTGTGATTACATGTTCTGTGGTCCGAGCGCTCTGGCTCTGTTTGTTCATCTGTAAAAGGAGAAGGTTGAATTGATGATATCACATGCCTCACAGAGTGCTGGACGGCTTTTATTGCATGGGTAGATTTGGGGATAATTAGTATTCATAGAGTTAGAAGTGCCTTATTAGAATTTGTCTGGTTCAAGGGTTATTAACTTGGGGTTTATGAATCGATTAACAGGTTCAAAGATAGTTTGGGGAGGTTAGATGGATCCCTTAAAACTGTACATAGCAGTTGAGGTGTTTGTGCATTTCTCTGGGAAGACTGTCCATAGCATTGGGTTTTTCAAAGAAGCCTAAAATCTGGAAGGTTGAGATCCACGTTGAGCTCGACCTTCTGGTCCAAGTTCCCTGTTTTGCAGTGAGCAAAGAGGATGAGAAGGTGAACAGCTTGCATAAGCACTTGGTGCCAGAGCCAAGAGTTGAACAAGGGTTTCTGCTTCCTGATTTATGTTCCCTCCGCCCCACTGTGGTTGCTCTGGGAGGTGATGGTGGTAGTGGTGAATAAGGTCTTTTAGAGTGACCAGGGCTCATCAACGTCTGGCTGGGCGTGTCTGAGAAGAGGTCCAGGAGATCACTTATAGCCCATCGCCACTCAACACACCCAGGACCCAGAGTGGCCGTCTTCTACAGCTGGTGTGTTCTCCAGCCAGGCCTAGCCTTGGCTGTCCTAGCCACCAGCTCAGCACCTGCTCCATTGACGTGACTTTCCTTTCGACGATAGCAATCCAAAGTCTCACCTAATATTTATAATTTCATTTTTTCCCCTTCACTACCTGCTTGAGATCATTTCAGCTGTCTCTTATTTTCCCCGTAAAATAGAGCAGAAGCAAAGAGGCAGTCCGGGAGAAGAAGTAAGGCAAGAGAAGTGTGAGTGTGAAAGTGTTGCATCTTGCCTCATTTGCTAAGTAGAAGGAAATTTAATCTAATGGGTGGGAGGGAATGGAAAGATAACTAAAATCTGAATTTAAAACGGCACAGTGTTCCTTTCTAAAGAGTGCGGCCAGGTGAAATAGTTCAGATACTACAGGATGAGAAATGAATATTGTTACTGGATTCTTCCAGGAGAGGAAGGTGATTTTATGGCATTCTGCTCATCACTTGGCTTCCAAGACCTGGTAAAAGATCTCTTAACCCCACTGAAACATGCTATTTTGATGAGAAGCATGGAGAAGGAAGTCCAGGATCTGTGTTGTGATTCTTCTTCTTTTTTCCCTGATGTTCTGTCCCTCTCTCTCTTAGTGTATTTATGGATAGAGATCAATATGCAGGGATATGGCAATGCTTTTCTTTCGGTTTTACATGTGGCCACTCTAACTAAGGTCACTATTACACAGCTACCGTTGTCAGTAATTCTAGCTCCAAACTCTGCTTCCTCTTTAAGTGAAATATAATCCTTGGACTGAAATTGAAGGTGGTATCATAGGGTAGGAAGGAGTCTAGATGTAGAGTTGGGAAATCTGGATATTAGCGTTGGCTCTGCTACTACTTTGAATTTTTGTGTGCCTTGTTCCTCCTTTGTTGGAATTGCCTCCCTCTGCAATCTTCTGAAGGGTGGGCCCGGGTGGCCCAGCATCCTGGTCACAGTTGACTGTATCATACTTGAACTCTAGCCCCAAGATGAGCCAGTGAAATTCACAACTGCAGAATTTGAAGAAGGTGGTTAGAAGGGGTTGGGCTTCAAAGATGGAAGGTGATATAAAGATGGGATCAGATTTGGGTACCATGGAACTCAAAGCCACATGCAAGGTGAAGTCATGAGGGACAGAAATGAAGAAGGTGGCAGGTAGGAGGAGGGAGCAGATGTGCAGAAGGAAGCAGAAACAAGAGGCAGTGACTTTCCATTTCCTGCAAAGCCCCGATTGGATTCTGTGAGGCTCTGCTGGACTCATAATAAATCTTCCTTTACTTAATTAAGCTGGCTTGAGTGGGTCTCTCTTTATTGCAACCCAAGATTCTCTTACTAAGACATTGTGTGACCTAGTCAAGCCACTTTTCTTGTCTGGTCTCAGTTTCATCTTGTATAAAATGAGGTGGTTGAATTAGATAGCCTCTAAATTCCCTTTAGATTTCAGGAATCTGTACTTTTAATTACCTAAGTTGACTGTATATGAGGCTTAAAAGCCACGGGTGCTTGAAAACTCTGCACTTCTTTCTGTCCTATGTAGGCCAAGTATGGCAACATACTTTGTCCAAAGGACCTTCCAGTGCCAATCAAGGTTATGTCTGAAAAGAAAGATGCTGGCTAGGGGGAGAGTGCTCCTGCCAAACTGATTTATGATGGACAGGATTAAAGGCTTCCTTGGGTCTCTCCCATTCTGATTCTCCAGTAGACTTAGGCACTGCGAGAAAGATTTTGGCAGCGCCTGAACATTCTCACTCTACATGAGCTGTATAAGTAAGCACAGCCTTGTTGATTGTACATCAATTTGATGGACTAACTATGGAACAGTAATTAAGCCAAAGAGAACATTCAGAAGTACTTATTGCTATTTGCTGTCTGTTCAATCCCCAGAGTGCTACAATAAATAGAACCATAAGTTTAATTAATACCTGCAGGTCTGATTACCCATTTAGGATCGGCTGTAGTGGACCAGAGGTTACAAAGACATCCTGCTGTGAGTGGTGTTGAAATTGTCTGTCTTTGCCTGTAGCCGAAGTTTGCACACTACTCCCTGCTGAGTTCTTCGGGGTCCCACAGAGACGGCCCCCCCAGCCAGAACGAGGAGACTGAGATTGGGTGGTCCAGGATGGCAGCACTGGCTGGTGAACCTCCACTACACGTATATTCTCTTTGCTCTGAAGGCCTTGAGACTTTGGCGTTCTCCTCTGGTCTCCTAATGTGGCGCCACCTCTCTGTGGGCGCAGGGGAAGCTGCTGGTCCCCTCCCAGTGCATCCCAAATCTAGGTTCCACGGGATGAAGCAGGTGGAGGGGTCTGCCGAGTAGCTGAGACAGCCACCGCGCCTGCCGTGTAGAAGGGATAGCCATGGGGTAACAGTCTCCTCCATCATGACTGGATCTGGTCCAGAGCCTGCACTCGCCAGGGCTTAGCTGTCTAGGTTGTGATTGTGAGTGAGATCTTCCTTGGAGCGCTCACTCTGGTGTTCACGCGTCTTAGAAGTTGTGGATAACGGCATACGGAATGTATAGTGTTGCCACGAGCTGAGGCAACTTGAGTGGTCAGCTCACTGCTGGGCACGTGGAAGTGTCACTGGGCGTTAGCCACTGCAGCCGGATCCGTATTTGTCAAGCACTGTGCCTGGTGCTTTTCTTTAATAATTGCTTCATGCAAGCTTTACAACAGCCACTAGTATGATTATCCCCACTTAACAGAGGACAAAACTGAGACCCTGAGGGTTTGTGTAACTTGCTGAAGATCACAAAGCTGGGGTTCCAGTGCAGGTTTATCTTAACAATCCTGCCTGACAACTAGGAAGACTTTGGAGAAATGTCTGTTCATGGCTTCTGCCCATTTCTTGACTGGATTTTTTGTATTTTGGGTGTTAACTTTGATAAGTTCTTTATAGATTTTGGATACTAGCCCTTTATCTGATATGTCGTTTGCAAACGTCTTCTCCCATTCGTAGGTTGCCTTTTAGTCTTGTTGACTATTTCCTGTGCTGTGCAAAAGCTTTCTATCCTGATGAAGTCCCAATAGTTCATTTTTGCTTTCGTTTCCTTTGCTTTTGGAGACGTGTCTAGCAAGAAGTTGCTATGGCCAGAACAAAACAGATGAGCATAGGGGAAGGGAAGAAAAAAGAAAGTAAGATGAAAACAGAGAGGGAGGGGCGCCTGGGTGGCACAGCGGTTAAGCGTCTGCCTTCGGCTCAGGGCGTGATCCCGGCGTTCTGGGATCGAGCCCCACATCAGGCTCCTCAGCTATGAGTCTGCTTCTTCCTCTCCCACTCCCCCTGCTTGTGTTCCGTCTCTCGCTGGCTGTCTCTATCTCTGTCGAATAAATAAATTAAAAAAATCTTTAAAAAAAAAGAAAAAAAAAGAAAACAGAGAGGGAGGCAAACCATAAGAGATTCTTAACTATAGGAAACAGACTGAGGGTTGCTAGAGGGGACATGGGTGGGGGGATGGGGTAACTGGGTGATGGGCATTAAGGAGGGCACGTGATGTAATGAGCACTGGGTGTTATATGCAACTGATGAATCACTAAATTCTACCCCTGAAACTAACAATACTGTGTAGGTTAACTAAATTGAATTTAAATAAAAAATTAAAAAGAGATGTGGTTTATATGTACAATGGAATGTAACACAGCCATAAAAAGAATGAAGTCTTGCCATTACAATGACATAGATGGAGCTAAAGGGAAATTGAGGCAATTTCCTGAGCTGAGAGTAGAATGCTAAGTGAAATATGTCAGTCAGAGAAAGACGACTACCATATGATTTTACTCACATGTGGAAATTAAGAAGTAAGATAAACAAGCAGTGTGAAAGTAGAGAGAGAGAGAGATTGAGAGAGAGAGAACAAGAAAAAGAGTTTTAATTATAGAGAACAAACTAATGGTTACCAGAGGAGAGGTGTGTGGGGCGATGGGTTACATAGCTAATGGGGATTAAGGAGGGCACTTGTCGTGATGAGCACTGGGTGATGTATGGAGGTGTTAAATCACTATGTTGTATACCTGAAACTAATATAACATTATGTGTTAGCTAGCGGGAATTAAAATAAAAACTTTATACAAGGCTGTAGTGAGCAATGAATGATGAGAAATTCAGGAGAGGGAAACAAGAGGTTAAAATTTTAGGACAGTGAATCCATAGTGCAGACGTTATCAGCATCGATACTTAATAGTTTAGCCCCCTGCCAGGCAGGCCTGATTCTCATTCAGGGACCATGCCATGTTTAATAAAGCCAGAGGAGGGACAGCAAGCCACATCCTGCATCTGGGTGAGAAGTGCTTGACATTCTGTAGGAAATGCTCCCTTCTGAGTCAACAGTGATGGCTGTATTATCAAGAGGGAGTGAGTCTCCGGACCAAGCAGTGTTCGTGCTTATGTCTTGGTTAGTGAGTGCTTGGTTAGTGAGGGAAAATTACTCAGAAACAATAACATGGGGGGTTTCCCATGAATTATATAGCAACAAGAGTGAATAAGTATGTTGTAATATTTGTAACCACAGTGAACATTTTGAAACACTTTTGCATAATGAGAAAGTATCTAGATACCTCCTCAGAGATGTAAATAGATGTAAACAGGATTCTATGTGTTTGTGAGATTGGCTTGAAAAAATTCCTGATATACTTGCATAAGCTAAGCTCACTAAATTGAGACAAGCCATTTGGTGGTGACTCAAAACCATTTCTGAATCCAAAACCAAACTTCAGATACAGAATTTATAATGGGTCTTAGGCCCGTCAACTTTTTATTGGCTTTCAGAAGAAGCTTGCAGGCATTCTTACATCATCTTGTGTCCAGTTTCTCCAGAATTAAGTTGAGATCCTATTGATTTATTAAGGGACAGGTCAACCTTGTTGATAAAATATACTAGTTGGAGAGAATACTGCTTATTGCTTTGAAATAGCCAGTACCTGGCTCAGGCTCTAGAACAATGGGGGTGGAGGTCAAGGCCAGTATAGCTAATCCAGTCTTTTATTTTTTATTCTTTCTTAAGAAATCAGATCAACATATGGTTGATACAGTTAAGCATCACATAATCAATTGAAAAATTAAGGCAAAAGAACAAAATACCTTGTTGATTGTGCTGTAGTACTGTACTCTCATTATGTAGACGTGGTCTGAGTTTGCACAAAAATGTAGTGAAAAGTGAGGAGGAAAATTGAGGCAATTTCCTGAATTATTCAAGGAAAAAAATCCCTTTGCCTCAATTATCCATATAGTACTTTTCTTTGAAAGTGAGGAGAGTGGGAGAAAAGCGGAGGGAGAAAAGAAAGCAAGCTTGATTGCGTTAATTCTCCACTTCATTTTGTAGACTAAGGCACATCTAGAGACGTTATTACCCATCCCTGTATACTGCAGTTTACTTCTTGACAAAATATTTCTTTGCCATTGTGTTTATGCAGATGTTACCCACCCTCCGTTTTTCTCTAGTTAAATGGTAAGAACTTGAATTGACACTATTCTTTTTTTTCCATAAATAGGGTGCCTATTAAAAAGACTAATTTCCCAGTAATCCAACTTATTCCAAACATTACACCCACAGGGCAGCAAGTTATAGAACAGAATTCTGCCTGAAGACATAAGTCATAATTACCATCAAAAGATTTACCCCACCTCCATTTCCTTGGTGAGGGGAAATATCAGTATTTGGACCTAGAGTAGAAATTTTTGTGCAAAAAATACAAAGGTTTCCAAGTTTATCTGCTAGGGGCCACCATCTGTGGTGTGCATGGGCCAACTGAGAGCTGTGTGTGTATGTGTGTGTGTGTATGTGTGCATATGTATATATATATATAAACTACCAGTCACATGACAGACGTTACGTAGTTGTAAATTTATTAGGACGAATTTCTGTCAGAAGTAACTCATCCCAACAAAATTAGTATTTGCGACAATCTTGCATGAGATGGAAGTAAAGTGTCTCGAGGAACGTGTGCTGCTTTGAATTCACATAAAGTCACTGTGTGGGCGAATGGCAGCTCTGGTTGCCAATTATCTTAAGATTCAGATAATGTGGAGAGGATCTAGAGGAAAGCAGTGGAAATAATTAGTTTGGGATATAAACCTTAGGAGGGGAAGCTACAGGAATAGGGTTACAGAACCAGGAAAGGAGAAGGTTAAACAGAAAATTAGTATCAGTCTTCCAGAATATGAAGGCGTGATGTGTAGACGTTGGCTAATGGCTCTTCTTGGCGTCCACCAAAGGGAGTGTGAAATGGCATGGGCTTAACTCAGGTGGATTTAAAGTAGATCTAACTGAAGTTAAATATACTTGCTCGATCAGAGTTGGCTATGAAAATGTCCCCATATGGCACTAATTTCATAACTGAGTAGGTCCTTCTTAGAGAAGGGATTTTACTGTCAGCATCGCTGACCTAGTAGTGCCGTGTGGGCTGTAGAAACTTGGGGAATAGCTCCATGAACTAACAATGTGTGTGACCAGAGGCTTTGCAGCTGACTCTCTTGAGCTCATAAAATGTGCTTCTCCAAGGGTGTGGTGAACTTGGGGCTGTCACTAACAATGCCGGTTTCTGCATCCCACCTCAGCCTCGCTGTGTCAGGATCTTTGGTGGATGCTACATTTCCTCATATATAATTGTTCTGGAACTACTAAGCTAAACGGTAAGCTATTTGGTGACAGGAGTATTTTGTTATCAGGCTCTCTAAATTGTTAGTGCAACTGAACTAACAATATAGTAAATGACAAGGTTATGATTTTAAATAATGTTTCAGTAGCAACTATGATTTTGTGCAAGTTTCAGGATTATTATGTAAACATCGCTTTGTGGATTTCTGAAAAATTAGAAAATTGTAAAGCTTATTAATAAAAATGTACTTTAACCTCTTGATGACTGTATTTAGCATAAATAAGTCTCAGTCTGAGTGAAGCTGCTTGTGAAGACTTACTTCCAAGCATTCTTTTTTTTGTGTGTTGACAAGCACATTTTCTATATTAAATGAAGGGAAGAAATCAAGGGATTTGTCTATTTGTCAGTGAATAAGACATACTGAGTCCTTGGAGGTGGTGTATACGTGATCAAAAATTCTGCATTCGTACTTGTGATAATATTAAAAAGGTGAAAAATTAATGTTTTAAGGTTGAATAAAATAATAGGGCCTGTGTCAGCCGGTGGCTGGGCATGAAGTTGCCTGCTTTCCTTCATGCATGCTCCCTCCCTCTCCTCGAAGTAACTACCTGGAATAGAATTCACCAGTGGGCCACCAATTGGCAGTTGTTGGTGTGAAAGGGGAGGACAGATTTCATCGTAACAAGAGCATCCCAGGAATGTGTCCTGAACAGATTTGCAGGCTGTGGAACCTTGAAGTTCTATGCCCATCTTCTCCTGCCTTTCACCACATAACTACATACAGACATGCCAGCACCTTGGTCCCAGTCTTTGCCCCCTCCTTTAGCCCTCTTCCCATCCACCACGGGTCCATGTGTGGTAGAAATGTGCTTTGTTGCTCATGTCAGCCTTTGGCTACATATCCACAAAGCAGAGATGGCCGGGGTAAGACATTGAATGAACTTTGGAAACTCTTGGTAACCTATTCAACTGTTACTCGACCCAGAGTTTCAACTGTGGTAGCAAAACCAATTGTATAGTCTTTTCTAACTGGTTCTCTGGCTTTTTTTTCTCTCCTGATGGCTACAAACACCAAGGTGGGTAGGGGGAGAGGGAACCATGGAGGTACTGCCAAGGGTCCTTGAACCAGCAACTCCTTCTTCTCCTCAGCCCACCCCCACTACTGCGTAATGCATCCTTACTATGTACTGGCACTTCATATAGAATAGGTTGACCCACAGGAAATTGCCATTTTTGTAGGTCAAAGGCAATTGTATATAAGCAATTTCCTATGATTCAACCTAATAAATGTCATCTTACTTAATCTTGGAAGTAACTTCATGAGATGAGTATTACTACACTCATTTTCCAGTTGAAGAAAGATGAGGCTCAGAATGGTCAAGGTGACCCAGCCAGAATGTGGAGTCCAGAATGATGTGTGTTCTGTCATCTGTCCACTCCCTTGGGCTCCATCACGGGGCTGGATGACCACTCCGTGTGCATCAAACATTGTCCATCATCTGAGTTACTACATTTCTGGCACCATATGTATGTTACCCATCTCAAGTGTACATGGATGTTTTGTTCGTGAAATAAAATGTTACTAAAATATCTTCTAGATTCATGGTAGTGTTTTTGAAATTAGGTATTTTATCAATCAAAGAGCGTGGAGAGAAACTGTCCCAATATTCCATGGGTACACAACATTGATTGTGCTTCAATTCCAGCCCTACAAATAATCATTAAGCCCTTTCTTTCTTGGGAGGAATTTGGACCTCCCAAGGTGGGTCAGCTCATACCTCTCAATGTCGCCCTTCTCTTTGAGCTGCTTTGCATCTTTGTACAGTTGAAAAGGTTCTGAGGTGTTGGTGAGATAATCCATATGGAGAGCATGGGTGAGGTACACAACCCAGTGCGTGCAGCGCAGTAAACGCTTGGTATGTGACATGTCGTTAGCATTATCTGGGCATCCTGATGACTCAAGAACTCAATCTGTCAATACTTTTGAGTTGACTTGTAATACAATTGGGCTTTTTGATTCTTCTGTTAATTTTGTGCTTCACATCTGTTAATTCCATTTAAAAATTTCTGTATATTATTTATCTCTATATCTATCCCTCGATCAGTGTTTATCATCATCATTATTATCATCTATATCTTCTATCATCCCTCTTTCCCTCCCTCCATCCATTCACACATCTATTTATCTATCTATCTATCTATCTATCTATCTATCTATCTATCTATCTATCTCATCTGTATCTTCTACCATCCACCCGCATCTTGTTGGCATAACCTGCTTGTCACTTTCAAGTTCTCTTATTCCGGGTCCCCTTCTCTAATTTTTTCCTAGACTGCAGTTACATCATTTTTACAAGTGCCATGCTTAACGTGTGTCAAAAATGGCAAGAGGTTGTATGTGTGCAATAGGCTGATTACGAAAGTCCACTTTTGCTCTTAAACATATCACTTCACATGTGTTGCTTCCAGTTGTTTGAGGAAGGTTTCCAGGTACTGATTCCAAGCCACTGAGGCTGCGCACCTCATAGTGTGACAGCCGTTTTGTGAGACTTGAATCTCAGGCTCTGAGTCGTTTACTTGTGAGTGGGTGGGAGGAAGTATTAATTAGTAGGTTTCAGTTTCTCCCATTTGAGGAAAAATGGAAACAGATGTGAGATAACTCACAGATACTGAAAGTGTAAGTGAATGATGGCAGTCAGGTGGTTTTATAATATGGTGGCATTTGAATTGGATATGCTGGCGTTGAATCACCCAAAATATGTATTTATGCATTAGATTGGTTCAAAATTCATGGAGCAGTTTTATTTTTAACAAGAAAATAAATGATGTTTCTGATTTTTGTCCTTAGGTTGCTCATGACAGTGATTTAGTGTGGCCCTGTACTAAATGGGATTCACGTAGGAAATAAACACACTTAGAAACCAGTTTGAAAGAAGTCATTCATTGAGGCAAAAAAAACACAAAAACAAAAAGACCAAAAAACCCTGCTTGAGTATATAGGACTTGTTATGTTTCATCATTCTCAGCGAAGATTTATTGAACACCTACTATGGGCTTTGTTGTAATTCAAGTAACTGTGATAATGGCTTGGCAAGGAAATGATTTGACTAGAATGTTAAAATGAAGGGCCTTTTATGGATTATATTCATTAAGTATACTTACTTGGAGGGTATTATTTGGACCTGCTCATAAGTTATTGACTCTTACACGTGTATTTATGTGCTTGGTTATGCTTTATATACTGAAAATGTTTAAAATAGCCGTGTGAATAAATTTCTAGTCAAGTACATTGGAAGTTTTCTCGAAAGAGTTCTCTCAGCCATACGAGCTTTGTGTAACAACTGCACACAGATACTTCATATTTTCCTTCAGAAAGTGCGCGTCTGTGAGGGAATCAGCTCATGGCGTTAAGTAGAATCAAAACTCAATCAGGATAACATTTTCGACATCCATAATTTAAGGTTTTGAAGGGTGTTCTGTATGTCCAGTTAATCAGGTGATAGCATTTAGGCACTTTTGCTAAATGGTGGGTATCATTCTAACTATTCATTTAATCCTCTCAGGCACCCTAGGTGGAAGATACAGTTGTTATCCCCATTTTACAGATGAGGGAACTGAAGCACCCAGTTACCAAGTGGAAGAGCTGGGATTTGTACTCGGGCATTCTGGCTGCAGATCTCGTGCTCTCGATTCCTACCCTGTGCTCGCTCCCACTTCGCCTTGTTCTCAGGATTGGCACTGAGGGTAATGTCTTCTTTTCAGGTTGAAGGTAGAGGGCAGAGGAGCATAGAAACAAAGAAACCAGCCAACATGGCTTCCTCCTTCTACGTTGTTCATCGGATTGTGTTCATGCAGCGTGTGTCAGCCCTATTTGCAGGGATGATCTAGCATTGCTCTTTCTTCTCCTTCCCCCTTCCCGCTCCGCACCCCCCCACTTCAGCCCGGCCCCCACTTTTGCCTGGTTCATTCTCCCTCATCCTCACTTCTTTCCTTTGGACTGCCCTTTCCACATGGCTCCGAATATTTCCCAGCACTCCGCCAGTCTGTGTCCGCGTCATCTATTGCGGTCTGCACTTTGTAAGAGCATGAGAAAGACATGGTGTGATTTTTTGTTTATTTCACATACAGTCAATTTTTAAAAATTAATTAATTAGTTAATTAATTATAATTTCTTTACTCTCCCAGTCCTGTCCCTTAGTCACATCCCAGGCAGATTTCTTGAATCTCTGATCTCTTTCAGTTAAAAATCCATACCAGCCCTTTGAGACCATGTTTTTCCCCTCTCTCCCATCGAAACACTCTGTCTGTCCCCAGGCCAGGCCCAGGGTTTTCAGTGGGCAGGGGTAGGCCCCCTCTTGCGCTCCTGTTTCCCCCCCTTCCTCTAGGGTGGGGGTGGGAGGAGACAAGAGAACTCTCAAAGGTCCTCTTGGATTTCTGGCCCTGCTGTGGTTTCTTCTGGGCCATGGCTACAACCATTGGCTAAAACTGGCTTCATTTCCTTTTCCTTTTCTTTTTTTTTTTTTTTTTTAACCCTATGTGCTCCTTCTAGGAGTGTGGAATGTGTACTCTTCAGAGGGCTCTGTCCCCACTGCGCAGATATTTTGGAGGTCATCTCTTTCTTGACCTCTTAGAGCCCTCCTGCTTCTGGGGAACACCCTGCAGCCTCTGGCTGAGAGTAGAAGGTGCCTGGGTGGTCAGTGTGGCTTGGGGGTGACCACTTCTCTGGGGCCAGGCAAGGAAGAGTCATGCATCTTTGAGACACCTACTGGTAGAGAACAGATTGCTCCTCTGGTGCTCCCCACCTCGTGCCTTGCTCTTGTCTCTCCAGTTCTCGACTCTCCTGGCCTCTCCTGACCCACAGAGGGCAGATAGTGAGCTCACTGCATGAACAGATGCCCAGCCAGGGTAAGGCAAACCCAACACCAACGAGACACTATCTTGGTTCCCTTTACTTATGGAGGGAACGGTCATGGTACTTGCCCCAACCCAGGTAGACTATCCATTTCTTTCTCAGCCTTCTCTACCCTCGCTAGCCCTTTATTTTTATTTTTCAAAACTAGGTTGGCTGATTCCAAGTAAGCCCTGAGGACTTACCTGGTTCAATTTCAGCTCCCTCAGTGTGTGTGTGTGTGTGTGTGTGTGTGTGTGTGTGTGTATGTGTGTGTGTGTGTGTGTGTGTGACTTATCTTTGTCCTTAGCCTTAAGTCATTTTAAATATCCTGTAACCTTGGTAAGTATGTGTTTAATATATATCTTTCCATTAAATCCAGTGCAATACTCCCTCTTAATCCCTGTTTCTTCTTGAGTTGCTGTCGATGAGAAGCATGGCATAGGAGTATAATCAGCAGGAAGGCAACGCTGATCGAAGTATCAGGGATGACGTGGTTTGAGCCAGATTACAGAGATCATCACCACCTGAGCCACACCTTTAGTAGTTTTCCATTTCTGGTGGAAGGTGTTTGTGAGGAATCAATAATATGCAGGGTATTTGTAAACATGACAGAATACTTTGAACCAGAATTAACAATCAGTTAGCTGCTGGGGTAGGATAAAAAGAGAGAATGAATACATAAAGTCAATATGTTACCATAAAATGAAAATATCTAGTATTTTCAATATCTATTCATGTCAAACTCCTTAGTAAAATTCCTATAATTATGTTTAATTTCCTTTCCCTTTTTTCTGCCCATATTCTGGAAACTGTCCTATTAATAATGAAATGAGAGATAAGTAGAAAGATAAGAGAATCAAAAGGGTTGCTTATTCTTTCCTTGATTCTTTCTTTGATTAATCAAGGCATCATTAATAATATTTGAAGAATGTAATATAATGTCTTCAACAACAAAAAATTAGAAATATGTAGCAAATCAATATATGCAAAATTTCTTAATTAGGAGAGAGTTTAGACTTTATACTTAAGATTAAAGTTCACTGAATTTAAATCACCATATAAAAAAGAGATTAATTCCTATTAATATTTTTGCAGAAGTTTCCAGGGCTTAAACCTAGTATGGCAATTTTTATACTATGCCATTAGGTCCTTCCTCCACATATGATACCGTCCCCTTCTCCCTGACACCCCCCCCCAAACTGTACTCCCAGAAAATGCTTCTTTTTTTTGCCCCAAATCATCAATGTGAATTACTCATAGTGAATTTCACATATAATCAAGCTATGGGCTGGTGTCCATTAGGAGCAATATAAAATATTGGTAATTGTTCTAGGATATTTCTCCTTGACTGTGTAGAGGTTTCTGGTGATGTGGAGAAATGTTGTCAAATTCTGAAGACAGTTCTTTGCCAATATAACTTGTCTGTTGTAAAATTTTTAATTCTTATCTGCATCTAAGTTTAAGGAACATTAACTTAATTAAACTTTATTAATGGTGATTTTAAAAGCAGAGAGCATGCGCCATTGAAAAAAAAACATATACCTCAAATAAATTTATATTTAAAAAGTTGTTTTTAAAACCTGAGAGATTTTAGGGGCGCCTGGGTGGCACAGCGGTTAGGCGTCTGCCTTCGGCTCAGGGCGGGATCCTGGCGTTATGGGATCGAGCCCCACATCAGGCTCCTCCGCTATGAGCCTGCTTCTTCCTCTCCCACTCCCCCTGCTTGTGTTCCCTCTCTCACTGGCTGTCTCTATCTCTGTCAAATAAATAAATAAAATCTTAAAAAAAAAAACCTGAGAGATTTCAAATACACACATATGAATAGGGGATAATGTAAAGAATATATAGATCCAATCACACATCTTCATTAAGTCTTAACATGATGTTATATTACTTCGGATATATTTTTTTAGTTACATAAAACATTAAGATGAGCACTGGGTATTGTATATAAGTGATGAATCAGTAAATTCTATAGCTGAAAGTAATATTACACTGTATGTTAACTAGTTGGAATTTAAATAAAAACTTGAAAAAGAAAAAAAAAGATGCAGTTGAGCCCCCTTATAAACTCGTCCTTGATCTTATTTCTTTTCCTTCCTAAATTGTTATCATGAACTCAGTATTTATCATTCCCATGCATGTTTTTGTACTTTTACTGTAGTATAATAAAAAAATATATGATAGTATTTAGCATAGTGTAACATTGTTTTCAAAAGTTTAAACGTTTTATTAGCGGCGTAACACTGTACTTATTCTTCTGCAAACTGTTTTTTTGTTCGACATTATGTTGTTAAGAATTATTCATGTTGATGGATATAGCTTTAGTTCATTCAGCATTAAATGCTGTCTCGTGTTGCACTGAGCAAATGTACATTATTTGATTTATCCATTCTCCTGTTGACAGACATTTGGATCATTTCCAATTTTTTTTTTTTGTCATACAAATAACGCAGAGCTGATCATGCCTGTTGGTTCACATGCCTGGGTTTCCCTAGGGCGGTGGTTCTCAAAGTGTGGCCCATGGGCTCCCTGGGGGCCACGTAACATTTTTCCAGGGGTCTTCAAGGTTGAAACCATTTTCGTAATAATACTGAGATGTTATTTGTCTTTTTCACTGTGCCCATGTTTGCACTGATGGGGGGAAAGCGATGATTGTCAGACCAGTGCAGCCTGAGCTCGAACCAAAACACTGGCAAAAACAGTGATAGTTGCTATTTTATTTTTCACTGCTGCACCCTCACAGGAAAAAGCCACTCATTTGAGAATGTCCTTTGCTTAAAAAAATATCTGAACATTTAAGACAACTTTTATTATAGTTCAAATCTTGAGTACATGTCTTCTTAAAATTACTTGTGGCACAGTGGGGAGTGCATGGGGAGAGAGTTTAGACTTTATACTTAAGATTAAAGTTCACTGAATTTAAATTACAATATAAAAAAGAGATTAATTCCTATTAATATTTTAATATTAATAATTAATATTAATAACTGCGACATGCTGCAGTTGTTTAAGCTACAAGCCGAACTAGCTGCTTTCTCGCGAAGACAGTTTTTACATGAAAGAACGATGGGCAGATCAACGATTGGGTATCGAGTAGACGTCTTCTCAAATATAAATGAAGCGATCCTTTCACTTCAAGGGAAACAACTGGCAGTGTTTGTTTCCAATGATACAATTTTAGCTTTCAAGCAAAAATTAGAGTTTTGGAAAATTTGCAACAACGAGCTTGACATTTCCTAGGAGTTAAAGACTTTTTCTTATGAGTTCAGTGATCACGTGAACAAAGAGCATTACTTTTTGGTATTGTGTAATGAAGTACGTCCACATTTAGAAGATCTGTATCATTCAGCACACCAGTATTTTCCAAATGATCAACCCACGATGTTGCAAAATTATGCATGGATTGATGATTTATTCTAAGAGCAAGACTCAATTTTCTACCTATATTTCAACCAAAACAATGTAATTCTACAGACTACATGCAGGAGCCGATCTGAGAATCCAGCTATTGAAGCCAGATATTCAGATATTAAAGAGATATGCAGGAATCTTACCATTTTTTTCTGGTTTTGGAAAATATAATTATCTCTGATAAAAATGTTATTTTTCTTAACATGTAATAGGTATATCATTTAAAAATCAATAAATACTGAAAAATTCTCATTTATATTTTCTAAATGTGTATAGATATAAAACAAAATCTCTTTGGGGTCCTGAATGATTTTAAGAAGGTAAAGCGGTTCTGATGTAAAAAAAAAATTGGGTACTACTATTTTAGGGCATAGCTGCAAGAGTGGGATTTCTGGACCATGGGTGTGGATAGCCTGAAAGGTTGATAAGAATTTACATTCTCGGGTGCCCTGGGGGGCCCTGTCAGTTAAGGACCTGGCTCTTGATTTCCGCTCAGGTGGTGATCTCAGGGTGGTGAGCTGGAGCCTCCTTGGAGCTTGTACTGAACGCAGAGTCTGCTAGAGGTTTTCTCTCCCTCTTCCTCTGCCCTTCCCGGCCTCTCTCTCTAAAATAAATAAATAAATCTTAAAAAAAAAAAAAAGAATTTCCATTCTCATAAAGAAAATATGAGAACCCTGTTTTCCCACATCTTCACCAGAATTTTATCAGACTATAAAATGTTTGGCATTCTGAGGTATGTGAGATGATCTCTCAAAGCTATTTTATTTTGTATCTCCCTGATTAGTGGTGCATTTGACATGGTTATACACATTTATTGGCCTTTTGGTTTTCTTCTTTGTGAATTACCTTTTCATATTCTTTGTTTTCTATTCCTAACATCCCATTAAATTGTCTTTTTTGTTTGTTTTCTTAATCGATTTTTAGGACTTTACATTTATTAGTTTCTCATCATTTGTCAATTACATGTTGCAAAGTTTTTCTCTTAAACTGTGGCTTGTCTTTTAATTTTACTTATGTTTTTGTTGAACAGAAGTTTTAATTTTAATACAATAAGGTCTATCATTTTTTGATACATTCTTCTGGTTTTGTATTTTTTATTTTGTCTAAGAAATTCTTCTCTACCCCAAGTCCATGCATGTCTACGTGTCATACATGACTTTGCTATATTAATAGTTTTTTTGGTGAGGAGGAAATTAATCAATTGTCTTCTACCGAACCATCTTTGAATTCTTAGAATTAAGTCTAGTTGGACATGATATTTTAAAAATTATTAATAATTACTTTATACACTGCTGAACTTAATTTTCTGCTATTTTATTTGGGATTTTGCCACCCATGCTTATTAAAGTGATTAATCTATAACTTTCATTCCTTATACTGATTTACCAGTTTGGTATTCTGATTTTACCAACTTTATAAAAAGTGTTGGATAATTTGCTCTTCTTGTTTTCAGTGTCTCCTTGATGATAAAGCTATTGTCGTTTCTTTGTTCCTTGAAAGTTTGAGTAAATTCACCTGTAGAATATTCTGGCTCTAGGGTCTTTTGATTTTGGCAACTTTTGATTACTAATTCAGTTTTTCCGGTGATTATTTGTTTATTCATTTTCTTTCTGTTCCCTCTTGGATCAGCTTTAGAAATTTATATTTTTCTAAAATATGAGTTTTCAAATTCATTACATAGTATTCATAGCTTTCCCTTATGATGTTTAACATCTGCTGTCTGATTTTGTCCACCTTTTTATTACTTTCTTCTTTTGTTTTTTAAATCAGATTTGCTAAAAATTTGTCTACTTACTAGTTTTCTTTTTTAAAGAATCACCTTTGGATTGTATTTATCCTTTCAATTTTGTTTTCAATACTTTGTTTCTGTTTCTTTATTACAAACATTTTTTTTCTTCCTTGTACTTTCTTTCTTTTTTTTTTTTTTAAGATTTACTTATTTGAGAGAGAGTGTGCACATGTACATGGGGAGGTGGAGGGGCAGAAGGAGAGGGAGAGAGAGTCTTCAGCAGACTCTGTGCAGAGAGTGGAGCCTGAGGTGGGTTCCACACTGGGCTCAATCCCATGCCCCTGAGATCATGACCTGAGCTGAAACCAAGAGTTGGATGCTTAACCGACTGTGCCCCAGGCGCCCTTCTTTTACTTTCTTTAGGCTTACTTTTCAGTTATTCTAGATTCTCGAGTTGAACGTTTATTTTAATCTTCCTGTTTTTCTAGTAAATGAATTTAATGCTATAAATTTATCTTTAAAGAGTGACTTAGCTTCATCCACATGTTTTGATATATAGCAATTTCTTGTTAATTCAGGCTTTATTTGATAATTCACTTGAAGATACCTAAATGTATACTGTTGTTATATTTTTGCTACTTTGCAGTGTTGCCTTCTAATTAATCACAGTCAGAAGAGATGATATGTATGACTTCAGTTCTTTAGAATCCTGGTATTATGCCAATATTTGTAAATGTCCCATGTATTCATGAAAGATGATATGGTCTTTCTGTGGTGGGGTTCTTTCTATACCTAGTCCATCAAGCTAGTTAATTTTGTTTCTTCAAACTGCTATATTCTAACTAGTACTAATTTCCCTTTATGGTTATAAATTTACCAATTTTTCCATTCAATTTTGCCAATTTCTGCTCTTTATATTTTAAAGCTGTGATAAGTACAATAATTTCATGTTTGTTATCTTCATGTTGAATTGTCTTTTATTATTATATACCATATTTATTTTTATCAACTTTTTTAGACTTTAAATTTATTTGATATTAATTTTATTACATCAGCTTTATTTGTCTAGTATTTGAAGGCTTTATCTTCTTCTAGCCCTTCATCTTCATTCTTCTGTGTGGTTTTTTTCCTAGATGCGTCTCTTGCAAGCAGCATATGGCTCAATTAAAAAATCAATATGATATAACCTCTTAGTTGATGAGCTTGACTAATTTACAATAATTATGATTACTTATATATTTGAACTTAGTTCTACTGTCTTATTTTGTGTTTTCTGTTTACTGTCTGTTTTCTTTATCCCCCCTCCCCTTTCCCTGCTTTTTATTGTATTGAGACAGTTTTTAATATTTTGTTTTCTTCAGATGATTTGGAAGCTGCAAAGTGCATTTATATGGTTTAGAGTTTACTTTTAAACATACCTACTTAACCATATTTAAAAAAAACGAAGTCTGTAGTTATTTAGTATTTCCTTCTTCCAATGATAAGGGTCTTAACACATGTACTTACCGGTTATTGTTGTTGCCTGTTACTGTAGTTTATAGAGTTACTAGTTGCTATTTTATGGCCAATAATTAAATGAATTATTAACTTTTTGCAAAGTTCTATATTTGTCTCACATTGCACATTTTCTTTGTCCACTTTTTTCTTGCTGAATTCCTTCTTTTATTTTTAATTTTATTAAAAATTATTTGAGAGAGTGCGTGTACACACACACACACACACACACGCACGTTAGTAGGGGGAGGGGCAGAGGGAGGGAGAGAGAATCTCAAGCAGACTCCACGCTGACTATGGAGCCTGGTGCGGGGCTCTATCCCACAACCCTGAGATCATGACCTGAGCCAAAAATCAAGAGTCAGACACCTAACTGACTGAGCCACCCAGGTGCCCCGGAGTTCCTTGTTTTAAAAAACAAGGTGCCTCAGTGGTACATTCCTAGTTTTTATATGCCTTAAAACATCTTTATGCTGCCTTTACTCTTAAATGATAATTTGGATGGGTATCAATTTTTTGGTTGTCACGTTTCCCTCGACATGTCAAAGATACTATTTTGCTGTTGCCATCTACTTTTAGAAAGAAAAAAAAAAACCTTATTTCTTTAGTCAAGTGGTGAATCTCTCCAGTCACTAAGTTTGACAATTTTGGATACTGAAAGATGTTGGATTTGCAGGGTGAGCCCCGCTGGGGCCCACAGTTTCCTCTTCAACATCACGTCTGTGTCAATTTGTTGGTGGGTCTTTTTATGAAGTGTGGAGATAGATTCTTACAGGCATGTTTGAGACTCAAAAAATTTGTTATGTATATCCATAATATTTTTTCACAATAAACTTCTATTTATGAATATTTAAAACATTGCACACCCATGAATTTGATACATTTATGTATTCTTAACAAGAGAAAATAGGAACTGAAACAAGATATGAAGAAATCCTTTTGCAAGCAGAATTGTGTTAGAGGGAAAACACTAAACCAGGACTTAGAGGTGCTGACTTCTAATTCTGGTTCTACTTACATGACCCTGGGCACGTCACTGAATCAGTCAGTCAATCAATTAGTCTCTCTGTTTTTCTTTCCTTCAGTTGTAAAGTGAAAGCGTTGGACCAGATTAGTGGTTTTCAAACTAAGTTCTATGGAGTCAACTTGGAGGAGCTGTGCACATGAGCTCTGGGCCTACCGTTCTTGCCTGGACTGGTCTCCTTTTCTTTTTCCTTAATGTCCTACTATGGTCTTCTGTGTAAGATTTCTTCTAAAGAAAGTATTCTGGTAGCTGTGATAATCAAACCTCTAAACTGTATAACCTGAAATCCCACGTGTAGCTCTGCGGCAGTTTTCATACAGGTACATAAGGGTGGCCAATTGATTACTGCTTGCCTTAGTTAAAGTTAAACTCCAGTTTTTAACTTTTATCCACCTTCAGAGATTCCAGGCATCATAAAGCATTTTTTGTATTGTCTTCTGGAGTTCCATGAGCTTCTGGAGTTTCAGCATGAAAGCCTTCAAGATAATTTAGAGCCAAAGTCACAGCCCTTACTTCTCTTTGCTCCTGTCTTCACACAGGAAGGTATCCTTGTTCCTGCTCCAGGAAGTTCTTCCCAGGAGCTTGAATTGCTGCTCCCTTTTTACCATATGGTCAGAAATGGAGGCCCCAAAATATGAACTCAGAGAGATCATGATTATTCTTCTTCCCTGCTCCCCTCCCTCCTCCTCTGCCCCTTCCTCTTAGGATGGCTTTACCTAGATGACTGAGTTACAGACGCAGTGGATTTACACTTCCAGTGGGATTCATAGAGTTCTAGTACCCAGTGAAATGTCTCTAGACTGCAGCTCTAGAATTTCCCAAATTTCTACTGACAACTATTTTATATATACACTTTTTCTTTTTTTTTGGAGAGAGTGCACACACATGTATGAGTGGTGGGAGGTGGGGGCATGGAGAAGGAGAGAATGCCAAGCAGACTCTGCGCTCAGTGTGGAGCGCAATGTGAGGCTCGATCTCGTGACTCTGAGATCATGATCTGAACTGAAATCAAGAGTTGGATGCTCAACTGACTGAGCCATCTAGGTACCCCTATATATTCACTTTTTAAAAGGGATTAAATTTTTTAAAAATATGTTTTATTTATACATTCAGGAGAGGGAGAGTACGAGTGAGGGTAGGGGCAGAGAGAGAAGCAGTGCTTCCCACTGAACAGGGAGCATGATGCAGGGCTCAATCCCAGGATCCTGGGATCATGACCTGAGCCAAGGGCAGACGCTTACCTGACTGAGGCACCCAGGTGCCCTAGGATCAAACTTTTTCATCATGCTTAGCATAATAACAGTTTTTGAACATAATTCTTTTTATACGAAGAGGGAAGATTTTTCTCCTACTCTGAATAATCTTGACCTGGTGTGAGGTCCCAGCACAATATTGGTACCTTTCATTTGTAGAACCCACTTGCAAGTTCTGCTGTTTGGAGAAAGCATTTAAATGAGAGGTCATGGTGTAATTCAAGAAGTGCTAGAGAGCTTTCCTTTCTTGTGTGTATTTTATTTATTTTATTTTATTTTATTTTATTTTATTTTATTTTATTTTATTTTATTTTATTTATTTTATTCAAGTAGGCTCCATGCCCAGCATGGAGCCCAACATGGGGCTTGAACTCACGACCACAACATTACGCCCTGAGCCGAAATCAAGAGCTGGACACTTAACCAACTGAGCCACCAGGCTCAGGCACCCCTTGTGTGTATATTTAAAATAAAATCTTTCACTACTTATGAAAATTCAGAAAATGTCTCAATACCACGATTTTGTTGTTCATAAACCCTACGTTGTATATATATAGAGAGAGAGTCCCTGGGTATTATAAATATTTCTTCATCATATGAGTGGATTAGTATTTGTAGTCTAATCATTGAAATTTTGAACAGTAAAGTTTTGTGGTGCAACTAACTTTTATTTAAATAGGTAATGTGTTTTGTAATGGGTATGCATTTTTCATGAGTTTCCATTTTTCTTGTTTCTTTTATGTTTACTTCTAGTGGTCAAGTTCTTAACTTTTCTGGGGTAATTCTTTTCTTCCATGATAATTGTATATATTTCAATTTGCTCTCTTTGTGGGTATATAGTGTCCCTTTTAGGGGGATATATTGGATTTAGATGTTTTTCTTAAAATTTACTCATAATCCAATGCTGAGATGAGCTATCTATCATATCAGCTCCAAGATTTCACTGCAGTCCCTTGGGAATGTAATGCAATAAAAAGGTGCAGTTTCTTCACTGTAATCAAGGAACATTCCACATGTTGTTTGTAGAAGCATGGAATTGTAGGAGAAAAACAAGCAAGGAGATCCTGTCAATGTAGTCTAATCACACCTTCCTGTTAGTGTTATTGTTGTGGTCTAGCCTACATACAGAGCTTGTTTTTCTGTGGGGGTCTCTGTTCTGGGAGTTCTTCTTTTAATACTGTTTAATTTTGGAAATAGTATTGAGAAAGCAGCAGTTGGTAAAAATGTATATTTTGTTGGCGGTTTTACATAGAAAAGGAAAGAATAACATTATATTTTGGAATATAATTTTAAACTGGAATTTCAGCTTAAATCTGAATTAATGATGCTTCCCCTGAGGTTTTCTTTATAATTATTATTAGCATGAGTACTATTCAGGAACTGGGATAGAGTCAGTTCTTTAATATCTATATAAAACCTGACATTGTCACCTCCTTCACCCAGTTAATCAATGAATGTAAGACAATTTTAATATTATCCAAGTCAGAACCAAAATTAAAGATACCCTAAATATGTTATAAAACACTTCTATCCACAAGTATTTTGGGAAATACTCATGCCCCTAGTGTGATTTTAGATGGATATATAGCCTCATTTGGCACGACTGTGAGGAAACAGGTCCCCTCTAGCCTTTTGGGAAGGCAATTAGTCAACATACCTCAAAATCCATATCTTTTGAATTACTTCATGGAATTTATCATAAGGCATTGACAATATTTATGTTCAAGAATGTCATTATAAAGCCATTTAAAATAGCAATAAATTGAACAAGAAAAACCCCTCTGTTATGGGCTGAATGTTTATGTCCTCCCCAAATTCATAGGTTGTAATCCCAACTCCCAGTGCGATGGTGTTAGGAGATGGAGCCTTTGGGAGGCGATTAGGTCATGAGGGTAGAGTGCCCTTGAAAAAAGAGACCCCAGAGATCTCTCTCCCTCTCTGCCACGTGAGGACACAATGAAAAATAGCCATCTGCGACCCAGAAGAAAAAGACTGCCACCACAACCCCACCGTGCTGGCATTCTGATTGCCAACTTCCAATTTCCAGAACCATGAGAAATTAATTTCTATTATTTATAAGCTCCCTGGTCTGTGGTATTCTGTTATAGAAGCCCAAACTAATAAAGACCCCCTCTAAAAGCTCAGTAAATAAGAGAATGATCACATTAATTCAGATAGATTTGTATGTTGGAATAATATGCCACCATGAAAAACCTATACTCATACAGCATTAATGAAAAATAGTGGAGGTCAAGGTTGTACAGTGAATGCAGTGCCTATTTAATACTAGAAACAATGCCATGCCCACATATATGCGTGGAAAGAAAATGGTTCCTTAGGGTAGTAGGATTTACTGAACAAAATTTATGGAGTGTGCATGGTGAGAAGCAGTAGAGTGTAATGATAAAGGGCAGAGAGTGGGAAGTCAGATTGTCTGGCTTCAGATCCAGGCTCAGCCATTCATTATCAGCAAGGTCTTGGACAAATAATTGAACTCTCTGGGCCTCAGTTTCCTTACCTATAAGACGGGAACAATAGTAGCTCTTACGTCATAGGCTTTGTTGTGAGGAGTAGGTGAGTTAATGGAGTTAAATGAGTTAAGCATTCTTGGCACATAGGAAGTGCTGCATAAATTCTGTTACTGTCATTTTTAGGTGCCAGGCACTGTACTGAGTGCTGCATGTCCATCAATGATAGAAAAGGTCTCATCCATAGGAATTTCATAATCTAGAGGAGGAAAAAAATATTCCCCCAAATAATTAAACAGATCAATATATCAATAATTAAAAAATATGATAGGAGTGCCTGGGTGGCTCAGTTGGTTGGGTGTCTGCCTTTGGCTCAGGTCATGATTCCAGAGTCCCAGGTTGGAGCCCCGAGTTGGACGCCCTGCTCAGTGGGGAGTCTGCTTCTCCTTCTGCCCCTCCCCCCACTCCTTCTCACTCACTCTCTCTCAAATAATAAATAGAATCTTTAAAAAAAATACGATAAATACTAGAAAGAAAAATAGTAAGGTATTTTTTGACAGATAATTGGGGGAGAACTTAGTTAAACTGTAAAGTCAAGAAATGTCTCCAGATGGAAGTGACATTCAGTAAGAGAAATTAACTACGAGTGGCACTGGGAGCAGACAGGAGCAGGACATAGATGAGGTTCTGAGTCACATATATGAAGGCTGGGAGCTGGGTGAGGTGGAGGAGGAGGGCCAGGCTGCTGGAGTTCAGCGAATGATGGGGATGGTGGTGCAGGGAAGGTGGAAGGGTAGGCCATGCCTGATCAATGGGGCCTGGTGGCATTTATCTCCCATGCTACAGGAAGCCCCTGGAAGAATCTAAACAAGAGAAAGTCTTGCCCTGGTTTCCTGTTGCAAAGCACTCTCAGACGTGAGGGGAAGGGGATGGGGTAACTGGGTGATGGGCATTAAGGAGGGCAATTGATGTAATGACCACCAGGTGTTCTATGCAACTGATGAATCACTAAATTCAGTCCCAAATTAATAATACGCTATATGTTAACTAACTTGAATTTTAAAAAACAAAACAACAACAAAAAAGAAAAGCGCTCTGATTGCGGAGTGATGCAAAGTTGGAGATGAGAGAAAGAGAATGTAGAGTCAGTTGGAGGCCTCTGAGACAGGACAGGCAGGAGATGGAGGTGACGGAGGTGAGGTGGACTGGGATGCTGGCATTGGTGGCGCAAGTAGAGAACAGACATTTTGGAGGAAGAAGCAATAGGCGTGGAGATGTGGTATTAGGCACAGGAAAGGGCCCAGGTTGACTTCCAGAATTCTCTCTGAGCCCTCGGGTAGCTGGAGGCCGCTTTGGTGGGGCCAACAGGAGGAGGGCAGTGGGGCAAGAGGCAATGTTTCTTCCCTTCCCCTTTCTATGTTGTACGTATTTTATCTCAAAAACAAGTTAAGACAGCATTTAGTTTAGAAGTATTTAGACGTAGGCCAACTGAAACTTATTTGCTGAAAAAAGTATGGAAAAGGAACAGAGCAGGAAAAAGAAAATGCAGCAAGGAAGTAGGTATCAAAGGATGCATGCAATTTGCTGTGACTGTGATTTTGGTGTTTATGAATAGATGACTTTTTGAAAAAGAAAATCAGATCATATAATACAGGCTGATGAGTAACCTGTTTTTGCTTCACTATAAAATATATCTTGAGCATTTTCTCAAGTCACCAAATATGCTTGTAAACATATTTTAATAGCTACATAGTATCTTGTTTTGTGGGTATGAAATATTTTATTTCACTAGTTATTAGTCACTTAGGTTATTTTCCGTTTTTCTCCATTATAAAGAGATAACAGTGACCATTCTTGGAGCTCTCTCTTTGCACCCAGAATAATTTACTTATGGTGAATTATTGGAAATGGAATTATTCTTTCCAAAATTCTTAGTCTTATCTTCTTGAATTTTTTCACATGATATTAGCACTGGGGATCCTGCTTTTATCTTTTTTTTTTTTTTTACTTTACCTGATACCTGTTTACCTATTCTTAACTTTTTTGGAGGCCATTTTGCTTTATGTTACCTCCTCTCTTTCCCTTCTCCCTCTCGTTTTTCCTGATCTTTATCCAGCCAGTTTTTAGCTCGTTAGAGAGTTTAATCCATTTAAATTTATTGTTTTAGGCAGTGTATTTGGTTTTATGTTATTTTGTGCTTCCTTGCTGCTTTCTTTGATATAAACTATGTTTTCATTTCTTGGGAAGTTTTAGAAAGTTCCTATCGTTCTAGTTCATGTTCAGCACAATGCCTGGTGTCATAGCAGGCACTCAGCAAACACTTTGGAGAAACAAACAAATTCTACTTACAGTTCTACTAGTGTTTACTGTTTCCGTTGACGTTTACAGAAGCATTCCGTGACCTGTTTCTGGAAGTGTTATAGGCTGAGGTAAATGGTCCTCTTCTGGTTATCTTCTTCCTTTCAAGAGAAGATGTAGAGCATTACCCTTTCCCCCCTTTGCCTCTAGAAGCCTTTGTTCCATTTATTTGATTCTATATTCCCTTTGTTGGTATTACTGTCTCTTGCACATAGAAGCCTATTCTATTTGTACTCTATTAGGTGCAAAAAGATTTTTCCAAAACTTTTCAGGACCCTGCAGTCGATCATTTTCAAAGTATCCTCTTCCACTGAGTATCTTGGGTGTGAATCCTGCATATTGCTGCTTTCCCCTCTTTACTTATGCTTGAATAGTACCGAGACTCTGTTTTTGTCCACCGACAGTAGCCTGGATGTGCCTGGTCCTCTCTCTGCCTTCACGTGTGATCTTTGAATCCTCTTTCAACGTTGCAGAGAGAGAGATGTCTGTGTGTCTCTCGGCCTGCGGTGCAGTGCCCAGCAGGGTTCTATCCAGAGCATGTCTGCTCCACCAAGGGGGATTTTTCTCCTCCACTTTATTCCTGGTCTTAGGTGTACTAAAACAACCTAGCAGATAAAAAGCAGTAATTACCAGCATATTCTACCAAGGCTCCTTTTGTATCCACCCTTGTCTACACTATTTGACAGTTGAGACTTCACCTACGAGAATGCACTGTATCACGTGGTACTCTCTTCTTACTCACTGGTTTTCTGGGAATCCCAGTAATTGATCATAGAAAGAACGAAGGGCGTGAGTGAGTGAGTGAGTGTGTGTGTGTGTGTGTGTGTGTGTGTGAGAGAGAGAGAGAGAGAGAAGAAATTGTGCTGTCATTCAATAACCCTGGAAGGTATCAATGTCAATTAATTAATGCAATTTAGAAACAGGGGCATTGGGGTCATGGGGGAGGGGAAAAGAGGCATTTACCACAGAAAATGCTGGTACCTGTGTAGCCACATCCATAGTATATCATACTCATGGATATTTATTTTAAATTATTCGATCTTTCTTCTTAAGAAAAGTTTGATTATGTTTTATGTCATTGTCAGGAATTGTCAGGAAAACTTAAGACTCATTTTATAAAAAATGCTCCAAAAGGTGTTAAGATAAAATACTTTAGCATTTAATGAATTAATCCCCAGGTCTCCTTAATGACTGATTTCTCAATCTGCCTATGACTGAGATTTAAAACACATGCACATGACAGTGGTTCCGCTCGACTGTTTCTCTTGTCAGATCATTGAGAATTGAGTCTACAGTTTTGGGGACAAAGTTTAGATGTCCAGTGGCAGGAGAAACCTGTATATGAAGCCTTTTATCCATAAGAAATCATGATATCTTAGAGCTTCCTGTAAACATAACGTACTAGTTTTCGTGGTTGCGACAACACGTTACCAGAAATTGGATGGCTTAAGATAGAAGACGTTTATTCTCTCACAGTTCTGGAGGCTAGAAGTCCAAAATCAAGGTGTCTGCAGGGCTGTGCTTTCCCTGGAGGCTCCAGGCGACAATCCCTTCCCAGTCTCCCCTAGATTCTGGTGGCTGCCCCATTCTTTAGCTCACAGACACATCAGCACTCCAATCTCTGTGTCTGTGGCCACATTGCCTCCTCTCCTCCTCCACAGATTACATCTGTGTAATCACTTTCTGTCTCAGTCTTACAGAGACATTTGTCACTGGGTTTAGGGCTACCCAGGTAATGCAGGATGATCTCTCCATCTCTTGATTTCTTATCTTAATTACATCTGCAAAGGTCCTTTTTCCAAATAAGGTCATAGTCACAGGTTCTGGGAATTAGGATGTAGACATATTTCTCTTTCATTCAGCCTACTACACACAAATTGTGAGGAGGTTGAATGCAGAACAATTAATTTTGCATATCTAAATCCCACAAGTGTCTTTTTTTATTGAACAAATATTACAGCAAGAGTAAGACTTGAGTATTCATGAGAATGCAGACAAAGGTTGTACACAGATCCACCCCCATGTGTTCTGAGCCAGTGTTTAAAGTCAGTGAGTGTTTCAGCAGGTCTACTTATTGTGACAGTGAGTGGGTAAGCTGTGGTTGCTTTTCCACCCTCCTTTTCAGCAGGGTACCCAGCCAAAAGGCAGGCTGCAGAAGAGCCCGGGGACACAAAACTCTGGTGTCCAGTCCTCGAGCGAGAGTTTGGCAGAAGGAGATGGAATTGCAGAGTGTTGGTCATGGAGGAAAGGATGGGCTTTTATTTTTGAGAGGAGAACCAAAACTGCAGGGGGTGGGCCAGACCTCTCTGAGGCTTCTGGGGATGTAGAAAAGATGGAGGGATGATGGTGAGTGATCAAGGAGGAAAGCGGTCTTAAATAAGATCTCAGAAATGATTTAGTCTGCCATCAAGGATAGCTGGGGAGGGAAGTCTGCAAATAAGGAATATTCTGTATTTCCTGCTGTCCCCTTCCCCAGCCCCGACCTCAGGAGGAAGGGAATAGGTGATGATTAAGCAGAATAACCTGCATTTTAAAGTACCTTTCTCTAAGGACTTCAAAGTAACTGTTGATTTTAGAAAACATTTATCTTGCAGTTTAGCTACTGTTTTATTTTTAACTTGTGAGACCTCAGCTCACAAATGCCAGGGTTACACAGGAAATTAATTTGAAGGTCTCCAGGCTCACATGGGAACATTTTTCACCATCACATCACCTGATCTATCTTGGCAACATTGACCTCTGGCCCCAGGGTTCCCAGAAAGGGGGGGATGAAGAAGGTTAGCTTCAGGAATCAGGAGCTGCAGGAAAGAAGACCTCACACATTTAGACTAGAAAAGGCTCATTTTTCTTAGTGTGCACAATCCACATTGGCTTCCTTGACTGCTATTAAAAGAAGAAAAAGAGGAGGGGTAGGAACAAACATTTATTAGGCTGTTTCTATGTGCCAGACACTGTATAGTTACTCTTCTCAAGTGATAAAAATATTACTGCTGCTATTTGGAAAGATACAGGGGGTGGGTGGGGGGAAAGGTTTCTGAGAGTTTAAGTCACATGACTGAGGTCCCTAATAGGTTCTGAAATGAGTTCGATCCCTTGTGGCTGACACTCTTGCTCCCGTCTGTCCATGATCTGCTCGGCCTCCTTTTCCCCCTTAGCTTGTTCCACTATCCCTTTACTAGCATTGCTGCAGCCAGACTGGTGGTTTTCGGTTTCTTCAACACACCAAGCCAGTTCTGGTCTTAGTTCCTTTGCTGTCCTTTCTGGAATGTTTTTCCTCCAATCTTGGCCTGCATGATTTTTTCTCATTTTCCAGTTTTCGGTGTAATGTCATTTCCTCAGTGGAGCATTCTCCAACCACTCTATTTAAGCTGCCATCCCGCCTAAACCTCCCACTCCATTTTGTCTTCTTCAACACCAAATACTGATGTTTGGTGTCTTGTCCACCACACTGGAATGTAAGCACCGTGAGGGCAGGGATCTCAACAGGCTCCCCTATCCACTGGCCTGGAATGTAGTCCTCAGCATATGTTTGTCAAATGAACAAATGAACCGAACGACTGAATGACTATGTTATCTTCCTAGTGACATTTCTTAGACATTTTGGCACCATTTCCCTCCATGGCCAATGTGGGCCAACTTTAAGGTCAATTGTGATGCTGTTTTCTTTGAACCTGAGAAGTTATCTCCAACATAGCCTATGTATCAGCTACATGTCCAAGAATAAAGCAGAAGAAATATCAATATCTATATTAAATTGTATGAAAAATGAGATTGAGCAGTGGAAATAACCAATACTTGATTTCTGGAAAAATCCAGAAAATCCTCCTGTCTGAATTAGTACACACTTCTGTATTTAGGCTAAAGAGACCACACAGATGATGGGAGACCTGTCTTACGTAATGGAGGTGTGTGAGAGAATAATCTCTTGGCTTTAGCTGGCTATTAGCCCAATAGCAGTCAATTGTAGAACCCAAGTGTTGATGTTAAGAGTCATAACCTATTCACAGCTCTCAGCACCGTAGCGAGGGAAACATCTGAAACCGAACCCATTATTTTCCCCCTGAAAATGTTTCTCCTTCAGTATTCCCAGTTTTAGTAATGGCACCCAACTGCTTTGTTACCTGAGCCATATACTGAGTGGAGAGGGGTCATGCTGAACTCCTTGTCCCTTTAAAACCCAAAGCAGAGAAGTCCTGTTGAGGCCCCCTTCTCTGCTTATCTTTTCAGTTCTATCTTTTGTTAGCAACTGCATTACCTCCTTCCACTTGCCAACCCCAGGGTCACACTACACATGAAAATTCCATAGTGCATCACACTGTTTAACAATTCAATGGCTTTGCTCAGACTCTGCTTAGAATGTCTTCTCATTTTGTTTACCCTCCACACCCACTGAATTTTCAATACTCAAATCAAGTGTCGTCTTCTCATTGATATTCTTTTCTGTTTCTTTCCAACAGTAGAATTAGCCACTCCTGCCTGTGAGCATCTGGTATGCCTTATTCACACTTAATTCATCTTATTCATCTTTCTCTGTGGTGCCTGACTTTTCCAAAGTACTCCATGCCTGCTTACTGAATAAAGATTAAGATCCATAGGCAGTTGGGGGCAGTTGGCTTGCTTTCTTCTGCGGCTAAATCTGTAGTGTTGTGAGATATTTCACACTGCATCCCCTAAGTCTGTGTGGTTGAAAAGTAGGAAAGCCTAGGATTAGAAATTCACAATGGATGCTCTACAAAGTGTGTCATGGATAATCTTTACATGAATAATTGAT
This sequence comes from Ursus americanus, assembly GCF_024610735.1. Lineage (NCBI taxonomy): Eukaryota > Metazoa > Chordata > Mammalia > Carnivora > Ursidae > Ursus > Ursus americanus. The sequence goes on along the minus strand of NC_142137.1, from coordinate 65,541,734 downwards.
AGTTGACTGTAGTGTCATCAATTAGTAATGGAGGTCAGTCTTATTTCATTAGAATGTAACTTCCTGGAGGTACAGCTTTTGTTCATGTAGGTCCTAATTTTTTAAAAATACAGTGTCAAAAATAGTGTGGGTGCTCAAAAAGTTGAAAATCAATTAATCAAGTATCTCAGGTTCCAGAGTGACCAAAGGAGAGGCTGATATTCAGGAAACCCATTTGCTCTCATTAATAAAACAATCTTATCCATATTAAAGTAACAGAAGATGGAGGATAGGAAAAGGATCTATTAGTGTGGTCCAGCTGGGGACCTCTAAGATCATTCCTTCTTCACGGAGCTCATGAATAATAAAATAAATCGGTGTGACACCAGGGAATAAGCTGTAAAGTGTCACAAAATGCCAGGAACAAAATCCATCCAAAGTGCTCTTTTTCTTCCTGAGGAAAAACCTAAAAGAACTTTTCTGATTACCTGACAGTCCATTTAATCCCCAGGAAACATTCCTTTGTTATAGTTTCAAGGAGAATTACTTGAAATAATCCTTTGTACAATGTGCCTGGTTCTATTTTAGTTTTAAATCGTGTCCCCTTTCTTTTTGAATTTGTTAAAAAAAAAAAAAAAAGACATCTAATCAATGCCCAAGTGGAAGTGGTATGGCCAAGTCTGAGTTTCTTTTTCTCCAGGATGAAGTTACCTTTTGTGTAGAGGCCTTTTAAAAAGAGACTTAAAAGACTCTAGGAGCTGAGAAAGAATAATAAAAAAAAAAAAATCCTGAATGTTATAATTAAACTGTACAGACTTAACCATCTCTCTTGAGTATTATTGAAGAGGAGAACACTTTTTGACCAGCTCCACTGTGGATCTGCACAGTGACCCAGATTTTAGGGGACTTGGATATTTCTTGGCTAAGTACCTGGGAGAATTCATCTGTAGTGTTTGGTCAAGGGGAAGACACAGCCCTGCCAGTAGTCAGGTCAACTGGTCAACTGTGTATCAGTTGAAAAGTGGGATAAAGAAAGATGGGGAAAACGAAGAAAAAGAGTCCAATATCCTGTGTGTCTTCTAGACTTTCCCCTATTTTGGTTTAGAAATACATCAAAGCAACAAGAATAAATGGGGAAAAAAATCAGAGGGATTTTAATTTGAAAATAAGGCACTATTTAAGTTCATTCTAGTGGATTCTGTCTAGGAGATAAAGGTAAACCATTTTGGGTGAGCTTCTGGTGGCTACCCGTTTATAGGTATGCCCATATATTTTTTTCTTTGGTAAAGAAAGCAACCCAAAGGTATTTATAATGACTATTTCCACAAAAAATTTTCCTTTTTATTATGAAATATTTTATGCCTGCAAATGACTTTTTGAAATAGTATTATTCCAAATTATAAGGTCATCAGTCAGGAATTATCCTGTGTTTTTTATTTAAATACATTCTTCCTCAGACTCCTCCTTCCTCTTTCCACTCTCCAAGGTGGGGAAGGAGGTGGGGGTGGGGGACAAGTGTAATTCCTGATGCAGTTCTAACATTTCCGAAACTCTTTCCACCCAATGGCTCAGTCCAAGTTCACAGTGCAAAATGAATTAATAGTTAACACAGATGTAATAATTCCATTCAGTGCTCAGGCACTTTATTTTTTGTCTTTCAAAAATGTATTGCATTTTTCTTCCTCTAGAGACAGAGTTTCTTTTTGATCTTGAAATAGTAACATAAGGTTAAACCACAGAATCATTTTTTTAAGAATGAAAACCGTTCTAATAATTTTAGGGTAGCAAGTTGGGAGGAAGATTTGTGAAAAATTAAGGTGGAAAATTTTTTCACTCTTTCATCCGGTTAGAGGTTTTCAAACTTTTTCTTAGAGCTTTTTTTCTTTTGCTTTATTTTAGGGACAAATGGTAGATTCCACGCTGCATTTTAAAACAAGCTTTTGGTTAAAAATAATATCCAATTTGGCCTTAACTAGTGCATCGCAGAAATAACAAAAGGCAGTTAATGTGGTATGAACTAAATGCTCGTGTCAAGTTGCCAGCACATTATCTTTGTGTCTTTTACAAGGAGGACTTCACTTGCAGAAATGGCTCTTGACAAAGTTAAGTGGGCCCATATATTGTTTGGGAAATTGCCCTTATTTTGTGTGCTTCTTGTTCCAGTAATGGAACCCATGAGCAGTAGATAATTGTAGCGGCCTCATCTATCAAATAATATTAGAAGTCAACAGCTATAATCTGAGCCACTTGCTTTACACGGCTTTTCTCTGTATTTTCTGTTCAAATTGTCAGTTGTTACCTGTAAGTGTCCCCATTCCCTGTGGTGGATAGAAGCAAAAAGATTTAAGTAAATCAGGAGGTGAGTTGTGTGTGGGCTTGGGCCCAGGCTCCGCAGCCAGCTTACCACAGCAGATGATAACAGTTCCCTGAATAGGGAAAAATCATGGTTCTTTGTACTGCATTATATGTTACTATTACTGGTGCAGAGGCTGGGAGAAAGGGTGTTTTTTAGAGATAGTCTGGGCAGTTAAAAACTGAGTTTGAGAGGGTCAGAATGAAACCTCCCATTACTGGAGGGTAAACCCACATCACATTTCAGCATTCTGACCTACTTTTGTTCATTTCTTATACCCTTTTGCTGAAAGCAAAGTTGCCCAAAAAGAGAATTGTGCAAGCTTGGTGGTAGGTACTTAGGTATTTATTATACTGTTCCAAAAACTCATTTGCAGGCATAAAATATTTCATAATAAAAGGAAAATGTTTTGTGGGAATAGTCATTATAAACATCTTTGGGTTGCTTTCTTTATCAAAGAAAAAATCAGAAAAATACGAAAGCAATAAAGTAAAAACATGAAAGTACTTCATCCAATGGTAGGCAGTTTCTATGCATATATATATATATATATACACATATATATATAATTTTATGTCTAAATTATAGGATCACATTGTATCTACTGTGTAGTAGCCTATGTTTTTCCCACTTAATATGTTGTAGGCGTATTTCTATGCTCATAAATATTCATTTGCTATACCATATTTGTGGTTCCCTTATATTCTATTGCATGTATTATCTGTTATTAGATACTTAGAATTTTTCAAATTTTCACCATTATAAACAATGCTTCAAACAATATCTTTGTACCTGAGACCTTATTGACACCTATGGTAACTTCTTTAAGTGAAATTATTAGAAGGATAATGAATGGGTTAAATAGTTTGTACAAAAGAGGGCAAAACAATTTCTATTATTACAAGCAGGAAAGATCCTGAACTGCTTTTTCCCCTCAATATCCACTAGGCACAAATGCTTCATAGATGTTTATAGGCATGGAGAGATGGTCTATGGAAGAGTGGGGTGTGGGGTCTGCATGTCCCAGAGCACTTGTGGATGGCAGTGATCAGGGATAGCTCCAGCAACAAGGAGAAACTTCAAACACCTCCACGATGGGGGTCCTAAGAAGGGAATGGGGGCACCCATGGTTGGGGAACGATACAGTCAAAGACACAAGGATGGCATTAAGGCACAGAAATTAAGCAGACTGACAACGTGGCTGCCTGATTAGGTGGCCCTTACTGTTTCTGTGCCACCAACATCTCTTTTCTCTGAACCCCTACAGAGTTTGTTTATATCATCTACTTAACAGGGCAAAACTATTCCCTCACATTGCTCTGTCACTGAATATTTGTTATCATTGCTTTCCCAATGGGTTTGCAAAGTCTTTGGGGGCAAGGAACAATACCAGCCCCTCAGAGGCCCCAGCTGGTTCAAACAGAGAAAGTGATTAGCAGAGATCTGAAAACCTGCCCTATGGGCTGAGCTGCCCCTCTCTGTCTTTGAATGCCAATAGTTCTGCTTGTATCATTTTTTCCCCTTTTATACATGATTTTGCTTAAGAGAGAGAGCTGGGATTACTAAACATACTCCTCTCTCCCAACACAGACCTTTTTTTCCCCCCTCTAACTATTAGATTGATTTTAAGATTCAACCCAAATGATCAAACTTATGATTTCAGTTTCCTATTTTTAGTGGTATTATTATTTTGGGGCACTTCATTGACTGTCATTTTCCCAACATGAGTATTTTGTCACCCAGTCACTAAGTGCTCTGGGCTAGGTTTGTGTTTATAACCCATGGGTACTGGGAAAATAGGAATGGAAAATCAGCATCTTCACGTAGCCTTTATCTAGTGGGGTGATAGAAAATAATTTATTCTCAAGGGCTGTCTGCCTACAGCTTTTTGCACTGGGCTGCACCCAGTCAGGTTAAAAAAGCCACTGGTGAAGCACAAAGTCAGGTTAAAAAAGCCACTGGTGGTTCTTTGTGGAGCTCAATGAAAAGATATTTCAATGGGAAGTTTCTGTGTTGGGGACTCTGGCCCAGTAGCAGCTGTGCTTTTCAGTGTTTGATTGCTGCAGAATCACCTCTCTGGCGAATGGAGGGAGGGGCTGTGTTTCTATTTTCATTACTAAATAACAGCACAGGGCCAGGGCCATGAGCACTTTCTTATCCAGGGCCAATATTTCAGCCCTTATGGTCTGAGACACAGTCATTTGCATTCCTAATATATGATCATTTTTCATATACAATATTTCAACAAAATGTTTACCCTGTTCAACAGTTGTTCACAGCACAAATGAAGGGAAAAAAGGTGATAATTTATACAACTGTGTGATGAAGAATTACTGGTTGTCATTAGAAATGTGCCCTGTAATTAACACCAATCGTTTTCAAACTTTTCTAAAAATCAAAGAGTAGGGAAGATTCCTAAACTCATTTTATGAGGCCATCATTATCTTACTACCATAACTAAAAAAAGACTTACTAGGAAAGAAAACTACAGGCCATATCCTTGATGCAAAAATTCTCAATAAAACAGTAGCAAAATGAATTCAGCAGTACATTTAAAGGATCATTCATCATGATCAAGTGGGATTTATACCTGGGATGCAAGGATGCTTCAACATATGCAAATAAATCAATGTGATACCTCACATTAATAGAACGAAAGGAAAGAATTATATGATCATCTCAATAGATGCAGAAAAAGCACTTGACAAAATTCAACATCTATTCATGATAAAAACTCTTAACAAAGAAGGAATATATCTCAACATAATAAAACCATATGTGACAAACCCCCAGTTAACGTCATACTCAATGGTGAAAAGTTGAAAGTATTTCATCTGACATCAGGAACAAGACAAAGGTGCCCACTCTCACCACTCCTTTTCAGCATGGTACTGGAAGTCCTAGCTAGAGTAATCAGGCAAGAAAAAGAAATAAAAGGTGTCAGAATTGGAAAGTAAGAAGTAAAATTGTCTTTATTTGCAGATGACATGATTTTATATATAGAAAATCCTGAAGACTCAACCAAAAAACTGTTAGAGCTAATCAATGAATTCAGTAAAGTTGCAGGATACAAAGTCAACATATAAAAATCAGTAGCATTTCTATTACAGTAACAACAACTTAAGAAAAAAGAAATAAAGATACCTATCCCATTTACAATAGCATCAATAACAATAAATTACTTAAGGAATAAATTTAACTAAGGAAGTAAAAGATCTCTACTCCGAGAACCACAAGACATTGGTGAAGAAATTGAAGATACATATAAATGGAAAGGTATCCCACATTCATGGATTAGAAGAATTAACATCGTTAAAATGTCAATATTACCAAAATCCATCTATAGATTTAATGAAATCCCAATGAAAATTCCCATGTCATTTTTTTACGTAAGTGGAAAACAGTCTTAAAACCTGTATGGAACCACAAAAGACCCCAAATAGAAAAAAAAAAAAAATTCCCGAGAAAGAAGAACAAAGCTGGAGACATCACACTTCTTGATTTCAAGCTATACTATAAGGCTATAGTCATTAAAACAGTATGGCACTGGCATAAAAATAGACAAAAAGACCAATAGAACAGAACTAAGAGTCCAGAAATAAACCCAAGCATATATGGTCAACCAATATTTGACAAGGGAGCCAAGAATACTCAATGGAGAAAAGACAGTCTCTTCAGTAGATGGTGCTGGGATAATTGGATATTCATGTTCAAAAGAATGAAACTGGATTCCTATTTTGCACCACTCACAAAAATTAATTTGGATTAAAGACTTAAATGTAAGACCTGAAAGCATGAAAGTCCTAGAAGAAAACATAGGAACAAAACTCCCTGACATGAGTCTTGGTTATGATTTTTTGGTTAATGACATGACACCTAAAGCACAGGCAACAAGATAAAAAACAAAGTGGGACTCCACTAAACTAAAAAGCTTCTGCACAGCAAAAGAAACCATCAACAAAGTGAAAGACAACCTATGGAATGGGAAACGTATTTTCAAGCCATATATCTAATAAGGGGCTGATATAAAAAATACACCGAGTTTATATAACTCAATAGCAAAACCCCAAACAATCCAATTAAAAAATGGGTAAAGGGCCTGGCTACACATTTTTTCAAAGCAGATATACAAAAGTCCAACAAATACATGAAAAGATGTTCAACATCGCTAGTCATTAGGGAAATGCAAATTAAAACCACAGTGAGATATCACCTTATGCCTGTTGAAATGGCTATCATCAGAAAGATAAGAGATGACAAATGCTACTATGGAAACAGTATGGAGGATCCTCAAAAAATTAAAAATAGAACAACCATATGATCCAGAAATTCCACGTCTGGGTTATTTATCTGAAGGAAATGAAAACACTAGCTTGAAAAGGTATCTGCAACCCCATGTTCATAGCAGCATTATTTACAGTAGCCAAGACATGGAAACAAGCTAGGTGTCCACTGATAGATGAATGGATAAAGAAGTTGTGGTATATATACATATTTATATACCATATATATGTGTATATACATACACATACCATATATATACCATAAATATGTGTATATATATAATAAAATATTATTCAGCCATAAAAAACAAGGAAATTCTACCATTTGTGACAACATGGATGGACCTTGAAGGCATTCTGCTAAGTGAAATACTGTAGAATCTCATTTATATGTGGAATCTAACCCCTCCCCCCAGAACCCGAAAAACCCAAACCGACTCACCCCCCCCCCCCCCGCCCCGCTAAACCTATAGGAAAAGAGATCAGTCTCGTGGTTATCAGAGGTAAAGAGTGGGAAAGTAGGAATTGGAGACAGGTGGTCAAAAGGTGAAAACCTGCAGTTATAAATAAGTACTAGGAATGTAATGTACACGACAATTAGGTTACACTGTCGTAGGACCTATAGGACAGTTGTTGAAAGCGTAAATCCTGAGTTCTCATCCCAAGGAGAAGATTCCTTTTTTTCCTCTTCCTTTTCTTTTTATTGTATCTCTGTGTGATAACGGATGCGAGCTGCACCTAATGTGGTGATCATTTCACAGTATATGTGAATCAAATCATCATGCTGTACCCCTTAAAATTATACAGTGATGTATGCCGATTAATTTTCAGTAAAACTGGGGAAAAAAGACATATGCCATGTGACTCTTCACAAATGCATGCTGCCTAAAAACAAAACCAAAACAAAACCAAAACAAACAAAAAAACCAGCACGCAGTAGAAATTTAAAACGGTGCTGCGATGTTTGAAGTCGCGGCCCTAGGAGTGGATAATAGAATGTGCTCCTGAGACGCAAAGCTGTGGGTGGCTGACCTGGAATTTGAAAAGATCCTCTGATACTTGAAATCATTTCAAGGTTAAATGGAAAACGTGAGCTAGGATTATCTGAATCCTCCTTCACCTGGATAATGTCTAAAGGAGAGGAAGCCGGGAACTGAGCCGGGCGGTGAGTGTCTCTGGGAGCGCATCATTCTCAGGCATGTATTTGAATTGCTAGAGAGCAGTCTGACCACTTGCTTCTCTCAGTTAACTGCTAGGAATCTGAACATTATTTTTGTGATGAATGGAGATTACGAAGGGCTGACCTTGTTTTGAAATGCTTATGTTAATTTACTAGTCTCTAAAAAATGTGGTATATGGACAAATTCATACGTATCCTGAAACTAGAGATGTGGAATACTTTATTCAGAGGCTACTCCAACATCTGTTATTACGTTCTCTCAACAACACTGCTAGGTACCTTATAATTAATCTCATTTTACAGATGAATAAACAGAGGCCCAGAGAGGTTAAATGAAGACGCTAATAAGTGGTAAAGGTGTGAATCAAACACAGGTCGATCTGATCTCCAAGCTGGTGTGCTCAGCCACTCTGCTCGACCAAATACTTCATACTAGAACTCCTTTCATGTTTCGGAAACAGAAACTTCTCTGACCTGTAGGGCTTAAAAATGACTGTGTTGATTACAAGATAACAATATTTAATTCCGCTCGATTTCATTTCTTTAAAGGAAAAAAAAATCATCCATTTGCAGCTGATTGCTTTGCCCTTTGCGCATCTATTTTGTGTGTGAAGGTTTATTGCAATGTATTGACTTTCTTCATTATCTAAATTTTATGCACCTAATGATACTTATTAGTATGCTTAGTGACCTTCTTTAAAATTTTTGCAATAAGAATGCACCCCAGACAACTCATCTAAGTAGCTTCCAGTTGGTAAAATGCCTTCAGTGACCAAGCTACAGCCATATATATATGAATGCTATTCTTGCAATTACTGTTGGAGTGACAGTTCCTCTGAGGTATTTGAAGGATGCAACTTGTTCAAGTTTAATGCCATCTATTATGAACTCTGCTGCATGCTGTTAATAGCTGGAAAGCATTGATTTTGTTTTCTGCTCTCTTATCTCAAGCCCATACATTTTGCTTGCATTATTGACTGTTCTGATCATTTCATGCACCATCTCTTTAGAAGATGTATAAATCAATGTCAGCCATGAAACTTAAGTTGTTTATTAGGCTGCCATGTAGGTTTACACCTTCACGAAAATCATCTAATGTGGTCGGTGTCAGATGTTTCAAACAATTGTTGACCAGGTCTGATGAAAGAGGACAGCCTTGGAACATGTCACCCCTGGAGTAGGAAAGTTCATTCAATTATTTATTTGGGTCACATGTTATACTTGACTGGATGCACTTTTTAATGATGTTAATTAACTTCTTCAGGGTGTTAAATTAGTTTAGAACTGCTATGATTATAGCATGACATAAATTGGACTCTCTATTCTAAGAGATGCATTTGAGTGTTGCACACCAAAAGGATATTTTGTACTGAATTAGTGCAAATGGAACCGCGCTGCTTACATTCAAGCATACTTGATAGAGGACCCGCACAGACTTCAGATCAATTTCACACTTAAATCACAGAGTCAAAAAACAAGTGCAGGAGCCTGAAAGCCTGTCCATCATTTTATACAATTACCGAGTTCTTTAGCCAGTACCCAAAGAGCATCAAATTGCACCTCTAATCCAATAAAAAGTGTTTTCTATAATTAAGGCAATTATGAAATGCCCTACAAAATCCATTCTTAGGGTTCAGCTTCTAAATTCTTCCCATGCATAAAGCAAATTTTGCATTAGTTTAGGCTCTGTTTTCTTCCCTAATTTCTATAGTGCTTTTGATTCATGTCTCTTGCTTAGTATTTTGCGGGGTATTTTTCAAATATGGTGATCAGTTCTCCTCTTGGTACAGGAGGTGAAGGGTTGCATGGGGTTGCATTACTCATGGCCAATTTCTGGGACAGCTGTGGATGCAGTAACGTCATGTGACTGGTTCTTTTACACATGTGGTGGGAGGGGGGTTGGGGAAGGTGTCCCTTGGCAATCGGTCACCTGGACCTGGCCATCATCTTAAACCCCTGCTGACTAGTTAAAAATGAAATTCAAAAAAAAGGTAATCCAATTGTCTTTAAGAATTTATTCCTTGGATATTTTTTGATACAATTCTTAACCAAACGTAAGTACAAGGAAAATATATGTTTAAAATTATACGTTTATGTGAGAGATGCCCTGGAGAGGCTTGAATTATGTCCACCCCCCGGAAAAAAAAAAGATATGTCCACCATGAACCTCAGAATGTAACTCACTGGAATAAGAAACTTTGCAGAGGTAAGGCTCTTGAGACGGGTCATTCTGAATTCGGGCTGGCCCTAAATCCAATGGTAAGTCCCGAGAAGAGAAGAGATGGAAAGGAAGAGAAGAGGAGGGGGCGCAGAACCATGGAGAGTTGGAACCATATGGGATGGAGGCAGAGGCTAGACTCAGTGCCAAGGATCGCTCGGGCAGCTAGTGGCCAGCAGACCCAGGGGAGGCAATAAAGAATTGTCATGAGAGCCTCCAGAGAGCACCGACTCTCTGGCACCTTGATTTTGGACTTTTAGCTTCTCAACCTGTGAGAAAATAAATTTCTGTTGTTTGAAGCTGCCAAGTTTGTGGCACTTTGTTATGGAAGCCTTAGGACATCAAGACCTGCTCCCAGCCTCTTATGTCTGATATGCTGGTGCGACTCGCTTCTTCCCTCCTGCCAGGAGTCTGCTCACCATGGCCCCTTCTGCTGCCACTTCTGGCTGCTGAGACCCCTCATGCTTCCCAGGCCAGCTCATGTGTCCCCTCACCTGCCTGGTTCCCATACCTCTCTCTTCTCTGGACGGCCATAGCATGTGTCTCTATTTCCAGCGTGGTGCTGCCCACGTCCGCCTTATATCATGCTGTACGTATTTGTTTCCTCCCTTGATGTTTGGAAACATTCCTTGTTCAGCTTTAAATATGCTAGAGTGCTGAGCACAGACCTTCGTCTATAGTCAGGTTTCAAAATATGTTGAATCTAATTGCATGGCATCCTTTGCCATGAGAAAAACTCTGTTTTTGTTTCACAATTTGGGTATGAAATTGAGTATGCAGAAGAAATGGAAGCCATGGGAGAAGTAATTTCAACAAAGCCAAAATTCGATGATTCTGAAAGCAAGCGTTGTAAGAGCTGCTTATATTTCAATATGTTTTTGAGTGAAAATATGTTGTTCGATGGATAATTCCAAGTCCAAATATTTTCCTGGGGAATATGATGTTGAATCATACTTACAGTTGGGGATAGTTAATTCACTGTGTTAATCAGTATGCATTTGACTTCTCTATTTTTAGTCATATTAGTTACTCAAATATTCTTCTGAAATATATTATGCTTGCATAATAAAAATATTGCGCTCGATCTCTTTATGCAGGACTTTAAAAGCACCTTACTCACATCTAGTTGATTTCTGATCGGTCTGTTTGGCGACTCAAACAAGACAATGTGTTTGAAGTACTTTTAGAACTGTCGCGTGTAACACAGTAGTTGTGAAGTTTGAAAAGCGTGCTCCCCTCTGAACTGCCAAGTCCAAATAAGCACTCAACATTGAACCTCGGTGCCGATCGGCTTGCATCCCATCTTTGTTTGGCACATGCTTTCTGGATTGAAGCCGCTGCATGCCGTGTCTGTGTGTGAGCTGGGCTTGCTGCTGCTTCCACAGTCTCATGATGCTGGATTTCGGCAGGGCGTAGTGTGGTCAAAAAGAGCAAGCGAGGTCCTTGGCTTGTGGGAGAGTCAGAGTGTACCCTGGGTCACATTTCAGCTAGTTGTGTGTCTGTCACCAAACCACTCAGCTCAGCTGAGCCTCAGTTTTATCACCTATAAACATGACTAATGATATCTCCATCATAGCACTGTCACGAGGATTAAATTGAATAAAATAATATCTGTAAAGCGTTTAAGCTAGGTCTTAGCACATACAAAGTACGTAACAAGTAAATGTTAAAACATGATTTTGTTGTAGATGATCAAGCATTAAGCCATCTGAATTTAATTCTTTTAATAAATATCTATTGTTGTATGTTCTGGCAACATAATGAAGGTAATTCACAGTCCCTGCCTTTTCAGGGAGGAGCCAGTGATTTAAATAGGAAATTCAAGGCTAAGGGTAGCCTGAGAGATAGTCTGAACAGTATGATGGGCCCACATTATCGCCCAGGCCATTTAAAGTTCAACTTGACCTTTTCTGGTTAAACATGGCAGAATGTCTCTCTCTTTTCCCTCCCCAAATCCAAAGAAAATGGCATCAAAGCAATACAAATGAATAAACCCACAAGCACAAAGAGAAGGTGAGTGGGGACACCAGTAAATAAAAGGACATATCTGGAAGCCTGGAGTGGCACCTTGAAGGAGCAGAGCAGAGGAAATGACAATCCCAAGGACGACCATAGGGGAGACCGTGAGGAGTCAGCTGATCCACTCCACAGAGCCTGGAGCGGGGGCGGTGAGGATGCGGGTAACGTGGATGGCAGGCAGTGGTGAGGCATCAGGCTGCAAACAGGAGATTGGCAGAAAGTCTGTATGTGCAGTGGTTGAACCCCATGCATCAGTTGGCTCCCTCCACAGGTGGGAGGTAAGAGGTTTACATCGTGGACAAATGAAACCAGAAAGAATTAGGATTTAACAACAACTAGGCGCAGTAAAGGGTGGGGATAGAGTGGAGGATTAAATACAAGAGATGAAGCAAATGTCTGTAATGGACCTCTACTCCCCTTCCCTACTCTGCTACCAAAATACTGGACATTAGGCATTTTATCCCAACCTCCTCTCCCCTCACCCCCATAAACACACACATGTACATCCAACCAGGGCAGAATATTGATAAGATTCTTCTCTGGAGAAACAGTATGACCACAAAGACAAAACCTTTACATATTCAGGGATGATTCACATCTGCTTTAGCTGGGTGCTTAGGTAGCGTGGCCAGCCTGGGATCCCTTTAAAATCAAGGTCTTGGTTTTCCAAAATGCCAGCTAGTGTAATTTTGAAATACAAGTTCATCTGAGGGGGGGCTTCTTTGTGGTGACAACTTCAGAGAGAAGAGTTTTTTTCTTTTTCTTTTTTCAAGATTTGAGACATAATCTTCCTTGTGGTCTCCTGGATTGTGGAGGACTTCTTTTTGGTTTGTCCTGATTGAGAGTATAGCCTTTTGGGGCTGTATCTTGTGGAATGGAACGCGTATCTCCTATTTTATATTCCATCTTTAGGCTTTGTTGGCTATTCCTTGTGCCCCTTTTGAGGCCTTAAAGACCAAGTTCAAGTTCATCTGGCTTGGTGAATGACTTCAGATGAGAGACAGCTTTGTGGCTCTGCTATTCATTCTTAGTCCGGCTTTTACCTGGATTTTGGCATCTCAGTAATCAATCTTTCTTTTTCGTTCTTTCTTTCTTTCTTTCTTTCTTTCTTTCTTTCTTTCTTTCTTTCTTTCTTTCCTTCCTTCCTTCCTTCCTTCCTTCCTTCCTCCCTATCAGCTCACTAATGTAGGCTAAAAGATAGATTTTAAATTTCATTAAGCATTTTTAGTTGTTTATAACAAACAGCCTGGCTGGAGTATCTAGTTTACCATCCTATTGGAAATAGGAGGCATAACTCTTTTCAAATACATCAGATGATATTCTTACAATAACAATCACCAATTCACCCTTTATAGAGAATTGAACAGAAGGAAATGAGTCTAAACTACAAGGAGTCCAGTCAAATTTCCATGACTAAAAGAGAATTGGATACTGATCAAGTAACTAAAAGAAAGTGAAATATCTTTGAATATTTAAAAAACACAAAACAAAACAAAACTGCACATGTAGTCATTTATCTTGTCTGGCGAAATGCTCCTTGCCCGAGGCGGGAGGCTGGGGAAGATGACCTTTCAATGCCCCTTCAGTTCTGTCATTTTATGATATTTGTGAGGAAAAAAGCCAGACTTTCAGAACAGTTTTTCACTGCGAGTTTGTGAAGTGATATTATGAAACTGGTCTAGTTTCTGTCTGTCAATTTCAACTTCCTGCAGTGAGATTTCCAGGTACTGAGTTTTACTCTGCAGGACACAAATTTCTTTTTCTTGTGATTTGTCCGTTTTATTAAGCCTTCCAAATCACATACAAAAATGTGTAAAGAATGGTTCCCTCCATCTGTATCCATAGGGATTCCCTTTGACTTCTCCGCAGATAAGATGGACGGAGCGGCAAAAATAACGAAATCAATTTTCCATTAATAGCTGATAGAGTAATGAGTGTAAAGATGAAAGGAAGTGGAGATACTTTTAGTATTCAGAGAGATCTTGTCATTGCTGTGAGTCACCAGGATCTTTTGTGAGATGACTGACATAGAAATACACTCCTCAGGGGTTATTCATTGATGTAGAATTTGATGTCTGCTGCCTTATTGGTCCCCCAAAGTTTACCACTGTGTGACGGTGCCTGTCCCTTTCAGTTCTGGCTTTATTAGGACACACTATGGCCATTAGTACCTCCTGGCTCTCCAAAACTGATGGTGGAAAGGAAATTGGCCTGTGAGGACTCATTAACTTACATTAATTATACAATAAAATAAATAAAAATCAAGTAAAAAATATAATCTTATATTAAAGAGGTAAAACAAAACAAAACAGCCCACCTCAGAGCACAGCTGTATGTTTCGCAGAATATTTTGGTCTTTCCTTTTCCACCTAATTGTTTTAACATCCTTATGAGGCAGGCAGGGCAGATGGGGCATTAACAGTTTTGCAGGACGTCTTGTGTTCTTTTGCCTGTCCCTTTGTCCGAACTGCCTTTCACAAGTAGGTGGGCTAAGTTTCACTTACCTCCCATTTCCCCGTCCCCACGCCAAGAAATTAGGGTTAACAACAACAACAAAAAATCTTGAATTAACAACCATTAATACCTTGCTTTCTTTTAAACGAATTAACACATTGCAGATAAGACAGAGGTCTCTTATTTCCCTTCCTCACTCTCCTTTTGAGAAAAAAATCACTAATATGTCTATTCAACCAGCCCCGCAATCACCTCGTCCAGGAAAGCTTCCCGGGCTCTGGGGTGCCTGTCCCTGAGCGCTGCGGGCCTGCCAAGCATGACTTATGCTGACTATCACAGCCTGTATTTGAGCCTCCTCGTCCCAGGCAACCGTCACTGGATTCATTTTTGTGCTCATCATGCCTGCCATGGGGCCTGGCCTAGAGCTGGGCCCACTCAATGTTTGTTCAAGGAATGAGTAAGGAAAGGGAATGTCACGCAGCTTAATTTGACTCATCCAATTTCGCTGTTTCCAATGTCTTCACTGTTGTATTTTTTATGAAGAGATATTGCCTTTGTCCCGTGGAGCAGGAACGGGCTTCATTTCATTTAATCAGCACCTACTGAATGCCTGCTGGGGTCAGCCCCTGGGCTGGGCATGGGGGTACCTGCCGTGGACAAGTGCACTCCCGCCCTCAGGGGCCCTGCATCCCCACAGAGCCCAGGCCTCCTCTTCCCAAGCCTCTGGGTCGCTGACGCTGGGCAGGCAAGCACTGTAATGATTATGATGGCGTCTGCAGCGTGCTTTTCCTTTTTCTTTTTTTTCTTTTCCTTTCCTTTTCTTTCTCATTCTTTCTTTCTATCTTTCTTTTTGTTTTTGTTTTTAAATTCTTGACTCTGGAGTAAAATGCTATTACAGGCAGCTTTTTATATTTTTATCTTTATTTTTTGTGGTAGCTATGTATTATTTTATAACTAAAAAAAAAAAAAAGGTCCAAAAGCATTAATTAAGCAGTCAAGATGGAAGTGATTCGGACTTTCCTTTGGGGGTAAGGGAAAGGCCGGATTGCAGATCTGCGTATTCATTGAATCACACTTTAAGGTTAGTTAAGCATTTTCTCTTTGTTTTCTGGAGTTTACCCATTTCTGGGAAAGAGTCCCCCTGGGTGTATTCAGCGATTTCTCTTGCCCATCCGTTAAGATTTCTGAGTATGAGGTGAGCAAGGTTATGCCACAGACGAATCTCTACCAAGTTCTGTGGGCTTGAATTCTTTCCAGATGTGGTGTCTCTTTTGGGGCGGGTTGATGAGGTGTGGGGTGCACACAGTAGGACCTCCATCCAGCCTCTTGTTGACAGCACGTGATAGCCGGTCCCAGATGGATGCTGTGGTTTCCTGGACTAGCCCACGGGTGACTTTTGATGGCTTACCTATCCGTAAACCCTTTTTGAGCCCACATTTCTCATTTACGGTTATTTGTTTTACTTACAAATGATGTCTAACTGTTGCTGTCCTCATGTATTTTATTTACTGTAAAGCATATACAAAAATAAAGTGACCATAGGATGAGGGAACAATAAAAACATGAAATGTAATATTCTCTTCCATACTGTACTGGATTAATGCAGTTCGCACCTTGTGGGTACGATCAGGAGATCAAAAGACCTGAAAAGGATGTAAGAGCAGCTTCTGATGTGATAGAAGCAAACAGGGCTTCAGCCCCTGTGGAATTTTCTGGGCAGGTGTGGACTGCTGCTCTAGCCAGAGGAGGATCTGAATGGTATTTGTCAGCTTTCAGTTCTTTGGGGTTACTATGTCAGCTCGGCAGCAAACAGTATCAGAGAGAGGGGAAATGAGGAGATACCGAAATTACGATAAAAGGAAAATCAGAATCTCCCTAATTAATTTTGTTCATCTTTAGAGATCGCAGGAAAGGAAATGAAAGGTGGTAGCAGCAGGCAAGGCAAAAATCTTGCAAATTCTTCAAATGCGAATAAGATTCTTGTGATAAACCCTCACTTTCTGGTAAGCATTTTAATGGATCCTTTAATTAGCTTTTCTGGAAAGTTCACTGATGATGCACTGGAATAATGATCCCCTGTGCTCTAAAGTGTCTAGTCATTAGCTCACAAGGTGACTGAACATACTAATGCATTTGCCTTTTAGACAGTTTAGCCTATGTTCTTAATAAGGGTCTTGCTTTGGTTTGACTCAATCATGGAAAGGAGTGTGGGGGCCGGGCTCTCTCACAAGTGGTAATGACAGTGAGCCAGACCCAACTTCCCTAGTCCCCGCGTCGCTCCAGCTCCTGAAAGGAGATCCTTGGGGCAGATCTTTCTAGAACTCTTCTCATGCTGCCTGCCACCTCTGTGAAAATTTGGGCACAGCATTAAGAGGCACCCCCTAGATTCGGAATCCATTCTAGACAAGGGAATCGATTTTGTTCTTTCACCTGCATTTGTGGCATCTTCTGGAACACACACTCCTCATCGACGGGTGTCTATTTTTTCTTCCAAATGGCACGTTATTATCCCATTTTATTTCCAAGGCACGCTTTCTACACTTTACAGGTGCAGGTCAGGCAGGTGAGTGGGAGGGTAAGCAAGGTGAGTGGGTGGAGCCTGGGAAGTCGCTTCTGCTCCCAGCTGAGCCTGCGAGTTGGCTTTGCACCGAGCCAACGGCAGACTGGGCTTGGGATCCAGTTTTGCAGGGCCGGCCTGGTTTGGTCCCAGCATGCTAGTACACGCGAGGGTACACAGCCTGGTGCGTTGCGTAACTCCTCGTGCCCCCGGCTGAAAGAAGCTAAACTGCAGATAATGTATTCAGCATAAATTATTGCTAACCTTAGCTGGAATAATGCATGCTTTTGATCCTCTTTAGATACGGAGCCAATGGGGAATTGTCTGGCTACAAAGTTCTCCTCCATATCTTACAGTTAAATCAAATTCCAGATCTTGAGGACATCTGATATTCCTCAAGGACATTAAATCTATAAAACTGGTGCCTGAATCATATGCTAAAAAAGTATAATTCACAGTTTGTTTTGTTAATGTGAGCTATCAGTAACATTTTAAACATCTAATTACGTTTTTCATTTAATAATTCATTCTTGTATAATTAGGGACTTAAGGTAGGCAACACGCTTAGGTTTTAAAATATGGACATCTTCTGTAAGTGTTTTTATACCAATGTCTATGAGATGGAGCATATTACAGATTTAATGCTCTGGCGACACAAGTCTTGTTAGTGGCCTGGCCCACCCCACAGGCAGTGTTGGTCAGCTGTGTGCTGAGTGGTAGGGAAAACTCCAACCTGCCCAGACTATATATTCCTCATCAGGTTGTTGCAGAGAAACCTTCCCACCTTACCTGCTTTTAACTTCCCTCCAGGTGGACACACTTCACCCAAAAAGTATGGCTGCTCAGGTCGGCAAGCCACCTTACGGAGAGCCTTTGCCCCAACCAGTGGAACTGTGTGTGTTCTGTCCTACAAACACCAAGGCTGCTCGGGCTTAGCGTTGTCCTCATCTAGAATAGACGCCTGCAAGCAAGTATTGCCCACCGGTCATGCTGTTGAGCTGGTGAATGTTGATCATAATCATGGAGAAAAAATTATCTAGTTTTTAAATTGAAAATGTAATACTTCAAAGCGATAAAAAGAATTCAAGCAGTGCACAACGGTATACAGTGAAAATAGATTTCCTTCCCATCAGATCCCAATCTCTACTTCTGTTCCCTGTGGGCAATCATTCTTCCCACATTCTTGGGAATCTTTTCTGAAGTAGTCTGTGCATATGTAAGGGTTATATGTATGCCTCTCTTTATTTTAGAAACACCCATGGGGCGACCTATCCGTACGATTTTGCATCTCACCCATTTCACCACCAGTTTATTTTGGTGAGATTCCAAATCATCCCTACAATTCTTTTCATGGCTGCATAGTAATCTACTCTTCGGGTGTGCCATACTTCATTTAACCACGTATCCCTTCGAGCTGGATGTTTGGCCACTATTAAAAATGGTGGATACAGGGGCGCCTGGGTGGTGCAGTCGTTAGGCATTTGCCTTCGGCTCAGGGTGTGATCCCAGCGTTATGGGATCGAGCCCCACATCAGGCTCCTCCGCTGGAAGCCTGTTTCTTCCTCTCCCACTCCCCCTGCTTGTGTTTCCTATCTGGCTGTCTGTCTGTCTGTCAAATAAATAAATAGAATCTTTAAAAAAAAATGGTGGATGCAGGTGTGGCTAGATCTAGAGCGTAACTGACTTGAAGTGAATTTGTTTTGTCAGAAGGGATCTATACTTTACTTTCCATAGATATTGAAAAATGGCCTCCCCTCAAAGTTCACAGGGTATCAGATTGTAACAAAAGCAGGCTCTTGTCACTGGAGAAGAAGACGTACGGGGGGCACCTGGGTAGCGCAGTCGTTAAGTGCCTGCCTTCGGCTCAGGGCGTGATCCTGGCATTGTGGGATCAAGCCCCACATCAGGCTCCTCCGCTGGGAGCCTGCTTCTTCCTCTCCCACTCCCCCTGCTTGTGTTCCCTGTCTCGCTGGCTGTCTCTCTGTCACATAAATAAATAAAATCTCTAAAAAAAAAAATTTAAAGAAGACGTACGGAAACTTGTGCGTCCCTGGATCTCAGGGTAACAGCGCTGAGTGAGGAGGCTGGGGTGAGCAAGACTCGCTCATTGGTTCCCTGGCTCCATCCCTCATGTCAGCCTTTGTAGCACCTGTGATTTAAAGTCTTATAAAATGCTTCCCATATATCGTCTTCTTAAATCCTCAAAACATACCTATGAAGCAGATATTATTATCCCATTATAAATCACTACATGATGCTGATATTTGGGATCAATCAAAAATAAATGGAAAAGTGAGTGTTCAGCATGTGCTTGCCAAGAGTCTCTTTGTAATTGAAATAGTGCACGTTGCTTACACAGACTATTCTAGAATCTCTGTGAAGCGTAAGTAAATTCCATCATTATGTGTCTCTGTAACACTTGAAATGAAAGGATTAAAAGCAGCACACTTGTCTTTTAGTTCTATTTGAGGATGTGATAGACACAAGAGTGTTTAAGTTGAAGCCACTTAGGTTACAGTTCAGGCACAATACAAATTTGTGACCCATTCAATTTCCCTTTATTTAAAGATAGCAAAGCATATTCGACCAAGAAGAACAAAATGCGTGATGAATTCCGAAGTCTGTATAAAGAATCTATCCAGCAGCCCTTCGTATTTACTTCCTTGTTGAGTTATTAGGGACGTTTCATATCAAACTAAGATAACTGAAGATGGAAAAGCCTAGAGCGTGCTGTGTGACAGTGGAGGCGGGGACAGTCCCACTGGCCAGGGCTGTGTACCCTGCATCAGAAGGATAAGAGCAGGAAACGCTTCATGGAAATATTTCATAAGCTTTTGAAGTCTTCTCGGGGGCCCCCCAAACACACAACGCTTTCATGGCCACAAAAGGCACCTATTACTTCGCTTGCTTGTTATCTGAGACACAGAAGTCACAGGCCTCGTACACTCCTCGCTGCGTCTCTTTGGGGGCACTCATTATGGCCCGCGGGCACCAGGCTGGCTCGCCCTGGGCGCTCTGGCTGGTCCGTGACTGTCTGGCTGCCTTTGTGGGGGAGATCTGGGTCCTTTTTTCCTGGTTAAGGAGGAGACACTCAAGAAGCAGAACCAGTGGACTTGAATCTTGGCCGGTGTTACTGTCTGTGTCTCTCGGCTTCAGTTTCCTCCTCCGTAAAATGGGATCTTGGTATCAACGACCTGAAAGGGCGTGGCGAGCATTAAATGAATCCATTAGCTAGAGCTTTCTGTAGAGCTCAGGTCCAGCCCTGAAAACGGGCCACTTAAGAAGCCAGCTGTTGCTACTCTTAGGCCCCTTTTACGTTCCAAGCACTGTCCTCAGTGCAGTGAGAGGTGAACAAAAATTTAAAAATGGGAACATCCTTGTCCTCTATCTGCTCCCGGTGGAACCGACCACAAGTTGTGAGAGAGCAGAAAGGATTTAACCTAAACAATAGAAATCATAGTAAAAGAGTTTTTCACAACGGGGAAAAGGACATCGAAATAGAAGAAGTGCCTGGGCACACGCAACTCACACATTTATCTAGTAATTACTATCTATGGTCATGTGCTAGGCGATGCACTAAATATGGTGATATTAGTAAAAAATGTAGGTCCCTGCCTGCGGGGAGCTTATCATTGGGACAAACAAACGGAGGTCCAAGAAGAAGAGATTCACACCATACTTGGTTTTGTGCGTTACTGGATGTAACTTTGTGACGTAACGGATGATTTATACAAAGTGAAATAAGGATCACAGTTTGACACAGCGAAGAGAGAGCAGTGGAACTGGTAATTTTCAGAAATAATTTCAGGTGATATAGAAGAGACTTGAAGTGTTCATGTATTTTTTAAAGCAGAAAAGACTAAAGAATTTTAACCTAGACTAATTTGATATGTCAATAGCTCAGATCACATTTGGAATTATTTCTTTGAGGGCGTGTTTTCCTTCTTCTGCATACATCGTTCATTCAACAAATACTCTTGAGTCTCTTCTGTGACAGGTATTGTGCCGAATGGGTAATGGGACACAGCATTAAGGTAGATAGAGTTCTTATTTTTAGGGAGCTTATATGTTATTGGGCTGAGTTAAAATATAACTAAATAATCAAATAAAAAAAGAAACTACCACACACAGTATACTCAGAACTTATGTATCCTTCTTAAATGAACCAGATGGATTCTCAAAAGTTGGTATGGAGACTGTGGGATGACCAGTGTTTGGTATTGGGAGTAGGAAAGACCTGTGGTTCCCATGGAGAGCAGGTATGATTATGGTTAGTATGGAGAGTTAGCTCTTACCACTGGTTTGTATGGGAGTGGGGCACACCAACATGGCCATAGGTGAGGAAGGGAGATTTTCTTCCCTTCCAGATTGCTCCATAGAATGGCAAGGTGGGCAGAGTAAGGAGGAGCATCAGGCTTTGCTGTCAGCTCCCCAATTTGATGCTATTTCTGTGAATTTTCTTTTTTTTTTTAAAGATTTTATTTATTCGACAGAGATAGAGACAGCCAGCGAGAGAGGGAACACAGGCAGGGGGAGTGGGAGAGGAAGAAGCAGCCTCATAGTGGAGGAGCCTGATGTGGGGCTCGATCCCATAATGCCGGGATCACGCCCTGAGCCGAAGGCAGACGCTTAACTGCTGTGCCACCCAGGCGCCCCTGTTTCTGTGAATTTTCAACCCAAAGGCATTTGAGCCCATTGCCAGGATTCTAGGCCACTGGGTATTTCTAAGGGTGGTTGCAACTTCTTGCTGTGCTTGAAAGAACTAGAAGTTGAGCCAGTCTGAGATATCACTGGGAAGAAACCCTTAGTCCTAGAAGAACGCAGAACTGGCTGGCATCAATAGTTTGCCCAGGGTCCACAGCCGTGTATGGGGGCTGCTGCTGGATATGAACAGTCTCCACACCTGCCTGTCTTGTGGTTAGGGAGCTGTTTTCCTATTTTGAATTTTACTTTAATTGTGGCTTAGTGATATAAGGCCCAGATGGGCTTTTGACCACCATGGATAAAGGTCAAAGAGCACCAAGCCTGAAGGAAACCCTCTTACGAGGAAGTGGAAAAATATTCCCCAGTAGGATACAACGGAAGAGTGATCTGGAAGAAACATATTTAAAGTTCTTTCATATGGTCTGTTTTTCAAGGCAGGGATATATTTATTTTCTTGTTCAGTGAGTGCCCACCCAATGAATATGTCATTAACTGAAAAGCTCAATGCAAATCGAGTGGCGATGACGTTTCATGTCTAGAGCTAACGTCAGTCTTGGTCTGACAGCTCTCTGTGGCATACAGGGGTGCTCTGCACAGCAGCACCCTCAAGATTTCTCAAACAAGCAGCAGAAGCTTCTGAAAATTTGCCTGTATCATCAGAAGTTTATGGTTGCTTGCATTTGAAATAAAAATGTTTTCGGGCTGCAGGAATCGGCCTGGGCGTGCCAGTGACCTATTTTGTGATGCAGAGCTTCCATCCAAGACCCTTCCATCCAAGACCCATCACAATTCCTCCTAGGAATTGTGAGTAAGTGAGTGGAGCAGGAGACTAAAAACATGAAACAATTACAGAAATAATTTAAAGTTTCAGATAAATTATAACATAATTTGGTGTTTCTTTGAAGATGAAAGTTCTTAAAGGTTTATATGGCAGTACATGGGACTTCTTAAAGTAGTGGAAAACAAATCAAAGATTCTAGCTTTCTTGGCTGATCCGAGACCGCTCATGAAAGTGCTTGGAGGGTGGCGGGGGGTGGGAGCCGAGGTGCAGGCAGACAGGGGTGCGCGGTCCCGGCACCTGGCAGTGTTTCTCAGGTTGTGAGTTCTCTTTTTTTGTTTCTAATTTAAATTTTGTTAGTTACCATAAAGTGCAATATAGGTTCTGGAGTAGAATTCAGTGATTAGGAGTTCTTATTCCTTCTAACCTGATGGGGCTGTACTTGTGCTTATTTCAGGAATTTCTGAGACCTAAAGATCCAACAGTCACAGTGTATGAATCCTACACATCACCACAGAGTTGGTAGATAAAGATGCATGAACTGTTACCAAGTAAATTCTGAGGACTATTTTGGCTTAGTACTTCTTTAGGTAGATGGGAGAGATAAGAGAGACTAGAAAGCTATTTCTGGGAGAGACACACCAAGAAACTTCTGGGTGGGAAGAGGCCGGGAGTCCTGTAGTCCCCCCCTTCAGGTCTAGGAGATGGCCCTACTTCTTATACCAACTCTTGTGTTAAAACGCCTGTCCCTTATGCATGTATTTGTTCTTCTGGGTCAGACACATGGGACAATTAAGTCACCAAAATGCAACATCATGTCTGCTCAAATAAGATTTTTTGTGCCACAAGGTAACAGAGCTTTGCACTACCAAGAGGATGAAAAATGGCGTGCAACTCATTGCACTAACCTGCAGAGGAGCCCCGCCCACACAACACACACCTTATCCACTCGTGTGCCCCCGGTCACCTGCCTACATGTTCCAGTGAGAGTGTCTCATGCTCTTCTCCTGTGTGCATGTTTTGTTGATCAGATTATTTAATACAGTAATCAGAAACACGAATAAGTGTCCTGGTTATAAAAATTCAAGTAGTGAGCATAAAAGGAGGACCTTAGATATTGAGGAGAAACTGAAAATAACAAAATGCTTTAAACGATGCAAGAAAGAGAAAGCATTCATAGGTCTAGACCTTAGTAGGTCTAAAGGAGTCCTCATCAGAAACAATGCTAGAAAAAGAGAGGGGGGTAGAAATGAAAGCTCAGGGGAACCCATCATGGTGGGTGTGTTGACTAGTTGTCTGGTTGTTACTATTACTTTCAGCTCCAGATCCACCGTTTGGGCTTTGCTGGTAAAGCAGACCACATCTCCACTTTGCTCTTTGGCAGCTGCTCCTTGGCAGGCCCCGCTGATGGAAGGGGCTAGGGATGGATTTGCAGACAACAGGGGCTTCCAGTC
Source organism: Ursus americanus (assembly GCF_024610735.1). Lineage (NCBI taxonomy): Eukaryota > Metazoa > Chordata > Mammalia > Carnivora > Ursidae > Ursus > Ursus americanus. The sequence goes on along the minus strand of NC_142137.1, from coordinate 65,517,755 downwards.
TCCAGTCTCCTTGCTCTCCTGGCCCCTGGCCCATTTTACCAGTTCACAGCTACCACATTCTTCCTGATCAGAGATCTGAGTTCCAGCTCCCGGAAGGTAAGCTGGGGGTAGTGGGGCAGGAATTCCTTCTCTCAGTGCCTGAGGCATCACCACCAGCCAGACATCATTCCTTCCCCTAGGATGACCAAGCATCAGGTTTTCCTGGGATGCTCCTGGTTTTAGCACTTAAAGTCTGTGTCCCGGAGAAATCAGGATGGTTGGTCACTCTACCTCTTCCCAGAGGTCTGGTCCCACCACATGATACTCCTGCTTCATTCTTTTTCCAGCTTAGCCCTAGGAAGGGTGGCTGCTTCCGGAAGTTACCTCAGTTTCCCCTTTGCCTTTTCAGTCATCCATCACCTGCTTAACCCATCCCTTGTATTAAATTCTCACTCTTAAAATAACTTGGGTGGCACATATCAGCTACTTTTAATGTTTTATTTTCATTTATTTATTTATTTTTTGAAATAAACCCACTTGAACCCACAACCCTGAGATGAAGACCTGAGCTGAGATCAAGAGTTGGATGCTTAACCGAATGAGCCACCCAGGTACCCCCTAAATGTGTTTTAAAAGCACCTTCCGTGGAGTGAAGATGATGACCCAATGCCAAATTACAAATACAAATGCAACAAACCAGCACTTTGTGTCACAAAAAGAGGGACCCGGCCAAACCCAGGAGCTGGATTTCTAATTGAAGGCGATGTAGAAGAACGAACTATGGAAGGAAGAGCCATAGCTGTCCACCTCTGCTGTCGCAACGTTTCATCTTACAAATTAGAATGGCCTTCTTCCAGCTCTTCCTCATAATTCAAGAGCCAGGACAGCTCACATACCTACTTCCACTAAACAAAATTTATGCAATTTGTCAAGGTAATGTGCCAAATAATACATTACTTTAAAAATTTTTAAAAAATTTAAAAGAATCTAAAATGTTTACCGCTGTGATAGCATTTTAATTGTTCTATTGTTTCCCTTTCTTCTTTGTCTGCTTGGTAGTGTATTATTTAGGAAACCTCAAAGGTTTGAGTACCTGGCCCAGCCCCATTGTTCCAGAGCCCTGGGTGTTTTGGGGGGTTCCCAAGAAGAAGACCGTGAGGCAAGAGGTCAAGTGCAAGTAGTTGAATTGAAAGGTGAAGGAAATACTGAAAGGAAGCAGGGAAATGAGACAGGGAAGAGAAGCCAGCTGACAAAGGTGTCTGGGGACAGTTACAACTGTGGGCCACTGCAACATAATCCCCTTGGGGAAAGTCAAGGAGCCAGTGCAAAACACACGCTCCTGAGTTCTCCTGCCTGAGGAGCAAAGGGGCTGGGGCATTAATACCCTGACTCCTGTTAGACGTTGGTCAGAGCTGCTCCTGGGAGGTGTTAATTCCCCTGCATTCCTGGTCCTCTATATGGACAGGCGAGGAAGGCTCCAGAGGCCGGAGAGACCTGCAGCCCAAGGACTAACATCACGGGGCTGGTTGTGGTAAGTCTGGCCCACACGCAACCAACTGATGGGTGTGAGGGCTACGGTTAAGGCACGGGCAGCACCTGCTGTCACTGGTTATTTTTACTGCGTGAAATTCCATAACGTGAAGAGATTTAGGAACACGTACTCATGGTTATCGGAGAAGTCCTGTAATTTGATTTGTCAAGCCGTTATCAATTCCTAGGGCTTGGGAACCTCGAATTCTTGTGTTGAGGGGCTCATTTCTGGCAGATGCTAGATCACTGGGACATATTTAAACTCGGGAGAATATTGCATATGGGATCGTGGCTTTCCCAAATTTGTCTCTTGCAAAATTTCCAAATACTAAACAAGGGAAGCTTTTAAAGGGGCACAAGATTTCTAAGAACTATTAAACAATAGGGCAACTTATTTCTTTTGTTCAGATGGGAAAATCAAGGAGACGGAGGGGAGGGGAGAAAAATGGAGACATCGGTCACGGGAGAGGAGTAGGTGTGCCGACCCAGATAAAAGGAGAGCGTGCGGGGTGGAACGGATAAGAAGGTGGCCTATGAATCAAGAAAGACAAGTAAAGGGGAAAATAGACGACCTATGTTTTCATTAAATATTAAATCATAACTGGTTTGCACAAATCAAAGAAACGCAAAGCCTACCTTCTGTCTTTCGGGAAGGTGTGGTAAATTTTGCATGCTAATTTACAGGCAAGAACGGGTGCCGTCGGGCATAAGGAAAGAATCCTGGCAGCGTGAGAACAGAAATTCACAGGAAATTCGCATGGATCGTCGTCCGCTGCACCCGAATTTCTATACCAGATTTTGTGGTCTCAGGCCACATGATGTGAAATATATTTTGGTGGAATCTCTGAAATTGCAGTGTCAGTTTGGATAGGTACCAAACCCAGTACCCCCACCACCCAGCTTCTCCCCTTGGGGTAAGTCATTCACAAGAATACAATTTCCAATAAGGTCCAGCTATTGTTGTCTTGCGGTCTGAGTTTAAGTGGCACCGGGTCCCTTTCATTCCCGTGTCCCTGCTTGACCTCCAGGAACATACCAAGGAGAGAACCAGGTAGCTAGTGTGTTTGGAACCATCTGAATCATTGGAAGATGACTTTTGTTACCATGTTTAGTATCCCCCAGGTTAGATAAAAGTGTCATATCCTCTGTCTTCTTTGTCAAATCTGGGAGAAGCTATTTGGGGGTGTGTTTTGATGGCAACATTTATTGCTGAGCAATAACTTTAGTGATGAACTTGACATAATGAAGGAAAATGCTTTCCTTTCTGATTTGCAGACATCACCTAGACAGAGTGATTTGACTTGTTTCTTTTTATTTATTATCTAGAGGTTCCATGTGACAAACTTCAGGTCTTTAGGTTTAAGCAGATTTTATTTAACAACATCTCCAGATAAAATTCAAAACAGCCATAGAAGAAAATAAATTGAATTTATAACCTGGTAGGATGTTGACAATGGCTCAGGATGTAGAAAACTCAGGGAAAAAAAGGGACTAAAGAAGTCCCCTTTTCAGAGACGGAGCACATTTGTTTGGAGTGTGTTATAAGTAAAATGTAATGACATACACATAAGCTTCCATTAGTAATGATCAGGAGCTGGAATAATTGTGCATAGACTCATTTGAGCATTACTAATTCAGGACAGTTCTATTTGTATGGAATTATTTGCATTTATGTTTTTCCTGAGTTAAAAACGAATACCCCCAGGTCTTGCTCAGAGTGTGGGGAATTAAACATACAGCTCTCATTAACAAGCCTGTGAATTGTACAGTCTGCTCCGTTCCCTAAGCACTTTGCAGAAAGTGTTCTCTCTGCCAGTGCGCTGTATACAACCGCGGCTTCCAGATTGGAAAGCTTAGCAGAGCGACATAGCGCTGAGAAACAAGCCACCAGATGGGAGGTCTGTCACCCAAAAGGTGGCTTCGGAGCCAGACGTGTTCTTGGGACAAAGCCAAGCGAGGAAGCCAGAGCAGGTGAGAGATGACCGGTGCTGCGCTTACGTTCACCCGTTGGAGTTTCCTTGAAGGGAACCTTTCATGACCGACAGAGGGACCTGAGTCCCTCTCGGGTTCTACACGTGGCAGCTGTGACGTGTGGGGAAGGAGCCCCCTTTGCCACAGAGGCAGTGCCACAGTTAGAAGTATGACCTTCGACGTCAGGCAGATTCGGGTTCCTTGCTCCCTAAACTTTGGTTTCTACCCCTGCAAAAGGGGCATAAAAACATCACACTTGCCTCCTGGGTTGTGATGAAGAATCTTACCATGAGAAATGCCTATGGCATAGGAACCGCTCAAGAAATTTTGGCCTTTTTTTTCCCCCTCAAGCTTTTGGAGCCCAGGGATCCATCCGTTCGGGAAGCAATTTCCTCAGCACTTCCAGTTGCCATAAATCAATGGGCAGATTGCCTGGATTTGGGGTGGAAGGCAATTTAATTCCAGTGTCTCTACTGTTTGCTTTGTTTTCCTCTGAATTCAGGCCGTAAAAGGTAAGTTGGCACGGCAGCCAGCTGCTCCCACCTACATCTGAATGCCGATGTCCTCTCCTCTATTGACGCAAGAAGAAAGTAAATAAGGTAATGTCCCTGGAATTTTCTTTACACTAAACATGTAATTAGCCACTTACCCATGATGAGTAAAATTTAATTTCAGCTAAGTGAAAAGGAATGCTGATTAGATTTATTTTATTATCTGTTTACTTTCTGGGAAGAGGGCAGCTGGATAAAATATCTTCTCGAGCTCCACTTTTCACGTCCTGCAGTGCTTACCAATGAAATATACAGAAACTTGCAGGAACTGCACATATAAATGCAAATAATAATTTTGTTGGCATTTCCCTTCTTTTTATTAGTTAGAGTGAAGGTGAGCGTGGCCCTGCAGCTTCTGTTTGCCGGCATCCAGAAGCAAAAAGGGCAAGAGGCAAGCCTGGGAGAGAGGCAGAGACAAGTTCGGGCAGGCCAGCCCTGTGCAACACTGTTGGAAAGGGCCTCTCTCCTCTGCTTTCCCTGTTTCTGTCTTTCCAGGGACTTTACTTCTCTTTGGCAGCTCAGAGCCCCTGCCTGGGCCCCTTTCCCGGGCTGCCTGACCCAAGGACTCCCGGCTGCTCCCCAACCATTGCACTCAGAGCCCTTACTTCATCTAGACCCTTTTCCAAAGGGCCAGGCTCTCAACGAACAGTTGTGAGGAAAGAAATAGGATACATTCCTCTGAAGGCTTTGGTAAAGGATGGTGACTTCATGGATTTCCCTGCTAATGTGGTATTTTTATAGAATGCACACTTGAAGGTATAAGTGTTTATTTAACCTGAAGAAATGAATCAGAGATGCTGGAATTTCAGGAGGGACTTTCTAATTGCTCTTCATTTTTTTTTATTCTTTATTATTTTTTTCTCAAGAAATACATTCATTTAGATTTTCTTGGTCGCACAAACACAGATAAGAACATATCTAATGCACTGTATTCGACATCATAGCACTGTCATTCATGTATCTATGACTGGAAAAACCCAGTACCTTCGCTTTACACAGGCTTAGAAGCTAGTCCAGCTTAAGTCCTCAGTGGTAGCTTGTTGACTGAAATATCAGCACCACCAAATGATTGTCTAGTCCATATTTAAACCGACAATCTTTGATAAATCTACAGATCCCTTCGTGATGTTGAATGTTCACCATCGTGGTGCTACCAGATTTGTGTCTCCTTAGTGCCCACGGTTCTTGCTCACGCCGCTTCGAAGGACAAAGAGGTAGACCGGACGAAGGGTGGTGGGCAGCAAAGGAAAGTTTACTGAACAAGAGGACAAAGCTCCTGGAGAGGGAGGGGACCTGAGTCGGTTGTCCCTGTAGTTTCTAAGTTTAGGGGTGTTTCTGAGGAGGTGAAACCCGCATATTCCCCTCCCCCCCTTTTTTAGTTTCTTCTTAGTTAGGTAGTCAGGGCCAGGGTCCCCAGCAAGAAAGCACAGAGTCAGGACAGTTAAAATAAAATAGCACTGACATCCTTTTCTGCAGCTTGGAGGGGACCACACTGACATTCTGCTCTATAGCCTTTGCAGAAATGACTTCTGCAAAACGTCCTAAAATAAGACAACCACTAAAGCATGTGTCAGTATCATGGGCAAGGGGCAGTTAAGACCGCACCCCCAGATGTTAGGAAAAAAAAAAAAGACCAACAGCACGGGGACATGAGCCTAATAGGTAGACAGATAGTGACCAAAGCCCTGATTGGCACAACTCAGCACACCCTGGTTCCTTAAGATTTCTAATTGCTCTTCAAATCAGACCGCAAACTCAACGCCAACCTTGCCTTTGCCTGGGGGTTACAACCAGTGGGTTATGATGCTTCAGGATGCGCGAAGTTGCCCGTCTGAAGCTTAGGGACTAGTAGTAAGTGGGAGATGTACTTTGGCAGCATAGGGAAGAATTTTTAAACCAATCTGTGAGGACTGGGAAGCTTTGTGAGGGGCAATGAATTCCAAGTTCTTGCAAGCATTTAAGCAAAGCATAGGAAACTACCGAGAGAGAAATATTGTAGAGAGCATTTATATATTAAGATATCAGTCAGGGTTGAGCCAGAGAGTTGAAAACCATTCTAAGTAGTCTAGACAGGGGGATTTAATACAGGGGGTTGGTAACATTGGCCAACAAGGCTATCTAGAGATGAGAACGGAAAAAAAAAAAAAAAAGCATCCCCCCCTAGGACTGGAGGGACAAAGGGAAAAGCAGGTGTTTGGGTCCCAGAAACCATTGCCATTGCGGCCAATGCTAAAACTACAGCAGGGCTGCCTTGGAGAGCTAGGGTCATGGAGAGGGGTGCTGTCTGGGCCTACAGCCTCAGAGGAGACGCGGTCACTGTAAGGACCTCCTGCATAAGAGGGGTGGGGCAGGACTCTGGCTTTTCCTTTCTTCGTGCTTTCCAATGTCCAAGCAAGAGCTTTTCACTGGCTAATACCCACTGGGAGCCTATTGGCCAGGACGCCGGTGAAGACTGGAGGGCAAGTGTGAGAGCAAACTCCCAGCTGATCTGCACATGGGGCCTTTGGACTAGGCCAGCTCTAAACTTCCTTTCAAATCTAACAAACAAAACAAAACTTGAACAGTTCTATTATTTGAAGACACTCCTGCTTGCCAGTATCAGCCAGTCCCTAGAGAAAGAGACCAGAGAACATCCAAAGAGCAAGTCTATGAATTCTACCCTCTTGTTTTAGGGACAATTATAACCTCATTTGCCATCTGGGACCCCATAAGCTACATTTGACAGAATATTCTCTTTCTATTTTGTTTCAGGCTATGGTGTAAATGTGGGGATTACAGATGACTTTGCTCTGTTCTTCTCGTCTTTGTGGTTTCCTGGTCATAGAATTTGAATGAAAAGGTTTTGATCATTGTGTTTTTTATTCTTTACTAAAATACGATTTTCCTTACATTTAGATAGCTCTGGGAATGACCATCATAGCTTTAAGTGTTTTCGCCCAGCACTGTCTGTACCATCTGTCCAGGCCCCTCACTGCAGGCCCTTCCTTGGGCTCTCACTGCAGTGATACTTGGGGGCGAATGCAGGGCATCTACGGAGCACCTAGGTCTTGATATGACCCCATTGAGATGCTCTGACCCCACTTCTCACAGCCTTAGCTGTTCTCTTTAAACTGGGCGTCCTGGTGCTCTTCTCTTTATAAATGCAGTCAGCCCAGGTTGGCTTTTCTACAGCCTGGCATGACTTTCTTTGGGTCTGATGATTTACTGGAGATGAAAGCAATTCTTCTGTGTAAAGTGGTGGCAGTGGGCAGATTTTCAAACTGGAGTGTGCTTTGCAGAGCTGCCATGAATCTGCCTAGGGCTGTGACTTTGGGGGAAAAAAAGGCTATTTTAACCTTGGACGTCATTGAGGATAGGAAGTGTATGCTGGGGACGTCACCAGAGGTGCTGTTTCCCCGGCTCTGGATGGCCACTTTCTCTACTCATCCCCCTTGCTTCGGGACCATGGAAATCAGGCTCAACAGGTAAAGGGATAGAACTGGAGGTGACTGACGTAAAGTCATGTGGTCAGCGCAAGGTGACTCCTTTCGACAGTTTTAACTAGGATCTTTACTTGAATGGGCATCAGGAGCAATATTTGTATCTCTTTTTGAAAGACAGACTTACTGCTGAATTGAAATGATCTCAGAGATAGGGAATGGTGGTGTTGGGCTCCTGGAAGATGCCCAGAAAATGTGAAACATGGATTTTGTCACCTCCCCTAAAGATACTGAATTTATTATTTTACAATGTGCTGTCTCTTCCCGGTGTGGTTAGGGTTGAATTTTAAACGTGTCATGTTGTACAGTTCGATGTGAAGGGGTGAAGTGGAAGTGGCAGGGGCAGAGACATTCATGTGTTTCTCTCATCCCCCACCCCCTGCTCCGCAGCTTCCCTTTCGAAAAGTAGATCATAAATGGCTTATTTATTTAACTAGGTGTTAGGGTTATTAATAAATATTTGAGAGCACCATATCTTTTAATAGGGCTGAACAGTAAACAAACCTGTGCCAGAAGAAGAAAGAACAAAATCGCTTCACCCCGGGAGTAGAAAACTTCTTTCGTTGGCAGCTGCCACCTGTTTTGATGGATACATTTGCCTGCAGTTCATCTCATCTGTTACTTAAGCAGGGGAGGGATGGACCTGTAGTCCATCTCTGGGGAGGTGACAAGATGCTTCCTACCCGGTCTCTGCTAGGGCTGAGAGGGAAGGAGAGCTTGAGGTATGGGTCAGAGGTCCTGTCTTAGAAATCTCAATTCCTTTTGATTCAAACACTGAGTAAATGATGTTGATAGGAGCTTCCCACCTATTAAATATTAACTCAGGTGAGGTGTTTCAAATAATGACTTTTCTATAGTTACTACCAAAGTCTTCTAAGGATATACACAATTTACTTGCCTTTCATCATAAAGGATATGCTACGTATCTTAACCTTTTCTAAATAATTTACTGTAATCACTGTGGTTGTCATTCAGTCTAGTGGCTGTATTTCAGGGAGATAATTCCGGGGACTCGTTTGCCATACTCTTTTAGTCTGTCTACTTTCCATAGGTAACTCTTTCTTTGTTTGAGCAAAGATTGATTAAGCACTTGCTGTGTTTGGGGGAGCATGGATATGATGATATGCTCAAAATGATCTCTGCCATTAGGAACTGCTGAGTTTGGCCAGAGAAGTAGACACATACATTCAGATCTACGTTTAATTCATTGGTGCAGGTGGGCAAACATGTAATGGGAAGATTTCACATAGAAGGGGACATTTGGGTTGGGTTTTGAAAGATAAGTAGGTGGTTGATACCCAGAGACCCTGGGAGTGAACATCCCAAGTCCCAAGCCCAGCATGCGCAAAGGTAGGTGGCTGTGAAAGGACATTGCCTGAATGGGACCTCAGGGTGTCTGAAGGGGTGGGTGTGCATGGGATTCTGGGAGATGATAAACTGTGCCCTGCCCCCAGGACTCTATTATGTTTGCTGTCACTTTGTCTGCCTGGACCCTCTCTCCTTCCTGCCATTACAGACCTTCATCTTTTGTTGGCTGTGAAACTAGATATTCAACCTTGTTGGAATAGTGTTTAAAATAAGAGTAATCAGCTTTCAAGGGAGGGCTTCCTCTATGAACAAAGTGTCAGGGCTTTGGTGCATTTACTTTAGGCGTTCAGAGACTTCCTTGTTCTCATTTGCATATTGGATAATGAAGGATGTCAAGGGAGGTCACCGTCAGAAAAACAAGGTATCTTACTAATTGTTTCTCTTAAGGCCAAACAGAGACATAAAGAGTTAAAATGGAAGTCACTTGTGATGGAGGATGAATGAATCAGTGTTTGCAAAGCATGTGGTTATCTTTCTATGAAGGGTGAGGTTGGATGCAAGAACACTGTTAGTCCAAGAATGATGGATGGTGGCAAATCTCTTTGAGATAAATCGCATCTGCTCCCACCAACATTCTTCCAACTGTATGAACTCTGCCCTTGATTCTTGGATAACCCCCTGCTCACTGTAGATGTGAGACCTTGATAGGTATCAAAGCATGAGGGAAAAATAATATCATAAAAATAACCAACATCAATAGAGCAGGGAACAAGAATCACCTCTACCCTGTGGGCAGCAGCCAGCGAGGGACACAAAAAAGAACTGATTGACATCAGCATACAAACATACACCCTGATGAGACCTGGCTATGTAGTTCAACAAGAAAGTCATAGCCCGTGACAACAAGGATGAGCATGGGCTTTAAAAGTGAGACACTTTGTGGATATATCCCCCCACCCCCCGTGCATTGCACCTGGCCTCTGAGGAGCCATATTGTCAGTTCACTGACCCCATCCCTGTCTCTCACTCTACGGCTCTGGAGTCAGATTCAAACAAGGTCGAAGGTGGGCTTCCTGACAGGGACTATACTTTCTGTAGGCCTTGTAAATGGAGTTTAGGTGCAGGCATATTTGCAACATGCCCTCATCCCTTGGCCCTAACCTTTCCTGGAGCTTTCCTGAAGATTCCACGTTATATGACACCACTTCCTAAGGGGGTGGTGTTGCCACTTGAGTCGGAGTCAAGCACAGGAACTCTGTTGAGGTGAAGTGTGCTCACAATTGTTCTGAAGTTTTATTTAGAAAACAATCATTTTATTAATACTATATAGAGAGCATTGGTTTAGGTACTATTGAGGTATTAAAAATAAAAAGGCAGGGTTATTTTAGAAGATTTTTTAGTCCTGTTGGCAAGAAAATACATAAATACAAAGATCAACATATCACCCCATGTACTCTGGCTCAATGGAATTTGGGTTTAGCTTGCTAGATGGGCACGTTCTTATCTCTAACGGTAGGGGAGGCAAGCAGAGTAGGCTTCTTGGGCATGTGACCTAGGCAGTCACACAAGGCCTTACTTAGAAGGGCCCCAAGCTTGGCTTAGTGCTCTACTGTTGCATGTTAAACTCTTAATCATTTTTAAATAAGATTTATTTATTTATTTTAGGGTGAGAGTGAGGGGCAGAGGGCGGGTAGGGACAGAGGGAGAGAGCGAATCTTAAGCAGACTCCACTCCAAGCACGGAGCATGACACAAGGCTTGATCTCACAACCCTGAGATCATGACCTGAGCTGAAATCAGGAGTCAGATGTTTGATTGACTCAGCTACCCAGGTGCCCCAAATTCTTAATCATTTTTGGACAAGGGGACCCACATTTTAATTTTGCTGTGGACCCTACAAATTATGTAGTTGATTGTGGGAGGAGGAATATTTGTGACATGGCTTGCCTAAGGCATCTTGGTATCTTGTAGAGGAACAGCTAATAGATGGGCCTGGTTGAGCTGAAAAGCCCAAGTGTAAGAAGTGTGGAAAGGGAAGGGTCAGTTGGGGGAAGATGGCTACTTGACGGTAATATGGAATTTCAGGAAGGATTTGCAAAACATGACCAACACTCTTTTTTATACATTTGCACATAACTTGTATTAGCCTATGATGTCCTAAGGGGTGGACAGGGTTATAATAAGCATAGGTGTGCTGTTTCCCTTCTGGCCTCGACAAGGATGCTGTGTGGACCGGTCCACCCTGGCTTGTACCTCTGTGTTGGGAACGAGGCTCTGCAGGGCTTTCCCTGAGGGAAATTCATGCCAAATATCTTGGAAACCCCTTTTCTCACCCTTGCCAATTTTTTACCAGGAGGAGTTAGGTAGGTAAAAATTTATTCCATTTAATTTATGAGGTGTGAGGATCAAATAACCCATAAAAATTTTAATTGTGTTTTAAGAAGTCTAATTGAGATTGAAATTCATCTGGTTAAGTTCCAAATAAACCGATTCCCTGAAAGTCTCCCCTGAGTTCACTCTTGGGCTCTCCTCTGCTCATGGTTAATGTTCTGAGGCTGGGTCAGGAGAGGCAACGGAAGGGGCTTCCTCAAGCCCCAAGCCCATGTGATTATTTGGAGTTAAGTGAAGGGATGAACTAATTCTTTGTTCTGAGCCACTGTTTCGGGGAGCTGTGTGCTGGGAGAATTGCACGTGGCATTGAAGATCACAAAATGTGAGCTGAACACCAAACCTCTGATGATGCTGTGTGTCCTCAGGCAAGCTCCTTAGTTACCAACTCATTTCTCATTTCTACTTTCTTCCTCTACCACACTGAGATGTTATGAGGATCAGCTGTGCCTTGCCTGGCATTCTTGGAAACTAATTCATTATATAAGCCTAAGGTATTTTCATTAGCTATGTCAGATCTTTGAGAGGATTTCATAGAGCCATGCCAGCTTCTCAAAACATGTAAACGTTAGTTGAGTCAGTTCCCTAGCCATTGTTGAAAAAAAAAATCCATCACCTTAATTCTCTCTGTGCTTCTCCTTCTCTTCCTCTTATTCATTTTTCTCATATCAATCCAACTTACATCTTGGCATTCTTGAAATTAGTCTTAAGTGGTGGTTGTTGGTGGGTATCATGTAGCATTTTATGAGGAGAGAGCGAGTCTTCGCAACAGGAAGGTCTAAAGCTGTTAAGTCCTGCTCTGGTCACTATTAAGTGTGTCCTCTTTGCCTATGGGAAATTATCTGGTGGCATAAGGGGATTTTTCTAAGTAACAGGAAAGTATAAACTGATAGAACTCTTAAATTAACCAGGTTGTTTTCTTATCACATGTTATAATCAGACATAATTAAACCTACAGCAAAGGCCTAGGAGAGTTCACATGGTAGAACCTTGTCAAGATCTCAGGGGTTGGATTACAGAGGTGCCATGTTTATTATCAGGTGGGTCATTGACTCAGGAAGTATCCAAGTGGTAGAATGAATAGTATCTTTGAGACTAACTTGGTGAACTGAGTGTCTCTAAGGAAGGTGTTATATGCTTGTTAGAAGCCTAATAAGAAACTTCTCTTTCCTTCTAGACTAATTGCTAGCATCAACAGAGATACTTGTTGAAGATTTATGAGAAATGACCACAAATTACAAAAATGTAGCATTAATTGTGATCTGCATTAGACCCATAGAGAAAAAGTAATGGGCCTGAAGAAAAAGATGAAAATCATGAGGAAATATAGTGACACTGTAAAAAAAGGATTCACTGTAGTACTTTCCTGGGTGTCCCCTTCACCTGGGAGGAAGGCAGCAGTGGCCTGGAAATCCTGACTCCAGCTGGCATAGGGTGGTGGCCATACTTCTGTTCTTCATGACAAAGTGACCCTTATAAGAATGACTTCCCAACCAAAATGTCTTCTTGACTGAGTTCACATTGTTGCTTCTCTGGGTTACTTTGTAGTCACTACGCCAATGGTACAAAGATTCGTTGGCTTCTCTTCAAGATTGTCTGAGTAGAATCCACCTTTTCCTTTCCTTTGGCGGCTTCCCATCTTTGCCTGGACAGTGGCAGTGTGGGGCTCATGGTGATTTGTGATCACGTGGTTATGTCTCTGCTCATGTGTGTAGTATTCCCTTCCTTTACCCGATTGTAAGCTCTGTGCCTGGAGGAACCATGTTTGTTTTTGTTACCAGTTTGAGTACCTAGACACTCAGGCTGATTGTGGATGTTGTCATCTATTACTGCTAGTGATTCCATGTGGGAATTCTTCCTTAGCATTTCTTGGGAAATTTGTGTGTTTTTCTGAATTGTGAATCCTAAGAAAAATCAGTTACAAAATCGGGAAAATTGGATAAAATATATACTTTTGTAAGAATTAACACTTAATACAACATAGACAGTTACTGGTTCTAAGGCATCCATTGAGGTCAAGTAGAAAGCAAGAACAGAAAATATTGATACATGGAGTCAAATATGAAGGTCAACATTTATAGGAATGAGGATGGGAACAGATATGAGAAAATTGGTCACAGTCTAATCAGTCATCCTTTGTTAGCTGCTGCCATGTTTTAAGTGTGTGTTTGTGGCTCTGTCTGCTTCAAAGCGTGAATCTTTATTGAAAATAAATATAGGGGCGCCTGGGTGGCACAGCGGTTAAAGCGTCTGCCTTCGGCTCAGGGCGTGATCCTGGCGTTATGGGATCGAGCCCCACATCGGGCTCCTCCACTATGAGCCTGCTTCTTCCTCTCCCACTCCCCCTGCTTGTGTTCCCTCTCTCGCTGGCTGTCTCTATCTCTGTCAAATAAATAAAAATAAAATCTTTAAAAAAAAAAAAAAAAAAAAAAAAAAAAAAAAAAAAAAAAAAAAAAGAAAATAAATATAAATGTTTATGTACATAGTATTTTTCATACAAATCCCATGGTGCACTGGGTGTTGTACGCAAGTAATGAATCATGGAACTTTATATCAAAAACTAGGGATGTACTGTATGGTGACTAATGTAATATAATAAAAAATTATTATTAAAAAAAAGAATAACATGTTTTGGAAGCAGAATAAGCCCTTAAATAGGCTATTTAGACATATGATTCTGTTAGTCCTTGCTATGAGATCTAAATGCTACATTTATTTGAATACTACCCAATAGTATTTGCTGACATTTTCCAGTGTTTGGATATTCTCTATAAGCCTTAGCTCTTTGAAAATACTACTAAATGTGATATTTTTTATTTATTAAAACTTTTAAAGCTATCCATAATAATGAGTAAAATTTATGAAGACTGTGGAAATATTTAAGTAACTTCTAATTCCCAGGAATTCAAAATTTCTATTCCTGAATCCCAAGATTATTATCTGTCATGATTTTGGAGACACAAAGCTGCACAGCAAACCACCCCACAATCTAGCTGCTTAAAATAACACCAATTATTATTTATCACAGTTCTCCGGGTTGACTGAGCTCAGCCAGGTGGTACTTCTATGTCTCGTGATGTTGGCGGGATCTGCAGTCATTTGGGGCTGTTTTGGCTGGGATGACTCATTTGCAAGGTGGGCAGTTTATGATGGCTGCCGGCTGGGGTCTTAGCTGTAGGCTTTGGTCCTATTCTCATGGTTCCCTTCTAGGTATCTTCTTCACATGACTTGAATGTCCAGTGTGGAAACTGGGCTCGGAGATGGGTGTCCCAAGAGTAAACTTTCTAAGGAGAAAGGAGAAGCTGAAAATTCCTTTAAAACGGGGCTTGGCAGCCCCAGAATGTCACTTATGCTTCTTTCTATTAGTTAAAGCAATCATAGAGCTATACCACATTTAAGGGAGGGAAATTAAACTCTACTTCTTGGTATGAGGAATGGCACATGTGCTCACAGAGGAGAGGAATTCTGGGGCCATTTTTGGAGACTGCCAACTATAGTCTGTCCTCTGATGGCAAACATTTGTTTCGGTCTCACTTCCTAAGGTCCTCCCAAAGTCTCATATCTGTTCCTTTACGTCCATGGAAGCTGGAATGTCCGAGGCGTCTTTTTCACTCACGTGCTGATGCTGCAGCGAGTAGGGCTCCAGTGTGGTCAGACTTCTGGGTCCCTAGTTCTCCCTCTTGACTGGCTCCTCAGCTATCCCCATGTCATCTCAGGGCCTCTCCTCCTCTATGTGATTTCTCCATCAGGGTAGGCAGACATCTTAGATAGCAGCTCAGGACTCCCAAAAGAGAGCGCTCTGAGGATAGGCCTTATGGAGCCTCTGCATATGTCATAATTGCCCCTGTCCTACTGGCCCTAGCCAGCCACAGGGCTGAGCCCAGATTCGATTTGGGAGGGCTCCACAGAGCTAGGAGGAATGGCTCATTTGAGACCACCAAATTCATCGTATGTTGTGGATGCTCGGTAATTGTATGAATGAATGAATGAATGAATGAATGAATGAATGCATGAATGAATGCATGAATGAATGAATGTATGCATGAATGAATGAATGAATGAATGAATGCCCTGTTACTAGTTCAGTCACTTCCAAACCCATTTTAGAAAAGCAGGATCTTTCCTTGAAGGGGAACAAACTCGATGTTTAGTTCCACCTGTGCCACACGTCTCAGGGCCCCTGGACCATCTGAGCAGACTCATGATCCTGGGACCTGCTAGTGGAGACGGGTACCTTCCCTTGGTTCCAAGCCCCTACAGATTTACTTGGGCTGTGATAGAAATCACTTACCTCCTTCCTCTACTCTTGGGGCTGTCCTTCGAGCTCTTTTTTACCTTTTTTATTTTAGATTTTTCTGAACTGTCAGGACTTCTGAAACTCCTATAGTGGTTTAATCACAATCTACTTGATCACTACCCACCTGACCCCCGCCTCTCCAATTACAGGTCATTTCTACCATGGGCATTAGCTTCTAAAATCTTACACAGGCATATCTCATTTTATTGTGCTTTGCTTTATTTCCCTTCGCAGATACTGCATTTTTTTTAACCAATTGAAGTTTTGTGGCAACCTGTTTTCTTTTTTTTTTTTTTTAAAGATTTTATTTATTTATTCAACAGAGATAGAGACAGCCAGCGAGAGAGGGAACACAAGCAGGGGGAGTGGGAGAGGAAGAAGCAGGCTCATAGCGGAGGAGCCTGATGTGGGGCTCGATCCCATGATGCCGGGGACATGCCCTGAGCCAAAGGCGGACGCTTAACGGCTGTGCCACCCAGGCGCCCTGCAACCCTGTTTTCAAGCGTGTTTATTAGCACCATTTTTCTAATAACATTTGTTCACTTTGTGCCTCAGTGTCACATTTTGGTAATTCTTGCAATATTTCAGACTTTTTCATTATTATAGTTATTATGGTGATCTGTGATCCGTGATTTTTTGATGTTACTACTGTGACTGTTTTGGGGTGCCATGAAGTACATGCACCCCATAAGACAATAAATATATGTGTTTTGACTGCTCCATTGACTGGCCATGCTACCACCCTTCTTCCTTTGCTTGAGCTTCCCAATTTCCTGAGACACAATAATATTGAAATTAGGCCAATTGATAGCCCTATAGTAGCCTCTAAATGTTGAAGTGACAGAAAGAGTCACACGTCTCTCACCTTAAGTCAAAAGCTAGAAAGGATTAAGCATGAGGAAGGCATGTTGAAAGCCTAGATAGGCCAAAAGCAAATGAATGGTGAATGCAAAGGAAAAGTTCTTGAAGGAAGTGAAAGTGCTACTCCAGTGAATACATGAATGATAAAAACGCAAAATAGCCTTATTGCTGATATGGAGAAAGGTTTAGTGGTCTGGGTGGAAAATCAAACCAGCCACAACATTCCCTTAAGCCAAAGGCTGGCCCAGAGCAAGGCCCTAACTCTGTTCACTTCTGTGAAGGCTGAGAGAGGTGAGGAAGCTGCAGAAGAGAAGTCTAAAGCTAGAGGTGGGTTCATGAAGTTTAAGGAAGGAAGCCGTCTCCATAACACACAAGTGCAGGGTGAAGCAGCAAGTGCTGATGTGGAAGCTGCAGCAAGTTCTCCAGAAGATTCAGCTCAGACAATCAGGGAAGGTGGCACACTAAACAACAGATTTATCATGTAGACAGAACAGCCTTCTGTTGGAAGAAGATGCCATCCAGGACTTTCATAGCTAGAGAAGAGAAGTCAGTGCCTGCCTTCCAAGCTTCAAATGACAGGCTGACTCTTTTGTTAGGGGCTGATGCTGGTGGCTTTAAGTAGAAGCCAGTGCTCATCTCCCATTCCAAAAATTCTAGGGCCATTAGGAATTATGCTAAGCCTCCTTTGCCTGTGCTCTGTAAATGGAACAACAAAGCCTGGATGGCGGCACATCTGTTCACCACATGGTTTACTGAATATTCCAAGCCCACTGCTGGGATCTACTGCTTGACAAAAAAGATTTCTTTTAAAATATGACTGCTCATTAACAATGCACCCGGTCACCCAAGAGCTCTGATGGAGATGGACAATGAGATTACTGTCGTTTTCATGCCTGCTAACACAACATCCGTTCTGCAGTTCACGGATCAGAGAGTAATTTTGACTTTCAAGTCTTATTATTGAAGAAATACATTTCTTAAGGCTATAGCTGCCATAGATAGTGATTCCTTCGAGGAATCTGAGCAGGGAAATTGAAAACCTTCTGGATTCACCATTCTAGATGCCATTAAGAACATTCGTGATTCATGGAAAGAGGTTAAAATATCAACATGAACAAGAATTTGAAAGAAGTTGATTCCAGCCCCCATAGATGACATTGAGGGGCTCGAAGCTTCAGTGGGGGAAGTAGCTGCAGATGTGGTAGAAACAGCAAGAGAACTAGAATTAGAAGTGGAGCCTAAAGATGAGACTGAATGGCTGCCATCTCATGATAAGCCTTGGATGGACGAGGGGTTGCTTCTGATGGATGAGCACAGGAAGTGTTTCTTGAGATGGAGTCCACCTGATGAAGATGCTGTGAAGATTGTTGAAATGACAACAAAGGGTTTAGAGCATGATATAAACTTAGTTGATAAAGAGTTGCAGGGTTTGAGAGGATTGACCCCAATTTTGTTTTTCCTTTTTTTTTTTTTTTTAAGATTTGTTGACTTATTTGAGAGAGAGGGAGAGGGAGAGGAACAGCAGACAGAGAATCCTAAGCAGACTCCCTGCTGAGCATGGAGCCTGACGTGGGGCTCAATCCCATGATGCCGAGATCATGACCTGAGCCAAACCAAGAGTCAGACACTTAACCAACTGAGCCACCCAGGTCCTCCTGACCCCAGCTTTGAAAGAAATTCTACTGTGGGTTATATGCTGTCAAATAGCATCAGAAGCTCCAGAGAAATTGTTCATGAAAGGAAGAGTCAGAAGTATTTTTAAATTAAGAAATGTACATTTTTTTAGGTATAATGCTATTGCACACTTAATAGTCTTATAATAGACCATATTATAGTATATAGTATAAACATAATTTTTCTATGCACAGGGACACAAAAAATTCATTTGACTTGCTTTATTGAGATACTTGCTTTACTGTGGTGGTCTGGACCAAATCCATAGTATCTCTGAGGTATGTCTATATGCTTCTTAAATCATGTACCCCCCCCCCCCCCCACAGGCTCCTAAACCCATAATTCCTTTTCTCTTCTTCCCCCAAACTGCTTTCTCCAGAAGGGCCAGGCCAATCCTTCACTTCTGTATCTGAGATTGGGCCATATTGAAGCTTCTCCGCTGTATTAAACTTTGGCTTGTCTCTTATAGACTAGAGTTCAAGAGCCAATTTGAGGTATGGATTTGCTCTTTTGGACATGTAATCCCAAGGGATGAAGTGTTATCAGTCACATCATTTCAGTTGTAATAAAAACCTTCATTGTGCAGGGGGCTTGGTTTCTGAACTCTTTGACTTTTAAAAATATTTTTTTTTGGTAAGCTTAAATAATGTCAACAAATCCTGAATGGAGGGAGTTGTTCAAAGATTATAACCAAGCAGTAATGATGACATCAGGCAGGGAAATGCAGACGAACATTAGCCTTCTTTTATCTCATCCAGTAAAATCGTTTTAAGAGAAATTTTGAGCTTTGTTACCCTGGAAAACATAGCTGCTTATAGGGAGAGATGAGATCATGGGTTTTTTTTTGTTTTTGTTTTTTTTTATTGCAGTAAGGAAACTTAATTATTAGAAATTCCAGCCTTTCTAGGGGACTCTGACTCATGTTTTGAGACCATATTTTATCCAGCAAACCATAACATTCACATGGCCATCTCTCTCTCCACTGAAGCATCCGGCACAACATTATGCTTGCAAATGGTTTAGGATTTTTCATAGAGTAGAATCCTGCATTAGTCCCTGCCTAATTTCTTTCACCTCCCACCCACATTGTCTGCTTTAGACATGGAGGCAGACAGTGCACGTTAATATTCTTCATTCACTCAACTGGTGGGTGGCAGGCTAAAGTCACGCTCTCTAGTCAAGGATGGAACATTTTTATTTTAGCTTTGGTTCTACCTCGTGCTCTTTGACCTAAGTCTCCTTATCCCCAATAAAAATTCAGATCTGACATGCTCTGGGTCAACCCTGGACACAAATTCATCTCTTGAAGTGGTCACACTCATGCATTTTTTGTTGTTGTTCATTTGTTTATGAAGTATGTGTTGAGTATCTCCTATGTGTCTGGCACTGTTTTTTGTTTTTTAAAGATTTTATTTATTTATTTGAGAGAGAGAGGTAGCTAGAGAGAGCATGAATGTGGTAGAGGGGTACAGGGAGAGGGAGAAGCAGGCTCCCCACTGAACAGGGAGCCTGAGCAGGGAGCCTGATGCGGGCTCTATCCCGGGACCCTGGGATCATGACTTGAGCCAAAGCTTAATGACTGAGCCACCCAGGTGCCCCGTATCTGGTACTGTTCTAAGCACAGGAAATATAGCAGTGAGCAAACCAGAAAAAAACCCCGCCCTCATGCAATTTACTTTAGAGTGGGAATACAGACTGTAAACATGATCAATAAATATAATTAATATGTTACATATATTATGCAATATAATGTGAGCATCAATAATTTGTTGGTGATAAGGGCTATGAGATAAGTGCATCAGGAAATGGGGTAAGAAGTGGCTGGAGCAAAGGTTGCAACTCTATTTTGTTTTTTATTTTTTCAAATTTATTCAGCAATCATTGACAAAGTGATTGTATACATTTAAAGTGTACATTATTGTGGTTTGATATACATATACCTTGCAGAATGATTATCAAGATCAAGATAATTAATACATCCATCACCTTACATAGTTAACTCTTTGTGTGTGTGTATGTGTATGTTGTGAATTCTTAAGATCGACACTCAGCAAATTTCAAGTATACAACACCGTGTTATTAACTATAGCAACATGCTGTATGTTAGAAACTCAGAACTTATTCTTCTTAAAATGGAAAGTATGTATACTTTGACCAATAGTTCCCCATTTTCTTCTCCTTGCAGCCTGTAATTAATAAGTGACATATATAATATCATATAATATTTGTCTTTCTCTGACGTATTTCATTTAACATTACATAGTCCAGGTCCATCCAAGTTGTTGCAAATGGCAGGATCTCCTTTTTTATGAATGAATAATATTCTGTTATACACACACACACACACACACACACACACACACCACATAGATACACACATATATATCTATATACCTACACACACACACACACACACACACACACACACACATATGCACATCACACCTTGTTTATCCATTCATCCATTAAAGGTTTGAAAGACATTTAGGTTGTTTTGATATCTTGCTATTGTGAATAATGCTGCAATGAACATGGGGCTGCAGATATGTCTTTGAGATACCAATATGATTTCCTTTGGATATCCCAGAAGTATGATTACTGGATCATACAGTCGTTCAATTTTTAATTTTTGAAGAATCACCATACTGTTTCTCATAATAACTGTACCAATTTACATTCCTACTAACAGTGTATAAGGGTTCCCTTTGTCCGTATCCTCACCCATATTTGTAATCTCTTGTCTTTTTTGATAATGGCCATCTTAACAGATGTGATTTGATATGAGGTATTTCTCTGATAATTATGATGTCAAGTACCTTCTTATCTATTGGCCATTTGTATGTTTTCTTTGAAAAAATATCCATTTAGATCCTTTGCCCATTTTTAAATTGGATGTTTGCTTTTTTTGCTATAGAGTTGTAGGAGTTCTTTATATATTTAGTTTATTAACCCATTATGAGATATATGACTTGCAAATATTTTCTCCCATTCTGTAGGTTGCCTTTTCAATTTTTTGCTCATTTGCTTTGTTGTCCAGAAACTCTTTAGTTTGATGTAGTCCCACTTGTTTATTTTGCTTTTGTTGCCTTGGCTTTTGGTCTCTTATCCAAGAAACCATTGCCAAGACCAGTATCAAGGAGCATTTTTCCTGTGTTTTCTTCTAGGACTTTTATGGCATCAGGTATTACATTTAAGTCTTTAACCATTTTGTGTTAATTTTTTTGAATTGATTTTGTATATGGTATAAGATATGGGTCCACTTTCATTCTTTTGCACATAGATATCCAGTTTTCCCAACACCATTTCCTGAAGAGACCATTCTTTTTCCATAATGTGTTCTTGGTGCCCTTATCAAAAATTAGTGGAGTTTATATGCATGTGTTTATTTTTGGGTTTTCTGTTCCATGTGTCTGTGTATCTGTCTTATGCCAGGTCCATTTTGTTGTGATTACCCTAGTTCTGTAATATAGTTTGGAATCAGGAATTGTGATGTCTCCAGCTTTGTGATTCATTCTCAAGATTGCTTTGGCTATTTGGGGTGTTTTGTGGTTCCATACCAATTTTAGGATAGTTTTTCCATTCCTGTGAAAAATGCCATTGAAAGTTTGGTAGGATTGCATTGAATCTGCAGGTGGCTTTGGATAGCATGGACTTACCACAATAGTAATTCTTTCAATCCAATAACATGAGATATCTTTCTCTTTATTTATGTCTCCTTCAATTTCTTTGATCAATGCCTTATAGTTTTCAGTGTATAGGTCTTTCACCTCCTTAGTTAAATTTATTCCTAAATATTTTATTGTTTTTGATGCTATTGTATATGGGATTGCTTTCTTAATTTCTCTTTCAGATTGTTCATTAGTTACTAATATTATATATGTAGTATATATATGATTATATACATACCAATATCTAGCTAGCTAGCTATCATTCTATATATCTGATTCAGTCTTGCTAAGTTGTATGTTTCTAGGAATTATCCATTTCCTGTAAGTTATTTAATTTGTATATATTTGTTTATAGTAGTTTTCTGATTCTTTGTATTTCTGTAGTATCAGTTGAAATAGCTCCTTTTTTGTTTATAATTTTATTAATTTAAGTCATTTCTCTCTTTTTTTATTTAGTCTAGCTAAAGGTTTGTCAATTTTGTTCATCTCTGTAAAACAAAACTCTCAGTTTTGTTGATCTTTTCTATTGTCTTCTGGTCTCTAATTTATTTCTGCTCTAATCTTTATTATTTCCTTTCTTCTGCAAACTTCAGGCTTAGTTTGTTTTTCTTTTTCTAGTTCCTTAGGTGTAAGTTTAAGTTGTTCATCTGAGATCTTTTTTCTTAATATAGGTGTTTATCACTATAAACTCCTCTTTTAGAACTGCTTTTCTAAAAACTTAACGTAAGTTTTGATATATTGTATTTCAATTTTTGTTTGTCTCAAAATATTTTTAATCTCTTTTGATTTCTTTGTCCCACTGGTTGTTCAGTAGTATGTTGTTTAGTATGTTTTTCCCTGTATATGTGAGTTTTCTAGCTTTTCTTTCCTTATTAATTTCTAATTTCATACTATTTTTGTTGGAAAATATACTTGTTATGATTCCAATCTTCTTAATTTTTTTAAGACTTTTTTTTTGACCAACATGTGATCTGGAGAATGTTTTGTGTGTGCTTGAGAAGAATGTATATTCTGCTGCTGATGGATGGAATGTTCTGTATTTGTGTTAGGTCCATTTCGTCTGAAGTATAGTTCAAGTCCATTATTTCCTTATTGATTTTCTGTGTGAATGATCTACCCATTGTTGAAAGAAGAGTATTAAAGTCCCCTGCTATTATTGCATTACTGCCTATTTCTGCCTTCAGATCTGTTAATAATTGTTTAATATATTTAGGTGCTCTGATATTGGGCACATATATATTTACAATCATTATATCCTCTTGATGAATTGTCCCCTTCATCGTTATATAATGGCCTTCTCTGTCTCTTGTTACAGCTTTTGACTTAAAGTTTACTTTGTTTGATATAAGTATAACTACCCCTGCTTTCTTTTAGTTTCCATTTGTATGGAATACCTTTTTCCATCCTTTCACTTCCAGCTTATGGGTACCCTTAAAGCTAAAGTATGTCTCTTGCATGCGGCATGTACTTGTTTTTTTTTTTTTAATCCATTTAGTCACTCTGTGTCTTTTAATTAGATAATTTAAACCATTTACATTTAGAGTAATTATTGATAGATAAGGACTTGCTAGCACCATTTTGTTAATTGCTTTCTGATTAATTTTTGATTCCTTTCTTTCTCACTTGCTATTTTCTTTGTAAATTGATGGTTTTTTATAATGATAGACTTTGATTATTTTCTCTTTATCATTTGTGTATCTATTATAGGTTTTTACTTTGTGATTACCATGATGCTTTCGTAATAATATCTTAATTTATAATATTCTATTTTAAACTGATAACAACTTAGCTTCAATTGCATAAGACAGTTCTACACATTTACTTGTGTCCCCCATTTGATGTTGTTGGTGTCACAATTTACATCTTCTTATGTTATGTATCCATTACCAAAATATTGTAGCTATAGTTATTTTGAACACTTTTGTCTTTTAACTTATATGTTAGAGGTCAAATAGATTTACCTACCACCATTGCAGTATTAGGATATTTTGAATTTGACTGTATATTTACCTTTACCAGTGAATTTTATGCTTTCATATGTTTTTTTATTACTAATTAGCATACTTTCATTTCAGTATGAAGAACTTCCTTTAGTATTTCTTATAAATCAGGTTTTGTGGTAAATTCCTTCAACTTTTGTTTGTCTGGGGAAATCTTTATCTCTCTTTTATTTCTCTCTATCCTTTTTAAAAGATTTTATTTATTTATTTATTTGACAGAGAGAGAGAGAGAGAGCGCAGCAGAGGGAGAGGGAGAAGCAGACTCCCCACCGAGCAGGGACCCCAATGCAGGACTCAATCCCAGGACCCTGGAATCATGACCTGAGCTGAAGGCAGATGCTTAACTGACTGAGCCACCCAGGTGCCTCTCCTTCTTTTCTTTCTTTCTTTTTTTTTTTTTTTTTTTTTAAAGATTTTATTTATTTATTTGACAGAGATAGAGACAGCCAGCGAGAGAGAACACAAGCAGGGGGAGTGGGAGAGGAAGAAGCAGGCTCCCAGCAGAGGAGCCCGATGTGGGGCTCGATCCCGTAACGCCGGGATCACGCCCTGAGCCAAAGGCAGACGCTTAACCACTGTGCCACCCAGGCGCCCCTCCTTCTTTTATTTCTGAAGGATTACTTTGCTGGGCTGGCACCAGTGTCTGAGGTGTGGGTATGTGTGGATCATTCATAGAACTGGGGCCTGGGTCTCTGGGACTCACTGCAGTGCCTGAGGCTCCGGAGGACAGGGGCACATTAGCAACATGGGCTTAAGGTGACAGAGTACAGTGGTGGTTTGGGCTCAGGAAGCAATTCATACTTACACCTTGTTTGTGTTCTTGTTTATAGTCTTTCTCCTATAGACTGTGAACTCGAGGGCAGGGGTCTTGTTGCTTATTTACCGATGTATGCAACACCCCACGCAGGGCCTAGTTACCACCTAGAAAGAGGAACACTCTAATATTGTCTGCATGAATAAGTAAGCCAAAGCTTTATCATATGAGCTAAAGCAAAGATATAGAAATACTTTCAATGGTTTTTGTGGCTAAAAAGAAGTTAGAGATCATTCTAGTTGAGTGATCTTGCTTTATAAAGGCCAGAGCTGAAGCAGGTCAAGTGACTTCCTCCTGATCACACAGATGGTGGCAGAGGTGGGACCAGAATTCTTACCTAGATCAATTTGTATGGTCAACCACAATGAGTGTATGAGCCAAATGCCATTTGCCATTTACATTTGGCTTTGACATGCAGGGTCTTTTTTGGGGGGAGGGGGCAGAAGAGTTTCCTCTGTGGTGATATTGGGTTTAAGCCAGTATCCAAATTGGTTTGCTTCCTTAGCACAGACTGATAGAATGGTATAGCTGCAGGAAGGAGTTGCTGTGAAAGAGGCCAGCCTTGCAGAGCACAGAACTGAATTGTTCTCACCTGTGCATTTGGTACTTTTGCCTCAAAATCCTCTTCTTAAAAGCACTTTGCTAAAAATAAAGTTTTTATTTGAGATATTGAGTAACTTTAAGGAAAAAGTATTATCTATAAGGACTTACAGTGTGCTTGTCACTCTGTAATCACACACATTTTGACAAAGGTACCATTTAGGCAAGAAATAGTAGATAGAGAAACAGAGATATCTTCCTCTTCCATGTTAAATTGGTTAAAAAAAAAAAATCCCAGGTCAAGTCATGAAAAGATTATTCCAAAAGAGAATGTTTTCCTGTGTGATTTGGCCAACTTTTCTAACTCTGCCCAGATGTGGACTGGTTGTGTAGTAATAAGTTTTTTAGTCAGGAGCTCGAACACCTTAATGGAGGAGTAATCAATTTCCAGAATATATAGAGTAGGGGACCTTCCTGTATGCACACAACATCAGAGGGGACTGTTAGGGAGTAGTAGTCTGTCCAGGTCCTAACCGAACGGGTGTCTTCATTGTGTGGGCACCATGCTCCCCTTCTAGGGTGACCAACCATCCCGGTTTGCCTGGGACTGCTGGGTTTCTCAGGATGCAGGTCTTTCAGTGCCAAATTGGGAGAGTTTTGGGAAAGCTGATGTGGTTGGTCACTCTAAATTGGTACTTGTTGGGGAATGATTCTTCTCTCCATGATAAAAAAAAAAATCTTTTTTTTTTTTTTTTTTAAGTTCTGTCCATAGAAAATGGAACCATGAATCCAGACTCTGCTTTCTAGCCTGTCCACTATTATTCTGTCCTCCTTTGGAAGTTGGAATTGGTTGCAGATGCTCTGTCTTCAAAATAGTGTTAGCTGCCCTATGACCTGAGAGCCCCAGCTAGTCTTTAGCTCTTATCTTGAATTTTCTACATACCTCCTGGACCTACCCAGGGCCTTTCCCACCAGGAAGATTATTGCAATATTACATAATCCAGGATGTTGTAACCCACCCTTCCTGTCACCCCTACCCAGTTTGGAGTTAGAAGACCAACAATCCAGGCTAGGTTGCCACTGATGATGGGGAAGCCACCCGAAATCTCTATTTCTTCATTTCCACCTTTAAAAGTGAAGGTGTGGTCTTTCCTACATTTAAACGGCCTCTAACTATAATATTTGGAGACTCCAAGATTCTCTGTGACAATGTGTAGTAAATAAGATAAAAAAATTCTCCCACAAATATTTTCAAAATTCATATTATAAAATTAGGTTGTCAAGTTCCTGTCTACTCATCTTTTCATACTTGCTTCCTACATCCTGACACTGGGAATAGTTGTCAAAATAAATAGAAATCTCACTGTTTGAAACATGCATTAATGATATTAGATGAGAAGGATTTTCCAGACAGGTTTGAACTCTTGCTGCAGTATGATTTATGCTGAAGTGTGTGAAAAGTTGGCCTGAAGTTTGGCAAATGACCACAAATTACCTCTTATTACCACGAATTAGCTCTTTATGCTTGTTTAACTTTTATGAGTGTGTGCTTTACTTTCCCAATTAAGTTGTAAGATATTGGGGCCAAGAGGAAAGGGTTATACTTCCAGAAATTCTCCACAGTGCCTAGCATAGAACTGCACACAGTGAGTGGGAAGGCTGTGTACTTAGTCATTCAGTGAAGGCATCGTATTTCTCCAAGCATTGGCATTTATGTTGGTTAGTGGATGGCCAGTCAGCAGAGTGGCCTTGGAGAGTGAATTATGTGTGGAAATAGCTCCAGGTTATGTGAAGAACATCCATTCATTCATTAGGTTGTAATTAACCCTACAGGTTCCCACTGTGGTGTTACATTGAATAAAAACAGAGAGAAGATAAAAAGCTCTTTCATGTTGACACAAACTTGAATAGGCCAGCTATTAACCACTGATGTTGAGCTATATTTTGTCAAGTTAATTCATGCCTCACTTTGAGGTGAGTCTAAAACTAGGACTATTTCCTCTATTGCTCAGCTTGTAAACCCACCTTGGGGTAATAGGGTACCATTCTAAGTTAAGCTGTGGGAGAAAAATCAGAGTCATCATTTTTCTTGTTTTTAAATACCTGGTTGAAATGTATCTTGTGCCAGTCTTTTCTGATAAAAACTAACTTTTCTTGTCCTGTATTTCTCTTCTTGTTTAAAATGGAAACAATTCTAAATATGGCTATGGGGACTTGAAATATTTGTGTGTATTATGCCATAGAAGTATACAGCATGATGATGAGTATTAATGACCCTTAAAATAGTTGGAATCATTGCATCTCTTTATTTTTATTTATTTTTTTAAAGATTTTATTTATTTGAGAGAGAGAGTGCGTGCAAGTGCATGAGCGGGGGAGGAGCAGAGGGAGAGGGAGAGGGAGAAGCAGACTCTGCTGAGCACGGAGACCAACATGGGGCTCGATCTCAGGACCCTGAGATCATGACCTGAGCCGAAGTCAGATGCTTAACTGACTAAGCCACCCAGGTGTCGCATTGCATCCCTTTAAACAGGGAAATTGCACATAATATACTAATGAAGACTGCTGTGAATAATGTTGACCCACTCTGCCAGGGATGGAAATAGGTTTCATCTCAACTGTCCCCTCTAATCTCTTGGTGGTAACTAGAGTACTCGGGTAAGGATAATGAGACTACCTCAAAACCAGGAACCAGCAAAAGAAGTTTTTAAATGACTGTATGGTAAATATTTTAGACTTTTAAAGACATATAGTCTCTGTTGCCCCTACTAAATTTAGCTGTTGTTTCATCAAAGTAATAGGTAAACCAAAGGGCATGGCTGTGTTCTAATAAAACTTTATTTACAAAAATGAGTAGTAGCTGGATTTGGCCCCCTGGCCATAATTTGCCAACCCTCCTGCTCCAGGTTCAGAAAAGGCAGTGGCTGATTAGCTTTGTGTGCTCTGGGCAGGAGAGCAAGTAGTGGTACAGATATCCTTCTTTCCTTCTCTGCAAGTGCACACAGCATTCTGTGAAAAAGAGTTCTGGTCATAATTCTGGCTATTGATTATGCGCATAACCGAGATATATCCATGGAGGTTTTAGGTAAGAATTAGCCAGTTGCTCTCTACACAATTTAATACAGTCTGTAATTCCTTATTCATAATTCTAAAATCCTAAAAGCTCTGAGAATCCAGTGTTTTCTTTTAGGTGGCAAAACCTGAGCTGACCTGAACTCATTTGGCCACAAAACCTGGCCTGAGTGGACATAGTCTCTTCATTGTCTTTATTTATCCTGCTTAATGTGACACTTCATGTGTCTTGCTGTTTGATTGCAGAGTACCTGCCCAGACCCTGCCGGGAGTGTTATATGCTGAACGATATATGTACCAAATTACCTTTCTGAGGTCCAAAAATTTCTGACTCTCAAAACCATCTGACACTGAGAATTTCTGATGAGGGACTGTGGCCTTACAAACACAAACTCTCCTCTTTTGGGTGCTGTGCGTAAGAAATGTATGTCAGAGTAATGACAATAAATTAGTCTCATCAAGCCATCTGACCGATTACTAGTTATAATGGTGTAATCAGCTTAATCACCTGTGTTAATGAAGAGGTAAGCTTCTGATTTTAAACCCAAGTAAAGCCAGGAAAATCAACATTAATCTTTCCCATAATTACCTTTTCTCTACTTCTCGTGTGTAAATGTGTCTTGACAGACAGTGCTGTTCGCAGCACACCCATCCATACAAAACCGTGCGGGTCTTTTTGGCCAATAATTGGCTTCTACAAATGTGGGTTACCTTTGCAGGTACAACCCAGGGTGGTATATTCCAGCAAATGTCAAGCGGATGTATGAGCCGTTGTTGAGTCAGATTAGAGCTCAGGACCCATTAAAGCCAGAAGTTAGGACTGGACCCAGTCTTGCCCTTCCGCTAGCTGTGTCCTAGCCTTGTTCTGGTTCATCCATAAAATAAGACTGTTGACACAGGGTGGAGCAGCATACCTCTTATTGCCTTTATTGTCTCTCATTGCCACATTTTCTCTACTTCCATGCCAGCATTTACTGTTTTGCCCTTTCCATTGGACCATAATTTCCTTGAGAGTCAGAAAGTTGTTTTATTCCATTTGTATCTTCAGGCTTCAGCAGAGAAATGAGTATCTTCGTTGACTGACTGAATGCTCATAGATTCAAGGACTCATAACACTAAGGGGGACCTCAGAGACCATTTTACTCAAAACACGAGGAAACCGGTATCTATAGAGGTTTCCTAGACATTCTCATGGACTGGATCCTACTACCAAGCATTGTGCTGACACCGTTTCACTAACCCAGCAAAGCTCTATGAATCAGGTGCATCACCCGTAATTTCACAAATGAGGCAACTGAATTTCAGAAAGGGGAAGCAACTTGGTAAAAAGCAGTGCAGATTTGACCCAGGGTCTGTCTTATCTTGAAGTGTATATTTTTTCCATCACTTTATAGGATCATGCCTACCTCTAATGACTGACTGATAGATGCCCCTAGATCCTTCCAGGATGTTCAACTCATTTTGATTCATATCCACTGAAGGATATTAAGATGAGATGAACTTGACTCTTGTCTTCTCGAAGTTTACAATCTAGAGAAGGAGCAGATGTTAACAAAGTGGAATATTGCCATAGCTTCTCCCCCTGCTTCCTGCTTTATTGAGGTATAATTGACAAAATTGTAACATATTTAAAGGTACGATGTGATGATTTGATATACATATACCTAGTGAAATGATTACAACAATCAAGTCAATTAATGTATCACCCTATGTACTTCTTTTTCATTGTTTTTGGTGAGAACTTTCAAGATCTAGTCTTTTTTTTTTTTTTTAAAGATTTTATTTATTTAACAGAGATAGAGACAGCCAGCGAGAGAGGGAACACAAGCAGGGGCAGTGGGAGAGGAAGAAGCAGGCTCATAGCAGAAGAGCCTGATGTGGGGCTCCATCCCAGATAGCCGGGATCACGCCCTGAGCCGAAGGCAGACGCTTAACCACTGTGCCACCCAGGCGCCCCTCAAGATCTAGTCTTTTAGCAAATTTCAAGTATTCAACAAATTATTATTAACTATAGTTACCATGCTGCTGAGAACTTATTCATCTTAAAACTGAAAGTTTATACCCTTGGACCAGCATCTCCCCTCCCCCACTCCACTACTTTCCCAGCCCCTGACAACTACCATTTCACTCCGCTTCCATGAGTGCAACTTAATTTTTTTTCTGTTTTTTAGATTCCACATGTAAATGATGTGATTCAGTGTTTGTTTTTCTCTGACTGGCTTATTTCACTTAGCATAATGCCCTCCAGTTTCATCCATGTTGTTGCAATTGGCAGGATTTCCCTTCTCTTTAAGGCTAAATGATATTCCTGTGTGTGTGTGTGTGTGTGTGTGTGTGTGTGTGTGTGTGTGTGTGTATAAATATCACATTTTCTTTATCCGTTCATCTGTGGATAGACCGTTAGGTTGTTTCTATATCTTGATTTTGAACAATGGTGCAATGAACATGGGGATGCACATATCTCTTTGAGATAATGATTACATTTCCTTTGGATATATACCTAGAACTGGTATGCTCTATTGTTAATTTTTTGAGGAACCTCCATACTGTTTCCTATAATAGCTATACCAATTTACGTTCCAACCGGCAGTGTAAATGGGTTAGCTTTTCTCCACATCCTTGACAATACTTGTTAGCCTCTATTTTTTTCGTTAATAATCATTCTAATAGCTGTGAGGTGATGTCTCATTGCAGTTTTGATTTGCATTTCCCTGATGATTAGTGATGTTGAGCATCTTTTCATGTGTGTGTTGGCCATTTGTATGTCTTTTTTGGAAAGAATGTCTATTCAGGTCCTTGGTCCATTTTTTAAGTGTGAAATATATAAATATATATCTTTTGAGTTGCCAGGGTTTCTTATATACTTTGGATTTTAACCCTTTATTGGTGCTATGATTTACACATAGCTTACTTTTTCCCTGTTTTTGTACTTTCTACAAATAGAGTCATGTAGTATATACTGTTTTGTATCTGGTTTATTTTATTTTGCTTATTGTTTTTGAACTCTATGTTATTTTTTTAAGATTTATTTATTTATTTCAGAGAGAGAAAGAGAGAGAGTGAGTTTGAGTGGGGGTGGAGGGGCAGAGGGAGAGAATCTTCAAGCAGACTCCCCACGGAGCACCGAGCTTGATGCAGGGCTCAATCTCATGACCCATGCGATCATGACCTGAGCTGAAACCAAGAGTTGGACGCTTAACCAACTGAGCTACCCAGGTGCCCCTGTCTATGTTATTTTGTGTATAGTTGTTTGTTCTTATTTATTACCAAATGATATTTCTTTATACACATATTGTCTATCCATTTTCCTGTTAGTGGACTTTTGGAGTTATTTCCAGATCTTGGCTATTATGAATAACACCCTATTATCTTTTTTGTATGAGTCTTTTTGTGGAAATATATTTTAATTTTACTTGGGTAAATATCTAGGAGTAGAATTTCTAGGTCACAGGGTAAATTCATGTTTAACTAACAGAAATTGTCAATTTGGTAATTTGTGGGGGTTTTTTTCTCTCTATTGTTTGGTCATGATAGTGATGAATAGATTTTGCTAATATTTTTAAATAAAAAAACCCTTTTGATTTTGTTAATTTTTTCTACTGTTTGTTTTTCATTTTATTTATTTCAGCTTTGATCTTTATGATTTTCTCCTTCTACTTACCTTGGGTTTTAATTTCTCATTGTTTTTTAGATTCTTAAGGTGAAAATCTAGATCACTAATTTCAAAACTTTCTTCTTTTATCATAGAAGGATTTAAAGCTATAGTTTTTCCTCTAAGCACTGCTTTATCTCATACATCTCATATAATCTATCATGGTATGTCAGATTCACATTGTTGTTCAATTTGAAATATTTTCTATTTCCCTTGTGATTTCTTCTTTGGCTCAGTGATATTTAGAAGTGTAATACGCTATTTCCAAACATGTGGGGAATTTCTAGATTTTAAAAATTGATTTAAATTAATTGCTTTGTGGTTAGAGAACATAGTTTGTATGATTTAAATCCTTTGAAAGTTATTGATATTTGTTTTCCCCATCTATTTTTTGTTCCATTTTCTCTTTCTTGCTCTTTGAAAGTTAATAGTTTTCATATCCCATTTTATCTCTTCTTTGAGCTTTTTAGCTTAATTACTGTATTATGTTTCTTATTGCTGACATAACCAATTGCCATAAATGTAGTGGCTTAAAACAATGTAAATTTATTATTTTATGGTTCTAGAAGTCAAAAGGCTAAAATGGGTCTCATAGGGCTAAAACCAAGATGTCAGCAGGATGGCTACAGTTCTTCTGTAGACTTCAGGGGAGAATCCACTTTATTGCATTTTCTAGCTTTTTGTGGCTGTCCATGCTCAGTGGATCATTCATTGCCCTCTTCTCTCTTCAAAACCAGGTATTATGTCATTCTGACTTCTTCCATTATCACATCTCATTTTTTGACTCTCTTTCACTTATAAGGACCTTTGTGATTATATTGGGTTCACCTAGATAAAACATGATAATTTCCCGATCTCAGTATCTTTAATTTAATAATATCTTCAAAGTCCCCTTTTCCATAAGAGTTAACACATCCATAGGTTCTGGGGATTAGGATCTGGACATCTTTTGGGAAGTTGTTATTTTACCTATCACAATCACTTTGTTCTCTCTATTAGTATTTGCTGAAGGGATTATAATATGCATCTTTACTTTATTATAGTCTAGTTTAGATTAATATTTATTTAATACTTAATTAATATCTATTAATAATATATTAATAATTATAATAATAAAGAATAATTGCTAATATTTATTTAATACATTTATTTAATCACTTTATGTGTAATTATGTGTTATGTAAGAACTTAACCATATAGCTCTTTATACCCTCCAATCCTTTGTGATATTGTTGTCACACATTTTACTTTTATGTATGCTATACATGCCAGGTACATTGTTATTTTTTCTTTAAACAGTCGATTTTCTTTTAAAGGAATTAAGAAGCAAGAAGAGTCTTTTATATTTAACCATGTATTTACAATTTCTGGCATTCGTCATTCCTTCCGGTAAATCTGAGTTTGTGTTTTACATAGTTTTTCTGTAGCCTGAAGAAATGCCTTTAATCCTGTTACGAAGTTCCCCTGTTAAGTAATTCTTTCAGGTTTTGTTTATCTGAAAATGTCTTTATTTCATTTTTGTTTTTGAAGAATATTTATGCTAAATGTAGAATTCTAGTTTAAGAGTTTTTCCCCTTGCCACTTTAAAGATACCATTGTGTTGTCTTCTTGTTTGCATGTCTGATGAGAAGACTGTATTCGTTCCTTTTGATGTTCTTTTGTATGTTAGTTGTCTTTTTTTCTTTGCATTTGGGATTTTCTTTTATTTTTGGTTTTCAGTAATTTGAATATTTTGTGTCTATGTGTGGAATTTGTGTGTGTGTTATTGGGTTTCATTGAATGTTTTTTGGTTCTGTGCATTTGAAATTTGGAGAAAAATTTGGAAAAAATTTGCTGTATTTCTTAATTTTTTTCTATCACAAATTTTCCTTCATTTTTTCTTAAGTTTCATTTACATGTATGTTAGACTATTTGATATTATTCCGCATATTATAAGGATTTGTTCATTTATATTTCATCTATATACTTCATAGACTAAATAACTGAAGCTTCTGTGCTTCAGTTTTCGTTCCTATTTGCCTTCAAGTTTACCAATATATTCTGTAGTGTCAAATGTGCTTTTAAATCCATGCAATGAATATTTTATTTCAGATATTTTGCTTTTAAACTCTGGAAATTTCATTTGATTGTTTCAAATATTTTCTATTTCTTAGATTCCTTATTTGTGGAGTCATTTGTTCACATTTTCTTTTAAATATTTGAACATATTTACAAATTTGTTTTGAAATTTTTGTCTTGTAAGTCTAATAGCTATATCATCTCTGGGACTGTTTATACCTATTTTTTTTCTACCAAGGATTATGAATCACATTTTCTTGCTTTTTCATATATCTAGTACTTTTTTTACTATATGCTAGGCATTATAGATGCTAACCTGTTGATAGTTTGGATTATGTCCTTTACTTTTAAGGAGTATTAAATTTTGTTCTGTCAAGCAGTTAATTAAGAGGCTCAGTTACAGAATGGAACCACCCTTAAAGTGTGAACTTTCTTAGGTCTTAAGTGAATGCCCAGAATGTCCATCTTGGGATCTCCACTTTGCTTGGTCAATGTCCCATCTCCTACCATGATAAAATCTCCAAAATCTAAGTTAGACCTCCCTGCAACTCATTTATGGTAGGCTTTTCAGAGTCTTTCCCTGAGCATGCACTGTGTAGTTTAATTCTAAGACTCATAGCGACACTGCAGATTTCTGGAAATCCTTCACTGTTCACCTTCTCCTGACCTGCAAATTCTAGTGGTAGCCCCAAACAGATTTTGTTTCCTATTCTCTGTTTTGGTTTCAGTTTCATGTTCTGCACTTTGGAAAGTGCTCCTAGGCAGAAAACTGGGGTGGATGTGAAGTTTATCTCGTGTGTTTCCCTTTTCTCGTGGATCACAGCTTTGCGATTTTTATTGCCAATGGATGAAAATAGTTGCTTCATACAACTGTAAAGTTTAGTGGTTGTCTACAGTCTGATACTCATTACTCTATCATGGCCGAAACTGGAAGTCTATCATCAAAGCTATTTGAGTTTAACTCCAATGATGAAAACATGCTACTTCTCTGCTTGGTGGCTAAACCACTGCAAGGTGCAGATTTGACTAATAGTAGGTCAGCTATGTTGTGTATCATATATCTGTAGACAGATACTATTATCGTGTGTGATTTAGTGATGCATCTAATAGTGTAATTTCAAAGTATTGATGAGTATAAATACTAAGACATCTGTAATAACTATAATGTGATTCTTATTGATGATAAGGTCACAGACATTGCTAATATTACTTGATTTATAATTTCTATTTAATCTAGTTTCAAGTTCATTGATCTTTTCTTTCTTTTTTTTTTTTAAAGATTTTATTTATTTATTTATTTGACAGATTGAGAGAGAGAGGGATCACAAGCAGGCAGAGCAGCAGGCAGAGGGAGAGGGAGAAGCAGGCTCCCGGCTGAGCAGAGAGCCTGACGCAGGGTTCGATCCCAGGGCCCCGGGATCATGACCTGAACCAAAGGCAGATGCTTAACCGACTGAGCCACCCAGTGAAGGCTATCCAGTGCATTTTCATTTCAGGTATTGTATTTTTCAGTTTTAGAAATTTCAGTCCTTTTTTTTTTTTTCACTCTCTGTTTTTATTTTTTTAAAGACTTTATTTATGTATTTGAGAGAGAGAGAGTGCACATGAGCAGAGGGGTGGGGCAGAGGGAGAGGGAGAGAATCTCAAGCAGAGCACAGAGCCTAACACATGGGGCTCAATCTCACAACCCTGAGATCATGACCTGAGCAGAAAACAAGAGTCAGATGCTCAACTGACTGAGCCACCCGAGTGTCACCCCCTCTTTGTTTTTATTAAGATTCCCTATCTTTTAATGTGACTGTTGTCTACGTTGATGGTTAAAGGAAATGCAAAATTTCAGTAAGGATGTATAGATATATTTTTTTCCTATCCAAATTCATGGGTCACCTGGGTCTCAAAATATTGGTACTTGTTATCTCTCAGTGATGATTGTGGGAGATTCTTATTTTCTTCTTTGTTATTTTCTGTTTTTTTTTTTCTTTCTAACATTTCTTCAATGAGCATGTATTACTCTGTAATAATAATGACTAAATGTAGCTTAAAAATTATTAACACAAGTGGCATGTAAATATAATGTAATATTCTTTTCAATAATATTATGTGAATTAAAAATATACTGTATAATGTATTCATTATTATATTCTATTTAAGGTAAAAGGATTAAACAGTCATATTAAAATGATGGTAATTTTTCTTCATGATGAAAAACAAAAAAACAATATGATTAAGTATCATATCAATATCTATTATAACTGTTTTCTCAATTTTAACACATTTCATGTTCTATAATAAATGTATTCCATATATAGAAAAACTATTACTTTTTAAAAATGGTAATTTATATGAATAGTGTAATTGTAAATACTTTGTGATATATATGTGCATTATTAGTCTATTACATTATATTTTTCAGTGTTGGAATTCACAGTAATTATGTCTTGTCATTGAGAGGAGATAGTTATTTGATTATTCATTACACTTAACCACAAGTATCTAACCAGATTATTTAAAGGTATGAGTTATGTCATGGGAGTAGGTTAAACTCATGAGAAGTGAGTGTATTTTCCTTCAGGACATTTATTAAATCAGTATTATGTGAACTGAGGTCATAAGCCAGTCCTGATTAACTTCCAAATAATCATTTTAAGCAATCATTATTTAATATAAAATAATGCCACTTTCCTTTAGCTGTGTGTGTGATCCTGCTAGTCTTGGGAAGTGGTGTAGACAGAATAGATCTTGAAGGAAGCAGAGTTTCTAGATAAACAATGAACTCTATTTAAAAGGTAACCCATTTATAAATTTGAAAACACGAGACAGGTGAATGGTAAATGAACCATCCAATGGGACTTTAATAAAAGCCCAAAGCCTTTCCTCTGAATTTGAGCCCGATTGCAGCTTGGGTTGCCGGGCAGCCTGTGGGATGGCCTAGGCCAGTTCATGTTCCTGAATACCACCGTTCATGGAGGAAAAGGGCATTGCGCTGTGGGTTTTGTCTGCCTCTCCAGTGCACGACTATCGTGTCTGGGCAGCAGTATTAACGTATTCGATTCCACGTTGCTAAGTCATACAGCCGCAGCCCAGGACCACTAGTGCATTTCTCTTATGCAGCTGGCATACAAATTCATTTCTCGGTGTGCGGAAGCAGTGCTCCGTCTTCAGCCTGAGCCCCAGTGATTTGTAGTACATTCCGTATTAATTGCTCACTATTCTGGGAACTTCTCATGTCAATTTGACAGTGCCATATAGTGTGATCATTCACTACAAATGTGTTTGAAATATATCCTTGCAGCGGCAACTGCTAAAATGAACAGATATTCCTTTTTATCATAACGTGAGTTATAGCCTAGACCCTCAGGCTCGAAAGGGGGTGTGTGGAGTCACCTACATAAATAACAAAGGAAAGAGAGATCTTCATTTATAGTTGAGGTGAAACATCCAGCAAATAGGAAGGATTCGGATTGTAGGAAACATAGATGTTTGGCATCTTCCAAGATGGAGACGGTCAAGTCCTTCAGAAACACTGTGTTGCCACAGTCAGCTCACAAGATGTGGGCGGGAAGTATGCTCTCTGCTCATCCCAGGAGAGGCCCCAAGACAGAGAGATTGGCTGGGAGATTCCTGGGGCTTCACACCACTTTTATATCAAAATAAACAACAAGGAGAACAGGTTCCATCACGATTTTCCTCTACACTGCACTCCAGTCGCCACAACTTTCCAGAATTTCTATCAGAGCACAAATCCCCAGAATTACCTTTGGGCCTCTTTTGTACATTTCCTCTCTCTGCTGACCTCAGCACCTGGGTGACCTCTTCATTCTGGGCCCTCCACAAAAAGAGGAAACATTGTTTGCTACTCCTAATTATTCAGACTCCTCAGTTTTGAGTAAATAAAAGCTGTTGTGTTGCTAATACCTACAGGGAGAGAGCGAGGTATGCTACAAAATGACAAACAGGGAACTCAACAAGAAATCTAAAAAAAGTGGAGTAATCGATGCCCCCTACGTCGAGGTCTACACAGAAATGAAGAGTGAGGCAGGATTTTTTCCCTAGCACTTGTCTATTTCTTTCTGATGTGTTTCTTCTCTTGCAAGTTACTTCTGTCCTTTACCCCTTTCTTCTTTTCTTCAGGATTAGGTGAATCCTGATTTCGCCCAAGTGCACAGAACACAATTTACCAAACCACCCATTTATAGGAAATAACTGAAGCTCTTGGCAAAAATATGGATCCAACGGCCCCATTCGTGATGTGAAAAAGTCAACCTCTTCAGAGGAGAGACCCCGATTTTCTGTGTTTTAAATACTTGCTCAGGTGATCTGTACTATCAGACAACCTTGGGAAACACTGTAGAGACCTACCCATAGCACCAAGGAAAAGCCCCTCTCGACTTTTCTATCTACTGCTGGGCCTCTCAGAACACGCGGATGGGAAGGTTGCAGAACAATGCAGGTAAGGTTGATTTCTGGCTCAGAGAAAATGCCAGGCTCATTATTTCTACTCACATAACTTGCTCACAGCCTGCAAGCTTCCTCAAAAGTTAGGAAGACTTAAAGTGTGGGTTGTTGAGGCTACTGGTCAGCAAAAGGGCAGGGGAAAAGAGCGTGAGGGCATGTGCCAGGCAGAAGAGTATGCCTATTACGATCTCCTCTTGTATGTGTGAAAATTCATAGGAATCTCTTTGAGAACACAACCCACACTTAATGGGGCGCAGAATGGATTTGGGTTTTGGTCTCCATAGTTCAGTCTTGATTGACTTATATAGATTTGTTGCAAAAAAAAAAATAAGTGTTGTCTTTATTTTTAAAACTAATAAGAGTTTTTAAAAAGGTATTTGCATTTCTCAGTATCTGCCTGTTCCAGAGGCCACCATAGCCATTTGCAAGGGACAACAGAGAGCAGCCGAGGCCACCCCTCTGTGAACTGAATTTGACTGACATTCTCATTCCTGTGTCTGGTTCTTTTTGGTCATGATTAGATTGTCTGAGCCGCTTCTTTCCTGTGGCCTTTTCAAGAAGCTTTGCAGAGGTCCCTGCTTCTCAGGAGAGCCATCCAGGAAGGCTGGAGTTGGGCTGGAGCAGGGCTGTATGAAAATCCCCCCAAATGCCAAATGGCATAAGAAAACAATCTTCCTGCTATCCAGCAAGTAGCAAAGTGCTCTTTTAATTGTAGCCGTTGCTGTAATTTAAACAGAAAGTATTTTACCTCCATTTTTCTCACACTGCTCTAATCATAGTAGTTTTCATTTTGCCTTAATGTAGCAAATACATCTGACTACTTAATTTTGCTCCCTTTGATAATATAGCACTTTACAATTAAGCATCCCAGCCTGCTCTTGTGTGTTTCCAGAGTTGAAATAGAGGAAATCTCCCTTAGTTATGCTACGACTTTTAAAAATTAAACTGTACTTCCAAATGACTTACTTCATTCAACTCCAAATGAAATAATGGCTTTAGATGTCTCTTGTATTTTAAATTTAGATAATTAAATTCAACACAAATCACATTGGGTATATAATAGTCAAATATCATTTTAAGAGATTATTATTTGAATGGATCATTTTCTCAGGGGCTACTGTTTGTAGCTAAGCGAATAACAGTGGATTCTGCCTCTCCTTATTAATGCATGGGTATCTTTTCTTGTTTTCAATCCCACAGATAAAAATCTTTTTCCAAAGATAGATATATAGAGAGAGAAAAATTCCCCCTGGGATATTGTAATTTTCTCCTAGGACAGATACATTTCTCCATACACTTATCTTGAAATATTAGCTTACCCATTGTTCATGGAGTGGCTCTAGATTGAATGAGTTCAAGTGCATTTTATATAGAGAGATATATAATTTTTATATAGAGATCATAATTTTTTCTGTAAACATTTTGTTTCAGGTTAATCAGCATCATTGGTGGGTCCTCGAATGATTACAGCGGTTGTTCGCCGTGAGGGGTGGGGAAAGTATCATCTAAGCAATCACATTGGACAGGAGTCTGAACTTGATAATGTTAACCTCTCAGACTTTATGCGGTCCTATTCAGATTGTTCTCTTGCAAAGTCTGGACCAAAGAGACTGATCAGGTTGAATGGAAAAGCTGCCGAAAACCAAGACGTCCCAGAGAAATGTCAGTCAGTCATGGCATTTTGTAGCTTTTGTGATAACCTTAAGCTGCTTGACGTGTATTAGTTTAACAGTCTATTCTTGCTTTTTTCCTTTTAATTAAAATTTACGAAATGCATAAAGAGTATAATTAAGAGAAGTAAGCACTGTTGGACACAGATGTCGGCCCCGTGCCAGAGAAAGGCCTCATACCGGAAGGTAGAAGGACCATGCTTCAGTTCTTTCTCTGCGCTCGTTGTGAATTTGGGAAGTCCCTTCACATTTTCAGGGGTCATCCTTCTTTGCAGAGTGGAGATGATAATGCTGATGTTGCCCATTATGGACTTTTTCCAGCTGTTTTTTTCCCCATTGTGTTCTTCTATACGGGCTTATTTTAAAGATATGAAACAAGGGTAAACTTAGCATCTTTAAAATATCTACCGAAAGCAAAGCATTACTTTGAATAGATTTGACATAGATTGTCGCCACCGTAAAAAAGGTAGGATTTTGAGGTAGGATTCTGACACGAAGAGGAGTAAGGCAGCTATTTTTGGAAATCCTGAAAAATTAAGCTCTGTCTTTCCTGAAGAGAGAAAAATAGCTCTTAAATTTATCTGGACATGGATATTTAAAAAAAAAAAAGGCCTCATTTGGCTTTTAAATGGGCCTCCGAGTGGGATGCCTGGGCGGCTCAGTCAGTGAAATGGGCCTCAGATGGGCTAGGGGTGATAGGCAGTTTGTGGCAAAGGCTTTCGTCTGTAGCTTGGCTTAACTTTTTCTGAATTACATAAAAAAATCGCTAAGCAGGTAACAAATTTCCTGAAGTGTTTCGATGTGGCTTTTGCCTGTAGTTAGGGTGTGAGATGCCTATTTTTAAAAAAGCAGGACATAAATAAAAGATATAAATAAAATATCATTTCGCTAACGTTTTTCTTTTTTATTTTCTCTAGCTTTTTCGAAGGGTGTTGAAGTCTGCTGAGATTTATTTTGATGAAGGTAAGGCGCTTCTCGTTATCAGGCAGTAAAGATGCTGTGTTATTGTTTACTGTTTCAGTAGCTCTGAAAGCTGCCATCTGAACACTTGTGGTTCTAATCGGCAGAAATAATGAAAAGCCATTTTTTTTGCTAGTTATGTCCAAAGCTTTGATTTACCTCTTCAGAAGTCAAAAGATTTATTACTGACACCTAAGGTGGTTTTGGAAGATAACGGGGTCACTGGAGCCCTGTGAGAGACTTTTGAGGTTTGATCTTGGGAACAATGGTTGGTGGATGGAGGAGGGTTTTCAGAGATGTAGACCGTGGCCATGGCCGCTGTGAGGCCAAGACAGACCAGGGGCTCCGCAGGTAGAGCGGTCCGGGCCACTCGGAGACCGTGTAGATTAAAATCACCACCTTGAGCTCTTCTTCCAGGAATGCCACGTGTTAAATGTAGCACATGCATTTTGAGGGCAGTCGTGTGGCCTGACTGCATCCGTAAATAACAGACAACCGCAGACTACGAACAAGGGGACTACCTGGGTCTGATACGGCCATGTATGCGATCTTGAGAAAGTTGTCCGCATTTTCTGGACCCCAACCCAAGCTGGATTGATGACCATGGAGCTCAGATCTCCCAAATGAATTTACTTTATTTAAGTATGCATTTGTTGGAGGTCTAGACATTAGGCATCTAAATGTGAATAAAGCTCAGTTCTCGTGGCGGCGGTGAGCACGGTGCGTAGGGGACTACTTAGAGCGCGGTGCAGTAGGAGACATGCTGAAGAATGGATATGGCACGACGGACACACAGGTTGGGAAGCCATTTCTTTAGGGACAGAAGGACTAATCGGGAAATTAGAGATTGCTTTTGGGCTTCTTCTTATATGATGGTTCAGAAGAAAAGGCTGCCAGGGAAACAAAGGTGTTTCATATGAAGAGTCAGATATAAATATTTTTGGCTTTGCAGGCCACGCGATGTCTGTGGCAGCCACTCTGCTCTGACAGCGTAGCACGCAAGCAGCAGTGGAAGTGAATGCGCATGACTGCGTTCCAATAAAACTTTATTTACTGAGAAGGGCCCGCTTTGCTTGTAGTCTTTAGTTTGTTGACTCCTGCTATAGAAAGATGATATGCAAAGATGAACTTCATCAAATACCAAGATTAACCCATTGTAATGCTTTCTTCCATCTTTGGAGTTTAAATGAACATGACTTCAGAGCTTTCTATATGGTATATATGTCTAAACGTGGGCACATGCAACAGACAATGGCTCATATGCTTACAGCATTTTACAGTTTCCAGGCATGGTAGCCCAGCTTCCATCTTTCACACCTGCCGCTCACTGTCTCCCAGAGCTACGAGGCCGTGCGTGGGAAGCAGGGCACGTGTGACTCTCCTCTCCTCCAGGTTCTCAGCCAGTGATTGACTAGAGCTGGTGGATAAGTATCTGGGCTACTTCCTTCTAGAGGGGTCCCTCTCAGCATGGGCTCTATGGACTGTCTCTGAGTTCCCCAGTGGCAGTAAGTCCGATGGCTCGCTGTTGTACCCCCCCCTTCACAACACGCTCTCACTGGCTTCTTACCTTCCCTGTCTCATGTACCCCCCCTCCCCACCTATAAGTCCATGCTCACCTCCCAAAGCACTGACTTGTACTCAACTGACTTGAACAATAATTTTCTTCCCTCCTTATTGATCAGGGTCATTAGCAGATGCCACTGATCTCTCTCCTGACCCCCTGAAGCTGCCCCCACCTCAAGCACCCACCTTCATCTCTTTTCCTCCTGCGTTTGGTCTGGACACAGGTACACCCTGGACGTGTTGAGTGATCAGGGTTGGAGGAGCTCTGGAGAGATGGGGCTCACTGGGATGGGTTTGGAGGAGTAAGTCCAGACAGGCTGCAGAGGAGGAAGGGTCTGGTCATGCTGGGTCTTGAATGATTGGCTGACGAACTAGGATTTCATTTTGTACCAAGTTGAGCCACTGACAGTCTTTGGGGAGAGTGGCAAGAGTGTTCAATAACGTTCGAGAAGTACTTGTTGATTACCAACATATGCCACGAATAGTGAGCAAGTGTAGCAGTGAGGACAGGGAGGTGTTGAAAAGTCACCTTACAAGTCACTTTATGAAACCGTTCCTGATCCTTCAGGTAGACAGTGCCACTCTGCATCTCACCAGTCCTTCTAACATGGCACCTCTGTCACTTTAGTGCATCTATTAAATACTATCTGTCTCTACCCCTATGGCCTGTCTTAGTCACTTCTGCATAGCTTCATGCTACAGTTAACCATAATTAATGGGCTTCCCTGAACTGGTTCCCCCCCCCCACATGTGTTATTAGGTTAATAAAAACATTGAGCTCAGCCTTTAGGGAGAGAGAAGTCATAATTGGTCAACATGCTTCCTGAGAGGGGTGGTCTTCTTGACCAAAGACCATTGATCATCTTTACCCTGATGCCTGAGACCTCAGGGCTATTTACACACCAGTTAGGGGAGCTGCCTCTTGTCTCCACCAGATAAACGCTCAAGAAACTCTTGTACCCCTGGCTTAGGGATTCTCAACCTTTTTGAGTAAGAGGAACTCCGTGAAGTATTCATTGTGAAGAGTCCCAAACATACACAAATGTATTAATAATGAGAAGAATAATAGTGACTCTTCATATGCCCTTTACCCAGATTCAGCGGTCTAAAGTTTCCTGCCCTGCTTCCTCTATTCATTTCTTTTCATTTTTGCTTAAGTGTTTTAACATAATTCCCAACCAGATCTCATTTCACCTGTGCATATGCAAGTGTGCATCTCTTAAAAATATTCCTCATGTTTCCACAATACACGGGCACACCTCACAAAATTAATCATTATTCCTTGGTATCGTCTAATGCCCAGTCTATACCACACTTAGATTTCCCTGATTGTTTGTTTGTTTGTTTGTTTCTTTTTTAACCCTTAGTTTGAATCAGGAATTAAATGAGACCCATCTATGTCATTTGCTTTTTGTGTTTTTCCTAAATTTCCCCTCTGGAAACTCAGTGCTCTCTGTGGTTTGACCTTACTTCCGTTGGCCTCATCTAGACTTGTGCTAGTCCTTCTTCACTGACAATTTTTCTCCTCCTTCTCCTTCTCTTTCTTTTTTGCCCTTTTTTCATAGTGGAGAATTAGGTTAAATGAAGGTAGTTTGGGTGGGATACCGAATTTGAATGTGTGTTTTCACATTAGAGTGCTGGTTCTCGTCTTTGAAGATTTGGCCTGAAGGTTAAAACGTCGTGAAAAGTAAAACTACAGGTGTAAACCTGGAGTCTTTTTACCCCTTACAGCTTTGGCCTTATTACCTGAAGCAATAAGTCTGACCCTTTTTCTTCAGTGTATTGAAACTAAAGAGTAAGTAGTTGATTCCTACTGTTTTTCCCACAAATTTTCAGCAGGGTAAGGCCAATTCACTGCTTGTTTTAGGCTTAAAACTGCTTCTGACATGTGGGGATGAAAGGTGGTATGTAATTGAAGTCACTGGGTATTGTGTGCATAAGATGGGAGAGTGAGTTGAATTTCAGGGGCTTTTTTGAAGCTTTCTCTCTTAACTAAAAATGTTGGCATTTTCTGCGAAGTTTGCTGTATGTTTATAGAGAAAGAGAGACTTCTCTTCAAGCACGGTGTGACATTTCTACAAAAATCAATGATTTAGAAGCAGGTAACTGAAATGAAATGTGCAACCTCACTTTCCATCTGTTGGAAAGCCTGCTGGGCTGGTTTTGAAATCTTCATACATGTTTGGTCTGCCTTCGGGGGGTAAAAATTATATTGACTCTGCACTTTGGAACACGGAACAAGTATCTTTTGGAATGTGGCAAGAAATAGAACAATCACCTAGTCCTACGTTTCCCAAATGGATTTTGCAGTATTTCCTTAATTTTTAGGAACTTT
This sequence comes from Ursus americanus, assembly GCF_024610735.1. NCBI lineage: Eukaryota > Metazoa > Chordata > Mammalia > Carnivora > Ursidae > Ursus > Ursus americanus. Next base: position 65,472,931 of record NC_142137.1, on the reverse strand, counting down.
TAGCATGAGTGTTTATTTTTTTCCTTTTATCTTGAAAGGTTTTCATCTTTATTAAACTTGATTACCTAATCCAGTGAAAGGGATGGTAATGAATGTGGCTCAGCACTGCCTTATCTGTGTGTCAAGTTGAAACTTGTTCTTTGCTTATTAGAGGTAGTGAAGCATATAGGAGCATGATGATGTTTTAATTTGAATTTTGAAAATTAAAAAAGCCAGGCACTAAATATTGACACAATGAAGAAGGAGAGCTCAATCCACTTTGAAATCCAGCCCCTCCCCCAGGATACTCGAGAATTTTTACATCTTCTTTAAAGTCCTTAAAATATAAAAGGATTAGCTTCTAAAGTGACTGATAAAGCCGGAGAGAAAAATAGGGAAGAGTATGGAAAGAGTCTAATGAAAACTCAGCACAGGGCTAGCACTTAATTCCATCTCACAATAACAAGAAAAAAGCATAATGGAGAGTGAGGAGTAGAGCCATTTACATAATAACTTCCTAGCAACAGCTGTAATGAACAAATACGGGCAGCTGAGTCAATTCTCTAAGACACTACCTCCCATCAGAGCTTAGGAAAAAGGGGGAAAGGAGGCGACAGTTAAATATGGGGAGAGTCCCTGAATTTGGGTTCTGTTCTATGTCATTTCAGACCAGATCACTTGATCTTTGTTACTGTGGCTTAAAACCGATTTGGCAAAGGAGAAGCAACCCGGTGAGACAGACAGCATCTCCCTCCAGGCGTAGCAGGGGTGAACGGGTACTTACGGGGGAGGTCTGCCTTTTCTGGAAATGGGTGAGTAGGGCTGATGCCTGTGAGTTCCCTGACTTGGCTGCAACATGACTAACATCAAAATCCTCCCTTCCTCATCACCCTCATCTTCCTCAGCCACGTGGCCGCTCTCGTTTTGTTGAGTGCTTCCGTGCTCTGTCAGGCACGGTGCTGGGCACTTCACATATACTTCTTTCGGACCTTGCAATGCTCCTGTGAAAGTAGATATGACTATCTCCATTTCACAGATAAGGAACCTGAAGCTCAAAGAAGGAAAATCACGTGGCTAAAATCTCACGATTAATAATAAAGTAAAAAGAGCTCATTTTGGGGGCGCCTGGGTGGCTCAGTCGTTAAGCGTCTGTCTTCGGCTCAGGGCCTGATCCCAGGTCCCTGGGATCGAGCCCCACATCAGGCTCCATGCTCCGCTGGGAGCCTGCTTCTTCCTCTCCCACTTCTCCTGCTTGTGTTCCCTCTCTCACTGGCTGTCTCTCTCTGTCAAATAAATAAATAAAAAATTAAAAAAAAAAAGAGCTCATTTTTGTTGAGCACGTATTACGTACACTACGTGCCGGGCACTCTGCTAAGCGCTTTCCACGGATCGTCCGACGTGACTGTATGCAGATCATACATGAGGCTGGAGAGACTCAGCGATGGCAGATAATTTGCCTGAGGTCATATAGCTGCTCAGAGGGAGCGCGGAACTTGAATCCAAGCAGCTGTGTGAGAAGGTGGGAGAATTAGGAGTCAGACCTAAGTGTGCTTGGTGCTGAACCGTGTTCACTCAATATTCACTCACACTCGGGGGACCGAGAAGATGGTGCCAATGATCGTGTAACTGTATTTCTTTAGAACCACGCCAGTGGATGTAACAAAATTATTAGTGGCCATATGGGGCTTCTGACAACTGATTAAGCCTGATCTTAGACAAAATCGTAGACAATCTGTGTGTGTGTGTGTGTGCGTGTGTGTGTGCGTGTGTGTGCTGCTTCTTTCTGCGGTAACCCAACTGGGCAGGATCTCACACCCCAGGACTTGCCATCAATATCCACTTAATTCACTCATCCTTTGCCTCATTCAAGTAACTGGCTGGATACTCTGAGAAAATTCTTTGTGCCACAACTTTAAGAACTAAGAATGGATCAAAGGATTCTCCTTCCAAAAGAGCACACACTTTTTTTTTTTTTTAGCTGCAGATGTTTTCAGTGCTTTAACAAAATATATGACTAAACGTAGAATTTCAGGCCCTTGCAGGGAGCAAGAGGAGAGATCTTGATGTGTCTGTGTGTCTGCACAGTGGGAATGGGGGCCTGGCTCAAGAAGAATTTTCTGGGGAAAAGAGAGATTTGTGTTTTTCTCAAAAACTGTCAAACAGGCCCGTGGTGTTATTCCACTTTCATTGTGATCCCCAGACCTACTCTTTTCTCCCTATTGGCTAACAGGAAGACTCAGCAAGGGGCAGGGATCTGGGGAGATGTAGCCCAAGGAAAGTGGGTCAGTAGGCTGAGAGACAGGGGACAAATCTCTATTGAGTTGCCTACAGATAGAGTGCCTGTGTGTTCCAATTTTGCAGAATTACCTTCCCGGGTTAGTGTCTATACCCCAACCACAGGGTCTGCAAAAATCCTTCCTGCTCAACACCCTGTTCCCTTCCTCTCGCCTTCAAGCTCTTCATCCTCCTCCAGCTCTGCTGTGATTTGGGGGAGCTGAGGGATTAACAGGTCCTTGCTTAACCACAGGTGAATGTCTGGACTGTCTTCTTTTAAGCGGGCTCCTCCCCCGCTCCTTTGAGTTCCCTTCTTTTCAAACAGGAAGGCTCCCTGGAGGGGCCCTCTTCCTGGCCTCCCTAACGCCTGGAGGAGGGGGGACTGGGGCCCAGCTAGCACTGTGGGCGCGGGTCGCGCGGGGACCATCCGCACCTGGCTCCGGGTGACACGCTCGGCCGGGCCAATGCTGCTCCACGGGGCTCTTTGCTGCTCACACCTGAGGCCATTAAAAAAGGCCTAAAGCTTAACAAGCTGACGCGCTGGGGGATGAATTACCCGCTAACGACAGGCGCCGGGCTGCGCAGAGAAAACTGGGACAGCGGAGGAGGGCGGGAGGGTGGCGGCGGGGTGTCACCCGCGGAGGAGTTCACCCGGCTTGTGGGCACCACCTCCTGGCAGCCTTCCCTTCGAGTCCAGGTCGGGTGGATGCGCTCCCCGGGGACTCCAGGGCCGAGGGGATTACAGCCACCTACTCCGTTCTCCAGCGCCAGCGTCTTAAGGTCATTAGGTAAAATCTTCTAAAAATCGTTTCTTTTTTCCTCTCTCACATTTGCACTCTCTGTTCCTGACTAATCCTGGGATTTGAAAAATTCTTTGATTTCCAGGCTTGCCACGGTAGGTGAGAGACACTGACATCACTTGTTTTTCCAGCTTTTGTTTTGCGTCCAGCAGAAAGTTTTTGCATCTGAGACAAAATGGTGCCCCAGCAAGATTTCTTATTTCTTCTTTCCTAGGCGGAAAAAAAATTTTGCAGTTTACCTTTGCAGTACGAATCCCCCACCCCTCTTTTAGAGAATGTAGTTGACAGCAACTAACATCCTATGTTAATAGACCAGTAATTGCTACATTTCATACCATGTAGGTTTCCCTCTGAAACCTCAAGGACATTCGGATGCTGTGGTGGGGGCTTAAATGTAGCAGCTAATGTGCTATTCCAGCAAGCACTTCCCCACCTCTCATCGTTTTATTGAACCTTTAAGTGGAGCTTGTGCTTCTCGAGGTAGGAGGAGGGCTTTGCGATGGAGTTCCATGGCTTAGTTTGGTTCTTTAGAGAAGATGCTAAGACCCCCAATTGCATCAAGAGATGCATTTGCTGGCATGGGTTTCAGATGAAAGCATGAATTCTCACTCACTTGCTGAACGCTGTGGTTTCAAATGAGGGTTTTGGAGACGAAGCTGGGAAACCTCGCAACCCAAAGCTCTTAGCAGAAATCACCAGCTTGGATTTGCGTATTGGCTTTGCCACAAAGTTTTAGCTCAACCCTGTTTCAGTGGCTATGATGTCTTACGAATACAAATATTTTCTGGTGTTTAACCTGAAGCCCTCTTGCTGTCACCGAAAGTCTGTGGCTTGGAACAACTGAGGCACCTGTCCTGCAGCGTGGACCTTATTACTTCATTGGGTGTCACCCTCTATTAAGTTGAATAAATAGCTTTCTGCTGACCGAAACACAAAAAGAAAATGCAAAAGGCTGGGGCTTTCCTTTTGTCGTTCATCCTCTCTTTTTGATCCTTGCAAAGGGTTGAAATACATGTTTCAGGGTTCAGCCAGTGAGGTTGTGTTTTTTATTAGTGATGGCCCTGGTTGGCGTCCTAGACTTGAATTGACCGTTTACTATAGGTTTGATTGACTTGGTCACAGCCAGACCAAAGGAAGCCACTCTTCGAGGCATCTGTCACCACCTTTCCCCACCCCCCTTTTGCCTTCCAAGGGGGAAGGCAAAGCAGACTCTCTAATAGCAAGTGGTGAAAAACATCTTTGTTGCTTTTTCATTAAATGGTAAAAGAGAATTAAGTCAGTTGGCAACAGGTGCCTGATCCACCATGCGCGGGGGAGGCGCCAGGTGACGTGGCTCCGCGCCTGTGGATCTAGAGCAAGCTGAAATTGTCACCGCCACCACCCCTGAGCGAAGCCCATTTAGTTCCGGCAGTTGGATCATTTGGCAAATGTTTGAATCATCACCCAGGGTTTCACAGATGCATCTTGGCTGCAGAGACCCTTCTCTTAGTCATGTAGCAAAAGAAGAGAGGAGAAAGAAGGGAGAGTCGATAAAGCAGATGCAGTGCTCATTGCCCACGAGTGAGCACCTGGAGGACTGGCCATTACGGAGTTCGTGGAAAGATGGCCTTTTCCTCCATGACCCGAACAGCTGAAGAAGGATCAGGTGATGAGGGACCAAAGAGAAGGCTGGCATCTTTGAAATTTTTAAATAAGGGCTTTGTACTGAGAGCGTTACATGTGGCCCAGGTAGCTGAAGACCCCTTTAGAACTCGAGGCTATAAGAGAGCCTTACTTTAATTACTTACAGTGAGGAAAGCTCTTCAGCTGCTGGTTGGAATATATGTAAACAGATCAGACATCCCACAAGTTTTTGATCTTGAACACCACTGTAATTGAGTATCCCACACGGAACGGGAAGGTGAGGGGTCATTCTTACTGAAATATATTCCAAAGTCTCTGATGCCGAAGCCTTTATCTACTTATTAAAGATGTTAGTTATGAAAAAAGTTCTTATCTTGGAGACTTTGATAGCTGTTACGAATCTTGAAAGCACTATTTTCTTGGACTGTTTTTGTCAAATCAGATTTCATTTGGAGAAATAATTCTCCCTCCTGGCCTTATGATATCTCAAGGTACCACTCATTCTTTCCTTCAGTACTGAAAACTTTTCTGTTTTCAAAACTTTTCATAGATCTTTCCAGTACAACACTTGGTCACATCACCTTGTCTCAAAACTTGTGATGGCTCTCCGTGGCCCTTTGAATCTTGGAAGGACAGGGACTGTAGAAGGTGGAAATTATCTCCCCAACATTTTTTTCTGTCCCTGACTTATGTCCAATACCAGAGACTTTACTACGTCTGAAAGTAATCGATGTCATTATTAGGTAGTCCGAGGTAGTAACACGCTTGCTTTTGTACTGAGGTGAAAGCAGTTCCCTGAGGCACCAGTCCGACCCCATGACAGCAACAACTACCACAACTTTGGCGTTTTTTAGGATATGACGTTTGAAGACATTACTCTGTCTTGCTATTCACCAGTGTGAGCTTGGAGTCTCTTCTATTCCGTGTGTCTGGTGTCAAGACTAGAAAAACCTGTGGGTACAGTTGTGCTCACCATGGCTCCTCTCAAAGGGTGCGGCCAGATCAAGCCCACCCTTATGAGCTTTCAAGAGCAGCTCTGCCGGCCTATTATATCTACCCGCCCCTTGCTTCCAGGCCTTCCCAGTACAAATCCCCAAACTCCGGCTGGCCTCTCACTGTTCCTCACATACAGGAATGATAATTCTTCTCTTTTTGGTCTGTCTGAAAGAAAGCAGAGAAATCTGAGTTACGATCATGTGTACCCTCATGATTTCAGGATCCCACTGTAGGTGGAGTGCTGATGCTGGATGAATGAATTGTGGTCTCTGCCATCTTGGGGCGAACAGTAAGCTTCTTAGATGGACGGTCCAAAACAGAGAACAAAGAGATTAGCGATTGCAAATTTCAGTAAGTGCCACACCGCTGAGAGCCATGGGGTGCCGCGCCAGAGAATTATGCCTTGGGTAGGTCTGTGTGTAGGAAACCCGATTTCCGTAGGATTGTCAGAAAGGTCTCTCTGGGGAGACCGTATTGAAGTGCTGCCTGAAGGAAGGTGAGAAGCTGGCTCTGTGAAGAGTGGAGGAAGAGGAGAAGGGGGGAAAGAGAAGGAGGCGGGAGAGGAGGGAGAAGAAGCAGCAGCAGAGGAGGAGACAGCCGCACGCACAGGCATTGGGTTCGGTGCTCAAGGAACCTAGAGAAGCAACGAGGGGCTGGGCTGTGGAGAGAGTGTTAAAGACAAAGGCCAGATCTTGAGTTTTGCAAGCCATTTGAAGACTTGAACTTGTCCCTAAAAGAAAGGGAAGTTCTATTTTGAAGGTAATAACACAGAAGTGGGGGGGGGGGGTTGCACGTGTGTACATGCCAGAGGGAGGGAGAGAGAGGGAGGGAGGGAGGAGTTTTAGTTTCAGAAAGGTCCCCCTGGCAGCTGTGTGAAGAAGGATGTGTGTGTCCAGCCCTGAGAGGGGTGCCATGGAGGGGGTGGTGAGCATGCCTGTCTGATCAGAGCTTGTTCTGAGCTGGTGTCAGGGTCATCGTGTGGGAAGTTAGAGCACCGGGGTAGAGCTCTGGGTGTGTCTGCCCGTCAGGTGTCAGGTGGGCTTGTTCAGAGGAAGCTCAGGCAAGAATGGTGAAGAGCCAACACTTAGATCCGGGGCTGTTGGTCAGTTCCCTCCACCGTCTTGCTCTCTCCTAGGGACCTAGAAAGCCACCTGACCCTAGGGATCCAGGGACTCCAGAGGGAAGGGCAGCACTATTTGGAAGAGGAGTTGGAAATCGTGACAGATGCATACGTGGGTCTTCCTGAGTTATAGATGGGAGACACCGGGAGAAATGTCACATGATGGAGACTGGATGGGCTTCATTCAGTCTGTACCCACAACCCTCATCTTTTCAACCTGGCTCACTGGGCTTTCTCAAAACTTATACGAGGATCAAGGTAGTGAAGAGGTAGGGGAGGTGTGTTCTTCACCCCAGCCTCGAGGGGGCTATTCTTCCCCTCAGTCCCTTCCCCCATTTCCCTCCCATTTTTCTCAACCCCCTCCAGTCCTTCCTTAAGCATACCCAAACCACAGTCCACGCCACAACCCAGTGAAATGACACGAAGGATTCAGCCTTATGCGGTCCTCAGCCCTGGAACCTCTGCTGCTAGGGCCTCTCCCCATAAGCAGACATCACAGGAGGAAAGAACCTTGTTCGTAGTTACCTGACTCCTGCAGTTGAGGAGAGCCAACCTGCTCTGAGTCCAAGTGGAAGAGGACTGGGGAGAGGGAGGGGAAATTAGCGGTGGGAGAGAGGGAACTCAGAAGGGGAGAAAAGCCATTGGGAAATTGTATCCGTTTCTGCTGGGTGGATTCTATAATGAGACTTCGTCCCTATTTCTCCAAGGAAACATCAGTTGAACATGACTTTCCCCTGATCCACAGAATTGGTTTTTTTTTTTTTTTTTTTTTTTTTTGGCAGTCATGAGTTAAGATGCTTTTGCCAGCTTGATGGGGAGAGTGGGGCGTGTCTGTGGGGCAACGTGAAATCGGCTCACAACCATGTGAAAGAAAGGGCGTGCCTGCCACACACACACACACACACACGTGTATATACTGGTTTTGTCTTGAGTTTTAGTTGCCTACAGGTTTTGGTTACTCATGAGGCCGTGAGCATTAAAATTCTCCATTATCGTTGCTTCACGAAAGAGAAGAATCTGGTACTCCCAGAACCCTGGCACGGGATTCTGTAATTGCATTATATTTCATAATTGTTTGGAGCTGGATTATTTGTCCAATTCCATCACACATGATTATTTCCTTCTCTGGCCTTATAAATTGGATAAAGCTCTTATCAGTATTCGCTCAGACATAGGCAACAGCCTGAGTTTTCAGGCCCTCACATCGTGCTTAAAGAGAATTTTAACGTATCTAAAAATACCAGGCCCGGCGCTATTTGTTTAATGCCATTATTGCAGAGCCCCCCCCCTTTTTTTGGACTAAACCAATCCCAGCTGCAGAAAGCAAAGATTACAATGAATGAAAATCCATAAACCGGGAGCCCTGCTAACTGGCAGATCGTCGATGGAGAAAACTCCGTGTCCCCTGCCTGGGGTCAGCTCACAGGGTCTTCGGCAGAGAAGGGTAACTTATCACTGCTGCAGGTGGACAGCCAGGACACTGGTCTTCTTGGAGTCCCTTGTCAGGGGTCTCAGAGCCCGGCTGGGCAGGGACAGAGGCACTTTGTGGCAGATGAGGCTCCAGACCAGCGGGGTTATTGGTACCGGGCAGACATGGTGTCTGCCTTCCTTTCTCTGTCCATCACCTGTGTTTGTAGGCACCGTCCCGGATGTTTGAACACACAGTTGCTTTCCACCAGCCTTAGGAAGGATGCAGAGTTGGTGTGATTTCGGTGCACAGGAGAGAGATTCCTGTCTATAGGCTCAGAGCAGTTTTGTATCACAAATGCAAGTCAGACTTCACTGTGTCTTGAACCTTTGCTTTCTGACTCTGTGTTGAGTGCTCTTTCCACAACATTTTGCTGGCTCAATCCAGTCCCTGGGGCGAATGCTCCTCACTGTGCAATCAAAGGCTTGAGTCAGAGAAAGGCCGAGAAGGCTGGGTTTGAACATTCTTGACGTCAACAGAGATTGTAACAGAGAGAGAAGAGGGAGGAGGGTTTAGGCTTTTGTCCAAGGGATTGGCTCAAGCTGTTTTGTGGAAGTTGTGTAGACCAGGGGACATTCAACAACGTGGCCTGGAATCTGGGCAGGTGTAGGTAGCTGCGACCCACACCTGGGCTTGAGGTGACATCCTTTGCGTTACACCCCTGTGGATTTGGGTATTTCTAGCTGCAGCCCCCGGGTATCATACAGTAAGTAAGGACTTACAAATACCCTGTCTTGTGTATGTTTATGGCAAGGGCAGCAAATCCTTTTAAAGGAAGGAACCGTGAGCACTTCCTGTGTGAGGGGACTCTGATGTACTTTAAAAGGAAATGCTCATTATTTTGATTTTTATTGTTAGCTGTAATATTCTTTACAATCGCAATGTATCTCTAACCAGCTTTTATAGAGTTAAATAGTCTAGTTAAAAAAAAAAGAATGTCAAAAAAGTTAAAATTTCTAAAAATGGTTTCTGGGTAGGATTTATTTAAAATCTACTTATGTATTAATATATACAAATAACAAATATAAACAATGTCAAAAAGCAAGAAACACAATCAGTGTTTAAAATTCTATTATTATTCAACTAGGAAAAAGCTGTTCTATTTTTCTTTTTAAAGAACAGCTTTTCTGAGTAGTCGCTAAAATTACTGATAATACAGCATGATACATTTCATAATTTTACAAGCGCATCTTAATTTCTCTTGTGTTTCTTTCCTTCTGCTTCTCAGCTTTGCATCCCATTTCGTTGTAAAAGTTTTCTGTTCTTTTCTGAATGGGGCCATCTTTCTGTGTTTTTGTCCTGGCTTCCTGTCTACCGTGGGCCTGCCTCCTTCAGTGTAAAGGTTCTTGGTTTGTATATGACACCTTGACTTGTGTTTCAGCAGCTAGGGCTGGTGGAACCATCTTGACCATGGATTCCATCCTCCCTCGATGACAGTGCTTTGGTCCCCAACACTCTGCACCCTCAGGTACCTTTCAGCCTTTTGCTCATTCACTACCAGCCTGCCTTGGGTTCTGAGTTCCCTGATCAGGGGTTTGGCCAGATCTATCTGAGCAATATGGCAGATGGTGCCACCATTTCCTTTGTTCTTCATAATGTTCTTCTCTTTCAAATTCAAAAGGAGACCTAAAAGGGAACGCAGATCTATTACAAGGCTCCCAGTGGACTGGGTTGCAGATAGAAAGAATTTTAAATAAAGATGCAACCAACAGTGTCTTGTTCCCAGTTAAGACACAGACATTTGAAGATGTCTGGTGTTCCTTCATTGAAGGGTGTATGTTAGTATCACATGGAGAGGTGTTTTGGAATATTCTAGCCAGAACCCATCTCTCCTTCTGCTGAGAAGCTCCATGGGGGCCTCATCTTTGGAAAACGTTGTCAGGGGGTGCTGGCGTACCTCTCTTTGAAGAGCCACTGGTTTAGAAAAACTTACCCCTGAGTTGTTTGGAGGCCATCAGCCATCCAGGCTGTGTTGCTCTTTCCTTCTGCTTTCATCCCCCGTGGCACACATTGTTTCCCAGGGCATCAAGGTACCCGTCACTCAGAATGCAGGACGTAGTGCAGGAGGGCAGACTGGTTGGTGCTCTGGAAAACGAGCGTTCAGCAAGTTCTGTCATTCTTCGCTGTGCAAAAGGACACACGCAGGTGCCTTCCCTGGGGAAGGGCTGGCCTAAGGGCCATGGGCCGCTGATACGCAGGCTGGTTCCACTCCCAGTTCTGTTTTTAATTAGCTCACTTGATTTCTCTGAGCTTTGCTCTTCTTGCCGGTAAAGAAGATTAGACTGAGTGATGTGTAAGGTCCTCTGAAGTTCTAGGCTACTTTGAGTTCAACTTAAAAAAAAAACAAAACAACTTCAAGTATTACACGTGTGACCTACTTTTATTGTAGAAAACCATAAAACGTTGGGGTAAGCAAAAAGGAAAGAAAAACTTCATTATCCCATGACCCCACCAGCCTGCGATGACCTTCAGATATAATTTTTTTTTAGCCCTTTGCAAAGATAAACACAGATATGAATGTGGGCACATAAACATAAAAATACATGTATTGTAATATGCTCGTATTTTACAGAAAGGTGACTGTCCTGTGAATTACCTTATAATCTGTCTTTTTAGTTAATATAACAAGAACATGGGAATACCTTCCCATGTCACTAAATGCACACTTGACACCTTTAACTTAGGGGCAGATAGCTTAGTGATCCAGAGCCTGGCCTTGGAGACCGTCCCGGGCTCTGCTCCTCACCAGCTGTGTAACCTTGAGCAAATTACTTCGCCTCTCTAAATCTCAATTCCCTCCCAGGGAAGATGGCCATAATAATCCCACTGCATAAAGTGTTCTGAGGATTAAATCAGACAGGGCATGTTAAGTACTGAGCGCAGTGCCTAGTAAGTGCCCGTAGCAAGGGCCCAATAAACGGTAACTAAAAATGCCGCATATCATTTCATTTTGCTAATGTGCGTAATTTAACCAATCCTCTATTATCGCTTGTTTAGATTTTCCCTTGCTATTATACACCAGGCTAAACGGGTTGTTTCATAGATAAATATTCGTATAGATTCCGATGGCACACCTCGAAAAGCAGAATTGCTGGGCTAAAGGACATGCACTTTGAAAGATGTCGCTATGCAGAGCCACAGTGCCCCGCAGAAGGTTGTAGCAGTCTATGAGAATGACCATCCTCCACATCTAAGGGATGCATTAGTTGACCTTGTGTTTTATTTATTTTTTTTAATTTAAAGGGAAGAAAAAAAATGGGTGAAAAATGGTGTCGTTTTATTTTGCATTTATTTTTATAGACATACCCGGCCCACTCTTCTGCAGCGTTTGCCTCTCTATTGATGGTTTGTGAGGATGTTCGTGCGTTTAGAGTAGCAGCCCTTTGCTTTCATTTATTAATTCGTGAGCGTGAGCTCCATAGTCAGGTACTGGGGTAGGTGCTGATGGTGAGCACAACAGTCCCGGTCCTTGCCCTTGTGCATGTAAGCTTCAGGGAGGGAAATGGATATTAAAGAAATAATTAAAACCTGCTATAAAGGAGGAGGACCGGGCTATCCAGGGAGACTTCCTGGAGGTGGTGATGAGTGAAGAGAAGCAGGAGAAAGAGGACTTAGCTAAGCAGAGATGGGGTTTCAGGTGTGTAGGAACATTTTCCTTAGTTGGTTCTTTGCTTTTCCCTCTTTTCTTTTTCTTTTCTTTCCTTCTTCTTCTTTTTTTTTTTTAAACTTGGCTCATGGTCTATGTTGAAATCTCAGGGTTTTAAAATTAGAAAAACGTATAAATGTTTATATTCATGTATATTTTCCACCTTTGGTGTTTTGCTTGGAAAGTATATCCAATGAGATTTTAATTTTACATTTTTGATATTTCTAGAACCCTTCATCCTAAGTGAGACAGATGCGAATTTAAAACGAACACCCAAGATTGTACTTCTAGAAGTATCTTGTGGGGCTGGGCTCATGAGCAGTAAAACTAACCTTTAAAACTTATGTTCAGGTGTAATGGAAGTTAGAGAGGAGGGAAAATGTGATTCATAGGAGAACCCAGAAGAAGAGAGTTTGTTTTTCACCCTCTCTCATCTGAGCCACTTGATTTATGGACCTCATGCTTTTAACAAATCGATATGGCCCCAGGTTGCTCTCTTGGTCTAGGAAAGTTTTCTATCAATCTAATTCATGCTAACATGTGAATAGCTGAATAAACTGTCTGCCCTTAATCTATTTACATTTAACAGAACACCAAAAAAAAAAAAAAAAAAAAAAAAAAAAAAAAGAACCATGCTTACACAAAATGGGAGACTTTCAGACCTCCAAGTCAGCCTGGACATAGGAGATAAAGTTTTGGTTAAATGAATCCCTACCTGGATTCTTAGCCTCACGAAAGCATCAGTTGTAGGTAGTCGCTAAAGGCTGAGAGGTATTGAGTATACTGGGTAAGAGAGTAAACTCGAGAGGCAGAGTACTGGGGTCCAGCTCTAGTTCTTTCATTTACTAGTGTGACTGTGGGCAAGTTCATTAATCTCTCTGTGCTCCAGCGTCCTCATCTGTGAAATGACGATGAACGTACCCATCTCATAGTAACACTGAGAGGATTGAATGACATTAAATGTCTGGTACACACAACACTGCCTGTTACAAAGCAAGTGCTCAACAGATAATAGTAGTTGTTATTTTGATGGAGAACCTTTCCTCAGGAAAGATCAGGAAGCTGGAATCTTCTCTTTACCTGTGCCCTGGGGATTTCAATATTCCATTCTCTTGGTTTTCCTCTTACGTACCTAACTCTCTGTTTCCTTTCCTTTCTTTCTTTCTTTCTTTCTCTCTCTCTCTTCCTCCCTCCCTTCCTCTCTCTCTCCCTCCCTTCCTCCCTCCCTCTGCCTCTCTCTCTCTCCCTTTCTCACTTCACTTCATTTCACTTCTTTTTTTCTCTTTTCTTTTCTTTCCTTTCCTTTCCTTTTCTTTTCTTTTCTTTTCTTTTCTTTTCTTTTCTTTTCTTTTCTTTTCTTTTCTTTTCTTTTCTTTTCTTTTCTTTTCTTTTCTTTTCTTTTCTTTCTCCATGCCTCAGACTGCCCTCACACATGATGATTTATACAACCTCTTTCTTAGTTGTCACCTTTTAACCTCAGTCTTCTCAACCTGGACCACCTTTGCTTCTCTTGATTCATTTATCACCTCTTTGAGCTGGTTTCCAAAATTTATATCACTAACCCACCTTATCAGTACATAACATTTGAATATTTTGTCAGTTAATTAGCTGAAAAATCCAGGATAAATGGCTTTAGGTGTCGTTTGACCCAGGGACTCTCGTGATATAACCAAAGCCCTAGATTTTCTCATCTGTTTGCTCTGCCTTCCTGGAGATTGGACTCATCCTCTGACAGCCAGGAGATTAGCTAGAGTCAGCAAAGTGCTCATGCTACTGCTTTGCCCGTCACACGATTGATGGAGAAGAGAGAACCTCTGCCCCTCACTTCAGATGGGAATCCGTTCTGCCACAGTGCACGGCTGCATATCTGGGCACTGCTTTATGGCAAGTGTGAATGGATGCTGATGGGCAAAACAGTAAGTATTCACTGCAAATATATTGTTTTTCCTCAAGTTTATCAAAACACAACCAAGAAGATACTTGATTCTTCTGTTCTGTCTTTACTAATTTTATTGGGACAGTTACCATTATCCCGTGATCCCATAAGTTCAAATGCTCAGTATACAAATTTGCTGTTCCCTTTTTTATGACATCCCTTGTGTTCCAGTTCATGGATTCTGGAATGCACTTCCACCTTGATGTTGATGTCCCATTGATCGGTCCAGCTCAGTGCAAGCCTCATCTGGTCTGTGCAGTGTTCTGTGGACACTGGGGGTCCACACTGAATTCGTCTGGCCGACTTCTACAGGATGTCCGCGGTATTCAGGCATGTCTTACAGTATTCTACATTCTATTTAGAGCTGCCTTATTTCCTCTCCTACTTTTACTACCCAGCTGGATTTGGAATGCCTCCGAAGCATATCTGGCATTTCTCTGGGTCTTCCCACACTACCTGGGACAAGCTGTCTGTGGTGTGGAGACTCAAAGTTTCTGTTAAGACCAGACCCCAGGTGTGTTGGGGTACAATTCTCGGCAGTCAGCATGGACTTTGAGTAAGCCCAAGTCCTCAGACAGCTGCCCAGCGATGTGCACTGTGGAACTGTGGGGCGTAGGAAGAGATGTGATGTGGAAAATGTTTTGAGGGCAGGTACGTTGGAGGAGTGCCGTCTCAAACAAGGTTAGCATTTTCCTTACTATATGAGTTTTCAGATCCTTGACAGTGTACTATGCTTGCGAATCTGCACAAAAGCGGTTTTTATGGGCTGAACTGCGTAACCCCCCGTTCATATGGTAAAGTCCTAACCCACTACGGAATGTGACTGTACTTGGAGATAGGGTCTTTAAAGACACAATTAGGGCCATGTGGAGGGCTCTAATTCAAAATGACTGGTGTCTTTATAAGAAGAGATTAGGACACAAACATGCATAGAGGAAAGACCTTGTGAAGACATGGGGAGAATATGGCCTACAAACCAAGGAGAGAGGCCTCAGAAGACACCAACCTGCTCACACCTTGATCTTGGACTTCTAGTCTCTCAAACTGTGAGAAAAGCAACTTCTGTTGTTCAAGCCCCCCAGTCTGGGGTACTCTGTTACGGCAGTCCTAGCAAACAAATATGGGTGTGTTTGAGTGTGTTTTTCACATGAACTTGACCACACAGTCCCTCTTTTCCATCAAAATTTCCTAAGATGAGCATCTGATGTCATTCCTTGGGCTGCAGTGGTTGTTGGCACTGCCGGGCCTGACAGGTGCCTCCTAGGGATGGACTGGCCCTTGCCGTGTGCTGTGCCCTTACGCCCATACACTCAGGAGCCCTTCTGTGTCTCGTAGCCTCGTCCATGTTCTGATAAGCTGCAACCCATGGTGGGTTCTAGTTTTGAACTTCATAAGCTATGGAAGACTCTGATTTTGACAACCACACAACCTTAGTTGGGAGTCCTTGGGAGTCAGAGGTGGTGTTTAATATGTGTGATATAAAGTGGACACTTAATAATTTGCTAACGTCATGAAATTAGGAGGAAGATTTATTTTTTTATTTTTTTTTCTTTAAAGATTTTATTTATTTATTTGACAGAGAGACAGCCAGCGAGAGAGGGAACACAAGCAGGGGGAGTGGGAGAGGAAGAAGCAGGCTCCTAGCGGAGGAGCCCGATGTGGGGCTCGATCCCAGAATGCTGGGATCATGCCCTGAGCTGAAGGCAGACACTTAACGACTGTGCCACCCAGGCACCCCTAGGAGGAAGATTTAGATAGGTATGCATTATATTTCTTCCCCAAAAGATCTGGATTAAAATATTTACTTTGAATAGAGGTTCCTAAAGCCTCTCTTTTCCTTGACGAATGTGTTATCCTTCTGGAGGTTAGTACCTCTTTTTTAGTCAAACCACCTGTGTCCTACGACAGAATGTAAAGGGTTAGTGAGAAGGAAATGTCAAGCTCTTTTCATTCCTCTTGCACATTTTCTTTTCACAAAGGTGTCTCCTATTTTTTCTTCTAGATTCCACTATTTGGTAACAGTAACTGTGGACTGTAGGATGGCCAATGAGAAAGAGAAAAGAGAAGGTGCTATTTATTTATCAGAATACATAAACTGATGCTTGAGAGTGGTGCTAATGTCAAGCACATATGGTAAGTAGTTTTTGTAAGGCTTCCATGGAGGAATGGAGAGTCTCTTAAAAACAAAATAATCATTGCAATTGGAAGAGGAAAGAAGAAGAGGCTAGGCCCCTGTTTTCCTCTGGTAAATGAGACACTTACTCTTAGGGTCAAGCTAACATCTCTAGAAAAGTCACAGCCCAGGTTCATCCAGAGAAAAGAGTCAGGTAAGTAGTTTTATAATCTTTTATAAATGCGTGTCTGCATATTTGTGTATGAATTTAATGAGAAATAGTGCCTCAAGTAAGGGTGGCTGTGGTTGAGAGTGGGAACTGGGAAGGGGCTGGGACTCTCAAAACCTCCGGGTCTGAGAGTCGGCACCCCCTCTTACGCTGCATCTGGCCCTCAGCATGTCACCAGGACTAACCAAACACAACCCTAAAGCAGACAATCTCTGGATATGAGGAAATGAAGATGCAAATCAGGGTTCATGTATCAGTCTTTTGAGGTCAGACCCCACTGTTCTGGAGAATCACCTTTGGATGCTTGTTAAAACACAGATTCCAGGGACTCTTCTCCCCAAGATTTGGATTCACTAGATCTGGAGTGGGTAATTGGAATCTGCATTTTTGGTAGGTGCTCGGATGATTTCGATATAGTGAGTCTTCAGACCCAGCTTGGGAACCACTGGCCTAGAAGCCTCCTTTTCTGGGCAGAGGCTGGGCCTAGCTGTCTCTTTCCTGCAGAAGGCCTGCCAGTAAACCATGCCTCCTGACTCTGTTATCGAGATAATACCACAAACGGAACCCAGATGAGTCATACGTAAACTTTATTAAGTTCAAATGTTTTCATAAGCAACTTGTCCTTTCCAAAAATCAGGTTATAATAGATTTTGGAGGGAGTCTTTGGGTTTGCTTGTCAGAAACAATACCAAATGGAGATCTGGGGACATTGCCACTCAAGCAATGGGTTCTGTAATTGCAGGAGCACAAATCTTTTTGACAAGGACACTGGACTTCCCTGTAAGGGTCCTTCTGGTGTTAACACATATTCCTGACCTCTTATTTGGAATGCACTAAACTAAATGCCTATTAAAAGCCCTTTGTTCCCTTCAAGAGTGTCTCAGGGGCTTATTTCTTTCTGTCCTACAGAGTTTAGAGACTCTCCTGAGGAATGGGCCTCAATCTTTGCTAAATTAGCTCTTCAGGTATTAGTCCTCAAAAAGGGGGCATCTCAATTGCTCACAGATGACAGAGTTAGCACTCGGTGGGACATTTATGTAATTTGTAGCCCTGTGTTTAAGGTAATCCTAAAATGGTTTAGAGTTTATGCAAAATGAGTTTAGTACTGATCACTGCTATCCTCCCCTTCAGGCTGCTGATAAAGTAATGGAAGAAAAATACAAAACTTTTCTTAAGGTTTCTTGCTGTTTCTTTGGTTTTTTATACAAAGACAGGAATTTTTTTATGGGCCAGTCTATAAAACCTTATCATGTATCTCAGGCCATGAGTGTTTCTCAAAGCCAAATTCATAATAAATACTATGGCAAAAATCTAAGTAAGAAAGATATGTTTTTTGTCAATTCAAAATCCAATTTAAGTGATATAAAACAAGGCCATTCAGCTGTTAAACATGTGCTTAAGTAATGAGGCAGAAATCAGATAATTTGGATGCCTCTCCGCCTGTCATGGGAACTGAGAAAACACACATCCACTTTTATGTTGATGACATAATCTTAGTATCACTTGTTAGAATGGCCATAAAACACTGATGAGCCATTGCCTGATTATTATCAGAAAGGATCAGTACCAGTATATGAAAACTGAAATTACTGTGGTTGGCCAAGATGTCTCAAGAGTTGAGCTGGACTTTGTCCTAACTGTGCAGTTCTAAATGAACAAACAACTCATTTGGAGTTAAATAATGATCAGGAATGAAGCTCTCATCACATTAAAGAGTTTTTTTAATGTTCTTGGGTCTCCCTAGGACAGCTAATATCCTGGTGGGCTCATCAGAATTTAGAGCTATTAAAAATCAGAAATTCTCCTGGGGCCATGTTGGGATTTTAAAATTATTGCAGTAGCCAACCAGTAAAACTTAACCTTAGAAAGTTGCAGACCCAAATTCTTTCTTTTCTTTTTTGACATAGAAATTTGGGACTTGCAACCCAAAATCGGCCTGGGCACTTGGCAGATTTAAAGTCCAGTTTTTGTGAAAGGCTTTGGCCCAACATCTAGGCCAATGGTTCTCAACTGGGGTTTTCTCCCCACTACCCCCAGGGACGGCTGACATTTTGCTTGTCACACCTGAGCAGAGGTACTACTGACATCTAGTGGGCGTCTAGTAGGATAGTAAATGTGCCACAGTGCAGGGGACAGCCTCCTCCCTGCCCCCCACCCCCATGCCAAAGAGTTTATCCCCACTACAAGTCAATACTGAGGTGGAGAATCCCTGTTCTAGGCTGTCCTAGGACAACGCTAGGTGTGGTTCTGGGCTGGCATTGCCTAAAAGTGAGAAGCAGACGTCCCTGTCTTTCCAGAAGGATTCCAGTTCTGCGTCTGGTATGAAAGACTCAGACTTATTGATACTGAGGCCCTTGTCAGGGATGTCAGCTCTAAAAACAATTTAGAATTTGCCAAAAGGTCAACTGAGTTTTGATTTGAATGGTATGGTATAAACCAAGGAAAATTTTGCCCATTCATTCTGCTAGAGTGTCTCAAATCTTTCCCTGCATTAAGTAGATGTTGAGAAAAAACACGGAAACAAACTCAACATATATACATTTTACTATCTTAGTTTTCCAAATGTTTCCTAATTGAGGGGATGAGATGATAAGCTCCAGGGATGGGTTCAGGTAATGGAACAAAACTGTAGAGTTCTAAGTGTTGTGATGGTGATGATGATTGAAGGGTTTTTTTTATAGCTTTTTCTGTGGTGGTATTTAGGCAGCCCTCATCTGATGAGGATTTCTGTGACTTTATACAACCTACATGTACAACTGTGTATATCTTATAACCTAACGGTGTTAAGTTCCTGAAAGGTACAGCACAAGGAAGATACCAAGCCTAAATCCAAGCCTGCTCTCCTTGCTTATTGAATCTCCCCAGGTGACACTGAAACGTCAGTTGCCTTCATAACCTGGACCAGATCCAGCGTGAAGATTTAGCCCTTCACCTTTCCATCCCCAGGTGCTGGCTTGGCCCAGTATCCAGACCCAAAGCTCTGCATGAGGGATTGGCACCCCGATTCCCAAGTTTTACCTTCCCGAGAGATGGCAAAGGAAGATGGAAGTTTCTTCAACCTGCAGCTCACTTTTGAAGATTCTGTGGGATGGATTAAGTGAACATCAGACCACAGCAAGCCCTCCGAGAGGACTTCATGCAGAGTGTGGGCTGAGGTGGTGAGGAGGGGTGTGGGATGGTACCAACATTACGGGTGAAGGCTTCCCTTACCTATCGCTTTTTATATAAGCATGCCAGCAATAGAGTCGTCCTGGAATATGGTGCCCGGAAGATCAATTAATCTCTTTTCAGTGAACTTGGATACTTCCTTCTACTAAGAAACCCGTGTCAGCTCACAGAAAGCTGGTTGGAATGCACAGCTGTAGCAACTAATTAAACTCAGATGCCCGCCTCTTAATTGTTTTTGATCTTTTTTTTTTTTTTTTACCTTGAATTTCCACATGATTTAATAACGTAAGACAACTTATCTACTTGGGAATGTGAGCAGGATAGAAAGGATAAATAAATATCAGGTAAAAAAAAGATAGGAAGTTTTAAAGTTAATGCCTTTTTAGTAACATGATACTAACCTGGAACTTTTGCTAGCTGTGGTATGAGTAAGTAAATCATGGATCATTTGCGTAATTTTTAGGGTGCTGGTGGTTCCCATAGATGTGAACAGCTTCCCCAGCATTACTTTCTTATTTTCTTTGGCTGTCTGTCATGGACTTAACCTCTACCATTCCTAGTGTTGTTCTCCCTTCTCCAATTCTACTTGTACCCTGGCCCAAGCCTCGATAATCTTAAAAACCCACAAAACTTTGAGATAGGTTAATTCCTTTGTAAAGAAGACTGCCTATTGGTTGCCCCTATGTTTGTTACAAAGGGCATTACAGGAGGGTAGAAACCTGTGTTCATATCTTCAGTTTCTGAAATGACTTTTTTGGGGGGGGCAAAGGGAGAGGGAGAGAGAGAAACTGAAGATGGGGGACTCCGTCTCACAACCCTGAGATCATGACCTGAGCTGAAACCAAGAGTCGGACGCTTAACTGACTGAACCACCTGGGTGCCCCAAAGAGATGACTGGTTTTAATGCTGCCAGCATTGACTGGGTCCTCCCCTTTCTTCTTTAGCACCTTCTGCTGTGCTGAGGCTTCTCTTTCCATTAACTCTGGTTCTGTCTGGTTTTATCCTACCTTATTAGAAATGGAACTAAGGCCCCCAAACCATGAGGACCAGTGTAAATTCTCCTTGTAGTCTGGTGCTTTTCCTATAATACTCCATGGGACTAACCCCAAACTATCCGAAACTGAGGTCTGGCCATTGTTATTTCACAGCACAAGGTCTTACTAATTTGGGTGTCTAAGAGTCAGAATTTATGGTCACTCACCTTCAGTTAACTAAAGTATAGTCTTGTACCAGAGATACAGAAATGGTTTTCTAAGGCATGTCCTAGTGTGTGCTCTTCTAAACACTGATCCCATTAAATGCTGGAAAACACAGTTTTATGATCAAACAAACAATGTTTGAAAACCACTACCTATTGTGCCTAGCTCTTAGGAGATTCAAAACGTGCATTCTTGGTGCATTACAGTCCCAGAGACTTCTTGTAGAGTTTATTTATCAAATTTATTTATTTAAGTCAGGGTTTCCCAAATGTTCTTAACCATAAGTTCCTCTCCTCCCTCTCTATCCTGCCCTTCACCCCTCTATATACATTCAACTACAAATGTTCTGGGAGTTGCGATTCCCTGGAACAGTTTGGGAAAAGACGTTCTAAGCAAAGACATGGGGGGACTCACAGAGCCCCCGACACTATAAAGTTATCTGGAAAACCATATTTTGTCATAGTGCATGGCATCAGCCCGCACTTCACATCCCTCTGCACATAATGGAACACCTACCTGCATCCATTTCATCTGGGTACTTGGAGGGCTTGGTATTTTTCTGATCCATAATCTCTCTGATGGTACCAACTTATACATATTTGGCAGAACAATGTATTTTAACTACAAAAATGAATCTGCAATTCCTGCAAAAAAGCCAGGATTTCATAAAGTCATGAAAGTGATGTTGGAAAACAGCTCAAAGCTTACCCAGAGCCACATACGAAGGAGATTCTGGGAGCATTAACCTACGTAAGAGCCAAGGAAGAAAAAACTCAGGAAGAATGAAGACTAGACAGATCCTCCCAATAAAAAAGTTCTGAATCTCCAGTGAATAAGAGAGGACCTCCTTCATCTACATGCTTTGAATATCAAACACAAAATAAAGGGTATCAGATAATTTTAACAGAAATTTAGTACAATTGGTCTGCTCAAATGTTCATTTGCTGTTTATCTAAGAATTCATACAGTCTTCAAAGCTATGAAGTCTTCAAAGTGAAGTCTTCAAAGCTATCCCCTTCATCATTATTTACCACTGAGTTTTGGTCTCTGCATTTATTTTAAATGCTCTTTTTTTTTTTTTTCCTGGTGTTAACTCTCCTCAAGTGAGGAGAGCTTCCTGTCCTGCACACAGGATCACAGTGGGTTTTGAAAAATAGTACTTCAGAGAACGAGTAGTTTTACGGACTTGAAGACATTCCTTCCGTAACCCGCGCGTGTTGCTAATTTAAGATGGGTAGCACTGAAGGCAGGGGCAGCTCCGCGTGGTGACTGCGAGCACGGGCTTGGATTCAGAGAGCAGCGTTCAAGGCCCAGTTTCACCCCCTGCTGCTTCTGTGACCTTGGACACTGTTCTTAGCTTCTCTGAGCCTCAGTTTTCTGAGATTGATGGAACAGGAAAGGCACTCACCTCAGGGGAGCACAGTGAAGATTTAAGGAGTCACCTGCACTGTTTTCTAGAGCTGCCATAGCAAAGCGCCACAAGGGAAATGGCTAAAACAGCAGAAGTCGCTTTCTCCCAGTTCTAGCAACTGGAAGTCTGAAATCAAGGTGCTAGCAGGGTTGGCCCCTTCTGAGGGCTATGGGGGAGAACCAGTTCCAGGCCTCTCTCACACCTTCTGATAGCCTTGGCTTATAGATGGTGTTCTCCCCGTCTCTCATACCACCTTCTTTCTGTGCACCTGCTTCTCTGTGTCCAGATTTCCCCCTGTAGAAGGACACCACTCTTAATGGACTAGGACTCACACCAATGACCCCGATCTTAGCTTGGTTACCCCCGTGAAAACTCTATCTCCAAGTAAGATCACATTCTGAGACCCTGAGGGTTCAGAGGCCAACATATCTTTTGGGGGGATTATAAGTCAACCCATAACAATGCCTAGGATGTGTTAATAACACAGCACATGGTAAGCAGTCATTAAATTTGAATAATTATGATGGGCTTAATCCATATGAAATTGCTGATATTTGACCATTTTTACCTACAAAAATAGAAATATAATACAGTTTAACATTTTTTCCCCTTTGCTTTATTTCCAGAGGTCTCCAGCTGGATCCTCTGTCCCTGACACAGATCCCTGCTTTGGGCCACCTGCACGAGGCAGGCGGTGCTAAGGGCAGAAGGAGAGGCTGCTGGACTGACTCCCTTTGCCACCTGCATCCTGAGGCATTCATCTGTTTCAGCTCTGGAATTTCTTCCCTAGTCTTCCTCTCCTAAATGCAATACATTTACCGCAAAACTACTGAAGCTTACCTGTCAGGGCCCCCATTTGTAAGGGACCTTTCCAAGGCCCTGGGAGAGGCCACCCAACATGTAGTCACATGGACATATTTTTGTAAAATTTGCAGAAATACCATATTTAACCCCAGTCAGATTAAGATCACTCTCTCTTTGTTCTCCAGCTTCTCTTCTGGTCACGTTTTCCCTCATCTTGGGTAGCACTGGCATGGCCCTGAGCAATATTTTAAAATAAACTTACATTTTTGAGTTTTAGATTCGCAGTAAAATCGAGCTGTAAGTATAGAGATTTCCCGTATCCCAGCCGCCCCTGCGCACGTACAGCCTCCCCGGGTATCCCTCACGAGTGGGACACTTGTTATAACCAGTGACCCTGTGTCGGCACGTCATAATCACCCGAAGTCCATAGCTTCTGTTAGAGTTCACTCTTGGTGTTGTACGTTCTATGGGTTTAGACAAATGGATTATGACATCTATCTGCCATCGTAATATCATACAGGATAATTCTCCTGCCCTAACAATCCTCTGTGTTCTACCTATTCTTGCTTCCCTTTTCCAACACCTGGCAACCACTGACCTTTTTACTTTTGCCATAGTTTTGCCTTTCCCGGAAGGTCATATGGTTGGAGTCATACAGTATGTCGTCTTTTCAGATTGGCTTCTTTCACCTAATAATATGCATTTAGGGTTCCTCCATCTTTCGTGGCTCAATAGCTCATTTCTTTTTCAAATCAAGTAATTGTCCAACATCTGGAGGTACCATAGTTTGTCCAATCACCTAAGGGCATGTTGACTGCTTCCAAGTTTGGGCAATTATGAATAAAACCGTTATAAGGCCCTGGGCAATTTTGAGATAACTCAAAGAAAAGGACATGGGAGTACATTTACCAGAGGGTTAGTGGGATTCCCCTCTATGATTTGCAGTCACTTCCATGTATCATCAAACACCGCTGTCTATCTGGGTGCAGGAATGGCTTCCCGGAACACTTGCACCACTCACTGTGCCGGCCCCCCTAGAACCACGGCCCAGACATAGCGGGTGGGGCACCATCCTGCCACAGGAGTGTTCTCCTTCCATGTTCACCATACGGCTGGTGGAAGACGCACAGATTTGAAATGTACGGAGTCAGAGGCCAGTTTGTGAAAATTTCATCAGTGTATGACACTGTAAGTTGAAGGTCTGGTTCTTATTAACACCTAGTCAGATGGAAGTTCTCTCTTGTCCCGGATAGATCTGTTAATGCAGCACCTTTCTATCAGCCGTGCAGAGGAAAGCCTGAACTGTCTGTCTCTGTGTAGAATATATATGACTTTTGTGTCTTGTGAAGAGGTGCTCAAGGAACATCCAGTCAAAAAAAAAAAAAAAGCACGACAGAGCTATGATATTCAAAAAGAATATGGTTTTGTTGGATACTTATGCTCTGATAGTTGTCAGTTTAAATTACATCATTTGTTGAGATTTGTTTTTTCAAATATATATTAAATATACTTCCATAGAAATTCTGTATTTTCAATTTTGTGTTCTTTTATTCTTAAAGAGGGACTCTGAGATTGTGGAACCTTCCTGTCCACTAAGCCTAGATCCTTCCATGTTTCCGGGGCTCCTTTGTCTTAAGATCTGGCTGCTTTGTGTGGCATCTGACCAATTCTTTTTCTTAAATCTGGGCCATTTTACCCAACAATAAAGCAAATATTACTTTACTATGATCTTGACTCACAGAGAAAGTAAAGAGAAGTGTGTATAAAGGAAGAAGTGCTGTGTATGCTTCAACCCTCCCAGCTTCCCCCCATCTGAATGCGTCTGCGGAACAATGTCTTTCCCGTACAGGCTGAATATCTTAGTATGAATGGAGGGATCCGTATGAATGGAAAGATTGAGAAATAATCTTTCCCCATACAATTTAATAAATAATGCTATTACATGCATGGAACAACTAAACAATGCTTTAGAATTTTGTAAAACTGTTTTCTTAAGGTTAAGATAAGTTATCAATCTTTTATTACAATGTAAGTGAGTTCTTTTATTTTAAGTAGGGAATGTGTGGTTAACTATATTTTAATTTATTTAATAAGAATTTTCTGTTCTTGTTTTTCAACTTATTGAAATGTTGAAAAAGATCATAAACAATGACATGATTTGTCTCTGGAGCATGCTGTCGGGACTGGGCTTAGTTCACAGTTTGTAGAGAAATGATACAAGTTTCTAAACAGCTCTGTTCCCCAAGCCCCACTTTTGCTGTCATTTATTTGTTGTTTGAGATTATATTTGGTTATTTTACTTGAGCTAAACACATTTTGACCTCATTTAGGTGGGCAGTCTTTGTTTCAGAAGGATGAAAATTCGCATATTTTGGTTCTAAAAAGAGCCATAATGAAGGATTTTAGATCTCTCAATGGCTAGTTTAAATAGGGTACACCTAGAAAAAGGCTGGGCTCTCTTTTAATTCTGTTAGTTTCCTGAGGATTGCTGAACGTTGGGGCAGCCAGCCCTGATGATGGTACATTTTTCTGTGTCTGGGCATTTAAACCTTTGCTCCCATTCTTCTTCCCAGAGAGGAATGCATATGGTGTCCACGTTCCATCTCATGCCTTTACCATAAGACATGTCATCAACATTAGGTAGAGCTGGTGAGGACTACAAATCATTTTAAGACTCTCGAAATACATTTTCTGGCATTGCCTTCAGTTGTGCAAATCTTCCAGAGTTGTCCTTAAATTATGCAAATTGTGTTATAAAAAGGAAACCACATAAGAAGAACTATGTCAGTGTCACATCAAAATGATTATAATGCCATAGAAAAGAAAAACGACTTTTAAATTTGATTTCATTCATTCATTATTGGTAACATGCTTTTAGATACAGAAAACTTTCCTAGTCACACAGGCCTACCTGGAGTTCTGAGATACAAGACTTGGTATATCCCAAGCATCCCCGACGGGTTGAAATTAAATCGTTCGTGTTTTCAGTCCTCAGCTCCCTCCTGAGCCATTGCTGTGTGTTTGGCTTGGTTTTCAGCATTATAGGTGCAATTCAGTGTGGCCCTGGGGTCCTTGTTCTCAGGTTTCTCTTCTACGTGATGGGAAATAAACCAGTGAACAAATGCATGTGTAATAGAGGCATCAAACAAGTGTAGAAAAGTAAAGCGGGGTAAGGGAGCAGGGACTGAGGGAGATGGTACTTTAGAGACTGTTATCCAAGAAGACTTCTTGGAAGTGGTGACATTTGAGTAAAGAATCTACATGCAGTAAGAGAGGAAATCCTGTGTGGCTCTAAGAAAAGAATTTTCCAGATGGAAGGAACTGCAAGTGTCTTGAGGTGGGAGTAAGCAGGCTTGTTTAAGGAATAGCAAAAGGCTGCCTGACCAAATGGGGTGTAGGGGTCGGTGATGTAGGGGAAACCAGGACAGGCAAGGTGTGATTTGATTTTTAGTTTAAAAAGATTGCTGGTTGTCCTATGAAGACAATGCTATAGGCAGACAGGTTGGGAACAGTTATTCATTAGTGTTTGCAGATAAGTCGTCCCAAGATGTAGTAGTTTAAGACGATAGCCATTGTATTTTAGCTCTCAAGTCTGTGGGACAACAATTCGGGCTGGACTTTGCAGGCAAATATTCATGATGCAATAGTTCAGAAGGGCAGGGTATTAATGAGTATGGTGTGCGTAGAGAGGCATTATGGAGGAGCTGATACTTGACCTCTCTTGGACAGACATGGTGTTTGTGGACAGGCAAGCGAGGGCGTTCTGGGGGAGGGGGAAGCAGGAACAAAGAAACTGAGGGGGAAATGCCTGTGGTGTGTTGGCCATAGCGTGGGAGACCAGTCTGACTAGGGATATGACGAATCTCGGGCAGTGCTACAAAGGTGGGAGGGAATGGCCAGGCTTTGGAGGATTTAGCTCTGGAGTCCAAGGAAGTAACCCCAGAAGACTATTGACTATGAGAGCAATGTAGGAGATGAAGGAGAACCTTGACATTGTGCTCGATGATAGGGGCTGGGTGGGAGCTGGGAGCTGCCCGCCCACTGGAGAGCCTGGTGCTGAGAGGGCCCCTAGAAGTGATTGCCATGGCGTTGGGAAGTGGATATGCAAGCTAACTGGTAAGGCGAGGCAGAAAAACTTGCAGATGGGTTGAATGTGGGGGGTGGGGGGTGGGAAGAGAGGTTCCTAAAAGGTGATTCTGTGGCATTTCCTGAAATTGTGTCTCTGTTCCATAGTATAATAATATGTATTGCTGTCTCATATCAAGATGGTCAAAGACAAATGACTCCACGTATTCAAGAAGGAAGGGATTTAATACAGGAAATACTTAGCTTGTAGAGAGATGGGAGGTTGTAGGGGTCTTCAGGAACCATTGGATGCTGCTGCCTCCAGCACAGAAACTTCATCAAAAAAAAAAAAAAGAAAAAGAAAAGAAAAGAAAAAAATCCCTTGTCTGGCAAAACCCTCACTTGCCACTCGTCCTCTGCCAGCGGAGCACTAGTGTGATGATGGTTTCTCTTCTGCTTTCCAGAGCGTGCATGAGTGCTCCTCCTGGGTGGAATCTGGCTGGGAGCCCTGCAGGCAGAGATTCTAGAATTGTAGATATTAGACTTCTGGCTGTGAAACACAGGGGGCTTAGGAGAAGGAAATGGTGCTGAGCAATCTATAGGCAGATTCCTTCCTTCCTTCCTTCCTTCCTTCCTTCCTTCCTTCCTTCCTTCCTTCCTTCCTTCCTTCCTTCCAGTTCCAATTCCTGCAGAGATCCTTGCCATATTTTACAAGATTCCTTTTAGCAGAGTTTGGTCAAAATCCACCTTGGCACTCCCATCAGCAGTTGCAAGGAATAATTAAATTTTCAAGACTGCTCAACAGTCTTTCTTATTATTTCTTGTTGTGGAGCAAGGCTGGAGAGAAAATTTGGTGAAACGGCTTATTGGGTTGTAGGTAGACTCACTTGTAGCTGCTCTATATTTTTTTCAGCATGTATATATCTATACATCTCTCTCTATAAATATCTATATATTGATCAAAATAGAGATATGAATGTATAACTTGCTAGTTAATTGAGTTTCAAACTCTCTGGCATGTACCACAACATCAAAACATACAGAGATGGAAAGGTATTCCTCAAAAATATTTTTAAAGAGCTCTATAGGCCAGCTCTCCTATTTTCTTTTCTCCTTGAAGCTTTCATGGAGCAAGAAAGGAAGAATAAATAAAGGAGAACAGAGACTAAGAAAACTTAGAAATAAAGCATCAAAAACCATGAGTGAGAGGTAGATTTCTGGGGAGCATTCTTGAGTCTATTTTGCTGTTGGGTGTGCTGAGAATGCTCAGGGGTCCTTCTCACATGATCTTACCAACCTTTCTTCTGTAAAGATTTTATTTATTTATTTATTTATTTATTTATTTATTTATTTATTTATTTATTGAGCACGAGTGTGGGGAGGGGCAGAGGGAGACAGAGAATCTCAAGCAGACTCCACTCTGGGTGTGGAGCCCGACATGGGGCTCAGTCTTACAACCCTGAGATCGTGACCTGAACTGAAATCAAGAGTCAGACACCAAACTGACTGAGCCACCCAGGCACCCCCAAAACCTTTCTTTTTCTTTTTTCTTTTTTTTCTATTTTAATGATTTTTTATTATATTATGTTAGTCACCATACAGTACATCCCCGGTTTCCGATGTAAGGCTCGATGATTCATTAGTTGTGTATAACACCCAGTGCACCATGCAATACGTGCCCTCCTTACTACCCATCACCGGTCTATCCCATTCCCCCACCCCCCTCCCCTTTGAAGACCTCAGTTTGTTTCTCATAGTCCATAGTCTCTCACGTTTCATTCCCCCTTCTGATAACCCCCCCTTTCTTTATCCTTTTCTTCCCCTACCGATCATCCTAGTTCTTATGTTCCATAGATGAGAGAAATCATATGATAGTTGTATTTCTCTGCTTGACTTATTTCACTTAGCATTATCTCCTCCAGTGCCGTCCATGTTGTAGCAAATGTTGAGAATTCGTTCTTTCTGATAGCTGAGTAATATTCCATTGTATATATGGACCACAACTTCTTAATCCAGTCATCTGTTGAAGGGCATCTCGACTCCTTCCACGATTTAGCTATTGTGGACATTGCTGCTATGAACATTGGGGTGCATATGGCCCTTCTCTTCACTACGTCTGTATCTTTGGGGTAAACACCCGGTAGTGCAATGGCTGGATCATAGGGTAGCTCAATTTTTAACTTTTTAAGGGACCTCCACACTGTTTTCCAGAGTGGCTGTACCAACTTGCATTCCCACCAACAATGTAGGAGGGATCCCCTTTCTCCACATCCTCTCCAACAATTGTTGTTTCTTGCCTTGTCTATTTTTGCCATTCTAACTGGCGTAAGGTGGTATCTCAGTGTGGTTTTGATTTGAATTTCCTTGATGGCTAATGATTTTGAACATTTTTTCATGTGTCTGTTAGCCATTTGTATGTCTTCATTGGAAAAGTGTCTGTTCATATCTTCTGCCCATTTTTTTATTTGTTTATTTGTTTCTCGTGTATTGAGTTTGAGAAGTCCTTTGTAGATCTTGGATACCAATCCTTTATCTGTAGTGTCATTTGCAAATATATTCTCCCATTCCGTGGGCTGCCTCTTAGTTTTTCTGACTGTTTCCTTGGCTGTGCAGAAGCTTTTAATCTTGATGAAGTCCCATAAATTCATTTTATCTTTTGTTTCTCTTGCCTTTGGGGATGTGTCATGAAAAAGGTTGCTTTGGCCGATGTCGTAGAGGTTGTTGCCTATGTTCTCCTCTAGAATTTTGATGGATTCCTGTCTCACATCGAGGTCTTTCATCCATTTGGAGTTTATTTTTGTGTATGGTGTGAGATAGTGGTCAAGTTTCATTCTCTTGCATGTAGCTGTCCAATTTTCCCAGCACCATTTATTGAAGAGACTGTCTTTTTCCCACCGGATGTTTTTTCCTGCTTTATCAAATATTAGTTGCCCAAAGAGCCGAGGGTCCATTTCTGGGCTCTCTATTCTGTTCCATTGGTCTATGTGTCTGTTTTTGTGCCAGTACCATGCTGTCTTTGTGATCACAGCTTTGTAGTACAGCTCTAAATCCGGCATTGTGATGCCCCCAGCTTTGTTTTTCCTTTTCAACAGATCCTTGGAGATTCGGGGCCTTTTCTGTTTCCATACAAATTTAAGGACTGTTTGTTCCAGTTCTTTGAAAAATGTCCTCGGTATTTTGATCGGGATAGCATTGAAAGTGTAGATTGCTCTGGGTAGCATGGACATTTTAACTATGTTAATTCTTCCGATCCATGAGCATGGAATATCTTTCCATCTTTTTATGTCTTCCTCAATGTCTTTCAAGAGTGATTTATAGTTTCTAGAATATAGGTCCTTTACGTCTCTGGTTAAGTTAATTCCAAGGTAACGTATCGTTTTTGGCGCTATTGTAAATGGGATGGATTCCCTAATTTCTCTTTCTTCGGTCTCGTTACTCGTGTATAGAAATGCAACTGATTTCTGAGCATTGATTTTGTATCCCACCACGTTACTGAATTGCTCTATAACTTCTAATAGTTTGGGAGTGGCTTCTTTTGGGTTTTCCATATAGAGTATCATGTCATCTGCAAAGAGAGACTTTTTGACTTCTTCTTTGCCGATTTGAATACCTTTGATCCCTTTTTGTCGTCTGATTGCTGTTGCAAGGACTTCTAGTACTATGTTGAATAATAGTGGCGAGAGTGGGCATCCTTGTCGAGTTCCTGATCTTAAGGGAAAGGCTTCCAGCTTTTCCCCATTGAGAATAATATTTGCAGTAGGCTTTTCATAGATGGCTTTTATGAGATTGAGAAATGTACCTTCTATTCCTACACTCTGAAGGGTTTTAATCAGGAAAGGATGTTGTATTTTGTCAAATGCTTTTTCGGCATCGATTGAGAGGATCATATGGTTCCTGAGTCTTTTCTTGTTGATATGATGTATCGCGCTGATTGATTTGCGAATATTGAACCACGCTTGCATCCCAGGTATGAATCCCACTTGATCGTGATGGATAATCCTTTTAATGTACTGTTGGATTCTATTAGCAAGTATCTTGTTGAGGATTTTGGCGTCCATATTCATTAGGGAAATCGGTCTGTAATTCTCCTTTTTGAGGGGGTCTTTGCCTGGTTTGGGGATCAAGGTAATATTGGCCTCATAGAATGAGTTTGGTAGCTTTCCTTCTGTTTCTATTTTTTGAAATAGCTTTAGGAGAATAGGTATTATTTCTTCTTTGAATGTTTGGTAGAATTCCCCAGGAAAACCGTCCGGGCCTGGAGTTTTGTTATTTGGAAGGTTGTTTATCACTGACTCAATCTCTTCATAATTAATTGGCCTGTTTAAGGAATCAATTTCTTCCGGTTTCAATCTTGGTAGTTTATAGGTTTCCAGGAAGGATTCCATCTCTTCCAGATTGCTTAGTTTATTGGCATATAGCTGTTGATAAAAATTTCTAATAATCCTTCCAATTTCAATGGTGCTCGTCGTGACCTCTCCTTTTTCATTCATAATTTTAATAATCTGGGTCCTTTCTCTTTTCTTTTGGATAAGTGTTGCCAGTGGTCTGTCAATTTTATTGATTCTCTCAAAGAACCAGCTTCTAGTCCTGTTGATCTGCTCTACTGTACTTCTGGTTTCTGCTTGATTGATTTCAGCTCTAATTTTGGTCAACTGCTTCCTCGTGCGTGGATTAGGCCTGTCCCTCTGTTGCTGTTCCAGCTTCTTGAGGTGAGAATATAAAAACTGCATTTTAGATTTTTCTATTCTTTTGAGTGAGGCTTGGATGGCTATGTATTTCCCCCTTAGGACTGCCTTTGCAGTATCCCATAGGTTTTGGACTGTTGTATTTTCATTCTCATTGGCCTCCATAAATTGTTTAATTTGATTTTTGATTTCCTGGTTTATCGAGTCATTCCTGAGCAGGATGGTTCTTAGTCTCCACCAAAACCTTTATTTTTCTATTCCTTCATTTTGCAAATGCTTATCAGGAGCCTATTGTATGCCAAAGATTGTGTTAGAATTAGAAGTTGAAAATACAGTCTTAACTCTCAAAACCTTGGTTTAATGTGAAAAATAGGTTGATACATAATTACAACATGGTGTGAGCCTTGCGTAGCGGGACCGCAAATCTACAAATATTTCAAGAGGAGAAACTTAGCGTCTCCGTGTTCTCTCATGGTCTTTTCTGTAAATCCCTGTGATGGTTAATTTTGTCAGCTTGACTGGGCTATGGGATTCCCGGAGCTGGTAAAACATTATTTCTGGGTGTGTCTGTGGGGATGTTTCTGGATGAGATTAGTATTTGAACTGGTGAACTGAGTAAAGCACATGGCCCCCTCCAATGTGGGTGGGTGTCATCCAATCCTTTAAGGGCCGGCTTAGAATGAAAATGCAGAGGAAAGGAGAATTTACTCTCTCTCCACTTAAGCTGAGATGATCATTTCCTCCTGCCCTTGCACATCAGGGCTCCTGGTTCTTAGGCTTTCAGGCTCAGAACAGGACTTATCCATTGGTCCTTGGTTCTCAGCCTCGTGGCCTGGGATTGAATCACTCCAACAGTGTTTCTGGTCCTTCAGCTTGCAGATGGAAGGTTGTAGGACTTCTTGCCCTCCATAATTGTGTGAGCCAGTTCCTATCATAAATCTCCTCTTTTATCTATCTATCTATCTATCTATCTATCTATCTATCTATCTATCTATTATCTATCATCTATCTATCTATCTATCTATCTAATCTATCTATCTAATCTATCTATCTATCATCTATCTCATCTATCATCTATCTCATCTATCTATCATCTATCTTGTTGGTTCTGTTACTCTGGAGAACCCTGACTAATAAAGTCCCCATCCAACCCGACCTGTGTTTGTGTCGGTGTGTCTCTGTGTGTATTGGGCTCTAACTGGCTAGTTATCTCAGTCCAGTTAGTTAATTTAGTTACTAATTTAAATAGTAAATTAAATGCTAAATACTACTAGCTAGGTAATTATCTCACTTTCTTCTAGCATAAATAATCTCTTACAAGCAATTAAATTCCTTTCAGATATATGTGTAATCTTTTTGTTTTCTTCCCTGCATTTCCACCCATTCTAAAATGACATGAGCATATGATGGTGAGGGGTTGACTTGCTGGTGGTCTTGTGGAGGTGGGTAAGAGAAATGTCTTATAGGCATGTCTGCTGGTCCCTCTGTTGTCCTTTATGTCACCTGGACTCTGCATGTATTGTCCTTTGCCCACCTTCTCGCTGAGAATGATGACAGGCTGTGGCCTAGGTTATTTTTAAGGCTTGGTGGTCTTCCTCTAATGACAGGACTCCTCGTCAGTGCTTCCCAGCACTTCAGATACTGCATGAGGCTTGGAGCACTTCCCCCAGGCCTTGGCTATGTGGTGACTTTTCTCACCACTTTCCCACATTACTATTCCCCTATCCCCTCACCTTGCTAACAAGCACCATTATCTACCTTCCATTTCCTGACAAGGCAGGTGGGAGCTTCTTCCATCACACAGGTAGAGGGAACCAGGGAAACACCAGCTCTCTTTCTTTTACCACAGCATGTTACCATTTTTACCCAGTGCAGACACCCCACATTGATATAGGGCCACTACACCCAGCATTTCCTCTTTCATTTTTATTCCAGATAGAAACTGGAGCACAAAACCCATATCTTCTAGCTTTCTTCTCAACCTAAGCCTCCAACCCTACCTCATAGGTGAAAAGCCATGACATATATAGCTTACCAATTGTTACTTGTCTTCCTGTAGTTTTTCTTTTTCTTTCTATCTTCTGCTGGGCTAGAAAGATCAGGATTTCCATTTCCTCTTCTCCTTGGAAAGGACATCTTCTTTGACATATGTTCATTCTTGCTAGGGGAACTAAATTTTATTAGCCTGACGTTAATGGTTGGTGGTATGCAGGGAGAGAATGGGGCCTAGCAAGAGAAGGGACACATAGTGTGGACTATTTAAAAAAATCACTGTCTCTGTGGTACTTGATTGCTGGGAGAACCAGTGGTTGCTTCACAGAACAAGTAATTCTTAAACTGAAACTGGAACTGGAGGGATAAGTTAGAATTTTCTAAGTAGACCAGAGTAGGAAGAACATTCCAGGGTAAAGCACAAGTGTTTTCAGAGTCATAGAAGTACCCAAGTTTGGCAAGGTCAGGAACAGAGTGTTTGGCCTCTGTTATTTCAGAAAGTCCTGGACAAGGGTTGTTTTTGTTGTTGAGAGTAAACCAGTCGGCACAAATGAGCCTACTCTACACTGAAAATCGAAAAATGTGGTTCCAGTTTAAGACAGGCTCTGAACCTGTGCATCTGTCTCTCCTCTTCAAAGTTCGTCTTTAAAATGACAATAAAGGGATAGCAACAACAATAATGGTAATAACAGAGAAACAAATGACAAAATGTAGGGATTGCCTTTTATGTCCTGATTCTTTATACTTTTAAATTTTCACTCCTGGAGTGAAACCTGAGGGGAAAAAATTATATATAAGGCCTTTTAGAAAAACAAAACAAAACAAAACAAAACAGAGGCAGTAACCTCCTTGACATAGGTCTTGGTGAAGATTTTTTTAATCTTTCACCAAAAGGAACAAAGGCAAAAATCAACAAGTGGGACTACATCGAAGTAAAAAGCTTCTGCACAGCAAGGGAAACCATCAACAAAATAAAAAGACAGCTTACTGAATGGGAGAAAATATTTGCAAACCATATGTCTGATGAAGAGTTAATATCCAAAATATATAATGAATGCATATAACTCAATAACCAATAACAAAAATAATCTGATTAAAATGGGCAGAAAGTCTAAACAGACATTATTCCAAAGAAGTCATACAGAAGGCCAACATGTATGTGAAAAGATGTTCATATCATTAATCACCAGAGAAATGTAAATCAAAACCACAATGAGATAGCACCTCATACCCTTAGAGTGGCTACTATAAAAAAGAAAAGAAAGATAAAAAGTTTGGGCTTTGAAATTCTACAGAACTGGATTTGAATTCTAGCATTGCACATGATAAAAACATCATAAGTAGGAGAAGAGCTAGTGAGTTTTCCGTGGAACAAACGGAACACCCTTGAGAACTCCTTGGCATCTCTACTCTCTGGCTTATTCCCCCAGCCAAGAGATGGACAGTTTGACTTCCAGAGTCTCAGATTCTGCGGTCCTGCCCCCACGTCTCTGCCCAACCAGAACCACCCTCCTAATCATTCATTCCCCAACTACTGCTTTTGTATATTTTATTCTTAACATAACCTTCAGTCCTAGGCTGCCTCTGCTCTACTGGACCCTGAAGTCTCTTCTGGCTCCACAGTTCCGCTATGTGACCTGGTCAGGCATCTCAACCATGCACCTGTGTCCTGGACTTTCAGCCTTATCTGGCTTGCCGGCCTTTCTCTCTGCTTCCTGTTTCTATGCGATCAAGAGTTGCTGAAGAGCGTCACAAAAATGTGTCAGTTAAATCTCCTATGTGTTCACTTGATACATCATACAGAACCCGGGCGTGTTCCTTTTCCTTAACATTTTTTCTCAAACAACCTAATACCCCTCAAGCTTCCATGGAAAATGGCCTTGACTCAACTTTAGTGTGAAAAGTGTCCCATTTAGTTTCAGCTCCCTCCACACCTTTCCTCCCCAGCACTTGTGTGTCTATTCTCCTTTGCTTTCCTGCATCAAGGGAAGAAACTGCCCTTCACTCTTCCACATTCCTCTCCCTGAGCTGTGGGGTGAACTCCCTTCGACCTCCTCAGGCATCTGGCACCAGCAGTTTTCTGCACTTTTTTTTTTTTTTAGATTTTATTCATTTATTTAACAGAGATAGAGACAGCCAGCGAGAGAGGGAACACAAGCAGGGGGAGTGGGAGAGGAAGAAGCAGGCTCATAGCAGAGGAGCCTGATGTGGGGCTCGAACCCAGAACGCTGGGATCACGCCCTGAGCCGAAGGCAGATGCTTAACCGCTGTGCCACCCAGGCGCCCCAGTTTTCTGCACTTTTAACTTTTTTCTTCACCCCCTCTCTTGCCAGGGTCTGTTCCCTGTCTTCTGATATACTAAGATTTCCCAATCTTAAATCTTCCTTATACTCTGCTATCCTCTTAAGTAATTCTCTTATTCCCCTTCTTCGTCATTCCAAAATTCTTGAATAGCCAACTCTTCCTGTTTCTTATCCTATAAGTTGTCACTCTATCCCTTAAACATTGGGTTTTCCAATATTCTATTGGAACTTCTTTCTTGAAGGCCATCAATGAACTCAACTTTCCAAATGTAGGGTTTCTTCTCAGGTATGATTTCCCCTGACCTTGTTTTAGTATTGGATATTGTTAATTAACCTCTTCAGTTTACAATCCTCTCTGCTTTTGGTTTCCATGACAACTCATTTTATAGGTTCTTCCCTTTTTGGTTTCTTTCTTCTTCTTTTACTCTTTTTCTTTTCTCTTCTCCTCAAATGAGAACATCCATTTATTATTATTATATTACTATTATTGCCATGATTATTATCACTAATATGTTTTTCTTGAGCACTAAGTAGCCAGCAGATACTCCTCCAAGTGCTTTCCATATATTAGCATAGTTAATGATTACCAGAACCCTGTGTAGTGGCACTATTATTCCCATTTTACAGATGACTCTGGAGTCCAAGTTCTGAACTGTCTTGATCATCTTTTCTACTCATCTCGAGGTTTTCCAGGCTGTTTCCTCTCCTCCCAGGCTTTGAATCTTACTCTTAGTGCGTGGTGAGCACCTGTACTATTTTTTCTTTCTAGTCTCACACTATGACCTCGGTAGTGTAGCTCTGAGGATCATGTTCCATTAAGACTGTGCTTCCTTCCCCAACAATTTCACTGTCCCTACATCATTATATTTGCTAACAATCCCACCTGTTTCTAAACTTGTCATTGTCACTGATGTTTCTATAGCTAGTCACCCTTATAAATTCATCTGGTCAACATTGCTGCCTCTGCTGCCATTACCCAACCCCAGCTCAGTGTTTCTTCTCCTTCTGGTGGTGGCTTCTATGCTAGTTTCCCACCCACAAGAAAGATGGTTTATGGTGTATGAATAAAATATATAGTTGCCATTGAGTGGGCTCTCTGGCCAATTTCTCTGTGTTTGCCATGTCACCAAAGGGTTGCTCCATTTTTAAACACTGCTTTTACTCAACTCTCTGTGTCTGTGAGCAAGAGCCTTAGCCAGGCCAGGTCTTAAACACAAATGTTTACAACTTTGAAAAATGATCTCCCGTTCACCTCTACAAAAAGTACCAACAGCTCTGTGAGTTGGCTTCCAAACCCACTGGAAGCAAACCACTTTTGCTGGATTGACAGAGGGCTGAGCAAAAACATTTTCCCATGAGATGGCGTTGGCTGCATGCCAGGCTGGAAGAGCAGACTTCTGTTTAGGGGGGACCATGGCAGTGGGTCCTGAAGATAAGTCCTCCTGAGAGACAATGCACTGAACCCTGATTTGGTGCATTGGTTCAGCTCCTGCTCTCATACCTGGTTGCGGCCCAGGATATTAGATCCTAGATTTTATCTCCCTAGCTTTACCATCTTGGCACATCAGTCTTCTGCTCTACATTCTTAACCCGAAGCTTGCTTTTCAAAGTGGCCTAGTCTAGTGCATAGGGTTTTTGTTTTTGTTTTTGTTTGTAAGCTTAAGAAGAGTAATAGTTTTCAAATGAGAGATTTAGTTTTCAAGTGAATGATATATAAAAGAGCTGTACTCAGAGCCCAGGGACCTGGGGGGCCCTGTCTGGCCCCTGCCTCCTCTCCTAGGCAGCTCTTGAAGAGGCCTTGGTGGGTGTGAAAGGACATGGGGTGTGGATGAAAGATTTACGTGGAGCCCTTGGGTGTGGGGTTTCCTTCCTTGGTGTCCTTGGGTAAAGCACTCAATGCCTGGAACCTTGGTTTCCTTGTATTTACAATTTGTCTATTAAATAATTCTTGTCTTACCTCTTCATACCTTAAAGGATCTTATTGGGAAAGTATTTTTTCAGAGGATAATATTAAAAAGAAAAATTCCTGCAAAATAGAAAAAGTTTTGCAAGTTTTAAATGCTGCATTAGGATTAAAAGAACTTTCCCGAATTTAATCAATATCTAACAAATGACTAGGTCCCTATATTTGTAGTCACTGTGCTTCTTTCCCATTGTAGCTTCTTTAGTAAACAATTCCAGAGGTTACTGTATTGAGCAAAAACACTATAAATGTAATAGCAAGTTTTATTCTTTCTAACGCAAAATGGGTACACACTGTTTGTGTTATAACTGTGTGATGCTTTGAAAGTGTATCAGTGATCGAAAAATACAGGCGTTATTTTGTTCTTATTTTTCATGTCCTATATCTGAAAGCTATAAGGGAAAAAAAGGCCAAAGACCAAGGTAATGGGGGCTCGTTTATGTATTCAGCCCTTTATGCCCTGCAATATAATTCAATTGGTTGAATGTATTTTGCATGATTTTCCCATAGAGCATGCTGTATTTAATAGCATTGGGCACATCTCGGAGAGCCCCATTGCATATCATGAGATGTTTAAATTGTATTGAGTACTTTATAAAAGCAATTTCCATTCTGTTGTGTTCTTTTTGCAGATGGTGATCCGAAACAGTTAACGGCGATAATACTCTTTACTTTCTTATTTGTGACTTATCACTGCTGCAGATGAAGAAACAACATTTATGGATCACTGTTTCTATTCCCTGATTTTGAGGCTGACTTCTCCTTAGACAATACGTCGGATTTCACATTTAGGTCTCTAGTGCCAGATGGAAGCTAGCATTTGTGCGCATGGACTTGATTTGTACCTGTAATAGTCAAGAAGAGTGCTCAATTTAATAATGACTGGTACCTACAGAGACCAATGAACTCAATTCTTAAGGTAGTGGAACCAACACAAATACCATTTGAAGAATGTGTCTGTCTTGCCCAATTTCAAATGCCCATGAGCACACACTTATTCAACGAACATTGAGCAAAGTGGTTGACTCTATGGGGCTGTACTGTTAATAAGACACACTTTCTGCTCTCAGGGATTATACAATCAAGCAGGGACGAGTTAGTCAACGATAACAGATATTTATCAGATGTCTCCTTTGTGCCAGGCATTGTATTATTCGAGACAGTGCAATTGTATTTTATTCAGAATATTTCAAGGTGACTCACAAAAATATACAATTTGAAGCTTTAAGGGGGAGAATAAAGACTTTGAAAGTCACTGCGATAGACTTGATAGTCTCACCAAATAAACTCTTTCTTGGTAAACTGGACATGCTGGTTGGTAAGCCAACTGTTCCATGTGAATTTAGTCACTAATCAGTTACCGAAGATGTTTCCGGTGCTCTGCTTCCAAGATGCAGAGGCTAAAGGTTTGATCTAGGGAAGAGAAATAAAACCAATATAAGGAAATTTTCTTCTAATTCATTTAAGGAAATGTTGAGATTCTTTACATTTTAATGATGGGATCTTGAAATCTCACTATGCATGTATTCACACACACATGGTAAGATGCTCTTTATATGTAAAGCGTAACCATATCACAATGAAGTTGATTGTGAAATTCAAGAACTCACACACACCCCTTAATATATACGTATCTGTTACTATAGCTCTCAAATGCCTGTTGTCAGACTCTATAGGCAGATAGATGTTACTGATTTCACACAGTTGGGGATAGAGAAGAAAAAAAATGTGTCAACAGTCACCCATTTGTTCATTCCATCATTTAGTCTTTAAAAAAATATGTATGCATAATACATATAAGTATTTAAAGACCACCTAGCATGTGCTGAGTACTGGGTATTAGAAAGAGAAACGAATTAGGCAGCATCCCTGCCCTCAAGGAGCATGAAAATAAATGCCTTTAATACAGGGTGCTGAGAATTTTTGCAGAGGTAAGCAATGGACAGAGAGTTTTGTGAAAGGAGAGAATGACTGGCCTCAGAGACCTGGTGAATGGTGGGGACTGTATAAGTTACGCTTTCGCAGAAGAGAAGATGGTAAACGGGACAGATCAGAGATGGCCAGGCAGGTAACAGGTGTGTGTGGACTTGGGCGGAGGCACTAAGGTACAGTATATGTGCAGGCTCACGGGCCTGAAAGCTCACTCTGCGTGTCCTCGGCGGGTCATTGGATTGGAGCATTGGGTGCCTGGAGCTGACTGGCCAGAGTGGATGGCCAGATGATGGAGGATTTACACGTGTGCGATGATGAAGAGTTTGGACTCCAGGCCGTTCTCTAAGCAACAGAGGGCCAACAAAGGGTTTTAAGCAGTGCCCAATAATATTTTCGTTTGATAATGACGCCTCTGCTAGTCGTTTTGAGGATAGATTCAAAAGGGGTACATTTGCAGTTAAATACTTAGGAGACTGCTCAAACCACAATTAGTGAAGGGGACAGAGGGATCTTAAAGAACAGGGCATTGTATGGGGATGAATTGATGGGGGCTGGGATGAGGGAGAGGGAGGTACGTAGGATGAATGCCAGATTTTGGAAAACTGGAGGGATGGCAGTGCATATTTACCAGGAGAGAGAGATGGCAAGAGAAGTGATCTCTGGGTGCAGAGCAATACATTTCATGTTGGTCTGTTGAGGTGGAGAAGATGTTGGGCTCTGTAGGAGGGAAGTCCTGCACGCAGGTTTTGCAATGTACGACACCATACTTTGCAGCCCAGGAAGACGAAGGTAAATAAAACATGAGTTTCTGCAAAGAATTCACAGCTTAGTGGAAGAGTTAGTGTCCACAGTCCAGAAGAACGCAAGCCACAGCTAACTCCGAGCTACAATAGAAGACATTCCCAAGCTGCTGTTCCCATTTGTCTTTCTGCCTCCAGCCTCTCAGCAGCTCTTTCTCGCCCTGAAATCCAGGCTCCAACCCCGCCAGGCTTCTGAATACATATTTAATTACATCACTCCCTAGTTAAAAAACCCTTTGATGGCTCTCAATTAACTATGGGATAAATCCCACACTCCTTACTGTGTGCTTTAGGGATCCTCAGGGCTCCTACTCCATGCACCCCTTAAACACTGATAATTGGAGCCAGTCCACTTGACAGGCTATCATTGAGTGCCTGCAGTTCATGCTCCTGAACTTGACCTAATGCATTTCCTTAGCTTGGGCTGGCATTCTTCACTGCTCTGCAGGGGCAGCTGTACTCACTTATACTTAACCTTGACTTCTGTTGCACCTAGAATAATTACCATGTAATAGAAGAATATATGACGAGGAGTGGGTACTAGTGGAGAGACCTGGGTTCTTGTCTTGGCCCTGTGCTTTCCAAATCACATAGTCTACAGTCAGTCACTAAATTTCTTTAGATTTGATTTCTTCATTTGTAAAATGGAGTTGAAAATGCTCTCGCAGTTTTCCCTCGGTGATGGAGAAGTTCAGAGTGATAAATAGACGCAGAGTAACTTGTAAATGAAATGCTTTAAAAATGTATTTTATATGGACATTTCACTTTAGGCATTGAAATGTCTATTTCTAAATAATATGGCAAAATGTACAATTAATGACATCTTTCGATTGCAAACCTTTTTTCTTCCTGAGAAATTTTTGATGAATCTATACTGCAAATAGGGACGTGCTATCTATCACCAACCTAAATCGATCACTTTACTTTGTACTTGGTGCCCTGCTCGGTACTGAAAATTTATCAAGTATTTTCTCTTTTTGGAGATTATGTGTATTTATATGTAACAGCTGACTTAGGCTACAAATTATGTTCTCTTCTATTTTGGAGAAATTCAACTTTATCTCAGATTCTATAACTAACTTTTACTGGATTTGGCTGCACAATGGATAATAGATAATTTCTTGCACTTTTGCTGGGTAGTCCTCAAATATTTATGATCCATTTTTCTTCTCCCTGCGTTAATATGATGGCACTTAGAAGGTCCCTCAGTGAAGACAGTGCAGCCGGAGCGACAGTGACGGGTGGCCCCTTTGGCAATTACATTCAACTTTTTATCTGCTTGTCCATGCATTTGCAAAAGTGAATGCACAAACACGGAGGGAGAAGAGAAAACGAGGCTACTGTGCAGATAAGCGTTTGAATGTGTCATCTGAAATGCGAGTCCTAATTGGCCCTAGACAGCTGTTAAAACATTCCTGTTCCTCTGAGTTGACCAGAGCTTCTGCATCTGAGGTAATTATTTCTTTTTTCTTTCATCTAGTTTTCTGTACCCACCAGCAAATACACAAAATATATGCATATTCCCATTTTCTGAAAATTCACATTTTCACCCCCCATCCACCCTAAGCTGCTGACCTTTGGTTTCAAACATCACTTAGCAACACTAATAGCAACACTTATATTACTAATATCATAGTTGGTTTTATGGAACATTCTGTGCACCAGGCTCTGTGCGGAGTGCTTTATTCACATTGTCTCCTTTATTCTCCACAACGTAGGTCGATAGGAACAATTATATTAATAGGTAAGGACTATGATATCCCTATTTTCCTGATTAGAAAAATGAAGCATGGAGAAGTTAAATAATTTGCCCAAGGGCACCCAACCGACCACCAGTTAGCGGTAGGGCAGAGTGGAAAAGCCAGAACTTTCGGATTCTAAAGCCGGGACAGCTAACCTCTGAACCACACTGTGTCCTGGGGCCCCGTGTCTGGTTACAGTTCTCTGTGCAAAAACTGTACCTCCTCTTTAAAGAATGCTGTGTTCGTTCACATCATGTGTTTCCTCTCTTTTCTCATATCCTTCTCTCTGCCTAATGAAATCCCAACATACACCTGCTTGAAAACAAAGTGTCTGAACTGGAGGGCTTTGAGTGGGTGACCCAGGTGATGAGTGATCCCCTCAGCCCCTGGGGCTGCCAGGCCTGTCCTAAGGCAGCCGGTGGCTCGGGCCACCACTGGCTGTGAGCAGCACAGTTTATTCCGTGAGGTACACAGCATATCGTTCCCTGTTTGTGATGTGAACACAATCGAGGGCTGCTCAGAGTCTATGGCAAGCCTGTCTCCTCCAGGAAAGCCTCCGAGAGTTCTGGCTCCTCTGCTCCCATAACAGTACAGTCTCTCACTGAATCCAGCTGCTAATGGATCATTGTTCACGTTCACTGATCTTTCTAGAGTCTAAGTGTTGACTTCAATTAGAATAAAACTTCCTGAGGGCAGTGCCAGGCACACGGGAGTTGCTTATTGATAGATGAGCATTATTAATAAATAGGCAAATAAGCTTCTGCCCTGCACGACGACCTGTTATTATCCTGTGACTAGGTTTCTAAGTCAAAGTGAAATGGAAAATTGAAGTAATTATCTGGACAATTTAGCAGGAAAATAGTGGCAGGCTAAATTTTTCAGATAATGTGTGAGTGCTTCCCGTACCACTTAGATTACGGGATCTGAACTGTGTTTGCACACCTGGTCCTATATGTGCGGATTCAGCTTCAGCCCTTTAGGAGAGGACTCTGGTTGTTTATCCAGAGAATTCATCCTAATTCACCTCTCCAGCCTGGCCTCTGGAAATGCACCCAGTACAGCCATGCATCGCGTCTGCAATGCCCCTTGACCACCCTGTTGAAGAACCAGGGAACCATTTATAAATATACTTGTGCCACATGCCCCCAGAATGTTCAGATATGGGGAATATTGCAAATGCCATGAGGTACATACTACACGTGGCCTGGATAAAATGCTTTCTTTATAGACCCATCTCTGGTGCAAGAATCCTCATCTGATTAAGGCACCAAAGCCCATTCCACCAATAGCAGCAAAGGACACAACAACACCGAAGCATCTCTTTCTCCCCAAAGGCACGTTATTTCGTGCTGGAGACTCTCCATAGGTGGAAAAGCACAAAGAGAGACAGCACAGCATTTGGGCTCTTCCATTAGAGCAGAACGGTGGGGGGTATGAGTAGGGCAAGAAGAGGGGGACACGACTTATTTCTATTTCTAAATAACACATACAACTGGCCTGTCTCCTTGTAGCAGTCGTGATGCCCACAAACCTTTCCCTCCCTGCCCAGCTCGGCATTTGAGTATTTCCTCCTTGATTTCTCAGATCCGTCTGTGGTAGTTGGTATAAGCCAAACAGATCCTTAGAGCACTTAATAAATCCAGAAGAGGCATATAGGGGAGCCCTTATAAATATATAATAGCCACCTCTGGATAACACTTAGACATTTTAACTC
This sequence comes from Ursus americanus, assembly GCF_024610735.1. Taxonomy (NCBI): domain Eukaryota; kingdom Metazoa; phylum Chordata; class Mammalia; order Carnivora; family Ursidae; genus Ursus; species Ursus americanus. The sequence continues at coordinate 65,428,969 of NC_142137.1, read as the reverse complement.
TCTGAAAGTGATGTATTTTGAGGGTCTCCAGTTGCAACATCATGAAAGGAGCCACACGGGTGATGTGGAAATGGAGAGCATAATGCATTTACCATGGCTATTTCGGACCACTCTTTCATCAACTATTGATTTGATTGCAAAAGCCTTTAGTTAGTGCAGGAATTCCACTGGTAATAATTAAATTTTCAAGGGATACGCTGGTAGGAGAAATGAGGGGAGTAGGGGAGGGAGGGGCTGCGTGTGGAGTGGGTCCCACGAATGTTAATGACTCTGTTAGAGTTACATAAAATTAACAGAAATTAGATCTATAGTTATTGAAGAGCCTCCTTTATATTGAGAAGAGCCATTTAAGTATAACGATTGGGGATTATGGTTCAGTGGAGCCTTTTAACTGTTCATTTGCCTGCCTAACTGACCGCCGGGCGGGCGCGATAAATTCAGGATATTGTGAAATGACCCCTGGTTTCCCTTTCATTTGGATCCTTGACCCAGTTCTTTCCAGAACATCACAGTGAGGGTCAGGGCTGGGATTTGTCCTTTCCTGAGTGAGGTTCCCTGAAACTAGCAGTTCTTGCAAAGCCTACAGTCATTAACTGTTTCCCCCTATTTATCTCGATTTCTGTCTAAAAGACCTTCCCCCTCATTTCCGTAGAATCGAATTGGAATGTAGTTTTAGCATCTCCTTCCTACACAGGCCCACAGTCGCTGTAAAAGGTTACCATGATCTGAACACGCATTATCTCCAAGCAGAGGTGGGTGCGCATTCTGACTGAGGACAGCAACGTTTAAGACAATGGAGAGCAGCTCCTGCAATTGACAGGGTTTTTTTTCTTCCTATGGAAATATTTTGTATGCTAATGTGCTTCTGATGGCGAGACCCGACTTTTTACTGCTAACTTCAGCACTGGTTGCTGAGTGTGTTAGCTCAGGTTTCATGGGAAAAGATATTCTTTGTGAGTAATGAGCTGAGAAGTGAGCGGAAGGGTGCGATCGGACTGCTCATGATGGAGACTTGACAAGAAAGAGTTAAAACCCAGTCTATTGTCTGAGGCGCTTAGTGTTAGGAAACTGGGGCATATAGATGAATTCACTGGGGGCCAACTGTTTGATTTCTCTCCCTGCTGCTTGGCACAGGAATGAAATTGTAGCTGCGTTAATAGCAGAAGGGTGGATTATATTCTCTTTTGTAGGAATTAAACCCCATAGAGTAATTTATGGACAGCCGAGCAAAATTAAGCCAAAACCTATAAGGAGGGGTTGGTGGAGTTATCTTGAGGCAAGTAGCGTTGGTTTCAGTGTCAAAATGGTGTTGGTTCTGCGTGGCATCCTTTGATTGTCCTGCGTTCTTTGGGAGAGAGGTGTGTGCCGAATATTCTGTTGCCTCGTGCTTCGGGTTCTCTTTTCCACTTTTCCTTCGGCCATAACCCCGGGCAGCTTGGCTCCTTCAGAGAATGGACAGAGTCTTTCACGGTGCCCTGAGAATTCACCACTACCTGACGGCCATGATGCTTTCTGGGGATATGAATCCATACGAAAAAGTGTGTCACCCATTAGCCCGTGACTTAATGTGCACTTACGCAGGGTAAATAATTCAGGGGGTACGCGGAAAGCTGGGTTTTTACATAAATATTCAAGGGTCTGCTTTAATTGCATCTCGTGCCAGAATGGCCACCACATATTGGGTATGAGATGGCCAATGTTAAAATGATAAACCAAGGCACGTGATGACTGTTGTTCCAGGGGGCTGTGCACAGAAGCATCAGGAGGATGAAGGGAGGATCAGAGGCGGGGTGCTCAGTGAGGCACCCCTCCCCCCACCGTGCGATGCTATTTTAAGTGGAAGTGCTTCCCGGGGTAATTCTGTATAAGGGGCACTCATGGTCAGACACAAAACAAACCTCTTTCAGGTGAGGGTTACGGGCCCTGGTTGCAGATCCGCAGGCTGGTTTTAGACCATATTGCCGAAGGTGCCGGTGGCATGCAGAACCTGGGTGGGGACAATGATCCAGCGTTAGCAACTGGTGTTATTGTTCTTACTTTAAGACCACAGATGATTTTTTTGGAGTGTTGTAGTTTTTGAATTGCTTAGACAGAAATAATAATCAGACAAACTTGGTGGTAGATGGGGAAGAACACTGTTGTTGCCGGAGAACTGGAGTGTGACTATATACGTGTCAGTTCTGCCATAACGCTTACTTTGAAGCCATGAATTTGTTCCGGCACTACCCATAGATCAGGCGGACAAGCTGAATTCACAACGCGGATTTTGTTTATGTTTGCCTGTGCATGATGTCGTCAGCAAGAAACACTAGGTGAGTGCAGAAAACTGTGCCTCATCGGCATACACAAAAGGCCCACACCTCAAGTATCCGCCAGCTAGCTCATCGCAGCCTGTTCACATAACCTCTCACCAGCCATCACTCCCCGGTAATTCACAAGCGGCAACCTTGTGACGCCCACAGCATTAGGATGGTAAATTGCCGTATTTATTGTAGTATACATGTTTCTTAACCATGTCACGTGTGTGCCACTGTTTTTCATAGGCTCTTTATTTAAAACATTTTTACAAACATGTCACTAAGTTGTTGTTGTTGTGTTTTTTTTACAGGTCACTAGGTTTTTGAGTGTTATGCCCTAATCTCATTTTCTCCATAAGCCCTGTGGTTTTTATTGTGTGGTTTTGCATAGTGCAGGGATATTTAGGAACCCATATGTCACATTAGAGCAGAACTGACCATATCTGTTCCAGTCATTCAGCAAAAACTAAATATTGTTTTTTCTCTCTCTCCTTTAAACGATGTGTTTTCTGGGTTCATTAGAGCCTCTCCTCGTTCTTAACGAGCTTAACATAAAATAATATTCACCATCCCATGTATATTTAGCTTTGTAAAATCATAGATCTCTTCATATTGAATAATCTCAACAAATGTTTGTTGAAATAATTTGAACTGGTTTATTCACTGTTTAAATAATAGAACCTCTAATTAGGGATGCGAAGATTCCTGCCTTAGATATCTGTTCAAGCTCACCACACTCACATGCGTGCATTTTCCAGAATCTAATTTGCAGAAATAAAATTCTATAGAGACAGCAGGATTTCCAAGGATTGGGGTTCATAATCACACATTGACAGCAAGATTTTGGTGAAAACAAGGTTTAAGGATCAATTCGCTGGCCTTCTCTTTGGTTTGTAAATGTTATCAGTCCCAACTTCATCTGGGAGTGGGTTTTATCAGAACTCTCGGTGTTGTCCTTCCTTTGTTACTTTGTCCTCACCTTGGTGTTGGCCATGGGAGGTCTGGCCACAGCTCCAGCATCGCAGGCCAGACTGACGAGGGCAGCGTAAGGAACTGTGTGCTGAACGACGTCACACATGGCTTATCATCTTCTACTGGTTTTCGATTCTTTCATAATTTCCTTCCTTCTTTCGGAGGAAGAAAAAAGAAACTGCAGTAGATATGAAGATTCCCGATACTTTTTTCCCCCCAATATGGGAAATAGATTTCCCATCCCTGTACAAGAAGAGAGAAGCACTTAAAGCAGCTATTCCCACCAGCGGTTCTCTCAAGTTTAAATCTAATGACCTTTTTTTCCTCCGCGGTTACACCAAGTGGGGTTTAGGGCACTCCTGGAGTGGATCAAAATGTTCTATTTGCTTGAAGAGTTTCTTAGAATGAATGTCTTAAAAATCTTTGTATTTGCTGGCAGTGAAGTTGGAAGCATTCAAAAATACTCATGGGAGATTTTATGCTTAAAACATTAATTAAAAACTTTAAAAATATTTTGGAAATTATTTTGTTTTTGGGCAATTTCATTTCCTGGCATTTTCTGTCATTCCCCCCCCCCCCGCCCCGATTCTTTTCTTTTTCTTTGCTATTTTATTGTTTTTGTATAACTTTCATGCTACTTCCTTTTTAGTTACTGCTCCTAACTATTTGCAAGGAGCTCCCGTCGTGGAGAGGTCAGCATCATGGCTATCAGGAATTCTCTCTATTCCATAGGGTAGTATGTGAGAGAAAAGTTTCAGTCCTTACTTCTCTTCATCCGAAGAACTTAGAGATTGTAGACCTGTTTACAATTTGACTCTCTCCTTCACCATATCTCACCGACAGATTGCTTCCTGCAAATATGGCTTATTTGTGTAGTTCTTCATTCAGACTCAACTATTCCACACATGACCGAATAAAATTGCAGAGAAATATTGCCCAGTGGGAAGTCAATATGCTGTCTGCTGGCTGGTGGGAGAGAGGGATTGATTTTAAGGGGCACTCAAAAATGTTCATAATACTCACATAACTTGGAACTAATTATACAAATTCTAAAGATAATTGTCCAAATTAATTTAATTAATATTTTCTTTTTTGAATTTGTCAATGATTTATTGATATTTATTGATATGATACCAAAAGCATAGAGAACAAAGGAAAATATAGGCAAAATGGCCTTTATGAAAATTTAAAATTCTTTTGCTTTAAAGGACATTATCAATAGAATAAAGACGCAGTTCCCCGAATGGGTGAAAATATTTTCAAATCACATATCTGATAAGTGACTAGTACTCAGAGTAGAGAACTCCTAAAATTCAACAACAAAAAGCAAAAAAACATGACTCAAAAATAGGCAAAGAAATTAATAGACATATTCAAATGACGATATATAAATGACAAATGAATATTTTCTATTCCCTCAATACTGAGACATCATCAGAATGGTCACAACATAGAAAAGGGACTGACAGTTCCAGAAACCCCTTTTGTCTCCTTCTCGCCTTCCCTCTGGAAAAAGTGTTGAACAGAAGACAATAAAAAGAGCAGATAAAGGGAAATCGAGGGAGATTGCAAAATATAAAAACTAAATTCCAGGGTTTTCGTAAACGAAGGATGAGCTGTCTTGCATTTTAGTAGGAAATCTGAAGAAAAATAAATAGGAGGACAATTGGAATGACCGATGAATCTAGGAATTAAAGAATTGTAGACCATTTCATTACTCTCGCTTTACTTTCGTCTCGTTGTACAGTCTTGAGTAATTGTTTCATAGTCTCCCTGATCTTTATTTCTTAATGTATACACCTTGGTTTTTAGTGCCAGACGTTTCTTCTTTAAAAGCAGAATATATTACTAAATGTCTCTCCTTGGCTCATGTGATAAACAGGTAATAAAGTAGTTCTAGGGATTTCAGAAATGGAGACTCCTAGATATCCGCCATAAAAAAAAATATGTATATTGAAAAAATGTGTTGGTAATGATACCCAATGTTCAGAAGAAGACTAAAGGTAGGCAGTGGGTGTTTAGAAATCGTAAATAAATTTTCTCAGCCAGGCTTGTTAACTTACTCTCAGTTTGCCGGGCTCTCTTCTCCCACAGACTGATAGTCTGAAAGTCCAACAGATAAAATCATTTTGCAATACAGAAGCAATCACACAAACATTGTGCCAGATAATAGCCCTGTTTAAGTCCGCAGGTGGGATACTTTATTGACTGTAAACTCCTAGAGCCTATGCACAAATATTGGCAGGCAGGTAAGCAACTAACAGCTGGAAAAGGTAGGCAAATAGATGAGGTAGAATCAGTCTGCAAAAAAGCCCCTCATTGCTTGGCCACGTAAGTGGAGACTATTTTTCCTTATTCTTTTGCTTTACCCACAGAATAGTCATTCGTTCATTCTTTCTCCAGTGATTGCTTCTGGCCACGCCTTCGGTCTACACCAGGGGTTTTCAATCTTGGTGCATATTAGAATTACCCTGGAGGTTCTGAGGATATGGACACCCTGTTGGCACCTCCAGAGATCCTCATTTATTTGAGTGGCGTGGGGCCCAGGACTTGGTGACTTCTAAGTCTCCCAAGGTGACTCTAGTGTGGAGTCAGCATTGAGCAGCACTGGTCCCATCACTTTCTGTCTTTCTTTCTTTTTTAAAAAGATTTTATTTATTTATTTGACAGAGAGAGAGACAGGCAGCGAGAGAGGGAACACAAGCAGGGGGAGTGGGAGAGGAAGAAGCAGGCTCCCAGCAGAGCAGGGAGCCCGATGCGGGGCTCGATCCCAGGATCCTGGGGTCATGCCCTGAGCTGAAGGCAGACACTTAACGACTGAGCTACCCAGGCACCCTATCTTATCAGTTTCTTTGCAGTGTAATGGTTCTTGGGTCTAGAGAAGCAACTCTTAACCTTGGTCATATATTAAAATCACTTGCACAGCTTTTAACAATGCCTATGTCCAGGGCCCATTCCTGACCAGTTAATTCAGAACCTCTGGAGTTGGAATCCAGGCATTGTTCTTCTAGAATCAACTCTTTAGATGATTCAGCTGTGCAGCCAAGGGAAGGAACCACTGATGGAGAATGATGTGGGGCCGTGCGGGAGAACAGTCCAGGTGTGAGAAATACCTAGCCATAGAGAGATACTCCGAGGGCGTGATTGGCTCTGTCATAGAATAAAAGAGAAATGCTTGGCACCTAATAAAATATGAAGAATTGAATTGAGTTTCCCAGTTTGCAATGTATGCAGCTGGGAATTTTATGATCTTAAATGTGCACCTGACCTCTGTGGGGAGAATGAGGGAGGACGCCAGCAGCAGACTCAGGAGAGGGAATCTGGCTGGTGTGATTTCCCTGGAGTGACTACATCAGGGAGAGGAAAGATTAGGGTCTCTGAATCTGGGAGTTTCTAATGGGAAGCATTCACCTCTTATACGCTTCCTTCTTCACCCTTCTTCCTTTCTGGAAGATCTCTGGCTACCCAAAGCTGCTGGTGACCCTTGTCACAGCTGACCCAAGCCAGCCCTTCCCAGAGACATCCAGGCACCTAAGTCAAAACAATGGCAATCATGGTAAACTCAGCTCATTACAGAGTGAATAATCATTACCACTCATCAAAGGAGTTTTCAAACATCTGTGTGTCAATATAGGCATTCCTTTCAAGCTGGTTTGACCTGCAGGCTCCTAGCTGCCCATCTCATAGATTCTGACTCAGTCAATCTGCAAGGGCATGCTGGAATTTAGAGCTTTCAAAGGGTACGCCAAGCAGTTCCGATGGTCTTGGTTCTTGAGCAGAGAAAGTGAGTAGCGACTGTGCGTTGTTGGCCTTTAGAGGAAAATGAGTGATAACCCAAAGAAGATCTGACTTCCTCCCTGACACCACATTCACTTTTCATCCTAGTATCTAGCCGTTTCTCCAGGAACCAGGGTTTGAGCCATATCTATTGTGTATTTCTGTGACTTCTGCAGACGCATATGTTGTAAGCCATTAATCATGTAAGTGTATAATAGATACTTGTCCCCTGTACCCCAATTTCTTTATAATGAAAGCTTTCCTTGAAAGTGTGCTTGGACAAACTATACAAAGACTTCCAGAAAATTCTTATAAAGCACAGAAAGCCGAGCAATAATGCAATTTTCTCTACAGCATGGGTCTCCCAAGTGTAGTAGACAGATGTCTTGCAGAAAACCACCTTTCCTGTCTTGGCCCCTATAGCTGCCCTGGACCTGGCTATCATAAGTGACATCACTAACCTTATATGTAGATCTCAAAGATGTTTAGGGTGAGAATATGGTCTGGGGTATTCTTTGATACATGCTATTCGCCCCCTTCGGTCCATGCTGAAAGCCTCCTTTGTGGATGTCGAATGTGTCTGAAGTTGGGTTTTCCTGAGAATGAGGGTGTCTGAGGAAATTGAGTGAAATGTCTCCAAAGTGGAGATAACTTTCATAGTCACATATATTCATATGTGGACAATAAACTAGATTCACCCCTTTTGGAGTATAACACAAGAATTAAGGTTCATGTCTCCTCTTCTCAATGATCCGACAATATAGGAATATAGGAATCATCTAGTTTATTTGTGAGAAAACAGAAGTGCAGATAGAAAGTAACTTGTCCAATGCCACAGAAAGATTAGTGGTGAAGTTGTGATTGAATCCAGATTCACCTGAGTACAAGCCTGGGTTCTCTCTGCACCACCCTGCTGCTCTGGAGACTGCCCTGAATGAATGGGGGGTAGTGGAAACAAGGCGATTCTCATCCTGCTCCTGGCACACCTGGGAGTGCAAATCACGAGGGCTCAGAGTCTGAATGCCTTATCTGTTTTCTACCTGAGACTTCCTCCTTCTATTTCCTTTAATTTTGAGCTTTATGGATGCATGCTTGCATTGGAAGAAAAGTTTCTACAGCTAAAATAAAGTCCCTAAAGTACAAGACTAGATGATTCCAAGGTGGTCTCCATGCTCCCTCCCAGCACCTTGACTTGAAAATTCTAGATCTCAGAACTGTCTCCGAGGCCCCAGTTAGAGAAATACAAATCCTCTTTGCCATGATCTGGAAGATGATTCTTCTCATCTCTGACCTGTCACGACCAGCTTACAGATGACAGACGAAAATTCTGGAGTGCTCATGCTTGGGTGTGGCCATACTAGGTGCAACACTGTGATCTATCGGCACAGGAAAACAGAAGTAGAAGCTCCCATGTGCGGAACTCTCAAGAAGACGGTCATATTTAAATGGCTTAAATCGCCTTTATTGGAAGATGTAGGCAAAGATGCACAAGACGGAATTCAGGGGTGTGATCTGTGTCACTTTATCAGTCCTGTTTTCCCTCACGAGCCTTATCACTTAAGCATAGCGTGCAGATCTGTCACATCACCATCGCCTAGGAACTGGGTAGACATGCAGGACCTTGAGTCTACACTAGACATATGGAGTCAAAATTCACATATTCAAGATTCTCATGAAATCTGTATACACATTGAGGTTTGAGAATTCTTGCTCTTGAGTAACACTGAAAACCATGAGAATGTCAGATCAGAAACCAGTAATAGAAGGAGAGAGTGGTAGAAGATTTGTCTCAGATACCTGATGGTCCACACAACACAAGTGAAAATGTATTGTGAAGCTTAGCAATCACAAGGATAGATTCTACCGTAAGATGTAATTCCCCTCCTTTCCTCCTCTACTTTGATGATTCTAATCCATAGGCAGACACTTGCTGGAATGGCCAGGTTGGTCGTCATGACTGGAACTCTATGTTGGGATATAATGGGCAGCCCAGCAAGGAAGCAGAGACATTTGGGACTGGTTAGGATGCGGGGATAGGGGATTCTCCTGGCTGTCAGTCACTTCACAGTGTCTGAACAATAAACCTTGGTAGGATCTGGCCCAAGCAGAAAGTGTGTCTGCTTAGTTTAGAAATACATCACATGCGGCTGCACTTTCATGAAGGCTGAAGGTCCTTAGGGCCTGCAGCTGAGTCGGACTGAGGCTGGCTAGGGCTGACACTGGTCTACGGTGAGCATCAGTCATGGGCTTTATGCTGCTGCTTTAGGAAGAATGAATCGTACCAGTTGCTATAACAGACACTCCACCTCTCACAAGTAGAAGCTTATTTTGCTCATGTCATAGTCAAATGTGGGTCAAGTGGCTACCCCAAGCTTCACACGAGGGACCCAGACTGCTTCTTCTCTGTAGCTCTGCTGTCTTATGACTTCGGGTCACCTTAAACTCGTTCAGAACTGAGGCAAGGGTTGTGAGGGATGTTTTCATGGGCCAGGCCTGAACTGGCATCCACTGATTCTACCCATCATCTAGAATTGGGTCACCTGGCCCTACCAAAGGGCCTACCATAGGACAGCCCGGGAAATACTGCACAGAGGAAATAGATTTAGTGGCCATCCAGCAGAATCTGACATTGTTTGAGCACATAGAGGAATCGGTACTGCCACACTCATTGGAAAAGTGATGAAAAATCCCCTCTTCTTCCTGTGTTTCTTTAGGTGAAAACCATTTGTCTGAGATAAATGTATTTTTATGCATGTGTTCTATATAAGTGAGTGTGGGGAATACAAATCTGACAATGTCCTAGAATTAATGGGTAAAGATTGCATACCGGTGAGTTCATCTGAAGACCATAAGGAGGTGTTAGGGAGCCTGGAAGAGTCCCATTGGCCGCTTGACAGGGCCCCGAAGATCAAGAGGCTGCACAGCAGGTGGGCACTTTTTAATAAGATCATGTATGTGTGTAAATGGAGGAAGGGCGGGAGAAAGGGGGAAGAGAAGAGAAGAAAGACTGTTTCTACCAGCTTGTTGGTACCACATGCTTCCCAGGAAGAATCGCAGTTGTTGAGTCGGGCTGGCTCAGCTTTTGACTCCTTGTTTTCCTTCTTGGCTGTCAAGCGCGACTTCGGTCACGTGATTGTGGTCTACCTGATGGCTCTATACCTTCCTCCACCTTTCCCTGATCAGGTATGCCTGCTCTCCTATAAAGAGCCACAGTTAATTTCTGCCCCTGCTCTGTCCTGCTACTATCTCCTTTCTTCTACTCCTTGATCTCACCCTCATTTTTCATTTTCACACTTTGACCATCTTCATGGCAGAAGGAAGGAAACCAGTCCTCACTGAGTGCTCGCCATGTGCCGGGGACTATGAAACTGGCATAGTGGTCCAATCAGCCATTGATGCAGGTGCTAATAATCCTGACATTAAGATGAAAATAGAAAAAAAAAAAAAAAAGAAACCAACAAAACCCGATGCTGAGAAAGGGTAAATAATCTTTCTATGTCCCCACTTCCAGTAAGTGCTGAAGTAAAACTGAGCAGAATGTCTGACTCCAGAGACTGGCCTGTCTATTCCAGCTCAGACCAGCCCGTGTGGACCCTCATCACTGGAGAATGTTTGTTTCCATCCGTGACACCTTTGAAGTTCAGTTCTGGTCTCAAGAAGCCTTCTCAGCTTTCCTCAAGATGTGATAGAATCTGGCCCTTGCCTGGGGCAAAAACTATAATCCTCTTGGGACTCAGAGAAGAAGAGGTTCCAAGTCAAGCATAAGAACTAGAAGGAAGAGGCAGAGCTTATAGCTTTTGCTTCTTCTAACCTCATGATTTGTCTGTGGGAAACACTTAACAAATCATTGTTCAATGAATGAAAACCCAAATCCCTGAAATAATAGCCATGGGCTGACCAGGGGTGAAAACCCCTGTTTGGGATTCTCTTAGTGACCTTTCCCGAAGCAGTGCCAACCAGGGACACGGAACCTCATGGTGAGATCATTGCTTTTGGGAAGCAGTGTGCACTAAGCCCTTGTATGTGCTGCCTTGTGCCACGGAGCCGGGCAGAGAAGCGGTGTGCAGAGAGACAAGCATATGAGTTTGGAGAAACACAGGTAGGCTCGTGCCCTGGCTCCACCCCTTACCAATGGTGTGACTTTGGGTAGGTCACAGAACAGATCTAAGCCTCAGTTCCCTTATTTTTACGTTTTGATTCAGTAACAATCCATTGCAAAAGCTATTTATCGTGTGGAGTGTGTGTGTGTGTGTGCGCATGTGGGTGTGCTGGCCCAGAGCAAGCTCTCAATAAATTGTAGCTATTATCTTTATTCCAAACAGACATAGTTTCCGCCCTGTAGAAATGTGTGCTCTGAGCCAGCTACTATTTACTCTGATTCCTTGTTGAAATGACAAATGGCAGCGATTGGACAGGGTCAGCTTTATGTGTAGTAGGAGTGAGTGTCATCTAAGGCTTTGCTACTCAGACGGTGGTCCGTGCACCAGCAGCATTGGCCTCACCTGGGAGCTTACAAGAAAGGAAGACGCTCAGCAGCCCCCTCCCTGCCCCGACCTCTGAACCAGAATCTGTATTTTAACGAGATCTCTGAGGAATCTGTATACCCATTAAAGGCATTGGTAGGATCTGCAAATCTTCCACCCACATCTTCAAATTGTAAGAAGGATAATTCTTAATTCATAGCTCAACCATAGGAAATGTTGTCATTTTTTTCAGTTTCTCTTTGGAGCAGGTCTGTTTGTCATGTGGTGTGCTGAGGACCGTCCGATGGGCTCTCTTCCATCACACGAAAGAGGTAGACACCATGTGTGCGATGCTAATTCTCAGTCTGGTAGAGCTACGGGCAGAGCAGCTCCCAGCTTGCATCTACTTTTGACCTCGATCTAACTGATTGCCTTTGGTGGCTTGTGGCTGGAGTGTGTGACCGGTGCTGCTGAGTCAGGGCATGTTGGGGAGGGGACAAGGGCTTGTGTCTGCTGGTGGTGGCATCTGCATTTGTGACCTGTGGCCTCCATGGAGCACAGTGCAATGGTTTCCATGGTAACTGCAGTGCTTGGCCAGGGGTGACTAGTTGAGCTGTAGGAATTGGACCAACGGTCCCTCCCCAGTGTCCTCTTGTCGCTGACACAGCAGGACAAGTATGCTTTGGCTCCACCCACATGGGAATTGGACAGAAAGGCAGTGAGCCTTCTTGTTGCCTGTTTTGCCATATGTCCTTCACTCTGGGGAAAACCAAGAGATCTAAGGAATTGAAATGAAAGAAATTAATATGAAATTGAGAGTATTCTGTGCTAAGAATGAATATGGAGCACATACGCTGACATGAAGCATCTACAGGACACAGGAACTAAAGGCGGAAGGGGATGGACCCTCCCCCTTGCTCCCGGAACTCCCGTGTCAGAGCTAATCAAGATGAAAGCTCAAGCGGCTAAGGTCGCCTCCTCCAAGCCCTTCATCTTACAGATGACACATCTGAAGTCCAGAAAGGGTCAGCAATTTGCTCAACATCACACAGCAATGGACCAATTAAATAAACTGTGATCTTTAGAAGCTTAAGAAGCTTAAGAGAAGGGCTGATTTAGAGCTCAGGGTTCCTTATTGCTAGTACAGTGCTGTCTCCAGCATCACACACAGCCTCTTCGGCTTATTACTGATGTTCTTTGGGTCTCCATTTTTCCCAAGCAGAAGAGGGTAACATCAGCTACCCTCTGCTGGTCGGTGATGAGGTCCAGAGGAAGAGTTGTGCTGACTCACATCCAGCCCTGCTTCTGATATCTACTAACAGCGGCAGTGGGTCAAGTTCTCTTCCAGCTCTCAGTCTATAGCTATCAAACGGACATAATAAAAACAACAGCATCCAACGTACGGGGATGTGGAGATCACGTATGTGAAATGCCTGGCGTAGCTGGTGTTCAATACATGTTAGTTTTCGTTCCTGCCCTAACCTTGGAGTGGAAGGGGTCTCCCCTTTACGTACCTGACCTAATTACTATAGAAAATCTGTACTATTGAATGAAGTGCATATTAAATGCATGTCATTAATGTGTGATTTTGGACAATGATGGAGTACGAGGCAAGCAGCCAATGGGTTATAACCTCTAAACCTCCAGCAGTCTGTGGGTCCGATGTAACAATAGCTGGTACTTGAAACCACAGTGATAAAGCAATACGAAAATGTACCAACAGCTTTGAGAGGTGTGAATAGAATATATTGAATTTGAGTCAAAGAGAATTATTCTACCATTATATGAAAGGACTAGCAGAGTCTCATTTAGAGTATCATTTCCAATTCTTATCACTTCGGTGTAAAAAGGACGTGGTAGCGATGAAGAAGGTAAAGCAAAAGCAGCGAAAATCACTCAGGGACTCGGGGAACTTTGTCATATGGAAAAGCCAAAGGATCCAGGCTTTTGTTGATTAAAAAAAGAGAACATCGTGGATGCCGTAGAGGTGTGGGCAACCCTTTTGAGAACATGAAGAATTGCTACGCCAACGATACTGCGTTTGTGCTTATGTGAGGAGGGATGATGTCAGGGGCAGAAATGAGGTTTTGTGCAACAGAGAGGCAAATTCCCAAAGATTCTGGGGTTTATGTACATGATATATCAATTTCTTGGGGCTGCTGCCCAAAGTACCACAAACTGAGTGACTGAAGACAACAGAAATGTATTCTCTCACCGTCTGGGGGACTAGAAGTCCAAAATCAAGGTGCTGGCAGGGCCAGGAGCTCTCTGAAGGATCTAAGGTAGAATCCTCCCTGGTCTCCTCCAGCTTCCAGCCTCTCCTGGCCGTTCTTGGTGCTCCTTGTCTGGCTGCACTTTGGTCTCCGCCTCCACTTCATGTCGTGTGTGCGTGTGTGTGCGTGTGTGTGTGCGTGCGTGTGTGTGCGTGTGCATGCGTGTGTGTGCGTGTGTGTGTGCGTGCGTGTGTGTGTGTGTGTGTGCGCTGCTTCTCATAAGGACACCGGCCATACTGGATGAAGGGCCCACCCTACTCTAGTATGACCTGACCTTAGCTAAGTACATCTACCACCAGCCTGCCTACAAATAAGATCGCAGTCAGAGGTTCTGGGGGTTAAGGCTTGAACATATATTTTCGGGGGACACCGTTGAACCTACAACATGTAGAGATACTTCACTGAGTTTTCTATTGAAATTACGCTCTACTACCAGGAAGGTAACCACAGAGATTTCTGATGACAGGGTTGTTATTATTACTGTTATCAATTATTGTTACATGTTAAAAACATTTTCATTTTAAAAATTGTGGTAAAAACCATGAAACGGAGATTTTAACCACCTTAACCACTTTGGAGGGTACAGTACAGTAGTGTTACCACTTGGCAGCCCTCAGGGTTTTTGAGGCCCGTGCGGTAGAAGGCTCTGAAATGTACCCAGTTGGACACAGAAAACGTGGGCAAGAACCCAGCTAACTTGACTCCAGGTAATGGGACTTCCCTATTTGGTGAGTATTGATTCTGAAAGTTGGAGGTTGGGCAAGAAAATACTCATCTGGAGATTAAAAAGAAGAGTTGGCAAGAGCGAAAGTTGAAATACATTGAACGGAGAGTAGACGTGGGGATGTTTGGCTATGATCCCAAAAGTAGAAATGGATGCTGAAAGCAGCAGAGGCCTCCTGGCCCACTCATTCTCTCAGCTCTGGAAGCTTCCCCTCTGTTGGTTGGGACCTCTCCCACACCTAGGGTGCATGCAGCGTGCCGCCAAGGAAGGCAGGACGAGGAAATGCACTGCAGAGATCTTGGACCTGCTTCAAGACTTCCTGCTCTGGTCAGGGTTGGGAGACAGGGGGCAGGGCTGTGGGGGAGGGGACAAGGCCAAGAGAGTGAGGCCAAGAATGACACTGGTACTTTCTGTCTGCTTGCCCCCACCCTATTCTCCTTTCCACCGAACAAGAAAACCTGGTCATCCTTTTCCAGAGAAGGGGCAGGGGGAGGGAAGAAAACCATTACTCTGACTCCCCCCCACTCCTCTTTTCTTTCATGTATTATGATAACTGGGTTTCAGGAGGCAACCATGACTATCTCTTGAACTAGTTTTGAAGGCTGTTCACAAGCAGGTACCATGCTTTGTGTTGGGATGCAAAGGAGACAAGCCACCTTTCGGGAGGTGACTAGCCACCCTGCAGGGCAGAGTAGTAAATGTCTGACTGGGAGAGCGCCTAGTGCTGGGAAGCCCAGAGGGGTGAAGTCAGTCTGGAGAATGAAGCTTTACCTAAGCTGGGTCCTGAGGTATGAGCAGGTGAGGTGAAAGCAGCCAGGGGAAAGCTGAGGTGCGAAGTGTGTCCTGGTGTGAAAGGTGAGTGGGTGTGCCTGCTGTGCAAAGGGTAGGGTGTGGGACCCCAGTGGGCAGTGGGGAGTCCCGAAGCTGCAGGGATGAAGTTCCACGCTCTATGGAGAGGGCCATTATGCCAACGTACTCAGAGAATGACTTTGGTTAAGGGGAAAACAGAAGAAAAGGCTGTTCTAGTATGTTGCCTAGTGGTAGCTAAACTCTCAGCAGGCGATTATAGACTAAATGTATTCCCTCGAAATTCACATGTTGAAGCCCTAAGCCCTGATGTTATGGGATTTGGAGGTGGGGGCTTTGACAGGTAATTAGGTTTAGGTGAGATTTTTTTTTTTTTAAAGATTTATTTATTTATTTTAGAGAGAGAGAGAATAAGAGAGCAAGAGCCGGGCAAGGGGCAGAGGGAGAGAAGATATTGAAGCCGACTCTTGCTGAGCAGCGGGACTTGGGACTCGATCTCACAAACCATGAGTCATAACCTGAGCCAAAAACAAGAGTCTGACGCTCAACCGACTGAGCCACCCAGGCGCCCCAGGTTTAGGTGAGATCTCGATGGAATCAGTGTTCTTAGAAGAAGAGGTGTACACACCAGTGCCCTCTGTCTCTCTCTGCCATCTGAGGACATAGAGAAGGTGTCTGTGTACAAGCCAGGGGGAGGGCTCTCCGCCAGGGAGAGAACCGAACCTTGATCTTAGACTTCCCAGCCTCCAGGACGTTGACAGGTAAGTGGGTGTTGTTTAAGGCGCCCGGTCTGTGGTATTTTGTTGGAGAAGCCTGAGTGGGCTAATCCACAGAGTCTGCGATTGAATTTAATGCAGAGCTCAGACTATAATGGAGAATGTGCAAATCTGTCCAAATGTGCAGAAAGAAAAAGCCCCTTAACATCCATAGCACTGAAACCCTATGATTTTGAGCCTCACCTGAACAGTTCCAAGTCCCACTGCCCTGCCCTTTACTGCATGCTTCCGAATCTTGGCATCCCTCTGTTTCTGGGTCCAAAGTCAGACGTGCCTTTCCCTGTCCCTGGAATCCACTCCTCTGTCCTCCCCATGTCAGCAGTGCCTGGAAGGCCAGGTCAGATCTTTAACACTAATGGTTTGGAACCCTTTCACGGAACAAGATGGGGGTGGTCCGGTGAGCCTCCCCCTCTCCTCCTCCTGCTCTGTGCCTCTCTCCCCTTCCGTCAGTTCTGAGTCATCTGAGCTCCTCAATGACCCATCAATGACACCTCCCTGCACACCTCATCTCAGAGCTCAAGCACAAGGTGCTGGCACTATCTTTTCAAACCCTAACCAGAGAAAGGGTGCGAGGTTTGTAAATGAGCCTTTCCTACAGCGTGGATGAGAGCTAACCTCACTTTCAGAAGCAGCCTCAAGCCAGAATAAGTCTTGGCTGCCTGGAGCCATGATTTCCCGGTGCGTTGTTGACAGTGCACATCAGTGCACAGCGCTTGCTGACATCAGGAGATGTGAGTGTGCGGGGAGAGGCAGGCCGGGAGGGAGCTGACTGGGGAGCTTAGAGCAGAGCACATAATAGTGCAGCGTAGTGAATTATTTTTACGTGGATAATTAATACTGGAGAAACAATATAGCGACAGAGAGCCTCCCACGAGAGAACACTGTCAGTCTCCTTATTCATTTATTCTTTTCTAACCAAATTGATGGGCCAGTCGGCCGCCTTTCTACAGCCACACGGATGATGAAACTGCAAACAAGTTTCATTTAAATAATGGGCAAATCTTCCAATTAGTCAAAGCCTAATCCTCGTGCCTTAAAAATGACAAACTGCTCTTACCACCGCCTCTGTTTGTTGAAAAGATAAAGAAGGGGGGAAAAAACCCTAAATGAAACCATTGATTGAAAAACATTTAAGATGCACAGATTCTACTGCACATTAATCTAGGGGGAGCTTTACAAAGTCAATAATTGTCATAAAGATTCATTGGCCAACATTTAAGACCTAATTTAAAAAAATATTTTTTGATGGTTTTATTCCTAGAGCCTATGCATTTGGACTATCAGAATATTTTAATTTCTCTGTAAAACCAAAGAGGAGCTTTCAATAAAGGAACAGGTGTAGCTGATATAAATAAGTAGGCATTTAAAAATAAGTACCTTAAAATGAATTTATTATCTATACGTTTAAATGTTTCAGCTGCTGACGAAGATAAAATGAATCTTCTACTGGATAACTATTTGAATTCTGGTTTAGAAATCATTCCTAAACGTGCAAGAACAAATCACCTTCAATGTGTCCCTTCGTTATTCCTTGGTCTATCCAGCAAGCAGTTGTTAAACAACTCTGACTGGGCAGGCGCTCCGCCGGAAGCTGGTTAGCCACGACAATGGCTGTCTTCAAGGAGAACGGTATGTAAGTAAGTACCTGTTAGACCCTTCAGTGGGCCAGTTCTGTAATTTGGAAAGCCCTTCAAATTGGGATGTGATTGGGAATCTCTTAAGATCTTGTTAAAGTGCCAATTCCGAGTTAGTTGGTCTGGAGCAGGGCCCAAGCCTCTGTCCTGCTCGCAAGGGATTCTGGGGCCCACTCCTGGAGGACAAGGTCCCAAAAGAGCCACGGAAGGTTGTTGGGGAAAGGAAGAGGGCACCTCAGCACGTGGGGCAGAGCCTGGGTGGTGCGGGGATCAGGAAGCAGCTCCCCTCCCCACCCCCAGAAGCAGATGGCTGATGTGGAGGTGGTGAAGGAGGGAGGGGAAGGAAGCCTGGTTGGGATCCCGGTGGGAAAAGAGTTGGTGCCTCACATTGCAGCCTCAGTCTCAGAGGTCAAAGACAGCTTGTGTTTGCAAAACTGCGATTAGCTTGATCTGGCTGGTATGGAACACCTTGACTTATCCATTACACAGGCCACAGAGCTCTTTCCCCTCCTTTTGTCTTGGCCTCAACCCTGAGAAACACTCACACATGCTTTCTCGAGCTAGTAGGACTTGGTTTCCAGCCACCGTGAACTGAGAGACTCCTGATAAAGTGGGTGCATTGGGGGAAGTGTCAGGGGATGAGGTTGGTGAGTGATCAAGGGCTGCAAAAAGTGTTCTGAGTTTATCTTAACGTGTTAGGATGAGCTCAGAGGTTTAAATGCCTTACACAATACTGGTGCTACACTGTGTGTATGTGTGCGCTTGAGTTTCAGCTTCAAGCCCAGAGGATGTAAGTTTCACTTGTGTTTCACTTGAATTCGATATGAGTCTACTGATCCCTTGAGAGGGTAAGGGTTACAAGTGGGCAGCTGGAGAGTGACTCAGGCCATGGAAAGACAGTGCCACACAGACACTCGGGCTGTTTCATCTCTTACGTTGGTAACATTTTCCCTATTTGTGACGTCTGTTTTATTTATGAAACTTTCCACCTAAAAGTTACAACTTTTGACATGTTTTCATTGACAGCCTCCTACAGACCTTGTCTCTGGGCCCTGCCTGTTCCCCTCCATTTACATTGGGTCAGTGTAGGTTTTCCTGCAATACGGTTTTTTGTTTTTTTGTTTTTTTAAGATTTATTTATTTATTTGAGAGAGAGAGAGAGAGAGAGAGAGAGGCAGAGAGTGCTCAAGTAGTGAGAATGGGAGGGAGGGGCATAGGGAGAGAGAGAAGGAGAGAAGCAGACTTCCCCCTGAGCGTGAGCCAGATGCGGGGCTTGATCCCACGTCCCCAAGATCATGACCTGAGCTGAAATCAAGAGACAGATGTTGAACTGACCGAGCCTTCCAGGTGCCCCAGTGCAATACTCTTTTGTTTTGTTTTTAATCACTCGCTTCTCCAGCCAGGATCTCACAGTGACTCTTTCCTGTTTGAACATTTAATCCAAACCTCTTGGTCAGGCATTCCAAGTTCTCCTTAAATCACTTGTCAACTTTGCCCTCTTTAGGCATTACATCTGAATACCTGTGAGCCCTTTTCATTCCAGCTCCACTGTTTTACTTTGCCTTTCCTTCCTCCATGCTGTGTCAAATTCTTGATTTCCCTCCCCCCCTTCTACTCCCGACTGCTCATACTGCTACTGGTGAACATCTAATGAGAGCCTGCCAAGCAGTTAGACACTCTGTGAAGCATTTTGTACCCATGATCACATTAATCCTCATGGTCATCTCATGGAAAAGATACTGTTATTATACCAATTTTATGGCTGAGGATACTGAGGCATAGAGAGAGAATACTGCCCAAATCATAGTGCATCCATGATCGTACCAAAACCTAACAGCACCAGAATTCAATTCAAGGTCAGGTCACTTGTTCTCCAGAACTGGTGTTCATAACCACTAACAATTCTATCTTCCGTGTCAGGCTCTTCCTTGTATACACAGTAATTTCTATATGAAAAGTCTTTCCTCTTCCCTATTTAATCTTTGTCTCTCTTTGCCCTTCAGTTTGGCTTCCAAGAGCCTTCCTTTTCAGATAACCATGCCATTCTGATCTTTCTCACATTCCAGATCCCTTTGCTCTCCTCATGGCATTGGGGTTTTGTCTTGTATCCAGGCCACTGTTGCCCCATAACAGAGCCCTGGATTTTCATCTGCGAATATCTGCCTTTCCCCCTTTATTATGCCTTTGATGATTTTTATACACACAAATTGCTTTCATGTCCAATACTTGTCAGAGAAATGACTTATTTTTGTGGCTTACTCTTGAGATTGATATGTCCTCTTGCACATACGTGGTGGGAGGGTTTGGGGAAAGTGAAACTTCTCTATATAAATTCATATCTGTACACAAATTTCATCTATATAAATTTGTACTGGGTGGGTTGACTTTCAAAGTGTGGTGCACACAACTGATGGGGCCCCTAAGACTATTTAAGGGGGGGGAGATCTGTGGGGTCAACACTATTTTCATAGTAATATTAGATGTCATTTGCCTTTTTCACTGTTGTGACATTTGCACTAATGATGCCAAAGCAATGATGAGACGTACTGCTGGTGCTTCAGCAGGAATCAAGGCAGGGGCCTCAACCATGCTAGTATTCATTGCATTCCTCACCACCAAAAGCTCACAGCAAAGAAATAAAAATGAAAACTGAATGCCAATTTCACATAAGAATGTTTTTGACACAGCCCTAAAAATTTTTTATTTTATTAGACCTGGCCCTGGAGTATGCATCTTTTTAATACTAGGTGTGAAAAGGTAGGAAGTACACATAAAACACTTCTCTTTCATAGCGAGGTATAATGGTTGTCTGGAGGAAAAACAGGTATGTGATTGAGTTGTGAGCTGAATTAGCTGCTTTTTTCACGAAACACTCATTTTTACTTAAAAACATCTGACAGACAAACTAGTTATTCAAACATGGGTATTTGGCAGACATTTTCTTTTAAAAATGAATGAAGGGAGCCTGTCACTTCTAGGAAAACAACTGACAGTATTTGTTGCCAATGATAAACTCTGAGCTTTCATGGGAAATTAGAATTTTGGAAAACTTGTATCTGCCACTATGAGGTTGACAGCTTCCCGATGCTTAAAGGCGTTTTGATGAGGTTAGTGGTGATATTAATTAACATGATTTTTTTTTGATGTTAGGTAATGACAGAGAGTCAATAATTGGAAGATTTGCATATATTAATGAACCAATCTTTTCCAAATAATCAATGCAGGATTTAAAGATCCATTCAAAGTGCAGAATAGATGAATACATTTTCATATAACGAAGTGGGGAAAAGTTCATCACTATAGTCTCAGATTCCATATCACGAATAACCTTTAAGAAACTACCACTGTCGAGTTTTGGTATAGTATTGAAGAATATACGCAATTATCTGGAAAAGCTATAAAATGCTCTTTTCCAACTACATAACTGTACCAAACTGCATTTTCTTCATATGCATCAACCAAAATAAATATCTCAACAGATTAAATGCAGAAGCAGAAATGAGAATTCAGCTGTGTTCTATTAAGCCAGATATCAAAAGAGATGTGCAAAACTACAAAACAATGTCATTCTTGTCACTCCTTTCTGTCTTAGAAAAGTTATTTTTCATAAAATTGTATTATTTTTGGCAGTACATAATTGATTTTTGTTGTTGGAATAAATATTTAAAAATTTTAATATATTAATCACTAGATACAATCCACATGAAAAAAAGCTATTTGGGGTTCTACATAAGTTTTGAGAATTCGAAAGGGTCCTGAAACCAAAGCTTTTGAGAATTATTGTTGTACCTGGTTGTGGAGACAGAGGTGGGAAAGGATAGATATCACTGTGTCCCCTACCTTCCACTCATGAACAAATGTCATTACCTTCCACATAGGTGCTCAAACCTCAAACCTAGAAACCACCCAGTGTTCTTCCCTTTCGTTCATCCTCCACATGAGTCAATTACCTGGTCCTGTTGGCTACACTTGCTTCATATAATAAAAATCCATCCACTTCTCGCCGTCCCCATCTCCATTCCACCACCAGGGGCAGAGTCATAAGAGGGAGGTGGCAGTAATAGTCTCCTGATTCTTTCATGCCTCCTTGTATCAAGCCCTGGAGTAGTTTTCCCCTCCGCTGATTTTTGGCCTGGCCACGTGACCCACTTTGGCTAGTGGGATGATAGCAAGCACGATGTAAAGCGGAGACTTGGAAGTTGCTTGTGTTTGGGACTTGCTCTCCCTGACTGCTTGTGGAACACTGTGAGTACCATCACATGAATAACCCTGCATGATTAAAAATCTGTGGTTTGGTCTCCTTCACCATCTCCTCAACTTAGTCACTCCAGTTGACCATAGATACACAAGCTAATCCAGCTGAGATCAGCAAAAGAACTCCCGGGTTGAACCCAGCCCACACTGACCCACAGAATTACATGCTAACTAAATGATTGTGTTTTAAGCCTCTAAGTTTGGGGGGCACTCTGTTCACCAGCAGGAGGTAACTGAGGCACCACCAAACACAGTGTAATACGGTGCCGTGTTCTCCAATCCTGCATGGACACAGGACTCACTAATATTAACAAAGCACAGAGTTTGGGCTCTGTCGGGTCAGATCTCGGGGCAAGCTGCCTGGGATGTGTATCTAAGCAAACACCTCAAACGATTCTTATAATTAGCAGGAAAGAACACAGGCTTGGAATCAAATGTTACTGTTTTTTTTTTTTGTTTTTTTTTTTTAAGATTTTATTTATTTATTTGAGAGAGAGAGCCTGAGCTTGGGCAAGAGGAGGGGCAGAGGGAGAGAATCTCAAGCAGACTCCTGGCTGAGCGTGGAGCCCAACACCGGACTGGATCCCACAACCCTGAGATCATGACCTGAGCTGAAATCAAGAGTCAGACGCTTAACTGACTGAGCCACCCATGTACCCCAAAGTGGCACTGGTTTTAAATTCTGCCCTGGCTCTTACTGGTTGAGTCACCCTATTCTCTCCCTCCCTCTGTGACTCATTCACTCACTCACTAATTCATTTAATAAATGTTTAATGAGCACCTGCTATGTTTAGACACAGCTCTTGTAAAGCAATGAGCAAGTGAGTAAGGCACCAGCTCCCATGGGATTAATTGAGGGGAGAAATATAAATGAACAAAGTAATTTCAGATAAGGTAAACACCAAGTATGGGATGAAAAGTGATACATAAATCAGGGTGACAGGGTAGGTACTAGAGGGTGCTTTTAGATTGGGTAGTGAGGAAAGGCTTTTTTGTGAAGGTAGCCTTTGTGTCGAGACTGAATGGCAAGAGGATCCAGCCTAGACATGAAGTGTCACCAAAGCATTCAGAAGGAGGGAGCAGTACCAAGCTGCTACCCTCAGTGAGTCTTGATTTCTTCATCTGTAAGACAGTAGGCGACCAATGGGGGTGTCGGGTTACGGAAGGGCATGGAGAATACAGTATGTACCGTGCCTGATACATGGTCCCTATTCAGCAGACGCTGTTTTGCTTCTTGCCTGGGGGAAGGAGCTGGATAATTTCCTCCTTCATTTATTCAACAAGTGTTTATATGTGCGAGGTATTGAGGAGGGGAGGGTTTCTCTCCTCGAGGGGCTTGTAGTCTAGGAGAAAAGCTAAAGCAACTATATAACCACAGGCAAAGCAGAAAGAGGGAAGTGCTTGTAACTCCACTGTCAGCAGAGTTTTGATGGGGCCAAGGGGCAATGAGACAGGATGGGAAGGAGGGAAAGATCTGGAATAACACAACGTCCAAGACCACTTGGGATATTCACTCTGGGGCTGTGCACAGCTGAGGGCACCTGGGGATGTTGAGAAGGTGTCCGAAGGACCAGAGGTGATTGGAATGGCCTTGAAAATGACCTTCACCTGCTTCTCAATTGTGCTTGTTGCCTCCATTTCCTTCATCCCTCAAGGTTCCTCAGAATCATTTGCCGGAAGGTCAGAGTCCATGGTAGGGACGAACATCCATCAGAGGGCCCCTTGGCTCCTTCTGCCCTGTGCCTGCCCTGGTGCCCACCAGCCCCGCACAATCCAGTCACAGCTGCTGGGGGACACAGGCTGCTTCAACTCGTCATCAGGCAAAGGGAAGAACAGAAGATGGGGCAAGGAGAGTCCCTTTTCCTGCCATGCCCAGGTGACAAACATTTCAGCAGGTCAACAGGGCATGCCACATACTATTTATTTACATTTCTAGCACCATTTCTAGGAATTGGGGTATAATTAAAATTTTTACTGTGTAGCTGTGGACCCTAAGATAATAAGTATTGAAAACCTTTCCCCTTTAGCACATAAGCACAGAGCTGAAATCACGTGACGCTACAACGGACAATGGAGCTGATCAACTTACTTCAACAATGGCTTCAGTAGGGAGGGGAATCAGGTGTTAACAGAATTGACTAGTAGCTGAGATGGCAGCTTGGTATTATTTAGAAATATGGCTGAGAACCAGTAGCTTGGTGAGGGCAGATTCTGAGCCATGTGCTTTATTTATGTAATACAACATGGGTTTTTTGGAGGGTCTGTTTATCTGATAGACCATCAGACAAAGGGGGAACGGGTTTTGATAAAGTGCTACAGTAACATAAGAAACTTAATTTCATTAGAGATGCTAGAAGCAATATCAGTGAAGCAAGTCTCTGGTAGTATCAGGAGCATTTTGGGCTTTGGAATCACCAGAGTGGAAGTCATTAATCCTTGCAATACTGTGGCTCTGAGCCAGCCTCAAAGTCGCGAAAACTATTGCTGTTGTGCAAACTCCAAAAGACAACTCTATCTGCATGTTTACCATCACTAAGTCGTGTGTTTGGCCTTGATAAAAATTATTATTACATTTTGCATAGCATTCATTATGGTGATCAGTAATAATAACACTTATGCATTATCAAGTATCTTATTGTAGTTGCTCTCACATTTGATATTTCCCTTCCTTTAATTTATACTAATATTTTGTTTCATCTACCTATATTGATATTTCTATCTCTCTATTATCTCTCTATCATCTATCTTTCTTTCTAGCTATATATCTTTCTAATCTACCTGGTTAAATTCCAGATTACTCTTTATTACCTAATTGTTCATGGAATGCTATTTTTAATAGAAAGTGTCCTTCCCATATCAGTCTCACCAAATGCACAATGAAAGCTCATGCATATTTGGAAAGGAGTGAGCATTATTTAGAATTCAGAGATGAGTTAAAGTAAAAACAATTGAGCACAGCAAAAAACAAAAACAAAAACAACCACCAAAAAACCAAAACAAAAACCCTTGACATTCGTAGAAAATAATGAGCTATAGCTTTCAACTTTCAGAGCCTCCACACACGTAATCAACCATAACACCAGGGAGAAAAGCGTTTAAGCAGTGAAACCGCATGGCACGGGGCAATGCAGAATGGCCGTGTCACTAGCACTCTGCCCTTGCACGGGTGTCTGGTTCCACCTCGAACCCGAGAGCATCTGCCTGAAACACGACGAGGCCTTCCTCCGGTTTGAGATCTGATGCTGCCCCTAAAAGCTGTGTGGGATTTGAGGGAAGTCAAGTCACATCTCTAAAATCTCATGTGCTTTCCCTTTAAAAAAGGAAGAGATTGGACTAGCTCAGTAGTTTTCAAAATTATTGTCGCTGTCAAAGGTTTTCTTACTTCCACTTACTCAAAAGTGTAAGCAAATGGAATAGGTATTGGTGGGACTGGTCTGGCTAAAGGAAGGGGGTGAATGACCCAGAAGCTCTTCTGATGGCTGTTGAGGGTTCCAAGGAACACAGTTTGAAGATGCCTGGGTTAATCAGGCTTTAGGATCCTAACGCCCCGTTGAAGATGGGCATTGGTGACGTGCCTCTTTATTACTTGCCAGGTGGTTGGCATAAGAAACTAGTATGGAGACTAACCTCACCAGCCTAGTTATGTTCCATAATATTCAGGTTTTGACTCATGTCTTGTTTTTGTGCAATAAAATAGAAAGCTTTGAAACAACAGATAGAAATATCGTCCTGATACTTTTCCAGTCGAGGTTCTGACCTGCATATTAAATCAGGGTAGTGTAATGCTGAGAAGAGCTTGGGCATGGGCCCAAGTAGACCTGGGTTTAAATCCTAGCTTGCTGCTGATTGATTTTGTGATTGGTCCTTTTCTTTATTTGTTACGTGGGCAGAGTGAAACCTACCTCAAAAGTTTAGGTGCTATATACATGTAAGAGCTTCTAGTAGGGAGCCCTGCATATAATAATAATAATAATAATAATAATAATAATAATAATAATAATAATTGTTTATGGAGACATGAACAACTAAACGTGTTTTAATTTCTATTAAAAAAATCCCTTATCCATATTATCATATTAATGGGGCACCTGGGTAGTTCAGTTGATTAAGTGACTAACTCTTGGTTTTGGCTCAGGTCATGATCTCAGGGTTGTGATATCGAGCCCTGAGTCAGACTTCTTGCTTAGCAGATAGTCTGCTTGAGATTCTCTCCCTCCTCTCTGCCTCTCCCCCCACTTGCATGTGCGCGCTCTCTCTCTCAAATAAATAAATCTTTAAAAAAAATGTGTTATCACCTCACACAAATGCCTCAATAAACAAGGGAGAAAACTAAATGAGGGAAGGGTATTTTTTTTTTCATATTAAACCTTTATTTTTTCTTAAAAAATAGGCTCTCTTAGTTAATCTTTCATGTTCCTACTTTTTCTAGATACACAGGTACAAGAAGTGCATCCATATCTTAGCTACTAGAAGAATATCATCCCCCAGAGCATGAAAACAGAAGGCAGCTCTCTCGGGTCTTGATAGCAGGAGAGGTTGGAGGCGGGCCCCTGGAGGGGAAAACAGCCCTCAAGGGCAGCCCTGCTCTGCCCTGGCCAAATATTGTCATCTGGCCCAGTGTGGCTAGAAGCACAATTATGTGTGGTTTTTGTTTGTTTTGTTTTAGAGAGAAAGAGAGAGTGAGAGCAGGGGCAGGGGGCAGAGAGAGGGGGGGAGAAAGAGATTCTTTAAGAAGGCTCCGAGCTCAGAGCCCCAGAGCGGGGCTCGATCTCACATCTCTGAGATCACGACCTGAGCCAAAATCAAGATCCGACGCTTAACCGACTGAGCCACCCAGGCGCCCCTAGATGGCACAAGTTTTAAAAGGAGGTGGGAATCCAAAATTTTGTGTGGGAGCTCCTAGTTTTAAATGTTGACTCTATTTTTAAAGATGTGCAGGTAACAGGGAGATGATCTGTGGGCTGCTCAGATTCAGCAGCTAAGAGCTGTTCGCAGACCAGATGGGTGTCATGGTATATTGGGTGTCATGGTGTACTGGGTGTCATGGACACCCAGGCCTGTCCAGCCTTCACTTCTCTGCCCTTTGGAATTCCTAAGGTAAAAATGTAGATATGGGATCGTACCTGAATGGGAAGCCAAGTGTAGCCATATCAGCAGGACAAGCTTCTGGCCCTCTAATATAGTCTGATGGGTCTTCAGGCTGGAGGTCTCCCCTTCACCTGCCCTCCCCACCCTGCCCTTCCCTGTTGCCCACTCCTCAGGGTTGAGTCCTGGGGACCAGACACTCCCGTGTGCCCACAGTGAGACAAAGAGTGGCTGAAGCCCAAGAGTGCCCCGTCTACTTTTTCAACCGGCCAGACAGCCCCTGGAAGGGCCCGGTGGTGGCAGAGTTTAAGAAAGAATGAAGTTGAAGAAAGAATGTTGCCTCCTTCAGAGACACAGCGACCCCACCCACCAGTGCTGTGGACCGAGCAATATGGTGATTAGCGGCTTCTCCCTTCTGAGGGAGTGCGGGGTGAGGGGAGAGCAGAGGACTCACAGGGAAGCTGGGTCGTAGGAGGATTCCTGTGATGAAGAGTGAGGACACGTGTGACCTCTGGGTCGTGTTTTTCTTCAGCCTTTAAATAAAGTCTTTGGCCCTAACTTCCAGTGCATCAGAGCTACATTTCTTCACCATCCCTGTGTCTATGACCTTAGCCCAAGGGGTGGGCACCTCATGCCAACCATAGTTCCCTGTGGCCACACTCTCCCCAGTTCCCATTATTCAGTGGCTACTCTGGGCTTTCCACAGCTGGGCCTCCTTCAGCTCATCCTCTCGAGCTCGTCCAGGAACAGTAGCTTCCCAAGCCCCATTGCCACAAGCGTAGACCCCCTCTCTATTCTTTCCCCCCAACCCCCCAGTCTGGTCCCATGCTCCTCTTCCAGGGTTCGTTTTGAGATTTCCTCATTGTGATGCTCTTGGTCTGAGCAGGCAGGTTTCCTCCCAGATGCTGATGCTGCTGAAGCCGCCATGCTTTGTGCTCAAAGGCCAAGGCTTCTGCTCTCCACACTTGACTTTGAGCAAGTGTCAGGAAGAGTGACTATGGCCACTAAATCTCTCATAAAGTAAAAAAGTTGGATGCCAAATTTTATAATTACTATAATCACAATAAAATATTTACATGTGAGGGAATGCTAGAAAGAATCTTCAAAGATCACATTAACTGTATTAGAAGGCAGAAATCAATCGGAAACTCTATTTTGTAACTTTTCTGTAATGTTCTTATATTGCTTTGATAAGTACACTGAAACAAAAGGTAATGAGTTTTATTTCATTTTTATTTTTAAAAGAGATTTCATTTATTAGAAAGAGAGAGAGTGCATGAATGGGGGGGAGGGGCAGAGGGTGTGGGAGAAACGGGCTCCCTGATGGGCAGTCCCAGGGTTCAATCCCAGGACCCTAGCTCATGACCTGAACTGAAGGCAGATGCTTACCCGACTGAGCCACCCAGGTGCCCCATGAGTTTTATTTTTTAATGTAATTGAACTCTGGACCAATGAAGATCTCTAATAACCCAAATTTAAAATTCTCTTGTTTCATGAAATAGAAGTAAAAATGTCAAGAGGAAATGAAGGGATGATTAAGTTTATAGATTATTTGAAGCTGTCTGCAAAACAATATTAACACATACAACCATAGGCAATGCATATTAATAAAAGACGAGGGTGAAAATTTCTCGATCTGTTGAATCAAGAACCCAGATGACTTACTGTAATTGTTTTAAGAAAGAAGAGTATTATATTTCCAAAAAAAGTTCTCTGCTTTTATTTATTTATTTTTAATTTTAGTTTTAATTTATGTATTTATTTATTTTACTGAGTCAGCTATTAGAGGTGAGCTTTCAAGGTTTATCCTTTTATTTATTTATTTATTTATTTTTAACACACTAAGCCAACTTTAAAAAAAGATGGAGAAGGAAAAAAAAACCAGCCTCTGATAGATTGCCCTGTACAGAATTATTTATATGAAAAATCCTGCCTAAGCATAATTTTTTGAGATGACATGTGCTTTGAAAATACAATGTGATTTCATCTTGAATGTAAAAGTAACTCTTTTTTTTTTTTGCTGACACCAAGTGATATAGAACCCGCTGATGTAACAGGGATGGTAGTTGACTCAATCAATCCCAACACCTATAAATCTATGGGCTATACCGTATACAGTATAGTATTGAGGCAAATATCATTGATTTATGTAACTGGAAATTTGAGTAATACAATTTGACTTAATTATGTGTGACTCTCCTGCCCCAGAGCCTGCTTCTGTGATGAGTGGGAATTGGTTATGATTCTCATAGAGCAGCTGTTTCTTATACCCACCTCCCCCCACCCCCTTCTCCCTCTGTGGAGCCCGGTTGGGATCTATTAGCATTGTCTTTGTGGCCCACTGAGTGTGAGAAGAGCAGTATGCTGAAAAGGGAGAATGGGATTGGGTTTCAGGGATTATTCATGAATAAAACTGCAGCACGTGGCACTCAAGAAAAGAACACCAACACATCAAAGCGGGCCTGCTGACCAGTGCCCTGAGATGACTCAGGCTCAGGCGGGTCCCAGGCTTACCTCTGTATAAATGGGCATTTTAGTTGTGTGTGATCTTTTCCTTTAGAAAGGATACTTGTTATATATTAGCTCCTTTCATGCAGAGAGACTGTGCTCAATAGATGTTTGTGGAATGAATGGATTTCCTCTCCAGTGAAGTCTACACGCCCCTGCCAGGAACACCTTTCTCAAAGGTGGCTTTCCTTACCTGACTGCCCATTCCAAAACCTTGGAGGTCCCACCTCACCCAGAGCCCTCGCTTATCCTTTGAGGTTCTTTGCAGTTTGGCCTCACCTCTGACTTTCCAGCTTCATCACCTGCTCACTGCTGCCCTGAATAAGCCCCCTACTTGCTGATCTCCAGCTACTCAGAGGCTCTGCAGGGACATGCTTACCAAGAGCTGTGGAGGACATTTTCTTACCCCGCTCCCCCCTTCCTGACATCAGATGTGTCCTCCTTAATCCTCGCTGAGAGAGAGCGAGCCAGCGAGCATGGATGGGCTGGGTAGGTGGGCAGAGGGAGATGGAGAATCCGAAGCAGATTCCATGCTCAGTGCAGAGTCTGGAGCCTGACGTGGGGCTCGATCCCACAACCCTGAGATCATGACCTGAGCTGAAATCAAGAGCTGGGCGCTTCACTGACTGAGCCACCCAGGATGCCCCAATTCTTGCTGCTTCTATGAAGCCTTCGCATAAGCTTCCACTGTAAGTGGTCTCTAATGCCTTCCTTTAAAGTCACACCAGCAGCATCAAGACTTTTCATTTTGCCCTTAATCCTGCACTTTCCCTGTAACAACTGTGCAATTGCTGTGGTCGTGTATGAATTGTGTCATGTTCTCGAGGGCAAGAGGCCTTATC
The DNA here is from genome assembly GCF_024610735.1 of Ursus americanus. Taxonomy (NCBI): domain Eukaryota; kingdom Metazoa; phylum Chordata; class Mammalia; order Carnivora; family Ursidae; genus Ursus; species Ursus americanus. The sequence goes on along the minus strand of NC_142137.1, from coordinate 65,398,557 downwards.
ATGTTTTGGATTCCCCAACAGAGCCCGACACGGTACTATGTATATAGCCACGTACCATGGGCTGAACTGCATCTCCCCGAAATTCAGAAGTCCTAATGATGAGTATCTCAGAATGTGACCTTATTTAGAAACAGGGGCATTGCAGATAGGAAGCTAGGCGGTGTGGGCCCCTAAACCAGTATGATGGGTGTCCGTATAAAAAGGGGAGATTTAGAGACAGAAACACATATGTAAGGAAAATGCCATGTGAACACAAAACAGATCAGGAACGCCAGAAGCTTGGCACGAGGCACAGAACAGATTCTCAGAGGAGAGGGAATCAACTCTAACTACACTTTGATCTTGGATTTCTAGCCTCCAGAACTGAGACAATAAATACACGTTTGCACCACCCAATTTGTGATATTGTGTTCAGGCAACTCTAGGAAATTAATATCACATGCTTAATAAGCATTTATTAAATCACAGTGAAAGAGCGAAGGGGCAAGGGCTCACTGTGGACTTTTATTTTTTAGGAAAAAACACACTTATTAGAACAACATTTAAAAAAATAGACTTTATTTTTAGGGCCGTTTCAGGTTCGCAGCAAAATTGAGTGGAAGGTTCAGAGGTTTCCCACACTCCCTGCCCCCACATACAGGCAGCCTCCCCACTATCAAAACCTGTACCAAGTGGTACATTTGTTACAATGGATGAACCTACATTGGCATGTCATTGTCCCCCGTTCACTCCTGGTGTTGTACATTCTATGGTTGATGACAGGTGGATAATGAAATGTAGCCACCATTATAGTATGATGCTGAGTATTGTCACTGCTCTAAAACTTCTCCCTGCTTTGCCTGTTTGTCCCTCTCCCCAACTCTTTATCAACCCATGGCAACCGCTTGATCTTTTCACCAGCTCCATAGTTTTGTCTTTTCCAGAATGTCATATATGGAATCCTACAGTATGCAGCCTTTTCAGATTGGCTTAACTTTGAAAGTTTCTTCCATGTCTTTTCATGGCTTGATAGCTCATTTCTTTTAGGGCTGAATCATATCCCACTGTCTGGATGTACCACAGTTTATTCCTTCACCCACTGAAGAACGTCTTGGTTACTTCCAAGTTCTAGAAACTATTAATAAAGCTGCTATAAATAGTCATTTCCAGGTTTTGGGTGGACATAAGTTTCAAATCATTTGGGTAAATACCAAGAAGTGTGGTTGCTGGATTGTGTGGTAAGAGTATATTTACCATATATATTTACCAAGAGTACATTATAGTTTTGTAAAAAAATGCCGAACTGTCTTCCAAAGTGGCTGTACCATTTGGTGTTCCCATCAGCAATGATGGAGAGTTCTTGCTCTGTACCCTTGCCATCATTTGGTGGCATTAGGATTTTGGTCACTTAATAGGTGCGCAGTCATATCCCATTGTTGTTTTAGTTTGCATTTTCCCAATGACACTTTTTTAAAAGTAGGTTCCACGCCCAGCATGGGGTCCAATGCAGGGCTTGAACTCAACCCTGAGATAAAAACCTGAGCTGAAATCAATGGTCAGACGCTCAACTGACTGAGCCACCCAGGTGGTCCACCAATGACATATTTTGAGAAGTTTTTCATATGCTTAATTGTCATTTGTTTAGCTTCTTTGGTGAAATATTTTCAAGTCTTTTGCCCATTCTTTAATCGGATTGTTCATTTTCTTATTGTTTAGTTTTGAGAGCTCTTTGTATATTCTGGATAACAATCCTTTATCAGATATGTCTTTTGCAAATATTTCCCCCCAGTCTGTGGCTTGTCTTCTCATTCTCTTAAGAGAGTCTTTTGTGGAGCAGAAGTTTTTATTTTATGAAGTTTAATTTATCAATTATTTCTTCCATAGATCTGCCTTTGGTGTTATATTTAAAAAGTCATTGCCATAGCCAAAGTCACTTAGATTTTTTTTTCCTATGTCATATTCTAAGAATTTCATTTTGAGTTAATTTTTGTAAGGAGCATAAGGTCTGTGTTTAGGTTCTTTTTTTTTTTTTTTTTTTTTTTTTTGCGTAAGGATGCCAAGCTGTTCCAGCAGTATTTATTGAAAAGACTATCTTCATCGTAGTACCTTTGCTCCTTTCTCAAACATCAGTTTGAGACCCTTATTTGTATGGGTCAATTTCTGGGCTCTCTGTTCTGTTCCGTTCATCTATTTGTCTATTCTTTCACCAATACCACACTGTCTTGATTACCCATAGCTTTACTCTAGTAAGTCTTGAAGTCAGATATTGTCAGTCCTCCAACTTTGTTATTCTCCTTCGATATTGTGTTTGCCTTTCCATAAAAACGTTAGAATCAGTTTGTCAATATCCAGTCTCCCCATCACCTTAGGTGGGATGTAATGGCTTCAGTGGGCTGGAGGGTATTTCCCTTCTCCCAGGTCAGTTAGGCTCTGATAAAACCCCAAAGTTTTAAGGTCTTTACATAGTTTGTCTTGAGGACAGAGAAACCTTCTTATTAAGAACAGAATGCTCAGGCATGTTTCTAAATCCTTCCTTCCCCTTCCCCCACACCAGAAGCACAAGGTTTTTTATGTTTTTTTTTTTCTTCCTCTTATTGTCACTGTAAGAAGCTGGTCCATCTCCTGGAGGTAAAACTCACAGAAGTGACCCCTACGTCTGAGTCCCCCTGGAGTTTTTATGTCTCAGGCTTGTCCCTGCTGAGTCTTCAGCAATTTTTCAACTACAGTTTAGGTTTCCCTACTCTGGGACTCGTTCCTGTGAAGGTTTCTGCTCTGGTTAGTTGGGATTCTCTGTATCCTCCTGTCTATCTTTCCAGTTTTTGAGGCAGCGATGTGCCCTGTGACCTTACTTCTTTGACTTGTTACCAAGAGTGACAACTTCTAAGCTCCTTAGATGCTGGACCAGAAACCAGAAGTCCTGTGGAGTTTATAATTACCTGTTGGAGTCATACACGGCCACTCGGGCTATGCGTTTAAGGCAGAGAAGGACTCACTGTATTTTGAATATGATACAATTTCGAAATTATAATCTACTATTGGAGCTTCAATAAGAATTCATTACGTGCAATGAGAGCTTGGATTAAAATATCAAAAAAAGGTTTCTCAGATAAATTAATTGCTCCAAGAAGTGATCAAATTAAGTCATCGAAACAGAAGAAAAAACAAATTAGGCAAATTTAATCACTTATATTTCATTAAGAGTCAAGTGTATATATATATATAAAACATCATTCATTTTACCTTTTTCTGCTCCATTATGTGGCATTCAAAAATACCTCCAGAGAAAAACTAGAACAGCGTATTGATGTCATTTTTAGGATCACATAGTCATCTAATATCAGAGGTCAGGTTAGATCCTTACGATGGGTGTAGATTCTGAACTTCCTCTGGCTCTTACCCCCTTTTCTCATTCATGGCTTGAGAGTATAAATCTCACTTCACAGGACTTTCTCTTTAATAAATAGAAGAGAAACATCACTGCACATTTCACAGTAGTTGCGTTTTTTTGAATTAGGTTGCTCCAAAAATTAATTGTTTCATCTTGTCGAGCTCCCATCCTGACTCTTTTAGAAATGGGAGCGATAGTTTATCTTCTTTGAAGTATTCCATCATTTTGCTTGTTTTGTTCTGACAGTTTGAAAATGAAATATGACTTTTAAAAATATTTTAATGTAAGATGTCTTTCTTTCAGTCATGGAAACATTTAAGAGTAATATTAAATATGAAATAAATGGCAATGTCCCAAGTCTATATTGAAGTATAACTATATAATAATATAGACTAGAAGTAAATGGATGATATTCATATGTCAGGTGGTTTCCCATGCTGTTCTGGGCATAGCCTGCCTTTAAAGGCATTATTATGTATTTCATATATAATAACAATATATGTAAATATCTAGCTGTCACCTTGGACTTCTATTTATCTTTATTATTATTTTTGCCCACAGAATGACTATTGCTCGGGGCGCCTGGGTAGCGCAGTCGTTAAGCGTCTGCCTTCGGCTCAGGGCGTGATCCCGGCGTCCTGGGATCGAGCCCCACATCAGGCTCCTCCGCTATGAGCCTGCTTCTTCCTCTCCCACTCCCCCTGCTTGTGTTCCCTCTCTCGCTGGCTGTCTCTATCTCTGTCAAATAAATAAATAAAATCTTAAAAAAAAAAAAAAGAATGACTATTGCTGACTCATTGAATTCTGCTTCATTCGTGATTACTGCTTCATTCATGATTAGGATTCTTCTCCTCATGGTGGGAACACCCAGATAGACTTTATTCTGATAATGTAATTTATTTGTGTACTTGGAGGGCTTTAATCAAATACATTATGTATGTATGTATGTGTATATAGGGTATAGCTACGATCCTTTGGAAATGGAGAAATAAATCTCTCTGCATTGAGATTACTTAAGCTCTGGACATTCTCAATTTCTTCTCTGACTTTTTTCTTGATTTTGCTGTTTCCAATTTGATGAAATAATATTAGCCTCATGAATGCCCATTTTTCTGAAGCTCTGTGGGAGGCAGGCTCTTGATGGTATGTCCTGGACCTTGCAGAATTGGCAAGTTCTTTCTGTTTGACCTACTCGAGCTCAGATTGGTTGATATGCATTCTATTTTCCTCAGGGAGGAGTTTGAATAGTTACCTTACCTTCTACTATGGAGACGACGGTCAAAGAGACAAGCATGCGTCACTTCCATTCAGCATGTGCTCTGTTCCAGCTTCTCCCTTGTTTGGCTTTCCCCGTGTCTCCTGCTCTCTGGGTGGGCCTGTGTGGGAATTCCGAGAGAGAAGTTTACAAAGGATGGTAGCCCAGGTCTGTGGTCATCAGTTAAGCCTTTGCCTCCAGCCCTCAGCCGAGCATGGGCTGCAACCTGTCTTGGCCACATACCCAGCAGAGAGGAAGGCAGAGTGGAAATTGGTGCATGTATGGAGAATAGGATAATCACAGCCCTTGCATGCATCTTGTCGCCTATCCAACTTTCCTCCAATGAAACAATGGGAAGATCTTGGTGAGGATAAATATTCTAAATTCCTATGAGATAATGACCAATATAGCCATTGTATTTTGTTGGATGAAATGAATCTTTATTTCTACCTCTCCCCGACTCCACCAAATAACTTTAAAAATTGTGCTGCTGGTTTTAGGATCCCGAGGATGCATAGTCAATACATAACTCTCTGATATATGGAGGTTGTTTGAGTAATAGCATTGGATTCCATTTTATCACTCAACCCTATAGTATTTAGTTACATCTGATCAGTTAAATCATTCAACCTGACAAAAAAATCTAGAGGGCAGTTCTTATCAATAGCTGATTTTTGGTGTAATGCAGAGAATCAAAGTAGCCTAGACCTAAGGTACACATTTCTGTTGTGATAGATCCTGCATTCTCTGATTCCAATATTTTTGCGTGTGTTTGAAAAATATCCGGTTGGCATTCTCCTCTGCTCACCACCCCTCAATTTCTTTTCTTTGTTTTTCTGCACATCAATATTTTCATTTTTGAGAATGGAAAGACGCAGAAATGCTGACATATGAGAAGGAGCTTGTTCTGACAGAATTTCTAGATTAGTTCGGTGGATGAATTTCATGAACTCTGGTGAGAATGATCACTTTTATAAGAATTCTGGGATTTCATCACACTGGGCAGGAAAGCTAGTAAGGATATGAATGTACATCTGCACTGTTATGTAATTTTTGTGTAGTTCTTTCCTTTTCAAGACATATAAAACCAGGAATAAACCAATCCCTGAAAAAAAGTGCCAGTGGTTTTTTGCCTCAGAGTCCTAAACCAATGAAAGGTACTAGGTTCACAACTCTGGCATGCCCTCCTTTCTTATGGGGTGCCTCAACGGTCTCGGCACTTTCCTGCTACATTTGTTCACGCCCACAGGCTCTGGACAGTTTTGCTCTCTGATTCCTTCCCATCTGCTCTCCACGGACAGGTGCCGCAAAGCATCCTTTCAGTCTCTTGCCCTGACCAACTTCCAGGGGCTGGGAGAGGCTCCGTGAGTGCATCTCCCAGTAATCACACGTGAAAGCTCAGCTGTCCTCGTCAGATAAAATTTGCAAGGACTTCGGCTTATTCCTCCCCAAGAGTAAATTTTCTGCTACCAAAGAACATCTTCCATGAGAGTTTGGAAAGCTGCTTTTATGTGTATGTGTGTGTGTGTATATATATATATATATTTATTTATTTATTTATTTATTTATTTATTTATTTATTTATATTTATATATGTGTATATATGTATATATTTTTTAGAGAGTGTTAATTCTGGTGTTCAGAGGTCCATCTCTCCATCCAATGTTTTCTTCAAACCTTCTCCCAAAGGACTAAAAGAGTCTTCAAAACAAAAAAACCAAAACCCCCCAAAACCAAAAGAGGATTCAAACGTACAGATTAGGATCCCCTTTTGTTACAGTTGAAGCTGTCTGGCTTATACTTAGTGATTAAGAAAAGGCGTGTGCATGTATATTACAAATAATCCCACAACCTGCAATATGGGTCACTCACTTACCTAAGGCCAATGACAATGCAAGTTGTTATGACATTTCCGGACTATATCCTGGTGTGAAGAATACTTGGAAGAAAGATTAGTCTCACTAAATTGTCTGTACTTGCTTGTAGTGGTTTCCATACGTATTTGGAATTTAAAAATTCATTTTGCTCTCATTTTCTATTTCTCGATGCCATTGAGTCATTCATTTATTCATTCAGTAAATAGGTGTTGAGCAATTTGCTGCATAATTGCACCATGCTCTGCTACAGACATCATAGTGAACCAGGCGGACATGAACTTGACCTCACAACCTTGTAGGCTAGTGACTGTAGATCACATTAATAGTTAACTTCATTATAACTGCCCATCTCAACTTAGGAATGATTATCTTGTTAAGAAGCAGCACTTCGGTTACTTTCAAGGTGAGAACAAATATAATCTTAAAACACAGTGGTCAAACAATTCAGAGAGATGCTGGGAAATGTGACCATTTGACAAATGTTAGTTTGTAGTATGTTCCCATATTTGGCACTATACCATGAGAATTATCAAGAACTGTGTCTGCTTATTAAGGCACAATGGCAACTTATAAATATAATGTGCTTGTTTTGTATAAAATGCAAATGAAATGTCAACAGTACTTTTGGTTTTTTTGAGAAGTCAACGTAAAGCGTAGAACGCTATAGTGACCTAGGCAATGTCTTATTTCAGCCCCCCATTTCATAGAGATTTGAATGGAGAGGGGAGGCAGCCCTGGGTCACCCCTACCGCCTGCTTCAAGCACAGGGTTTAGCTGACATCAGCTGGGGCAGACCGGCCTCACCACTGGCTCCAGCTATAAAAAGAGAACTGCAGACGAAAACAAAAACTTCAAAGAGGAGGCTAGGTTGTCTCCAGAGAATTGGTCTGGTGCAAAGCCTTGTCCTCCAGGACAGCTTCGAGGCAGAAGCCTGATAAAGAGATGCTGCTTTAGGAAGTGGTCTGCTTGAGATTTCCAGTGAGAGGAGACGAATGCCTTTGAACCCCTTGAGTAAGGTAACCAAGGACAGGTCTCAAAATTTCACTCTAAAGGTAGCATTTCCTTGGAAATTTTGGCCATTTAAGAATAAAATGCAAAATGTTTTAGAGAGAAAGAATTGGCTAAAATAATTTATTAAAAGGCAGTTATCCATTTCATTAATTCTAAGTCACAATTGATTTTAATTGGCCTGTTATTTTATATACCACTAAGAAGGAAAAATCACTGCCCATTAAACTATGATACAGTGCTTTCTTATCACTTGGAATTTATTTAATACTCATTTACAGAGCTCTCGGAACGTAGACATAGGATTTTATCACCTATCACTCTTTGCCTACAGAAAGAAAGGACAATATAAGGGATGTGAGTTGATTGGGGTATTCCTAAGGCTTCTTCACATCCACAGTTCTGGTCTTCTGTGTCATTTCTCATTTATTGTCATTGCTGTCCATGTTTGTGTACATACCTGTGCCTTTGAAGATGCCGATGGCTCATCGTTTCTTACAGAATCGGTGAAATAACTAAAAGCCATTAGAGCAGAGCTCCGTATCGGCTCTGCTATTAAATGGTACGAGCCTGCTTTGACTCCAGGTCAGAAATGCTGCTGACCATTCAGCACCATGGCAGACCTGGTCCCTGCAAACATTTGATTGCGAGCTCTTTTTACGAAAGTGCATTTCTAATTTTCCAAGATTTTTTTTTTTCCAAGTTGCTGATATTTGGTGATGCTTGGACAATGAGAACTCTGTCATGATTGTCACAGGTCACACAAAGACTGTCAGACACTAGATCTGAGACCTATTCTGATTTTGAATTTCAGAGATAAATAAATGTAAAAAGAAATATGACTCTCAGAGCTAATGAAATAACAACACTAAAAGATTCCTTGCCTTTAATGCTTTTCTCCCTTTGGTATTTGACCTATTATGTTGCACACAAAGTAAATTAGCTGCTTTGTTTTGTTATTACAAGTAATTGAGTTTGGGGTTATGTGTAGAACCTGCCCGGCGTTCCTTGGTCAGCATTCCTTACACTACCTTTCTGGAACGTGCGTGATCTCGGAGTTGCTAGGCGTATTCCATATGGCAAGAATTCTGTGTTTACAGAAGTTTGGAAGATGCCATCGACCACATTTCTCTCTGGGGGAAGCACAATTACAAGAGCATATTAAAGCCTCTGAGAAGTCCTGTAGTGAAGAATCCCATTTAAATGCTTGCTTCTGTGTTCTCAAATTTATGTGGCTATAAAAGCCTTCTCCCCCATTTTTTATGGATGTGCTGTAGCAGAGTTTGAGAGATTCTCCTCTAGGGTATTTTACTGCTCAATCAAAATAGCTAAGCCTGAAACACCACCACAGGCCTTCGGTAAGGTCCTAACGTTTATTGCTAAGTTATTGATGATGGCTGCACCCCAGGGGAAGGGCATGTCCACGGAAGAACTAACAGGTCCCTGGGGATTATCCCAGTCCTCCGGCAGCATGGGACTGTCAGAGACAAGCCTTTATCTCCAGGGTTCTTTTCCAGAGACTCTTCTCCTCATGCATACCTTGTATCTTAGACTCCGTGGCTCATGCCTCCTGTAGTCTTCCCCACACATCTGTCCTCACCTGTCCCCAACTTTGCGGGATGATCTCCATGCCCAACTCTTCACTGCTGTATCCATATGGTCTCCATCCTGGAAGCGATCTGGCACTCTCAATTTAGTGATCGATCATCCCCATGCCAGCGTTTTGTATGCCCTTCGACCTCAATGCGTCCTGAAAAAAACGAATAAGATCCACATTCCCCCCAAAAAGTTCTTACATTCGATATATCGATTAATAAGCACCCAGGAGATAAAGCCCCCATCAAAGCATGACCTTGCCTTAGTCCCCCACTGTCAGACTCCAAGTCCTATAAATTCACACTCCTGGATCCCCAGGCTGGGACCTTCCCTGTCTGCCCACACAGCCTTAATTCAGCCCCTCTTTGACTCCAACTGGACTATTGGTGCCCTTGGAATTTTTTTTTTTGCTGAGATCCATCTTCCATGCTATTTGGTTGTTTTTTCACAATCACATCGAGCTATTCCTCCTGTTAAACAAATCTAGTTCCCACCAAATGCGAGTGTCCAGCATAACTCATTTGGAAATCATGAGAGGGGTTGGTTAAAAAGAAAATTACACATACATTTATAATAGAGTACTAAGCAGCCATTTAAAAAGTTGTACTTTATTTTTTATATGTTTGGATATGGAAAAATACTCATGCTATATTTTTAAGTGGAAAAAAAAAGGTTACAAAATAGTATGTGTCACCGGAAATATGTATGTAGTTTTCATATTTATATAAAAATTATGGAATGGTATAAATGCTAAATGGTGCTTATCTCTTGGTACTAAGGTCCCAAGTGGTTCGAATTAATTTTTTCTCTTTTTGCCTATGTGTTTTTAATTTTTTTAATAGTGAAGTTGTATATTTTTAAAATAAAATAATATAAAAAATATGTTATTTGAAAGATGTAGTTCTAATAATGCTCTCCTCCATGAAAGCTTCTCTGCTGCTACTCTCTCCAGCATTCAATAACCACATGCTTTGTTACTCAGCGAGCTCTCTGAGAACAATGATCTGCTTACCTGTATTCCCTGAACTGGACTATAAACACCTTGAGGACAGAGGCCACGTCTTATTTATCTTGTATTTGGATATTTAGCCCAGTCTGGCCCTTAGTGAGTGTTCAGTAAATATTTAATGTGATTGAGACCGGTTTTGTATTAAGGAAAACTGGAATTATGACTTGTTTTTTGTTGGTACATAAATTGGCGTGTGTGTATATATTGCATATGCTCACTATATGCTGGACCCTGTTCTAGGCATATTGCGTGCATTACCTGGGAAATAAAGAATGCAATTATTACTGCTATTATGGGGGGTAAATGGCAGCTTGGAGGTAAGAGTTGTCTGTGGGTTTGCTCTGGGCTACACATGCCTCACTTCAACATTTGCTCTTAAGAGCTATTAAACGGTCTCCTAGGAATCTACTATCACCACACAACGACTTTGGAAACAAATGCACTTCACCGCAGCTAAGACCACTGGAGAGTCACTGGGCTCCTGATGGTGGGAAGAGTGGTTCTCACCAGAGTGGAGACTCAGCATCATGTTTCTCCTGCAGCCTTTTGCTCAGAGCTGGCTCCATGGGTGGAAACTGGTACAGGGACTAGAGTCAACATGCTGACCTGAAGCCACATCTGTGTCTTTCAGTTGGCTCTTAAAGGGGTGCTCCTGGCATTTCTGAGTTCTTGAGACCTGAGTAGCAAGACAAAAATGCAAAGCAAGTAAGTCTAGAATTTTCTGTTCTGATTCAATCTCAAAATGGCTTTATTACCTTGACCTGAGTGAGCAACATGGCCTTATAGATGAAAAAGAAAACATGGTTCTAACACAGAGTTGCTCTTACCTTTCCATGTATTGGGTGTTGCTTCGATTCTCCAAATTTAAGGATCCAGAGCAGCTCATCCATCAGACAGAGGTAAGTGGTTTCCAGTTGGTAGAAAAAATAATGGTTCTGGTATTCCTTCCACTCTTGGCTGTCCATAGGCAGCACCTATGATGTCCCCTCACCTGTTTTCCTCTGTGGTGACCAACCATCCAGGTTTGCTTGGGACTGAGGGATTTTCTGCAATTCAGGTCTTACAGTGTGAAAACTGGGATGATTGGTCACCCACCACCTCACTCCCATTTAACCCCAATGGGCAGCTCCTCCTTGCCCCTTCCAACACACATACACCCACATACACACACAATTTTTTCTTTTTTAGTTAAAAACTAATACATAATGAAAGGCTTGGAGAATACAGAAAAGTGTAACGGAAGATAAAACACCACATGCCCATAATCCTACCATCTTCCAGGGCTAGTTGCTAGTAACATTGTGATATACTTCCTTTCAGTCTTATTTTTCTATATAGACAATCTTTCTGTGACTTGTTTTCACATTTCATAGCTGCCCTCAATACTCACTCCAACTGAATTATCTTCGTAAAATTATTTGTAGGAGTGAGGAAAGGCTAGCTGGCATGACTGATGTCATCCTATATTCCTGAGATACGGTCCTGGACGGATGTCCAAGGTGTAACCTGTAAGAACTACCACAGACTTCAGTATCAGGTAATTAAATCCTTCACGGAGGTCAGCAAACCTCTTTGAGGTTTATAGATAAAGGCAGGCAGGAGAAGTTGCAGAACATTTAACAGAGAACCACCATTAGACTTGGAGTATTTCATTACGAGATCGCAGAGTTGATCCTATAATTATTATCAGTATATAAGTATTTCTCATATGAAAGAGAGTGATAAATTCCCCCTCCCCCTGACCTCTAGTGAATAGTTAGACAAGAACAAATGAGTCTTAAGCATAGTGTGAAGGATTTAGGCTAGATAATAAGAAAAGTTATTAACTTAGTGGGTTGGAGAGAGTCTAAGAAATCTCCTTCTCTGCAAGTCTTCAGAAATGATAGAGATTTTCCTATCAAGGAAGGATTAAGTGTGGGCCTGCCTAATGCCAAAGAATAAACAAAAGAGCCTGTCAGGGTCTCAGCCAGGCCTCAGGTTCTACGATTCTGTGTATAATAAAGAACACATAAAATACATGTAAAATTGATTTTAATTTTACATTTTCCTTTGAGAAACAGAAAAATTGATAGTGATATTTTTGAAGTTTGGGTTGAATTTTCAGGCCTTATGGAGCAGCATGTTGCTGTGGGGTCCGATGGTAGCATCACAGAGGGGAGCACTGGAGTGTGACGAAGTTGACTTTCATTATTTTCCCAAATTGCGTTCTTGTTGCTTTTCCCTGAAACTTTAAAATAGGTTCATTTAGTTTAGTAAATGTCTTAGCTGGGATTTTAAGCCCTATTTGTATTTCAAGGGATTAAACCAAATCTACATGGCTTGCAACACCACAGGTAACTTCCGGCCTTTGCTCCTTCACGCCCGTTATGTTGATCATTCTTAATTGTTAACAATGTTCAGTTCAACACTCTTTGTATTTTCTGCTGGTCTTTTTTTCTCTTGCACATTCATGCGAATAGTGTATTCATTATAAATATGGTCCAGAGAGAAAGCATCCCTTTCTATGCAAATTGGCAGCTCAGGGAAGAGTTGGGAGCTTACAATGTCACTGAAAGTCACACAAATCAATTGGCAAAAATTACTTTCTGTGATTATCTTGTTTTTGCAGTTACATTTTTAATTTTGACAGTTTAAGTGTGTTTAGGGTTCACAGTAGTGAAAGGCCAAGTGGAATGTGGGGCAGGTCACTGCTGAGCTCCCCATTGCTTGGCTAATGAGGTTTTCTTTGGACTTCTGGTGTCATTTAATCTCATTAAGATTGAAGAGAGATACTTTAGAACAAAACAAATGAACAAATATTTATCGGGGGCCTATGATGTGCAAGGGTTGTGTTAGGTAAAGTGGGGCATAAAAATTAGGAGTGCTTGCTTTCAAGAGCCTTACTATCTAATTAAGAAGGAAATAAGTAGTAATAAAATAAAAATATAGACCATATAAGAAAAGGTGCCACAAAGCAGGGCATGATTGTCAATTGAATTATACAGGTGAAGATTATTTGATTTTGGAGAGAAAATTGTGTCAGGCTCCTTCCCTTCAGGTGATGAGCTATGAGTTGGTCTCAAAGGCCTTGGCTAACCAGCAAAGCAGCCTTCCAGCATGGCAAATAAATGTGCATAAAGGCTGAGTGGGGGAAAGCACAAAGTATGTTTAGGAACCAATAAATACATTTCAGTTGGAAAGGAGACTAGGAGCAGAAGAGTAGGGGGAAAAGCTTGGGGACCTGTTCTCAGTTAATACAAAGGGTGTTCATTTCCTATTGCTTTGTAATAAATCACCACAAATATAAGAAGTGTGGACAACACCCGTTTATTATTTCATAGTTCTGTGGGTCAGTTACAACTGGGTTCTCTGCTTAGGATCTCACAGGACAAAAATCAGGGGGTCAGTTGGGCTAAGTCGGAGGTTCTGGAAAGAATGCTTCCATGTTCATTCAGACTGTTGGCAGAATTCAGGCTCCTGTGGTTGCGGGAGTGAAGTCCTTGTTTTCTTGCCAGCTGCTGGCCAGGCACACTCTCTGCTCCTACAGGACACACTCAGGTCTTTGCTCCATGGTTCCTTCCATCTCAGCTATAAGGAGCTTCCCTCATGTTCCCTCTCCTTTTAATCTCTCTTGCTTTTCTGCCACCAGCTGGAGAAAACACTGTGTTTAAAGGTCTCATATGATTAGCCGAGGCTCTCCCACACAATCTTTCTTTTGATTAATTCAAGGTCAGCTGATTAGGAACCTTAATAACACCTGCAAACTCTCTTTCTCCATGTAATGCAACATAATCATGGGTGTCACACAAGGGGATGAAAATCATGGGGCTCTGCCTACCGCACCAAGCTGTACAATGACGCTTCCATGTTCCTTTCTATTGCTGCAGAGTACTGACCTCAGGGTGTGTGAAGGAGACGTGCCCAGTTTAAATTGTGGCAGAAATGTAGTGGAATTTGGCACTTGTGTCAACTCTGTTTTATTTTCAATCAAATATCCTTTTCATGGAGGAAAAATGAACAAGTAAGGAAAGTTCTTAGATAGTTTTCCATTCATCTTTCAAGGTTATAAGCATGTGAAAGACTTCCTTATACCCATAAAGATTTGGCAGCATTAGACTTGACCTGGATGGGAAGACAAACTTGAAAAGTGTAAGAAAAATTCCTCTGAGGGTGTGTATACTATGCATAAATCCTTTTTTTCTTTCCATGGACCAAGTATTCTTATATTTGCCACATTTTAAAAGAGTCATGTCATTCCACAAAAAATACAAAATCCTATTTGAAGGGATAGGCAGTAGAGATGGTATCAGAATGTAGTTTGGAAACAATAACTCAAATATTTATAAGTGAAATTTACTGTACTAATGGTATTCGCTTTTCGAACATGGCTGCAACGTTGATTCATTGAGGAAAGAAATGGTGTTTATTTGTGTTCTCTCTCACTGAGTCATTGCATTCACTCTGAAATTGGACAGTCATGTGAATGGGCATGAAAGGGGAAAGGGGAAGGCTGAGTACAGAGTGCAGCAACAGAACAAGGAAATAGTTTCTTGTATAATATGCTTGGAATCAGTTGCTGATACGGTATAGCCAGGTGCATGCAAGCAGGATTAACACTGGAGTCAACACATTCATAATGCTTTGGGCAGAGCTTTGGGCTCTAGCTTTGGGCAGAGCACTGCATAAGGTGTTGCTGGGATTTTTCAAAATTATTTTAGTCCTTTCAGACTATGAAAGGAGCTCTTTCCTTTCACTGGGGTTGCTTCACTTCATTTAGGAAGAGTGTTAAGACCTTTCTCATAATCTGTGAATCCTGGCTAATGGATGAATGCAAATATTGTTATCATTTCCCATTGACAGAAGACTCCATTGTTACAATGGAGAGAAGTGTTAATCCTCTAGTAATTAATGCCTTATTGGGGTCTTCATGGGTCAAGGATGTAGTTGGATTTTGGTAAATTAACTTTGAAGTCCTTTCCTTAACTCTCATTTCTCTTTTTCTTTCTTTCTTTTTTTTAAAAAAGTAAGTATTGCATATCACTTTGTTCTTTTTCATTTACCAATGATATAAGACCTAGTTTATATGCTGAAATGAAACTAAACTGGACAGAAGGTGACTATGAAGGACACCTGGCTCTTTCTGTATACTTCATAACAAATCATGTAGAAAAATCCAACAAAGAGAAATTACTATGGTCATGTGGTAAAGATTAACCACCAGTATAATAATTTGCAATTATTATATTGGTCTCTCCAAGAGTATCAGGAAGAACGTTTCTTCTAAATTCTGTCACTGACAATGTGCATCTTAAATCCAAACGGAAGCTGGAGACTAATGTGTTGCGTTAACTAATGAGCTCATCGATTCATGAATATTTGTTCTGTTAAGGATTGTGTGACACAGAAGAAAAACAGAAAATACATTTTTCTGTCTTGGTGGCAATGCGCAGTTGGGGAGATGTGAAACCAGTGAGGAACCTGATGGTGTGTTGCAGTCCCTGAGTGCTAAGTGTGGCTCAGAGATGTGATAGGTGTCTGGAAAGATGCCCAGGGTGAGTGGACATGAAGCAAGCTCACTGAGGAGTGGAATCTGGGTGGGTGGGGAGTCTGGGTAGGCTGAGGAGGCCGGGGAATGGCAAGAGTGAAGGCAAGGTCACGATAGCATCGTTTTGATGAATAACTGTATGTGTGTATTTGTGGCATGCAAAATAGTGATGAGAAACATGGGCTTTGCACACAGGCCGAGCTCGGTGTAAACCCACACCACCCTTATGAAATGCCCCTGGGCACATTATTTAACCACCTTGGGCTTCAGTTTCCCCATCTGTAAAATGAGAATAAAAATAGTAATTACCTAAGCGTTGTGAGGAGGATTGAGTGAGAAAATATCTGGAAAGCACTTAGAATGTGTCTGGCATGTGGTAAATATTCGATGTCATTTAGCTTATATTATTATTATCATGACGATGATTTAAAAATAGTCATGGGAATAAGCAACCAAGAATTCCATTTAGCACATGAATAGAATAAAAATATCCAACCACTACGGAATGTTTACTACATGCTAGACATTCTTTGGGAGTACCTGGCATGTATCACCTTCTTTACCACTCACACCGATACTAGGGGGTAGGTAGCATTATTATCCCCATTTTACATATGGGACAAGGAGAAGTGTGGGAATTTGTGAAAAGTCAAATAGTTCGTAAGAGACAGGGCTGGGATTTCAACCCAGGCAGTCCGGTGCTGGAATCTGGCTGTTGGTCACTATTCTGTACCACTCAGGATTCTCACTCTATGATTGGGATCCTTCTTTTTTTTTTTTTTTTTTTTAAATAATTGGGACTCTTGACCAGTAAATTCTCCTGCTTCTTAGAGAGCAGGGGGGCAATCAGTCATCAACCTGCTGCCATCACTGGGTGTATTGAGCATCCCCCAGATTGTGGGCACCAACGTCGACCTCAACCCTTACCAAACATGTCTATTCTTCATTAACTATACTCATGAGTGGTCATAGCTTCAAACATCTTTAAGAATTAGGAACTTTGTTTTGGAATAAGAATTACTTTAGGAGACACAGAATTTTCTTCAATAAAATTTTTAAAGAATTTTAAGAAAGGGCAGTGAAGGAAATAGAGTCATAGACACCAATTCTGCAATGCTCATGAATCTGTAGGAAGTCTGTTGCTTTACTGCTTGTGTTAGAAAGCTTCAGTACACCCCATTAAAGGAGGTATATGCCAAGCATATACCGTGTGCCAGCCGCTGAGAAAGGCAAGGCAGTCTGTGATTCTCAAGGAGCGGCCGGTCTAGTTGGAGGTACAGAATAGGAGAAGGGAGTTTGAGCTTATATAGACCCTGAACTGAAGCACAGGTTCACGACTTAGGAGCTCTGTTCTCCAGGCTTTGCTGTTTCTGAGTTTTGGTTTCTTTAGAGGGAAGACGGGGATAATACCACCTACCTCCCAGGGTTGTTAGAAGTAAATACACTGAAGGAATATCTGCAAAGCATCTGGTACTATTCTTGGAATGTAGTGGTTCTTGTTAAACATTATCTATTATGATTATGATTACTGTCATGTTGACATACATACAGACAGACATAAGAGAAACCAGCCAGGGGAGCCTGGGTGGCTCAGTCTGTTAAGTCTGACTCTTCATTTCAGCTCAGGTCATGGTCTCAGGGTTGTGAGATAGAGCCCCACATTGGGCTCCGTGGTGGTCACCGGGGAGCCTGCTGGAGATTCTTCCCCCCCACCCCGCCCCTCTCCCTGCTCTTACACTCTCTGTCTCTCTCTCTCTCAAATAAATAAATAAATCTAGAAAAAAAAGAATGAAGAGTAACCAGTCATGACAAGTACATCAAGCTAGAGGTGTAAACAATAACTAGGCATTCAGGTCACAGGGGCAAGAGCCATGGAACAGAGTGTTCAGAGATGATTTTCTGAAAGAGGTGGAATTTGATACTTTCCTGAACGGTTTCTAAAAACTCCTAATTTGTTGGAATTAAAAGGGTCCTGATATCAAATAGATTTAGGCACCACTGGGTAAAAAAGGTTAAACAGGTTTCTTCCCTGTGTGACTTCTCAGAGCCTTTTTATGACAATTACATAGTAACTCTCCAAATGGAAGATTCAGTATGCAGTGTCCCAAACTTATTTATCTTTTTGTTCTTCCATGGAACCCCCCATGGGCTGCAGTGGTGGAACAAACTCGGGGAACGTGAAGTGAGGCCGTGTCTGGAAGGATGGAACGGCAGGTAGCAGACAGAGATGAGGCAAAGGGCATGGAAGGAGGAGAGACGGGAGTGTGATAAGCCACTGGAGACCAGGCTGAAAGGGTCGACTGGGGACACACTAGGGAAAGAACTATTTTGTAGAAATGGGAAATGGGTGGAAGGTTTATTTCGTTTTTAGAAGTTTCGTTTTCTTAAGAAAGATGAATCAGTCTGATGGTCCAGAATGGTCTGGATGGGCTAAGCCTGCAGGAGGAAAGAAAGCCCGTCAGGTTTTTGTGTTAACCCAAGCATGAGATGACCAGGTTCTTCCCAACCCTGTCTTTCTATTATGATCTCTAAGGTGATGATTGCGTGGTGATGGACTTGCCGGGGCTCCACCATTGCCAAGGGGCCGACTCTATGACGGGCAGCCAGCATTCGTACCAGGTCTCCAAGGCAACACCTTCATTAACTCATGGATGTGCCTTAGAACATTTCTAGCTCTGTAAGCCCGCCTTTGTTTCAAAATCATTAGGAAAAAAAGCATTTTAACATGTGGAGACATTCAACGTTAGGTAAGGCTCCTTTCATGGCCAGCCAATGCAAAACGTGCAGAAACCACACCCCTTTATGGTGCATTTCACATTTGCACGTCTGTCATTTGAAATGCCTCCCACACTCTATTGGCAATAGACCAAGCCCAGTGCAGAAATAGGATGGCCTACCAGCCTTCGTGGCCCATTGAGTTATCAAAGAAACAAAATCCGAGTTTTTTTTAAAGTGTGAATGAGAATTTAAAAGATAACGAGAGAAAGTGCTGATAAATCACAATTTACAATTGCTGGAAATCCCCGTGAAGAAGGATTCAAGGAGTGTCTGGTGATCTCCATGGAAAGAATAATTATTGCTCTTGTCGACTTCTCTCACCCTTTCTCTGCTCCTCTCTGCTCCTCTCCCTCTCCATCCTTATCTTACTGGGATTAGCAGGCTTGGATCTGGTGAGCCACAGGCGCTAGATGCGCTTCCTGTCTTCTTTGCTTCCCTCTCTTTGACCTTGACCTGGAAGATATCCTTCTACCATGCAGGAATTTCAGCAATAGTTTCACACTGTTTGATCACTTGGCCATTTGGTGTGTGAATTGCTTTTTAAAAAAATATACAGAGAACTTTCTATTTCCTTGTTTAACAAGTGAGGGGTGAAGTAAAGGAGTTCTTCATAGATCTAGAGATTACAAACAGAACAACAACAAATTCTAACCACCTTACAGGCAACAGCTGCCCAATTAATGTCATGAGCGTTTACAGCAAAAGTGGTCAGTGACAACATAGCAGAAGGCAGTTCAGGTCACAAATCCAGAACAGGAAATATATTTTCATCTTGTTATTTATGACCCTGCCTTAAAGGAAAACAGATGGTACTACTTTCGGGACTGTTTTGCTCTTGTTTCAAATGGCTAATTCAAATCGAACACGGGATTCTATTCTTAGTCAAGGCAGCTGCAGCATTGTCTGAGCTGCGTTGTTTTTCCCCAACAACATCCCCTCCTCTGAACAGAGCAGCCAGAGGAGACCACAGCTACGTCACCATCACGGAGCAGCCCTGAGAGAATTGCGTCTGCTGGCAGCAGCGCCTCGTACCGCGGGGGGACAGCACTTAAGGCAAACTGTGGCCCCCTTTTGAGTATAATCCACAACTTCCACTCTCTCCACTCGTGCATTTAATCCTGTCAAAAGCATGGCTTTCTCTTTGAAAGCAGTCGTTTATTCCAATTTTAGAGCACAGTGACCTCTCAGGGACCCTCTTAGGGTGGGGAAGATTGCAAAGATGGGAACAGAAGTCAGAGAGGGCTAAGAGGTAATGGAATGTGAGAGCTGTTTCTACAAGACAAAGGAAAAGGCAGATATAGCTGAAGTGCTTCTCCCTGGGTGGCCATATTGCCCTGCTGGTTTTCTTTAGCCAAGGGCTCTATTCAGGAGACTCACTGACAAGAAGTTGAAAAGTAAACACTTGGATGAACCATTCTCTTTAAAAAAATCCATTTCTGCAAACAATCAAAATAATGTATGTACATAATTTTAAAAATAAAACACTTTCATATCTTTGAGGCAGTTTCTCAGCTTAATCCTCCTACTAGACATCCCCTCCCTACCATCCTACACCCCAGAAACAATCACCTCAGATTCTTCTACTGTTAACTTCAGGTATTTACCTCCATATTTCTGAGAAATATGCTTATATTGTTGGTGCTTTAATTTTAGGCAATATGTCTCAATGTTCTTTAGGGGTATTTGAGGACTTCGCTTGCCTACAACTCCTTCCCTGCAACCTACTCATTCTTCCAATTGAATTATAGTACATTTTTGGTTATCTGACAGCTTTTATGTTATTATGAGTAAGTAAATATGTTCTGTTGCCAAAACATAACAGCGTAGTATTATTAGACTTCCTTTCTTGTACAACCTTTTGTTTTTCTGGAGTTAATTATTGTGTAATTTTAAAATTTACTCATTTTAATGTTTTTTTTTAACTTTTTTTCCCCTTTTGGATAAAAAATTTGTCAAATACATGACCATAATTTTTTTCAAATAATCAAACACATTCAATAATCTACTGGCTTTCCTCCTTCTCCATACCCCTTCTCTCCTAGAAACCTCCCTTCTCCTTCATTCTTCTTGCTCTGATCTATTTGTTGGCTAGGTCTTTTGAAAAAGGCTTAATCTAGGACTTCCTGTTACATTTTCTTTTTGTTGGCTCCTTTTTCCAAGATTCCATGTCCTATGAAAGCATACTAAACACAGATGCATGGGAAGTAAAATTTTGATTCCTTGTATTCCCAGAATTACTGATATTTTACTCTCACGTTATACTGTAGTAGTTTGACATAGCAGAGACAATGAGAAATCAAGTCTAGTGAAGTTGAACACATACCAATAGAAGCTCTTCAAAATAAAACATAGACCTAAATGTAAAACTTAAAATTATAAAACTTCTATATGAAAACATAAGAGGAAATCTTTGTGATCTTGGGGTTAGTAAAAAATTTCTTCAATATATCGCAGGAAGCATGATCCTTTAAAAAACTAAATTTTACAAATATAAATAACTTTGACTCTTTCACCAGAGTGCGAAAAGACAAGAAGTAAATATTTGCAAAACGCATATTTAATAAAGAACCTATAAGCAGAATATATTGTTAAATTAATTAAACAGGAGGCCATTAGACAGAGGTTGTTCTAATGCCTCCGCAGCCTATGTGAGCAAACCAAAACTTAAATGTGTAAATGTTTCTAGGTTAAGAAATCAAAGCCTAAGGATAATCACCCACAAAGAAGCAACTAGCCTTTTTCTAATAAGGCAGACGCTTAAGCTACAACCAACCAAATAATATTGCTTCTGCCATTTCTCTATACAAGACTTTTCTCTAGCTCCTCTTGGTAGAGCGCTCCTCATCACTTCTGGTTTGGTGCTGCCCAGTTGGAATTGATTTTTGCTCAAATAAACTTTTGGAATTTTTTATATGCCTCAATTTACCTTTTAATGGTTCTGATGTCTGAAGCGGAGCCTCCTGATGGCCCCCAGGGGCAATGAATGATGAGCAGGTGTAAGGTATCCACTGAGTCTGTTGTGCTCTTGGATATTCGAGCTCAACAGCTTTTGTGTTATAAACTCTCAGCATTTGTATGAGCATTTCTTTTTCTGGACTACATCTGGGGTCAAACTGGGTTTGACACTGGGTCCAGTGTGAGACCTCAGGTTGCTAAAATTTTGTTTTGAGGAAAAAAAGAGGAGGAAGGGAGGGAGGGAAGGAGGGGGAAGAGAGAGAGGGAGAAAGCTTAGTTCCTCTGAGTCCAAAGAATCCCCCATCTAGGACTCTGGCTAACTGTATGTATAAAAATTATGGCCCAGACCTGTGTTTGTCTGAACAAATGGGTTAACTTTACCAAAGATAATTTTGAATTACAGTGGTCACAGTGGGAAACTTTAAGCCTAGATAAGCAGATTCATTTACTAGGTGCCCTAGAGAAAAAGGGGGTCTCAGCCAAGAACTCACTGTAAAGGGCATAGAAAAAATTATTTTTCCTTCTCTACGTTTTCAGGTGAGGAGGTTGGGACATGTTGAGACACGACACTCACTCTGGAGCCTGTAGATGAGATACTTTGAAAACTGGCAGAAGCCAGAAAAGGGTGAAAATTCTTACCAAACTCAGCTCTCTTGGATCTTGGTCTGTAGTGCCTGATTGAGAAAGAAAGATAAAATTTCATGTTGTCCCTTACTTTTCAAATTCAGACTCTTGTGAATTTGATTTTGGGGGTACCCATTGGTTATGGATCCTTTCTCTTCCAGGAACAGCTATCACTTTCTTATTTACATTATATTGTGTTCTGAGAACTTGGCTTGACTTTCTGCCTGCAATGCACACACTCCATTTGTGGCTAGTGTCCTATGGGCTGTTGCCAGGTTTCATGGAACTTGGCTAAGTCCTACTTTTGGTTATCGTTGGTTATCCAGACAGCTTGATTATCCCCAAAGATAACCAAAAGATAACCAAGAATTCAGTGGTTCTGGATCTTGGGAGGACTATATATTTGCACCCTCTTTGGGGAAAACCTCTTGAGTCCATGGGTAAGCCATAAAAGACTTACTGGTTTTGTTTTTGAGTCACTTGATAGATATACTGTTGGTTTAAAAAAACAAGGAAGTAAAAAGGAGTTCAGTACTGCCCCGAATATGTATTGTTTGTCCCAGCTAAAACTTGATAATAAGCTATTTTAAAGGATTTTTAAAAAAATGAATTCTGTGGTCAGAAGTTGGCCAAAATAGAAGCTGATATTAAAAGCCCGATAGAAATATTTTTAGGCCTTTTCCTCTAAGCTAAAATGGAACTATATGCCCACAGGGAAAGAAAACATTCTGAAGCCATTGTGGAAGGATTTACTAAAACATTCCAAAGACTCATAGCTCTGAATCTAGAACACAGGAGTCTTCTGATTCCCACCTTAAGTGGAAGTCTTCTCCTTAATGAGCAAATTGAAAATACAGTAGTTGGATGGGTGGGTCAAATTCTTTGATATCATTCAGGTTGCAACTTAATTCTTTGAAGAATTAAAAACCACTTGTTTTATAAATCAAGTATCTATAAGAACAGAATGTGGCTCTAGGAGCAATTCAAGCCCACTTATCCTTCTTACTAATCCCTCCCCCCAGTTTGGAGAAACTTACAGTCTTTCTCTGCCTTCGAGATGTAAGTAGTTCCACTAGATCTTCTCCAGGAGCCAAAGCCATCTCTGTGAAATGCAAACATCAGTGACGTCACTCCTATGGGAACAACAACAACAACAACAACAACAACAAGCTATTTGGAAACTAGGTGAATGGAAATGTTAGGGAAGCTGAAGACAAAGCATAAGCTGACACCCTGCAACCTCCCCGCACCCCCACACCTGGATGGGACATGTGATGCTCCTCCAGGAAGCCCCCAACTCTCTTCATGTGAATGCCTTGCTAGAGGGAAAAGCAACCTTAACTTGACAATGGCAAGGCCTCTGGTATCCTGTGAGTCTTCTTGAACATATGAAAATCCTTTTGAAACCTCCCTTTTTCCTTACCTCCCCAACCCCATAGTATGTAATCAGCCACCCCTCACAATGCAGGGTAGCAGCTTTTTCTGCCCACGGGTCCTGTCCCCGTGTTTTCATAAACCACCATTTTGCACCAAAGACGTCTCAAGAATTCTTTCTTGGTCCTCGGCTCTGGACTCCGCCCCACTGAACCTCACCTATATTCCACGATCATTTACGAGGACAGAATATGGCTCTAGGAGCAATTCAAGCCCACTTATCCTTTTTACTAATCCCATCCCCCCTCCCCAACTTGGAGAATCTTACAGTCTTTCTAAGGCTTTGAGATGTGAATGTTCCACCAGGTCTTCTCCAGGAACCAAAACCCGTCTCTGTGAAATGCAAACCTCAGTGAGGTAACTCTTATGGGAACGAGGACGATGACAACAACGACAACAACAACAAGCTATTTGGAAACTAGGTGAATGGGAATGTTAAAAGTCTCTGCAAATGTTAGTAAAAACTTCAGCCATCTAGGCAGGAAAACAACTTACTCCACCTGCCAGAAACACAATTTGGATCCAACTGTTCTTTTATAAACTAGTGACTTTTGCATTATCCTACCTGTCTCATAGCTAAAATTTTAAAGTGAAAGCTCTAAGATCTTTGTTTCTCTCTGTCCGTCTGTTTATGTCTACATACGTATGTGGTGTATATGTTATAGATCGGTGCTTTTCCCCCTTGGGTGGTATTGCCAAACTTTGTAAAAGATCTCTATTTAACTGGCTTAAAAACAAATAAGCAATTATATAAATTAAATAGTCTCTCAGAAATATAGAAACTAACCCGAATGTTTTTCAAGTTCACATGATCTGGGATAATCTTTGGTAAATATAAGCTAATTTAAGTTTGTTGCTTTAATTAGAATAGGCATGTCTTCAGAGTTATCAAGATAAAAGTAATGCAGTAATGTGACTTTAATCTACCTGGCTTTATTAAAAGTCAAATAAGCTCATGTTATCTTTGTTACAAAATTTGTCAGCAAGAAAAATAACTAAAGATGACGGTTAGCTGTTTAATGTCTTGTGCGATTTTCATGAGTAAGCTAAACATAATTGTTAAGAACAAGTAATTAAATAGATGTAAGTAAGATCAAAGTTTATAAATGAACTTTTCAACAATAATTGCTTTATGGTATGTCAATTTAAATTTAAATTTAAAAATAAGTTTTAAATTTAAAAATAGTTTTCAAACTTGAAACCTTTAAGTTATACTAAGTTAATTAAATGAAGAGTATTTGTTGACTATCTGGAAAAGATAAAATTCTTAAACACTAGCCACAAATGGAGTTAATTTCTGGATATAGATTTATCTACTTCTGGCTTCTTATTAGAAGAACTTAACATATTTGCATTTATTTGTAAACTTGTCTTGTGTCCAGTTGAAAAATTTGCTATAAGGAAAAATGTACTTCTAGAAATTATAAAATGTACTTATAACTTTGCCAATCCACAGAAAGCTAGTGTAAGAGTCCACAATTGCTTACTGTGGTGTCTCAAATGTAGGGTGACCCCATTGAGTGGGAGCTGGCAGGGCAGGCCGTGAAAGAATTCACCCAAAGCAGAATAAAGGAGATAGAAGTTTATTGAATACTCAGCAAGAGAGGAAGGGGCAGGACAGCAAAACAGAGACAGGAGGCAGTGGGTTGGGATATGTTTAAAAGGGTGAGGACATAGGGGAACATAGGGAATTTTCCTTTTTTGGTAACTGCCTGGTTTTGAGTAGCCCATTGGTCAGTTTGGGCCCATGGATATTTTGAGGTGGGTCGCCTGATGGGCCTGTTTGTATTCAGCCAAGGGGTCACCGTAAGCCCCTCTACCTTACCAGGTTGTCACTGCTCAAGCCTGTCATCTAAAAGCAGCCTCGACACTCACTTTTTTTTTTTTATTAGAGATTAAGTCTTCTAAGGGTTAAGAATTCTAATCAATATATGTAAATAAAACTTCTAGAAATAATAAGGGTGAAAGGAAACAATTGTGTATGAAAAGCAGGTGTTTATTTGGATAAAGAAAAGTATTAAGGGCATATTTGTTGTTAGTGTTAAGGGTAAAAGGGTAATTTTGTCCTAATTTTGTTGTTCTAGAATGAGAAAGAGGAAACGTATAAGATAATGGATATGAAAACTTACAGAAGATTTGTGGAAAAAGACTCTTAGGAAAGGAATTTTATGTTTGGTCAAGCTGGTTAAGATTAGAATAGATTTATTTCAAGAGTAGGTCTTATTATCAAAAGTATACTGGTACAAAATCAGAATCTGGTTTTCTCTTTGTTAAAAGGACAAAATTTTCTTGGACTATTGGTCTGCTCTTGATAAGAGATTGTAAAGTGATTTTCTTTACTTTTTTGGTAGTTTACTTAAAAAGCAAGGATTTTATCTTACCAAAATAATTTCCTGGTTTAATGCTGTTTTTATCAGGTCTTTAATTTCTCTCCCCCCCCCTTAACTATGTCACCTTCTGCATTTGCCTTTAAAATCTTCTATTGTCACTTTGGTTAAAAAGATGATTAAGTGTTATTCCATAATGATCTATGATCCCATTTGATCAAATATTCAAATCTTTTTCCTTTTTGACAGCTTACTGAAATCAAATTCCAAATGGAGTCTTTCTGGCCATAAACTAGGTTTGAGATTTTCTAGATGGTCCCTGGAAAATCTCAAAGGATTTGTCTCTCACCTTGTAAAGGAGAGATGTTAAATGAATTGCTTGTTTTGTATGTTAAGGTACATGGAAATCATAGATAAATGATGATAAACTTTCTTAAGTTACATGTGTATGAATCTATGTTACTAATATAGGTATTCCAGAAATTTTTTACAGTTCATAGAAATTTGTTAATATTCTGTTCAATTATTATGTTAATTATTGAATACCAGAGAAATAACTAATCTCCTTATAATATAAACTCTCATCATATGTTTAAACATGGTGTTTTTAAAAAGTTTTTTTTTTGTCATTTATAGACAGTTACTGTTTTACTTTGATGCTTTTGCAAATGTGCCTTTTCTTCAGAGGAAGCCATTAAGTACTCTAGAATACAGGTTTCTGATACTTAAAGATCATACCATTGATCAGGGTAAGAATTTGTAGAACTTTAACAGAAAAACAAGGTTCAAGTAGAATAAAAGTTACTAACATGGACTGACAGAACATATGAGGATAAATATAATTTTCCATGACTTTTTGTTTTAAACATTGCTGGTTCTTTAATGTTTTGGTTTTCCAGGTTTAAGAAAAACTTTTGCTCTTTTCTTTTAATCTATCTGTGCCTTACAGCAGTTTGGCAAAGTACAGTTTCTTAAACAGAATTGAGACATTAATTTTTTCTCTCTACCTAATCCCTTGAGAGTCCAGAAACTTATTGGATATTCTTATTTTCAGGGCAATATAGTCATTTGCATAAGCTTAGTAAGAATCTCTTTTCTTTTTGGAAGCCACAGTTGGAAACTTTGGTTGTATTCTACCAAGGCTTTGACTGAAAGGTCGTCTTTGAGAATGATGTGTATAAAATCAGATATGGACAGACAGTTTTAAGGAAATAAGGTTGATATTATGGAACCAATGTAGCTCTTTGGAAAACCCACCTGCTATCTTGCATACAGGGTTCCAAACTTTACCAAGTGAGGAAGAAAGGTCACTTCCTGGCAGCCCTAGGAAACTCAGGATATTTGGGGATTCTCAAAAAGAAAGGAATTAACCCAAATATATAGATATTGCAGGTAAAGTTTGATGCTGAGTACTTGGCTTGGCTTCTTAGCTTTGAGAGGCTTTTAAAAGTCCAATCTGATTTTATTTATGAAAAATTCCAACAAAGATGATTTATATAGAGCTGATATGGTCAATCACTATTCTTGCTGCACTTACAGAAATAATCAGGCCAACTTTAATGAGACTAGAATTATTTTGCAAACAAATTAGTCTTACTGTGATTATCTTTGATAGAAATGAGGATGATGGTAGAGAGAAAAAATTGTTTCAGTAGGAAACTATAACACAATCTTGTGGATACTATATTCCTATAAACCAGACTGGATCCTGGATTCTTCTAGTTTCCTTAAATATCTGGCTATGTCTCTCCAAACTAATGTTTCTTATTTTTTCTTACTTTTCTGATTTGAAATCACTAAGAACAAATATTTCCCTTGAGCCTTGTTGGAAGGGACCATACCAGATCCTCCTCATTATTGTGATAGTAATAAAACTTCAGGGTCTTGAAGCTTGGGTCCACACTTTCCAATTATAAGGAGCTCCTCCAGACTCTTGGACCTTCCACCAGCTGAAGATCTAATATTAAAATACACTAGGGAGGTTCCTCTCTGGAAGTAGATGACATCTTGAGGTGGACAGCTCTCCCAAGATCATGGATCAAGATCTACATCTCCAATATGCAACTTTTATTCCCTTTGCCTTTTCATAACTTGTCTTTTCTTTTTGTTAATGCACGGGAAGACGATACTCCTTAACTCTGGTGGTTGTCGCTAAATCTGTTAAGGCTTTATCTGTACAACAAAGTTCCCTAGGCTTTCTTGCTAAGGTGGTTTTAGATAATAGAATTGGTTTAGATTACTTATTGGCTGAACAAGGAGGAGTCTGTGCCATGACAATATCAGGATCAATAACTCTGATTTTGCGGTAAATACAGGAAATCAACAAACACTCCACTTGGCTAAATGAGGTTAATGTCCCTTCAGGTACATTCTTTGATTTATTTGATAACCAACTGGTTTGGTTCCTAGGAGCCCTGACTAAGGAACATAATTCAGTCCTTTGGTTTTATCCTCCTGATAATCATCATTGTAGTCTCCCTGGTGTGCTGTGTTCTCTTGAGGGTCTTAAAAATGTGTTTGCAGCCATTAGCAATACATCAGATGGTCTCACTGTGCTTAGAGAAACAGAAACAAATGAACAACAGGAGGACAACAATTCTTCCATGGACCTGACATTATAACCTCTGAGTTTCCTAATGAAACAATAACAACTTAACCCTGATGGTGACTGAGAGTGGCATTAGTACCACATTTTTGGTCAATTTCTCAGGTATGGGAGAATAACCAAAAGGGAGAATTGTTAAATTTTTTTTTTTAAAGATTTTATTTATTTATTTGACAGAGACAGAGATAGCCAGCGAGAGAGGGAACACAAGCAGGGGGAGTGGGAGAGGAAGAAGCAGGCTCTTAGAGCACAGCTAAGCTATAGCCAATCAAAGGTTTCCTTGCTTTGTTTCCACATCTTCTCTGTCAAAGTCTCTCCCCTAGTTGCTGTTGGTGGAGCACTTCTAACCACTTCTGATTCAGCCCTGCCTGATTTCAACTGATTTTTGCTGAAATAATCTCTTAAAAATTTTAATATCTTTTAACAATACAAAGAACTCTAAAATTCAACAGTAAGAAAATAACTCAATAAAAATATTGGCCAAAGATTTGAACAATCTACCAAAGATCTATGGTGGCAAATACACATGTGAAAAGATGCTCAACATTATTCAATAGGAAAATGGAAACAAAAGTCACAGTGAGATACCACTTCCCACCTATTAGAATGAAAAATTAAATAGACTGATCATAGGATGTGTTAGTAGGGATATGGGAGAACTGGAACTCTCGTATATTGCTGGTGGGAATGTAAAATGTTCCAACCACCTTGGAAAGCAATCTGTTAAAAAGTTCCATTGATGTGGTCAGCCATTTCATTAATAGATATTTACTCAGAAGAAAAGAAAGTACATGTCCAATGTTTCCATAGCTTTTTTGTAAGAGCTCAATTCTAGAAAGAACCCAATGTCTATCAACAAGTAAATGGATAAACAACTCATGATGTAGCCATACAGAATGATACTACTAAGCAATAGAAATGGTCGGGATACTGATATACACAACACGAATGACTAACTGTGCTGCGTGAAAGAAGCAAACAACAGTGAGTACCTCGTGTATCAGTCCATTGATGTAAAACTCTGGATAAGGCAAATTAATCCATAGTCATAGGAAGCCAATCAGCCTTTGTGGGGGGAGATAGGGAGGACTTCAGGGAGGATTCTAAAGGGTTTACTATCTTGGTGTGGTCATGGTTTCATGGATATTTACATATGTCAAAGTTTGTCAAATTGTACATTTTAAGTATGTGCCGTTTTTATATGTCAATTAGAACTCAGTAATTTTACAAAATTTTTAAAAAGAAAACATCGTACAGATATATCTGGAATCATCCATTTTCTTAATTCTAAGAATACTCTCAGATCACTGGTATTTCTTCTTCCATCAATATCCATTCAGCCAAGCACGGAGCAAAACAGTCCCTGACTTGACAGGCTTTCAGTCTACTGGGGGAGAGAGTCAACGGTATATACAAAATAATAAAAATATGTTATGCTTACGAGCCCTTTCTATTTGCGAGGCATTAAAAGAATGTACTTTACGTATATAATTCGTTATTTTACTGAAGAGGAAACAAGGCAGAGAAGGGTAAGTACCTCACCGATGGTTGCTCAGTAAATAGCAGAGTGAGATCCAAACCTGGGGAAGCGTGGCTGCAAGGGTTGTGATCCTACCCAGCTTACTGCTTTACCTTCACGGCGGAATACAGAAGTGCTGTGAGGGGCTGAGCGCACAGTGCTGAGATGACACGTCACCGAAGCACTCCACCTACTGCAGGCAGGACGAGTAGGAAAGGCTGCCTAGGGGAAGCCACACTTGAGTTGGGAAGTGAAGGCAAGTGGGAGCCATGCAGGTGAAAGAGGCGGCCTCCCATTAGACTTGCTTCTTGGTCCACGTTTACTTATCTGCTCACACTCTGTTTCTCTCGCTGACTCTCATTCTCTTTCTCTGAAATGGGTAGGGATGGGGAAAGCATATAAGCCTGTTGCTCTTGACAACCACAGAAAACAGAACCGGGTCCCAGGGGCTTGGAGGAGTCTCGGAAGGCTTGACAAGTGTGGGTGGAGAGCTGCGAACATTGGCTAAAGACTTTGTTGTACTTTCAACAGGCAGGGGCGTTCATACCTTTTTAGATACTCTCCTTCAGCCTTTTGAGAGAGCCCTGTCGCTACTGAGAGCTACGCCAAGACCCCAAATCCCTTTTTTTAATCTATTTTTTTTAAAGATTTTATTTATTTATTTGACAGAGAGAGAGACAGCGAGAGAGGGAACACAAGCAGGGGGAGTGGGAGAGGAAGAAGCAGGCTCATAGCGGAGGAGCCTGATGTGGGGCTCGATCCCATAACGCCGGGATCACGCCCTGAGCCGAAGGCAGATGCTTAACCACTGTGCCACCCAGGCGCCCCCCAAATCCCATTTTTTTTTGGAGAAAAATATGTAAATGATTGTGATATTATAATAGTGTCATTCAAAGTACTGGTCTGAACTTGTGTTTATTCACATCAAGAGGGGAGATAAACTCAGATTTGCAATCGCTGAGGGCCAAAGTTGGTTACAACAGTAATTGTAAAGTCTCTGTAAACTACTGATATTATTATAATTGTTTTCAAGGAAAAACTGGTTAGAGATGAGGCAAGGCAATGCGAAGGGTGTTCAGCATTTGGCGGGTTGAGGCAGGCAGCTCAGGGGCCCCACTCATCCTTAAGTCCCTGAAAGGTAGGTTATTAATACTACATGACAGATAAATCACATCGCGAACCCCAAGAAATGCCTAGAGGGAAATAAAAAAAATGCCGTTAGCAGACAGACTTTTTATGATTTTCCCAGGATACTGTTATGTTTCCAGAAACTCTGCTCGCCGCCTTACTGAACCACATACGTCACATTACCAGAAATAGTTGCTGACAAATACTTCATTTAAATGCTATTGAGATAAAGGCAGGAAGGCTGTGAGCAGTTAGAGGCGGAAAAGTAACATATGTGTCCAT
Source organism: Ursus americanus (assembly GCF_024610735.1). Classification (NCBI taxonomy): domain Eukaryota; kingdom Metazoa; phylum Chordata; class Mammalia; order Carnivora; family Ursidae; genus Ursus; species Ursus americanus. The sequence continues at coordinate 65,367,269 of NC_142137.1, read as the reverse complement.
TGGTATATTGTCCCAAATGGGGAGCACTTTTATCATTTTTTTCATTCAGCGCTGTTCTGCCAGGGGACTTGAAGACATATGTCACTTTTCCACCTTAACGGGGCATTTTCTAGTTTGTTTGGATTTATGTCACAAGCTTAATGAGATTTAAATGGAATTTTTGTATGTGAATAATACGAAGCATTAATGCAAAAACTTTAGTTTGCTGTGCTGCTGGCAGAATTTGCATAAGGGTTTTTAAATATGAAAGAAGAATATTGAAGCCCTTATAAATCACGAGGCATGAGCAATACTAGAGCAAGAGAGGGAGCAGATCAAATTATCTAAGTAACTATAGTTTCAGAAACAAGGTGACATCTTCAGATTTATAAACCGGCCTCTGTTGGAGAACAGCCTGCCCTGGAGACGAGGCACGGTCGGAGCTCTGCATCCTTGAGAGGACTTTCAAATTCTCACCTTCATCCCGACTAGCCTCCAACACGTAAATGCATAGTCGCGGGCTCCTGTTTTGTACTGTGCTGGGTAGACAGGGTTTTAAGGAGAGCACCTCGGGGAGAAAGAGAGCGTGGGCCCCTAACTTCCTTGGGAAAGGGATACAGCCCGTTCTAAGTCTGCAAATAACTCAGCATTTCCAGATCTGAGCCCCCTTGCACTTACAGGAGCGTGAAGGTCATTTTATGGCTCCGTGGCCAGCCTTGAGGGATTCTAAGACCCCTTACCACCTTCCCACACCCTCTGGGGCTTGGGAGATCTCTATGGAGTTGACTAAAAGTCTTGTCACAGAGTTCCCTATCCTGGCATTTGATACTCCCCTTTCTCCTGGCAGGGCTCAGGAACAAAAGTAGGACCTTTGATCTACTTTTGGGGGATCAGAAGCTTTGCCATCAAAGGTCAGGACTTGCTTTTGCTTCATTCCCCTCCCATGCGGTGTCACCCTTTGCAGAGCAGCGAGTGGGAATGCCCTGCTGAGGCTGGATGGGCAAGGGTAGGGAACACGTAGGGTAGGGAGAGGACAGCCTTCTATATTTTTGAAAGCATCCCCCATGCGTTCTTCAGTCTGAAGCTGAAGCTTAATCAAGTCAGTGCAAGTCAGGGTGCAGGGTGGCGCCCCGAGGCAGCTTGCTGGAAGTCTGTGTCTTCCCAAAGCTCTTAGGGAAATGAGATTATGATTTCAATCTTGATCACACTGCAGAGTCCTGATGTGAAGCCACATGAAGTCACTGTCTCCCTGGAACAACGGGAGGAGAATTAGAAGGAAGGCGCCAGTCACTCTCACCGGTCGCCCTGAAATGCTCCTAAGGGGCTATACTGGCTGAACCTCCCTGTCCTGGTCTCAGGGGCTGGAAGGTAGCCATGTCCCTGCAGAGACTGGAAGCCCAATCACAGAATGTTCGAGGTAGGTGGTGTTTAGAGAGGATCTGGTCAGGAACAGAGCTGTGTCAACCCCAGGAAAATCAGTAACATTCAGCCTGTTTTTATTTAAGCATTTGATACTTTGTTCCTCATGAATTTTTTGCATAAATTTTAATTTTTGGCACATTTTCCATGGGCTGTGAGTGCCCAGTTCTGGACCTGTCTCACATCAACCTCTTGATTTTCAGAGGAGAAAACAGAGTCACAGAACACAAAGTGGCTTCTCCAGTGTGACATGGATAATTAAGGGGAATATGAATTCAAGTGTATTTTCAGTCTGCGTCTTTTCGAATTTTCTTTCTACTTCACCATGGTGTTCCTTCACTTGCTTTTTATTTTATTATTATTATTATTTTATTTTAATGGAAGACAAAATTTCCAGAAGTTTAGAGAAAGTTTCCATCTCATAAAGTTTAAGGCCTACTGTTTGGGGTGAGGAGGGAGCAAAGAGAGATGACAGATGTCCTCCACGAGGGAGAGACCTGGGAACTCAAAGCTGGTTTTGCAGAGCAGGTCCCAGTAGAACTTACTTTTTCTATAGCTACAGGTTATTTCTTCTAAGGTAGGTGAAGTAGAATCTTTAAATGGCTGCTTCTTCAGATTTATAGCTATTTTAATTTAACTCCAAGTGCTCAGAGGAACGCTTTTATTTAACTTCAATAGAGTATAGCTTTATTAAAGTCAAATAAGAAACAGGGAAAAAAAATGTACCCAGAGAAAATATGCCAATGGAAATTCTTATTTGAGAAATGTCCAGATATTATATGTCTTTCATTTTAATTTATTTCTTAAGCATTGAATGAAATTTTAGGCCCACCTGAGAAGCAAAATAAGATTAGTCTACTGAACAATAGGTAACCAGGTTAAAAAAAAAAAAGACAGCAAAATTTGCAGAGATAAAAGTTTAATTATGTCCTAGTTTCTTGCTGAGATCTGGAAATCAATGTAGTTATTTCAATATAATTCTTGGTGGGCTATCAAATGACATGAGGGATCTTTGTACCCCTTCTGTTAAAATATAGCCACCATAAAATAATTAACAATAATGGAGTTGACATTAGATTAATGTAGCTAACCTCAGGTTGGTAGTGGAATTGCTTTTTGAATGAAACAGAAAAAAAAAAATTAAGAGCAGACCTCTGTGTGAGTGAAATAGCAAGGAACGTGCTTAGAACTCTGAAGACATTTCATCCTTTGTCTCAGTGTGGAATAAAATTCTATACCCTGCTTAAAGACTTCTTCCAGGAAAATTTTATGAAAAATATCTTAAATGGAAAACGCTGGGTGGTGTGAAATTGATCACTTTTATACATCTTAGATTAGGTCTAAAATATTTAATATACCATATCGGAAAAGCTGATTGGCACCTTTTTTTCCCCTTTTTCATGGAGAGGTGGGGATGGTGGTGGTCATGGGAAACTGACATAAATTTGAATCCCGCTCAAACCACTTAGCAGCTAGACAGCTGAAACTTTGGTTTTCTCATGTGTATAATTGTAATAATGACACCAACTTATTTATCTTTCAAAGTTGTTGTACAGAGAAAACTCCCAAATCCTCTGTATGTGTGTGTATAAATATATATGTTAACCTTTATTATTTATTAAAGGTAAATATTTTGGTGGATTTTTGGAAGTTAAAGATATCTGCAGAAGTACTTGCTAATGGATCAGAATAGTCTGGTGAATAGCACGTGGTTGGAATTAGGACAGGAAGAAAGGGCATTTTATTAAAAAGAAGAGAAAAAATAAAAACCTTTGGAAACTTTTTGTGCACATGAGCATACAGCGGGTTAGCTGGGTCTCAGCAATGAGTTTTCTTGTTATAAACCCATGAAAATACCAGTTGTTTCCATTGGTACCCTGCTATCTGACTTGTAATGCCACACTTTGTTTTCTGAACTCGATGAAATCAGATTCCATGATAGACATTCCGGAACAAGCTGCTTCAGTCTAAATACTCAAGGAGCTTCCTAGGTACCCCAAAATGTTATAGATGTGTTATTGTAAGTTCCTTAATCTCACCTTTTTGCTAGGGAATGCTTTGGAGAGTTAAACATAAAAATGAATGTCTGGACCTGTCTTTTTGTACATCATTACTAACTTGGTGAAATTATTTAAATATGCATTGGTCAGACAAGTAAGAGGAAACCTTCCATGGTTTACAAACAACAACTACAACAGACCTGGGGCTAGGGATGTGGAACCAACAGATAGAGGGGATACTCTTGAATCATTGGTCCCCTAATTAATTTATGGATTTAATAAATATTTATTGAGAACCTACTGTACTGCCACTTTGCTAGATGATGGGGATACATTGGTGAATACAACTCAAAGACAGAATCTTTGCCTTCACAGAGCATTCACCATAGTAAAGAAGATAGATCTTAATCGAAGAATCATATACATTGAACATAAAATAATGACTCTCACAAGTGCTGTAAGGAAGAGTTCCATGGTGATTTGAGACCGAGTGGTAGAGGATGCAATCTAGACATAGATGCTGACAAAGGCTTCCTTGAGGAAGACATATGGGAGCTGAGATCTGAAAGCATTGTTATTAGGAAAAAAATGGAAGGCAAAGGAAGGGTGGAGGGGAATAAGCATTCCAAGTAGGGGGTACAGCAAGTGGCAAAGCCCTGTGTTGGAGGGCATGGCATATTAGAGGAACTGAGGGGAGTCTGGATGACCAGAGCATGCTGTGGGATGACTATGTGGAGATGGATAGGAGCCAGACCATCTGGGTAGCCACATTAAGAATTTTCTTCTTGATTCTAAGACCAATGAGAATCATCGAAATGGTTTAATCTGGCTTTTGGGGTGTGTGTGTGGGTATGATTTACATTTTAAAAAGATGACTGTGATTGAAATATGAGCAGAAGATTGAAGATGGGCTCACGTCAGTGCAGGGAATGCACTTAAAAGTTTCTCGTAGTTATCTAGGAAAGAGCTGATGGTGGTTGAGATTAAGGTCAGTGGGCAGAGGTGGGGAAAAGGTAGAAAATTTTGAGATACTTTAGGAAGTAACTTGATAAGACTCGGTGGGAAGATAGGTTACACCTTGGAATTTCTTTTGATAGTTTTAGGAAAACCCATTTTATTTGTACCAATTTTCATTTTCTATCATTTCAAATTGTATGTACGCATGTATGTATGTATGTCAAGGAATGTACAAGGCACTGGGGATTCCATGAAGGGCGAAAACAGATGTGCCTGCCCTCATGTACTTACAGCTGGACGACATCGTTTCTTTTTCTTTCTTTCTTTCTTTTTCTTTCTTTCTTTCTTTCTTTCTTTCTTTCTTTCTTTCTTTCTTTCTCTTTCCTTTTTTCTCTTTTTTTTTTTGGATCACTTTCATATGGGTACCGTTCACTCATTTATTTTAAAGATTTATGTATTTATTTTAGAGAGAGAAAAAGAGAGCATAAGCAGGAGGAGGGCCAGAGGGAGACAGAATCTCAGACTCCACAGTGAGTGTGGAGCCTGACATTGAGCTTGGTCTCAGGACCATGAGATCATGACCTGAGCTGAAACCAAGACTCGGACATTCAACTGACTGAGCCATCCAGGTGATCCACTGAATGCTTATTTCTATACTAATGCATTTTATATGTTTCTCTCAACCGCACCTTAGAATGTCATAGAGACAGTTTGGCATTGCGACAGCTGTCATCATGAACTGTGTTGAGCTGCTGAAATCTGTTCCATGTACAGATAACCAAGTTTCCTACAGTATTTTCATTTGTGGGTTTCTGCCTTGCACTTAGGCTTAACACTCTTATTCGGATGTATTGAAACTTCCCTGTGGTCTAAAAAGTGCAAGGCAGCTCATCTTTTTCCTTTGAAAATGTGGTTTTCATTGCTCAAGTGACATCTATTTCCAGTGGCACTTGGCACCGGATTTTGAACAATGATGGAGGGACTGGGTACCTAGTACCTTGAATGCAGTAGATTGGACTCCAAGCTATAAATGGAAAGTTGTAATATTAAATCTTGACCAAATAGCTCTACAGAATTTAACCTCCCACTGAGCAGTTCTGATATGTGAAGAATGAATTGTGCTGGCTGTTTTTTGGGAAAAACTGTCTCTCTAATAGCTACTTCAAAACCTTTCCCCTTGACTGGTATGGAGTCTTTGTTGTTAAAAACAGAAGGAAGCTAACAGTGGGAGGAATATAAAATAAAGAATAAAGGTATTCTCTTAAGCTGTTTGCTAATCGCAGTGGGGACTGTAATATCTGTCTGTCTCTCTAGTTATTATCTATATAAATTTTAAGACCTTTATTTCTATTTAGTAGAGTAAAAGAGTTAAACATCAAATTTATCTCTATTGGAAGCAGAATGATTTTCTCATAATACCCTTTCATCTATCTCTGTTTTATTTAGATAGACATATTTAATGACTTTCTATTTATTCTGATCTTGAAAATCTCAATTTTTAAAAAATATCGCTTCTATTGGAGTTTAATTTCTCTGGGTTCTCGTGTGGGAAAATGCTTTCTGTCTGTGATGCATTATGCTGCTTCTGCTTGATCTCTTACAAGTGATCTGTCTTTACCAGGGGTTCTCAGAGTTGCCTGGCGATTGTTAAAATCTTTTGTGCCAAAGCCCTATTAGATCTGGGGTAAGGCTAAGGAATCTGATTTTTACGTAACACCCAAGGCAACTCTATTTTATAGCATTCTTGGAGCACTGTTTGAGAAAGGACCTTTTTAACCAAAGTACCATGCTTTTTTTTTTTTAATTAGATTTATTTAGAGAAGCATATTTTCTTTTCTTTTCCTATAGAGAGAATTGAGAGAGAGCATGCAAGCTCAGGGAGAGGGGCAGATGGAGAGGGAGAGAGAGAATACTAAGCAGGTTCTGTGCCCAGCATGGTGCGCAATGCTGGGCTCAGTCTCATGACCCTGAGATCATGACCTGAGCTGAAACCAAGAGTCAGACACTTAATCGACTGAGCTGCTCAGGTGACCCCCCCGCCAAAGAACCACCATTTAAACAAGAAAATTCTGCATATAAGTAAACTTACTGCCTATTTAAAAAAGTTCCTGAGATGAGGTGTCACTGGAGCAGTGCCAGCTGTATACACAGTTTTGTTCTCCTAGTTTCTGGCATACTTTTACGTGTACAATTCATCCAGGTTGAAATGTCATTCTTTATTTTCAAGTACTCTTATTGGAAGGCTTTTTCTCCCTCTGTCTCTGGGTACCTTATTATAAGAGAAAAAAATAAATCTCAATATTCGCTCAATAACTTAAAAATATGAGAACATTAAACCCTGAATTGAGTCTTCAGATCATTCAGCCCGTTGCTAATTTTTGTGCCATAAGTGATGTAGAGTTTCCACTGTTATCTTTTTTATTTGATAGATCTGTCATAGAGCTGTCACATCCCAGCCTTGCATTTTGCCAAACTTTCTTTAAAATATTTCAAGTGGATGAACATCTGTATGACAAATTTATCCTGGGAGTATGAAATATCCTCAGCCATCATCCAGTATGAATCTTAGTCTCCCTGACCACCATGCTCTGATCATCCGACGTTTATACGGTGATCACTAGAATGAAGAGAACAAAAAAAAAAATCATTTATTTGCTTTTGGAACGTGCTACTGGCCTTGCTTGTGGGACATCTGAGAACCTGAGGTGATACACGGTGAACGTGCCATTTGCAACAGTCCAGTAACCCTTCCGACAGTCTTGCTATTGTTACCTACCAGACGTAATTATTTCCAGGTGCCTCTTGAAGCACTGATTAAAACAGCCCCGTATGGGTTGTAATTGATTAACTGGAACAGCATCTTCAACCTCTGTCTCCCGTGAGCAGTTGAAATAAACGGGCATGACTCACCCGCTCACACATGTGGTGGTTTTAGGAAAATTTTAAAAGGGGATTTTCTAAAATGATTCTCTAGGATAGAACTCAAAGTAGCCAGGTAAGATCACATGACATGAATAAGCCGATTATCTTAGGAATAATCCAGAAGAAACAGTTTATTAGGGGTGAGGGTCCTTGTATATATTGTGAGTTTTTGTCAGATTGTTCGTTTTGCCTTGTTAACTGAGACTTTTAGCTCAGTGGTTGTTAAACTTATACGTCTTGGTGAGGCCGAGATTTGAAATATTTGTGCCGAATTTGAGAAACTGAACTGTAAGTAAGTTACTCATGGGTTTTTCCCTATTATTGCCGCAGGAGAGTATATTTATCAAGATAAGGAACACAGGCTGCTCGAAGAGCAACCTCGGAATCTTAGTGACTTAACAAAATCAAACTTTATTCCTTGTTCCTGTCACAGGTTGGCATAGGTTGGGCATGGTCCTGAGAAGCTCCTCTAAGAGATAGTTGGGCAATCCTGCCCCTCTGACACCAGATGCCACCATCTTGAATATGTGGCCTCCTTGGCTGCAGGGGAAGGGGCAGAACTAGTGTAGACAAGACTGCAAAGTGTTTTCTGGCCAAGCCTGGGACAGGGCTCATGGTCCAGTGGCCAGAACCTAGTCTCATAGGCCCAGCCTTTGTTTGGGGGGGCCAGGAGTTTCCCCATGTCCTTGCTCAGAGGTAAGATAGGTAAGCATCAGGCCAGTTGTGCTGAGAGAATAGGGCACACTTTTCTAGTGTGATACCTCTCCTGGGTGTGGCTGTGTTTCAACAGAACACAAAGAAATTACACTTAAAGTAAGGAGTTTGGATTCTGTTTCGGGAAAGAAGGCCTTTAGAGTTTGATGGACTCCGCTTCCAGTTCTTGTTCTGCCATTTACTCCTATGGGGTGTGGGATATGTTTATAAAATGAGAATAATACCAGTATTTAGTTCATAGGATTGCTATGAGAATTAAATGAGTTTAGTGCTCAGAAGTTGCTTGTATATGCTCAATAATAATAATAGTAAATATTTTATATGATCTATAATGTTGTATAATAATGTAATAAACGACTAATGATTATAATTAGTTTCCCTAGTGATCGAAGAGGAAAGAGGTTTATGCAACCATGGTTTTCAACCCTGCCCGACGAGCGAGTCATGAGTGAGGTGTTTTGGGGGTGTGCAGCACCCAGTTGTGTTGAATTCGAGCCTCCTTCTGTCAGTGCCTTGAGAGAGCCGGGCGAGCTGAGCTGCTGCACAGCGAGGACTCAGCAGTGTGGGTCTGTATCTGGCAAAGGATGACTGAGGGGATTCAAAAGCCTGGAAGCACGGGTGGATTTGAGGAAAAGCCTGTCCAGTGTAAGTGTCTATGTTGGAAGACAGAAGGAGGGAAATTGGAGACTTTCATAGTGGAAAGCAGGTCCAGTATCCAGCACTACTACAAAGAATCAACCTAAAGGTTAACAGGAAATATAGCTTGGGAGCTGACCCATCCATCATACCTGGTGCTGGGTCCTCAGAACCTGAAAGCACCCCTTTGTGTTCCTCTTTCCAGGCCTGTTGCATGATTCAACCTCATCCAGTCTGAGCCATCTGCCTAGAAGGGCTGTGTAGGTAGCTGGAGGCAATTAACCACTTGAAGAAGGAAAAAAGAAAACCTTCCCTTTCCTTGTAGGATAATGGATATAACTCCATATGCTTTGGATCTGAGGAATCATCCCTCTTTGAAATGTAAAAAAAAGTTCCCATCTGCAAAGGCTCCCAAACCTAGTGATGGCTTTCATTTTCTACTTCTCAATTCTCCTCAGATAGAAAACCCAAGAGCATTTTGAGAGTGAAGGTAAAAAAAGGTATACATCAGGAGAGGCTGAGTTATGCCATCGTAACAAGTAGCCCCGGAATTTCAGTGGCTTATTATGACAAAAGGTTATGTCTTGCAAGGTCAGGTGGGAGCTCTGCTCCATGCTGTTCTGCCTCCAGGACCCAAGCTGAAAGATCAGTCCCTGAAGAGAATCATTTTGAAAAGGGAATGTCGGGCATGTCTACCACAGTTACATGCTCCTGAATGGCGGTGTCACGACACTGTTCTGAACCAGGCATAGACCCACTTCCTCAGCACCCCACGAGGAGGTTGGGAAGTTAGGTCATTTGTGTGCCCAGAATGACAAGAGAACTGGGTGTGGCTGAGAACTGTTTAGCTACTGCACTGACCCAAATGTCAAACTACATTTGAATTTCAAACACCTGCCAAAGAAAGCAGAAATATCTGATAAAAAAAAAATGGCCATCCCAGGCGAATATATCAAGGAAAGACCTCTCATCTCAAACCAAATTGAAAAATTACTCAAACAGTAGTCTTTTAAGAGCAATTTCTTTTCTAAAGTTCATGAAATTGGGTAAAATAGAGATTACCGGTAACTTGGTCTTTGGCTAAGAGTTGAATTCTTCTGACGGTTTTTGTTTCTCTATTATCTTTTATCTATTTAAGACTTATTGAGAGGTTTGGGGAGATCTTTCCTGTCTTTAAGAACAAATGAGTGGTGTTTGTTTCTCTGCACCATGCCGTGGCGACTCTTAGGAGTTTGTAATTCATGCATCCGTGTTGCCTACCCAACTGTGTCCAGCGTGGAATAGTCCATCTATCCATGTTGACTGAAATAAGCATTGAATGATGAGTGAGCATGAAAAGTGAATGAACGTTGGTTTTATAACATCTCAGCATATGTCCCAAGTATTTCTGAGCAAGTTGTGAAAATCTCAAAAGAAGCTTAATTTCAATTGATTTTCATTTAAAAAAATAATGTGACACTTGTGGTAATGTCACAATTGCGAAGAGTAAAACCATTCTGTTATGGGGTTTGGGGGTTGATCATATCAAGATTCCCTTCAACACCGAGGGAAGATTGTATTTGGTAAGAGATTCCTGGGTTCATGTGGGTATGTTACATAATAAAGTATAATATTAGGTTCTGATTAGGCAGTATTTTCCATGTTGTGACTTTTCTTCCTTGGAAATAATTTTGGAGATTGTCTGTTGGTGGCAATTTTGAGAAGTTCTATCTAAAATGAATGCATTTCTCAAGGAGAAGAAAGGAGTTTTCTTAAATCCTTCAGTATGAAAATCATGCCTCAAAATCAGGATACTTGAATATGGGTTAATTGTGACTCAGTTCAGCATTCAGCCTGTGAGCCTAATTAAACAAATGAAATAATTTTCATTCAGAAGTTTCGTTTTTGAATTCAATTCCTCTTGCCTTTCAACATGCTTTAGGAATTTCATTATTCTTATTATATGCCTTCTGCATTTCATAATATTTCTCTCTGTCTTCATATAAGATGCTGCTTTTGAAATGCATTCACGGTGCCCCCAGCTCCTACTCAGCCTAATGCTTCCTTTTTTCCCCCTCTCAGCATTGGATTTGTCATGGCCATTGTTTAAGTATTAGGGACAATTACCCAGTGTCATCGAATGTGGCCGGTTCAGCGTTTGCTCTCTGCTTTGGCCCAGACAGTGCGGTCATGCCTGCACGGGGGCCCCATTAGTCTTGTATCCATCAACACGGAGAGAGTAGATCGCACAGAAGCCTTCTTTCTTACCTTGTCATTGTTCCCCGACTGTAGGCTTTCTTGAGGTTAGAAATAACTAGTTTTTTAAAGAAGAGAATGCCTGAACTAACCATATATGCTGTAAAGATACGTAACAAATACTACACTTGTAACAATCGTAAAGCGAAAGAAAACCATAAAAATACTGCCACAATTAAGAAATGTTCATTACTTCTTTTGCTCTAGAAATGATGTATTTTGTGCAACTACAGTTGGCGAGACTTAACAGTCTCAGACCCACTTTTTAGTTTCCAACTCCTAGAAGCAAATGGAAAATCACAGGCTTTGATGTGTAAAATAACTGAGAAAAAAGGTGTAGAGCCTTATAAAATACCTGAGTTTAATCTGGACCAGCCAGGAGCAAGACTTGAAATCCTCTTACTCAGGAAAATGAACGTAAGCACACTTGCCTTTTGAGGCACAAAATAAAAGAAACCTATAAAATTTGTGTGGTGCAGTGTCCCAGAAATCAATTATGTAATTTTGTACAATCATATCAGGTAGAGTATCAACCCATTACTGAAACTCAGAGCTTTCAAACCTAATGGAGACTATTTGACATTCCTAGGCGAGCTGCCAAAGGCCCATTTCCAATTGCCAACATGACAATTATTGACACAGACATGTACAGGCAGGGAAGGGTTTTCAAGGAAATAATGTCAATAATTTTCTACTGTGTTTTAAGCTAAAAATCAGTAGAAGGTGAGTGACTAGAATCCTTATGGAATCCATACATATAAATCCCTTGTGTCTTGGAATAGTGATGGGTAGTAATGGGGGAAGTGGGTATCTACGTGAAATCCAATTAGGTTGGAAATGGAAAGTGGAGCTGTACATGCTGGAAGTGTTCAGAATTTTATTAATCTACTATCCCTAGGTGTCGAAGATTGCATCTTCAAGTTTCTCCTTGCTCCATCCGCTGAGCAAATTATGGCCCGGCTGGTCAGACTCCGATTTCATCAAGCTCCTCTCTGCTTCCGGGCTCACAATGGCTGCCTCCTGTTAGCGCCTCAGCCTGCATCCTGGTGATTCTGTCCCTTGTTTCTTTACCCGATCTTACCCGTCACTGTTCCCCCAAGAATCCCTCTCATGATTTATCCCCTTCTTCTGAATTCCTTCTACATCTGATATGCTTAATCTTCCTTCCACGCTGATTCTCACGCTGTCCCCTTGCCCTGCATGAGCCTCTCCACTTAATTCACCATCTATTTGTGCTCATTCTTTGAGGTCACACTTGTATCTAGTCATCTTTATTCTTAATATTGGCTCTTGCTGACTGAGGGTCTACTAAGGCCTAGGACAGCAGTAAGGATGATATATATGTTGTGTCTATGGTTTTGGTACCAGACGCGCATCTTTCTTTCATATGTGCATAAATAAATGGAAGCATGAATAAAAACAGAGTGTTTCCTGCCTACAGAGTATACTTCTTGTTGGGCAGTTAAATAACTTTGTTTTCCTTAGAGAAACACATAATAAACATACATAGGTGGTATTACCATTCCCACTTCACAGGTGAAGAAACTGAGTTTCAGAGAAATTGAGTTTCTTATGTAAATTTGCCTCGGTAGTCAAATAGAGATTCAAATACAGGCCTCTCTGACTCGAGAACCCATGTGAAATTGTGAATTTTCTGTATTTCTGGCATCCAGTGATCTCTCTCTCCCTGAAATTTCCTAATACTTGCGTGAGAGTGATGGTGGCCACAAAACAGTAATGCTAACACCTAAAATTTGCCAGCAGCTAACTCTTAATATCCAGCCCTTGGCTACATTTCTGACACATATAATCTCGGTCGGCTCTTCCCTGGGTCCCAGGAATGGCTTGCTATTTCTCAGATAAAGAAGCCGATGCACAGAGGTGTTAACTAATTGGCCCAAAGCCACACAGCTAGTGTTGAAATAAATTTCTAGACCCAAGATGGAGCCACTCCTGCCTGGGGTGCCATGGATTATTTGTTTTTGGGTGTTGAGTTTTACACCTGAAACTAATATTATACTGTATTTTAACTAACTGGAATTTAAATAAAAACTTTTTTGAAAAAGAAAGTAAAAAAACAAAAAAAAACCAACTTGAATTTTACTTGTTCACATGAGGTGCTATTTTACCTACAATTTCCAGGAGATAGAAAATACCCAGAACGTTCTTGGAAAAGGTTTGTTGAACTATGCTCTTACTCCTTTTGCATAATTTATAAGGTTGAAGACAAGTCAAGTTAGATCTAGTGATATGTACATAGTGGGGGCTCTAGCTGATACCTAACCTGGCTTTAGATCTCTTCAAACCTGCCCCATAGCTTGGTGGGAGCTCCAGTAAAGCTGGTTTCCTGGCGACGTTGTGAGCTGGTTTAGCTAAGAATACCCAGGCCAAGAGCTAGGGAGGATTCTACGTCTGTGATTGGTTTCTATCATAGCCCAATGGATTTATTTTTCAGACTATGGTTTAAGGGGCTGTTTTTATCAGAGACTTTATGATGCACAAAGATGCAAACAATGTTAGCGCCTGATAGACAAATGATACCTGGAGGTAGAAGGAGAGGTCTTCCCAAGCATGAATCACAGTGTAACTTTTGTTCCTTGAAGACCGGGAATATCCAATTCAGACAAGGAAGACATCAACGGAGTTGGCGAGAGAGCTCTCCCTATGAGCAGCAACGCTGTGAGGGAGGGGCTGAGCAGCTGAGGTCATGAGAGAGGGCTAACTTCAAGTGATATCTGGGGTAGCGAGCACCAATAAGGGGTGGAGAGGGTTGAGACAGCCAGTAGGACTCCAGGGTAAGGAGGTGAAGACTTTGAGAGTGTGGGTGGTTCATGAACATGTGTGACCCAGACTAATATGTATGTATATGTTATCCATGTATTTTACTGACTTATACTTATTTTTCTTGACAATGTGACCCTATCAACACCTGCCGGCTGTTGAGGCTTAGGGAAACCAGGCTGACACCACGTTGTACCAAACCATGGATGGGTTGGTGTCTGCAAGAGGGGGAAGGAGCTCATCTTGTTTCTCATGCAATGTGTGCTATCTTTGGAGCGTGAGCAACTCTAGTGAGATGACCCCAGGTAAGTCGCTGAGCCAGTTCCCTCACTCATAAAATGAGAGGTCTGGGCTAGTCGGTCTCTAAAACAAATTCATCTCTAAAATTCCTTGGTTTCATGATTTGGTGCAAACGAGGGTGCTGGAAATATGCAGAGATGGGACAAAGGGAACAAGGGAAAGAAATGCAAAGTGAAGCCGCTGGAGTGTGGGGGGCACAAAATGGCCCCCTACCTGTGCGCAATGGTTGGTCCTTGATTCACTGCCTGTTAACGTGGAGCAGGGCACCTGAGGGTTCTGCACCTAGATTTCTTTCCTGCGGATCTGGGATAGGCACCCTTCCCACAACACGGGCGGCGAGGACGGCATGAGCGTGCAGGTGCCCAGGGGCGGGTGACTGCCTCTGACGGCCTCCGCAGCCCCAGCTTTGCAAACCACGCAGGCCTCTGTGACCCGGTGATGTGGGCGCCCCATGACTGCCAGGAAACAGCAAAAAAACGGGCCTTATTTTAGTCACAAGATCTGGGTCTGAGAATGACCTCTCCTTTTATTCAAGAAGTTATGGAATAATAGTCCAGGGGCTTATTTCCTCCTCTGTAAAAATAGAGCACTTGGATTGCATTAAACCTTCAAAATTTTCCCTAACTCTTCTAAAATCGATAAACTAGCTAATCTCCTTGGAGACAGTTGCTTATTAAGAATTTAATCTGCATGCTTCCCGCTCTTTCTTGCACACAGTAGGTGCTGGTAAATACCGCAGGAGTGACCGGCAAGATGACGCCAGTCATTTAATCCCGTCATCCCCAAGAGAGAAAGATTCCTCCCATAAAACCAAGGGATGCGAAACCTTAATTCTCTGAGTGTTAAAACATCTGAGTCATGCTGTTGCAAAGATTCAGGCTTGTGGCCTACCCTGATAACAAATTCTTCCCATTAAGAAATTGCTCTCCCCGGCAAGCCTGCCTTTCGAAGCAGTGTGGATGGTGCAGACCCAGGCAGGGTGACAGGCGCTGCTCAGAAAATGATAGCAGCCGGGTCAGGCCATCCGAGCAGAAGCACAGAACCCCCCAAGGACAACAACAGAATCCAGCCAAGACTGACAGCCTGGCGGGAGGCTGGCCGTGTGGACAGACAGACACTTCCGGACGCCCACCTCGGCTCCTCCAGCCCCAAATTCACAAGCCACGTTTGCTCTATGATAATTTTTTTTTTTTTAATTTTGCAGTAAGTATTCACCCGTAAACACCTCACTGAATCACGAGGGGCATCCCCCTGTGGAGAACATTCAGTCTAACCGCTCAAAGAGCTCCCAGACCGACGGCCACAGGACAGGCAGATCCCGGAAGGCCGCTCTGTGTCTCTGCCACGGAAGAACGAGGTGGGTGGGATAGAGGCCGAGGCCCTGGTGTTTGCTTTTCACCTGCTTTTGGGAAATGTGTCTGTCCGGCCCTAGTCAGAAAGTCAAAGCAGGAGCCGGATGGAGGGAAAGGGAGTCGTGGGGGAAACGCGGAAAGAGAGGAGGGAGAAATGGCGTCTTTGTAGCATCTTCTCAAAGTCTTTTCTAGATGACTTCTCTCCATCTTTGCTCCTGCAGAGCAAGTTTTCCCGGCTGCTTGTGTCACATGTCCAGGATCTTCCTTCTCTGTTGAGATGGGAGAGTGGGAGGGAGCTTCTGTCCCCGCACCCAGGGCCTAGTTACTCATGGTTCTCCTGGTGCAGGGAGTTCTAGGACGCTCCATCCAGCACGGAGCCTGGCGTGTGGCAGGGACCTTCTGGAATTCACTATTTCCCCTCACGCGGACGCACAGATGCCAGAGAACTGGAAAGTCACCGGTCCCTGTTTGTTTTTATTTTATTTTTTTAATTTTGAAGATCACTGGGGGAAAGTGCACCTTCCAGGTTTCATCCAAAGCAGAGAATTGTTGCTATTGACTTTTATCCACTTCCTAAGCGCTGCATTTCTTTCAGGCTTCATCAAAGGCATAATCCTTCATTCAGAATCTTTTTCATCACTTAAAATAGCCCTCCTGCCTTTGTTGAAGTTTTCTGCCTTTAGAGAGACGAGGTCAAATCTGCTCCAATGGAGGAAATAAAATGGGGGAGGAAAACCAGCTGTAATCTTTGTGCTCCAAACCTGGTAGATGGCATATGATTTTATTTTAGTTTTTTTTTTTTTTTTTTAAAGGGAGCTACTGCCTGGCTACCCTGATCTCCGAAGAAGCATCAGAAAAAAAAGAGTATTTTTTAAACAGAAAACGTTAAGAAAAAAAGTCTGTGCTAATATATATATTTCAACAAAGTTTCTAGAGAGAAAAAATGATCTCCAAATTGTTTGAGACAGTCAGCCTGGCTCTATCACATCTGGGTAGCAGTAGGGTATAACAAAGCGAAAGAGTTAAGGCAATTTTGACACCTTAAAGCAGAACTGCTAGCACTGCACCGGCTTTTAAACCCAAAGAGGATTCAGCCTGCTCACTTATTACTTTCCACATCTTCAAAAGGACAATGTCTCTTTTTTAATCTCTTGGCTTTGCTGCGAAACCATGGGAAGTTATTGACTTTACAGGCACTTTAAGTATACAATCAGGCAGAAAAGGGACATTGGTGCACTCGGGGGCTGTGAGTTCAAATTCTCATCTCTTTGTGGCACTCTCCTCCCCGCTCAAACAGAATTGGAAAGGGCACAGCAAACAGCGAGGGGCTGCCACGCGTTACGACTGGGCCTTCTCACTGAGTCACACGCACCTGAAGCCATTCAGTTCAAGACAGGCCCCTTTGTCCTGGCTGCTGTTTTTTTCATCTTGACAGCTCCCAGGGTGCTGTTGGATGGTGTGCGCAGAAATGCCATGCTTCCTTGTAGCCCCTGTGTGCTAAAATAATGAACAAGCAATTAAATCTCATGCTTGAGGGCCTGTGCTGATTGCTTGCAGGAGAGGGGCACGGCCCAGCCCTGTGCTCTGTGCGTGGAGCTCGGGGCCTGGCTCCTGGCTGTATTTCTCTTGGAGGAGAAGCCGTGGCAGCTGGTAGGCTGCAGGAGGGCTGGGGCTCCGGAGGAAAGGGACTCGGTGGGAAGCCAGTGTTCCCTGAGGTACCTGTACTGGAAATGGGTGCGAGCCGACGTTGTCCTCATGAGGCATTGGCGGATGTTATTTGCCAGCAAAACGCAGTCGTCTGTGACTCCACTTTTTCTTTCTATTTAAAAAAAAATAATATCCTCTACAGTGAAATAATGTTTCCTAAGGGCATTTGAAAAGAAGAGTATTCTTGGTATGTGATAAAGACTGGGTGTTGTTTACCTAGTTGCTGCGAGGAGGCTTTTGTCTTGTTGAGTTTCTATGCAAGCTACCCAGTTTTGGGGAGGGGGTGTTGGGGATGGTGGCAACTTGACCAATCTCACACAACGAGTAAGTGATAGAGCTAGAAATGGATTCTGGCTGTTCGCTTGGGGAAGCAGGGCTCTTAACCCCTCTGCTGGTCTACCTCAATATTAATTAATTAAAGATGTAATTAATAATTTAATAAATAATTCCATTAATAATGCAATAGGTACATATTGAAATTGTAGTGCAGCTTGCCACTGGGAATTCAAGGGTAAGCCAGACATAACTTATCTCCTGTACTACTGGATCAGACGTTGTAGTGCGGGAGACTGACACTGATGAGAAGGAACACACGATTATACGACAGCCAGAGCCGAGCGCCATGCAATAAAATCATGCGATGAAATGGAACAGCTCAACGAAGGGTCTAAACTAGTGCGAGGGGTCAGAGGATAACTTCCTGAAGAATGAGCTTGAACTGAGATCTGATGGATGACGAAGGGGGTAAGGAGGTGGGTAGTATAGGGGAGGGAAAGCCGGGGAGAGGAGGCTGGCGAGGCAGCCAGGTCGTGTGGGATGGTACAGGTCTCATTAAGAATTTTATTTCTGATCCCAGGAGCAATGCAGAGCCGTGGGACGGCATAAGCAGGGCAATGACACCGTGACATTTGCGTAGGGAGAAGGGGGCTCCAGCGGCAGCACAGGAATGTGTGGTGGTTGAGGAGACGGATGATGGTAACGCCCACCTGCTTGGTGGAAGGAAGATGTCGGTCTAGAGGCACATTCGTGAGCTAGTTAGGAGACAGAATGGACAGGGCTTATGATGGTTGGATTTGGGGGGTGAATGAGGTATCAGGGATGATTCCTTGGTTTCTGGCTTGCAGGACTGTGTGAATGGCAGGAACCGGTAGGCGAGAGATGGAGCCCGTTGTGGGGAGGACTAGCACATTTGGGAGAGACTCTGGACTTGGTGAAGACCTATTGACTGTCATATATCCCCAAGTGGAGATACTGAGTAAATTCTTGCCCCAAAGTGTCTGAAATTCAAATGAGGAGTTGGAGACAACTGAAAATTGAAGCCGCTGGTGTGGATGAGCTCTCTCTGAGAGATGCTATGAAATGGAAAGGGAAGAG
Source organism: Ursus americanus (assembly GCF_024610735.1). Classification (NCBI taxonomy): domain Eukaryota; kingdom Metazoa; phylum Chordata; class Mammalia; order Carnivora; family Ursidae; genus Ursus; species Ursus americanus. The sequence goes on along the minus strand of NC_142137.1, from coordinate 65,348,893 downwards.
TCTCAGAGCGAAACAGGAAATCTGGTGGGGAGAGGCGGGGAGCAGCAGCGGGAGACCAGAGGAGTGGGCGCAGCTCGGGGTGCAGAAACTCTGGGAGAAGAGCCCGCGGGGGGATGCTGTGCTGAGCCCCTGAGAGGAGGCCCTTCCCTCATCCTCACAAACACCTTGCAAGGCAGGAATTCTGTTCTTCATTTAATAGGTAAGGTTGCTGAGTCTCGAGGAAGTTAAATAACTGGGGCAAGAACTAAAACTGGTTTTGCAGGTCCAGACCCTGCTTCTGTCCCTGTCTCTCTGTAGCTCGAATTCTTTCACATTCAAGTTAAGTTTTTTTTCTAGAAAAGAACCAACATTATAGTATTTTTATTTGTTAAGGAATCATGATGAGAAAAAGAATGACAACTGACATTTAATGTGAGGCTTATAAACTGATTAAGGGTTTTGAATAGATGATAAATAAATAGGCTTTAAAAACCCCTGTATCTGACCCCTTATTAGGCTGTTTATTTCAAAACTGACAGCACAGCTAAAACAGTGGCTGAGGGATTGCATATGTCTTCTGCCTCAATTACTCTCAGAGCCAATTTAGTAAAGCTGATTTCTCTGAAGTTAGCCGGTGCAATTCAAAACCAGAGAGATAAAAGGAGGGCTAGTGCTTGAGGCTGCATGCAGAATATCACAATACGGATGAAGAGAATGAAAATGAACTGAGGCTTTTTGTTTGTTTTTTCCTTTTTTTTTTCATCTTTATGAAGATTGGAAGTTGAGGCAAAAGGATAAAGTGAATTGACTTCAATGAAAATTTTAGGTATACTCTACTGAAAATTCACCTTCTCCAAATCACATGGGGATTAAGAAAACCCAAACATGGGCTGAGGTGGGTTTGATTCCAGGGGTTTTGAGTATTCTGATGCTTGTGGTAGTATTTATAATGAGAAGGCGATGGATCTAGGTATATGACTCGCTGATTGGGAAGAAATAGGAAGATTCAGATTGAGAATTGGGAAGGTTGACCTGGTGTCTGTGGGGGAAGGTTGACAAAAAGGGAAATATTTAAATACTTTAATGAAACTAAGCTCTGGAAATACATGAAATCTGAAAAATAAGGAGAGACAGAGTCCCCGGTTGGGTGGGCTGGCCCTTTTTGAGGGCCTTGGCTTAGCTCTATTCGTGCCCTTTCTCTAATGGTCTGAAGACTGATCTCCCTCACAAGAGCATAAGTTTATCAACATGTCTTACTCATCTTTCTTTCCTGGCAAATAGTTAGGTGCCTAGACCATAGTAGATAGTTGTTAAATAAATAAACATTTGTTAGGAGTTAAACAAGTACAAAAATGCCAGAAAAGACTTGGCAAAGGAGACCAGAAAAAAGGAAAGAAGATGTCTCTGGTCTTTGTGACAGGAGAAAAAATCTGGGAAATTGTGTGTTCCTGGATGCCCAGGGGAGTTTTCCTCACGGCTTGAATGGAGGCATAAGACCTGGATAACTCCAGTAAGAGGACTTCCACTCAAGAGTGGCTCAGGTGGAGGAGAAATTATATCGGAGGCAACACAGTGGAGTTGGGTGCCAGGAGGGAGGTCTGAGCAATGCCAAGTTGCGAACCAACCAATAGGAGGGGAAACCTGCATGGTACCATGAAAACAGCTCAGGGGTAGTAGATGTCAAGGAGGTGAAGGGGAAAGACCTTTTTAGTCCAAAGATGTGGTCTTTGGAGGTGGGCCTCTCCTCCTCCTCATTTTCTTGCTTTGGTTCCTGGGAAGAGGGAGGTCCTAAACCTCATCGATTAGTCAGATTATAAGTAAATCTATCTAGTAATGGAAGTAAGAATTAACAACAAGCAAAAGATGACCGGTGTGATTTGCCTTTCTGTAACAATGGATCTCTCTCTTAATGATTCATTGGAGGCCAGTATGCAGATTGCACAGTGCTTTCTTGAAGACCTAATTTTCTTTGTGACCTCACAGAGGACATGATCCCCTGAAGGTGGGCCTCCAGCTGCCAGGAAGTTCAGAGACTTCTGAAGGATCATTACATTTTCCTCTCCTTTGTGGGCCAAGAAGGTCTCTGGATAAGAAAACTTTATCTGCCAGGGGCATTAATTAATTAACTAACTAATTAATTAAATTAATTAATTAAAGTGTATCATTGTGAGTCACTATATTTCATATAAATTAGTCTGTTGAAGGGGGAATCATCAACCGTCTTGAAGTTGGTTGCTTTGGTGTTTTTTTTTTTTTTTTTTAGTTTCTAATGGTCTTGGTATAATACCATAGGTTTAAATGCAGTTGGATAAGGAAGAATGAAGCTCAAAATAAGAACCATGTGGCATAAACCCATGAACATCAAAGTAGTGGAAATATGTGCTTTTTTATGTGAATTACTTGCTATCGGGCTTTGGGAAAGTGTTTCTATAAGTAAGATTTGAATGGATTTTTGATTCCGAGTTTTTAGCGTTACAAAATGATGGCTTTTAGATATCTCTTCAGTGCAGGGGAAGAAACAAAAGACTCAGTTCTCCACTCTAATTGAGAAGCCAGGCAAAAAGCCAGGCAGCTTTGGTGAATGGGTTTTGAGTCAGACAGTGACTTGCACCTGCCTGACCTTTGACAGGTTTCTTAACCTCCCTAAATATATCAGATGGGAATATCTCAGAGGAGTATGTGGTGATTAAGTGAAATAATTCATGTGTGTTCCCGCCCCCATGCCACGAGAGGTGCTTACCAAATACTGGCTGTTTTTTTTTGTTTATTCACATTATCGAAATTTGTTATTAGAATACAGTGGGACTTTCCTTTGTTGTCCCCCCCCTTTTTTTTTAAGATTTTTTATTTATTTATTCCACAGAGATAGAGACAGCCAGCGAGAGAGGGAACACAAGCAGGGAGAGTGGGAGAGGAAGAAGCAGGCTCATAGCGGAGGAGCCTGATGTGGGGCTCGATCCCATAACGCCGGGATCACGCCCTGAGTCGAAGGCAGAGGCTTAACCGCTGTGCCACCCAGGCGCCCCTGTTGTCCCTTTGACTCAGAAATTTACTTTTGAAAATTGTCATTGTTCCCTTTACGTATGACTTTCCCCCCGAGATTTGCTGACATTGCTTGAATACATGGATGTATAAGATGACTGTTCTCAGATACTGCCTATTAACTGAAAAAAAAGTGGGTATTACACCTTTGGAAATCTTAGACTTAGTTGAAATTTAAATATATTAAAACCTTTTAAAAGACATTTCTGCCTTTAAGGAATTCATCCTCGGGTAACTTTCTTATTTAAGACATACTCTTAAGCTCCAACTATAAGTTGCATTTATCTTTAAAGAGACTTTTTTAGTCCTTTGAAAAATTTTCTAAAGGGCTTCTCAGGAATGCATCACCTAACATTTCCTCTCTTGCTGAAGTTATGTTTTGTGAAAATGTTCCTGTGCTACTCAAATATATTTATCCTCTATTGCTAATTGATTCACTGTTAATCTACGGACTTGTTTTATGGCAGCTTTTTGGGCTATGGGCTTTACTTCAATTGGTATGATGACAGAAAACCTTGACAACAATTAAATACATATTCTGGAAGGATACTTTAACTTTTCCTGCAATAGAGACGGTTCAAGTAGGGGATCAAAGTTTGGGCATTACTTTCAACTTCCAGCAATTTCCAGTTTAAGCACTACCATCGGATTCCTAGCAGGCTGGCATAAACCTGTTTGATCCCTCAACTGTTCCTCATTTTTTTCCCCACCAATATTCAAACTAGCTTTTAAAATTTCAGAAAATAAAGTGGGTAGAACACATTGGGCATTAAGGGCTGGAAAATTCCAAGTTTCTGGCTCACTGTATGTGATTTGTTTGCTCTGTCTATGCATGTCTTGGTTTCCTAGCGATTAAGACTTGGTTATAAATGTTGCTACTTACCCACCTGTCACGGATGGTGTGAGAATGAGTAATAATATCTGAGCCATATTTTTGCTCCTAAGACGAAAGGTGCTATATAAATACAAAGTGTTATTTCATTAAAAATACTTGTATGATAACAGCATATGTTAAATTCAATTTCCTTGACCAATTTTATAAATATATTTTGGTGTTACAATATGGTTGTTTTTATGGTTACTATGTGTGTATCCTACACTCTGTGTTTTATTTTCTCTCTGGATGGTGTAATATATCAAATATTGAAGAAAAATAAAGGCATCGTTCTAGTTAGACCATGAAGCTGAGTGCTCATGCTAAATGTTACTTACTTCCGTGCATTTCAACTAGATGTTACTGACACACCTACTAGTGTAGACGATTCGAACTGTGTAACCAGTATAACAGGGTATAGCAAAAATGGAACTTGGATAAACAGTGTATTTTTCTTATCAGTCCGAGTTCCGTATCAATGATTGGCAGCTCCTGTGACAGAGGCATTACAAAGTTCAACATAAGGTCCTGGGCTGCGTGGCCAGAGATGATGTTCATCAATGACACATGGAAGGTCATTGGAATCCATGCTTAGCCCGGGTGAAAGGTGATCACTTCTCGCCTCAGATTACCAATCTGGTAACTTCTCCTTTTGCAGAAAAGGTGGATTTGAACCTTTTACCTCACTACGGCAGGCCTGGAGAACACAGGGGTGGCAGACCTATGGAGACATCGCACAATTGCTGCACAGAATGGTGATTTTTTTTTGATAATTTGTTAAAACGTAGAATAGGCTTTCTAGCAAGTAATAAGGGCTTTTAGCAGTCTCTTTGTTCTACCCTTATTTTTCTCAGCAAATTACTTGACTTCCTACCTCACAGATGAGGGATCTCATCATCTATAGTTCTTAACAAGTTATTTGTAACCAGATCTATTTTTTTAACTTTTTAGTTTGTAATAATTTTAGATTTACTGAGGAGTTACTAAGAGAGTCTAGAGTGTTCCCATACACCTTCACCTGTTTCCCTAAGACTAACCCCTTACAGAACCATGGCACATTTATCAAAACCAAGAGATTAACTTTGGAGTAATACTATGAGCTAAACTACTGACTTTATTTGGATTTCCCATGAATGCACTTTTTCTGTCCCAGGATCCCTTTCAGGATATCATACTACATTTAGTTGTCATGATTTTTTAGGTTCTCCAATCTGGGACCATTTTTGTGGTCTTCTTTGTCTTTCATGACCTCAAACATTCTGAAGAATAATGTTCAGGTCTTTTGAAGAATGCCCCTCGATGTGAGTTTAGCTGATGTTTTCTCATAAATATACTGAGGTTGTGGATTTTGGGGAAGAATATCACAGAGGTGATTACCCTTCTCATTGTATCATCTCAATGGGAACATCATGTCAAGGAGGCTAATTACAGGTGATGTTAACCTTGATCGCTTGGTTAACATGATGTCTGTTAGTTCTCTCCACTGTAAAATTACTATTTTCCCCTAGCTGTGTAGTCTGTTCATTAGAGGCAGGCACTAAATCCAGCCCATACTCGGGGGAGGGGAGGATTAAACCCCATCTCCTAAAGGGAGGGCTGTCAAAGAATTTGGGGTCATGTTTTCAAACCACAACTGTAATTAGTAAATTTGGGGAGGGATACAAATGCGATACAAATACCTTGTTTCTTCTTAAAATTTCACCCACTAGCTTTAGTACTTATCAATTAACATCGCCTGCAGCAATGATTATGGTGATGTTCTAGTGGTGATTTTCTATTTCCCTAATTCCTTCTATATTTATTAATTGACATTCTTCCTTAAGGAAGATTTGCTCTATCTGTTCTGCGTATGTATTCAGTTATTTATTTATATAAGCATAGGTTTGTGGGTACTTATTTTTCTGGAGGTGATAATCCAATACATTGTTATTTATTATGTTGCTCAAGTCATAGCAGCTTTGGCTACAGGGGGCCCTTTCAGATTGGTTCTTTGGTCCTTTTGACATGCCCTCATTAAAAAAAAAACAAAACTGTTTTTTGAGCACCTCCTTACTTTATGGCACAAAAAGATATTCTAGGATCATCTTGTACTTTCAGTGTCCTGGTCTTGGAATCATGGAATGGCCCATACGGTAAGCAGCTGAGGCTTCCTGCCAACAGCCATGTGAGTGAACCTTCTCGAGTTAGATACTGCAGCCCCACTCAGTCTTCGGGGTGACTGAAGCTCCCACTGACATCTTGTCTTAGTTTGGTCTTCCATCACAAGATACCACAGAGTGTCTTGAACAACACAAACTTATTTCTTACAGTTCTGGAGGCTGGGAAGTCCAAGATCAGGGTGCTGACATCATAGGGTCCCCACCCTCAAGACCTCATCTGTACTTAATACCTCTCAAAGCTCCACCTCCTAATACCACCCTGTTGGGGGTTGGGGTTTCAACGTACAAATCTGAGGCAAATACACACATGCAGTCCACAACACATCCTGACGGCAAACTCATCGGAGACTCTGAGTCAGAACAATTCAATTTAAGTCCCAAATTCCTGACCCAAGGAAACTGTGTTTTAAGCCACTGCATTTCAAGGTAATAGAGCAGTGGACAAGTGCTGCAGATTTTGGTACCTGGAAATGGCGTGCTCTGTGACCAACGCCTGAAGTGTGGGAGCGGCTTTGGAGTGGGGCCGTGGACAGAGGCTGGAAGGACTTTGAGGAGTGTGTTTGTGAAGGCTTGAAAAGCCATGAGGAGATTTCCCATAGAAGTGCAGTCTCCGAGAAGGCCATGGTGAGGGCCTAAAGGAAAGTGGGGAACACCTTACTGCAAAGTCTACCTGTGACCTAGTGGCAGAAAGTTTAGCAAGGTTGTCACCTGTATTAACGTAGACGTGAAAAATGCCCCTGCTGAACTGGCTGGTTTATAGCTGAGGGGACTGCAAACAGGCAGGAAAGAGAAAGTAAAGAGAAGCCTGTTAGAAACAGAAAGGAGGAAGCCCTTGTTGGGTTTGAAAGTTTTCTGCCTCTCCAGGTGGGACATGATGCTGAAATTAAGAAATGACGTGAGGTCAGGTTAACCCGGGGCACTGCCAAGACACATGGGGCAGAGGTGAAGCCACGAACCTGCGAGCAGCAACAACAGCTGGATCTGTCCCACCTGCTGCCCTTCTAAGCTCATGCAAGCTCGTCTAATAGTTAGATCTAAATTTGAATCCAGAATCTTAGCTACGAAGAAGTGAAGAAAATTGGTTGGGTAACTATATACTTTTAGTTATGTGCAATGAAAGAAGAAGAGCACACAGCTAGCAGTCCCCTTCAGGCCCCAAGTAACCCTGTCATTCTAAGGCAGAGCTGCCAGACTTATACTTGGTGGATGTAATAAGATGTGAAAACATTGGTGCTTTGATTCTCGCCTCCAGAAGACCATCTAGCCTGGAGAGGGAGAAAAGAGAGTTCAGACAACTGATTGGCAGGGATCCACTGACAGAGGGTGAAATACTTGGCTCTTCTCCTTCCTTTCCCATAGGGAAGGAAGGGGTGCTCCAAATGAGGTATGAAGGGCTCCAAAAAGAATTTGGTAGAGATTGGGGTGCCTGCCAGAGGTGAGTCTGATACATGGAGTGGTAGGAACTCTCAGGCTCACCCTGGTACATCCAAGTAGGGAAGAGTGAGATGTTCTTGAGGAAGCTTAACGTGTCCCTTGGAGGCTCAGGATGTGTGAACTCGAAGACTGGTATTTTCCTCCTGCCTGGAGGATACTGAAGACCGACAGCTGGAAGAATCTGCCCACAGTGAGAGCAGCCTATTCTCATAGTGTCTGCAGTGTCAAGACTGTCTTAGACGTGGTCCCAGTGAATACCGCCTAAGGAAGCTGGGACAAACCATCCCAATGAACACTTGGGTAGCCCAGATCTCAGGTAGGAAAGGCTAACAAAAATTTAGGTGGAATCCAAGACCAAGTCAGGGAGTTGTGCAGCTTGGAGACTCCTGTGAGGGTCACTGATGAACCTCGAAATCGGCTCAGTGAGAGGGCCAAGCATTTGTACTCCTGCCATGTTGGAAAACAGGACAGCTAGATGGCTTTAGCCAAAAGAGACAACATCCATAAGTTTAAGTAAGTTAAAAAACTTTTGTTGTTATTATTATTGCTGTTGTTGTTATTATTATTATTTCACTTTCTCTTTATACATTTTCTGAACTGTTATGCCTCAAGAAGTAGAGTGAATGGGAGAAGAGGATGGGAAGCTCCAGGAGAGAGAATGGTAGGACAGATCATACCCTCCTCCTCGTGGCTTTGATCCAGGAGTCTGGCCTAAACTGGAGGAGGGAAGATGCTTTGAATCCGATGTGATATTGACCTTTGATTTATACTGGAATTTATGCTTCAAAACACAAAGACCTATGGTTATGTCCCCTTCTCACAATTGTCCTTCATCAAGATTGAAATTTTTGGTATCTAAAATGAGTTTTGAAATATGAGACTATTACAAATGAATGTAACCTTAAAGACGTGGAGTTTGTGTGGGATGTGAAGTGGTGAGGAAGAGAGAGATGCAACGCATTGTGTCTGAAGCCTGTGCAGGAGAGAATAAACCCATTTTCTTTTTGGGTGCCCATGAGAGCAGCCCATTCAGTAAACGGGACAGTATAGTATACTATCTTCATTGTACTTCGGGTCCTAGTCACTCTCTGGCTGATTTACTGTGGTCTTGTTGGAATGGAATGGGTGATGCTCTTAGTATCACTGATGATGAGACCACTCTTACTCATTGTAGCCCAAAGGTTGTGGCTTTGAAGTCAGATAAAATCCTTTTTTTTTTTTTTAACACATAAACTTGTTTTTTGGTGGATCTTCCTATACTTTATTATGCAATTGATTATTGTAACATAAATGCAAGACTGTTACAACGAATCGTGAGTTTAGGCTTTCGTTCTATTAACATTTTCCTTGGTCTCCTGATGGATGTTGAATGTATTGGTTATTTTCCCTAGCTTAAAGTCTTCTGCCAATCAGATAAACATGCTCAATTACTTAGGATATAAGTTCAGGTGCTCAGACAGAGCATCAACCTAACAGTGGCGTAAACAAGATAGAAGTTTCCTTCTCTCTTAACTATCTGGGTATAAGCAGTCTAGGGCTGGTAGGAATTCTCCATGGGGTCAGAAATCTCATTTCCCCACCATCCCTAGGCCAAGTTGTCTCACCAACATGTTCATATTCTCATCAGTGAGAAGAAGCAAAAGGTAAAGGGGGGGGGGCACATCTTCATTTTAAGGACGTGATTCCCAGAACACACCACCTCTGCTTTCATCCCAAAAAGCAGTTGGCTATTCCAACTTGTAAGAAAGGCTGGAAAAAGTAGTCTTTTTTTGTTTTGTTTTGTTTTTTTCCTGTGTGTTCAACTACTCGGCTAAAAATTCTGTTGTCTGAAAGAAGAGGAAAATTGAAAGACAATGAGCAATCTTTGCCACACATAATTTCTGTGTTTGCAAGTATGCAATTAGAGTTTTAACTTGTCATTGTTATGGGCATAACTGTGGTTTTAATCTTCAAGTTTATAATGCTTCCTTGATTAACCTAGGGTCATGGATTTCAGTCAGATGCAAATCCCCCCAATGCCAAATCTCGTTCATTCTACATTTCTGTTTCTTTCCCTGAAGGACCGTAAGATAGCCTTTTCCTAAATATCTTACTGAAATCTAGATACGGTATGATTGTGGCCTTCCCATAATCTCCATCTACCACCCTATCAGTCCAGGAAATGAAGTTCACTCAGCATGACTTAATCTGAGTGAACTCAGCTTTTCCTTTATGGCTCTATTTTTCTGAGAAAACTACCTGTTTAACAATCCTGTCCAAAATTTTGTCAAGGGAATTCATTTCCACCCTACTCACCTACAATTTTTGGAATTCATGCTGTTTCCATTTTTGAAAGTCAGATGGACTATTTCGAAAACACCCATTTTCAACTTGCAGTTCCCTGTACTATTTTCGTTACTTCCCAAAGAGTACAGGTGCTCAGTGAATCACAGATGCAAGTTCTTTTAATACCATAATGTATTAGTTTTTGAGGTCTGCTTTAACAAAATAACACAAACTGGGTGGCGTAAACAACAAAGATTTATTTCCCACAGATTTGGAGGCTGGAAGTTTAAGATCAAGGCGTTCACAGGGTTGGCTTTCCTTGAGGCCTCTCTCCTTGGCCTGCACATGGCTGCCTTTTTGCTGTGTCTTCATAGCGTCTTTTCTTTGTGCGTGAGTGCCCCTTGGGTTCAAACCTCCTCTTCCTATAAGGACACCAGTCAGATTGGATTAGGGCCCATCCTAAGGGTCTCATTCTAACTTCATGCGTCTTTAAAGACCCTATCTCCAAGTACAGTCGCATTTAGGGTCTTGGGGCCCAGGGCTTCCACATATAAATGTGGAGGAGATACAATCCAGTCCATAGCATGTAGTATAAATATCTTCTGGGATGAAAGTCCTAATTTTATTTAAAGGAATCAGGTGCTTTCTTATTTCAGGAAATTAGGGAGAATTTGGGAAGTAAAAACATGGCCTAGGATTTCGTTACTCGACGTGTGTATCCAAGTTTCACTCTAGACTACTTGAATAGGATCTGTATTTCACAAGACCCACCCCCCAACCCCAGTGCTGATTTGTGTGCCCACTGAAATTTGAGCATTTCTGGGCCAGGGACCTAGTAATTCTTCCACAGGTGATATCTTTTTCCTCAAGAGGTTCCTGACAGAAATATGTACAGAAGGGACGATAGCAAAGGGAATCAAAGTATCAGTGCATTGCTCGCTGGGCTTGGGGTGAAAACTCAATGAAGAGAACTCTCTGGTAACCTAGATTGGAGCACAGAGAAAGAAGCAGAAACCACCATATTTTCTTCTGCATCTAAGTGAGAGTCTAGATAATGACTTTTCTTGTCAACCACATGTAAGGGAGAGATTTAAAAAAAGGGACACAGCCGGTCTTGGGTCAGGTTGTGGTCCTGATGCATGGGTGGAATGTCTTAGGGAACAGAGAGAGAGGAAGAGCTCAAGAGAGTGTTGTGAGGTGATGGGACGGAGTATGAAAGGGAGTATCCTTGCATCTGGACCCAGTTTTGATCCCAGCAGCCTTCTCCTGTGCCTCTCTTAGTGACATTACTAGTCTCAGTTTCCAGTCGAAAAACCCACCCAAACTTTCAAGGTCAGGTTCTGTGATGTCAAAATAAGAGCATAATTCCTTCAAAGGCCGGAGGACCCGCGATGCGATGGTGTATGGTGTATGGTCCATTTGGGTGAACCATGAGCTTACCTTGTCCCACTTTCCTTACTCCCTCCTCTTCCAACCCACCTTTTCATATATATCCTTCAGATTCTAACTATGATATCACCTCTTTCAGGAAACTTTCGTTTCCCCCTTGAGACTGAATTAGGAGCTCTCCTCACATAGCACGTACTGCACTGGGCAGTAGTGGCTGACTTGCTCATCTGCCTTCCCCACGCTGTGATGACATAGCCTTTGTTCCCCATCAAACTGTCCACTGGCAGGACGTCTGGTTCAAAACCCACAGAAATGTTTCATGTGTATGATTGTTAAGCAGGTTGGAAAACAATGTTTCTACAATTTTAAAGATGCATACATGATACATTTTATAGAAGATACATTTATATTATTGCTGCAATAAAACTGCATATTCATGGAAATGTTCCCAAATATCCTTTTTTAAAATGTTTAATCCATAGCCTGAGTTTTGAAAAGTAGTTTCTTTTTCAACTATTGTTGAAAAGTTCTCTTGCTTTTTTAAGGGGCAGATTAAATGTGATTTTTTTTTTTTTTGAAACTTTTTTTTTTTAGTAGCAAACTACTTAGAGCTTCTTTTCATCATAGAAAAGGTCAGCAAACTGGGAACACTTGTCACTTTATAAAAGAATTATGTGCAGCTCAACTGTAAATTTGACAATTATTTAAAATAACTTGCCACAAACCAAACCGTGAACTTCTTTGTAGAGCGGCACATTTTCACTGTCTCTCACCGATTTTATCGTGAAATATTGTAAATTTTCTACTGTATTTTAAAGGTTTTAGCAAAACTAACCCATAAATGATCATCTGTGGCCCTTTATGCATTTCTGACTTCAATGTCTTTGCTGCAATTTTTGCATCCAAAAACGGTGAATGTATTCGAAGGGTGGTATTATTTCTGTAAACTTAATTGGGGGCATTTTTAAGGTCTGTTTGTGATGGCTGAGGGCCACCTACTTTTCTCAGGGTACTTACCCCACTGTAAGTGACCCCTGTCTGCAGACATAAGCACCTAATAAGCATGCATATTGAATATTGATCGAGATTAATTTCTCTTTTGGTTTCAGCTAAAAATGGTACAGAAATTTAAAAATGTTTAATCTCGTCCACTGGTGGATTGACCTCATTGTCATATTTTGCACTCCCATATAGGTTGGAATGTATTGCTTGTCCTTCACCACTATCACAATTATCTGTAATTCCACCACTGAAACTAATATCACACTGTCTTAATCACTCTAATTTTAAAATAAGCCTTTTTCTGTCATATAGCAAATTTCATCTTTTATTTTTTGAGAGTTATCTTAGCTTTTCCTGAACTTGTAATCTTCCATATGAATTTTAGGTTCAGTCCATCAAGCTCCATACATATGTGGTGCATTTTTTGTTAGAACTGCATTGAATTTGTAGACTAAGTTGGAGAGACAGCCAATTAAATTTTTATGATGTTGACCCTTTCCATCTATGAATATGGTATACCTTTCCATTTATTTAGGTCTTCTTCCAAGTCTTTCAATAATATACTAGAATTTGGCCCCTAATGACTTGCTATGTTTTTGTTGCATAGATCACATATATCTGCAATATCTTATATTTTGGTGCTATCGTGAGTGGGACCTTTTGGTCAAGTGCGTGTATGGAAACACGTACACTAATTACATTTCCCTTATTCCCTGTGCCCCCACCTACTCGTGTCTCCTGAGCCAGTTGGATGCACACAACTTTATGCTGTGTGACATAGATTAGGCCTTGGGTTCTGTTTAAATCTCTGCTGAGAAGTATCCTGCTGGGCACCAGTCCTTTGGTGACAGTGAACGGAGAGCTCGTTGAGATCCTAATCAGTAGACTGGAAGATGGAGCACGGGAATGGCTTGAGAGCACAGAGCAAATGTATAAAGAGGCTGAAATGATGTGGGAAAAGACATGGTGATAGATCCCAAAACTTAATATATGAATAATAGGCATCCCATATTACTCAAGAAACACTGAAAGAAAATATCCACGAGGTAAGGGGGAAACTTAATCTAGAGATTGAAAAATCTCACAAAGTTCTAAGGAGGACTGAGAAGAAAAGACAGAATTCAAGCTCATCCTGCAAAATTTATGAAAGTGGGTGATAAAAGAATAAAAACCTGTAGGCTTCCAGGTGGAAAGAAACAAGTTACTACAGAGTAGATTTTTGTTTGCTTTTAATGATTATGTTAAAACAGTATTTTATTCTGTTGCAGAGAAAAATTCAAGTTTTATGTGATGGTCTTGAATCCAGCAATCTCGATGCATTTTCTTATTTGGTTCTAATGATGTTATTGAAAATTTTCTTGGTTTTTCTGTGTAAATAATTGCATTATCTGTAAGTGATGAAAACAGTGGTTTTTCTTTTCCAGTTCTTACGTATTTAATTTGGTTTTTGTTGATTATTGTTTTTCTTCAGTGCTTCCGGAGCTATGCGCAATACAAATGGTGATGCCTGAGAAAATTCGTAGTGTCATCTATCTCTCTGTAAGGTTTGCTGTAGATCTTTGGTAAAGATCCTTCATGAGACCTTGTATTTTTAGTATATTTAAAGCATTTATTATTAATGAACTGTTGAATTTGATTAAATTCTGTTTTTCATTGGCCATATAGTTTTTCTTTCTTCATCTATTAATGTGTGAAGTGTTTGTAATAGCAAATTATCATTGCATTTCTGGAGTAAACTCTGCTTGGTCATTCTGGTTTTTTGTTGTATTTCATCAATTTTCATAAAATGTTTCCTCAATGGATTGTGCTTGCTAATATTTTATTTAGATTTTTTATATCTATCATATGATATTAACCTATGGTTTTCCTTTCTTGAATTGTTCATGTCATGTTTTGACATCTAAGCAAATTTCTCCTTTTTTTCTATTCTTTGAAATTGTTTTACAAATTATATAAAGATTATTCGTTGAAGATTTGTTAACTGATCTGAGTTTTGTATCTACTCTCGGGGGAAGATATCAAAGTAAATTTATATATAATGGTTTATAAATCATCATGGTTATAAAACTACTTTTAGTAATTCCTATTTTTCTAGAAAATTATACATTTGACTAAGTTTTCAATGTATTGGCATGAAATTGTTGATGATATTCTGTTGGCTTCAAAAATCTCAAATGTATTGATAGTTATTTCCCTTTTCCCCCTAAAATTGTTATTTCTTTGTTTTCTTTTTTCTTGATTAATATTGCCAGACTGTTTTGTGCTACATAAGTAGTTTTTTAAAAAAATATGTGTCTTACAAATGGTGTCTACATTTTCCAATCTTATTAATTTTGACTCATACATATTACTTCCTTTCTTCTTTGAGTTTATTGATTTTTCTGCAGATTCATAAGCTGAATTCTTAGTTCATTTATTTTCAATATTAAAAAAATTTACTTATACATTTTACTAATTAAGTCACACTTTGGCTCTATTTCCCAAGTTTTGATATATAGTAGTTTTAATGTGTTTTTTCCAAATATGTTGCTATTTTTATTGTGATTTTTTAATTTACTTTATTTTTTTATTTTTTTATTTTTTTTAAGATTTTATTTATTTATTTGACAGAGAGAGACAGGCAGCGAGAGGGGAAACACAAGCAGAGGGAGTGGGAGAGGAAGAAGCAGGTTCCCAGCGGATGAGCCCAATGTGGGGCTTGATCCCAGAATGCCGGGATCACACCCTGAGCCGAAGGCAGACACCCAACGACTGCGTCACCTAGGCGCCCCTATTGCGATTTTTTTTAAACTATAAATTATTCCATAATACATGTGGGGAAAGAGACCAAGATAGATCTAGGCATGTATAATGTTGCCATCTCTTTATTGTCTTATTTCCAGTTAAACTGTGTTGTTATTGGAGAATGTATTCTCAACAGAATATCAGTCCTAGAAATATGTATCTGTTCTTGAAATTCATCATACATCTTCAAGATCTGGTAGGCAGGACATTTTTTTGCAAATGTTTCATGTTTGCTCTTACATTAAACTTGTTAATTTTGTCATTAAAATCTTTAGCCTCGATAATATTTTCTTAACTAGATTTTTCTGTCTGATAGAGGTGTGTCAATATTGTATTGTAATCCTGTCACTTCTGGGCTTTATGTATTTTGAAGCTGTGTGCATGAGTGCACGCAGCTTCATGATTTTCATAATTTATTGTTAGAAAATTTCTCTTTTTTGTTATACAGTAGCTTTTTATCTCTATTAATTATTTTTCCTGAAATTCTATTTTGTCTGATAATAATTTGCTATGTTGGGATTTATTGCTTTTCATATTTGCCTGGAATATATTTTTCTGTGTCTTTATTTTAAATTTCCCTGAGGCTTTGTTGTTGTAGCTTTTGAAAACACCATATAGCTGAATAAAATCCGCATGATAATCCCCATTTTTAATAGAGAGTTTAATTTATTCACATTTTTAAGTTTACTCGTGTATCTGTATTTACTTCCATTATCTAATTTAACCTCTCTGGTGTACTGTCCTTTTTCTTTGACTCTTTCCCCTCTCTTCCACACTTCTATTGGGTTGACAGAATTTTCTTTATCCTTGTGCATCTGAGAATATCTTTTTTTTCCTTTTGATCTCAGTCAGGAGTAATATGTGAACTAAGTATAACTTCTAAGTTGACTATTATTTTCTCTGAACACTTTAAAGATATTATTCCATTGTAACCTGAACTTTCTTGTTTTTCATAAAAGTCTGTAGTTGGTCTAACAGGCCATTCACTTATAGCTTTTCTTTTCTTTGAGTGAGCACATGTCAAAGATTTATTTAACTCATGAATGAGAAAATTAAAAAGATGGTGAGCTGGCTCTAAAAAGTATAAGAGAGGCAGAAGTATTTCTAGTCCCTGAAAGAAAAAGTGCTACATCACATACAAAACTGCTTAATGCACAAGACTGGCAAATGCCATAGCTCTAAGCAATACAACTTTCACCTTCGTGATGAAATCTTCTCAACTAGACAGAAACCATTTGCTTATCCATAGGGTAAAAATAATTTACATTGCCATACGACAAAAATAATTAGAAAAATTATAATTTTTGTACAGAGTAAGGTCTATCCTTATAGATTTGTAAAATACCCTAATTAATAGTAAATGATTAAAGCATATAAACTTAGAGAATCAGATAATCCTGGGGCACTGCTGTTAGATAATGCTCCAGGTATGACTTTGAAAGGACATAAGCCATCTTTTCATTTATTTCCAAGTTTTGGATTTTTTTATGTGTGTTTATAAATTGTCTCCATGGAATATTCTTGTTCCAAAAATTCATGGGTACAGCATTCAATATTAATGAATATATATAAACTGTAGTATAGTCATTAAATCTAGAGTCATACAGCATTAAGCAACTATTAAAATAAAAAAATTGTCAAAGATTTTGTGAAAAATCTAAGATTGAATTTTATAATAATCACTATTCTCCATAGACTAAAGAAATCATTGCTTGTATTTATTCTATTTTGAGGCTAAAAAGCCAACCCCAAGAAATTTTTCTCCATCAGATTTTGCCTGTAGTGCCTACAAACTTGTGTGAGCTCCTCTCTCTGAAATGTCCCCCAATCTCCTAAGGTTTCTAGGCTGCCAGAAAGTGACCTGTCTTAACCACCTGTAAGTCTGGGACCCTATAAGACAGAACAAACACGAAAGCAGTTTTCTAGGAGAACTTTGTAGACATTTTTTCCACCCATGAAGTGTGACCCTTGATCCTTAATGGTGGGTTTTTCAGATCTGGTTAAATGAGATTTATTCTGAAACATGACACTGCAGGTACAGCCTTTATTATACAGTATGTTCAATTACATTTTGATTAGTTTTATTAAATGAATGCAAATAACTACATTGCCATTAAAGGAAAAGAAACTCAATAAAAGTACTTGTTTCTGAATTTTGAGGAGCCAGAGAGAACAAAATGCAAACACACAGTTATTAAATTGAGATTAGACATAGAGCAAGAAAATGACCCAATGATTCTGTTCTTAAGTATATATACAGGGACTACAGTATACTTGTTTGTGTATACTACAGAAAGGGACTCAAACAGATACTTGTATGCAAATAGTCATTGCTGCATTATTGACAATAGCCAAATGTGGAAATAATCTAGATGTCTATCAACTGATGAATGGATAAACAAAATGTTTTATATACACACAATGGAATATTATTCAGCCATAAACATGAAGTTCTGATAAATACTACAATATAGATGAAACTTGAAAACTTTATGCCAAGTGAAATAAACCAGATATAAAAAAAAAATCAAATACAGTAGCCCTCCCCACCCCCATGTGTGATTTTGCTCTCTGTGGTGTTACCTGTGGTCACCCAAAGTTCAGAGACAGATGATCCTCCTTCTGACATATGGTCAGAAGGTCAATAGCAGCCCAAGGCTACGTCTCAATGCCCAAGTCATTCCCCTCACTTCTTCTCATCACAAAAGCATTTTATGATCTCACATCTTTACAAGAAGAAAAGGGGCAAGTTCAGTACCATAGTATATTTTGAAAGAGAAAAAGAGATCACATTCACATAGATTTTTAAAAAAGATTTTATTTATTGAGAGAGAGAGAGAAAGTGCACCTGAGCAGGGGGAGGGGAAGAGGAAGAGGGAGAGGGAGAGAGAGAATCTCAAGCAGACTGCGCACTGAGCACAGAACCCGACACCAGGCTCGATCTTACAACCCTGAGATCATGACCTGCACTGAAACCAAGAGTCGGACACTAAAAGGACTGAGCCCCCCAAGCGCCCCTCACATAGATTTATTATAGTATGTTGTTATAATTGTTCTATTTTATATTAGTTATTGCTGTTAATCTCTTACTGCGCCTAATTTATAAATTAAACCTTAGGTATGCATGTATAGGAGAAAAACCATGGTATACAGAAGGTTCAGTACTATCCATGGCTTCAGGCATCCACTAGGGTCTTGGAACAGATCCCCTGTAGATAAGGGGGGACAACTTATTGTATAATTCACTTATATGACATATCTAGGCAGGTTCATGCAGACACAAAATAGATTAGAGGTGACCAGGAGCTGGAGAATGGAGAGTTATTACTTAATAGGTACAGAGTTTCTGTTTGGGGCAACAACAAAATTTTGGAATTAGATATGATATTTTCTCAACATTGTGAACATAATTAATGTCACTGAATTGTACTCCTAAAAATAGTTAGAATGACAAATTTTGTGTTGTAAATATTTTACAACAGTTAAAAAAAAAGAAAAGAGGGAAGAAATAGATCAAGAAAGAGAAAGGGCTTTCTCATATAGCCAGAAAATAGAACATTAAAAACTCTACCAGCCTTATTCCAAAATAAGTTACCACAATTAGATGTTCTTTTTGGGTTCCTTCAGTCATTCTTAATTTATACTTGTTCCATTGGATCTTGAGTCATCAATTGGCTTCTATAAAATTGTCTGGTACTGAATTCAAAAGCATCCTGGAAATCCCACATCCCTCTGACAATTTTCTAAGAGATGTCACCTTCTAAGTCTATTTTTTGAAATATCAATTGTTAAAAATACCTGGCAACGTCCTTTTCCTGAGCTCTGAGGCGGTTCTTCTTTATTCAGACCAAATTTCTGGCCTGTGGCTTAAAGGAGAGCCTTCAGGCACGCACGAGGAAGCAGAAGCCATCTGTTGATGACAGAGTAGCTAGCAATATAGAATGGAGAAGAGTAGAGTTCTCTGTTTGAGTATGATACATACCTCTTTTGTGAGGTTTTGATCAACGTATCCCCTTAGAATAGAAACTATATCGTGCTCTATGCTGATAAAATCGGGGAAAAGACATATTCCTGAAGACTTGAGCAGATAAAATTCCAGTGATGTTCTTCCAATGACTTACTGCATGTATATTTGATTATTTTTTTGCTCTTGTGTATGTAGAGAAAGGGATAAAATCAGCAGATCTAGCTAATAAATACTTGCAACTCTACTCTGTGCCTACTGTTCGATTTTTTAT
Source organism: Ursus americanus (assembly GCF_024610735.1). Classification (NCBI taxonomy): domain Eukaryota; kingdom Metazoa; phylum Chordata; class Mammalia; order Carnivora; family Ursidae; genus Ursus; species Ursus americanus. The sequence continues at coordinate 65,329,727 of NC_142137.1, read as the reverse complement.
TACTTTGAATTTCTTTTTGTTTTGAGAGAGAGAGAGAGAGAGTGAGTGCTGGGTTGGGCAGGGGAAGAAGGAGAGAGAGAATCTTAAACAGACTCCATGCCCAGCATGGGGCCCCCCACGAGGCTAGATCTCATGACCCTGAGATCATGACCTGAGCCAAAATCAAGAGCCAGACACTTAACTGACTGAGCCACCCAGGCGCCCACTCTGCCATTTTATATTATAATGCAACATTGCCCCAACAAAGATATTTGTGGTTTTAATTTTCTCTGTCATCTACAAATTAATTTTCCCTTTATTGTACTAATCGAGGGATCAAACTTTTAAAAATCACGAAGTCAATAATTTTTATTCATTGGAGACTGGTATATGTTTCTTTCCTTTTGATTAATGGTGCAGACCTTTATAACCTGTGCTAAAAATATAAGATTAGAAATATTTCTCTCTGCCCCTTTCAAGCCTACATTCCCCATAAAGTTGGTCCATTATTTACAAATTGCTAATATGAGTTACGCAGGTATCTTATGCTCTGTTTTCTACCAAGAACTTTATTCCGAAGCATCTGATGCTGACAGCTGATTCGATGCACACGTATGTAAAACAATTTTCTATTAAACAGCTCTTGGGATAGAAACACAAGTTGTTTAATTAAAGTCTAACTGACTTCCTTCCCAAGTCATGTGCCTATTTATTCATTTAGATGAGCTTAATAACAAATACAGGTGTGAGGATAAGAAAAATAACACAAGTAATCACTCTGTAGAAAGCTGGATATTAGATTACGATTCACCACAGGGAGATTTCTTTCTACACGGTTTTTTTTGTTTGTTTGTTTGTTTTAGCTCCTGTTAATGTCATGCCTGGGACTCCTTCCTTGTACCTGGCCCCTTCCTCTCTCCAAATTAGGGCTGGTTACTGGGGACCGGACAGGTTCGGGTGGAAGATGGTTAGAGGTGAACATCAAATCTAAAAGGCCTGAGCTTCAGGATGGGTGTAGCTGGGAGAACGTGCTAGCAGGTGGTAATGTCATGGCCTCTGCCCGCGGACAGGGTTATTCAGGCAGGGGGCTGGTGGGAGAAGTGTGGAGGTGGGTACAGAGGCTTTGGGGAAGCAAGGTGGTGTGACAGCACCAGAGACTGTGAGCCAAGGAGGCCCCAGGTGGGAAAACAAAGCAGGAATTTTGTGCAGTGCTTAAAGCACCTTTTGCTGATTCTTTCAAAACGATTTGTCTAGAGTCGGTGTTCAGGACGAGAAGGCAAGGACAGTGTCGGTCTGGCTCACTGCTAAGAACATAGTGTTTAGCAGACTTCCTGGCACGTAGTTGGTGCCAATAAATATTGTTGAGTTAATGAATGGAAGAGAGCAACATTTTTAGGGACATAGCTTCTAGCATTTTATAAATGAGGGGGCTTCTTTCCCAAAAAAGGAGCAAGAGCCTAGATGAACCTTGACACAAGCTCAGTGTAGGGCACGGGGGACCCCAGGTGGCCCGAGTCCTGCAGCAGAGAGGAGCTGCTTGTGCAGTTCGAACAGCTCCTGCGGGAACACCTATAGGTCCCGAGGGCAGGGAAATATGCCAGTCCCTACACAATCCCCCTTGTTTCCTTGTGGCTCCTGCCTTCTGAGTTTATTGTGGTCTACTGGTCAGCGGTAGCTGGAAGCTGAGGCAAGCACACAGGCCGTGGATGCAGGAATTGTGGGAAACGTGAAAAAGATAACAAAGAGAAGCCAGGTGAACAATCTAAATACTGAATTAATAATTGAATGCCATCAAACAAGTGTGAATTCAAACAAAAATCAGCTCTGATTTTCACCTCTTCATATGGGACAAATGAATGCTATGCCACCGCTGGGAGATGCTCCTTTTCTTTCTTTTTTTCTTCCTCCCTCCCTCCCTCCCTCCCTCCCTCCCTTCCTTCCTTCCCTCCTTCCCTCCTTCCCTCCTTCCTTTTTTTTTTTTTTTTTTTTTGGTATATGTAGCTAGAGTGAAATAAGGATCTTTAAATTACTGGTACTGAAAAACTTGCTGTCTGGTGAGTCTTAAGAAATGCTTTCTGGGGTGGCAGCCGGACTTTGTCCCCAGCACGTTCTCCATTGTCTCTCCAGCGGTGGAAAGATCCCTTTGGGAAGTTGAGACAGATATAGACGCACACAGAGGTCTTGGGAACAGCCCCAGAATCTAATGAAGGTGCTTCAGATATTGGCATATTAAGTTATATGCAAGAAACAGAAGTTTGTCTTTTTTGGGGGGAAAATTTTTATCTCTGTCATTTTTGTAATAATATTTTCCTCTGGCTGAAGACAAGAAGTAACATTTGGGTCTAGACTGAAAGCCGACACCTTGATCTCAGACTTCCCAGCCTCCAGAACTGTGAGAAATTCATTTCTGTTGTTTATAAGCCATGCAGTTTATGGTATTTTTCTTACCATAGCCTGAGCAAAGTAAGACCCTTAGGAGTGGAGACATTTAAAGAATTTAAAGAGATGCAAAGAATTTAAAAAATTAAGAAACATGTCTTCACCTATATTCTATTCTCCCTTTACTAACTTCTGGCTCTTGTAAAGTCAGTATATGCTGTATTCATTTTAGCTGTGCTTTAGGAAATTAAGTATCAAACCTGTATCCATATTTGCAATGACATAGATTCGGGTAAGCTTTATGGGAAAGAAGTAACTAATTGGAAGAATGACAGGTAGAGAGGCCCAGAGCAGTGTTCTGGAACGGGAGGGACAACCATCTGCTGGGATGAGTGTATGGATATGGTAAGGATACCCTGAGGGGTCTCCGAAATAACGAGGGAGATGATCACAACATAAGACAGGGACAGTGTGTTGTCACACAAGATGGGACTGGGGCTTCTCTCATTGGGTATTGAAGGGAAGGATACAATTTTTTAATTGGTTATATTCAATGTATGTACATTGTTGAGTGGTGTGTATACACACACACACACACACACATATAATACATGTATATATTTTAGCATAATCTGTTTAGGAAACTATTTAGAAATATGTATCACATCCAGACATTTTGGCCCTGAAATCCTATGTTCTATCAATGGCTGACTTTAAGAGCAGTGATAATAAGTGATTTTATTTTTTGCTCTTATATTTTTTCCTTTACAGTGATGAACACCTTGTAATTGAACAAAATATACTTCATTCTTAATAGAATATAAGCTTAAAATTCCTGAGGGCCAAGGGGTGCCTGGCTGGCTCAGTCAGTAGAGCTTGCGACTCTTTATCTCAGGGTTGTGAGTTCAAGCCCCACAATGGGTATAGACATTATAAATAAATAAACTTAAAAAAAAATTCAGGGTTCTGATTGCCCTTAAGAACAACTTTAAAAAAAAAAAATCCTGAGAGCCAAACCAGATAGACTGTCCAAAATCCAAACCATATCTGGGTTAGTAAGCCTTGGCCCCACAGTGTACTTCTGGAATTCATCCTGTCCCTCCTGCTTACCTGACCAGGTAAAAATGAGGAATAAAAATCCTCACTCGGATTCCAGTGGAAATTTGGTTTTTTATTGTCTTTTCCTACTTTTCTCACATGAATTCTTTTCTAATTTCCTCACAATTCCCTCCTCATTCCATATCACCACCGCTCCAGAGCACATGTCCTCTCCCCAGGAATCAGCAGGCATGTCCACACCTATTTGTCTGCCATGTGCCTTTATTTCCTGGGCAGTTTTACAATAATTATTATCCTTCTATCTTTTTATTGCTGTGGCTTTGGTCTCGCTAAGTATGTCCCTCAAATATTCAAAATACAAACCCAAAATTAGAAAGCGTAAATACCCCCCGACGCTGGTGCCCGAAGGTAACCATTTCAACATTTGTTGATTATCTCTAAGAAATATCTACTACAGGGGTGCCTGGGTAGCGCAGTTGTTAAAGCGTCTGCCTTTGGCTCAGGGCGTGATCCCAGCGTTGTGGGATCGAGCCCCACATCCGGCTCCTCCGCTATGAGCCTGCTTCTTCCTCTCCCACTCCCCCTGCATGTGTTCCCTCTCTCGCTGGCTGTCTCTGTCAAATAAATAAATAAAAAATCTTTAAAAAAAAAAAAGAAATATCTACTACATATATCCTAAAAGCAATGCTGCGAAATATTAATATTATATTATTTTAATATTTAATAGATAACTAAATACATAATTTGCAAATACGAATATGAATAGTTATGAATATGATTTTATATATAACAATTTAAATATAAAAATTATATGATGTTTATAATATCACAATAAATACATTTCTAAAACATTGACTTATACTATACATGGTCCTTTTTCACTTTATCTCCATTTAACATAATTTAGAAAACTTTCCTTATCAACATATATGCTTAAGTTTTAGCAGAGTCGTGTTTGGGATATACCCTGTGTATCTCCTTATTTTGGTTTCCACTTCTTGCTCTTGAGGGGGCACTTTTTCCCACACAGTTGATCCTTGAACAACATGGGTTTGAACTGTGTGTGTCCACATACACATGGATTTGTTTTTTAATCAATATAGGAGAGTCCTGTATTTTCTCTTCCTTATGATTTTAATAACATTCTTTTCTCTAGCTCACTTTAAGGTAGGAATACAGTATGTCATAGTAACATACAAATATGTGTTTTACAACACGTATACATATATATAACATACGGGTATGCGTTAATCAACTGTTTATGTTATGAATAAGTTTTCTGGTCAACAGTGGGCTATCAATAGTTCAGTTTTGGGGGGAGTCAAAAGTTATATGCAGATTTTGGACTGTGTGTGGGTCGTCACCTCTAACTCCTGCGTTGTTCAAGGGTCAACTGCATTTAAAAAACTGTTTTTGTTTTTCTATTTGCGTTTCTAATCTGAGAATGACCTACCTGTTTTCCTACTGGCATATTTATTTGGTTCCTTATTGATTTGTAGAAAGTCTTTGTGTATTAACCCCATCATCTATTGTATGGTTTACACATCACCCATTTTCCAGTTTGTCATTTTTCTTTTCCTTTTTAAAAAATATTTATTTATGAGAGAAAGAGAGAGAAAGTGAGAGCAAGAGCATGAGGTGGGGAGGGGCAGAGGGAGAGGAAGATGCAGGCTCTGTGCTAAGGGGGCTTGATCCCAGGACCTCAGGATCATGACCTGAGCGGAAGGCAGATGCCTAACTGAGAAAGCCACTCAGGCGCCCTTGTTATTTTCCTTTTGATTTTATCTGTGGTCATGTTTTTATACAGGTAGAAGGTTAAAAAAAAAAACCAAAACATTGTGCGGTCCAATTTATCAATCTTAAAAGACAGTCCCTGCTCTGCTTCCGGATGTGGTCATGTCTCACGATGACTCCTGGAGCTGCCACCGCCATGTTGCCGCCGACTTCCCTCTTGGCCCCTTCTGCCAACACAGCTCCCCAAGAAAACCACTTTTCTGATTGTTTTCCATCTTACATCATGTTTCCTCTTCAGAGCTTTATATGAATGAGATCATACAGTATATAGTGTTTGTGTCCATTTTCTTTTATTCAACAGAGATTCATCATGGAATCGTGAGTATCAGAGTCTGTTACATGTTATTGCTGAATGTGTTCCATTGTGTGAATAAACCACAATATGTTTACTCATTCTGTTGATGGACATTTGGGTAGTTTCCAGTTTGGGGCTATTATGAGAGAGTTACTGGGTACATTCTTCTGTAAGTCTTTTTGTAGCTGAATATTTTCATTTCCTTTGGATAAGTGCCTAGGAGTGGAATTGCTAGACCATTGGGTAGAGCAGTTTAACTATATAAGAAACTGCCAAATGATCTGCCAACAGGTCATACCACTGTATCCTCCTGCCAACAACGTATGGGAGTTCCAGTTCTACATCCTCACTATTATAGGTTGGATAATCCTTCAGATGTTAGCTAGTCTTATGGCTGTGTGGTGCTTTTATTTTGTATTTTTCTAATAACTAATGATGTTGAGCACTTTGTAATACGTCTAAGGTTTTTGTTCACTTTTAATTGAGTTGGATTTATTTTTATTATTGAGCTATTGTTCTTTATATTTTCTATACCCAAGCCTTTTGTCAGGTAGATCATTTATAAATATTTTTCCTTACTCATAATTGGATGAAGTCCAGTTTATCATGTTTTTCTTTTATTACTTTTAGTGTCCTAAGTAACCTTTGCTTGTACCCAGGTGTGAAGACACTTTCCTGTTTTTATTTTTCTACAAGCTTGAGGTCTATAGTTCATCTTGGATAAATTTTTGTGTATTGTATAAAGTAAGGATTGAGGTTCAATGTTTTCCCATATGGATGTGCAATTGTTACAAAAGCATTTGTTGAAATGACTGTCTTTTCCCCATTATATTGCTCAGGTGACTTTGTCAAAAATTAGTGGTTGTATGCGTGTTTTACTTCTGGATTCTCTGTTCTGTGTGATTGACCTACCGATCTCTCCACAATACCATGTAGTTTTAATTACTGGAAGTTTTAGAGTCAGGTATCGTAAGTCCTCCAACTTTGTTTTTTCTTTAAAAAAATGTTTTGTCTATTCTAAGTTTTTCTAATGTTCATATCATTTTTTAAAAGCCTGCCCACATTCTGATTGTTGTTGTGATGAACCTACTGATAAATTTGGGGAGAATTGACATCTTGACCATATTAAGGCACCCAGTTTTGAACATACTATATTGTTTATTTATCTAAGTCTTTAATTTTTCTGAGTAATGTTTGTAGTTTTTGCGGGGATGGCTTGCAGATCTTTTATTAAATTTATGTCTAAGTAGTTTATGTTTTTGGATTATGTTGTACATAGTTTAAAATACTTTTCAAATGTTTATACTGGTGTATAGAAGTATAATTGATTTTGGTGTATTGACTTTGTATCCTATGTTATTGCTACATTCACTGATTAGCTAGAGTAGTTCTGTTATTGCAAATGGACTTGCTTATAAAACTTTGGTCCGAGGCCTTATTCTGTGGTTTGCCAATCTTTGAAATGTATCACTCTATCTTATGATCCAGTTGTATGTTCCCTCTGCACTTAAAAAGAATGTGCAATTGTTGAATATATGTTTTATTTGTATCAATTAGGTCAAGGTGGTTTGTAGTATCATGTAGATCTTTTTATCTTTACTGAACTTTTCCCAGCTGTTCTATCAATTACTGAGAAAAATGGTGTTAAAAATTTCCAGCTGTTAGTTGTGTATACACCTATAATTTCCTTTAGTTCCTTCAAGTTTTCTTTTAATGTCTCTTGAAATTCCATTATTAGGGTCATTCACACTTATGATTGCTACTCCTTCTAACTGATCCTTATATTATTAAGAAATGTCTTTTTTAAAAATAAATCTCTGGCAATTTCCCTTGTCTATATGTCCATTGTATCTAATATTAACTTATCAACTCCAGTTTTCTTATAATTCCTCTAGTAACTATATCCTTTTCCATTAAAAAATTTTCAACTTGTGTGTCTCTTTTTATTAAAAGAGCATTTATTGTAAACAATGTACAGTTGGGAATAGCTATTTTTCTTAAATCCAGTCCAACAATCTTTTCCTTTCATTTGGAGTATTTTGTCCATTGTTCCATTTATCCTCTGAGCCCTCCTGTGCATTATTAAACAATTCAATATTCCATTTTTATTTCTCTGTTGGAATTTTAACTCTATTTTTTAGTGGTTGTTCGAAGAATTACAATATGCATCCATGGTTTAACACTGTCTTTTTTAGAGTAAACATTTTATCATTTTCAGAAGGTATAGCCTTCCAATAGTGTAGTTCTATTTATAATTCAGACTTTGGGCTCTGGTTGTCATATCTAGTGCCTTTACACATTTTAAACCCTTAGTCAGTATAGTTATTTTTGTTTTAAAGATTTATATGATTTCATAGATGTTAACATACAAATTAAATGTTTTTTATATATCCTTTCACATTTACCATTTTCAGTGCTCTTCATTTCTTTCTCTAGATCTGAATTTCCATCTGGCATCACTTTTCCTCCAGCCTAAAGAACTTCTTTTAGAGTTTTCTTAGTAAAGATTTTTTTTGGTGACAAACTTTCTCAATTTTATTATCTAAAAATGTCTTTTATATTTATTTTTGGTGGATATTTTCTCTGGATATAAAATTCTTGGATGACATTTGGTTTTTGTTTAACCCTTTAAAGATGTTATTCTATTTTTTATGGATTCGATTGTTTCTGAAGAGACATTAGCCATTATTTACATATACATGGTTATTATCCAGCTGATTTTAGGATTTTCTGTTTATCTTCAGTTTTTAGCAGTTTGATTACGATCTGCCGAGGTGTAGTTTTCTTTGTGTTTTCCCTGTTGGCAATTTGCTAGTTTCTTGGGACTATATGTTGATCTTTTTTTCACCAAATATAGGAAATTCTCTGCTATCATTTCTTTAAATTTCTGTTCTTCTTTATATTGTTTTTTTTTTTAATATTCTCTTACAGGTTATTGAAGTTCTGTTCATTTTATTTTGATTTTTTTCTTTATGTTCTTAATACTGAATAAATTTTATTGATTTATTTTCAGGTTCACAGACACTTGCCTCTGCTGCTCTGATCCAGTGAATTTTTCTTTTGAAATAGTGTATATTTCATTTATTAAATTTCCATTTGATTCTTTTTTATAGTACTTCTTTGCTAAATTTCTCCATCCTTTTATTCATTATGGCCATATTTTCCTTTAAGATCTTAAATGTATTTTTTATTGCTGTTTTAAAATTTTATTTGCTGCTTATTTGCTGTTTTTATTTGCTAACATCTGGGCCATATGAGGAACTGTTACTATTGACTTTTTTTTTTTTTTTTTGCCTGTGGGCCATGTTTTTCTGTTCCTTTGCATTTCTATGAGTTTCGGAGTGTATGCTGGACATTGTGAATGATCTGTTGTAGGGAGTATGGGTTGTGTTGTCTTGCTATAAAACATGTTGACATTTTTCTTTTCTGGTAGACATTAAAACCTGTCAAATTATATTGATCCTGTCAGGATTGTTTTTATTTTTGTAAAGATAAGTCTATTTCTGTTTTGGGCCAAATTCTAAAGTGCACCTCTTACTCTAGCATAATGGTTATTGTCAACCTCAGCGTAGACTCTTGATTAGAACTGGGATAGAGATCCAGTGTCTCCTAACAGTGCACACTCACAAGCATCATTGATTACTTTCATCCTGGTAGCAGGCCAGCTCTGCCTGGTCCTGCAGAATCTCACGCTGCTGCACCATCTGTCCAATCCCCCGCCTAGCTCTCTAGCAAGTCCCCATGACATTCCCCAACACCCACCCCATACAATTCTCTTCTTACGTATCCTGCTCTGAAAAATCCCCCTGTTTCCACAGCCTGGGACTCCACTTCCTCAAGTCATTAAGACTGCTGCTCTTCTGGGCTCCACCTTCCTGATTTGTGGCAGAAAATGCCATCAGGAAGAAAATCAGGGCATTTGTAGAGGAACTGTTGGACGTACCTCATCTGTTTCCCTTCTCTCAAAGATTATATCCTGTTTGTCAATGCCTAAAAATAGCTGACTCATATATTTTGTCCAGTTCTATAATTGTTGGGAAAGCAAGTTCTGTGCCAGTTACAGTGTCATAGACAGAAGGAGAAATATATGTATATGATTTCTAAATAATTTTGATTATTATATTTGACATCCAAGTAGCTCTCTCTTCTGTTATTAAGGTTAACGTCTTGGGGTGCCAGTTTTTTCATATTTTTTCCATGCCCATATAGTCTTTCTCTTTCTTCATTTTTCTTTTCTTTTTTTTTTAAAAGATTTTATTTATTTATTTGAGAGTGAGAGAGCATGGGAAGAGGGGCAGAGGGAGAAGCAGACTCCCCACTGAGCAGGGAGCCCGGTCCGGTGCTCGATCCCAGGACCCTGAGATCATGACCCGAGCCGAAGGCAGACACCTAATCGACTGAGCCACTAGGCACCCCTCTCTTTCTCCTTCTTATACATATATAATCTTGATTTTACATAGTTTAAAAGTCATTGTTTTATAAAAATGGATATATATCTATATATAGTTATTTGTATATGTATTTATATTTATTTATGAGAATATATAATTTAAAATAATGTGTCTATATGTATATACTTGTTTTACATCTATATTCATATACTTTTCAGTGTCTTTCTTTTATTATTTAATAATAGATCTCTGTAAGTCAATTTGTGTCCATCTAAATCATTCTAATGATATGAATGTATCAGAGATTATTCAACCAATTAATTTTTAAAAGAAATGATTAGAGAAACTGATTTACTCCTTTAATAGGCATATTTACTTATAGTTTTTATATATATATATATATTCTTCAGAGTTTGTTGTACAGGTTTGTGTCATTTCCCTGGTTTTATAACAGATGAAATTTCATGCTCTATTTTCTTTTATTCTCTTCTGTGAATTTCTGGGAGAGGAGTTATGCAAATATATATTCTCTAGGCCTTGTTTCTCAGAAGTCCTAACACAATGTTTTTAATAAATTCCTATTCAACACATGAATTAACAATTAATAAGCAAGTAAATATGACAAAATTTCAGTAGTTAAAGTGACTGTAGTCACATTTGCACTTTCTTAGCTACTGTTCTTCAGTTGTTTGGTTGTAAAGTGGTAATATTCATTATGCTACTCTGTGTGTAATTAGCCAAAGAATATAAAAGACAAGAACCATTTGTAATGGCTTTGCCTCATGATGCTCATTCCATAATTTCTGAATTTTTATCCTAAACATATCTGGATATTTATGTATATCCTTTATACATATAATACAGTTTGAGAAATTTACTTTAATTAAATGTTCTCTAAAAGGATTCTTTTTAATGACTGCATAAATTTCCATTTTATGACGTGTCTTAGTTTAACCAATTCCTTGTTCTTGAATACTTAAGTTTTTTGTTTTTGTTTCCCCCCACACACACTATTTTAAACAACAGTGCAAGGAACATCCTTGTACCCAAACCTCTGGCTGCATGCCCCAATCCTTACCCCCTGTTACTGAATTCAGTAAAATGGTATTGAATTTGGGAACCTAGGACATCTCATTTGGATTTAAGGCTTGTCTGTGTCCCAGATTTGAGGTGATCTTATAATTTTCAATTTAGTTAGAGCAAGTTGGAAAAGAAGCATTTATAGAATGTTTTTAAAAATCTCCATTCCTTTGGAAGCCTGTAGGCTCCTTGAAAAGGAGTTTAACTGTTCCTGGCCAGCCCAGCGTTTAATCCCAACCTGTCACCAGTTTCTATGAAGTGAGGTTTCTATTACTTCCCGGATTGCTCTAGTCTATCAGAGGTCACCATCTCCAATTTAGCCTAGATGTGGATGGGAAAATACCCTGTACAGCCCTAGCATCCAAAGAACATTGGTGTCAAATTCAATTACTGGAAAAGGAGACCTTCTTTTTTTTCCCCAAAGGTCTCTGAATCCATTTAAAAACCTTCTCCGATTCCTAGCACTTGTGCTTATGGTGAATGCATCTCCCACACAGTCCTTCTGACAGCTTTTTTGTAATTTCACATTGTCAACTGCTTTTGTGGTTGGAGTTTCATTTATTGAAAAAATCTCAACTGGAAGTAGAGACAGTTATGTCCTTACCATATGTCTGAGTGTGCCTGAGTGGAGTGAATATTACGTAGATACGTAATGACCCAAGATGATATAATTTCACATAGCTTTCCTCTTTTCAGATTCCCAAACATGTTGATTTTCCAAATATAAGTATTAATTCTGGGCTGCTGGGACCACGGTTTCTGTTACCTGCCTTGTGGTCCTCTACGGAATGGAAGTATTCTTAAAGTCTTTTTTCATTTTATTTCAAAATGATCTTTTGTAGAAGTTACCCACATTTCCTTTTGTTCGATTTGGAGAGCTTTTTCTTTTCTGTGATTAAGGAATAAATCAATTCATTTTGAATTGAGGCAATGGCACGACGTATTTTTTTTTCTGTACCTGAGAAATTTGTTTTCACAATTGCATTTCAGTAAAACCACCTAACAGTCATGAAAGATTAGCAATGTTTTCTCTCTCTGCCATACAGCCTTATAATTTGTCTGGAACACAAATGAAGCAAGAAATGGAGCTTTGCAGACTGTTTTGAGTATTACAGGATATTGCTGTAACCATTGGGTCAGTCCAGGGTTCATCAGTCCGCCATTTAAATCGTTAAGAACTATTTCCAGGGGAGATATGCTCTGTGCGGCTGATTGAGCTTCCCTTTCATTCTTTTAAGTTCGAATTTCATAATTAGAACATGATGAACAATGGAATTCTCACAGAAAAAAGACATCTTCTTGGCTTCCTTTCTACTATCGCCTTTGAACATGGAACAAATGGCATATTCTGCAGCCTGGCTAAATCTTCTGCTCCCTCTCACACTGTTATATTTCTGAGCATTCCAGTGAGACAAAGGTGACCACTCAGATGGTGTTGCTCCCAGACGAAACCTCAAAAGTTCAGGCTAAACTGTACTAACTGGTAACAGCCATCATAGAACTACTTTGGAAGATAATATGCCAATATATTTGGGATATTGTTCTCGAAGAACAGCTGACATTTTGTCCCTCCAAATATATTTTTGCCTTCTCCTTTTGTTTTTTAGAAAAAGTTTTACAAGCATCCCTCCTGTTAAAACCAACGTTTTCTTGTAATTCTCAGAAACTGAATCTTCCATTTTGACCTGTGTGAATTCTGCCTATGATGACAAACCTTGTGGATAGAGAAGTCTCATTTGAGTCAGGGAATGTCAAGTGAAACTAGAACCTACGTTTGGAGTTCAGGGTAGCTAACCTTGACTATAGTAATGTTATATTATCTGGGGGAGGCAAGTGGTTCCCCCAGATAGGAGTCAGTTGAACGTTCATATACAGTTCGTGTGTGTGTGTGTGTGTGTGTGTGTGTGTGTGCGTGTGTGTGAACATCCAAGTTTTTATTTCTCTGGGACACATGCACAAGAGTGTTTGCTGGGTTGTTGTGTGGTAAACACATTTTAGATTTTATTTTATTTTTAAAATTTTTTTAAAGATTTGTTGATTTATTGATTGATTTATTTAAGAGAGAGTGAGAGAGAAAAAACAGGGAGGGGCAGAGGGAGAGGGAAAGAAGTAGACTCCACTAAGTACAGAGCCCACCGTGGGGCTCAGTCTCATGACACTGAGATCATGACCTGAGCTGAATTCAAGAGGTGGATGCTTAACTCACTGAGCCACCCAGGCGCCCCAACGTATTTTAGGTTTCTCCAGAGTAGCTGTGCCATTGGCATTCCTACTATTCACGTATGAGAGACCCAGTTCCTCAGCACCCTCGCCAGCATTTGGTGTTGTCCTTATTTGATTGTAGCTCTTCTAATGGGTGTAGGATGACAGCTCATCACAGTTCTCATTTGCATTTCCTTGATGCCCGGTGATGTTGAACATCTTTTCTTGTGCTTATTCACCATTCGTATATCTTCTTAGGTGACATGTCACTTCACAGGATTTGCCCCTTTTCTAATTGGATTGTTTGTTTTGCTATTAATTTTCAGGATTTTATACATTAGAGCTGTGAGTCCTTTGTCACATACATGGTCGGCAAAAATATTCTTCCAGTCTGCAGCTTGTCTTTTCATCTTCTTAAAGGGGTCTTTCAAAGAACAAAGGTTTTTAATTTTGATGAACCACAACTTAGTGATTTATTTTCTTTTATGGATTGTGCATATGGTATTATGTCTAAGAACTCTTACACAGCCCTACGTCCCAAATACTGTATCTCATGTTTTCTTCTGAAGGTTTTATAGTTTTACATTTAAATTTCAGTTAATTTTCATGGAAGTTGGGAGGTTCATTTGTTCCCTGAGGATATCCAATAGCTCCAGCAGCACTAGTTGAAAAGATCGTCTTTCTTCTGTTCAGCTGATCTTACAGCTTTGCCAAAAATCAGTTGGATACACTTGCATAGGTCTGTTTCTAAAATTTCTATTCCCTTCTGTTGATCTATGTGTTTCCCTCCCAGCCAGTTTAACATAATCATGACTGCAGTCTATAGACGATGTGCAGCCTAACCAACACTCGTTATCTTTGATTTTCTTAACAGTAACCATTCTAACGGGTGTGTGGGGGGGTGCTTTTCTAATATTTTCATTTGAATTTTTGCTTCTCTACTCATAGAAACTATTGGCCTATAATAGTCTCTTCTGTTATTATTTTTTCATGTATTTTCATCAAAATTATTTTATTCTCTATGAAATAAATTAGGGAGCTAGACCTTTTCATTTCCAGAAAGTTTTGCATTACAGGGCACGCATTTTTCTGAAACACTTGGTACCTGCTTCTCTATATGATACTATTTCTTTTTATTTCTTTTTTAAAAGTTATTTATTCATTTGTTTATTTATTTATTTATTTGAGAGAGAGAGAGCAAGAGAGATCAAGGGAGAAGTGGACTCCCTGCTGAGCAGGGAGCCCAATGTGTGTCTCGATTCCAGGCCCCAGAGAGCATGACCTGAGCCGTAGGCAGACACTTAACCAACTGAGCCACCCCAGCACCGCATATTTCTTCATATTTCTAGTAGTGTTTATTTTTGACATCTGTGATTTCATCTTAGTGTTACCAATGGTTTGTTCATTTTAATAGGTTTTTCAAATAAAAAATTTTTTGCTGATCTTTCAGACATATTATTTATTTCTACTTTATTGTTATTAATTTTTTATTTCCTCTTTTCAAGTTTCTTTTGAGTTTGCTTAGTGGTTAGTTTTCTAACTTCTTAATTTGAATGTTTAGTTCATTGTTTTTCTACAATGTTTTTCTTATTAATATAAGACTAATACTTCCCTCCATGTACAGCTTTACTTGTGTCCTACAAGTTTTGATATGAAGTTACAATATGAGTTTTATTATTTTTGTTGTTGTTTTGCTTCAAGTATTTTACAAATTTTGCATTATGATTTTTCCAGAAACCTATGAATAATTTAATAGTAACCTTAAAATTCTAATAGTAACTTTAAAATTTAAAATTCAAACTTTAAAATAGTAACTTTTAAAAACTTTTTAAAACTTTAAAAATAAATCTTTAAAATTTAATTTAAAATTAAAAAGTGCATAGTGTTTGGTTTCTAATTTTAACAAGTGGTGGTCTACATGAAACTAAAATTTGGAAATATAAGAAATGCATAAATACAGGTGTATGTTCATATTGTGTTTTGGGGAGTAAATACAAAGAAAAAAGTCTGAAAGTTTATATAGCAAGGTGTTAATAGGAGTAATCCCTAACTGCTGGAATTTAAAAAGGCTTCTTTTGTGTTATTTGCATTTTTCTGTTTCTTTCTGATTTTGAAACGTAGATTTGTATTATTTTTTACCAGATAAACAAAGTTGTTTACATTTCTTGGAGATAAAAAAGAGCCCAGGTGAATATAAACTATCTTTGTATAAGAAGCCATTTTTAATCCTCTCCAGATTTTGGAGTTCTGAATTTACTCATTGAGATACCAAAGAAAAAACAAAACAGAATTTAAAAATCCCATTAGTTTCTTTGACATGGATTTTAAGGCAAATATATAGTTAGTTATTATAAATTTTCTGTTTATTAGAAAAGAACTTAGGGGCGCCTGGGTGGCACAGCAGTTGGGCGTCTGCCTTCGGCTCAGGGCATGATCCCGGCGTTCTGGGTTTGAGCCCCACATCAGGCTCCTCCGCTATGAGCCTGCTTCTTCCTCTCCCACTCCCCCTGCTTGTGTTCCCTCTCTCGCTGGCTGTCTCTATCTCTGTCAAATAAATAAATAAAATCTTTATAAAAAAAAAGATAAAAAAAAAAAGAAAAGAACTTAATTTCCATAATGGTTGGCATCCAAGGAATTCCCTTTCTTTTGAGTTCTTGTGTGTGTGTGTGTGTGTGTGTGTGTGTGTGTGTATTTAAACTTTGTTTTACTCTATCTGCCCTTTCAACCTGTTTGTTTTTGAGGAATGGGGGTTGGGTCTACAACGTCAGATTATGAAATTTGGAGGTATATGCTCCGTTTGTTTGCTTGTTTGCTTGTCAATATATCAAAACCTGTGCTGAATTATTATATCCTAGAAGACGGAAATGAGGTTTTATTATTTTTCTCTGTATTTCTAGGCCCAGAACCTAGCATATTATAGAAATGTAAAAAATGTGTCACTATGGGTAAATTTTGAAATACAAAGGTACGTAGTCAAAGATACTTTCAGTTATAAGATAAATGAGTGTTGGGGAGATAATGTTAGCGCTTGACCATAGTTAGCAGGGCTGTACTGTATGTTTACAGGTTGTTGAGAGAGTAAATTCTAAAAGTTCTCATCACAAAGAAAACAGCAGGGTTTGTTTTGTTGTTGTTGTTGTTTCGGTAATTGTATGAGGTGACGGATGTTAAATAAACTTATCGTGGTAATTATTTTGCGATATATGTAAATCGGGTCATTATGCTGTATACCTTAAACGTATACGTCCTACATGTCAGTTGTAGCTCAATAGTACTGAAAAAAAATAGAAAAGTGATATTTAAATAAATTCTCTCTTTAATTAGCTTCTTTCTAAACTGAAAGTAGATTCCTTGAGGGCAAAGACTATCTTGGACCCTGTGACACCCTTAGCGTATTGCTGGGCATGTGGCATTGCCTCAACATATACTCTTTGGATGAATGAATGAATGGCCATTTGACTGTAATTTTGTTCAGTGTTGTCATTTAAAACAGATGAACTTCCATCCTCCCTTTCATCTGAAGGGAGATTGCAGGTAAAGAAAACTCTGAGAAATCAATACTTTGCTTTCTCATTGGCACTATGATCTGTAAATCAGATTGATATCACTTTGCTCTTATCTTTTTCTATTCTAATCCCTCCTGTAACACTTTTCTTTACTCCTCCCAGATCAATAAGTAGGAAGAATTCTTTCAACCTGGACTCAAATGGACCAGGGCCAATAGAGAGGGCGTGATACTCTTTCTTCCATGTTATACTTTGGAAATGAATATAAATCATTCCTGTATTATCTTCTCTCTTCCCTCCAAATCCCCAGAGCGCTGAATGTCTTCAGACTGAACCAGCAATTCAGCAGGGGGTCGAGGGTCCAGCCTAGGTCTTCTTGGTATTTTCAGATTAACTTCGATTTCCACTTTCATAGACCCCTGCACTTCTCGTTTCCCAAGCTTTGCTTTAGATCCACTTCTGAAAAAAGAAAGAATCAGTATAAGACCCTCAAATTTTCCCTGTTTTAATAATTTCTTACTCTTTGAATTTGGCAGTGTGCTGACAAAGACAGTTTTCGTCTTTTAGTGGCATGTGCCTGAGGCAGAGTGATACTTGGTGCTTATGCCCCCTGTTACATTCAAGTTAATGGACACAGGGGTAGGATGAAGAAACACTGCACTTTGTCTCATTGGTCCTTGCACTTGATGAATACAGTCTTTTTTGGGAGGGTGGGTTCTGACTTTCAAATATGTTTTTTTCGCGTTTTGTGAATGTTCATTCTGACTAATGATTTCCCCCAATATCTTTATACTGCCCCATTATACGGATCTATGGGCATGTACACACTGATGACTGACTCTAACGTCTTAAGACTATACCCAGGAGATTAATAATGTTTGGGTATCTCAGTGAGTAAATTTCCCTGGAAGGGGTACAAGAGAGATAGGGCTGACATTAAACTCTGTGGTGGGTTAGACATGTATTTTTATATACTAGTAACCTATGCTCATCAGTGTTCCTTTTTCTTCAACAAATATAAACAGTTTTTTTTCCTAATAAATAATTCATCTTTATTTGAGAAATTCAGAAAGTACAGATAATATAAAGGAGGAGAACAAGGCCTTTTTAATTGCAACACTTGGAGGTAAACAGTAACATTTTGGTCTCTGTTCTTCCAGGTTTTTTTTCTTTCTTTCTTAGCATTCATTCACTCAAACACAATATAATATATATATGTATATAATATATTCTCACACATAAATATATATTCTTATACGTCTTACGTTTACAAAAAATTGTGATCATAATATGCATAGCCTTTAACCTGCTTTTCCCAAGAAGGTGTTTCATCCAAACCTGAATCAATGTGCTCCTTTACAAGCAATTATTTTACCATTTGACATACCTAATATCAAAATACAGTTCCCTTCTAAGGCTTTGCTGTGTTTATTATACACTATTTTGCTCCGTTTACTGAGGGAGCGCCAGCCACAGTTTGTAAATTTTTAAGTGAAAACCTCCAAAAGCAGTCATGGAAATATGAAGGTGAGCTAGAAAGAAAACTGGATTATAAAAATCAAGAAAGAAGGAAGAGACTGTATGCAGCCTGGGAAGCAGGTAAGCAGGTGGATCATGTTTTGAGAATCATAGGATCTCAGTTCCTTTGGTTCTCCAAAAGAACCAAAAATCAAAAACAAAACAAAAACAAAAACAAAACAAAACAAAACAAAAAACCCTCCAAAAAACAAAAAAATCCAACTTAGCTGATTGAACTCTATGTTACCTTATGATGGCCAAGGGGCACTATTTCAATGCTAATTTGCTTGACTTTCAAATTGTTCTACTATTTTCTGTCTTGAACAGTTCAGGCTGCTTTAACAAAATCTTATAGACTGGCTTAACAACGGAAATGTACTTTCACACAGTCCTGGAGGTTGGGCAGCCTGAGATAAGGGTGCTGGAAGGATTGGGTTCTAGTGAGGGCCCTCTTTCTAGTTTGCCTACTTCCTGTGTCTTCACGTGGCAGGAAGAGAGAGCAAGCTCTGGTTTCTTCTTCTAAGGACACCAGTCCCATCATGGGGACTTTACCCTATGACCTCATGTAAACCAAATATCTCCCAAGGGCCCCACGTCCAAATACCATCATACTGGGGATTAGAGCTTCAACAATTAATTTCAGGGGGTGGAGGGACACAAACATTCAGCCCAGAGCATTTTTTAACCCTTCAATGGCCAGAACTCCATGACCACCTGTGAATCTTAATGGGAACCAATGTTCTTGTTAAGGAAGGAAACTCATCAATGCAACTTAGCTACTTCATTAGAAATAAAATGGAAAATTAGCAGTGAGAGCATTTTGATGTAGGCTTGATGCTGAGAAATAAAGCAAAGGAATAAAATTGCCACAGCCTATTTTAGAGGGTCCTGAACACAACAAACTCTCTTAAAAAGATAATAAGGCTGCTGGAGCAGGAGGCAATGGTGTGGTCACAAAAACTGATTGGACAGAGTCAGCGTTCAGCATTAACAGAAAGGTGCAGTGGGGAGTGTCATAATTCCGTAACACTGAGCATATAATAGCAGAATCCTGAATCTACCACTGGAATTTTCCAGTGGTAAAGGAGAAAAGAGATCTGCTTCTGCTGTCTTTACAGGAAATAGCTCATTTCATATCTATAACAAGTAAAGAGCTCTGGAATGTCTTGGATACCCTGGCAAGAGCTATAGAAACTCATACGGCAGTAGGAGTTCTCCCAATGGTGATGCACGAAGCCGACTTACCAAATCAACTGGTGCTCTTAACTTTCAGTGTGATGGCCCCCCACTCACAGCAGGCTGCTTTTCAGTATACCCACCCACATTTGCCCCCACCACATCTCAGACTCAGTCGGGTTTATGCCAATAAAATGTGTTATTATAACAGTCTATCTTAATAAAATATTATGTGGTATAATGAAGTATAACTGTGAGAGGTATTACTATGTCCATGAAAGGAAAATGAAATATTCAATAAGGATTTCATAAAGTTATTGAAACACTGCTGTTGTTTTAGGTGTGAATGAGACAACTGTAAGATACCAGGAAAATTAAGACGGATCAACCCCCTCGCATATTGTTCCCCAAGTGTCTTTATGTTTTCTCTCAACTTTGAAGAAAGGAACTAGAAGTCATGGAGATTGCGTTAGGAGTGTGAATCATACAAAAACAAACAGGAAAATGGTGTGGAGCTCTAATCACTGGTCACTCGTTCTAAAAACAAGGATTGACTATTGATCAATCAAAAGATTGGTAAGTAAATATTTTTAGTTAAAATAAAATATTTAAAGTATATGTATTATACATTTATAAAGTAAATATATCTATTTTGCATATTTTTACATGAATTGTAATTTTCACATATAATTTAAAAACTGATTTTCTGCTTTAAGGAACCGTTTTGATTAAATGACTCTGGGTACTCTATAGTATTTAAAATCCTGTGTGGGTCATCTATGAAACAGACAGGCTATTCAGAGTGGTCCCCACAACACCATTTCCATTGCTAATGCTAAGTGCTTACTTGCTGCAGAAAGGGATGACGGGCCCTCAATTTATATTTACACTAATAATTGGCCTGGCCATACTTGCAGGAGCTATGTTTCAACATTGAAACAAACAAACAAACAAACAAACAAACAAACAAAAAACCCCATTGCTATATGCTCGCCAAAGGGGAAAAAAGGGAAGAATAAGACCGTTTGAAGAGTGAACAGGAATATAAGGATTAGAAATAAGACAATAGGAAAAAAATAAATTTAAAAAAAGGATATGGAAAAATGATATAGAGGAGTGGCCAAGCAAATCTAACATTTCTGTAACTGGAATTCCCAAAGAAAAAAGTAAATGCAGTGAAACAGAATAAATATTGAGGCTACAATTCATGACATTTTTCTTGAAATAAAATAGACTTCGATGTATGTATTAAAAGTGCAAATTGACCCTAAACTGTTAACACTAACTCATAACCTATTATAATATTCGATTTGAAAGATAAAGCAAGTATCTTTATGACATCCAGGTAGAAGATAAGTCCTTTTGAAGGAAAGCAAATCAGGTTGGCATTAGGCTTCTCATAGCAACCTCCCGCAGCAGAAGTCATGGAGTATGTCACAAGATACCCAAGGGGAAAATGTCTGAGCCGAACATTTCAGATCCAGGCAAGTTGCTCTGCAGTTATGAAGACTACCAACAAACCGTTTTGGACATATTTGCGGTAATCTGCTAGATGATGAACTTTGGCCAGCCAAGAGGGATTGGGAAGATTTTAGACGAAGGACTAGAGGTGAATGTTTAATGTATTTAACTTTGAAACCCAGACGAAAGGAAAGTTATAGATTATTGTAACAAAATAACAGGTACATTTAATATGTTCTGCAATGTAGAAATAATATACGAACAACATGGGTGGAAGGCCGTCTAAAATCATAGCTTGCCCATAGGTGATCAGTGAGTCAGAAACTACCCTCTGAAGCTGACAAATGAGGTGGTGAGAGTTTTCACTTATTTAATAGGATGAAGGCAAATATAAAAGGCAATAGTTGTATTGCTTACAATTAGTGGTGAAAGAAGAGAGCTGTTACTTATAATAGGAAATGAATACATAATGTCTAAAGCAAAGAGGGGATTAAGGACATTATATAACAGTTAATATAAAAGTAACTCTAAGAACAAAACAAATACATTTTATTTTTTTAAAATTTTTAAAAAGATTTTATTTATTTATTTGGCAGAGAGAGAGCCACAAATACAGGGAGCAGCAGCAGAGAGAGGGAGAAGCAGTCTCCCCGCTGAGCAGGGAGCCCAATGTGGGGCTCGATCCCAGGACCCCGGGATCCTAACCCAAGCCAAAGACAGACGCTTAACTGACTGAGTCACCCAGGCACCCCTAACTTTTTAAATATTAGAAAAATAACTGGCAATAGCAAACAAAAAGGAGCAAACAAAAAAGAGCACTTGCTGAAAATTACATAAATGTATATATAAACATAATATGTATATGTGTATATAGAAACACAATATGAATTGATATTACAGAGTAGAAAACATACATATCTGTTATATGAGTAAATAAAAATAGACTTAACTGACCTTAAAAACATTCAGAGTGGATTACCGAGCACACAGAACTCTATGCTGTATACAAAAGTGATACCTAAAATGCAATTAAGAAAAGTTAAATAAAAGCACCGATAAAGTTATGCCAGGAAAATGTAAACAGAAAGAGAAATAAAGGTCACAAGCTTAACATCGAACAAGGTAGAATTCACACCAAAGAACATTAATAATGACAAAAATGAAACTTTGTAATGCTCATGGCCGTAATTCACACAAGATGTGATAATTGAGACTATTTATGCAGCAAACGACAGTGGGAACTTTCGTGATGCAGAAACCACAGCAGGCCTCAAATGTTCACTAATACTGGAGACTGACCTCAGCTCTCCAAGAACAAGATATATCGAATTGTCCCCCCCCCCCAAAAGCAATGCCAGAGACCTAAACCACGTAAGTTCGTTGTTCCAGATGTATTTCAAATGCACAAACGTCCCTCCACTGAGTGTTCATAGATCCTTCACAAAAACTGATGACCTATGAATTACACCACAGAGAAAATCTCAATAAATTCTAACAGAGTAGAAACGGCACATCCAGATTATCTGACAACAGTGCAATGAATCTGCAGTTCAATACAGGAAAAGTCCCTTTCACTTGGAAATAAAAATAAGACTGTTAAATAATTCTTGGGTCAAACAGGGAATGCAAACCCAAAGTGCAAGAATTTAACGGTGATGAAAACATATGTCAGAATGTTGGGATATAATGAAGTCACTACTAAGAAAAAAAGTCATGACACCAAATACTGAGATCAATACAACATTGAACTATGAAAATGAATCGTGGTTCAAAAAGTTGGAGAAAAGAAGCAAAGGGGGGTAATTAACAAAGATACAAGCATACATTTAGGAGTTAAGAGTACAGAAAACAGAATGTGTTCTTCATTGCTTCAGTAATTGTAATTTCCAGGCTTTACTGATTACAATTGTAATTCACTGCTGTTCACTGCAAGACGCAAGGTGCACAATGGCGTCATAAGAGGGGAATACAGAAGTACATGTTCCTCTCCCTGTTTTTGCATAAAGAAACCTCGGAGGGACCGCAGAAGAACCAACACAGATGATTTCTTGTCGGGGCGATCCTGACGGCACAGGGGGAATGAGGACATGGGTTGGCATGAGACTTTGCACTCAACAACGTTTTTAAGCATTTACACTTGGGGACCATTTTAATATAGTAAAAAAAAATGTGAACAAGACGCAGGCAGGTAGGAGAAATATTTTTCTAAGTCACTAGGCTGAGAAAGAAAAGCTTTTTAGGAGGCTGAGTGACATCACAGCCGTCATTAACCCTTTGGCGGTGGTCACAGACGGGAGAGACAGAAATGAGACGAAAGTCAGAGAGGACGTGCGCTCCTGGCAGGACCCCAGGCTTTCAGCACCTGCACCTGCATGAGCCTCTCGGATCAGGAGAGGGGCGCCCGTGGGCTCCTGCTGCTCACGGCCTTTCCTTCTTCCTTCTGGGCCCGACAGACGAGCAGGGGTCCCAGCTGGGCTCAAGAGACCAGGCTTGGAGTTTGCTTAACATTTTCCTACTGGAAACGGCTTAAAGAATACGCACGTGCAAGACGTCAATGAATATATTGTATATTTAGATAAGTTCACCCACAGACATGGGCACATGCCTATGAAGAAATTTTAATCACAGACTGGCAGTTTTTCTTTTTTTAGAAATTAGAATCTGTTTTCCTCACACAGTAGGAACACAAAATATCAAGGAACTCATGAAGCTCCTGAATTTTATTTTTATACTCATAATTTTGAGAAGAGTCTTAACAGATTTAATCCAAATTTAGTGTTAAAAAAAAAAAGGCTGCTCTGGTACTGTAACTCTAAATGCCAAGTTTCAATCCAGAGCAAATCTTTTACAGCTGAGCTGGCAGGTCTTTAAAGAGGTCTTGTCAAAACAGAAACCATTGAGAACCCCCCCCAAAAAAATACAAAAAAAAAAAAAAAAAAAAACACAAAACACCCCACCTTACCTGCCTCGCTGCTAGTGCCCCTGGGTGCAGAAATGGAGAGAAATAGCAATATTGCACAATTAGAAGATACAGCTTCTGCGGCAGGATAGATGTTTCTTTCTCTATCTGCTCTTTCTCTCCTTTCTCCTTTCCAGAGGAAGGAAAGTACGAAGACCACAAAAGGAGTTAGTCATTTTGTTAACATAAAATACCCAGTCGGGGTTTTGTTCCAAGAGGTGATTTATATTAGTAAGAAAAAAAAAAACCCACATTGATTGATCCAGTAGGAGTTCTGTTCTGGACGATCCGAATAGGAAACATTGCTCAGGGACCTGCCATGTGGAGGGTGGAGGAGAGGTGCAGGGTATTGGGGGCAGGGGTTAGTGGGGTTAGGGGGTGATGTTGAAGAAGAGATTAGAATGGAAAAGGGAACTCCAGGCTGCCTACCTCAAGTAGACACACTTCCGATGGAAAAGTAAAGAACTGGCTTGGACTTTATTCTAGAACCATCCATTAGGTGAGTGGCTCACAGAGCAGCTTGCTATGTGGAAATGGATTGTAGCCCTAACGACCAAAGGCCTAATTTACATCATGCCACAAGCCTGCACCAATCACTTCTGCAAGTCTCTGGACCATGACAGCTGTTCCTTGAGAGAGAAAGAACAGATGAATTGTCAGTCAAAAGGGTTTGCTTTTTAGGTGTCGAAAGCAAAGTAAAATGACTCCATAAGTTTTGATAAACTGTTGGGGCGGGGTGCGGGGGCTGCATCTTGCCTTAAAATTCCTCTTAAATCCTTTCTGGAATAAAGCATGAATCAATGAACTTAAACTTCTTCATAGTGTCTCCCAGTTTTGCTTGAAGCACTTCCCCCAAACAAACAAGACAAATGAAAAAACAGAACGGTAATGTGCATGTGTTTTAGTGACAGGTGGTCGGCAGTGAAAGGGTTGGGGACAGAGTTCCCAGATTCCTAACCTTCTCTGCTACTTTCAAATAAACATCTCTCTCTCTCAGTCTCTCTCTCTCTCTCAATCTCTCTCTCTCCCAGCTGAAACAGCACAACTCTGTTCTCCCAGTTTCACTTGTTTGGTATCAAGTGCTCTGAGAAAGGAATTTCCCCTCCCCATTCCCTGAGCTTTGCACACCCCCGCCCCCTTCAGCCCGGTGTTTTGTTCTCAAGTCTAGACTTATCGGTGATAGGGGCCACAGAAATGCGGTGCAGGAGGCCCCGGTGCCCGGAGCTTGCCGAACACTACCCACACATAAAACCGACCCAGACATCTCTTCCTGTCTCCTCTTGCTAAATGCCGGGCGTTGAGTACCTCCCCAGCATTCCTGGGAAAAACCTCGCCCGTGTCATGAGAGGAGGTCTTCCTATCTTGTGTTTTTTTCCTGCTGATATATCCTCTCTCAACTTGGCTCTGTTTGCTTCCCTGCATCCCTGGAGCCTTTGGGGGACATGGATTATCAAAACTCCAACCTTCCTCATGCACTTAAAAAGAAAAAAAACCATAGTCGCTACAAACAAACCAGGGAGACCTGGGAATTAAAAACAAATCGACTGACAAGTGGCAGTTCTACTGGGAGAGTAAAAAAAAAAAAAAGTGAAAAAAAAATGGTTCAGTTTCTTAATTCAACAAGCCCAGCTGAGGTTATTTTGAAAGTCACTGACTGCTCTGGCTGTAACAGCAGTGTAGACCAAACCAAATTATTATTCCCTTCTTGTTGAGTTTTTCTTATTGAAGTTTCTAGGTCTTTACTCTCTGGTGGTAAGACAGCAGAACTACAAATAACATCTTTTCCTCCTTAGTGAAGTAGTGGCATTCATTATGAGATGATTTTTTTTTTTTTCTAAATAAACATCTTCATCCTCCAGTAGCCGAGATGTGGAAACTTCTGAGGGAAAATTCTAAAATTTGTTCTCTTTGGAATTTACGTTGATTATAGAGTCACAGGGCCAGCCATCTCCGTTCCTTTCCATGTGTTCTGTACCACTTGCCTTTTAATTCCCCTTTGAACACAGGCATTCATGTATAAGAGGTAACAGTATCCTTTCCCTTTGGTTTGACCCCTTCTCAAATCACTCTCTGTGGTTCTACCACAAAGATCTGTTAAATTTGGTTACTCTTCTTCCCCTATTTGTAACTTTCAGAGGCTCCCCATTATCTATAGCAAACATGGCAGGTAGATTTCAGCTGGCGTTTGGACACTGGAGTCGCCGGCCTGGAGTGCCATGCTCAGCAGGATTCCAGGGCTGCATCTGGGTTCCATGGGAAGACTGTGATCAGTCACCCACACCTTCCTGGGCCTGGGCGGGAGGAGAAGCGGTGCGTGGTGTTGATGCCACACTTCCTGTGCATAGTCAAGTCTTTGCCAAGGCATTTGTGACCCTCTTTTACTGTTCAGCAATACAGACTTTCTTTTAGTTTCCTAAGGAGGACATGTGTATTTGTCTCCAGGTTTTTGCATGCACTGTCCCTCTACCTGGACCATCCTTTTCTCAAACTTTTTCCTCGGTTTAATTTTATGTGAATTTCAAGATCGGGCTAAGATTCACCTTCCTAGAGAAATCCTTTTTCTGCCCTCTTTGGTTGTAGACTAGGTCCTATGCCTACTGCTACTGTTGCAAACTGTTATTTTTGCCTCTATACTTATATTTAACCCACTGAATTATAATTACATGCAGGTATTTGCCTCCTTCACGAGACTGTAAAGTCTCTGAGGGCAGAAGTATATTTAATTTTCTCATTAATTACCTACTGTAGGGCTTGAGCTCTTGGTTGGCCTACAGTCATTGTTTATTGAAAAAAAAATGAATGAATGAATGAATGAATGAATGGAATGTTTCTTATAAATGTGAGTAATAAAATAGAACTTACTGGGCTATGCACTTTATAATACTCATGGAAGTAAATGTAAAAAATTTCTAAAAAAATAACAAGGTACTGTTGGATAATGTAATTTTTAAAGTTTGCTGCCATCCACTCATTTAGTACATTGATTTAGGGTTAAGTTCAAGGTTGTTTTCTGTAATACTCCTAGACTACTTTGGTGAAAACCAGCTGTCTCTTGCCTGTTTTGCTGTTTCTCAAAATTTTATATATATGTCTTAGCTCTGGCCTGCTAAGACAAAATAGCACAGACTGAGGAGCTTAAACAACAGACAGATTTTTCACAGTTCAGGGGCTGAGAAGTTCACGTTCAAGGTGCTGGCAGATTCAGTTCCCGATGACAGTGCTCTTCCTGGTTTGCAGAGAGAGAGAGAGAGAGAGACAGAGACAGGTGGAAGGAGAGAGAGAGAGACATCATGAGAGCTCTACCCTCATGACCTAATTATCTCCTAGAGACCTGCTCTCCAACCACCATCGTGATGGAGGTTAGGACCTCAGCATATGAGTTTCGGAGGGGGGACAAAATTCAGTCAACAGAAATATATATATATATAGTTTGTTTGTTTACCACATGCCATTACATATATAGTAAGTGGAATAAAATCTCAATTCCTAGTGTTCTTCACTATATTTATTCACTCATCAAATATTTACTGATCACCGATAATGTGTGATGTGCTGGGAATACAGGGGGAAGCATCAAACACAACACACAACCTGATGTAGCTGACGGCTGAACTTATCCCACCCCAATTTTCTTTAATTTGGGTGGGTTGACTAGCTTCTGTTATCAGTGATCTTGGACGCATTGTAGTGAGAAAGAGAGCCCAAGCAAGAGTTATACTGAGAATCAACACTCTTCCTCCCAAGAGCTGAAGCAACCCGAGGCTGTAGTTTGGTGCATCTTAAGGATGGATGACCAAAGTGGACATTTGAGAATTCTGGACTATTGTGGACTAACTTACACTGCCATTAGGGCTCATTACTGTTACCCCAAATCAGTCTTTTTTTCCTCCCACTTTACTTAAAAAATTAAAAATAAAACTTGTTTGTGGTTAGAACACGTGACATGAGATCTGCCCTCTTAACAAGTTCTCAAGTGTACAATATGGTATTGTTAACTATGGGTACAATGTTGTCCAGCAAATCTCGAGAACGTATACATCTTGCCTCCCTGAAACTTAATGCCCCTTATCAGTAACTCCTCATTTCCCTCTCCCTACAGCCCCTGGCAACCACCATTCCACTCTTTGGTTCTATGAATTTGACAATTTTAGAGACCTCATGTAAGTGCAATCATGCAGCTTTGTCTTTCTGTGGCTGGCTTATTTCAGCAAGAATAATGCCTCCCAGGTTCATCCATGTTATCACATCTTGCAGAATTTCCTTCTTTTCTAAGGCTGACTAGTACTCCATTGTGTATATATACCACATTTTCTTTATCAGTTCATCTGCTGGTGGATATTTAAGTTGTTTCCACATCTCGGCTATTGTGAATAGTGATGTCGACCCTGGAAATACAAATATCTCTTTGATATCCTGATTTCAAGTCTTTTGGGTGAAAACCCAGATGTGAGATTGCTGGATCATAGGGTGGTTCTATTTTTAGCTTTTTGAGGAACCTCATACTGTTTTCCACAGTGGCTGCACCATTTCGCATTCCCCACCAACAGGTGCAAGAGTTCTAATTTGTCCACATCCTCACCAACACTTGTTGCTTTTTTTTTTTTTAATTGTAGCCAATATGACAGGTATGAGGTGACATCTCCATGGTGGTTTTGATTTGCATTTCCCTGATGATTAGTGACATTGAGCATTTTTTTATTTTCATGTATCTGTTGGCCATTTTTATGTCTTCTTTGGGGAAATGTCTATTCAAATTTTCAGTCCATTTTAAAATCAGGTGATTGGTTTTGTTGCTAGTGAGTCTATAGTAGTTTCTTATATATTTTGAAGATTAACCCCTTATCAGATATATGATTTACAAATATTTTCTCTCATGCCATAAATTGCCTTTTATGGAAAGGAATCCTCTGTTCATGGATTGGAAGACCTACTATTGTTAATATGTCCTTAGTATCCAAAGAGATCTACAGATTCAGTGCAGCCCCTATCAAAATCCCAATGGCAGTTCTTACAGAAATAGAAAAACAATTCTACAATTCATAGAGAACCACAAAAGACCACAAGTAGCCAAATAATCTTGAGAAAGAAGAACAAAGCTAGAGGTATCAATTTCCTCATTTCAAAGTATATTAGAAATCTATAATAATCAAAATGGTATGGCACTGGTATAAAGCCAGACATACAGGCCAATGGAACAGAATGGAGAGCCCAGAAATCAATCCACACATGTATGGTCACCTGATCTTTGACCAGGGTGCCAAGAATATGCCATGGGGAAAGGAATTCATCAAAAGAAAGAATGAAATTTGATCCTTATCTTACACCAGACATAAAAAAAATAAACCTCCAAATGGATTAAAGACTTAAGCATAAGACCTAAAATCATAAAACTCCTTTAAGAACTATATGTTTGATATTGGTGTTGGCCATGATTTCATGGATATGACACCAAAAACAAAAACAAAAAAAGTGGGACCACATCAAACTAAAAAGATTCTGCCCAGCGAAAGAAACAATCAACAGAGCGCAGTGATTCAATTAAGTCTTATCCTGAGGTACTTGCTCTAAGAGGGTGAAGTAAGCCTATGGCTGCAGTTAGTTCTTGTTATTTTGTGACAATAACTGTAACATTTGTATTTTCACAATTCGTTCTCAAGATAACTTAGTGAACAAAGTTATCACACTCTTTCTATGGACGAGGAAATGGAGTATCAGAAGTTTGTGCTGTTTTCCCAAGATAGCCCAGTCTGAGGAACTGGGGCGCTTGCCAGGCCTTCCAGTCCTGAGTGCATCCTATAATCTCTTTGCGCCGCAAGATATGCACTGGATCAGCCCATCTGGTGTCCTCTTTTTCTAGGATAGGGATGTCGAAAGGGTGGCCTGGAAGCATTGCTTGGTGGCTCTGGTGGTAAATGGCAACCTCCTCACCTCTCCTGTCACGTGCTGGCCCAGCTTTGGGGTAGGGAAGTGACATGGTGCCCAAGGGTACCTCTGAGCTTATTAAATCCTTATCACATTTCCTGTGGGAATTCTGAGTAATTTAAGCAATAGATCAATAGTCGGAAGGATAGAACGGTGCTATCTTCATTCTTAAGCCAGCCTGCTGTGCTGAGCTTTACACTCATTGCTTTTCACTCACTGTGAATTTTATCTAACTTCCTTCTCTTCCCACTCGTGTCCCTGCAACCAAAGGTATTGTAATACGTTTACTGTCTTCTCTTACCACGTCCTCCATTCTGAGCCTTGTCTCCACTTTACCAATCTCTCTTCCCATTAAAAAAAAAAAAAATGCTGCCTTCCAAGTGAAAATTAATAGGTACATTTCTCCTGAGAGAAATTCTTCTCTTGCCTAGATAGCTATGCTTTTCCTGAACAATCAGCCTGTTTTTGTCTCGTGAAAACTGAATTGTGTAACGGATCAGGCTTCCTTAGTTGAGCTGGCTGATAGCAAGGTGAGAACCAAGTTCATGAATTTCCCATTGCACATACTGATTCTCTATCATGGGTATTTTTGTGTTAACCTCATTTTGGGGTACTTCTCATAACTCTACCCTTGTTTTGCTTTTTCTTTTTCCACTTATTTTAAAACATGGTCTCTTGCTGTAATATATGCATCTCTTTGGCCACCTACTAATTCAAGTCCAAATTGGAGAAGGGTTAGCTCAGACAGGCCCATTTCTGGCAGAAGGGTGGGTCCTCTGTGAGGATGTGCTCTTCAAGGTCCAGTTGGAATCTGCTTCCTCATCAAGAGATGCGGGGCAGTGTTTCCATTATGTATGAGATGACTTTCTAGCTTGGCCTTTATTTGACCCTGTTTACAGGTGAGCCCCTGTCTGCTGAACTGCCCTACCTAAGTCTGGATTTTATTCATGTGTCCATTTATTAATTAATTTACTGATTCATCCCATCTATGCCTTCTTCATTCCTTCCTCTATTCGATGTTCGTTGAGTGGCTTCAAAGTACTTACCACATACTGTTCAAGGCTCTGCGGGGGCACAAATAGGAAAATACGTATTTACCTCCCCATCTGCTGTGGGAGACAGGTGTGAACACACATGAACATTGTATAAACAATGGATTCAATTCTGTTCAAGACAAGTAGATGTCCAATATCCTGGGCTGGGCCCCCTCAGAGAAGAGCATTTGAAGAAGGGTTCCTATAGGAGGTAACATTGTAGCGTTGCCTAAAAGCTGAGGAAGTGTTTGTTAAGTGGGGCAGGCCGGGCAGGGGGTGGAGTGTGTCTGGGGGAAGCTCTTCAGGTGTAGGAAACTGTATGTGCAAAGAATATGGGTGTTTCAAAGTGGGTCTGTTCAGGGAATGCCGGAATAAGGTTCACTACGGTTGTTGGAAGACAAGGCTAGAAAAGAAAGCAGGCGTCAAATAAAGAAAGATCTGGTCCCCAAGTGAAATTCAGTCTTCCTTTCATTTAAACTTGACCCCATTGATGAGAGACTTTTTATTTTTTTTTATTTTTATTTTTTATAATGATTTTTTTATTATATTATGTTAGTCACCATACAGTACATCCCCGGTTTTCGATGTAAGGCTCGATGATTCATTAGTTGTGTATAACACCCAGTGCACCATGCAACACGTGCCCTCCTTACTACCCATCACCGGACTATCCCATTCCCCCACCCCCCTCCCCTCTGTAGCCCTCAGTTTGTTTCTCATAGTCCATAGTCTCTCATGTTTCATTCCCCCTTCTGATTACCCCCCCTTTCTTTATCCCTTTCTTCCCCTACTGATCATTCTAGTTCTTATGTTCCATAGATGAGAGAAATCATATGATAGTTGTCTTTCTCTGCTTGACTTATTTCACTTAGCATTATCTCCTCCAGTGCCGTCCATGTTGTAGCAAATGTTGAGAACTCGTTCTTTCTGATAGCTGAGTAATATTCCATTGTATATATGGACCACAACTTCTTAATCCAGTCATCTGTTGAAGGGCAGATGAGAGACTTTTTAAATTCCAGGATACTAATTTTAACGGTTCTCATTTATTATTAATTGATAAAAATTAACAACCAGTAGTCTTTGGGTCGATTTTTGTTTTTGGTACTTATAACCCCATTGCAATTTGAAAGGAACATAACCTTTTTTTTTTTTTTTTTAGATTTTATTTATTGACTTGGGGGGGGGTGGAGGGGGAGAGCACAAGCAGGGGGAGAGGCAGGCAGAGGCCGGGGGGGAAAGCAGGCTCCCTGACCCAGGGCTCAATCCCAGGGTCCTGGGATCATGACCTGAGCCAAAGTCAGAGGCTTAACCCACTGAGCCATCCAGGTGCCCCTGATAGGAACATAACTTTAAAGTAACCACCTGATTACTTGTTAGCTCATTACTGTTAGAATTGATTTGAATCCAGAATGGTATCAGAGAATGGCCCAAAGTGAATCTGGTCTCCGATTCATACAGTCCTTATTGGGACTGTACACATTTAACATTTCCTCCCTAAGAAAGTTTAAAGCAACTATTGCTTTTTACTATCCTGGGAGGCTGTAATACCTCTCAACGCACCCTTGACCACGAGCAAGACTTCTCATTTTTTTTCCTGGAAAAAAAAAATTAAGGTAAGTCATGGCGTGAATGAAAATCTTAAAGACTATGAGATTTGTTTTGTTATTGTTAATTCTCCCCAACTTTCTTCCTTAGCACTAAGATATTACGTAGGATGCAATATTTCATTTAAAATTAAATGTGCCACTTGTTGTGCTTGGTGTAAAAGTATAATGACTCCAGGACCCATTGAAGATTTCCAGTTTGAGCTCTGAGGCTTTGGTTTCTCATTCAGTTTTTAGACTCTCCACAAAAACATTTTTGTAAAGAAAAATCTCCTCAGCTAAGGAACATGGAGGAACGCCAGGACTTAGCTGATCTCTGTAAATTGGCAGGCTTGGAAAAGCATCTTCCAACTGATTTTCAGACATAGTGTTAGCAATCAACAAATATTTTCTGAGCATTGCACACACACATTAAGGATGACTTTGAAATAAAATTGTTGAAAAAAGAGATGTGCTCTTAAGGGCAATGTTGGGCCCTGCTTCTTCATGGAGACATAATGTGCCTGTTTCCAATCTCTAATATAGCCTTGTGAAAGCACCGGGAACCTTTGGGAAAAAATAGTATAAATCAAATGAATATACCCCTTTGTGTAGGCTCAAAGAGAATGACACAATTTAAACGATAGATTAAATTAAAGAAAATAGGCTCCCACCTGTGGACACGTGTGCGTGTGCACGTGGGGCTCTCGTTTTGGAGACTGGAAATGGAGGTAGTTAAAAGGTTGAATTAAAAACAATGTCACTCACATTAACCTTTTTATGTTGCTTTGCAATGCTGGATTTTATCCTTCCTTATCTCGGTCCACCATTTAAAGAGCGTTCTGTGTTTGAAAAGGAATGAAAAAAACCTAATCTGCCAATAATATCATAAAATGCCAGTGAGCATAGCTATCTTACAGGTCATTCGGACCCAAGTCCTCATCACGGATGAATCCGTTTTCTTTAAAATTGCAATGGACAAGTCTAAATTACTATAGCAAAGATATTTGGCTCTCACGGTCAAAGGAAACCTGGTAAGTGTTGTGTCTGTGGTCCAGCCACAGAGGCCACCAGCAGTGGAAGTCAGAGACATGATCTTTGGATGGACATATTTTGCTGCAGGGGTGTTTAGACCCAGCCAGTGCGTGTTTCTAGGGACCCCTTTTCATTCTTTTTTTTTTTTTTTTTAAGATTATTTATTTATTTATTTGACAGAGAGAGAGACAGCCAGCGAGAGAGGGAACACAAGCAGGGGGAGTGGGAGAGGAAGAAGCAGGCTTCCAGCAGAGCAGGGAGCCCAATGCGGGGCTCGATCCCAGAACGCTGGGGATCACACCCTGAGCCGAAGGCAGACGCTTAAGGACTGAGCCACCCAGGCGTCCCTGCTTCCTTTTCATTCTTAACAAGTTATGTAGACAGTGATTTCTTTTGATTTGTGTTATCAGGAATTACAGGACTGTTTCTCATTCTTTAATTGAGACCTAACAGAAAGAGGAGTCATACTTCTGGGGAGTAAAAGGAAAATTAATAGAGTTGAGTTGACGCACCTGTTTGGAAGTCAAAATCGGGCATGGATTGACTTCTTAAACGTTCCCTTCCGAAGGCAAAGCCTTCCTGGTCTGTGTCTGCACTCCTGTGTGAGCGTGTCTAAACTCCGTCAGCGAAAAGCCCCCAAGAGCGGCCTCTGCTTTCTTTTGTGTGGAGCGTGGTCACACCCAGTGGCCAGTTGGGTTAATCGCACATATGTATTCCCTACGGATACCTGAGAAAGAGCAGCTGGCCTCAGTCACTTCCCAGAGTGGATGCCAGAGGCCAATTTGGATAATAGCAGAACCACCTTGTTCCATTCCTTTGTTCCAAAATGCAGCGCCGGGGTAGGAAAAAGCCCCACACCATTCATGATGTTAACAATGGCAGCATTAGCAGTGACTGGTCTCCCACCGCGTTTGTTATTCTTAAAATTAGGACCCATGAATATAATGAGATGGATTTTCACAGGAACATTTAAGGGCAGACTGAGACAAAGAGGTATTGCTTTTTATTCTTATTTCCCTTTATTTGTGCATAATTTAAACATTTTGAGTGTTAACTGTTCTTTTCATTTTGTGTTATTTTTGAATTGAAGGAAGCAATATCAGGTAATGTAACAAAAAAAAAGACCATCTTTTTAGAATGCAAATTGGGGCAGAAACCCTATTTATAAATTTTTAAGAACTGTAGGAAACAACTCCAAACTGTAGCATCCCCTATTAGCATCACAATGACATTTTCTTTCTTGCCTGCTTGCTTTCAAAAACTCTCCGGAGTAGACACTGTTGTCACTCAGGGGCAGGTATGACTCATAGATAGGAGCACGGGAGTTGTGCTTGCGACTTGTGCTTTCCTGTTAGGCTGGTGATCACGAAGTAGAATTCATGTCCATGGAAGATGTCTCACCAAGTGAAAATGTAGCCCATTTCTTTGTAGGAGAGGGCCAAACTGGCTAGTTTCTCTGCACCATGGGTAGATACAATTTTCATGATCTCTGAGGTCTTTTCAGAGTCTCCTATGGTCCCAGATTCTCACAGCAGCTCTGATATTCATCCCACTTACAGCCTAAGTCAAGCCTCGCTTTTCTAATTGAACCTCTAGTCAGTGATGATCTCCCCTTGTCTGATGTTCAATCATTTGGCACTTAATGAAGAATAAGGGCTTTAACCGCCCACGACAAATTGAAGCCAAGAGACCGGCGTCTGAGTCTCCAGCTTCACCTCTAACCAACAGCTGAGCTTGGTTTGAAAATTACTCGCTTCCAACCAGAAGGACTTGATCTCCTTCTGTATGACCAGAAGGTTGTACTAGAAGATATCTGACATCCCTTCTGGCTTCTTGAGAGTAACTTTTATCAGACCCTCTTCCCCTCTCTTAATTCATTATCACAACTTGATTATTTTCTTTCCAACGTTATTCATTTCTCATTTAAATCTAGCTATTTATAATGAGTTCTGCAGTCTTGGATTGGTGTTTGGATCCCCCCTCCCTGTTTCTGTGCTTCCTGTGAGTCCTGCAGCCAAGATCTACTGCCAGGGACCATGTGTGTGGTTAGTGATGTGTGTTCTTGTTTTATTGATGTAGAGCTCTTATTTCTGTTTCAGTGCACAGAACATTTCCCACTTGATGCTCAGAAGAGGGAGAACCAAAATATTTTACTATTAAAAACAAAACCCTGAAATCATTGTGTTGTTTGCTCCTCCCTTGCCTGACTCTCATCAACCTAGACTCTTCTGAAGAGCTTCCGTTTTCTGAACATCTATAATGGCCCCAACTGACTAGACTAGTGATGCATTCTTACCAGAAAGATGTTTAAGGAGGTTACATGGAAAGAACATGGCATTCTTGTTTCTGTATAATGATGGACTTAACTTTCAGTTGTTCCTCTAAACAGGAGGAGTATTTCCCTGCCAAGAAAATTTGAAACCCTTCTTCATCCATAGTGAAGAAGAAGGAGGAGGAGGAGGAGGAGGAGGAGGAGGAGGAGGAGGAGGAGGAGGAGGAAGAGGAGGAGGAGGAGAAGAGGAAGGGGAAGGAGAAGGAGAAGGAGAAGGAGAAAGGGAAGGAGAAGAAGAAGGAGAAGAAGAAGAAAAAGAAGGTGAAAAAGAAGAAGAAAAAAGGAAGGAAGGAAGGAAGAAAGAAGGAAAAAATCTGATAAAAGAACACAGTTGCCAAACAGAAAGTCAATATAGCCACAGTAAGCAGAGGTTCACCAGCTGCAAAGTCACCAGCCAGAATCAGATTTGGTGGAATTAAAAAAAAAGGAAAACTTCACTGGAAATTGAAAGTTAAAGGCTCAGTGCTTAAAGATAGAAGTTTAATAAAGCAGATAATAGATGCTAAGAGTGACCACAGTGCTTAAGCAAGAAGCCAATTCTTTTGACCAGTGATTCTGAAACTGTAATCTTATCAAAATCATCTGGGTAGCCCTTCATAAGTCTAAGTGCTGGGACCCACACCCTGGGCTTGTGATTCTGTCCATCTGGGATAGGGCCAGAGAATCTGCATTTTTAATAGTTCTTAGATAATGTTGATGCTAAGTTTCTTGAAATCACACCTACCTCATAGGACCATTCTATTAAGCAAGCTAATATTTTTCAAATGCTCAGATCAATGTTAGGCACTCAAAAAACATAAAAAAGAATTTTAAATGTCTAATTACAAGTGCCCTGTCAGTTATTACTATGCATAATGTCTAGATTCTGCTACTGAGGGTGCACCAAATCAGATAAACACCAAATAGCATTTTATTCTAACAAAGCTGATTATGGTCTGATTGTACTACATGGTACCACATGACACTATTTTGCTGACCTATCAGAAAATGCCTTACTATTTTTAATACCGTATTCTCTGGAAGGTGTGGATCTAGACCTCTTGTTTCTATTTCTCTGATTGGTGCTGACACCTAGTTGGTGCTCAGTGTATTAGTTTATCTATACCCATATCATTGTGCCTGTTACATAGACATGAGAGGCAAGAATTATGGGGGAC
Organism: Ursus americanus; assembly: GCF_024610735.1. NCBI lineage: Eukaryota > Metazoa > Chordata > Mammalia > Carnivora > Ursidae > Ursus > Ursus americanus. The sequence goes on along the minus strand of NC_142137.1, from coordinate 65,292,862 downwards.
AAGATATATTGTCACAAAAGAATATCTTTTCTACCATCCATCCATCCAAGCATATTCCCAGTCTGTGGATTACCTTTGCATTTTCTTACTTGCATCTTTTGAAGAACAGAAGTTTAAATTTTGAATGAAGTGTAATTTCTTGTTTTTTCCTTTAATATTTAATGTTTTTATGTTCTAAGAACTCTTTGCCTAGTCCAAGATTGTGGAGATCTTTCCCTTATATATTTTTCTAAAAGCTTTATGATTTCAGGTTTTATGTTGAGTTCTTTAATACATTCAAATAAATTTTTGAGGCCTGAGGTTCATTTCTTTCCATACCGATGGCCACTTGTTCAGCACCATCTGCTGAAAAGTCTACACTTTCTTCACTGAAATGCATTCATATCTTTGTCAAAAATTAATTGACCATATGAGTTTGGTTCTAATTCTGGAATCCATTCTGTTTCTTTCTATGTCTATCCTTACACCAAACCCACATTGTCTTGATTTCTATGGCTTTATAGTAATTCTTGAACTCAGGTAGTGAAAGCCCTCCAAGTTTAACCTTCTTTTCCAGAAATAATTTTGGGTCTATTCTATGTCCTTTGCATATCCACATGCATTTTAGAATACCTTGTTAATTTTTTATAGAAGAGTATGATGGTATTTTAAACAAGATTGCCTTGAAGATGAGATCAGTTTGGAGAGAATGCTTATCTTAACAAGATTGAGTCTTCCAATTCATGAACATGATAGATTGCTCCATTTATTTATGTTCTTTATTCCTCTCAGCAATGTTTTGTAGGTTTTAGTACACAGGTCTTTTACATCTTTTGTTAAATTTATTCCTGAGTACATTTTTGTTTTGTTTTTGATGCTAGTATGAATTTTATTGTTTTAAACATTTAAACAAGTTGAATTGTGTATTGCAGGTGTCTAGTAATACACTTAGTTTTTGTATATTGACCTGACTTGTGACCTTATTAAATTCATTTAGGAATTTTTGTACCTCTTTTTGGAGATTCTTTAGAATTTTCTGTACAGAGAACTGTGTCTTCTACAAATAAAATTCTTCCCTTCTAATTTTATGCCTTGTATTTCTTATTTGCCTTATTGCACAGTGTAAGAACGTCAGTACAATATTGCAAAATAGTGGTAAGTGGTGAAAGCAGACACCTTTGTCTTTAATCTTTGGGACAAAGCATTTATTTTTTCAGCATTAAGTGTGCTATTACTGTAAGTTTTCCATTGATGCCTTATATATGGATGAGGAAATTTTCTTCTATTTCTAGTTTGTTGAGAAATTTTGTTATGAATAGCCGTTGAATTTTCTAAAGTGCAACCTCTGCATCTATTGAAATACGTAAATGGCTTTTCTTCTTTATTCTGTTAATGTGTAAATGATCTTGCTTGATTTTCGAGTGTTGGGCCAACCTTGTTTTCCTTGAATGGGCAGTACCTGGTCATGGTGTAATATTCTTTGTATACATTGTTGAATTCTGTTTGCTAATTGATTGTTAATAATTTTGCATACATGTTCACATGTATGGGATTTTTATCTTTGGTTTTCTCCCGTTGAAGTCTCTGTTAGGTCTGGTATCAGAGTCATGCTGGACTCCTAAGAAGAGTTGGGAGATACTGTTCCTCCTCTAGTTCCTGAAAGTACTTTCATTTAAAAATCGGTACTATTCGATTCTCAAATGTTTCATAGAATTTAGCATGAAAACCAACTGGGTATAAAGTTTTCTTTGTGAAATTGTTTTCACTGTGAATTTAATTTCTTTAACAGATACATGGCTACTTAAATTTTGTACTTCTTCTGCAGTCAATTTTCTTACATTGTGCTTTTCAAGGAAATAACTTCATTCAAGTTATCAAATGTATAGAGTATTATTCGTGATATTTTCCTTTTGACCTTCCAATGTCTGCAAGAACTTCAGTGATAGCTCCTCTTTAATTCTTGGTTTTCGTAATTTGTGTTCTCTTTCTCTCTCTAAATCTAGCAAGATGTTTGTCAATTTTATGTGTTCGAAGAACCAACTTTTCCTCTATTTTTTTGTTTGCTTTTACTTCACAACATTTTTACTCTAATATTTATCCTGTCTTTGCTTCTGCTTTTTCATGGGCTTAATTTTCTCTTCTTTTTAACTTCTTAGGATAGAAACTTAGATTATTGATTTTACCCCTTTATTATTTTGCAACAGGGGTATTTTTCATATGTTAGCTAATTTATGCCACAGGTACCATCATTGCTTCCATTTTATAAATAAGCCGAGGCTCAAAGAGCTTATAACTCTTCTGGGATTAGAGAGGTAGAATGGATGGAACCTGAATTCAGACCCAGGCAGCAAGGCTCCTATGTCTGTCTGTGGGGCCTTGAAAGCCACGGATGACGCACAGGCTTTGTACCCTGAGGGAACTGAAAAGTCAGAACTCAAGGACTGCTAAGTGCTTCCTTTGGTCATGTTTTGCACAGTCCCCAGTATGTTCTTGTCTCAAGCTCCTTTCTTCCCTTAGCCATGAGCCCAATGTATGACACAGCGTGCCGGGACACCACAAGCACACGCTTAGAGGCTGCAGACCCACGTGGGTAGCTTAGATGCTCTTGTTGAGTATATAAATATGCTTTTAATGCAGCTTCATCAATAATCAACCCCCACTCTCCCCACCCCCACACCTCCCACTTGTCTTCCTCCCTCCTCCAACATGGATGCTTTGGGGCCTACGGGTGGGGATCCCCTTGCCACCAGCCAGCAATTCTCTAGCATCCAGGGTCTGCAAGGACAGGAGTGCGGGAAGTTTTCAAGGTCTGTGCTCCAGGCTGCGTGATGCATTGACTACTCCCTGAAGAGCCCTCTGCTTATAATCGCAGAGATTTTGGCATGTGCTCCCTGACGAAAGAACAGATGTTTCCTTCGAGAACAAAAGAACAGGGCATAACTGTTGGCCTAATGGTTTGCCACTAAAAACATTGAATGTGGAAGCAACAAGTCCTAACGAGAATGTCCCTGCAGGATCACGAAGCTGGTGCCAGGAATCAAGAGTGAAATGAGAGGACTCAGTGCTGCTTTTTCCGTTTCAATCGGCAGTGTACTGGATGTTTTTAACCTCTTCAGGTAAGTGGCAACAGAATATTCTTTCTAGCTGTGTGCATGCGTTGTGTGGCCGTCCAGTAACGATGGCTTCGTGACTGACCTTGCAAGATCCCACGTCTGGGATCATTTTGGAGACGCATCAGATAGTGATTAGGGGCACTATTGAACCTGCACGATCCGCCTGCAGTCCATTTACTGGGGAAGCATTCTCTAAGACACAGCTCTCACTCCAACTACAGACACCAGTGCAAATTTTTCTCTTCTATGCCAGCTGGAACTTCAAAGTACAAAGAGCCCACACATAAAAATGGAAAAAACAAAGAGCCTCAAAAAAAGTCCTAGCCTCAGAGCTCACCTTCCAAAATTCAGGACGCCTCTCATGTTAGAAACCTTCCACCCAACAAACACATCACGTGTCCCATGGGGCTTCAGTCACGTTCCTAGATAGCTCCTCCAACTCTTCATCTCTGAAGAATATCTCCTTTGAGGCTGTCCTTGGCTTTAGCCGAAAGGAAAGACATTTTCTTTTTTATTCTTTCCCTCACCCCGTTACCCCAACTGTTTTCTTAAATTATCAGAATTGGGAAAAATATTATTTTGATTCTTTCGACTTCTTTTACTTTGAGCTGTTCATCACCAAAAAAGATCAGTCTTTGAGTTTTGCAAGTCACAGTTAGAAAACAACATTCATGGCATCTCCTACTAAAATCTGTACTATGTCAACATGATATTTACAAATCTCTGCTCAAATTTCCTTTCAACTTCAGCCAGAGAGATGATATATCCCAATGTGGCAACTGGGCAGTCCTAGTTGATGCTTCTGGTCCTGGTTTATCCCTCTTGTCCTGATGTTCTGTTTGCTGATTTGGACAATTCGTTATATGATCATAATCTCCTTAGCAAGCGTTTTTGAAAATATTTATCATTATTCTAATAATTTATTGACACTGGCACTATACTGGTGATGTGGGAAATGTGTAACCAAACATTGGGAGTGATGTAATGTTTTCATAAAGTGAATCTCCTAATTGCATATAGATTAAAGTCCATATTGTTTTTCCTTAAGTTTGGTTGAGGTAATGTAATTACGAAAATGTTGTTTCTTAGAAGTCTTAAGGTTTTGAATTTGGTAAGGTACATAGAATAGTTGTAAGTGCTCTCATATTTGAGTTCCAAATGTGGGTTACATTTTTGAATTGTGTAACAGCCCAGGAATACATTAAAAATCCCATAATTCTATGCTTTTGTTACTTGTAACTATACATTGTACATTACAGAGACCAAACATCAAAAGTAGATTCCTTTAGAAATTGAATGAGTATAATTACAAGGTGACAAATCTTAACATTCTAATCGAGTTAGGACATTCTTCGAAAGAGTGGGTCAGTGTGAAATTTAGACACATCAGTGTCCACTGTCATCTCTGATCAACTGTGTGGTTCTGGGCTGCTTTCACCCTCTGTCTCAGTTTCCCGATCCACTAAGAGGTCATATATACACTTTCTTTACAACTTCTCACAAAATTCTTGTAAAGGTAAGCAGGCCCCTATCTGGGCTAGTGCTCTGTAAGTAAAACACATTATCCATCTTACTCTAGCTGCACTTAACCTAATACAGTAGGATTCTGTGGCAATCACATCACAAGATACTGGAAGTCTCAGTCTCTGCGGGACAGCACTCAGGATGAATTAAAAATTTGGGTCAGAAGGCCCTGGCTGCTAAATGACATTTTTCCATGTTCCAGACAGTGAGCAAAATTCCACAAGTATCTCAGCTCATCTCTTGTTTATTTTCATGGCTTGATTCAAAACTTAATAAAAACAAGTGTACATCTACTATATTTCAAAGTTGTACTACCTGGGTGGGAGAAAAACTTCCATTTCTATGGGAATAAAAAAGTCATTTTACAAAACTGAAAATGATGAAAATTGAAAGAAGGAAAACGATGGGTGCAACTGACCGATTTCTCGTCCTTGGGAGCACACTAGAAGGTTGTGATGCTACTTGGTTCTCTCCCTCCTTCTCCAATGATTGGATGCCACACCCTAATGAAAATAAACACTGCTGTGTTGGTTTTGTTCAAATATGTTTGCATTTCAATCAATAACAGTGATGCCCACCTGTCTCTATTTCATCCAGAATGAAAGCTCTGGGTTGAAAAATCCTCTTGACTGGACGCAAAGGAAAAGTGTGAAACCCGCAGAAGTATATACTGTTGTCCTGATGTCGGTGCACAGGTGATGTGAAGTAATTTTTCCAGCAGGAGTGACAAATAGAACTCAAGTTATCTTCCCCTTAACCTATGGCATCTTGTAAGTGATGGCTCATATTATAAAAGCAGCTACCCGGCTCAAGGATCCTGGTCTGTGAGTACAAGTCCATGGATTTCTGGGAGAGTCAGGTGTCCCTGTTAGGCTACCAAGACACCCTGCTTTGCCTGAGACGGTCCAGGTTTGTACGTTTGGCCCAGTATGATTTTTAATAGCACCTCCTCTCATTCCTAAAGTGTTTGAATTTGGATGATAAATTACTTGGTCACATTACCCACGCTGGTTGCTGAGCACACAACCTGGGTGTTAGTACCCCTGTGTGCTCACCAGTTGGGAGGCCGGGAGCAGCTGACCCCCACCCATGACCGATACACAATATCTGGGTGGACCGAGATGCCTTGATGACAGTCAATTTGTTAGTCTGTGCTCTGTCTTTTAATACATATTCCCAAACTAATTGTCTCACTAAATTCGCTAAGTGTATTTTCTGGCTGCAACATTTCTATTTGGGAAAGATGCCAGGATTGTCAGCCAGTAAAGACTTCAGTCCTTTCTTGGCCAATTTGCCAAAAAAACATCAGAGGGAGTTATTGATCTTTTCCCTTGTACTCATTCAGCTAATTTTTTCCCCCAGTTTCCTTTCTTTTCTTCTTCTTAAGCTGACATCCAATAAAAGCTATTTCTTTCGAGTGCCAGCAACATGTCAGAGCCAACATCATTCACAATATGAGTTGCAGTTTTCCCCTTTGCTCTACAAAGACCCTTTTCTTGGTTCTATTGACAACACAGGTATCTGTCAAGCTTGCTTCCCTCTTGCATTTATTTTTTGGGTGGCTACGAGCCTTGACGAGTCCATGGGACTAAATCCCATTTGGATACTGCATTTGCATCTGATTGCACGTTGCACACTTTTTTTTTTTTTAAATTACACAATATACAAGTTATCAGGGCAATCTTATTTTATACTTAAATTGTAAAAGAAAGCTTGGAAGATTAGTCAGGGCATTTAAATAGCTAATTAGTTTCTCAACAGGAGTAAATTTTGGATTTGGCCTTCAGAAATATGAACTATTCTTTCAAAATCTCTGACACCGAATAGTGCTGCATTCCCCACTGTGAGAGCTGTTCACCTCCGGCCTTTTCTTAGCTGGAGGCTCGCTCTCATATTGTCCTATTAGGTAAGATAAAAGAAGGAGGCCTTGGGGATTGCAACAGAAATACCAGAGAGCTGGGCAAAGTGGCGACAGTGGTGATAAATATTTAAGATCTCCGGGAAGCTGTAAAGAGCAACATAGCGACAAGTATTAGCACATGCTGGTGAGTGAGCGCCATGCAAAGTGAGAGCAGGACAGGACAAACCCTCACTCTCTTTGCCTGAATTGTCCTGAAAACAGCGTACCCCTCCGCTTGCTGGGGCCCCATGGAGCCGCTCTGGTGATGCTTGGAGGCTCTGTCGCGGGGAGAGCATCACGGTGAGCACAGAATCACCGCCCGAGGATAGCACAGCTCTCTGGGTGGTTCTCTCCGGACCACCATGAGAATAATGAAGACCAACGTCGTGTTCCCTACACTGACAGCAGCGGAAGTGGCTGGTCTGAGCGCCTGGCCTGTCAAACCACTACCGCCAAGCTTCTCATCCTTTGGTGATCCCTCCTGATGCCGCTTCATAGAATTTCAAAACCGTAGGAACGCAAACCAGCTATCTTTTCTTTTTATTCCCTTTCTTCTCCTTCCTGCCCACTCCCCCTGGTCCTAGGAGCAGGGCTCCTGAGGTTACGCAAGCCGCTTTGGGTGGAAATGATGGAGGTGGGAGGGAGACAGTGATCTATAAGTAATTTACAAACTGATCTATGCATTCTAAAAATATGCCTGTGAAATTTTCGTAATTCTAAAATGGGAATGGAACCAAAATGTTTAGTCAGACACGATAATTATAGCTAACATTTATTGAATGCTTATAATGGGCCAGCTACTGTTCTAATTGCTTTACATTTATTAGCTAATGTAGTTCTCACAATAGCCCAATGAGACCATTATTATCACCATTTTACAAAGCAAGAAACAGCACAGAGAGGGTGGGATGCAATGGAGGTCAGCAGGGGTGGAGGGTGGAGTTGGTGTTGGGATCCAGCTCTTCTCACACCCCCAGCAGCGCCTTTAAGGGTATATGGTACTGGCAGTGCGGTTCAAACTGACCCTAATTCCTGCCCCTAACTCTTAGCGAGTTTTGTAAGGACTGTTCTTATAATAGGTGAAGAGCAATATTTTAATTTCTTATCCCAGAAGTGTTAATAATCAGAAAGCAATATTGTAGAATAAATTGTGCCTGGATATTAATTACCTTGATTATGTATGCGTAAGTTTCCTACGGCTGCTGGAGCTGAGTTCTGCAGACTGGATGGCTTAAAATATCAGGCATTTATTGTTTCACGTACGCAGAGCCTGGAAGACTAACATCGTCAAGGTGCCGGCAGGGCAGAGCTCTCTTCAAAGACGCTAGAGAAGAACCCATCCTTTGCACTTGCTAGCTTCTGGTTGTTGGCGTCCATCCCGCTTGTCGATGCATCATGCCAATGTCTGTCTCCATCATCACTCAGTGATTTCCCTGTGTGTCTGTGTCCGCTATTTCCTCTTCTTATGAGGACACCAGTCATTGGATTAAGGGCCACCCTAATCCAGTATGACCTCATCTTCACTCGATTATATCTGCAAACATGTTTCCGAGTGGTCACATTCACAGGTACTGGGGACTAGAACTTGAATGTATCTTTGGCGGGGGGGGGGGGGCAAAATTCAACTCATAACAATATTCCTATCTGCTCAGCCCATATTATGTCCTCTGTTCTGATCTTGAGAATAAGTCAAGAAAAATGTTTTCCCCTTGCATTTTTTTTTCCTTTAACACATGTACATGATTCTTTTATTTTCTCCTTCCAACAGCATCTATTCTACCAGCAGATGTTTCTCCCGTAATAACAAGCAGATGAATTCCACACTTGAGGGACCTGGCATCTGGGTAGAGCAGTTCTCATGATAGACTTTTTATAGCAAAGCCCTTTTATTCTCTCTTCTCAACCTACTTTTCCATCACTTTTCCATAGTCATCATGACAGTAGCATGGAAGTGATCGCATAATTGATGTTTTCAGTTTCATTGTGCAACAAGGATTTCTCCATACCATTATGAGAACTCTGGTTATTATTTAACTTACCTGGTAATACTTGAGCAAAGAGAAGATATATACTTGGACCATTCTCATCTTTGGCGCTGAAGTTTCCTCCCCCTTTTTTTTTTCTTTTGCTCTAGTATTGCAATGAATATTTGTGCATACATCTTCCACTTTTTTTGGATTTTTTTGTAAGAGGAATTTCTAAAAGAATATAGTATTTTGGTATATCTTGACGGTCTATTATATGATACAGACTGCTGTCAGAAATTGCACCAGAATCACTCTCTGTTGTTGTCATCAAGCTTGTAGCGTTTAAAACATTTTTTAAATAGTCTTTAGTTATTCTAAATTTTATTTCATTACTATCATGGTTGAACATTTTTCAAATGCATTTCTTCTAAACTTTAAAATCATCTGGGAACTGAAAAACAGGGCAGCTTATCTTTCTTTCACAGTTGTTCAAAACACGTGGGAAGGAAGTTAGATTGAATTGGTTGCATAACCCAATATTTAAAGTTTCCTGAGTTGATAGGGCTACAATAATATAAACTTTGTTCATAATGCCCACATCTTCAAATTTTATAATTAAAATAGTTCAAATTTAAAAAGGACAGATTTTTTTTATTAATATAATTTTAAGTGTGTGAGAAAAAAAGACCCAGTGTACATAACTTATTTTAATTAAATAAGGTTATTTAAATGTTTGCTATGCTTGGTGGTTTTTTTTTTCTAATTTACACTGGTAAACACATGTCCTAAATACTCACTATTAACTTGTTGAATGGAGGATGATTCACCCCTTAATAGATTCATAAGTATTTGCTTAAATTAGCTTTAGTAAATAAAATTACCAGCTTATCACTCACTTTTCTAAAATTACTACTGCTAAAGTAATTTGCAAGTTTATCAAATTGCATTATGACTTAAAAATGTATAATAATACACATTGATTAAGAATTTACCTTTATATGGGATTTCTGAAATGAATTCATTTAAGATTCTATGTATGATTAAAGGAGACACATTTCAGCAAATATATTCTCAGTGATATGTATTTTAAATCACATCTACTTTATATCGGTTATTTATTATAATTGAATCCGAGAGTGTTCTGCTGAGGGCTGCCTTGCAAAGAGGGATTTTTTTTTAGCCAATACCATCATACTTTATTTCAAATTAATTATGTTTCTCTGGTTCTCCCGTTTTACAGAAACCATGGAGTTGACCCCAGACTCAGAGTCACTTTGGGTACTCAATCCTAAATTTATTTAAGGCCAGCCTCCTTCTTGGCCTCCACCCATAGATTCACTGTTGCCTTGGACTTAGGAGTTCTGGGCACAGGCAAATAAGACAGTGACCTCAGTCTCCGTGGACTGAATTCAGTGTTTAGTAGGTCTTGATTCTAGTCCCATTCTGACCATAGAACCCACCACAAAGCTAACCAATCAGGCTTCCTGCCGTAGGAACCAATTATACATACAATATATTCATATGCACATGCACGCACACACACTTCTTTGTGCACACATTGAAAATTTTTTGCATTTTAGCTCTCTGTATTCTAAGCTTGTTTTGCAATTGTCAAGGAACAGATAGCCAAGCATTTGTAATAGAAAAGGAAAAAGAATGTTATTAAAATCCATTTTAACTGCCTTAGCCCAGAAAGGAGTAGCATAGCTCCAGATAGCCTTTCGTTTAAACAAAGTATGTAGGTTGAACTTTGGTGCAGGATTTCAACGCTCAAGAGATTGGATTGGAGAGAAACAGGGAACCCAAAAGGTAGAGGAAGTCCTTTGCGTGAGAAATGAACATGCATCTCTGCTCCAGGGTGTGTGTGTGTGTTGGGGGCGGGGCATGAAAGGGGGAAGAGTAGGAAGGAGAGAGGCTTTCTGGAAGTCTAAGGAGACATTTAGCCAGTGAGACATTTCTATTAGTTGGTGATGACTGGAAGAAATTAAAAAGGCAAGGGATGTCTAACATTTAGTTTTAAGTTGCTACTTCACGGCGTTATTGTTTAATTCCCTTCCACATTCCAAGTCTTTGGGGAATCAAGGGGAAGAGGCAGTGTTCCCTAGCTGGGTGGGCATGGGGACAGCGAATAGGAATAGAAAGCAGTCAGGAAAGCCATTCTACTTCTTGAGAAATGATAACCTTGGCTCTATTGACCAAAGCTCTCATAGCCCCCCTTGAACTCTCTGCATTATAAGGATTTCCTGCCTTAGCCAAGAAGGCCTGTGTTTGAGTCAAAAGAATTCCCAAATACTTTTGTCTGTTCTCAAAATGGCTCACCTGAGAGCAGAGGGGTTTTACCTCAGTTCATCCATCACACCAGCCAGGCCAGCAGGCTGCAGGACCAGGAGCATCACAGCAGCTGAAAGAGGGTTCTGGAATCTTCCAGGGGGTGATCCTGACAGCTACCTGCTTACTCTCAGGCTGCTCTTGGCTCATTGGAGTCTTCTGGGTACTCAGGTCCTGGCTTGGACAAACTAGTCCTTGGACTCTGTTCTCTCACTTACCTGCTATTTATTCTTCATGCATTGTGTGGTTTAAACTCTAGTTTTTTTCATCTATCCTCATATTTGTCTCTAGAGGAATAGGTTCTAGCTTGTGTCTCCATAACAAATATTTTGCTTTGCCCACAGCTGGAGGATACCCCCTAAATTTTCAGCTTTACCTTTCCCCGGCAGGTCTATCAGAGGCTGAGTCCTAATTATTTTATAAAGTGGGATTCAAACCAGACAAGCTGGACTCACAAGCCAGGGCCCTCCCGACTACGCACACCTCGCTTCCTTGCCTCACTGTCGACTGTCCCCTAGTGCCTTGCAAATAAAATGCACTCAACATACATTTCTGAATAAATGGATGAATGTTTTATTCTGATGGGAAAACAAAGGGGAGAAGAGAAATGGCAGAGGCATTCTAGTTGAAAAGGCACGCTATTAAGGCTAAATGTATTCATTTGTCTTTTTACCTAATAGGCAATAAAAGATTGCCCTGTTAGAAGAGAAATTCAAGGCCGGATGAGATGCCAAAGGGGCTTTTGTACAAAGTTTCCTGATATCCTTAAGCTTGTCATAGTTCCCTCTGGAGCATCTTTCTTAAAGTTCAAAGACATCAATTATAGATGCAGGGGGAAAACGCAAAAAGGGAAACAAAAACACAAGTGGAGCTATATTCAGCGGGAATTAAATACATATAGAAATTCATTAGAGAGGTACCTGACTTTTCCACAGCTTCGTATTTCTGTAAATCACACGGTAAACGATCCATTAGGCATCCGCGACAGAGACGTGGGATTTTGAAACAAACAAGCAAACAAAGAACCAGAGTTTGGGCTTCTGTCTATTCTCTGTAAACTATGTAACCTGAAGCAGCCACCAGCCCCTGAAAGTTTCAGCTGTCTCATCTGGGTACTGGAAATAATAATGGTTGCTCTCCTTGCTTCTAGAAATCCTCTGGAAGATCGAGATGCAGAGAGTATATCACCAATAACTATACTCCTTTAATGGGGTTGTTTTGGGTTCAGAATGGAGGGAAGTGTGGTCCCTCCCCAAATCTGGGTTTCTAGGAAAATAGAGGTCTCGGGATGAGGAGAGAGGGTCTTGCGCAGAAAAAAGGATTAAAAGAAACATGGTAGGTCGTATGTCGCCGAAAACCCTCCCAAAGATTGTTGTTTCTACTTGAGTAAAGACAGCGCACTCAGGAAAGACAACCTAAATGTCATTTTACACACGGAGCAGATGGGTGACTCCGGGTCCTAATCTTTTGAAAGCTCTGTTTTTTTTCACATGTAAAATGATAAAAATACCAATTCATATGTATGTTTGTTTCTTGTCTGCCAGATACTTTCTGGGATTTTCAAGGAAAATGTTGGAACTTTGCTTTGCATTTATTTATTTATTTTTTTTGCAAAGATATGTGTTTGTTTGTTAGTTTGTTTCTAGCCAGTCCTTTCACAAGGGACTCAATGCCTATCTGACATTCTTGGGATATTTTCCCAGTCCTGCCCCCTTGGGCCCGAGGACCTCGAAGATTCTGCTAAGATACGGGGTGACTGAATGCTTGAGCTGGGCAAAAAGCTTTTGTTCTCTACCCATTTCAGGTCTTTTCTTCTCGGGGGTCATACCACAGTGCAGTTCGAGGCGCGAGTTTACTTTTCCTCATCTTTATTTATCTTTCCCAAGATTTTCCAGCCAAGTTTCTCTTTGTGTTTCCGCCGCTGCTGCAGTCAGCCCCTCCACGGCTGAAAGCTGAAACACAGCTTTTGAGATTGGAGCAGGCATGTTGAAGGCGTTGCAGAGCCGTGTGGAAATAAATTGGTAGAGACGAGAACTTTGTGGAAGAGAAACTCACGTTTTCTAGAAAGTTTCTTCTATGCGGCCAAACTGCAGTTGTACATTCGCGTGGGGCAAGGAGGCTGAGTCCAGACAGGAGGGCTGGGGGTCTCCTGGTGAATTGCAAGCCCAGCAGCCAGGAGGAAATAGTAGAGTCCGAGGGGGGCCAGCTACAGAAAACTCCATATACTGAGGAGGGAAGACCTGCGTCTTCTTCTCACCAGCTCCTCCACATGCCTGTTCTTGGTCTCTTTTCTGAACCCAGGTGAAAAAAAGATCAGATCCACTTTCTTAAAGCAACGGTCTCACTTCAAAGCTCATTTGAAACCTCTATATACTCTTTCACACTATTTTCACCATGATAATTTGATATGGACTCGGCCAAATTAGTGACAAAGATTACTTCACATTTTTGGCTCCAAGGTAGTAGCTGGTGTTCCGTGTCTAGACAAATTTCACTCAAATTTGGAAAGCTAAGAGAAAACATTCACGCAGGTGGAATGTCTCTGCGGCTTTGGGGTTCCTTTAGGTACCTTAGCTGGTCCCAGACTCTAGGCCTCAAGGCTGGGGGAGGGCGGCTTGGGCTTCTCGTCTTGGTTTTACTGAATATTGGGCATTAATCAGTCACTGTAGTTCTAAGCGTGTGGCACACACACATACACCCACTCATATTCACATGAATAATTACAGCGAACATATTTCCTTTCAAAGTGACCAGATTTTACTTAAGAAAAGAAACCAGCATCTAACAAATAATTAAATTGGGGTTAATCATTCCCATTATGAAATGCTTATTTTGGCTTTCGAGGAGAACTCAAATCTGGGATCTTTCAAACTCCCATCAGGCATTAGAAGTAAGTCACATATAATACAGGGATCTAATATTAGACAGCAATGGATCTTATATAAGAACTGAAACAAAGGTAGAACTGAAACGATTTCATGTGAATGTGAGGGGGTTGGAAATATTTTTAAAAGAATGTTTCTCATTGTTGCATGCATAGTGAGAGAAACTGCCAAAATGTGGGCAAAACGAGAGAATTATGCAATGGGAGGAAAGAAATCAAAACATGTAGCATAATTTGGACTCTATTGTTATTAGAGTTTTTTTTTTTTGAATTAATAATAAAATTGAGCAGGTGGAATGAGTCAGTTGATGACTCAGGAAGGCCCATTGGAAACTTAAAACTGTTAAGTAAAACACTCTTCCTTACCATGGATTTCGGTTTCTTTAAATGGTTTCTCAACAGAAAACTGAATCTGTAAGAAGATCTCTACCCTGGGGTTAGCTGCGAGCCCCTACCCACCACCTGACTCTAAACCTTCAGGAAAATGATAGATTGCTAGGACAGATTGTTCACATAATTTCTTTAAAATGCAGAAAAGCAAAAAATTATTTTATTTTTTATTGAAGTATAATTATCATGGAGTGTTATATTAGTTTCGGGTGTACAACAAATTGATTCAACAATTCTGTACATTACTTACTGCTCACCACGGTCAGTGTGGTCACCACCTGTCACCAAACAACGTTATTACAATCTTGCCCGCTAGATTCGCTATGCTGTACTTTTTGTCTTCCTGACTTCGTTATTTTGTAACAGGACGTTTACACCTTTTAATCCTCTTTATCTGTTTCACCCGTCCCCGGCCACATGCCTCCCCTCTGGCAGCCATCAGTTTCTTCTTTGGATTTAAGTGTCAGGTTTTTTGTCTGTCTTTTCTTTTTTCTTTGTTCATTCATTGGTTTTGTTTCTTAAATTCCATATGTGGGTGAAATCATATGGTATTTGTCTTTTTCTGTCTGACTTATTTCACTTAGGATTATACCTTCTAGGTCCATCCATGTTGTTGCAAATGGCAAGATCTTCTTCTTTTTTATGGCTGAATAATATTCTGGACACTTGGGTTGCTTCCATATCTTGGCTATTATATGTAATGCTACACTAAACATGGGTACATCTATTGCTTTGAATTAATTTTTTTCATTTTCTTTGGGTAAATACCCAGGAGTAGAATTACTGCATCATACGGTAGCTCTGTTTTTAATATCCTGAGAAACTTCCATGTTGGTTTCCACAGCAGCTGCACGAATTTACATTCCCACCAACAGTGCACGAGGATTCCTTTTTGTCTATATCCTCACCAACACTTAGTATTTCTTGTCCTTTTGATTCCAGCCATTCTGACAGATGTGAGGTGATATCTTACTGTGGTTTTAAAGCAAATATTTTTAAGGTGCAGTCTGGAAGTACTGAGTAAAAGGGGATGGTAGTGCTAGTGGCAGGGGATATAAATGAGGAAACTGTCGCTATTTTGTGTCTTAAAAAGAGGGCACCCTTAGTTCAGGGCCTACTCTTACCAGTGCCTTGGGATGGTTTTCTGACTCGTGTCCCTGTGAGGACCTCACTAGTATTTCTGCTGCACTGTTACTGGAGTTCTCTTCCTAAATTGCACTGGCAATCCTGATGATTATCTGATGAAAATCACTCAGTTACCCTCCTCATGGTCACCCAGGTCCTTGCCCCAGTGAGCTCTTTCCGCCTCACGTGGGTCCTGTGACCTCTGTGCCCGAGTACGCCCGTTCCCTTGCCAGGAACACCTTCCCTTTGCTGTTTACCTATCTGTACTTCCAAGGGCTGTCTCCTCCTCGATGCCTTCTCTGGTCTCACATGTTATATGTCCTCCATTGCACCTTGCTCTGTTCTCATGGTGTTTTATATTTGCTTCAAGGAGCACGATATGCTGTTCTGTAATCATTTGCATGTTTGCTCCCCTTCAAGACTGTGCATTTCCAGCCACTTCAGACTGACCCTTCCATCTTTGGTGACCTTAATATTTCCTGGGCCTTACTAGGTTTCAGATGAGGCCATGGGTGAACAGCTTGACATGCATTTTTCTGGCTGATGAAGAACCATAGCATTCCTGAGTCTCTTCTTCACACTTCTCGGATATCTAGACACATCTTCCGTGTGAGGACGTCACCCTATCATGTCTTTCTGCTGGGGGCCTTGTGCAGACACTGCCATTGTGTTGGGGGGCTGTATCTGGGGCTCAGAATCTTCCAGGCCCCCAGATGTTTGCATGATCCACAGCTGCACTTGCCAGAGGTCCCTGTGTTCTGTGTAGCAGTGGGGACAATGTTTTGTTTTGTTTTCTTCTCAGGGGTCAGCCTTGGTCAATGGGGCCGGGCTGAGAACCAGATATCTGATTCTTTTTATTGTTTTGTCTTCTAATCAACTCCTGTCCAGAAACTCAGGACGGGCCATCCACCAACTGGTTGATCAAATTCAACCAAGGCATGTATCCAATTTTTATCTCCGCTAGGACACTTTAGAACGTTTTATTTCCTTCCGTCACCTAGACAATGCCTGACATTTAGTAGGTGCTTTCCCAGGTGTTTCTAGGACTCTGAGGAAGGCCTTTATGTTTCTCCAAGCCTCCCTATTGTCACTGACCAGCTTGGCTTGCCACTAAGCATACCCAATCCTGCTCGACTTTTCTTCATGCTGTGCACGTTCCAAAACTTTATAGCTGAATCCCAGGCTGAGCCATAGTTCTGGTACATTTAAATAAAAGTTGGGAGATAACCTATAGAAAATGTTAGGAAGCAGAAATGTTATAACTGGGTGCTGGAAATGGTTGCCTCATAAGCTCTCCAACCTGTTTCAATGAACTTCTGATAACTCTAGGGAATAAAATATTTTATTCTAAATAAAAACCATGTGCATTATGGTGCCTTTTTTGACATTATAACCAATTTAGCTCTTCATTGACATCTCAGCTCCCTATTTCAGGAAATGATGTTTATTTTGATATAATTGAAGGGAATCCCTAAAATTTTATCACAGGAACACAGAGTCTCTGTGTTTTCATATCCCAATCTCCTTTTAAGAAGATATGCTTTCAGTCTTTCAGGTTTTTTTTTTTTTTAAGATTTTGTTTTATTTATTTGACAGAGACAGCCAGTGAGAGAGGGAACACAAGCAGGGGGAGTGGGAGAGGAAGAAGCAGGCTCCTAGCACAGGCGCCTGATGTGGGGCTCGATCCCAGAACGCTGGGATAACGCCCTGAGCCAAAGGCAGATGCTTAATGACTGTGCCACCCAGGCGCCCCTCAGTCTTCCAGTTTTTAAAACCCCTGTGGGATTCATACTCACATTACTGGTGGCACAGCCCCTCGCCCCATGACTGACTGATTGCAATGACCCTTAGCTAGGACAGTGACCCACTGTCTATATGTGATGCTATGCTTGAGAAATGCAGGTCTGGAAAGATGTTAGAGACTTCCCCTAGATCGCCACCATGCCTCCTTTGAAGGTGGGGTGGAAAGATTTAAAATAGTAAAATAATAGGTAATATTAACAAGGCTATTATCTTTATTAGTCACTAAACTTTTTTAAAAAATATTTTATTTACTTATTTTAGAGAGAGGGAGAGAGAGTGTGAGCAGGGAGAGGGGCAGAGGAAGAGGGAGAGAGAGCGTTCTGAGCAGACTCTGCGCTGAGCACAGAGCCCAGTGCAGGGATTGAGATCATGACCCAGGCTGAAGTCGAGAGTCAGATGCTCAGCCAACTGAGCCACCCCAGTGCCCCACAACCACTAGACTTTAGAATGAGAATTTATTGGAAGAGCTCAACAATCCTGTTTCTGAAAATTTCATCTGCCAGATATTTTTCAAAATTTAGATTTTTTCTGATTTTATAATCTAACATGAGCTGAAAGAACCATGGGTATCAAACCAGCCCTGCATGGGGCTTCATTTGCAGGAGGGAGAAGGCAACTTTGTATCCTTTTCTTTTTTTAGGCCACTGTTATTTATTTATTTGTTTTCTGTCACATACAACCAAACCTAACCCTAAATCATTTAGGTGTAAGAGAGAATTAAAGTCTTAGATTGGGTGGGATTTTTACTTCCTTACTGGGATGACACAGTCAATCCATATCTCAATTTGTTCATAGAGAAAACCACATGCACATGAATTATATTTCTGTATGCATTGTGCTGTGTTAATTAGATTTTATGCATGAAAATGTGAAGGCACACAGAAGAATCCAGAACAGAGTAAGTTGTTTATGGGTTTGGGGGGATTCTCTTTACTTCCTCATTTATCTTTGGAATGACAGGTTTTTCTTTTTTTAATTTTTACACAAAATTGGCTTATAGTGAAGGAAACCATTCCTCATCCTAAAGGCAAGTTTCACAGGTGGTTTGTTTTGCCTTAGTTTTCCTAATTCACACAGCATTTGTGATTTAATAGTGACCAAAAGACGTCTGCAGCGTGGAGCAGTCAGAGAGAGGTGCCTATTTGACTACATTTACTAGGGAAAAGATGAAAAGCAACCCTTAAACAGATGAAAGTTTCATCTCCTCATTCACTTTGGGGTTGATTCTTCCTATTCATGTCAAATCAGAACTTTCACGTGTGGCTGAACTCTGGTTGTCAATAAAGCAAGGGTCAATCAATCAGGACAATTCACCCATACTGGCTTGGGGAATCCCCTTAAAGTTTTTTAAAGTTCAAGGTGGGCAGAGCCTGCAACAGAAGGACTCCTAATAGCTCTGAGTCCGGACATGCCAATATTGGCAGCTGACCTTTTTTTTTTTAAAAAGATTTTCTGTATTTATTGTCAGAAAGAGAGAGCGAGAGGGCATGCACACAAGCAGGAGGAGCTGCAGGCAGAGGGAGAAGCAGGCTCCCCAATAAGCACGGGGCCCAATACGGGACTCAATCTCAGGACCCTGGAATCATGACCTGGGCCAAAGGAAGACACTTAACCAACTGAGCCACCCAGGTGCCCCTGACCATTCTTATTGATGGGTATTATTGCTATTGGTATTATTAAGAAAATATTTTCTCTCTTGGAAAGGCCCAACTCACTTTCAGTCTTACTTTATAATTAATGTCTATGCAGTTTTTATAGGCTCCCTTGACTAAGGGTTAGTGTGTGGCTCTCATGAGGGACATAATTAAGGTTTTCTTTTCTTGGGACCATGATGCTAAGTTTTCTCATCTCTTTTTTTCTTTCTTTTAAAGATTTTATTTGTTTGAGAGAGAGAGAGAAAGAAAAAGCACAGGAGCAAGAGGAGGGGCAGAGGGAGAAGCAGACTCCTTACTGTGTAGGGAGGCCAATTTGGGGCTTGGTCCCAGGACCCTGAGATCAGGACCTGAACCGAAGGCAGATGCTTCACCAACTGAGCCACCCAGGCGCCCCAAGTTTACTCATCTCTTGTGCACGTGTTGTCTGTTTTTTTCTGTGGTCTGGACAAAGGAGTATGAATGTATTGGTGCAGAAGATTCCAAACTATGCTCTCAGACCCCCTCTTATTCCATAGGGTATCTCATGTGTTGGTAAGGAGTGGAAGATGGTTCCTAATCCCCCTACCTGCTTTGCTCACAACAGATCAAGTTTCATCTGCTTTATGTATCAGACTGCCATGTACAGTTCTGCACTGTATAAAAGGGATCTATTGCTGAAAGATAAAATAAATTGAAAAGTACTTGGTGGAGGGAAAATCCATGGCTGCTATCGGAAGAATAGACTCCTGGTTCACCTGGTTCACCTAAGTAGGGACAAGTATGATCAGTATTAAATCATTGGAAGTATAACAGATTAAATTAATCAATCTTTACATGTTGTGGGACAAAACAAAGGAAATAGATTATTGTATCTTTCTAGCAGCAAAGCCATTTTCCAACATTTATTTGTGAGTTTGGAACTCTTGGAAGCATGGCGTTTGAGGACAAGGAGATTCAGGACTCACTGAGATGCTGAGGTGCTCCAGTGACCTGAAGAAGACTGAATGCTTCCCCAAATTCTTACTGTACAGGATAAAACATAAACATTGAGGATGAATTGGGTGCATTTAACTGTACTTTAAGTTAGGTAAGTGTAAGTAAAATCATTTTTTTTCCTGAAAAATACAAGATGGCTGAGCC
The DNA here is from genome assembly GCF_024610735.1 of Ursus americanus. Taxonomy (NCBI): domain Eukaryota; kingdom Metazoa; phylum Chordata; class Mammalia; order Carnivora; family Ursidae; genus Ursus; species Ursus americanus. Next base: position 65,273,075 of record NC_142137.1, on the reverse strand, counting down.
TCCCTATGGATGTTTTAAACACATCCGTATATCTGTATTCTAGCAAGATGGAAGCCACTCAACACAACGGGGCTTCCCTTTCTCAACACGGTTTGACCGTCACTTTCTCCTTCCTCATGAAAGCTGTTTCCCACGCTTAGCCCTCTCCATAAGCCTCCTTGTGTGTCCCCCTGACCTTTTGTTCTCAGCTACTGCCCCTGTCTTGTGCATCTGACTCGGAGCCTCTCAGCGGGATCCGCATGTGGATCCGGTTTACCTGGGGCAGAGCTGGTTGCTGAGATGTGGGATTTCGGGTCTAAAACCAGGAAGAGCGCAGAAAACAAGGAGGAGTTAGTTATCTCACCAACATCATTACCTCCCTTCTCATCTTTGGCTCAACTTAGTCCTTTTAAGACTCTGTTGGTAGAGCATGTGACTCTTGATCTCGGGATTGTGAGTTGGAGCCCCACATTGGGTGTGGAAAAAGACACTGTCTTTGACTCAAGAAACTGCTTTGTAATGAACCAGAGCCCACCATTGAACCACAGGGATTCTCCAGCTTCTGCATGGTTCTCCTTCCCCAAAGTCTCACTGTCCACAGTTTCCATTTCTCCACCTTGCCTCCGCTGAGACCTGCTAGATATGCAGCTCTGGACCCTAAATTTTTCTGTCCCTGCTCTTTCATTCCGGTCAGTAATTTTCTGGCTGCAACTTCTGGTAGAATGACCCTTGTTTTGGCAAGTTCTGGTTCATCACTTCCATTACGAGGCCCTGGAGGCTGCCCCTCTGGGCATAGACAGGCATGCCATCCATCAATGGCCAGTGAATGACTTGATATCAGGGATGAATTAAAATATAATAATAAACTCTAAGTTCAAATTCAATCCAATCTTTTTGCCCTTAGCAAGAACTAAGACCTGGGCCCTATCTAACTCATCGTAGAAGGATAGGATGTCCAGGAGAGTTTAAAGTATTCTAACCCTGGTAAAATGTCTTAGTTAACATCGGTAAGCTGAAGATCACTTTCCAGTCAGGTAACAGTAAATGGTGTCAGCTTTCCTTTCTGAATGCATTGAGCTGCAAATGATCAGGCAATCCTGGGTGGAATCTTGGGTGGAAGAGCTGGGTGGAAGAGCCTACTGTGACCAGGGGAACCTTCTAGGTGTTTAGTGACGAGGTTCTTACCTACAAAGAGAGGAGACCAATGAGGAATAATGTGATCTCACTGTCTATCAGGAATGATTTCTGGTGCAAGTCTTCCTCATTCATTCATTTACTCATTCATTCATTCACTCAACAAATATTTTCAAGGCAATGCCGGGCCTTGTTCCAGGCACTGAAGTTATGGTTGTAAACGAAACAGACAAATATCCCTGTCTTCATGGAGCTTACATGTGAGGGCAGGAGGTAGATAACAAATAAATAGAATGTCATGCAGAAAAGTAAAGCTGAAAAGGGAAAAAGGAGTGCTAGGTGGACGACTTGCATTTCACAATGGGTAAAGGACATCATCAATGAGAAGGTGACATTTAAACAAAGCCATGGAGGAGGTGAGAAAGCTGGTGGTATGGACATGGGCTGGCTGAGGGAGAGCATTCCTGGCCAAGCAGAAAAGTGCATGGCTCCTGAGGCTGGATGTGCCTGGTGAGTTAGAGGCCTGTGTGGCTGGATCAGAGTGAGGAAGGGGGAAGGGGGAGAGTGGGACTCCTTATTGTCCTGCCTGCCTGCAAACTGGCCCAACAAGCCCTTCCGGTTTGAGAAATACTACCGATACCTTTCTCCTGGGCATCTCCCGGATCCCACTGCGGGCTGTCCAGCTCTAACCTGGCAATGGTGACCTAGGTCTGAATCCTACTCTTGTTCCTAATGCACATAGACCATGTGACTTCTTCTGGCTTAGATGTCTTCATCATATGATAGAAGGATAGAAAGTTGGACTCGTAGATGTTCAGCTGTTTTCAACACAGAAGTTTGACTGTTTCTTTAAAGCATACCTTAATGTGATAGGGTTTTATTTCATATGCTAATATGCCCTTTCTTAAAGAATTTGTTATGAAAGTCCTTTATACTTAACATATAAGTGAAAAACAAAAGCAAGAGCTTTTTAGTTACAACAAAATATTTTAAGTTTTATTATGATTATTACTATGATTGCTATTTTATTGTTGGCAAATTTACAGGCACAGATTGGTGGGATGAGAAGAGGAGTTAAAGTTTAAGGAAATCCAATTAGATTATCATTTTCCTATACAACCACTAGACAACTTCACACCCATTAGTTCTTTTTGTTTTTAACCTCAAAATAGGTGAGAAAAGGTAAAGGAAATAACATTAGTTATTATTAGCCTTTGACAGCTAAGGAAACTAAGGGTGAGTGGATTTAGGACATCACTCAACCAGTTAATGGCAGAACGCTTGTTAGAACCAGTGTCTTTTGGGTCTGAGCTTTACGATTTTTCCCACTGTGTCTCTGTGCAATGAAACCCACAAAGACATTCAGTGACAATGTGGACATCGTCACTGAAATAACACACTGTGAGGAAGCTGATCAAGTCGACTTGCTTCTGGCCCACTTTGATTCTATACTGTGTAGGTCTTCTGTATTAGAATGCGTGTTCACCCATCACGATTTACCTCCATTTATTCCATCCACAAATGGTGACAGAACACCTTAGTTTAACACAGTGGGGAAAACAGTGGGGAAACAGTGAAGATAAAGTCTTGTAAGTGCCATAAATGAGACATGAGTTGGGTGCGCAGACCACAGCTGGGGGAACACATAACAAGTGTGGTTTGGGAGACCGAGAAGGTTTCACAGAGATGACATTTCAGCTGGCTTGGAGGAGACGAGAGGGAGTTTGCCAGACATGGAAAAGAGCAAATGGCATCCAGGCAGACTCATTACATACAAAAGCATGTTTATGGGAAAGCGTGCAGCACATATGGAATCAGTAGTAATCCACCATGGTTAGAGCCAAAAGTAAGTTGAGGGTGGAAGGAAGATGAGGCTTAAGAAACTAACTTGAGAGAAATGTCACATGTTCGATTTCATATATTTAACATTTTAACATCTAGGAGAAGACTCAAAGTGAAAATGTCACTCCTGGGTAAGAAATTGGGTGTCTTGCTATCTTCTTCCTTCTTCTTAGGTTCTGGAGGAATCTCTGGATTCCTGCCCTGCCTTTGCCCTGGGAGCTTTCCGGCCTCTGCCCAGCGTGCTCCCACCAGGTGCATGGTTTTCTTTCCCTTTCCTCCTCCCTGCTTTTCTGATGGAAGTTCTTCCTTCTGAGAAAACTGCTTGGGTATAGCACAGATACACACTTACTTCTATTTCAGTTCCTTTGCCTGCCAAAACCCAGGAGGGAGCGTTAGGCCTGATGGAAGCCTTTCCTCTAGGGGACATGATGTGCTCTGGAAGGAAGGCACAAAGGGAGACCCTTGCGCAGGGGCAGCATGAATATGGCCAAACACACCCCCTCTTCTTGGTGCTCGGTAAGGAGCTCTGGCAGCACGTTTCTGACTGTTAATTTCTGAACCTAGAAAATACACTTGACTCCTGGATCCAGAAAATACTCTTCCAAGTTGAAAAAAAAAAATCATGGTTCTTTTTAAATGGGGTAACATCTCTGGAATACATCGTTCCCAAAATAAGAGCCTCCAATTTGGAAAAATCTAGCTGAAATAAATGAAAATAACAGATGGAAGAGAAATAACAGAAGCTATCCAAAGAACAGCAAGAGATATGAAGTGGGGAATCATCTGTCTAGAAAATGGTACTCAGTTGTACTTTTGAAATTAAAGGTACATTGACTTCTGAAGAGATTGCGATTTTTCTCTTGATAGTTCCCCTTTACCCGTTATGTCCTTTCTGAGCCACGGTTAGAGCATAGGAGGTATAGTTTGCTTTTCTATTCCTGTTTCTCCCATTTGTGCAGTTTCCATCTGTTCAAAGGTGTTAAGATCAACCGTTCTGGTCTCCTGGATAAAGGTTTGAGCTCTTGGCAGAGAGCTGGATAAATACAGAGTCATGTTATTAGCATAGGGATGTTTAATAACAGATTATTTATGTCCTTCTTGGCTTGTCTGAGTGCAACTGTGGGCAATCCAGGTCTCCTCGGCAGCCTGCGGAGTGCCCGCAACAGCAGGGCTGGGCCTCTGCTCCTCAGCTCAGCCACGGGAGGCCCTCGAATGGCGACAGCAAGGCCTCCCTGGTGCTCCTCCCACGGATCTCCTGAAGCGTGCTGTTCTGCTCCCTCATAGACAATGGAACCTGTGGGTTACATAATTCACTATTCCATTCCTGCTCTTTTCATAACTGTGAGACCTGGCACATTGCTGACTTTCTGGGTTTCCTTCGTCTTCCCAACCTCCCTCCTCATGTTCCCACGAATGGCTTTGAGGGATCCATCCACCGTGAGGCAGTAGATGAAGGCTTTGTCCCTGGCTGTGTGGGCACCCCGTCCCGCTGCCATCCCCTCGCTGGGGTTGCCAAGAGATATTTACACAAGGAAAGGGATGGAAGCTTTGGTTGAACAATTTATGTCTCCAGTCTGGTTTCTGTCTCTCATCCCTACCCTGTTTGTCTGGTCTAATGAAATGAATGACTCACTTTGTTTTAAGTTTAGGTAGAGACAGTCATGAGCCACTAGCATTCATTCCTCTCCATACTCACCCCCTCCACCCTCGTCTTCCCCAGCTCTTTGCCCCTCCAGAGTGGAAGGCATAGCCTGCACAGAAGCATTCCTGGCCTGAAATCTCGCCCCTAAACGTCCCTGCAGAAGGATGGGAGGAGAGGAAAGAAAGAGAGAGAGATGGAGAGACAGAGAGAGAGATATGGAGAGAGAGGAATGGGGAGAGGAGAGAGAGAGGACACAGAGAGAGAGACAGAGAAACAGAGAGATGGAGAGAGATAGAGACAGAGAGAAACGGAGAGAAGAAAGAGGAGAAACAGAGAGGAAGGAGAGGAGTGAGGAGAGAGAGAGAGACAGAGAGATGGAGACACACATACCCAGAGACAGAGAGAGAGAGAGGACGTGGGAGAGGAAAGAGAGAAAGAGGAGAGACAAAGACAGAGTGACACAGAAAGATAGAAACAGAGACATAGAGACACAAAGAGAGAGACAGAGACAGACAGACACACAAACAGGCAGAGACAGAGAGAGACTTCACCAGTCTGTTTCCCAGGAGAACGTATCCCCTAACCATTCCTAGACTTAGAAAACACTACCAAAGGTGCCATTTGTCAGTGGTGGTGGGGTGAGTCTTCATGGGAGCCGCACCGCATCCTTGAGAAAGCTGCAAAGATGAGTTCAGAGTAACCGGACAGAAGCTGACGTGGCCATTTACTCACTTCCCATGTCGCTGCAGTTTTCACAAACAGTTGTTAAGTACCCGGACATTTTTCAACAGGGCACCGTACCGTCTCCCTGAAAGTTTCAGTGGGAGCCACTCCAGAGCACGAGCTGGGAGGGCCTGAGAAATAACACAGCACAGACTTTCCAACTCTTCCCCAGACCCTCCATCCACGTTTTCATAAAGTCTTAGAGCAACACGTGGCATTCTACCTCCCCAACGTCAGAGAGGGGGACCTCGAGTTTGTGCTCCCCAGTGAATGACTGGGGAGGGGGTTAGTGAAGTGGAGCCTAGAAGAATGAGAGACAATTAACCTCCCACTGGACATTCTCAAGCAGAGAAGCTGCGACAGCAAGAGTTTGGCTTCAAGTTTGAACTTTCGGCCAAAGTGGTACAGCTGCTTGCTATCACGGCCTCCCAGGTTATCGCCTTGCTCTTTCCTTCTCCACCCCCCACCCCCAGCTGCTAGAAGAGAGCATGTTCTTTCCTTGTGGTCTGTATCTTTGGGACTTGACATCACTCCTTTGTCTTCTTTGGCAACATAAAGCCCATAAAGACGAGGGGCAGAGGAACATATCTTTTTCTGAAATGAGATGAGAAAGATTTCTGAGGAAAAGAAAATCCATACCACTCTGTATGAGGAAGACCTTCTTCTTTTCTGACGCCATCAGTTCTTGTTTTCCGCATCAGTTTTTGTCTTACTATCAAGAACATCTGACACCACTGGAAAACTGTCTCCTTCAGATTGCTGGTACCCAATTTCCTTCCTGTGTAGGTCTACCCATTAGAGGCCAAACTTCTCTCATGTTGGTGCACTGAGCCCAGGTCCTTGCTGCTAAAGTTCTTCAAGAAACATCACTGTACCCTCTGCTCCCGGTCACTTCCCTGAGGCATCCTTACGCCTTGTGGCCTGGCTTCTGCCTCCACTATTCAATTGAAACTGCTCCTGTCAGGATCACCATTCATCTCTTCGTTGCAAACTCTGTGCTCATCTTCCTAAACTCCCTGCCACATTATCACGTCTCCTTAAAACCATCTCTTCCCCTTTTACAAAGCTGCTCTCTCTTCTCTACCTTCTGCCCTAGAAAGTTGGATACCTCCCATGGTTTTCTCTTCTTTCTTCTCACCCCTTGGCAATTCTATCCAGGCCTATAATTTGACCATTTACCTCCCCATCTCTAGGGCTAACACTTCTCCTGTGCTTGTGAGCTTTTCCTTCCTACCCGCCTGATGAACATCTCCAACAAGTTGTCTTACAAATAATTCAAATTCATTATTTCCAACTGAACTTGTCTACTTTTCTGCACAATGTCCCGTTCCTCTGTGTTTCTTATTTCCAGGACACTCAGGACCATCATTGGTCATACTTTAAACCTATCTTCTTTTCACTCCATTCCCATTTTCATTACCCCCTACTTAGGCACCTGGTACCTCTTGTCCAGACTGCTGTAGTAATGAAGCTGATGTTCTTTCTTCCACATCCCTCTGATCTCAAGCATTGCCAGAGTTCACACACTCTGTATAGCTCTGATTATGCTACTCTTCCTGCTCAACAACTTTCAATTATGGGTCTTTATTACTTCTCAAGGTTACCATTTGTGCCTTAGCTTTTAACACTCTTGATGTTCTGGTCCCAGTATTTTTTTAGTTTTATATCCTACCACTTGGCTAAAAACTGAAATGTGTTCTATTCCCTTCCTATGCTTTATATTTCTCTGCTGCTTTTACTCTAATAGTCTATTATCTGTGCATTTCCCCTAATCATCATATTCTCCAATCCTGTCTTGCCTTTAAGGACGCTCTTTAATGAAGCCTATGTTGCTCATCCCATTCTCCTTTCCCCATTTTGGAACACGCACTGTGGCTTACACTGACCACTCTTTGCATTATCACAGTTCAACTTATTTTAAAACAATGATGTTCAAGTTTTCATCCTACCAACCTCCTAGGAAATAGGGAAGCTTATCTTGTGCATTTTTAAATCTCCTCCAGCACACAGCACACAGCCTTCCTTGCATTGTAGGTGTGCTATTTGTTGCAGAAATGGAAACCATCTTGATTTTTCTTACCATACTTGGTTAGCAATCAAAACTACCTTCATCTCCTTCTTTCTCACTCCTCCTCCTTCCCTTGCCCCATTTATATATAAAACACAGACTGCTACCATATGGTGCCTTTCTAATCACACTCTCGTGGGAGAGGAAGAGACATGTTATTACAGACTACTGATCCTTTAGCTGTATGAAATGACAATTCTAACTTAAAAGCAGATAGTCGATTTAAAGTTTTGTAGTCTTAATGTTCTTTTGTTGGATTATTTAATCTCCTTTACCAGGAAGTTGAATGATAGGCATGTACCCTAAAGATTGCATTAATATAACTTTGCAAAGATTTTAATGTGAGACACCCTTTAACAAACTGGAAAATCAAAAGCCTGTGGTGGGTAGGTATAATTCTTGAAGGGATATTACTTTCTTTTTACTTCAGTATAATCAATGTTGTGGCAGGAAAAAAGTTAGGAGCTGAAAAAAAACAACCTGAAAAATAAGTTCTAGGTGATGAATGAAGAATAAAAAGGGGAGAAATCAAAAGACAAATTGTTCAACATAATAAGCAAATGACAGACTTCTGGTGCCAACCAGGGTGGAGTAAGCCTACTACTTCTTATCTATCCCACTGAGTAAAAGTCAAACCTCTGGACGGAATACAATAACCAATTACCTGAAGACTCCGAGAAGTCAATAATAGCTGTCAGGCAGAGGAGGGAAGTCAAAACTTGAAGAACAGCCAGAACTGGTAAGTTCCTAATTTTTTCTCTTTTATGTCTCAACTTCAATTTATGGAAGGCCAACAGTCTGAAAAGTGGAACTATACAACAGGTGTGAGGAGCAAAACCCAAAAGAATGCTATCTTTCTGGACAGAGAGCCGGGAAAAGAGGCCCCTGAAAGTCAGAGAATGTAGGATGCTATCGTTGTTGTTTTTATGTTCAGGAAAAAAACTCCTTCAGGAATGAAAGTAAAATAAAGATATTCTCGTCAGCTAAAGGAATTCTTCAGGGCGGAAGGAAATGCCATCACATGAAAAATTGAGCATCAAGAATGGAAAAAAAAAACCCAACAGAATTGTTAAATACTTGGGTAAATATAATAGACTATTATTATCATTTTGAGTTTTAAAAAATATATATGACTGTTAAGAGCAAAACCTACACTCTTTGTGATGTGGTTTTAAATCTGTGTAGCTGTAATACATATAACAAGGAGACTGTAAAGGGAAGAGGAAACAGGGACCTATATGGCTAAAAGCAATAACATATTAACTGATATTAAGTGAATATAAACTGATATAAGTAATATTAATTACTAATGTAATTAAGTGAACTATAAAAAAGCAACGACGAAAGAAATAGTGAAAAAAAAAAGAAGTATGGACTAAAAATCAATCAAGTCAAAAGAAAATATTTTAAAATGTTCAAATAATACAAGAGAAGACAGGAAAACAGTGAGCCAAGCAAAAAATCAAAAGAGCCCTAGAGAAAAACAAACAATAAAATATAAATTTGAATTAAAGTATGTCAATAATTCCAGTAAATGTTAATTGTTTAAGTAAACCAAATAAAAAATTGGGATTCAATTGGACAAATTCGACTGGAGAAAAATTCAAGACTCAAATATACTATGTCTATAGCAAGCCCACGATAAATAAAATTGTATAAATAGATAAATAATTAAAAAGATAGAAAATGATATGCCATGCAACAAGAAAATCAGAAGACAGATGGAAATGCTATATTAATACCAGACTGAGCAGAGTTCAAATGGTTAAAGACAAGCATTACATAATGATAGAGGGGTCAATTCATCAAAGAGGCCTAGCACGTCCGAATGTGCATGCATACACCTACCAAAGTTAATGATACATGAAGCAAAAGCTGACAGAGCTGAAAAAAGCAGCAGAGAAATCCACAATTATAGTTGAAGACTTGAGCGGTCATCGTTCAGTAATTGAAAAAACAAGTAAGTATAAAATCAGCAAGATTTCAGAAACCTGAAAAACACTGTCATCAACTTGAACAAATACATATTCTAAAGTATTCCACCCAATAATCATATAATACACATTTTTTTCAAGTACACATGGAAACTTCACCAAATTAGACCATATTCTGGGCAATAAAACCCACCTTGAAATAAAAGAATTGAGATCATTCAAAGTGTGTCCTCTGATTATAATGGAATTAAAAGAGTTAACAATAGGGGAGAGATACCTGACATATTCTCAAATACTTGAAAATCTCACAGATACTTGTAAATAACCTATAGGTCAAAGAGAGCATCTTAAGGGAATTCAGAAAATATGTTGAAACAAATGAAAATGAAAATACAATTTGTGGGGGTACCACTAAAATGGTGCTTAGTGGAACATTCTTATCATTAAATGCTTGTATTCGAAAAGAAGAGAGATCTGAAATAAAAAATCTAAGAGCTAAAATTTTTAAAAAATCAACAAACAAAACCTGATAAAATCAAGTGGTGGAGGGGTTGAAGAGCAACTGGAATGCTTACACATCCCTGGTAGGAATGCAAAATGGTAGAGCTGCTTTGGTGAACATTATGGCTGTTTTTTACAAACTTAAACATGCATTTAACATATGACAGAGTGATTTCACTCCTAATTGACTCAAGGGAAATAAAAATCTATGTTCACACTTCTTTGTGTGAACATAGGTTTTTCACAATTTTGTATCACAAATTTTATTCACAAATCTGTATCACAGCTTTATTCATAATTTATTTCCCAAACTATAAACAGCTCAAATATCCTTCAACTGATTTTATTAGTTTCCTGGGGCTGCCATAACAGAATATTACAAGCTCGGTGGCATAAAACAACAGATATTTATTTCCTCACAGTTCTGGAAGTTATGAGTCCAAAATAAAAATGTTGGCAAGGCCATGCTCCCTTTGAAGACTCTAGGCAAAAATCCTTCCTTGTCTCTTCCTAGCTTCTGGTGGCTCCCAGCAATTCTTGGTGTTCCCTGGCTTGTGGATATATCACTCCAATCTGTCTCCATTTTGACATGGCTTTCTTTCTCATGTCTCTGTATCCAAATCTCTTTTTCTTTTTCTTATAAAGATACTGTCATTGGATTTACGGTCCACCCTAATCCAGTGTGGCCCATTTTAACTTGATTATATCTGCCAAGACCCTCTTTCCAAATAAGGTCACATTCACAGATAATGGAGGTTAGAACTGGAACACATCTTTTCTGGAGATGTAATTCCACTCACTACAATGGTGATTGGATAAAAACACTGGTACATCCATCCAATGGAATATTACTCAGAAATAAAAAGGAACAAACTATTAGTACATGCAAAAACATGGATGAGTCTGAAATGCATTATGTTAATGAAGAAAAGCCAGATTCGAACAGCTACATATGATATGATTCCATTTACATGACATTCTGGAAAAAGCAAAATGGTAGAGAGAAAGAACTGATCAGTGGTTGCCATGGATTAGGGGAAGAGGGAGGGTTTGATTGCAAAGGGAACTTTGAAGGTGATGTTTCCTGTTTCTTGTATCATGTTTGGTGTGAAGTTTGCACAATTCCATTTGTTAAAGTCTATAAATTGTACACAAAAAAGAACAAATTAAAAAATAGGTTAGAAATTAAAAGTATATGAACAGAGTTTGGAGGGAACATAAAGCCAGATATTCAAGGAAAATCACAGATGCAGCGAGATGGGACCTGCTATAAAGGATGAAACTTTAAGAAAAGAGAGCAGTGGGAGAAATACATTTTTAGAAGTCTCGTTGATGGTACGCAATGTGATTGCTGCTTCCATATTACCAGAAAACTTAAAGATCCGTGCTGCTCAAAATTACATTTATGTTTTGTTTTGTTTTTGGAATTCAAAAACTATATAGCCTGGACTTAAGCGGGAGCAAGTTACTTTTTTGGCTATAAAATAATCAGAGGCCAGTATGAGTTGTGATCATTTTTAATGGCAACTATCTTCAAATGTGATGCAGAAGTTAGGCATGGGAGCGTGGAGTTAGGAAGAGAAGCTCCCACATGCAAGAACGTGGAGTGTTCACCACCTACCTTCACATATTTCCAAAAATCACTTGAACGCTTTACTTTAGACAATTGAGAAAAAAACCAAAACCTAAAATGTAAGAAAGGCAATTTTACGGTTCAAAAGAATCTGAAGAGTGAAACTCAATCATTATAAATTTAATGTGATTTTAGTGTGAATTTAAAACCTTTGAAAGAGAAGTTATATAATGTAAAATTATAATTTAGTGAAGAAAATGGGTTTAAATTTTATGTTTAAATTTATGAACAGCCAGAGTTAGAATGCAGTTGTGAAGGAGTGTGGCTGTGGGTGGGAATTGGGGGCGAGCAGAAGCAGGCAGACAAAACAGATTGCTTCACTCTTGACTTTGACAACCTTCGAAATAAGGGTAAGCCATTTCTAATTGTTTGCCTAAAATATATTCTCCCTTCTTCCTAAGAGAAACCCAGTTTTGTTCAGAGTGGCAAACGACCCAGACATACATACATACATACATACATAAATAAATAATATCCTCTATTTCCCAGCTTGCTTGTTGCCAGAGGAAGCCGTGTGACACAATTCTAGCCAATGAGACCGGAGAGAAAGGTCACTGCAGGTTCCGGGTACATTTTATTACAGGGGTATAGACAACTGTTTCTTCCTTCCTGTTCTCTTTTTCTCTCCTTTTCCTCCTCCTCCTGCTCCTCCTTCCCCCTCCCTTGCTCCTCTATCTTCCTGGTTGGACTGTGGAAGGGAGGGCAAAGATACAACGCTTCTCTAGGACACGGTGGCCTCTGTGGGATGAACGCCTTCTGCTTAGGGCAACAGAGCAGAGCGAGGGGAGGAGTCTGGAATATGGATAACTCTGGGGAGCCGCTGAACAACCTTGTACTTCTATGTTCTTACTTCCTGTTCTGTGAGAACAGTGAGTCCTGGTCTGGATGTTTTTCTGTTTCAGGTAACTGAAGCCAGTCTCCAACTAAAGATGTTTTCGAAAGCATAAATCTAACCACTAATAGAATCATAAATAAAATATATACTTACCAAATTACTAAAAAAGATGAAGGCAGCAAAATGGTGCCTAAACAACAACAACAAAAAACCAAAGTAATAGCCAAAGACATTAATAAAGTGATAAAATGATAAAAACAATTCCACATATACCATGTGGAATAAATAAGAAGAAAAGATTAAAGTAAAATAAAATCTCACTATAACCTGCTTACAGGAGTTGCCTGTCAAGAAAGAATCACCAGAAATTTAAAATTAAATGTTTGTCAGATATTTATCAGGGAAACAACAAAAGAAAGCAGTATGAGGTGGCAGAATTTACATCAGACAAAGTAGAAATTAAGGCAACAAATATTTAACCAAGGAAGTTCTTTTATTCTGATAAAAAATACAATGAATTATGAAATGTCCTTTATGAGCCATCTGCCTTAACTACACCTATCAGTCAACATTTCCGGGAAGAGAAAAAGATAAATTGGTTAAAAACTGTTGTGAAAGCCTTTAACATGATCTTTTAGGTCTTCAAAGATCATGGAAATAAAAAATACATAATGACATAGAAAATGTAAATAATACATTTAATGAGATTGAGGCAATCATATTAAGGTGAGAATACATGGTCTTTTTGAGGGTTGAGTACATTTTCAGAACTAAAAATTATAAAAAACTGCAAAATCAATAGGTGATACACTCTGACCTTTATTCCAAAGAAAATGAAACCACAACATCAGAGCTATGTAGTGCTGCAAACCATACTTAGATGATCTGGGAAAATACTCATATTATGAACATACAGGATTGTGAGAAACAGGGTCCTTCAAAATGATAAACTGTATGATCCCAAAATTTTAAGTGTGTGGAATAAAATACTATGATATTCACCTTAGGTGAAATTAAGAGAGATACAACTTTGTGCTACTGTATTTTATGCATTTTCTACCAGGGAGTAGGTACTGTATTTATAATACATGAAAAACAGTAATTGGTGATAAGAGCAGAAAACCAAACTGAGTGTTCAGTATGAACTAATTTTGTGAGTGTGTGTGTGTGTGTGTGTGTGTGTGAATTTACAGAGACAAAAGTTTAAAAATTTTGCTAACATATTAATAGTAGTTATCTCAGAACTAAGGATATTTCTCCAGTTTTCTACAAAGAGTCTAACATCTCCATAATTAGGGGAAAATAAATATTAATAAAAAGTAAGCAGTCATTGGAAGTCTTCCTTTTCAGATGGCATAGGGATTCATGCTTTAGAGCATTTCTTCTTTCTAAGTATGTAGCAACACAAGTTCATACATTTATATATACATATTTGAATATATATGATATATATTATATATGTGTATATCTATCTATCTATCTATCTATCTATCTATCTATCTATCTATCTATATTTAAAAAGGAGAATAGAACATTAATAGCTGGGTTCAAAACACAAAAGAGTAACTTCAGATGCTGAATGAAGTTGGTACACAAGTCTAGAAGCCAGAAGATGGGACCAGTGACTAAGGGTTTAACTCCTGTGGGCACTATCTAATGTGTTCCTTATGAGACAGGCCAGGTAAACCACACTCATTGATTAAAGTCTAGGGCACCTCCCGCCTCCATGTGCCTTCGCAAAACAGGAGACTGGACAGAAGGAGGCCTGGATTTCTAGCACAAAGAAGCAGAGATGCAGCAAGACAAACACAGGTACTTACAGTCCAGGAATGAGTTGGGTGGCCAGCTGGACTGGAGGTTGGCACTGGGATAGCCCCAGTGCCACCATGGATTAGGAACCCAGGAACATCGTAAGAACGAGGGTGGTGGTGGTGGCTGGGGTGAGAGGGAGGCAGGAAGAAGTGATCACAAAAGTTCTGGACAAGCTGGGAGGCGCGGTTAAGGAAAGGGGAAGGAGGGAAGAGGCAAGAAAGAAAAGAGGGAGCGAGAGGAGGAATAACAGGCAATTTCTCACTCAAAACTCCTAGACACAGGAGGGACTCTAATACAAAGAAAGATCCAATAATATCAGCAATCAGAAATTCCCTCTAGGTGAATTGTGCAATGTACATAGAAAGAAGGCCGCATAATTAACCAGAACTTCCTTAGAGAGGGATCGGTGTGCATAAAAGACATGGAACCCAAACCAGTTAATCTAGGCATCTAATGGCTGCTCTGGGGAGATGTCTGGTACAGAACCATAACTTAATGCAGATGGACATGTATATGGCGATGTTATATATATAGCTATGTTATGTATATAACACAAGTTTATATATAATTAGATTACATGATCATATATTATGTAGTATATAATTTAATTACAATTCACATATAATTATATATGTGAAGATATATTATCATATAGTCAAATTATATATACTATAATATAATAATATATATTATATAATATATAACTTAATTATACATTCATATATAATTATATATACTTATATATAATTAAATTGTATATTTACATATAATTTAAAAATCTTTGTAAGCCCTATCACCTATTAGGGTAGATGTCAATAGTAGTTAGCAAAGGAGAATATGACTTCACAAGTTTACTGATCATATGACTCAAAAATGCATTCAAGTTCCTAGAGGGTGAGAGGCTCAGTGATTTAATAATATTTTAAAACATCAGAGGTCCCAGCACAACACTAGAGTATCTTAGAGTCTAAGTACCACCACAGCCTAGGGCGATAGGCCCGCAGGGTTCAGGGTTCAGCCTGTTGCTGCTTCCTGGAGCTCTCCTAGGGAGATTGCACAATAGGGGTCAGTTTGGACTCTGCAACGTTAAGAGGCTATGAAACCTTCCTAATGCTTCTGGAGAGCCACCCCGTGGTACCAGAGAACAGTGCACAGAGTTGTGCCCCTGCTGGAACCTCTGTTCACTTCCTTCTGTGCTGCTCTCCTCCCAGATTCAGATCTCACTTCCCATTTCACCTCCACCTTGGACTCTCGTGTGGCCGATTCTGTTTGCTGTGGTGGCTGTCATGTTACTCAGATGTCCCTGAGCTCATGCCTTCAGGTCCAAACCCTTCTTTCAAGATCTTAGATCCCAGGCGCTGGCTGGGAAGGATGTTACGGGGACACCAGGTGACTCCCACCTCCCTAGAGACCCTGCTCAGTGTTCAGTTAGCATAGAATGTCCCCTTCCTTTACGAGGGCCTTAATCTAGGCATAAGAGGGCCTACTTGTCAGTCCCAGAGTGTTTTCGGTAGAATCCCCCAAAAGAGCTAGGAATCCTCAGGAATATAAGTACCCCCTCCCATAGCCGGACTCCAAATCCTGGGGTTCAAATGGTGGATGCCAAGATACGTGACACAGAAGAGCGTGTACAGCTGTTTTCTACCTTCAGTGCGGGCAGAGCAAGGAAGAAAGGGTCTAATTTGCAGGAAAAACAATTCTAGTCAGACTAGAAGTAACAGTTTCCTACTATTGAAGATTACTAATCTTTGAAAGACCGGTGAGAGTATTTTTAAGAAGTCAATAGACTTACCATATGCCGGATAGTCTTCCAGGGGCCAGGGATACAGAAATGGCTAAGACACAGTCTTACCGGGCTCATGGCTGTGGTTGGGTGATGGCTCATCTCACGCAGGGTATCCCAGCCTCCTCCTGTTGACATTTGGGGCCAGATCATTCTTTGTGGTTGGGGGTTACTCTGTACATTTCTGGATGTTAAGAAGCATCTCTGGCTTCTACCCATTAGATGCCAGTAGGAGGCCCTCCCCCAGTGGTGACAAAAATGTCTCTAGTCATTGCCAAATGTCCCCTGGGGGGGGGGCAGAGTTGCCCGAGTTTGAGAATCATTCATCTAAGAATGTATTAAGATCCGTGAACCCTGATTTTTTATTTGAGCTGGTATTTGGGGAGAAATAATTCTCTTCATGATGTTTTTACATTGAACGGATCCACTGGCTGGTAAAAGAAAAATGGGGAGGAGGCGGTAGCCTGGTGGGACCCCAGAGTCTTACTCCTGGTGGGCAGGCTTTCGTTTGCCCCTACAATAAGGGAATGGCCCAAGGACGGGAGTCACAAGCCTATAGCGATCCGTCGCATCCAGTGTAGCATTAAGGCCCAAGAAGACAAGCCGTGAAAACAAGTCCTAACTGGCATCAAATAAAAGGTTTTTAACCACATGGAGCAAATCATTCTCTGGGCTGTGCCAGGAAGGAATCTGGAAGGGACACAATTATGGAGATTACAACTAGAGAGATGATTAGAGACTTGGGGAATTCTTTTTTCAAGGACTTGCTAAGGAAATGGGACTGTAATTAGAAAGGGAAGTAGAATGAAGGCTTCCCCCCCCCCCTCTTTTAGGTCAACTAAAAAGCTTCAGTAAATATATAACAAGAACCTATAAAACTTCCAAATCAGTGGGAAAATGTGCTAACTTCAAGAATCACTAATGAATACATCCTAAAGCAAAATACTGCATTTGAACATCAGTCTCTCTGTTACCTGTCAGGTCCAGAGCTTCAGGAGTTTGAGGTATATCCTGGAATAGCCGCTGACAAGCTATTGAAATGAAAATTCTGAATAAAATTAGGACAGCCCATTAGCCCAAATGGGGGAACATGGTAAAAGATTTCATGGATTCGTGAGTTGTGATTTTTTTTTTTTTTGTCATTGATATTCTTACTTTGAAAAGTAGAGAAAGTAATTTTTGCATTTTTGGGTGGGGGGGATAAAAACCAAACTGAGATCTGAGGTTTTTATAGTTTGGCAAATTTCAAAGATATGAAAGCAGAATTTTTGGCACTCGGGGACTGAGAGGCAAATGACATCATATGGCTTAAGGGAAATAGAGAGCTAAAAACGTACATTTGGAAAATTTCAGAAGCTGGCTGCCGCTGAAATAATTTTGAATTTTTTTCCAGTAAATTTAGTTGTCACAAAAGGCGCTCGATTGACAGCCCCGCAGAGGAAAACGTGCGAGTCCGGGAGAAGCGATGTCAGCTCCTGCCTGAAGAGCACCTGGGCTGGAGGGCCTGTGGTTGCCTTGTCAGAGCTGGCCTTTTGGAGGCCACTCCCGGCGTTGGTTACACCCTGGGGGTGAGTTCAATGATTCAGCCGCGGTCTGGTGGGCTTGTGGGGAGGAAGGAGAGCCAGTTTCCACCCTCCAGTCTCCGTTTCTTGAGTCCTGTGGCATCCCAAATTTTTATTGGGGTGATTTGGGGGATTATTCATTTTGAAGCTCAACTTAGTCTTCCCAAAGCTTCTGCGTTACTTTTCGTTTCCTGAAGGGGAGGTCATGGCATGATATCATCTTCAGTAAGTGGCAGGTGAATTCAAACATGGAGGATGGTGACAATGGATGAGGGGAAAAAGATATTCCAATAAAACCATGATTGATGATTGACCCACTGCGTCCCTCATCCTAGTGTGGGGGAGGGGAAGCCGGTTGGGGGAAAGGAGGTGTATCTGGGCTTATGATGGATCCAGGGTGGGAAAACTGAGGTAACAGGACCTTTTTCTGTCCTCTCTTTTCTTTTTTCTCCCCCGGCTTGCTAATTCTCAGCAACCAACCTGGAGTGTATGGCTTTGCAGAGAGGTGGTAAATGAGACATTATATAAAAACATCCTTAAATGAGGAAAAAAATATTAAAATGGGATAAAAATAAAACGAAGGAAGAACAGAAAAAGCACTTCATGCTTCAAACACACACCCGCAAAGGGGAAAAGGAATCGAATGCATGGGAGAGTTTCGGTGAGCCGAGTGTAGTTTTACCTGAGGTCTGGCCCCTGTTGTGATGTTATTGTGTTCAACCCTTCCAAACCCAGCCCTGGACAGCTTGCCAGATTAACGCTGGTGTCGATACTCACGTTGGAGCAGCAGGACTGGGCCATGTGGTGTGCTCTTCACTATGGTCGTGTCCAATCAATTTCCTATTTGTTTCCAAATCTTGCTTTAAAGCATTTGGTTTCCCTCCCTCACTGTCTATCTCGGCTCTGGATTTCCCGTAGGATTACTGAACGTGCAGGTGTTTGCCATGACTACATCCTGAAATATGTCAAAGTTTCACCCTGAAATCATCTCAGACTGCTGCTTTCTGATTACGGGCTCCTCTTTGTACCTCCCCTCCCCTCCCCTCCCTGCCTCCCTCCTCACTTGGGAGAACAGAAAAGGTCTGAGCCATGGAGCCTGTCAGCTCTCTCCTTGCTTTCTTTTCCCCAGACAACCTGAACCTTTCGGGATGAATTCCATCTACCCCTTGCTCTCTGGTTTACCTACTTGGTTTTTTATTTTTTTATTTTTTTAAATTTTTCCCTTCCTTACCTTCACTTTTTTGAAGGCTAACCGGGGCACTTGTGGACTCTTGATCCTAACTCCTTTTGTTTCCCCAAAGTCTCTGCTCCATGAATTATTCCCTCTTTTTCTTAAATCTTCGATTACTCTTTCCCTACACTGGCTCCTACCCCCTCTGGCTACAAACATACTTAGATCTCCTTCATCTTAGGAGAAAAACATCTCCTACAAAAACTTCTGTGTCTCCCTCAACTATTATCCTTTTCAAACTCCCTTTCAGATAAATGCCTCTATTTCTTGACCTACACTTGACGCATCAACATGATTTGATTCTGCTCCTGCCCCAATTTCTTTTCCATAGAAATTGTCAACAGTGGTCAATCTCTAATTGTCAAATCAAATTGGATCATCTGCTTTCATCTTCCTTTTCCCTGGTTTCCTTGCAGCTTGATACCAGTACTTAATTTTCTTCCTTGAAACTCTTTCCTCCTGATTTTGCTCCCATGTCTTTGAAACACATTCATTTTATCCTCGCTGGCTCCTTTCCCTTTATCCTCTCCCTAAATGTTGACTCTCCCTTTGGTACCAGCTTCTCTCTTCATTCTACAAGCTCTCTCTGGGCAGTTTTATTTACTCCTGTATTTTCAACCATGTCTTCGCCATGGATGACTTTAAAAATCATACCTCCAGTACTGACCTCATGCTTGAACTCCTCTGTAGTATTTCCAGTTGTCTTCTGATATTTCCAATTCACTCTGTCAAAAAGTGAACCCATTATTTCCAGAATCTGGCATGGGACTTGGTATGCGACAGTCTTGCTGAAGCAGAGAAGAGTCTCCAGCAGGTCAGAAGATAGTTTCCTAGCTGGTCACTTCTGCATTCTTCCCTTTCCCCTGGGGAATTCAAAACCAAGCAGATGCAAACTGGTAATTCCCATCCTGACTTATCTTCAGAACCTCTATCAATTCTGTAATTACAGAAAGCAGAATACAAAATAATGACTTCAAACTCTTGTATGAACAGATGTGTTGGCAGCTTTGCAGTGGGACCAGAAGGCCTTGAACAGCCTGACTTTTGGGCTAGTACAGAATTGGTTGATGCTTCGGTGTTATCTCTGTGTGCCTTGATCTATTCATGCTACTTCCCCGGCATATCCTGGAAATTCTAGCTCTGGAATTCTGCATCAAGGCTCAGCTCTGTTATTCTCCTGGTACAACATGTTTTATTCATGTTTTAGTCCAAATTCATTTTGCCTTCTGGTAGAGACTGATAATTCAGACTTCACCCAAGATGCTGGGAAACAGAGAGGGACACTGTCAGCAGGTGGTAGCACTGATCTCATCAGATGGATAGTTATTCCTCTGAATGTCTGTTTCGTGAAACCCAGAGAACAGAATAGTAGGAAAGTATTTGGGGGAAGGGGTGAAAGATATGGAGGCTCCCCCTGATCTCTCTTAGAGGTCACATCTTAAGCTATTACCTATTCATAATAAAAGTTAACACTAGCAATGTTTTGTTGGGGCCACTTGAAGCACTCCATACATTCTTTGGGAGTACCTAAAAAAAAGAAGGGACCTTGGACCATTAAAGAGAAAAATCAAGAATAGGGGGCATTTGGACAAACAAACCCCATTGCACTATTGTTAGGGTCAGCAAAACTACCCCAAGATTTCTGACCCCTTGTTTGCTAGGGTGGTCTAATGATGAAAATACACATGGATCGAGTTCACCTCAGGATCTCAGGTTTTGAATTGGAAGCCAGTATCTACCCATGGGTTGTTCACCTACAGAGGGAGATGGATGTTGGAGTCACTCTAGGAATGCAGAGATCTGTCTGTCCCCCAGGCAGGAAGGAAATGCAAACAAGTATACAATATACAATGATTAGTAACATAATTCTTTTCTCTCTTTAGTATTTTTATCTGGACCCCAGTTTGAAGGTGTGTTTAAGGAGATCTATGGAAAGCAGTCGTCTGGCATAGGGGCCACTTGCTGTTCTGTAGGGGCTGAGCAGAGAGGTGGAGAGGAGGGAAGAGAGTGCGGATGTAGGAGGGAGGCGTGACTCTGCTCACAACTAGAAGACACTTCCTAATGGGACACACGGAGCCTGATCTAATTCTCCTGTGGGGTTTCAGTCTGGATGCTTTCAGATCTTTTGAACTCGATGCTTTTATCTTCTACTGATTCAGTCGATGCAGATGAGCAAGTCCTGTGAGGCAGTAATGACACCAAAAAAACTCTGTCCTTGGCTTTTATTGTTCTAATTGTATCCGCTCTGGAAGGCATTGGAATTGACACAGCCCAATCAATAACGACTACTTTTAAGTGAGGAACCGTTCTTGGAGACACTGCCGCAGCATTTGAGATTTACAGGTATTTTCTCATTCAATTAAGAAGATGGAGACCATTCAACCTCTGCTGGTCAGAGAGCTGGAATTCCTGTAACAAACTTTTGCCCAACTATATTTGGCTGCAGAATTCCCCTGTCAGAGAAAATTTGGGCCGTGTCCCCTGCCTTGATGCCCAGTGTTTTACATATTCAAGGGAACTGTGCGGAACAGAGCAGAGCGTCCTTTCAGTTTACTGGGAAGAAGTCCTCTTGAGCCAAGTTCTCCTTCTTACAAGTTTGCTTGGATCAGACAAAAAGTTGTCCATTCATGATGGTCCTTAATAGCTTGTAGCTTCTTCTATGACCACGGAGGGGTCATCACCGAAGCTATGTCATCCCTCAGAGCGGCTTAAATGCTTGATGCATATATAGCAAACAATTTGAATTCCCAGATTTGGGTATTTGGTATAAACTCTCCCAACCTGTTGTGGACAGAGGAGTCTCCAAATGTAGGTACAGCACTGGACCAGACATGGAGACCCTCCAGCTGGAGCGTAGGACAATTAAGATACCCAAAGCCCAAAGTTAGTAATTTAAACAAGTAAATCCTATATATACAATAAAGTGCACAAATATTAAGGGTGTAACTCAATGAAATCCCTCCTACACACAGATCCAAATCAAGTTATAGAATACGGCCAGCATTCTAGAAAGCTTAATCCTGACTTTTCCTAGTCAACACCCCGAAAGCTTACCATTATTTTGACTCTTACCCCATAGATTACTTTTGACTAATTTGAATTCTTTCGTATTCCATTTTTTATGCTCCACATTATATTGGTGAGATTCACCTTGCTGCTGTTTGAAGCATAGATTTATTCCTTTTTAGCGCTACTTACTAGTCCATTATATGAATATGCTGAAGTATATTTACCCATTCTACTGTTGACGGTCATTTGAAATGTTTCCAAGTCTTAGCTCTTATGAGAAAAACTGCTATGAATATTCTTATACCAGTCTTGTACACTGCCAGAAAGTTTTCCAAAGTGGACATAATAATGAATACGTCTACCAGCAACGGAGGAGAGATTCAGATGTTCTACATTTTTACCAATACTTAGTATTTACAGTCTTCTAAAATTTTAGCCATCCTGGTGAGCATGTAGTGCTATCTCATTGGGGTTTTATTTTGCATTTTCCTGATGAATATACCATCTTGCATGGACCATTGTTCCCTGTGCTTAATGGTCATTTGGATAGCTCATGTACAGAGTATCTGTCCAAGTGTTTTGTTCATTTAAAAAAAATGGGTTGTTTGGGTTTTCCTTATGGATATAGTAATGCCGTGTATATTCTGTGTTCTTTGTCTAGTGTATATTGCAAATATCTTAGCATAGACTGTCAGTTGTCTCAAAAGTGCTGTCTCCCCAGGATTCTGTCTTGCTGACACTAATGGTTATACCTAATTCCAACCTTCCAGTACTGAAGTCCAAAGGAAGCAAGGAGAACCAAGGGGGAAATGGAGATCCCACATCAAGCGTTATCCAGTGGGAAGGTGCATTTTCTGTACCATCCCTCAACCCCCACATCTCACGGTCCTTCATATCTCAGGGTGCCTTGTACTCATGTCTGTTAGCACTCAGAGTATACTGTAGTCTCTTGACAAGCCTGTGAGCTCCTTGAAGACAGGAATATGTCTTCTCTTCTTTGTGTCCCCAGCAACCAAGTCAGAGCCCGGCTATGTTCCACTTTGTCATTGCTCAAAAATTACATAATAAGGAAATAGATGAATGGGATGATTTTAAGCATGGAGGCAACATGACAAGATTTGCATTTTAAGTAGAAAATTCTGGCAGCAGTTTGGAGAGAGAGGACGGAGGTCTCAAATATTAAGTGGCAATTTTAGATCACACCAGTTTAGACAGCAAAGCCAGAGAAAATATGCTGAACAATAACAGAAAAGGTCTGCGTGTATTTTTCTTCTGTAGCCAAGGGATGCACGATCAACCCCAAGGCAATGATGATGTCAAATTTTGTTAGAGAATTTACTGAATCTGACTCGGTGATAGATGACAGTACAAGACAATGAAAAAGATATGTCACAAAGCCCAAACGACAAATGTCAATTGAATAGTGCAGACAGTTAAGTGCTAAGAGTTCAGAGGAGCTACTGATTACCATGAGCCACACTGATCGGGATCTTACTAGTAAGATGTTTTCCTTAATACTAAGATGTTAACTGACATTTTTTTTATTATGATGATAAATATTATTACAAACCCGAAACTAGAATGAATTGAATGAGAAAATACAAATGATGAAACTTGATGTTTCTATTATCTCTCAGCCTCAGAATCAGCACTGAGAAGGGAGGAGTCAGTGGAAGTTTCTAGAGCCGCAAGAATCAGCACTGCCGAACTCAGAACAGCAGTGGCTCTGTAGCCTGTTGTCAACTGCACATTCGTGGACAGGGGTGCTCACCCCCTCTCCACAGTGGACCCTGCCTCTGCACTCATGCTCTACTCTTCCAGCCAAAAGGTACTTTTACCAAAGGACCCCAATGAAGCTGACCACGCACTTTCTGGAGCTTTTATAGATGGGGGGGTATAATACTTACACATCCTCAGGTTACATTTTTAATTTAAAATTGATGACACTCAAAAAACTCTACAAACTTAATTTTTTTTAAGTGCCTGGGTGGTGCAGTCGGTTAAGCATCTGACTCTTGGTTTTGGCTTAGGTCATGAATTCAGGGTCGTGACATTCAGTCCTGTGTGGGGCTCTGCACTCTGCACAGCAACTGCCTAAGACTCTCTCTCTCTCTCTCTGCCCCTCCCCTGTTCTCTCTCTCTGTCTCTTTGTCTTTCTCAAATAAATAAATAAAATCTTTAAAATAAATAAAGTGGTAAGGTTTTTTACTGCGGTAAAATATGCATAACACAGAATTCACCAAGTTAAGCATTTTTAAGTCTACGTTTCAGTGGTGTGGAGAACATTCACACTGTTGTGCAACCAACACCACACCACAGCTTGTTCATCTGCCCAAATTAACCTCTGTCCCCATTAAACACCTCCTTCCTCCCCTCCTCCCAGCCCTTGACGAGCACCCTTCTGCTTTCTGTCTTCATGAATTTGACTACTTTAGATACGGTATTTGTCCTTGTGTGACTGGCTTATTTCACTGAGCGTAATGTCCTCAAGATTCATCCATCTTGGAGCATGTGGCTTTACGAGACTGAATAATATTCTATTGTCTGTATACACTGCATTTTGTTTAGCCATTCAGAAAGTTAAATTTTATTATTCCTACTTCTCCAAAGTGAATGTGAATATTTTTGTAACTTTTTACACATTTTCAGAAGAAGAAATAAAGTGGGAGGGAAGGGCACTAAAATTTATTGAGAAACTACTACGTACCCAGAGCTGGGCAGTATTCTTTACACAGCGTAGCCATCTGTGCCTCACACCAGCCCTGTGAAGTGGGTGTGATCACGCCAATATTCAGCCAAGGGGGTGGAGTGATTTGTTCTCAAGCTTATGAAACCACAAAGATTATTCGTTTTCCACTATTTTGCTGTGCATGGGGACAAAGCCCAGAGAAAGCTGACACTGTGCAGTTTTGAAATGTATAGAGTTTATCTTCGGTTATTCCTCATACTTTTACCATCTTTCCACTTTCAACACCCTTCCCCCACCTCCAGATAATCTGTCATCTAGGTCAGCCTGATTCTAGCTTTAAGAGGAATAATTTTCTTCTATCGAAAAGGCACATAACTGAGTCAGGAAAACTATGATTATTTCAATAGATGCTGAAAAGCATTTTAATTCTTCACATTCATTATTTAAGAAAAAAAGAACTTAAACACTTAGCAAGCTGAATGACAATATCCGGGTCCCTCGACCCTGGATTTTTCACTCATAAAATGAAAACTAGATCTCTCCAAGTCTTGGATTTCCCTTGTCTCTTGCTATTCAACCCAATGCTTGATTTTTGTAAATTACACTGCCATTTTTTCCATCATGGTTTGCAATCCTGGAAGGTACTTCAGTGATGGGAATGCTGAATCATAGAGAAGAAAGATTGTGTTTGGCTGCTGGGAGTTTGCACCATCGACTCACCGTAGAAATGTCCACACTTGAACTCACTTCTTTCCTAACTGAACAACTAAGCCATGGGGATATTGCTGACTGATAGACTCATTCAATTTGACAGGTGAGTCTCATGGTTGACCTCAGGCCCATCCTATCGTTTTTGCCCTGCCCTACAGTTTTTGTTAAATACTTGGCTAGAGGTCTGCTAGCTAAATGAGCAAGTTCGTAGAGGACATGAAGCTAGAAAGGATAA
This sequence comes from Ursus americanus, assembly GCF_024610735.1. NCBI lineage: Eukaryota > Metazoa > Chordata > Mammalia > Carnivora > Ursidae > Ursus > Ursus americanus. The sequence goes on along the minus strand of NC_142137.1, from coordinate 65,247,752 downwards.
GAAAATTAGGAGTCCAAAGTATTTTTATAAGCTGGAAGCATGATCTGAATTTAAGAATATTAAATAGTTGTAGGGGCCGGCGTTTAGATCCCAAAAGCCAAATAACTGCTCAAGCAGAGATATGGTAGCAGTGAATTAGTCAGGACTCCTGGAGTCACAAGGGACAGAAATGAAACTTTCATGGACACCACACGGGCTGGATTTTGGCTCTTATAAGAAAACCATGAAGGCTTGGAACTTGAGTGCTGTTAGGACTTTTTCAAGTTGCCTTATTTCTGATTCCCTTTGTGAATTTTTTTTTTCTCTATGAGGAAGAATTCTGGCCTTGAACAGCTCTCAGACTCACATGTTTCTAGTTTAGTCAACAGGAATAAAATAATTCTCCTGCCTCAGTTAAATAAATTCTTCTGAAGGATTCTAATTTGCCTGTACCACTCCAGGCCAAATGTTGTAGCCAGATAGGGGAATGTATAAGAAGCAGTCACTTACCATGTGAATCAAATGGTGAGACAAAGTTTCCAGCATGAGAGGTACTGTTAGATGAAGGGTCCAAAACAAGAAAGACTCGAGGGTTTCATTGACTATAAAGAAGATAGGAGCTGATGGTAATATGGGGTTGTCAGAAAAGCTGGATCCTTGCCATGATGGAACTAGGGTATCCAGAGCGAGGACATGATGGGTATCTGTTTTTCACTCTTCAGGTCATTTCTGCTGGTCATTCTGGTTGAAAGGAAAATTGACAAATGAGAATGTCTCCCATAGGAGAGTTCCCAGAAAGGCAAAGAAACACAAAGTTTTGTTATGTGCACGAAATGAAGGATCAGGGATATCGAACCCGGAGAAGAGGATGTCTATGGAGACCTGATGAATGTGAGTCACGTATCTGAGGAGACAGGACTGAACTTGCCCTGTACTACCCTAGGGAGGCAGTCTGGTACCAGCACCACCTGGGACCTGCAAGCCTTGCTATGCAGTGGAAAGAACACAGTCCGTAGAGCCAGACAAACCAGGCCACTCATTAGAAGTGTCATCTTTGGTGCTTGATTAATGCGCCTCGTGGGAAGGAACATACGAGTGTATGAGTGTCCTGTAACTCATGTTAAAGATTCTGTGATGTCATGAATCTGACGCTACTAATACAGTGCCTGACATGTAGGGGTGGCTTCGTTCACAGTAGCATTCGTATTAATAGACTTTGCATAAATGTAAGGAAGGCATTTTCACAAATCGGGTGATCCAACAGCAAACGGGAGCCCACACAGGTAGTGAGCTTGCTGTCCGTGCAGGTGTTTAAGCAGAAGCTTGAAAACCACGTGGTCGAGCACAAACATTTCCTCTGGGTAGCAGACTAGGCAGCTTCCAGGGTCCTTTCTGATTTAGAAAGTCAGGGATTCTGGATCCTTATCCGTTTCTTAACTCCTGAAACTATTTTTCAAATTCATATTCATAATTTATCTGTTTTCAAAAATCTAACAAGTAACAGTTTCAGCGATAATTATTGCATTTCTATATTTATAGATAACTGGCACATATGGAGGTGGAATAGCACAATTTGATATTTTCTCATGTGCCAGATTTTTTTAATAAATATAGAAAATCCTATAGTTATGAAAAACTATTTGTTAAAATTAAACATATATGCAACTGGGCATCTGTTCTGATGTACCAGCGCTCTTGAGAACAGGGTTTCCTGTTACCGTTGGATGGAACCCAATATTAGCCCGGAGTTCAAGGGCCTCATGTGTCAGATGGCCCAAATAAAAACTGAAAAAATGTTACTAGTTCTCACATGTATGCCACTTCTGTTCATTCTGGTTAAAATTTAATTTTCTATCTATAAAAATAAAAAAAATATCCCGTCCCTGCAAAAAGCTATAGTAGGAGATATATATATATACATATATGTATATATATAATTTTTTTTCTCAATAAGGAATCCAAGTAGACTCCGTGGTACAGTGACAAGATGAGATTTTTAGAGCCAACTAGATTTAGGTAGAAATTTCTGGCTTGCTTGCTTTCTACCTGTGTGATCTCGGGCAAATTGTTTAACAATTCTTGAGCCTTCTTTTCCCACCAGTAAAAGTAACACCTACCTTTAGGTATGTTGTTAAGGGTAAGATAATAATCGACATGGTGCCTTGCCCGCAATAGACATTTAAAAAATATTGATTCCCTCTTTATTATGTGTGAGTTTATGCATTTTGGAAATGACAATAGGGATTGTATTGATGTTGGCAGAAGTAGTATCTACCATTTATTAAGTGCTGCTTTCGCACTGGGTACTAGATCAAACATTTAAAATACAAATCTATTTAATTCTACCGGCAGCTCCATGGGATGCATGGAATTTTATGAGACAAAACTGTTAGAGAAGTTAGCTTCTTAAAGATCCTAAAGCTTGCAAGTGGCAGAACGGGATCTTGCAGCTGGTTCCAGAGCCTGGTTTTTAACACTCACTCTATACTACTTGGCTAAAATTTTAGAAGAATCTTTAAAAGAACCAGAGTAACATTAACAGTGTTTTATAGTTAGCATAGATGGTGTTTGCATTTTCATTTCACTCAGGTGAAACGTGAGTTTTTTTGTGTTGTGTGGTTGAATTTTCACAACCTGCTATCTTTTTGTAATTACAACTCCCATAGAGTTTGACAGGTAGCCATTGGCCCAGGATGTCCTTGCCATTACCATGGTGCCATTAAGTCGGTTTCTGCCACTTTATGACTTGTTTATCGCATAAGACCAAACCTCTGTATTTATTGTTCTCAACTATTAATTTGCAGGGTGAAATATTCCAGGCACTATGATCTAGACAAAATTATGGATGAGTGAGCTCTATCCCTTGTCTCCCTTCACTTGGGAAATTTCCCTTTGGGTTTCTCATGCCCTCCACCTCCATGAACAGTCAGGTCCAGCTGCTTCCATTCCCACTGGTGTGCCTGGGGGACAGGAGCCTCCCGGCAGGCTCGGCAGAGTGCCTGGTACTTACTGCCCGATGACTGCCTGTGACCCCTGAGAGCTTCCAGAGATGCTCAGAACACCTGTTCTTTCAGTTTAGAAGGACACAGCTCTTAGCTTTCACTGAATGTCAATGTTTAATTTGCTAGCTTCCAATTTAGGCTTATTTTTGAGAATTCGAATCTCCTTTCAGATAAATTAAGTTAACCTACTCGTGGTGAGGGAGTTGCTTGACCTTGAATTATTTTCTTTTTCTTTTCAGAGGAGAGTTGACAAAGAGGCTGACACATGAGATTGAACACGCTCTGGAAAAGCCAGAGAGAGTTTATGAGCATAAATATACAGATCAAGGAGCAAGTAAATATGTCAGAGACCGGTGGCATCACCTCCAGAACAGAAACCGTCCACACCTTTTTGACGATTATGTTAGCGCCCTACAAATTTCATACTCTGTGTTTTAAGTGGTCTTCTGTATTAAACTTTTTGATAGCTAACAGGTTCTCAACAAATTTTAGGTAGGAATATAAAAAAATATAAAGAGACACAAGAATGTCAAGAAGCTACCACTTTTTAAAAAGATTTTATTTATTTATCTGAGAGAGAGAGAGAGAGAGAATGTACAACCAGGGTGAACAGCTGGCAGAGGGAGAGGGAGAAGCAGGCTCTGCACTGAACAGGGACCCTGATATGGGGCTCGATCCTGGGACCCAGGGATCACGACCTGAGCCAAAGTCAGATGCTTAACCGACTGAGCCACCCAGCACCCCAAGAATCTAATATTTTATTTAAAATACAGCTGTACCTCTTTAATTTTTTAATACAATAAGGGTTTTTCTTGTATCCCTAAAAAAAAAATGCTGCTCTTAGGTTTAATGAACTCTTGTCTTTACGTTCACACAGAAAGTCCCTGAGGAGTGCCACTTGGCATTTTTTTCCAAACTGTAGACCACTTGGAAGAGAACAAGGAAAATCCGACGAAAAGGAACGTATGATTTGACCATCATCTAGGGCAGTGTTTCTCAAATCACCTGAAAGTCTTGTTAAAGTAGATGGCCGGGCCTCGCAGAGTCTCAGATACAGTAGGTCTGTTGTGGGGCCTGAGAATCTGCATTTCTAACAAACTACCAGGTGATGCTGACACTTCCTGTCTGGGGATCCTCTTATAAAAAGAACTGGTCTAGAACAGTGCTCCCTAACGATACATAATGCGAGAAACATAGGTAATTTTAAATGTTCTAGTACCCTCATAAAAAAGTAAAAGGAACAGGTGAAATAATTGGTAGAAATATATTTTATTCAACCTAAAATAGCCAAAATATTATCATTTTAATATACAGTCAGTATAAAAATGATTAATGATATATTTTACATTCTTATTTTCACATCAAGCCTTCCAAATCTGTTGCTTCCTTTATGCTTATAGCACATCTGATTTCAGACTAGCCATATTCCAAGCGTTCAATAGCCACAGGTAGCTACTGGCGACTATATCGGAACGTGAAGAGTGAATATTCTAATAAATCACATTGCTAAGAAACAGCTCGAAGAGGTCAACAGTGATTCGCAGCGCTGGTTGCACATCAGAAGCGTCTGGAGGAACTTTTAAAATATACCAATGTCTCAGGCCCATTCCCAGAAAAATCTAATTTAGTTGGCTTGGGGTCAAATGTAGGCACCAGTATTTTAAAAAATCTCCCCCAAGTGATTCTAACGTGCAGCCAGATCAAGACTTCCTGGGACAGATGGAAGTGCAACCAAAGGTAGGATTAACCTATATCGGTAGGATCCAGCTACATATGTTTCCTTGGTGCTACGGTCTGAGTGTGCCCCCTCTAAATTCATGTGTTGATATCCTAACTCCCAAAGATGGTGGTATTAGGAGGAGGGGGCTTTTGGGGGTGCTTAGGTCATGAGGGTGGAGCCTCATGCGTGGGATCAGTGTCCTTATAAAAGAGGCTTTAGAGAGCTCTGTCCACCATGTGAGGACATGGCAAGAGGCTGGCCCTCTGCAGCCCTGGAGAGGTGGGGAGGGCCTTCACCGGAACTCCGCCATGCTGGTGTCATATCACGGACGTCAACCTCCAGAACTGTGAGGAAGAGATGTTTGTTTTTATAAAGCACCCAGTTTATGGTACTTTGTTACGGAAGGCTGAATGGACTAAGTCACTTGGCAAAGGGAGAAGAAACTATTACAGATACCAATACATCTGGGGCACTTTCCAAAAGATTGTTTTATTTACTTCATCTAATCCTGCAAAGCAGATCTTACTGCTATTTTGCAGAAGGTGTAGTGGAAATGTGGCAACGTCAAGTTGCTTAGCCAATTTCAGTTGTACTGAATCAAGAGCAGATCCTAAGTGGCAGATGAAGTGACAAATGCCAAGACCTGCTCTTCCTACGGTACCATCTTGTCTGCCTTGTCCTCTTTACTGATAATGTGGTGTCCCTTCAGCTGGAACTGTGGGTCCACTCTTCCTTTTCTACTTAACTGAATACAATTCCTCACTTTGAAAGAAAACTAAAACCAAATTTCATTAATAATAAGAAAATACAGTCAGTGGCTCCTTTCCACAGAGGATCCAGATAATTTTCCAAATATTTTGGGTGAGGGTGGGGGCAGCAGGGGCGTCATCAAAACAAGATGATTAAACACAGGCCATTTCCTCTCACTTTTCTGTCTTAAAGGGAACTTCCTCTGGGTCATCCTTTTTTTTTTTGATTCTCCTAGTTGAAAGAGATGTCCACTTGACGTCTAAGAAACTTTTCAAGCTCTGACTTACGTACTTTAAAGTTTCTTTTCTTAGAACTTGTCAGCCACCTGTTGGCGGGAACACAGGATCATCGCCAGCACGGCGCGCCCATGGGTTCTGATGGCCTGGGGCAGGGGGGTGGGCACCCGGGTGCAGCTCTGGCGCTCAGGGGCGGGCACCTGTGCTCCACACTCTCACATAGATTTACTATGAGCTGTCCTGAAGTGAAATGTGTGACTAAAGGTTTTTTGTGTTTTTCTATCATATGGAAGTTACTACATTTAATGTGTGATTTGAATCTCAGACCTGAAGTGACTTAAGCCCTTATGTATTTCAATTCACTCTATTCTTGCTGGTTTTGCATGTAGGAGATGTCTATTCGAGGCTAAGAATTACAATTACTTTCCAGTGTTTTACTTATGGTGTCTTTCCTGGACCATTTTTCAGGTACTTCAAAATCATCAACAAAACAAAATAGGAATTCGAGTCATTCGCTGATCTCAATTGTCCTCAATTTCTCCTTTAACATTAATAGTATAAGTAGATCTACCTAATTAAGCCAATTATTTGTTATTCTTGCTGTAGAGGCCATAAGTGTGACCTTGGAATCCCACTGCTGAGAACCTTAATTCTGAAATACAGTTGACCCTTGAACAACACAGGTTTGAACTGCACAGGTCCACTTACATGAGGATTATTTTCCATAAATTCAGTACAGTACTCTAAACATATTTTTCTCTTCCTTATGGTTTCCTTAATCACATTTTTCTTTTCTTTAGCCTACTTTATTATAAGAATACAGTCTACAGTACATATAACATACAAAATACATATTAATTGACTATTTATGTTATCAATAAGGCTTCTGGGCAACAGTAGGCTATCCATAGTTGAAGTCTGGGGGAGTCAGAAGTTACACGTGGATTTTAGACTGGGGGGCTCAGCACTCCTAAACCCTGTGCTGTTCAAGGGTCGACTGTACTGTCTTGCAAACTTCTATTTTTGAGTGCTTGGATCTAAAACACTCCAGTAAACCCTGTTAAAATCCATGTCACGAGTTCCTGAAATTTGGTGACTACTGGTTCAAATAAAGGCATTTTACCCACCCTTTATTAACTTAATAGCAACTGGTCTTCATTATGAATATGAGGACATGACAGAGAGGTAGGAATCTTTAAGGATACTAGTATAAATGTTTGGCCAATTTATACTAGATTTAAGTCAACAACAGCAACAACACAAAGAAGACCCCAGATTATGGAAAAAGAAGGAAATAAGGTTGGATATGTAGGTTTGTTTGAATTAGGTAAACTCAGAATCAGGAAAAATAATTTGCTCCTCAAATTTTGTTCTAGAAAAGAGAAAGTCTTGTAAGTTTTCTCACCGGGTGACTTATGGAACTGAATTTGAGTATGTGCCAAGGGCTGCTTGGTGGTGGTGGCAGCGATGTCGGTAGGGAGAAGGCACTTTAGTTGCCCTTGGTATGATTTCATCCCACCCCAAGGCACCCCAAATAATAGGTGAAAACAGGGTACTCGCTGTCCAAGTCTCCTAGGTCCCTTCTGGCCAGACTAGATTGCCTACCTATATAAATAGGATGCTTGTCCTCAGGTCTCTCTGATTCATACAGCTGAGGCTTCAAAAGTTGTGGGTGTCAAGTATCTCCCACTCTAAGACTTGCTCAAGACCTGCTACTGTGTGCCAGGATCTTGTCAGCATCCACCACTCGCCTCCAGTCTTTACAAAGAGGTGTGTGGTGAGGACTGTTTAGGGACCGTGGTCAGTGTGCTGTACCCCCAGCAGCGAGGAGGACATGTTTCTCCCTCATCGAAGCCAACTAAAGGAGGGAGCTTCAAGAGAAACAAGCAGGCAGTTTGCTATGTCTTCTGGAGTTTGAGGAACACAGACACTTTGTGAAGGTGCGTGCTGGCTGGAGCTGGCAGAGAAAGGGTTGCCCGAGTTCCTAGTAAGAGGCACAACCCCCAGGGCAGGGTAGGGAGCCTGTCTCCATGCAAGGCGAGGGCCCAACAGAGGGAGTCAACCTGGAGTCTGAGAGCCTTCCTGCCCAGGAAGGCCACCTGAAGGGACCATTTGACCCCAAGGAAGGATGGAAATTCCATTCAGGGCCAGGGAGGAGTGAGCTCAGGGAGGTTACTGGAAAGGAATGTAACAGAAAATACAAAGTTGGTTTCTGCTAGCATCCTATAGAGTGCTGGTACTTCAATAAAATACTATATAAAATATAATTTCAAGTCATCACGACATAAAGATACAATAGAAGTAAAGTCATCACCCAAAGATCCCTTCATTCTCTCTCCAAACCTCTGTATCATGTCATGTGGTCATGTCCACGGGACTAAATCCAGTTCTTTAAAGAAGAAACGAGAATTTTTCTCATCAGCAACTAGCACATGGGTGTGCTGCAACAGGACCTTGGAATATAATCGGAAATTCTGTCAACTTCAAGACCCACAAGTGAAGACTTAGAATTGGCCGAAGCATATGAACTAGCCCAGGGGAGGGCGTGGCCAAAAATTTGGGGAAGGAAAGCTAGCGTGGGGAAGGAATCCAGTAAAATCAGCCTCAAAAGCACTCTTTGGATATTATAGAATTTGTGACTTTTTTTTTTTTTTTTTTAGACTGGGGTATGACTTTCCTCTAGGTGATGTCCACTGACTTTGCAGGAAGCAACAGAAGAGCCAATCAGGAACAGGCCCCACTTTTTCTCTTCCTTATCTCCTGAAAGGGACAAAGTATCTCCATGGAACCCGCAAGGCAGAGGGAGAAAAAACGGTCTACATTATAAAAACCTCTTTTGTATACATTATGAACTGCCATATCAGGCAATCCATGCACAATTTGAAAATTGCTCAGAGGCTGAGTGTGAGAAAGCTGTACTGTATCAAAGAAAGCGTCCAGAGGACACATTTTCAAAAGGGAAAATTGCCAGCAAACAGCAGTGTGGACAATCAACATGAAAACAGGGGCTGATAGAATCACAGCTAAAGGAACAAATGTTAAGCATTCTCCCTTCAGCTCAGCTGGCCTATTATACCTCTGAATACCCAGGCTTACAATGCCTCCCCTCCCTGCCTCCAATTCCAGAAGTGTCAGACAGGAGACACAGTGCCAGCAAAAAAACCTTCCACCGATCTCTTGTTAGCTAACTGCGGTGTTTTGTTCCGCGGTTACATGTCTGCACAGGCCGTCATTGTGTCAGTCATAATTACCACCTGTTCGCCCGCTCCCTTCAGGTTCCATCACCTCTGCGGCATTAAGCAGCCAGAGGCAGGAAGCAGTGCCGATTGCCCAGGAGCAGCGACTGTCAGGCTCTGGGTTTCAGAGTATAATTGCTGCCTGCACACACAGAGCCCTGGCCTCTTCCCCTCCTTCCCCTCCTGGATCAGGAAGGAAAACACCCAGCTGCACGCTCTACACTAACTAAAATTCTTTAGGCAGAGGAAATCAGAGGCACATCCAATGTCATTATCAGGCTGTGAATCAGACCTGAACTCTCACAGGAACATGCCATTCCGTGACCCCCAAAAAGTTCAATTTTTAGAAACTGTACAGACCACACCTCCCTGCCTCTATTTAGTGCTAAATAGTACTAAATAATGCTTCCAGATGCAAAGATGGTTTTGTTCTTCTGAGCCTCATCCTCTGAAGTTTTTGATTAGAGACTTTCTTAAAAATGATGTTCGGATTGTGTCATCACCTCTCCCCCTACTCATCCTCTGATCATACCGAGCAAGTAACAGATAGCGCTAGCTAGTACTAGTGGAGAACTTGGTGTGGGACAGGCATTGTTTTAAGCATTCTACATTAAGTGCATAATTTAATCTTCATAATGCCCTAATCTGGTAGGTAGCATTTTCGTTCCCTTTCATGGATGAAAATATCAAAGCATAGGGGCGCCTGGGTGGCTCAGTCGTTAAACGTCTGCCTTCGGCTCAGGGCGTGATCCCAGCATTCTGGGATCGAGCCCCACATAGGGCTTCTCTGCTGGGAGCCTGCTTCTTCCTCTCTCACTCCCCCTGCTTGTGTTCCCTCTCTTGCTGGCTGTCTCTCTCTCTGTCAAATAAATAAATAAAATCTTTAAAAGAAAAAAAAAAGAAAATATCAAAGCATAGAATTGTTAAGCTCTACCAGCTCCTTAACTGTGCTATGATGTTTTCTTTCCTCCAAACCTCTGTACCCTAGGTATTCGTAATGCTAGCTTTTTCCTTCCCATCAAGCTAATTCCTGCACATGTTAAGAATTCATCTCAAATTCCAGTTGCTTGGGAAAGCCCTTCCTGATCTCATCCCCTAGGCTGAATTAAATATTCTTATGAACTTGGTTTCTATCATTTGCATAACTCTTATTTATGCTACCATAATTGTTGGTGTTATGTCTATTACTTCCTTACGGGTGGGGCCTATAAATCTCCCAAATAAATTAGTTCCCTGAGTCAACTGTCTTCTGACTCAAGACTAGTTTAACATCTAAATAACTATTAGCAGGAAAAAGATGATGGAAATTATGGCATTTTTTGCCACTGTTTTTTTCCCCCTAAAATTTGCCAAAATATGGACTTTTTATGGTTATCATGAAACACCAGTCAAGAATGTTTATCACTGACACAATATTGCTCGGGAAGAGAGTATTACTTAGGATTATTAAAATGTCATATTTATGCAGATAGAGTCTGTAGGTTCAAAGCGTAATGCTTTCATGTGGGGACTGGACAGGATTAGAGTTATTCTGCTGTCTAGTCATCTCAGGGAGGGGAGGCTGGAATCACATCACGTCCGCCTATGGTTCCCAAAGTTGGCTGATCATGAGAATTACCTCAAGAACTTTGAAAAAACAGATTTCCTGGTATCCCACCACCACTGAATCAGCATGTTTGGAGGCAAGGCCAGGGAACACGCGTTTGTCAAACTGCCCTAAGTTAATTCTGATGATCCGCCAGTTTCAAATGCAGCTCTTTCATAGGACCTGAGGTGGTTTTCAGTGGTTTGGTCTGAGTAATTACTCAAAGCACATAAGAGCGATCTTCTGACGTGTGGACATGGGGCCCCCAGAGAAAATACAATAAACAACTCACCAGTCATATCAGTAGCATGAAGCAGATGAAGAAGGAACGTACGTTTTCTTCTGGTCAGGATGCTTGAAAACAGGCTCAATCGGAATAACCTGGAGAAGCTTTTATACAGGGCCTGTGCCCCGGGGTTCACCCCTGCCAATTCAATCAGCATCTTAAATCAGAGCAAGACTCAGACATCAGGATTCCTTGAGAAGCAGCCAGATGATGCAGCCAGGTCTGGGTGGAATTACCGGCACAGTCCAGGAAGTTACGTCAGAAATCACCATCTCCTGGGAAAACTGGACTTTCCCAACGACTTTCCTCAGAACACTACCTCATCAAGATGCTCTGAAAACAGAAGTGTGACCCAGTATACTTGAGAGATGTCGCCTCCTGTGTACGCCCATCTTTGAGGCTTGTGTCCATCGTACAGATCAGTGTCTCCAAGAAGACCTGTGATCAAGAAAACCGTTAACTTGGTTGAATCCAGTATTTTTCCTTTTTATTTTCATGGCATTTACTAACATCCGCTGGAGCTGCCAGAACAATGACTCAAGACAAGGAGGCCAGGTACTGGAGCCCTGAGCGAGGGCGGCTTATGGCCGAGGCTCTTCTCTATCACGTATTCGGGACTGGGGGCCCCAGACCTTGGAATCCTGGTTTTGATATTTCAGTTTTAAAGTGATGGGGTTGGAGCGGCTGGTGGAGCTGGGCCTTTACCAGTGTGAACGAGTCAGGATGCTTTGACCCTTTGTTCTACGGTATAGAACGTTTCTGCCACAGAAACATTCGTGATAGAAACCTCGCTGCCCCACCTTCCGCAGAACAAAAGACTTTGCCATTGGCTTGAAACCAATGAAGCAGGAACCCCTGAAACACTTGCGTCTTTTGGCTCTGTCTCCTCACACTCCCTCCGCCCCAAGAACGGAGCGCCCACATAGCAACGGCTCTTGCAGCCAGGGCCCCAGGTTGGGAAGGCGCATGCGTTTGAGTTCAGCCAAGCCCAGTTTAGTCCTGGCGTAACCTGAACAAGAAATAAATAGTCGTGATTGTAAACCAGCAAGATTTGAGAATAATTTATTACAACTAAATGCAAGATCTAAATCTCATTTGGTTCCTGTCTCAAAGAAAACAAATAACTTAAAAAAATGGGATAATCACAAAAATTTCTATACTGACCTTAGGAAGTTGGTGTCAGTAAAAATAATAAGAATAATAATGGAGCTGTTTTGCTTGTATCTAAATCAAGGGTCCTTCCCTTTAGTGAGCCATACTGGAATATTTTCTGTATGGAGTAAATTAATATGGGGATAGGAAAGTGGGTGGAGTTATAAATGAAGAATGTCCAACGGTTGATGATTGTTGAAGCTGGGTAATGGGTAATCAGGCCTTCACCGTATTATTCTATTTTGTGTATTTTTGAGATTTTCTACTGTAAAGTTAAAAAAATGAATATTCCCCAAAATTATTCTCTATAGGTTGAAAATTAATGGAGTTTCTTGTTAGAATTATAACAATCCTCTAATTTTATGGCATTGCCAATGAGCCATCCCCATCATTAAAGAGTCAGCCAGAGATATCTAATAATTTCCACCATGCAATTATTATTACTATTTGTCTCTATGGAAATTGGTGCATGTTTTGAGTTGGAACACTAAAAAAGAGAAATGAAGATCTAGAGAACTCAGAAGATAATTATCCTTCTTTGAATATTGACACACTTACATGTTTTTCCAGACGTAGGTTTTGTGTAGGCGAAAGCTACTTGATTATAAAAGATCCGGTTTCTCCAAATTTTTTAGAGGTAGAAACTTCATTAATTAGCATCAAGGAAAATGGAGCATCTGTTGCTTTTTTGTCAACAGATTTTAATAATATTGAACACTGCTAATTGGATAGGACTGAAATATAGCTCTTTGTATGTTAAATTAAGATGGTTTCTTCTGCTATTTTTTTTCCAGCAAATTTTATTTAAACCATGGCAACTCTTCAGAGTTTTCCTCAACCACTTAAGTTAAAATGATTTTGAATACTTAGAGAGAAAAAGGATTCATGTCAGAAAATGCTGTCATAATTCTGTTGTGATAGTTACTGTGACCCTGGAAGAACAGTCGGACTTGCTAACATTCCAGCTCAAGTGTTCTCTTGAATGTTTCTGAAGTCAGAGGATGAAACCAATACATTTAATAGGCTTGAGGAGAAACTCCAAATGCAGCACTGGTTTAATACCAAACGAACAATTTGCCAACACAGCGGTGGTAGGAATGAGAGACAGTACATATCTTTATTTATCTTTAAAAACACTAGTATTACCAACAGATGGTGAATTAACCCTGAATCGCTAGAGGCAAACTTTGGGTCCAGTGTAACCTCAGCTCTAATTAATGATAGAAATCAGAACCACCATTAAACTGATTGGAATCTAGTTTGGAAAGAAATGGAAAGAAAGGTGAAAATGGAATCAGGTAGCTGGTTCTAATCCGGACTTCACTATTTTTTTCAGCTGTGTGACTTTGGTCAAATTACCCGACCTCTCTGTGCATCAGCTTCTTTGTGTAATGGTGATGAAAAGACTTATCCTATGGGATGCCTGTTGTCAAGTTCTCTTCCTCCTCTGCCCTTTCCCTGTAATATCAGAGAAAGGCTTCCAGGTTTTCTTGGTTTTCAAACATTGCCATTCTCGCTAAATCATGGGTGCACCGGCTGCCAGTCCTGGGTCATGATGAGAGTCCATGTCATATGCTAGGTTAGACCAGGTTCTTGTGGGAAAGTTTCCTATCGGTAGAGGTGTTTTAGCTCATTTGTGAGATATTTAGAGCTAAGAATGTTTTCCAGCCTAAGCAGGATCTAAAAAAACCTTGCCCTGAACGACCTAATTTTATATATATACATGGACTAGACTGGGAAGAGAAGTGCCATCCCAACACAACATGGCAGCTCTGATGCCCCGCCGTCTCAACTGGGCCAGTTCTCCCAGGAAAATATCCATTATCCATTCACCCGCGATAGGCACTTAGGTTGTTTCTGTGTTCTGGCCATCGTGAACGCAATCGGGAAAGGATAGTTTCTTCAATAGTGTTGGGAAAACTGGATATCCACATGAGAAAGAATAAAATTGGGCCCTTACTTCATAAGCAAAAATCAACTTTAAATGGATTAAAGACTTAAACATAAGACTTGAAACCATAAAACTCCTAGACTAAAACATAGGGGAAAAGCTCCTTGAAATTGGTCTTGTCTATGATTTTGAGATAGGACAACAGAAGCACAGGCAACAAAAGCAAAAAGAAATAAGTGGGACTACATCCAACTAAAAAGCTCTATACAGCGAAGGAAACAATCAACAAAATGAAAAGGTGACCTATGAAATGCAGAAAATATTTGAAAATCATATGTCTGATAAGGGATTGATATCCAAAATATATAAGGAACTCATACAACTCAGCAAAAAAACCAAATAACCTGATTTAAAAAATGGGCAAAGGACCTGAAGAGACATTTGTCCAAAGAAAACATACAAAAGGCCAACAGGTACATAAGAAAGGTGCTCAACATCACTAATCACTGGGGAAAAGCAAACCAAAGCCATGAGATACAGCCTCACACTTGTTGGAATGCTGTCATCACAGAGGTAAGAGATAACAGGTGCTGGTGAGGATGTGGAGTAAAGGAACCCTCGTGCACTATTGGTGGGAATGTAAATTAGTGCAGTTGCTGTGGAAGACAGTATGGAGATTCTCTGAAAAATCAGAAGTAGAGCTACCATAAGATCCAACATTCTCTCTACTGGGTATATATCTCAAGGAAATGAGATCAATATCTGGAAAAAAATTCTGCACTCTCAGTGCCTTTTCAAGCAGCCAGGCTTGCTAGTGCTGCCTCTCTCAAGGGGCTCCCCTCTCTGAGTGCACCTCTTGGGGTACCCCACCCCACCACCTTTCATTGATGCTTCCTTAGCCACAGAAAGGCCACAGCAACGGACATCTGAGCCTCCTTCATCCTGCAGAAGTCAGTGCTTCCTTCCCCCTTGTGGTTGCCAGGGTCTTTGGGGAGTCCCGGCAGAGAAGACCTCACCTGAATAGTACAGCCTTGCAGGGTGCCTTTTGGTCATCCTGCCTCATGGACCTTGACAAGTGGAGTCCTTGGCATTGCACTTCTAACTCTCCTTCACTGGAGTCTGCTGCTCAAGCCCTGTGCATATCTCTTGACTCCAAATGTTCCTTACTCAAAGCTAGTGGCATGGACCATGCTCTTGCCACCCAGGTCATAAGATTTGGCTTCCTTAAGGGGTTTTCCCCAAATCCTCCAAAACATTTACTCTTTCAAAGGGTACTTAAAGGTTTTCTTTCAAAATTTTCCCTTAGAGGTAAAAGCTTTTTGGATAACATATTTGCCATAAAGTCGATATTCTCAATTCTTTCCTTAGATGGCAGTCATGTTTACACACACACAGACACACACACACATTCACACATGCACACACTCACACACACACTCACACTCTCCTTCTATGCTCATAGCCTCTAAGTTACAAAATAATCAAAAGCAACACTGTTTTTGGTTGATTGGTTTGTTTAGTATTAGTTGGTCCTTAATTCTGCATCTTTATTTCAGAGGTTGTGGGGAAAAAGCACAATATTATGATTCTGGTATAAATTCTATACAACTTATTACCAGATTCAAAAACAATTGTCAATACTTTCGGAATTCCTATTGTGTATTAGGTGCTATAAAGATGCAAAAATATCTAAGATATTGTCCCTGATCTTAAGGGGCCTAACTTCCTTAACATTAACTAGAATCTATGGAAATTTGCAACTTTTCACTTCTTCATTTCATAGATGCTTTCTGTGATGTCTTCTCTCCTGTAGCACAATTCTAGGCTCTGAGAGAAAAGAAGAAGGATACTGTTAAGGGGATGTGTTGACGTTGAGCAAGGCAAAAACAAAAGAACAAAATGATCATTTTGTACCACTTTACAACTAATAAAATACTTTTTCATCTATTGCCTCTTTGGCCCTCACAATAATATACTTATCCCTCTCTTTTGTCCACACCATTTGTTGGGCCACTTCTGCGTGCCAGGAGCTGGGATATTCAGGACTGGAACAATCCCTGCTTGGGCTCAGAGAAGTTTGCAGAAAGAGACAGATAAGAAAAATCAACACTTGCCAAACAGTGTGATAGGTTAGATGTTAGCAGTTGAAAAAAAATAGGTTTAGAGAAACTTGGCTGGGCCCAAGTAAGCTTCAACTTTGATTAGTGAACAGAAATCCAAGGCACAGTTGAACTGGTCTGAATTGAGTACATAAGAGAAAGCAGAACAGCACCATGGAAAGAGTGATAAAAGTCAGATAACTTGAGATTTAATTCTGGACTTCACCATTTGTTAGCTGGGTGCTTTGAACAAATTACTTTGGAGTACGAGTGGTCAGATGTCAGCTTAGGACAAGCATCTGGAAATGCTTCATGGAAGATGAATCTTGAAGAGTAAGCAGCATCTGGTCAGCAGAGGAAATGGGTGGAAAGGCATTCAGACACTTGCTAGCTCACGAGCATGGAGGCAGGGTGTGGATTGTTCCCTCGGCTTGAGCAGAAGGCTAGGGCTGGTGGCGCTGGGCAGGCAGCAATGATAAAGGACCTCATAAGACATGCTCAGTTCTGGGTGAAACCACTTCAGGATTCCCAGCAGGCATGACACACCTTATACTTGCACAATGAATTAGAACAAGTTAGGATTACACTGGAGGCCGGAGACCTGTTGGGAAGTTACAGAAGCTGCTTTGGCAAGAAATGATGAGAGGCTGGACCACTGTGGGCACTGGCAGTGAGTGTGGAAAGGGAGGGATTCCAAGAGGAATTTAGTATTGTCATCAACAGCTAACATGGAACACACTAGCATTGGCATTATATTATTATAGATTATTATATATATTATATATATAGGTTAATATATATAATATATCATTATAGATTATTATATATAATATTATATTGTATAATTTATATAATTACATAATATATATAAAATTTAATCCTCAAAGTAGATTAGGTACAAAATGAGATAGCACATATGAATTTGTGCCTCCTAATGGTGGGCACATGCTTTGGGGAGGAGATGGCATCTTGGTGGGTAGAAAAGTCTACTCCTTCCTAAGGGCAGACAGAGAGCTATACCAGGTCACATGGCTCAACAAATGGAGGATTCTGCTGTCTCTTGCCCCTTTGGCTGGGTGCCTTCGTGTCATGCCAAATCATACAGATGCATGACAAAGTATCAGATGAGGACCTCAAGGCTCAGAGGTATTCAGCTAGCGAAGGGAGAGCCAGCATTTACATCCTGGTCATCTGACTGTCAGCGCCTGTGTTTGTAAGTACGTGTGGTTGACATCATCACCTTGACTTTTACAGATAGGGAAACTGAAGCTCTGGGGGTTTAAAACAATTTGCGCTCCACTGGAAATCAAAAGTGATGGAAGGGGAAATGAAACTCAAAATGTGTGTCTTCAAATCTCACTTTTCTAAAATCAAATTAACCTTAATAATTTCAAGTGGTAAAAATATGACAGAATCCAAGAAATTGGGGGCTAGTTATTCGGGAATTGAACACGGAAGAATTGCTTTAAAATTATCAACTGTGTATCTAAGAATATGATTTTGAAGCAATTAAATTGTTATCAATTTCTTGGCCATATTTTGAATGCTGGAAAAAAAACCCACCTACCTTGCAAATTCAATACTTCTTTCCCCTTAGCGTTATGTATAAAACAGAGGGCAATTTTGTAGTATTACAAGAGTTATACAAAAACACACTTGGGTACAATAAGGACTGTAATATTGGTGAAAATGACCCCTCTCTTATGGAGATTTCCAATTGCCTGTGTTCCATAATTGTGCATTCAGATGCTAATTGCATAAAACTCTTGCCACTGCTTTGAGGTGTGTTGACAACTACAGATCCTGAACTCCTGTGTCTTTTCAGTCCCAGAATGCACAAAGTCATCATAATAATGATTCTAAAATGTCTGTCATCTAACAAGTCTTACATTCTTTCCACATAATAACAGATAATTCATTTTTTTCTACCACCCTTTTGAGACAAACAGTTCTTTCCTATTTATTTTACAATGAAACTGAGATTGGGAGTAATTGTGAGCTGTGTACGACTGTGGTGATGGTGGTGGGGATGATAAAGAAGGACACCTTTGGGCTGGTCCTTTGTGGACCAAAGAAACACATACCTATGTGTTCTCTTCAGTACTGTGTGGAAGGAGTATGGCACTGTCTTCACAGATGAAGAAATAGAGACTCAGGAAGCTGGGGTCCCTTCACTCACTTATTCCCCCATTCAGTAAGTGCTTGGAGGGAGCCCACTCTGTGCCAGGGGCAAGTCAAGGTGCTGAGAACATAGCTGCTGACAAAAGGGACAACAATGTCCGCCCTGTGGAGCTTATCCTCTGGTTACCTCTGTATTAGTCAGGTCCAGGGACCACAGCAAAACACAGACGGGCGGCTTAAACAACAAAAATGTGTTCTCTCACAGTTCTGGAGGCTGGAGTCCCAAATTCAAGGTGTTGGCAGAGCTGGTTTCTCCCGAGGCCTTTCTCCCTGGCTTGCAGACAGCTGCTTTTCTGCTGTGTTCTCACACGGCCGTTCTTCTGTGGGCCCACTGGTGTGGTGTTTCTTCATGTGTCCTAATGTCCTCTTCTTATGAGAACACCAGGCAGATTAGATCAGGGACGACAGTAAGGACCTCATTTTAACTTCATTGCCTCTTTAAAGAACTGTCTCCAAATATAGTCACATTTAGGATAGGGGTGTGGGGGGTAGGGCTTCAATATATAAATTTGGGGATGGACGCAATTCAGCCTATAGCAACTCAGATGGCAGGTAGTAGAGTCAGGGTTAATCTCTGCTTTTTTGACTTATTTCAGAATTTAGAAGATGCCGCCTGCTGCCCATCAGATTAAGACCTGAAACATTGCTGTCAGGGTGCAAGGGGAGTGTATGTGTGCGTGTGTGCATGTGTGCGTGCGTGTGTGTGTGTGTGTGTGTGTGTGTGGTTATGACCGAGCTACTTACACAGAGGAGAAACTTCAGTTTAGGGTAATTGCCCTCTCGAGGCTGTGCTCCCCAGAACTTTCTGATTCATTGCTTAGATCTCACCAATTATTCCTTCTCCTTCAGCCGTCAGCGCTTGAACGTTTTGGTTTCTTCTAAATCTCTTTCGATGACTTCAAAATTCACACCATTTAAAAGTAGCAGCTTCGACTATCTTTGAGCTAGAACTTCTTTCTCTTCGACATCAAGACTTTTCCTCTGATAACTTCAAATGTTTCCCCTTCTACACCAACCACTTAATGGTTACAGTGGTTTAGCCTTTCGAACACCTTAATAATAATATATTTTGTGTGTATCTTTTTAAAATCAGTTTTAACTATGCATTTCTGCCTGCCATGCTAGTATAAACAAGGCTATTAACTGAATAATATTGTTCCTAAAAATTGTCTTAAGAAGTCCTACTGCTATTTTTTTGTTTTTTTTAGTGCTTCTTCTAAGCACAGGCAGATCCGAACGATTGAAATTTCCATTCTGTGCTCTTCGGTATACTGCCTGTGAAATAAATAAAAGATAGCTTCTGCATTTGGTAACCTTGAAGTTCTCCGAATACTTTTACCTCCAAGGCTGGGTAAGTAAATGTTTTCAAGTGACTTAAGGAGACAAGGTGGGAGGGGGAGGTGGTGCAGGGGGAGGGAGCTTGGCTTTTATGTGAAACAAGGACAGGACTGGAGATATTCAGAACTCAAATTAAAAGAAGTAAGCAGAAGTGAGGAAGGAGAAAACACCAGAGTGGAATAATTTTCTAATTTCAGATGCACATCCGGGAGCATTTCAATATTGTAGTACGAACAGAACCTCTTATTCTTCTAATGTATTCAGACACTACATGGTGCTTTTCTTCTGGAAGGAGTGCAGATGACTTCGCATGTGTCCCTTTATTTCCCACAAGCACCACCTCTGCACGCAGAGCAGCCGTCTCTGGGGCACAACAGAACTACTATTTAATGAAAAATAATTGGATACCTTTTTCGGTGATGAGCAGAAAGAAAGATACTTGGGACCCCACCAAAATAGTAAAAGCAGTCATTCATGCAGATGAATTATGGCCTAGCCATGAACTGTATTTGTTATAATAACAACAGTAAAAAAAAAAAAAAAGAAAGAAAAAAAAGGTCTTTGAACCTGTTTTTAATAAAAACGAAAATAGTATCCACAGCACAGAGGGCTGTATTTCTCCTATAAATATGGACTTTCTTCATAGAGCTAGCCATCTTGAGGCTTGAAGTTTTACAGGGCAAATAATTCTGTGGTTCCCTATTTTTCACAGGATGAAAAAGTTCCTGCAAGATGCATATAATGACCTTTAACCTTTAGCTGTCTAACTATTAAGCAGATACTAGGGGAACTTCACGAATCAAGCGAGCATTATGAGATGAGCAGGGGTGGGCAAGCTTTTTCTACAAAAAGCCAGATAGTCAATATTGTAGGCTTCATGGATCAGACCATCTCTGTGACAAATATTCAGCTCTACCGCTGAAGTGTGGGAGCAGCAGAAACAACATGGAGATGAGTGGGCGTGGCTGTATTCTAATACAACTTCCATTTACGGACACTGAGATTTGAATTACATGGAATTTTCATGTGTCGCAAAATATTCTTCTGATCTTTCTAACCGTTTAAAAGCATAAAACGTGTTTTTTGCTTGTGGGCTTGTAGGAAACGAGAGAGACAGTGCTACTGGCTGACCCCTGGGACGAAGGCTTGTGTGGCATTAGTACTTAGGCTATTTAGCGATATGTCACATTATTGATTGGAGCTGGAGAATGAAAGTATTAGTATCCATATCACTGAAGTATCAGATATATGAGTGGCGTATTGTTAGGACCTTGATTTTCTTTCTTTTTTTTTTTTTTAAGATTTTATTTATTTGACAGAGAGAGACAGCCAGCGAGAGAGGGAACACAAGCAGGGGGAGTGGGAGAGGAAGAAGCAGGCTCCTAGCGGAGGAGCCTGATGTGGGACTCGATCCCAGAACACTGGGATCACGCCCTGAGCCGAAGGCAGATGCTTAACAACTGCGCCACCCAGGCGCCCCAAGACCTTGCTTTTCTGCCATGTGTGATCAAAATCTGGCTGGTTCTCTTAGAGTCTGGCTCTACATGGTAGAGATGACATTTTTTGTTTTTTATCTATTTATTTGTTTTTGTTGGTTAAGTCCTCTGTGCTTTACTTCTCTCCCTACCCCTTCCTCCCACTTGAGGAGAATCTTCAGGAGCCTGGTTCTCAGATCTTCTCTGAGAATTAAGAGAAAGAGCCGCAGTGGCCCAGAGAGTGGAGGAAGGACAAAGTCAGAGAAGCTAGGCTGACTTGCTTATGAAAGTTTGGAGAGTATGAGAAAATAGGGGAATATCATAATGGCTGAGATGGTGGGACCAGTTCTGGATTTTAGAATGAGAGAAACTGTGTAGGAGAGAATTGAGGGAAGAAGGAAAGGAAATTGAGTAATGTTGTAGATTATTAACTGGTTCCCTTCGTCTGTTTTCTAGAAACATAAGTAAATAGTAGAGTTCTCTTTGGAAGTTTACATTTTGGCTGCTGGGCTATGTGTCTTTGTTAAGATCCCACACAGAGACCAGGCCACGTGAGGCCCTGGGTTTTATTAGTTATATAGCTGTCTAAAATTTCATAAAACGAATAATATCACATACACAAAGCAACATATTTTATTTTTACTTACTCTTTCTTAGATATGTTGAAATTACTAAATATTTCATGGACTTTGACAAGAGTGTACAACACTCACAGGGGCTATGGTTGCCGAAAAATAGGTTAATTAGAATTTTAGCTTTGGGCTTTGATAGTAATGATTGTTCGCTGTTTTTGCTTCTCCTAAGAAGGTTTGAGCCTTTGTTTTGGTTCACATGTAGCGATCTAAGTTGGATTCTCATTTGAGTAATGTGTTCTCTAATGGACTTAAGAACAGCATTAAGAAAATAATTAATTTTAAAAGGTAATTGCTACTTCTTTGTAAATTAAGAAATATCTATTTATGTGCACAGACTCGGAAGAATTATAACACATGATTCTTATCCAAAGAGGACTTACTGTCTACTTAGTTCAGATAATATGAAGAGGCAGAGAGGAGAGAGTAGTCTGAGAATGAGGGCAACATAGCATCTTGATCATAAATATAAATACCTGAGATAGACAAGGTGCTATCGTCTGTTTAAAGCAGTTGTCAAAATTTCCATTAGAAACTTTATTTGAAACACAGAAAAACAATAAAAGTCTGTGGAATGAATGAATGCGATAGCCTTTCTTCATTCTGTCTTGGGCCGGAAGCCATGGTTTAGGATTTACCCAGAAAATACAGTTGCTTTTGCTAAGAGACTGGTTTATTCTTTATCATGTTCTTGACCGTGACTGACATCATCCACACGCTTATGCACTCTGATAGGATCATAGCACAAAAATAACTCTTCAGAATGCAATTAAATTTTAAAATAATTTAATAACTCAAGGACAGTATCCAAAGGAATGAAATTCATTTGCTCAGTTCTTTCAAATCTCAGGCTGCAATCAAATTATCACCAAGATCCTCACCGATAAGAGCGAAGAATGGTTCTGAATAATCAAATACTTGCAAATACACCACCTTCCCAACGTATCTCTGTTCATTGCTTATATCTTGGATGTAAAAAGGTTTTGGTCAAGATTTTCTATAATCACACTGCTACACCAGGTTTGCTCATCCATACGCTGGCTGATATCATTGTAGGTACAGTTGCCTGTACTAGTGGGGCTAAGTTTATGTCTAACTCAGATAACTAGCACCAGGGAATGCAGTATATTCTGTTATTTACTCTTTGAGTATGCTGAGGTCTCAATTATAAACTGTGCCAGGTGAATTTTTCTTCAGTTCATATAATGAAAGCCTCATGTATACCACAGAAGGCTAGAAATGCTCTCAGGGAGTCATTCATGTTCTGTTTGCATTTAAATACACAACATGTCTCAAACCTTTATTCTAGTGTGAGGGCATCTCTTAGCTGTGTTTCCTCTGGCTCCCCAGAAGCTACTCATGGATGGATACTTTCCAGGTATAGACTCAGGACTCAGTTAATCAGGGCAGAGTTAGAAACCTAATCACCCTCATGTGAATGGATCTTTAATTATTCTTGGTACCAACAGATTTAGGGACTCCTGTGCTGGAGTTTCTTGTACCCTGAATCCTCACTCTGTTTTGTTAGGTTCGGCTTGTGTTCATCTCCCTTGTCTACCCCTTGCATTCTCTCCTGAGACTGAATTCAGACTCTGCTTGGTGAGACCCTGAAACCTTATGGGAAGAGGGTAGGTACTGAAAAAAATATATCAACCTAAAATTTTATACCCTTTGGAAGTGTCTTTCAAAAACAAAAAGAAAATAAAGACATCTTCACACATGCAAAAGCTGAAAGAAACCATCACTAGCAGAATAATATAAGAAAGGTAGTCTTTTAGGAAAAAGAATAACATGGATATACAGATCAATACAGAGGAATGATGAGCACAGAAAATAGTATGTGGGTAAATACATCAGATTTTTTTCCTCATTATTTACATCTCTTTAAAATATAGTTGAATGTTTAAACAGAATAATAACAATGTACTTAAAGTAAAAAGTTCGAACCATAACAAGATAAAAGGGAGTCTACTATTGTAAAGTTTTTATACTATATATGAATTAGTGTAATATCACTTTAAGGTAAGTTGTGGTAAGTTAAAAATGTATTCTGCAAATTCTATTACCACCACTGTAAGAACAATATATTTATGACTAGTAAGTCAATAAAGAATAAAATCATAAAAATTATCAGTTAAAAAACAAGAGGGAGAACAAATAGGAAAACCAAGAGCAAGATGATAGACTTAAACCTTAG
The DNA here is from genome assembly GCF_024610735.1 of Ursus americanus. Taxonomy (NCBI): domain Eukaryota; kingdom Metazoa; phylum Chordata; class Mammalia; order Carnivora; family Ursidae; genus Ursus; species Ursus americanus. The sequence goes on along the minus strand of NC_142137.1, from coordinate 65,223,993 downwards.
GATACTGATACTCACATTAAAGAAGAGTGGTCTAAACACCACACAGATAGGGTCAGGTTGAATACAAAAACAAGACCCAGCTCTAAGCTGCCTGCAAGAAACATACTGTGAGTATGACGACAAAAACAGATTAAAAATAAAAGGATGGAAAACAATATACTATACGAACACCAATCAAAGGAAATCTGGAATAACCATATTATTATCAAAATGTATTTCAAAACAAAGAGTATTACCAAGAATAAAGAAGATCATGTCATAATAAGAGAGAAAACAATTTATCAAGAGGCCAAAATATCCTAAATGTACATACTCAATGACAGAACTCTAGAACACATGAAGAAAAAATGAGAATTGCAAGGAAAAATGGACAGATCAGTAATTATAGTCAGAAATTTCAATACACCTTTGTCAATAACTGATGGAACAGATAGAAAATCATTAAGGACATAGAAGACTTGAACAACACTATCAACCAACTCTATCTGATTGGTATTTGTAGAGCTCTGCCCAATAATAACACTATAGTCATTATTGTCGAGTGCACACAGAGCATTTACCAAGAGAGACCATATCCTGGCCCATAAAACAAGTGTCCATAAATGGAAAAAGATAAACATAATGTAAGTAATACAAAGTAGGTTCTCTGATCACAATTCAATTAAATTAGAAACTAGTAACAAAAAGATCTCTGGAGAACTCTCTAATATTTGGAAACTAAATAATATACTTCTGAATAATCCATGAGTCAAAGAAGAAATCAGAAGCAAAATTAGAATTTTGACCTGAAAAAAAACCCCTGAAAACACAAGGTGTCAGTATTTGTGGAATACAAAGTAGCACAGTGGTGAAACTCAAAGCATGAAGCACAGATGTGAGAAGAAAAGAAACATCTCAAATCAAGAACCTCAGAGGAGAACCGCTGCACAGGTGCTCGAGTGGCTACGTTTAGAAAGACTGACAATCTCAAGCTGGCAAGGGTGTGAAGGAACTGGAACTTTCATGAACTTCAGGTGAAAATATAAAATGGCATAGCCCCTTTGGCGGTTTCTTAAAACTTTTAAACATATGCTTCCAAGATGATCCAAGGATTCTGCTCCACGAGAGAAATAAGCGTATGCTCATACCAATATTTATATAGGAATATTCAAGGCAGCTTTATTTGTAAACAACCCCAAAGGTAATAAGCCAGTGAGCGGTTAAAAGTTCTGTGGCACATTCATATTATGGACTATTACTCAGCAATAAAGAACAGGGAATTATTGATACAACAACAACACAGATGGATGTCAAAATAAATAGGCTGAGTGGAAAAAGCCAGACAAAAAAGAGTCCATACTGTATAATTGATATAAAATTTATATTTATGTAACACTTGTAGAAATCTTACACATATACATACATATGTACATACACACACATATATAAAATGTATAAAATGTATGTGTCTGTAAAAATTCTAGAAATAGCAAACTCACCTGTAGCGACAGAAAGCAGATGAATAATTCTGTGGGGACAAGGGAAAGGAGAGAGAAGGAAGGGTTTACCAAAGGGCACGAGGGGACTTGGGGGTGATGGATATTTGCACTATCTTGATTACAGTGATGGCTTCGTGGTTTAATACACACATCAAAATGTATAAAATTTTATTTTTGGGGGGCGCCTGGGTGGCTCAGTCAGTTAAACCTCCAACTCTTGATTTCAGCTCAGGTCGTGATCTCAAGAATGTGGGATCAAGCCCTGCACTGGGCTCCGTGCTCTGCAGGGAGTCCGCTTGAGACCCCCTCTCCCTCTGCCCTTCCCCCTGCTTGTGCTCTTTCTCTCTAAAATAAAATTTTTAAAATTATTTCTTTGTTTACTGTTTATTGTCATTTGTGCTTAACCCCTCCCCCCAAAATTCTACCACCACAATCTTCCTAACATATCAATTGTGATTTTTTTTTCCCATTTATCAAAAACTTAGACAGTATTAGGCTCAGTGTTAGGAGCAGGAAACTGAAACAAATCAAACTGGGTTTAGCTTTCAGTGAGCCTTCAGTCTTAGAAAAATCATAAAGAAGCAACTTTTATGTACGGCTTGGTAATCTATAAGATGTTAATTTTTGCAGCATTATCTCATTTGAGCATAATTATTTTTAACCTAAGGTATTAACCATGTTTCAAAGGAATACACATAAAAACATAAAATAGGAATTTGACCCCACATGCAATTTTGGGAGCAGCTTATGCAGTCTATGTGAGACTTGTTTCTGGGTCTGGTGCAGGAGCCGGAAGTTCTCAGTTGGAGTCTTCGGGAAGAGAAGGTGGACCTGGACAGGAAGTGGGGGTTAGACTGGAACCTGAGATGATCTCCTCCCCACCTTCCCCGAAGCCTGTAACTTCAAAGATGCAAGTGTCCCTCAGTATGACATGAAACACTCATGTGGCCCAGAAGCTGAGCAAGCTGGAAGTCAGCCCTGTGCTATCCATGAAGACAAAAATAAGAGACAACATATATGAGTTTCGATAGTAACCCAGACTCCGCTCTGCCCGTTTTAAGAGTTAAAAGCAAGATGGCTGACCCTCCATTTTCACATTCCAGATCTTTAGCAAAATGTCTCTCAGGGACCAAGAAGGGAATTCTAGGACATGTAATTCAATTTAGTTGTATTAACACAATCTAAATCTTCCCCGCACTCTGTCTCTCACACACACACCATGTGTATATATATGAACATGTATTTTTGTGTGTGTACGTACATATGCATACGTGTGTGTGTGTGTGATTTAGACTGTGTCAGTATGGTTGAACTGAATGACATGTAATAGAATTCCCTTCCTGATCGACAAGAGAGCATTTTGTGCACGGTCACAAATAAATAGTACATAATATGTTGTATGAAACAGACATGCGATTATGCATTTAATACTTTTGGAGAAGCTCTTCTATGAGGAATAACAACCATAGCCAAGCATGTGCAGTGTGCCGGGCTCTGTGCTGATTGCTTTACTTATATTATGTAGTTCTGTCCTTAAATAATTCTGTGAATTGGTGTCATCGTGACCATTTCACAGGGGAGACGACGAGGGCAGAGAAGCTAAGTGACTTGCCCAAGATTCGATGTTAGTAGGAGGCAGAGAAGGCCTTCAAACCCAAAGCCTGTGTTGCTAACATATGTTCTAAACCTACATGGCAATTTAGTAAGACAAAAATAAAAAACAAAACTAAAAAATATAAATAGTAAATCACCAGAACATTTTAAAATAACCAATTAAAGAACTTTTAAAACATGGCAATGTTAAACAAATTGAAAATCCTCCGAGATAAATAACTGCTCAAATCACATTTTAAAGATTGTAATCTCATCTGTGTAGGACCCTCTTTAATTTGCGCTGAGTACACACACTCCTAAAATATATGCCAACAACATGTGAATGTTTACTGACTTGAATTAAAAAAAAAAAAAAAGAGGAATCAGAATAGCCTTGTGGATCAGGGACAGGCTGCAGGGCGGGGGAGGGAATCTGACAGAGGGAGGGAAAAGCAGGAGCCAGAGACGGAGAGCCCCTGAGCCTGTAAACTAGACAAGCCTGAAGCTGAGGGAGAGATATGCAAATATGGCCGGGTGTGTAATGAAAAATCTCCTTTATTAAACTGTGCTTTATCTGGGAACAGGCTTCCTTTTAGGAACATATCCAAGCAGAGATGAAGGCATCTTACTCTCCTCATTAAACTGTGCCTGGTTTGATGCAATCAGACTTGTATAATTTGCATATGGAGCAGTTTCATCTAGCTCATCCTGTCTTGCACCTATTGTTAATCACGCCCAGGCTTCCCTCCTCCTTCCTCCTCCTCCTCCACTAACCCTTTGATTTAAGCAGACAAATGAATAGACATCAGGACATCAACATCTTTGTGAGTGATCATCAGCCTTGTACATTCAGAATATCCCTTGGTTTGCTGATTAGGTCTTGGTTGGCATTCCATATGTTTTTGATAGTGTCCGTCTTTGCTAATTTAGAAAAAGCGGTATACAACACAACAAGATGGCAGAAAAACATTATTATCGTACATTGTGAGCCCACGTCTCTGTTGGTCTTTCGCCATAAATATGAAGATAGGTGTTCCCACCCTGTTTATTGGATGGCACCTGCTTTCAGCCAAGTATCTTGAGTCCGTATGTAAGGTTTGTGTAAGGGCGCTTTTAAGAATATATGAAAACTTTGTAATCACTTCTTGGCAGTAAGTATGCCAATAATATGCAGTTATGAAGATGGGTGCAATTTGATATTCCATGGGCTGGTGTTCGGTAAGTATGAGAATTATTCAGTCTTTGCTTTGGTCAGTTGTAATGTTTCCCATTAGTTATATTAAGGGGATAAAGCATAGAAAGTGGGATAAAGGAAGCAGTATAAGGTTTCCTTCACCTCCTATCAACCTTGACTTAGCCCCAAATCCTAAAGGTATTTTCCATGGTCCCTCCACCTTACCGTCACACACTCGCCCAGTGTTGGAGGCAGGAGAGGAACGCAGGAAAGAAGATGGTGGGAGATTCTCTGGAGTGAGTTGCCTCTACCGGGCGCTCGTGGAAACCAGCAAAGCTGTCTGTGAGAAAGCCTTACTCCTACCATCCCCACCATGGGATAGACTGTGTCGTTGCTGGGAAGTGAAGAGCCTGTCCTCAGAGACATGGAAGGAAGTGTATCACTGTATCTCAGGGCAGGACCCTGAAACATTTAGAAGTGTGAGGCGAGTAACATTGAAACATAACAGGGCTCATTACTCTCTGCTTGTACCCGCTTCAAGTTACAATAGGCTGTTCATTGTGTGAAGACACACTCATATGGTAAGTTCTAGGGCAAGAGGGTGTGGGAAACAAAGGGGAAGGCAACCGCCCCCTCCCATTTCGCCCCCCCCCCCCCGCCCCCGGTCTGGCAGGGACAGCCTTCCTGAGGGCGAGCAAGGAGCCTGGATTTTGAAGAGGTGGGAAAACAGTAAGAAAAAAAGCAGTTCCAGGCTTTGGGAAATAGTAAGCTTGGGGGAAGTCGATGGTACTTGGGGTGCAGTCAGTAATGGTCACAGAGAGGTGTTAGGGCATTAAGTAAAGCAGGGAAGAAAGCAAGACTGATTAGGGCAAGGAGTGAATTCTCACGAGGCAGATGATGGAGATGATCTTTCTCTCAGGAAGTGAGGGGTGTGCTACTCATTCACCAACATTCACTTCCCTCATTCCACTCTGGGTCTTCAGGAGATAGCCCTATTATAGGATACATTTGGAGTTTGAAGTTAAATACACACGGATATCCAAATCTTGTCCTCCATATCCAGCCAAATAGGCAATAGCAACATGACTGTCCGTGAATTATCTCATTTAATTTTCTCCACACTGAGGCAATTAATACTATTACCATCATCCCTATTTTCACAAATGATGTAATGGGCTTGGAAAGGCTCCTCAGGTAACTTGCTCAAGATTGCTCACAAATTTGTTGGTTTGGGCTTTCCGACATCTACCGCTATGCCTCCACTTCCTGTTAGCACCTGACTTCCTTTAAGGAGAACTGTTTCTTGTTAGTAGGGGACAGCAATTCTTAGTGCCTGCCTCTTATGCTTCCGTCTCCAGCCACTTCTGACCACGGAAGTTATGGGGATAAGTCCTTTGTTTATGTGTTCCTGGCACACCTGGGGCAGGCATGGGACTCGAGTTTATCCCCCCAGTCCTGGACACACAATGCAAAACGTGTTGGGAGGAGGGACTCACAGCAGCAGTGGTCAGTCTTGTTTGCCGTCCAAGCTGCCCAGATGCTGGATTTCCTTGGTTTCTGCCTGTTTCCAACCCCAGTCTTTGTGGCTTGCATTGATTCTAGGCACCCCAGGTATCCTTAAAACAACGACCCCTCTTCTGACAGAGCCAGAGGACAACTGTTACCTTGATCCTCAAGTTCAGGGTACCCCTTCCTTCTCCCAACGACGAGAGGTCCTCATTCTTGCGTCACAATTTGGTGATAGAGTTTGCTCATTTCTCTGCTGTACCCATATAAGTCTTACCCATTGGTCAAGTTTCAGTTGTACCCTCTCATGATGCTTTTCCTGACTACTCTAGTGCTGGAGGATTTTCTGTTACTATAGCCTCTTGTACCCCAAGTGTGGCTCAGACTGCTGAGCATCAGCACTCCTTCTTACGCTCTCCAATGCAGATGTTCTAAACTCATGGATGCATTTATTTATTCAACAATATTTATTATTCAACAGGACTCCACTAGGAGCTAATGACGAAGTGGGAAATACACACTGTAATCACGCGACATGTGCCTCCAAAGAGGAAGTAAGGTTCTAGGGAAATTATGATGGGAAGTCTAATCTCATCCTGGGCCAAGGAGAGATCAAGAGGTGTATGAAATTTCTGAAGTGTAGTACAGAATTGCATAATATTCAATTTTTTCTCAAGCAGGTCTCTGTAACTACCATCAGATTCTCAAAGAAGTTCATGAGCCCCAAAATATTAAGAACAAAATTCTAAGCACACATGCTGGTCTTGTCTCTCCAATGAGTGAACTCTCTTTGAGATAGGGAACTGTTTTATAAACTTCATCCACTGCCCAGGTGACCTACCCCAACAGTGCTGAGCAGATAGTAGATTCTCAATGTTATTGATTCCCGAGAGACTCGAACAAATAAAAAGCATTGCTTCAAAATGGAGGTCGAGTCTCCCTCCAGTCATATGTTTTTCTAAAATTCAAATTGAATTGTCACGTATGTTGTTCAATATCACGTACTTCAGAACTGTATTGCCTGACGTAAAAACGTGGCGGTGAGGAATCGAGAGCATTCTTAACTTCTGGATTGTGATTTTAGTCCCAAAGCTGTACTTTTCAAGTGCCCGCTGACCCTGTTTTTGGATGTCAGGCTGTTGCCCTACATTTTCTGTGATCTTCCAGGGTGAGTTTCAGGTAAGCGCATTTTAATTTCGTCATTGCCTCAATAGGTAACCAGCCCTGTTCCCCCCATGTGCGCTACCAAGCTGGGGAGAATACAAAATGCCTTTCTCATTCATAATGATTGCTGTCAGACTTCTGGGAGACCTGATGGAAACACTTGAGTCTTCTGGCCAGGCAAGGAATCTGGAAATTAGCTTTTTATAGTTTCTAGAAGCCCTGGAATGAAAGAAGATGTTAGAAGAACAAGTGGCAAGCAGGTCAGAATCAATATTTATTGGCTTATTAAAGGAAGGGGGATGTTGGGAACTAGCGTCTCCTCCACTAGGCTGGGGAATAAGAGTCTATACGTGCCAACTGCTGCCTGCCCGTGGATGCCAACTGTTAGGGTCAAGCATTCTCACTTTTCTCATATTTACAGTCTCTGAAGTTTCTCATTTAACATGCCACGGGGCTGGTGCACTGGCCCTTTAGGTGTTGATGCGGTAATTATTACACCAGAAATGATTCCTAATTTTTGTTTTCTCTCTCTCGTCACCCTACCCTTTTTCCATATGCTTGGTTTTTTTTCTTCTCCTTTTACCATTTAATCTCTGTGTGGAATATTCCAGTAGGATTTCAGTCCTCAAAGACAGTTCATCTCTGGGTTGAGGAAATCCCGGCTGTGCCCTGGAATCCGTGTCTCACCTGCGGAAGGCAGGGAGGTGCATCGCCCCCAGCGCTCTGGTGAGAGGGATCTCCCCCAGGATGGGAGGAGGTCTGTGAGGGGTCTTCCCACGCGTTGCCTCTCCTTCTGTTCTTCCATCACCAATAAAAGTCTTCTCCATTATTGCTGATACTAGAAATTCCTCCTGTAAAATTTCTTCCTTTGGATCCGAGTGCTCTCTAGGGAGGACAGGGATATCTACTACGCCGTTCGTGAGTCTCAGCACACCAGATTAATTCACGCAATTCAAACACTCAAGACAACTTTTATTGAGCAGCTAGTCTATACTTGACACTGTGCTGTGTGCTTTATCTAGGTCGATGCATGTCATTTCCTCCAAAACCTTCAGTAGCAGGCTCCCTCATGACATCAATTACAGTTTCGAGTTGGCTAAAAAACTTTTCTCCTGTAGCATGTGTACATGTACAGAGGAGTATAAACTAAAATATAAATGTAAGTTTTATATGAGTAAAAGTAATAATACTTAATTTTTTAAAAAAAGAATTTTTTTCTGAAAGTTTAGTTGATAAGCAACAGGACCAGAATTTGAATCAGTCTAATCTTGCTTCAAATTTAAGAACTTTCCATTATACAAAGTGAAATAAAACTGATATATATATTTTACATATAATATAAATATATATATAAATATAAATATATTTATAAATAAATATAAATAAATATTATATATATATAAATAATACTTGGTTAATAAATATATTAGCTCCTTCACATATCTATCTCCCCCAAATTTGTATTGGGACAGATCATTATAAACTATAACACCTAAATATTATTGGGGACTAAGAGATGGAGAGACTCATTTAGTGTTATGAAGTGGCTATTCTGTGCTAGGAACTTTTCTAGTTGCTGGGGAGATAGCCATCAACAAATCAAAGATTCCAAGTCTCCGGGAAAACTCACATTACAGTGGGGGCAAATGGCAAAAAATATACATGTGTATAAAATACAGTATGTTAGAGGGTTACCAGTGCTATGAAACCATAAATTATGGAAGAGCAGTGGTTCAAGGAGGATGAGTGAGATACAGTTATAAATTATAAATTGGAGTCCACGTAGAAAGCTACCTACTGTGCTTTTAAGAGAGAATAAGAAGAACGAAGATAGAAGTCTTTTGTGGTTCCTGGGTGGTTAAGCATCTGACTCTTGGTTTTGGCTCAGGTCTGATCTCAGGGTTGTGGGATCAAGCTTTACGTCATGGGTCGTTGTTCAGCAAGGAGTCTGCTTAAGTTTTTCTCTCTCCCTCTCCCTCTGCCCCTCCCCCCTGCTCTTTCTCTTTCTCTCTCAAATAAATAAATAAATCTTTTTTTTTTTTTAAAGAAAACTGTTTCAAGGAGTTTCACTCTAAAGGAGAACAAAGAAATAGTACACAGAGAGAAAATGTTTGTTTTTTCAGTATGATAAAAACAGTAGAAGGTTGTGTGCTAATAGCAGTGAACCAGGAAAGAAGGGGAGATTTGAAGGAAACAAACGAGAGATGGGGAAATTACTAGAGAGATGCCTCTGGGTAGCTAAGAAAGGTTAGGATCTGGTGGGAAAATGGAAGGATTTGTCTAACTCAGAGCCCTTCATCCCTCACAGTACAAGCAAAGGAAGCAGAGGCCGTGGGCACTGCTGTGGGTGGCTGGGGAGATATGGTGGTGAGAATGTGTTGAAATCTCCAGTGAACAGCTTCCATTTTCCATGGGTCCAAGAAGCAAAGTTACCAGATGAGCATGCCCATGAGAGGGAAGCGTTAGAGGATGGAGGGGTGTGAAATCATTATCTAAGGAACAGGGTGTCTATGGTCTAAGGACGTACAGACGAACTCTTAGCAGGATCTGGAGATTCGAGATTAGTGATCATGAATTTTAAGTGAAAATAGCAAGTTAAAGATTAATGTAAAAAAGGTTATGTGGCGATTCCACTCTGTCCCAAACCCATCCCAATATTCAAGGTCCTGGAAAATTGGAGGGGAGTGAACAAGTGAGAAAGAAATGACAGACCAAAATCAGGATTTGCTCATGCTAAACTTACCTACACCCACACGTATAAGCACTGTGAAAACATTCCTCATTAAGAGCCTTAGTTTTTCCTTCACCACAACGACCTACTTGCTCAAGTCCTTTGTGGGTATGACTCCTGTTATCACTCCAGTCAACTGGTTACCTTTGGTTTCACATCTGTTTGGAAAAGATCCCCCAAATTTCTGTGGGTTTAGGTGTTCAACCACAGTCTTTCTGACTTCTTATAAGTGTCTTAGAAGGCTAAGATCTCCCTTGAATGTTGAAAGTGGATGTCCGGTTTCATCTTGCCGATAAGACAACAGAAACCCAGAGAAGAAAAGTGATTTGCATAAAATCATCTAATTCGGGACAGAAGTGGAGTTGGTAGCCATATTTGAACCTCCTGCCCGTTGTTCCTTTTGGCACACCTCTCAGCTGGTTCCTGGGACTCAAGACACCTGCACAACTTCTTTCAACTGTGGAGTGAGAAGTGGCTCTTGCGCTGAATTTTACGATGTCGCTTCATGCCAGACACATAAGCCATACTGATATGAAATTAATTTCATTTGCTTGCCAGTGCTCTAACGAGTGATTTAAATAATGACACCTTGACAGAAATAGCAGAGATGTGAGATTTTAAGATTTCATCACTAATCAGGACAATCAGAACAATAGTGAGAATTTTCAAATTGGCAATCATAATTGGACCCCTTCTCCGCCTTTCCATGGCATTCCATGTTCTAAAGCTTCATCCTAAAATTAAGAATTATACTTCTAATATGTGCAGTGTGCACTCATGTCAGACTGGCAGTGTGAATTCTAGACCTTCCATTACATCAGTTATTGTTAAATGTGAAAAGTAGGACACTAGCGCACTATTCACTATACAAAAACTTCAATTTTCCCAGTAATAATGGTACAACTACATGGGAGAGAACAACATGAGGAAGAAACAATTATGGGGGCAAGTCATAAAAAACACTTCTGCTTAGTTTCCCATAATTATGTAGTTAACTTTGGTCATTACTGTGAAGGAATTAGCATTTTCTGAGATAATATGTTTTTCTTCAGTCCACAGCATAATTACTTACTTTCTTCAACAAGTCGGGATTTGTGTGGGCTGAAGCACAGAAGACGGAGCAATGGGTTGTTCCCTGAAGGGGATGACCCATTATTTGATGGACTTGCCTACACCCATTATCACTCAGAAGTGAGCACGGGCAGGCTGACTTCAATGCAGTTTCCAAGGAGGCGTGGTTTAGAAATTTAAGCAGAATAAATGAACATGATTTTATTCACAAGTGTAGATATTTGAAACAATGATGAGTCTCAAGTGCATCTGGTTGTGAACCTAAACCTGGAGAAGGAGCACCCGCACTCTTGTGGCCACAGTGTAGGCATCGGGGACATCTTTGTTAAAGCAAAGGTCTACTTCCAGCTTCCCCCAAAACCTGTCATTCTTGTAGTTACAGACCTCTACAGACCCAGGGATGTCTGTGTGTGCAACTCTGTGTGCAGACACATACATGTTGCTTGATTTTGCGGGGAGTGATTGGGATGCAGAAAAGACAATCATTTGAATTACAACATTATATAAGGGAATGAAACTTTATAGATTGTGAGGACAATGATTGTTCTCCCACCCAAACCTCTGAGAGGTTTTATCATAAAAAATCTCCGGAGTACCTGGAAGACATCTTGGAGGGGCTTAGTAATGTTACCACAGCCCTCTGCTTTTCCTTCCTGCCTCATACTGCATGTCTAAGAGAATGGCGAGAGATAATGGTTGCTTCACATAGGCTTATCATTCGAACACTCTTCGTGTAATAAATCCACACTCCGAATCATACCATCTTTTCCATATGTGTGTAAGACTTTTCATTGAGATTGCTGTGCTCACTGTGGACTCTCAGAAAATATTTGGATGTAATGATGATGCCTGCCGTAAATGGAAGATCATGGACTCTTAAATTTGCCTAGCTTACTCGACAAGATGAAATAACTGATACAGCATTTGATACTGGGCAATAGACATTGTGCAAGGAAGGTGGGCTTTTGCCCTAATTTATTTCAAATACTTAGTAACTTGGGGTACCTGTGGGGAAGAGGGTGTGCTCTTTTGGGTCACATGAGATAATCCAATATATTCTATAACCACAATCCTCTAAAATTCCTGACTGGTTCTAATAGGAGGACTTGGCAATGAAAGAAGAGATGGTCTTCTTCATGTCAATGACCATCTTCTTGCCTTGATGAGAAATCATAATCAGAAATAACAAAGATTACTAACTGGTCTTGACAAAAAGGCTTTATGAGGTCTTAGAGGTGAAGTGCCTAGTTTTGATCTGTTTAGGTTGTCATTACAGTAACTGTCCAGAGGTCCAGGTATTGGGTTACAGTGGCTGAAATGGTCCATGTGGGGCTTTCCTTGGTGAGGAATTGAACCATGGTATCTTGGAGAAGTGACTTCTCCAAAAAGAAAATTGAAGGAGTCCTTCTGAGATAGCAGTAAGACTGGCTTGTGTGTTAATTTGGATATAAAGCCATCAATTAATCACTGGTTAATTTAAAGGACATTTGTTTGGCCATCGTGCTGGGTGTTAGGGATATTCAAAGGCAACTCTGATAGACCTTTGTCAGCAAAGCGCTTACAGTCTGAAGGGGAAAGCAGGCATTCACAAACGATCTTTTTGTAATTTTAAGACAAGGTAAAAATAAGTGATATAAAGGTGTAAATGGAAAGCAACGCAAACACGTCTCGCTAAATTCCAATTGAGTCCCTGCACGTATATACAGGACACGGTCCTTATGCTTTCAGAACTTGCTGTCCACTTGTAGCAATAACAAGTCATCTTACTGTTTCAAGGCACTCGGCATAACGATAATTGCAGTGGGTTTTCATAAAAGAAGGATGTCTGCTCAAGCTGGGGTGACCAGAGGAGCCCTTATTGCTGAGGAAGGAATTGAGTCTACTCACAAAATCTGTCTCTCTGACAGATGCAGGGGACACAATAAGAGGCACCTCAAATAGTGAAAGAAATGGGAGAATAAAGGGCATGTTCTGGGCTCTGTGTCTGTGATTCCCACAAGGAAGCATCCAGAAATGCTGGTCGGGGTGACTCTGAAAAGTTTTAGTGTAATGGCAGATTCTCAGGTCCCCTGAGAAGGAGTGGCACTTTGTCAAGTGCCCCCAAGGTTCTGTTCACCAGCCAGGTCTTTACAATCTGCAAAGGAAGGTTGATTTACATAGGGGAACGAAGAAATGTAAGATGATGGACTGACTGGGGTCAGATCGAAGAGCCATGAGTGACAGGCTGAGGCTTTTGGTAAAGGATGCACTGTCCTCTTTCTAGAGGCCACTCTGGGACTTCTCCTGGTTGATGGTGATAGGCTTGGTAGAAGCTGTTTTAATCTGGAGAGGTAAGGGGGCATCATTTGTCCCAGATCTGGGAAGCTTCCGGAGCACTCTGAGCTGGCATCCTAAAATGGGTGACAGGATGATTCAGGCCCTGTGAGACTTTCCACGTTTTCTGCAAGGGAGCTGAGCTGCTTGCTTAGCCAATGACTCTCAGCCAGTTTCCTGAGGACCTCAGGGAACAGCACGGGCAATCAGGGGACATCATGGGCCACACAGGATGCCGGGAAGAAGTGAACATTTGGGTCAGCCTTGAGTTTTGTTAGAAACAGCCAGATAGCGGGCCTGACATCGTCTTAGTTCCTTAGTTCTCTTTCTTGGTCTGCAGCCTCCCTTCCTAACCCCTTTCTTTGCGCCATCATTTCCGCCTTATGATAGCATAGGTGCAACCACACAGAGTGCCCCCCCATCTCTAACACAATGAATGCTGCTGTCAGTTCAGATAAGAACACCTACCGGATAGAATGGTAATATTTTCAATCCCGGCAAACACGATCATAAGTTCAGTTTATTAATATTGCAACAGTTGCACTAAATGAGATCACTTGGCTAACAAAACATTTATCAACAAAACGCTGCCACCTACTGAAGTTTTGCAAACAGCCCAGATGATTGGATACGATCACAAATTCACTCTGTCACAAGCTTATGGTCTTTTCTGAAATCATTCTGAAAAAAAGAATGATAACCAGCAAAACCAGACAAGACATCTCTTTCGTGCAGTCTGTTAGAAAGTGTCAGTATAAATCCTGCAGAGTGGCATCCAAACAGAGAAAAAGGTATGGGGGCCCTTGATGTTTAGTTGATTATGGAATTTTCTAGTAGGGTCTGGGATGCTCCCAAACGACTGCTAGCTAGGGCTGTGTCTATTAGGAAAATGTTCTTTACAAATTGATTTGCAACATTGATGTTCAGTCTGCAGCGAAGGCACATAAAAATGACTCGGTTTTTATTTTTATTTTCTGGAAAATAAATATATTTGGTACCAAGAAACATCCCAATGAAACTTATGACGATAATAAAAGCTATTTTTCTATGAGAATATATAACTCTGGAAATATACTTTCATTCAAGGCTCCTTAAACTGTGGAAACCACTTTCGAAAGGGATAATGAAGTTGTGTGGGGCTTATAATGCTTAGACCACTTTAGTAAATAGTGGGAGAACTAATTTGTAGTGCCAAGGGGGAGTCAGGGAAGCAAAACAAAACAGTGATGATTTGTTGTGATTTATTTCTTCTAAAGCTAATAGTCACTCTTCTTTGAAACGTCTTAGGACTTCGTTTTGAAATGCTGAAAGACAAAACGGGGCTCTCGGTACCATGACTCACACTCATCTCCCACAGCTCAGTTCTGGAGCAAGGACAGTTGGCTAGGAAAGAAAAGAAAACATGCTGGAACTCCTGTAGAGCTCTGTGCTTGCTTCTCGCTCTATTTTACATAGACGGGAAAGCGTCATTTCTCCCACTACACTGTGATGTTCTCCAGGCTACGGTCCTGGATCCTTGGGTCTAGGACAGTGGCACGCACACTTTAGGCTCCATGAAATGAGACACTGAAGAAGTTAGTAGGTCTGAGATCTATGTAGCAAGCCATACCAATTTTAGATAACTAATTTTGTAGATCCCTAGCAGAAAGGGTTTTTAAGGACTGACTTTCCTCCTTCTCTCTCTCTCTTTTTCAGGGAATTCCTACACCTCTCTGACAGCTATGGGTATGAGATTACTGGTTCAGTGATTTCAATGTAGGGTGAATGTAGCCTTTCTCCCCTCTCTCTGGGGGGAGAGGAAGGACCCGTGCTGCCTGAGCCCATTGATGGTGGAATGGGAAAAGCCCCTATCCTGGACATCTCTTAAGCATGTTCACACCTCTGCTCTGGCATTTTTCTAAATTCATAACACAAAGTGAGCTTCAAAGTAAGCAAATGCAGCATGGGAGTGGGAGAGGAAAGCAGCCTTCATCTTGGCTTTGGGGTCAACTCAACAGATAACAACAATTGACACCATTGATCGAACACCAACTACATGCCCGTGTGTGAAGCATTTTACCTGTATTCATTCTGTTCTTCAGAACGATCCCTCATGGTCAGAGTCATTGTACCTATTTTATAGACAAAAAAACTGAGGCCCAGAGAGGTAAATGACTTGGCCAAGTTCATCCAGATGGAATGGCAGAGCGCCCCCAGATCTAGGTCTCCTGGCTTGGAAGACCCTGCTGCCTTGAGGCCACCAATGTGAGCACAGCCAACGTATTTTCCTCTCTGCTTGCACAGAGTGTTAAGTGGAGAGAGGGGACTAGAGGAAGTTCCTCTCTCTTCTACCCAGGGAAGTTGCGCTGCTCTCCCACATGGGAGAATAAAGTTCACAGTGTGCTAGTAAATGAGATCATGGGTAGGAAACCCTTGGACCTCCTTAGAAGTAAGTGACTATAAAAAAATCCAAACCATTTGTATTACTCTTGTAGGTGATGTGATTTCAAATGGACAGAGAGCACAGTTTGTCTTCTGTTCAAATTGGCATCCCTTCATGCCGTTCTGGGAATTAGTTCAGAACTGACTACAGGAAGCATAAGTCACCTTTGCTACCCAGTACTATTTCCTAGCAGGCCCATATTTTCCCAGGAGGTGCTTTCTCTGTAGTAGATAAAAGTTTGCCTTCATTTCATGTGATCTCATTTCATTTTCCTCTTCAGTAGAGACCAGCCAAGGTCCATCATTCCGGGTAAAGCAGGATCCTGTCCCGTATACTTAAATTCCAGGTGGTCCTCCCGGAGCCTCACTTTTTCCATTGAATGCCTCCATCACTCCTATTGTTACCAGGGGAATAATTCTCATTCTCATTGAAAGGAAAAGCACATTCTGAATGTGTAACAATAACCTGCATGCAGCTCTCTGATTATAAATATCAAGTGTTATAAAAGCCCCATCAGTGTAGTGATCAAAGGCATGAAGGGACTCACTGCTGAAGCAGCAGGTGACCCAGAACAATTGGAATAAAGGGAAATGCTGAGTAGACATGGGGTCCTAAGAGATTCACATTAAAGATTTCTTCTGATGTATTTCAGTTGTGCCTTATAAAAGGATTTCACTGAGAGCTAACAAGGCAGTTGATTTTGCATTGAATGCTCCCTGATAATTAAAAATAAGTTTGAGATTTACTGATCAGTAGTAATTCCTATTTTTCATCACTAATAAAGCCAATAAGTGTTCTCTGTAAGAATCACTTTCACCACAGGAAAAAGATACTAAAAGTGTTCCCATGGACTCCCTCTTCCAGAAAGATATTGTTCTATGAATGTAAGAGGATCTGGGTCAAGGAAAGAAACCCAGAAAGAGTTGGTGGCCAATTAGTCAAAATAGGCATATGTTTTGTCAATAAATTCCTTTTTCTTTTTAAGAGAATAATTCAGGCTGAAGAACCATCAGTCACTCAAATCGAATGCATTCACCATGGTTCTCAACAAAGCAAGTTTGGGGAGCCACCGAACATGAACATCACTTGTCCCCATTTTTTTAAGGTCATTGGTTAATTTTATTACTTAGAAATACATTTGTCTCTCACAAAAACACTTTTCTAGAGAGTAAAATTCGTTAGGGATGGGCCCGTTAGCCCCAGTCCAGGGGAGCTTCTGAGAACCCAAAGGGACAGTTTCATGGCCATTTCATGAAATGAACTCAGAACCAAGATTCCACGACTGGCCTGCCCATGCAGGGAGAGGCTTCCTAAAAGGAAGCAGGGCTGTTGCTGGAGACACCACCCAAAGTAGAGAGAAACAGGAAGAAGCATCCTGGTTTCTCCTTATTCCCTCCCTCCAATCTTCTGCCAGCGTTTCCCACTGGTTGAACCTCGCCAGCAACCAGCAGGTGGTGAACCAGAAGTACAGTTCTCTGCAGTCCAGAGCAGAGCAGGAAAGGTCCGGAAAGGATTTGAGAAGAGACAGGAGAATGACCAGCATGGGGCTACAAATGGACACACTCTAAGACATTTACGTTCTTAGGAAGGATTCTTGGTTTGAAATTCTTGTCTTGGACCTCATGTCTCTGTCCAATATACCCAAACCAAGCTGTATCATCATGCCTTAGTTCTTCTGCCAATTTTAGGGCATACGTGCTATTTATTCTATTTATTATCTTTCAAAGTATCTAGCATTCACGGCAACGGGGAGGTCATCGTGAACTTAATGACTAGATGTAGAAGTTATCACAGCTGGTCACTAACTGCCAGGAAATACCTGATTAGGAGAACATTATTTCTACAAGCCTGAGAGAATTGTCCTTTCCTTTGTTTCTCTCTGTCGCTCATACTGCAGAATACTGTGGGCTGCTTCTGAAGGCCCTGGTGTTGCAAGATAGTTCACTAGTGACTTTTGTGATTGGGGAATCAATTAATAGGAATATGGTCCTTGATCCTTAACGTCTCATTAAGTCCACATGAGGACAGGGTGAAGCTGAAACTCAGGGTGGGGGGTGCACAGGGATGGGGTGTTAGAGAAGGGACGTTAACTCTTGGGATGAAACTCCATCACTATCCTCCTGGCAGTGGTCCTAGGTGACAGTCTTTATTAAAGTGAGGCAGGAAGGCGGAGGCCACTTTTCAGTTTTATTTACTTTTGCTTTTATTGCTTGGCTCTCTTGAAACAGAATATTTTCTTTAATAGTGCTTTCTCCTCTATTCCTACCCATTTCACTTCCCTTCACCTGCTTTTAAGATTCCAAGTTTTAACTATTATTATCTTTTTCGACCATTTCAGCTTTTCCCTGTACCCCTTAATTGGCCTGAGAAGTCCCTTCACTTAGAGGCTGAATAGTTGTCTCAGCCCTTCCTGACCCAGAGAGCCAGGGTTCAGCATAATTGAGGGTCTTTCATTGTGACATTGTCGGGCACTCACAGTCTGCTTCCCTGATGCCATTCCATTAGAAAATTCTGCGTCCTTCACGCAGTGAAGGGGCACTCTGCTGTAACTTTGGCCGTCTTGCAATCCCACTAATAGCCTTTTACTCAGGGAAACTATCTACAGCAGCATCTAAAAGGACCTCCTGAGGAAGAAGCAAAGAGGGCAGCTAAGAGAAGGCTCGATGTTTTGGTCTCCCACCGTAATTGCAGTTAAGTCAAGTAATTGATTGCAGAAACAGTGGGCTTTCTACCTTCCACCACGTATTTCCACCCCACGGTCTAGTAACCAGCAGATGTTGAAAATCTGCGCAAAGCGGAGCACATCGCAACTTCCTGGCATTTGTGACATGACAGACACGGAATGTATCATTGCCAATATTGTTAATAAAATCGAGCATTTAAACTTTTCTTAAAAAAAATATCAGACCAAAGCCATCTACCGTCTAATTTTGTCACAGATTATATGCCATGGGGCTGAAGTCACACTGAAATGAGTTTTCACCTCAAAAGAAAATGTAGTTTTCTTTAATTTTCTATAATTCATTTCATCTTATGCTTGAGACCCCATTCTTTTGTGAATAGAGGAAAAACTGCCCATGAAGGGTAAAGTGATTCCTTTCCTGTAAAGGGATATCTTTGAGGTTAATCTAGTTTGTCTTGGGTAAATGTTTAGACTTTCAGGGCTTCTCTTTGCCTTCTCCTTGCCTGGGTGGTATCCAGAGATAGGGAGAAGACCACATGCCCTCATACCATAGTGTCCTCCTCTGGTTCCCACTGGCCAGAGGTGCGGGATCTTTCTAACCTTGCCACAGAGTAGGGTCCACACTGGCATCCTCACTGGGGGGGAATACAAAACTTCCTTCAGCTTGACCAACACCCTTGACTTTGGCATTGGATGTCTTTCCCCTGAATCTCAGCCATGTGTTCTATCTAATACCTAGGACAGCTGACCTCCCTACAGCTTCTCTTACAAGGAGACTTCACTGACCAGCAGGCTTCATCCTGGCAGGTTCACTGCCCCTCAACTCTGCAAACATTTTTCTCTCCCCCTGGAAACTCTCAGGAATTTCACTAAAATTGGCAGTAGAGTTGGAGAAAGAAGGATGATGAGAATTTTGAACTGAAACTTTAAGTCCACAACAAGGATTTCAAACCTAGGACCCTTCCTAGAGAGACATACATGTCTTAGTATGTGCCGATTTAAAGCTGCACACTGGGAGCATGGGATGTGCTTAGATTCATGGTTTATACCCCAAGTCCTAGGGAAACAGGATTATTGAGGCCTGGCCTATGCAACTACTGTAAAAACATGGCAAGTGTCTTTGGCCTAAAGCAAAAAATCCTCTATTCTACATGAGAGCTGGGAGATACACAGGATACTGTCTCTAGTCCTTCCTATCATGAGATATTTTTTTAAATTTAAATTCAATTTAGTTAACATACAGTGTATTATTAGCTTCAGGGGTAGATTTTAGTGATTCATCAGTTGCATATAACACCCAGTGCTCATTATATCACGTGCCCTCCTTAATGCCCATCACCCAGTTACCCCATCCCCCTACCTACAGCCCCTCCCTCAGTTTGTTCCCTAGAGTTAAGAGTCTCTTATGGTTTGCCTCTCCTGTTTTTATCTTATTTTATTTTTCCTTCCTTTCCCCTGTGTTCATCTGTTTTTTTAAATTCCACATGAGTGAAATCATATGGTATTTGTCTCTCTCTGACTGACTCATTTCGCTTAGCATAATACCCTCTAGTTCCATCCATATCATTGTAAATGGCAAGATTTCATTCTTTTGGATGGCTGAGTAGTATTCCCTTGTGTGTGTGTGTGTGTGTGTGTGTGTGTGTGTGTGTGTGTGTAGTCTCACATCTTCTTTATCCATTCATCTGTCAATGGACATCTGGGCTCTTTCCATAGTAGTTTGGCTGTTGTGGACATTGCTGCTATAAACATTGGGGTGCAGGTGCCCCTTCAAGTCACTGTGTTTGTATCCTTTGGATAAATACCTAGTAGTGCAATTGCTGAGCCATAGGGTAGCTCTATTTTTAAATTTTTGAGGAACTTCCATACTGTTTTCCAGAGTGGCTGCACCAGTTTGCGTTCCCGCTAACAGTATAAAAGAGTTCCCTTTTTGCCAGCATCTGTTGTTTCCTGAGTTTTTAATTTTAGCCATTCTGACCTGTGTGAAGTGGTATCTCATTGTGGTTTTGATTTATATTTCCCTGATGTTGAGTAATGTTAAGCATTTTTTCATGTGTCTGTTGGCCATTTGTATGTCTTCTTTGGAGAAATGTCTGTTCATGTCATCTTCCCATTTCTTGACTGGATTTTTTGGTTTTTTGGGTGTTGAGTTTGCTAAGTTCTATATAGATTTTGGATACTAGCCCTTTATCTGATATGCCATTTGCAAATATATTCTCCCATTCCATAGGTTGCCTTTTAGTTCTGTTGATTATTGCCTTTGCTGTGCAAAAGCTTTTTATCCTGATGGAGTCCCGATAGTTCATTTTGTGTTTGTTTCCCTTGCTTCTGGAGATGTGTCTCGCAAGAAGCTGCTGTGGCCAAGGTCAAGAAGGTTGCTGTCTGTGTTTTCCTCTAGGATTTTGATGGATTCCTGTCTCACATTTAGGTCTTTCATCCATTTTGAGTTTATTTTTGTGTATGGTGTAAGAAAGTGGTCCAGTTTCATTCTTCTGCATGTGCTGTCCAATTTTCCCAGCACCATTTGTTGAAGAGAGTGTCTTTTTTCCATTGGATATACTTTCCTGCTCTGTTGAAGATCAGTTGACCATAGAGTTGAGGATCCATTTCTGGGTTCACTACTCTGACCATTGATTTATGTGTCTGTTTTTGTGCCAGTACCATGCTGTCTTCGTAATTACAGCTTTGTAATACAGCTTGAAGTCCAAAATTGTGATGCCTCCAGCTTTGGTTTTCTTTTTTCAACATTACTTTAGCTACTAGTGGTCTCTTCTGGTTTCATACAAATTTTAGAATTGTTTATTCAAGCTCTCTGAAAAATGTTGGTGGCATTTTGATAGGGATTGCGCTGAATGTAGTATAAATATTTTTGGGTAGTATAGACATTTTAACAATATTTGTCCTTCCTATCCATGAACCTGGAATGTTTTTCCATTTATTTGTGTCTTCCTCAATTTCTTTCATAAGTGTTCTATAGTTTTCAGAGTACAGGTCTGTTACTCTTTGATTAGGTTTACTCCTAGGTATCTTATGGTTTTTGGTGCAATTGTAAATGGGATTGATTTCTTAATTTCTCTTTCTGCTGCTTCATGGTGAGTGTATAGAAATGTAACAGCTTTCTGTGCATTGATTTTATATCCTGTGACTTTGCTGAATTCCTGTATCAGTTCTAGCAATTTTTGGTGGAATTTTTCGAGTTTTCTACGTAGAGTATTATGCCATCTGCGAAGAATGAAAGTTTGTCTTCTTTGCCTATTTGGATGTTTTTTATTCCTTCCCTTAGTCATTTCTGACCTACTGTGTGGTTAGTGCCATGTTGGATACGGTAATTATATAAGGCAACTTAATATTTTCACAGTCTGTGAAATTATTAGGTGAAGCCATTGAGATTCCCACAACAGCCACACAGTGCTGTGAGTGGAGGGAGAAACTCCATATTGATCTCCAACCTCTTCAACAGCTCTTCCTCTTCTCTCCCTTTTCTACATCAAAGGTTAGGAAAACTTCATTTTCTCTAAGGTGGGATGGAAACTTCCAACTTATCATCCACATGGGTTATGCATCCTCTTGATGTGCAAAAGAGAGATTTTGGAATCCAGACACCATTTCTCTCGTAATCACAAATACTAGTTCCCAAAACAGAGATCTCATTTTGTACTTAACAGAAAAATCTCATTTGAAGCCAAAGCTAGTGCTGGCCACTTTGTTCTAGTTGGAGTTCCCCAACGGGGAACCGCAGGCATGATGATTTTCAGTAGACTGAAGAGTGCACTGCTTTATTAAGGATCTAAATATCAAAAACAAAACTTTAAAACTTTTTAGAGAAAGTAAAAAGAGAATATTGTTATGACATTGGAGTAGGAAAAGATTTCTTAAAGAAAATTCCCAAACCTATGCCAAAAAGGAAAGCTTAGGTTATAAAATGGTTGAGGTAGGAGATGGGACACAGGAAGAAAGGCTCTCCATTGGGACAGGACAGATAGGACATTGTCCTATCTTCCCTGAAAAGAGATATCTCTTTCTCTCTTCGAGTCAAATTGTATGTGTTTGGGCGGGAGGAGTTAAGGGAGGCTCTTGGATCATCTGACATGTTTGCTGTGGAATTTTATGGGAACATAAGGGAATGGTGTTTGATTTATGTCTATAAAAAGTCTATGGTGAGAGTGGGGAGAGGAAGTTGCCCTGGGAGCAAGCAATGGTCCCAATAAAGAAAGCCTGTGTGGAGGCCCCCAGAGTCTCAGTGTCACTCTGTATCAAAGGATTTGCTTCTAGAAGTTTCCAGTGGGGAGTCTCAGAAAAACTCAGTAAAGTGCCTATGTATTACAAACTCACATTGGGAATATACCGTATTTAAGAACACCATCTCCAGACTATATTTGTTTCTTATCTTTACTCTCTATCTTCACCTCTCCCACCCCAACCAGGAATATGTCAGAAACTCAAACTAGGGACCTGGGGTGTGGCTGCAGGAGAGACGAAATTATAAAGGAAATGCTAACAATGACTTCCTCTAAGGCAAGCTTCTCAGTGTAAACAGAAAAGGTAGCAGGGAATCTCAAATACAAAGATAAGCAAACAAATAAAAATCACCAGCCACCAAAAGTAGAAGCATAAATGACAAAATAGAGAAGAACTGAAGTCCAGAGAAATAGGGTAAATTGTGAGAGGATGTCTTAATTTGGGTTTCCCCAGAGGCAGACCAGAGACAAGGATTCAAGTGCAAGTAATTCATTGGAAGGTGAAGGAAAGAACAGGAAGAGAGAGAGAGGAAGTGAAACAGAAAGGCAGAAAATAAAGGGAATGACATCAAACCAGTAAGCACTATGGCAGGGAGAACTCAATTCCACTGGGGAAACTGGATCCAGTGTCAAACACACGGGTCAGTGATCCAACCTGAGGGTGAGAGAGTTCAGGTAATTATATACCAACTTTCAACAGTCGTTGGTTGAGGGCTGCTCTTGGGGTTTAATTCCTTAATTCCTCCAGCCTGCAATTTTGGCAGCAATGTGGGTTTCAAAGGCAAGAGAAAGCCCGCAGGCAAAAAAATACAGGTGCTGGCCACCGGCTTGTGAGCACATTTGTGTTAAGAATGAGGAGATATGCATATGGGCCACTGAGACAGAGCCCACTACAGTGGCAAACCCACAACGTCTGCAATAAATTAATATTCTCAGAAAGATGTGAGAAGAAATTGCATTCACTTGCTTGTAAAAAAAAAATTAAGTAGAGGATTTGGAAATAGCAGACACACACACACACACACACACACACACACACAAGAATGAAGAGTAAATTAGTGTAAAGTTTAAATTGAAGAATTCATCCAGAGAATAATAAAAAAGGACAAAGAACTAGAAAACATGAAACAAGGCATAAGGAATGGATCTAAAGGTACCCATCCTTCCCAGAAGAAGAGAATAGAGACAACAGGGGAGGGAAATTGCAAAATGAGAGAAGAAAATGCTATTGCTGAACAAAAGAAACAAGTTCTTACCAAGGACTAATGAGGATGATGTTACCGAAACAAACACCTAGACATGAAATTTTCATAATGAAAAGTTCTTAAATGGGTCTATGTACATAGCAGAATATGGCAGAAGGTAAAGTGAATTTTCAAGTTAGTAAAGAAAAGCTATTATTCGAATATGATATTGTCACAATTAGCCATCAGTTTGGAAAATAATAGTCAGACCTCTAGCTCTCATCATACCTGAAAATAATTGTAGGTGAAATAAATTTTAAAAAGCCAAATCTGGGGCGCCTGGGTGGTGCAGTCATCAAGTGTCTGCCTTTGGCTCAGGGCCTGGGCCCAGTGTTCTGGGATCGAGCCCCACATCAGGCTCCTCCGCTGGGAGCCTGCTTCTTCCTCTCCCACTCCCTCGCTTGTGTTCCCTCTCTCACTGGCTGTCTCTCTCTGCCAAATAAATAAATAAAATCTTTAAAAAAAAAGCCCAAATCTATAAAAACATGAGAGTAATATTATGGGAGTCTTGTCTCACATTTACTGTCAATTAATTTCAACAACTGTGCTGAAATAATTTTACAGGGTAAGAATAATCTTTTCAAGAAATGGTGCTGAGACAACTGAGTATCTACATGCAAAAGAATGAATCTGGACCCCTATCTCAAAGCATGTACAAGAATTAACTCAAAATGGATCAGAGACCTAAATGTAAGAGCTAAAACTGTAAAACTTTTAAAGGAAAGCATAGGATTACATTTTTATGACTTTGGATCTAGTGATGAGTTCTTAAATACAATGCCAAAAGCACAAGTTTCAAAAGAAAAAAAAAAGGGAAGCTTGGGTTTCATCAAAAATAAAAACCTTTGCGCATCAAAGGACACTAGCAAGAAAGTGAGAAAATGACTAGTGAAGGGGAGAAAACATTTATTAAGCATATGTTTGATAAGGGATCTGTATCTAGTATATATAAATAACTCTTACAACTCAATAACAAAAAGACAACACAATTTAAAAATGGGCAAAGGATTCAAACAGACATTTCTTTAAAGAAGATACACAAATGATCAGTAAGCACATAAAAATGGTTAATATCATTACTCATGGAAATGCGTATTGAAACTACAATGAGATACCACTTTGCACCCACTAGGATGGCTAGAATAAAAAAATCAGATAATAATAAGTGTTGGTGAGGATATGAAGCATTTGAAACCCTCATACACTGCTGGGGGAATATAAAATGGTGCAGCCATTTTGCAAAACAGCCTGACTGTCAAAAAGTTAAACACAGCTATTATTTGACTCAAAAATTCCAGTCTAGGTATAGACCCAAGAAAATTAAAAGCATTATGTCCATGCAAAAACTTGTACATAAATGTTCATAACAATATTATTCAAAGGAATCAAAAGGTGGAAACAAGCCAAATGTCCATCAACTGATGAATGCATAATTCTGTCATAAAAAGGAATAAAGAGCTTATAGATGTTATAACGTGGATAAACCTTGAAAACATATGCTAAGCCAAAGAAGCCAGTTACAAAAGACCAAATATTGAATGATTCCATTTGTATAAAGTGCCCACAGGAAGCAAATTCATTAGAAACAGGAAGTAGACTAGTAGTTCCCTGGGGCTGCTGGGGATGGGAGGATAGAGGGTGGGTGATAAGCTAAAGAGTACAGGATTCCTTTTTAAGGTGATACAAATGTTCTAAAGTTGATCATGTTGATGATGGCACAACTCTGTGAATGTATTAAAAACTACCGAATTGTACACTTTAATGGACAAGTTGTCACGTATGTGAATTATA
Source organism: Ursus americanus (assembly GCF_024610735.1). NCBI lineage: Eukaryota > Metazoa > Chordata > Mammalia > Carnivora > Ursidae > Ursus > Ursus americanus. The sequence goes on along the minus strand of NC_142137.1, from coordinate 65,198,585 downwards.
GCTCAATGATGCTTTGACAAAAATAAAAATGAATCTATTTCTGTAATCTTGAAGTATATAAGACTTTGCTAAGCATACAAACTGCAGAAGTTAAATGAACAGATTGATAAATCAACATTCAAAATCTATATTTGGTAAAAGATACGATAAAGTAAAAAAAAAAAAGAAGTAACAGGCTGGGAGAAAATAGTTGCAGAATATATATCAGACAAAGAATTAATATCCAGAATATGTAGAGAGCTTCTATAAACATCAAGAAAAAGAAAACACAATTAATAACTTAAAGTGAATATGGGGGGGGTTCACTGAGGAGGAGGTGAGAATTGGGGATGAAAGTGGGGGGTACGGAGGGGTTCCAGTTTAAAGAGAAAGAACTGGAGGACAGAACAGCTTCAAGTTGAATGAAGTAAAGAACATCGTGCTTGGGGTGCCTGTGTGGCTCAGTCAGTTAAGCATCTGCCTTCGGGTCAGGTCATGATCCCAGGGTCCTGGGATGGAGCCCCACATTGGGGAGCAGAAGACCTCTGCCTTCTGCTCCTCCTGCTTGTAATCTCTCTTTCTCTGTCAAATAAAGAAATAAAATCTAAAAAAAAAAAAAAAAAAAGAACAATGTGTTTATGAGCCTGTACTGGACACTTCAGTTCCGGAAACAAGATTGCTCTTACGATTAGAAGAAATGGGAAGACTTTTACTCTCTGTCAGTCACTGGAAACACAGAAGAATTTGGCTGAGATTTCACAGAAAAAATGAGGAAGAGGAAGAAAAAGTGAAAAAGTCTGAATCCGAGGTTGGGCTTGGAACAGGAAGTTGTAAGAATGAATAAAGCTGTTCTCTGCTTAGTCCACGTACTCGTCATAAACATGTGAAAAATACTCACACTCAGCCACGGCTAGGGCAAACTAAATTAAAATGATATATACTTCATCCATCAAATTGGATAAAATTTTACAGGCTTGGCAAAAGTGTGGGAAAATTGATATTTTTGTACTAGGTGGTAATAAAATTTGATGGATATTTTTTGGAACATAATTTGGTTGTCTTTATCAAAATGAAAAATTCTCCTTCCTTTTGACCCAGAGACTCCAAGTCTACATATTGCTACAATGTTATTATGAAAATAGAAATGTGAAAAAACAACTTAAATTTCCATAAACAAGGACATTAAATAAATGTTGGGGGACTTCCTACAGCGTGCACGTAGCGATAACAAAGAATGAAGGACATGCACACGTACCATCAATGAACAATCTCCTAGATCTGCTGTGAGGGGGAAAACGAAGACAATTTCAGGAAAATGCATGTAAAATGGCTCATTTTGTTTTTAACTTTCTATGTATCAAATGAGGTCTTGAAGAATACATAAAATGTTTCAAGTGCTTTTTCTGGGGACAGGAATGCAGGGAGTGAAGTTGAATTCTCATTTTATCTTCCATTTCGTCACTCTTCAACAGAAATATAAAGGAAAGCAAGTAAGTGAACCACGCATTTAATTTAAAATTTTCTAGTAGCCACATTAAAAAAGTAAAAAAACCCAAAAACATGTGGCATTATCTCTAATAGCATATTTTTTAATCTAATCTCTCCAAAATATTATCACTTGAGCATATAATCAGTATAAAGTTCTTTTAATGTAATATTTTACAATCTGGTTTTCATCCAACGTCTTTGAAATCCAGGTGTATTTTAGATTGACAGCACATCTCAGTTTGGAGCAGCCATATTCCACACGCTCAAGAGTCCCCTGTGGCCAGTGCCTATCACTTTGGATAGTGTAGTTCTATATTTTCTGTACCTCTGCTTTGTTTTGAATTATTTTATTATATTTTTGTGTTTCTTTTATTATTAAAAAATGCAAAGAAGCAGAACCCTTAAATTTTTCCTAAGGAGAAAAGAAAAAAAGAAAGAAAGAAAAACAACGGAAACTCACTAATCACCTGCCTTGCACCCATCATTTCCTGAAAGTCTGTGTTTTTTCTCTTCTGCGCTCTGGATCATTGCTATTGATGTGGGTGATTGGCCAAGGGTTGGGGTGGGGCGGGGTAAGCAGAGCAGAGGGAATGTGGTTTCTGTCCTATGGGACTGTGACGTGTGGACAAGTGGTTCCCGAGGGGGTTGGGCAGCTCTCTCTGGTTTTAGGGGTCTTGACCTCCTCTGCCCAGGCAGTAATCAAATCACCTATATCTGGTTGATGGCCTCCCCCAAGCACGTGAACAAGTGATTATTTCTGGAATGGACGTGACCTGAATCCCCCTGCTGCTGTCTGACGCTTTCAACTTGTCCACTCGCCCTGCCTTTGCCCCTCTTTATTATGTTGACACAGACATAAAACCATTCCTTCTCTTTCTCCTGGCAGAGTAATTTCCCCAGTTCTTCTAGACTTTCCAACACAGGTACTGCATTCCTCTGGACACTTTCCACGTTCTCTACACTTTGTTTCAGTGCAAAGCCCCAACATCATCATCTAAGTAGGAGACGCCCTGATTAACTTGTGGTGTCCACAGTCTCTACCCTGGTTTATACCTCATGGCGCTGCTGCTCACTTGATTCCCATCCCCCCGCCAAACAGTATTTTACTCCACCAGCCATTCCAATATTGCATTTGTAGACAGAGCTCTGACACCAGGGTTCTTCCTTTGCTCGCAGGATAATTGACTCCCCGGGCAGAAATAAGGCAAATTCTCCTTTCTGGAAATATTCCTCACCCCTTTAAACGTCCAACATAACAAAAATTGGGATTAAAATTTGTGAAAGACACAGGATAAATACTGAGATCCGAGGGAAACTCCCCGATTTGAACAATGCATAAGATAGACGGGGGAAATAGTAGGTTAAATACTAGTTTTCATTGTGGATTCATTATCCTGCAAGCTGATTCAGACCTCAACCTCCCTTAAGTCCCTGGGATTGGGTTAGGAACCTCTCCTGTGGATTTCTAATCCATAAAGTGGTAAATCTTAAATCTTAATTGACTTTTTACTGTATTTGCTTTTCCTGGGGCTTGGGACACACCTACAAAATGTACTGAGGCCAGATGTTGGTCTAGAGCAGATTGTTAAAGGTAAGAGGCCCTTTGAAGTAGTTTGTTACATCAAGACCTAAAGATAAATAGATGCACTGTATTTGGAAAGAAGATGGAGAACCAAACAAGGAACCTGTATGTTTCTTTGGCTGCATGTCAAGCACAGAAATTAAACATTTAGTGTTTTCACCCTTATTGAGTTGAGGTTCAATCAAATATTAATAATGATTCTATTCATATTACAATAACAATGATAAAACCAGTTAATTCCCCCGAGCTCTTAGCATCTTGAAGATGGGACCTCTCTTAGGTGCTCTGTTGGTCTGATGTGTGGTTCCTAGCACTGTGCCTGGAAGGTAGTCAGTGCTCAAAATGGGATTGCTGAATAAAGGATGTGAGTTAAATGAAATCACATTAGGAAAAAAACCCACTCGTTCTTTTAAGAATCCTATTTCTAGGCAATCAAATGCCAGTTGATACATTTGCTAGTTTTACTCATCCAGTTATAATGTTTATTTTCCAGGTGTGGAAAGAGGAAAAATAATGATCCGTGTATATATTCATTTCTTTATTTATTTTTCTTGCCGAAATGTTAGCAGGGTATGTGATGTTTACACTTACGAAACTTACTGCAAATTCCTGTGTTGCTATTTTCAACTAATGTTTTATAACAACAATTACTAATAATGTTAATGCTTTGTGCTCATATAGCAATTTCCAACAAAGAATTTCAAAAGCTTTCAAGTCAAGGTATTTTCAAGAACATTTGTATTATATTATAGTCTTACTTATTTTGAGAGTGCTTGCAGATATTGCTCATTTCTTCCCATTTCATCTATTTTAAATCCTGTTTCTTCTTTTCACAATTCAATTCAATTATCTGTCAGCTTTTCAAGACTCCCTTCACCCCGCACCTCCGTACACACTGTAGTGAATTTTAGGCTAGTCAAAAGTTTCCCCATAGATACTAGCCTGAAAGAGCTCTTGATAAGCAAATAAACATTTTAACTGGAAATACCAAATTCATTCCAAATGATGCCAATGTTGCCCGAGGATCAAGAAATAAGGCCTATTGTGTCTACTGGATTCAGACATGCAGTAGGGATTAGATCTTGGAAACAGAGCTGCTATTAGTATAAAGTAGAAGCTTCAAATATAGAAGTTGTTGTAATTCCAGCGAATGACTTCAGGTAAGTGCTTGTGGTCAACTAAAACTGGAAATGTGATGCTGTGAGCCCTGAGCAACAATCAGGATATGAATTTTTATGTTTTAGGATGAGTTTACTTCTCCACATATGAGATGTGTGTGTATATATATATATATATATCTCGTATGATTCTCCAGCAGACTCCAGCTGGATTCCAAACTAGTTTGGCTCTTCCTGTATTTACTCCAAATTGGAATACGAAAGGGATTTGGAAGAGAAATGATCATATGTATATTAAGTATTATTTTATATTAGTATCTGTGGGGTTTATTTATTCTCTGTGCATGTGAGGTAGAGAGAGATTAGTTAAATAACTGATAATTTTTTTTTTTTACTGTGACAATAAATCAAATCAAGTCCCCTTTTGCATAAGTACCTTTAAAAGCACTCCCACTCCTTAAAAGTTGCAATAACGGAGTAAAACCATTTGAATGAGAACAGAAAAATTCAGTCATCCATTCTGATGTTTTATTTGCACAAAGCCAAAATATGTGAATAATTGGAAATGTTTGGGTGACTAATTGGCTGAAGTATGTGAAGTAGTGAGATTTCCATACTGAAGGCTTTATTATTATTACTATTATCATTATTAGTTATAATAATTCATCTTCATCTTTTGAAGTTTGAAAGGCTGTAATCAAATGTAGTTTTTCTTAATTTCACGACTCGGAATCTGTGCCCTTAGAAATACTACTTCAGAAGGGGAAAGAAGTGAATTATTCAGATGGCATATTTATCCGATCGCGATGAGAATAAAACACTTTTATTGAGGGATCAGTGTAGTTATTTACACATCTGCACTGATGTATTAATGCTATAGAATCTCACCCATTCGCATTTATGAAGGGGTGTGCCGTTTGCATTATCTGGTTTTATGAATTAGCTTGTAAAAATAATGCAATTGCTATTGAGCCTATAATGCCTCACGGAATTTACTTTGCTTGTTTGTTTTGACAAGTGAGGTTTAGTTTTATGATAATATTTCAGAGCACACGAGTAAATGCCCTGTAGTCTGTTTTGTAAAGGGAATGAAGCCTTAGTTATCTGCAATCTCACTGCTGCTTCCAGATATTAAATCTTCGCTTGCAAGTACAGTGAGGCTGGCACGTTCACGGGGAATTCCTAGGCCAAGTAGAAATGATAAGCATCCCTATCATAGATATTGTTTCAGTAAATTTATCCTGGTTATTATCTTGATGTATTAAAGTAAATATTTCAAGAGCATTGTTCACGGGATTGATGATCTTCCGTAATAATAACAACACAAATTTGTACCAACTCTTGAATTCCAGGCACTGTCAGCCTCTGAGGGTGTGGCAGCGAATAAAGGCAGACGGAAGCACTTCCCTTGTGGGGCTTACCTTCTAGTGGGAGGGGCATCTAAAGACAACAGAAGGATGAAAATACGAGTCCAGGGCACAGCTATTCTTGCCTGGGCTGCTTTTAAATGCCATCCTTCATCTAGATTCCACACAGTAGCAAGAACAATCTTCCTGAGATAGAAATTAGACGTTGTCACTTCTCTGATGAGAAGAAAGAAAGAAAGAAAGAAAGAAAGAAAGAAAGAAAGAAAACAAAAAAAAACTAAAATTAGTGCCGAAACTTAGAAGCTTCTGCCCATTTCGAACCTCAGCTTCCAACCAAGCTGTTCTCCAACCACAGTGGTCTTCCAAATGCTTTGATTTGCCAAACTCACTACTGGCTTTGCTTATGCTGTTCCTATGAGCCACAATGCTCTTCCCTCCATTTCATTGTACAGTGAGCCCTTTCTCATTTTTCTGGACTCCTCTTAATCCTTATCTTCTCAAGGAATCCTCACCTGGACATGCTACCACGTTACTCTCTATGTTATCCATGTTTGGGTCCCTTCACTGCACACACAGTATTTGTCTTCATTTTGTCTGTTACTTTACTTGGGTTTTGTATGTTTCCCCCCATAGAACGCAAGTCTACATGCATAAAGACCTGCTTGTCTGGTTTATCATTCTGTCTCTATCTAGCACCTGACATTATGCAACGCACATAGTAGGTGCTTAATTAAATTTTGTCTAACTGACCTTGATGGACTCTCTGAATGAATTCATGGAAAGGAAGGGAAATGAAGACTCCTAACCATCACCCCTCAATATGATACTTCACATTCCTTGTAAGACATAATACTAATTGTCTCCATTTGAGAAGAGCACTCTCTCCCCTGTTCACTCCCCCAAACACACACCATACATGAGACTATGTCAGCTTCTCCTACTCTTTGCTATTACAGCATTATACTTCTTACACTGTTTTGATCTCACCTGGCACTTGTTCATGTTGAAATTTTATATTACTTTGGGAACTATTTGCTTAATATTGGCTTCTCTAGAGAGAATGAACATCACAAGGGCCAAAGCTATATTGGTTTTGCTAATGCTTGTATCCACAAAGCTAGTACAAAGCCTTACAAATTATAAGCACTCAATACAAGTGTGCCGAATGAATGAAGAGGAGTTCTGGCAGCCTACCTAATTTCTGCCAGCGTATACCCTCTGCACAAATATGCTAGTTTGACCCCATCAGAGTTGTACAGATTAATTCAGGATTTAACAATCAGAGGAGAATGCCCCTTAGATTTCTACCAATTAGAACCTGGAATTCTCAAGGAGTGGATGTTTTTCTTAAATTTTTACCAAATTAACTAGAGGTTAGGTAGAAATTCCTTCTCTGGTTTAATTCTTGATTTGTAATATGGATTATTTCTATCTTCATTTTAGCAAGTGGAATATAGTCATCACAATTTAACCTTAAGATGGGGTAAATGGTAAAGCTGTCAGGAGTAGAGAAATCAGTGTAGGGCTGAAGAATTGGAGAAGACATGCCCTATCTAAGACATTCAAGATGAATTAAACAAAATAAAACAAACAAGCCCCAGACAGAAAATACCATCGAAACCAAATATTGGGGTGCCTGGGTGGCTCAGTTGGTTAAGGGTCTTACTTCAGTTTGGCTCAGGTCATGACCTCAACGTCCTGGGATGGAGCCAGGCACTGGGCTCTGTGCAGAGCAGGGAGCCTGCTTCTTCCATTCCTTCTCCTTCTGCCCCTCCCCCTGGTCATGCCCTCTCTCTCTCAAATAAATGAATAAATAAATCTTAAAAAAAAAAACCACACCCAAATATGACCCAAATGTCCATCGACTCATCAATGGATAAACAAAATGTAGTGTATTCCTACAATGCAATGTTATTTGGCCTTAAAAAGGAAAAAAATTCTGACACGTGCTCCAGGATGGACGATCTTGGAGGACATTATGTTAAATGAAATAAGCCCGTCACAAAAGGACAAATGCTGTGTGATTACACTTATATGAGGTGCCTTGCTTAGCCAAAATCACAGAGACAGAAGTAGCATGGGGGTGAATGGGGGCTGCCAGGTGCTGGGAAGACGGAGTAATGGGAAGTAGGGGCAGAGATGATAAATATGCATATTAAACAAAAACATAGCTGGTAGCAGCACTGTGCTGAGAAAGTTAGATATTTTTTACATTGTGACCTATTTCATTTATTTTTATTTTTAGTGATAAAAATATCTCCTCTCCCTTTCCCCCCCACACATATATATACACACACACCCTTGCAGTTGGGTTCCCAGCTCGACTGTGCACCAGTTAACCAAGTTCGACTGTGAGTATGAATTGTGGCGACGTTGATATTTTGCACCACATGTCTTGCTGTTTTGGTTACAGCAAATAAGAGGCATGAATAATAAAGTGTGTAATAATATAACTAAATCACATTTGTGGGATGTTCTTTGTTTTGCAAATTAAAATGCACAAACAGCACAATCCTTTTGTCTTTATTAAACAGTTTGCTGGATTACCTCAACTTGGAGCACTTACATAAATATTCAAATTGAGCTGCTCACTCTGAGGCAATTTTGACATTTCCATATTGGGCTCCTCAATGGTTTATCTAAGAAAAATTAACCACATGTGACCAAAATACGATCCTTATATTTGTATTACAATTCTTCCAGTTATATACCTGACAGGGAGATGATTTCACCAAGTCCTCCCAGATGAAGGTATTATAAGGGGTTTAACCACTTAAAGAATTAATAATAAAATGTTTATAGGGAGATAAAACTACCATTAGCTCAAATAGTCCAATTGCTATCTCTCTGGCTCTGTGTCTATTTTCTATCACTCTGAGATGTGCTGGGTGGGAAGCACTTTTATTTAAAAAGAAGGTTGTGCTAGCTAGCTGCTTCGACTGACTTCAATTGAGTATGTGAGCAGCATGAAGAAGGGGAGCGAGCCAGCCCGATGCATATGGATGCGGGAACACAACCGGCCCTAGCCCAATCTCCCTTGCAATTCAGATGAGGCCCTTGGGGATGGCGCCTTTCCATTGCACTCTCTGCCCTAGGCCTTTGCCACTTTGCAGATGATTGTGAGAGAAGGAGCAGCATGTCCTTGGCGAGGGGGGGCAACAGAATTGGACCAGAACCCACGATGCAACATGGACTAGTGAACAAGCAGGAGGTCCAGCGGTAGAAAGCACGGGTTTATGCCCTGGTTCACCACATGGCTGGCGAAGTAGGAGCAAACACCGCATCTCCAAGGAGACTGCCACTGCCCTCCACAGGGCTACGGCGAGGGTGTGACTGTCTGTCATCTGAGAAAGTGTCCCATGAATATTTGCTGGACCTCAGAGTCAGCCATTGTTTCACTGTCTTATTGGTCTTTGGTATAAATGTGCCCTTACAATGCTCCCCGCCCCGCTTTTGCTGGAAACCTCACCCAGATTTCAGCCTATCCTGGCTTCGTGTTTCAGATGAGTGTGGGGGCCGCCTGGAACACCTCGAAGATGCTGGCGGCTGTAGAGCACAGCTCAGAGGCCGTGGCAGAGAAAGGTGGTGGTGTTAGTTCTGTTAGCATAGACAGAGCAGCTCTGTCCGTGAAAAAACACAAACTGGGCACCTCCAATCTGTTACATATCTATACTTCCATATATTGGAGTAAATTATGCTTTCAGGGATCCTCTCTAAAATGCTAGGTCAAATTCTCCCTTGCTGAAAGCAATTTTCAGGGCAAGTCCAAGGGCAGGTTTTGACCCGAGGTTATTAATCCATCATTATTGAAAGTTTCATTGTATAATGTTAGATCATAGTATCCTGAGTTATGGTTGTTTAATACATATGCTGTCTCTCTTTGTCTCTGTCTCTCTCTCTACATATATACATGTATTTATATGTATATATGTGCACACACATACAAATGTATAAATACACGTATACAAAAGGGTCCTATTTATTTTACCTGCAGTGACTACATTTTCAAGCTTTATAGGTTTATACTTTTTTGGTTTAATGTTGCATTAACGCATTTTTGTTTGCCTGAATGACTTATCCCCAGCCCTAGCTTGAGTCTGTTCATTAAGATTTCATGAAGTCAGCTCTTGATGAATTCACAAGCCAGAACTGCAACTTTCTCACTGTTTTTGCCGTGTTAAAAAAGCGCAGCACCAGCTTTCATACTGGTGGATGGTAGAGATAAATCCTCCAATGCCAACTCGTCACCTCGGGATGACAGAACTCCTGCTGAATGTACACGAGCCCTTTATTATGTGAAGTGATTTGAGTGAAACAAATGGGTTAGTTACTGTGTAGCAGGCTAAGAAGTGACTCCTTTAAAATGGTAAACATTACAGTACATCATATTTGGAAAGAATTTTTTTTTTTCTTTGTCTGAGATTCTGCAGTTGATGTGAAAGTTGCAGCTTTCTTTCGAGAGGAAAGTTCCAGAAAGGGGGATGGGCACCCTCCCCAGGGATTTTCGAAGGACTTGCACAGCCTTGGTCTTGTTCTAGTTGACAAGTTATTTTCAGGCATTTCCTCATTGAGGGGTTTAAAATCACAGAAATCCTATTTGGGGGATCATGGAGGTATTGCCTTGTCTTCAGTTTTTAGCTTTTTGAGCTCAGGGAAAGAACATGATTTGAGAGCAGGACACACTGTATTGTCATCAAGGCTTCTGTGAAGTAATGGATTTGGGGGAGGGGAAATACCTTTACTTAAGTAAGATTAAGAAACCCAGAGCATGGACACTTTCTGCCCTGACTTGTGAGGACCGTCCTCACTGTTTGGCATGAAATACTTGGTGTTGAACGCTACTCCCAGAGAAACAAGAACATGGATGAGGGCTCAAGGATCTTGGTGCATCTCTCTTCACATGACCCTTTCCTTCCCGACATGCGCCACTGCTTGGGCTTCTGGTAGGCATTTCTGTCTGGCCAATGAAGTCCATAATAAGCACAACACTTTACTGAGTAAATACCAAGGATTAGAGACTATACGTGCTTTTCAAGTTGTAGACATGCAACCTCTTGCCGGGCAGTTTTTGTTTTACTTTGAGGAAAGAAAATTTGGGAACACGTAGCCTGGTGAGTGGAAGATGTGGGCTCTGAACTTGGGCTTTTCTGACTCTAGATGATGTCTTTTCTACTGCACCACTACCCCATTACTGTATTTGCGATACTGGCTATAGAGCCGTGACAAAGAGACGTAAGAAGGAAGTTCATTTCTCTCTTATGAAGCAGACCAGTGTGGCCCAGAGATTTTCATCCACAAGTCATCCAAGGACCAGGCTGGCCATGTGGCTTGCTGTGCCCCAGCCCCCGGGAAGAAGCAAGTCCTCCATTGCAAGTGTGCCCAAGATGGTGACCGAGGATTTGCACGTATCCGTTCCACTTGAATCCCACCAGCCTGAACATCCCCACGCATCAATGCAAGTGAGGCACTGTAGTGTCTGCCTGGGGGGCCAGGGGCTGAGGTGAAATGGAAGGGAAAATGGATATTGAGAGACAACTGTCTCTCCCTCAACCAGGGGACCTCCCTAGTGGCTCTGCCCTCCACTTTCATGGGACAGGAATAGCTGGAGCTTCGGGAAGAAAGGGGGTGAAGAAAGCAGAGCTGAGAATGGTTCTTGAAGTTCTGGATTTAAGGTTCTGGTTTTCATAGTATTTATCAGAATCTGATCATAACCTGCCCCCAAATTGCCTGTTCCATGAAGATAACTTTTTCTTTCAGGCTACTCACTGGCTCTTCACAATAACCCAGAAATTGGTCAGTTTCAGGGTACTTCTTGTTCTAGAAGTTACTACCAAAACCCAACTAGCCTATTTCTTTGTTCTCTGTTTTGGGGTCCTCTCAACAGGGGCATATACCTGCAAGTTGAGCTGCTTCGATAGCTCCAGACTTTCCAATGTGGCCTAACTTCTCAGATAGTATTTTATTTCTCACCATTAGCTGCCCCAGATACTGTTGAACACTCTTTGGAACTGATATGATCATGTGATAAACTCTTATTTTTTTACTTCCATTGTTTTTTATTTTTTCTCTTTGAATTTCTGCCTCATTTTAACTTCTTGTACCACTACAAGTCTGATAAAGTACAGAGGTTTATTTGTTCATTTAATATGTGTAATGAGCACCTACCACAGGCTTGCTGTTTATCTAGGCATTGGGGATTTGACATTGAACAGAACCAAGTCCCCACTTTCATAGAGTTTACATGCCAATATGCATGGGATAGGGGAGGAGACAGCAGTCAAGGAGACACCCAAACATGTAAAAATCTGATATGTCACTTGGTGATTTGTGCTACAAAGATAAGCAGAGAAAGTGTTATGGAGACCGGGTTATTTTAAAGGAGCAGTCAGGCTGGACTCTGTAGTGACATTTAATCAGACTGTAGTGAAGTGAGGGAGTAAGCCATTTCAAGATCAAGGCAGAGTTGAGGAACTGTGAAGTCAACGTGCCCACAAAGTAAAGGAGAGAGGAGTAGAAAATGAGGTCAGAGAGGTAGTCATCAAAAATATTAGCAAGTCAAGGTAAGAGCTTTGGATTTTATTCTGAGTGAGACAGAAAGCTTTTTGAATGTTTTGAGCAGAGAAATCAAATGACCTGATTTCCATACTGTGAAGTTCACTCCAGCTTAGAAGTCGGTCTCTCTCACGTCCACCATCTTCCATTGGTCACATAAGCTAGCTCAGATTCAATGAAGGCAACTGTGGAAAGACATGATACTGTAGGGCAAGATTACTGGGGTCATCTTGGAGGCTGGATGATGCACAGACATCTAATTGTTCCAACACTGTTTGTTGGAGAAAACGATATTGTCCCTATTGAACTACATTGTCACCCTTATGACAATTAATTAGCCATGGATGTGTAGGCTTATTACTGGACTTTCTATTCTGAAACATGAATCTGTATTTCTAAACTATGCCAATTCTACACTGTCTTAAAAGAATTTATGAAATAAGCTAGTGTAAGGCCTACAGCTTTCTTCTCATTTTAGGAGTTAGTTTAGGTTCTTTGCATTTCTATATATATTTTAGAATCAGCTAGTCATTTAAAAAAAACCCACATATTGGGGGGGTGCCTGGGTGGCTCAGTCAGTTAAGCGTCTGTCTTCTGCTCAGGTCAATGATCTCACAGTCCTGGGATTGAGCCCTGTGTTGGAATCCCTGCTCAGTGGGGAGTCTGCTTCTCCCTCTGCTCCTCCGCCTGGCTTGTGTTCTCTCTCTCTCAAATAAATAAATAAAATCCTAAAAAAAAAAAAAAAGCCTATTGGGACTTTGATTGAGAGTGTATTGAACTTATAGATCAATTTGAGAATAGACATCTAAACATTACTGAGAATTTTCATCCATAAACAGGATACATTTCTACATTTGTTTAGATATTTTTTAATGTCTCATAGCAATGCTTTGTAATCTGCAGGTTAAGGTCTTTGCTCATACTTTAAGAATATCCCGAAGTATTTTATGTTTTTTTGACACTATTACAGATTTTTCTTCATTTCAATTTCCAACACTGCTGCCAGCATATGGAAATATGATTGAATTTATTTATTGGCATCTTACGACCTTAGTAATCCCACTTACTAGTTCTCCTAGCTTCTTTGTAGATATTTTTTCCTTAGGTTCTTTAGGATTTTGTATAAATACAACCTTAATGCCTGTGAGTAAAGACAGTTTCATTTCTTCCTTCCCAACGTATATGCCTTTTATTTCTTTTTCTTACCATATTGCACTGACTAGGTCCTCTAATACAATGTTGAATACAAGGGGTAAGAACAGTCTTACCCTGTTCCTAACCTTAAAAGGAACTCATTCAGCTTTTCACCATTAAGTATGATGTTAGGTGTAGAATTGTCATAAATGCCGTTTTTCAGGTTGATGAAATTCCCTTCTGTTTCTAGTTTGCTGAGAGTTTTTCATTATGAATGGATATTGAATTCTGTCAAATTCTTTTGTTGCCTCTATTGAAATGAACATATATTTTTTTTCTCTAGTTAGTCTGTCAATATGATAAATAAAATAGGTTTTTCTAATGTTAACCCAATTGTTGACTTTTCAAATAAATCCCAATTGGTCATGCTGTATTGATTTTTGATTTATTACTAAATCCAATTTTCTGGAATTTGTTAAATATTTTTGCCATTATATTTGTTACAATGTTGGCCTGTAGTTTCTTTTCCTGTAGTATCTTAATCCAGTTTTGATACCCAGGCTGTGCTAGCTTCCAAAATAGTGTGGAAGGTATTCTGGTCTCTTTTATTCTCCAGAGGAGTTTGTGTAGAATTGCATTTTTGCTCCTTTGTTTGCTTGAACCCGCCATTAAGTCATCTAGACGTGGATCTGGAGTTTTCTTTGTGGGAAGGTTTTTAATCACAAATTCAATTTCCTCAGTAGATACAGAACTATTATTTATCTATTTTTGTTAGTTTGTGTCCTTTGGGAATTTTTATCAGCTTGTCAAATTTATTGGCATTAAATTATTCATGACACTCTCTTATTATACTTTTAGAGCATGTAGAAACTGTAGCAGTATTCTTTCTTTCATTCGGTATTGATTTTTGTCTTTTTTTCTCTTAATCACTGTTAAAGGTTTATCAATTTTATTGATCTTTCTCAATAAAACAGCTTTTATTTTACTGATATTTTGCCTATAATTTTTCTGTTTTCTATTTTATTGCCTCCTATTCTTATTTTTATTATGTTCTTTCTTCTGCTTAATTTGAGTTTAATTTTCCATTCTTTTTCTAATGCCTTTACATATAAACTTAAATAATTGAGTCCTATATTTGTAAATTTTCTAATAGAAGACTTTAATGCAATAAATTTTCTCTATATATACTTCTTTAGCTGATTCCCCCCAGATTTTGATATGCTGTCTTTTTGTCTTCATTAAAAAAATAGTTTTTTAGTTTTCTTTATGGATTTAAAAAAAACATAATATTTGGGAATTTTTCAGAAATCCTTTTTTATATTGATTGCTAGTTTATTTTCATTATGATCAGATGACGTAATTGAGTTTGTTTTATAGTCAAGAATGTGGTCCTATCTTGGTGAGTGTTTTACATGCAGTTGAAAAGAATGTGTTTTCTGCTGTTGTTGGGTGGAGTGTCTTACAAATGTCAGTTTTTTTTGCTGTCTTGTTTTGTGTCAATTTGTAGGACACAACTCTTTTTGCTATCTTGTTCAAGTACTTTAAATCCTTATTAATCTTTTGTTTAATTGTTCTATCAATTACTGAAAAAATTAGACATTGGAGAAAAGAAGATCAGAGACTTTGAAGGCATAACAATAGAATCTATTAAAAATGAACAGTCAGAGGGAAAAAAGACGAAAGAAGTGGGGAAAAACTTAGGGGGCAAAGAAAATTTTGAAAAAATAATGCCCCCCAAATTTTCTAGTTGATGAAAACCAAAAACACACATAGCCAAGAAGTTCAGTGGATCCTAAACAGAAGAAACGGGAAAAACACACACACAAAACCCATAACATAATCAAATTTTTTGAAAATATGTGATAATGAGACAATTTTTAAAAGCAGCCAGAGATAAAACATGCATTCTGTATAGAGAAACAAAGAAAAGATTAGCAGCATACTTCTCATCAGAAGCCATGCAGGCATTCAGACAATGGAAGGACATATTCGAAATGTTGGGGATAAGATCTGCCAGCCCACAATTTTTTTTTTTTTTAAAGATTTTATTTATTTATTTGACAGAGATAGAGACAGCCAGCGAGAGAGGGAACACAAGCAGGGGAGTGGGAGAGGAAGAAGCAGGCTCCTAGCGGAGGAGCCTGATGTGGGGCTCGATCCCATAACGCCGGGATCACGCCCTGAGCCGAAGGCAGACGCTTAACCGCTGTGCCACCCAGGCGCCCCCAAGCCAGCCCACAATTTTATGTCCAACAAAAGTACCTTTTAAAAATGCATGCAAAATAATACTTTAGGACCAACAACAGCTAGGAGAATTCATCACTGAAGACATCTACTAAAAGAAATATTAAAAGAGTTTATCCAAGCATAAAAAAAAAATTATGGCAGATGGATATCAGGACCTACAAAAAAGAATGGTTAGTACTCCAAGTTGTAAACACGTGTGCAAATGTAGAAGGCATCTCTTCCCTTATTTTAAAATTTCTTTAGAAGGTAATTGATCATTAAAAGAAAAACCAATAAGCTTTTATTGTAGGTTTTATAATCTAGAAGATGTAAATTGTGTAATAACAATTCACAGTGTTGGAGGATAGAAGTATATCGTAAGATTCTTAGACTACATGTGAAGGGGTGAAATGTAAGTTGAAGGTAAACACTGGTAAGTTGAAGATGTATATTATAGATCAATCCTGAGTAATTTTTAATTCAAATGTTTTACTTTATTTTTAGAATTTCAATTTCTTTCTATCTCTTCCACTTTTCTCTTCCTCATGTTCATGTTTTTTTTTTTTTCATCCTTGAACATATTTTATGATTTGTAAGCAGAGTAATTGGCCTTAGAGATCTCTGCAACTTTGTCTCTAGGGAACTGCCTTCTTTCTGGTGTTCAGTGGTAGCCCCCAGAGTGAAAGAAATCCCCACCTCTTTTTGTCCAGAGTTCCAGTCTCCCAAAATAAAACCCAGGATATCATCCTAAGTGGAGAAACAAAATTCCTCCAGCATCACTGCACTCCACATTCCTCTGGGGCAGCCAGCTCTATAAAGCAAACTCCAAGAAAACAAACAAAGAGAAAAAGAGAACGTCTGCTCACCCTGTTGTGAAGCGGCATAAATTACCTTTATCATCTCCACTCAGCCACCACCACAGCCCCTGCTAGGCTGCTCCTCCCAATGTTTTGACCTGGATCCGCTTCTAGTTATGGAGCTAATGCAGCGCAGGGCTCACCTTACTTCTCTCTGGAGTCAAGGTCCAATGATGACTGTTTTCCGAGGTCTGAAAACCATGGTTTCATATGATTTTTTCCATTGTTTATGACAAGAGGGCAATTTGAGTAGCACATGATTTTTTATAGGAAGTGGACTTCCCCCTAAATTCTCATGTCTCCCTCCCATGTTGGGGTGTCTTAGTTGCTACCCCTTTGTGCTCTCAAAGCTCTGCCTTTACACTCTAACTTCACACTGTATTTTAACTTATAGGCCCCAGTCTCCTTCTGGCCTTTAAATCTTGAAAGCAGTGGCTGTCTCACTCATCTTTCTGTTTTAACACTTAGCATAACATTTGCACAGAATGATTCTCAAAAATATTTAGTCAAGCTTTCTAATGTTGTTGGGTCCTTGGAATGTGTGAGGTAGCAAATATCTCATGCACATCAGGGATGGCAGAAATGGAACACATGTCTTGTCACTTCCTCTATCGGAGTCCAGGGCAGACATCATTGATCACCAGGGTTCTACTTTCACATGAGCCGAAACATGGCTTTGAACTCCTTCCTATCAGTTTCAGATATCTTCTACCAATAAATACAAGTTCACTCTAATGCTGAAATTTATTTGCCCTCCATGAATTAGTAGTATCCTTTCTTAGAAATAGTATTTTATTGGGGCACCTGGGTGGTTCAGTCGTTAAGCGTCTGCCTTTGGCTCAGGGCGTGATCCCGGCATTCTGGGATCGAGCCCCATGTCAGGCTCCTATGCTGGGAGCCTGCTTCTTCCTCTCCCACTCCCCCTGCTTGTGTTCCCTCTCTCTCTGGCTGTCTCCCTCTCTGTCAAATAAATAAATAAAATCTTTAAAAAAAAATAGTATTTTATCTTATTTCCTTAGTAAACATTTATATGACACTTATTATGTGTTAGCTTCATTCTAAGCATTTTAAAATATCAACAACTTTATCTTTATTACGATTGTATGTTTTGTCAGAACTTGTATTAGCTCCATTTCACAGATGAGGAAGTTGTGGCACAGAAAGTGTTAGTAACTTATGCAAGGTCATACACCTCGTACGTGGTCAGTAGGGATACTACTGCAGGGAATCTGGCTTAGTATCCATGCCCTTCACTGTTACACTACACCGCCCCTCCCCACTACGGCCCAAACCTACTAAAACATTTCTCTTTAGGAAGAAGCTAAGAAAGTAGTTAACACCTTTTCTGACAAGCTCCAGGAAGGGCCACGCTGGAACAGATGAGGCATGGAGTTAAAAGTACCTTAGGCCTCTTAGAACACAGGGGAACAAAACCAATGTTCCTCTTGATTTATTCATTTAAGAAATACCTATTATCCCCTTTCCCAGGCACTGCTGGAAAGGAAAAGCAAACTTTAAGCCAAATGAAGCACAGAACAGTTACAGACTGCCAGGTGTCACCTCAGACACACAAACAATCAACTTCATGTGAGCTCAACTGAATTCCAGAACCTGTCAGCTAGAACAACACATATAGTCTACGCCCGGATAGGATTTTTTTTTTTTTTTTTAAACTGGAATTGCGAAGGGGCTGGGGCTGGGGTGGAGAGTTGGGAAAGGCAGGAGGTGACCTCCATCTTTATTTTTTAATATCCACCAACTGCCATGGGAGCACCATCCTTGTAGGTGCCTTTCCACCCTCGTGTGACTGTTTTCTAGGGCACAAAAATTGTGTTCTGGTGCCCCACCGACCAGAGCAGAGAAGCAGCAAGAGACCGAGCAGAAAAAGAGTCAAATAGCTTATGTCACATTTTTGTCCGAAAAGGCAGATAATTCATGACACTTACACAACAAGGTGAGGAGACGGTCTCTTCTTCTCTGTTTGTTTGTTTTCTTGGTGTTTGCTTTATAGAGCTGGCTGCCCCAGAGGAATGTGGAGTGCAGTGATGCTGGAGGAATTTTGTTTCTCCATTTAGGATATCTTGGGTTTTATTGTGGGAGACTGGAACTCTGTTCGAAAAGCGGTGGGGAATTCCTTTCACTAGAATTCTGAGAATTGGCTAGTCAGCTTGACCTTTGCCCTCAAGTCACCCCTGGGTGCCCCACCGAATTCAGCAGAACACAAATGCTGAACACAAATCCAGACCACATGCTTCATTATTAAGATGGTAATTATCCAGGCTAATACTGTGTGTGTGTTATGCTGTTTGTCATTGCCCAAGGTCATTCATCCTGTGCTCCTGTGGAGGAAAAACAACAGCTACTTCATTCAAATACTTTGGGAAAAATCTCATTTCACAAAGATTCTACCTCTCACTTCAAAGCCTGTTGGATACTATGTTTCTCAGCAGCCCCAGAGCAAAATATTGTCAGAACATACGTTTTTTAATGGGTTGCTATACTTCTCTTTGTTTTCCTGTGGTACAGAAAGTTGCCTGTGAGAGCACGTGCATGTTTTCTGGGGCCCAGGAGAATGGGGGGTAAAGTCTCCAGGGAAGAACAGTGCCATCCTTGTCGTTTCCGCCCTGGGAGTGGGCTATGGGCCACAAGGTTAAGAGAGGAAAACCCTCTTCCCCTCATCAAGAATCAACTATTGGCTTGGTCTGGAATGGAGCTCATGGCTCTGTAATGCTGGACAATTGGTTGGATGCTGAGGAAGTTATGTCTTACCCAGATGTATCTTTTCAGACAGTAAAAGTTAAGAGTTGAATGTATATTCTTATACATGTATAGATAGGGTTGTTGAGATCTAGGTAAAACAAAATTGGGTTTTGTTATTTTTAGGGCACAACTTACGTATGATAAAACAAAACAAAACAAAAACAAGAAAGACAAAATGACGTGGAAATTAGGTCCCCCTCCAAAAACCAATCCCTATTAGCATTTCTCTATCGCAGAGAAAATCGTGTTATTAGTTATGAATTCTGTATAATGGTAATTTGTGAAGATACAGGTATGTATTAACTTTTGTCTTAGAGTGTTTTCCATGTCCTACAAATAGATATGGACCTCGTTGGGGATGGTGGTGGTAGGGGTTCTTAGGACTACAGGTCAAGAAGTTACCTTCCTTGGAAGCAGGAGAAAACCTACCAGCTTAAATTTCATAATTTTATACTAGAGGCTAGGTTGGGGAGGAGAAGCTTGTAATAATTATTTTACAATATGAATAATGGTGTCTACTATGCAATAGGCCTCATGCAAAGAATTTTACATATGCAGACCCAACTACATAATTTGTAGGGTCCAACGTAAAATATAAACTTCAGATTCCCCTTGCTCAAAAATTAAGCATTTAAGACAGGACGGAAGAGCATTATACCAAGCAGGGGGTGTGCTAACAGGCTGCTGTGTGACTCAGTGGGTTGCACACCCATGAGGCTGGCCCTGTGTGTTCATTTTCAAATTTACCCATGAAACCATCCCAGGATGGAAGCATCGCTGCTTTCATTTTGCAGATGGAGGCTGAGCTTTAGAAATTTCAGTTCTCGATCTCTTTTCCAGTGCATTTACCTGTTGGATATCGTGGCTTGAAAACAGTGTCTGCACCAAAACAATACGAGATCCCAAAAGAAGGAAAATATTTAACCCTGATATTGGTCATCTGGACAATGTGAGTTTTATATGTTAGAGCTGCTCCAACTTCCAGCTACCAGATGTCTGTAAAAATTCATAGCAGGCTATTAAATTTAGCAGATCCTGTCTTAATTAGATTAGCCTATGCACAGCACGATGGCAGAGTGTCTCTCTGATGGAGGGTTTATAAAGATTTCTGGTGGGAATTCTTTATGGAAGATGGAGTCTTTTATCCACAGAGACTGACAAATAGACGAAAAAAAAAAAAAACCCACCTCATAATAGTATAAAAACGTGGTCATGGTGTGTCAAAGCAGAAACATGGGTCTTTGTTTCATTGATGTTTCCTTTTTATTTGGCTTAAGAACAGGGATGGTAGGGGATAAGGATGGGGGAGGGGTGTTCAAAACGACCAGCCCGGAGAAGAGCACAAGGGAGGTGAAAAACTACAAGCAAATTCTTGCCGTCAAATCCTCCAATAAATCTAGCAGCAAAGGAGTGCTAAGCGCTCAGTTGCCTGTCAGTACATGAGTTATTTTTTTTTTCAGACAGGAAACAAAACTGCACAGTTTGTCTTGAGCTGGTCTTACGTGATTAAACTCGGCATCTATTCTCGCTCCCCATTTAAGGTCACTCAGGAAGGCTCACGTGACACAACCAACAGCCCAGAGTCCCTTCTTTGTCTCATCCTCTCTATTCTGCCTGGGGCAGAGGCCCTAACCTGCAGTGTCGTGTGGAACAGTGCTTGTTTACCAAAGGGGGTACAGAAATGGCGACAGTTTTGAGAGGTCCCCAGCTCTTCCAGGGGTCCTTCTGTGTAGGTCACTCCAGAAGGAAGGTGAGTGTCAGCCATTTTTCTTGTATGATTCACCAGCGGAAAGGTCATGTTCGAGCAAAGACTTTCGTCCCTGGGCTGTGAAGTCTGTGGAGAGACACCGAGAGGACAAAGGAGAAGATGATAAACACGTGTTCCCACCTCCCAACCTCCCTGCTCTGGAGCAGGACAGGAATTTGGGGTTTCCAAACCCCAGAACGCATGAAAGCAGGACGAGAGAGCGCTGGGAGAAAGAATGGCCAGTCGTTTGCTCCAGGGCAGGCTGATCAGATTCACATCATACACAGGCAGGGTTACTAGGCAACTGATTAAATAAACGTGCTGGTCCTACAAGCAAGCTCGCAATTAATTAACTTAACCATTTTCATTTCGACTGTTTTCTTCCCTTCTGCACCTCAACCTGCTTTGAGATACTGAAATGTGAGAGGCACTGGGGAGGAGGGGGCTGAGGACCCATTTTCGCCTTCAGTGGGAAGAACCCGATTCCTAGGAGTTCTTCCTACACCTGGAATGGAAGTACCTGATCGGCAGGTAATTCGCTTTTTGAGCAAATAAGAAAATATACACTAATGGCTGCAAAGGGTGCCAGTCATGTATTTATTTAAAACCTGTTATTCTTCCTAATCAGGCTAGTCACTGGGTTGAATGAGATGAAGAACTTACACTCTGGGTTATCATTTCACTAGACTAATATGGCATTTCTGGGGCTCCATGTGCATCCCCTACACGCTGTGGAGATGGGAGGCAAGCCTTTCACCAGCCCAGATGGTCATATTCCTGGAGGCCAAGAGGCCTGAGTCTTGTCTTGAAAGATGAGAGACTCAGGAGAACCACCCACGTGAAGGAGCATTTTGGGGAGAGGGTCGAGAGTGGACAAGGTCCCAGTTATAGTGGTACCATTATGAACGATTTGGTTTTTGAAAAGGTAGAAAAGGCAAGGTCTGGAATGGGGCTGGAGTCACTGCCTGGGCCAGATTACAAAGACCACGGAAGGATTTTACAAGGAAAGTGTCACAGGTAGACTTTCATCATTGATAGTCTACTCCTAGTCATATAGAATTAGGATTTAAGACGACACTAAAAGAGAGAAGACACTGAAGAGGCTTTTTGTAATGGTTTAGAAGGCAGAGGAGGAAATGAAGTGGGGCTGGGGAGGAGGGAGGGGTCAGAAGAGGCAAGATACTTGGTGCTGGGAGGTGGATTGGGAATGGGATGGGAGGGATGGGGAGGGTCTAGGTGACAGCCAGACCTGATCTGAGAGCGGAAGTGGGTAGTGGAGGCATCACCTGAAGATGGGAGTGCGGAAGGAGGAGCTGGACCCTGGTGGAAAGCAGAAATAAATGAATCTGACTCACTTGTTGATTTTGAGGTTCCTGTGTCCAGCAGGCTACCGGTTAAATAAAGCCATTACTTAATCTTCCCTAAAAGACAGGAGTTGGGGGAGATTCCTTGTAGAACCTACATTCCACAATAGACTTGTGTATAAGATTTTTTTCCCACAGTTACGTTTAAAGCAGGATATAGAATGTGTAGATAGGAGGGGTGGGGTGTGGAGAAGGGAGAGCCTCGTCCAGAGCCTTTTTCACTTAAACATATTTTATTGACAGCCAAAGAAAATAAAGACCTAAGATCTTCAATAGAGTTATTATTAATCATAACTACTTGATTCACTCTAATCTCTCCTTCTAATTACGGGATGGAGTTGTCATATTCAAATGTGAAACAGGCTGGAATTACCCACGGCAAAGAGACAAGCCCCTGGCATATGAATCATCCTGAAAGATCTGATGTCCCCTGTGCACTGGATCAAATGCAGCCGTCAGCCTCTCTGGCGAGGGCGAGATCATCTCTAATGGCAAAAAGGGTTCATGAAACCGGGAACCGAATGAGAAGCTCCTGGCTGCCGTGCGGGAGCCCGGAATAGAGAACTATTTGTCCAGGTCCTGGGAACCAAGATTCTGTTTCCTTTTGTAACAATTGGAAGATTTATGGTCTTGCTTTCACATTTGCCTCAAACTGGCCATATCTCTGGGTAGCCAGTTTTCAGCATTTTTCAGTGAAATGTGAATGACCATTCCGGACTCACAGATGGTGATTCAAAGAAAGGGGGTGGTAAATGGCATAGTGCACAAGTGCAGTGGGTTCTAAGGAAGATGCTTTAACAGGTAGAAGTAACTGAGGACATGTGTCCATACTACTCCAGGTTTTATACTCATTCCCTAATTTAAAAGAAATCCTTAAGTCTTTATCTTCTGTAACATGTCTTTTTTTAATTCGTAGACTATTTCATAAGCTGTAGTGATTTTATCCGTGGAAATGCCTATAGATGGTCCAATGCTGGCGAAAGAGTTCACTAAAAAATTTGAAAATGTCTTTTCTGTTATTTGCTGAACTTGCTGCTTGGGACCTTGCTTCTCAGACAC
Organism: Ursus americanus; assembly: GCF_024610735.1. Classification (NCBI taxonomy): domain Eukaryota; kingdom Metazoa; phylum Chordata; class Mammalia; order Carnivora; family Ursidae; genus Ursus; species Ursus americanus. The sequence goes on along the minus strand of NC_142137.1, from coordinate 65,175,352 downwards.
TGTCTTTCCCAAAAGAATTATTATTATTTTTTCCTGATTGCTTCTCTTCAGGCACAAATGCTTGCTGAAATGGCTCCCAAGGAACCCTTATTCCAAGCGACACTGTCCACTTAAAATGTGAGCAGTTTTATTCACTGTTGTGATGTTCCAGCCCTCACCACTCTGACCATTTAGTGGTCCAGCCATGGACTATTCAAAGACTTTTGCCCCCATCCTGGGAGAGATCTGGATTACGGCATTAGTCAGTTTCACGTTTGCCATGGGCATGAAGTTACAGGGAAGCCAAACACCGTTGGAAATGTAGCAAGCTGGAAAAAATCATTGTTACTTGCTTTTAAACTTTATATTAAAAATGTCATACTTAAATTTATGTATTTATTTTTAAAGATTTATTTATTTATTTGAGAGAGAGAGAAAGAGAATACGAGCATGGGGAAGGGCAGAGGGAGAGAGAAACTCCAGCAAGACTCCTCTCTGAGCTCAGAGCCCAATGCAGAGCTCCATCTCAAGATCCTGAGATCATGACCTGAGCTTAAATTTGTTTTAATGCAGTTTGCTATCATTCTTCCCCACCATTTTGTTTTTGAGATTTATTTGCACTAATATATATCGTACTGGTTCGTTGGTTTTAGTGATTGTATAGTATTCCATTAAATAAATCCAACACAATTTATTTATCTTCTTATCAATGAACATTTTGGTTGCTTAAAATTTTTCACAAACAACATCGATTGTTTTAAGACTTGCCTTAAAATCTCTATTGTCTAATATTAACATGGGTGTTTTATTTTGGTTAATATTTTCCTTTTTTTTCAAACTTTCTGGGTCTTTTATTTTTCAGTTGAGACTTCAATAAATAGAAAATAGCTGGAGTTTATTTTCTTATTTTTGTTTTTTACAATAATTTGATCTAATGCTCTCCAATCTTTAGCTGGAAAATTTATTCCATTTACATTCATTGTGAATTTTTGGATTTGTTTCTATTGACTTATTTTTTTTTACTCTTCGTTTTCCCTCTTTTTCTATCTTTTTTTGATTTGTTCACATTTCCCTACAATATTAACAGACATAAATTGAGCTAACAAAGTCTAAAATCAATTATTAACTTGCGCTTCTCCTGAGTGATGTGGAACTGAAGCATTTTATTTTGGATAAATCTTTTCCCAACTTACATATTATAGTGGTTTATTTCTACCTTATTTTACTACTTAAAATTAGATAGTGTTACTGTTATCCTTTTAAATAGCCAATTCTTGTTGAAATGTGAATTGTGAAATTTCCTCATTCACAATTCCTTTTCTCCCTTCTGAGACAATTTTCCTCTTTCTTGAAACTTATCTCCTAGAGATTCCTTCAGTGAGGGTGCTAATGGTAAATAAATTAAGTTTTCAGTTCGAAGTATTCCATTATTCACCTTTTTTCTTTTTTTTTTTGCTATCTTTGCAATTTAAATAATTATAGATTTTCAGGAAGTTGCAAAGATAGTACAGGAAGTTTCCATTCACCCTTTTTGCCCAACTTCCCCCAATGGGAACATCTTGCATATTGATAATATAGTACAGATACCAGGGAATTTACTGTCAGTACAAACAGCAAAGTTTATTCAGATTTCTCCACATCTACATGCACTCGTTTCTTTCTCTCCTTCCATTTTTATCATGTGTATAGCTTCATGTAATGACACCACAGTCAAGATACTTTCTGTACCATTACCACAGGTTCCCTCATGCTATCCTGCTTCTGTCCCTCATCTTACAGTGTTGATTCCAGGAGCACTCCCTAAGAAAGCATCCCACATGCTAAGCTCTCATAAACTCTCATAATCTGAGCAACCTGTCAATGGACAAGCCCTCGTCCACTGATCATGCCATCCATATGGGGTCCTGGGTTAATGCAGGTGTCTCTGGTTACACTCCCCACATCATACAGTCACAAGTCCTCATCTTCTATCCTTGCTTAGGCAATAAAGCTGTCATATTGAGGCCAACCACCACTCATCTTCCACTTCTCATTTCTTATTTGCCCCTGAGAATTTTTCTTATTGTTTCATAAATTCAGCTTTGCATTAAAGGAATGCTTTCTATGTTGAAATAATTATTTCTAGATGTATTGTAGCAACAGGGGTTTTTAAAATTGTACAGATCACTGCAATGTCAGAACAGATTGGCACAAGGATTTCAGAGGGGACTACTCAGTATTTTGTTCTTGTTGTCATTAATGATCATTATTGTAATTCCTGTGAAAATAACAACTTGCTGATTCTTCTTTCCCTATTTCGTGAATGTGTTCAGTTCTTGCCTCTATCTTTGCCACTTGTGGTGATTTTTGGACGCACTGGTCCCTCAGTCAGCAAAAATCTTTCAGCCCCAGGAAGAGTGTTATTTGGATTGTTCTACCTTCCTCAGGTCCCTGGGGGCGCAGTATTTGCTCTTTTAGCTCAGACTTAGGGTAGTCAACCTGCCTTACCTTTTCCAAAACAAAGGAACACCATTAATAATATTCTAAGTAATATTAATATCCAAAGATAGAAGACACACCCTAAAATTCAATATTGTTGAGGTATGATTGGCACATAATAAAATACACCCATTTTAATTGTTCTTAATGTGCCTTGACAAACTTATACATGCATGTAACCACCAAACACATCAAGATATAAGACATTTTCATCGTTCTGAAAAAGTTCTTCCTGGTCAGTGCTTCCAAATCTCTGGCCGCAGGCAACCACTGATATGTTTCCTGTCAGTATAGATTACATTTATTTTTCCTACCCAGTCTACAAGTGAAATCATACCAAATATATGCTTTGGAATCAGGCTTCTTTCACTCAGCGTAATATTCTGAGCTCATCCTGTGTTGTGTGTATCAGTGTTTCCAATTTGGGTCATTGTGAATAAAGCTGCTATAAACACTTAAAGGCACACAATTGCAGATTTCTCTGTAAACTCTCCTTTTCTCTATTCCAGAAGATTTGGGGTTCCAAAGTCCTAACCTTTCAGGTTTCATAAGATATTTCTGAGCTAAGATACATTGGACATTAGGATATCATTGGACCCTCATTTCCCTGTAAGAATCAATATCGAAGCCATGTTGTAGAAAACAAAACACAAAAACATGAGTTCTTGAAACCTGTAAAAATATTATTTTTATTATCGACATTATTATTTTATAGCTAATTCTGTCATTTCTCTACATGCTCGATGATGCATGCATATATGGGATTGGTGCCAACTGTTTTTAAAATTATTTCCTTCCTATTCCTCACTGATTTTAGTTTTTCCAACATAAATATAATGAAATCTTTCTTATTCTTGCATGGCCTTTCCTTTCTGCTGTGCTCATGACTCTTCTTAACTGTGCTTAGATGAGGGCTGGACCTTCCAGGCTCCAGAGTTCCTTGTTGGGAGATGGACAAAGAAGGCCAGGTTGAGTTGGGGAACACAGAATGGTATGAAGAGGAAAACAAGGAGGAAGGAAGGAGAAATGTACACTGAGAAAAATAACACAAATTCGAGGACATGGAAAACTTTCTTCCTTATTGAGGGCAATAGGCATCGGGAAAATATTATTCAAGAGATATGCACAAGTGTAAAAAAGCAAAATATGAACTCCAATGAACTATTTTCTTGTCCTATTAAAAAATACTACCTGAAAACTTATACCAGCATAGGTACATTTATAAATCATAATTTAGCTATGGGTTGTGATTAAGTTGAAAGGGGAAAATGAAAGAGGGTCTCTGTGTTTATACTTCTTGGTCTCCCATTCTTCTCTCTTCTCTGTCATGTGGCTGGATGGGTTCTGGCCACCATTGTCTGTATAGAACTTAGCATACCATTAAAAATAGCCTGGGCAATGAGTCGATGATGAGGTGTGGCTTGATACTCACAAGCTCACTCATGAAAAGAGTGACATATATCTGGGTGGCTTGAAAAGACAGCAGAAGACATGTGCAATGACCCCCTAATCCAAGCTTTTCTTTAAATTCCCCTTTTTCTTCTTAAGTCTGCACCATTGTTAACCTTGATCAAACTCTTTCTTAAAAATTTCTTCCTCCTTGACTTCCAAATTATTTCCTTACCCTCTGTGGTCAGCTGAGAAATGGCCCTAGAAAGTTATCTACTTCCTAATTCCTAGAACATGTGAATGCGGCCTTATATGACAAAAATGTATACATATATGCATAAATACATATATATATATATATATATATATATATATATACACACTATATACATAGTAAAAACAAAAAATACAAGAATTTTTGCAGATGTGACTAAGTTAAAATCTTAAGATAGATTATCCCGGATGATCCACATGGGGCTTAAAATACATTCACAAGCATCCTTATAAGAGAAGCAAAGGAAGATTGGACACAGACACACAGAGGATAAAGTGCTGTGAAAACGGAGCAAAGAGATATTTGAAAATACTGGTCTTGAGATTGGGATGATGCACTCACAAACCGATGAATGTCAGTGGCGGCCAGAGGTTGGAAGAGACAAGGAAGGGATTCTTAGAGCCCCCAGAGGGAATGTAGCCCTGCTGCCACCTTGCTGTCGCCCCGTGGTACTGATCTGGAGCCTCCGGCCTGCACGACTGAGTGACTACATCTCCGTTGGTGTAAACCACCCGGTTTGTGGTAAGTCGTTACAGCAGCCGCAGGAAGCTAATACACTCTGACGGTTTCTTGTCTGCCTTCCCCCTTCTCTCCACCCCCACCCCTCTTTTTAGCCTATCCGAATAACATAGAGAATGTAAACTCCTGATCTTCTGAATTCTTTTCTTGAGTATTTGTATCTCCTTCTGTGATTCCTGCGAGTTTGTAAATCAGTATTTCTGGTCTCAGCTTTGCAATTGCCACTTAGCCAGCCTGAGGATTTTCCACATTCTAAACCTTCTGCTCACTGTTTCCATTGAGTTAATAGGATGTGAGGGGTCTTAATACATGTTGCACAGAAGATTTCTGTGGTTAAATTACCTTGAGAATTGCTGGCTTAAACAAAGTGAAAGAATGCTAGTCCTTTACCAGGAGGCCTCTCCTCTAACTGTTATGAGATACTCCTCGGGAAATGCCTGCTGAAGTGGTGATTTAATTGTAGATTAAACCCAATTCCTTGTCTGGAAGCTTCTGTACACGCAGGCTTTACCTAGAGAAGGCCTGCCCTTCTCCTTCTGCTCAAGCGGCCCCCCTTCTACAGGTGCTGCCCGCAAGCACTGCTGGCCTGTGATGGCCGCCGGCCGAGTACAGGCTTCAGTCCTCTTCATGCCAGACTCTGCGCTTCACTTCGAGTCCAGCTCGTGAAGCTGCTGTGGGTAGAAAGGCAAACAAGATTTTCTTCTTTCTTTTTTCCCTTTGTAGTATACAGGTTACAATGGAGTCTGGAGTAAGAACACAGAGAGTCCAAATTTGAAAATAATAATGGCAATTTCATATACTTCCAGTCTCCAGAGAAATAGTGATGATCTACTGTGCCTTTAAAACCCAAACAAACACAATTCTTAAAAATGTGGTTAGCCAAGTAACCCCAGGAAAGGTAATGAAAGATAGATTTGGGGAGAAATTGGGAACTGGAACCCAAGTCCACGTAGGGCAGCCATCTGCCTCTCCCCAGACTTTCTCAGCCTCGCAGCATTGGCCGGTGGCCCCCAGCGACTGTGAGGCTTTCCAGGGGACTCGTAACCATCTTCCCCTGAGCAAATTTACCATGTTCAAGCCCAGCTGCCTGCTGGCTAAGTCTGTTCTCCATGCTCTCTGGTATTCTTGGCTGCTCCAGACCTTACCACAATGGTTTCTAATCTGGGGTCCTCGCACCCCTCAGCATTCTGAAATAATAATTGGACTCTTGGGCTATTTTCAATATTTCAAAAATCAGTGGTTTTCTGCAGTGAGGCTGTGATTATTCATGAAGTCACCATTTTGGGGGGGGAGGGAATCATTTTAAATCCGTTATACTGATAATATAAGTTAGTCTGTGATGATTAAAAGCTCCAATTGGCAATTCTGCATGTCGTCGGTGAACACAAATGATGAAGCAAATTAATCAGCAAGCAATAAACGTTGTGTGGTTAGTAGACAAAAATTTGTAAAAATACGCATCCTACTGAGAAAAGTAATAAAGGTAGCCCTCGGTGGGGAAGGAAATGGGGCATTCCGCTGTAAATCTTTCCCAGACGGTCTTCGCATTAATTCTTCACCGGATTACTCACTTTCTATTTTGCTTATTTTTCTCTCCCTTTCCTGAAGGTTATTCTGTATCTACTTCCTGCCTACCCTTCCCCTTCTTTACCCTGTGATATGTACCCAGCAAGCGATTTACAGCATGGCTCTGTGGTCCCTAAAAATGATGACATTTAAGAGAGTGATTCTCAAGCCACAAAAGCGACTCCGTTTACACAGGCAGAATGCGGGAAACAACGTGCCTCGTGGGCCATAGCTTGCTCCTTGCAGTCTTGTGTGACCACGGGCCCCCACACTCACTGTGAGCCTCTCTTGCTGATGTTGCCAGGGGCTGGGACCTTGTTCCTTTTCTTTCCTTCAGGTCCTCTCAAGGTCCCTGGGGCCATTCTGAACATGTGGTATTCAAGTGTTTCTTGCACTGATTTAAAGTTATCTGTATAGAACTTAACAGACCATTAGAGAAAACTGGGCAATTAAGAAATGAGGATGGGCTTGATACCCACACACTCGTGAAAAGCTTGACATTTGTCGGGTGGGTTGAAAAGGCAGCAGAAGACAGATGCCCTCGTTCCAGTATAAATTTTGGATTTATTTGGTGGTCTATCCCCCAGACTGCTCAACAGCTGACCCAAGCCCTCAGAGCAGCCTGATGGGACAGGAGGACGGAGGGATGAGATGGGAGGGTTCAAGTCTGTCCCCTCTGCGGCCCGTCGCAGGGCCTCTGTGAGGCGAGCTGGTGGCATTTCCAGCACGCTTGCACACTCGAGGGAGGTGAAGTGCAAGGTCAGCATCCAACTGCGCTAACGGGAGACTGCAGCTCGAAGGGACCAGACATTTCATTGATTTTCCATGTCACGCAAATCACAGAATAGGTTCATGACGAGCGAAATGGAAGAAAAATTTTGCCTGTGACTCACCATGGCGAGAAATGGCCATTTCCATCTCTTCATGTTCTGTGTTCTCTTACCAAATGAGTACATCTTTATGTGGTTGTAACTGTAATGTAGACAGAGCTCCATACTCTGTTTTACATTTAACATTTTATCGCAACTATTTCTCTGGGCCATTGCTGTAGCTCACAGCTTTGCGGCCCGGACCGTCTGTCGCCACGAGCTTTCTTGCGGCCCCGGAGGACGGTCAGACAGGGCTGGCTGAGGCCTGGGCTGGGGCATGGCCAGGCTTTCCCACTGCCCTCAGGCTGAGTGCTTGGTGCGGGCTTATTTTACCACGAGGGCTGAGGGTTCGCCGAGGAGGGCCCTTGAGATTGCAAGGAAAGATCAATTTTTCCATTTGCTTTCCAGAATAGGCCCTGGGGGCGTTTGTGGCGATTTTAGTCCACGGATTTGGAGAGGAAGTGAACAAAAGGAAAGTAAGAGCTGGGAATGACTCTGTTAATCACCAGACAGGGGCCTCCAGAGCATAATAGCCTCACCAGAAGGCCAAGAAGAATGTCTGTGGCGGACACTCTGTGCAGCTGGGTATGGGACGTGTATTTCAGACTCAGGCTAAATCTGGACAACAGAGAAGCCAAGAGGACCTAGTGGGCGCTGAGGAGCTGATGGAAGCTTGGGACTCACTCTAGTATTTGCTTCTTTGTCCCAATTTTAGTTTACATTGCATAGGCCATTTGGCTTATTTATTTTGGATTCTTACTCTGCTTCCTTCCGTAAAAGATTTGAGATATCTTGCCCAAGACACCACAGATTCAGTAAATCTAGCTTGTCTATTAGCATTTGTGTCCCTTTTATTTAGACCTGAGTAGTGTGGAGTACAGAGGAGGAAGACGAAGAACTGGAGGAAGACAAACAAAGCTTCAGCAGGGCTGTGAAATACACAGAAGTAAACAGGTGAGCTTGGCCATTATTTCTTAGACAGGGCACACCAGGAATAAAAATACACAGCCTACTATTCCTTGGAGGAAATGATGCATGAAATAAATGTTATTAGAAGCCCAGGGGGACGCTTTTCCTTATTTGTTAATGTACCTCATGCTGAAAATATGCCAAGGGCTGTCAGCACTGGGCTGCAGAATTCTAAGAAGGCTTTCCTCCTGAATCTTCTGGTGGTGGAAGGCATACTCTCCTCGGCCTCACAGAGCCTACAGCACAAGGAAAGTCTATATTCCCTTTTCTTTCCACATCTTTTTATTCCTCTCTTTCCTGGTCAACATTGGACAACGGAATGCCTTTCCAGGATACGTATGACATTTCTCCCTGCCACCTTGAGCATGCCCCTTGCCCCTTTCCCCCAGAGAGGATTTTTCTTGCCCTGACTGAGAAAGCATCATTCTCTTGCTCTCTAGGTTGATGTTACATTGTAGGAAAAAATGATTGCAGCCAAGGCCAGCAGAGTGAGGAGGAGTGAATTTGAGACTTCCCCACCTTGCCTCACGACAGTGCTGGAGCGTTAGTACAATGGGCGGCTGTCAGGGTTGGGAAATAATCCCACCCAAACACATTTCAAAGATCTGGAGGGTGTCTCCTCAGCCTTGTTAGTCTAGCAGAGGGGGAGGGGAGCGGGAAGAGCGAGAAGTGCCGAACACCTGGAATTTGTTCGCATGGCTGACAGGTTGTAGCTCGATGTTATTCCGCCTCTGTCTGATAACACTTTGTATTTAATACTCTCTAATTGTGCTTGCACTCCCTCTCTTCTTTTCATCTCTCGGCGTTTGCGCACAGATATGGCTTCATTTCAGCCCTTCTTTTCCGCTTCCCTTGAGATGCTCAATCCTGTGGGTTGGGCAGAAAAGGCACTTTGCCAGGTCTGGGACAGGACTTGTGTCTAGAGGAGTCAATGAGCACCTTCCTGGGTGTGCGTGTATGTGTGTGTGTGTGAGAGAGAGAGAGAGAGAGAGAGAAAGAGAGAGAGAGATCGAGAAAGGGGGAGAGAGAGAGATCTTCTAGGAAACACTTTGGGAATTGCTTCTTCCATAACGGCAGTTCTGATTCCACCATATAGATGTAAATATTTTACCAAACTTAGAGTCTAAGGGTCACAATATTGACTTACGCATTCACTCAGTCACACACCCATTAATTCGACAAATATTTGGTGATCACAGCTGTTTCGTGTACAATGTGCTTGATTATCAGCGATTTTTCTCTTGGATTTGCTGTTTCTGCCCAAGACAATACAGGGCTAACCTCATAATAGATAGTCGTAGAGTGATGGCTGGTTGTTCTTGAATCATCCAGTTCTTTCCTTTGTGGTTCAGGAAATACATAGCCATTATATTTTCATGACCTAGAGCAGGGTTCTCATGAAGATAGTGCCCCAGCTTGCTACAATACGGCAAACTCTAATTACTTATGTGTAAACACTCATTTTGAGGTTGACCAACTTCGATTTGAGTCCTGGATCCACCACATTTGTGTGTGTGACCCTTGAATAAATTCCTTGGCACCTGTGAGTCTGTGTTTGCATCTATAATGGCTCAATTCCTATTGTTATTGTTGTTTTTAATAACACAATGTCTGGTAATTTCTTTACCTCCTCCTTCATTTCTGATCACCAAACACTTGGCCACATACATATATTTTTTGCCATTTGTAGTTAAGTATTTCTCATCCTTAGCCGTTGACTGGCAAACCAGACAGGTACTCAGAAAAACTTATTCATGCATAAAGCTTGAACCTAATTTTCTGGGAGTTGATAAATAAGGGATTTCTCATTAGCTTCTACACACACTGCCGAGTGCTTTCCGGGGCTGCGAATGGAGCATGTGGAAGGTCTGTTGGAGAAAGAGCAAGAGATTGGCTTTGTGAGGATGGGCTCTTGAGAGAAAACATTGACTGTTTATTTTTTAATGTAATAGAAAATTGCTGACAATTTCCTTTTTTTTTTTTTTTTTTTGCAACTGAAATTCTATTCGCTTTGGCTATTTGTTTTAAGATTTATTCAAATGTTTTTAGAAAATAAATTATTTTAGTTTAAAATTATTTTCACAAGTGGAAAATTATTTTCTTAAAAAAGAAATACATTTTTATAGAGAATATGGAATATTTGGAAAATCAAAAGTTATGTTTCTGGTGGATATAGTGCTGTCAGTGTTATTTTGATGCTTCCTTCGAAGTGTATGTATTGACTTTAGGTTCGATCTATAGGAAAATTCATGACTGCATGTGTCCCTACGAGTAGCCAATTGTCTGGCCTGATTTCTGCATCTGAATTTGAAAGAAATTCACCGACTTAAAATTATTTTCAACAATCGTTTTACTATTGCTTCTTTAGTCATCTCTTTTCCTTCAAGGTGTCCTCTAGTTTTTTGTGCACATCCTTCCAATTTATTTTTTGTGCATTCTTCAATTTATTTTTTGTTATCTCCTTATACACCAGAAGTTCCCCAAACCTGGCCTTCCATCTGATTTTGTAAATAAAGTTTTATTGGAACACCATTGTGCCTGCTCATTTATGAGTGGTTTGTGGCTGATTTTTACAACAGCAGAGCTGGGTGGTTGAAGCAGACCAATATGACCTGCAAAGCTGAAAATATTTACTGTCTGGCCCTTTATGAAAATGGTCTGTCAACTCCTGGACTACAATACCATCTCCTATTGGTGGATATTTAGGTTGTTTCCAACATGGAGCCTGTATGAATAGTGTATCCTTGAACATTTGTAAGTTTCTCACTGTCTATGTGTGTAACGGTCTCTCTAATTTATATGCTTAAGAGTGGATTCAAAAGGGTCAAAGGGTATGAGCATGTTTAAGTTGATTTGATTTTGCAAAATTGCATTCCAATCCTCTGTTAGCTCTTTTCAAAGTGTTATGGGCATTATAGCCTAATTGTCTTTATTTCTAAGTAATAATATAGCAAAGTATACATTCTTGGGCCATGCTCTTTTCCCCATGAACTTATTATATGCCTTGCTCTGAATGCCACAGTAATTCAGAGACTCTGAAGTCCGAAGCTAATTTTCTTTTTCTTTCTTTTTTTTTTTTAATCTCTCATGGGTTCCTGATTATTTTGTTTGTTTTTTTGTTTAGCTTGCATATACTAAAGGAAGATAAAAGAATCTTTTTCTCTTATTTGTAGCTTAGGAACTCAATTCGCTTTGTATCAACTGCTGCTAGATCATGGTTTCCTGTTCAATATAAGTAATAATATAAGGCATGGGATAATCACATTTTCCTTCAATTTTCTGCAGCTTGTGCCAGAAGCCTGAGGGTACCAGCCATATCCTGGGTCACAGTATTAGGCCGAATTGTGTTCCCCTCAAATTCAGGTCCTTTCTGGAACCTTAGAATGTGACTCTATTAGGAAATAGGGTCATTGCAGATGTAATTAGTTAAGATGAGGTTGTGTTGTAGCAGGTGGGCCCTTAGTCCAATAGGACTGGTGCCCTTATAAGAAGAGAAGAGACACAGAAACAAACACACATAGAGGAGAACACCATGAATATGGAAGCAGAGGTTAGATGATACATCACAAGCCAAGGATTATGATACAAGCCAAGGATACATCACAGATTCCAAGGATTGCCAACCACTAGCAGAAGCTAAGAGAGAGGCATGGAATGGGTCCTTCCCTAGTACCTTCAGAAGGATCTAATCCTTCTGACATGTTAATTCTGGACTTCAAACCTCCAGAAATTCCTGGTGTTTAAGCCACTCAGTTTGTTAGGGCAGCCCTAGCCGACGGATACAATCATGTTACTCCAATTTTAGGAGTTAGAGTAACCATGCAGTCATTTCAGGCTATGCAGTCATTTCAAATCCATGCAATGGCTGCCATCCTTATGGCTCCTCTGCGCTATAGCCCATTGGGCCCCAACCCTACATATGGGACCACTTACCAGGGCTTCCCCCCTCGGCAGGCTTTTGCAGACTCCTTTGGGAAAATCCTTTTAGATCCACGGGAGTAGGCATCCTTTCTTGGTGTCCTCCCTCACTCTCGTGCAACTTTCATTGCACTTGGTGAGTGTTTTTTTTAGATATATATTTTGACTTGGATTCTAGGTGATTCTATTTGAATGGAAAACATGGTATTTCTTTTGTGTCCCCACCCCCTGCCCTTGTTTTTGGTTTATATAAGGGAAAAGAAAGAGTCAGCATTGTCTTTACTTTGTCATCTTGTAACTGCCTCCCCATGACAGATTTTTAAATGGAAAGTTGCTTCTGGAAAATCTTTCAACAAGACCAAGAAGATGGGCATTTTAGGATGACTATTTCCTTGGTGGCTTTTTATTCTCTTTGTAATACTTGGCTTAGATTTATAGGATAGCCAAGGTTGTATTCCCAGAATACATATCATCTGACTGATTGCACATGAAGAGACAAATCAGAAATGTACCCTCAGCAGGGGATGCCATCCTGCTGCGGCATAGTCTAAGCCCACAAAATTCTCTGAGTGATTACATAGACCCTACAAATGTGCCACAAGGTGACGAGTTTTCTCTCTGTTTTCTAAAAGCAAAAACAACCCAGTCCTCTTCATTGAAAAGTCAGAGGGTCAAAAACTCCATTTTTAAGGAGTTAAACAATATTTGGCTGGTAGCAAAACAGAGACAGATCCTGTGGGTCCCCAGAAGTGGGAAGAACAGAGGGAGGATGAGAGGACTCTGCAAAGTAAGGTTTCAACCCTTTCCCCCTCCTGTCGGTGAGTAGTTATTAATAGATAAGAGACTTTTACGATTACTAATGGAGAGTCTTTGAATAATGGACCCATTCTGAAGGTGCAATTTAGGGAGATAATATTTCAGAGCAGCTATACTTATGGTGAATCATGAACCATCCAAGGTACGGCTAAGGCTTAGCAAATTATTTCCAACTCTTCACTAGTTCTTGGAATCACTGCAGACCGTGTTGAACTTACTATGTGTTCACGTCTTTCCCCAAAACAGCATGTTCAGGCTTTTTTTTTTTTTTCCCTATTATTACTTGGTCATCCTTGTCAGGCTAATTCTGAATTCTGCTGTGTCTTATTTGAACTGACCTGGCTAAAACTGATCTCGGTGCTTAGAATCAAGGGGGGCTGTGCTTTCGCTACCCAGAATGGCATCACGCGAACATCTCATATTCACTTTGAGGGATTTGGGGAAGATTATTGGAAGTGATTTCCAGGACAGTGTCACTTTTCCTTATCTAAGCCGAAATTTCTTTCCTTGGCCATCTCTGTGACTTATTTCTGCCTTCCTCACAATTTCTCCTAGCCTTGACAGACTGTGTAATTATTTTTTATCAGCACATTTTACACTTCCATGTTGTTAATAAATATATGGGAGAAAATTAGCACCAGAGGATTAACTGTAATCAGATTCTTAAGGCAGCAACTATTAACTCTGTCTGAGACTGAGGAATGACCACTGATCACTGCTCTTTAGGTTCTTTTTCTTAGCCAGCTCTAAAAATCCATAATGGGATTTTATATTTTGCCTTAAGTATTTACCAGGTTTCCCCCAAAAAGTCACTAAAATTTTTTGAAAGCCCAAATGTATTTTGTGCATTCATTCCCCCCCCCCCCGTATCTACCTTATTTTAAAAGACGCCTTTAGGAAATTCTCTGACCTAAACAGTCACAATCTCCTCACTACAGGAATACGTGTGTCTTTATTATAGAGAACCGATTCTTTGCAGGTACCTGATAGCATCCCAGTGATTAGCCCTACATTCCTAGCCCATCCGCAGTTGCTGAAGAAGCCGAGGCAAAGGGAGGGAAGGGCTATCTTGTAATAGGCTGGCAAGGGGGTAGCTGATGTATTCCTGAGCTAAGGAAGCAGAAGAGTGGATTAATAGACATCGCACTTTCCCCAAAGATACTTAGAGATAAACTCAGCCTAGAGTTTGGCTGAGTTTGGCATTTAGAAAGTTGGATTTACTATACCTTAAAAAAAGGGTTTCTGGAAAAATCATGTCTGTATAATTGTAAATTATGCAGCCTCATGTCTGTATTCTTTAATCTTTGTCACTTTTCATCTAAAGACATCCCAAACATGGGGCTCTGGGCTTAGAAAAGGAAGTGTTTAGGCTGGGAACAATCTTGGCATGGCTTTATAACTAGTAATATCTCTTTCTAGGCACCCAAATGAATTTGAACTGGAGCCAAAAGACATTTCCAGCATGAGATCAACACAGGGACAGATACAAATGTGTGGCTTGCTGATCTTGGTAAACAGCAGCGATGGGAAAATTGCTTTAGATGAAATAAGGAACTCTTAGACCTTCTATCAAGGCGTTCCCTTGAATCCTTCTTCTCCCTGGTTTCTGAGAGAATTGGACAAAAGGAACTTTCCACACCTCTTATTTAGGGGCATGCCAAGAAAACCCAACCATTCTGATTCCCATTTCCTCCAACCCACAGAGCCTCACAACAATCCTGATAGAACAGTTCACCTCTCATTTGTCAGCTCTGTGTGTTGGCCCTGAATTCTTAACCCTGGTTTTAGTACAGGGCATTACAGAGCTGGTATGTGCCGCTCTTCACAGGACCTAAAGGTTTAGGAGTGGTCTGTGGCTTACCTGTGCAATACTCATCTCTAGCAGATGGGACGGCAGTACAACCAATGCTGTGCTCTTGTTAGCCCGGCCATCTTTATTCCTCCTGATCTACTGAAACCTCTTTATAAAATTGCTCTGGCTATGCTCATGACTTTCTCTGAGGCATGAATATGAAAACCATTAATTTTACCTTATTAAGAAAATAAAGTAGGTGTAGGAAGATGGAGGAATTTATTCTACAAGTCACTGCAGAAATACAGTGAAGAGTAGAACCATGGCTTCTAAGTTGAGTTATAGTAATCTACCACATGGGTGTTCCAGGGTTTCCTTCAAAAGCTGTTTGTTGTGAGTGTGTCTCTAGTCTGTGACAGTTCTAGAACCGGAATAATTCAGAATTCATACAGGGTATTGAGGTTTCAGATAAATGACTGAAAGACTCATGGAGATTGCTGTGGACTGAATAATTGTGCTCCCCTCAAAATCCATAAGGTGAAGCCTAAATCCCCAGTGGGCTGGTATTTGGGGGTGGAGCCTTTGGAGGTTGTTAGGTCACGAAGGTGGAGCCCTCCTGAATGAGATGAGATTATAAGGGGATTAAGGGACTGGTGTTCTTTCTCTCTGCCCTGTAAGAATATAATGGGAAGACAACTGTCTGCAAACCAGGGAGGATGCTCTCACCACACACACCTTCCAGTGCCTTGATCTTGGACTTCCGAGCCCCTGGAACTCTGAGAACTAATTGCCGTTTAAGCCACCGAAACCGTGGTATTGGTATTAGGGAAGCCTGAGCTGACTAAGACAGAGATCTTCAGTAAAATCTATACGAATCTCATTTCTGAAGTGGGTGGTGAGGCTCTAGTATCTACTTTATTTCTTTTCTTATGTGCACGATTTCCAACAAAAAGATTTTTTTACAAGTCCTTATCTGAGCTTTCATCATTCAGCACTCCCTTTTGGCTATATTATGGGCTGTGTATATTCATTTTTAATAATCAGATACATTCTTAGGGACTCGGGGATACATTTCAGGGAGAAATAACCATTGCTGCCTTGACTTCAAGATCCCTAAATAGAAAGGGTGCTCTCACGCTCTTTCTCTCTCTAATTATGCAACTAATGGACACAAATCCAGTATATATAGTTAATAAGCACATTAACTAATACAAATTATGGCTAATCCTGCAAAGCATCTGCCCGCTGTTATGATAGTTTTGTTAGATAAGATTAGAAATTTGACGAATGGAGATGATTTCTGGCATATAGTTGACAATAAATATTTGTTAATTCAATGAAAAAAGACATTGATTTAGTTTGCTTAGTAAGTATATGTGGAATTTTCTGATCCCCTTTTCTCTGCTTATTCTCTATACCTTCTCATTCCTCAAATATACAGGGTGGACCGAGGAAAGGGTGCATTTTTTATTTATGTTGATAGTAGTAAAGGGCTACTATTTAGTGAGTGCTGTTTTAAGGACAATAAAATTAATGTAGAGAATTTTACACTATTACATTGGCTTAAAAACTGCAAGGTTTATATTATTATTTACATTTCAACTATGAAGAATCGTGGTTGGAAACTGCTTAAGGAATTACAAATAAGAAGTCACAGGAATGAGATTCAAGCCTAGACTGGTTTCATTCCAGAGCCTGAGCTCTTCCCATGTTGTTCTTCTGTCTCTATTTGTCAAATCCCAACACCTCAGGTGTGCATTGTGATGACGATAATGGTGGGAAAGGGGGACAGTGAAAGAGAAGAAAGAGTAGTTCTTCCCGGTTCTATGGTTTCCCCATGACGTGGCCCATGATGACAGGAGACACATCAAGTGTCCTGTGTCCTTTTCTACATTACACTCCCAACCAGGTGTCATGTGGATTTCTTTCACGCTTGTTGCTGTGCTTCCTGAACATATAGTAGGGAACCTTATCTCAGATGATGGTCTTAGTACATGTAGAGATGACACATCTAGTTTTAAGTCTTCCACTTGTCTGTCATAGGGTACTTTTGTTCATGCATTTGTGTATGGTTTTACACATTTACATTTAGAAAGTTTTTGTTTGATGGTTTTTCTCTCCCTGCGGTTATAGCAAGATCTGTCATGTCATGTCTTTCTGAGCCATTGGTGATTTATTATGTCTGTATTGTTTAGAATTTTCTAAAACTGTTCAGACAACCTTACCAGGGTTGCAATGCTCTTGCTGTTTCTTATGTTTTTGCTGTCACTCTTTTTCTCAAGGGGGAGGCACAGAGTTGGGTTTGTGACAGAATGAGGGTGGGGGAGGCACACTTCGTCTCTGTAAAGTTGCAGTTCATGAGAAAGGAGAATTGCTTTAATTAATGTGTCTCCTAGGAAATCCGAGATAGAGTGGGACAATCTCATCACAATCAGAGCTGTCCCCTACCTAATTAGTGAAATATTAAAGCAGAATTGCTTAAGTCAACCAATCTCACGTTCATAATCAAATGTGCACCCCGAATTTGCATGCATTCTGACCCAGCCTTTCTACTCTTAATTTGTTTCAGGATCTGGGTGAAAATTACTTCAAAAATAATTGTCCTCCTCAAGAAATATGCAAGTAGTTCTCGTGCCACCTTGGTTAGCGGATCAGATATGTGCTATCTTGGGTGTTATCTTTTTCCCCTACATCATTCCACGATGCTTTTGTCAAAGTTCATTTGTTTGTTACCTTAGTTTGGTCTTTAAGGCAAAAGCTATGGCCTCATAGATTTAATAAATGATACATACAAATCTGACATCAGAAGATATGAGTAATTCTTGTTCTCAATTTCTTTTGCCCTTGGACATCATTTATTAAATGATTTTCATTCAGAATAGAAATTTTTTAGTTTTGAGTAAAGCTTTAGCATTTTCTAAATGTCTACACACTGAATTGTTTTTGTTAGAAAAGCAGACATCTCATGATAGTAGAGTCCTGTGAGATCTTGAAGGATATGGCTTTTCTTCCATGTCATGCAGCTGCTCAAAGTATGTCAAATTGCAGTTTGACATTTCCACTTCTGGCTTTAGAGGGGAAAAATGTGCTATAGAAATAAAAAATTTGATATGTAATTTTATGTAATAATGTATGAAGTATACATTTGAGTCTAATGTAGAGTGAAATTTGATATTCTTTACTTAACAACTATTTATTCAGCACAAACTTCATGTCAGGTGCTACCCCAGGTGCTGGTAATTGAAGCAGACGTGGAAGTGAAGTCTCTGTTCTCCAAAGTCTCATTTACATTCTAATTGGGATGGAGGAACTGAGACAATGAATCAAGAAAGTGTATCAGGTATTAGGTGGTGGTAAGTAGGAGTCAAATAAAGCAGAATAAGAGGCATGGGGAGTGATGGGGGTTGCTATTTTGTAAGGGTTATCAGGGATACTTGAGAAGACACCTGCAAAACAGATATGGACCACTCTTAATTTATAGTCACTCAGTTTACAAATTAGAGGTACATGTGTTGAGAAGTTCCTATAGTCCCACCACCAAAAGTGGCCCTTTTCTCCATTTTTACCAAAGGGCTAACCAGGTCCCTCATCCCGGTGCCTTCCTAGTTCCTGAATGCGGAGGTCATCTTCCTATACTTGAAATCTAGGCAGTTTCTGGACATCTATTCCCCTTCTATCCAACATCTTTTACCAGATTTTGATGGATTTGCAACTCAGGACTTTGGCTCTAGAAGACAGCAGAGTTCATAGAAAACATAGTTCACCATTCAGTCACAGAGAGTTAAAAAATCTCTGCTGAATTTCTGCTTCCCTTGGAGTCACTTATTCCCTCTAGTTTTGTGTTGGTTTCTTGTATTTTTCAGTAAACTTCTTAGTGAATCACACAACTATAAGCTCTTCTCATTCTCTCAGGGAATCTATCTGTTCAATTGTTTATCTCAGAGTCTTCCTGTGCCCGTGTGGACCGATGGTTCTCTGGTCCTGATGTACAGGTGTCCTTTTGAGTCTTCCCTGGATTTTCATCCAGGAACTTCTCTGTGCCTCTCTCCATTGTTCACTGAACCCTGTGTTTTCCTCTCTTCTGGTTTATTTCTTGTTTTGGTGAAGGACAGCTTCTAGTAGCTTGCTAAGATTGTATGAATATTTTCATACCATCTGAAAATATCTTTATGCTATACTCACACTTGAATAATTTGGATGAATTAGAGTTCTGGGTTAGAAATAATTTTCTATAGAATCTTGAAGGAATTCTTTCATTGTGTTTCAGCTTCCAGTGCTGCTTTTGAGCTGTCAATTGTTTTTCATATTCCTGATCTTTTTATATGTGGTCTGTTGTTTTTTTTCTTCTGGAAATTTCTAGTATATTTTCTCTTTTCCCAGTGTATATTTCCAAATAATTTTAAAATTCTATGAACTGGTGAGGATGTTTTTATTTAATGAGCTGGACACTTGATGGTATTTGTCAAGGTAGGATTGAATATCCAAGACATTTTATTATAACTTCCATCTTTTTTCTCTGTTCTTTCTTTCTGAAATCCCAATATTTGGATATTGACACTCTGGGTTGATCTTCTAATTTTATACCCTTTTATGTTGGCCATATCTGACTTTTTCCCCCTACTTTCTGGTAGATTTTTAAAAAAATATTTAATTTATTTATTTATGTGTGTGAGAGAGAGAGCACAGGCAGGGGAAGGAGCAGAAGGGGAAGGAAGCAGATTCTGCAATGAGCTCGGAGGCTGATGTGGGGTTAAATCTCATGACCCTGAGATCATAGCCTGAGCCAAAGCCAAGAGTCTGACGCTTAACTGACTGAGCCACCCAGGCTCCCCTTTCTGGGAGATTTTCTAGGCGTATTTTTCGTACCTTCTATTGAAAGATTCTCTAAATTCCTGGCATTGTAATTTAATTTCTAAGGCCACTTTCTTATTCACTGAATATTGTTTTTATAGCTTACTGTTCTTATTTCATTGATTAGCAGTGTGCTTTCATCTCACGGAAAATATTTTTGGAAGTAGTTTTCCCTGCTGCCGTCTGCATTGGTAGTGTCTGTTTATGCCAAATCCCTTTTAACTTGTTTGTTTTTGTCTCTCTTTGTCTTTTTTTCATGTTGCAGCTTCCTTCAAGTAGCTGTTGATGCCTGTGTGTCCATTCATATATAAACACGGGGCACTGAAAAATGTGTGATTGCTGGTGAGTGTCTCTCACTCTAGGGAGATGGAACTGGAACACAGCTGCTCCACTGGCAGTACCCTGAATGTTAATCCCTGACTCTTTTTCTGGGCTCATAAGTCCCTCAGACAAGATTCCTTCAGTCTTTCACCTGCAGAATATAAACTTCTCTGCTACTACTCTGGGAAGCAGCTGGGACCTGTGGAAGCAGCTGGGACCCTCCTTGTTCGTGTGCAGTTTTCCACTCAAACCCCGCTTCTGAGATGCTCCCCACCCTGGACCAAGAAGTGCCTAGTGTTCTTGAGTCTAGAGAAAGCATTGTGTTTGGCTTTTGTAAGAGTATCTCTTGCAGAGTCCTCTGCCAGGGTGGAGGGGTGACCGGCTGCATATAGAATTCCATGTTCAATATAATTCCTTTAGTATATTATAGGCTAAGCTCCATTATATCCTTGTATATAGTGTTCCTGGTTAGACAGATACTGATCTATTTTCTATTTTTGTGACCTGCTTTTTTCCCCCAGAAGCTCTTAGAATGGTCTTTTTATATCCGGTGTTCTGATGACGCTATGTGTGAATCTATTGATCCTCATTATGTTGGGGTTTCTCCTGGGTCTTTTCATCTTGGCCCTCATGTCTTTCCACAGCTCTGAGAAACCTTTATTACGTCATTTCTTTCATACCCCCCTTTTTGCTTTCTCTGTTCTCTTTGGGAAATTCCTCTTAGTTACTTTACCTCCTGAAGGGATCAACTTTGTCATTTATCTTTTACCTCCTATTTTTTAATTTCTCTTTTAATTTTCCTTGGTGTGAGAATGGTTTTATCTTATAACCATTCTGTGAGAGCCTTTGTTTCATCAAACTAGTTTTCCTGCCAAGACACCTTTCTGGTTTTCCTATATATTTGTTTCTGTTTCTTTTTAATAATATCTTATTGTTGTTTTGCAAATTTATGCCTTCTTAATTTCATTGAGGTTACTAATGAGAGGCTACCAGTCCTTTAAAGTCCCTTCATGTTATGTTCTATGTTGCTTCTCTTGTCTTTCTTCTTCAAGTTCCATTCTTTCCTCAAGTTTCTTGTTGGTATATTAGATTGAGCAACTGCGATGTTTCCTGCAGTCCTTGCCCTGTACGTGGACTGGTAGCTTTAGATGAAGCAAGGAAATGGCAATTGAGCTTTGAGATCACCAGTCAGGGTGGATTTGGCTTTGGAACCAACACCCATGTATTTCCTTCTTTTTATTTAATGAGGAGTCATCATTTTACAAAGAGATGGTGGTTCTCAACGCTTGGCTGTCAGACATTCTACTTACCAGAATAGGAGTGAGGGATAAGATGATTCATTGTTATGTATTCTGACTCTTAATTCATCTTCCTGTGCTCCAGCTTCATTTTTAGTCCCCACTTCTGTTCTTGGTGTTTGGGATGGTTTGGAACGGAGACTCTCCAGGGCTTTGCCAGAAAGCTCTCTCTGCTGCTCTGGCCTACTATTTTCTTTTCTTTCTTTTTTTTTTTCCCTGTAATTTTACTTTTATTGCTATAGTGTTTGAAATACTTTTTTAAAAAAAAATCACACTTTTTGCATTATCTTGATATTGATCCTAATTGATCTTTAATGAATTCTTTTGGATTTCTAGGCATATACCATACAATATATAAGAATATTTCTTTGACGACACTCATACATATTTGGTGAATTTCTTTTTTTCTATTTCTTTTCATTAGCCAGCATTTCCAAAGCAATACTGACCAATATGGTAGAGTGAACACCTTTTCTTATTCCTGATTTAAATACAACATTACTAGTGTTTCACTCATAATCCCGATGCTGGTTTCAACTGGGTATTTTCGATCTAGCCAGTATCTACATTATACGATGTAACATTTTCTTAGGAAAATTATTATTGTCTTAGTTATAGAGTTGGGAGAAAAAAGCAGCTTCAATGGACTTCTAGAAACCTGTGTTGACTCAAATGGGAGATCTAGCGAGGAGAAGGAAAAGAAATGCTCATACTGAAGGACCACTTGGCATGTATCCGTGGAGAGATAGGCATCTGGGAGAGATATGCTGACTTGTTGATTCATCTGTGGAATTCAAATTTTCACTGATCTCCTGGGGCTGACAAGCATAACTTGAAAATTAGGGCACCATGTTTTGATCGGCTACAGAATAAATAAGGAACTAAAATCAGTTGCTTGAAAGAAATATGACTACAGGGCTTGCGTTTGATCAGCACTCTTCAAATTTTTAGGTGAATGTAAGTTATCTGTATAAAATTCCTTGTTTGTTCTTTGTAAATTTTTTTCTTAAAGAATGACAATATTCTTTAAACCAAGATTATCAAACCTTGGTTTGTTAGCAATTTAACCCCTAATTATCCAGATAAGTAGGGGGTTTCAAGGGGTTGCTAGGCTTTCCTTCCTGGAGACCCGGAAGTTTTAAGGGACCAAGAGATGCGAGGCAGGTCAAGCAGGGACCTCTGCTCGGTACCACTTACATTTTGGTATTTCCAGGCAGAGATATGGCAGGGTGAATAACCCAATATACTTCTTTTCCCCCTTTCTTTAGACCTTCTCATATTCTTCCTTGGTTTCCTGTGATGACACTTCTTTATTTCGTCTCTTCTCCTAGCCATACAACATTCTATGACAGCCCTTCATGACCTAAGTCATGCTCACGTTGGACCTGACCTCGAAAGGGGAAGCTAGTTGTGATGCTAAAATAAAGCATACAAAGATATTACAGAAAAATCTTAGCTTTCTGGGCTCTGGTGAAGTTGGTTTTATTTGGCTTAACCAAAAAAAAAAAAAAAAAAGATATTTATTGCATTCTGGAAATGGTCCAGAATTGAGATTATTTTTAGCCTGGGGAAAGAGGGAGGAACACAAAACAAAACACACCTTTCTAAGTTGAGTCCCAAATGGAGCCCAAGACCTAGCGGGACTTGAACTAGGCTGGGGACCCATCTTCTCTGGGACCTTGACATTGCCACAGCAGTACAACTTTCCTGGATTACCTTGCTGGATTCTTTCCCCACATGCTCTCATATTTTCAGGGATTTCTGTGTGAACTGTCGCACCTGTGTCAGGATCTGCTTACTTCTCTGGATTTCCCAGGATGACATGCGCTGACAGGGGAGGAGGCGTGTGAAGTTTCCTGGGAATCGTCATGGCGCCAGGCCATTACCACACCCATTTTCCTTGGCAAAGTGGCAGGTGAGAAGACAGCAGTCGTTAGTCAGTCCCCATCCGGCCTCTGCTTCTACCCTGCCCTACACACAGACATGAAAGCCAAACACTAACTCCACAGGCCATTGGATTTCTCTCCCCCTTATCACTTTCCTCAGGGGTACAAAATGCTGATGCAGTTGACGTCTCGAAATAAGTGATTTATAACTAAAATGGCCCTCTGCAGTGAAAGGTCTATGAGAGACGGGAGAATTTATTTGCTGAGTTACTATGCAAATTTCACAATTAAATCTTAACTCAGCTCCTGAGGGAATATCAAGGATTACTGAAGGAAAGGGGCTTTGACACGATTTTTAAAAAGGAAAGAGAGCAAAGAAATTGCAGAATATCCTACAGTTTCTCAGCTCTGCTCCACCATGTCAGTCTCTCAGTGGGAATCACTTTGGAGAGAATCAGGTAGAACAGGGAACGGGGAAGAAATAATCAGGGGAGACGCAAAGAAACCCACTTTCTATTTGTAAAACTGAATTAATGAATTTTTTAAAGCATTCGTTGCTGCAGCGTGCTGTCCAGAGGGAATACACTTGGAGACCCGTACAGCCACGCATCTATTCCTGTATTTCTCCCCATGTGCCCTCATCCCCCTTCCTTTTCTCTGCACATTACCCCCACGCCGACTGTGCAGAGCTGACCTCCCCATGTCTCCCCCTTCCTCTGCCTCCAGCCCCTCCTGACTACCCATGCTGTCTAAGCTAGGTAGTTTCAGCAAGAGACTTCTGTTTTGACAGGCAGTCTCTTGGGTCTCTCCACTGAAAAGGCCAAAGCTCCCCGTGCAGCTAAAATCTTTGCCTTTAAACAGCTTCTCACTTCCCTGAACTGCATGCAAATAGGAGCGTTCTCAGAGCTTCATCGCTCCCCCCGGCTCCTCGGGATCATCTCGGCCCTGGAAAACCAGTGCTTTGGGGAAGGCTTTTGAAGGGCCCTCATTCCTCAGATGCTGGTCCACGGGTGACCACCAGGCTGTCCCCAGAGCCCGGCCTCCAGCCTCTGCTTCTTGGAGGAAGCCCCACGTGCAGGCAGGTGCAGGCAGCCGGCTCGTCCGTGCTCGCTGCGAGCCAGTGGTGCCTTGACAGCACCCTGGCTCACCAGCTCAGCTTCATCTCCGAAAAGGAAGCCTATTTCCTTTCCCAGGAAAGACTGAGGGTGGCAGCCAGCCCCCCACATACCCCGACTGTTGATCAACCCGCAGACCGACACCCGGAGAATGGTTTGTATCTTAGAAAATTAGGAAAGTGAGGTTGAAAATTCCCATTATTCCTAAGTACTTAATTTTATTTCATTCCTTTCTTTGTGCCGCTTCCCTGATAGACATCTCCCCATCTCAAAGTCACTTAGAAGTAGCCGAAGGACTTGGGGATTTTCTGTGCCTCTGGGTGGGTCACGTGTACCTGGGACTGCTGACAGTAGACAGGAAAGACCATAAACACGACAAGAACAATGGAAAGTAGCAAAGGGGTTTCTTAACCCTGCAGGCCAAGGGAAAGGGGAACGAACAATTCTGTGCTTTCTTAGAGAGTGGAGCTTCCCCGATTTGGTTACATTTGGTTGCACGTACCTCTGAGCATTTCATCTTTTGTGCCTCCCTGCTGTTTATTTCTTGGGGGAAAAAATGCACATTTTCCCTTGGGATGGAGGTAAGTTTGGAAGTCTTGGTAAACTTTATCAAGATCGGTATTGATATTATATTGGAATTGATTGAGAGGCATTATATCCCCTGGGATATTGTTTATGGCAACAGATTACCATTGCAAAGTTTGCTTATCCCACGGAACACAGCTTTCTCTTTCAACAAATAATGAATTTTTTTTTCCATCGTAGCTTTTGTATGGAAACAATTCATAACTATGCCTAACCACCTGAGAAGGAGACCTCATATTGCGGTGTTGATGTGCAGAAACTGTACATTTCAAAAGCAGATGTTAGACTGGGAGCACACTTGAATGTCGTGTAGATCTCTTGTGGCCCTGTCTAGGTTACATTTTGTTGAGGAGGTTATTTTTCGAAAGTCTTATTTACTGGTTACCATAGCCCTTTGAGGCAGGTGGGACAGGCAGGCTAGAAGCGGATTATTTGGAACTCATCTGTCATGGAGTGTATTTTTCATTATAACATAACCTCCTTCCTCTACTCGTCACTGATTAAGAGAAGATTGAGATTGTACAAGCCTTTTCTGAGAAGCAAATGCAAATAGTGGGGAATTCAACGCAAATAGCAGGAATCAGAGGCCCTTACTGCAGAGAGGAACCTCGGGTACCATTTATTCTCAGATGCCACGTGAGGCACCAATCCCCTCGCCACCTGGCCCGTTCCTGGTGTGGTGGACCCTCCCCACCATAGACACTTTGAGTATCAGGGGCCTTTCTGGGCTGATCTCTTAACACACTGGGTAGTTGAAATATGATTTCTTAGATTGAGCACCCTGGTAAATTTGGCTCATTGGTCTTCACTGTTCCTCTGTGTACCTCACAGAGAGACACCAATTCATTATTTCATTTATTCAGCAAGTATTTACTGAGCATCAACTACGTGCCAGGCATTGTTCTGGGGGCTGGGGATACAGCAGTGTGGGAAGAAGACAAAATCTCTGTCTTCAGGGGACTTCCATTCCAGAAGAAGATGGTAAACAAAACAAGGAACTTAGGTGGGAAGATAGACATGATAATGCTATTAAGAAAAATAAGGCAGAGAAAGGGGAATTGATGTTGGAGCAGGACCTTCTGGCTTAAATGATGTGTTGACATTTGAGCAAAGACCTGAAGTAAGTGAGTGGGTGAGCCAGCCGTATAGGTAGGCGAGCGAATCCCATTTGAGGCAGAGGGCACGGCCAGAGCACAAACTTTGAGACAGGGTGTACCTGCCATGCAAAGGAGTGGCGAATGTCCCAGCAGTTCAGTTGGGGCAGTGTGAGCTAGAGAAAGCACAGGAGGAGAGGATCCTGGGGAGGAAAGACCTGGGTGGGGCGGGTGGGCAGTGCCCCTCTGGCTCCTGCGTGGGCGAAGATGTGAAGCCACCGGACAGTCGTGGAGAAGTGATATGACCTGACTTATGTGTAAGGAGCACTTTGGCTCTGGGCTTTAGAGTACATTGGTTGAGGGATTCGGGAGAGGCAAGAGTGGAGGAAGGAGACAAATTTAGGGGCCATCAGAATAATCTAGTGACTTAGGAGCAGTGGGGATGTTGACAAGCGATACATCCTGAAAATAAAACCAATGGATGTGGGCTTAGATGAAGGGAGGATTCAAAAATAACTCTTGAGGTTTTAGTCTGGGCCAGCGAAAGGATGGAGCCGGCTCTTAACTTAGATGAGAAGAGCTGTGGGCGACAGGGAATATGAAGAAATAATCTGAAATCCCTAACCCATGATATTTCAAATATTAGAAGACAATCGCCATGCCCAGATAAGAATCAAGTATAGTCACGTTTACTCGTCTTGCCATGCAAATTTGCACAATAAAAACTGTAGGGATTACGGGAAAAATAGGGTTGGAGTTATAACATTCGAAACCTTTTTTAGTGATACATCAAAAACAAAAGGGCACAGTTTCCCATGTGTTTCATGCTTGAGATAAATATGGCGCTTTGCCCTGAAAAGAACTGGAAGGTTGATAAGTGGGCTTTGGAAGGGTTGCAGTGTGTGATTAACTGTGACTCAGTGAAAGGAGACTTACCGAAAATCGCATGGAAAGTGGCGAGGCTGGTGTGGACGTGGGTGTGGTTCAGTGCCGGCCGTGAACAGCCCAGAGAAGCGACTTCTGCAGCCTTACATCCTGGGGCATATTCTCCTGCTTTTAAGATGAAGGTCCTTCAAGGCATATATTTATAACAGGTCCCTGTTTCATCAGAACTGAAAATGTGATGCAGTGTAGATCCTTCTTCTTTACTTAACTTCTGTATTTCCTGGAAATTCTTTTTTGGATTTGAAATTGTTAGCAATGTTTGAAATCACAAAACCAGCCAGTACGAGCATCCAAAGGGGCTACTTCTGCAGGATTTGGCAATTTTCACTTCAAGTCTTTGTATACAGATAGCGTTTTCCTTTTTACATGGGCTGCTTGGCATTTTGAACCAGGGCACACAGACAGGCTTGGGATGTTGAATGAGTGTTTGTTTTTGTTGTGTGTGTGTGTGTGTGTGTGTGTGTCAGTGTGTGTGAATAGAAAAGTTCACAGATAAAAAGAATGACAGCATGTAGTCTTGTGGAGTAATACGGTGAACCAGGCTGGTTGGTAGGTGTTTGAGGTGTGTGCATACGGATTCTTACACAGCTCAGTTCAGCTGCATGCAGTTTTCTGTTTCTTGGGGACAAAACTGAGCAGCAGCAAATGCAAAATTCACCGTATGATCCGACTGTTTCCTAGTATGTCAATTGAACCCAAACAAATGTACAATTTCAGAATAAGTATTATGGGGAAACGGACTGTATTAATACTAATATAGGAAAATTTAAAAAATACTAGAAATGTAAATTGTGTAGAAAGCAAAAGAGGACTTTGAATCCCTGGTGTAAGCTGGGTATAAAAGAGGGGGTTCGTGAGCAAAAGCCGAATGCAGCTTAAGCAGGACTTCAGTTTATGGAAAGGGAGATTAGTGAGAAATCTGCGCGAGACCTCACACGGTGGAAGAGTTTCAATCACTTCCAATCTCTAACCGCCTCTAGGACCGAGTCCTGGGCAGCCGAGAAAATTCCCCTTCCAATGGGATCGCCCATGGCCTTCTGGCCCCAGCAGGGCTGAGGAGTAAGGATTGCTTAGTAATTGCTTGCCCTGTGCAGAGCTTTACCTTGACCCTACCCGGGCACATTAGCACGGGCCCAGAGGCCCAGCACCTAAATGAAATGTAGCTCAACTCTCAAGGAGCCCGTGTCTCAGCAAATAAGAACCACATATAAAAATGAAGACTTGGTCCCATATGTCTTTAAACCCATGACGGTTACTGCTGATATGATACTGCAGGGGAAAATGACTTAGATTTTTGTTGGGTAGATGGATTTTTGGGGTCTCTCTGTGCAATTTTCTTTAACATAGTGGGGTCTTTGTCACCGTAATGAAAACTGCCTTCAGCTGGACGGAATAAAAAGAGGAAGAGAGAGAAACAATAGCAGCCTAGAAGCAGAATTTTCCAAATAAATTAAACACTTTTGAGACATGGGATTTATATTAGAAACACCGATAAAACCTTATCCTTGAAGGTGTGAAGATTGAGGCTCTTAAAATTAATGTAAATAGCAGTATTACTGCTGCAGGCATCAATGGAGATCTTTGAGAGTATGAAAAGACAGGTATGGAAGGAGGGGCAACAAAAGAAAGGGTCACATCCAATAAAGAGTGTTTGCAAAATCTTGGGGAAATTTGTGCAGCTTTGAATAATAACATCATTCACTCTGGCTTCTTCACTGATACTACAGAAAATGAAGCAAAGAGAAACTTACAAACAGGTAGTTTTTCACGTGCTTCCTTGATGTGAACTAATGCAGATTTTTCAGTATATCTTCTATTCTGTGTGTGTGTGTGTGTGTGTGTGTGTGTGTGTGTGTGCACGTGCGCGCACACACAGAATTCTGTGGCTTAGTTAAGCCCTCGACCCAAATCAGGAGGTTTGACATCTATTCTTAGCCAATCATAAATGTGACCTTCCATGCATTTCCTACCTATAAATATAAAAACTGCTCTCCTCTGAGTTTTATTGGTCAAGTTAGATGAGTTGATGCATATGAAAATATTTTTCAAGTAATAATCTGCCGATCGAAGATTGTTGTTAATGTGCGGCTATGGAAGGAGGAAACATGGTCAAGAAAAGAGGAGGACTGCTTTAATTCATCCAGCTCCCCTGGGATATGCGTATTTTGCTAGTGGGGGAGCTGGGGCAGCTGGGTGTGTGAAAGAGAGTGCGCACATGTTCTAGGGTTTGTAAATGCAGGGGGACAGCCCTTTATTAGGCCGTAGATATGCTGAGTTTCAGGTTTACATTACCAGGAGACTTGGAAAAGTTGAAACTCAGCCTAACTAGGGCTGCCAATGGCCTCTAATGAAAATTTCCATTTGGAGAGACTAGATGTTGACTTGGCATGACACCAAACAAGCAGCCTGCTGCAAAATTTTACACCAATTGTATTTCTCCTAATTAAACCCTGTCTGACCTCAGCATTAAGAAACAATTTGTTTCAGGATATAACCAGCACACATAAGCAATTACATTCTGTTTGCCCCATTAGCATTATTTGGCTCCTTTGCTATCCAGGGCTACTATTGCAGCAAATGCTGCCCCTGAGCCAGAGCTATAAAAAGCCTGGAGTGTTCAGAGGCTTTTTCCCCCATACTAAGAACTAAGAATATCATCATATTTTAGCCAAGCCAAAGATTCTGGGAACAGTGTGCTTCTGTGTTTATTATGAGGGAGTGTCTATATATATATATATATACATATATATATATATATATATATATATATATATATATATGAATATTTCTTAAGATTTAAAAAAGACTCTACTTATAAAAAACCTGAGGAAGCTATAATAATCTAAGTTTATAATAATCTACGCGTCTCTGGTATGCTATTTTTCATTTTCTCATTCAGCTATGACCCTTGTACTTCTACTTATTCATAGCTGTCAGACTTGGTACATTTTTAATTTTAACCTCCCCCCCACCAACGCACTGCTTTCGGTGGGTTTGGGGCAAATGTTCTTTTAGAAAAGAAGCATCATATCCATGTAAAAAAGACATGAAACAGAGAAGGTCTTTCAAACTCTCAGCAGACCCACTTATAAAGTTCATTTCAGTGGTAGGAGCTCTGCGGCCAGGATCAAGGAGGTGATTTGGTCCTCTTCGGCCCTGCCACTTACACCTGCTGTATCTCATGCTCATCCCCTACCTCTCCAAGTCTCCATTTCTTCTTTCACAAAATGGGACAGGAGTTACCTGAGATAGTTCTTCTGTAAGGCTACTCCTGAGATTAGGTGACTCATAGGTAGTGTTTCTATTTGGTCCCTGAAAGCTGTAGAGCATTGAATGGATATGAGAACATTCTTCATGCTAACCTCCTTCTGCATCTTTGAGCTGTAGGCTTCTACTCTTCTGCCATCTTGATCTGGGAGCTGTGATGGGAAAGACCCGGAGCTGGAGTATATTCCATATAGGAAGCAGACAGATGGAAACGAGGAAAGAATTCCAGATCACCTGTTGGAGTTAGCAAGCGAGGCCGGTGTTTGTCCTCAGCTTTTGTCTGATTTTACCTTTCGAGCCTTGAAAAGAAATTTCCCACTGACTTTTCTACCTGTAAAATGGGAATGAAACCATCTCCCCTCTTCTTATTTCACAGAGGCACCGTGGCAATAAGTGACTCTTGCCGGCTAAGAGCTTTAAGAGTCCCAGGATGCAGGTGTTAAGGGACGGAGCATGATTTGCTGCCAGGTTCTGCACGGGGGCGTGTCAGAGTGGCTCTACGACGCACTCTTCAGAACAGAGCTTCTCTCTGTGAATCAAGAGCACCTTCTGTTGGCAACTAAGTCTCATGAGCCTTAACAGTAGAGGTACATGTCAGCACCGAAGCAAACTTACAGGAGATTGAGGACAGAGAACAAGTGCTTACTGACTTGAATGAACCATAAGGTGGAATAAACGTCCCTTCCTCCGGTCACTGTTCAAGCCTGTTGCTATAATACTGGGTCATGGCCGTGGTTTGAGAGCATAGAGATAAAGTCCTACTCTGAGTCCTGGGGTCTAGAATGTCGCATATCACCGTGGAGCAGGAGCTATACTTTGCAATGGAACGCTTTGACGGGAATCACTTTGCAACATTTACAAGCCATGTGGCTTGGACAAGCCCTTTTACATCACCTGGTACCAGCCTAACTACCTCTCATTTTCCAGATATCAGCATCTGCACTTGGTGATTCTCTACATATTTCTCCCGAGTCAAAGGCACTGGCACACCTGTTTATATTAACCAGTTGGTAGGTCAGTGATCCTAAGATTATGAAAATACAGATCCCCAGACTCCTTTGTAGGTGACGATAGCTGGTGAGGGGCCCAGGAATCTGCGTTATTAAGAAGCATCCCTGGTGAATTTGAGGCACTTGGGCTGAGATGAAAATACACTTGATTAACATGATTGGCACCAGGAATAGTGACTGATACAAAGAAGGCATTCAATCATCTTTATTGAATTAATGCATAAGTGGTGGCCTAGCCTATCCATACCAGAAAAGACTACCTTGCCCAGGGGGAAGTATAAAAGCTTACTGGTTGGGATAACTCTTTATCTAAATATTAAGGTCTGTTTCCTGTTAGGAGGAAAGGAGAGGAGAGATCTATTAAGAAGCAGGGTAGAAAGCCCTGGAATTTTACAAGGAAACCAATGACACAAGACCCTTGTGACTGGCTTAGGATTGAGCCACTACTTCTCTTTTTGAGAAGCATCCTCTGCTCTTTCTATTCCTTTATTGGCTCTTGGTTTTTACTTAATTCACAACTCTGATGCTGGTGTCTACTCTATCCTGCTGTTGGTATCTCCAACCATAACTGTTATTACTTTCCCTCCTCATCCCTGCAATTCTCTGCCAATCCATTGCCTTTTCTAACATTTCACTGATATTGACCAGTTTCACCACACGCTACCTAATGGCCTATGAGTTCAAGAGTTCTTTGTATGGGGTTGCCAGGAAAACAAAGGACACCAGTTCCATTTGAATTCCAGATAAACCACACATCTCTTTTGAGTATTAGTATGTCCCAAACTTTGCACAGGACAGTTATAGTAAGAAATTATTTTTGGTTCTTTAAATTTAACTGAGCATCCTGTATTTTTATTTGCTGAATCCAGCAACCCTTTCTCTGCATGATCTTGCTTTGTGTCTTTGGTTCGTGTTAATGTCTTGATTGCCAAAGTTACGCTGTGTTGCTTTTTCACATGTGTGACAACCAAAAGTTTTCATCTTTCTACATTCCTAGTCTTTCAATTTGCCTCTTCCTGGTTTTTGTTGCCCGTTTTGGTTTTAATCCATTGTTTCTCTCTACCCAGTGTTGCCTGCAGGGGAGACTGTTCTAGATCCCTGTTTCTAATATTAACATAGTTTCTGGCATATACTTGGATACTCGGGCGTAGGTTTTCTCTCCACAACTCCTACCTGGTTCCTAGTCCTGAAAAAAAAAAATAGGAGGGGGTTAGGAGTCAATGTCATTGCAAAAGGGAACTGAGCTTCGGTGGCCCAGCACTTAGTACTGTTGCTCATGACCAGCCATGGCTGCAAATGAAAGCAGGGGTGCCCAACCTGCAGTCTCTTTCTTACTTCTTGGAAATCGGGAAAGGGGAACTTGGACATGGATGGAAGATCTTGCTCAAGATCTTGAAGATGACTCTTTCTTTCTTTTTCTCATTCCCCTGATCCTTTCTGTCTATCATATTTCCCTCATCTCTTCACAGCCTAATGATCATTTCATCTTTTTTATTCACTTGTAACGTGCTACCTGTATGTGATCCATACAAGTCTTGCCAGTTCTCTACATATTTTCTTGCTGTCAAAGACTATTCTGTTTTTACTTAATAATAGCCAATATTTATTCAGTTTCTTCTAAGTGGGACCACCCCACCAAGCATCATATTATATAGGTGATCTCATTTCAGCCTTACATCATTTTTTTTAAAGATTTTACTTATTTATTTGACAGAGATAGAGACAGCCAGCGAGAGAGGGAACACAAGCAGGGGGAGTGGGAGCGGAAGAAGCAGGCTCATAGCGGAGGAGCCTGATGTGGGGCTCGATCCCATAACGCCGGGATCATGCCCTGAGCCGAAGGCAGACGCTTAACCACTGTGCCGCCCAGGCGCCCCCAGCCTTACATCATTCTTATTTCCATATATAGAAAACAGACAAGCAGATGCGTAATAGTTAAATGACTTGTGCTAATTTACATAATATGGTGAAGCCAAACTTTGAATCCTGCTGTAGCTGATATTGCAGCCCTGCTTTTCACGTTATGTTGTATTTCCCTCCATGTAACTTATCCTGGTTTCTAAGAAAGGAATTACTGGTTATTCAAACTATTTGCAGTACTTCTTCAAGTTGGGGGTTATAAAAGAATCAAATGTAATCTGGGTTTGGAAATCCAGGCTGGAGAGTCCCACAGTCTTCTGCAAAATCATTTGTGCCTCAATTTCTGCCACAAACTTTTCCTCTTAGACTTTTTTCTTTCAGCTGCTTGGCCTTGACCTAGCACCTTCTCCCAGAATTTCTCACTCATACATACACCTTTGACAGCATCAACTGTTGTCCCCATCACTGGTGGATAGTTCTTATCTTGTATAACTAAAGTGATCCTCCTCTATCTACCCCCCCCCAAATATTTTTCTTTCAGCTGCAGGATTTATAATATTCTTGAGGATCAGATCTAAATTTGGACCAGTGAACCTACTAAAGTAGTTCACTTAAGTTGGGAATGTTCCTGAAGTAATAGAAGTAATTCCACCAATGTCCAGAGGAAAATATGTTTCTCTTTCATAAGCACTACTTCTGGAAGACATTAACTCCATATTTACCCCTGATAGAAAGCATGACAATGGCAGGGGTGGCCTAGAGTTCCCTTTGCCAAATTATCACCCAAGCACAAATTTATTTGTATTTGCAATATCTCTGCTCAGAGGGTCATCTTGCCTCCAAGAAGCAAGGTGACTTTTTGTTTGTTTGAATCAAGGGAGAGTAAGGAATATCTAAAGTTAAAAGGGTATTTTATTTATACTATTAAAAATTTCTCTGTGAAAAATTCTGCTATAATCTTAAAATCTTACATATTTTCTGGAGAGTATTTTCCTTTCTGGGTCCCTCACTCTAAAAGCCGAGGGACTTATTATTCTCATGGGACAATGCAGAGGGTATCTTCTAAATTCTCTTTGGACTTGGCCTCTCTGGTTAGCATCAGATTAAGATCTCGAAGCCCGACATAAAGGGCATGTGCAAATTGTGACACTCAGGATAACAGAAAACTTGTAGGAAGCAATAGTGTCTGCCTACTGAGCACACATGCATGCACACACATGTGCATACACACGCACAGACACACATGCACACTTTCTCAAGAGCTGGTGTTCTGGGTTGTCATGTGGGCAACTCATCCTGAGGTCTGGGCTGCACTTCGAGGGTCAAATTTCTAGTGGTCCATCAGGTATTTGAGCCCATGATCTGAATATCACTGCAATGTGCCAGGATGTCCAAATCCTTGTGATGAGGTCCTCCTTGCAAGACAGCAGACATGAAAGCTGGCATTTTTGTAGTGCGTGGAAACATGTGTCACTTCTCAAGTGATGTTGCCCTTCTCAAGACATACGGACTTTTGTTCACTGCGAGCAAACTTCTTGGGGGTTGAGGAGCGAGGCAACAGTTCAGCTGAAGAAGGTCATGATCCAATTAGGTAAATGGAAGAAAGAAAGAATACCCCCAGTTAGAATCTGGGAAGGAGGAAGAGCTTTATGTATAAGTCATAGG
Source organism: Ursus americanus (assembly GCF_024610735.1). Classification (NCBI taxonomy): domain Eukaryota; kingdom Metazoa; phylum Chordata; class Mammalia; order Carnivora; family Ursidae; genus Ursus; species Ursus americanus. The sequence goes on along the minus strand of NC_142137.1, from coordinate 65,140,886 downwards.
GTGGAAACTGTGACATGGTAATTTAAGGAGGCAGAAAGCCATATTGGTTAAGAGCGTTGGCTGCCTGGATGTGAATTATGGTTCTACCACTTACTACACGTACGTCTACATTCTAGCGCTCTAACGGCCTTTGTGGCCTATAAAGTAAGGATATTTGTATCACACCGGTAGTGGTTGGTGCCAGGATTAGATGAGATAATTATGTAAAGTGCTTAGCAAAGGGCCTGGAATGTAATAAGAGATGAAAATGATGGTGATTTTGTCAGTTTACTATTGCTGTGTAACAAATTACCACACGTGTAACAACTTCAGGCAACACTGATTTATTACTCACAGTGCTATGGGTCATAAATCTGGCACGGCTCCTATGCATTTTCTGCATAAGGTTTTACCAGGCTGAAGTCAAGGTGTTGGCTGGCCTGGGCTTTTTTCTGGAGTCTCTAGAGAAGAACCTGTTTTCAACCTCAATCAGGTTTTGGGCAAATTTTGTTTTCTGTGGATGAAAGACAGAGGCGCTCTGATTCCCTGCTTGCTGATAGATGGAGTACCTCTCTCAGCTCCAGGTCACTGGGATTCCTTCTCATGTGGGTGATTCCATCTTCAAGCCAGCAACACTGTGTGCTTTGGAATTCTTTGACTTCCTCTCCTGCTACTAGCCAGAGAAAACTCTCTGCTTTTAAAAGGGTCACCTGATAGGGTCAGGCCCACCCAGAAAAATCTCTGTATTTTAAGATCAATTGACTGGGGGGCTTCTATGATCTGCAAAATTTTCCCAGAAGTAATTCCATCTGTTCTTGTTTTAATAACCAGGGGACAGGAATCTTGGGGAGGGCATCTTTAGAATTCTGCCTGCCACGGTGAGGACGAGGTAATGTGGATCAATGACTCACCTTTGACTGGTCTTTCATATACAAGGAGAGGGCTGAAGCTAAGTTTGGAGGCTGACAGTAGAAACTGCCCAGTTGTTCTGCATCAGAAAGCAGAATTCTTTATTTGCTCCTGAGAGGGCAGGGGAGAGTTGTAAAACGAGAACTGGATGGAGAGGAAGACAGGAGCTAAGTCACATGGCAGGAAAACTGAGGAATCAGGTATTTCATATTGTATTTGAGGGTTTTTACTGTTTTTTTTTTTTTTTTTTTTTTTTTTTTTAGTGTTTTGTTTTGTTTGCCTATTTGGCTTCTCCAACCTTTCCGTGGTACTGCATGTGACTAGCTTTCTGTGAAACTGTGAGAAAATTGAATTCCAGGGCTGAGATGATTGAAGCACTACCCTGACTCAGTGGACGAAAGAGCTTCGAGCGAGGGGTGGGCCTGAGAATCTGTGGAATCTTAAAATGGACATTGCTTTCCCCCACAAATTTAGAGTGAGGGTTTGTTGCAATCTTCCCTGATATTCTGAGGCACAGCAGTCGTAAAATAGTATTCCATCTCCACGTAAAACACAGAGCTGGGCAGACAGCTGGGTGTCATGAGGCCCAGCCCTCTGTGTGCTGGGATGAGACTGTGCAGGTGTTTCTTCCTGCACTTAACGTGCTCATGCGTTCATTCAGTCATTTGGCAAACATCCTGTAGGACCCAATATACAATATAAGACCATCTCTTAGGTATGGGACATTAAGTGTTGAGCAAAACCGAGTTGCTGGCCTCCTCGAGCTAAGCTCAGTTGGAGGAAATGGAATAAACAGATAAACAAACAAGTGCTAAATAATACAATTTTGGTTAGTTACTAGTACCAGGGGAAAAGGAAGCAAAGTAAGAGAGTAGATGCTAAGCATAGGTGCGCACTGCATTGGATGAAGTGGTCAGGGAAGGTCCCTCTGAAGTGACAACAGAAAAGATTCTGAAGAGATCAGGGAAGATGGAGAAGTTGACTGTATGACCTTAACTGAGGGGCCCAATGAGTATGGACTCCAGGAGGAGGGGGAGCAAGAAAGGAGTCCCAGATAATTCTATGACTTGTATTATTTCCTTTCTTACTAAGCCTGCTTTGAAACTACTTAGGTAAATGTTTCAAGAATGATTAATTATTAATGAAAATGTGCTCTCATTAGGTGCCTGGGAAAAACCACAACTGTCATGACTTCCAAGTATCCCCACATTGTCTGGGAGATCAAAGTGGCCTGTCTGGGCCATGTGGGGAATGATATTCTGAAAGGCGTCTCACCAAAATTGTTTGGGGGCTGAGTTTAGACTCCCTTCACTAATCTTGTTAAAAGGGGGATGGATTGATTGTATCAATTAAGTTTAGCCATCCTCTCTTACCCTCACCCTACCCTCTCTGGTCCTAGTGTTTCAGAGCAAGATAGAATGGGTTTTTGTTAACATAAATCAAACCTTAGACAACAGGGTGTCCCATGAAATTTGGATTGGGCTAAAACACTAGAACAGACAACAGTGGGACAAAATGTGAAGATCTGTGTTCATTTCTAGGTAGCGCATGCCAATGACGTCATGATAAGAGGCGCCAGAGGGTGAATGGGAGGACGCTGCTTTATTTAGAAAGGAAAACTGACATGAAGCATTTTATCTAGAGAGAAGTGAATTAAGGAAAAGATAGCATTTAGCTCAGTTGTAATTCTCCTCACCAGAGGCTGAGTGCTGGGGGAAAAAGGGCACCATCGTGCCCCCAGCATCTAGCCCAGACCTGGCATGCTGTATGGACCCAATAAATATTTGTGAAATATGTGAATGTTGAATGAGCAATAAAAATTTATTTTTCTACACGGAAGAGCTGTTTCTGTGAGAATGGGAGTAAATAATTGTCTATTGTTCTAAAAGACCCACCATAACGTTGAAAATCCTGGGTGCAGATTCAGCACCATGAAGGGAGAATTTTATAATAATCCAGATCGTTACAAAGAGAACTCAGTTGCCTTAAGAGAAGGATGACTTCTGGACCTTGAAAGTACTCGAACGGGGATAACTCTGTCAGTTGTGTAAAGGAAGCTGTTCCTCCATTGAACAAGATCTTTTTCAAGGAGACATTTAGGATCACTTTAATTATATGAGTCCCTGGTCCTAAATGTGGGAAATGGGCAATATGCATTCTGGAAAGTACGAAATTCCCCAAGATAGTGGCCAGGGGTATTACTCTGATAGAGTTTGAGAAGATACTCTAATTAAAAGAGGAATACCATGCAGCCATCTGACACCCATATAATTCCTGCTCCCCATCATGCCTTTCCTGAATCCCTAGATATCACTCTTTGAACACGATTTCTGTTCTTGGAGTCCCAAAGTACCTCCCACTAAAACCAGAATGTGGCAGAATTTCGCATTTAGCGGTAGTTGGCATCTACCATCCCATTGAATGATAGAAGGCTTTTCCTCTTGCTCTTCTTGCTCATGGCCTGTGAATGAAGAATCAATGAAATGAGTTCAGGGGCAGATAAATACCCTTGAGGTGCTGTGGCCCAATCCTTTCCCTTAGACCATTTGCTTTTAACTCTCCTTTGAGCCACCGTTCAGCAAAGTTAATAGCCGCAAGCTCTTCAGGGGAAGGTTTGTTAAAATCATGTCCAAGAAAATAAATATAATGAATGAACAATCTCTGGAGAAAGCCTTGACATTTAAAAAAAATGTAAATTAGTCTCACAAGGATCTGCTATGAAATAGGCAAAGTACATTAGTACAAATGAGATATTTTTACAGCGATTATAGGAGCCATCTCCTGGGGACCACACCTGAACTCTTAAAAGCTGAACCAAAACCCAGTTGTGTACCCAGGAATCTAGCGTGACAGATTTGAATGTATTCCACTAATAACTCTCCTCACCCCATGCCTGCATTTCAGTGCACGGTTCCCCTGTTGTTCAATGAGCTTTGATACAAGGATGCTGGAGCATGGCTTTGAACTCCTCTGAACCCAATTATATCCAGCCATTTGGAAGTGCCATGGTGGGATGATGGTAGAAGAGTGCTCTCTGAACTAGCACACAGAGAGTTCAAGAAGGAGTTGACTGTAGCGGGTCTGGCAGCCAATTCATACGTGGAACAGTGCCGCCGATGGCACTGCTGTCTGCCAGCCTGAAACGAGGATGGAGCATATAAAAGGGAAATTCAATTAGTTCACCAAAAATGGATTGAGCAAAGTGAAGGGGCAGCTGGTAGCAGCTTCTATTCTTTGATTTGCACGAGAAATGTCTTGCTCCAGCACGTGGTCCTTGCACTGGGTGAGTGTGTGAAAGGAGTGTTGTTCCCCTGCAGTGAGGGGAGGCATTTTCCCTCCCCCGAGCATTTCCCAGCTCTTCAATCATAATGGAAGTCAGTTCTCCAGGTAAGAATCCCAGCCTTTCTCTCTCCAAATCAGCTTGGGACCAATTAAGATGACCCCAATAGAAAAAAGAGGAGCCAGCAAGCAGGCTATCGCTCTTCTCCCAAAGGGTAGGTGGTTGACACGGTTTCCTTTCAGACAAAGGGCATGGCCCCAAAGAGGAGTATAGTACCCAGGAGTAAAAAAAAAAAGAGAGAGAGAGAGAGAGAGAGCTTTTGTGACCAAGCTCTAAGAAAAGGAGCTATATTTTATTTATATCATAAATCTGTTTTGTTTTATGGTCCGACCATAAAACCTTAAAATGACATTTTAAATCTGGACTCCATAACATGGGTCTGTTTTAGTTGATTGAAGCAGACCCGACCCGCAAACCCCTAAAGTAGAGTGGCCATTCACACTTGTCCTCTTTAAAGTTTGGAGGGGTCACAGGGTGAGGAGCTAGTATGGTTAATTTCTCAATTTTGCTGGAGGTAAGGAGTCACTGAACCTTTAAAATGCAGCGTTCCATTTTGTTAGACCCCGTATTCTTCAGACGGTGGTAGGCTACAGGGTTTTTCCTAAGCATCCAAAATATATTACAGACAGTGCTTTGTCCATCTTTAGATTGAGGGAGGGGGGTAGGAAAATATTTCTGTGACGGGGGCATTCCCAGCTTCTGGTGAGGCAGATGTGCTGTGGCCTGGATGTTGCGGCTGTGTAGGGTGGTGGTACCTGTCCCCAGGCCAGCCCAGGGCTCCCATAGGGGAATGGACCAGCCCATCCCCTGGGGTCTGTCATTTGGGTCCCTTTGCCCCATGGCTCCGCAGCACACCCTCTCTGCCTGCTGCCTTGCCTTTCTGTGCACTGCATCCTAGCTACCAGTTTTGGTAACCCCCATCTTCCCAATCTTGTGTCCACCCCAAAGAGAACTCTTCAGCTTTTGAACTTTGAGAAGAAGATAGAGGAGCCCATTCCTCCTGGAACGACCAGTCCCTTGTTAGTCTTGGGGAAACCAACCCTGTGTCTCTTCTTTTTGGCCTTGTAGCCCTTCTATGTCAAGCTTTCCTTGATAGATCTGAACTCCCCAAGTCAGAGCAATCACCTTGTGGTGTTTTCAGTCTCTCTTTTTAGCTCTACAATAAAAAGCTGACAGTGACCACGTTCATTCAGAGAGCCCAAGCTCAGAACACAAAGAATTCTTGGTATGGGAGTGGGGGGAATACCTCTCATTGACTTCTGCATGAATTAATATATTAATAAAATTTTCTGCCATATTGACATCACCATTTCTCTATTGTAAGGATCAAAATGAACATCTTTGACTCTTTCCCCCTTCCTCCCAATACATGAGAAACAGCTACACTCTTTCTTCTACTTTTCCGGTGTGGCTCTTACACGTTTCTTGTAAGATAGTGAAGACTTTCTTTGATCCAGCCTTCCTCCCGTTCTCATTCTCTCATTGCGCTCCCTACCTGTGGTCCTTGTCCATTTTGGTGTATCATATAATAATGGTCTTAGCGTCTACGTGCCAAGAACTGGGCTAAACTCTTCACACAAATGATCTGAGTGTGTCTTTGCTAGTGCCCCAAGGGTGAAGGATTGTTATTGTGCAGACAATCTTTTGATTTTCTTTTAATTTTCCTGAATTTGCTGTGGTGTCCTTTTGCTTACTGCATAAAGTCCAAATACCTTTAACACCCCCATGGGTTCACATCAACTAACCTTCTAGATTTATCTAACAGTTACTACCTCTAGGACAGAGCCACTGAATGACAAAGACTCTGACTTCCCTATATTTCCGTTCGGTTACCCATGGTTTTGTTTTTTGTTCGTTGTTTGTTCGTTTGTTTTATCTTACCTCTCATGCATGTCTTCTGCTACTCCTTTCTCTTAAATGGTCTTTTTTCGCCTTCCTTCCATCCTCACCTGGGCAGTCCAACCCATCCATGGGTAGACACTGCTGGTTGCTCACCAAATACTTTTTTCACCAAATATTGGCTTTCTTTTCTTTCTTACCAATAGAGCCCCAACTGTTTGTGTAGAAATGAGCCTTGTTAAAAATATTTCCGTTCTCAGAGTCTCTTCTGCCTTCTGTATTCATCTTGTCATCAAGTTCCGGCTGACACAGCAGGAGCAAAAGCTTATGATGGGCACTTGTGAAGCTTTTGCTTTCTTAATATAATAAGCACTGTTCCTTTTGCCTAATTGTTCCCTCCCTTCTGCTTGGAATGTGGCTGCCATGCCTGGAGACGAAGCAGCCATCTTGCAACCAGGAGGAAGAGAGGTATATATTAAGGATGGTGGAAAAGAAAGCACAAAGGAACCTGTGGTTTGGGGGGACTTCCTTGAGTAGCTGCACCTGTTCTGAGCTGCATATATACAGACTTTTTATTTCATAGAAGAAAAACTGAATTCTTTATTTGGTTGTCATTGAAATCGGGTTTCTACATTTAGACAGATAAAATCCTGACACATCGTCCTGCAAGGCTAAATTTAAATGCTACATAAATTATGAAAGCAACCACCATAGTCTAAATCTACATGGAATAGTAAAGTAACCTCCTAATTTCTCCTGCTTCCACTCTTTCCAACAACATTCCTGCTCTATGTTATCTACTCTGCAGCCAGAGTGAGACTCGAAAAATATATACAAGGTCTTCTCATTCTCTGGTCAGCAATCCAATCACCCAAGAACTTCCCATAATCATGCTTAAAATAAAACCCAGTGTCCTTCTAAGTATGACAGTGCCCTCTATAACTGGAGCCTTGCCATGCCATCCCCTACCACTCTCCCTCTCCCTTCTCCCTTGGCGTGCTTACAGTTCTGTGAATAATCTAAGTGTGTTCTAACACCGGTTTCCTTGCAATTGTTCCTCTTTCCATCACTCCCCCAATTCCTTCAGGTCCCTACTTCAATATCAATCCTTAGACAGACCTCTTTGATGAGCCCCTATAAATACCACACTGACCTACACCCTCTCTGCCTATTAAATATTTTTTTCATAATACTTATCACTATTTATAGTGATTATTATGTTTTTATTCACTTATATTTATAATCTCTTTTTTTTTGGAAGATTTATTTATGAGAGAGAGAAAGAAAGTGGGAAGAGGAGCAGAGGGAAAGAATTTCAAGCAGACTTCCCACCAAGCGCTGAGCCTGATGTGGGGTTCAGTCTCATGACCCAGAGATCATGACCTGAGCCAAAATCTTAACCGACCAAGCCACCAAGGCACCCCTATTACCTGTCTTTCTTATTATTAGAATGTAAACTCCATAAATCAGCGGCTTTGTCTGCTTTATCCACCATAATATCTCCAGCACTTAGAATAGTGTCTAACACATAGTAAGTGGTCAATAAATAATTATGGAATTAATACTGGAAGGAAGGAAGGAAGGAGGGAGGGAGGGAGGGAGAGAAGGAAAGAAGGAGGGAGGGAGGGAGAGAATGGGAGGAAGCGGGTCACAGATCTTGGTTGGGGACTTGAAATAGTTGTTAAGTTCTTCAAGTAAGAGAAAACGAAGGACTGATTTAGGAGCTGCAATTCCTCCGAGGATGTTTTCCCAAGAATAAGTGACAATTACTTGAGATAACATCTCCCTGGATTCCTCCTTACATCAGAAGATGGTAAAAACACCTTGCTCTTGCAGTTGCTAGAGGGAGTGGTGTTAATGTTGCCACAGCAACTATACATCTTATGTAAAATCTCCAACTTGCTACAGATGTGGTAGCCAGTTTAAAAGTTTTCTTGGGGATTCAAAAAATATATGCTGTCTTCTAATTTTGCTTAACCAATTGCTTAATGCTAATAACAAACTATACACATAGCGCTAAAACTGCTGTGGAATTTTGTCCCCTTGGGGGGAAACCAAAAGTACTTTGCCAGAAAACCGTTCCAAATGTAAATGACTGTCAGGAGCTCTAGTGCCATTGATCTAAGACGTGAAGATGAGATTCGTAACACACTAAATAGAAAATAACTTTGTGTCTATCAACGTGGTACTCTCTTGCTTCGGCTTCCTGTAGTTCCCTCCCTCCACCCACTCCACAGGATGTCTTCCTGTTCTTCACACACACCATACTGCCTCCCTCTTTGGGGTCTTTAGCATTCTGTTTCCTCTGCCCAGATACACCCAGATATTTTCATGGATTATTCCTTCCTTTCCTTCATATCTCTGCTCAGTACTTAATCAGTAGGGCTTCCTTGACCACCCACCCTAAAATGCTCAAAAATAGCAACTCTTAACATGCCCACATCCCTTTCCTTTCTAGCCTATGATCCCCTTCATTTTTCTTTATAATACTGTTTGCTACCTGTCCTTCTTCATATATATATATATATATATATATATATATATATATATATATATATATGTTTACTTATTTGTCTCCTTCATGAGAATATAAACTCCTTGAGACTAGGGACTCCTTTTTGTTGACTGTTTATAAGTAATCTTCTATTGTATAGATATTAACCATTTATTTATCCACTCAACCGTTAATGGATTTGGGGATTTTACTCAGTTTGGGGTTGTGTTACAAAGCTGTTAAGAATATTTATGTGCAGGTCTTTATGTAGCTGGATGTTTTTCTTCTTCTTGGGTAAATCATTGAGAATGGCATTGCTCTACCACTTAGAAAGAGTATTTAAATTTATAGGAAACTACCAAATTGTTTTCTAAAGTTATTCTAACATTTCACAACCCCACTAGCAATAGATGAGTTCAAGTTGCTCCACGTCCTTGCCAACCCTTGGAATTCCAATCTTCTTGATTTTAACCATTCAAATGGGTCTGTAGCAGTATTCGATTGTGGTTTTGATTTGCATTTCCTTGATGACTCATGCTCTAGAACATTTATCTCTCATGTGCTTATTGACTATTTGTATATATTCTTTCATGAAATGTCTATTTGTATATTTTGCCCATTTTTTATTGAGTTGTTTGTCTCCTTACTCTCAATGCTTATTGAGACTCAGTGTAAGAGCAATTACATGAAAAAATTGTTGTTGAGATTATATTCCTTATATTCTTCAAATATAGTTTCTTGTCTAAGGAATATTTACCTCTTCACTGTAACTAGTATGAGATTTTCACTATGAAATGGGAATTATATTCTCATAATATGTCCAATTTTGCTTTGGACAGAGGAATTTCAGTGCTGAATTTAATGCTCAAGGAGGGAAATTATGTTATTCTAGATTTTTGTGGTGTGTTCACTCTCCTACATGTTTTTCTGGTTTTCGGTTAAGTGTCTTTGGCTTTACTGTGCACCAGCTTGTAATTAATCAGTTTCAAGTAAATGGCATATATCTCAGTTTCTTCATATTCCAATATGAATAATGCTGCTTCTAACCCAACGCAAGGGAATGCTAGAAATTTCATTAGCGCCCTGACGTTGGTAGAATGCTTTTGGTCTTCTTGGAATAGTTCAAGGTGACCTTTATACAAAAACATGGGCACTAAAGTCATTATTTTCCTGTGTTTCTCTAAATAATTACTTTTTACCTCGAATAAACAATCTTTTCTACTTAGAGCAGCATGTCTCAATATAATACATAGTTTTATGCCTTTATAAAAGTTTAGCATTTTTTCTAAAACACCATATGAACGCATTCTTTTTGAATTAATCTCTCTTTATAGATAAGATTTTGATGCAGGAGCCAAGTCTTAAACATCTTTATGTTTCTCATAACCCTAAAAGAACTCCCTGTGCCTAGGAAAGTATTTAATAGAGGTTTCTTGAAGAAGTGTTGGGTGAAGGAGTAGCAGGCATTACTGACTTTTGGACACCAGACATCCTTTTGGGCGGCCACTTACACAGTCTGGGGCAGATCTATGTGAACGGCTTTCAGGGAGCTGAAGACAGGCAGACAGCTGGAAGGGACAACCGTAATGTTCTCCAAACGCAGTTTTATTTCGAGAACTAGCATGTCCTCGCAGTGATCGGACGGATGAAACAGATAAGAGAGAGAAAACGCCGAGGAATGGAAGCTGCTCGGGAGCAGAGCTGGACCAGAGGAAGAGGTGATGGGGAGGAACAGAGGCCCCGAAGTCAGCGGCTGCACTGCGCCCCGACGTTGAATACCAAGGGTTAATCTGCCGTAATAAAATCAGCATGAACACTGCCAAAGAGGCCTGAGCAGACCCTCAAGTAAGTAATTAATTCTGGCTGCTTTCCGCTCTCTAGCTTTCATCATTCTTAATGTTACCTAATTGTAAAATTATTCTTCAAACCTTCCTAGTATAAAGGCAGAAAATGCCCAGATCCAGCCCGCTTTTCTTGAGGGCATGGGTGCCTCCTGCATCTTGGTGAAGGACCCAGGATGCTGCTAATTAAGGGTGAACGAACACTTGAAAACTTCTGATCAACTTTCATAAAACAGCCTACAAGAGAGTTCTGGGAAAGCTGTGTGCTTCTCTCTGTGTGTGTGCAGAGCTACGAAACCCGGGGAAGCACGGGGCTGAATCCACAGCGTCTCTGGCCTTCGGAGCCTCACAGTGACCTTGACGGACCCTGAGACGGGGATGAACACAAAGGACAAGCATGTGAGGAGGAGAGAGAAGTTCCTGGCCTGGCCTCTAGTTTCTGCTGCCATTGGAGGTGAGAATAAGGAAAATCTTAGGGACCATTCCACCTCAAAATATGCCAAGGCTTTCAATGTCAAGGGTTTTAGTTTTATTTATTTATTTTTAAAGATTTTATTTTTATTTATTTATTTGACAGAGAGACAGCAGTGAGAGAGGGAACACAGCAGGGGGAGTGGGAGAGGAAGAAGCAGGCTCCTAAGGGAGGAGCCTGATGTGGGGCTCGATCCCAGAACGCCGGGATCACGCCCTGAGCCGAAGGCAGACGCTTAAGGACTGCACCACCCAGGCGCCCCTCAATGTCAAGGGTTTTAAATTCATGTCAGTATAACCAGATAAATAAAATCTTCACTTTTAAGGGGATCTCTTTATCCCTCATGTCTTCTTCCTTCTTCCTTGAAACATGATGAAAGATGAAGGCATTTCTCTTTCCATGACCGTGGCAGGAGGGACCAAGCTGTCTTTTCCACTGTGATTACCTGCCTAGGCTGTAGGCCTTGGGGTCTCTAGGTAGCCTTGGCAACATAAGTGCAATACACTATTAAAATAATGGCTATTTTCTTCAGTCTAGTTAAAAAATAGAAGGGACAGCCTTGGATGGCATTCTGGTCAGGGGGGAAATATCTCATGTGTCTCTGGGGTGAGATATAAAACTGAGGGCTTGACCTCTTTTGGCCATTAAAGACCTTCGGGTCCTCTCCTGTCTCTTTGTTCCTATAAGAGTAGAGGTAGTGTTAATTCTGTGGCTGGCTAAATTCTAACTGGGGTAATTATACTGTCACCCTATATTCCCCTGGAGATTCAGTTAGAAAAGTTACTCTTTGATCATACTCTTAAATCCTACTGCGCTGGGCTTTGTAACATGGCAGGTGAAGAATGGCTATTGGATTCCGCATGCCTCCCTCCGCTTGGTGAGTGATGCTAATTCTATGTATGTATTCTGCTGAGTTCTTGGGGATCCTTCTGGGGGAAGCTGCTGCAGTAAGCATGAGCTATTATTAGTTGAGTTTCAACAAAAGAAATTGTTGTTCTAGGCTATGTTCCTTTGATAAATTTTAGTTAAAGCTCCCAACAGATAATTATGAAAAGAATGGGGAAGATTGTTAGAAGTTTAGGGTTTCAGTTTGTGTATACATATGTATATATATGTGTGTGTGTGTGTGTGCATATAGTATTTTAATATAATATGTATAAATATAATGTGTCTATGTAATGTATACATGTAATATACATAATGTATATGTAGACATATAGTATGTGTATAAATGTGTGTGTGTATACATTTTTTTTTGACAGAGCTAAAAATAAGTTATTTTACACACGCAACCCTTTTCATCATAAAGGTCCCAATAACCTCTTGGGTCACAGTTGTTTGTAACTGGTGAACAGTATTCCATGCTGACATGGCCAGTGAAATGTGGGTTTTGGAGGTGGTACCCAAGCTGGGTACATTCCAGGTGGTTTCAATTTACAGCCAAAAATTATGGCTGGAGATACATTAGAATTTGGGTGAGGGAGTCATGGAGACACTGATAATAAACTGCAATGAAACTTCCCAAATGTTAAATGATTAAACTATGAAAAGGAACCACGTAAGTATAGAGAGTTTACAGAGCTCAAGGCTTGGCGAGAACTGAGGGCTTAAGTAAACTGGCTGACTGAGGATCCCACTTGTAATTCCAGTGTAATTTTGCACATAAAGCAACAGACACACTCACATATGCAATTCTAGGGGCAAAACTGAACATGACATGAGAGCTCATATTTTTCAGTCAATTTCTGTGTCTCCTTTCCTTTTATTTATTTTTGGTAACTAAATTCAAAGAAATAAGTTAGCAGTTTCTATAATTGTCCATGCTATATCAATAAAGGATTTGTTTTTTAAGTCAGAATATACAGCAAAAAAGGATAATGCACCCCCATTTGTGACCATGGAGAGATGGTAAGAGATCCTGTTACAAAATTATATTTTTATATATAATTACATACCTGTAAAGGTATAAATTCCCAAGTGTGGTTGGTAAGAAAAATAAGACTGGGCGGCTATAGTAAACATTAATGGTATTATCTTCCAGTGGTTAGGTCATGGTTTTTTAAAGATTTATTTATTTATTTGAGAGAGAGACAGTGTGTGCAAGCAGGGGGAGGGGCAGAGGGAGACAGAATCCCAAGCAGACTCCGTGCTGAGTGCAGAGCCTGATGCGGGGCTTGATCTTACAACCCTGAGAACAAGACCTGAGCCGGAACCAAGAGTTAACTGACTCGGCTTAACTCACTGTGCCACCCAGCTGCCCCGGTTTGATCATTTTTATCTTTTTCAGTTTTGCTGAACATCATAAGTTATATTTTATAACTATCAAGTGCTATGTAAAATGAATTAAAAACAAGACCAGGAGAGAAAATAAAATCCCAACACATGATACACTAGTACATTTTAGGAAAGAAGAATTCATCGTATTGAACTGTATCAATTATCGGCTATTAAAATTGGTAGAGAATTGGTTTATTCTAAATATAGTATTTTGTTGAATAAGAAAAAAAAACACTGACGAATTTCTCTAAATGGCTTAAAATGTCAAATGAGCTTGAATTTCGAGGCTCCAAACAGAAATTTCAACAAAACCCTTCAACCCGACTTACCCTTTGGTGATCAGGTGACCAATGTCCTTTGCACAGACCTGAGCTCTGCTAAAGCTGCAGGGATCTGTCCTCCTTGGGGTCTGGGAGCCTGAGAAGGGACCAGCAGTGTTGGGACAGAGACCTCGGGGGCCATGTGGAGTTGAGACTTTGGGGATCCTGCAGCTCTCTGTGCAGCTGTCAGTAAATAATAAACAAAATATCAAAGAAATGATAAAATGATAATTGGATATGTTACTCTATAGACACATACCTAAACTTCTACTATGAGAAGTCCCTTTCCAAATGTCCCCTTAATCTTCGTCTGAAAATAAGTAGAAGAGATGGATTTTAGCAAGTGCTCGTGATATCAAACATTGTCCCAGGAGCTTTACTTGTATGAACTCGTTTAAAACTCAGAATGAGCCTAGCGGGTGGATTATGTTTTTATGCCCCGGATGCAAACACTGGAGCACAGGGGAAGGTAACTACTTTGTGCAAACTTAGACTTGGTATAAATGCTGGAGTCAACATTTGACGTCACCTTTTCATTCCAGAGCCATGTACTGCACTGTTATTCTAGAAATTGTGGAGAGTGAGAATGGTCTTTGAGATTTTTTCTGAGATTCTGTATCTTCCTGTGTGAAACAAGTACAATAATATCGACTTCAGAACTCTGGAGTTTGCATCAGAAGGCTTCCCTAAGCTTTCGAAACAGGATTAATTCTTTGTTGCTCTTAGGTGGGTAGGCCCTTGGGCACTAGGTAGGCCACAGTTATTAGCTGTAGAAATACTATATCCGCATCTTCCTTTTTTTTGCAAGAATCAGCATGGACATAAGTAATGGTATAGGCTTCCAATCTGTTTTCTCCACCTTTTCTAGCCACGGTTACTATCAATTCAACGACCCTGTTTTTCAAACAATAAAAACTAAGCACATGATCTGATCAACTATTTTTTCAAGGTTCTGAATTTATATATATGTCTATAATTATTTATGGAATGTTATAGAAGGGTAGAACATTAATTATTTTTTCCTACCTAGAATGAATCACTTTTAATGAAAATGATAATATTGCACAAAATTTAAAATTGTCCTGGAAAAATCTCAACCATCTGATCACCAGACTTTGAACAGATAGTATTCTCTATGCAATAGAAATGCACTTAGGGCCGGCACCAGATTTTCTCTGAGAGAGTGCCTTTGTTGGGAAACTACATGATCAGGGATCACAGGAAAAGTCGAAGCTACAGTTGGGGTCTCTGCTTCCTTGAATCCATTCATCCTAGTCCACTATTTTTACCATCCCCAAGTTCTCAACTGTCAACCCCAAAGGATATCACTGGCCTCCTAATTACCAATCACAATGACAAATTTACATCTTTATTTTACTTGACTTCAAATATGACAATATTGATCTTACTCTTCTTTGATTTTTATCCTGAGTTCCCCAGTAAGACTCTTCTCTTTGGCTTCTGTTTCTAACTATTAACCTTAATCTCTCTGTATGGTGACTTCTTTTTTCCTTTCTTTTCCATGATCTAATATATTTCGTTGGCTTTAGTTGTCATTCCCAAAACACTATCCCTATTTTTTAAATGCCCCCAGACTAATATGTACATCTCTCTACTAGAGGTCTACAACTAAGCTACTTATTCTCAATTTTCTCTCCGTCTCCCTAACCCCTCATGTCAAATACATCACCAGGTTTTATTTATTCTACTCTCGCAAGGGTCTTGCCTTAATTTTATTCTTTATGATTGAATATGGTTCCTCTTTATCTTTGCCTAGAATATAATAAGCTTTTATTTTTTTTTATTTTTTATTTTTTTTTTTAAAGATTTTATTTATTTATTTGACAGAGATAGAGACAGCCAGCGAGAGAGGGAACACAAGCAGGGGGAGTGGGAGAGGAAGAAGCAGGCTCATAGCGGAGGAGCCTGATGTGGGGCTCGATCCCGGAACGCCGGGATCACGCCCTGAGCCGAAGGCAGGCACTTAACCGCTGTGCCACCCAGGCGCCCCTAAAATATAATAAGCTTTTAAATGATACTCTTTTTCACCCTTCTACACCATTCTCCATACTGTGGAAAGGAGTCTTCCTCATATTTGCAGTAGACGGCCATGTTGATGGCTCCCAATGAGTATGCCTCCAGTATCCAGGCCTTCCAGTGGTCATGACCTACCCTGATTTGGGGGTTGGCCATGTGGATTGCTTTGACTGATCAATATCAGCAATTGGAGACTTGATAAGTGCTGGTATATCAGGGATTGTCCTCTAGAAGTCTCTCCTCTTAAATCCAGTCACCATGCAGTGAGAAGGATGGTCTAGAACTGGCCATTGGCAGAAGAAGGGCCACATCACAGGGAAGGAGGCACTGCAACCAGCAGTCAGCACCAGGACCCTAGACATGAGTAAGGAGCCTCGGATTTCAGGCCCAGCTGAGCTCCCAGCCACGTGCAGCTGCCTGGGGGACACCCCCTGACCCACACGGAGAACTGGCCCACAGACCCCCCAGAACCATTACAAATTATCAACTCCTGTTATATTTAGCTATGAAATTGTGAAGAGCTTTGTTATGCAGTCCTTGAAAACTGAAACATCACATGTAAACTTAGAATCCTTTGTCGGTTTCTGATTTCCTCCCGGTGAAGTTAACATTCCTTCCCATGTCTTGCCAGCCTTTCACATCAGGACACAAGCCGACTTTGGCGTGGCACGTCAGCTCATGCCTCAGTGAGCACCGGCTCCACCAACCACACGCGGCTCCTTGTGGCGCCAATGGGCTGCGTCCTCCGCACGAAGGGCACCCTGCCTCTCTCCTGCGGTCCACCACGCACCTTTCAAAACATTATTCTTTTTTTTTTTTAATGTTTTTTTAAAAATTATGTTATGTTAGTCACCACACAGTACATCCCCGGTTTCCGATGTAAAGCTCGATAATTCATTAGTTGCGTATAACACCCAGTGCAACATGTAATACGTGCCCTCCTTACTACCCATCACCAGCCTATCTCATTCCCCCATCCCCCTCCCCTCTGAAGCCCTCAGTTTGTTTCTCAGAGTCCATAGTCTCTCATGCTTCACTCCCCCTTCTGATTACCCCCCCTTTCTTTATCCCTTTCTTCCCCTACCAATCTTCCTAGTTCTTATGTTCCATAGATGAGAGAAATCATATGATAATTGTCTTTCTCTGCTTGACTTATTTCACTTAGCATTATCTCCTCCAGTGCCGTCCATGTTGCAGCAAATGTTGAGAACTCATTCTTTCTGATAGCTGAGTAATATTCCATTGTATATATGGACCACAGCTTCTTAATCCAGTCATCTGTTGAAGGGCATCTCGGTTCCTTCCACGATTTAGCTATTGTGGACAATGCTGCTATGAACATTGGGGTGCATATGGCCCTTCTCTTCACTACGTCTGTATCTTTGGGGACCCAGTAGTGCAATGGCTGGGTCATAGGGTAGCTCAATTTTTAACTTTTTAAGGGACCTCCAACTGTTTTCCAGAGTGGCTGTACCAACTTGCATTCCCACCAACAATGTAGGAGGGATCCCCTTTCTCAACATCCTCTCCAACAATTGTTGTTTCTTGCCTTGTCAATTTTTGCCATTCTAACTGGCGTAAGGTGGTATCTTAGTGTGGTTTTGATTTGAATTTCCCTGATGGCTAATGATTTTGAACATTTTTTCATGTGTCTGTTAGCCATTTGTATGTCTTCATTGGAAAAGTGTCTGTTCATATCTTCTGCCCATTTTATGATTTATTTGTTTCTCGTGTATTGAGTTTGAGAAGTTCTTTGTAGATCTTGGATACCAGTCTTTTATCTGTAGCATCATTTGCAAATATATTCTCCCATTCCGTGGGCTGCCTCTTAGTTTTTTTGACTGTTTCCTTGGCTGTGCAGAAGCTTTTTATCTTGCTGTAGTCCCACAAGTTCATTTTATCTTTTGTTTCTCTTGCCTTCAAAACATTATTCTAACATCACCTTCTTTGTGACTTTTTCCAGGCAGCGAGTCGCTGACTCCTCTATGTTCGTGTAGCACTTAGTACGTGCATCCTCTTGATTGCACTTGACGTAGTTTAAATATTTGTTTTAGTTATGTATTTGCTCATTGATTTGCTTTTCCAATTGAGCGTCTCTGGCCTTGGTTTTGCTCTCACACCCCGGCTGCTGTGGTTCTATTGAATCCTGTTCTCTCTGCCTGGTCACTCTTCCATGCTCATCCTTCCCCCACCCTTTGTCCACACCTCCGTCCTTTGCTCTCAACTGTTAGCCTCCCCCTTAGTCGTCCCTGCCTTGGGTCAGCCTCCCCGAACCCTGCAAGACAGTAGTAGATGCTCCTTCAATGAGCATTGTTCATAGTGACTCTACTTACCCCATAGCTGGTCCTTATCTCACCATCTCCAAAGGGCCTCAGAACCTCCCACGAGAACGAAAACTCTTAGAAACAGAGAGTGAGTCTTCCCTACGCTTGTGTTTAGAAGAAAGCCCACCAAAGAATGTGTCTCAATCGATGTTTGCTCCAACAAAGAAAGAAATGAAGGAACGAATGAATGCTTGTGCTTTATGTATACCAGGCACACCTCCTGGACTTAAGGACAGTTATGTGTTCAAATGTTTTACGCCAGAGTCTCTGCACGCATGATTTCACTTGCCAAATTTGGGGTTGAAAAAATAAGATCCGTCCACCTATAAGAGTAAAGTATAGTGGCGATATTGCCTTTCTTTCTTTGGACTATTCACTTAACGTAGCCTAAACTTGCATGAACTTTTATTAGCAGCCATATCATACTGTTAGCTTATAATGAAATTGTGGTCAAATAAAATCCCCAGGTCTCTTTCACATGAACAATTGTCAAAATGTATAAACAAACTGGTTGAATTAATAGCTGGGAACAGCTAATAGGGAAACCCTATTGCTTAAAATGCAATTCTTTCCGGGCCAAATGTGCGCCCGTCTTCACAGTAATTGCACAATGCATTTGCAGCTAAGGCCTCATTAAAACTTCATGCTCACCTGTGCTCAAGCAGCACAGAGGATGCATGTGGGTTAGGGCAACGGCCAGGTGATTGCCTCCTGGGCTTGCCCAATTGTGAATTTCAGTTAGAGCCACAAGAGTCTGTGCCTTTGTGCCATGATTTATTATAGGGACCTTGTATCCCAGGGGAGTTTAAGCAATTCAGAAGCAGCAGGAAGAGACAGGGAGGCAGGTGAGCAAAGAATTGAGCGACTGTTGGAGGTATTGTGACACCTTGTTAATTATTAACTCTGGCAGCAGGCTGTCAAGTTAACCGGAAGGGGAGGGTGGACCTAATTAAGTATCTAAACAGCATTTCTAAGGAGTAGACACCGTCCAGAAATGGGCGCTTTCCCTGGAGTTGGGCTCAAGAAAAGCTGCACACACCTTGGGTCCTAGGGAACCTGCGTGTCACCCAGCAGCCCTTGTCACCTGTTGTACGGACCTCAGGGTTGGACTTGGTGGCATCTACATCAAGCTGCCTCCATTAGCAGAGACGCTGTAGGCTTGATGGCCGATTGCTAACTCAAAGGAAGATGAACGGTACACAGAGGAAAAGGAAAAAAATAATTATTTGGACTCTATTAGGGCCGTTGTTAGAAGGACCATTTTGTTCAGTCACTGACAGCACCCTGTGATCTGATCGGTTCTGTAAGGACTCCAGTATAAAGCAACTGTCTTCTGCAGGAAATGTGGATAGGGGATATCTGATGTAAGATGGAGGATCTAAAGTGATCAAGGATAAAATCTAGAGGTCGGGGGAATAGAGAACATACTCCCTGGGAGGAGGCAGAGAAGGAAGGGTTCCGTGGGGGTGGGCAGAGACACGAAGGCCTGCCAACCAGGTCTGCTTCTGCTGCCAGGGTCCTTCTGTAACTCTTCTGCCTTCGGGGAGTCACCGACCCTCACTTCCTCCACACTTGTAGGGTAAGGGTGACATCTCCATCACAGAGTTGTTGTGGAGAGTGAAGAAAGAACATGAATTAATTTTGCAGGACCACTCTTCAGAGCGGGAGCTTGATCAACAACAGGCCCCTTATCCACACCTGCTTTAAGCCAGGTAGGAACTAGCAAATAGGATTTCCCGAGGAGTGGCAGCAAGCTGTCTGGAGACCACTTTCTACCATAATCGGAACTTTATATTATCTAACATGTGTGACCATGCCCAAGCTACCTTCCTGCACTGACTCTGAGCTGGGCTGCCAGGTGTGCTCTTCGCAGCTCGAATGGGCCCTGCTCAGAGACTCTGATGCAAAGGGTGGCTCCTAAACTTGTGCAGTGCACAGTCTGCACAACAGAACATGTACTTAGGCTGTCCCTTGCAGACTAAACGTAAATTTTTTTCTGTTTATGAAACTGAAGTGTACCTATTATGGGAAATTCAAGAAATGTAGAAAAGCCAAGTGACAAAAAAATTTGACTACTCATTAACAATCCTACTTACAACATTAACATGTTGGTCCATTTCCTTCCAGATTTTTTTCTTTACATATTTATTTCTGGTTATTTACAAGCTATATATTCTCTTCTCCCTTTCTAATCTTAAGTTTAAAAAAATGGAACTAACTCTTTAATCATTAAAATTAAGAAAAAAAGAATCTTTAGTGTCTCCCTTTGTAGGACGATAAATTCAGGTAACTTTCATCCTCTTCCTTAGTCTCTCATTTTTTCGACATAATTTCAAGTATTAGAGTTAGTCACTGAACGGGTTTTACATTATATATCTTCTTTTTAAGATTTGTTGTTTTGATTTTTACATGTCACAAAATGATGTTAAACTCTTTAAACAAGGAGGCATAAACAAAAGATTCACCACTGTGACAGGTTTGGAACCCACGAGGAGAGATTACTGAGTTAACAAAACAAAACAATATTTAAAATTTAGTTGAGAAATCGGAGGCTGGGCTGATAACTCTGAAACCATAGGTGTCTCTGCTATATGTCCTGATACTCAGAATTATACAATCTGAGGTAAAACTGGAGATTTATGTCGGGGTCATGCTGTTCATGCTTCCTTCTCGCCCAACATCACCAATAGAGTTACTGAGTAAATGGTGCCTAGTGGGGCTCAGCTGTAAATATTTTTAAAAATGCATTATTAGAATGCTCTACAGTTTACAATCCCATTTATTTAATGCATGGTACTGACTCTCCATAATAACCTTTCGAAGTTAGGAATTCTTGTGTTCATTTTTACATATGAGGACACTGAGGCCCAGAATGGCTATTATTTTCCTACGGCCACCCAGCTGGCAGCAGAGCCTCGGTTCCGTGCCTGAGGCTTCTCCAAACCTGGATGCTTCCAGAGCAGGCATCCGACTTGCCTGGAAGAATGTTAGTGGCCTCGAGTTCGGGGTCAGGTTTGTGAGTTGCTTTCCATATGTTGTTGGAAGAGTCATGATCTTTAAGAGATCACATGCCTTTATCCATTCACTACAGGCTCCAAATCCTCCTCGTCCTCTTAAAAGACAGTAAGTTTCTATAAATGTCTGCAGAATAAATGTATATGCTTTTCTCACTTCGTGTACTTTTGAACTTTTGAACTTTTAACACATCTACACATAAATTCACTGTCCTTGCAGAAAAACAGCATGTTCACACAATGTTTTGAATTTTTTTTCCTATTTAAGTTGTTAGAAGAATAAATGAGAAATTTCTTAAATTTATAGAGTGGGGTTCCACAGGAGCACATTTACCTCAAAGTCTGATATGCTGTCGAAGGGGTTAAAAAGCCATTAAAAAAATATCTGACTCAGTCACCACAATTGTCTCCCTTCTAGCCTGTACGCAGTACATGTATATATATTTTATATCAATATTTATATAAAATATATTTAAGCTATGTATTATATATTTTATATATTGTTTATTTAATATATATTATATTTATATATCTATGATATATATATTTTGCTGATACTAAAGCAGATTTTGAATGGTCCAGATTAACCCTGATGTGATTTGCTGAGACCATCTCTGTATATGTAGTGATGATATTGTTACCCTTTTGTTCCAAGTGTTTAAGAGTCCTGATCAAAGTCTTTCTAGAGGATAAGAAGCAAACACTTCAGAAATGTGTACTTTCTTAACAAACTATCCTTTCATTAAAGAATTAGGATCAAAAAGAAAACAACTGCTCTATGAGAAGGATATGAGTAATGATATTTCAATTCAAAGCAAGAAATTTAAAAGTATGACAGGTTATTCTGAGAAATCTGTTATCCCTTTCCATGTTTTATAGCTGGCAATCTACCTTAATTTAGGCTTACAGCTCGAGTCCAGTCTTTTTCTTATATTAATTGATTTCCAGATCTATTTTCTATTGATCCTGTCAGTGTGGCTCCCGCCTGAGAAGTAGGAAGTGGAAATTTAGGTCTTCGTGCCTTTCCAGAATGTTTTTTGATCTTCTGATATTACAGGTGCCGAAAGTCACCTACCATCATTGCTTTTTCAGTAGGAGGTAAAATTTAACGTCTAATGGGAAGTGTTTACTGAAACTGAAGACTTTGGTATGTTAAGAAATGTTTGCTGCTGAGAGCAGTTATATTTTAAAGGAGCTAAACTATTATAAAATACTGTACTTTCAAACTGATATGGAATACAAGAGTAAGTTTTTCAAATAAACCGTGGTAAAATGTATCTTGTACTATTACCTACAGAATCTGTAACTGGAACTTTATATATGATTTATATGGGAGTAAAAATATTTCTATAGTTTCTTTATATTACTTGCTATTAAACATGATTATATCAGTTGGTCACTACTTTATATTCCTCCCCACCCCCTACGAGATGCAAGAATATTTTCAGAGATATTGTAAATCAGCTGAAATCCTTTTCTTCACTTGATCTCTCCCAAGACATTAAGGGATGTTTCCCTTTCTTACGCCTTTACTACCTGTTAGGCAATGAGCTTAGTGCTTTTTATAAATTACTCCATAGAAATCCCACCACTTCTCTGGAAACCCAATCCTGTTCTTCCCATTTTGCAGATGAAAAGACTGAGCCTCAGACCGGTTAAATAATGGACCTCAAATCATGCAACCAGTATATGGCAAAGCTGGCATTTTGTCTAGCTCGAAAATCTGCCTTTGGTTACTTTTCTCTATGTCCTATCGCTTCTAAGTTCCCCAAGAGTTGAGGTAACTTTATGAAAGCCTTCTTAGTTGCAGCAAGTCAGTGAAGTGAGTCCTGTTGTTACTTACCATGGCCCTGACTACAAGTGCTTATCTCTTGATCGATCAGCACTGAAACATGCGGTGATAGGACTCTGGCTCTGAGCAGGAAGGGAGCCCTGGGGAGAAATCAGAGGGTGTGTTAACACGCACTTAATATAAGTACCACATTTACATAGCTACTGATTACATTTACATTTCCTCATCTGTCCATTCCAGCTTCTACCCAATCATATGGCAAGTCTAGAAAACACAAGAAGAAAAGAATGCCTAAAAGAATCCACCCAATTTTACTGATATAACTAAATCCTCTTTTGTAATTTGCAAAAACGAAAAAGTAGGATACGAATCCTCCAGTCTGTCTTTAATGTCTTATTTTGAACTCTGTGGATGCTCTGTATTTGTATTCTGAGGGTAAAAACTTTCCGTTTCGGCCATTAGCTAATAAAGTTGAATGGCTAGGAACAGCCTCTGCTTTTGATATGTCCTCAAATAACGTAAACCAGTGCCACGCCACACTAAAGGGAACCCTGGAACCCTTTTTAGGGGACCGGAATGGGGTATTCAATGGAATGGATATTCAAGTAGCATTGGGACAGGTCCAGGTGTGACTCAGCCCCTCGCCTCTTTGGGCAAATTATGATCTGTTGACAGCCTCAGTTTACGATCTACAAAGGATGACGGTGACCGCCCAACAAATGGGAAAAGACTAAAAGCGTAGTGGGCCCAGCATGGAGTGCGGCTGACAAAACGCCAGCTACCCCAGGGGAGCAGAGTCCTCTCTTGCCAAGGTGTACAAAGACAGAGACGGCTTTCATGTCCTTGATCTCACGGTGCCCTCATTTCCCCATGATTGGGATCAGGCTCTTTAGTATTTATCTCCTCGTTAATTGAATGACTAGTTCTGGATAATGGATAATTCTCAATTTTCTATTTTTAGAAAGTGTATAAATATCTAAATTAGATTTAGGCAAAGTGAGCTGCCGTATTTGATGTGCCAAGGACATAATTAGGTTGTTCCGTTTACCTACGCATTCGCAAGCAAACTTTACCTCATTAATCTGTAAAGGACTTTGATGAACCTTTGAACTAGATAAAAATATGCCAGTCATGGCGAAGTTCTACTCTGTTCTTTGAGAACTTTCAAAGGACTGAAAGTGACTAATATATTTGGTTTTATAATATCATCTGTGAGCTCTGATCACGCCACTCTGAAATCTTCAGAGGATTCTCACTGTCTCAGAGTCAAATAAAAGACATTAGGGTGAACTGAAAAAAAAAAAATCAAAAAAACCCTCGTTGTACCAGGAGTCAGAAGACCCACGATCTGGTACTGGTTCTTTCCTTTACCCTCAGTGATCGTAGGCAAGATGTGCCGCTTTCTGGGCCTCAGGCTTCTCACCTGGGAAGTAAGGATAACCATCATAGGGACAGGGAGGGGCATGAATGCCATCGTGTGTGGCCACACACGGAGAATTCCGAGTGTAGGTCCGCTTGTCAGGCAAGGCTACAGGAAACCTCAGAACGCCTGGTCTCCAGACACCTGCCCTGAATTCCCTCCCTCTGCCCCTCATGCCCACTCCACCTTTGAAGTTCCCTGTTTCCCATTCTCCAAACCCTCCTTGACTTGCTTTACTGTCTCAGAGCCTTTACTGACATTCTTCCTCAGTACAAGAATGCCCCATGCCCTCCAGAAACTCACCTATTAAGGTCCTGGGGCCACCACCCACGCGCCCTGCGGGGAGGAGCCTCTGCCCGCCCGGCCACCGCAGCATTGGGCATGCTATTTATCAGACTTTTCACATGCTGCCTTGCTTGAAATTAGCACATTCAAATCTGTATTTATTTAACTGATGCCCCATTTACGGTTCTCTGGATTTCTACCCTCTGTCTCTCAGAGAACTAAACCCTCCTCTTGTGCCTCCAGTTCTGTCCTCTCCAGCCTCCTCTGAAGTCGGCCTCCACCGCAGTCCCCTTTCCCTTGATCTCCCTCTTGATGGAGCTCAGATCCTCAGCCTATAAACACGCGCAGGTGTCCCCAACCCTAACACAGCTTCTCGCTGCCTTCCTTTCCTGGGCGCTGTTAGGACAAGTGAAGAACTGTGCTGCATTCATGCCTCACCTCCTCACTCTCTGTGCCAATCAGGACCTCAACCCATAATGCCCTGCAAAGAGGGTTCTGCACCTTTCTGCAGCTAAGCCCTCTGGTACATTGGCCTGACTGTTCTCCCTTCAATTCATTCTAAATCCCTCTGCTAATTACTTCTTTTTCAGCGTAGTTCTCACTGTTCCTTCCCTCCCTTGCAGAAAACTTTTGTCTGCAAAGAACAGACATTCTCAAAAAAGAAACTCAACAAATGGCTCAACAATATACATGTAAAATTATTCAACCTTCCTAGAAAGCAAAGAAAAATAACTTACAGTGAAATCTATTTTTTCACTTTTCTTGTTGGTGCAGTTAAAAAAAAAATACCAAAATACTTGTGTTTAAGGCTACATAAATGCATTTGATAAGCAGTGGGTTATATAAATTGGTACAACCTTTCAGAAATCCTACTAAATCACACATGCATAATTTCAATCAATTAAATTTTAGTAATTATAGTCATTTATTAGTGCATTAATGTTTATGCTAGCCGAATCTTGGTAACAATTCTGACTGTAGGAAAGTAGCACATACCCACACAATATGGAATACCGTGCGGCCACTAAAAGGATGGTGAACAAATACATTTATCAACATGAAAATATTTTATAATATAGATTTAAGTGAAAAAAATTTACAAAATGGCATGTAAAAAATTCTTAGTTTAAAATGTATTGACTCAAGAACTATTTACTGAGTGCCTACTATGTACCAGGATACTACTGTAGGTATTGGAAATATAGCATGCATAGAAAGTTTAGAAGAATATACAGAAAATATTAGTAATGGTGAAGACTTCTAGGTGTTAAAAATAATTTTCAGGTTTTCTACAATGGATACACATTACTTCTAACAACAACTTTACAATTTTTTAAAATATTTTATTTATTTATTTGAGAGAAAGTGAAAGTGAGAGAGATCACAGAGGGTGACGGAGAAGAAGACTCGCCACTGAGCAGAGAGCCCAATATGGGGCTTGATCCCAGGACCCTGAGATCATGACCCGAGCCAAAGGTGGATGCTTAACCAACTGAGCCATGCAGGTACCCCTACAACTTTTTGAAATACTAATGTCTTTAGAATAAACATCAGATCCTTCAATGTCCTAGTCCAGCCCCTCTCCTGTAAGTCCACTTGACATCTACAATATATATTTGTTTGTTTTTGACAACCCCTGAATTTCTTAATATTATATCCATATCATGGAATATTCTTGCTCCATCTCTTCATGGCCAAATTCTACATAACCTCCTTTGTTGAGGCCCACAGGGAGATGAGTTCCCCATCCCTGAACTCACATATCCTCCGCCTCTGCCTCTTTTCTTCACATGACTGGACTTCATGATCCCCGAGGGCACAGTCAAAACCCACAGCATTTCTATAGGTACTCTGCCCACTGGACAGTGCCTTCCCTGGTCTCTCAGATCTGTAAGGTCCCAAATGAGTTCTCACTGAACAAATTGACAAAGGCATGCATCCTATTTTAGGTTGTAAATTCCTTGAGGGTGGGTATCCCACTCTTCTTTGCTTCTTCTACATCAGTATTCAGACAAGGGTAGGATTCTTCTGAGCATGAAAACAGGCAAGAAGGGCTTACTAGGAACTAATGTCCAAATCCTCAACTTCCATTTGTATTCGCTCCCCATACTGAGAAAGCACGTAGGCGATGGAGGTGCCCTTCTGGTGAGGCTGTCCCATCTCTTCTATCTTAACTGCCTTCTCCTACTTTACTCAACAAAGTGTTATTCTCACCCTTCCTGACTCTCACTATAATTCATTGCCTTCAGATGTAAAAATCTCCTGAGTATCAAAGAAAAGGACAGTTTGAGTATTTTCACGTAATCACATCACTTTACCATCCATCCCTCCCTGCCCCCAAAATACAGAGTCCCTTGAAAGCGGTTGTTTCTTGTTTCATAAAGTGACAAATCATGGCCAGGCTCTTTGCTATATCTATCTGTCTACCCACCATTGGATCTTTCTCTCTATTTTGTAATTAGAATACAACAGGGAGATGGTGGTCATGGAATATATATTAAGACATTCCTTTAAATTGAAAAGTGAAATCATGTATTTTCAAACAGAAGGGGAGTCCAAACTGATTGGTACCTTTGACAAAAAGACATGTTTTCCCTTACTTTATATAATGGACATTCTCCTAAACTCACTGAGCTAAACCCGAATCTCCAAATATTGGCAAAAAAAACCATTTTTAAAGCATCTCATAAGCTAAAAATATTTTATTGTGTTAGCAGAGGACTTTCGAAATGAAACACTGCTCTGTTTAAAACAAATCTTTCCTAGTCTATTGTGCATAAATATCAGCATATTTAGTACAATATGCTTCCAAGTGAAAAAGTAACAGATATTTAATAATCATTTGATAAGTCTTGGTAAAGCCTTTACGTTTCCGTCCTGGAAACTGAAAAAGAATGTGTTTAGTGTCTGGGAAAAGGTAAAATATGCTTTTGCAAGTCATATGTTTTCTAATATTTCTTTTCCCACAGAACTGAAGGAGATCCTAAACAAGGTCTCAGCTTATCATGAAAATGTTTGATCATAGCCCGCTCAGAGGTCATGAGATCGAGTAACAGAACTTCCATCCTCCTCTACTGATTTATATCAACCAATGTTTGCAGCCTTGCCACTGCACAAATGAAATAGAAAATGGGTTTAATGCTGACAGTATCTCATTCTAGCAATAACGAAAACATTTACAGAATTTAACTTTTATTTTTTAATAATTACTTATCAAGATTTGTCCCATGATAATGTTAACAATAAGTCAGTGCAGAATACGTTAGTACATGGGTCCTGATGGCCAGGTGAAACATAAATAAGTAAGTGAATTTTAATTTACATACGTATTTGAGTGGCAGAGATGAATGATTAAATATAGTGGAAATAGTTCAAGAAGAAAGAGGAACAATGTAAAATTGTTGACCCATGTAGAGCTTGTTAATATTTTTGATTGACGAAGATGGATAGCAGATTGCTCTGGTATTTATAGTCAACCTGATACGTTACAAAGAGTGGTACAATCATGTTACTTGAAAATGTCAATAGTTAACAATTACCAGAAATGAACCATTTTCAATGATTTGAGTTTATGATTAAAAAGGTAGATATCAACGTAAAAAAAATGTGTGACGGTGGACCTACGTTTTCCAAATTCTTCAGGGGGCTGTGAGCTGAGAAAGTTGAAAACAACTGCCCTATAAAACAGGGCACTCTGTTTGTGCCCTCTGCACTTTGTTGGTGCTCAATAAATGTTTGAGATAGATTAAATCTAAAGCAATAATTAACAGAAGGTGTAAACCACTGATGTTATCTTTTCAAAATCCTGTACAGATGGAGTGTAATTCTTGGCTAATTTCCTCTTGATAAAGAATCTGGTCCACTGGTCTTGGTGACGAGAACAGAAGTGACGGCCCTGTTGCCACCTCCTGCAGAGCTCATATGCTTCTCTGTGTTTAATTTAAAAATAGAAAAATAAATTCCCTTCAAAATTTATCATTCTTTAGACTATAAATAATGACTTTGGCCAATTAGTCTATATATCAGAAGCTTATGTTGACCTCCAAATGTTTTCAAACGTAGTAGCAAGAACAAAAGCAAATAAGCATTGTGCCAAAGAGAAAAGTTTTGACATCAGATATTGGCCAGGGAACTCTTGCTCCCTTGTGACTCGTGGCCCACACTTCTCCTATAATTGTCAACATCTGATTTACTCTTTGTAGAGAAGAAAACAACATCTCATTTCGAACAGAAGGTGCTCTGATCATGGCATTTTCTGTATAAATTATGGTAACAAATTCTGCTGACCAGGGCTTATTATTAACAGCTTTGTCAGAAAAAAATGTTGAGCCCATATGAAATTTTTTCAACATTTCCAGAAAATTGGGATGAATGTTCAAGTAAGGTTTTTGAATGACTGAATCTTATCAGAGCCCACGTCCTTCCACTCTCCCCCTTGCTTCCTCCATTCTACCAACACTCACCTCTTGCAGCTCTTCAAACATGCCTTTCCTCTGCTGAATGATTTCCCCCAGAGAGTCACAGGGTTCACTCCTTCCTACATTCAGCCCTCTGCCCAAAAGTCACCTTCTCCAAGAGAGCTTTCCTGACTGCCCTGCCTAAAATAACACCCTCCCCATCACTCTAGTGTAGTACTCTATTACTAATAATTATGGCGACTATCCCAGACAGAGGCAGACGGTCATACTATTCACAGCGCATACTAACTGACTTTGCTTTTTACGTAAGTTCCTGGAAGACGAGGGCTTTACTTTGCTTACTTAGAGCATTGCCAGGCACATGGTGGGCCACTAAGAAATTTTTGTGGAATAATAATAAAATTAGCATTAATCCCAAGAATTGTTCTATGTCATTATTCTTTGACAACAGGAATGTTAAAGGTGTTTAATACATAGTGCCAAATTGTTTCCCAGAAAAATTTTTGTCTTTCAGCAAGTCTACGATATCTTTTATAACATAACATCAATCAAATATTAAAATATATTCATATCATTACTAATTTGATCATTCTAATGTGCATCTCCATAATTACTAGGAAGAATGAATTTTTTAACATTTACTGGCCATTTGTATTTCTTTTTTTAGTTTTTATTTATTTTTTAAGATTTTATTTATTAATTTGTCAGAGAGAGGGAGAGCACAAGTAGGGGGAGCAGCAGGCAGAGGGAGAGGCAGGCTCCCTGCTCCAAGCAAAGAAATTGATGCTGGACTCAATCCCAGGACCCCAGGATCATGACCTGAACCGAAGGCAGATGCTTAACTGACTGAGCCCCCTAGGCAACCCAAGGTCATTGGTATTTCTTTTACAATTTTTCTGTGATTTTTACTAATTTTTCTAACCAATACTTATTGTATACCTATTACATGCTTTGCAAAATAGAGGGTAAAGACAATAATTATAGGTTATGGTCTCTATACCCCAAAGTTTTATTTTGTCAATGAAGAGAACATATTACATAGGGAATTACAAGCATGAAAAAAAGTTTAGAAGATGGTTTCATTGGGAAGTAATTAAGAAAAAAATATTTAAAAGTTTTGAAAGAACAAGATTAGAACAAATCTGCAAGAAGTCCTAAATTAGCAAGGTTTTGTTACTGAGATATACAACTTTTAAAAAATATATCCGTTGTTTCCTAATTGATTCTGCTACATCTGCATTGTGGATGGGAAAGAAGCAGAGATTTTAAAGGAGGAACCCTCCCACTCCCACTGACCATAAAAAGCT
The DNA here is from genome assembly GCF_024610735.1 of Ursus americanus. Taxonomy (NCBI): domain Eukaryota; kingdom Metazoa; phylum Chordata; class Mammalia; order Carnivora; family Ursidae; genus Ursus; species Ursus americanus. The sequence goes on along the minus strand of NC_142137.1, from coordinate 65,110,818 downwards.
AATAGTACAGAAAGGAGCCAGCTACAACCTGTCTAATTCCTATTGAAAATAATGGAATAAATTAAAATCAACTATACCAAATGGTATCTCTGTTAATTGAATTGCAATTAAAATGCTATCATGTGGTGTTATTTGGCAAAAGAACCCAGAAGTAACTGAGTCTTGCCCTGCCATAGCTACCTCTTGGGGTGAGCTTCCAAGAGAAATATGGTCACAAGAGAAAGACTGGCAAAGCTGCTCATTGCCTCACATCTTTGTTGCTTGGGGTCTGGCCTCCAACCTAACACAAACCTCCAGCTACTCCACTGCTCTTGGAGCCTTCTTCCTCCCTGAACCACGTGGCTATTACTGAAACCCAATCCTGAGGCTAATGTTACCGGTCAGGTGGCAGAACTGAAGTAGACCTCCCAGCTGGTGAGAAAAATAAGTGAAGAGAGGTAGAGAGAAAGGGAAGGCAGGGGGAAGATGTTTGCCCCAATATGAAGTCTCTGCTGTGAGCCTTAGCAAACCTGGTCCTTCATACCTGTGATCCAGGGCTACCTCAAGGGGCAGAATAGAGTCCAGAGTGGGAGACAGAGAAAACTAAAGTTGAAGAAAGGTGGTTGGGAATTCCCTGAGGGGAAATGGCTCTGGTCCTTGTTATCACTTTATTTTCATGGAAGAAACAGAGACCAGAGAGGGAAAAGCCACACTTAGGACCCACCCCTTTTATCTCTTTGAAAGTTGTACCAATATAAAGTCCTAGGGTTTGAGCTATTCAGAACGCAACTCCTTCTCCTTGGGGGTAGGGTGCAGGACCCTGACTCCTCCTTGGGAAGAGTGAGGAGAACTGTGGAGAAAGGACCAGAGATACTCAATGAGCTTCTGATGGAGGTCAATGCTCGCCATTTTGATGAGAGATAAAGATGGCATAATGAGGTACGAACCAATAATAAGAAGTTGTGCTGTCATCTTAAATGAGGTGAGAATACTTCCGGCAAAATTAGGTCTAAAACTCAGAGAGATACTATTTGCTGCAAAAGGGTAACACTTGAAATGGAGCCATCTGGGGATTGATTAGCCTGAAATTTTAGGAACATCAAAGGAAACTGAAAGCTAAATGGGAAAACATCAATTCTCTTTAGAGTTAAGAAATTTAGGGAAATAAGAACTATACATCAGAGAGAAGTAGTATTGCACATACAGATTTTTATTCATTTGTTTTCCTTGATCTGAAAGAATATTTAACCTCAAACTAAGCTGGAATTTTTAGAATCAGAAATCTGAAACAAGAATGAACATTTAACAACTACCCAAGTTTTCAGGTTCATATGCAGAGTCTTTTTTCATTATTCCAGCAGATAATTACATCTTGCAAGACAGCAAGTTTATTTAAAAATGATAAAGATCGGTCACAAACATAGCTTGATGTATATGAATTTTAAAAATAGCTATTATTCAGCTATGTCTCTGACTAAATGAAGAATTGCATCACCGAAGAAATCAATACCACAAGTTAGCAATAGCTTAACCAACCTGCAAATACGTGATCCATAATGTTCTCAGGAAGAAAAGCATTTTTTGGGCTGATGTTAATCAGTTATATTTTGGCCATTCATGGAATTGTCCTGATAGATTTTTAAAATGTTGGCCGTACTTTTCTTGAGGACTGTTATCAGTTCAGTCTGCCCTTATAGTCTATTGAGGAATTTTGTTGCGGCATTGTCCGGTGATTTGGTGCTTGGTACATGATGCCGAGTGTGGAAAAACGTAATTTAGAAATTTTTGCTGGAAAAACCTTGCTTTTCCTGTGGTCATTTTTGTACCTGAAACTATTGATCTTTTCATTTTGGATGCCAGGGAGCTTAAAATCAAATTCGAAAATGACCTGTTACAGTTATGTGTAACCGTTACGGTGGAGACATCTATTTTCATTTGCTTCTACTTTTGACTTGCACCATTATTCTCCTCTTAGACACATTCTCCATCATCATTCTTTCTGTCCTTTTCCTTCTCCTTCTTCTTCCTTCTCTTCTTTTTCACCATCTGGGGGATATAGTCTTGTTGTAAACCCCCTTAAATCATGATAGAATCATGATAGACAAAAATAAACTAAGTTCCATGGGTCTGCATTGAGCGTAGGGACAAAAATTGAAGTGTAAGAACGCTTTGAACCAGAACCTTTCGGATCATTTTTATTCAATAATAGTAAACAACTATAACTTTTTTAAAATGACTAATTATGCAAAATAATGTGGAAAGAACCAAGTAATTATGAAGATTAGGGTCACAAAGATCTTAGAGATAATTTTACAGATGACGAAGCCAAAGCTTTGAGAGGCTAAGTGATTTGCCCCATGTCACTCAGCTAGTTAGTGGCAAATAAAAGAAACTAGTGAACATGTATTATCATATATTCAGTATATAAAACTGAGCCCAATATTATGTCTTATATCTCTTCTAAGAGACCAGGAAAGTATTTGTTAATATATATAGCAAATTAACAGTTAAACAAATAAAAAATATGATTTTCTTTTCCTTTTTTTCAAAACAAGTGAAATATGATGAGAGTCTAATAAGAAAACCACAGGAGTACCTAATAGGTTTTTTTCTATTAAAGATTTTACTTATATTTTTGAGGGGAAGGGAGGGAGAGGGAGGGGAGGGACAGAGGGGAGTGGCAGAGGGAGAAGCAGACTCCCCACTGAGCAGGAGCCTGATACTGGGCTCCATTTCAGGATGCTGGGATCATGACCTGAGCTGAAGGCAGACACCTAACCGACTGAGCCACCAGGCCCCCCACAGTGGCTTTACAGTTTCAGTGCAATGTGACCAAGTCTGTAAAAGAAGTATGCATGGGGAACTCAGGGAAGGGAGGAAAGATGCCTCCCTTAGCCAAGAAAGGCTAGAGATAGCTTCACAGATTAATGATAATTAATTTGAACCTTGAAGAAAAAGTGGGAATTAGCCAGATGGAAAAGGCTGGGATAATTGGGATAACAGGAAAAAGAAAACAGGAGAAATAGGCAGGGATCAGAATGCAACAGGCCCTTTCCTGCAACCTATGGGAGTTCTTAAGAATATTCAGCAAGAAAGGGTCCATTTTCTTGCTTCGGAATCATCTCTACGGAATGGGTTGGAGAAGAGGCGATGGTATGATAGAGAGGCAGGAAAACAAGTAGTTGGCTGTTGCAAGAGCTGAGGCGAGGAGTAAGAAGGATCCGAGCAACACCGTGGCAATGAAGACAGGGAAGAAATATTTTTGAAAAGTACATAAATGAGCATTTAAATCTGTAGTACTTGTGATCAAATCAGGTTGGCGGAGGCAGGGAGTAATGGAGGACAGGGAAAAGTAGAGAATGACTCTCAGGCTGATAGCTTGGGTGACTCAATACATAGATCACTGCACAAGACAGGACAAATGGCAAAAAAACAAGCTTGCAAGAAAGGTGGTGAGTCCATTGCTAAACGTGTTTGTGAGCCGTTACTAGGAACCTAGAAGAGGTGTCCATTAGTGCTGTGTATCCGGACAGCACTAGAGAAATATGAGGGTAAAACAAGAATGGGAATTTCTATATGAGATTACTGGCAGCAAACTTTAAAAGATATATATACTATTTTGCAGGGAAAAAATTATCTGGAATTGCTATGTAGGGTAGGTCCCTGTGGTGGATAGGTAGACTCAGTAGCATAAAATGAAATTGCACAGAGAAAGTGTGAAGAGTAAGAGAGGTCTGAGACATTGGCCTTCCGTATTTAAATGCTGGGTGGAGAAAGAGGTTCCTCCAGAGGCCATTGAGACACGGACAGAGGGGCAGGAAGAAAACCAGGAGGGCTTTATATCAGGGAAACCGAGAAAAACGTCAAATACGACAAAAACTCAACCAAAAAAAGTCATGTAATACTAAAACAAAGGTAAACAACAAATTATTTTTTTTATTTTTTATTTTTTTTAGAATAGAGGGGTGCTTGTCTGGCTCAGTTGGAAAGGCGTGCAACTCTTGATCTTGGGATCGTGAGTTCAAATCCCATGTGGGGTGTAGAGATTACTTAAATAAACAAAACTTAAAAAAATGGAATAGAAACTGTCCCTTCGATTTTGGCAGATCAGTTTTATGTACTGTCTCACACAATGTAAAGACCAAACTGGATATCGGGTAGATTCTTGATAACTGCTTACTGAGCCAATGACAGGATTTTCACTGCAGACTGGCAAAATGAAATCAAGATAGTGATCGGGTGCTTCATATCAAGCAAAATAACAGAAGCCTCAAAGTGGGTTAATTTTTTAAAAGTCAAAAAGTTCAGTTTAGTGCTTTTCTCAGTCTAATTATTTTATTTTACCTGGATTTAATCAATGAAGTAAAGATTCGAACTGGGGAGGAAAGCATGATGGGAGGGTTACGTGAGAAATTATATATTGAATTGGGTCGTGTGATTCTGGGTAGGTAGAAGATGTTCAATGAATGATAAGCGTCAGTATTATTACGATATTTCTGGAATTAAAATGTTCTCCATTCAAAGGCAGGTTGTGGGACCCAGGTCGCTGCATGATGTGCCTACATAAAATTATTTGGGGATTAATCTCAAGAAATTAGTATTTTTTTCTGTTGCAAATATGTTCACAGTAACACCGGTAGGAATGGCAATAAAGTTGAATTATTGCCATGATACTATCTATTTCCTTGAAATCCTGCTATTCTGGAGTCATTGTCAAAATTATCCTCTTAGGCATTTTTCATCCTGTTATAAATACCGCATTCCCCAACCTCGGCTGTATGCACACAACTATTCTCACAAGGGTAAGGACAGACTCAAGAAAAAGAGGGGGTTGGGAATCATGCCCGCTACTCTTTATGTCAGCGAGCGTTACAGGTACGTTTTTAGCAGCCTGTTTTGGTGGATGGCTTGTTAAAGCAATATGAAAAACTGTGTAATTATATTACACCAATAATTGATATAAACATATAAAGGAAGAATCACAGTCATACCTTGTATTTTTTTCTCTCTCTCCTTTAAAGCCTTTCTCTTTTTACAGTAGCTGCATGTTGGTTCTAGGCTGAGTGCCAGTTGTATCAATTAAACAGTAACTAATTCAAGTACATTTGCAATCTGTGTTTGAAATGCCAGCCCATACAGTAGTTACCAATTAAGCATGAGGCAGATTAATGGATGCATTGTTCTCTTGGGCTAACTCCACCACATTGTCATTAAGCAGTAAGCCCTAGTGATCCAAAGACTTCCATTCAAAGGGAAAGGGAAACATGCTTACAAAAAAAAGTTGGGTGTTTTATATCAAGCAGAATTATTTAACAGGAAAGGTGGTGGATAACCTTTTGAAGAGAGAAGAAATTATGGCTGTTTAGTGTTTTCTCAATCCCTTTATTTTGTATAGATTTGATCAATGGAAAAACACAAAGGTGCAAAATGGGAAGGAAAATAATGGGAACAGATCAGACAGACAAATGGCTCCTGTAAGTTCACAGTTCCTAAAACAGATGTTCATTTCGGCTGGCTATAGTATATCATTATCTCCAGGAACCCCGAAGAGAAAGTACAAAGATTCACTAGGGATAGTGGAAATGCAGCGTATTTTCTGTGCAAAATACTTGGCTTTGTACACCCCCCCCCGCCCCCACCCTACCCACCAGTGCCCGTTTTTGGAGACAAGTATTTGGGCCAGTGATTTAATCCGTTTTAAATTTACAGCCTTATCATATTTAGAACCTAGTGTAACTATTGCAGAATCGAGCTGTTTGCGGCATTCACAAAACATTTACCCGTTGTTGTAGTTTGTATCAGAACAAACAGAAAAAGGTTGAGAGTTTAAGAAGAAGCAATTCATTTGGGTCTCCAGCATGTGTGTTCCTGTAAAAACGTCTCTCTCCTTTCCTTCCTCCCTCCCTTCTTCCTTCCTCCCTCCTTCCTTCCTTCCTTCTTCTCTTTCTTTCTTCCTTTCTTCCTTTCTTCCTTTCTTTCTTTCTTTCTTTCTTTCTTTCTTTCTTTCTTTCTTTCTTTCTTTTTCTCTTTCTTCCTCATTTTCTGGCGGTTTCATTTGACCACAAACATATTTAACACCTAAAAAGATATTTAGCTCTTTCATTATTGAAGAAAAAAAGAAAAACAACTTCCTGCATTTCTGTGACGTGCGGTTTTCCGGTGGGCATGGTGTGATTGAGCAAACGGCTGGCCAAAGACTAAAGCTGACCAGTCTTCCACAGTTTCCCAAATCTTTGAAAATGACACGGCTAATTCTTACCAGTTTGATATGTAGTATTTAAGTTTGGCCTGAAGAGCACAACCGTTTTTGAAATCCATCCATTCACCACCCCTCCCGCACATCAGGGGTTCCCACCTGGCCTCTGCGAGGGCCGCCCCGCCAGACCCCACGCGCGCCCCCAGCCCTCGTAGCCGCAGGTGGCTCCTACCATCCCACAGATACGTTCCTCCCGACCCCCCTTTTCCCCTCCCTTGCAAATGGCTCCTTGTCCGCTGTGTGGTCAGGACCCAGGAAGACATCGCCCGCTCCTCCCGCTGGACTGGCAGGGGAAGAGAGCAGGGGCCCCACAAGATCCGTGAGGAAGGTTCTGGTTGTGCGATTCATCTTCGGGTATACAGGCAATGTCTCTGAGGTCAGAAAGGGTGTGTGTGTGTGTGTGTGTGTGTGTGTGTGTGTGCGCGCGCGCGCCCGCACGTGTGTGTGCCTGGTGTGTCTTTCCCTCTGCCTCTTTCTCCAGGGTAGAAATGGGAAGTCAGCCCTTGTTGCACTCGCTGCCTTAAATGAACGCTCATCATCATAGAAACGTCCCAGTTTGGCTGTCACATCTGCTCCCAGTGCATGTAGGATGTATTTGGAAGAACTAGAGCCTGTGGCTTTGCTGCTAACAAAAGTCTGGAGGGGCTTTCACTTTCTCGCCCCTCACCTCCTCCTTCTTCTGGCTCTTCTTTCTCCAACCTCCTCACCCCTTCCCCATCCTCCCCCCATTATCGGCTCATTGGTAGAGGAACAGAAATGTTGAAATCAATAGGAGAATAAATTGCCACATGGTCTTTATTGTGGAGGCAAGGTTTCTACAGAAAATCCTTGTAATCAGAAAAGAGGGAAGAATGAGATTAAACTGATTAAACGGAGAAAGTCAAAAAAGGACAACTTGAAAGATTAGCTCTCGCGGGCGCCAGAAGAGCGTGATCCCCCGTGCATGCTAAGTGGGGCTGTCCTCCTCGCTATCAGCCCCTTCATCGGGTGACCTTCTGTTGCGTTAGCGCACGGCTACTTGATCCAAGGCAAATACTGGAAATTGAAAAGCCAGGATGCCAGTGATTACAGCAGGTATCAATATTATTGTAATGATGCTTCGTTATCATTAAGGAACTTAATTACTTGGGAAAGTGAGAAGGCCAGGAAGTAAAGCACCAAGCCACAGCTGTAGTCAGCATCCAGATCGGGGCTGATATTTGAGGACTGTCTCAAGTTTAGCTTCAGAAGTAATCAGAAAGTGACAGAAAGGAGACTGGCTTTGGGAAGACTGCCATGGACACAGGAGGCTCCCAAAACAAATGGTTGGCCACTGGGATCCCAGACAAGCTTTTTAGCTTTTGGAATGCCTATCACAGTAGGTACTCCATAAATACAGAATAAAAAAATAAGTGAATAAACTAAACAAATAAACCAACTGATGGCATACTAAAAATCACTAATTCCATAAAAAATTGATATGTCAAAAATCAAGTTTTGAGTATTGATCTTAACCAACTCAACTTCTTAATGCAAAGCTAATCTTAGATCCCAACCTCTCTGTCCCTCTCTCTCTCTGTCCCTCTCTCTCTCTTTTTAGATTTTAGGTTATCTTAATGTCTATTTCTTCAGGGGATGCATTTTGAAATTATGAGAATTAAGCATTTTAAAAAACTGGAGCAAAGGAAAGACCAGCCTTTTTAAAACTGCCTTCCAAACTCAATCTCATTCTTCTCCCCCACCCCCTTCTCTTTTTCCATTTATAGTTCAGCGTCTGGGTGCTCTGACGTTATGATTCTGCAATGTAGAATTCAAGCTGGGCACATGTTTTCTTTTAACTCTGACCCCTAAACAGAAATGTGGAGCATTTCTGAACTCTCTAGGGCTGCGATTGTGCTGAGCCAAGCCAAAATTAGCCCCAATTATTGACCTACAAATAGAACTGACCCGGCCCGACCTACCTCCATCAGAGTGCTACAGAAAATTCATATTTCCAAATTTATTAAATCAAATGTATTTATTTTTGTGTAGGCATAAAAGCCAAAGTAAACTTCAAACCACATTTAAATGAACTTTTACATTCAGTCGTACCATCTGCAACCTTTTCCTGTTGAACTTATTTTGAAGCCAGTTATTTCTTGGGCCCATTAAAAGAGAGAGAGAAGAAAGAAAGGAAAAGAAAAGAAAAGAAAAGAAAAGAAAAGAAAAGAAAAGAAGAAAAAAGAAAAGAAAAGAAAGAAAGAAAAGGAGGGGGAAGGAAGGAAAAAAGAGATCTGAAGAGGGAAAATGTGTTTGGAGAAGGAAGGTATGAAAGTTACAGGCAGAATGGAGTGTTTTGAAGGCTCTATAAACCGTTGCAGATTAATTCAGAAGTCAGTCACATTGCAGGGGCAGGGGTTGTGTTCATTCATTGCCACACACTCAGATTTACATTTTGGTGACTGTCTGGCCTTGGGGTAAGAAGGTACAGAGTGATCTAAGGCATGCTAGGATTATTCATGATTGTTTTTCATGGAAAAACAAGTAAATAATCCTAATTAAAACCTGTTTGTTTGGCTCGAACGTGGGAGAGTTGGATAGTCCCTACTCTGTACGCTGCCAGGATGATTACTTTCAGAACCCACGTCCAAATCCGATTGCAGGATTTCTTAACAATATTAATTTTCCAGTTTGCTGTCCATGCCAGGGGTGCTCAGACGTCCTCATGCCTTGGAGTGGAAGCTAATTATCTTGGACCTCAAGGAGAAGAGGAAAATCTTGCTTTGGGCCAAGGTTTGCCTCCTTAAATCTTCATTTTACTTCTCCCAAGATGAACCTATTCTAATATCGATTGAATGGAGGTATGTTTCTAGCCATCAAGGGAAGGCCCTTACCTTCTAGAGACTGTAGACCCAAAAGATAATCTCATTGTCTGAAAGACATTTTAAAAATCCCAGACAGCAATATTCCTGTGTTGGTTTTGTTAGATCTGTGTTGTACATTAGGGTCCTGGTTGCATGTTAGACTTACCTGAGAATATGTTGATAAATATCACCCCACACCACAAAATTCTGATTCAATTGGTTTGAAATGAGGCCCTAGTTTATCTTGATTATTATAAATCCCAGGGTGATGTTGTCACTTGGTTCATGCTTCCTGATTCTCCCACATTGCTAACCACCTTTCACAGTTGCTGTTTTTGACAGCATAACCTCCAGAGAAGCAATGTTTCTCCCTGCATTGGTCACCCTAAAACTTTCAACCCTAGCTGCCCATTAAAGTAGCCTGATAGGATTTTAAAATAAAGGGGTGCTTGGGTTCACCCCAACATACTTAATTGGCTTTGAGTAGAACTCAAGAGTCAGTTTTTTTGTTTTGCTTTGTTTTTTTAAGTGATGTCTTTAAGGGTCATAAACATAAACTGTTAAATGAATCTGAATGGCACAGTTATCCTGAGAACTTTGCCAATTTTATTTGTTGGTTGGTTCTTTGGTTAGTTTTCGTGTTGTTTTAACAGCAGAAGAAAGCACGGGAGGCCACGTTTGGTCTTATACGAGATGGGAGATGGAACTGAAAATTTCACGTTAAGCTGGGATTTCTTGAAAGGCCACACTTTCTATGAACTGGTGAGACAGAAAAATCTACCAACTGATAAAGGAAGCTTGGCTGTCTAACTTGTTCAACGCTGACCTCCTCCACATGCGCATGTCTATACGGCAAGGTTATGGGCAAAACTAACAGTGACTGATTTTTCCTTACTCATGCTACCCTTGATGGTTTCAATATTAGCCTTGTACTGGTATCACGAAATGAACTGGAAGCTGTACTTTTCTTTTTGACTGGAAACATCTACCCATGATTAGAATTATCATTTTTTCTTTCCTGTGTGTTCGACAAATTAGCATGCAGAATTGTTGGTTCCTAGGTTATTTCTTGTCGGAGGGGGTGCATTGTAATCCATTGATTCTATTTAATGTCTTAGGACTTAAAATTTAGCATTGTTTTCTTAAGACACATTGACAAGTCATCTTTTTTAGCAATCAAGACGTCACTTGCTGAATCAAAGGCTGCACTGACTTTTGTTGGTTCCAGAGTCATGCTACTTCTACCGTGATCTGCACCCGCAAAATGCCTGTCATACCCACGAATCCAGGGTTCAGATTCTGGGAACTCTATCTGCTGCAGAAAACCCTTGCCTTCATAACTGTTCGCCAGCCCAAATGGCAACAACACTAGACATGTGACCTTCAAATGATATGTCGGGTCCGCGTTTCAAGTCTAACGTGTGCATATCACATCCTAATCCTCCCTACAAGGGAGAAAATAACAGTTTCTATCTCTCTCGCCTTTGGACTTTATGAGTTCAGCCAGATTACTAGACATATGATCAACATACAAGGGTCAATTGTGATTCTAACATCGCAAATGAGAATTAGGAAATGTAATTTTACGAAAGTGATAGCATGTACAATGGCACAAAAAATATAAGGTAACTGGGAATTAATGCTATAAAATGCATGCATAACCTTTTTGGAAGAAAGGATAGAGTTTTATTGAAATATAATTAAAAATGTCAAAATAAATGGAGCAATATGCCAGGTTCATTAAAATAAAAAGTGTTAATATCCTAAATATATCAATTTATCCCATACTGAGCTATAAATTTGATGGAATTTCCTGCAACATCTCAGAACTATTTTGCAAGGAACCTGACAAAGGTGTCCTAAAATTTATATGGATAATCAAAGATTTGAGAATACTTACCAAGATGTTGATGGAGAAACAGATGGAGGGGCTTGTCCTTCCAGATATCAAAGTACTATATAAAACTATTTAAGACCAGGTATAACTGCCTTAAGGGAAGACAAATACACTAGTGGAACAGAGAACACGGGTATAAATACGTACACCTAGAAAATTGATTTGTAGCAAAATTGACCTTCGAAATCAGTGGGGAAAAGATGAGCAAAAAAATAAGTGAAAATGGGATAGCTGGTTATTATGTGAGGGAAAAGGACTGCAATTAGTATCGCATCTTACTCCTGAATAAAAATAAATTCCAGGTTGTTTAAAGACCTAAAATATGAAAACAAATTCTGAAAAATTTCAAAGAAAACATAAGACAATACTTTTTATTACTTCAGGGTATGAGAGCATTTCTTAACAAGATACAAAAAGCACAAACGATGATGAAAAAACTGATAAATTTGATAACATCAAACCTAAAACCTTCTTCTTATCCAAAAATCCATAAATAGAGGGAGATTTTAAGCTGGGGTAAGATATTCACAACAAAAAGGACTTAAAATTTTTACTACTAAGAATATTTGAACAAATTCTACAAAGGAATAAGAAAAAGATAAGCAAAATAAGCCAGAAGAAAAGAACCCAAACAAATAAATAGGTATTTCACATAAGGAACAGGAATGGGCAACACATACTTGAAAAATACGTAAGCTCACTATGGTTACGGAAACGCATATAAAAATCGTGAGATAAAATTTCACACTCATCAAAGCAACAAAGATTAACATGTCTAATAGTATTAGGTGTTGGCAAAGATGTGGAAAAACAACATTTCTAACACTGATGTGTGACTCTAAATGCAACTATTTTGGAAAACAAATTGGAGGCTGCTTGAAAAGTTGAACATGGTCATACTTTTCATCAAGTAATGACACTCCTCAGTATATGCCCTCGGGAAACTCTCCCATGTGCATACAAGGACACATGTACAAAAATCTGCTTAGCAGGATTCTTTGTGATGTAAAAATATGAGAACAATTTAAATCCCTGCCAACAGAAAAATAAATATAGCATGTTCGTATACTGTAAAGTTATACAGCGGTACTTCCCCGATTTTTCACATCATGGCACACATACAAAATAACATTTGTATGGCATGCTGCTCTAACCTAGAAGCGATTCAGGGTCCTTTGTATTCTGCTTTGTCCAGGACAGTTCTGGTTTGTCCAGTATCTCTTCCCAGTTCAACCTCTTGTGCCAGTGTAATTATTAACAGTGACTGTTGCACTTTCAAAATATTCTAGTTTGAACCAAAAAATTATAAGGTCACCCTTTGTCTATGGGGCTTAGTGAAACAAATTCCATTATATTTCTGTGTTATCTTATAAACATGATAAAGGCAAAAGACAAATATTATGGAAGCTATTCAATATTGGAATGTTAAAAGATAAACATAGGCAGACTAGAAATTTTGAGAGTTCATTTAAGCAAACTAAGTTCTAATCGGGCAGAGCCAAACCAGGAGTGGTTAGGAGTGCTTTGCCCTCAGGAGCTAGGAGAAAGACTTTCATAGAAAAGATGCAGAAGCAAGTCAAGGGGGGCGCCTGGGTGGCACAGCGGTTAAGCGTCTGCCTTCGGCTCAGGGCGTGATCCTGGCATTCTGGGATTGAGCCCCACATCGGGCTCCTCCGCTGGGAGCCTGCTTCTTCCTCTCCCACTCCCCTGCTTGTGTTCCCTCTCTCACTGGCTGTCTCTATCTCTGTCGAATAAATAAATAAAATCTTTAAAAAAAAAAAAAGAAGCAAGTCAAGGAAATTATTTAATTGGTTACAGCTGATGCATTTTCTGGGCAAGCCTAGTTGGCTGTTTGTGATAGGTTGTCCCTAGGTTTTGATTTCTTAAGGTCTTAGGTTTTGGTTTGCTTATGTAGGTGCTGAGGAATTAGAAGCACCTCAGGGCAATGGTCTCATTGTTTAATTAATGTAACAGAATACAGGTAAATTTTTTTTTTCATTTTTTTAAAAAAAGGTAAAATTGTGACTCTCATGAAACTATAAAATGAATTTATGCCCAAGATTTTATTTATATACTAATTAATGAGGGAACTAGTACAATGTTAAAACAGGTCCAGAGTGGAATCCAAAGGACAGACTCATGCATAGGTAATCAGGAATGCTGAAATCAATGTACTCATAGATGCGAACTGATCAAGAGGCAAAGGACAATAACATGGAACATTTGAAATAATCTCTTCCATATGGGAAGAAATGTATTATATCTCCAAGAAATAAAGCTTATTTGCATCTGTAGGAACAGAACTATTTGCATTACCTTTCACCAGAAACATCTTCATCACTGTCAGCCCTCTACAAGTAACTCTTATCTCTACAAACTTGCAAAAGAGGTGAAAGGTATGGACTTCCACAGACTCAGACAACCCAAAAGTGTCTTCTATTTAACACCAAGCATTCTCAAAGGACATCCAGAAACCTTTCTACTCAGTTGGTTTACAATCTAGAGTATATTAACTTATTAGACTCACCATTTTGGTAACACAAGTTTTTACATGTAGAAATGGTCAGTGCAACAATGTTGGCTCTCAGGGCTCCCAAAGCATTTTTTTTTTCAAAGATTCATTTATTTATTGAGCAGGAAGGGCAGAGGGTGAGAAAATCTCAAGCAGACTCTACCTTGAGCGTGGAGTCCAACGTGGGACTCCATGCAGGGCTTGATCCCAAGTCCCCAGAGATCATGACCAGAGCTGAAATCAAGAGCTGAACACAACCCACTGAGCTACCCGGGCACCCCTCCCAAAGCATTTTGAAACAAAGCCTTTGTATCTTCCTGTCTTTTCAGCTGTATCATCAATACAAAATATACACAGTATTTGTTTCATACCTCGTTTCAAAGTATTCATTTATTACTTTCAATATTTCACACTTAGTGATTTGTTTTGGCGTGGCTTTGCAGAACTAATAACGTCCTAGAAAGCGTTTCTCTGGAGGACTTCTAATGAGTACTCTTAACTGAGCACTCTTAATAATGTCTGCAGATTCATGCTTCTGCATTACAGCCATTTTGCTTTTTTAAATTTCTGGATCGCGGTTGTGTCAAGCATGTTAGCAATGAATCTATGAACAGTAATGCAGTAGTGGTCCCTTTCCCATTTCCTCTGCTTCACTGGTAGTGATAATTTCTATACAGGTGGTTAAAGGAGTGACTTTAAAACTGGGTGAGGCATTTTGTGATCTTTAGCTATTTTATTTATTTATTTTTGTTTAATTCAATTAATTAACATATAATGTATTATTAGTTTCCGAGGTAGAGCTCAGTGATTCACAGTTTTATATAATACCCAGTGCTCATTACATCACGTGCCCTCCTTAATGCCCATCACCCAGTTACCACACCCCCCCACCCACCTCCCCTTCGGCAACCCTCAGTTAATTTCCTATGATAAAGAGTCTCTTATGGTTTGTCTCCCTCTCTGATTTCATCTTGTTTGTGATCTTCAGCTATTAATTAAACTGTCTCAAAATTAGTTCCCCATGGGGTGGCTCAGTCAGTTAAGCGTCAACTCTTGGTTTCAACTCAGGGTGATCCAAGGGTCCTGGAATGGAGCCCCGCATAGGGCTTTGTGCTCAACAGGGCGTCTGCTTAGATTCTCTCTCTCCCCCCACTCACACTATCTCTATACTAAATAAAATCTTAAAAACAAACAAATAAACAAGCAAAAAATCTAGTTCTTAATATGGAGTATGAGGACACTTGTAGAAGTCTAATTGCTTTGTGTGTATAAGAGCAATGTTTTCTAGTAAAACGCTGGTGTCGTTTATTGTTATCCTTGCTTCATTTCATAATTTTTCCATGTAAATAAGACATTTAGGCTGAAGAAAAAAAGAATTAGTGGGACACAGGACTCGAAATTTGAGTGTCTGATTTACTTTTTTTCCTTGTGAATCTGAGTCTTTACAACTTTAACAAGAAAGTTTCTCATCATGACGTAAAGAAAAGAAATCCAATAAATCTCAACATAGCTTACAGGAAGCTTGGGGACTTACAAATTCCAGCAAATTTAAATTTCAAATTGTTTATTTAATGTCGTCTACGTTTCAGAGACTATTTTAAAATAAATTTCATTCATAAATTTAAAAAATAAAGATGTGGTAAATAAAAACTCTTACAAGTATTAGTATATGATGAAAGCTGCTTTGAAATTTCCTTGAAATTTTGAGTTCTGAATCTATGCATGCTAATAGTCACTTTTATTTGATTGTTGAAAATAAATGTGGTCAGTTATTATTGACTTTGAGAAAGAAGCATGTTTTCTTTCTAAAACCAAATTTCAACATTATTATGAATCTCTACCAGGAATCAGATGGACTCATTGTTAGCATCAAAAGTCCTAAGTAAATAAAAGAATATATAATGCTTCTATTTCATTCTCCTTTTATCTTCTTAGGGAACTCTGATCAGTGTTCATATTGTTTTTCTATTGTCTTAGTCTATCCGGGCTGCTATAACAGAATACCATAGCCTGGGTGTTCATAAACAATAGAAATTTATTTCTCACGTTTCTTGAGGCTAGAAGTCCTGGATCCTGGTGCCAGTGAGTTTGGGTGCTGGTGAGAGTCCTCTCCTGGGTAGTATATGCAGTTTTCTCTTGCATCCTCACAGGGCAGAGGGCAGAGGGGAAGCAAGGTCTCTCTTCACTCTTACAAAGACACCAGTCCCATCAATGACTCCACCCTCATGACCTTATTTGGTCCTAACCACCTCCCAAAGGCCACACCTCCTCACACTGGGGGGTTGGGTTGCAACACAGAAATTATGGTAGAACAGAAACGTTCAGCCTGTAACATGCTAATTCCCCAAGTTTACTAATTTTCTTTTCATTTCACTTTTTAATTTAAATGATTTTTTTTTCATTTCCAGAAGTTTATCCTTAAATCTGTTTGATCTTCTTAGAGCCTCTTACTTTACTTATATTTTCAGTCTCTTATTTCTTCAAAAATATTAAGCTTATTCATTTTATGTTCTGTGTCTGATAATTCCATTATCATAATTTTTTTTTTGCATTTGACTCTGATGTCTGTTGTTGCTGATTCTCTTTGGCTGTGGCTTGTTCTGTGTAGTTTGTTTGCTTTAGTTTTTGTTTCTTCTTCCTTTTTTTTATGACCAAATTTTAGGGGCTTTTAATAATGCAATTTCTTTGAGGTCTGTGTTGAAGTGAGTTCTTCCAAAATGATTTGTGTTTTTGCCAGATACCCTGGGAATCCTACCAGCCTGGAATCACTTTATACTAAATTCTTAGCTTGAGGGTTTCATTCAGATCATCCAAATATTAAGAATTCAGGTTGCAACCCCCATGAGGGCTAGCTGTTTACAAATTCTCAGGGCAGATGTTTTCCCCCTCCGTTCTAAATGGCAATGTTTGAGGCAATTTCCCTGATAGTGCCCGTGGCGTGGAGGTCACTTTAATTCTAATATATACTTTTATACTAGGGATGCAGACTTTTGGAGCCCCAGATGATGTAGAGAAGACTCCTATTAGACTCGTCACTTTGGGCAGGCCCTGGACTTTGTTTCTTTTCTCCTGAGCCATATAAAACATTTACACTAAAGGGACCACATAAACACAGTTCCTTTACCAAGTAACCTAAAACAAAAACTGGATTTAGAGTGCCACCTCCTTTTTGGGTTCTTGGTATTACTTGATGTATCAGTCAGGATTCTTCAGAGAAACAGAACCAACAAGATGTGTATATATACAGAGTGAGATTTATTTAGGGAATTGGCTCCCACGAATGTGGAGGCTTACCGAGTCCTCAATCTACAGGGTAGGACAGCAGGCTGGAAGCCAATGGAAGAGTTTTAGTTTGATCCAATGGCTTTCTGCTGGTAGAACGGCCTCTTCTGGGGAGGTCAGTCTTTTTCTGTTAAGGCCTTTACAAATTGGATAAGGCCCATCTATGTTATGGAGAATAATCTGTTTATTCAAAGTCTGCTGATTTAAATGTGAATCTCATCTAAAAAAAAAATCTTCACAGAAGCATCTAGAATAATATTTCACTGACATCTGGATACCATGGCCTTACCAAGTTTACACATAAAATTAACCATCACATTTGCTTTTCAGGATTCCTTACTTGCTTGTCTATCCATCATTTGCTTTTCGGTTTCTCATTACATTAAGGAACTTTTTTTTTTTAATGAACCATCTAACAATGATCTGATGAGGTACAATTTACACACAATAAAAAGCACAGATTAAAAGACTCCCTTTGGTTAGTTTTAACAAATGTATACACCCATGTAACCTTCACACAAAACAATTATGAAATCTTTCCAATAGGGAAAGTCCTCATTTGCATTTTTCAGTCAAATCCAGCCTGCCACCCAAAGGCAAATGCTTCTGATTACTAGCACCAGAGATTAATTTTGCCTATTGTTGAATTAAAAGTAAATAAAATCACAGAGTGCCTTTTGTGTCTTTTGTTTTTGAGATTGAGTCATATTGTTTAGTGTATCAGGACAGGGGCTCATTCTTTCCTTATTTGGGAGGATTCCATTGTATGCATAAACCATAAATTGCTCATCCATTTTTTATTGAGGCATATTTAGATTGCATCCAGAGTTTGCTACTATGGAAAAATCTATAAATATTCTTGAGGAAGTATTTCTTGTGAACATATGTTTCATTTGTCTTGGGTAATATTTAGAGTGTAATTGTTATTTTGTAGGATAGACATAAACTTATAAGACACTGCCAATTGTTCTCCAAAGTGGTTCTCTCATTGAACACAACCATGAGCACTATACCAAAGTTCCAGTTGTTTCAATCCTCAACTTCTACAAACATTCATTTTATTTCTTTATGCCATCAGAAAAGGTAAAATAATAGTAATAATCCTGCCACTTATAATAGCATAAACATATCAGTTACTTAGAAATAAATCCAATGAAAGAATTACAAAACAACAAGAAGAACTACAAAGTATTTTTTAGAGAAATTACAGATATAAATAAATGAAAAGAAACACCATGCTCATGGATTAAAAGTCATGTTAAGCTGGAGAGGGCTCATGATGACTCAAAATACACAAATGTGAACAGCTATTCCTGATGCCAAATTCAATGACATTATCTTGGTAGCTTGATATCAACCATGATGGAAATATTTTCTCTATAGAAATTATGAATTGCTGTGAATCAATGCCCTGTCCCATCCCAGAGAATCCATTGTTAAACATTCACCAGTATATCACTGATTGGAAGACTCAATATTTTTTTTTTTGCAAAACTTTTTTTTTAATTTAAATTCAATTAACTAACATATAGTGTATTATTAGTTTCAGAGGTAAAGTTCAGTGATTCACCAGTCTTTGTAACACCCAGTGCTCATTATATCACGTACTCTCCTTAATGTCCATCACCCAGTTACCCCAGCCCCCTCCTCCAGCAACTATCAGTTTGTTTCCTATGATTAAGAGTCTCTTATGGTTTGTCTCCCTCTCTGATTTTGTCGTTTATTTTTCCCTCCCCTTTCCCTATGATCCTCTTTTTTGTCTCTTGAATTTCACATGAGTGGAAATCATACGATAATTGTCTTTCTCTGATTGATTTATTTCGCTTAGCATAATACCCTCTAGTTCCATCAACATTGTTGCAAATAGCAGGATTTCTTTTTTTTTTGATGGCTGAGTAATATTCTATTGTATATATATATATATATACACCACATCT
This sequence comes from Ursus americanus, assembly GCF_024610735.1. Taxonomy (NCBI): domain Eukaryota; kingdom Metazoa; phylum Chordata; class Mammalia; order Carnivora; family Ursidae; genus Ursus; species Ursus americanus. Next base: position 65,092,133 of record NC_142137.1, on the reverse strand, counting down.
TTTTTATCCATTCATCTGTGGATGGACATCTGGGCTCTTTCCATGGTTTGCCTATTGTGGACATAGTTGCTATAAAGACTGGACTGCAGGTGCCCCTTCAGATTACTACATTTGTATCTTTGTGGTAAATACCTATTAGAGCAATTGGTGGGTCATATGATAGCTCTATTTTTAACTTTTTGAGGAACCTCCATACTGTTTTCCAGAGTGGCTGTACCAGCTTAACGTTCCCACCAACAGTGTAGGAGGGTTCCCCTTTCTCTGCATCCTCATCATCATTTGTCATTTCCTGACTTGTTAATTTTAGCCATTCTAACAGGTGTGAGGTGGTATCTCGTGGTTTTGATTTGTATTTCCCTGATGCCGAGGGATGTTGAGCATTTCATCATATGTCTGTTGGCCATTTGTATGTCTTCTTTGGAGAAATGTCTATTCGTGTCTTCTGCCCATTTCTTGACTGGATTATTTGTTCTTTGGGTGTTGAGTTTGATAAGGTCTTTATAGATTTTGGATACTGGCCCTGTATCTGATAAGACATTTGCAAATACCTTCTCCCATTCTGTCAGTTGTCTTTTGGTTTTGTCGACTATTTCCTTTGCTGTGCAAAAGCTTTTTATCTTGATGAAGTCCCAATAGTTTATTTTTGCCTTTGTTTCCCTTGCCTTTGGAGACGTGTGGAAGACTCAATATATTTTTTTATTATGTTCAGTTAGCCAACATATAGTACATCATTAGTTTTTGATGTAATATTCAATGATTCATTAGTTGTGAATAACACCCAGTGCATATCACAGCACGTGCCCTCCTCAATACCCATCACCCAGTTACCTCATTCCCCACCCCCCTCCCTTCTGTAACCCTCAGTTTGTTTCCCAGAGTCCAGAGTCTCTCACGGTTTGTCTTCCTCTCTGATTTCTTCCCATACCTACTATTTGCACTGACATGGATGGAACTGGAGGGGATTATGCTAAGTGAAATAAGTCAAGCAGAGAAAAACAATCATCATATGCTTTCACTCATATGTGGAACATAAGAAATAGCACGGAGGACTCAATATTTTTAAGATAACTGCTCTTCCCAAATTATCTATAGATTTGTCATAATTTCAAATCAAGGCCTATCAGCATTTTTCAAGGAAATTGACAAGCTAATTCTAACATTTATGTGAAAACTCGAGGAATCTAAAATAGCCCAAACATTCTTGAAAGGAAAGAATTTATATATAATATATATACATATATATATATATATTTATATGCAATTTATATATTTATATATAATTTATATATTTGTAAATTTATATATATACAATTGAGATATAAGTATATAATAAATATATCCATAATTGAGATGTAATTTACACACAATATTATATGAGTTTCAGCTGTACAGCATAATGACTTATTTATATATTTCAAAATGATCATCACAATTAATCTAGTTAACATTCATTACTATAAATAGTGGCAATTTTTTTTCTTATGATAAGAATATTTAAGGTGTATTCTTAGCAACTTCCAAATATGCAATACACTATATTACCTATAGTCACCATGCTGTGCATTACATCCCCAGGAATTATTTATTTAATAACTGGAAGTTTGTATCTTTTGATACAAAGTTTTGACACCCCTCCACCACCTGTGGCAACTACCAATCTGTTTTCTGTACCTATGGGGACTCCTTTTTGAGATAATTAAAAAATATTTTAAAATTAACTGTGATGATGGGTGCACATCCCTGTAAATATACTAGAAACCATTGAACTGTATACTTTAAATGGGTGAATTATATGATATGTGAATTATATTTCAATAAAAGTCTTAAAAAAATAAAGAAGAGTAAACTAGTCTTATAGAATGTTAGGGAATGTTCCTCTTTTTTTTTCCCCCCACAAGTATTCCTAATCCTTCCTTCCTCCTTCTTGTCCATTCTGAGAGTCTGTACCTTTTAACAAAAATAAATATGACTTATTTGTATTTATTTCTACCACTTTATTTACCCTGCTTCTTTAATTGTTTTTCCTTTTTTCTGCCCTTTCTAAATTCTCAATTGAAGTTTTTCTCTGTTTTCTTCCTCATTCTTTTCTTTTTTTCTCTCCCAAGTAAGATGATATACTCTTTATTTAAATTTAACATATTTAGTTAAATAAATGCTAAAGTAAAAGTGCACTATGTCCCCCTTTTCTTGAAATGAACAGTTCTTAGGACGTGTATCACTAGTCCTGCCCTTGACATGTATCCGACACTGTGTGCCATTTTCATTCCACCTTCCATCTGATTTTTTAGCCACCGATTTGATGTTACTATTTTTGTTTCATGGCAACAATGTTTAGATTTACAAGCAGTTTTTCCTTTATTTTAGTCACTGTGACATCTCCCATCTCTGGGCTCCTCTCTGCATTCATTTCACCTATTCTGGAAGTGTGTCCTTTAAACGTTTTTTTGGGTAAAGACATTTTGGTGGTGATCCCTCTGTTCTTGTTGATCTGAAAATGTATACTATCCTTGCTCTTAAAAGTTTTTATGAGTATAAGATTCTGGATTTGTATTTACTCTCTGCACTTTGAAGATACTAATTTACTCTATTGGCTTCCAGTGTTACTGTTGAGAAATCATTTGTTTTTCAGTTCAACTGTTATACTTTTGAGTGTGCTTGTTTAAAAAAATCTACTGTCAATATCGTCTCTTTGTTTTGGGTAGTGTGCATTTCACTACTGTATATATAGGTCAATTTCTTTTATATTTATTCTGCTTGAAATCCACTGAGTTTCCTGAAATTGAGATTTGTCTTTGAACAATTCTTGAAAATTATCATTTTAATGTACATTTTATGTATATTAAATACAGAATACATTTTAATATCCCCTTTCCCTTCCCATTTTTTCAGATTCTTTTCTCTGAAATGCCTGGTAAGTAACTGTTGGAAATTTCTATCCTCCAGGTCTCTTAAACTCTTGGCTCATACTTTCCATTTCTTTGTCTCTCTGCTGCATTCTGGATAATTTCTTCACACACATAATATAATTCACTCATTCTCCCTTTAGCCTTATGCAATCTGCTATTAAACCTTTCCTTTGGATTTTATTTTTAATGATTATACATTTTTAATTCTGATGATTTCTTTTTTAATGTCCTTATCAGTTTTAAGAGCATCTATTTATAATGACTGTTTTTGTTGTTGTTAATACTCCCCCAGTAACCGTTCCCCTGCCATCAGCACACTCTATGAACAATACTCCCCCAGTAACCGTTCCCCTACCATCAGCACACTCTATGAACAATACTCCCCCAGTAACCGTTCCCCTACCATCAGCACACTCTATGAACAATACTCCCCCAGTAACCGTTCCCCTACCATCAGCACACTCTATGAACAATACTCCCCAGTAACCGTTCCCCTACCATCAGCACACTCTACGAACAATACTCCCCCAGTAACCGTTCCCCTACCATCAGCACACTCTACGAACAATACTCCCCCAGTAACCGTTCCCCTACCATCAGCACACTCTACGAACAATACTCCCCCAGTAACCGTTCCCCTACCATCAGCACACTCTATGAACAATACTCCCCCAGTAACCGTTCCCCTACCATCAGCACACTCTATGAACAATACTCCCCAGTAACCGTTCCCCTACCATGAGCACACTCTATGAACAATACTCCCCCAGTAACTGTTCCCCTACCATCAGCACACTCTATGAACAATACTCCCCAGTAACCGTTCCCCTACCATCAGCACACTCTATGAACAATGGAGGACACATTCCAGCTGAAATTCAACCCCTTAGCTTTGCCTCGCAGTGACTCCGGACTTTGTGTGGTTTCTGGTTGAGTTGCCTAGAGAAGGCTGTCCCTGGAAACATCCAGACTTGGACAAAGGGACCATAAGGCAAGGAGAATCTAATTTAGAGACAAAGCTGCAGGACTTCTAGAATCCTCTGAGAAAGTCTGTGAACTTTGGCAAATGCATGAGCAGACACACGGAGGAACTGTTTGTTTCAGTCTGATAGAGAAATCCTGTATTGGACTGAAAGAACCATCCATTACCCTTCCGGGAACCAAGGGAAGCGTTAACATAGCAGGACAGTCTAACAGGATCCCTCAAACCGAACCTACGTGGCCTGGTATGTGGAGGCACCTGAGAACTGGGAGCTCAGAAGATTCCTCAGGGTAAATTAGATCTGAATTCATCTGTAGCATGGATTCTTTTGTAATATATTACAGAGCATTTTTTGACAGAGTGTCAAGATATTTGGTACATCATATTTGTCAAGTATCAGTCTTGAACATTTTTTACAGGCATGAAAGAGACATCAATCCATTGTGTCTTCCAATTCAGAGTGGGTAAAAATCCAGAATGCAAAGCGATCTCTTTGAAACTCCTTTTGTCCAGCTTCAAGTGAGAGGGAAGAAAATCCTACTTCTTCCCCATGGAGGTGGGGAGAAAAATGCCACTACAGACCATCAACTTCTGCCTCTCACCTGTCATCAACCCTTCAATAACCTTGAGCTAAAGATTGGATAGCAAGTTAGCAATTCTACATATGTGAGTATGAGATTACTTGCCCTTCAAATTTTGTTGTTTGGATTTCTTTATTTTTAAAAATCATTTGAAGTGTCAGCCAAAACTAAGATAGAAATAGTTCCATTAAAAAAAAAAATCTATGACATGTGAATGTTTATATCTCAATCATATATCTATAATTCTCAAAAAAATGTACTCTGCACATTAAAGAATTTAAATACACAATTACATTCTAGACATCAAAAACATACAAAAAGGTGGCATTTAAAAAGAACGATATAGGGGCGCCTGGGTGGCTCAGTCGTTAAGCGTCTGTCTTTGGCTCAGGGCGTGATCCCGGAATTCTGGGATCGAGCCCCACATCAGGCTCCTCTGCTATGAGCCTGTTTCTTCCTCTCCTACTCCCCCTGCTTGTGTTCCCTCTCTCGCTGGCTGTCTCTCTCTCTGTCAAATAAATAAATAAAATCTTTAAAAAAAAAATAAATAAAAATTAAAAAATAAAAAGAACGATATAAAAACAAATATAAACAGAAGTTTTCATTTTTCTTCCTATATGCTTATCTACCTTCTATACTTCTTATTTACCCCCTACTTTGGAAACCAGAGTTCTAAAAAATAATAAGGATTTGATTCAACTTATACATTATCAAACCTATGAAAAATTTGAAAAAAAATTTGAAAAATGCCACAGGCTTTTTAAAGTTCTAATTGATAATAAGAATTCACTTTCTCCATTGAGATTCCAAAGAGAGGGCTGCAGAAAAATCCCTGTAGTTCTGAGCTGCTGGTGTATTTGGAAGCTGCTGGTGTATTACCCACCACCTCTTCAACAGATTCTCAAGGGAATTGTTAAATACAATTGTTTTTCATGGTTTGAGACTTTTTAAAATATGACACAGCATGAGGTGGTAGACGCTTCAGTATTTGTTGCTGGTATATTTCTGAGCTGTGTGATAACTGCTTCATGCTCCAAAAGTTATAGCAATGAAAAAACTGCACCCTTATGATCATATCTGGGGAACCGCCATCGTGGCTGCCTAAAACCATAAAACAGCTTTTCTTAAGAAAGGATTACAGCCCAAAGAGAAATTTCAGAATAAAATTGCTCACTAGCTCTTTTTTAGCCAAGATATTATCAAAGTTACCAATCTACAGAGCAGAATTGATTATCAGCAATTGATTTGCTGTGAAATGTCCTATTTCATATAAATACCTGTTTAAGTCCATTTGGGAATGCTAGAACACAATGCCACAGACTGAGTAACTTACAAGCAACAGAAGTTTCTTCCTCACTGTTCTGGAGGCTGAAAGACTGAGTTCAGGATGGTCTCAGGTGGTCAGGTGAGGCCTCTCTCCTAGGATGCAAAGGGCCAACTTCTCTGTGGGTCCTCACATCGTGGACAGAGGAAGCCTGCAGGGCCTTTTATAAGGGCACTAATCCCATTCAAGAGGGCTCTACCCTCATGTCCCAAGCGCCTCCCAGAGAGCCCCCCTTCCTAGTACTAATTCCCCTGGCATTAAGATTCCAGCATATGAATTCTGAGGGGGACACAAAATTCAGACCATATCAGTACCTTTTTTTTTTTTTTTTTGGAAAAGTAGACTTGAGATTTGAAAGGAAATGCCTTGTGGTTGCATCAGTTTTATAGATTCTTCCCTTTATTTTTTGCTTTCTTTTTTTGAAGGGTGGCAAAGTAAAAGAGTATCAGAATAAAACCAGCCAATGGCCCCAGGACCAAAATACTCCTCTTTCTTAATATTCTGTTTTCTTTTTTTTTTAATGCTGTATTTCTTTTGTGTGTGTGATTTTTTAGAATTTTTTTTATTATGTTACGTTAGTCACCAAGTACATTTAAATTTTTCACACAAAACTTAGTTATAGACATCAATGCCCCCTCTCCCCGGCCCCAGTTTGATCTAAAGTCTTTGGGGTGTGTTAGGTTTTAGTTTAGTCTTAAGGTAATTATGTTTTGCCATCTCTAGGGGGGATGAAGGGCTAAAACTTATGTGCTTGTCCTATGGGCCTCAAATAATATTCAGTTAAATGCTTAGAGATTCCAGCAGAATATTTCCAATAGACTTCAGCAATTTTGAACACCATTTACTGTTAAATAATACTGGCTTTTTTTTTTTTTTTTTTTTTGGCCATGGAGTGCTTGACTAGTATTAATGAAGACTGGATAAATCATCTATCACCTTCTGAGAAAGATCATTATCCTCACGTTTTAAATGATAAAACTGAGGCGGAGGCTTTAGGGGATTTGCCAAAAGTAGCATTAGAAGCCCATAGAAATAGAATCTCAACATTTTCCAGTCTCCTGCTTTACCTCACTGGTTCGCTTTGGAGTCATTTTTATAATTCTTACGCTGCTTCCTCCCCCTCCCTTTCGTCAAGGAGAAAGACATATGTTTTTAAAGGAACACACTTACATTCTTAAATTTTTCAGACTTTTGAATGCGTGGGTTATTTCATTCGTGTGGTTAACGAAATAAAGAGAAGGGTTTGAGACTAACCTAGTTACTCTGGGAAAACAACAGTTATGATTCAACTCAGTTATAGACAGTGGGCATTTGACTTTAAAGACATACTCTTTTCATCTCCTTCTACTTTTCTCCCTTTAGGGTAATTTGTGCAAAAAGGCAGGGAAAGTCATCATTATCATCGCATTGTTTATGCCCTAATTCCTTTTGAGAAAACTTCCCTCATCCCCACCTACCTCCCCATGGGTCATGTGAGGCATTTCCAAATTGGAGGAGTTGTACACATTTTTCTATAAGTAGGTAATCCGGCTGAAGGGTGGACTGAGCCCACTCGAGGGGCTCACTTTCTTTCTGCTTCAGCCAGGTCCCAAGTGGGCACATGGACCTCTCTAAGGCAGGAAGTGCTTCTCTCGTGCAGTGAAGACGGGCAGGGCCGCTCTCGAGCAGGCAAAGGAAGACAAAGCTCATGGCTGAAGATTCAGTTAAAAAACAAACAAGAGAAAAGAGATTGAATTAGAAAAATTCAGGAAAGGGAAGAGTTTAAATGAAATGTAAAAAATAAACCTTATGACTACAGGGAAGACAGTAGGCGTCCATTTCCTTGGTCTCTTATCACTTCCGTGAATATTTCTTTTCGCTCTATTTTTATAAGTTAGTACAAGAAACTTGGCTAAACATTAAGATTTTTTTTATTATCGGATACTGATTTTGAGGAAGGGTGCAAAAAGAGAGAAAAGGAATTGATACACTGCAGTAAATATTTTGAACTTTCTACATTTAACATATTCCTATAAATAACTCTCGTTAGACAGTGTGGGTTACGGATCCAATTGTAGCGTAGGATTCCTGCCTTGAAAGAGTTGATGAAACAGAATATGTAGATGTAAGTAAAATAATTATATGAGAATTAAACCATCTTATGGTCATTCTTCTTGCTAGAGAATAATCTAAAACCCTTTTGGGAAATTTTGTATTGCATTTTATTTTTTTTTTTAAGATTTTTATTTATTTATTTGACAGAGACAGTGAGAAAAAGAGAACACAAGCAGGGGCAGTGGGAGAAGGAGAAGCAGGCTTCCCACCGAGCAGGGAGCCCAATGCAGGGCCCGATCCCAGGACTCTGGGATCATGACCTGAGTTGAAAGCAGACACGCAACAACTGAGCGACCCAGGTGCCCCATTTTTTTATTTTAAACTGTGTTACAGAAATGCTATTGGAAGTACTGTCTCGACACTCAGGTCAGTTTATAAATTACTTCATTCCTGATCAGTCCAAATTCTGTATATTTCTAGTAAGTATGCAAGAAATAAGATGCAATGGAATCATCTGGTTTTTTAAGCATCCGTGACAATATTTTAAAAAGCAAAACACATTTAAAACCCACTATCCAGACGTTAGACCCACGAGGCAAATCAGCTCTTTTTTGACCCCCTCTCACTACTACTCTGAAGAGTGAATGAAGGTTCATCCAGTTTTAACTAACATTAGTCAAGCATTTCATGGTATGAAAAAAGGGTCACTGTTATTTAATAAAAAGGTGTGCTCGAAAATCGCTTAATTCCGGTGGAAACATATTACCAATATCTACAGGCATTGGCTTAAATGTTATTAATGTCCATAGAGTAAATGCACATGTCCCTGGCATTTCATGCCCCCTACAGATGGCAGGAAGTAATCACCTTATGAGTGAGCTGAAACTACTTCATGCAGTCGGGAGGGGCAACTTGTCCCCCTTCCATTGAGAAGTCAATCAGCATGGGCCTCAGACGGAGGCGGAGAACTCGAGTTCCCTGCAGCAGTCTGACCAGAAACGGAGGAAGGAAACAAAGAAATAGGAGCAAATTCCCACAGGACAGACTGAAAAGGACGGGGACCTCTTGAATGGAGTCTTGATAGGAAGGAAACCCAGAAGCAGAGAGGGAAGTTCACGTGGGGCTGTTTCACGGACACAAGCGCATGAGGTCACCCTCTGCTGTGTCCTTTCAACAGGCTCTTTCAAAGGCTGCCGCGGAATCTGCTCTCTGACTCTTTTTAGCATCTTCTCACCCCTTCTGCCTTTTATTGGCTGCCGATGGGCAGATGTCAGGGTGGCAGCTGAGCTCAGACAGTTTGTAGCAGCCAATTCGATCCAGTTGCTGGAGAAGTGCCGTGTAGCAGAGCCATGCAAGGCTCCAGAGTCAAACACGTGCTCCCAAGACACGTCCCCAAGCAGGAACTTTCTTTGGAGCAACCAGCAGGACATGGCCACAGTGTTAGTACCTTACTGCGCATCTCGAGGCTTGCCTTTAAAGGCCAGTGTGGGTTATCAGATCTCTGCTCCAGGCTTCCGGTCTCAGCAGCACTCACATAGCGTTTCCGTTAACGGTTTTGGTTCTTATTTTTAAAAATCACATTTTCAGAAAGTAGTTCATTGTTTTGGATTATACCCTGAAGAAGTTTGTGAATGAGTGTCTGCAGTATTTCTAAGTACGGTCCCTTCCTGCAAACCACAAGAAAGCGTCCTTGGATCAAGTCCCATATATCGGCATGAGGTATATCCGACAGCAAGTGACAGTCTGCCAGATGGCCAGGACAAGTCTCTTATAATGTTTGAAATATATTGGCTTGGGGGCGCCTGGGTGGCTTAGTCGTTAAGCATCTGCCTTCGGCCCAGGGTGTGATCCCAGGGTCCTGGGATCGAGCCCCACATCAGGCCCCTCCGCTGGAAGCCTGCTTCTTCCTCTCCCACTCCCCCTGCTTGTGTTCCCTCTCTCGCTGGCTGCCTCTCTCTCTCTCTGTCAAATAAATAAATAAAATCTTAAAAAAAAAAAAGAAAGAAATATATTGGCTTAATTCTTAATTTCTATCCTGATCAATATTTTCTCTATGACTCCTGTGAAACACAGAAGGAAGTCTGATTTTGGGTCAGGTCTACAAAGGAGCAAAATGATAAGCAAACTCTCTTTTCAGTTGCTGCTTCAGATCAGAACATGAACTACACCATGTACAAGTGTCTCCTGTGGAGAAAAAGAGCAAGGTGGGTGACCTTCTCCCTGGCTCTGTCTCCTTCTCTTTTCCACACAGCTCTCCTGGTTTCTATTCCCCTACCCCACTGTCTGAAGGTGAGTGTGTCCCTGGCTTGGTCAGTTCAGGCTGCCATAAAGTACCGGGGGCTGGGTGCCTCAACAACAGACATGCATTTCTCACAGTTATGGAGGCTGGGATGTCCAAGGTCAAGGTGCTGACAAGGAAGATTTCATTGTGCACCCTCTGCTGGCTTGCAGGTGGCTGCCATCTCACCATGTGCTCACAAGACCTCTCCTTTGTGTGTCTGCATGGAGAGAGAGCAAGCTCTCTGTTGTCTCTTGGAAGGGTCCTAATCCTATTGGAAACTCCCCTCGCCCCCATCCATAATATCGCTGAACCCTAATTATCTCCCCAAAGTCCCATCTGCAAATACCATCATGCTGGGGGGTAGGGCTTCCTCATTTGAGTTTGGGGGAGACACAAACATTTGTTCCCTAACAGCCTCCTAATAGAAAAACTGGCGAGGGGTACCTGGGTGGCCAAGTCGGTTGCATGTCAGACTCTTGGTTTCGGGTCAGGTCATGATTACAGGGTCTTGGAATGGAGCCCCACATCAGGCTCTGTGCTTGGTGCTGAGTCTGCTTGGGATTCTCTCTCCCTCTGGCCCCACCCCCCTCACCGTGCTCTCTCTTTCTCTCAAATAAATAGATAAATCTAAAAAGAAAGAAAGAAAGAAAGAAAGAAAGAAAGAAAGAAAGAAAGAAAGAAAGAAAGAAAGAAAAGTAAACAGTTTCTCACTGGTTCAAGGCAATTATTTCTTTTAAGTTTGTGCCGTTTAGTTCAGTAGACACAGATGAAATCTCCAATATTATCTGTTTAGCCCTAGGATCTAAAGTAAATGAAGAAAATCTAGTATAATTTCCTAATCTATACTGATTGGAAATAGGTAGATTGTAAGACTGGAAATAATAAGCAGATGACATAAAGAAAGCTATCAGTTCCATCGGGGGGAATAAAAAAGAACTGAAAAGGTACATGTTTCCTAAAATCAGAGAAGAAGTAGCACCATTTTTATATCATCCTCCTGTGTGGTAAGCAGTTGGTACCAGGTCTTCCTGTGTCTGCCGGGCTGTGACACACTTCAGGGTCCGCCAGAAACGCCGCAGGGTGTAACCAGTATCGTTAGGGTAGATGATCAAATTTGTAAGGTGAGAAAGTTTCACTTTTATTTATTATCATAATTTGTTACATGTAATCTGGGCTATTGTAGGATACTTTAAAAATAGAAATATGACCACAAACCAACTAGCCAGAGATCTCCATCCACTTTTACCGTTTTGCCATTTAGGCATATTTTCTCTCTCTATATAGGTATATATCACTCTCTGCACACAGAGAAACATATATACACGTATACATATGTGCATATTATGTATATTTACACACATACCTATATTTAAGAGAAATATACTAATAGTTTATATACAGCACTCGAACCTGTTATTCTCATTTATTAATATATCATGTCTTTCAAATTAAGAGATAAACATTTTCATCATAGCTTTATGTAACTTATTATGGGACATTCAAATTGTCTTGACTTATCTATAAACAAAGAAAGGGGTGATAAACACACGTCTTCCCATATATTTGCACGCTTGGACAGCTATATCCTTAGAATAAGTATCTAGAAGCCGACTTGTTGGGATGGAAAAAATAAACATAAATCTGTTTGATAAATATCACAAAATTCCCTTGAAACAAATTTTAAGGTTTATATTTCTCTAGTAATACATGCAAATTTGTATTTGCCCACATATATAATAATAAATATTATATAAAATTTACTTCTTTGTTTGCCAATCAAGAGAAAAAAAAGGTTATTTAATTTACATTAATTTGGTTACCAGTGAGGTGTAATATTTTTATTTGCTTATTGCCTATTTCAATTTCTTATATTCTGGAATTGTCTTTCCATGCCTTTTATTGTCATTTTTTTTCTCTCAGAATATTTGGTTTTTATTAGTCTGTGTGAGATATTTGTATATTGTGGATTCTACTCTTTGTCATTTTTTAATTTATTATAAAAATTTCTAAACAAACAAATGCAAAAGTGAAAGGATACTCAATTGGTGAGAAATGATATATTTTGCAAATGTTTTCCTCCCATTTTTAGTTTGTTTATGGGTTTCTTTTAAGATTTAATTTTTTGTGTGATAAGAGCCCTATTTTGTATTGGGTAAATTTTTTTATTTTCCTTATGCTCCTTCTGGAGTGTCTGGTGCACCACCAGCCCTTGGAGAATATTAGGATGTGACATGCAATTTTTAAAAGGAAATCTGTTTATCATTTTATATCAGGACTAAGTAATGGAGAAGATGCTGACTCACCTGCATTCTCCAATCTCACCACATTATTTGTCAACATCACAGAGGTTCATTTTTTTCCTTTTGGAAAACGTTTATTTTTCAACACTGAATTGACCTGCATTTCAAAAACATCACCATCTAATCACTATCTTGGAGTCAGATACAGAAGAAGTACTTAAAATTATACAACCCCACTTCGGGCATTCTAAAATATGCTGAGGAAAGAGATCTTTGTTATCTAAAGACATAAAAACAGTATCTAAGCAGAGTGAGGCTTACCCCAGATCGCTCAGCAAGCAATTAAAGAAAATGATTCCTCGAAAGAAGTGCTTTAAATGGCGTGTTCCAAAGACCTGGGAGTCCTAATATATACTTCCTGCTTTTCTCTCATCGTATTGCTTAAAAAGTTCAGACTTTTGTAAGTTGAGAAATACATGAACAGATTTGTTTTCGGAAATGTTTAAGTAGATAGCTCTTACAACTTTGGCATTGAGCTTCCGCTTTTTGCTATTAATTGCCTTTTTCTAAATAGACGGATTACTAGATTTTTGAAATTATTTTTTAAATGAGATGATGCTAATGGGAATTTTATTATAAAACCATTCTTTACAGTTGGGATCGACACACAGAATAGATTTTGCAAATTCTCACCCTTTTGTAGCTTTTCGAAGTAGCGAATCAGAATCCTTATGTCGAACAGTAAAGAATATTTTCTAAATACATGAACATGTTACCTCCAAACAAAAACAAATTATTTCCAGGATTTTTTTTTCTCGTTCCTCACATTCACCCTTAAAATAAAAAGGAGGGAGGCATAATAGCTTTCACAACCCAAAGTTTATCCTTCGTATCGCCTTTCCACGTAGCTCAACGCTGGACAGGCAGCTGAGAGAAATCTGTTCCATAGTAATGCGTACAAACTCAGAATTACAACCTGAAATGTGAAACCAGTGGAAAGACCTCAAATGCATTCACTATTGAAGAAAACTCACTCTTTCTAATTTCACTTAGCAGAGTATTACATGTTCTCAGGTTGTAAACTTTCCCTTTTACAGAAATAAGTGGGTCAGCTTTTCAGAGGCTACGAGGCAGTCAAGTTGATCTGAAAAACTGTTCGATTAGGTCAACCTGAAACTGCGAGAAGCAGGCTAAATGATTTGGAACCGAGTATTATTTCAGTTCTGGATCATATTGGCATCTGTTACAACATATTATTAAACATGAAACCCCACATGGCACTTGAAATAACGAGGAAAGAAAAATGCTACAAAACGCAAACCTTTCAGTTTTGTCACAAGTGGATGATATTTAAAACGAACCGGCTGATGTCATATTCGTGGATAAGGCAGATAAATATATCAGAATGTGACAGACAATCTAATAGCGTGATTCGGCAGTTTTCTTCAAAAGTCGTTTTCATTCATAATTGTCAGGTATGCAGTCCTGGCTTCAATCTATGCACTTGGCCCGCAGCCTGTGGGGAGCATGGTAATCCAGTAGATATGTAAACACAAAATACTTGCAGCAGGAAAACATTACATTACCATCAAAAGAGTATTTAATCACCGGACGACAGGTTATCTTCCCAGATCCTCTGCTTTTCTTTCTGTTCCTTTTTGTTGCCTTTCGGCAATTTTTACTGCTCAGCAAACTCATGGAAATGAGAAATCAGGGCAGGATTTATGGGAATTTGGCAGTGGGTTGTTATAACATTTCGGCTCACCTTTCCGTTTTCATTAGACTTGATTTACATGGAATTGGTTTGTAAGGAGCTCAAGTCTTATAGAATTGGAGCGAAATAAAAGCCCGATCCATGGAGAGCAAATAAGGATACCCACCCACAGGGGGTGCTGTACTTGGAAATGTACAAGGTGAGGAAACTGACATCTTCCCCCAGGGACTAGTAGCGGGGGAAAGAAGACGTTACTGAACCACTGATGGTTGAGTGTGACTTTCTCATGGGTAGACTCCGCGTCAGTATGGATCACTTAACTGCATTTAAGGAAGCATGGTTAGATTAGCTGCAAAGACTTTTAAAATATTAAATATATGTTTGTGCTGAGTGGGGTATGTAAGTCTGACCTAAAGAGCCAAGAAAACAGTGGTGAAGTGAAGAATTCCCTCATTCTTTTCACTTTCCCTGTGCAGCTCTCAGCCTTTCTTCTAACTAACTGTTGAAAGAATACTTACAGAATATCATTTAAGAAGCACTCCATTAACTGCTTGCCTATGAGTTTCACAGGGTTCACACTGGCTCTGGCTAGAGAGAGACACATTTGTCTTTCTTATTTTTGTATATTTTTTTATTTTTTATTTTACTGCATTGTTAGGAGAAATGTTAAAAAAATGTCACTGGAAAAATTTAGGTGGAAGGTCAACATGTGAAGCATATAATATTTTTCTGGTCATGAGATTTGAATAGCAGACAGTTGAGTCCAAGACAAAAGTAGAATGGATTCTCTGTAAGCACTCTCTCAGTAGGACAGCACTTTTACTGTCTAAAATGGGAGTTGGAAATCAGGCATGGGTATAAAGTGCTCAGTTTGCTTGCACCTTCCATAAGCATAGATAATTGAAACAGCATTCGTGATTCTGTATTGCAGAAAAATAAACTTATTCATTGTCTTAAATTAGAGAAACGCAGTTTGACCTGGCAAAAAGTCTGAGGGAGAACATTTAGAAAAAGTCAGCTTTATTAACTACACAGTAGGACAAGGGAGACGTTTGCTTGTGCAACTTGAACTGAATACAAATAATTTGTGATTATCATATTTATTACTAAAAAGGCTGCTGCTCAGAGGATGTTTTTAAAAAGCATGTAATCTTTGCTTATTGATGTGTTTATACATCAATGTGTTATACTGATGTGCTTTATATTATATATATATATATAGAGAGAGAGAGAGAGAGAGGGAGAGAACACCTAATATGTGTTAGGGAGTGTATTTTTTTCTAACAACTTTATGACACTATAACTTACATATCATAAAATTTACCCATTTTAAGTGTATAATCCAATGATTTTTAGTAAATTTCCAGAGTTTTGCAACATCATCACAATCCGATTTTATAACTTTTTTTTATCACCCTAAAAAGATCCCTCGTGCCTATTTACAGTTGCTCTCCACTCCTACACCAGCCCAGGTAAACACTAATCTACTTTCTGTCTCAACAGAGTCACCTTTTCTCAACATCATCCTGGGGACCATTTCTTCACATCCTGCTCTCTAGTAAAATGCTTACGGCAAGGGCAGGGCCTTCGGGTACTTTGCCGATTACCTGGGTTCGGGCTCTAGCTCAAAAAAAATTGTTCTTGACCTTCTATTGGAGAAGGCAGTACGATTAAAGTTTGAGCTCTGGACTGAGGGGCACCTGGGCTTGATTCTTGGCTCTGCTACTTTCTAGAAGTGTGATCATGGGAAATAATTTCACCTCTGTAAGCATCACTTTCCTCATACGTAAAAATGGTTTGTTAGAATACGGCATGCGGTATCGGAAGATGGCGTATAGGAACATGGCACGAGGTAAAGTGCCTGACACTTAGTACGTATTCAATAAAGACTTTGCTCATAGCCATGTCTACGCTTTCTCATCAAGAGAAGTGCACCCACATTTTTGACCCTTGGGTTTGACTTCGGAATTGTTCTGCAATCCACTGCAGTACTATTCTCATATGTTTCTTTTTGAATTTAATCCAAGCCTCTTGGTTTGTTCACTAAAGTATACCTGGATACCATCATCATATTATTTCTTGAAAATATTCTGACTTCATCAACAACATATGTTTACTGAGCCCCTATGGTTGTTCAGTGGGAGATACGATAAAGGCTTGTTTGAGGGGCTAACAACTCACTTGGAAGCAAACAAGTCACTGGAAATTAAACATGAATTAAATAAATATTGAGAAACACAAACAGTAATGCCTCTATTTGACCAGCAATTTTGTTTCTGAATGTCTACCAGAAGGAAAGAATCTTAAATGCAGAAAAGATTTTGAACAGAGAGACATCAATTATAGCTGGAAATAACAGGAGATAGATGGCTATTGAGCTCTTCCTTAAAGGATGAGAGGAATTTCAACAGGCAGAAAATGTCAGGAAAGGGCATTTCAGGAGAAGTGAACGTCAACTTCATCCATTCATTTATGTTTTCATTCATTAAATGTGAGAATACCTGCTTGTTTCAGTCAACTTTCACTAGATTATTCTGAGGTAACAACTAATACCAGAACTTAGTGGGTTATAAGAAAATAGATGTGTTTCTTACTCATAGTACATGTCCCTCTCAATCTCCCCCACACTGTTTCTCTCTTTCTCTCTCTTTCTTTTTCTAACTTTGCTGTAGCCTTGCTCTTCACTTTGGGATCCAAGCTGACAAGGCAGTCTCTCCCTGGGACTTATCAGTCTCAGGGCAGTGGGGTGAGAGTAATTGAGGACCCAGGAACCACACAACCTGTCCTATAGCTTCTGGTCTACATTGCTTCTGCTCTCATCCCATTGGCCAAAGCAAGTGTGTAGTCAAATGTGGTGTCTAGGATGGGCTTGGTAGAGATGGCCAGCTACATTCTAAAGAAATCTTATAATCTACCCCACCGTTCTATTTTAAGAAGTTAGCTTGAGATAGAATTGCTACCTTCAGGGAGCTTACACTTCAGTATGAGTAAAAGTGTGGAGTTGAGAAAGTACTTCCTATGGGCAGAAAAAATGATGAGTCATTTGGGAAGATGAAACTGAAAAGAACATACGTGGTGGAATCAAAGTCCTTGAGTAATATGTTCTAAAGATTAAATTTACTTTTAGAATCAATGGGAAGTGACCGTTCGGTGAAGTAGAGGTGCAATGGTTAGTTTAATGTGTCAAATTGGCTAGGCTTTAGTGGATTATTATTTAAACAGTAATCTAGGTTTTGCTGTGAGGTTGTTTTGTAAATGTGGTTAACATCTACAATCATCTGACTTTAGGGAGATTATCCTTGATCATCTACTCAGTTGAAGGCCTTAAGAACAAAAAGTAAGGATTCTCATAGAAGAAGAAATTCTGTTTGAAGTCTGCCGCATAGAAATTCTGTCTGAATTTCCAGCCTGCTGGTCTGCTCTATAAGTTTTTGACTTGCCAGTCCCCACAACTGCGTGAGCCAATTTCTTAAAATAAATCACTTTACAGATATAGATCTGCAGATAGATAGATAGATGTGTAACCTATTGGTTCTGTTTCTCTGGAGAATTCTTACTCTTATAAGAGTCAGTTTTTTGTACACAGAGAAGATATTGCAGAGAGATATTAGAATGGTAAGCATTTGTTAACTTCTCCGAAGTCAGAAGGCAAGGGAGGCATTAAAGACGAAACCTTGGTATCTTTTATTTTGTAAGCTAAATAATACTACTAATTTTATTATTTAGCCAAACTTCTTCAATGCCCTATCTTTATTTTGATGATGTGATACGATACTGTTAATGACCCCAATTTGTTTATTATCCATTTTAATGTGCATATGTGGAAATATGTTATTAGATGCAAATGTCAGTTATTTCGCTACATAAACAGACTGTTGCTCAATTTCTCACTAACGACTGTGAAATTTATATTTTCGCAATAGGTGGGAAAGAGAGGTATCATCTAGGACCAAGATCCAAGCATGTCAGCTGAAAGGGCATGACCTTTACTGAACTAATAAACTATTATTACTTGATTTCTTCAAAATGCATTAGAATCCCTCCAAGGGAGTGAGAAAATATCATCAGAATTTCTCTTGGATTCCCACCATTATCCCAAGAGGAGTGAAAACGTATCAGCTGTATCTGGAATGTCAGGTTAAGAGAGGTTGTGTCTGCACCCTGTGTCTGTCCTGATCAATTTAAACCTCTTCATCCCCACCCCATCGCCTCCTTCGGTAACTCTTCAATTTCTTTCACAGTTTCACATGATCCTAACCTATAACTAGGTCAGATATTTTGGTGGAATTATTGTCATTTAGTATTTTAAAATGCACTCATAATATTAGATGAAGTTATAAAATTGAGAAATTTAATTCTGACCATATCCCTCTGAGATAATGTGTGCTGTCCTTTGAGTGAGGAAATGTAAAAAAGTAATGTAGTTTGAGCAGGCAAAAAAAAAAAAGGGATGTCAATAAATCTATTTTCTAATAGACATTGTTAAGTGAGAACAGTGGGCAAAACTCTTTCCTAGAGATCATCAAACAAAATACAACAACAAACAACAACAACAAACACAGAAGCCATCAAAAAGCTAATGGATAGACTGGTGGTGGGTAGTAAGGAGGGCACGTATTGCATGGTGCACTGGGTGTTATACGCAACTAATGAATCATCGAAACTTGCATCAGAAACCAGGGATGTACTGTATGGTGACTAACATAATATAATAAAAAAACATTAAAATAATAATAAAAAAAGAAAATACCATGGGAAAAAAGAAAGAGCATACCATGGTCTGCTCTCCAAGAAAATATCAGTGTAAATATCAGTGTACATCCCCTAAGCGTCTAGTTCTGCCTTAACGCAAGCCCCAATTGCCTTAGCTTTGCTTACAGGGCCATGTCTGAGTTTCCCGCGGAGCCCAACCTGCTTGGACCTCCCGCTCATCTCTTCAGTGTGTCTGTCCTTCCTCTGTTTACACGCTGTTGCAGAAGGACCAAATCATTTGTAATTTTTTTTTAAGTAGACTCCAGAGCCAGCATGAGGGCCTGAACTCAGGATCCTGAGATCAAGGCCTGAGCTGAGGTCAAGAGTCAAAAGCCCCACCCAGTGACCCACCTGGGTGTCCCCCACTTTTTTACATTTACCATTTGTAATGTTTTCAAAAGATTTATTTATTTATTTGAGAGAGAGAGAAAGAGAGGGTGCAAGAGTGGGGGCAGGGGGACGAGGGTAAAATCTCAAGCAGACTTCGGCTAAGCACAGAGCCCGAGGCTTGATCTCACAACCCTGAGATCACTACCTGAGCTGAAAGGGTGCTTAACCAACTGAGCCACCTAGGCACCCGTACCATTTGTGATTTTTAAACATGATTTCAACTTACCACGTCTAAAGCTGAAACCCAGATATTCCTCCCCAAATTTTCATTATTGTAGTTAATTTTTTTCTAGTTTTGTAGAGGTATAATTGTATAATAAATAAATAGATATTTAAACATTATGTATATATTTAAGTTGCACAATGTGATTTTTAAGGTGTATAATTTGATGACTTAATAAACAGGTGTGGTGTGAAACGATTCCCACAATCAGTTTAATTAACACATCCATCCCCTCATTTAGTTACCTTGTGTGTGTGTGTGTGTGTGTGTGTGTGTGTGTGTGTGGCAAGAGCACCTGTGATCTACTCTCCCCATCACAGTTTTTTATAACCTCCTTGCAAATTCTCTGGCCAAAATGTGTGGAGTCATCCTTGACTGCTTGTTTTTCTCACCATCTTATATCCTGTTGTCTACAAATCCAATTGAATTTGCTTTCCAATAAATCCAGGATCCAACCATTTGTCCACACTTTGACTATCTTGGTCTGAACCACGTGTCTGAGGGAAAAATCCATTGTGAGGCCAAAACCAAAGAACCAAATGAAAGAACAACCCCACCCTGCTCCCAAACCCCATGAACGCATAGTTGCAACAGATACATTCAGATCAGGGGAGTACAAATTTTGAAAGGTATCTGTTGTGGTATAACCAAGCCTCTCAGCTCTTCAAATTTTTCTCAATTATCCATTATGTATTTAGGTTGTTTAAATATAAATACCCATTATGTATTTTGGGGATCTCATTTGTGTTGACCCTGCAATTTTGTAGACTCTGGTCTTGCTAGGTGCAGATATGTTCACGTATCACCTTCGACATCATTCCAATAGCAACAGACTCTATTTCCCTTGAACGATTGTTATGTTGCTGGACACTCTGTGGGTACTTTGTGTCGTTATCTCAGATTTCTGCAAGATCCCAATGATCAAAATATTATTGTTATTAATGGTCAACATGATTAGGATTGTTATTATTCCCTTTCAAAGAAGAAGCACTGAGATTCAAGGATCTAAGTTGCCAGCCTCATGCCACCCAGCTTCTGCATGATGAAACAGGGTTCATATTCATGTTTGTCTGGCATGGAAACCCATGGTCTTTCCACCAGATTATGCCTCTCCCAGGCATTGAGCAGGTAGTTGAAACGGATAATTTGAATCCTAGCTAATTTTAAAGTTACCTGAGTTTGGATGGTTCCTGGTACTTGGTTAAAGGTTTCATGTGCATTTGGTGAAAACAGAGATAATTTTTCATAATGAGCACCACTGGGCAAAACTTTGGGCTTCAGTAGGTCACCGTTGTCCTTATTACTGGGAAAATATACCTAACAGCTCTCTGAAAGCTCTGGTCTCTCATCCAGAGTTAAGAAAGTCTGAAACCCAGTGAAAAGATCAACTTGGTGGATCCCAATGATGACCAGCTGATAAGACATCTTCAGATATTTAAAAACCCTACTCTACTAGTCTATTCAAGCTGCCGTACTAGTACCACACGGACTGGGTGGCTTAAAAGGACAGTTTCTCACAGTTTTGAAAGCTGAAGTCCAAGAGCAAGGGTTGGTTTCTGGTGAAATCTCTCTTCCTGGCTTACAGACAGCTGTCTTCTCACTGTGTCTTTCCTCTGTGAGTACATGGAGAGAGAGGTCTCTAGTGTGTCCCTTCATTTTCTTATAAGGTCACCAGTCATGTGGGAATTGGGCCTCTTAGGACCTCATTTAACTTTATCTCCAAATACAGTCACATTGAGGGTTAGGGCCTCAACATATGAATGGGAGAGGGGGGATATGATTCAGTCTATAACACCTACTGTAGTCTTTCATTTGACTTTTGTGGTGTGACTTATTCCAGTTTTTAATTTCTGAATAATATATAATATATATTCAAAATTGCATTCTGAATATTGTTAAATTTGAGAGACAAATCTAAGCCGTGTGTGAATTTCTTGTTCATTAAGACAAACTAGATACTTACCACTTGCTGATTTTTGCATACTCTCTGGTTAGTGTACAGAGTGATCATTTTCAGGCCATATGCATAAACACATTACATAATGAATAATGTATTATGCATTTAATTTAACCGATATGATATACCTTTTAAATGAAATAATATTTGTCTCACTCTTCTGTATTAACAACAAGAACAAAAAAACCGGGCTACTTTTAAATGTCAGTTAGGTTTTAGTGGAAATCATTTATTAAATGTTGTATACTCAGTTTAAAACTGACTGGGTAACTAAACATTAAAGTAAAGGGGAAAAATCTATATTGGTCTAATTTGAATTATATGTTCTTCTCAACAAGCATAATTGCTATTGACTGCCTAAAGCACCATTGTCTAAGTCATGAATAATCATAAAACATTACAATTGGCACAAGAAGAATGGAAAGAAACCCATCAAAAAAAAAAAAAAAAAAGGAAGCACAAAATACCAACAACCTCCCCCTCCCTTTCCCTCTGCTTAAAAGAATAAAGCCATGCAGAACACAATGACTTTATTACCTGGGAAAATGTGCTACACAGTCATCACGAGGAGCCTCATTTATTATAGATAGTATTTCACTTTGGGTTTGACATTTTATTCTGGAATGAAGCTCCCTTGTTACTAAGTGTGTGTCATTAAAAAAAGAGAGACCCTTAGTACCTCACCCTCCCCTCTCATTAGCTCAGCCCTCAATGCAGAGCTAGTAATACAAATTTTGCTTTAGCAGAATATTTTTCCAGAAGCTCCTAGAAGTTGGCAAATGTCACAAGTCGAATATTGTGAAGAGGAGTTAAGGTTTAATGTCAATAAGCCTTCTGCCTCCAGGGCATCTATAACCACTTTGTAAAGCACGTTCAATAAATTGTCCTGTACTTGGTCTTAACACCTTGAAAGTTAGGCCCCTGGTAATAAGGTCTCCCACATCGGTAATACTAGAATAACAGAGAACACAAGCCGTTCCACGTCCTTGGCCGTTCATTGAAAACCCCATAGACTGACCTGAAAGGCAATTTCCTTTAAATTGCAACATCAGTTTTGTAAATAAATATAATTAAATAAATATGTGTATGAACAAAAATGCTAATATTATTCTGTTTCTCTAGTAGTGTGTAAGCCTTAGGAAAGGGCTTCTTAGTATCGGCACTACTGACATTTTGGGTGGATAATTCTTTGTTTTGGGGGGCTGTCCTGTGGACTCCACGATGTGTGGCAGCATCTCAGCCTCGACCCACTAAATGCCACTAGATGCCAGTAGAGCTTCCGAGTTGCGACAGTCAAAAATGTCTCTAGACATTGCCAAATGTCCCATGGGGGTCAAAATCTAAACACACACACACACACACACACACACACACACACACACATCCCTGCCCCATCCCCTCTGGTTGAGACCATGGTCTTTGAAAGTAAGTTCATTGCAAGATGGTAAAAATGCAGAGCAAAGGTAAATCCCCAGCTGAAAATGGTGAGTTACATTTTGATCCACTTAAGTTTGCCAGCAGCTGTTGGAAGGAACCAGAAGAGTATCTGGATACTAAGGTGCAGCATTTCTATGGCTCCTTTGATGGTTCCCTTGCTTGACTTGATGGAGCTCGTAGGAGACAACTTGAACAGTTTCCCTGATTGATGCTAATTAGGACTCCGACCAAACCAACAGCAAATAAGTGATTTTCGGAACAAAGACTTCTTGGGCAGTGCTAGTGGGATGGCATTTAAGAGTTAACTGCTGGGATGGCTGGGCGGCTCAGTTGGTTAAGTGTCTGCCTTTGGCTCAGGTCGTGATCTCAGGGACCTGAGATCTAGCCTCGCCTTGGGTGCCAGGATCAGCGGAGAGTCTGCTTCTCCCTCTGCCCTGCCCACTCCCAAGCTCACTCTCTCTCTCAAACAAATAAAACCTTTAAAAAAAAAAAGTTAACTGCTTATACCAGGGTTATCCTGGATCATAAAGAAACCCTTCATTCCCACCTCTGTGTTTCACAGCAATTTTCTGATCTCCACAACAGATTAAACATGTGTCACTTTGATTGTCTGATAAAACATCTTTCTCACCCACTGGACTATGTTTTCTTGATAAATAGTGAGTATTTTAAAGTTATTTTTACATTACGTATGCCCATTATATAAGTGTGGGGGGATCACTAAATAAGTGTTGTCTAAATAAATAAATGTTACACCTGATGATTTATTTAACAAACATTTATTAAGTAGTTAGGTACGTCAGAAATTATTCTAGACCCTGGGAGTAGAAAGATAAAATAGTGTTGATGCTTCCTCTAAGAATTTGTGGCACAGTGAAGGGGAGAGGTCTACAAACCAGTAGTTTGAAAAGAACAGGTGAAACAGCAGAGAGTAGGGCAAAGTGATGAGTAACCAGTACTAAGCTCTATTTTTCAGAGTAAAGAAAGCCATGGCTAACTCAGAGTGATACTTTATTCCGCAAACCATACAGTCCCTTTTTTTGTCAGTAGAAGGAAATTATGCATATAATTATGCCTTGAAAATCAATTTCAGCTAGGATAATTAAACAAGGAAAAGTAAAAGTTGATTATTCTATTCTAAATATTGAAAAAATAGGAGCAGAATCGCACAGTGGAAAACATAACCGGAATGGGAGTTAAAAGGTAGGAGTTCAAGCTCCAGGCTGACACTATCAGGGGAAATTCCTTAGGCTGTATAGTTTAATATATGGGTTCTACTGTTTGTAATAGATGGGTTCTACTGCAGTCATAACAAAGTACCAAAAACTTAGTGGCTTAAATCTACGCTAATTTGTTATCTTACAGTTAAATAGGTCAGAAGTCTGCCACGGGTCTCATTGGTTTAAAATCAAGATGGCAACAGGGCCATATACCTTCTGGTGGCCTCTCCAGCTTCTAGAAGTTCACATTCCTTGCTTTGTGTTCCCCTTCCTCTGTCTTCAAATCTAGCAACATAGCATTTTTCTAACCTCGTTTCTGTTAGCACATCTCTTTCTCTAACCACAGCCAGAAAAGTTCTCTGTATTTAAGGATGGATGTGATTAGATGGGGCTATCTGAACAGCACAGAAACATTTCTTTATCACAAGGCCCTACCCTTGATCACAATCTGCAAAATCTCTTTGGCCGTGTAAGGTTACGAAGTCATAGGTTCTGGGGATTAGGCCGTGGACATCTTTTGGGGGGCATTATTCTGCTTACCACATGGGTAAAGTATAATAATCTTAGGTAAACTTAAAGATAACTTCAGACCTGAGCACCTATGGCGGGGAACTGCAACTGTCCCGTGCCTTCCCCGGGCGGAGTGTTCTTCTCCAATCAAGTGAGTATGTGAACATTTGTTTGCATGGGGCTTCACCATCTGTAGGCCCCCATCTTAGGGGGACTTAAAAAGTAGAATTGGTTTCAAATGGAAGCATGAATGATCTGGCTTTATTCTTTAATAAGAAATGTCCCAATATTTGAGCTTGGTGGGGCATGATTGAAGATCTGTAACAAGAGCTTCTCATCAGTCAAAAATGTGTAAGGTTAAAGATAAAGACAGCATAGATGATACTTTGAGATCATTGTAGATATAGAAATCTTACAAGATTGTTGCCTCTGTGAAAAAAAAATAATTGAACACAACCTGAATTCCAGGTACTATATTATCAGAAGAAATTCTAATATAATAGATACACAAAATATTTTTTCACATAAAGAGAAAGATGCCAGGGAGCAGGGGTTTCTTTTTGGCAGTTCTCAGCCTTTTTTGCATTTAAAATATTGATAGCAACAGCTTTTTGGGTTGTGGGGATGTTGAAAATGTGCATCACCCACAAAATACTCTCTGATTTGGGGCTCGTTCTTCATTTCTGTGACAAGAAAAAAGGAGGAGAGAAGTTGAGGGATATATGGTTCTTTCTATTTAGGAAATGGCCTGAACACATAAAAGCTTCCTTCCTGGAAAACAGACAAACAAATAAATATAGTCTTCCACAGTTAGCAATTTTGTAACCAGGAAATTCTGAAACATTTGTTATGTTTTTCTTATCCTACTCTAGTTTGACAACTTTGCGGGAATGACTGTAGTTTGAGAAATACTGTCTGGACATTTTTACTGTTATGTTATCTCTTCAGAAAAACCTACTTGGTAGAGAACAGAGTGAAGAAAAACTATTGAATCAATACGATAATTCTAAAGTCTTAGAATTTTAGAGCTTAAAGGAATCATACAGGCTATTTCATTCAGCCCCCTTCACAACATGCATCGGCTCAGTTCCGTCCTCTATAAATGGCTTCCAAATATGACTGGACGTTCACCCATTCCTCACCATGCCAGTTTCTAGGGTCTTACTTACTAGTGACCCACCAGGATTCCTTACTGCTCTGAATAACACCCGGGGGAGAGCCCAGCATCCCTGCTGAGATTTGAGCCAGGAAGAATAGAATGAGTCTGTCACCTTCTTTATCCAAGACGCCAGACATGTCTCTTATCCCACCTGGGTGCCAATCACAGAACATATCAACATGTAGTGCAACTGCAGCCATTCATCCCCCAGCCACTTGACCATGGAATGTTGTGCAGTCGTGTCTCTTCTATACTGTCCTCCAGCAGGCAGTTGATATTTAACTGTTTGGATTTCATCTGTGACGACGTGAAGATTGTCACTGTCATTTAAAGTCCCCCCTTCTGCCCAATGGTATTGTGTCCAACAACTTGAAAAGCAGTGCCTCCTGAGCTACCATCTCTAGAATCCTCCAGCTGCTGCTGGCGTCCTCGGCAGCGGTGACTACTAACTTGCTTATGGCTGACACCATTGGCATAAACTCATCGAATTGACCCTGGGATAATTGTCGAGATCTGGTTTTTCCAACATGGCTTATGGGTTTGTTATATATTTATTTTGTTATGTGTTTTCAGAATGAAGGAGAATTTAAAATGCAGACGCGTGGATAAAATGATCAAATTCATTAACATGGCAGAACCAGTTTCTTACGGGAAAGCTAGGCTGCCTATTACATAGTCTGGGTCATGATTCCCACAGGGTCGCCAGCTTAGAAGAAACCCCTGCCTGTGCAGTGAGGCTTTGAATTCCTTTAATTTGTAGCTATTGCTTAATTAGAAGTAAGCTTTAGATTAATATATGTGGAGAGTTAACATATTGACATGATTTTATGCTGAAGAAGAAACAACTAATACCAGATTTGTTCCCGAGCAGATTTGATTCAGAATAGTAAGGTGAGGATAAGAGCGGATTGTTCTCAATTTGGTTCTGTAAATAGTTTGTGACAATTCATTTATCTGCACAACTGAATTAAGTGATTCGGGACTAAAATTAGAACCAACACGGCATGTGGCTCACAGTTCCTGAGGCAGCTTCTTCTCACTCTTTCCAAAATACTTCTGAAGACTCAGAAAGAATGAAAATTCTCCAAGAAAATGGAACACCAAGACTGACATTCCATTAACTGCCAGAAGTTTGGAGAAAATTCCACCAACCACAAAACCTATGGAGAGGAACAGAGAAATATATTCAGAAGCTCTCCCAGCTTTTGCTGCATGGAGGAACAAATCTGCCCCCACGAGAAGACCGGGGGGAGCTTCATTTCTCCCCACTGCCTACTTCTTGGCTCTGCATTCTCAGTCGGAAGTATCAACCTCAGAATGGCACAGGGGCCACTGTTTGAGGTGAGCTGAATACTATCTGTACCCACCCTCCATTAGGAATTTTATTTTAAGTCATTTCTTAGACTTCAAGAGAAAAAATAAGAGGGGAAGAAGAAGGGCTGTGTTTTCTGGATCCATGGCAGCTTAGCTGCAATTAGGAAAGCAGAGCAGATGGAGGGAGACCCATAAAGTCACTCAAGGTTTCCATGTTCTCTAGCTCGACAACTACAATCCCAGTGTTTCAACATGATTTAGTCTCTGCCACTTTAAATGTATTTTGACTCAATTTCTGGGTATCTCCCCCTAACCATGATTTTGTCAAGATTTATAGAATTTAGTTTTGAGCATAAAAAGCAACGACCATATGAAATATGCTTTATTCAAACAACGCATCCCCTCCCAAACTCTATATGCACTTGACCCCCATCTACACTGTTTGAATACGACACGGACCTAGCCACTAAAAATAGGGCTAAGCCCGGACCTTATCACTCTGTCCTCTAGGTTTAGATCTGGGACAAGGAAGATTCTATCAGCCTCCTTGGAATTATACTGTTATCCTCCTACTAAATTTTCCTGGACAACAAGGAGGAAGAGCAAGAATAAATTAGATGCTCTGTCCAGCAACACACACAAGGACTGCAGACACATTCCCTCATTTTAGAAAAAAGAAAGAGAAAAATACATTGGAGTAATTGGTACATCATCCCAAAGAATACCTCTGGAAATGACTTCCCATGGAGTTTTTAAATGTAGTAAATTCCTTTGTATCTTTGATATTAGAGAGAAATTATGAGCTCCATGAATGAGGAAAACACAGGATAATAAGAGACTGTGTTGAAAGCAAGAGCTAGATTAGTAAAGAGAGAGTAGCAAGCGTAAAGTTGGACTCAGTGTCGGGAGCAGGAGGTAACAGCTGATGCTGTGGAAAATGGGAAACCTAATAAGGACCATAATTTTGCAAAGCTTTCCCAGAATGCAGAAGAAAAAAAAAAAAAGAAACAAAATCATGAGAAAAGATGATAGATATGGAATATAGAGAAAAAAGAGCTATGCTAGGTAGAACTAATGTACTTGAAGAAAAGACAAGACAAAACTTAGCCAAAGCAATAATAAACTTTTAGCAATGATAACTTTCTTGGATCGAAGGGCTATGTCTTCAGATCCAATGAACCCAAGCAGGAACGGATAAAAATAGATTTGCCTTGGAGCACTGGGTGACTCAGTCAGTTAAGCATTGGACTCTTGATCTCAGCTCAGGTCTCGATCTCAGGGTCGTGAGTTCTGGCTCCACACTGGGCTCCACACTGGGCTCCACCCTGGGCACAAAGCCTACATAATAAATAAATAAATAAATAAATAAATAAATAAATAAATAAATAAATAAAATAAAAATAGATTTGCCTTCTAGACATATGATGACATATTTAAATGTGAAGATAACCAAAATGTCCTAAAAGCATCTCACATGGAAGAGAAGGAAGGTCATTACTAAAGGAATATATCAGGTGGCCTCAGATTTCTCTTCTGCCAGATAACAACAAAGGAATTACTCCAGAGATGTGGGAGGGGATAAAAGACTCAAGAGTTGTATACCTAAGGAGGTAGTGTTTCAAGAGGGACTTCTTAGATAGGCAATTATAGAATAGGGGAACGTCACATAACCGTTGTGAGAATTATATAAAGTCATGAATGCAAGAACACTTGATTGCTACCAAGTTCTGCATAAAGGGAGTCTCCTATTGCCTGCATGACAATCACAGATGTTTACTAAGATTAAATTAGGAAGCAGGCATATGAGGAATCTGGCATGTAATAGGCTCTCCTTAATCTTTGCTGAATCTGAGAGAGACACAGTGCGGCAACGAGTCATCTCACAGTGGGCATGGGGCATTTGTGTGCTCTCCCTGAGGCCCACTTTCTGACCCTGCACTTTCTCTCCTGTAACCTGGATTAGTGGAGCTTTCTTCTAACTCTACTGGTCTATGTCGTTTAGAGTTCTATGGAAAGAAGCAGGGCATTATATTAGTAAGGACTATACTTTAATATTTCATTGCTTCCCATGCTAGGTATTACTTAAGAGACACAAAACACACTCTAGGCAGTCATGCTAGATAAGTGAGTAGTGGGCTTCAAAGAAATAGCATTCTGACTTTATATGCCTGGTCAAAAAGCCAGGGAATGGACTTACTTTAAAATGCTAACAATAAACGAATAGGTCCTGGGTGTATATACAATGCTTTAGGCATTATATTTAAAGCTGGATAAAGATTTGAAATGCTCTAACCCACAATACCATAATTCTCAGGGGGGTGAGAGGGGGTATGGCTGTGATGGGGTTAAAGAACAGCACAGTTAGGTTTGTTAATGGAATCTCTACGTGGGCTGTGTAGGAACTTAAAACGCATTAATAATAAAAGCCCTGCTTTAAAAACTGACCTTGTAGTTGAAAGATATGCGCTTGTATCATTACCAATTAATGTGTTAGGTAACATAGCTTGTACTTGGAAAGCAACAAGGAGTGTCTAAATGATATTCACACATCTTAATTAGTGTCACTAATAGTACTTTCGCCATCTTTTATGAAAGCAATGGCATTACGATGCAAGCACCTTGTTATAAGCCAAACCAGAAAGTTTGATTTGAAGCCAAGTCCTCAGAAATGGCTTTAAGTTAGGGTGCCTACATGACTGGAATGTTTCTCTAGGGTCTCTTCTTAGCTGCAGGACTTTTGGAAGCACTCAGCAACAGAGCCAGACCTGAAGGTAACGGTGAGTCACGGGGAGCATTACAGGAGCTCTGTAAAATCAGGATGCAAAACCTGAAGGAGAAATATTCAAACCAGGTGTCTTCTCACAGGGCCCTCCCCCATGATAGGCTGGTGATTTTAATATTGCTGGTAAAGAGATATAAATGCGTCATCCATGAAGTCAGTATCTGTTACTTAACAGCTGAAGGAATTTTTTTTTGAGAACTAGGTTTGAAAAGTTACCAAAAAAGAAGGTCCAGTAAAAAGAAAGCCTTATTGAAAAGTGTTGATACAGTAGTTCACTGTGGGACACACCCAACCCGGTAGAAGTTAGGACCCATCCTATAATGGTTCTATTTCAATTCCTTTGGCTTCTCTGGAAGCTATGATGTACACTTACATTTTGTTGTTGGGTTTTCTTCTGACAGTAAAAATACTACATCTTTTAAGTGGTGTTGGAGAAGGAATGGGCAAATCACAAAATAGAATGAAGAAGAACAAAAAATCGATAATTTTTCATTCAGCCTTTTTTTCTATGTATAATACCTTCCTTTCTACAAGATTATTAATACACATATATTCATAAATGCAGTATTTAGCTTAAAAGCAGTTTTCTTTTTGTCACTCTCTTATGTCCTTAAAATTTTTCAAAAGTATAATCAATATAAAGTAGCCTACCTTATAGATGGACCATACCTGTTGGACATTTGAGTTAGTTCCAATCCTGTGTAAATATATTTATCTGTAAATTTTATTTACATTTTCAATTATTTTATTAAAATAAATTCCTGGAAACACCATTATTGTGCCAAAGGGTGCATCCATCATTAAGATTCTTCACACATACTGCCAAATGGTTCCACAAAGCTTAAACCAACTTGTACTCCTACCCACGGTGCCTAAGAGTGCCCCACTTCAAGCCTATTTCATTTTTGTTTTTAATATTACTCTTCATTAACAGTGAGGATGATATTTTTCAGATTTATTAGTTCTCTGTATTTTCTCTTCTATAATGATCTGTTTATACCCTTTTGGGCACTAACATATTCATAGTAATTATCTCTTGGAGTCAATTAAGTGTACTTGCATTAATAGGCATTTAAATTTAGGATTTTATGACAATAAAAAGATCGAGATCCCATCCTATACTATAGAATGAAAACCATATACTTAAATATGATTCTATAAGCAATTAATCACAAATAATATCCCACAATATGGCAGGACCCACAGAAAATCTGCCTACTGGTTTGCTGCTAACCATTTATTTGTGGGTTACATTAACCAGTTGTATAAGGTCAACTGATTATATCTCTAGAATGGAGTTGTATTAAGAACAACAATGGAGTGATAATAAACTAAAGACACTTTACAATACCAACTGTGATGTCACTATTTTTAAAGACAATTTTTGCTAATGTTCATTTCCTCACTCCCTTCCCCATCTAATTGGTTTGTTATCATTCTGCTTTTTTTTTCAAGCAGTACAATTATATTTGTTTTTAGGCAACTCTTCTTCTACTCTAATTTAAGCATTCTAGACACTTAAATTTTTATAGAAATATATTTCAGTGTTAAAAATACAAAACCAGAGTTATAGGGCTTTGGATCCTTTCTGAAACAGAGGAATGGTTTCATTGCTGAAACAAAATACAATATTATAAATACATTAATTATTTCATTTCTATGACTGGTCCTATTAACCTGGTTTGCAATTGAAGCAAAAGTAATTTTAGCTAATACCATTTACACATCTTTCTTACTTTTTGCATGTAAATGCACGGTTACATTCTAGGACAGTTACTATAGCAATCCCGTATTCTATTCTGCCATGTGAACATTTTTAGAATAGATGGCAAGAATTTACTCTTGGAAAACCTCTCTCCCACAAAAATAGAGACCCAGTGTGGACAGAAACTTCTGAGGGCAGCCTAACTTTGTGTCTGTGCTTGTGGAAGCACAGAGTTGAAATATTTTTCTAAAAATGCTTTGAACTTAACTGAAAACGTACTTGGAAGACTTTACTTTCATTTAGCTTTAACTGGTCTGTTATTTTCTTATTTATTTGTGTCCTTTAAAAAACGCCTTTGTTGTGATAGCCTTCTCTTCTGAGGCACATACCCATCTCCTATTTGAGTTCTGGTTCTAAGGTTTATACAACTTATCAGTAGGAGTTGCTTCTTTCTCTTCAACTATGTGCAACTGTCTTTAAAATCTGGCCGAGTACATATTATCTAGGCATTTATTTTTTGTTTACACTTATACCACTTTCATTCTGTAGCAGGAATGAATCAATTCAGCATAATATCCTAGTTAACCATTGACCAGAAGAAATCTAAACATTCCCATTTTATTCCAGTTCAAATAACCAATTTTCAAAAAAATTCTAATTTGGCTATGTCTCTCAGATCTGTTAAGCAGAGCAGGAAATTTTTGGGAGCAATGCCAACCACATGACCATGAATAGAAAGCAGTCTGCCTGTATCCCACACAAAAATAATCCAGACAACTTCAATATATATAAACATTTAGAAATATGGATTGAAGAATCAAATGTTTTCTTTTTTTATTAACTTATTAAATGTCTTCTTAAATTGTTTGATTTATGGCTAATTACACTAACGCATTGAAAATTTACATTAAGGGGGTGAGTGTGTGTGTGTGTGTGTGTGTGTGTGTACTGCTTCTTTCCACTTCCATGTTACATTAAAACAATCTCCCTAGTTTTTCATCTGCATGGTCGACGTCAGTGATCATTGTCTTCGCCTTCAGTAGTGTTGATGTTTGGATGACCTAACAAAGTCTTCTGGGGTCTGGCTGTTCAAAGTGGGGTCCTGTGTTGGCCTGAAGCATCCCAGGCCCTGAATCAGGGTCTCCATTTTGAACAAGATCCCCAGATAAACACACCCGGTAAAGTTTGAGAGGCGTGGCTGGAGAGCATATCATCTCCATGTCTAAGCACAATTTTTAAAATAGAACATTTCCTTCGTCCGGGTGTGTGTTGACAGAAGTTTTATCTTCGGTTGCAAATACCTTCACTGGAACATGAGGAAAAATTTTCCACTTTGTGCTCTAAGAACATTTTCACGATCCACACAACATAACCACTGAGTAGCTTGCTTTTTAAAATACAGTTTAATTGACTTATTAAAACAGCATCCAGCCCTAGAAGCTAGGAAATTATACCTCCAAGAATAATTGCTAAATCCGTATTATGTTTATCTTTTTTAATGTTTTAAGCCCATTTAATCAGGTGATCTTCATAAGCACCCAAAACAAGCATTGTTTGATGAGGTTTCGAGGGAGTATGTTTTCTCAAAGGATTACTCGGTTGTTAAAAAATCAAGTCATGGGGGCGCCTGGGTGGCGCAGTCGTTAAGCATCTGCCTTCGGCTCAGGGCGTGATCCCGGTGTTCTGGGATCGAGCCCCACATCAGGCTCCTCCACTAGGAGCCTGCTTCTTCCTCTCCCACTTCCCCTGCTTGTGTTCCCTCTCTCGCTGGCTCTCTTTCTGTCAAATAAATAAAGTCTTTAAAAAAAAAAAATCAAGTCATGGGTGGGGTGGGTTGGGGTGGTAATACCCAGGAGTGTAAAAGACTGTAGAGATTTGAATATGAGGAACGTTAATTTGGAAACGGGTAAAAGCCGTGCCTTATGTTTAGAATGTATGGTTGTTGTTGAACACATTTAAATATAAATACTGGCAGATCTCTTCCTCTCTTGCTCTATTTCGGGATGTTCAAATGTGGTTTATCCCTGAGGGTCCTGATGGGCATGGAAAAAAAAGAATCTTTCTTTCAATAAAGTAGCCGGAGACCTATCTACTGTCTATGCGAATTAGTACCTGTATAACATAGATGTCTAGTCACTTACAACACACGCACACACACACACACACAGACACACACACACACAACCAAACATGCTATGACAGGGGAAATAATGTTTCTGAGAAGTCCAGGTGCCTCCAGAACCTGGCTTCACATTAATTTCAGCTTGACAGTGAAGGTTTCCGGTGAATCTGGTTCCTCCTGAATTTAGATGGCTCCCCCGCTCTGCAATTCTTGGGAACCGATCAAGCTTCACAGTGTGACTCCAGGATGCCTCTTTGTTTCTGTTGTTTTTCTCAATCTTGCTGGCTAAATAATGTAGCAAGCCTAATAAATTCAAATACAACTTCTGATTGGTTTGGCAGCAGTTTAACAATCTAGAATAATTTACTGATCTCAGAGACTTCATGTGAGTCCATAATGTTTAGACTAGAAATAATAAAACGCACTCAATTGATTAAGCTGTTTGTAGATGTCTAAGAATTAGCATATTGTATAATTGCAAATATTTTATAATTACCAAGTGGGGCTGATAAAAGGGTTCAGTGCGATTGACTGCTGGACTGAGAACCTTTGATGAGAGGAGAATCTCAATGAAAGGGGAATTCTCCTTGCGGGCTGAGTAAGGAGAGCGCCTGGGGCCCTGTGAGCCCAGCCTCTCCATACTGCTTATTGCCTTGTGCAGCCCGCATTGCCCAAAGCCTGGGCCTTGGAACCTCGTGGCTAAGTGGCTCTGTCCTAAGAAAATGCTCTATTGAGACCTTCAGCCACCCCAGATGATACCTTTTTCTGTGCATTCCTACTGAGAGATTGAAATCCTTAGAAGTCAATTATAAAAGCAAAGTGTGGAAGACCAGCTAACTGAAGAAAGCTTTCTAATGAGGTCTGATTTGCTTGTTTGTTTTTAAATAATTCCTTATGATTTCCTAGGTTTTTTTTTCTTTTTTGAAGATTTCAATTTCATATTGTTGCTGATACTTTTACTTTCCTAAAAGTAACACATGCTCATGATCCTGAGATTCTCTAATTTTACATCAACTCATTAGAGGAAAGTGTAATTACTCACCGATCATCCCAACTTTCCAGAGGCAAAAGTTGGTGTGTATTCTTTTAGACCTTATAATCTTAAATGATATGTTCTAACCTATATTTCTTGTTTTATACTTTAGGGAACAAGTAAATCCCCCCTCTTTCAAACTCCCTTCTTACATTTGTAAATTAAAAAAAAAAATCAGTTGCAGTTCGTCTTTTGTTTACTTGTAAATTTTAATATAATATAATTATTCTCCTGATTCCTCATCTGTAAACTTAATACAGAGTCTCTTGATCTTGTAGGGACGGGAAAACTTCTCCCTTCTTCCTTTCTAGGTTGTTTGTCTAGGCAATCTACTACGATGACACGAAACAGATTAATAGGAGAAAAACAAATTTAACTACATACAACAGGAGCCCCATAAAAATAGGAGAGCTGAAAAACAGCCACGTCACTGAGGCTTATCCAACATTCTGAGCTAAGGAAAGGGGTAGAGGATCTGGGAATACAAAGGGAAGGAAGGCCATTCACAGAAAGACAGGGAGGTGTTTGAAAAACCAAAGGTGCCCTGTTATGCTGGTAAATGTTTGATTGTTTGTTTTTTAAGAGTTTATTTATTTATTTATTTGAGAAAGAGAGAGAGAGAGCCTGAGTGGGGTGAGGGGCAGAGGAAGAAGCACACTCCCTGCTGAGCAGGGAGCCCAATGTGGGGCTCCATGTGGGGCTTGATCCCAGGACTCCAGGATCATGACCTGAGCTGAAGGCAGGTGCCTAACCAACTGAGCCACCCAGGTTCCCCGCTGGTAAGTTTTTTAGGTAAAAAGGTATCTCTGGGCATAGCTCCCTTTCTCACGCAGGCCCCCTTTTCCATTGTAAACCTAAGTAGTTGAGGGGGAGGTAAAGAGCTTTTCCTGAACCTGCTGGGTTTTGATTGCCTTTAGCTCAAAATAATCCTCATGCCAACGTGGTATATTTGGGGGACACTTGCCCTGAACCTTGTCAGTCTCTACTATGTAAGACAAAGAGGAAAGTAATGCCCATGGTGTCAAATTTTATACATTCACATTTAACCTTTACATGTAAGTTATTCTGTGCCTCATCTATGGATTAATTCTATAAACTGGAAACTAATATAATTTACAAAGCTTTGATAAAATACAAATATAATTTATTGTATTCTAGGTCACTTACAGGAAACTGCTAAAATCCTAGGCTATTAGTCTTAGCCATGTGAATAAAAATATTCCAAGCAACGAGGTTCAATGGACTATCTTTCCCCATATTTGGTAATTACTTAAAGTAATGGCAAATTTTAGTTTTCTACATATTTTGATCATTATCTTTTATCTACAGCTATTTGTTTCCCTTGGGCTTTGAATCATCTCCCATTTCTTCCAAGTTTACCAAAGAATTATATGCCTTTTTGCCAAACCACAAAGATATTTCAGATTGGAGTCTGTTGAAGCATTTATTCCCACTCTTTTTTATATATCAGTTCTTACTTCCTCTTCTCACTTGACCTGATTATCTCTAGGCCTCTACATGACTGATAGTCTGTGATTTCCTTTCAATGCAATCTTTAGTTTTACTTTTTTTAAAAACAACTTCACTGAGATAAAACTCATACGCCACAATATTCATCCATTTAAATAAAGGACACAACTCAGTGATTATTAGCATATTCACAGGTATACACCCCTCATGCACCATCACCAAAATCTAATATTAGAATATTTTGTCACCCCCTCCCCCCCCAAAAAAGCTCTGTATCCACTAGTAAGGCCCTTCCATGCCCTGCAATCTCCAGCCCCAGACAATCTCACATCTGTTTCCTGTCTCAGCAGGTCTACCAATTCTGGACATTTCATATAAATGGGATCGTGTATGGTGTGACCTTTTGTGACCGCTTCTTTCGTTTAACATATGTCGTGAAGGTTCATCCATGTCGTAGTCGGTCTTAGGACTTCATTTCTTCTTGTTGTTGAATAATACTCCACTGTGTGGATATTCACTTATTGTTTAGACTCATTCATCAGCTGATGGACATTTAAGTTTTTTTCTACTTCTGGCCTCTCATTACGAATGATGTTTTGAATATTCATATACAAGTTTTTATGTGGGTATATCTTTTTTCTGAGGTATATGCCTAGGAGTTGCATTGCTGGGTTAAATGGTGACTCTATGTTTAACCATCTTGAGAAACTGGCAAACTATTTCCCAAAGTGACTGCATCATGTTATATTCCCACCAACAAAGTATGGTTCCAATTTCTCCACATCTTAGCGGACTCTTGCTATTGTCTGTCTTCTTGATTTTAGCCATCCAGGAAGGTGTGAAGTGGCATCTCTTGTGGTTTTGATTTCTATTTCCCTAATGACTAATGACGTTGATCGTATTTTCATGTACTTATTATTTGTACTTTTTCTTTGAAAAAATATCAGGTGCTTTGTCCATATTTTAATTTTTTTATTTCTGAGTTGTAAGAATTCTTCATATATTCTGGATACAAGTCTCTTGTCAGCTGAATTTCAAGCATTTCCTCCCACTCTCTGTGTTGTCCCTTCATTTTTTTAATAGTGTCCTTTGAATTACATAAGTTTTAAATTTTGTTGAAGTCCAATTTATCTGCTTTTTTTTTCTTTGGTTTCTTGTGTTCTGGCATTATAGCTGAGAAGTTAGTGTCTAACCCAAGATCGCAAAGATTGATTTGTTTGCTTTCTTCTAAGTGTTTTACAGTTTTAGCTTTTAGATTTAGGTTTCTAACTAATTTAGAGGTAATTTTTGTGTATGGTGTGCAATAGAGGTCCAACTTCATTGTCTTGCATGTGGATATCCACTTGACCCAGTGTAATTTGTTAGAAGGATTATTTTTCCCCTATTGAATTATCTCGGCACACCTGTTGAGAATCAGTTGACCATAAATGTAAATGTTTATTTCTGGACTCCCAATCATATTTCATTGATTTGTAACTCTAACCTTATGTCAGTGCTCCAATGTCTTGATTACTACAACTTTCTAGTACGTTTTGGGATTGGAAAATAGGAGTCCTCCAACTTTGTTCTTCTTTTCAAGATTGTCTTGGATATTCTGGCTCCCTTGCATTTCCATATGCATTTCAGGATTAGCTTGTCAATTTCTGCAAAAGAAAAAAAAAAAGAGCCAGCTGGTATTTTGATATAAATTGTGTTAAAACTGTAGATTAATTTGATATTGTCTTCAAGTCTATAAATATGAGATGTCTTTTATTTAGATCTTCAATTATAGTTTTCAAAACTATAAGTATTGCACTTTTTTGTTGTTAAATTTATTCTTAAGTATTTTTTTCCCTTTTGGTTCTATTGTAAATGAAATTGTTTTCTTAATTCCATTTTTGGGTAGTTTACTGACAATGTATGAAGCACAAATAATTTTTTGTATAATGACCTTGCATCCTGCAACTTTGCTGAACTTATTACTTCTAGTAGGTGTTTAGTGTATTCCTTAGGATATCCTATGTACGTGATCGAATATAAATATACTTTTACATCTTTTCTTTTCAATTAAGATGTCTTTTATTTCTTTTTCTTGCCTAATTGCCTTGGATAGAACTTCTAGTATAATGTTAAGTACAAATGGTGAGGGCAGATATCCTTGTCTTGTCCTTGATCTTATGGGAAAACCATTCAGTCTTTCACTGTTATGTATAATATTAACTGTGGGTTTCTTGTAGGTGGCTTTTATCAGACTGACTAAATTCCCTTCAATTCTTAGTTTCTTTGGTGGCTTTATAATGTAAAGGTGTCCAATTTTGTCACATAATTTTTCTATGTCTATCAAGATGATCATGAGGTTTCTGTCCTTTAATTTACTAATATAATATATTACATAATTGGTTTTTAGATGGTAATCCAATTTTGCAACTTATCTGGGATAAATTCCACTTGGTCATGTTGTATAATCTTTTTCATATGTCGCTGGCTTTGGTTTGGTAATACTTTGATGAAGATATTGCATCTATGCTCCTAAGGGATATTGATCTGTAGTTCTCTTTATTTTTGTAATGTCTTTGCCTGGTTTTAGCATCAAGGTAATTAATACATGCCTCATAGAATGAGTTGAGAAGCATTCCCTCCATTTGTATATTTTGGGAGAGCTTGTGAAGAATTGGTGTTAATTCTTCTTTAAATGTTTGATAAACTTCACTGGTGAAGCCATCTGGGAACTAGGCTTTTGTGGGAAGTTTTAAAATTATTAAGTCAATTTCTTTACTTGTTAAATGTTATTATGTATTATTCTGGAAGTACGAACCAAGACTATACAACTCTATCCAAAATCAATTTCTTTCCACCACAAATTTTACAGGAGATATTTCCCTTAGACAGACCCTCAGCTACATCTCTCTCATTGATCTGGAGGCTCAAATTTCTACTACTTTCACCAAGTACTTCCTAAGCAGTCGGTGAGGCTCAGCCCCATGGTCTCTACTACATACAGTCATGAGAGAACTTAAAAAGAAACATCTTATAATGGGTTCTGATGCCATATGTATCTGAACAGTCAATGTCCTCTATTGCTAGGCAGACATACTTCAGAATCACACACATCTGGGTCTGCTACTTCTCCCCATAACTCCTCAGCCTTTTGCTTGTTATTTAAAATGTACTTGTAAACAAAGTATGACTTTATGATAGAAGAGTCAGAGCCTAAAGGTGCACAATGAATACTGTATTCCAATTGGAGCTTTTTGGTGAATGTGGGTAAGAAAAACCCTAAGCTTAAATACTCGTTAAGACACAACTAGCTTTATATTCAAAAGATCGGGAATAGTCTTTTGTGAATTCTAGTCCAGATTAAACTATAACTCACTTGATGGAAATTTTCAGCAGAAAAACAGATGACGGTGGGGAGATAAATGCTAAGGACATTGGCAGAAGGGGACGTCTCCACAGTTTTCAGGGTCTGAATATTTAGGCAGACATTGCATACTAAATCTTCACTTTCAGAAGTATCAGAGCCATGCCAAACATTTTGTAGCAAAATATGCAAGCTGGAGTTGGGGATTACGAGACCTGTATTTATTTCTGGATACGTGTTTGATGGGCAGAACAGGCAGAACACATGTGTTCATCCATTCTGAACTCATTAACAAAGCAGAAACATTAGTAAAATATGTCTTTTGCTGGTTTCTGGGATGGAAGAGGGAACAATTAAGCTGTAAGACACTCCAGGGTGGGTATTATGACCTAATAATGACATGCCCTGGTAGTTTTGACTGAGTGCCATTAACTGCAAAGGCATATCATTGCTCGTCCATAATATGCACCCTGGAGTGTCTTATTGGGAGGATATAAATATTAATTCCTCAGGAAACTCATTCAGCAAAAGAAGACACCATTGCTGTAAGATGGGGGATACGTCAAAATCTCCATGTCGAGTTCAGTTTTCACAGCCGGCTGGGTCAAACTGTTTCTGCATGTATCCAGCACAAAGCAGTGCAGTAGAACCTGGAAGAAGAGGAGGCAGGGAGTCAGAGCTGTGGATTTGCATTTCACCTCTGCCACTTCCCACTGATCTGTCCTTGTTGCTCCAACATTCATAGTCTCAGTTCCCTCTCTCTCCAAGCAACGCTGATGATGCAATCAGCTTATTTTATAGTGTATTTGAGAAAGCAAATGAGATAAAGATACTTGAAAGTCTTTATAATAAACTATGAGCTGTTTAACAAATATATAACAGGCCATAATACATGGCAAACAAGAGAATTTAAAAATATCAGATGGATGAAGGTTTTATTTCTAGGGAAGAATTTGATGTGTATAGAGATTTGGCACGGAGTTCTTTATTCAAGCTGTCCTCTGCAGTTGGCCCTCATTCCCTGGGGTTGGTGCTAGCCTTCCTATTGACATTAAACCTTCCCCTCAGCGAGATGCAATAAACAGT
This sequence comes from Ursus americanus, assembly GCF_024610735.1. Classification (NCBI taxonomy): domain Eukaryota; kingdom Metazoa; phylum Chordata; class Mammalia; order Carnivora; family Ursidae; genus Ursus; species Ursus americanus. The sequence goes on along the minus strand of NC_142137.1, from coordinate 65,051,571 downwards.
TCAAGTCCACACAGCCGTTTCAGGAGTAAGAGGACAGTGCAGAATTGCCGTTTCCCTTGAAACACATCACTTGAGACCCAGGGTGAATATTTTGGTCAAACTAAATCTCCATTTTGACTCTGCAGTTCAGTTTTTGCTTCTCTTATCTATCTGAATTTTTGTTTCACTGCAAAGGCGTTATCTCATTTTGATAGCACTGGGAGTATAATCCTGTCACTTCTAAAGGATTTTAATGAACATTTGTCCAATGTGGGTAGAAGTTCTAGAAAAATATCCCTACATTTCGTAAATCCCCATTTCCTTGCTGTGTGGGCCGGTCACACAGCATGAAAAAAAATGTGATGTTTGTTGTGATCCAAACAGCCTTGGTAATATCACCGATAGTAACTAAATCAGCAGCACTAACATTTATGAAGGACAAATAATAATATCTAATGCTTGTGAACACCTTACATGAGCCCAATAAACATAAGATTCTTATATATCTGAATCCCTGTTAGGCGTATGCACAGAAATCAAATGAAACGGTTGTCCCTTGTTCGTTATTAAGGCTCCTCTCTGAAATACATAAAAGAGATGCTAATGGGTAAGAATTTTTCTTGGTAGATGTGACAGCTTTGCCAACTTAGGGATAATGAAGGAACATTATTTATTTTTTGTTTTCCCACAGGTCAACTGATTTATCGTAGCCAATGAGCAAACCATGTAATCTTACTTCTACTGAGCTATTTTGCGAATTCACTAACTAGGGAAGCAGTATGAGGCAGTGTAAATAGATCAATGCAAATTTATCTCACCACTAAAAGCAAAACAAACGAACAAACAAACAAAAATTCAAAAAACCAAAAGCTACTCAAAACCTAGCTCATCAGCATTACCTTTATGAAGTTTCTTTTCTTGCATCCACCCACATCTACTCTGTTCAGAGAGCAAAGGGACAAAAGGAGGACTGGCTGATCCATAAAGCCCCAACGGGTGAGGAGAAGAGGAGATGTCCAGTGGGGTAGCCGCTGTACGTTAGGTGCGAAAATGCGTCTTGAAGTGAGCTGTAAGATGCCTGGAGGGAACCACCTGATTTACAGAAATAGAAAGGAGGCTGCTTTTATTTGTTGTTTTGGTGTTTCTCTCCCTGTTGGAGAAGCAGTATACACTGAGATTCAGTAGTACTCAAGTGCTACTTAAGTACTGAAGTAGACTGAAGTAGAAGGGTTTCGAGGTACAAAGAGAAAGGTAAAAGGATGGTGGAACAAAGTTAATGTTTTATTTCAAAGCATTCTTTCATGTGAAAGCATATGAGAGTTGATGGAATTCAGGAGAATATAAATATGAAATAACATGCCTCCTATTTTCTGGAACTTTGCAGTCTATTAGAGATGAGCTAAGCCATAATAAAAATAATATCACCTAAATTAGGTCAGTGCTGTGAAGGTTGAGAAGAATGGGAACTAAATGATATTTGAGGCTCCCTGGAGGACAGGCTAAGGGTGAAATCATGTAAAGGACCAGTTTTACGAAAAGCTTCAAGGAAGAGGCAGCCATATCTCAGGATGGATTTGACCAAAACAAAGCAATCCAGGAGGATCAGAGAGAATGAGACATGACAATGGACTTATGCTATGGAAGAATGAGACATGACAATGGGCTTACGCCATGGAAGAAGTAGCAGGTGAGGTCCACGCAGAGAAGCTGAACATGCCAGGCAGAAACATCCAAGAAGATGGATCGAAATATCCAAGGTGATGGAGAACTGCATTGGTCAATCCCTGTGACAGCAACTCAGGAGCGTGCTGCTTGCAGCTGAAGGCGGGCAGTGGCACCAGGTAATCCTGAGGGAAGGGACACTGACAAGAATCAGAAGATCCTTTCTAGTCTGAGGTGGGTTATGATAAAGACTTCGAAGATGAAAACATGAAGCAGAAATTCAGATACAAAGAGTTAGATAGACAATGACAAGCCGGGTTTTTTGATGTGATCATTATATTGATTTTTCCGTGGTGCCCAGGAATGGGGAGCGTAAGGGATTGGCGAGGTGACAGGTAGAATGGGGCTTATGGATGGGATGAGAGTACCTGCTGCACGCTCTTTCTTGGTAATTGAGTTGTACTTAAATTTTCATGATTTGTTTTTCAAGGCCATATCAACATATCCCTATCAAAATGTCCCTCTATCAAAATAATCATATTAAAATATCAGGTGCCTCAGCATGGGACCGTAGTAGAAGCTCTGTTGTTATAGCTGGAATAAAGCTTTATGGCTAAAATAGCAGCAATGTTGACTTAATCAGGAATCTTTAAGTGTTGGCTGGATTAATTTAAATCCCTCTGCCTGGGTAAAAATCGTCCTCCACACAGGTGCAAAGCTGAGGTTCCCTAACACTCTACACCAAACACTTCAGTTTTAAATCATGGGTGGCCATCATTATAGATAAATGGCCTAACACCCAGGCAGAACTTGGGAAAAGGTGTATTGAGGATAGGCCTTGAAAAATAGCAAGATTTTATCTGCAAAAAGAAACTTGAACAAAAAAATTTAAAAATAAACAAAAAATTCAATTTTTATGTTCTCGTCTCGATTGAGTATAACTTTTAGGTTTTAAGGTAATATAAAAATGCAGAAAGGAAACAGCAATTTCTTCTATTATAATTTTTTGTCTTCCAAAGTAATATTAAACTAAAAGAAAAAGTATCTATGAAGAAAAGTTAATACCCATAGTCTATAAAAATTTATATGAATTGGTAAAAACATATGAGACCTCAAAAAATAAATAAGTCTTTATTTACGGCACAAATAGATATTGACTGCTCTCTATGCACCAGGACCAGAGCTGAGCTCTAGTAGAGAGTGGAAAATAAGACTGGCATGTCTGTGACCTTCTGAAATTTGCAAACATAGCCAGCCAATAAAATCGGCATTTTACGAAAGAAGAAAATGCTATAATTAAACAAAATATGAAAAAATTATATTTCCTAGTAATGAAAATACAAAAATTAATATAGTAATAAGGTATAGTTATTTTTATTGAGCCAGCAAATTTGTAGTAAAAATAGTGTAGTTGTATATTATTGGTGGCAGTATAAATTGGTATAACCTTTTTGGAAAACAATTTGTCAATGTACACCAAAAAAACATAAAAATTTTATATCTTTGGCCTAATTCACTCCTGGAAAGTTATCCAAACGTAATAAACCCCAGGGAGAATGTTATACATGGAGTTATTAATTGCACCATTATTTATAACAGCTAAAAATTGCAACATTATTTATAATAGCTAAAAATTAGGAACAACCAAATGTCTAACTATAGATAGAAGAATGGTTAACTGAATTACAGCACATCTGCTGAATGGAAAATTATGCAACTTTTAAAATGAAAGCTATGAAGATTATGTGGCCAAGTGGAAAAGGATTATAACTAGAATGCAAATCTATATGTAAAGTTGACTCTATTTATGAAAATACGTATGCATATGTAAAAGTAAAAGAGAAAGGACTATATAAAAGTTGAAATAATTGTGTTAGGAAAATAAGATTGTGTACTTTTATCTCTTCTCTTGTCTTTCAGTAAAAAACATGGCCAGAGATAAGATAGCCTATGTAAAAGAGTATGCCAAATCAGATAAAATCGTGGGCCCAGGTATGTGATATGGAAACAATTCTAGTTTGGCTCAATCATAAGACACGAACAGACAACAGAACAAGATCATTTGCAATGCTATGTTGAGTTCAAATCATAGGAACCTTTTAACTTTGGCTAAGGAATTTTGACATCATTACATAGAAATAAGTAATCAAAAGTATGATTTGGGAAAGGCAAATAACAGGATGAGAACCACGGAGCAGAAAGGTCCATTTGGCCAGCAATGCAGAACGGATTGAAGAAGAAAGGGACTGGAGGCCAGGAGCCCAGAGAAAAGCCCATTGCCGTTACTTAGATGCCCGTGATCGGGAAGCGATTACGGGAGATGAGTGACAGCGATAAGTGAGAAATGAAATATAAAGGAATCGACAAGCTAGGTCGTGACCAGACATGGGCTTTGGAAACTGGGTGACAAGGAGGATGGCAGTGGCAAGAACAGATACAGAAAGCGGGAGCAAATACAGATTCACCAGGTTCTAACACGTGGAGTTAGAATATGTAATTAAAGTATGTTCTCAAATATGTTTTCGCCAGTGAACTGTGACATTTAAATTTGAGCCAAAATGCCCTGGTTGAAAAGGGAAGTCAGAGCCCCAACAGCTGGTAGACATCCTTGAATCATGTCAGACCCCTTCAAATTATGATGTATCTCTCTTTCAGAAACGCACAATTTTGACACCTGTGTTTTACGTGACTTAGGCTCAGTCCCGAACCTCAGCCCTGAACAGGACATCTTAGTTCTCATGGTTTTCAGCTGCTCTCTCTCCTTTTCTTTCTTGTACTTGATCTTTCTTTCTTGGAAGCACTGCTAGCTCTTGAATGTTGTGACCCACACCTTAGTTTTATCTGAGCAGAACACTGCCCTTGTGAGGTCCAATCCCAGAAGGCTCAAAGTGGCTCTCCCAGACCTACTGAATCAGAATCATTGCAGAAGAGGCTTGGCCTATGATATGTGAGAAACATCTGGCCCAGTCCCTCTTTCTCATTTTACACAGAAGGAAATCATAGGCCAAGAGGCCGCTGGCCAAACTCAGGATTCCTGACTCCTCATTCTGTGCTCTAACCGTACGTAACATTACCCAACAACACAAAAAGCTCTGTCACTGGAAATCAAAATGAACAAAGCGCACTTGGGAAGTATTCCCTTTTCTTTTTCCTTTAATAATAACCAATACTATTGCACGGTTACTCATAAAATGTTAATTACTCCCCCCTCCCAACAACATCCTGATTTTTAGTTTAAACTATTAACTTGAAGCATTAGGCATTTCAACAATGAAAGCTATTCTCTTTTCAATATACCTTCAATTTTTTATTTCTTATAAATATTCAATTGAATATTTCCATTTGTGGTGTAAGTTTGCTAATTTACTGGATGTTGATTCTATTCCCCGGAAATGTCACTTGGGTGGCCCTGCTGGGCTAAAATGAAAAGTCTAAGTACTGATTTTGAACCCATAGTTCTGCGTAGGATTCAACAGCTGTTTGTTTTCCCTAGGGCATTTGAGAATAACTGTAGTTGCAAGAGTAATCAGAAAAGACTCCTCTTTGAAAATAGAAGCTTTCCTTAAGGTAGGATTCGTATTTTTAAAACATAAAGAACTTCACTCTGATGAGATGATTACGTATAATTCATATTTTATTGGTAATCCAGCATGGAACAGTCTTTCATCAAATAAACTATAACACGTTGATAGATTAAAAACCTAACACAGGCATCGTATTTCCCTAGCTGATTACATAAGGAGCATTTGTGGGGCATTTTGTTAAAGATCTGCTTGCACTCATTCATCTCATCTCTGTGAACCCTCAAAAAGGAATTAGAACAACATGAGTGGTATTATTAACGATGAAGAAAATCATCTCACCTGCAAAGGCAAACGGCCAAGCAGTGGGTAGTTGTTTTGAGTCCAGGAAAGACATCACACGCCCTTCAGGAGAGGTAGAGGAGCCCCATAAAATTTAAGAAATGAGATTTCAGGAGGTCTGCAACGAGTATGGGAAGAACAGGCTTTATCTCCTCTAGCAGATAAACTTAGCACAGAATGAGAGTTCTCTTCAACTCCACTCAGTGAAGAGCGCAAGGCCTCATTGCTGAATCATTGGATTGCCTCGTGATCCATTTTAGAAATCAATACAGCATTTGGGGGTACAGGTATTGCCCTGAAGCCCAGGAAATATCAGTAAAAGACGAATTCATGTGCTTAGACCCAGCACTTCTGAAATGTCAGGGGCCCTCAGCCCCCTCGGTGTCCTGTCAAGACTCCATGGGCAGCAGGATAGTGCAGACGCAGCCGCTGTGGATTCCCGGTGAGGTGGAGAGTGAGTTGAACCGCAGAGCAAATGGGATGGGTGACCAGCTGTCCGCCAGGGTGGCAACCACCACATGGTTTCTGTCATTTACACCGGGACTTCAGAATCCCCGGGAAGATCTGCACAAGACCCCAGTCAGCTGCCAGGAGCACAAGAGGACCTGGAGCTAGTGAGGGGGCTGAGGTTCGCGGTCATGCATCCGCTGGCACTGCCAGGAAGTTCTGGGGAGAGAACAATGCCATAAATTTCCACTTCGAAAAACCTCTGTAGGAGGTTCTAATGTGACAACTCCCGCCCTCTCGTCCACCACCACGTATTTGTTTACCCAAAAAAAAAAAAAGTGAAATTTGTCTTCTTTGTCTTTCTTGATTGGTGAATATATAATCTTTTCTTTTCCTTGTTGCAGAGAACTTTAATATATTAAAAGAGGAAAATCTCTTTTCATAACTTACTGAGAAAAGTTATCTGTTTTTTCATGAATCAGTCCATTGGTACTAATTAATGATTTGTCATGGTTCTGAACGCTCACTGTCCCTAGAATCACTCAGGTCAGAAACTTCTGGGGTGAACCTCAGGTGTAGGATGGTTTTCAGAAGCACTCGAGGCTAGTTCTCACCCTCCACCATATAGAGCTGGTTTTCTGCACTTTTGTTTAATATGGGGTGATTTCTTTTTATGATAGTAGAGCATTTAGCATTCAGATCTTCGCTTCAATGTATTAAATTCAGGAAACTGGAAAGTGGAGGGTGGGAGGCAAAGTGGGTATAGACCCATTCTGCTTAGATGATTCATTGCTGCTATTTGCTCCCTGTGTAATCTGTGGTCACAACCGGACATTGTTGCCTGCGTGGTATATCTTGCGTCCTGTTCTTTCTCACAGTTGCTGCAGTAACAGCAATTTACCATCTTATTTTAAGGAATACAATTGTGACATAAAAAATAAGGTTCAGCTGTAGGTGTGCAGAGGGCTGGCATCTGGATAAATGAGAAGTTACGCTTCTCTTTCCATCTTTCTAGAACTATATATTTGCTACATGTTCCAGTATTTTTTTTCTCAACAATTCTCTTTTTATTAGGGAAATCAGACCGCTTTCTGTGTGACGAACACAAACTGGATGAAATCAGAGACGTTCATCCAACAGAGGAGAATGAACGACTTGGCTAACAACTGAATTCAACTACTAAGGAGAGCGCGCCCTTGTTCCGCTGCTGGGCATGTCCCTGTGGCAGAAACAGATGCATGAGGTTTTTTGGAGCCAACTATAAGTTTAAACCATCGTTAGTAATTACTGTTCATTTATCACTCAGTAATCTATGATTCGGTGTTTTCCTGAAAGACGCTCTTACCAGATGATAATTTTGTCAGCTTCAGCTCTAGGTGCTAAGTGCAAGGGCACTTAGCCACAGTGAGGAGCCAGCCTGAGCCAAATACAAATATAAAATAAAGCTTCAATGCGAGCTCATGGCAGAGGGACCAGATGTACGCTGAAGTTCGGGGAAACCTTCCCTGTGAAAGTGATCGGCAGGGAGCCGGGCTGTCACAGCAAAGTTCGCTGTACAGGATAACCGTAATAGTGATCATGAGTACCTCCATCGTGAGACCCCTGTGAGTAGCGGATGGGTGCTAAAGCTAGCTGGACAGCACCAAATGTTTTACCTCCCCAATGTATTTCCCCAAAACTCACCTATACAAGTAGCCATTGTTTACCATATTTACCAGATGGGGACACTGAGGCTCAGAGTGCAACGTGAGCTCAGGGCTGCCTCCCTGCTAAACTGCTGAAAACAGGATTTAAGCCCAACCCTGTTTGAGTTGTAAGCCCATGCTCTTAATCACTGCTCTCTGCACTCAGCGCATTTATCTTGCACACCCTGAGATTTTATTGCAGATTTCTTTAGGGGATAAACATGTGACAAATTACAATATTTGAAATCTGCTGTAACATTCATTACACTGTTTTAACTGGAGCTTTCAGGAGGCGATTTCCATCTTGTTTCGGAACAGACTCCCAGACACCGAGTTAAAAATGGTCGTCTTCCTTATGAAGGACACTCAATCAAGTGCTAGGCTTTCAAGGTTTCTTGCAGCCCGATCTGCAAGATAAAGTTCTAATGAATTCTCTTAAGAGAGTGTTGGAAATTTGTCCTTTTGAGCTCTGCATGTGTCAAAGAAGTCAGCATACTTAATTGGAATTAGAAGGGTGGCTGTGCTACAAAGTAAATGGCATTTACAATCGCTGGGTTATGTATCTGCCATTTCATCGAGGTGGAATTTGGAGCCTATCATGGCAGATCATCTTTCTTTTTGGTCTTTCTCATTCTCGCGGCTTCTTTTCTTTGAGATGGCCTTTAAAAGCACTTGACATTTTGTTTCCTTCTGTATGGAACGCTAGTTTCTATTTCACTTAGTATCTGTCTGCAGGACAATATCTCTGTATGTCTTTGTCCGGCTCTCTTCAAGTCTCTTTCTGAATCCTAAGCCTTTCATAATGCAGTTTTTGTTTTGGTGTGTTTTGTTTTCATTTCATGCTACTTTTATTATCTTCACATACCTTGGAATTTCTTTCCTATTATTCTTTGGACTTTTGGGCTGTTTCATGTTTTACACCCTTTGTTGTTGTTCTTGCTCTTTCCTCTTGCATGAAATCATACTATTTCCCCCAATGGCTTGTAGTTCCCTTTCTAGGGTAGATTGTATGTGCAGAACAGTCAAGATTTATTTGGAGGCTCCTAGATGAAAAGCCCCACGAGGGCAGGGACTGTGTCATTGCCTGGCATTGAGTACCAAGTGTTCTGTACGTTGCCTGACCCCAACTCACATCTCAGAAATAGCGATTGGATGATTAAGGCCCATGAAGTAATACACCAGATTTGAATACAAAACAATATTGTTTTCATGGTAACTTGAAACAGAAAACCGCTTTAGGAAATTACAAAAGATGGACTCTAAAATTGTTTTGGAACAATTGGAGCATCACTGGAAGGAGTGTTTAGTCTTTAGCCAAAACACTTTACAAAGGATGGTTTTTGCTTTAGCTATGTATGTTTCGCCTGAGTATTGTTTGAGTAGCAAACTGTTAGAAGCAACCTGTTAAAAAACATTTACCTAATTTATGTAATTTGGATATGTAAAATATTTTCTTTAGAGTGTTATTTTTAAGTCTGAATTGATTCAAGTAGACAGCAAAGTACAGAAAGTAAGACATGATGTCCAGCATCAACCGAATCAGATGTAGCAGATGTTACCATATTTCCTTCAAGCTGGTATTTCTTAAAGAAATAAAGTGTTTTATAGACCCAAAGCTCCATCCAATTCTTTTACTCCATTCTCAGAGGGAACTAGTATTCTGAAACTGGAAAGTACATTTCCTGCATACTTTGTACTTTACTTTTTGTACACCATGTGTAGGAGAGAGTACTCTTCCATTTGAAAATTTTACAAGAGCGTCATACTCTGCATTATCTTTACAACTTACTTTTATACTCAATATTCTGGGTATTTAGCCATCTTGACATATGTAGATATAGTTAATTTTAATTGTGTGTAGTATTTCGTCTCATGAATAAACCAAAGCCTATTTATCCACTTAATATTCACTGGAACAATGTTGTAATGAAAATCGTGTATTGGTTCACTCTTTCATTCATTCATTCATTCATTCATGTTTTTTTTTTCTTTCATTCTTGTTTACATCTAAGTCTTCTAGGGTAGAATTGCCTAGCCCTAAAATATGCATCCATTTAACTTAACTGTGTTCCTCTTGTTTTATTCATAATCTTAAACTATTTCTTTCCTAAGTTGTCTTCTATTTCATTTACTCTAGAAGCTTCACGGAAATTTTTAACCTGTCAACTTGAATTAACAAAGTTTAATTTAAACACTCCATCTACCATCCTTCTGAACAATAAAAAGACTTCAGAATGTTTTAATTCCAAATATTCTTCTGCATTTTAAAATGCTATCATCTGGTATTTTATTTCCATCCTGCTTTTCAACTCCTGAAGATAATCATTATCATTATTATTACGTTCATCACTCTATATATGTATATTTACCCACATACATACCAATTTTCTAAGTTCAGTATTTTTTCTGGAATATGACTGCTTTATTCCTTATTTCTTTACTCTTGGTGAAGAATTTTAGGCAGTAAAATCTGTCACTTTTTAAAAATTCTAAACTTACATTTGAATAATGGTTTTGCTAAGTATAGAATCCAGTTTCTTTCAAGCTTTGATGCTATAATTTTATTAAATTTTTTCTATGATGTTTTTGTTGATAAGTCTACTGATACTCTAATTTCTTTTCCACTGGAGATGAATTGCCTTATCTCTGGCTATTTTTTAATATTTTCTCTTTCACTGTTTTGAGATTCATCTTTATTTACCCTGTTGAGGACCTTGTTTTCATTTTTTAATCTGATGATTCATATCTTTCATTAATTCTGGAACATTTTTCGCCACTGTATCTTTGAATATTGTTCCTCCCAAATTTTTGTTACTGTCTCCTTATAAAGTCTTGTTAGGTTGTGAACTTTTAATTACATCTTCCACATCTTAACCCCTCTTCAGTATTTTCTATATTTTCACTTGTATTCTATATTCTGGATAATTATCTCAGATTTATCTTTTAGTTCACCAGTTCTTTCTTCAGCTGTATCTAATCTGTTATTTGATTTATCTGTTGAAGTGGCAATTCTCTACACTTTGCTTGTGGGAGTTTAGTTGATATGATTTCTCTGCCAGGCACTATGGCAGTGTATATTGAAAATCTTAAATTTTTTCATCTCTTTAAATTATGGAAATAATCTTTTTAGAAATTATTCTATGGAACTTTTTGGATAATTTACTCATTATTATATTATGACAGCAGTATTTCTGTTCATTAAAGGGAAATGTCTATCAGTAAATGAATGGTTAATAAGTTATTCACTATCCATGAAATGAAATACCATTCAGACAATAATGTTACCAAACAAAACATTATGGAAAATACTTAATATATTTTAAATAGGGTAAAGCATGTTACAAAAGCATATGCATAACATGAGAAAATTTTTGAGAAAGGAAAACAGTATATTAGCAAATAAGAAATGCTAACACTGGTCAATTCTGGTTGACGGGATTAAGAATGGTTTTATATTGTCTTTTTTTTCACATAATTACTCCAAATTTTCTATGATACCTAAAAGACTTTTGTAATAGTAAAAGAAAACAAGTTGGTTGTATATTGTTCATCTATTGATAGAACATAGAATACTTTTCAGTAGAGAAAATTAAACCCATTGAAAATTTAATATGCTTGTGTAACAATTAAGACATTATGTGGTACAGTTCCAGTGCAGGAAGATGTATTTAACATCAAATAATAAAAATAAGACTTATTGTAAAGGAAAACCTAGTATCAAAACCTAGTCCAAAGTGTTGTGACTCAGAGAACAACAGTTCTTGAAATAGGGAACAATAGAATTATGTTTCTGGACATAGAGAGCTAAGAACCAAGCCCAAACTACACCTATCCCTTAAGGGGCTACTCTCCTATGGAAATCTGCTTCGAAGAGACAGGTGGTGTCCCTCTCTGTTATCATCCTTTGATAGCTGAAATAAGAAAAACAAACCACTCTTTAATTCAGCAAAAAAAAAAAAATGCATTGAATACCAGCTGCATGACACATGCTGTTAGGTCCTAGTGATACAGCTATAAGCAAACATTTTAACATTTTACTAATAAAAGTGTAATCTGGTCATGAAATGTTTGATTCTTCTCTTTTGTCTAATCTCCTTCCTTCGATTCTGTCAAATTGCTTTCAAAACTGACTTCTTAGGGAAGCTTCGCCCTATCACCAGTCACCCCAGATTAGGTTCCGTTTCTAATGCCAAGTATCATCAGCTGGTATTGGCTGTCTGAAACTCCATGTGAACAATGGTATCTTGGCCCAATGGGACATGATGCCATACTTGATTAGTGATGCCTGGCAAAGCCTCTGGAGGGAGAAGCATCAGGAAGCGTACTATCTATGCTACATGCCATCCCATTACCTCCAGTCAACTGTGGCTCCAGATTACTTTTATTAATACATTACACTTTTAAAAGCATGACCTAAAAAATATTTCCAATTCACAGAGCACCCATATTAAAGATAATACAGATATAATACAAGTTGACTAAGGAGCACTAGGTCTGTATTGTATTTTCTGATGGAATTTCAGGACCACAACCTCTTAAGATCTATAGTGCTTAGTATTATGCCTTTTTCTCAGGGAGAATGAAAAGGAATAATGGATACAAATCTATATAACATATAAATGTTCTTCCAATCTGTCAGGTTGTTTTGTTTGGTCTTGGCAGTAGAGGCTTTGACACAGGGGTCTTGGTTGTGACTCCAGATTATTTTTCCATTTGTTTCAAGCCTTCTGGGCTTGCCCTGATTTTCAAGCAGGAGGGCTGTCACTATTAGAGGCTTCCCAGCCTCCTTCCTTTCCTGTGAGTAGGCTGTATTGATTGAAGTTGCCTCCAGGCTGAAACTCTTAGATGAAATAGACGTTCTGTGTGTGGCACATGCGTGCGTGTGCCCATGTGTGTAAGTGGGAAGTATCTTGAAATTTCTCTAAGGAAGTTTCATTTAAATTGAACTATTATTTTGCTATTGTACTGTAGTCAGATCAGATGTAACCACTGGGAGAAAGTCGGAAGCTGGACCTCCTTCTACTATCTTTGCAACTTCATGCCAATCTATAATTATTGCAAAATAAAAAGTTAAAAAATAAATGCATAAATAAAACTTTTTAACATGCACATATTCAACTTGTTTCATTCCTTTAAATCTTTTATTTCATCCATGACTAAATAATAGGCCATTACAAGCATCAATGGAAGAAAAGTAAGTGCTTTCGAAAGAGGAAAATTGTTTTGCAATAACCTTCTGCTGTAAGAACCCTCCTGACACAGCAGAGGAAATCTGTTCCAACATTCTAATTCTATGCTGCAAAAATAAAATACTTCAAAGAGAAGGGTTAGACATTTCAACTGTTTTTTCCATTGTTAATTGACTAATGTAAAAATGGTTTGTTCATTCTTTTTTTTCTGAAAAAAAAATAGTTCTTCCTCTAGATGGGAAATTTTAATGATACATCATTTTTCTTCTACAGAATTTGAAGAACTTATGAAATCTTCACTAGCTAGGTTACTTTGAAAATTTTTTTCTCTTCAACATGTCTCATGAAACTCTCTTGAAAGTTAGAAAAGTGTTAGTTCACTTATTCAGAAAGGTATGTCTATTTTTAAATTTCCATAGACCTCAGGCCTTTCAATTTACGATTGACCAAAAGTCATAGTCTTCAATTTCTCTTTTTTGAGGGTGCAAATGTTAAAAGTTCTCATGGAAAACATTTATTTCTTCCCTCCTTCTTCCTCTATTACATCATATGCTATTTGGAAAACACTACACAGGGGCGCCTCGGTGGCTCAGTCGTTAAGCATCTGCCTTCGGCTGGGGGTGTGATCCCAGGGTCCTGCTCCGCTGGGAAGCCTGCTGCTTCCTCTCCCACTCCCCCTGCTTCTGTTCCCTCTCTCGCTGGCTGTGTCTCTCTCTGTCAAATAAATAAATAAAAAATCTTAAAAAAAAAAAAAGAAAGAAAACACTACAGGTTGTTAAATTGCTTTATTTTATATATATGTAAATACATATGATTATGTATAATATAATAAAACACATAAATATATACAACATATTCAACCTTCAAATGATCTTCAACTCTTACTAAAAATACTGTTTATTGAAAACGTACTACATGGAAAACGCTGTGTTAAGCACTTGATAGGCTTATCTCATTCAATCCTCACAGCCACTCTGTGAGAACCTTACTGGCTTGTCCCTATTGCACATTTGTTGTCCTGAGGCACTGACAGATCAAGTATCTTCCTAATGCCACATAACTAGTCTGCAGTGAGTCTTTCCCATGTAACCATTGTACTCTGCTTTCTACCCTTAGCTAATTGCTTTAAAGAGTTATTATAAGTTTTGAAAACTTACTGTACTGTTTCCCTGGGTTCCTAATGAGTCTCCTTGGCTTCATGGGGGCCGACAGAGGGAGCTAAAAGGACACAGTGGGGTTAGTCTGAAATTCTCCCACAGCTCATCTACGGGACTTCAAACCCTGTGTGTGCATCACCCGTGTTAAACAGCAACAGACCTGCTCTGGTTTAGTGTGAAGATTGTAGCTGAATTCTAAGCTGACCAATAAAAGCTTACCAAAGGGTACATTTGTACGTTTGGCATTCTCATTATCGTATTAAGATGTCGTTGAAAAACCAGATTCACTAGAATTTTATATATACCACTTCCTGCTGACGTATTTGCAGAATAAGTTTTTCTCAAGCTTATGTATTAGTTCTCAAAATTAAAAATGAATATGGATGATAATGTTAGAAAGCCCTGTAGTCAGAACAAAGGTGGGAGGGGTGGGACCATAAATCCTTAAGATCTTTGGGCACAGCCTCTTTGTTGGAAGGCTGCCCCTCTCACCCTCTAGCCCTTAAAGGACATCCCAGGATCCTCTTACTTTTCTCTCTGACCTTGACCATGGTTTAGCAATTCCACTCAAATCCACTATGTCTCAGCCTTGCTTCCTGCTTTTGCCTCTGCTTCAGGCTAGGACCTCACCCCTGACCTTCTGATCAGTCTAGGTAACCCATAAGCTCCCAACCACGGTCCCTTTAACTTTTAGTCTTCTTGATTTTCACGTGCATGTGGTGCTCCTTCTAACCAGGGAGACCTCCCTAGGGAGGCTGGATTCCCTCCTCCATGCCTGAGAGAATGCTGAATACGAGGTTTAAGTTAGTTTAAGAAAAATGTTCTTACATTTCCAGATGCTGATTCCAATCTGTCCTTGTTCTGATTCTTAAAACTTTTGCTTGAGAATCCTGAGGACTCACTTTTCTATGATACTTCTAGTACTCTCTGTAGCTATTACTCAAGAAGTACTTGAGTACTAGAAATACTTGAGTCTACGTAAAAATGTATTTGCTAATGTCTCTTTGGAGCACCATGCAAAATCATAGAAAAGAAGCACACCTAAATAACAATGTGAGAGGAGAAGGAGGTACCAAACCAGAGAGAAGAAACCTCTGACCATGCTCTTTGGATCTTCCTAACATCAAGATGTTCTCACTCCTGCGCGTTAGGACCCTAATGCTAACTAGATGGGGTCATATTCTACTACATTAAGAAAAAGTTATTTTTATGCAGAGTTGGTCCTTTCCATCAGAGTGAAGCAATGGTAGGTGCAAAGTCAGAGCCCCTTACCAAGGTTGTAACCACAAGACGCACACAAATTCTTCAATCCACCCTAGTCTTCTTTATTTCAAACCTATAGGAGTATACCTCGGTTCACATTTATTAAAGCAGTACTTCTTGTCTACCAGGAAGAAGAGACTTAAAAATGGGCAAACTAGGACAGGTTACTTAGTGAAAAAGCCTTTAATTGTAAATGGAAAGAAAAGCCCAAACCAGATTCCCTCAGTGTGCATTTGTCTCTGCTTTAGGTTGACCTTATAATCTCATTGAGAATTTGTTGTACCTTACGATGACATTCTCAAACTTAGAAACAAATAGAGTTCTGAGAATTTCTTCAAAAAATTTTTATTGAAATAATTTTACAATGATGTTAATTTTCAACATTAATGTATAAAGTTTGAGTATTTCATAACATAATAGGACTGTCAAACGCAACCCATGTAAACATTTTATAATGGGGTGGCCCAACTTAGACTGATGCTTATAGTTTTTGTTCGTTTATCCACCCACCCATTCATTCATTCAAGGTTTATTGGGTGAGATGGACATAGTCCTTGTTCAAGGGGCTTGTGGATTAAACAAAGAAAAAAGGCATGCCATTAAAAACAAGGGTGTGGATAAGGAAACTGTAGCACAGAGAGGTTAACTAAGTTACCCAAGGACACAAAGCTAGTAAGGTAGTATAGGGATTCAAACCCAAACAAGTAAGGTCCAGAGTCTATATTCTTAACCATTATAAATCTGTGCTGCCTCTATTTGATGTAATTCAATGAGCCATTAAGTTTTCATCTCTTGTTAATTTGCTTCCACACCATCTAAAACATTTTGGGATCTTCTTATTACACCATATACACAGAGTTCATCCACCAATACAAAGCCAGTAACCAAAACTGACACATTAATTATCTCCCTACAGATGGCATGATTTTTTAACAGTTGATACAGTCAAGAGAATTTGGGTCTCTAATTGAGTAGAGAATCTAACAAAGTTGGAGGACCACATAGGAAATAGTGGATGATTCAGAAAAAGAAGACTTGGTGAATTTCGTGTTGAAGCTTGGAAATGTAAGTAAAATATCTCTGCTGAGAAAGTGAAGTAGAACAGGACATTCCTGCAGAAGGCACAGCTTGATTAAATGTAAGACACTATAGGCCCCGATGTCTGGCCTCGTGAACATAGGAATAAACTATATAGAGGATCAAACAGGACCAAACATGTGTGAGAGCATGGTGAGGTGAACACTGATGGAGAATATCATGCTAACATTATTAGTTGGTATGTTATAGGAACCAGGATCTATACCTTGCTGAAGTCAAGATAGATTATGTCCGTCATTTCTCCTCCATCCAGTAGCCCTGCTATTCTGTCACAGAAGATTATATCAGTCTAGAACTGTTCATAAAAATGCCAGTGGCCTATTCTTCTGTAGATGTTTTCAAATTGATTTTTTGGATGATTCATTATACAGTCTAGAAATTATTAGCCAATAATTCTCTTGGTTCTCTTTCTTTTATTTAAAAGAAAAAGAAATATAGATTACAGTGTCT
The DNA here is from genome assembly GCF_024610735.1 of Ursus americanus. Classification (NCBI taxonomy): domain Eukaryota; kingdom Metazoa; phylum Chordata; class Mammalia; order Carnivora; family Ursidae; genus Ursus; species Ursus americanus. Next base: position 65,034,778 of record NC_142137.1, on the reverse strand, counting down.
CCTTCTTGGCATAAGACATATCACTAGCAATTCTTTAAAATGGCAGCCATTAGGTTTAGGATGACTTTCACTAATCCTTAGAGTTCCTCGGTGGCAAGTCATCAGGAACTGGAGACAGGATTGATCATGTCTACCTCAATAATCTACCATCTGTTCTTATCTAGACCAACCTGGTTGCCTGCCCCCTCAATCTATAAACTATCATTTTTGTTCAATAATTTCTTGTTCAGAACTATCAAAGCTCTCTCTATTAAGGTCATCATTAAGATTAATGATACCTATCATGTGTCAGCTGTCATTTTTGGAAGAAATTCCATGATTCCAAATAGTTAACATGAAATCTTGCAGTCAGTTATACTCCAGACAACAAATAGGGGAGGAGGTTTATGCAAAACCTTAAGCCAAAGAAATAATCCCAGATAACATTTTCCAAATTTAATATGGGCAGTCTTTATTTTAAACACTTATATACGTCAACTCATTTAATCATCTTGACAACCCATGTTGTAGGTGCATTAATGGCCCATATATTACTGATGAGAGAGAACTGATGCTCAGAAAACTTAAGCAACTTGCCCAAATTAGTCACAAAGGTAGTTCATAGTTGGCTTCCCAAAATTCCTTTGCTCAAAAACACTAATATATTCCCTTATCTTAAGGAAGTCTCTAGAAAACATTTTGTGTTTGCTGTTTTTCACCTCCTAGTCTTTTAAAAGTTTTCTCTCATTAACTTTTTCCATGTCTGATTTTTATTTCATTTAGAACATTGTTACTACAATTTCTCAAAATATGGTTGAGCTATTTTCAAAATATATTTTCACTCTTTATTCTCTCATTTTTATCCTACTTATGCCAAATGCACCCACATGCATGTTTCTTGGTTACAACCCCTGGCTGGGAGCATAGTCGCTCTAAACCCATGGCAAAAAAGTACAGATCTGCTCAGTAGCTACAAATAAGTTTTTTTTTTTAATGTGATAAAGTACACCATCATCTTTCTTGTCCACTGATGTGCTGATAAAACAGAGATAGCTATTATAATTATCCATAAACAGTTACTACAACATAGAAAGAGAAATCAGATTCATAGATTTAAAATGCCTTGCCTACTTGTCATAGTTGTATTTTCCTCTTGACAAATGGTATATGGCATTTATACGAGAATAATCAGGTAAAAAGCTCATTTAGTTTTATTCAATCCACATTTACTTTTATGCCCTTGATAAAGGGTAGCATAATCCTAATTTGCATTTATACTCTCTGGCTTCAGCAGGTGTAAGATTAAGAGTTAGTTGGAAGATTTCTATGGAGAAGATCTTACATTCTTTTAGTTATTGAGAAATATAGCTTATATAGAAAAAAAAAGTAGGGTAAATGCATAATTCTTTCCTTCTAAGTGCTAGTGTCCATAGTAAAGAGTTGTTGCTCCATTTATGGCTTATTGGTTATATACCAATAAACATACAACAATCAAGCTGTGTGTATGTTTTTTGGCTCTCTTTTACATATGAACTCATAGGTTTTTGTGTAGTTACTGTGTTTCAAGCAATTGTATTCATTATTCTTATTAATGCTCAAACTGCCCCATCATGGCCAACTATAGGCCTCAAATTTCTTTTTCCCATGACCATTACTCCTGAAAAGCCTCTTTGTTTTTGGTATGCATAAAACGTTCCACGCTCATCTTGTATTTTACCTGCCCAAACCTGATGGGACCAGCCATTCTTTCAAGAAGCCCTGGTTCTTTTAGTAGGAAATAGTATTTAGAGTCCAAAATCCAAGTTGTTGGTATGTTAATTACTACCATGCTGTCATTTTTTTCTAGGCCTCTCAACGGACAGCATTGTTAAAGTAAATCATGAGTTTATATTAATATTTCCATCTCTGGGTAAATATTACAAACATTTACCTTTTTCATAATTAGATCTTTTTTCCTATTCTAAAGATTTTGATTCCTAACCACATTAACTTCTTTTTTACGTTATCCTCTAATATATGAATGTATGTAGATTAAAATAATATTACCACCATTATTTTAACAATTGCACTTCTACATAGAATCTAAATCTTTTTTGTACCTACGTGAATCCTTAAAATACTTACGAATAGAGATTTACAAAGTTGTGTGCTCTAAAATGACTTGGTATAGTTTTCTGTGACATTAACCTGATGTTCATTATGCTCATTTATTTCAGTTTTTTACAAGTTTTCAGAGACTGCCTTTTTGGGGGGCTTTAATTTTTTAATAGGCTAAACTGCATAGTAGAGGGTTTCTGGCCAAATTAGAGGAAAAAGGACTGGATTTACCTTCCCCTTAAACAACTAAAAAACTGGACAAAATATATAAAGCAATGCTTTCAAGACACTGGATATCAGTCTTTGACAGACATGATCGCCCAAGCCTACTGCCTCAGGAGGGAGGAAATAGGCAGAAACAGACTTCTTGAGTCTATGAAAGAGAGCTGTGAACCCAGGAAAACCTAGGTAGCTTGAGAGTTTAGTGCAGAGTATGTAAGAAGAGAAATCTTTGCAAAGAGAGAACCCTGGATATCTACAGGGGCTCCTCCTCCAGGTATTCAATAGAGTACTGATCAGCACATGAATGTGAGAAACACCGTGTAAGTCTGGGAAAGAACCATCTAAAGGATTGGAGTCAACAGTGTTTAATGTACACCCAAACCTGTTCCCACCACCTAGTTTGCAGAACATCATAATTCACAGGACATTACAGTGTCCTGAAGGATCTTGCCTCAGTATTTGGGAATAATTAGCTTTAAAATAAACACTAATCTAGCTCTGCCTAATAATCTTAAAAAGCAAGACCCAAAGGATCAAGCTGTTTCCAAGTAACTGCACCCCAGAGTGAAGCTTGAGAATATTGGTAAGAATGCAAAGATATCAAGCACCCAAAAAGCTAAAAGTCACTATTTCTGGCACTTAATCAAGTAACCAGTCATGCAAAGCAGTAAGAAAATATAATCTGTCACAGATAGTGCAATTGAGACTGACACAAAAATGAAAACGATCTTAAAATTAGCCATCAATGACTTAAAGATATTTTAACTGTGTTCCATCATAGGTTTAAAAACTTAATGGAAGGCATAAAAAATACAAAAAAGATCCAGATTGAACTTCTAGAGATAAAAATGTCAATGATTTATATTTAAAATACACTGGATGGGATTAATGGCAAATTCGATTTTGCAGAGAAAAAAGTTAATAAATGTGAAAACATAGCAATAGAAACTATACCAATGAAATATGCAGAGAAAAAATTAAATAAATATTAAGTGACCAGTGATACAACTTCAAGCCGACTAATACACACGTAATTGGAGTCCCTGAAGGAGAGAGGAGAGAAAGATTCAGAAACAATAGTTGAAGAAATAATTGATACACAGTTTTCAAAGTTGACAACAATTATAAACCTGCAGATCCTAGAAGCTCAGTGAACCCCAAGAACATGAAGCACAAAGAAAACTACAATGTACATTATAACCATCCTGCACAAAACCAGTGACAAAGAAAACATCTTAAAAGCAGCCAAAGAAAAGAGGCACATTATATGCAGAGGAGCAAAGAAAAGACTGAGACCAGATTTCTCATCTGAAACAATGCAAGCAAGCAGACAGTGGGGAACATATTTATAATATTGTGGGCAAAAACCATCAACCCAGAATTTTATATTTGGCTAAAATGTTATTCAAAACCCAAGAGAAACAACTTTTTTTTTTTTCAGGTAGAATTTCAGAATTCATCTCCAGAAGAACACGCTACAAGAAATGTTAAAAGAAGTTTTTAGGACAGAGAGAAAATACCAGATAGAAACGTGGATCTACAAAAAAAGAACAAAGAACACTAGAAATGGTAACTCCACGGTTAACGAGTGTTTTTATATTGATTTTTTAATAAATAATAACTCTTTAAAGGATAATTCACTGTTTAAGCAAAATAATACATAATCTAAGGTTTATAACATATGTAATAGTGAAATGTATGGCAACAATAGCATAAAGGCAGGGAGAAAATATTTGCATACCATATATCTAATAAGGGACTAGTATCCAGAATATATAAAAAATTCTTATAAACTCAATAAGGAGAAACCAAACAGCCCAATTTCAAAAATGGGTAAATATTGGAATGTATACTTTACCAAAGAAGAGATGCTTGCCAGATAAGCCCATGAAAATATTATTGACATCACTGGTCATTTGGGAAATGCAGATTACAGCCACATGAGATAACACTGAACACCTATTAGGGTGTATAAAATTAAGGGTGACCATCCAAATATCGGCAGGATGTAGAGGAACTAGAACTCTTACATGTTATTGTTTTTAATGTAAAATAGCACAGTCACTTTGTAAAACATTTGGCAGTGTCTATAAAATTTAGCGTACACCTACCACATGATCCAGTGATTCTATTCTTTTATATTCACTCAAGAGAAATAAACACGTCCATACAGCATTTACCCGTGAACGTTTATAGCAGCTTTATGTGCAATAACCAAAACATGGGGGAAAAACAAATATTTAGCCGGCAGGAAAAAGTTAAATTGTGGTAAATACTGCTCTGAACTATTAATGCATGCAACAATTTGAAGGAATCTCAAAACAATTCTGCTGAGTGAAAGAAGTCCAACAGAAAGGATTACATATTGTAGAATTCCATTCATGTGCAACTCTAGAAAATCCAAGCTGATCTACAGTGACAGAAAACAGACCAGTATGGCCTAGAGACTGCAGAGCTATAGAAAAGGTCAGCACGGGGGAGAAGCCGGAGGGAGGTATTACAGAGAAGCAGGACAACATTTTGTAGGTCGATGGATATGGTATTCTCTAGATTATTGTGGTGGTTTCATGGGTGGATACCATACGCAAAACTTATGAAATCATCACTTTAGTTACATGCTGTTTATTGTATATTAACTACACCCCAATAAAGCTACTTTAAGTAAAAGAAAAAAAAAGAAAAGAAAGCAAGCTTTGGTTAATCTCAAGAATATGCTGGAGTCGTTACCAGCTAATTGTACCTGGTGGACAGGCAAGCTGTTAGCAGAATCTCCAAAAGAATTATCGGTTGGCAGAAGGGTTTGAAGATCCTAGAGGTCGTAGGTGGGCTGGGGCTTCTTAAAGAACCAATAAGATTATTACCCTTATAGGACGCTTCTGGGAAGTTGAGGGTGAAAGAAGTTTGCTTCTGAACTTGGGAGTATGCCTCTGGATGCCATATGAATGCTCATCTCTTTTCCCTATATTAAAGGAATTTGTGTCCTCCACAGGCTATCTGGATTTGAAACTGGATCCACCACTTCCTAGCTGTATGGTCTTGGGCACCTCCCTTCTGTAGAATTTCCTCCCATAAAAGGAGGGGGTGGTAATTATTCTACCTACCACGCAGGGTTGTTGTGGATATATTAAGTGAAATATACAAAAAGTGCTTAGAATGAATGATGCCAGGCACACAGTAAGCAAATACGTGCTATTGTTTCCCTAGTGATCATCACCTTGGAACAAATACCCATTGATTATGTATTATATGAATTAAAAGAACACTTTTCAGTAGTGTTTGAAACTTAGGGGGTTTTCTAATCCTGTGAAGAGGCATCCATTATGAATATAAGAGCCCTATTATTCATACAATAAATTAATACATTAAATTATGAAAGATATACAGTGAGTCTTATATTAGACACCAATTTTTCCTTTCCTTGGAGGTGGCATTGTCCCGAGTAAGCATAGCCCTTCTCTAACTTATGGCAATGTGAAGACTCTAGGTGGCTTTCAGTAGAAAGAGTAACTTCTTGCTTTGTTTCCTGAAAACAAATTCTGAACTTAACGTAACACCATGGCACTTCCTGTGTAACTCTATTAAACATCGCTGGGCAGCAATAGCTTAGTGGGTTGCTGCTCAATACTTAATGTCCCTATAGGTAACCCGTTATTCTCAGAAAGGACTGCCCACGGGAGACTTGAGGTCATGACTGGTTTGATCAGAAGTGAGTGAGTGACTGTGTGTGCGTGCGCGCGCGCGTGTGTGTGTGTGTGTGTGTGTAAAACACTAACTTCAACAGACATTTATCCATAGATGGATGGATAGATGATAGAGGTAGATGATAGATAGATAGATAGATAGATAGATAGATAGATAGATAGATATAGATAGATGATAGCAGAGCAACTCCATTACACCACCTGGCTGTTTCTTATTAAATTCTAATTGAGGGTGGTTATATTGTGTCTACTTAAGCATTCCTCTCTGGTGGAGTCACAAAGAACTCTCTGTAAGACGGAAATTTTAATGCCTGTGTGGTGCATTTTAATCAGTTCAGTTTGAAATACTTGTAAAGTGGATGGATAGAAGTTTAGTGTATGTAGATTGCAAATACTAACATGATGCTTTGTCTACTATATATTAAGATTCTTAATTTTATTTTAGACGACTTAGAACCATCACTTGTTTTGCATAAAACAGAGCCCCTAATTTTTAGTGGAAGTCAATGGGAACATGATCTGTCTTTAGAATGATGCCAGGCACACAGCACTCAACGAATGCAAGCTATTGTTTCCATAATGACTATCACCTTGGGACAACTACTCATTGGGCATGCATTATATGCATATTTTAAAATAATCTTTTAATAGAACATTTTTCGGTGGTTTTGCAATTTGGAAGATTTTCTATTTACAATTACTTATACGCAACTTTATAAGAGTTACCTAATGACAAAGTATAATATAAAATACATTGTGTTAAAGGCCAAATAACCTAGATTTGAGCTCCAACTTTCCCATTAACTGTGTGAGCTTGACTTGCATGGCAATTTCTTTTTTCATCTGAAAATGATTAGTATGGGAAAAGTTATCTCTATAGTTGTGTTTACCCAAAATTCTTTCCTATTGTTTATAAAGTGGAGTCAATCTGCATTTGGAAGCCGCAACTACCACATGATTCACTCAAACTCTTGTGGGAGATTTAATTTAATAGGCTAGGTGCTTCTCTCTCCCTTAGAAGTATGACACTTGAATTAAGAAATGCAACACTTACCAGGCAAAGCATGCAAAGTTACATGAAATATTCAGAAAGATTCTCAGCCTGGGATAAGACTTAACTGTATCCAGATCAATGGTATTTTCCCTTCAGTTTCTTTGCCCTCTTTCCTAGTTGGCTTGTTCGATATGGTCAACCAAACACTAAAACCTGCAACTTAACCCCCATCCTTCTGTCTCCCAGCCATAGAATTAGCACAGAGTCCAGCCCCATGGAGAAGGGCAGAGAGTTTGGGGATGCAGGGAGAGATATATAGAAAACACGAGGAATAAGAATATTCTAGTCACTGGAGAGGTGTTTTATGTGGTAGAATAGGAATAGGACTAGGAATCATGTTTTGGCTCTCCAGGATGATTTATGTTCAACAGTTCTTTGTATGCCAAACAAACTTTATATCACTAAAACGGTTTTCCAGATACTCTGATACCATGAAAAGGCTCACTGTAAATACAGAAATTGGGCCTTCTGGTCCCCCAAAAGTTAGATTTCTCCACTGTGAATACATAAATGAGGATTTTGTGATTATACTCCACTGAATTATGAATTTAATTCATCTCTCTCAGTTGACTTGGATCTGAGTAACCCTGGGACTCTGACAAGTTTGTCTTTGGACCTGAAAAGCTGAAGATTAGACCCCGGACCGTGGTGAATTCACCAAGAGAATGTCACCTTAGAGGTATTTCAACAGTCAATTTGAACAGAACCCCCAAATATATGAAGTCAGGACCGGCAAGATAGGAGTTTTACTGTCATCGTTGTCTTGAGTACTTCTCAGTATGCCCAAACCACTGTATTTTCCAGTATTGTTGGAGACCCCTCTAAATTGTTTAGAGGGCTGAGGTATTATTATTATTAAAGTAATGAAATAATGCCTCTTTACCAACTCTTTGACAATGCCTTTTCTATTAACAAAACATGCATTATTCTATCTTCGTCTAATTAATATCATGTTTAATAGGTATCTCACTTCGTGCTAAGTTCCAACGCTCTTTTCAAAAGCAGCAAGCTTAAGAATTTTTACTAATTTAATTGAGAGCAGTCTTAAATTAATTGTATAATTAATCTTGTCAAATTAAGTAACATTTCATACACTACCTTATTAAAGAAACTTGAATATTTTAAATTACCATGCTATTAGGCATTAATAAAGAAGTTCTTCTGTATTGTTCTGCTTTATAACACAAAGAAGATAATTGCAATATAAATTGCAACATAAAAGCTAATTTCTATAGTACATTAATAATTAGATACACATTATTCCCCATTATATCTTTTTTTAATTCAATGGATGATCTTTTTTTTAAAGAAAAATAATCCTCCAAATGCCAAGATTTAACTATTATATTAATGATCGATGTTAAAACTGGACCATGACACATTTTCAGAAGTGATCTAATTGAACCTAAAATACCCTGGCTGTAAACAGCCAGTGCCTGCTACTTAAAACTTGAACCTTTTAAGCAGTGGTTACTCTGATATGTGTGAATATAGAGCACACCCAGTTCTTCGATGTAAGGGAAGAGCTCTGATCTTTCATGTCTTTGGGGATTGGAAAACAGCTTTCTCACATCTGAAACTGGCGGTCTCTTCTTGAGAGACTGTCAGGTGTGACCACAAGGACTCTGTATAGAGATTGTAAGGCAGTGGGGAGTGGTGGCATGGGCAGGAAGAAGGGAATGCATGAGGATTTGTCATCAATATTTTATGAAAAGATAGAATTTACCCCAAGGTCAAGAACCATAGCTCCTTAACTTCTGTGAGCACATGCATTTTCATAAATATTGGTTCTGAATTTTTAATTTCTAAGGCAAGTGCCAACGATAACCTCAATGCGGTATCCAGTCATACACCATCTTCCACAGGCATGGAGTCTTTGCTAATGTAACCTAGAAGTGAGCTTATGCACAATTCCAAGCAGATTTAGAGTTAGATAACATCTCATTTACTCATGATGTTTAAATATTAGCACTGATCACAAGAGTTCAAAGGGTTGATGGTCTTTGCCTGGCAAAATCCACAGCCCTTAGTAGGCATTCAAAAATACTTTGGCAAAATAATTAAACATAGCTAGATAAATAAACCAAATAAATTAAAATACTAAAAAATCTTACTAATGATGGTAGTCTGGTTAAGCCTAATGAAAATCTTTTTTTCTCTTATTTTTCTACTCTCACGTGGTAATGTCTGATATCTGAAAATGGCCAATTGGCTTAAGGTTTTGTTTTTATTTTATTTTGTTTTCTTTAGAGAAAAATGAAAGAATATTTGTCAAGTTCCTTTTTTAAGAACAACAGTTTTAGGGCACTAGAAAAAGTGTAAAGTTTTTTCACCATGCAACTTAAAACAAATCTGTTATGTGAAAAATGTTAAGTGTAATGGGCTAAATCCATTGGATTCTTACTGATGTCAGTTGTTGTTTATCTTGCAATTCTGACTATGGCTGACATTAGTTCTGCTCATCAAATGGTTTTGGCTTTTCTCCTTTGGAGCAAATGGTAGGATTTGATTTTTCCACCCCTTTGTGGTTAGGTATGGCCATTTGACTTCCTTTGGCTCACAAAATGTGAGAGGAAGTGACTCATGTCACTTCTGGAGGAGTATTTAAAACTCAGTAATGTGATTCATCACTCTTCCTTTTCCCAGCAAATGTACAGAGGGAGAGCGCTCCCCAGCCTGGGTTCCCGAGTTAAGACAAGTTAGGGCAGAGTTCCAGGAAACCATAGATGGGCATGTAGTGTGAATAAGAAACACTCATGTGTTCTTTTAAACTACTGAGATTGGAAGTCGCTCATTGTAAAGCCCTAGTTCAGCATTTCTGACTGTGTGACCACAGTTTAACTGTGTAACTGTGAACCATAAATAATTGGAGTGTTGGGGGGTGGGTGGATTCATATGTATCAGTGGGGAATGGAAAGGTAAATGCGATTTTTTAATTTAACATTAGGAAGACATTTCTACCCTGTTTCAAGTTTGGAACATATCTCTAACCTTTCTGTAAGCCTTTTTGATATCTTAGGAGATTAGGTTTATCTAATTAAAAAAAGCTTGGGTTAAGAATATGTTTGGGGTGGAACTTGCAAGATATACTTAATTCTTAATAGTAGTGAAGGGGTTATATAATTAAGGGTATTGTGACACAAATATGGTCTGTTCTATTCAATGGTAATTTTAATAACATTTTACTGTTTTCGAAAGTTAGACTCATTTACTGTAGAGATTTTGGTAACACAGGAAAGCACAAAAGAAGATAAAGTCTATATCTCATTTTATCAGACCAAGAGAACCAATGTTAACATTTATGGTCCTACTTTTGTCTTTTCTTTCATGTTAAAGTAAATAAGTGTGCGTATTTAGATTAGGGATGGGAAGTATTTTCTTAAATTATAAAAAGCGAAATGACTCTCTTTCCCCATTATTTGTCCCCTACAAGGATGTCCACCTTGGAGATAACCCTATTAATAGTTCTTATTTTTCCTATGCTTACACACACACACCCCCCTCTATATCATCCGTATCTCTATATTACTATATTTATTATACATAAATTTCCACGAAGTTATTTTTTAACAGAAAGTGATACATTCAGAACAACATGCTCTTCAAACGCTATGAAACTCTTGGGCAAAATCATGCCGGTACCCAAAGAGCTATCCATGTGTTTAAATGGCTGCATATATTTTCTACACAAAGGTGGTCCTCCAAGTTATGTACTCCATCTAAAAATACTTTTCTGGAGTTTTATTTGCTTTTTGCTAAATGAGATCATGCTCACCATGCTGTTTGGAACTTTTTTTTCACTTAATAACACTGTCTAGACTTGCTCTCATTTCATTACCTATTTTAAAAACACGTCCGTCCTACATAAAAGCTTTAGGCTGTTCTTAGATCTCTTCCCAGCCCTTCTCCGTCAATAGATTAGGTAAGCGGGACATTTTCCACAAGTGCTTCCTAATTTTAAAGAGGATGACCACAAGCGGGTGATTTTGATCAGTTCTGCTGAGAGCGTCCCGTCTCCACTGTGGTCCCAGTGCCCTGCAGAGGCAACCATCCCGGGCGGCAGGCTGTCTCCTCCCCGTGAGCTGCCCTGTCACACACTTGCATGGCTTTGCTTCAGACTTGACTCCATTCTGTCAGCCTGTCACTGCTCTCCTGCCAGGAGGAGAGACGCTGAGAATGTCCACAGTGTCAGGTAAGTCCCGAAATAAGCATTGGGATTCAACGGTGTTTACTCATGAAAGAGTCTCAAATGCCTCAAACTCCCTAATTTTCAACAAAGATTTATTTTAAATGTTTCTGGGTATTGTAACACTATTATTTGACACCGTGGCTAATACTTATTCCTTTCTAATATATATGTTATTTCACTCTTTATGAAAGCTTTTTCCTTTAATTTTATTTTGAAAACTAATTTACAGTAAAAAAAAAAAATTTAAGTGTACAGTTCTGTGTATTTTTAACACAGGCATAGATCCACCACACAGTCAGGTTACAGAATGGTTCCATGAGCCTCAATATTCATTTCTGTGTCCCCTTGCTGCTTTCTTCTCATCACATCGTCTTGCAGCCCCAAACCTGGGCAACGTCTTCCTTCTATTCCTACAGCCTTTTCAAGCACACCAATAATAGAAGCATACTGCCTGTAATGTTGCGAGCCTGGCTTCTTCCACTCAGCAAATGCTTTCGATACTCAAGATGTTTCTAGCATCAATAGTTGGTTCCCTTTCATTGTGTAGTAATATTTCACCGTATTGATGTGACACAGTTTTTTTATCCATTCATCTATTGAAGGTCATTTTGTTTTCAGTTTGGGAAATTATGAATGGGACTGCCATAAACACTGGTGTATAGGTCTTTGCATGAACATTATTTTTTATTTGTTTAGGGTAAGTGCCTAGGCACAGGATTGCTAAGTCATATGGTAAATATATATTTAAATTTAGGAGACACTGGCAAACTGTCTTTCCCATTTCAGTGCGCCATCTTGCATTCTTACCAGTGATGTGAGAGTTCCCATTGCTTGGTTTCATTATCAGCGCTTGGTGTTGTCATTATTATTATTATTATTTTAATTTTAGCCATTCTCATAGGTGTGCAGTGGTATTTTATCATGATTTAACTTTGTATTTTCCTAACAGCCAATGATGTTGACCATCTTTTTGTAGGCCTGATAATGGCATTTACGGACACCGACAGCTTATGTCTTCCTTATGTCTTCTTGGTGTAATGTGTTCAAGTCTTTTGTCCATTTTTAAAAATTTATTTTTATTTTTTTCTTACAACATGTTTATTTTATTTATTTTTTATAGTTTCAAGTTTTTATTTAAATTCTAGTTGCTAACATACAGTGTAATATTAGTTTCAGGTGTATATTTCAGTGATTCATCACTTACATATAACACCCAGCGCTCATCACAAGTGTCCTCCTTAATCCCCAACCACTCATTTACCCCATCCCCTGTCCACTCGACTCCAGCAGCCCTCAGTTTTTTCTCTATAGGTAAGAATCTGTTTTTTGGTTTGCCTCTTTCTCTCCCCTCCATGTTCATCTGTTTTGTTTCTTAAATTCCACATATGAGTGAAATCATATGGTATTTGTCTTTCTCTGACTGATTTATTTCACTCAGCACGATACTCTCTAGCTCCACCCACATCTTTGCAAATTCTTTTGCCCAGTTTTAAATTGGGTTGTTTGTTTCTTACTGAGTTTTGAGAGTTCCTTATATATTCTGGATACAAGCCCTTTGTCAGATATATAATTTGTAAATATTTTCTCTCAGTTTGTAGATTTTTTTTTCAGTAGTTGCTTCCACATAGCAAGAATATTTAATTTTGGTGCAGCCCAATTTAACAATTATATTATGGCTTGTGTTTTTTGTGTCGTGTCTAAGAATGCTTTTGTCTAACTTTAGATCATGATTTTTCCTATGTTTTCTTCTCAACACGTTACAGTACTTGGCTTTCTATGTTGATCTATGATCGATTTTAAGTTAACTTTTGCAGAAAGTATGAGGTTTAAATGGAGGTTCATTGTTTTTCATACTAATTTGCCTACTGATTTTGATGTCCAATTTTCCTATTTAATTTGTATAGAAGACTGTCCTTCTCTGTTGAATAACCTTTGCATTTTTTGTCAAAAATCAATTGGCCATGTTGGTTTGGGTCTGTATCTAGACTATCCATTCTGTTCCATTGATCTATGGGTCTATGCCTTTGCCAATATCCCACTGTCTTATTTGCTTCACTTTATTGTAAGTCTTAAAAGAGTAATCTGATTCTTCCAACTTTATTTTCCTTTTTCAAAATTGCTTTAGCTATTTTGGTTCTTTAGCTTTACACATAAATTTTAGAAGCAACTTTTCAACATCACACACACAAAAAAATCCTACTGGGAATTACATCACATCTGTAAATTAATCTGGAAAGAATGAAGATCCTTACTGTGTTGAGTCTTCCATTCCATAAAAAAAAAAGATCTGCCTCTTCCTTTATTTATTCTTTTCTGGTTGCTTTCATAAGAGTTGTGCTTTCAGCCTACAGATCCTATACAAGTTTTCTGGGGTTTATATACTAAAATCTTGCATTTGTTTGGGAATTGTGGTAAATGTTTTTTTTTTAAATATTAATTACCAATTGTCCATTGCTACTATACAGATATATTATTGATTTTTTGTGTTGACCTTGTAGCCTGTGTCCTTACTTAACTAACTTAATTTGACAATCATGATGCCTGCAAATAAGAATATTTTATTTACTGGTCTTCAGTATGGATGCCTTTTATTTCTTGCTTTATTGCACTAGCTTGGGCTTAGGTTACAACTTTTACTGGAAGTTGTGAGAGTGAACATCCTTGCCTGACTCTCGACTTTAAGGGGAAACTATTCAGTCTTTCACTAGTAAGTATGATGTTAACTGTGGATTTTGGCAAATGCCCATCACCAGGTTGAGGAAGTTCCCTTCTATTTCTGCTTTGCTGAATGTTTTTATATCATGAATGGATGTTTGGTTTTGTCAGTTTTTTTTTTTTTCACATCAATTGATGTGCTCATAGGTTTTGCTTCTTTAGGCTGCTAATATGGTGGATAACATTAATTGATTTTCAAACATCAAACCACTTCTGCATCCCTGCAATGAACCTCAATTAGTCATGATGTATAATTTTTTCTTATATAATGCTGAACACAGCTAAATTTTTGTTAATAATGCTGGCATCTATGTCCATGCAGATGATGGTCTGTAATTTTTTTTTCTTATGATGTCTTTGTCTGATTTGTTATCAGGATAATGCTGCTTTCATGAAATGAATTATTAAATATTTCCTCCTTTTCTAGTTTCTTGAAAAGATTATGCAAAATTTGTTTTATTTATTTGCTAAATGTTTGACAGGGTTAACCAGAAAACCATCTAGACCCGGTAATTCCTTTTTTGGAAATTTTTTGAACTATGAATTCAATTTCTTTGATATTTATAATGCCATTCAAGTTATCTCTTTCAACTTAGGTGAGTTTTGGTAGTTAGTGATTTTCAAGGATTTGATCCATTTTACCTAAATTTGTGGTATTCTTTTAGTATCATTTTAATGGCTTCAGAGTGTACTGGTATCTTTTCTTTTATTCCTGATTTTGGTAATTTATCTCTTGTCTCTTTTATTCTTTGTCAGCATTGCTAAATGTTATAAATTTTATTGATCTTTTCAAAGAACTAACTCTTACTTTTCATTGATTTTCCCTATTGGTTTTGCATTTCCATTTCATTCATTTCCGTTCTAATCTTTATTGTTTCTTTCCCCTCATTTGCTCTGGGTTTATTTGCTTTTATTTTTCTACTTTTTTAAAATAGTAATTTATATTGATTAAGACTTTTTCTTTTCTAATATAAGTACTTACCGCCATGAATTTCCCTCTAAGCACTGCTTTTTAGCCCCATCACACAAATTTTAATATGTTGTCTTGAAAATGAGTCTCTGCCTTAATTGACAGACAAGTAGACCTCTCTCCAACAGCCCATAATGAGCCAAGGCCTGCCAACAACCACATGAATGAATTTGAAAGCAGATCTTTCAACCATTATTGAACACTCAAAATATTTTCTTTTTTGTTGTTGGATTTTTTTCACTTTTTGAACATTTTAATTCCAGTATGGTTAACATACAGTGATATATTAGCGTCAGGTGTATAACACAGTTGTACAAATCCATACATCATCCAATGCTCATCCTGACAAGTGCACTCCTTAGTCCTCATCACCTATTTCTCCCAACCTTCTACCCACTTCACCTCTGGTAAACATCAGTTGGTTCTCAACAATTTAAAGTCTGTTCATGGCTTGTTTCACTGTCATTTTTTTTTTTACTTTGTTTCTTTGTTCTGTTTCTTAAATTCCACATATGAATGACATTTATAGAATACTTCACCCAACAAAGGAAAGAATATACATTTTTCTCAAATGCACTTGGAACGTTCGCCAAGATAGGCCATATCCTAGGAGGAAAAAACATTTTAACATGTGAAATAATCAAAATCATAAAAGTAAGTTATTAGATCTTGATGAAAATAGCCTAGAAGTCAATAACAAAAAGATAACAGGAAGTCTCTAAGCACTTGTAAATTAAAAACAGACCTCTAAATAATCCATAGATTACTTAAGAAAGTATCTTCTTGGGGCGCCTGGGTGGCACAGCGGTTAAGCGTCTGCCTTCGGCTCAGGGCGTGATCCCGGCATTCTGGGATCGAGCCCCACATCAGGCTCCTCCGCTATGAGCCTGCTTCTTCCTCTCCCACTCCTCCTGCTTGTGTTCCCTCTCTTGCTGGCTGTCTCTATCTCTGTCGAATAAATAAATAAAATCTTTAAAAAAAAAAAAAAAGAAAGTATCTTCTTGTTATTGACTTCTGGCGTGTGGAGAGTTAACAGGATGTTCATCACTATAACAGAACCCATGCGGCCAATTGTCAGATGCATTTTCAAGGCAGTTCAAACAGTGGATAGAGAATATGTGTCCACTTGTCCATCAGTTAAGGCTGAGACTCACTTTAAGGAACTTAAAAGTATATTAAATGAACACTCTTTTTTTTTTTTAATGATTTCCTGTGGAGGGTAATAATATACATAAATGTCATTTAATTTTCTAGAATTAAGTTTGTCTGATCCTTGTGATGGGTACCTTCACAGACTTGTAAATCATAATGATGTCTATAATAAGCATGGAAAGAACCCAATATACCTTTGAAACACAAAACCAAAAAACAAACCTCAAAATAAAATATCTAGTGTGGTTTCAAGCACTTTTTAATATTCTATTTAACTAAAAATTGGTGAAACAGTAAATTGCTATTAACCTAAGAGTTCTTCTTCAACTACTGTGTTAAATAAAATAAAGTTTATAGAATTACATGTCAGAATTAAGACTTCTTCATGATTGTCGATGATTTCCTTTTGTGTATGAAAAGCAAAAGCATTTTTTCCTAAATATTAAACTGCTTATCAAAATCTTCTCTTTTCTGTTCTGGGCTCAACAGTGAAAGCCTTTTCAGTAATGTCTTTAAAATTTACGATTGGGCTTCTGAAGTCAATGCATACTTGTCATGTAAAAGAGATAGTAAGAGCCTACTCATGGAGCATAGTATTCTTATCTAGTGATACATGTCACTTGTGCTGGGATTTCTCCTACCTAGTTTTCTGAAAAGAAGGCAGATCACAGTAGTCAGAAATTTCATTGTCTTTTAAAAAACTGCCAACTACAGTTACTGCATTCATTTTATATATTCCCATTATAAACAGATAGTTTCATGGGCTTCTAAGGGTTACAGTTCAGTGAAGATCGCTCACTCATTTCTTGTACTTGACAAATCACCAGCAATTAGGGAGAGATCCAATCTGCCTGTCATTAGACGTCACAGAATAAACATACTTTGAAACTGAGGGCAGAAAGGAAGAGCAAAATAATGCTTGGCTAGAATCGGATCCAGGGGATCTCTTACCATGACAGAGCTGCTCCTTAGTATAAGCATCTACTACCAATAATAAAGACACCATATGGGACACTTTCGCAAAACCAGATAGCAGATTTTGGACTCTTTTTACACTGGGCATCGTTATTTTTGTTGTTGTTATATGTGCTTATATTTATAATGGAAAAACAATAACTCGCATATATGTGTATGAGCTTTTAATAGACTTCAAGAAGTGCAGATAAGATTATCTCTACAGGTTTTTCTTCCTCTAGCAAATCATCTTTAGACTCAAATGGACCAAAAGGAGATGTTCTATCACCACTTTTCTTTGCATAGGAAGCTAACAAAGAAAATATGAAATGAATTTATATATGTTCAGAAATTTTGGCAGATTTATTAAAGACCATTATGAAAATTTTTTAAAAAACCAACACATCTCACTGAATGAATATCTCTGATCTCCACACTCATATAAAGGGAGTTTTGAGGTTACACATGTTAGCTGAAAAAGTAGATTGGAGTAATATTGGAAGCTGTGTTTCACAAACATTTTGCAAGAATTACATACTTGTATTCTTAGCATTTGCCTACATAGATGATATTAAGGAGCTCAGCTGAAACAACAGAAGACTTCTAGCTTCTGGGTTCAGTTTTCTCTGAAATCTTCTGGCAAAGGAATGGCACCACTGTTAGAAATGTAACAACTGCATAATTATATCTCATGAGCTCCCATAGAAGGCAGCTTTTGGCAGCAAATGTGATTTGACCACATGACTAGTGCTACACTACTATTTGGGCTGGAATTAAAAACTATAAGAAGACACATAGGCATGACTCTATAGAAATGTTGGTAGTGGAAGGAGAAAATTGCAAGGTATGTGATAATGTCATGGACTTTTTACTTTTCTTATCATTTCCACAGATTTGATTATTAATAATAAATTACATATCTAAAGGAATTTAGAGTTCCTCATACAGTACCTAATTTGATACTGATAATTCTGTGAGAGCAGGTATTATTATTACAATTTTATGGATGAGGCGAAACAGAGTAATTGAAAAAACCAGTAAGATTAGAATGGAATTTATAGATCATTATGTAGTTCTCAATTTTTTCCCTTTTTCTCTTTTTTTTTATTGGCCAAGAAATATATTTTTTTTTTCCTAATCACAGTGTTCATGTAGAAACTCATCTTATAAAAAAAGATTAGGGTGCTATTTTATGTATTTTTAAGTTCAAATTTATAACATTTTCTATTTGTAAAATCAATGTGAGAACAATGAGACTGACAAATCCAAACTTTGAAATTGATTATTAAAGTTGGTAGTCATATTATACTTTCCACAAAATCCTCCTTTACTTCCTTTATTTATGAATAAATTTTATTTTTATCCTATTTCCTGTTTGTTTCTGTGTTATTTTTTTTTGTTTCACTATACTAGAAATGTTACCCATCTCAATCAGTTATAACTGGTTAACACTTTTTTTCCTTTTAAAGAGACGCCTTGTGGTTTCATAGTATCCTTAAATAAAAATTGTTCCAAAATCTAAAATATGAGCAATTTAAAAACTTCGCTTCAAAATTGAATCACTAAAAATTTCTAACTGCTACTTTAGTCCTTATTATAAATATAAAAATCAGACAGAAACATCCCTAACTTAAAGCACAGTTTATAATCGTAATAATTTGATATTTTCATGAAACAGTAAGTTATCAGTTGCTTACTATCATATAAGACACCATAGTTTTACAAGTTTCGTCATGATCAAGTTACTGTAAGATCAGGCAATAACTAGATACAACTCAAGCCTCTCTTGGCAATTAAAACTATGTGCTGGAGCTGCCAGTAAGAAGTGGTCAGTTGAGCACATGTCTTCGTATTACTCCTTCACGGAATTCCACGAAAGTCGTAAGTAGAGAATTTTTTAACAAGAACAAACTCTCAGGAACAAAGAGCATGGATGAGGAGACAAGCGTTATTAAGAGATATCACCAAATGTTGAGAAGATACTAAAGATTAATAACTTATATAGCAGAATAAAATACACGAAACTCCACATTTCTGCACAGAAAAAATCAGGGCGATCCACCCCACAGAGCCATCAAAAGGCTCTGGTGTAGGAAGAACTGGGTGAACTGGAAAGGGGCAGGACCCTCAAGGTAGTATCTAGAGGGACCGACCGGACATCAATGTAAGGAATGGTTAGATACTCAGATTCCTCTCCACCTCCACACAAGCAGTTACAAACCAGACCTAAACACTGCAGCAGACTGTAACTTTGTGTTCTGGAAAAATTGATCTAGTGAGATCCTGGATTTGAAGATATTAGTCCAGGGGTGGTTGGGGTTCTCATAATGGTGACCAGGATTCTTCTTTGGAAAAACTGATTTGCCCCAGAGTAGACCCACAAAAATTGACATTTACATACTCCATGAAACTACCAGCCTATATTTTTTATCACTCTAGAACATAGCTCACTAATAACAAGCTCTGTTCATGTAAATAGACTTTTCCAATTATCTTCTTTTTTTTCCATGAAGGTACTCTATTCTCTTTGGTGCAATTGTTTAAGTGGGATTGCTTTCCTAATTTCCCTTTTTGCTGCTTCATTATTAATGTAAAGGAATTCAATGGATTTCTGTATATTAATTTTGTATCCGGTGACTTTACTGAATTCATTTATCCATTCAAGTAGGGTTTTTTTGGGTGAAGTTTTAGGGGTTTCTGTACATAGAATCATGTCACCTGCAAATAGTGAAAGTTTTACTTCTTCCCTACCAATTTGGATGCCTTTTGTTTCTTTTTCTTGCTTCATTGCTGTGGCTAGGACTTCGAGTCCTATATTGAATACAGGTGGTGAAAGTAAACATTCTTGTCTTGTTCTTGATCTTAGAAGAAAAGCTCTCAGTTTTTTCATCGTTGAGTATGATGTTAGTACAGGCTTCAGTTATCTTCTTATGGCCTATTCTTTAATATAAATGGCAGCCAAGATCATCATAGATTATAAGAAAGGCTTCACCCTGAAAGACAGAGACCAAAATAAGCAAACACTATAAAACAGACTCAAGAAACAGAGACAATCCAGGGAGTAGAAGAAAATTTCAAATACACTCATTAATATTGGAGTAGAAAGAAGGCCATATTAATGAATTGAGAAAAAAGCTGATAAAAGTAATATTCAGAGAAAAATTAATAGTCATCCATAATTCTTATTGGTATATAGAAAACAAGGAAAACTTTTAAGAAGTAATTGCTACCTCCAGCAGGGTAAGAAGAAGGAAGAGGAAGAGGAAAAGGAAGATGAGAAGAAAGTATATAGAAATAGAGATCCAAAGGATCGGGAAAAAAAAGCACAAGTAGCAGTAGCTATACATGAACAGAAAGCTGTATGCCACTTGGCTAACCAGGAAACAATGTTTCAAAGTCAAAATCTTTAACACGTTTCAACCAAAAATGGTGATGTAAATTTTCAGATGAAGAATGTAGGGAACTGGAGAGAGGACTTTTTCCCCATGTTTTGTAGAACAAGAAGTCAATAGTAATAATTATAAAATAATATTAGAAACGTGCTTTAGTGAGTGGAATTTAAGATTGGGAAGGATGAGACAGAGCTTACTCAACATTTGTTAGAAGATTTTAGTGCTGTGTTCTTTCTGTCTTCCTTTTTAAACTATAAGCATGTGTTGCTTCTATACACACATAAACAAGTAAATAAACAAACTTCCAGATGTAAGGTCCAGCCTGGGACTGGTAGAGGAATGCGAAAAGTGTTCTATTTTCTGGGACATTTATGTGCTTATAGAGATGGTCGAACAAAATATTTGAAAAGAAAATATTTTGGAAGTATAGAAAATAGAGTTGCTGGAACCCATGAACTGAGTCTGGTGCAATTGGAATCTTTGTGGTTCTACTATAACAACAGCCCCCCTTTGTCTTATTTGCCAGTCTGGTGGTTATTCGGCTGCCTACATACTAGGATGGAGGATTCCAGAATGTTCCATAGCCCACTGTCATGCTTACAGACTTACAAATATCATGACAATTCTACATTAAAGCCACATCTTAAGCAAATGTCCTGTTTCTAGAGTATCATCTGCAGGGAAACAGTTTGCACTTGACATGAACCAAGAATCTTCTAAGTATTGGCTCTGTGGACTCAAACATAAAATATGGCTGTAGACTGGTTAACTATACTATAAAAGAGTAAGTGTGAATAGATGTTATACTATTATAACTGATGAATTAGTCCAATTAGCTAGTAGGAAATCAGAACTCTGAAAGAACAAGGCAAGGGATTTCTAAACATTGATATGGGGCCTGGGCACAACCTTGGTCAGATAAGTAGGAGACTAGATTAATCACAGAAAGAAAGGAGGCATTGAGCATTTGAGAGGAATGTGGCTACTGCAAGGCAAGAAGGAAGGGAGCTCAAAACTTGTAGAAGCGGGTAGAATGGAAGACAATCTTCAACTAGATTCTGATTTCTACTAAACCTTGTTCTCAGCAGCTGATTCAAAACCAATTTTATGTCTTATTTTCATATTAAATAAGCAAGTTAAGTATAGTGTTGCAAACCCCAAAATGTGTCCAGACCAGCATGCGTGTCAAATATCAGATAGAAACACCGTGAGGGGCAAGAAGCTGAACCAGGGCCATCTTGTGAAGCATTATCCATCATAATGGGTTTCCTGAATTGCAGTAAATTGTGTCATTCCCAGTAGCAAATTGAACATTTTCCTTGCAGGGGGGGAAGATGACACTAATAATGAGCTATAATTTCTCAAGAAAATGCATTTAAACATTTTGTTGAGAAAACTTACGGGTAAGTAATAGAAAAGAACACAAGGATTTAAAGTAAGACCAAAAGTTATAATTTATTGAAAATCTGTTCTTGATTCTATAAGAAGCAGCACAAAGCCACCGAAAGTATTCAAATTGCTCAGATAGTCTACATTTTTTGCATGTGGACAAAACTGATACGCATTTCCAGATCTCAAAGTTTGATGTTATAATCAAAAGTACTGGACCTGGGGTCAGGAGCCCTGTCCCAACCCTGCTCTCCTGGAAGCCACGTCTCTATAACCATGGGCATGTCCCTTGTACCAGACAAGCACACCCTCAGCTGGAAGATGTGCTTGTCTTCTTGTGGCAGAGAAAGGAAAATGGCTGAACTCCGGAAGATAATCTGTACTTTCTAGCTAACGAAAAAGATTCAACGAGTATGATTTCATTCCATGCCTTGTCCTTCAGATATTTGCTGTTTTTCAAATCCAAAATTAATACTTTGTTATGGTTGGTACAATTGGTAATTTTGACTTTTTGGAACCTCCACCTTTTGACAAATTAATGGAATATTTCCATGGTTCCTGATTCTGGAGTGGCAAAGCCATGGTTATTTCCACCAGAAGTGAAGATTTTTAGCTCACAAAGAAAGCCATTACAGAAGGTTTGTTTTATTAAGTGCATCCATTCTACAACCCAAAGGACTAATCTTTGATCCATTGCTTCTTAATTGTGCTTTTGGAAGTGTTGTACAATTTCGAACACATATGGATCTGTCTTGTGTCCTTATCCGACTTTAGCTTTGGGATAATAGCGATAGTAGAAGACATTACATCTCTTGATACTCAAACACCTGTTTAGCAATAAACTAAATAAAAGATACATTGGTTAAATTCAGATGCTATGTCATCTACAAAGAAGATTTAGTATTATTGAACAGTAATAAGACTTGGCAAATTTAAAAAGGAAACATAAATTGCTCAATAGCATCAACCGGGTGCTTTTTCCACTTGTTATCCTTATAACCCAGTGGAATGACACTTTAAAAAGTGAACATGGGTTCCATTCCCTACTGTCGTTTGTCATGTCATTGATTTCCAAGGTTATCTGGGGGCCAAGGAGCTCTGTCGGCTAACAAAGCCTGTGGAGGTTGAATGCCAGGTGCAATGTGTGGGCACACTATGTTCAGTGGCAGTAAATTGTACCTCTTATGCCAATGAGTTTCCCATACTTTTAACAGCAAAGAGAGGAGTACATGCACAACGTCATTACTACCATATTTCACGAAATCTAAGAGATCACTGGACATACAACACTGTGTAAGTTTAAAGCATATCACATGTTAATTTGATACACTTATATATTGTGGAGATCAGAGATGTCAAAATGGGGAAGGAAAAGCCTCTTCAAATTGCTAAACTCCAGTATTTCAAAAACAATTCTGGCCCATGGCTCTATTCACCATGGGTCATCAGTGGTCTTCTTCAAAAATAAAAATAAACACCAGTACATGCTGGTTTTGTTAGTTGCAAATTCCTTGGGATTACTCCTGTGAACGGCTTTAGCAATGGCTCGAGATACCATTTTAAGATTTCTCTACTGTGACAAATTTCATTTCAGTTTGAAAATGCCCAGTGATTGCACAGTACTATTTGCATGGTGCCCCTTTTAGCTTTTAGGTCACTTATATTTTGTCAATCAGTCCCACAGTGTTATTTATTTATCTATCACTTAATAACCATGCAGCGGAGAATAATTTCTCTAGCCTAGCATGGTAATTTGTACTATAATTTCCCCCCTGCTGCTGTAAACTTGAATTCGGCCACAGCTATGATTGCTAAAATTAAGATTTCTAGGTCACTTTTCAGCCTCTGTGGTTCCTGTCTTTCATCATTTCATCCCACTCCATCTTCTCCAGTTGAAGTATGGTTCATCAGACATATGAGCAATGAAAAAAAATGTACCATTTGTTTCTTTCAAAATGTTGCATGTACTTGGCAGAGCAGATAACATTTAAGGACGTATGTGAACTTGAGTTTTATGGAGCAGTCCTGTGTATCCCGAGGTTAAATTCAGGGAAATGTGAAAGGAAATATTTTTAGAATCACAGTCAGTTTACTTCCCAGAAACTTCCACATTAGGAAAAACCAAATGGATAAGGAGAAAGGAATCAATCTTACTAACAGGGAAAACTAAGTGCATTCCAGGAACAAACGGATATTGTCTAGGACAGGATGTCTCAATGTCATTTCAGTGGTAGAGTCCTATGAAAAGAGATTTTTTTCCCTTGTTTTCTGCTTGTGTACAGGAAATAGTCTTTGAATTGTGCCAAATTATGTAGAGTAAGGATACTTGTTGGACAAGCAGTGGAGTCTTCTCAAAGCCATTCTAATTAATATTTGAGGTTCTATGAGCTACAGTGTGAATTTGTAAAAGAATTCCCCATCAAGATGGGAGCAAAATTCCTGACATACCAAAGCCTTGTCCTTTACTTTTCTAGACTCGTTTATTTTCAATTGTTATTTAGTAGGAACTCTGCAAGTTCCCTTTGTCTCAAATTCTTCAATATTTTCAGTGATAGACCCTGGCTGTTTATTTCTCCTTTTATGGGGTTTTCTCTTTTGGGTCTAGTCTCTGATTGTTTCCACCAGTGTGGGCTTTTAACTGCTTGGAATAACTATCATAAACCAGTGTCATTTCCCAAAGAGACAGAAATCTCTTCTGTAAAACAATTGAAGATAAGGGGTTTCTCCTTTTTAAAACTCATAGTTCATCTTTATGAGCGCCTTTGCTATAGGCACGCATAGGATGGAATGGATCAAGGTCTTTGAGTGCTTCTGATGCCAAACACAGAGACTTGGACAACAAAACCCTGCAGTGTTGCCTTTTTATAAATTGCAGATGTTGCTTATCTTAATAGCTACCTCATGACTTAGAGACAGCCCACGCGAAATAGAGGCTACCAGCAGAAAGAGTTCTGAGTTGGAAGTGCAGCTTCGACACTGGCTGGCTGTGACTTTGGACAATCCACTCACATTTTCTAATATCTGTTTTCTTATCTGAAATACAGGATAAATAATATCCATCTCTTAAATATATCATAAGTAGTACGTTTTTTATGCATAAAATCCATCCTCCTGAACTGCACATAGTGAGTCTACAATAAACATTGGTTCCCTTCTCCCTAGGTAAGAAAAAGTGCTTAATAAATTACAAAAACTTTATGTGAATATGAGACATTTTTATTAATGTTGTGTTGCTTCAGAATTCAGATTTTTTTTTTTACAAAAAAGGTTTAGAAAGAGAAAAGAAATTGAGTTGTCTTACAGTTCATGGCATAATATAAATCAGTACACAATAAAAGACCATCTTTCTCACCATTTCTTTCCAAACTTTTTGGCACCTATTAGTAAAGATATGGCATGTCAAACAAAGGATTTTCCTACATCAAAGCAATTGTTCTTTCTTTGTTTTGTCTTTCTTTTCTAACATCAAAAATATCCTTTTGAAGGGTCATAAATATGGTAGAAAAGCAATACCAAATCTAAATCTCCCCTCTCTCCTTAGACAAAAATCAAAATGTATGTATCTGAAATACAGAGAAAAAAATTGAAAAGGTGCTGTGATCCATCCAGTGGCATCTTTAGCCCCATGTGTACACTTCTCGAAGTGGATAGGAACTTCTATGTTTGCAAATACTGGTCATGTTTTCATTTTCCATCTTTATAGAAATCAGGGCAGTTTTGCCCTGATTACCTTATATTAAATCAATGCAGGTTATCTGTGCTTTCTAGGTAATTTTCTTGGCTCTATTATCACTATTGAAATCACAAATCCAGGATTCACAATCCATATTAATCTGAATCATTTTATTTTATTTCATATTTATTTATTTATTTATTTATTTATTTATTTATTTATTTATTTTTTGGAATTTGAATTTGATCTTCATTGTAAGGGAAGAAAAAGCAAAATGCTTATATTAACACTATATACCTAATTTGAGACAAATGCACTTTTCAAATATAATAATCCCAAACTATTCTAATAGGCAAGTTATGTTTGGTCTAGTTCAAGGCTTTTGGGTCCTTTTCTCCCATTGGATGTGATTTTTTTTCCAATGCAAGCGGTTCTAGAGTTAGATTACATCTGTGTCAGTTTTGACTCTATCTCTAAACCAGCAGTGAGGACTTGGGCAGAGCCTCTCAGCTTCCTCCTTTAGAAGCACATAGATAATACTACCTTCTTTATCACATTCCTAACGTAAGGGCAGAGTGTTACTTTATAAAGCTCTACAAATATGTGAGATTTTATTCCTGGTGTCAGTAGCTCACCATCAGAGGCTCCAGTGACAGTAAAAGGGTCTTCCTGCCTCATGGGAAGAGAGCTGTGGTTTTGCCTTGAATCATTTTAAATTAATTATTTGTAGATCTAAAGAAATAAGGAAGTATCAAGGTAGGTTCTCTAGGTAGGTACATCTCTTTATTTTCTGCATTTTTATCTTATCATTGTAAGGTACAGACTTTCAGAACATGTTTTAATTTATTTAATTGGCTCACTGAATGGCTTTGTATAAATGGTAATAGTATTTTGGAAGAGGATAACACAGGTAGCCTTTCTTTTACATTGTATCTCCCTTTTCCACATAAAGCTGTTGTAACTTCAGCCACTTGCTTTTGGGTGCAGGATTCAGCTTCATTCTCACTATGTAAAATCACAGATTTTTAGAACTGATTTAAATTTAGAAAGTTAAACCAGATATTTTTTCATTAAATATGGCTCACTAATGTATAGCCTGACAAACAGAGAGAAATTTTTATCTATATAAAGTACATACTTATTCTAACAACATATACTTGTAAGAAAGAAAAGAAGGAAAGAAGGAAAGAAGGAAAGAAAGAAGGAAAGAAAGAAAGAAAGAAAGAAAGAAAGAAAGAAAGAAAGAAAGAAAGAAAGAAAGAAAGAAAGAAGAAGAAGAAGAAGAAGAAGAAGAAGAAGAAGAAGAAGAAAGAAAGAAAGAAAGAAAGAAAGAAAGAAAGAAAGAAAGAAAGAAAGAAAGAAAGAAAGAAAGATTAAAGAAAATTCACTGCCAAGGTGCACTGTTTGTGTATAAGTTCTTTTGCTCTGCGTGATTTTAGTACCGCAGTGTGTAATGTCATATAAATTTTAGGCATAGCACAGGTAGGTTAGGATCATATAGAACTAAAAAATACAAGAAATCAAATGTATTATCACTAACTTTGACGTATTATTGCTTATTAGAACATCTATGAAGCATGCCAGCTGTTGATTTGAGAAATCTAAGTTGTCATATTAAAATTCTACTCAAAGAAACTTAAGGAAAGAGTGGAAATGTTTAAAGAAGAGTTTCCCTATTAAAGAGTCTTCATGAATCTTACAGATTTTGCAGAATATAAAACATGAACTGGAAAACCTTGAAAATACATAAATCCTTTGGTATAATAATCATAACTCTCAACTAATTGATGTATTTTAGTATATTGTATCCCATGCTTTCCACAAAATAAAACATGAGATTTAATAAGTGTTCGTATTATGTCTGAGGTATGTGTCAGGTTTTTAAAAATTTTTTATTAATACATGTATGAGCCATGAAGCATAATATTAAAACAAGCACCCATGAACCTACCACCCAACCTAAGGAATATGACCTCCCAATGCTTGGTGGCCTTCATGGGCCCCTTCCTCTACCCACTCCCTGGCCTCCTTCTCAGGGGTAAACTGTTGAACTGGATTTAAGTTTATTGTCATTTTTCTGCTTTGCTTTAAAATTTCCCTACATATATTTATGCCAGTATATTGTTCAGTTTGTTTTTGAATTTAACAAAAATATATGTATTCTCAGCATCTTTTTCCACTCAACAATATGTCTCCAAAATTTATTGAGGTCAATTAATATAGCTAGAGTTCACTAGTTTTTACTCATGTATGGTATTTCATTAAATGGTTATATCACAATTTATTTATCTGCCCTTCCATTAATGAGCATTTAGTTACTACGTTTTTCTCTGATCACAAACCATGCTGCTATAAAGAGTATTATAATTATATAACGAGGCAAGCACGTAAGCATTTTTCTAGGTTATTTATCTAGGAGAGGATCTGCTACATCATAGAGTGGTTTAGTTTGAATTCCACCAAATCCAGATCTTGAGATGAGGATTCGGATGCATGAGTTTCTTTGAGTTGTTATTCCAGGAAGCACAGGAAGGGAATAGGGGAATGAGGCAGGGAAAGAAGGAATGTCTGTAAGTGGTGTTTTGACGAATGGTCACACTGGAACACAATTCCCCTGGGGACCTTCAAGGGACTGTTACACTTACCTCAGAATTGTCCTATCAAGGGGTAAGAAAGCCTCGTTATTTATTCACCACTTCCTGTCCCTCGTTGCTCAAGGTTGGTCGGGGGAGGGGGGGGAGAAATGAACACCTTGGCATTTCCAGCTCGATGCAGGCGTAGGCTGAGCAAGCTTCTGGCAGATGCTTTAAAAGCCATCGACATGGATAGAGCCTGTTCACCTGAGCTGTGGCTCACTTCCAGGGTTGGCTGCGGGGGTAATGGGAGAGCCCTGACAATCTGGGCTCCATGATGTATATACAAGCTTAACTTTGTGTAACAATGATAAAGTGGTTGTACCAGTACAAATCCTATCAACAGGGGATTAGGGTTTCCTTTGCCCAACATGCCATTGCATTGCCAGGGTTTTAAATTTTGCCAATCCAGTGGGTATTACATGGTATTTTTAAAAAGATTATGTTTCTTTGGCTGCTAATGAGATAGAGCATCCTCATATAAACTAATTAAATGTTTATATTTTCTCTCCCCAAAATGCTTTGAATGAACTTCATCCATTTTAAACATATCTATCTATCTATCTATCTATCTATCTATCTATCTAATAACTTGTAGAAATTCTTTATTTTGGATACTAAGCTTGACAGTTACATAGGTGTAGAGAAGTTCTTAACTTCAACAAAATTGAATTTACAAATCTTTTTTCCTATGGATACTGTTTTTTACATTTTGTTAAAGAAATCCCTTCAAGAATACAAAAGATACTGGGGTACCTGGGTGGCTCAGTCGGTTAAATATCTGCCTTCAGCTCAGGTCGTGATCTCAGGGTCCTGGGATCCAGCCCCGCATCAGGCTCCCCGCTAGGCAGCAAGTCTGCCTCTCCCTCTGCCAGCACTCCCCACACCCTGGCTTGTGCTCTCTCTCTCTCACACTCTCTGTGTCTCTCGCTGAAATAAATAAATAAAATATTTTTAAAAAAAGAATACAAAGATACATTCCTGTATTGTATTTTAAATTTTTTTACATTTTGTTTTTTATATATAGATATTTAATCTTCCTGAAATTTAACTCTATGCATGTTGTAAGGAAGGATCAAGTTGTGTTTGTCTTCATAAGAATAATTAATTGCCCCAGCACCATTTATGGAAAGGTCTACCCTTTCCCACTCGTCTATAATACCACTTCTGTACTATATACTGAGTTTCCTTATATATGTGGTTCTGTTTTCCCTGTGTAAATATCCCATTATTTTTTAATTACCAAAACTTTGTGTAAAGTTTTGATATCCGGTTACCTTTTTCTTCTTAAAGAATGTTGTTGCTATTATTGATCCTTTTGCTCCTCTTTGTAAACTTTAGATCTGCTCTTGAAGCATAAAACTCTCATTGGGATTTTGACTGCGATTACATTGACTATAGGTATCAACTGAGCGCAATTGACATCTTAATGATTCCGAATTCCTCAGTAATGGAACAAAGATTATCTCCACTTCTTTATGTCTTATTATCTTTAAGTAAAGTTTTATAATGTTTGCTGTTTTTTTCTTTTTTCTTTTAGATACCCTCTGTCAAGAAGCTTCCTTTCTATCCTGATTTTCTAGAAGATTTTCATCATGAATGGATGTTAACTTTTACCTAGTGTTTTTCGCGCATTTAAAGTGCTAATTACACAGGTTTTCTCTTGTATTCATTAATGTGGTCTTTCCGTATGGAACAACCCTTATGCTATTGTGATAAACATGACTTATTCATGATAGTCTGCTTTCCTGGGTAGTAAGTTTATAGTAGCGAATAAGGCAGTAAGCAGCTTTGTCCTTACAGAGTTACACTCCAGTGTGAGTCGGGAAGAGAAAATGATCAACAAATGAGCATCTAGATGCATTATGCAGCGTTAGGTACTGGTATTTAGTAAAAAGACATACTTACTAATCACTCGGCCACAAAACCAAGAAGATAACAGCTAACCTACTGAGATTACAGAAAAAATCTTGCCCATGTATTTGAACATGAAATTGTGCTAGAAATCGTTGTGTAGGACGTGCCTGACCTCAGATACCATGACAAGTGTGGACAACCATAAAGAACACGGAGAAACAACACTGCAAAGTATACCAACTAAGGAAATAAGAGTATGAAGGGTTTCCCGTTATATACTGTAAAGTGGTAGCCAAACTGAATTCGAATTCCTCAAGTTTCTTTTTGGCTTCATGCTTCTTAAATGTGTTCTTTGGACTTTTTTTCCTTTATAGTTTACAGTATGAATATAAGTAATATTAAAGAAAATTTGTTGCATTAATTTCATGATATCACTGTGAAAAACCAACCAACCAACCAACCCCTACAGGGAAGTTATTCAGTCTCTTTCAGAATACCCAGTAACAAGACAACGGGTATCCATCAATATTTATAAACAAGTTTATCCACCCAACATTAGCCATGAAATAAGTGTCCCCCGGGCTCCTCTGGCTGTAGTAGATAAACCAGCATATCTTTCTGTGCTGTGGCCAGGATTCTGGAACTGCATACAGAGTAAAAGAAAGGGCAGAAGTTCAGCCGGGCAGTGCCACTGAAGAAAATGGGATCAGATGAATGCATAGCACCCACATGGCAGAAAACTGAGGAACTTTCCAGGCAGCAATGCAACATGCGGCAGTGGAAATGAGGGGAAGGAAGGGATGGCTAAAATGTGTTTGGCTGGGAAAGAGATACAGGAGAACCATGAGGACCAAATGGAATTCTATTCACAGCTGCCCTTCACCTCAAAAAGGAGTGAATTTCAGAATATCTTAGTGGGGATGGGCTCCTGCCTCAGGGAACATGGAGATGACTCCCAAGTCCAGCAGGAAGCATCTGTGGGAGACGGGCTTTGTCTGGAGGTTTGTTGGGACTTGTGCAATAGAAAAGCCACTCTGGCAGAAGGGACAGCGAGGCAGCACCACGTGCATGGTCACAGCCCATGAATCTGAGCTCCCAAGCATCTGAGAGATACTGTGGTTGGTTCTGGCGGCTGGGAATTAGAAGAAACACCTTGGACAGACATGCCTTGAGTCCCCTGGGGACTCGAGCAAGGCGTGTCAACATTAGAGAGAAAGAGAATGAGCACTCGGTCAAGAAAGGGCCCCACATGAAGCAGAGATGCAGAAGGAAAGGTGGCCTGCAACTTTCTCAGCTCCTGAAAACCCTGACAGTATTTCATTGGCCGAAGTGGGTATTATTATGTACATCAATTTGAATCAGACTAAACTGGGTTTAAATTCTGCCTTTGCTTTCGTTGTGGTTTGACGTTCAATGTAATACTTATCCTTCTTTAGCCCCAGTCTCCGGATCTCTACCATCCTACCTGCTAGGGTTGTTTTGGGAGTATAAAGTGAAGCAATTCACATCAGGTACTTACCAGCTCACCATAATGCTCAGCCAGAAGAGAATAATTTAAAAAGTCAATAAATGGTAACACATGTTCATCTCAGATGCTGGAGGAAGGAAGAGGAGGTGCTCCTTACAGGCTCCTCATGAGGTGGGCAGGCATCTATAAAACAGATGGGGAGATGGTGTGGGGCTTTCGGGAAGGGGTTTCTGGGTCTGGGATCCAAGGTAAGCCATGTGGAGCTCTGAGCCAAACCAACCATTTATCGTACCCTAGCCCTTGATTTCTTAGCAGCTTGTGAGGCCTAAGAGAAGTAAGGTGCTTTTAGATTGGGAAAACTGTCTAAGGTCACCTCATTCACTCTTTAACTCAACGTCAGCCCACATGCAGGGACTTTTTCTCTCCTCAGCTTGGGTATCTCTAGTGAAAGGGGGTTCATAAACTTACTACACAGCCATTTTCTATTGATGCCCATCTTTAATCACTAGAAAGTTCATCTTTAGATGAGCTGAATCCACCTTCCTGTTACTTAATTCAGCTGCCCTGGAGCAATGCAAAATAAATATCTTCCTGCTTCTATACATGTGCCCGAGTGTACAAGGCTCTGTCCCTGAGTGTCAGTGATTGTGATGAACTGGCATACAGTATAAAGGAAACCTTGGGGGATACTCTTATTACTAGAACTCTTGAAATTGATTTATAGGGGACCTTTAATGAGAGCAAGA
Organism: Ursus americanus; assembly: GCF_024610735.1. Classification (NCBI taxonomy): domain Eukaryota; kingdom Metazoa; phylum Chordata; class Mammalia; order Carnivora; family Ursidae; genus Ursus; species Ursus americanus. The sequence continues at coordinate 65,002,587 of NC_142137.1, read as the reverse complement.
ATGAAATTGTACTTGACTCAATTCAGAGTAGTGAATTTTTACTAAGTGGCCAGAAGGAGTGCAAGATACTTTCAAGAATAAAGAAAAGATGTAAACCCTGCCCTTAAGGAGCTTAAAATCTGATTAATTTAGCCATGATAATGATAGTAGAAGAAAGATTGGATGAGCAAAGAACACAGTTCAGATACGAAGAAGAAGAAGAAGAAGAAGAAGAAGAAGAAGAAGAAGAAGAAGAAGAAGAAGAAGAAGAAGAAGAAGGAGGAGGAGAAGGAGAAGAAGAGGAAGAAGAAGAGGAGGAGGAAGAAGAAGGAAGAGGGGGAGGAGGAGGGGAGGGGAGGGGGAAGAGAACGAGAAGAGGAAAAGAAAGAAAAGAAAGAAGACTCCCTGAAAGTCTACATTTATTAAAAATTACCTTTTTAAAATGTAAAATTTTAAATTAATATGATTTATTATTTCATTATAAGAACAATTTATGGTCATTGTAGAAAAAAATGAGAAAATTAGCAAAAAGGAGAAAACTACAGAAACATTTAACTCCACTCCACTACCCAGATATATAACCAAGGTTAATTTTGTTGACGTAAGCCAAGGGTGTCTTTTCTATAGATCCATGTAGATTTCTATTTGGAATTATACTGTATATGCTATCTCATAATCTTTCCCTTCACCACATTTATTATGAGTATTTTTGTTAATAAATATTCAATCTCAATGTGTTTAACGGCTAATTAGTATTTCATTAAAAGACTGCATCATCTTTTGTTTAACAAATTGCCTATAGTTAACATTTTGGTTATTTCCAAATTTGGACAATGTAAAAAGCACTCTGATGGCTAAATCCTTGCATATACTTAATTATTTTCTTGAGATTCATTTCTAGATATGGAATTGCTGGGTCTAAGCATATGCACATTTTCAAGCCTTTTTATAAACAGTGCCGCAGTGAATATTCCAGAATTATTGTACTATAACAGGATAATAGTGATAATTTCTCTATCATTTACCAGTAATGTGAGTGTTATTATTTTTTAACATCTGCCAATTTAACAGGTGACAAATCATATACCATTGTTTTAACTGGATTTCTTTGATTACTAAAATGCAAAAGATCTTTAAAAATGGTTATTTGGCAGTCACTTTCCTTCTTCGTGAAATGCCTACTTTTATACAGGTTATTAATTTTTTTTCATTCAACACATATTTTTTAGCATTGCCTGTATACCATGAACTATCCTAGATGTTGAGGATCTGTTAACGGACAGACAGATAGACAAAAATCCCTGCCCTAGCTTACATTCCAGTGTGAGTCTATATTCTAAGAGGCTTAAGGTGGAAAACATATTGACCATTTTATCATATTGTGCAACTGTTTTTCATCCTTAGTTTGTCATCTGGAAGCAGATGTGTGTATCTAGGGGAAAGGAGTAAGTGGAGCCAGAGTGTGATAGGATATCAGAGGTGGACCAGATCTCTGCAGTATAATACCTTCTTTTTATACATAAGGAACCTTTTTATACATAAGGAACCACAAAAAGAAAACGACTTATCCAGGTTCATGACGGACTAGTGGCCAAGAGCCATCCTAGATTCCAGGGCAGTATCTAGTTCAGATTACTGAAAGCAAAATCCTCTTTAATTCACTACCTTTATTTCACTTTTTGATTCTGCATTATACAAATAATAGCTAACATGTCCTGGGGGTTTTCTATGCGCCAAGCATTGTGCTATGCACTTTGTGTGCCTAAATTCCTGAAACTCCCCCTGGGAGACAGGCCCAAGCATCATCTGTTAAACAGACGGGCAAACTAGGGCTTGGAATCTGTGAATAATCCAAGTCTTAATAACCAGTACTTGGCAAACCATGACTCAAATCCAGGTACATGAGTCTCCAGAGGCCACCACGATCCTTCGCCCATCTGCAGTATGGTCCTAGGGAATCTGTTGGTGTGAGAAATGTGCAGGGAAAGGAGAGATTGAAGAACAGAGAAAAGCAAGCGGGTCACATTCTGAAGTGCTGCAGATGGGGGCCGCTGTCGTGGCACGAGTGCTCCTGGGGGAAGAGCAGGGGGAGATTCAGCCCTGCGATAACACTGAGCCTGCAGATTGGGGTGAGTCTTTGGGGGCCTCAGCTTGTCCATTTCACTCTTTTTGTCCTCTGCTCACCCTTGGGCTGCCCAGTGCCTCCAGCTGCTTCCCCACCTCTTCTCACACCTTTCTGATTCCTCTGTCCTATTAAAGTCCAAAGGATATGACAACAAAGTAAGAGTTATTTGCCCAACCCACATGTGACATTTTCATTCTTAAACAAGTCAGGATCTCAGACTAAGGGGATTAAGCACTAATTGCAATTCCAGGCATCCACTTACTTTCATGATAAGAGACTTACAGTTTCTTTGTTTCTTTGTTTCTTTGTCTCCTGCCTCCCTTTCTCCCTCCCCTTCCTTCCCCCTTCATTACTCCCTTCCTTCTCCTCTCTCTCTCTCTCTCTCTCTCCCACACACACCCTTCCTCCCTCCTCCCTTCTCTTTTTGAAGTGGAGAATGTCATTAGACCCAGTTATCCCAGCACCTCGGCAGGCCTACTTTGAGGACTTTTGCCAGAATTTTGATGTTACATCAAAGTAAATGTCCAAATTATGACAAGGATAAGATCAGGAGAGTGGGACAGAGCTTGGGCATTAGAGACTCCTCTATTGCTTTCTCAGGATGGGGAAGAGCCTCTTATCAGCCTTTTCCACTCATGCCTCTTCTCATGCAGGAGCTCTTTCTGCTCCCTTAGCCACCCAGCCCTTCCACCAATGCAGTGCCACCTCAAATGGGAGAAGCCAGAGCAGGTGGGAGATGGTCAGTGATGTACAGGGAGAGTGGCTCATCATCTCTACGGCCAAGTGTCAGCCAAAGTCTGCGGTCAGGACGTTCTGCTGGAAAGCAGTAGAATCCCAATGGCCTCAGCTCAGAGGTATGGAGCCTGCAATTAACACTGACTTCTTTTTTGCCAAAGGGACAAAGGACCTGTTGGGTAATAGAAAAGTATAGAGCGGTGGAGAGCATGCAGATCTGCTAGTCTTACCAGTGTTATAAAAAGCTAGTATTTCTTTAGACCTAATTATTGGTGTTATTTTATTCATGGCGCATAAAGGACTTTTGGAACCTATGAAAACCTAATGCTGATAAATATTTCAGTGCATTTTCACACTATGAAGAAGCATTTATAATGTGCTTAACTCCCTTTGGTGCTTTCTCAGGTCTTATGTGTGAGGGGAGTCAAACGGATATAACCCGGGCTGCTCAAAAATCGAAAATGTTGAAACAAACCGACTCCGAGGACATTCAAGCAGCAGAGCAAGTATGTACAGAAGCAGGGGCAAGTGATGGCAAGCGCAGATGTAACTGGCATGCAATGAGGCAGGAAGGCGCTAAATGATGTAAAAGTGCTGAAAACGACATTTTGTCCAGAAAGGCGGCAGTTTTATGGTTGAGGCAGCTTTCGCTTATTGAACATTTTGTTTCTTGAGAAAAGAGGGACAGTTTTGTTTTTTTCTGAGTCATCAGAAAAAAAAAATAGTATCGTCTGTTCTTGGAGGAGAGTGCTCCCGGGGATAATTATCATAGGAATTATAAGTGGCTGTCTACCTTCTCTTGAAGTGCCAGACAATCTTGTCATCGGTTCCTGATAGCTGGGGCAAATCAGAGAAAGAGGCTGTGCTATCTGAGGCCGTAATTGTAGCGCACAGGATGGAGAGGACCAGAGGGAAGGTGGGACCAGAGAAGTCCATCAAATGAATTGGTATGAAGGTAGTGGTAGAATTCGTAGGAGAGAAGGCAAGCTGAGGCTCATCTTCTGCTGGCCAAGTAACTAATACAAAATATGTCTTTGAGACATAAAAATAAAGAAGAAAATAAGACATAAGACCAAGAAGTTGCAATGAACAGAAGGCAACTTAACACATGTGAGAACAAGCGTGTGGGACAAGCCACACACTAGGAGAAGATATTCTCTAGCACAAATTGTTAAGGATGTGTGACCCAAATATATAAAGAAGTCCTTTAAAAAACAGTAATAAAAGATAACCCAATAGAAAAATAGGCAAATGATATGAATAGGCATTTCACAGAAAAAGAAATCACCTTTTACAATAGGAAATAAAATTGAGAATTTTTAAAAATATCAAGTGTCAGCAAGGATATAGAGCAGTTAGAATGCTTATACTCAGCCGGTATGATGATCCATCGGTACACCCATTTGAAAAGCAATTTGGTATATCTTCTAAAGTTACAGAGATGCATACCTTCTGATCCAGCACTTTCATTCCTAGGTATATAACCTAGGAATGCACATATGACTCAAATAGATATTTATAAGAATATTCTAGAAGCACTGGTCTTCATAGCAAAAATTGGAGTGCAAATATCAGCAACAAAATGAGAATATAAAATTGTGAAATATGCATGCAATGGAATATTTAACAGGAGTGAACAATCAGTGAATGATAGCTGTATGCAACAACCAGTGTGAATCTTGGAAACATAATATTGAGTGAAATAAGGCAAATTGCTGAAGTTTCCATACTGCATGGGACTATTTTTAAAAGCTCAAAATTCAGCAATGGACACATACATTGTAAAATAATTCTTTTTAAAGATTTTATTTATTTATTTGACACACAGAGAGAGAGCCAGCGAGGGAGGGAACACAAGCAGGGGGAGTGGGAGAGGAAGAAGCAAGCTCCCAGCGGAGCAGGGAGCCTGATGTGGGGCTCGATCCCAGGGCCCTGGGATCACGCCCTGAGCCAAAAGCAGACACTTAATGACTGAGCCACCCAGGCACCCCATGTAAAATAATTTTTTAAAAAATACATGAGACTATCCTGAAGCTTTTGATATGGTGGAGGAACCACCATAGGTTTCAGAGACATACAGACTGAGATGTAAAGCTAATCCAAATACGTTTTACGTTTCCGTCAGCAAGTCTTTTTACTCCTTTGAGCATCAGTGTGTCATAACGTAACGTAACGTAACATAATGTAACATAACATAACTCAATAGTTTTGATCATAGTCATTAACTAATGTTAATTATTAACCCAATTTAGAAGTTAAAGCTCATTAATACTTTATGCTGTTCGTCTGGAATCCTTACACACAGAAGATGACCAGTTTGGTCATATAATTCAAGGAGAAGATGATGAAAACAAGAGCAGAACTTGGCTTCCAGACACTGTGATTCTGTACATTTACCAGTCCTTTGGTGGAGTGGTGCAGGTGACCAAATTGAATCATACCTGGGTATACATAATCGAGTAGTCGACCACGGTCATTTACTAGGCGGAAATTCCAAAATATTTTTCCTGTAGTATTATCTTTACTCTCAATCTTTTGTTTACAAGACACCAATTTAAAGCACTCCATTCAGGATTAAAGTAGTAACACTGAAATCGAGCTGGACCAAAAGACCACCCGGTCATAACTTTGGAACCAAGGCCCGGGGAGCATTGCTGAATCTGTGAGTTTTGCAGTTTCACAGCCAGTATCCAAATGGGGAATTTATGATTTATGTTTTTCCGGGTAATTCATAATTATACAAGCAAAGAAGAAAGTTCAATATAATATAACACACATTGATTTTTTGGGGCTATGCTATAAAAGCTTGATGTTAATATATAGGAAAGAAATTCTCAATGTTCCCCATTTTGTTGTTCTAATAAATGGTTCTTAATGTTTTGAAATCACCTGATTGTTCTCATAGGTCTTGGAGAGGTTGAAACCCATTTTATTACAAATCATGATTCAGGCTCCTGGTAGACAGCTTTGTGAGCATAATGACCTCTCTATAAATATTACTGCTGAGTCAAAACTAAGTGGAACAACTGAATAGATTTGTGGTTTTCTCCATAGAGACTTAGAAACCCCCAGGTTTTATCTCAGTCTAATTATAGATTTTGACTTTTTTCAAGGTACTAATCAAGCTTGGCCCCTACACAGATCTAATGGAGCCATGTTTCAAAGGCCACAGAAATGGGCAGGTCATTTAAAGTGCCATGAATTAATGAGTGTAAATCCATGTATCTTTGCAGGCAAGAAGATATTTTCTATCTGGTGAGGGCCTGAAGCAATGAGGAGTCTCAGACATACTAAAAGCCTGATGCAGAGAGGATTTGAATTCCAGTTTGTCTCGTGTAAGTATGTTGATAACAAAAGTCTCAGGTGAAGAACCCAAAGAAAGAGAGGGAGCAGTAACTACTCTGCAGTGACAGAAAAAAAAATAATTATTAGGATTATTCTGAAAATAAAGGAGTCCTGGAACCCTAAAAAGCTGTTCTTTCTAAATTGTAACATGGCTGAGTGTATGACGGAAAAGCAGGTGTTTGGGCCCACACTGCGACCCCAAGCTATCCTGGCACACAAGATATGAAGATGATGGAGGAACATTGGTTATGAGTTCTGGTTTGGGCCTGACTGTGAATTCTAGTTCCACCTAATTGACTTTGAGGAACCTGCTTTAATTCCTTATGGCTTAGATTCCTTATCTGTAATTCCCTCGCAGGGTTATCAGATTATATGAGATCATGTGTATACCGCAATAAGATATCACCTCACACTTCTTAAAATGTGGACTCTCAAAAAGACAAAAGATAACAATTGCTGGCAAGAATGTGGAGGGAAGGGAACTCCTGTATACTGGTGGTAAGAATACGAACTGGTATAACCACTATGGAAAATAGTAAGAAGTTTCCTCAAGCAATTAAAAATACAACGTCATGTGGTAGAGCAATCCCACTCCTGGATATATATCCAAAGGGAATGAAATGATTATGTTGAAGAGATAGCTGTACTTCCCTGCTCCTAGCAGCATTATTCACAATACCAATGTATGTATCCACTGAATGGATGAATGAATGAAGAAAATGTGGTGCGGATGTCAATGGAATATTATTCAGCCTTTAAAAAGAAGGAAATCCTGTCATTTGCAACAGCATGATTGGTTCTAGAGGGCAGTTTGCTAAGTGAAATAGCCAGACTGAAAGATAAATACCCCAGAGTAGCATTTATATTTGGAATCTAAAAAAAAAAAAAAAAAAAAAATCTGGACTCAGTAAAAAATATGTGAATTAATGAATATTCTGATGAACTCAATGGGGGAATCCTTTTAAAATGTGTACATACATCAAATCCTCATGTTGTATACTTTAAATACCTTATAATTTTGTTTGTTAATTATAACTCAGTAAAGTTGAAAAATTAATTGATTTCTTAAAAAGTTCATGTATATATAACGTAGCACTTGGCCTGTTAAATGCTCAAAAGAAAGTGGGGGCGATCCTATTGTAACTGAAGAAACAGGGAGTTAAGCTTAAGAAGACTCACCTTCCTGGGGCGCCTGGGTGGCTCTGTCCGTTAAGTGTCTGCCTTTGGGTCAGGTCATGATCCCAGGGTCCTGGGATCGAGCCCCACATCGGGCTCCTTGCTCAGGGGGAAGCCTGCTTCTCTCTCTCCCTCTGCCTGCTGCTCCCCCTGCTTGTGCTCTCTCTCTGTCAAATAAATAAATAAATAGATCTTAAAAAAAAAAACCAAAAACAAAACCTCTCCTTCTTGATGTACTTTCCCTCCTCAAAAGTAGGAGTATTTAGCTTCTTTTAGGTGGATTGTGCAGTTTCTTTGAGGACTTGGATGTCACAGGATTAATATCTGTGTTGTGAGTCTTTGCTAATTTTCTTACTTTCAATGTCTGTTATTACCCTTTTGCTAAGTTTGGCTCCATCTCTTATCTTTTCTCTTAACAGAATTGAAATCAACTACCAGAAATCATTTTGTGGTCACCACCAAAATTACATAGCTGTAGCCAATCACTTGTCACTTTCTGATAATTAAACACCTGGTCAAGAATGACATCTCCCAGCTGCCCACTTTCTTGACAGTCACCTTTGGAAATGAGCCACCATATTGTTGTTTTAGACTATCATTTATCCAGCCTTTTTCCTCAAAGATACAAATCTATAGGTCAGTTTATGTTAACCGTCATAGATAGCAAAACCAATAATTTTGCATCCTAACAATTAGCTCTGCTATTTTCAGGCAGAATGTCTATCTTGGAGAATTTTTGGGGCAATCTCTCAGATGATAAGTAAGCAAGCAAAGTTGTAAAAAAAAAATTAGATGTATAGCTTCAGAACCCTATGGGGGGACAAAGGTCTCTAAGGAAGAACTCTGTGTCCTCAACAGAGGTAAAGAGAGTAGAGCTACACATTTCCAGCACAAATCCTCCGAATCATTGCTCGTCTTCCATAATTCATAGACTTGCTCTTTAGCGTCAGATTTGTGGCCGTGCACAAAGGTCAGAGCTAAAGAGTACAAAATGTGTAAATCTGAGGGCGGAAATTCTTTTTCCCCATTACTTATTTATCAAACAGGTTGAAGTCAGAGAGAAAGCTGGGATGGTGTTCTGCCTTTCTTCCTCCCATGCAGATAATCACCCCTGTGTCCTACCTTGTTAACCTTCTCTGTTTATTTCTATTTCCCTGCAATTTCTTATAATAGTTGCCAGTTAATCACAAATATATTAAAAGATTTCTTTTTAATCTAGCAGTCTTCACTGTTTTGTGGTTTCTATGCAAACAGTTTGCCCCACTGCTAAAGAGTGTCCAATTACGCTCACTGCAGGGAAAACCGAGGGGTCAGCAATTGACTTTGCTTTTGTCTAAGGTATCAAATGTGAAAGCAAATTAGGTATCTAAAAATAAAAACTAAAATTAAGACTAATAAAATGGAGCTTTGACTTTTCTCATCACAGACTCATTTATACTTAATGACACAGACCGACTGGATAGGTAATGGTTATAATCTCTCCTGAAATGGATTTTTTAAAATGGCTGATCCATCCCTCCTTTCAGGACAGGCAAATGGGCACCAAGACAATAGAGAAATAAGAGCCTGTTTATGCAGTTATACATTAATTCGTTTGTAATATTGGCTCGTATGCAAGGCCAGAGAGAGACGTGCTAGTCAGTGTTGCTTAAATGTGTCAGCATATAAATTCATTGTACAGTATTTTGCTCACAGAGCTCTCTCTGCCAGATCAAACACGTGAAACATCAGAAAAACAACACCAGAATTTTCTTTCCAAAAACTCAACCCACTTTGCTTTCATCAGAAAGAGACTATTTTAGTAATACAATTTATAGAACCCTTCTCTTTCCTTGGATGTACATGTATCCACTTTCTGTTTACAGACACTCCCTTAAGTTGCAGACTATTTATTAATACCTCTTCCCAGATGAATGCTTCCTACCTATCCCTCTCGCCACACCTGTTCCTTTCTTCCTCTGACTCTCCTCCAGCTCACTTGCCACCAGTAGGACAGGAACTTAGTTCCGGAGGGATTGTAGCGCCACCTGAAGGCTGGCATACAGAACTATCTTAACCATTGTCTTCTCTACCATCTGCTTCTTTTCTCCTCCGAAGATTCTTTTTATGCACATATTTTAGCATCTGTTCTAAGCTTTTCCTTATTTAAAGTTGTTTCCTTCCCACCCCCAATTCAGAACCGGGGGAAATGTTGACAATCACAAGAAATAAAACAATTGTACTCATGGAGCCCTTCTTTTTCCTGGAGAGGCTCTAAGTTATTTAAATTTATTATTAAGTGCTAGATCTTCTTGTATTGTAAATATATTAAAGTACTCATACCAACAAGATTACCTAAATGAGCAACTTATATAATTCATCTAATCCTCCTTCCAAATTTTACGTATGGCTTGTCAGTCCATTTGAATTTATAATAAACTTTTGGGGGAAACCCAAGATAAGCAAGATAATTCATGAAGGAAAACTAAATCATGATGTGATTTTCACACACACACACACACACACACAGAGAGAAATGCAGAAATGCCTACTGTAGTGACATCATTTGAAAGACAACTGTCTTCTGTCTTACAAATAAATAGGTTAATAGACTCTTGCATACAAGTGAGTGAGTCAGCTTTGCTAATTTGTCCTTTTTTATTCCCCAGATCCAGCACCACGGGATTCAAATCTCCGTTGACAAGTGTTCGGAAATGAATCACAAATGCAGCATATATGTGAATCAACACGCCACGCAAGCAGGAGCTCTAGTTCTTCCACAGCAATTATGTACAACAAAAGGGACTCTTCCTGCCTGTACCACCCCCCCACGCACACACACTCACAGGCACCCCACAACCAGTAGGCCATTTCCCCATTCACATGGAAACACGGGGCTTGCCCAGAGTATCCTTTGCATGTGCGCTTTAAAAATTCCTGTAAAAATCCTATGCAAGTAAAATGATACCAGTCTTACCAACTCTTCCATGTGATGTCATTATTTACATTTAAAAATATTTGTATACATTTTGTCTATAAAACGCTATCCTAAGAGTTACAAACCTGTAAAGCTCGCATTAGGTAAAAGCATAATCTTTCACGAAATGGCCTTTCCCTGAGCTAAAAATGAGAGAAAAATCTAAAAATTACTTTTGAAGAGAGACAAAGTCTCAAGTTTTTTGGTTCATTGACAGGTTGGTTTGAAACTGGACCAACCCTATAGGCCACTCGCTATTATTTACATTTTGTCAGGTTTGGGGGTAAGTCCAGTATATTGATAAAGGGGGAAGTCAGGAACACTCCTTGGAATATGGGAATTTTTTATACTACTGAATAAGGTGGTAGAACTCTTCTTGACAGACAGTACTTTCAAGGTGATCCGTACCTGTTTTCTGTAGGGGTAGGAGGAAAAGAAAGCCCTCATCTTTAGACACGTTCCCCTGGTTCCACCAGAAACAAAGGACCTTGAATTAGAGGAGGAAGTGAAGGAATCTGCCTTTCAGACAAAGGCAGCCCTTAGGACAAGCTTCTTACAGGGACTGCTCTGCCCTAGGCTCTGTTTGGAAAAGCCACTGGTAATTTGATGAATATTCAGTTTTGTTCTTGGGACTTTATCCTTCTGGAAATGTGAGAAATCAGTTTATCTAGTTCTGTTATTTAGATTTCTCCTTTCAAATGTTTTTTCTCTTAAATCTATTCCTTGTGAATAACACAGTTGTACCTCTTTGGGTTTCCATTGGTGGTATCCAGCCTTGCTGTCCTTGCTGACTCTTTACAAAATCTGGCCTTTTCTAAAGATGATTCTAGAACATCATATCTCTTTTAACATGGTTAAGCTTTTAAGGAACAATGTGTTTCCTTCCAATTAGTCTGTTGTATAGCAAGCTTTTTTTTTTTCTTCACTTTCTCTATCTAATTAGTTTTAACAGCGTAAAACTCTCTGCTCCAAAAAAGAAAGCGATCAGTACAATTTCCAGTAATTGCTCCTCATGCTATCATTTCCCAAGAAAATGCACAGGTATGAGGACTAGGACTCTTGATTCAGGATATGCAATCACAACCTTGGGTAGTTCGTCTAGGAGATGCTGAACACAACGATGGGACAGTCCACAGCCCTCCCTGGCCCTAACGTCTACCACAGAGCTATCTTGGGGTACGACACAGGTAGTATTTTAATTTTAACCATTCTAATGAGTTTCTAGTGGTATCTGGTTGTGGTTTCAATTAGCATTTCTCTGAAAACTAATAATTTTGATCACGTTTTTATATGTTTACTGAACATTCGTATATCTTTCTCCTTAAAGTGCCTGTTTAAATCTTTTGCCCATTTTTAATGTTTTTGTCTTTTTAATATTGAGCTTTTAAAGTTTTTTCTATTTTCTGGATATGGGTCCTTCTAAAGATATATGCTCTGCAAATTTAGTCACCATCAAATGTTTAGCTGTGGTCCTGTCTATTTGCCTTACAGTGTCTTATGATGAGCAAAGTTTTTAATTGTAATCAACTCCCATTATTATTTTTTCTTTTATGGATTTTTTCCTGTTATTTCTATGAATTTATTGCCCGTTCCTAGCTTACCAACAAATTCTCTAATGTCTTACTTTAGAAGCTCCTATATTCTTGAATTTCACCTAGAATTAATTTTTGTATATGGAATGAAGTAGCAGTTGAAGTTTATTTCTTTGCCCATCTGTATCTAGTTTGTGCAGCATCATTTGTTGAAAAGACCATTTTTCTCTGTTAAATTCCCTTTGCACCTTGATCAAAAATTAATTATTCCTCATGAGTAAAAAGTAAAATGTTCCACTCTGTCTACTCTTGGACCCATTCTGACCAAGTAATCAATTTATCTATCCACACACCACAAGCACACTGTCGAGATTACTGTAACTTTATAGCACATCTTGAAATTAAGTAGTATAAATTGTAGAACCTTGCTATTCTTTTTCAACATAATTTGGCTATTCTTGATTGCATTTCTAGATTAATTTTAGAATCAGCTTTTTAATTTTTACAAGAAAAATCTTGTGAAATGATAGATGGAATAGTGTTGAATAAATCAATTGACATTGTATTAACATTGAGTTTTCTTTCCGATGAACATGAAACAGATTTTCACATGTTTACGTCTCTTAAAATTTCAGCATTATTTTTTAAATTTTAGTGTAGAGGTATTGCACACTTTACATTGAATGTATCTATTTTATACTTTTCATGCTATTACAAGTGGTATTCTTTATTTCATTTTCCAATTGTTCATTAACTGTTCTGTAGATATACATGAGAATTTGCATTTAGGCTTTATGTCTTGTGACCTTGATAAATTCACTTGCTAGTTCTAATAAATGTTTTGCACATTTCTTATGATTTTCTCCTCACATAATGAGATTGCAAACAAAGAGTATTGCCTCTTCCTTTCCAATATAGAGCCCCTTTAATTCTTATTTCCCCTTCATTGCACTGTTAAGAACCACCAGTACAATGCTGGTTAGAATTGATGGGCTTGTTCATCTTTGCATTATTCCCAATCTTGGGGAAAGCATTCAGTGCTTGCCCATTATGTATGATATCATTTGCAGGTTTTTCATAGATTTTTTTTAAATTAGTTTGAGTAAGTTCTCTTCTGTTAAAATTTGCTAAGAGCTTTTCTTAAAATCACAAATGAGTGTTAATTATTATCAAATGCTTCTTTATCATCCAAGATATTATGAAGTCTACTTTTTATTCTGTTGATGTGGTGAATTCTTATCAATTGATTTTTTGAAAGTTAGAGTGATCTTGCTTTCCTGGGATAAATATCAATTGAACATGATATATTGTCCTTTTCACATGACTGGATTTGATTTATTCATATTTTTAAAGAATTTTTGTATCCATGCTTATGATGGGATTGGGGTTTTTGTTTTCCTGTAATATTTTGGCTATTTTTATTATCAGCTTAATACTTGTCTCACCTTTCATATTCTTGTTTTCTAAAAGAGTTTGTGTAAGATTGTGATTATTTCTACTGTAAATGTTTGACCTGGAATTTTCTACATGAAAGGTTTTTGTTTTTTTTTTTTAAGATTTTATTTATTTATTTGACAGAGATAGAGAAAGCCAGCGAGAGAGGGAACACAAGCAGGGGGAGTGGGAGAGGAAGAAGCAGGCTCATAGCGGAGGAGCCTGATGTGGGGCTCGATCTCATAATGCCGGGATCACGCCCTGAGCCGAAGGCAGACGCTTAACCGCTGTGCCACCCAGGCGCCCCTCTACATGAAAGGTTTTTAATTATGAATTCAACATTTAAAAAATATATGCCTATTCAAATTTTCTCTTTCTTCTTGTGTCAGTTTTGGTAATTTTTGACTGCCAAGGCATTTGCCAATTTTAATTAAGCTGTCAAATTTATTTGTATAAAGTTGTTCATATTCCTCTAGATATCATCTTAATGATATTTAATGGTAGGATCTGCAGAGATATACACTCTTTCCTTCCTGATACCGTAATTCATGGTTCTATCTCTGTTCCTATCCCATCTATTTCTCTCCCCACTCTCTTGATCAGTCTTGCTATGGGTTTATCATTTTGAAAAGTCTTTTTCAAGAACCAACTTTCATTTTTGTTGATGTTCTCTATTGTTTGTCTGCTTTCTATTTCACTCATTTTTGCCCTTAATCATTTCCTTACTGTGCTTACTTTGATTTTTTTTTCTTTTTCTACTTTATGATGTTGATAACTTAGATTATTGACTTTAAAATTTTATGCTTTTGGAATATAAGCCTTTAAAGCTATCAAGGCTGCCTAATCATTGCTTCAACTATATCCCACAAATTTTAATATGCTGTTTTAATTATACTTCAGTTACAAATATTTTACAAATTCTGTTATAATTTATTCTTAATCTCATGGGTTATTATAAAATGTGACTTTTAGTTTCCAATTATTTGTGATTTTCCTGGTATTTTTTTTATTAATTTCTAATTTAATTTTGGTCTGATCAGAGAACACACTTGGTAACATTTCAATCCTTTGGAATTTATTGGGAAATGTTATGGATTATGATTTGGTATAGTTTGGTGTTATTGTATTTGGAAAGAATATATATTCTGCAGTTTTGGAGTGTAGTGTTCTAAATATGTCATTTATGTTAACTGGTTATAAGCTATTCAGGTTATTTTTTATATTCTTTCAAAATTTTGTTCATTTGTTCTATCATTAACTAATCAGGAAATATTAAGTTAGTTCTCTGTAGTTGTAGATTTCTCTAACGCTAACTTTTTTAACTCATTTTTTCCTTCGTGTGTTTTGAAGCTGTTTTTAAGTACATATACATTTTAAGGTTATTATGTCTTTATGCTGATTTGACCCTTGTATCATTACAAAGTATTTCTCCTTATTTCTGACATTTATAGAATATTTTTCTATTTTATTATCTTTGCTATCTATGAAATATTTCTATGACATTTTTGCTATTTAATTTGTCTGATATCAGAATAAAAAGACTCCAGTATTTTTATGATTTGTGCTATTTTTCAATCTATTTACTTCAACTCATCTTAATATGTTCCTTTTATAAACAACATGCATTTAGGTTTTGCTTATTTTTATCCGGTTTTATTATTGGTGCCTTTATATTGGTATGCTTATTACATTTACATTTAATATAATTATTGACATGTTTATGTTTAAATATTTCGTGTTGTTGTTTTTCACTTATCCCATCTGGTCTTTGTTTTTTGTTTCTCCATTCTTATCTTCTTTGGCTTGTTTCCTATATTTTTATTATTACATTTAATCTCCTCTGTTGGCTTTTAGCTCTACCTTTTTCTCTGTGTTTTTAAAAATTATTTTAAAGATTCCTTAGAAATCACAACATGCGTCTTTAACTTGGATGCTCTCTTTTCAAATAATATCATATTCCTTCATGAATTATGCAAGATATTTCCTTCATTCCTGTGTAAGAGCCTTATAACTGTGTGATTTTATTGAATGCCCCTGCCATCTGGCGTGCTTTTGTTTCACATATATTAATGTTTTACTTTCGCATATGTTATAAATCTTATAATACACTGTTATTGCTTCTATTTTGACAATCAATAGTCTTTCAAGAATGTAAAAATAATGAATTATTTTATATTGATCTTGATATGTACTGTTCCTTGGTATTATTTATTTATTTCTGTAGTTCTGGGCTTCCATTTAGTATCATTTCCTTCCAATCTGAAAATTTTTCATTTGCATTTCTCATAGTGTAGTTCTATTTGTGATTGAATTCAGTCAACTTTTGTCTATTTTAAAGTATCTTTATTGCATTTCCAGTTTTTGAAAAATATTTTTGCTGCCTGTGGAATTCTCACTGATAGTACTTTTTTTCCTGTTTTGTAAACATTGTCTTCTGGTTTCTATTGCTTCTGATGCAAAATTAGCCATTATTCTTATTCCTGTTTTCTGATATGCACATTGTGGTTTTCTCTGACTGTTTTTAAGTTTTTCTCTTTATCTTAGGTTTCAAAAATTTGATTTTGATGTACCTCAATGTGATTTTCTTTGTGTATTTCCTGTTTAGGGTTCACTAAGCTTCTGGGGTTGTGGAACTTTTTGGCTTTACTTGAATTTGGAAACGTTTGACTGTTATTTGTCCACATGTTTTGTCATTCCAGTCATTGTTTCCAGAACTCTAGTTTCACACAAGTTAGACCACTTTATAATATCCTACAGGTCCCTGAGTCTCTGTTCATTATTTCTAGTCTTTTTTTTCTCCCTGCATTTCAGTCTGTATAATCTCTGTTGCCCTATTGTGACAGTTATCAGTGTACTTCTTCCTAGTTCCCAATTCACATTTCAATACCTGCTTTACAGTAACGATGAGAATTCCTGTAGAATTTCTCCTTTACACTGAGGAGGATATTAAGCTTCTCAGTAGATAGCCCTGAAGGGACACTCGGAATGGGGCTTCTCTTGGTGTTCAGACTGCTGTATCGTTGGTCACTGGTACAGATACGTGGACATTTGGTGGCACTCTGCCCTAGCTTTGTGCCCTGAATATGCAATCTCTCAGTGACCTTGCAATCCTGGCCCAGCCTGGTGACCACTTTTTCATAACCCTCCCAACATGTTCTAACATTTCCAAATTCAGCCGCAGCCTGGCTCCTTCTGTGTGCCTTCCCCGCTGCCCCACCACCCTGGAGGCTCATCTTCCTTGGACCTCATGGTGCAGGTGCTGCACACTCGAGACCACCCACCTTTAGCAGCAGCCCAGTTCTCCCTGTGCACCAGCTCACTGGTTGCAACTCACTTATCCCCTACAGGTGTTTCTCCAGCAGCCCTCAGTGCAGACGCCAGATTTGCTCTGAGCACCTGCTCACCCACTGTGGCTTACCTGCACCAGAGTTACTTCCTGATTGCTTGCTGACCGTGGACAAGCTTTGGCCTGCAAAACCCAGAAAACTGCTCTGCCATTCAGCAGGCTGCAACCATACCTTTTCCAACAAGGTCTCAACCTCAACCCTCAGGAGTGGACTGCCTTCTAAGTTTCTCCTTCCTTGTCTACCCCTCCTCAGCCCCAACTTTAGAATTATTTTACATCTGATAGTCTTTTATCATAGCTTCATTCTTTATATTTATCTTCCCTCTTTAAATCACTGTGTGATTTCTGTCTCTTTCCTAGACCCAGACCAATATCCCTGTTTTCAAATGTATTGGTCTTTGTTCGCTGGTGTTCAATTTGTTGTTGAATCCATCTGCACAATATTCATTTCATATGTTGTATTTTGCAATGCTGAAATTTCCATTTTTGTCATTTTTATTTCTTGGTTGGTATTTCCTATTTGTTTATTCATTGTCTCTTTTTCTTTGCTTCTTTATATGAGTCTTAAATTTTTTAATTATATGCTAAATGCCACATATTTAAATTTCTGTATTCCATTGTCTTTCTTTAAGGAATATTGTCTTTTGTTCTGGAATGCTTTCTCCTGTTGACATTTGTTTTGAAGCTTTGGTATTTTGTATCTAGGGCTATCATTGGCCTACTCATACGGAAGAGCCTTTTTGAGACCTCAACCACCACTCTGGCTACTTGAAAGCTTATCCCAGCTCTGTCAAATGCTATGTCTTTTGTTTGTTTGTTTGTTCTCTGTTTTTATTTTTGTTTTGTTTTGCTGCTGTTGTTTTTAGCCTCCAAGTAGCTATTCTCTACCAGATCTTACCATTCCACACATGGTCAGCTTAGTATTTGGACAAAGATTCAAGAGGTCCATGCAGTTTTCTGGAGTTCCTCTTTATACAAATTCCTTCTTTCTGAGAACCTGTCTCCCAACTCCCCAACATGCCTTGATACATGGCAGTCTCTGTTTGCTCTACCCAGAGAGACCACTGCTCTCCATTTGGGCTCAGTCCCCAATGCTAGGGTTGTAAAGAGCTCCTAGACAGAAAGCTGAAATTAATGTTGAGCACACATTCTGAGTTTCCATTCTTTCAAAGATCACAGCCTTGCTTTGCCTAAAAGTAATTTCATATATGTTCCCTAGTTTTATAGATTTTTAAATAGAGGGTAAATAAGTCCTATGTCTATTTTTCTAATGTGCTTAGAATGTGAAGTTATTTTCTTTTAAAATGAGTTGGGATGTGTGTGTATTAGATTTCATATTGTCAGATAAAATTTTCATATTATAAACTTTGGGAAAACAAACAGAAAATCATAAAAAAGAAAACCATTGATCTTTTTAGTGTATGTATATTATATATACTTGTAGAGTATATTAAGCTGTTAATATGTTAATTATATTAATTAATATCAATCTACTGTACAAGTACATATAAATAAAACTGGATTCACATAACATCTACTGTTTTTATAACCTTATTTTCCACTCCAACTTTATTATGAACACTTTTCCATGCCATTAAATAATTTTTCACAACCAACAGCATAACATAATTGTAGACTGCTAAATCCTTCCTGAAATGCAAACACCACCAGTGGAATTATAAATGATTCAGTATCTGATAAAACTGAAGTTTTCCTTTCAAAATTTAAAAGTCATAATTTCAAGTGAATTAATCTATAATCTACATATACCCTGTTTTATTTATTTTTTCTTACCATCCTACAAGCCACGTATTCTAATTGCATTTAGAAAATTAAGCTAAAAACATCGTAATTGGGTAATTTCTGATGCCAGACTGGTAAAACTGCAGAGGTTTACGGTACACAGTTCAACACATCAAACAGCCGGGTCTGGGTTCATTGCCTAAGTTACCATGGTATCTTCCAAAATCATAAAAACCTGCAGTATAATTGAAGCTTTAAAGGGAGGAAGCTGTCCTCAATTCAGAAGTAATAAAAGGTCAATCTGTTTTGTTGCTGCCTGCTTTAAAAATCTTTAGAATAGACTGAAAATGTCTTCTGTCCCCCTTTCTTTCTCTTCTTCTCTCTTGCACACGTCTACACACAAGTTTAGATGGTAAAATCTCAGCAAATAGGTTTTTACCTAAGTGCACATTTTTCAGTGCTTATAGGAAAGTATAAATGAAAGAGCTCTGATGCTTCACTGTGCAGAAGCCACCTCTAAACTAATTTCACAGGCAAGACCACAGCTGCTGTTCACCCAGCTTTGAATTGGCTCAATATATCCTGTCTGTTTGGGTGGGTGTTATTGACTTGCCTCATTTGTCTGCGCTAACAGGATCTTTTTGGAGAAAGAAACAGAGGGAAGGAGTGAGACGGAGGAAAGGAAGCAAAAGGAAAAAATACTAATTCAAAACCATTACGCAGATCCAGCTGGCCGCTCCCCATTGTCTCTGTTTCAATGAGACTTTTTGGCACCATGATCTGTATGGGTCTCCTGCGTCATAAGGTAACGAATACGTTCACAAGACATTGGGGTTTGCTCATGTGGACACACCCAGGGTCCCCAACACTCCATCCCTGTTACCTCAGCTGAAATAATTTGACTCCTAGTAAGGAGATTTCCACTCATTCAATTTTTATTCATGGTATTTTGTTCCTAACCACATTCTTTCATATAAGGACTGAATATTTCACCATCTAATTTTACTTCACACAAAGAAAATATCCACGCAAATTACTGAAAATGACATGATGCATCATCCAAGTTTGAGGAAGTCTCCACTGACTCAGGCAAAAAGACCCACATTTTTGAGGATTAAATTTGTCAGAGATTACTGTCTGTTCAATCATAAATCAGATGATTTTGATATATACAAGGCTGTCAGATCAATAACACCATGTTAATTCCCCTTTTAAGCTATGACTTAAACTCAACATTTTAAAACATTTTCTATAGGCTCCAATCAGACAAACCATAATGCATCATTTTACTTGTGCTTTTTTTCCCCCAAACTTGATACAAATATTTTGTGTTAAATACATTTACACACATACATACACATGTATGTTCCAAAAAGAAATAAAATAATCACCACATGTGTGACAGACGCTCAGATGGCGGTTAGAACGACCTGCCCTTTAGCACATGCATGAGACTGATTACATTTATCCTCCCAAATTTGGGAACAGTCTGTGCATTTCTTAAGAACTCTGCAAATTCCCAGAATAGTTAGGATTTTATGATCACCTCTGTTTAGGTATTTTAGTTCCGTGTGACCACTTTTCCACTCCAGACATCTGGCGTCACACATATATGGAAGACGGGTGTCGATTCATTACACTTCCTTCTTTCCCATTTCTAAACGTTGGAGGTCTCCGCGTTCACCTTCCCACGTCTTCTCTAGCTACACTTCCTGTTTTGTGATGTCATCCGGGACGTGTCCTTAAAGAGCCATCTGCTGCTGTATCCGTGTCCTAGGCCTGCTGTAACAAATTACCACAGAGTAAGTAGCTTAAAGCAACAGAAATTTATTCTCTCACGCTTTCCGAGGCCAGAAGTTCAAAATCAGTCACTGAGGTGAAGTCAAGGAGGTGGTAGGGCCGGGCTCCCTCTGGAGGCTGTAGGGGAGAATGCATCTCTCCCTTGCCTCTTTCCAGCTTCAGGGGCCACGGGCATTCCTTAGCTTGCGGACCCGTCACTCCAGCCCCTCTCTCCCTGGTCACACTGCCTCCCCCTCTTCTGCGTGTGGGAAATCTTCTGCTTCTCTTGCGAGAACGCTTGTGATGGCCTTTAGGGACCACATAGAAAATCCGAGATAATCTCTCCATCTCCAGACCTTTAATAACATCTGCAGAGACCCTTTTTTCTTAAGATTAACGCTACTGATTCCGGGGATTAGCACCCGACACCTTGGGGGAGCATTTTCAGCTTACTGCAGCCGATCATTCAAAAGCACACAGCTATCACCCCATGTCTTCACACTCACATTAGAATAGAACTGGAGTCCACCGGGTCCCACGTGACACCTTTCTGACCTCGTTCCCCAGCACCCGCCCGCCGGTCCACTGTGCTGCAGGCACTCTGACTCCTGAGCTTCTATGGCGAGGGGCTTGGGACTCGCTTGTTCACCTCGTTCAGGTCTCTGCTCAAATGTCACCTCCCCTGAGAAGCTGTCTTTAGCCACCTTACCTCCCACTCCGTCTCCCTCCCTGTCTCCTCCTCTTTCCCCCTCATCCCTTTCTTTTCCCACCCCCCATCCTTCTTCATGGAAAATCCCTCTCATCTCTCAAAGGTAATTCCTTTCAGTCTTGCCTGCATTTCATAACACACAAAATACCCAAAGGTTATGTGGCATGGCCAGGACATTAGAATATAGTTACCAGGCTATTTAACAATCTGAGTATCATACATTACAGGTGCTTATAAAACTGAAATATGTATTAGAAAAACAAGCCACAGGTATCATTAAGAATCATTTATAGTTTCTCCTAGTCTCTCTTACAAATACGTCTGTGTTGAAACAATCTGTCCTGGACACAACAAGTGAGCAGAAATAACCATGCGCTTTTAGGCACCTAGTTGACTCTTTGCTGAGTTCCTTCTGCGCTGCAGGCCCTCTGACCAGGGACCCTGTGTGACTGCAGAGGTCACATGCCCACAGAGTTGGACCTGGACACCAGACTGTTTCAAGAAGATTCCTAAAGTGTTACATGTTTGGTGCTGGTTTTTTTTTTTTTAACTTTTCATTTTGAAATAATTATAGATTCATAAAAACTTGCAAAAGTAGGACCGAGAGGTCTCCCTCACCATATTTGCTTTTTAATAGATTTAAGTCAGTAGCCATGGGAGTGGTTGTCCTTCCTGTTGAGTGGGCCTGTTTCTAGTTCCCACAGCACAGCCAGCTTGGGAGGCCTTCCCTGATCAGCGCAGAGTGGTGCCCTTTCTTTGTGCTTCTGGAACATCCTGAACTCAGCACTGCAGCTGCAGCCTGCTTCCCTCTGGCCTCAGGTAGACTGGTGACCTGTGCGAAAAGAGGGAGGGTGCCTGTTCTTTTCTCAGATAATTCAAGACCCTGGCAAGTGACTGTCCCATAACAGATGCCCGATAAACACATGCGGCCGGAAGGGGGCAAGCAACCCAGCTAGCTGGCTACTTTGTGTGACCAGGGGATGATCAAAATCAAACCACTTTTAATATTCTTGTTTTATCATAGCCCCAATTTGCAAACATTTGTTATGTGCAGTCTGTAAAAGTTAGACTGAGTTTATGTTCGCGGCTTGAAATTCACAAACGAATGCCATAGCAGGTGCTTCGAATGTGGGTGGTACGGGGGCTTCCCTACAGATAACCCGTCGGGTCCCAGTTACAAAGCGTATACTGTCTTTTCTTTCAGAAATTTGCAGTAATGATTCTTGGCATAGGCTGAGGCAGATACTAGAGAAATAGAGAAATAAGAGCTGTGATTCTTCTAGTGGCTTAAAAATTATTAAAGTCCGATAAAAAGCAGGTTTTGAGGTTTGTAAGCCATCATAACGCCTGAGCAGGGAAGATGATTCCTTCACATTAAGTAGGTTAACATCCTCTTATTGTAAGAGAGAAATAAATAAAAGGTCAGATGAGCTATTTCTATTTATTCTCAAGGTGAATTCATAGTCCTTATCTACTTATCATCCGAAATAGACCCCGGCCATCTCACTTTAGAACAAGGCCGAGGAGATCAATGTCACCTGGAGCGAGTCTCCGCTGACAGTGCCCCACACAAAGCAAAGAGAAAAGTCACAACTCCCGTTGCCATGGGGAGTTACCAAGTTCGTTTGTCTCTAGGTCAGTGCTGTTTTGGATAATCACACAGCTATCCTTATATGACTCCAAGCAGGGCAAATCTGGGTTTTAAAGAAATGATTGTTGCTTTGACTTTTCAGAGCTATTCATTTCTAAAACCCAGAGCAAGACCCTGTGGTTACAAACTTAAGTGAATCAGACAATTGGATAAATATACACACAAAGAACCAGACCCACTGGGAACTAAAACGGCTACATTTTTAACACTGTAATTTATAACTTGCATAGCTACAAAAGGGGCAGCGGATCCTAAATTATCTAGGTGTTTTTCTTTTTTTTTTTTTTTAAATCACAGTGCATAAAGTCATCTCCTACATTGAGAAGCCAGCGAGTGGCTGATGTTACTTCTTGCTATGAAAGGAATGGTTTCTGAAATGATTGCTGGGTGACCCGGCGCCCCTCACACTGATTAGTGCATTACAAGGCTACGGTGAAGGGCTGTTGCCACTCCCAGCCACTCACGGTTTAGCCTTCCTGCTGCGTGATCAGCGTGAGTTTTGTGTGGAAACTAAGTCACCCTATGGCTGATCGCCGGGCTCCAGCACCTCCTATAAGCTCTGTCACCTCCCGGTTAATGACAGCTGTGCCATACTTCCCAGACTGCCTCCATCTGACCTTGAGGGACTCTTCCCCACTCCATGCCGAGCCCCAGTGCTCCTGCGGGTGGACTCCCGGAGGACACCTGGGCTGGCCAGGCATATGCTTTCTCATTTACTGATTGCATAGCCCCTCTGTGCGCCTCGTGATCTTTCTTCTCCACATAGATTTGAATTGGTAAATACAGAGTTCCTAGTTTAAAAAGGGCCTGTTTGAAAGCTAATTTGTAAATCCACTTGAACTTCAACTTTTTTTTTTTTTTTTTTTAGAAAGAAAGAAACATTGGTTAAGTCCTCTGGTCAGCCTATAAGAAGGCAACGGGGTAGAACTGAAATAAAACATCTACAATGAAAAATATATACTGACATTGATAAATATGTATTGTATTTCAAGCTGCATGTGATAAATTTTAGGCCCCATGCCCTCTAATGCCATTAACAACAGCCAGATAAGAGAGGGTAGGAAGGTCCAGGCAAAACTTTCAAACCCCAGGCCCACAGCCCCATGGAGGCTCTGGAAGAAAGTCTAGTGATATTGACAGAATGCAGTCTTTCACCATATCTGCAGAAAAAGTAACAGCACAAGGGTCCAACATGAATGAGAACAGGCCAGCAGGTGAGAACAGGGTAGCCGTGTGGACGCTTGGGGCCAATTACTTGCCAGCTAACAACCAGAAAGGTTGTGGCCAGTGATTGTGGCAGCAAAGTAGAGAAAGAAATGACGATCTGAGAATCCCTTCCCCTACCTGGTGACCCTTCAGGAAGCAAGCTGGTCTATTTTGTTCTAGCAAGCCTGTTCACTCACTAAATCCTACTGTTGGCATGATGTTTTTCCAACTTTTCCTGATAATGAGAATTAGTGAACCACTCGCTAAAGTGCAGACCCCCTCCATTCCTCTGAAATATATTGAATCATAATTTCATGAGAACTCCAATCAGGGTACAGGTGTTGCTACGATGCTGATACATAAAGAAAAGCTGAGGCCCGTTCTCCGCCTGCTTCCCCCATACCACTTGGGGGAAACCACAGACCCGTGGAGCAGACTCCAGCAGGGGCGTGGGGGAGGTGGGCAGAGAAGGCGCTGTGACAAGCTCTAGTCCTCCTCCACAGTGACAGGTGGAAAGCATCAGCGAGAAGGGACCACTTATCCAGTTCTTTGCACAATTAATAGGTTTAAAATTCTTCAATGCAAGTTATCTGGTAATTCACTTTTTTTGTGTATCCCCTGATTTGATTGCACAATGATCGCCTTTCTGTGTTAATCATTACATATGGAATTCCCAGGTTTTTAATATTTCATCATGATTGTCTATTTTTTTTTACATTGTAATTTACAGGGCCCTTTACTCCGAATGACGCCATGGCAGTGTTTCCATTGAGTTAAATATTAGCAGAAGCTTACCACAGTCAACAGGCATTTGTTGAGCACCTACCGGAGTCGAGCTCTGGGATGAATACTGATGGGATACAACAATGAAGAAGAACACAGATATTAAAGATTTTGTAATTCATTTAGAAGAGACAGTAGAGACCTAGAAAGTCCAGGGGGAAGGTACAAAGAAACCTGGGATGAGAGCAAACGAATGGCCTAGGAGCTCGAAGATGAGAAACACTGCTGGGCGTTGGCAGCCAGGGACACCTATATAATCTGCTGGACCGTTGTTCCAAGACAGTGACACTGGTGTCCTTGCTCAAGTATGGGGACCTTCCAAAAGAGGAGCTCTGTGTGCCTGCATGGGTCACACACCCATGAAGCTGGCTGCAGGTGACAGAAATCTCTGAGAATTTGAGACTTTGAACTGATTTTTGAAAGAAGGGTTGGACTAACCAAGAGAGTGAGAGGAAGAGGCTCAGTACTGCTTGGGAAACGAGAGACTGCACATTGTAGGCCCCGGCTGTCTACCGGAATCAGTACCATCAGCCAGGTGAGCAAGGTTGGCCTCTGCAATGATAAGTCATGTTTTTATTTTCTAATTTTTTTAAAGATTTGTTTATTTATTTGAAAGAAAGAGAGAGCACGAGTAGGAGGGGCAGAGGGAGAGGGAGAGTCTCAAGCAGACCTCACGCTGAGCACCAAGCCCCATATGGGGCTTGATCTCACAACCCTGAGATCATGACCTAAGCCAAAACTGACTAAGCCACCCAGGCGCCCCGTAAGTCGTTTTTAGAATGTACTTTTGATAAGCTGTGATGAAGAAGCTACTTTACTTCTTTGAATTTCCCTTCCCCAAACACATAACCCCAGCCTCGTCATGAGAAAAACAGACAAATCCAAATTCAGAGACATCTCACAAAAAACGTCTGCTCAGTGCTTCTCAATCCTATCCAGGTCACCCGGAGGAAGGAGAGGCTGAGAAACTCGTTTCCAGTTAGCAACACATAGTTGGAGCTTGTTTTCCTAATTCACTCTAACGATCTCTTTTGGTGTATTTAAACCATTTAAAAATTAAAAAAATAAAAAGTAAAAAAGAGTGATAACCGATACAGTTGGATTCATATCTGCCATACTTGCAACTTCCCACTCATTTGTTCTTTGTTTCTTTTTTCTCTCTCCTCTGCTTTCTCTGGTTTTAAGTGAGTGTTTTGCATGATTCCATTTTTACGTCCTCCTAAACCCATCAATTGTACTTTTAAAAAATTTCTTTAGTGAATCTCAGTTTCTGCATCAAGGGAATAGGATACTTCCTAGGTTACAAGCTTCTTGAGAGAATTAGAAATAATAGACTAAGCCAGAGACTAGCTTCTTGTTCCTTTCGGTACAGCTGGTGCTTACTCAACATTGGGAATGTTCGAGCGGAAAATCTGCATTGGCTTATTTCATCTACATAAAGCCTAGTAAGAGAAATACTAATTCTTTATAAATGGGGAAACTGAGACATAGAGAAATTAAGTAACCTGCCTCAGGTCACACAGCTGGTAGATGGTAGAACTGGCATTTGAATCCAGGAAATGCGGCCCCAGAGCCTACACACATCATACACCTTCTGAAAGGGGTTTCCATTAAAAGGCAAGAAGATGTGGTCCATATATACAATGGAATATGACTCAGCCATCAGAAAGGATGAATACCCACCATTTGCCTCGACATGGATAGAACTGGAGGGGATTATGCTAAGTGATGTAAGTCAAGCAGAGAAAGACAATTAGCATATGGTTTCACTCATATGTGGAACATAAGCAATAGCATGGAGGACCATAGGAAGGCAAGGACATCTGAAGGGGGAGAAATCAGAGAGGGAGACGAACCATGAGAGACTATGGACCCCGGGAAACAAACTGAGGGTTTCGGAGAAGAGGGGGTGGGGGGATGGGGTAACTGCATGATGGGTACTAAGGACAATACATGTGGTGATGAGCACTGGGTGTTGTATGCAATTAATGAATCATTGAACACCATATCAAAGACTAATGATGTACTATACAGTGGCTAACTGAACATAACAAAAATATATATATACAAAGAAATCATGACAGAAAACTTCCCAAGTTTACTAAAAGATGTAAATTTACATATTAAATAAGCTCAGTGAAACCCAAACAGCAAAAACACACAAGAAAATGATGCCCAGACAGACTGTAATCCAACTGCTGAGAACCAAAGATGGCGGAAAGCTGAAACCAGACAGATGAAAACCATGATACATTATACACGTAAGAACAGTGATGGAAGTGGGTGAGAGGACTTAACCACAAAGCCACAGCACAAGGGAGGTTTTTTTGGAGTGGTAGAACTATTCTGGATCTTGACTCTGGTAGTTGCTGTAAGACTCAGTGTATTCGTCAAAATGCTCCCTGGACACCAAGAGCAAATATTACTGTGTGTATATATAAATGAGCCCAAAACCTGGGGGAAAAAAAGAAAAAAGACAGTGAGGAGGTTAATTTGGTTGACAAGTGGTTTGTGTTGGGGTAAAGTTAAAGAAAAACTCACATATATTCACATTAAATTAAATTGAGGTTAATACAAGATAGGGAGATTCTTAGAAATAATGTCTGTATAAAATTTTAAAAAGTACTGTTGTTTAAAAATCGGTGTATATGGGACTTTGAGGCACTGAAATGAACTGATCTTCAGTTGAAAACCCTATTTTATACATGGGTCTTCTCCAGTAAGTCCAACCTGGCATTCAGGCTTCTATGAAATTCTTATTAGATAATCTTATGTGTTTATTAGAATAAATGTTAAATATCGAATTCATTTAAAATATTCTGAATTTGATAAGCTTCTTTTATATAACACTATCTTTTTGACCTGAGTACATAGTTTGAATACATTCATTAAGGAAAGATATTTTAATACAATCAGCCATTTTGGGCAATATAGTAGCAAGAAGTCATTTTTAATGACTTTTTTGTTTTTAAATGCTTGGCCCATGAGGCTATGCAGCAAAGGGAAAATATAACCTATGTCAGCAAAGGGAAAATGAAAGCTGCATAATTCTAGTTTTTAAATATTTAGAAAACCAACTACACAAACTCAATTAGTTGTGCCTCTCGTTTCGATATTAGCCCACGACAACACATTATTTGCTGCTTAGATAACAGAGGCATATCTATTCTTTATTTTGATAACATCTTCATTGAGGTAACTATTCATTATGAAAGCACTCTCTAGTGGAATTCAAAACTCAAGACTAAGATTTCAAAAACTATCTTAAATGCAAAAAAATGATTTTATTAAATATTCTGAACTGAGAAATCTCTGGCAATGCAGCAAATTTTCAAAACTCAAATCCATTTGCCGTAGCCATTTACGTTTTATTTGTCATTCCACTGCAAATCATGTTAAAGCAGATGCCTTATCAGATGGCAAGATTTCTATGTGTTTGGATTATAAGTATGTAAAGACTAAAATAGGTTTCAAAAGCACTCTGAATAATCATTTAAAATCAAAATGCTTTTTGTGCTTAATGGAATAATATTCTACTAATAGAGTCTTTTGTTGCTTACTGTTTAGGGAATTCCAAAAGACTTTCTTGTATCCAAAACATTATTGAAGTTCCTTCAATGAGACCTGGGATACAATCTGTTCAGATACCTTCATTATACAAAAGAGTCGTCACGTAAAATGTATGGCTCCATCATAACCTAATACAACACAGTGATTTGCAATATGGTGATTACCACTGTGATTTGATTCATTAATTCTCAGTAACAGTTGTTAATCAGCTCATTAAGCAAGTATTGTACAGAAGATTTCAACCAGGGGAACCTCTTAAAAACCACTAAATATCTTCGTTTGCAGGGGGAGGAAAAAAGAAACAGGTTTAATGCCACAGAAGTAGCCTATAAATATGGCAGTTTTTTTAACTACAGCAAAGTTTTAAATAATTATACTTTTATAAAACTATAAATACTGAGTTCTGCGTGCCTTTTCCAAAAATGTGTTCACAGTCAGAAAACTCCTCTTAATTTGGCCTTCTTGGATTTTGTGACTATTTCGTTATTAAGAATAGAAAGGAATCCTAGCCGCCTCACCCTTTACCACTAGACTTATTCTTTCTCTTGCTTCAGAGCATGTAATTCAATCATGTATTTCAGGTATTAGAGACGTTGGGGGCTAAATTTAAACACAATTTTAGTACTGCATTAGCTGATTTTCAGCAACTTGTTGTTGGGGTTAATGTAGAGCGTGAAATCAGCTGTAACACCTGGCTTGCTAAAACGTAACACGAAAGCCGCCAAGGGCTGGGAAGGTTTCAGAGAAGGGCGTAGTCCTTTGGAATGCCCAGGCCTACAAGGCCTACGTGACCACTCTGCCCTTGGAATGCCTCGGGAGTTGGCTTCCCAAAGCTTTTCTAGCCCAGTTGCCCTGTGATCTAAGAGATGTAGGCATTGTCCCTTAGGCTATGTTTAGAAGAACTTGGAGAACACGCCCAAATTAGCATATTGTATCTTTCCCATAAACAGATCTCCCAATTTTCATCAAGGCCCCTTGGCAACACCATGTGCTTGAGAAACAGTGATAAGGATTTGTGATTAACTTGAAGGACCAATAAAAGCCGGAGCAAAGAAGAGCAAAGGGTCTTCGCCTCTGAGCATTGACCCCTTTGCCTTCTCTCTTTTACGGCAAGGCTTAGAGTACTCTTTCAACCGTCCGTACAGGGATTGCTGGCCATTCCCGGTAAATTGTTTTATCTTGAAATATGCAATATGTAAATACATATGAATGATAAGCAAGTAAAGTGCTTTCACTGATAATAACAAAAATACATAACATTGCCTGGTTTACAAAGAAATTTCAAGTGCATGACTTAATTTGATCTGTACAAAACCTGGAAGGATGTTATTATTAGCTTAAAATTAGCCCAAGACCCCTGAACTCCAGTGACCTGCCCAAGTTGAAAAGTTTGTCTGTTCACTTTTTTACAACCACAAACCCCATGATTTTTCTACTGACACGCTAATTTTCTCAGTAACTAACAAGAAGCTAGCAGCCTTCCTAATGGAAATATGTCTCATCCCTAATCAGAAGAAAGAGGTTCTAAACACAAAGGTAAAGGAGATCGGGTTCATGTTTCGAGGGAAATGGTATAAAATCAAAGTTCAAGGAAAGCTCCAATGCAGCTTCTGAAGCCACAGTCATGTCCACACCCTGCCCAACAGTGGAAGTCATCTGTGCACAGTCAAGCACACTGAATGGCTGTGCAGGCTCACTGAATGAAAGCCTATCAAACCTGTGCCTGACTTTACCCCAGCAGAACTCCAACACCAGCATCATGCTGGTTGTGATGGCTCATAAGGCATGACCAGCACCTGAAGTGTTTCCCTCTGCATTGAGGACACAGTTTCTTCTAACTGCTTATCCATGCATATGTTCCTTGGGTGCCTCCTGATGCATTTGGTAGCTTCCATCTCTTAAGTGGTCTGAGGACAGACACTAAAGATAAGCTGATGATTTGCCTGAAAAACAAGACATCGATGAATTCCAAATAAACCTACCTACTTACATAAACCATTCCAAGAAGACAGTTACTAATTCAATTTAATTTAATTTCAGGTTCTTGGGTATTGATTGAATTGATCAGTATTCATTCAGGATTGTCAGTGGCTGGACCTATTGTATATTAGTTCTGCTCTTTGTCAGCCTGTTAATTTCAGCAAATAGTGCCTCAGACATTGCAAATGAGCCAATTAAAGTGTTAATTGGTGATGACATAAACATGTAATATTAGTTTACTATCTGCTTTAAACAAACAGACAATATCACATTGACAAACATGTTTATACTCTTTTTTCCCCCTAAGGATTTCACCCTGCTTATACAAGGTACAACTTTTTATGTTAATAAAATGGAAATAGGCAAAACATTGTTGGAAAAATAGTCTCCCAATGTTAATGAGGACTGTTTCTACAACCTTATGAAATCATACCGTGTCTGACTCTTTCCTCAAATACAACTTTAATGGAACAACAAGGCCACGACTTCTCACTGGGCTCAATTAGTGTGCTGTCAAATTTCTAAAGGGGAAAAAAAAAAGATAGTGTTAAAATTTCCTAAGTGGCTCCTAAGCATCTCCTTTTATATTCTCGTATTCCATTTGCTACGCTGTCATGATTTTATTGCAAGTTGTATGTTGTCCTCTATCTTAAAGGTATTGTTGTTCTCTTTGACTCTTGATCAAACCAAAAGCTCACATTCCATAGAGTATACTTTGGGAAATTCCATCTTAGAGGAATAGCCCATCAAGGCACCAATTTTTTCTTTCTATATTGTTCCAGAGAGGCCATTGGCCACATCGTTGCCAATTCTGGCATGCGGGTTTCACAGAACCACTGAGCACATGAAGTATACATACCTGTGAAAACAGTCACATTCAGACCAGAAGCCTACACAATATTCTTTGCAAATCGGTGAATGGGATAAAAAGATTAAAGCATGATTCTCCATGCTGGGAAATTGAATCAAAGTGGGTCATGAAGCTAAAGGCTCAGAGACGGAAATACAGGGTGTTTTCATCATGAAGTAGGAAAGATAAAAGAACCTGGAGTGGGAGGAATTCAGTTATGTATTGTAAATCTACATCTCTTGAAGGCAAATCTTATAGCCTAAATGAAATTCATGGCAGAGATGCTTTGCATTCTGAGCCTTCTCCTGGCACATTGCAGAAGAGAACTCTTTGCCATAAGGAGGCATATTCCAGCTGTTGTCTGTCATTTTAAAAAGATGCCATAATTTGACTTATCCAGCTAGTATTACAGATTTATATAATATAATTATATATTTATAACAGCTGTTTGAATAACGCCATTAAAACTTGCTGGTCTGCTTCATCTGAGCTGACTTTTTTTTTATTCTTGTGAACTTTTATAAATCTTCTAGACCAATCTGTCTGCAAAAAAACAGTCTGAGCTTCCGTGGACAAATGGCATGCTATTGCTAGAGATCCTAGCTTTGAACTTTGGAGAGAAATAGCCGAGGGATCTAAGCTTTGAGCAGAGAGATTTAGAAAAACTCACTCTATAGATGAGATTTAAAATAGGATCAATAACTGAGGTAGAAATTTGGCAGATTCTGCCTGGGGGAGTGAGGGGGTGTGGAGAGTCCTCAGAAGGATCATCAGGGTGGGTGAGTAGAATAAGTAACCAATGAAAATGCTGTTAAGATAGGGTTTGGGGGGGGGGCTCTAGTTTAATCTAGAATATCAGGCAAGCTCAGAATCAGAGACTTCTCTGGTGTAATCCATTTTTCAAATGGACTCCTTCAGGCTTCAGTGAAACATAGCTCATGTAGGATCATGTAACAATAATTCTCTCAATTTCAGAGACATAGGTAAATATTGCTTAAACTTACCTAGGTTCTTTGATCATCTACTGAGATGATTATATACAGTAAGACCTTTGTCAGCTAAAACCAAACCTAAATGAAATCTTCAACTAACCACAATTCATTGTGCTTCCACTTTTAGGAAAAAATAGGTCAATCTTAAGAAAACAAGCTGAGATCAAAGATGTAGTTAAAAAACAACTTTTAGAATTCATGTTACATTTTTCTAAATCATTAAAAAGGATTTCATTTTATGCCAAATTATATCCATTCTCAGCCAATAAAGTTTCCTAACATGTTTTAAATAATTTTCCACAAGAGAAAAAATACAATATTATATTAGTGAGGACCCTTTTGGATGTAACCCAACCCAAATTGGCTCATGTAACTAAATTCCACATGGATCAAGAACAGTTGGATTCAGCCCATCAGGGTCTATCCTTTATCTTTTGGCTTAGCTCTTATCCGTTTGGTTTGATCCTCAGACTTTGAGCTGTGACAAAAATGGCTGCCAGCAGCCCCATAACCAACTCCTCTCAAGTCCAAATCCAGAGGAAGGAGTTGCTACTTATTTCTCAGCAGTCACAACAGCCCCAGATTACATTCAATTGGCTTTGAGTCTCTATGCCTAGGAGATTATGACTTTCTGATTGGCCAGATCGTAGACAGCAAAACATTACATGCATACTAAAATTGTTAGGTATTCATTGGGCCTGATGATGAAGGAGTTCACAGGCTTGGTTCCTATGGGTATGTTTATCCCTATGACTTTATATAATACCTGGTACATAGTAGATACACAATAAACATCTCCTTAACTGTTGTGAATTTCAATTTTTGTCATAAATAAATAATTATACAAATGATAAATCTGTTGGGAAAAAATGTTTGATCTTCAATTGGTAACAGAACAGCCAAATAGAAATGAATAAAAATGGTGATTGCACAGAATCAGAACAGTTACTTAAGTCTTTTCCATGGAACACTAGGTCCTCGAAATGCTCCGTGAGGAAATGAGGTTGGTAAAGGATGATTACCACATCCCTCTGGTGTAGATTCCCAAGAATGATTGCCATATTAGGAACCTCAAGAATCCATGAGTAATAAAGACTGCCTTCCTTTGGTATTCATGTTTCTCAGATTTACATGTCAAAGGATTTGACTTTCATAGAATTCAGCCTGGGAGGCAGCAGGCTGGAATTTTACAAAGTACAACCACAGGTCTGACTGTTGGAGTGATTGGTGGAACAGTGGGTTTTCAGACACATGCTGCCATTAAGGAAACTTTTCAAACAACATAAATGTTAAGAAGTAAAAAATTATTTAAATTAATTGTTAAAGTATGGAATACACTAAAACCATAAAAATTATAAACATCTCTGTTTACCAGCATGAAATCAGTGGCATATGATTGTAAATAAAGGCATAATGTCTCAGTGCATTTTCTTCAGAAAAAAAAAGGAAGTAGATATTTGTATGCAAAAAAAAAAAAATCTCTAAAGTCGTACCACCAAAAGATAACAAATGGGAGAGGTTGTTTATGGCTGACTTTTATTTTTTTTCTTGAATCTTCTCTGTTCTCAAAATGTGTGTGTGTGTGTGTGTGCACATGCTTGTGTGTGTATCTGTTTTCTGGCCATGAGCATGTATTGCTTTTATAAAATATTTTAAGTTATTGTCATTTGTCCAGAAACTTACCACTATTAAGTATTCTTACACTACTTCTCAATCTTTTTCCCTTTCTAATCTGAACATTCGCTGATGCACTTTTAACATCATGTAAAATTTCAAACTCATAAGCCTTTATTCTTCTCTCAAAAATAAAACTACTTCTAGGTGCTACAGAAGTCAAAAAGAAAGGCTTGTAGGCAGAGAACTTCAAAAACTCCTCATCCGATTCATATTTCGGCTGCCTCAGTACCAGATTTCAATAGAACACATGAATCGGGACAACTTGACATTAACATCAGTCCAATAGAGACGTCAAAAGTATAGGGTGCAATTAGATGCAGAAAAATAACAAAGTGATGGAATATCATCAAATCACAGCAGAGAGTGTAACAGCACTTGACACCAGCCACCTAATGAAGCTGATTGAACTATTCAATAGCTTTTATTTCAGGAAAGAAGGGGTGGGGTGGGGGGGATGGACCTTCTTGAGCAGCAGGAGGAGTTCTCCCCAGACTGCTGAGGTGGAATCAAGCCATCCCACGGTGGGGTCAGCATTAGCTTGCGCTGTGCACGCTCAGGCTGAGGGCGCGGCTGCAGGAATGCTGGATGTTTCCATCCAGATCTGGAAGGTATCATCAGTCAGTTCTTCATCATCCATCATACTGAAAGGCCCCAGAGACAATAAAAACTTCTCTCCCCATGTCTCAGCTTTTTTTTCTCTGTGTCTGATATTAAGTCTGGATAAAGGAAGAATTCCCAGGTATGACAGATAAAGGCAGATACTGGCATGGAAATTGTCTTGCATTCTTTCCAAAGTGGGAGAAAAAATGAGAAAGCCTGGGTACAGGGCAGATCAACAGAAGTGTGTCAGGATCAGTTCCTACCCAGGAGTCTGATAGCTGCTGGGTGGGCAAGTGATGAAAGCATGTTTTTCTTTGATGTTTTATCATGGAAATTTTCAAACATATACTAAAGTTGAGAGAATAATACAGTGAGCACTCATATACCCATCACCTAGAGTCAGCAATTGTTTGTTTCATGTTATCACATGCGATTTATTTAGATCGATGTCCAATATCTCTGTGTTTTTCTGGACCACTTGAAAATGGGTTATAGGCATCATGACAGTTGACCTCTAAATTCTTCAGTATGCATCTTGAGGGGAAAAAAGAGCACCTTCTTACATAACAAATGACCATTATTATGCTTGATAAAATTAACAAACAAAAAGGTAACCCTAATATCATATCATCTTCTTCCCTATACAAATTTATTAACTTGTTTTGCTTTAAAAATATCTTTTAAAGCTGACCTTTTGGAATCAACATCCAAAGTTCTTACACATCTTTTGGTGATAACTCTTTAGTCTATTTTGATCTAGAAAAAACTTCTGCATTTTTTTAACTTGATGAAATTAACTTTCTTAAGAGTCCTGACCAACTGTCTTATGGAATGTTCCACATTTTGAATTTGTGCTATTGTTTCTCCCTTATGTTTTAATTTGTTTCTCTCCACTCTGTTTCCTACCAGCTGGCTAAAGGTTTGATTAGATTTAGATTAAATACGTTTTACAGACTATTTCAGACATGAAGCTATGTACTTCATGTCATATCAGAAAACATAAAAAGTAGCATGGTCCCTTACTGCTGGTGACACTAGTTTGGTCACTGGCGTTAGGCATTAAGATCATTTCATTTAAAGTACATTCTTCACTTCATAGCTAGCAAGTAATTTCTGGAGCTTTATAAAGATTCTATGCAACTATTTTAGTCCAAAAGATATATTATCCATCAATGACTGGTGCCTGAATCAAGGAGTTGCAAAGGGTGATTCCTAATTTTATTGATATTTCTACATTTTTTTGGATGACAAAATTGAAGAACGTAACAGAATCCAAGGTCTCTACAATGTAGCATGAATGATGTCCACACCACAGTCCAAGATTCGTTGATATAAAAGGAAACAACAAATGTGGCCCATATTTAAGGGAAAAGGAAGTCACGGAGATCAACCCTGAGACCCTGGAATTAACAGATAAGAGTTGTAAAGCAGCTAATATAATTATGTTCAAGAACATATAGAAAAATATACTCATGATAGATAAATGGAAAATATCAGCAGAGAAATGGAAACTATTTTTAAAAACTATGAAAAAGAACCAAAAAAAGAGAACAAATTTGGAGGAGTAACAATTCCCAATTTCAGAACTTGCTACAATCAAGAGAGTGGGATACTGGCATATGAATAGACATCTAGACAAATGGAACAAAATTGCGAGTCCAGAATTAAACCCCTATTTTTATGGTCAATTGATTTTCAACAAACATGCCAAGGCAATGGAATGATTTAAAAACAGTCTTTTCAACAAATCATGCTGAGACAACTGGATATCCATATGCAAAAAAAAAAAAAAAAAAAAAAAAAAAAAAAAAAATTTAGAACCTTACCTCACAGAATACCCACAAATTAATTCAATATGTATCATAGACCTAAATGTAAGAACTCAAACTCTTAGAAGAAAAGTAGGAGTAAATATTCATGACCTAGAGTTAGGCAAAATTTCTTAGCTATGGCACCAAAAAGTCAAGCAATAAGAGAAAAAAATTAAGTTAGACAGAATCAAAATGAAAACTTTTGCACTTAAAAAGATACTATTAAGAAAGAAAAGATAAGCTGCAGGGGCAGGTGGGGAATATTTGCAAATTACATAGCTGATAACAGACTTGTACCCAGATGATATTAAGAACTCTTATGCCTCAATAATAAAAAGATAAATAAACCAATTTTAAAACGTGCAAAAGATTGAATAGATATTTTACCCCCCCAAAAAAGATATATGAATGGCCAATAAGCACATGAAAAGATGCCCAGTATCGGTGGTTATTAGGGAAATGCAAATTGAAACCACAATGAAAATACCATTCTACATCTACAAGAATGGTTATAATAACAATAATTTTAAAAAGTTAACAACAAGGGTTTGGGAGGATGCAGAAAAACTATAACCTTCATACATTGTGAATGGGAACATAACACAGTGTAATCACTTTGGAAAACAGTTTGACAATTTCTTAAAATGTTAAAGATAAATTTACCATATGGCTCAGTAGTTCTACTCCTAAATATCTACTCATGAGAAATAAAGACATATGCCCACAAAAGTGTACATGAATGACCATAGCATAACTATTCATACTAGCCCCAAAGTGAAAACAACTCAGATGTCCATCAACCTGACAATGGATAAATAAAAGGTGGTATGTTCATATGATTGGATTCTATTTAGCAATCACAGGAAACGAAGTACCGATACATGACCACATGAATGAACTTCAAAAACATTACACGAAACCAAAGAAGCCAGACACAAAAGACCACACACTCTATGATTCCATTTAACAAAATGTCCAGAATATGAAAATAAATAAAGACGGGAAGGTTAGTGTTTACCTGGGGATGGGGATGGGAATAGGGAGTGACCGCAAATGAGCACCAGGTTTCTTTTCGGGATGATGAAAATGTTCTAAAATTAGTTTATGGTAGTATGCGCAACTCTGTAAACGTATTAAACGTTGTTCTCTTGTATAGTTAAAATGAATGGATTTTATTGTATGTAAACTATATCTCAATGAAGTTATTTGAAGAAAGACTAAATGCAAGTTCTCGAATTGAAAATATAATAAAAAGTGATGTCTTAGTGATGGCAAAGAGTCAGTGAGCATGGACAGAGATCAATAGGAAGTATCTAACTGAGCAGTAAAAATGGAAAAAGAAAAAATGAACAGAGCCTCATAACCTGTGGGACAATATAAAAAGGTAGACTTGGAGTCTTAGAACTGGAGGAAAGAAAAATAGGGGAAAGTATTTGAAAAAAAAAAAAAGGCATCATTTTCTAAGTATGACAAAAGACATAAATATACAGATTTGAGAAGTTGAGCGCATCCCAAACTGATGAGATGCATAAATGCAGACAAAGCCACATCACATCCTAGATACATCATTGTCAAAGTGCTGAAAGCCAACGACAAAGAGGAAAAACTTGAAAACAGCCAGAGATAAAGGACAGCTTACATACAGGTAAACATTAGGAATGGCCAGTCTTCTCATCAGAACAAAGGCGAGACACAATGAAATGATCTTCTCAAGGTAGTGGAGGGAGTGAAAGAGAAAGTAAATCCCAAAATTCTATGCACAGCAGAAATCGCCTTCATTCATGAAGTAATAATAAGGATATTTGTAGATAAAATAAGGCTAAGAGAATTCATCACCAGGAGACCGGCACTACAAATAATTGTAAAAGGCAGTTACAGTGAAATGAAGGAAAGTTACATTTTCAGGAGGAATAAAGAGCAATAGAAATGATAAGCACATGAGTAAACACTAAAGATAATTTTTCCTCTAAACACCTTTAAAATATGTGATTTAACTTAAGGAAAACCGTAATACTTAATCGTGGTATTTACAATATACATTTGCATAATAAATATGACAAACAGCAGAGAGGATGGTGATGGGGATAAATGGGCTATATAGTTCCAAGGCTCTTGTATTGGGCATAAAGAGGTGCAATATTGACTCTATAAAACTGTGAATAGTTAAAAATATTTATAGTAATCTCTAATCACTAAAAATAATGCAAAGAGGTATAGCTTTTTAAAAAGCTGTAAAAAGTGATAAAAAACAAAAATCATTTAACCCCAAAGATACCAAGAAAGGAAGAAAAGAAAAACAAAAAGTATATGGGAAATCAAAAACTATAGTAAAATGGTAGCTATAAATCCAAACATATCAGCCATTATGTTAAATGTTAATTGAATAAGCGATCCAATTAAGCAGCAAAGACTAACAGAATGGAAAAACGGTCCTCCACTGTACGCGCTCTACAGCGGACACGCTGCTTATAAAGACACAAATGGGCTGTTAGTAAAAGGGTGGAAAACATACACTACGTAAATACTGAGTGGGAGGAGTGTGCCGTGGACATATGAAAATGACAAAGTAGACTTTAAAATGAAGAGTATTACTGAAAGTAAGGGAGATATTCTAAAATGACGAAAGGGTCAATTTGTCAGGAAGATACAACAATTGTAACAATTGTAAGAGTATGTATTTAATAACAAAATTTAAAAGTAAAATTGAAGTAAAGTAAATGTGACAGAATTTAAGGGAGAAATGGATACATCAACAATCTTGGAGGAAGATTTTAAACCTACCTCCTTAAGCAATTGACACCTGAGCAAAAAATGTCAGGAGCGACATAGACGATCTGAAAGTCACTGTCAGCCACAATGACTTAATTGACATTTTTTCTGAATCTTTTAATTTTAATTTTAATTTTAATTGTATATATTCAAGGTATACAGCATGGTTTGATATATATATATATATATATATATATATATATATATATATATATATATATAGAAATGATTACTAGTCAAGCTAATTAACATATCTCCTCATATAGTTATCATTTTTGTGTGTATGTATGATAAGAGCACCTGAAATCTACTTAGCAAATTTCCAGTATTCAAAGCAATAATATTAACTGTAGCCATCATGCTATATGTTAGTCCTCATTCTATATAATTGCAACTTTGTGCCCTTTGGGTAACATCTCCCCACTTCTCTCTGATAACCACCACTATACTCTCAGCTTCCATGTAGTCAACATTTTAAAATTCCACATAGAGGGACACCTGGGTGGCTCAGTCGGTTAAGCATCTGCCTTTGGCTCAGGTCATGATCCCAGGGCTCTGGGATCAAGTCCCCCTTAGGGTTCTCTGCTCAGTGGGGAGTCTGCTTCCCCCTCTCCTTTTGCTCCTCCCCTCTGCTCTGCTCATGCTCTCTCTGTTCATCCCCAACCCATCAATCTCTCTAACTTGGTGCTCTCCCTCAAATAAATAAATAAAATCTTAAAAAAATAAAAATAAAATTCCATATAGAGCTATATATCCAAAAGCTTCATACTAAATTTCATTTAAGTGGGCATGTACTTTCACCAAGACAGACCACATGCTGGACTATTAAGCAAGTTTTCATTCATTTCATTTTTTTATTTTTAAAAATATTTTTGCAAGTTTTAATACATTTTAAAGTCTCTAACCATAACAGAACTGTATTAGAAATCAATAACAATGAAACATCTTCAAAAAACCACCTATTTCAAAATTGACACATTTTAAATAACCAACTGTAGCCATTAAAATTTTCCTTGAGATTCTTTAAATGGACTTACCAATTATCTTAATTTAGTCTTCTACTTACCTGTCAACTGGTTCAACTCAAATGTCACCCTCTTCCTGAAGACTTGTCTGACACACTTCCAGCTTTTGGCCCTTATTCTAAAAAATGTGAATTCCTTCAACTGCTAGTCTCCTAGATAACTTTATCTCCTTTTTGGCACATATTACTCTGCGTCTTATTTGCCGATGTATTTTTCCATCCCAGTGGAGTATGCCTTTCATGTGTTTAGTTTTTAATCCTTGCTTCCTGGTGCATAGTAGGCCCTTGATAAATGTTTGTTTAAAAGAAAGCTAACAAGGAACAAAGAAGGAAGGTGAGAAGAGAGGGACAGAAGGAGGGAGCAAGGGAAAGATGGAGGGAGGAAAGCAGAAAGAAATCTGTTTTAGCTCAAATAATTCAGGCCTTTTTGACTATAATCTTAAATTGTAAGCCCCAAAAGACAAATGTTTTATTTATTTTTTCTTCCTAATCTAGAAAGTGATTTGGGACATATTTTTTAATAAATATGTATTTATTTATTTAAATAAATATATTTAATAATTAAATATTTTAAAATATTAATTAATTAAATATTAAAATAAAATATATTTAATAATATATATTTAACAATAAGCTATAAATATATTTAATAATAAGCTAAAAACATTGGTGGGAAAAGGATAGGACTTAAAGAAAAGTATTATAACAGATCCAGCTTTTAAAAATATGGTTTTGCATGCGTATCTCATGCATATAGTAGCTACATCGTTTCACAGCTAACATTGTTGAACAGAATAATTTTAAGGGCATCTAACTGTCAGCTACCCATACTTATTTCCATTATTAAAGGATTACCTGGAACATGTAATAAGAATTTATTCCTCCAAATCTGAATAGAACTTTTTGGAAAACAAAACAATTGCATTCTATCAAAAGTATGGTGGAACCCAGAGCAGTCTAGAACAAGGTAATATATGTCTTAACTGATTTCACTTTAAATGTCATCTCATTGACTTGAATGTTGAGAGGAACTGGTTGTGCTAAGGTTTTATCCCTACAAAGCCTGGACTGAGAAGATTGCATCCTTCTGCGACATTTCTCCATGACTTGCTCTCTGAGTTTTAAAGGCTACTATCTGTTTATACGCAATGATGGCTACAATTACTTAAAAACAACTTGTGGGATTGTTCTAGGAGGAATTATACTTAAATCTCCAATCAAGGTGACAGTGTTATTGATTATTTAATAATTAGCTTTTATTTATTTCCATCCTTGAGAGGACACTTTTAGACTTGGTTGAGAACAATCGTTTATGCCTTAAAATCAGCTTAAAGTCCGTATCTGTTCTGTTGACAGAAAGCCTTTACACACACACACACACACACACACCCCAACTCATTCAACAAATATTTGTGGCGAATACTGAGCCAGGCACAGGGGTGCTAACTCTGAACCCGGACCCTGACTTGGGAAGTGGTAGAAGGGAACACAGGCAAATAAATATAATAGCAACATAATGTGGTAAGGGCTATGACAGGGGAACTTCTGAGTATTAAAGCAGCTAAGAAAAGGTTTCTTAGGAAAATGGCGTCTAAACTGTGACCTCTATCACAGCAGGAATAATCCAGCCAACAGTAATAATTCTCTAGTAAGTTCTCTCTTACCCAATCTCCAACATTGCCTGCATCTCTCGGTTTTAGAAGATGACCGTATTTCATATTCACAGAGAAAAGAGAAACAAATAGTTAGGACTTCTCATCCCCAATTCCATCAATCGACCTGCATCGGCCCCCACATAGCTCCCCCAAATACGTGCGCTGGAATCCATCCCCTCACACCTTCTCAAGCACCTTGCTCCCTCCTTCTCCTGCAACATCACTCAAATCATCTTTACTAGGTCCTTCCCCAGGACCATGAATCATGTCTTAATAATAACCGTCTTTTAGCACAATAGCCACCTTGTTCC
The DNA here is from genome assembly GCF_024610735.1 of Ursus americanus. NCBI lineage: Eukaryota > Metazoa > Chordata > Mammalia > Carnivora > Ursidae > Ursus > Ursus americanus. Next base: position 64,960,849 of record NC_142137.1, on the reverse strand, counting down.
ACTTCTCCCTTTAGACAGTGAGGGGTCATCATCCTGTTTCTCTTTCACTTTCTCTGCAAAATTCCTGGAAAGGATTAACTAACTCCCTGCCTTCTCTTCCTCCCCTCTGATTCTGCTCTCCGTCCATTTTAATCGGCCCTTTGTCTCCACCACAACAAGGAAACAGCTCTTATCAAGACCACAGATAACTAGCAGCTTGCCAGAGTGATGCCAGCTGGATTGCTTGGCAGCAGGTGACATGGCTGACCACTTCCAGCTTCTCGAGGCTTCCCTAACACCACCTTCTCTCTTTTCCCTCCTCCTCATCAGCCACTCCCTTTAATCCTCCTTTGTTGGCTCCTTTCTCTGTACCATTTCCCTAAATGTGGGAATATCTGCAATGTGGCCTTTGCCTCTCTTACCTATAAACCTACGCCCTTTGAGGGATCTCAGTAAGTCCTGTGACTTTAAAGGCCATCGAGACAGTGATGAGTCTCTATGTCATATCCAGACAGCCCCCTGCATGCTAGACACTGGTATCCAACCTCCTTTTAAATGTGTCTGCTTGGGGCAACTTATGAGCAGATTGCCTCCGGGCTTATTACTGCCACACTGGGATGAACATCATCGTATATGTGTCCTCCAGGCCCTTGTGAGAGCTTCTCTGGGATGTTGATTCAGGAGCCAGATTGCTGGATCATGTGGTTTGGGTAAATATAATTTAAGTAGTGCCAGTTGTTCTCCAGAATGTCTACATGGGCACGAGTACCCCATGACAGTTTTTTGTGGTTTTTTTTTTTTTTTTACCCCAGTGGTACCCAGCCAACTAAGCTGTACCTTGAATTAATTAAATCAGAATTTCTGCAGGTGGAACTGAGGCAGAGGTAGTATTTAAAGCTCCCCAGCTAATTTCCAGTATGCACATAAGTTTGAGAACCACTGCTCTAATTCCACACCCTCCCCAACACTTGGCCTTTCCCAGCTACTTTTGCCAATATAATAGGTGCTAAGTGTGGCATCATTATAATTTTAACCTGCATTTCATTTGTAGGTTTTTTTTATTTTCAGTTTAATTAACCAGTTTTCCCAATATCGTCTTCTAAGTCAACATTCATTAATGGTCCTACAGATTACCAAGCTCTTTGAAACTGGAATCTAGTAAATCCATTGACTTCACAATCAGACACATAATTCTGAAAAAAATTTCAGACAGGATGTGTCTGTCCTAATTGTTAAAATATTGACCACACGTAGAATCAGCAACGTGCGTATACGTTATACACACACACACACACACACACACACACATAGTTGTTTGTGGACATCGTATATTTATGGTGGACCTTTGATTTTAGAGATGGTATAGTTCAGTATTTGAGAGCTGAGGTTTTGATGTCAGGCAGACCTGCATTTGAATTCTGGCTTTGCCTTTTACCAGGTCCATGACCTCGGGCAAGTTGCTCAGTCTCTGTCTGAACCTCGGGGCCCTTTGCTGGTAGATGAAGATATGTCAACCACGTATGCTTGTGGCGAAGAGTGAATAAGAAAAGGGAGCAGAAGCTGGAAACACAATGGCTGACACATTACTAATGCTCAGCAAAAATGATGGCTTTTGTCATTACTGTTCTTTGTGGTCTCAGATGCACTTGCCACATGACGTGCTGCATGACTCTGGAGCACCGTTCCTTCAGTTGTCGGAACAGATAGAACCTCTCCTTCGGAGTGAAAATTAACGTATGCATATTTTGTAGGTATCCCTGTAGCTCATTTTGGTTGACAGCTTGACATTCCACTCAAGTAACAATAAAAGCATAGTCTCACATTTTTACAACAGAAAGACAACTGTGCAATGTGCATGTCTCTGATCTACAAATGAGCTACTTTTGAAAAACAAGAGTGTCGATGCTTAGAGCTCATTAGAGCGTTTACCCATTACATGAATCTGCTCCACGAACACCACAAGCTGCCTGGAAGTTCTTGATTGTCCTGAGACATCATCTCAGGCGGTGTTTTCCCAAACCTAGATGACCAACATGCTCTGCCAATTGTTGCTGTGGGGTCCCTGTCTTCCCATCTTCAAAGAAGCCAGACATCCAAATTTTAAATTATTTTTCAACGTTAAATCATTGTGTAAACAAAACTGGTCAGATTAGGCCCATAGACTGTTAATTTTCAACTTCTGCTTCATTCCCTAGATTTACCAGAGTGCTGCCTGCTTACCAGGAAGATTTGCAACCCTACTGGGTAACTACAGCTCCCATTACATCCTATCTCGAACCCCATCTTAATGTTATGTGCTGAGCGAGGCTCTGCATTTCTCAGTGCTCTATCCATTTTTTAAATTATTGTACTTACCACATTTTATTCTAGTATCTATCTTAGGAGATGCCTTCCACTAATGAGAGAGTTCTTTAAAGACAGGGACTGTAGCTAAATCGCAGTACCTTGCACGCACACGGCTCGACACATTTCAGGCACTTAAAAAGTTCTACCTAAACCCATGATGACTAAACCCATAAATAGCCTCGATGTGCTTTCAGGAGCTATTTAAGAAATGTCCACTTGTAAAACATGTCTGTGTCTTTCACAAAACAGTGATCAAAGAAATTAACAATTTCATTTTTTGAACAGATATTAAGTTCGCACGGAAAGTCACATGAAGAAGTCACATAAAAATTCTGACAGTTTTACTTTCAGAAAAAGTTCTACTCTTCAGGAAAAGTTAAATGTTTTCCCTTTCCTCCCACACCGACCATAAAATCTTTTTTTCCTTGGCTGCCAGTAAGCTCAGAGGTGTATTGAGCACTCAATTGTAATAATTAACTCATTGTTGAAACTAGATCTTTCCCTATCCTTCTTTTTCCTCCAACACTCTCATTTTGTTTTAATTGTCCTCTTCTCCGCTTGTTAGTTGTGTCACTCAAGTAAAATATTTTATGGAAGCAGGCAACATAGAAATCATTAGAAAACAATTATGAAGTAAAATATACAGCAATTTGCTTTAGGACGAATACACTCCAGAGGCTTCCTCCACTTGGCAATTAGCATCCAGCAGGTTTTAGCACCCATTTGCCACCTGTTCAGTAGTCTTAACACTGCATGCTGTTTGTGGTTACAATGAAGAGCTTGCTTTCTGTCGTACCAGTAAGCTAGGTGCTTGGCAGTCGGGGACAGATGAGAAGAGTGTAGTATGAGGACCTGCCTTCATGGAGGTTGTCATCTCCTTGAGGAAAACAGGACATTAACACAAAACAATGAGGAATGAAAGGTGGTTGGTTATGTTAGTTTCTGAGGGCTGCTGTAGCAATGCACCAGTGACTGGGTGGCTTCAAATCATAGAAATGTATTCTCTCACTTTTCTGAGGCCAGAAGTCCAAGATGAAGGTATCTGTAGAGCCATGGTCTCTCTGAACATTCTAGGGAAGGATCTAGTCTGTACCTTTCTCTTAGCTTCCGTTGTTTCCAGCAATCATTGCTGTTGTGTGGTGTATAGACTCACTGCTCTGATCTCTGCCTCCAACACCATGCGCAGCTTTCCCTGTCTCTGAGTATGTCCATCTCCGTGTCCCTTGTCCTCTTGTTATAAGGACACCAGTCATAAGATTAAGGGCCCCCCCTACTCCAGGATGACCTCATCTAAACATATATCAGTGACGTCTACAAACTCTATTTCCAATAAGGCCACATTCACAGGGGCCAGTGGTGAGAACTTCACCATATCTTTTTGGGGGACACAATCCAACCACACAGTTGGCAGAGGAATAAGTACCCAGAAATGTGTAACAGACAACTGGAAGGTTCTTGAAGAGGAAGGTTGGGTCTTAGCAGAGAGTCCGTCCAGTCAGTTGGCACCTCCACACAGCTGTTGAGCAGATCCCTGCTAAAAGCTCTGGGATCTTTGTGTTGTCTGTGTGTCCTTCTTTCACAAAAGCCCTTCCCTGTTATCCTGCTTGCTCCCCCTACCTCATCCTTTGTCACAAACGGACTCTCCCAGATATCATTCTGTTTGGTGAGCAATCTCATTTCAGCCCTTGGCATTCTTGGTGTGCTCCGCATGTTGAGTTTTTATCAGTTTTGTGTGATGAGAAATTTCTAAGGCACTTTTTACAGGATGGCCTTCCTTTACTGTGTTCTTATCTCTTATTGCTATCACAAGCTTGTGTGATAGACTGTGCCAGCCTTAAATTCACAGGGTTCTCTGAAATAAAGGGAAAATACACACACCTGATTTTTTTGTTGTCGCTGCTAACAGTATGTGTGCAAATATAACAGAGACCATCAAATCATACTCCCAACTATCAGCCTCCCTGCAATTTATGTGGATTAGAAACAAGACTTTCTTTATCTCCTTCTCCTAATGGAATTTTTTAAAAGAAGTCTTAGGTAGATTTTCTTTAGGGATAAAATGTTCACTTTCTTTCTATAAGGTCTTATCACAATAATCTCCGTTCTCTTGGCTAGTCAGGTAGAAGAACCTTAAAATGGGCTTCATCTCTTCCCATGCCATGTCTGACGAGCAACCTAGATTTGGAAAATCTTTCACTTTCCTCCCTCAAATGAAAATACCTAAGCTAGAGCACGATAAACTTATTGCTATGGTGGGCATTTTAGCTAATTTTAAATGTAGGAACCTTCCTAGAATAAGTATTTTGTTAGATATAATCATGGCTACCATCAATTAACATTTTATTGGGTGTTCATTGTGTGGTATTTTGCTAGGCAATAATTCAGCAAGTTATAACAAATGGTATTTTTACATAAAACACCAGCAAATATGGAGTCACCAGTTTATGACCTGAAGTATATTTGGAGATTTACAAAGCAGGAAAGATACTTACCTCCATAGATGGAAGCCTGCGGTTAGAATATGCAGGATTAAATCATTCCAGTTCCTACATTGAAGTCTTTGGCTCCACCTTGAATCATTAATGAATGTGACCAGGTCCTTGTCCCCTCACACATGAATGCTCTTAACAACTGTCTGCCGACCTTCTTTATTCCCGCCAACACTGCTCCCAGAGTAATATTGAAGCATCACTACGTTACATGTGCGCAGTGAATGATAGTTCACCAAAACTTCTCCGTCCTTTATTCACATTGCTCAGTGCTGAAGCGTCAGGTAGTTTATCCTGTGTAATGCTGGTCAGGAGATGCCAGCATCGAGTTCTACCGAGATTGGGGAGATTTAAGTCTAGGACTTGTTCCACTGCTCTGTTTTGCGCCCCCACCAGCTGCCATCCTATTTCTATCTAACTCTAAAATCTTCCCAAGGTGTCTATGAGTTCTCATATCAAATCGGATCCTTGGCATTGAAGGCCCTCATAACATTTCTTCTCAAAATATTTACATGTCCTACCTTGCTTCAGAATTGGTAAGCCCCACCCCTTCACTACCACCCCAAAATGCTACCCGGATAAATGTTCCTACTCCTTATCCTTGCCCATTTCCATCTTGCCATCTTTTCAGGACCTTCCAAGCCCTAGTCCTCTGTGACACCATCCACGACAACAGTAGGCCAACAGTAGGCCACCTACACTTCCTCTAGAAATTTTTGCCCCTTAACATTTACATTTTATACCAAACTAGTTAGCACTTATGCCTATTTCCTTAGCATTTAAATGTTGGCATGCCTGTTTGCTTTTATTCTCTAAACCATATTATAATATCTTTGCAGTAAGGATCTTATCATAGATTTCTTTTCTGTTTTACACATTTAAATACATACTTTGATCATTGATAATTGGTATTTCTTAATTTCCTAAACTTTTGGCTCAAAATTGTAAGTGTATACCATTTAAGAGTAAAACATTTAACTGTAAAACATATTCTGGTAATGATTCTAAATTAATATTAACATTCTGCTCTCCAAAATTCTGATTAAGGTAACCTTTTTGAAAAATACTAAATGTTAGAATGTTTTTGATTCTGTATTTTAGAGAACACTTAAGAAAGAGAAAATTACAGTACCATTCAGGATTATTTTGGCAATTTTTTTTATAGAAGAGAATTGTTGTCCTTGCCCTCTCTGCCTTATCTGACTGAACATTTCTGTAATCATTAATCTTTACAAGACTATATTTACAGTTGATCCAGAAAACTCTAGGTTCTGCATATTTTCTGTGCTCTTCACGCATTGTTTATCAGGCTCTCCCATTTGGGATTGCACCATTCTACTGAGGCAAGAAATTGAGACCTCTGTTTTGTTGGTGCATTTGAGGAGTAGTGAGGAAAATGCTTTTAAGTAGAGTGACCTTAACTAGATAGAAGTTCTTTGGGCACCAAAGGGAAAAAAAGTTAATTCCTACCCAAAGCTTCATTAAACGGATGCTTTGTAAGAAAGGCTAATAAAAGTATGGTGATCCCATTAGTTTCAGGGGAACTCTATGCCACAATGCCTCAGACAGAGCTGTTGGTCCTGCTTTATCAGTAAAGCATCGTAGATGCCCAGTTAAATGGGACTTCTTTCTCAGGCTCTAACTGACGCTTTAGGGATTTTAGAACATTAGCCAATGGCTGACTAGCTTTATGGGATTTATGCACCACTGCAGCCACAAAATCAGGTTTCATCCTCTGAATGTGTGGAAGGTCCCTAATAAATTAAAGTTTCCTCCTTCCTCTGCTTCTACAGTCTTGAGGATTTCAGTCTTCAGATAATAACATTTGGAGAACCACGTTGTGATGATTCACTTGCAAAGAGACAGAGCCATGCCAGGACATTGTAATGTCGTCTCAGAAAGTTTCCCAGAAAGTTTCCTTTAAAAGTCATTTGATTTTTTAAATTTTCCAGTTGAAGTCTGGTTTATATAGTGAAACGCATTGATCAGTTAGTTTGATGAATGCCCATTCAGCTATTCCAATTTCATCTTAGTAAGTTTCTTTTGACCTTTACCAGTTCTTTCCACCACTGGGCTCTCCACCTCCATGTCTCTTAGGTACATAGCACAAAGAGGTTTCAACTTTCAGAACGGTCTCTGCAGGCTGAGATCATCTATACATCCATCTTCAATAGCATGTTGATGTCTGAATGGCTCAGCAAGTGTATTTACCAAGAAAACTTCCCAAACATGCACTGTAAGTTTATTTGCATTCTTGAAATTGACATCCCACTGTCTGACTCCCCCCTACATAGATATCTACCTGACCTCCTTATACTAACAGCTAGATAAATGAGTATGCAGATAAATGCTGCGTCTCATTTATCATATTACATTGAAGTAGCTGAACATGTGATGGTTCAGCTTCAGATTTATATTTCCAACACCTGTACGCCATAAGAACCAATTTAATGTCAACAAACAATGGCATTTAAGATTCTTTAACTTACTCTGGAAAAGTACTTATTTCATACATGGTATCATAAAAACGGTCTTTTGTTAAAAAGTCCAAATACTTGTATGCCTAATGATTACAAATTTTAAATATCAAAGTGCACATCTACTTAGATAAAAATATCCTATATAATGAAGGGCTAGTGTGGGCATGACACCTAACTTAGCAAAGGGCTTACACAAAGACAAGGGAAGGGGAGCCTTTTTAGAAGACATCTTTATTATGGTTACAAAGAAGAAGGAGGAGGGAGCTAACTCCATCCCCAGATCCCTGCCGTGTGCAGGAAATCAAAAGAAATAAAATGAACACCACTGAACCACAGCACCACAAACACTGGTCATGGTAGGTATCTTCAAATATTTGAAAGACTGTCATGTGAAACAGGAGTTAATTAGATTTACTCTGTTAACTCCACAGGACAGCACAAAGAACAATAAAAAGAAGTTCTAAGGAAGGCTAATTTTTTGCCTCAATACTGGGAACTCTCGAAGGTTTAGAAGTCTTTATAAATGGGTTGGGCCAGATTCCTTTGCTAAGTAAGAAACACCCGGTTTCTAGAAGTCTTTCAACAGAGTCAGGATGACCTCTATCCAGAATAATATAGATGGAATCATTGCTCTAGTGCAAAGATTTGCTTATGTGACCTCATAAATTCATTCCAATTTCAAGATTGATTCCTTGTACTTGGCTGATGAGAAGGTATAATCTCTTCCAAATCAGCTTGTTTATTTTTCAAATTCTCTGATGGTTAAGGAAGAATTTTACTCTTATTTCCTGCTGTCTTGTGTATTCCCTCAAATAGAAAAAAAAAATTCGGAAGAGCTCTTCAGTATTTTCTGTGATGTGATTACCTCAGGCAGTGTTACAAGTATAATTAAAATTCTTTTTGCATTCCTTGAAATATAGATAAGCATCTCAGAGCATGATCGTTCTGAAACATCGCATTCGGGTAGTTATCCAGTTGAGTCTGGTAACAGTCTGAGTTATTCTGGATCCTTGATTTTGAGACTAAGACTAATTCCCTGTAATCATTGTTATACTTTAGGCTATGAGGTTACACATGTTCTAGAACAAGTTTGTGGGCCCGAGGAAAAAAACCAAGCTGAGGATATTGTGGCAAGGATTTAGCTATTTACTGTGTGTGGATGCTTGTTCTAACAAAGCAGTCTGGATTTTATTTTAAAATAAACATTACAAATGTGTGTTCCAAAGCCAGGCGGAGACCTGCTTCCATATCAATTGAGTAAAACAGAGCTGAGAGCTGTAAAAAAAAAAAAAAAAAAAAAAAAATAGAAGCCTATCGCTGCCTTCCAAGAGTCAGTAAGAATAATAACTCACATTATCAGAAAGGGCAGTGCAAAATTACTCGTGCAAAGAACAAGTAAAGACTTCTTGCTTTTCCTCTTTGGCTTTCTTGCTACCAATTTAAGATCAAGATCTTAGAAGGAATTACATTCCATCTTAGGCAGGACTGACAGAAACACATTTTCAATTACCAGCAGGTGACAATAGAACAACAATGTCAGTGGTTTTTTAAACAAGGTTATTTCTTGCTTTACAAAGGTGACTATTTATAAATGACTGAACAAGATCTCTAGCAAATAATATTACTCTTCTCAAAAAATATAAATGCTATATCTCTGGATACTGGTACATTTAATTTATACTTTCCTGGGTTCTTATGGGTCCAAAGGGAGAAAAAGGCACTCGAACAGAATTATTTGACTTAGAAAAATATTAAATGCTAAACATTAACCCAAGGACACCTATTATAATAAACATTACTCATTTCCGTTTAAGGAAAGCAGAACGCATGATTCCATCTGGTTGGTCATACTACTTAGGACACGTTTAAACACAGGAATGTAAATGAATGAATGGATAAATGAAATGATGAAGGAAATTAATTCAAGTCAATGATGCCGCTCCTGTTCGGCAGTCTTACGGCCAAACTCCATAGTTTTATTTCTGTGTCACTTCCCTCTCTCACCCCAAAAGCTCCCAAAAGTACCCAGAGTTGAATTTTAGTGACTCAAGTAAAAAACTCGCTTTTTCTCGTTAGTCTACAAATTGAACTTACACTCATATTAGTATTAACTCTTCTTTTCTTGGTAGACTTGGATTTTCAGTCAAGTTATTTGTAAGTTAAAAGCAGCTTCACCAGAAAGGGATTTCAATGGGCTTCACATTATCCTTCTAAAAGACAGATACAAAAATCACTCTCTGCTCTTCTTTTCTTGGAATATTTTTCCTAACAGCTCCCAATTGTTTGGAGCATTTTAAGACGTGAGTTAATGTTCACATAGTTAACTTACATTATCTCCCATCTAAGTTGAAGGTTTTAACGATGCCAAATTATCTCACCACCTTTTCCCTCCTGTGATTCCATTAACCTTAGGATTTCAAAGCAATCTAATTTTGGATAAATTGCTTTCCTGTGTTTTGGCTGCTAGCTTTTGACAAACGTGTTTTAAGTTTCACTCAAAGGCTAATTTTTTCTTATTTTAACTACTGAATGCTTTACAAATTATGCTAGCAAGATGTCTTTTATTTCTCAAGTTTTCGTTACTCAGAAATTATAATTTTCTAAAGCTAAAAAAAGCTTGAAAACTTGATACTGAACTAAATATCATTGACTAGATTAAATTGTTAAGAATTTATTATTAGGATAACTTGTTTTGCATTATTTTCTAGCTGATAATACTCCGGAGGTATTGGCACCCTCAAAAACATCTTGTTTATCAGTGAGAATGGCCAATCTTTAGGAGCATTCATATTTTTGCTGTGGGAATACAAAGTTAGCTGACTCTCTATTCCAGAAGTTCACACACACACACACACACACACACACACACGTAAGAAAGGAGAATGGTTGGATTTTTTTTTTCTTTTCTTCTTTCTCTCTCTCTTTCTTTCCTTCCATCCTTTTAAATAGCCACTTACGGTACTCACAGAAGAAATTATCAACTAAGAAATTTCTATGACATTCCACGAGATCGTATTAGACATTGTGATAGAATAAAAGCAAAGGAACATAGGACATTTGTTTACCATAACCATCTAGTTAAGGGAGTAGACTTGTCCTCAAATAAACGATGTCATAGATCAAATGTGAACAGTCGTAATAACATCATAAGAGCTACTAACCTTGAGCCCTTTCTATTGGACTGACACGGGACAAAGAATCTTCCATACATTATCTCATTTGGTCCTCACCACAGTGAAAGGACTACTGTTGTTCCCATCTTACAGATGAGAAAACAGAGTCTGAGAGGTCAGATTGTTTGGCCACATATAGCCTGTACTCAGATACAATTAAAATCTGACTGCAAACCTCATGTTTCTATGTTTCGTTAATGCTGCATTCCAGAATATTCTAAATGTAATGTTTCAAAGATGGGAGAGATTACTTTCCAGGACAACTTCACAGAGAATCTAGCATTTGTGTTGGGAAGTGAAGAGTGAGCTGAATGATGATAAGCATAGATCCTGATGAATCTATTTTAGGTAGTGGAAATAGATGAACCAAAGCATGAGGTTAAGAATATAGAGATGTTTGGGGACAAACAGCTAGCCCTGTTCGACTAGAATGTAGTGGATTAGAAAAGCTGAATGGGACAAAATGAAAGACAATGGGTAGTTTTTAATATGTAATGTGTATTCATTTATTAAGAATTTGAGAAATTAGAGGTAGGACATGAGAAATAATAAATAAAAGCTTTGGCCCATATAACTGGAGTTTAGAGAAATCTCAAATTATCATGTGAGGCCAATTATGTTTTTAATGTTCTTTGTTTTCTTTCTCAAGTGAACAGTCATTACTGTAAGGAGAGATCTCCGAAGTAATTTATATTTCTTCAGTAAGAGAATATAAAAATTTAAAATGCTGTAGTAAATCAATTAATTCTTGATTGTGTGCTGTTTTAGACTATTAAAAATATATTTAACATACCTGGAAATATTATACCAAAATGAAAGATGGGTTGTTTATTCACACACTCTCATTGTTTGTAATTCTCTGGAAAGAATTTGTCCATTTTCACTTAATATCATGCTTTGTTATCTACTTCAAAGGGTCTACATAAATATTAGGGAACAGTATTTTATTCATGGCAAGATTAAGGTCAATTCTTATTGATGATTGCATGGACCTCTTGAATATCCAAACCCATTTGGAACTATCTTATTGTTTTGCTTTGCCATTACAAAGATATATTGTTAAAGGGTCAACATTGTTATCCTTAGTACAAGAATTGGAAATATACAAATGCTTTTCTCATTGGGTTATTGGTGATTATTTTAAAATGCTTAATTAAACCTTTATCAATTCTAGCAATTCATTTGCTCCTAAAATGAAAATGTCTGCTGTTATTAGACACACACCCCCTTCTCATTTGGAAACACTTAGACATTATTTTGCAAGGATAGAACTTGTTTGCTGTACCACCGAGTCAGGGACAGATTTCAGATCTAAGTCATTCGATCAGAAAGGGAACACATAAACAAGCTCAATCATGCATGAAAGCTTCTAATGAAATTCAAATATCAATGTAATTTACGAGTGCCAGAAGTTCAAAATTTGTATAATTTGCATGGCAAGTGCAGGGTTAATAGACGAAAAGGGAAAAAAACAGAGAAGCAGCTTTCAGAGAAGCAGAGATGCAAGCAGGAAGCATTTTGCTGAGCCTCTCTGAAACGGGAGTTGATCAAGCAATTAATATAGTTAAAAACACAAAAGCACACTTGGATCTTAATCTACCTAAGGAAAGCGATCCAAACCAAATACGTAAAATTGATAGACTAAGACGACTTTCCAGTGAGGTGGAAAAGTCTCATAAAAACCCAAAATGGAATACAAGGAACAAGGTCATTTGGCTCATCCTGTCTGTCAGCACTGAATTATTTCATAGCGATTAAACTCAGTTCAGTTGACCAGGAAGGGAGTTCATTTGTACTAATGAATCCACATGGAAACTCTGGCTAGAGCAATAAACTTTCTGTTTTTTCTTTTCTTCCTATCCCACTCCCCACCTCCAACCACACCCATGTGAACATTTTTGATTGTAGGAGGGAGAACCTCAGTATTAAAGATCAGGAAGAGTACTCAGTATTAAGGATTCCGAAAACCAGAGTATTTTCCTTTTCTTATGAGCTTCAATTATTGAAAAATTTTTAAAAAATGATATTGTGCTTCGTGATTCCAGTGAGACACCACTGGTCTTACTTCCGTCCCTCATCCTGGGCAATGCTAGACTGTAAGCTTTGGGAGTCCAGGAACAAGGTCTGTGTTTGCTTATCCGTGTATCCCCAGTGCCCAGCATGTTGCCTCCATGTTGTCAGTGCTCAAAGAATATATGTTGAAAACATTAAAAATTGAATGCGTAAGGTGCAGCTACACTTGACAAATCGGGTGGGCATGCTATGGAAAGTCACAGAATAATTATCTTCCCTGAGGATCACGTTTCCTGAAAAGTTGGAGAGAAAAGTTAAGTAATTTAACAAGGTTAATTAAAGTAGATCTATATTAAAACAAATTGGGATGATTTATGGATAAAATGCAAAATTCACACGAATTTGTAAGATTAAAACTGAGACTTCAAAGCAATTTCACCAGGGGCGCTGCTTCCAACGTTGCCCTCAGATCTGTCCCCCGTCATGAGAGGACTCCAGGGAGATGCATGTAAATGAGTAAAGCAGACCTAAGGAAGGAGACTCAGAGAAGACAGATCTGTGATCATCAGGACATCGTTGGCTAATTCAACGAACATTTCAGGGTTGCAGACCCTCTTGCTCTTTTGGGGCCCTGGCACTGGCTCACGCTGGCACACAGGAGTTTTAAAAGGTACTAGTTTACGTGATTTGGGAGATTGGGAAGGGGGAGAGATTCCTTTTTTTCTATCATGCTGGGTTCTCCAGTTGGGGCCCATAAAATTAGACTCCCAAAGGACACCTTAATAAGAGAAAAACAAAAATTTACTAACACGTGTGGTACACCATGTGGGAGAAACCTCAGGGTGTCTAACTCAAAGGCATGGTTAGAACTTCAGATTATGTAGCATTTTCTCAAAGCACAATAATAGAGAAGTGATAAGAGAAAAGAGAAATGTTAGGCTTCCAAGGGTGGCAACCTGTGGAAAGGTAAATATATGGGGGAAACTGATAAAGCAAGGTTTGCTGTGTTTGTCCATCTTGATGCCAACTTCCTTCTCCCCCCCTGCCCCCTAGCCAGTAAACTTCCCCAGGAGAGGAGATTTACGGTAGTCCCCATTTTTCTGAGGTTTCTGATTTTTGACAGATAAAAGCAGCTCAGAAAAGGTGTCTTTCTGTATCTATTGATTCTCATTTGCCTCCAGCTCAAAATAATCCTTCTGCCAAAGTGGCATATTTGGGGGATGGCATATCTGGTGCCCTGTAAGAGAGAAGTGACAGCGTGGATAAATCCTAGACCCTGAGCGCCCAGAAGGAACGATGTCATGTATCTAATACAAATGAACCAGACGTGGCTGCACATTCTGCCTGCTTCACTGCGGGGCCACGGGACCGTGAGCCTGGCTGGGAGTATCCACTTCGCGGGCTTTCTCATCTGGGTGCTGGATCCTTGTGCCTGCCTGCGCGCGCGCCTGTTCAGAAAAGCAGCGCTACGATCCGGTAGGACGAGGGCCCCTGAGACAGGAGTGACGAAGTGCTGGTATGGTTGGTTGCAGGGACAGGCCTGGAGCTGGGCCCCTCTTCGGAGGAACCAAATGCCTAAGGACAAAGAAATCTAGTTAGTTCTTGACACCTGGGTATTCATGACACCCAGTCTCGCCCTCAACAGAACCAGTTGAGGAAGAATGAGATCACATTAAGGAAGGTCAGTTAGGTGACACCGAGGAGCCGCTAGGACTGAGCAAGGCCAACTGTGAGCCTGTGGGAGCTCGTGTAGTGTCGTGACTGTAGCAGGAGGTGGCGAAGACAGAGCCTAGCAGCTGGCAAGGAGCGGCTTAGAGCGGCTGTGACGTCACCGTGCGATGCGCTCCTCCCTGCTGCCGACTGCTCCCGGAGAGGACCGAGCACTGGCTGGTGAGCGTAAGCTTATCTCCAAACACTGGAAGCACAGCTGGCTTCGTGGGACAAACGGCCGCTGTAGTGGCACAGGGCCTTCACTTAGAAGGTGGTTTAATGCTCTGCTGGAGCTGTTCCAAAATCCTTACTAATTTTATCTTTGATCTGGTGTTTTGTAGGTGAAGGTGGGTGGGACAACACATCATGCACACAAGCCGGGGACACGCCGGGGCGGGGGAGGGGGCAATATGCGCTTCTGCGGTCGAGCATTCCCAGGATCCCGTGGTCACAGGATTCCAGCGGAGCCAAGATGGGTAGAGTTGACTGAGACTCAGTATGAGTGGAAAGTCAGCCTGCTGTGTCCACGACGTGGGGGGTGCTCCCTGTCGTGAGAGCCACCCTTTTCATTTGAAAACAGCTTGCTTCAACGCAGAAAGAAGGGGATAGTGGTCTCAGAAACATGAACGACCAAGGATCTGTATTATATTCTTTCTTACACATGTTAACTCTCTCTCTCTTAGCCACCCATGTACATGGCATAGGACAGGGAAGAGTAGGGCAAACCATAGTTTTCAGTCCTGCCTCGCTCATCAGTGAGCTGAAGGGAGAGTGTTGCTAGAATAAGCACATACCAAAAAGTTAAATAAAAACAACCGATTTAGTTCGGTGAAGAATTTCTACTGTTCTGGTAAGACCAAAATACATATGCAGGTACAATTTTTATAATTTAGGTGATTCCACATATGAGTTAAATGCTCTAAAGTTTACATTTAAAACTGGCAACACACAACATAAAGATAGACAGTATATGGTAATGATTTAAAATTCTAATTTTTCATCACTTAGAAAAACATTAAATAACAAATAAAAACACCATAACAAGTTGTGAGAAAGATCACAGAAGAAAGGAAAATGCTGTATATTTTAAGGACCCCTAATGGCACTTTTTTCTTGTTTTTTGAACAAGGGACCCCACGTTTTTATTTCACACTGAGTCTTGAAAGTTCGGTAGCTGGTCTTGTCTGGAAGAGATGGTAAGAAACCATCTACTTACTCCTCTATGGTCTGATAAATGTGATTATATAAAGAGTCTCAAAAGAATGAATGCATTAGTGTGCTTTCTTCTCCACCAAGAAGCACCAGCTTCTAAGAGTAGATACTCAAGGCAGATGTGGGAAAAGAGGGCCAAAGGTCAAGGCCAGCCCACTGAGCTGCCTTTAATCTTCTTGTGCCTTTCCCAGAAGATAGATTATTTGGTTTGTCTTAGATTCACGTATGTTGCCCCAAATACTTTTAGGCATTGATATTTTAAACAGAAATTTTTAGATATTTCAGCACGGAAGTGCAGAACTCTTACTTTCTCTTAACTGAACGCATGCTATTCACGGATACTTAAATGTCAAAATGCATCCCTCGGAAGCCAGGGGCCATGGTGGAGATGATGAACAGGAGAGGTTCCTGTAGCATTTAGCGGGTAGCCTGGTTCAGGCTTCTCTATTCAGCAACCATCTTCAATCTTGTAATGTCTTGTGCTGACTCCCAGCTGCACTCTGTGTCTTTTGTCAATTTCACAGCTTGTTTTTTTTTTTTTTTTTTGGTTTTTTTTTTTTTTTTCCAATTCCTGGATTTCTGTATACAGGAATGTTTTTAGTGCTCTTAGTCTCTTGTTCTGACATTTCCCCAGATATTTGGGGTCTCCTGACACCACCCTCCATGTCTCAGCATCTCTAAGCATAGTTGCCCAAAATTGAGTGAGTGCCTCCGAGCCAAAGATGAGATTCTGTTTAATTTGTGTTGTAATGGAACATTGATTAGTGAGGACACCATCCATCTTGATAAAATACCTTGTGTTTTTTCCCCAGCTTTTGTTTCCAGTCTACTCTGAAACTGATGAACTTACTTTAGAGCCGTCAGACTTCCATTCTCCTAATGGTTGCAAAGATCAACAGAGACAGGTGAGATCCTAAAGCTGTCTTCCTTCCTCTTCCTATAGTTGACATTTAAGAAAAATCTTGACAAGTCATGCCTCTGTGGTCTAAAGTAGGAGTCAGCAAGCACTTTGTAAAGGGCTGAAAATATTTTGGGCTTGGGTTAGGGATTTTTTTTATTTTCATGTTTAGAGTTAGCTTGTGCAATTTTCTTTATAAGGAGGTTAAAGACTACTAATTTATACGAGAGGACATACTTATCCTTTTAAAAAATCACCAAAATCACATTTCCATTGCATACATTTTAGGAGATATAAAAAAACATGGAGAAGAATTTGGCCAAGATTTTAACATGACAACTGCCTTAGACACATTATCCTTCTTTCTGTGTAGCATCTTTAAAGTTTTGTGACTTCTTCGAGGTTCTACATGTTGAGAAAAATAGTGTGTTAATATGGAAAAGCACTGTGCTTTTGCCCTGCTTAAAGACCTCAGTCAGTATTTCGGGACCTCTACTCTACCTTTACTTTCTTGATAATCTGATGGTGGGCGTCACTAACTGATCATCACCTGTTGGAATTATCTGTCATTATTTATCCTGATGGCTTCAATCTTTAAGATTTTGCCTGTATCAGTATCTCTTTGTCCAGTGTCATGTACCATGCCGGGCCACCATATATGTCTGCAGATTTACTTACGTTCCTTATTTCCTTACCACCAATCCACCCTTTTCTTTTTTTTTTTTTTTTAAGATTTTATTTATTTATGTGACAGGGAGACAGCCAGCGAGAGAGGGAACACAGCAGGGGGAGTGGGAGAGGAAGGAGCAGGCTCCCAGCGGAGGAGCCTGATGTGGGGCTCGATCCCGGAACGCCAGGATCACGCCCTGAGCCGAAGGCAGACGCTTAACGACTGCGCCACCCAGGCGCCCCGCAATCCACCCTTTTCTGATATTTATAAACTTAGACAAATAAACAGTAGAATAACGGCTTCTTGTTTCCTTTCTATGTTTTAGTTTTCCAAATAATCTTTACAATGCAAAATTGATACGCTTTCCAAATATTTGAATTTATGAGATTGTGGTGACATCATATGATGTAACATACTTTTATGTTCTTTCCTTTAAAAGTTTTTGTTTAAGATTATGCAAACAGATGTAACTCTTCTTCAATACTTACCTGTGGAATTCATTAATTATTTTTTAACATAATCATTGTCTACATATTATTTTTTAGCAAGTAGAAACTGAAAATAGATATAGAGAACGATACATATTTCTTTAAGATTTTTAATCTTCCACTTTTTGATTAATTTTCCCATTTACGTTTGCATGGTTATAGACAATCTACTTCCGTTAATACTTTTTGGGTTGTATTTCTCTCAAGCATTCTTCACTTCATTTAACATGTACATAAATGTAATAGAGAAAACCCAGTAAAAACGATCAGCTCTTTTGAGGAGCTAAGTTTCACTGGCCATTCACTAGGGCAGTGTCAGTTTTTCACAACATGTAGCTTTTCATAATATATATTTTTAAAATCTGTCAATGGACAGATGAAATTCAATTATTTTCTTTATAACTGATGTTATTAAGCAAGAGGATAGTATATGTTCTTTTCTGGGAAATGTTACTTTGTGTTTATTCAATTGCTCTATCACCCAAAGATGTGTTTTTACTAACTACTAAAGTTTTTTCACTTTTTATAATTGTTGAAATAGATTTTATAGATACTAAACGAGTAAATCTTTCTCTGGTAATTATAATTTTGTAGCTCTTAAAAATTTATAATGATGTTATTTTATACACTTCCTCAATAAGTAGCTTAGTTCATTCATTCATTTATTTGAAATCTTATTAAATACTCATTGGACCTAATTCCAGTAGGCAGTAAATAGACTCTGGAATCAAGCTCAAATCCTCACTTCCCTACTTCCTAGGTAGGTGTCCTAGGTAGGTGAGAACAAATTATTCTAGGTGATAACAGTCATCCATTCGTGGGATTAGGATGAATGTTGAATGGGGAAATACCTGTTAAGTGTGCGGTGGGCACACAGAGCGAGCTTCAACACATGCTAGACATTATCAGCATTGCTAGTGCCGGATGCGACGCACATTAATTTCTTTTTCATTTCCTGTGAGTATATTGCCAGAAATCAGCATTTCTTTCTACGTTCTACAGCAAAGCTATTGCTTAGATGCCTTAAAATTGCCACTGTTTGGGAAAAAAAAAAATCAATTAAGCAACAGAAGCCTATTTCCTGTATGACTAGATTGTAGCCAATATTCTGGCTGCATTACGTGGCGTTTGACATAAAGATCATCCATCCTGCAGCCCCATCCCAGGCTGATGCGTTGCTGGCATATTGTCTGAAGGCTTTCCTCGGTTATCTACATCAGTCTGCAATTTTAAGTCTTGTCCTTTGAAAAAAAGCAATAGGAGCATCTACAAGGCCAAGGTTCTTGATGTTTCGGGGCAGCCATTTCTGCTGTTTGCACCCAAGGGATTCAAATAGTCAAGCTAATGACTTGAGAACATAGTTCTGCCCCTCGTGAGGATTCAGCCAAAGCATCCCAAGCCTGGGAAACCACTTAGAGTATCATTTTGCTTTAGTGCAATATTTTCTTTGCTATAAAAACGTATCGGTCAAATGCAGCAGAGACATTTTACACAATTATTGTTACATAGATAAGGCTGACTTTTTTTTTTTCCTAAGCTCTAATCATGCCTTATATAAATTCTAGAAATAATGGTTAATCCTTTGAAGGAAAAAGTTTTATATGGCGCTTGGTCATATGCTATATACAACAATAAATTTCAGTTAGACTTACGAGTTAAATGTGAAAAGGAAAGAGAAAAAAATATTTTTTCTTTAAACAATCTCATGGAATTAAAGTGCTAGGAAAAGAAATTAAATTTGAATAGATTTTTGGTCTTTGGATGGGGAAAGGCTTTCTAACTCAGAAACAATGGAAAGGATCCCAAGGGAAAATCCAGCCAAATATGCCATATGATATGCTTTTTAAAAACTTAAATTTGGACAATTTAAAAATTAACAGAAAAAAGAATTTGCCTAAAAATGACAGTGAAGGCTTACTATCCTTAATTGATAAAGTGTCTTCACAAGCCAGTAATAAATTACATTATTCTAAATTATAAATGGATGGTTCTAAAGCAAAGCTGAAGAATGTAATTATTTGTTTTCAAAATCAGGCTGTTAAAACTTTTTAGAGAACCATCAAGCCAAATAAATATGTACAATTGGGCTTTTAAAAAATGGGATAACATTACCTGCCTCAAGAGTTTTCATGGGGATTGAAGTAATTATGCATGTAAAGTACAGCACCCCACTAGTAAGAAGGGAATTAAAAGAAAAGTTTTCTGCTTCCTATGATTCTAGAGTATGTATAATTTCTGATTTCTGGACTTCAGGGTAGTCCGGACCAAGCCAACTGTGTTCTAACTGTAAGCAGCTGATGCAGTTTGGGGGGAAAAATGTATAAGTAAATGTATGAATACATTCTACCTAAGGATTTCACTCAGATCCTCACTAATTGAAACACAAATGATTCAATGCCCCAAGAAGCTAGCTCTGGTATTAAGACCCAGTCAACACACGAAATGAAAACCAAGGTGAGCCTGCCTCCCTTCTGTGTAGCAATGATAGTGACTTATTGGTTGTCAAGCAGAAGCAGCAGGAAAAGGAATCCCCAGGCTTGACTGAAAGGACTCCAGGATACCCCCAGTGACCTCAAAGATGACTTGAGATTTTCAGACAATTCTTGGAAAATTTCGATTTTAATCCAATTTGTTTTAAATTAAAATATGCTTCTTTAGTCCTGTTAGGAGAGTCTAAGAAGGCAAAAGTCAACAAAGTACTGGAACCAGCACTTGAAGAAAAAATGGAATCATTGGCTGGGTGATAAAGTGAACCTCAGCAGTTCCAGCACAAATTTTCTTACCTAATGTATTCATTACATTTCTCTATTTCCATTTTAATTATAATGAAGAAAAGGCAGCAACCCTTTTGCCATGTGCTGTAATTTATCCTTGCTCTAGCAAGATAAGTAATACTACTCCAAATACATCATAAACAAAATATTTATTAGGAAAGCCTCATTAGCATGCATTTCATTCTGATAATAAGGTTTAGGAATTTAAATTAATATCAGTGTTATTCGAGAACATGGCTATTAACATTTAATAATATTTAGCATTTATATAGTCCTTTGTGTTTCCAAAGTACTTTAGTCATTAATTAATTAAACCTCAAATTATCATTGTGAGCAGGTTCAGCTCATGGTTTCTTCAGTTATATAATTGTATTCATAAGTATTCAAACTTTTCCAACTAAGAGTTCTGACTAACAGTTGTTTTCTCCGAAGTTCTTTCATTCAGAGTGAGATTGCCAGTGTAAGGCACGAATCTGTCCATTGCCACCTGTCAATGACATTCTGCTTGGTAACTATGAGACCCAGAGATAGACCCCTGGCAGGAGGGCAGAGCTCTCTTCAAGTCTTCTCTAAATGTCTTGATTCCTATTCTGCTGCTATTGCTCCCAGTCCCCCATCCTGGCATCATCACACCCTGACGTGACCCAGCCAAGGGCTTAAAGCAGATCCCATACTTGACAATTATCCATCTAAGACGATGTCACTACCATGACCTTTGATTCAAAAGGAAATAATCTGAATTAGGAAACATACACACCTAGGAGTTGGGGGACACTCACTCTATAATATCTAATGGTTCCCCATTACCTATATGCAGTAAAAATTCCCATTCCTCAGATCTGATATTTAAACCTTCTGCAATGTCACCTTTGAATTCCCACTCCTTCGCAACCCCCAGCTTCACACATCCCTTCCCAACCAGAGAACACAGTGACATTTTGGTTTGACCTCATCACAATGAACAGGTGTAGGTCCATCTGGACAGGTGTGAACAACACAGACTTTAAGGGGTGGCCTGGCTGCTCTCAGAAAAATTGCACCCAGGGAGAGTCCTTGCTTGGCCTTGGTTCCCAGCAGAATGACACATCAAGCTGCTGAGGGTCTAAACCCACATGGGCCATCAGGCTGCTCTGCCATTGGATTCCTGACCCACCCCAAAGCCTCCTCAGCAGGAAATGTTGTCATCTGCTTACACTTTTGGTCCTTAACTATGGCTCTGGGTTCTTTACTTTCTGCAGGGGAATACTCAGCTTTGCTAAGAGAGTCTCAAGCCTGGTTCTTTGCCTTGTGTCATGAGTAGGGCAGAAGCCAACCTCTGAGGTCCACCCCTGAGGGATGAAGGCAGAGAGCTCTATTACCCTTCTCCAAAGGATAATTTTATCAAGGCTAAGCCAAGAAAAACTCTGAAAACATTCACACACTGGTAGAAGAAAGCATACATTTAAAATCAGCAGGGAAAAAGGAAATTATTATCATCCATCAGAGTAGCAAAGAAGACAGGAAAAGATTCTTAATGCAGTCACCCTGGGGGTCTTAGCTCTGCTTTCTCTTCCTAGCTACTGGATTCATAGCTCGGTTTTTTAAATACAACCTGATTCATTGGAGTAGTCAGGATAATGGTCTACATCTTCAGTGGTCCAGAGGTTAACAGGTTGGAGCAGCTTTTTATTCCAGATCAAAACAAATGTAACAAAATTTGTTTAAGTAATAAAATGTACTCAGCATCATATGGCCACACAAATCCCAAACATGCTGCAAAATTACCCTTGGGGACTGCATTTTCCAGATGACAGCGATGGCTCATTTTCCATGGGTCTTCAGTACCCTGCTACTAATTTAAAACTACCCTTGGCATCTTCAGTAAACATTTGAGAGAGAGAGAGAGAAAGGGAGAGAGAGACAGAGAGACAGACAGGAGAGAAAGAAGTCAAAACTTACTTTAACCTTAAAATTCTATGTATAAATGCTGAACTGATACCCTGACACAAATAATCATTTGCAATCTGAACCCTCATTGCACAATGTCTAATAGCTCCCTATTACCCACATGCAATACAAATCCAAACATCCTCAGATCGGATGTTTAAATTTTCAACAATATCATATTTGATTTCCGATCCCAGCACATGTTTGGGGCAAGAGTAGTATATTTGACTATCGTATGAATACATAGGCTGATGTCCCAATCTCTCGGCTTTTATTTGAATCAATCTCTCGGCTTTTATTTTATTTCTACTACCCAAAACATTTATATATTCCTTCCAGCTGCTCCTACTACATTGTGAGACCCTTGAGTAGATGAACTAGGTGTTATTCATTTCCTTGTTCTCCGCGGTGTTTATGGACCTTTTTGAACACAGAGGACATTCACAAAATGCTTTCTTAAAAAGAATCAGGTTGAACAACAGAAGCCAGGTTTTTGTTGTCTGCCTTTCATACTTGCTACCAAGAAATGGCATTGAACTACAGTATATTTTATCTAAAGAAAGACTTATAGCATGAAGATTTTCTTCAAGGTTTTTTGTTTTTCTTTTTTTTTTTTTTAATGTGACCCAATAGACATATGATGTCCTCTGGTCAGAAATAGGATGGATTCTATTAACAGAGTCACCAAAATATGGGTAAAATAGATAGAAAAAATTTTTAATATTTTTTAATGTTGCCTATGTTTAGGGAAGTTCCTGAATAAGAAGTTACCAATTAGAAAAGTTCTATATACATATATGTATGTATATATAGAACTATATATAGAGAAAAGTTATATATAAATATATACACACTATATATTAAATAGATATGTAATACCCTTTTGTGCTCATAGATAAAAGGACCAATCACATGTGTGAGTAGGAACTTGCACCTTCCAAGATGTGAAACATTAAATTGTATAACCTTCCACCTATGAGCCAGATGATTTTGGTTTCAAGGATCCCACATGTGAGACCCAGTGGCTATTATACCTAACTCGGTCAACAGGCAGCAAAAATGTACTATATATATGCATATATATAATATATATAATATTCAAATATATTCAAATTAATATATATTAATCAAATATATTATGTATAATATTATTATAAAATATGTCAATATATTAATAAATAATAAACATAATATATAACCAAATATGTTTTTATTGGAATTACAGATAAATGTTTAGTTTTTTTTTTTTAATTTGGGATTACGTTTATGGGATTTTTTTTCTCCTAAGTAGAATAAATGCATTGTGTTTTTAAAAATCAATTTAATTTTACATTTAAACATTGTATTGCAGGTCCCTGCCTTGTGTGGGGCACGGGGCTGGAGGATGAGGACGAAAGACAAAAACTGTCTGTCTTGGATTTAGGAGGACACTATCTCCCAGGAGGGCCAGGTGTGCAAACAACTCACAATATGCTGTGTTCCATAATGGTGAGGAAAAAAGGCCACAGGAGCACAGAGCAAGGAGTAATGCATCCTGCTTAAAGAGATTTAAAGAGAGACAAGCAGTGCTCAAGAGCTCCCTCTCGCCTATCTAGGCAGAGAACAGCAGAGCTCTTTGCAAGAAGAAGGGCACAAGAAAGAAAAGTTTACGGTGTTTAGGAGATGGATGGGGCCTTGTGTCCGGGGAGGGGCCCACGGAGTGGCAGGGGTGGTAAATTCAGAAGCTGGACGTCAGTGGTAAGGCAAGCCCGGTGGGGACCGGAGCCAAATGCGGAGCGTGTGCCTCGGCTAGAGAAGCTGGCAGGCGCGCAGCTGTGACAAACGCGTGGCTGCCAGCTCAACTGCCGCCCAGGGCTTGCCAGAGTTTGGGATCACACACACACACACACACACACACGCACAGAAATCTGGATTTTCTATGAAATCTACTAATTCTTAATGTTTGAAAAATGATTTTAAAATGTTAATGCCGTGTAAAAATCAAACGGAATACCATTCGTGGGTTAAGTCTAACCAGCAGGTGACCGGGGTAAAAATCCTGTCCCAAAGGTGAGGAGGCTGAGAAGGTGGGCAGAGGACAGGTTGTAAAAGGCGACCACGGAGACATCACTGTGTTCATTATCTTGACCGTGATGATAGTTCTACCTCCTGGACGTATGTCAAAACTCACGGTGCACTTTAAATGTGTGGACTTCACTGCGTGTCAAACGTACCTTGATTAAAGCTTTCATTTTTAAGTTAAAAAGAAAATATGCTTCCCAACATCAAAAAAACAGTAAGATTAAACTAAATGTGTTTTTTACTAACAAAGGCTTTCCAGCATCGCTTGCCTCATGCACCTGACGGCGAGGTAGCCGCGGGCCAAGAACACCGCGGGCTGAGGGCTTTCCAGCGGACGCCTGGGACTGGTTCCCAGAGTGACCTGGAATGCAAGGAACCGAGGAAGTAAAAGACACGACGCCTGCCCCCTCGGCCTCTGAATTTCTTTAGTGTCTCGTTGCTAAGACATGAACTAAGAGAATCTACAAGATCGAACAAGAAAGACAAAATGTAGGTGGAAGGAACGTGGAAAGTTGGCGCCGGAACACCGCACCATCAGACCTGGTTTGTTTCCACATCCTGTGCTGTTTCTATGGAAGTTGTTTGGCAGTGGGTACTTCCACATACCTCCCGACGTCTTGATTTTGGACGCAACATAAAGAGTGTAAGCCATGGCGTGAATAAAGAACGAGTATTGCTCTACAGCCAAGTAGATTATTGTTAATCAGCTCACTCTCCAGGCTATTACAAATTCAGCAGCGCTATGCCCACTTAAGACAGGAAGAGGGTCCAGCACTGATTTGTGGTAGTGAAATTTTCTGATGAGCCTATTTTCTTCTGTTTCATAAGCTAAAGTAATGAATTAATTAATTAGCATAGTATTTTTCATGTGATTATATATAATACGTATATACTCTCTTGAGAAATATATGCAAGTAAAAGACAGAGAAAGCTTACAACTGATCTCTCCTGTGAGAGGTCTCTTCGGGGATTTGTACTATCTCTTCTTTCAAGTGAAGTTAAATTCCATAAGAGAAGAAATTATGCATTCTCCTATAGACAATGGATTTTTTTTCCTTCTATTTTTCTTCTTGAGTGAAAAGGCAGTGACAGAAAATAAAAAGTAAGGTTCAGAATTATATTGAACCCTTGTAATTTGTGAGCTGTTATGTTAGTGATGAAATTGTATCTGGTATAAATTCTCAGCACAATGGATACAGTTCTGCTCGAAGACTCACATTAGCATTATTAAGAGCTGTGCCGTTAAGTTCCACAAGCCACATGACAAATTATCTACACTGGCTGTTAAAGCCTGGGAAAACACAGCAAGTAGGAGGGGAACTGGAAGGTCAAGTGATAGGGAGTGGAACGTATCAAAGTTAAACTGCACGGAAGGTTACCAGGCAGGGAGTCCTGGTTAGATGATTGCACTTAGAGATGTAGAGCAGATGGGCTGAGAGCACAGACTGTCCACTCAGGCAGAACTGTTTGGCCCTGGATCTTACACTTCCTCATTTTTCAGTCTGGGAGAAGTCACTGATTTCTCTAAGTCACATCTGACGACATAAAGTGAGGACGGTATTTGGGATTTTATAACCATACAGTAAGAGATAGATGTTGTTACTACAGATTCATAGGAAAGATCTTAAATATCTCCTACGACCAACCCATTTTACAGAAGAGTCTATTGAGACCAGAGATGCAATGTTACTTGCCTAAGCTCACACAACGAGTTAGACACGGAGCTGGGAATGGAATAGAACACCATGAACTTTATCCCCTTCTGTTTGTATTTTATTTTATAGTTAAGATCTGTCTTCCTTTTCATTACAGCTTTATTGAAGTATAATTGTCCTACAACAAGCCATAATTGTATAAAGTGTACAATTTTATGAACTTTGATATATATTCATGGCCACAAAACAATCACCATAATCAAAATAATGAACTTACACTTCACTCCCAAAAGTTTCTTCCTTCTCCCGTGTAATCCATTTCTATTTTCTTAACTGCCTATACACAACAAATTCTGTCTATTATGGACTTTTATTATAGATTTTTACTTTCCAGGGTTTTACATAAATGGACTCAAAAAGTACATATATAGATAGTACACTATCCTTTTTTTGTCTAGTTTCTTCTAGTCAGAAAAATGATTTGAGATTCATCCATATTGCTGCATTTCATTCCATTTTATTCCTGAGTCATCTTCCACACCACAATGTGTTCGTCCATTAACCTGTTGATAAACATTTCAGTCGTTCCCAGTTTTTGCCTATTATAAATAAATCTGCTGTGAACATTTGCACACAAGTCTTTGTGGGACATATGTTTTCATTTCTCTTGGGTATATATGAGGAGTAGATTAGCTGTGTCTTCTGGCAGTAGGATGTTTAACTTTTTAAGAAACTACCAGGCTATCTTCCTGAGTGGTTGTGCAGTCTACATTCCTACCAACAGTGCATGGGTGTTCCCCTTCCATACTCCACAGACATGTGTAATGGCCATTGGATTAATTTTCTGTTGCAGTGTCACAAGTTTCCACAAACTTAGCTGCTTAGAATAACATACAGTTATTAGCTCACAGTCCTTTAGGTCAGAAGTTCAGGTCCAGTGTGGCTGGATTCACTTCTTAGATTCTCACAAAGCTAAAAATCAAGACGTCATCCACCTGCATTCTATTATCTGTTCAAGTCCTGTTCTAGGTGCGTGGTGTATGGCGGAATTCAGTTCCTCCTCATAGGAACTGAGTTCCTTGCTGGCTGTTAGCCATGAGCTGCTCTGAACTCCTACAAGCTGCCTACCTTCCTTGACATGTGGCCTCATTCCATCTTCAAAGCTTCCGCTGAGGGCATGAAATCCCTCTCCAGCTTCTGATCTCTCCGGCTTCCCCCATAGTGACCTCTAGATCCAGATCTAAAGGGCTCATGTACTTAGGTCAGGCCGATCCAGATAGATAATCTACCTGTCACGAGGTCAACTGATTTGGGAACTTAATTACATCCACAGAAGTCCTTCTGCCAAAAGTATTATTATCTCATCATATTCATAGGTTCCACCCACACGAAAGGGGAGGACATTATAAAAGGGCATTATATGCAAGGGAAAGTAAGGGCCATTGGTGGTCATCTTAAAATTCTACCTGCCATCATATTTTTAGCCTTAAGGTAACAGTATTTCATGGTGATTTTCATTTTCATTCCCCTAATGACTGATGAGATTAACCATATGAATTTCACTTATAACCTCCTTTGGTGAAGTATCTGTTCAAAACTTCCCCCATTTTTTGGTATTGTTTGTCTTAAGTCAAACTTTTTCATTTTGGTAAAGCCTGATTTATTGTGTTTCCTTTTATAGTTTGTAGGGGTTTTGTGCCATATTTAAGAAATCTTTACCAAAGCCAAGGTCATTCATCGTCTCCTCTTTTTTCTTACACAAGTTTTATAGTTTTAGTTCTAACATTTAGGTCTATGGTCTATTTTGAGTTAATTTTTTGTGTGTGGTGGAGGGAAAGGGGCAAGATTCATATTTTGCATATGGAGACCTAATTGTTCTAGCTCCATTTATCAGAGAGATAATCCTTTCTCTGTTGAATTGCCTTGGCACTTTTTAAAAAAAATTAATTGTTTATGTATGTATGGGTCTACATCTGACTGCTTTCTGTTCCACTGATCTAGTGAATATCTTTATGCCAATGCAACATTGTCTTGATTACTGGTGGCTTTATAATAAATCTTGAAGTCAGGTAGCATTAGTTCTTTGCTCTTTTTTTCAAAACTATTTTGGTCATTCTAAATACTTTGCATTTACATGTAAATTCTAGAGTCAGCATGTGAATTTCTGCAGAAAGCATACTTGGATCTGGATTGAAATTGTGTTAAATCTGTGGATCTGGGTGAAGTTGATATCCTAGGACTATTGAGTCTTCTGACCAATGAACATGCTATATCTGTCTATTCATTTTGGTCTTTTATGTTTCACCATGAAATTTTTAGGTTTTGAGTGTGCATGTGATACAACTCTCTTGTCAGTTTAGCCCTAAGTATTTTCTATTTTTGATGGAACTGCTTCTTTAATTTCAATTTCTGTTTGTTTGTGGATAGTAAATGGAAATGCAATTTATTTCTTACTTTCCCGTATAGATACCTTTTATTTATTTTTCTTGCCTTATTGCACTGAAGCAGCAGTACACTACAGAATAAAAGTGGTAAGAACATACATCAAGTAATTCTCAATCTTATAGGGAAAGCATCCAGACTTTCATCATTAAGTGTAATGTAGCTGTAAGTTTTCCTAGATTCCCTTTATCAGATCCAGGAAATTCCCCTCTCTTTGTTGTTTGCTGAGAGGCTTTATATTATTATAATAATAAATCAATGTTGGATTTTGTCAAATGCTTTTTTACAGTCATCGTGATCATGTGATTTTTCTTCTTTCAGCTCTTGATACGGTGAATTATATTGTGTTAGCTTGTTAATATGATGAATCACATATTGAATCAACCTTGCATTTCTGAGATAACCTCTACTTGGTCATGATATATTATCTGTTTATATATTGTTGCAATTTATTCATTAAAATCTTGTTAAGAAAATATATGTCTGTGTTCATATGGGATATAGAGGTCACTGATTTAAACTGTTTCATTTCTAATAGAAGCACTTAATGAAGTTCCTTTAAGCACTGAGTAACTGCATTCTCCATTTTTTTTTTGTGCAATATTTCAATTTGCATTCAATTCAAAATGCATTCTAATTTCCTTTGACTCTTGGGTTATTTAGGAGTATGTTGTTTGTTTTCCAAATATTTGAAGACTTTCCAGATATCTTCCTGTTACTGATTTCTAGTTTAATTCCATTTTGATCAGAAGACATACTTTTTATAATTTCAATACTTTACAACTTACTGAAAGATTTTTATGGCTCAGAATATGTATATCTTGGTAATTATTCTGTGTGTACTTGATAATAATGTGTTTCTGCTATTAGTGGTTATAGGGTTCTATAAGTGTCAGTTAGGTCAAGTTGTTTGCTAATATTGTTAAAGTTTTCTGTATCTTTGGTTTTTCTGTCCTCTTGGCTCATCAACTGTTGAGAAAAACCTTTGGCTAAAATTGTAGATTCACCTATTCCTTTCAGTCCTGTCAGTTTTGCTTTAGGTATTTGGAAGCTGTATTACCAGGTGCATAAACCTCTTAATGAATCAACCCTTTATCACCATGAAATGACCTTCTGTATCTTTGGAAGTATTCTTCACTCTGATATTTACTTTGCCTGATATTCTTATAGCTATTTCAGTTTTCTTTGGGTTAATGCTAGCATGGTGTATCAATTTCTATTCATTTGCTTTTAATCTATTTATTTATAATTAAAATGGGTATTTTACATGCATACTTTTTAAAAATCCAATCTGAGCATCCCTGCCTTTTCAGTGAGGTGTTTAAAGCATACATCTTGATTTGAATTTGTGTATTAATCTACCGTCATGCTGTAGTTTGCATTCATTCTATTTTTTGTTCTCTTGATTCTTTTTTTGGCCTTCTTCCAAATGAATTATTTGTAATAATTCCATATTATCACCTTGAGTAGCTGTCAATTCCATCTAATGCATTTTTCATCGTACACATTGTGTTTGCAACTCTAAAAGTTCAATTTGGATCTCTATTTATCTTTATATTTCCCCTTAACATGCTTTCCTCTATCTTTGTGAACATACGGAATATATTCACAATTTTTACAAAATGTCTTTGTCTACCAATCCTATCATGTTTTCCACTTCTGTGTCTCTTCTAATGATTGAGTTTTATCCTCTTTATAGATTTTTTCTTCCCCCTGTTTATTTGCTTGCCTCATAACTTCTGAATAGACATCATTCATTTACTCCGTTGGATACTGAATTCTTTTAAATCTTTCTGGGCTTTATCTCAGGACGTAGTTCAGGTACCTAGGAACAGATCGATCCTTCTGAATCTTGCTTCTAAGCTTCGATAGACAAGACAAGAGCAGTCTTTAAACTAGCATTAATTTGCCCCACTACTGAAAACAACGTCCTTCCAAGTACTAAAAACAGTACCTGTACATTGTGAGTTTTTCCATTCTGGTTACTGAAAGCAAGAGCAATTTCTGTCTTGGTGGGACTCTTCTCCTTTCTCATGACTCCTTCCTTGACTTCAAGTAGCTTCCTCACAGCCAGTGGTTACTCATACCGAGCTGACAATGGGAGCAGATCTTGGGAGCTCACTGTCTGTGCCACTCTCTTCTCTCTGGCAGTCTGCCATGATAGTTCTAACCACCTTGTACTCTGCAAATTCTCAGCTAGGGGATACTGCCAGGCTCCGATTGGGTTCCTCTTTCCTGTGCCTTGGCCTAGAAACTCAATCTAGGCAGTTAGTGGAAACTTTGTGAAGCTCACTTCATTCGTCTTCCTTCGCTCAAGGATTACTGTCCTGCACTGCCTGCTGTCCAAGGTCTGAAAACCACTGCTGCATACATTTTGTCCCATTTTTCAAGTGTTGAAGGTAAACAGAGAAGGTAAATCTGTCCCCTGTTTCCCCATCATGGCTGGAAGCAGAAGTGTATGTGTTCATTTTTAATAAAAAATAAAAACAATAATGCAGAAAAATACAGAGAAAGACAATTATCATATGATTTCTCTCATCTATGGAACATAAGAACTAGGAAGATCCGTAGGGGAAGAAAGGGATGAAGAAAGGGGGGATAATCAGAAGGGGAATGAAGCATGAGAGACTATGGACTATGAGAAACAAACTAAGGGCTTCAGAGGGGAGGGGGGTGGGGGAATGGGATGGACTGGTGATGGGTAGTGAGGAGGGCACGTGTTGCATGGTGCACTGGGTGTTATATGCAACTAATGAAGCATCTAGCTTTACATCGGAAACCAGGGATGTACTGTATGGTGACTAACATAATATAATAAAAAAACATTAAAATTTTAAAAAAAATTTAAAAACAAAATAAAATAAATAAAAAAATAAATTTACTTGAAATTTTCAAATCTAGAAATAATGACCCTTAATAATTTCCCTTAGTTTCTTTATACACACACACAACGAAGAAGATTTTCTGTAATTGTCTTTCTTGTCTTCCGAGTCAATAAAAATAGGCTTTTATCATCAGTTTTAATGATCAGATCGCATTCTAGCGAATGGATGCATTATGATCTATTTAACTCATCCCTGATTGTCGGACAGTTAGGTTTTTCCAATTTATTGACATTTTTTTAAAGTGCTCTGATAGACCCCTAGGAACTCGAACCTATAGTCCATTGCTTTCTGACCTGACACTGAGCTGACTTTAAAACTCTAAAAAATTTTAGGCTACCATGTTTGTTCTATAGTTTCACCTCATACATATTTTGCTAGAATCCTTAATAAGGAGAAGGTGAGAAGAAAGACAATTGATTTTGACAGATGATGTTCTGACCTGAGATTGATAAAACATGAGATTTTTGTCCTCAGCTCAGTGTGAACTCCCTTTAGAGAAATTCATGTTTGTAAAGCCTCATTTGGATGAAAATATACAGGAAGCTACCTGGGCTGCCAGTCCATTGGTTAAGAAACTAAAAATGCACAGTAGCTTGGCAAGTTAATTCGAGTGGGTGCTAGAGGCAATCTGAAATGAATACGGAAATTTTTAATCATGGATTGTGGCTAGAGCAGGCACTGGCGTGAGATTCACTCTGCACCTGAGTGGCAGTTGGTTTAGCCTGCTGAAATAACTTGATGGTCTAATCCATGTCCCAACAGACGGATATCCTTGAGTTTGGCCCTAATAGGTGTGTTTTATAGAGTCTCAGCAGAGAGCCCTGGATTACGGGATAATGAAAAATGAATAATACAGGTAGAAGTGCCATTGAGTTAGAGTTGAGATATGTTAATAGACAGTGAGTTGAATTTGTAATAGACCAAGGTAACCTACATTAATATGTTTTACATTTGCAAAGCTTAAAAAGACAAATAGCTTGGTATATCTCCTGCAGCACCAAAAGAAAAGTAGCCTAATGTTTACATACCAATCAAGAAAATGAATGTTCTATTTATATTACTAAAAGATTATACCTTGATGTCTGGACAGTATAAATTGTGAAAAAGTGTTTCATTTTGCAATTGGGATTGTACTTCACAAGTCTTGGGAAAATAAACAAGTTGAAGTCTATTTTTTCCCTAAGTCTCAGATTTTTTAGTTCTGAGAAATTATTAATCAGGTTTCCTTTGGATATTTAAAACTTTAATAATAAATAAGGAAGGAAAGACAAGCTCTTCACAAAGAAGGATAAAATTTTAATGGAGATGACTGTGATTGGGATAGAAGCGTCAGACTATTGAGGAATTGTGTTGAGAAAACTTCTAGAGAAAGGAGACGCTATGGAAAGACTCAAGAGTTGTCTGAGAGACAAAGTTTTAACTAAGCAACAAATGAAGCCTGTCACTTTGGAGGTGAGTACTTATGATTTAGCTTTGAAACTTTTCATGTTCAAAATTTGGACTAGAGGAAATAAAAAGCATTCAAAAATAAAATTAGGAACAAAAGTTCATGTCCCATTATAATAATATTAGAACTATTTTATATATATATATATTTGGAAAACATTTATCCTTCCATTTTTATGGTTTAAAGTTAAGATCTTTAATAGTAGCGGAGTGAGGGGGCGCCTGGGTGGCTCAGTCATTAAGTGTCTGCCTTCAGCTCAGGGCGTGATCCCGGAGTTCTGGGATCGAGCCCCGCATCAGGCTCCTCTGCTGGGAGCCTGCTTCTTCCTCTCCCACTCCCCCTGCTTGTGTTCTCTCTCTCTCTGGCTGTCTCTCTCTGTCAAATAAATAAATAATATCTTTAAAAAAAAAAGAAAAAAATAGTAGCAGAGTGAGATATTCATTTACTCTTTTATTCATTCAGTTAAACATTTTTGAGCACACCTACAAATCTGATATTGCTGACCTGAGGACACAGTAGGGAAAAAACATTTTAAAAACCCACACATAAACTGTTAATAATTACAAATGGGTTTAAGTTTAAAAAATGACAAAGATGCCATATTATAACTTGCTATTTTGTTTTTATTGTTTCCCTTGACTATTCCCAAAGAAGATAGGATCATTTTCTCAGACCAAAATAGCTCATTTGCTGCTGAGTGAGTTAACCAGAAAAAACTATTTTCTTCTCATGGACTAAAATTGCAAGACCAAGTTGCAGACAGGGCAGCTGACAAACTGGGCCACGTTTCACACCATCCTTTCAGACCTTGAAAATACATTCTGAAGTACTACTAATCTTAATGAATTAATGTTTTCTGCCAAAAGCAAGAGGCCTTACCAAATTTTAAGTCTTGATCATAGAAATGGTACATCATTTGAAATGGTACAGGTAACCAATTTTCTAATTATTCGTCCTTCACTTTCTTGATTGACTGGGGTTCAGACTGTAACCTTGATACTCATAATGCAGCCAGGGATTTCCTACCCACTCCGGCTATTCACTGTGCCTCCATGTTTCTAGATATTTCCAAAATTTCTATAACCTTAGCAGTGGTACACTTTTAATAGCCCAAAATACTTTAAGCAAGACTATGAATGGAGCATTTTGCAGGAGAGATGTTTACTTTTAAAATAGAGGTAAAAAGGGAGAAAAGATGAGGATTATGACCTGGCAAATAATTCAATAAACAGAATGAATTTTATAAAAATCAAGAACTGGGGCACCTGGGTGGGGCTCGTCAGTTAAGTATCTGACTTCGGCTCAGGTCATGATCTCAGGGTCTGGGGATTGAGCCTGCACAGGGCTCCGTGCTCTTTGAGGACTCTGTTTCTCCCTCTCCCTCTGCCCCTACCCCTTTCATGCTTTCTCTCTGTCTCTCTCTCTCTCTCTCTCTCAAATAAATAAAATCTTTAAAAAAAAATAAGTAAGTAAATAAATATCAAGAACTATGCGATATGCATCCACCTGTAAGCCGCAGCGCCTTCCTTGGAAGGGTGCGTAGGGCAAGGTCTAAATAAATCCTACATTGCAAAATAACGTGTGCCATAATATAATTCAGGTCTGTAAAAGCTCAGAAGAGAGAAATCACAGGGAAGTTATATCCGAATTGAGGCTTTTAAAAAAGTGAATAGAATTCATCAGTTGAAGAAGAGTAGGACATTCAAGTAGTAGAGAACGAAAAGTAAAATGTGTGGAAATGTGAAAGACTAGCTCTTCAGGACAGCTGCCAGGTTCCACGTGGCTGACGCATGCGCTCTCCTAGGAAGGCTCTCGCCCTGCTCTCACATATATTCAACCTCTCTCTGGCTTTTGAAAAGAATACAGTCAGTAGGATAGTACTTTTTAATGTGCTTACTTTATCATTTACTGAAAAAGACATGTTAAAGATCTCCCACTGTGACAGGGAATTTGTTTCTCCTTTAGAACATTTAACTTTTGCTTTATGTATTTTGTGGCTTTATTATACGAGCGTTGTATGTACACCCAGAACATAGGGTTGCTATATCTTCTTGGTAAATTAAATTAGTTATTATTATTAAATATCCCCCTTTATCTCTACCAATGATCTTTCCCATAAAGTCTATTTTGATATTAGTATTGTTACATCAGCTCTATTTTGGTCACTGTTTGCACAGAGTACCTTTTCCTATTTTTTTTACTTTCAATGTATTTGTATCCCAATGTATTAGGTATGTCTTTTGTGAGCCTCAGACTTTTTTTTTTCTTTTTTTGGTCTGTTAATCTTTGTATTTTAATTGGATTATTTAGTCTCCACTTACAGTTACTGTGATTGTTGATATGTTGATATTAATATTTAAATCTACCATCTTACTATTTGCTTCATATTTGTATTATCAACTATGTGTCTATTTGTTTCCCCTTTCTTGTTTTTTTTTTTTAATTGGGGGGGATTTTTTAAATAAATTATTCTATTTCCCTCCTATTTGTTTAGTCATTATACATTCCTTTATTATTTTTCAGGGAATTAAGCTAGAGATAAAAACATCTTTGACATATGAAGTTCTGATGTTACTTTGTATTTTTACCATCTTTTCAGATGAAGTGTTCATTTTCTCCCTTTCTAGCTTTCATTATTGTTGTTCTGGGCATTAATTACGACTTTTATTCAGACGCATATTTCCCCTTTTATCTGTTTTTGTTTATCTGAAACTATTTACATTTAACTTTCATTCTTCGAGGATATTTTCACTGGTGGTAGAATTTTAGGTACTTTTTGAAAATATTGTTCTACAGTCTTTTGGCTTTCCTTGTTTCTGTCAAGATGTCCTCTCTCAATTGAATAACAATAGGTTTCAAAACACTATGATTTTCCCCTCTCTATCTGCTTTTTAAGATTTTTTTCACATTTAATTTTACTTGGATATGTCTGCATGTGGTATTTTTTGTATATAATCTACTTGAGATCTGTAAGAATTCTTGACTATGTGGTTTGATAACTTCTGTTAATTTTGGAAAATTCTCAAATATTTGTTCTAACTCATGCTTTCTTTTCTTTCTGGGACTTCAGATAATTTATATTAAGCTCTCTTACTTGTATCTTAGATGTTTCTCACCTCTTCTCCCTACATTTGGTCTTTTTGTCTCTCCATGTTTCATTCATGCTATTTTCTTATACCCATCTGCTGATCCACCCATTATCTCTTCAGCTGTATCTAAAACACTATTAAACCCATTCACTGAGATCTTCACTTATTTCATATTTTTCAGCTTTGAAATTTCTGTTTTTAATTTCCTGTTTTCTGCTATAATTCTCAACCCTAGTTCTCCTTCTTATCTGTTACCTCCTTAAAAATATTGAGGATACTTATTTAAAAGTCTATTTCTGATTACTCCATTATCTGATTTTCATGTGATCTTTTCCCTTGTCTGTTTCTCTTAGATTTTGTTCATGATTTGTCCTGGATTGTATGCTTATTTTGACTGAATGCTTGATATGTTATTTAAAAATTGATAGAAATAATTTCAGGCCTAGGATGGTGCTGCCTCTCTCCAGAAAATATTTAGGCTTATTTCTAGTAGGTGACTTAGAGTATTAGCAGTTCAGGATAACTTCATCCAATAAGGGCTCAGCCCCCAAAAGGGCAATGTAACCAAAATCTCTTACTCCTGAGATGCTGTCCTAATTCCCTCCTAATGTTCAAGGGGTTACCAGACACCCTGGGCTTTGGTGGTACCTAGACTCGATTTTGTGTCACCCTAGTTGTAAGAATCTAGCAAAATTCTGCTCCACTTTCTCAGCCTCTCTAATCTCTGAAAATCAGTGGACATCGTAGCGGAAAAGCCACGATCACCTTATCAGATCTCGGCCTCGTAATTCTTCCTGTTTTGTTAGGTCTTTAGGCAGATCATTTTGGTCTAACTTTCCTCATTTTCATAGAGAGGTTGATCCAAATTACCTAACCTCTACTACTGAAAACGGAACTTCCCTCTTCTAGCACTTGCACTGTAGTCTGCAAACATGTTCAGATCTCTCTAATCTTGAAATGTAAAAGGTGAAAATCACTCCCTTGTCTCCGTGTCTTCTTCTAACCTACTTGACTGCTTGCCTTCTCCTCACAGCCAGAATCCTCAAACAGGTGACTACAGCTCCCTGCCTGCATCTTCACTTCCTATGTACCTTTTAATCCTCTGGGCTTTTCCATCCATGATAGGTCAGAAACTGCTGTAATAGTCAGCAGTGACACCCAACTGCCAAATCCAAGAGACTTCTGTTATCCCATATTTTACTCTCTTTCACATTGAAATTCTTGAAACACCCCAGCCAGGAGATCAGTGTCGTTTCATTTGTTTTATTTTCTTTTTTTGCATTCAAATTTTCATTAATCCATTCATTCATTTATTTAACAATTGATTGAATTCTTACTATGTCTCATTTAGCATGCCCAAGTGCAGGGAATGAAAGATGACTAAGACAAGATTCCTTTTCCTAGGAAGGTCACAGTCCAATAGAGGAGGTAAAAACACAAAAACACATCCAATGAACTAAAACACAAAGTAATACATTATGTTTTAATACTCTATTGCTAATATATTTAATGTGCTGAGGGAAGACACATGAGTGAACAACTAATTATACTAGGAAAAGCATCTGTGAAGACTCCAAAGAAGAGACAGTGTTTATCCTTAATGTTAAAAAATTATCTTTCCAGAAAGAGAGATGTGGCAAAGGGCTGGGCAGAGGAATAGAATTTAAAAGAAAAATTTAAAAAAAAATGTGGGGGATGCAAGGCATAGTTGGGAAAGAGGAAATAGTTTGGTATTAGTGAATGTAAGGTATCTGTTTTCTTGCTGAAGTCCTTCTACATGTCTAAGCATTATTTGTATTCATTTTGCTGTAAATTATCTATTTATGTTCTTGCCCATTTTTAGGGGAGCTACTTGTATATTAAAGATTATGTTCTTTGTTTTTGATATGAAATGCAATATGTTTCCTGCTTATTGTCTTTTGATATTTTTATATGCAGATTTTAAATATTTTCATGTAATAACATTTGTCGATATTTTGAAATTTTGATTCATATGTGAGAAGGCAATTATGGAATTTCAGAGAGTGATTTGTGCTAAGGCAGGCTCAGAGGAGCCACAATCATTTCTGGTAGTCTTTTAAAGACAAAACCACCTGAATTCCTTACTAATCATCTTATGAGCCCCAAAGACTTCTGTCATTCTCATTTACAATGAGACATATGGAGGAACATCCATCAGGATGGTGTTCCAGCTCTGTCCCCTACTGGAAAAAAAGGGCTCTGTTAGAAAGATCTCAGAATTTGGGGTTCCATGTATAGCAGGTCCAAACATGTAACTGTCTGATATCCAGCCAGCCCACAACTTGTCATTCAAATGGCATCTGACCTTACCTCAAAGGCAGTCAAGCTTCAGCCTATTACACAACCTAAGTATAACTGAGCTTCTGCATGCTACCAAACACCAGCAACCAGGAGACATAAAATCTATTTGACCACAGAAGAAGGTGGTACAGTCTAGGGAGAAGACAATGGGAACCATAATTTAGAAGATTTTATTTCATATTCCTATGCTGTCATTTATTAGTTGTATGAGTTTATCAAACTCTTTTACTTTCTGAGCCTTTTTAAAAAAGTTTATAGTATGAGAATAATCATTTGACTCTCAAATGGGTGGTTGTAGGTATTTAAGAAGCAAAAACAAAAACTTTCCTTTCCCTACTTTTATCACCTTGTTCACTTCTTTTGTGCTCTACCTTTCCCCATGGCATGTAGGTATAGTATCTTATAAAGAAAAGACACCATGTGTAAAAGAGAGTTGGAAAGATAGTAATGATGGAGAAGTATGATTATAGTGTAAAATAGATGGGAAGGATTGGGTCGAATGCCCCAAATAAATCATAATGTAGGAAGCTTGAGAGATAGGGAGAAACAAGGAAACACTGAATGTTTTTAGAAGAGAATTGAATCTGGGGAGTAGCAGAGTCATATGGGATTTGCCTAACATAAGAAAGTTCAGGGTAAAGAAAACAATAATTCTTCGAGTGAAGGAGTGGAGCATTGGAAGAAAGAAGAAAAAATTAACCATGAATAATTAAAGAATCGGTCAATCCTTGTTCTTGAATAACAGAAGAAGAAAAATTATTGATAGGCCAATCCAAATTCTGGTTACTCCATAACAAAAGCCCTAAGATATGGCAATAATACAGGGAAGCTGGACATTAACAGCATTGCTTATAAAAATTGGGTAAATAAAGGAACAATTTCCTGGACACTAAAGAATTGTTAAAACATAAAACAGTGTATTTCGAGATCATGAGACAAGTTATTAAACCAAACAGGAAAATCTTAAATAAGATAAATTTGATAGAAAGTATAGTCCTGGTTAAGAGAGAAATATTTTTACTTTTTACTTACTAAAATTTCATATTCTAAAAATCAACTAGTGTTCTAAAATGAAAATCATCAGTAGTCAAGTAATAATAGGGGAAAAATTATTATAATGTGAATTTAAATGTTTTAGAGTGCCCCAACTTATTTCAAGGTTCATACATTTATTTTTAATAAAAAGAATTTTAAAGGAAAAAATTCTGTAGTAAATAATAGCAAGATGTCTTTGCAATGTTATAAATCCCTTTATTTGTGTAAAAGTGGAGTTTCTTTAATGGATATGCTTTTTTTTTTTTTTGGTCTCTGTAGATATTCCTTTAAAAATATTTTTCTAGAAGTGATTACACTCCTTTGAGCTGTGCTTTGAAATTCATTATGTGCAAATGCTTTCAATAATTGTAATGGAGGAGGGATAGCGGCGGTAATTGTTTGATGTGCCATATACGTGTGGCTTAAATAGTAGTTCAGTACTAATAGATACTCTCAGATACCTGTATGATAGGATGTATCAAGTGGAAATAGGAAAAAATATGTCATAATGACTTAAGTGTTCCTTTCAATAGGAAAACCTTAAAATATTTGGTTTAGCAGAAAATATATTTAATTGAGGCGCTCATTTCCTAGCGATCAGACACATCAGCTCCATGGGCTGATCTTCCTTCTGAACTCACGTTCACACCTGATGTAACACACGCTTACTAAACACATTCATGAATACCCCTCAAATCCCCAGGTCCCCACTGGCAACTTTCCTCCTGGGAGGCCTGAGAAAAGTTTTATTGCTTTCTGGATTATGTCAGATATCATTATCACTGAATATTTCAAAACCTTCTCTTTCCAGGTTAAATCCAGTTAATACCAACTGTCTTCTACAATCATGTGTATTCTGATTATGCTTTCCTTTTTTGTCTCTTCTATCTTCCTTTATCCATATATAAAAAGTGAATCGTCATAGTTCAGTATGATATAGGACAGTTCTTTCTCTGACAATGTAAGACATTACCGCCAGATGAAAACAGACTCATCGACTGTCCAAATTTCTTTAACGCTACCATTACATAGTTCCCCTTAAGTAACTTAATTCTTCTTGAAATATGAAAACTTGTTATACTTTTCTGTTAATAGTAATTTAGAGTGAACTCAGAATTTCGATTGCTTCTATAGTCTAGCGTTATAAATAAAAATCTAATTCATGATTCAACATTATGCATAAAGAAAAGGTATTCAATTTGGTAATGTGAATCTAATCCAAATTGATTGTGTTCCACACCAGCTTCCCAACCACTAAATTATCATTTATCTTTGTCTGTTAATAAATACTACAGATTCTGTCACTGTGCTTTTAAGCCTTTTGAGATTACTGTGTCAACCTCAGGCACCTTCAAATGATGATGCTGAGTAAATAATAATATTAATTCATAATGCTAATATTGCATCTCAGCTTTTACTATCTCAGGGAAGCTCTGTCATTCTGTCACATAGGGTAACAATGAGTAAGGCAGAAAGTAATGTAGCCAAATATTCAGGGATCCATGAATCCTGCGAATATGTTACAGGCCTTCTGAAGCAAATGTGGAGGGAGGGCACACCATAAAATGAAATGAAAGGCTGCCAATGCAGCACGATTGTTTAACAATGAATCACCCCAACAATTCATAGAGAAACCAAGAAAATTACATTAGTAACTAAAAATATTTTGTTTGACACAAGCCAATCACCATATCAGAGTGGTACAAATAATTCACCAGGCCATAAAAATGAGAACATATAGCATGTTACTCATTTGTAATTTTGTAAAATCTAAAAAACATATAATAATATTAGAACAGGAAGTGGGCTAATTATTGATCACCATATGTTCCTCATTGACTAGACTCAATTAACTAATTAATGAGACTAAGTTTAAACACTGAAGCTCGAGGAGCACGTGGGTGGCTCAGTCAGTGAATTGCTGGACTCTTGATTCTGGCTCAGGTAGTGATCTCAGAGTCATGAGACTGAACCCAGTGTCGGGCTCCAAATGGGCATGGATCCTGCTTAAGATTCTCTCCCTCTCAAAAAAAAAAAAAAGAAAAGAAAAGAAAAAATAAAAATCAGAAGCTGAAGCTCGAAGAGGGTCAGCGTAAAAGCCAATTTGGTAAAAATTGTAAAAGACTGAAATAAGTACTGACCCACATGAGATATTAGCAGAAGTGAAATTCAATGAAGATAATGTTGTACTATAAACAGAAGGAATGACAATGGAAGAGGAAGGAGAGAACAGGCACGGGGAGACGATCTGAAGATGTTTCAGACAACAAAAAACAGTGGAAGTGCTGTGGTTGCCGACTTGAGAAAAACGAACCATGGCCGCGCATGCGCTCTTCGATCATTGGTTGTCTCTAGCACGGCACTACTTCCACAAGCGGACACACACGAGAGCAGAAGACCTAATCCAGCCCTAAACATACTGAAAATCTAGGTGTAGAAAGAATACCAATGAACAGAAAATAGCAAGAGAAGCTTGCCAGGGAGCAATCATGAAATCATGTGCTGCAAACTACAAATGCTATAAAGTACAATAAAGAGGAGAGAGGAGGGGCGCCTGGGTGGCACAGCGGTTAAGCGTCTGCCTTCGGCTCAGGGCCTGATCCCGGCGTTATGAGATCGAGCCCCACATCAGGCTCTTCTGCTATGAGCCTGCTTCTTCCTCTCCCACTTCCCCCGGCTTGTGTTCCCTCTCTCGCTGGCTATCTCTATCTCTGTCGAATAAATAAATAAAATCTTAAAAAAAAAAAAAAAAAGGAGAGAGGAGAATAGGGTGCATCTTCATCCCAAGAAACTGGGTCCCTGCTCTAGGTCAGGACAAGATTCAGAGATGTACAGCAGTCGGGGTGGTGTGAAGAGGACACAGTTAGGTAAACGACACTTTGTCTCATAGTAACACTCTTCTGTTCCGTGAATGAATATTGCTTTTAAGTTATCAAAACATGCGTGGATGTCTAGGAAAACAGTGGAACTAGGATAAATGGAATCCATTTTATGAACGTGGTTTAAAGAATAAAAATAAAGAGATTAAGATACAAAAATCAGTTATAGGGTGCCTGGGTGGCTCAGTCGGTTGGGCATCTGCCTTCCGCTGGGGTTGTGATCCTGGGGTCCTGGGATCAACCCCACATCAGACTCCAGCCCCACATCAGGCTCCTGGCTCTGCAGGAATTCTGCTTCTCCCTCTTCCCCTGTTTCTCTCCCTCCACTCAAGCGCGCTCTCTCTGTTCTCTCTCTCTCTCTCAAATAAATAATCTTTAAAAAAACCAGTTACATTTCTATACACTAACAATGAACCATCCCCCCCCAAAAATACATAAGTAAACAATCTCATTTATAATAGCCTCAAAAACATAAAATACTAAGAATAAATTTAACAACAAAGGTCAAAGATCTGTACACTGAAACTGGAAAACTTTGGTGAAGAAACTGAAGAAGACAAATGAATGAAAAAGTTTTCCATGTTCAGAGACTGGAAGAATTGATATTGTTAAAACATCCATATTACCCAAAGTGATCTACACATTTAACACCATCTCAATCAAAAGTCTAAAATGGCATTTTTCACAGAAATAGAGCAAACAGTCCTAAAATTCAAATGGAATCACAAAAGACCCTAAACAGCCAAAAGCAATCTTGAGAAAGTAGAACAAAGCTAGAGGCATTACATTTCCTGACTCCAAAATATACTCCAAAGCTATAGTCACCAAAACAGTATGGTACTGGCATAAAAACAGACATATAGACCAATGGAACAGAATACAGAACTCAGAGATAAATCCATGCATTTGTGTTCAGTCGACCTTCAACAAAGGTGT
The DNA here is from genome assembly GCF_024610735.1 of Ursus americanus. Classification (NCBI taxonomy): domain Eukaryota; kingdom Metazoa; phylum Chordata; class Mammalia; order Carnivora; family Ursidae; genus Ursus; species Ursus americanus. The sequence goes on along the minus strand of NC_142137.1, from coordinate 64,917,940 downwards.
CAAAAATGCAGGACAAGGCAACGACAGTCTTCTTAATAAATGATATTGGGAAAACTGATTTTCCACAGGCAGCAGAATGAAATCGGACCCAATTTCACTCCACATGCAAAAAATCAGTTCAAAATGGATTGAAAAGTTTAATGTAAGTTCTGAAAACAAAACCATTAGTAGTAATCATTTCACTATTTAAGTGTATCAAATCATCATGTTGTACAAATATGTACAATTTTTGTTTAAAATATGTAAATAAATTCAAAAGAATGATAAAATTAAAAAGAAGCATAGATGTGAACAGAAAAATGGACCTACATGAAAAAAGTGTGAGAAACTCATAAAAATAAATTCATGTTTATGGAAGGCCTTATTTAATAACAAATTCCTCCTTTTCTTTAACAGATTACCTACTCCAAAAAGGAGAAAGAAGTCGTATCTTAGATATTCATGTGTCACAAGAAAAATGGAGACAAAGATTTTTCTTTTCACAAAACATACAAGAGACAAAATTTCCTGGTGATAAGGGAACTGGGCCAGGAGACAAGTGATGGGAAACTTCAGTCTGTCACATCTCAAGACTTCTTGAATTAAGGTTACAATTCACAGAGATCGTAACTAGTCCTTTAGCTTGGGTGACTATACAACCTATCATCCAAACGATGGCACCCTGGAGCAAGAAAGGAAGTGCTTAATAATTACGGGGGGGAAGCAGGCATAAACTAGGCTGTCCTCAGCAAACTGGAGCATAAGGTTACCCTTCCTATGCTCACCACCACAATGGGAAGCCCTGGAGGAGACAGGTGCTGCAGGCCAGCCGGCCTTTGGGGCTGAGCTGAGCAGCCAACGTGTGGGCTTCACATGTCTCACCAAGTTTGAGTCACAGTTCAGGAAAACTTTTGGTATAGGGACCCAAACAATCACAAAGTTACAAGATGGAAAGGAGGAATAAATGTGTTAGCATTACAGGAGTGAGATTACCCTTGAGATCAGGCAATCTGGCCCTTGTCCAAAATTCAAGAAGTGGAAACATCAGAAAAATGTCTCCAGTTCCCATCAGTGGAGTGGGGGATCTCTGTCTCTATCTCTCCCTCTCCGTCTCTGTCTCTATAGATAGACACTGATATTGATACTGATCTATAGATATAGACCTGAGAGGAACTACGAATTGTTTAAATAATGAACACTGGCTTCGCAGCTCCAGATCAGCTACCAGCTGACAGATGTCAAGGTTTCTTCTTTCTTTCTCATCTCTTAAAAAGTGGGATTCTGATGAGATGGTCTGAGGAGAACATCGAGAGACATTCGAGTCACCAAGGCTTATCTACAGTGATTTCTCTGAAAAGCTCAAAGGTAAGAGGGCCATACTCTCAAAAATACAGAATTTCATTGCTGAAGGACCTTCAAGACCTTCTGGTCTCATCTGCGTGTTTGATAAATGAGAACAGCGAGTCTTGGAGGGCTGTGGTGATGAGGGTCAGGTTCCACTCTCATTCTTGGGCCTCATCATTTCTGATGTATTCAGTGCTCGTTCTACAGTCCTCCACTGAAGCCCATTATAGCTGCAGGAAGCCTTACCCCAAAATGAGCTGTAAAAAAATGTCTTTCAGAGCATTTTCAGAATCAGAGAGAGTGAGATATGGACAGAAGACCGGTGTTGAAAGGGAATGACGGATGCTTGTAAGGTTTTTCTACTCAGCATCCAGTCCCCTTTTCTGACGACAGCATCCTGAATTATTTTTTTTCTGGAAACCATCACCTCCTACCTTTAACCCACGTGGTGCAGATGAAGCTGTCTTGAATTCTTGCCTCTAGGAGTCTTCACTGCTGAAGCAGACATTATAATATTAATAGATAAATAGTAGGCGGATTTATTCAGCTTACTATTTGCTTACTTTCATTTCAATATTTCTTTATTCATTCAACATTGGTTGGCTTTCTATTTCATCAAGAATTCTCTTCATCCAGGGTGCCTGGGTGGCTTAGTCAGTTAAGCATCTGCCTTTGGCTCAGGTCATGATCCTGGAGTCCTAAGATCGAGACCTGCATGGAGCTTCCTGCTCAGTGGGGAGCCTGCTTCTCCCACTTCCTTTGCACCTCCCCTCACTTGTGCTTGCTCTTGCTCACTCTCTCTCTCAAATAAACAAATAAAATCTTAAAAAGAAAAGAATTATCTTCATCCAAAAAAGGTAAAATAAATATGTATACCAGGGAGTTGAGCTCAAGATTAAGAGGCCAGAAAGCATAAGGCAAGGAGGATCTGAATGGCATCTGCTGGACTGGATGGCCTAACGGTGCTCCCCTGGACTTCACCACTCTATATTACCACTCGTCTAGTGGGATGTTCAGTCTAGGAGGAGGAAGCCTTTTCCAGAGAGGGGAAGATCATTCTTCGATCAAGAATATGGGAAGCTCAAGGCTTCAGGCCTGATAAATGAAGCTGCCCCCTACTGAAAGAAGTACCAGCTCAATCATGCAACCTGAGGGGAAACTTCTGAGGGTGTCCTTCTGTGAGAAACCTTCTGAGGGAAAATTTCTAAGAGAAAATTTCAGGGGGAACCTTATGAGAGGAGACTCCACTGGGTAACCTTCTGTGAAGAACCTTCCGTAGGAAACCTTCTGGGGCAGATCTTTTGAGGGGAAACTTCTGGGGAAATCTTTCAGGGGAAACTTCTGGGGAAATCTTTTGAGGTGAACCTTCTGAGGTAAGCTTCTGAGGGAGTCCTCTGGGAAAATCTTTTGAGGGGAAACATCTGTAGGGAAACTTCTGAGAGGAACTTTTTGGGGAAATCTTTGAAGGGAAATTTCTAAGGTAAACCTTCTGGGGAACTTCTGATGGGAACCTTTTGTGAGGTAGCTTCTTTGGGAAGTTTTTCAAGGGGAATCTTACATGGGCAATGTTTCAGAATCACAGAGAGTGAGATATGGACAGAAGACTGGTGATGAAAGAGAATGGTGGACATTTGTAAGGTTTTCCTGCTCAGCATCCAGTCCCCTTCTCTGATGACAGCATCTTGAAGCTGTCCCCTTTTGGAAACTATCCCCTCCTACCTTTAATCCATATGGTACAGGTGAAACTGCCTTGACTTCTTGCCTCTAAGAGTGGACACCTGACTCAGTTCTTGCCAAGCAGGCCATTCCAGCCTACTGGCCAGACCAGTTGTTTCAGAGGTAGGCAAGTGGACCTCAGACATGCCAACAAAACTCAAGTCTGGGATATTTTTTGAGTTGTTGGCATAAAAAACATCTTTTTTTTTTTTTTGCATTGGCCTTGAAGCTGGTAGAATATTGACCTGGAACTGTTACAGGTCACCATGTGGAGACATTCAGACTGGGCTCCAGGTCCATGGAATCAAAGTGTCGCTGAAAGATAGAATGAATAAATACCAGGTATTTATACACTGTATGTCTAGATAGAACCATGTGTGAAATAAATCCCTAAACTAAAAGAATTACATTTGTGTTTCTGTTTGCTTAAGCTAGCTTGAAATGCATTTCCAGCTCAAAGAAAGCAGCAAAATAAAGAAAACCAAATTAAAAATAAGATATAAATGTGGACATTATCAAGGTTGTGCTTGTCATCTACACTTAATAGAAATCTAGTATTCTGTATTTAGGCCAGGGCTGTGAAACATTTTTTTAAAAATTCACTTATGGAGAAAGAAGGAAATATGGAAAGTTAACATTTACTGAATGTCTACTGAACAGGGATTTTTAAAAATCCATGACAACACGGTTGTGCAAAGATAAAAAGTTTTTTTTTTTTAAAGATTTTATTTATTTATTTGACAGAGAGAGAGACAGCCAGCGAGAGTGGGAACACAAGCAGGGGGAGTGGGAGAGGAAGAAGCAGGCTCCCAGCAGAGGAGCCTGATGTGGGGCTCGATCCTGGACCACCAGGATCACACCCTGAGCCTAAGGCAGACGCCCAACAGCTGCACCACCCAGGCGCCCCAAAAAGTTTATCTTATTTGTAACTATGATCTTTATGAGCCTCTATCTACTGATACATAGGAAAAAAATTAACTAGGGGTCCAACTCTGTTTGAACTTAGTGCATTATGTGAATAATAGAAGCTGTCCCTTTTTAAGGAAACATTCTTTCATTTTGAAACTGTCCCTTAACCTCGTCTCCCTAAGTCAGCTCTGACTAGAAGGTATGGAGGGCTTATGCACCTTCATGGCAGAAGAATAGTGGGGATTCCTCAGGGGAGGTGACTTCTCTTTTCTCTGGATTGATACCGAAAGTTGAAATCTGAAGCTGAAGTGACTTTTGAGGTGGTCACTCTTGGCCTGATCAGTGACTTTAGGCAGGTAGAGGCTGAGATGAGCTAGGGCAAGTGTCTCACCCTTAGTAAGGTACAAAAGGAAAGCATATTCTTTGTTTAAAATGATGAGTCAAAAATAGATAAATAAATAAATAGGCAAATAAATAAAATCAATGTCTCCGTCACACTACAGAGTTTCTATTGTTAAGGTGTTTACACACATGCTAGCTTCATTAATTCTTTCTATGATTCAAGTTTTTGAAAATAATGAACAATAACCCTACAGGACAGATAGGATTTCTTTTCTGTGAATGAGAAGATGAGTCTCAGAAAAGATGAGAAATTGTACAAAGTCCCATTGCAAGCAACAGATCCGAATTCAAATTTGAGTTTATTTGAACCGAAGTCCGCATTAATAAAGACTGCATGTGACTCAAGGCCAGGAAAAGGGACTAACACATTTAATAACGAAGTCAAATTGACACAGTTTGCAGTAGGAATATATGTGCAAGATTTGAATCAAGATTAAATATAATAGGCATAACTGTACAGTGAGAACTTAGATTTAAAAGTAATTTATGTATAAGAAATAAAAAAATAAAAGTAATTTGTGTATGACTACAGTAAAGGAGACCTGGATTAATAGCAATTCGTGTGAAATGGGGGTGGGCAGTAGTGGTTTGTACACTACAACCTTTATAGGGGCCATCAATCTGATATGGGTGCCAAGAAAAAAAAAAAAGGAAAGGAAAGAGAAGAAGAGAGGAGAGACATTGACAAAATAAAGAAGACATGAGAGCATCTTCTGAATTTTGAAGGCCTGTCCTCAAAGGGGTATTAAAACAAGATCTAGGGCTGGGTGTTTCAAGAAGGCAAATTCCACTCAGTATAAAGAGAGACTTCACATCAAATACGAAATGGGTACTTCTAAAGCAGTGAGATTCTCACACAGAAATAGGCCAGACAGAGGCTGGAGAAACATCTGTATATGGAAAACACCAAGAAATCACTACAACAAATGCCGTCAATCTGGGAGAGAAATGGTGCATTGACCGGAGACTCCGTTTTGCCCCTCCAGATCTATTTTCCGCCTCTCCCTGCCCTGCCCTGGGCCTGTGTGACCACAGAAATAGGCTGTCTGCTACCCTGTTGCTTGCTGGGGTGGGGATAGGGGGTGGGTTCTAATGATGGAAGCATCAGATGGAGATGAGAGGAGGACGGAGAGGGAGGGAAGAGAGTTTATTTCCCCCTCCCCCAACACACACACCTCTTCTCCTCTGGGGCTGCCCGAGGCCTGCTGCGTCCTCCACAGAGGGTCACGTTCTTACCCTGAGTGACCCCTCCCTTCACACCTACAGGCCTAAAAGTATAACTAGTAACAGCACTGTCAATTGCATGGGATCCTGTCCACACATTTCCAACTTATCCTTTTATCAAACTCTCCTCAAATGGCCCAGGATGGGTGCCATCTGGCTCCTTCTGGAACCCTGACTGATTCAATGACTTAAAGAGGCCCTCACATTAGCGGAAATCCACAAGGCCAATAGACATATGGAAAGATGTTCAACAGTATTATGAATCATGGAAACGCCAAATAAAACCAAAGGGGTTTCATTTTACACTCCTTGGATTGGCAAAAACCAGCCCTTAATAGTAAAACGTTCTGGCAAGAAGGTGGAAGAGTGAGAACTTCCATAAACTAAACTAAGTTGATACGGCCACTTCAGAAAATAACTGGACGTTTTCTAGGACAGGGGAAAACACATGTACCTTGTGATTCAACTACTCTACTCGCAGGCATAGACAAGAACATACATTCTTGCAATGTTTATAATAATAATTTTAAAAACCCTTGAAACAAACAGCTCAAGTGTCCATTAACAAAAGAATGGATAACTACATTGTGGACTCCACACAAGATGGGGAACTATCCTTCAGTGGGAAAAACTAATAGACTAAAGCTACACACATCAACATGATATTGCTGCTCAAAACATGATATTGAACAAGGAAAGCCATGTCCAGAACACCTGCAGCATGATTCATTCGTATAAAGTACAAAGGCACGTAAAACAGAATGACACCTTGTTTAAAGGATACACACATAAGTGGCAAATCGAGAAAGATGAGCAAAGGAATGATAGACAAAAAAAGCAAGATATTATTTACTTCTGGTAGGTGGGGGATCGTGGGGGTGTGTGTTTGGGGATTGGTAAAGACCATCTCTTCATCGGGGAGGTATTTGAATTATTGTTTTACTTTCTATACTTTACATGCAATTTAAACATTCATTTATATATATTCAAATTTTAACAAAAAAGTTAGAGAAAGCCAAACAAAAGAGCCCATAATAAAACATTTATGTAAAAGAGTTATTAACAGATTATAAGAAAACCGTGACACCGTATTCGTTTCATATGGCTCTGTAACAAATTACCACAGCTTACTGGCTTAAAGCAAGACAAACGGGTTATCTCACAGTTTCTCCGGGTTGAGAGTCCCGGCACATCTTAGCTGCTCCTCTCTCATGAGGCTGTGGTCAGAAAGAGGACCTCCTTGAGCTTCTAGTTTGTATTGGGCTGTATCTATTATTATCTGTCATTACTGCTCATTTTCTTCATTGTACCAATCACTGTTTGCCATTATTTATTTGTTAACTTGTTAATTATCAGTGTCTCCCCAAACCACCGACTAAAGGCCCCAGGATGACAGAACTATGGTAGAGAGTTCTACTCACCAGCCTCCCTGTCAGTTAGCGAGGGACACATGAATGGTTCTGGCTGGTGGAATGGGAGCAGAACTGGATCAAATAGTTAAGAGTCAGGGTGCCTCCATTGTCCCAATCTTCTCAGCCATCATGATGGTTTGAACACTTTTCAGTTTGCATAGCCACAAGTAGAAAGAAGGCCTCTAACCTCACCAGACTTGCATAAGCACTAAATAAACTTTTGTTGTGTGATGGAGAGTTCAGTTGGAATCCACAGTATGCCATAACCTAGTCTGATTCTTTTTTTCTTTTCTTCATCATTATACCTTCAATATTTGGAAGAGTGTCTAGGACGTTGTAAATCCTCATTAATGCTTGTCTAAAGAAAGGGAGGATGAGGGGCTTCTGCGTGCCTCAGTCATTAAGTGTCTGCCTTCGGCTCAGGACATGATCCCAGGGTCCTGGGATCGAGCCTCACATTGGGCTCCCTGCTCTGCCAGGAGCCTGCTTCTTCTTCTTCCACTCCCCTTGTTTGTGTTCCCTCTCTTGCTGGCTGTCCCTCTCTGTCAAATAAATAAATAAAACCTTTAAAAAAAAAAAAAAGGAAGGGAGGATGAAAGGAATAAAGGGAGAGAGAGAGATAGGGAGGTGGCGGGGGGAAGGAACAAATTATCATTGAGTAAATTTAACACTCAAGGAGATATACATGTTTATACAGTGTGTGCTGTGATGTACCCCCACGCACACTCTTCCCACAGTTTGGAGCCCTTAGACCTAACGCCTGGCTCTACCACTTACTAGCCACATGACCTTGGGCAAGTCACTTACCTCTGACTTTCCTCTGTAAAATAGGCATAATAATGTTTGTTTTACCTTCTTTGCGAAGTTGTTGTGATAATAAATGTGTAAACATTCTCCAAATGCTTTATAAAGCAATATAAATAAGAAGCAGCTCAGTTTTCATGGGCTTTGCCTTGTGCTGAATCAAGCAGAAAATTACACGATAACATTGTGGTAAAGACATTAAGGAATGAGGAAAAGGGGGAGCATCAATAGTAGTCACAACAGGTTCGTTTCTACACGAAAACACATATTCGCTCTAATCACAACTCATCAAGACTACTTCTTATGTGCTTATTAATAATTAAATTATAGGTTACCATTATTTATACATAGCTGTGATGTGGAAAGAAGAATAGCCTATCTAATAAGAGCTTCTATTTTTCTTCATGTCCCTGTGTTGTCATCCCCAAGAAGGGGTCTTGGGAGAAATCAGGTGTAAGAGCATCAGCCTGTGAACATGTCCTTGGTAGAACTTGGGTTGGCATAGAGCCTCGTCATAGCATCTGGTTTCTCCTCATATTATTAGTAATTATTATTACCCCTGAAACAAGTCAATGCGCAAACACTCTTGTATATTTACTCTGTGCCCAGCATGGGCCTAGTAACTGAAGGGTTGACATCTTTCTGAATTCTCAATGACCTGTCCTAAGTTTCGAGGTAATGATCTATAGAATGAGTCATTAAAATGTTCTTTATACATATTTGTAAAATCTTGCTTTGTATGTGTTTATTCAGAACTCACTGATGAACAAATTTTATACAAAGCATAAATCCACAGAAATACTAAGTTTACACACACTTTGTGAGCTTCCTTATTCATGGAGTGGAGTAGCTGACCCGAATGTCTCTTGGCCGTGAGGTACAAACAGATATTCTTCACGAGATAAGCAAGACCTTTCTTTTTTCACATTATTTTCATCCACAAACATATTTTGCATTTTCGAGTCACTTGACTTCCGATCATCGTTTTATAACTATTTCAGTCAGGTTCTTGACCAAGCACAGGAGTGCTAGATTTTTTTTTCCCAACAAAATGCTCTCGTTTTATTTACCTTATTGTTAAATGTATTCATCATTTTAATGTGAAGTGCTCCAGCATTGTGTGTGTGTGTGTGTGTGTGTGTGTGTGTTTATCTAGTGCTCACAAATCATTTTTAAGATCTAAAATTTTAAGTCAACCTGACTCTGGAACTAGGGATGGTAGCATCAGGCTGTTTTGACATCTAAGTATGGACAATCAACTCTTCTAATTTCTAGGTAGAACCAAGAAGGGCAGCGAACTTGGAAAAAAAAAAAAAGGAAAAGAAATGGACTTCATACCCAAATTACCATATTTAATTTATTTGATGATAAAGCAGAGTCTAAATTTATGGTCCAAACTCAACTTGAGAATTAAGTCACCTGAGATTAAGAAACCTGTTGCTGTTGCTTTGAAAAAACGTCCTTTGCCATTTACTGGTCTAAACCAATATCTAGGCCTATTCCCACAGGTGCTTAGGTTAACTTTGAGTTCGTGGCTGTTGCTTGCCTGGGGAACGTCTACATTACTTTAGCATCTCCAATAGCCACAAATAGCTTTTTATCATTTCCCGAATTAAAAGTCATCTCCTATTTTATGGCTACCCACCAGTGTCTAGGGTCTTCCTGAAATGACTCTAGCTGCAGCTCATTTGCAAACTATAGGTAGATAAAAGGTCAGAGTTGAGCTCATTAAGCCTTTCCAAGTTCAGATGAATTCCTCCCACTTTTCTGGGGTTCCCTTGAATAATTCAGCTGTTATGTGCCCCACAGGAAGTGCCTTCCAGAATCCTATTATAGCATTTTTACAACATCAAAAAGTTTTTATATACAAGTATAATTTCTATCAAGGGAGAAAAAGCCATCAAGTTTCTTGGAAATTTTATTGAGAGTTCTAGTTATTATAGCAATAATTTTTAGATACAATAACCTTTATTAACAGATTTTTTTGTTATATTTACAGAGCTAGCTTAGTAGTAATAAAAATATATTTTAAAATTTAGATTACAGTAAATGAATCCACTTTTCTGAGCCAAGATAATTTGTCTAGCCAAGTAGATATGTAGTTGTGTCCTATAATTCATCACTTATTCATCAGCCTCATTATCCCAGAGTGAGTGCTTACATCAGGGAGGCTCTTAGTGGGCCTACTGGGATGGAGTTGGGGAAGGGAAATAAGCCTTGTGTGTTAAACAGAAAGTCATACACCATCCTCCAACACTTTCAGGAACCTCTTTCAGACCTGAACTGATGAGTATTGAATAAATACATACAAAACGAAATTTCATATGTGTGAACCTAATATATAACACATTTTTTTAGGAACCATTGTATTTGCTACGAGAGGCATGGATGCATCCAGTTTCTAAAATGACAAAGCTTAGTCTATACAGCACTAAATGAGGGGCCTCACTGCTGACTATCTGGACAATTTGGGCAGTTTAGAATATCAAACTTGACTATCAGGAGCCCAGATTGAAATGAGATTTGGCTGTCCACGCATCTTAAATTAACCAAATCATCTGCTGGACTCTACCTGACTGAGCGCTTTGTAAATGCAATATCCAAGAACAATGATGAAGCAGCAAGTACTTAATCTCTGACTCTAATTTCTATCATCTTAAAATTGGGTTAATACCTACCTTGTAAGGTTGGTAAACAATATTTTTGTATCATTTTGGCTTGCCATAAGCACTCATTGAATATTTGCCCAATAAATGACCCCATAGTGCTTCAAAGTACAGTTGAAGTTCCCAATGGAAACCTGAGTATTGTGGCTCAGGGAAGCCAGTATATTAAGTCATCGACACAAACTAGTTTGGCCAAATTAGGTACCCCATTAAATTGGCTGGGCAAGCCCTGGGAATCATGCTCTATCTAAGAAACTTTGAGGTTGCTGAGAAGAGAAATTTGCTCTGAGTAGCCCTTCAACTGGGATAAGTAAAGAGAAGGGATGTGGAGAAAGAGCAGGTTTTAAAAGAACTGAAAGGCGGAGCCCAAACTTCGTCCAGATAATCTGGTCTATGGCATGAGCCACACAAAACATCCGCTCCATGAGTGTCTTGGTTACGAACATTACAATTCAAGGGAAAGACTGTTGTCCTGCGTGCAACTGTGAGCCTCATGGGCTTTATGCTGTCAGATAGGAAGACTGCCATATGATAGGTTTCATATTGTTTTCTTTAAATTGTATTAAAAATTATTTTAAAATGTATTTTATTGTCGTATATAGTGGAAACTTCTGCTTTGTTTAAATACTAAGTTTACTCCTCATGATTTAGAATAAGAAAAAAATGCTTTTGCTCGTATTCATTTCTGTACTTTTTCCCTGGACTAACAAGGAGAGGATGGCAGGAAAGTAAGGCTGTGCTAGTCAATTATTTACCAGGAAGCACTTACATCACATGTCAGCTAAAAGTTTATGCTGTCCACATAAATCTCTCTAACATTCTGTGTTGTGTATCATAAAATATTAGGCCAATTACTTTACACTTATGAAGCTGTTCATTTTCCATATCGCCTCAGTTCTTTGAGATGAGATGGGGCAGCGTCTTTAACTCAAAGTTAAGCTTATTGGTATAAATTAGAGAAAAATTGGTGCTGGCATGGAAATTACCCGCCATAAGGAGCAATCCCATCATAGTTCTTTCCATTTGCACCATTCACTTGACTGTCTTTCATCTCATGGCATGTTTTATGAGTTTCATATTTGTATTTGTTTTGTACTAAGGAAAAACAGAAGCTCTAGGCAGCTCTCTCACCTGGGACTGCAGGCATCTCCCTAGCCTGCCTTTGCTTGTGAGCTCGATATGGCCCCTTGAGCAATGAAACCACATCGAGTAATGGAGACAGTGTCACCTGCAGTGACTATCAGGAAGTGTCACACAACTATAAACAGCCCTTACCAAACCTTTGTTTTTGCACAGCGTCTGGAGTCAAAAGCACGCAGAGGATAACAGAGCGAATGAGTGTCAATGTCAACAGCAATGAAATGAACTAAAAACCTCATTTTCCCAACAGTGTGGTCTTAGCACAATTGGGCTATATTTTATTCTCCAGAATTTAAAGTTTTGTTTTAAATTCTGCACATCACAGCCATACTAAATATCCCCTTAGACAAGACGCAGCGCTGCTGAGTAAGCCCCCTGCAAATCAGCAATGCTTTTTCATAAGACCAACATCCATAATTTATATCTGCATACAATTAGCCTGTTTACATTTATACATTTTCTGCTTCCTTTTATGTGAAATATTCCACAGGATACTTGGTAATGCATTCAGAATAACCTTTTTAAAATAAAGACTCCAGGACCAAACAGTTTATAAAATCCAATACCTAATAAATACTTTATATGAATAAAAAAGTGTTTTCTTAATCAGAAACAGTATATTTGTATTTGAGCTAGCCTTTCTTGCCTTCCAGGCCAATGGCCTGGCACCATATGGATCTTTATTTTTTAATGTCATCAGGAAAAAAAAAAATACTACCGCACTTCTTGATGGTTTCATTTGCACACAAATATCACCTCCTTTCTATTCTCCATCGTTAGATCACTATCAGGATAATTTTTACAACTTTGGCCGAGCAACCCCTTATACTGACATGATGAAGAGAGAAAAAATTCAGCCAGTTATCCAGAAATTTAGTATTCAATATATTTAGCCTGATAAGTGGATTTCACTATTGGACAATGTATGCAGCAGAGAAGGAATTTCATTAATTCGTGTACATTTGGCAGTCGACTTGCAGAGGTCTCGATGGCTAGAGATTTGTCCCTGTGGGTGCCCAGCGGGTGGGCTTACAAGCAAGACCTTCCGCAATAACGTCAGTGGTATCATCCCTTCTTTTTGCTGGGCAGCTAGAATGGTATGGACCTGAGATGAAAGGAGCCATCTGAAGCGGAAGCCAGGCTCGCAGCAGCTCCTACGCCCTTTTTGGGGTAAAGGGAGACCTTACCAAAGAAAAGCCTGCCCCAGAGTTGAGCTTGACAGTATTGAATCTTACCTGAGCCCTGCGATCAGTGAAGGTTGAAGGAATCCCTCTGCTCTCTTTTGTTCTTACTGCAAAGAAGCACCCTTCCCCATATGACTTAGATAAGACTCCCAGATGCCTGACCCCTTGTTTATCTATAATGAGGCTAGACAGGTACTCGGAATTCCCTTTCTTTACCTCATAAGTGACCAGCTGAACTGTTAATCGTTCTAAACAAAATACTAATTGGCCAACCTTTAGGTAAATGTCTCTCCTTCACCCGGGTGCCCGAATTTTAGCCCAACTGCAGCCGGATCCAGCAGAAAACCCCTCTCAAGGACAGGTGGCCTTATTGTAAAACATTCTCTAATCTACTATCCTGTCCTGCCACCCTACCCCTCATGTCACCTGCCACACTCAGTTCTTTCTAGCTTTGTCTGTTCCTCTCTATAAAAGAAAGCTCTTTTACCCAACTCATGAGACACCTGCAGACATTAGGTCACATCATTCACCCAGTTGCAGTAATCCCCCTCTCCCTATCGCTATCGTCCCCCTCCCTATAACACTAATCCCTCTCCCTGTTGCAAAGTCATTTTCCTTTTCTTGCAATAATCCTCTTGAATAAAAGTCTCTCCTTACCAGGTTCAGATTTGTGGGGATTTTGTTTGTTTGCTTGTTTCTTGACAAGCTCCTACCTACCTGAACCCTGAACTGGGGAGGAGTTTGAAGAGAAATATTGGTTTTGTAAGAGGGAGAGCCTTGCCTTCCAACTGATGCATTTACACGTATTTAGAGTTTCCTTACAAATAGATGAGAATTCTCAGAACCAAGAGTTGGTGTTAACTTCTTGATGGATTGACTTTGTCAGTCCTTGCTTTTTCCACACCTCAGCTGTAGTGGCTGGTGCCCTTTACCTACAGGTCAGGTCTTGCTGGTCCCTGAGCCATCTAGAATTCAGCAGGAGGCAGAATGAGACTCTCAGCCCCTCCATGTGGAGTACAAAATTAGTCTTGCCATCTGGAATTAAGCTCAGCATTATAGAGCTGGTCTAGGGCAGACCTTGAATTTCTCCTTGATGCTGTGTGTCTCCTCCTCTAAATCGTGGCCTGCCCCTAGACTGTGTCATATTGACCCAGGTGGAAATACAAGTTCCAAGATTGATGTCTTGTTAGGAGGTCAGCTTTCATCTTGTAACATCCTACCTAGGTCCTAGCCCTGAAGTCACATAACCATCACCTGTGGAATTTTGAGCATCTTGGGCTGCCAACATTATAGCATTGGTCTCTGTTCCTCTCCACGTCAAGCCTGAGCTCCCTAAGTGCCTTTGGACAAATCCATTGACTTCTGATGGCCAGCTCCAGAACCAGGCACGTTTCCCAGACCCCTGTCCTTTCCTATTCTGGCTTTTTCAGTCACCCTTGAATCATGTAGCATGCTTTAAGAACTTCCAGATTAATGGTACAGACTGCACCCTGCTTAGCAACACTATCCTCTGATATCAGGTCTGTTCAGCAGCTTGCACAAAAACCTTAGTTGACCGTGGCCATTCATAAAACTGAGGAAAGAAAAAGGGGCTCTCTAATAAAAGAGTAGTAAGAGTATGCAAGTGAGTTTTGAGAACTTGATATCATGAAAATATACATATATGCAACATAGACATTGAAGAAGTCATTGGAAGCCTTAACTGGGAATATCTCCTAGTATCTTCATCAATTAACTCATTTACTTATTCATTCAAATAATTACTCTAAAGGGCTTCATAGAGGCCAGGCACTGTGCTAATAACTTGGAACTCAGCAGTGAACAGAGTAGACCAGATACTTGCCCTCATAGAGTTTGAACAGAAAAGGATTTAAAGTGAATTTTAAATAGGAATCAACATATAGAGATTCGATATGCACAGAAATTATAAGGTGAGTCGTATTTGTCTGTGCAAGGAATAATAGTTAAGACTATAATGGAATAGAACATGAAATTAGTCGACAGGCTTCCATCTGCTTAAGAGCTCTTAGGCTTTTTCTTCCTCACTAAACCCATGCATCTATGCATTTTCTTCTTTGAATCTAAAATCTGGAACTCTCTTCTTTTTAATTTGAGGAAAGGGGAATTGATGCCAACACTCAATATTAGAAAAACGAATGAGTGGGCATGCATGACACGTCAGTGAAGGAACACAAGCGTTTTTTCTCGAACCCATTGTTGGTTTCAGTGTATAATGTATGTCAGTAGGAAGGTACTTGAAATTCTTTGACATGTATTGGAGAGTTTTCCTTCTGGATGTTAGAGATCTCATTTTGAGAATGTCAATGAGGTATAAAATTCTGCATAAATAAATATAGTTACAATTGATTACATTTTCCATTGGGAAGAATAAGTTACAAGGAGATGGTTTCACTTATTTTTCAGAATGAAAAATGTGTACCTAAAAGAATCAAAAAGAGTCTGTCGCAATACCCTGAGCACAAGGCTACTTGCATCCTTGTTTGTTTCTTGTTTGTTTGTTTACACATCCTCAGACTATTCTAGGAAGGGTTTAAGGCAGCTGCTTCTCATTTCGTAGCTTTCAACATACACATACTTTATTTGTTTTGTGATCGGCAATTAAAATTATTATATTCCAGACTATGGCATATGATTGTGTAGCCATTTTTAGTTCTGCTTTTTTAATTCATCACAACTTACACTGAGTATGTGTGTATGTGATTCTTTATTCGTACGCACAGCAACTATACAAGCAAAGCCACTCTGCAAGAGCGGAAATGGAAATCCGCAGAGATTAGCGGACCCCAAAACAGAAAAGAGATGCATATTTTCAAGAGAAAACTAGAAACAAAATTTACTTGAAGCTCTAAAATACTGCTCCAAACCTAAACGGATCCAAATGTACCAGATGTGATATGAGCATCAATATTGATGCGTCCTGATATTGTCAGGATGTCCCTGCGGCAAAGATGTTGTTGAAGGTCGGAGTAAAAGGATATCTAGACCATCCTCCTAGATGCAAATAAAAGTTTGCACGCTATTTTAGGAGGTACGCAGAGTCCTCAAATCTTCCCATGGATCAGAGATTAAGAGAAAATGACCTTGTGTCACTTCTGAACAGACAAGTAAGATGAAAACTGATTTGATTGATATCACCCACCCATTTTAAGATAGTTCTGAAAATGGCCCTACTTTTCCCCTTAGAAAGAAATACAATTCTACACCCCCCAGTGGGAGAAAAAGAATTTCAAAGTAGTTACGAATGGAAACTGTATATTCTCTCATAGATAGATAGGTAGATAGATAGATAGAAAGATAGATATCCTCTTTTTTTATACAGCCTATCATTATCTTCACAACAATCTAATTACAAGGTGAAAGTATTTTGCTCATCTGTTTTCAATTTAAATGCTTTTTTCTCTACCAGAATATATGTTCCTCATAAGCAAGAATTTTTCTCTTATTTACTACCATGCCTAGAGGAGAGTCTAGCATAAAGCACACATTTTAATACATTCTTCTGGAATGAAACTAGTTCATATACTGAAGGGATGACATTGATTGTCTCTGAGTAAATGGGTGACAGATGATATCCTGTTTGGTGTGTGTTTGTTTTATTGCTCTTTAAAAAAATTTTTTTCTTTTCATTTCTTTGTGTGTATGTGTGTTTAATTTTTCAGTAAGGTGTATGTATTTCTTTTTAAAATAAGAAAAAAGGGATGTGAAGGTGGTCTGGCTGTGACATTTGTCACCCTGCTGATCACCAGTGTTGATTTGGCTCACCTGGCTGGCTAGGCAGGTG
This sequence comes from Ursus americanus, assembly GCF_024610735.1. Lineage (NCBI taxonomy): Eukaryota > Metazoa > Chordata > Mammalia > Carnivora > Ursidae > Ursus > Ursus americanus. Next base: position 64,901,358 of record NC_142137.1, on the reverse strand, counting down.
TCCCCTTCCTCCCTCACCGTTCCATGTGCGTCCATCCAGAAGCTGTGTGCTAGGTCCAAGAGCACGACCTTCTCTGATAGAGGAAGACGTGTTCTTCGGTCAAGGGGAACGAGTGATGGCTCTCCCCTGCTAAAACCTCCAAACAACTCTCAAGGTCCATTTGTAGAAGATGTAGGATAGTCAAGCTTCCAAGACTCCAGACACACCCACATTAGGCGCTGCAGCTAGCAGTCAGCCTTTCTTTAAAACAAGAAGTGAATAAAATAAAATAAATAAAAAAATAAGCAAATAAATAAATAAGAAAAAAATATATTTGTAATAAAAAATTCAGGTCACGTAGAATTCCAGATACCATTCTGCTCTGATTTCACCTTCTTGACATGTTGAAAGGAATGGTCAACTAGCAACCTGGGCCAGAAAAACAAAAAACAAAATACCTAACAAGCAAACACAGCAAAAACTCTCTCGACGTTCATAAACTTTAAAAGTTATTTGCATTTTTTTTCAGTGTTCCTTTTCTCTCGTGGGTCTTTTGATGGATGGATAGTGGAAGAAATGCAGGAGAGGTGGCGTAATCACAGAACTGGGAGGACGGGTTAAGAAGGAGCAAATGTGACCCTTTTTTTTTTTTTAAGATTTTTTTTTAAATTTATTTATGTGACAGAGAGACAGCCAGTGAGAGAGGGAACACAAGCACGGGGAGTGGGAGCAGAAGAAGCAGGCTCCCAGTGGAGGAGACTGATGTGGGGCTCGATCCCAGAACGCCGGGATCACGCCCTGAGCCGAAGGCAGACGCTTAACAACTGCGCTATCCAGGCGCCCCCTTTTGTTTTATTTTTAACACAAACCTATTCACAACACTATTAGAGAAAATATTTTTTTAAATATTATAAGCTTGAGGGGGAAAGCACATAAGAACATGAGCAAAAATGTTAATAGTAGTTAAACACGGAAGACTTCTCCCTTCCTCCCATCTCCCACTACTTGTCAGGATTTTCCTCCAAGTTTTCTGTGGTTTAAAAATAGCACTTTTGGGGCGCCTGGGTGGCACAGCGGTTAACCGTCTGCCTTCGGCTCAGGGCATGATCCCAGCGTTATGGGATCGAGCCCCACATCAGGCTCCTCCGCTGGGAGCCTGCTTCTTCCTCTCCCACTCCTCCTGCTTGTGTTCCCTCTCTCACTGGCTGTCTCTATCTCTGTGAAATAAATAAATAAAATCTTTAAAAAAATTTTTTTAAAAATAGCACTTTTTAAATACAAAAAAATATAAAAATCAAATTTAAAAAATCAATTGAAAGTTACAGTTACAAAATAGGATTGAAAATTTTAGGAAAACAATCTTAAAAACACTCAGAAAAAAAAATGGAAAGTAGTGAAAACGCCATAATTCTGATTTAATAGGAAAGGTTAGATGAAGAGTTCAATTGGTCAATGAAAAAGAAAGAGGAAGTAGAAGGTGCTGAGTAAAAATTTTAATGGAATGCTAAGAAATGCATTCACACCTCATGGCAGAAGATTACAAGGTGTTAAAAAAGCATTGAGAAGGAGTTTCTGGAAATCTTGATGGTGGCTTTCTGCCTGCTGTGGAATACATTTTATATTTATTTTGGAGACCTCTGTGGTTAAAATGCTTCCTTCTGGAGCTGGGGAAATTGTGAGAAATGTATTCTTCCCTGACGTCACAAAAGAGTAAGATCTTCAACATGATACATTATCAAAACCAAAGGTGATTGTACTAGAGGGGTAGTTTCTTCATAGAGCTTATGCTTCCAGCCAGCCTGATCAGGAACTGCACCTGAGAAATCAAATACAGTGTTGTGGACACCACTGTGTCAATGATGTATCTCCAGACCTTGCGGAGTAAATCAGAGATAGTTAACTTAAGGGCTCTCGAAAGAGCTAAGCCTTTAATTAACCTAATACTTACTAACCTAATAATACACAAAATAACTAACATTAACTAACCTAATAATATACAAACATTATGACCCCACATCTGCTTAATGTTGGCTCCCTTTCTAGGATGCCCTGAGAGTTTGGGATGGTGCGTTCTATTAAATGTGAGCGTGCCATGATGCCTATGCTGGATTCTTGCTTTTGCCCTTAGAAGATGGAATGCACAGTCCCTGCAAGTCAGATGGCAGCAATCTGCACCCAAGCAGCTATGCCTGGGGAAGAGAAGCAGCACCTTCCCCATGTAGCAGAATTTCTGGACCAAACAGCTCCCAGAGCTAACACCCTGACCAAGAAAAAGAGCTCTTCTTCCTCTTTTGATGTTTCCTTCCCACACAGGAAAAGCCATCAGCTTCATGTTCCTGGCCAATCCACGATTGCCCTCCTCCCCATCTCCAAGGAAAGAGCAAGGAAGGAGAGAGAAGCAAGAAGAATTTAGGGCAAACTTCTCAGGAAAACCAAGGGAACAGGGAAAGGGCAGTTCTCCCAGACACCTAGCAAAGACATTTCACTCCCTATTGTCGTTCTGTGTTATGCACTTTGGCCAAGGGGGGAAAAAAAAAAAGATTCACTTAGAACACATAAAAGACCATTTATTATTGAAACAAATTCTGGGATGACCAGAGCCAGTATTTTCTCTAACCTAGTGTGTATTATATTTTATGCATAATCACAGTTGAATTGCTTCCCCTGCCCAAAGTCATGCGTCTTATTCCTTTTTATTACCACCTTATGTAACTCTTTGCTCTATTATAGACTATATGTTAATGGCTGAATTCTGAAGGCAAATAGCACTTTGTGAATATGTAAGACTATAGAAGCTGCTGGTGCCTATTCAGTAAATGAAAACTGCCGTGCCGAGCAGCAACTGTGCTTCTCAGCTTCCCATCACTTCTGCCACACAGAGACTAAGCCAAAATGGCCACAGCCATTTCGAGTAAGTAGATATTGAAATCGTTGATATTGAAAGAGTTGACATTTTAATATATTTAATAATGAAATAGTAGCTAATTTTGATATTTAGTATAAAAATAGAGACAATTACAAGATGTTGAACATTATGGCCATAATCTTATGCATCTTTATATGCTCTCCAATGTAGCATATTGACCTGAAAACTCTAGGCACTCTGTAAGTGTTTATTAAATTCATTTGTAGAGATGTTAGGAAAATTTGATGTGAGATGTTTTATAAAAATGTTAGATCAATATTGTAATACTGGACTGTTGCTCAATCTACTCTTTTTAAATCACATTCGCTGGTATTTCATTTTAATAATCAAAAATATTGTAATATCTGCTCAGTTTGTCAAAGTAGGAAACCTATGTTAAAGGATAATTTTCCAAAAAGGTAAGATCACAACTTTCATACAGATATAAAATGAATACTTGTCAGATATTTTATTTAACCTATTAATCAAATGAAAGAACCAGGAAAGATGTTACAACCAGTTCAAAGGAGAAGTTAAAGCAGCACAAGTTTATATGAAATAAGGGAATGTTGAAATGAATTTACAAATGGGCACCGAACCGGTTTTACCAAAAGAAAGAAGGAGGGACGACTGCAGCTCCACCGGACAGAACTAATACTGTGTGTGTCTACAGGCAGCAGTGTTTGCCTTGCTCGCGGTTACCTGCACTTTATAGAGCCTTGAATAACTCACAGGCAATGAAAGGCTAAAATCAGATCTCATGGAAGATTGTGCTCTAAACAATGCATAGTTTTCCACTGGAGTTACCTAGCAATCTTTCTTGTTTATTTCAAATGTCCTCATAATAAAAATGAGAAAGAAAGAATAAAAAGAAGAGAGGAAAGAAGGGATAAAAAAAGAAAGAGAAGAAAGGAAGACAGGAAAGAAGGAAGGGAGGAAGCAAGGAAGGAAGCAAGGGAGGAAAGGAGGGAGGGAGAAAGGAAGAAAGAGAGAGAAAGAGAACCCATTTGAAATCTACCACACAGATAAAACCACTGATGACATTTTGGTGTATTTCTTTTCCCAGAAATAGAACTTTATAGGGTTGGACAGCATAACACTGAGTACTGTTTTATGGACTCCTTTTTTCACTTAAAAAGATATATATATATAAGATTAGTGAACGTTTTCTCATGCCCAACACTCTCGTTAAACGCGATTCTACATGATATGGATGTACCACCGTGTGCTTAACTAATCCACTATTGTTGCATATTTGTGTGAGTTTTCTTACTGTAAATAATCGCACAAGAAAAAAGCCCTGGACGAGTATCTTTCCACACATCCCTGATACTTTCCTTGGGAATTCCTAGAAGTGGAGTTTCTGGGTCAAAAGCTAGGTGCATTTGGATATATTTTGACAGATGTTGCTAAATTGCTCTACAGACATGCTGTACCAATTCTCAGATCCTGCCAGCTGTGTGTAATTATGCCCATTGCTCCACACCCTACCCGACGCAGGACATTATCATGCGTCTTAAGTTTGCCAATTCAATGGGCTAAGACGGGTGTTTCTTCCTTGTTTTAAATCTGCATTTTAAAAACTACTGAGGTTAAATCCTTGAATCAGCTAAAATAAACACTCTATGAAACTTTGTGGGAATGTGGATGGAAGGAATAAAAGATAAAATTATTTCTTCCTTCTCTTTGTCTTTAGTTTGGAAGAGCTGAGGACTTTTGACAACCAAATGAACAGAAATTCTCATTTTGAAAGGAAAGGACCAGACTGAAAGAATAACGCAGAAATTTGTTTTCGAGAAACTTTGAAGAAAAAAAAAAATCAAGCATACTCAAAATGTATCCATGAAAATAATTTCTGAAGAGTGAAACTGAAAAGTAGCATCAGCATTTAGTTGGGGGGAGAGGTGCATTTGGTTAATAATGAAACTTTAACACTTCTTATGGAATTCTGATTTAGTGAGATAAAAAGCATCTGTGTCCTGAATTATACATAAAGGGAACAGTTTGTAGATTATTCTTGCCTGTGTCTACTTGTGTGTACTGTATAATTTGGGCCTTAATATATTTGGAGTCCTTTTACTTTTATTGTTCAGAAGTTGAATGAATACCTTCCTCCCCAGTAATATTTGTTCAATTTTATTTATACGTGAAAACTGAAATATGGAAGGTTAGTTTCCAGTTCTGTGTCCCAAAGAAATATACACGAATATTTTTCAGATCTGTTTCTAATATTCTGCATGGTTCCAGCAAGATGAAGGAGAGTGATATAAAAATATATGATTTTATTGTCAGAGTGAAAATCTCTAAAATGGATCCAAAGGGAAAATCGGCATGGATTGAAGGAAACGGACTTTATGTCCATTACTCCTGCCTCTTTTATTTTCCTTCCACTTGGCTGAGTCAAGGGTTGGGATAAGGGACCAAAGCTGCAGGCTTACCAGCTCCCTGCGTAACTGGCAGAGGGCAGAGTTATGGAGGAAATGAGCAGGGGAGAAAGCAGGTGAGCTCACAACTCATTCTGTCACCCGGAATTCCTTCCACTGATACCCACTGGTGACCTTGCGCAACTCCTTTAATGTATCAGAGCCACCAGTTCCTCTCCGTAAAATGGAGTTCATAACTACCATTTAAAGATGGCTGTGATTAGGCGGCTGAATGGCTCAGTCGGTTGAGCCTCAGGCTCTTGCTTTCAACTCAGGTCATGATTTTGGGGTCATGAGATGGATCCCCGCAGTGGGGAGTCTGCTTGAGGATTCTCTCTCTCCCTCTACTTCCCCCCGGCCCCTACTCACGCTCTTTCTCTCTCTAAAATAAATAAATAAATCTTTAAAAAAGAAATAAAAATGGCTGTGATTGTGAATATACAGGTCTTTAGCAAATTGATACACTAATGAAACTAAATTATGGGACATCTGTTTGGCACCATTACATCAGCCAGAAATGGAGCAATTCCTCCTTTAGTTTGTCCGAAACATAGAACTTTCTCTATTCAAATGAAGGAAAAATACGGAGTTAAATGCATTCTCAACTGGAGAGGAAGAAGTGCTTCTACCTAAGAATTGATCAAAGTACAGCTTCTTAAACCGGTGTAAAGAGATGATATGATTGTTCCAAAGGGCAGTATTAAGGTCTTACGCTGGAAATGAATTCCTGAGAAAAAGAAAAAAAAAATTATGTCAATAGGCTCTTATTTGGAGGGCCTGAAATCCCTCACACTATACTATTATCATTAATTTTATGTTAATAGGGTTTGTTAACCTAAGTTTCTACTATTACATGTGCTTTGTGGATTTTTGAGTTGAGGGATTAGCTCTGGCCTATGGCCCCTAATTGGATATTGTCTAATTATTAATATTCATTTTTCCAACGAGATTTGCTTCACAGAATTAAAAAAGTTGATGAGTCAACAGTAGCTACTATTCCCCTCTGATTTATAAGCATAAAAGAATATGTAATTCAAACATGACCCTCATAAACAACCCTCGTATCATTATTATAAAACAAAGCTCAATGCTCTGTTTCCAGTTCTTACTTCTCAGAATATTGAGTAAAATGGGAATTACTGACTCAGTAAATCTCATGAATTCTTTTGGTAAATGTATGGCTTACTGCGGATTCAACGGTCTATCAATAGATCTATGTTAAAATTTTTCTATATTAAAATTTGAGTGGGAAGGGAAGGAGCTGTTTTTCTTTGCTTAATGGAGAAGGCAATTTTATTGAAGAAAAATTATCCCTTCATAACCAAAATATAAATGGGCTATCCTTAGTGAAGAAGAAATACTCCCTCAAAAAAGGCCAGCTTTATAGAAATTCACAGCCTTTTGTCAGAACTGATTAAGAAAAGAAGATGAAAGAAAAAATTGGTAGTTTGGGCAGAAACCTTCAGCGTAGACAGGAGAGAAAGAAATGAGATGAGGAAAATCAAGCAGAAGAAAATCAAAATAGTCAAGATGAATAATGGACAAATATTAGTGAGAATTTTATCCATGGAAAAGCAAATGTACATGTCTCTATACATCTATATATCTCATTGTCCATGATCAAATACAGTAAAAAAAGAAAAAGTAGAAAGAAAGATGTCTCTCTTGATAGAAATCCTGTGCCTGGTTTTTATTTTCACATGGTTTAAGTAAAGGTCTGTGAATTTCTGGGATCAGTCACTTAGAAGAAGATCGCTTCATAAATTCTAGCCGATAAGATGAAAAGAAGACAGGTCTTCACAACTTTTTTGCAGCCGGTTTCAATATGATTTTTTAAAAACTTTTTAAAAAGCTAGGAAAAAATCAAATAATGATGGGAAAAGTCCATTTATAAATTGAAGTATAAATATATAGACGAAGTATTGAGGCTTTCTATTAAGATACATGTTAAAAAAATTACCTTTCCCCATGAATTGTTTCATTCTCTGTGCATCTTCATTTCCCTATGGGAAAACTAAAAGGTGTCAGATCCAAATATATTTGCAGTCGTCCTCAAACGTGTACCAAGAGCTACCTGTCATCTGTGAAAGAGCAGGTGACAACAGATCTGGGATTCAGGGTCTGGGATTGTGACTTTCTTCCAACAGAGGGACTGAAATTCCCCCAAGTATCTGAGAGAGTGATTAAAAGTCTTTCAACAATATGTCCATCAACTGTGTAGAGACGCATCTCCAGACTTACATATTTAAAGAGACCGTAATCTGCGTGCCTCATGGGACCTCATATACGTGCATCTGTAATGCAGATTCTCCTAACTTCTTAATTTGGAACCTGGACCCTTTTAGCAACTGAAAAATGGAAGTCTAAGAAATTAACAATCACCCTAGTAAAGACTTTCATCACTGAGAATCTACATTTGAATTCACAGAGATGGAGTTGAATCCTCTTTGTAGTCAGAGAAAACTCAGTCCTCTGCGCTCCTCCTGGATGCTTGGGGATGTAGATTCACCCCGAGTCAAATACGTGGGTCTGTGGTCACAGATTGTAAGAGAGAGAGATGAATTTTCTTCCCATCCAATGGGAGCACCTGTAAATAGATTTGTATCAACCCAAAGTATGGATTTACAGAAAATAACTTTCAATTTCACGACTCCATTTGGCCTGAGAGTAGGTAAGAACCAGCTCTTGCTAAGAGTTAGCCTAACGGGTAATGGATAATGAACCTTAACTCATCTGAACTAAACTTCTTATTCTTAAGTTGTGAAGACCAATATAGGGGCGCCTGGGTGGCTCAGCCGGTTAAGCATCTGCCTTCAGCTCAGGTCGTGATCTCAGGGTTCTGGGATCGAGCCCTGCATTGGGCTCTCTGCTCAGCCAGGGAGCCTGCTTCTCCCTCTCCCTCTGCCTCCCACTCCCCCTGATCGTGTTCTCTTTCTCTTTGTCAAATAAAAAAATCTTAAAAAAAAAAAGACCAATATAAATTCTGTTAACATCTCAGTAATAATCCAGGTTTTCTCATTTATGCCGACCCCACGGGTATCCTAGAATGGCGTTTTATGATCATCGTGTGCTCTGTGAAGATCAGGTCAAAAATAATGATCCAAACATTAACATGACAGACAGTAGTGTTTTCTCTTTAATATTAAATGTTTTTTTTAAAACCATTTAAGTCTAATATTAGAAGAAAATATGATATTATGTGTATTGTCTCTGGTGACTTGTTTTGAAAATGTGTACAGCAATATGAGATTGTAAACACAAATATTAACTAATAAAATATTTCTGTTTTACATTCTAAAATTGCAGATAACACATAACTCATTTAATTTTTTGAAAACCAAATAACCACGCTGCCTGTAATTAATGTTTTTGATTAATAAGACACTGCAATACCTGTAAGCTAAATTTGTCTGTAAATGTCTTGAGATACACAAAAAGTCAGATATAAAAATTATTTGATTTTTCAGAGAATTATTTCAAAAGACTTTACCCAGATTCAGAGATATTAGATTATGAGAGCCCATGGATCCCAATTGATTTGATTTGTATATTACTTTATTTATTACACATCTACTCACAAGGCTGGTCCATCGAGTTACATTTTTAATCCATGGCTATGTTCTTCTTTATCACGAATGCCTTTTATTCATTATGAGAATTTATAAATATTTAGAATATTGAAGCAGATTTTTTTCAGTACAAACTACCCTCCAGCAGGTCTTTCCAGGTGCTTTTAAACAGCATCCTTTGTCCCCAAGCAGACAGCTGTCACCCTCCCACGTCATCGTGAGAAGAGTTCTGCACATCTACCCACTACTTATTTAGTGCAAGGCTGAATAGCAAGGGATTCAGAGCAAAACTCAGGAAGCAGTTTGCAATTTCCTTCCTGGCACAATAGGGGTAATGATAGAACCCATCTCAAAGTATTGTTTTGAGGATTAAATGAGTTAACATGATCAGAGCTTTAGAACAGTGTCTGGCAAATAGAAACTACTTTGTAAGTATTCACGATTATAATTATTTTCTACTGGCAGAGGACCTATATTCCAGATTGCATTTGCTTAGAAGGTTCACATGTAATGGTTAAGAATCAGAGCTTTGGGGGCTCCTGGGTGGCTCAGTTGGTTAAGCATCCAACTCTTGGTTTCGGCTCAGGTCCTGATCTCGTGGCTCATGAGATGGAGCCCAGCGTTGGGCTCTCCGCTCAGCAGGAGTCTGCTTGGATACTCTCTCCCTCTGCCCCTTCTCCTGCTCTCTTTCTCCAAAATAAATAAATAAGAAAGAGAGAAAGAAGAAAAGCTAAACTGTGTTGATCCAAATTCTACTTCCTCTTTTATGAGCTGTGTGACCTTGAGGAAGTTACATAATCTCTCTGCGGAAATGCCTCAGTTTCCCCTTGTGTAAAATGACACCAACTACAATACTTGCCTTACAGAGTTGCTACAAGGATTAAGTAAATTGTTGTATGTAAACAGTGCTCAAAACATATAATAAGAGCTGAGTAAATATTACCTGCTACACCAGAAACATTAGCATTAATACGATCATTGTTATCCATTTTTAACAACTCTGCATCTCTCCCCTACCCTTCGCTGACCAGGTCAGCTCTTCCTAACTTCTACTTACCCTTACCATGGTTCTAATTTTACATGTCTGTCTATGATACTCTGACAAACACGTCTCTCATGAAGCTCCATGAAGGCAGGGGGCACAGGGCTGGTCTTGGCACACCATTTCTTCCCAAACTCTGAGGGTGTGGCATATGGTCAGCCCTCAATAAATCTCAGAGAATGAATTCTATCAAAGGCTCTAATTTCAGCGATTCGTCTTGCTTACTCACACACAGAGCTTGTAAAATAAATGGAGTGGTGCCAAGCAGGATGGGGGGATTACGAAGTCAGAATTTGCCCTTGGCTTGGAGGTTTCATGACCTTTATTTTCCTAACATGGCTTATCTAGTACACTATAGGGCCCTAACTAGCCACAACTCATTGTCTTCTGAGCCCAGTTCAAAGAACGCGAGTCTTCCAATGAAAACGGGGCTCACCCTCTCCTCCCTTTCAAAGTGCACACCACCCCCATATATGGTCCAGCTTCAGTTCTGCCCAGGTACCTCCTGACCCTAATCCTAGAATTCCCTGCAGCCATATCATTTTCCCTGAGGCTACAAGTTCGGGTCACTCCAGGGTCCATCTACCCTTTCTCTCTACACCGCTAAATGAGCTCTCCCAACTCCAGCGGGCGGCCCTGTCTCCAGGATCTCACTGCAGCCAGCAGGGGCAGACAAACAGATTAGAAAATCCAGCTTAATTGAAATTGTGAACCTTGTCAAATTCAAATAACAGAGCTAGGCAGAAATGCTAGCCTCTCTCCACCCAGCAAAATAAACCAAGGTTAAGTAATTAAGCTAAAAGGTATTTTTTTTTATATATAAAACCACAATAGAGAGGAAGGGAAAGAAAATATTTATTGAAATATTGTTCAGCAGAGGAGCAAGGAGAACAGGCCCCTCATTTTCATGAGCATCCAATGTGCAGTAGGCATAAAATCATACAGTTAAATTACAGAATGCCAACACTTTAAATCATGCATACATACATACAAACAAGATGTTTAAAAAATAAATGTAACCTTATTTCAAATCGTCAGTGCTTCCCTCCAGAATAAATTTAACAATTTAGTCCTTAAAACCTTGGCAGAGTTTCTATAAAAGTACAAGCAATTTGAGTCTGGATTTCAGATACTAAATATATAAACTATATTTAAAATGTCTATACAGCTCCTCCTCAACTTACGACGGGGTTACATCCCAGTAAACTGGTCCTAAGTGGAAAATATCCTGAGTGGAAAATGCATTTAATACAACTAGCCTCCCAAACATCACAGCTTAGCCTGGCCCCCCTTCAGCGTGCTCCGAATGCTTACATTACCTGCAGTTGGGCACAATCATCGAACCCAAAGGCTATTTTACAATCAAGTGTTGAGTAGCTCCTGTAACTTACCGGATGGTGTACTGGAAGTGAGAAACCGAGCGGAGGTACCAACGCAGAATGGCTATCAAGCGTACCCGTTGTTCACTCCGTGGTGGCCCGTCGATGGGGAGCTGCCCACATGTCGCCAGCCTTGGACAAGATCCAAATTCAAAATTCCAAGTACGGCTTCTACTGAATGCATATCGCTTTCGCACCATCATAGAGTCAAAAGATCGTAAGTGGAACCATCCTAAGTCGGGGACAGTCTGTATTTGAAACATCACAGCACTGCTCACTCTCACAAATAAACCAAATGGGACATTACAACTCAAAACAGGCTAGTGTGAGCCCATTGGTCATGCTTGCCTTGTTTGGCCAGATTTAACACCTCGGATATTACTGTTTTATAAAACTAAGTTTTAGAAAAATATCCAGGCAATTTGAAATATCTGCAACAGTTGAGCACACAGACTTGCTTTTGCCTGGTAATTCTAAGTTGTTGTCATAGAAGGTCCTTTCATTTTTTTTTTTTTTCACAAATGTTTCCTCTTGCTTCCCTCTAAGACATGATTTTCACCATTGTCCAGCATTCTAGGCTGTGGGTCGCAATCTCGCCTAACATATCTGGAGAAGGAAACTGTGATGAGAGCTCTATGATGCATATCAGGTAAAGGTAAAGTTCAAACCCATTGCAAACCTTCCTCTTAACAATAATTAATTGAAATAGTTTAAACAGACACTGACGTAGAAAAGAAGGTGAATTTTGGAGTATGTATTAAAAACAGAGATGATCGACTCAGGAGACCATAAGGAGGCCCTTTTATTATCTTCAGGAGTTATTGTATGAAAACACTTTTGGAAAGTTTTTTAAATGAATATTATTGACCTGATAGACCACAATAGTTCCAAAGAGGGCATTAGTATCCATCTCCAAGCAAGTATTTATATTGTTTAAAACCATTATTGGCATTCGTACAAAAATCTCTTTCAACTCTAGTGCAGAGGCTGCCTGAGAGAGTGGCCCAGTAATATCCATTTAGGCAAAAAAAGTCAAACTCACTCTTCTTTATCTCTTCAAGGCAACGAAACTATATACTGTAATAGATTTATTTCTCATTAAATTATATTGGATGCTTTGTTTCCTTTGATTTAGATCTTTTCTAATATAATCAAATGCCAAAAATAATGTGGAGTAGGCTTTTTGGTAAGAAAATTGAATTGACCTGCCCATTAACTTGTTGAGCAGTTAGATTTGGTCTTTGTGGTAGCAGATTACATCTGCCATCAATTACTTAGAGCAAGAGGAGATTGAAAGTTATTTTCAATATCAGTGCTGGCCATTGCTATGTGGGCAAAACCATATCTGCTTCATGTTTTACTGGTTATATGTAACAGAGCAATTCAGATATCCCCTGCCGGGTTCCTCCTGGGTCATGTAAATGGGGACTGTGTGTGCTTCTCCTGGTATTTGACAAGTATGCAATGCTGGTGGCTTGAAAAACAGAGTGCTGAAAGCGACATGATATCCCTGTCACTCAAACGTGGTCTGATCTCAAGATCTATTTCATGCTTACTAGACTGTGAGCCCCTCAGATTCAGGTTTATGTCTTTATTAGCCTGGATTCTTTGACTGCAAGCATCAGCAATGAACTCTGGCTATAAATGAAAGGAAGAAGAGAAGTGAGTGGAAGAACAAGAAGGTACTAACAGAGAGGACAAAACGGACGGCAGAAAGAGCAGGTTTGCAACAATCGGGAATCAAGAAACACTAGAAGGTTTCAGAGACGGGACCTACTCAAGGACTGTCCCCTCTTTGCTCCCTGCCACCAACATTGGAATGAAGGGACCAGTTCAAACACATTTTTGGTCAGGACATTCCTCTCCTCAAAGCTTAATCACTCCAGGAGAGAGTGTCCAGCTGGCTACCTTTAGGTCCCATGTCGACACGTTGCGTACTGCAGGATGAAGAAAGGGAAGACCCTCTGTGTAGCCTTTGGATTCTGGGGTGGGACACAGAGTCTTTGATCTACCACCCAGCCAAGGTCTCCAACAGAGGAGGGAAGTTAATGTCCAAAAGGAAATCAGGGGGCTCATGCAAAGGGGAATGGATATTAGGTGGTTAGAAATGTCCACAGGTAGTAGATACTCAATAAATATTTTCTGAATAAATGAACAGAGAGAGGTGGAAGGATGAACGGTTGTGAGGGAGACATAACAACCCTTACTTCCTTCTATTGTGGTCAAAAGCAAGTCAGATAATGGTGATCACGGTCACAACGGGCATTCAACTATGCCTCAAAGTGGGCATGGAGGTATCCCGATAGTTTTCAGCAAAGCAAAATTTATGTGAACCCTATCTTCTCATTTCCTTGCATTATGAAATCAGAGAAAATTATCAGCTTATAATACTGATTCTTGGATATGTTAAAAATGAAGCACGCTTATAATACTAATACGTTTAAAAGAAGGCCTAAAACTTTTGTTGAAAATGTTAATATCACTCACAATATTAGGAATTGTGTTTTCCCATCCCATGCACATCAAGTGAGCTAATATTTTTTCTTTCTTTTTAAAATAATGATAGTAAAATGAAACCTGGCATTTATTGGTACTGTTGTTATTAAAATTATCCTTACAGGGGCACCTGGGTGGCTAGAGTCGGTTAAACAACCAACTCTTGGTTTCAGCTCAGGTCGTGAATTCAGGGTCATGAGATCGAGTCCCAAGTCGGGCTCGTGCTCAGCAGAGTCTGCTGGAGATTCTCTCTCCCTCTCGCTCTCTCTCAAATAAATAAATAAATCTTTAAAAACAAAATAAAATTACACTTACGAAAAACCACATCTTTTCAAATCTTTATATTTTCTCCTTGCTGGAATGTCTTATGTCCTTTTGTCATCCTGAGTGTAACACCCGGGTTTCAGAATCACAATAGAAGGACTGGTGCCTACATTGTATAAGGCAGGGACAATGCCTAAACCGCGGCCCAGCAAGTAACGTATAAAGGAAATATTCAGAATATGCAGTATCAGGCAGAAAATTTGCATCTTAATATGTGAGGTACACGTGCACCCACTTATTTAATAGAATTTCTACTCTGTGCTAAACACTCCTTCAGGAAAACAAGATGTAAGTTAAAACAGAAAGGAAAAAGAGAGAGAGGGAGAGAGAGAAATTAAAAATATGTGATAGGAAAGCTGGAAATACCATGGGAAAGGAATGAATATAGAGAACATCAGGATTTTACAGACCACCCACCACATCTCCCCAGGAGACACCACAAAAGTGAGGTATGTCCCCTAACTTTAAGAACTTCCTCTTCTGAGATTTTTTTTTTATTATTATTATTTGCTTCCTTCTCAGTGTGTTGAAATTCTACTCCTGCTGTAGTACGTTCGTTCTGCTCCCATAGGAAGATATTGGATGTCATTGTCCCATGGACCTGTTCAAGTCCTCCTTGATTCCATTCTGTCCCTGCTACTAAGCACCCTGTTACCATTTTGGCTTATTTTGGCATTCTTAGAACATTTCTTTTTCTCTACTATTTTTCCCTCAGTCATGCTCCCTTCATCTCTCCCTGCATCCTCTCTTTGTTTTCCGTCTCCTTCCCTCACTGTTACTTGCAAATGCAAATTTGCTGACATCACTCTTCTGTTTTAAATAAGTCGGTGGGTTTCTAGTACCTTACAATCAAGTCCAAGTTGCCGGGATGCCTTCAGCACACCCTCTGTTCCCCGTCCACACCTCCAATGCTCACTCCATACTCAGGGCCCACTGGAGGACTTTCAGAGCTCCCAACATTCATTCCTGAGCCAGTGACCGTCAGTCTTCCCATCGAGGATTTTTATGGGATAGGAATTGGTCAAACAGATGCTGTGATAAGACAAGAAAAACCAATAGTCAGACTCTTTGGACTCAAGGAATCTGTGCACAAGACCATTCTCGTTGACTCCCTTCAGTTCTGTCATTCACCTGGCACCAATTGTTTGCATTGATTTGAGGACCGGAAAGGCTCGGTGCTGGGTACTCATTGAGGTGCTGCTGATTCTCTTCAACTTTAAATTAGTGTGAGTTGCTAGTGGGGCAACATGTCACTTTCTTACAGCATTTTCTTCATATAGCAAGTTGAATCAGCAATTCAGCCACAGTGTTAGGTGGTGTGGGGGCCAAGGGAGTGGACAAGGTAGGATCCCTTATGTTAAAGAGTTTAAACCTCATTTATTGGACTACCTTGGAAGCAGAGAGTTATCTAGATTATCTCATTCTATAAATCTTTTGAGTCTCTCTATAAGCAAACAGGTATGTGGGAAATAGAAGAAGTGAAATACCTGGGATCCACCAAGAAAAAGTTACTAATATTTCGGCGGTATAAAAAGCACTTCTCCATTTGCGTAAATGGTCACCTGTTTATTCCATGCCCATATGTAGAGAGGTCTTGAGGGTGAACTTTAAGAAAATGATAGTTTAAAATCTGAGCACTTGGGATGCTTGGGTGGCTTAGTTGTTTAAGCTTCTGCCTTTGGCTCAGGTCGCCATCCTGGAGTCCTGGGATTGAGTCCCACATCAGGCTCCCTGTTTGGTGGGGAGTCTGCTTCTCCCTCTGCCTGCCACTCCCCCTGCTTGTGCGCTCCTTCTCTCTCTCTCTTCCTCCAATAAATAAATAAAATCTTAAAAAATAATAAAATAAAATAAAATCTGAGCACTTACTCCTCTGGTTTCTGTTTTCTCCTAGATCAACAAGCTTTTCAAAAGAGCGAAAATGTAATTTCTGAGAAATTTTACTGAACTTTCTGAATTATATGCAAAAACAAAAACAAAAAAATCTGACAGATCTGAGTTTAAAAAGGTAATAGCAGCTTTTTGCTCAGCCAAACTGTTAGAAGTCCTTCTTGCTAGAAGTCTCTTTCATGCTGAATAAGTACATGCATTTTCACAGATTTTCAGGTCTCTTTCAATAAAACTGTTTGAGAATTGAAAAATAGAGCTTCTAAGTTGTGGTTCAGAATTAATTGTTCACGCAAGCCTTGGACTAATTTGCATGAATTTCTTTTTACTTGGGGGCCAGTGTAGTTATTGTTCATTTCCAAAAAAATAATATTTCCCCATCATGTAAAATACAAAAACAGGTTCAATCAGAAACTTCAATTTTGGGGAATAATCACAATCTTCATTGATTCATTTCCCCAAAACTGACAAAAACATTTCAGTGTTTTCTGCCAATGCGGCAAAGTGTGGATTTGGATAGGATATAGAGGAACCAGTTCTGTTTCAAGAAGATCTCATTAAAAGCCACCTGCTGCCTTACTAATGACAGCATGATTAAAATGCTATCCCCAAATCTGGTATTGCTTAGACGTTATGGACAGAAAGAGAAAGCTGATTGAAACTACCTAATTTGAGACTAAGGTAGCAATTTGTAGAAAGGGCGTCCTGAATGAGTTGGACGAATGCAATAGGAAAATACCGAAGGTGCACTTGATTCGGAAAGGAAGTGGATGTAGTTATCCAGCCCAGGATCCTCAGCCCTGGCTTCACCCCACCAAAACACAGCTCTATTTGCCCTGTTTCAGCCTCCCTTTGAACAGGAGGTTTACCTTAATTTTTACTTTTGTTCTAAATCTACTAATAAATTTCTAGAATGGATTTTTCTTAGAAGAACCGAATTGACTGTGTCCCAAGATAATCATTTCAATAACAAAGCTGTGAAGCTGTGGAATGGGAATAAATTAGGAATTAAATAGAGGAATCGTGGGAGAACTTGTCCCAAATGAACAACTGCATGAAAACTTCAATGAAGCCAACACTTCCTCTGTATGAAAGTGACAGACCTGATAAATAACGCAGAAACAATAATCAACAGATTGACAAATCAACTAACGTGATATTTATTAAGTGCAAGGAACTGTTTTGAATGCAGTGAGTGTACAGAGATTACTTTTTCCAACTATCTGACCATCTCCCGCCTTCCCAGGTGACTGCTGCAGGCCCACGGATGATTCACAGCTGTGGCTAGGGACCTCTCGGACTTCCTTGGCTCACACAGCCCTGCCATTTACTGTTTGCTCATTTTCATTCTTCTGTTTCTGCCTATCGACATGATGAAGTAGCTCCCATAAAGACGAAAACCAACCAACCAACCAACCAAGCCCTCCCATGTAGCCCGCAGTGGGCCTCTGGCCGCTCTCTCTCCCTCTCCCACCCCACCCAGTCCCTCTCCCTTTCCCCCTCTTTCTCCTTCTCCACCACTGTATTCTTCAAGGAGAACTTGGCCTCCACTCTTACCACACTGGACCACTGTGACGAATTCCGTGACTGTCCTAATTGACCACTAACATGGTCTTCATGTTATGAACCCCGATGACGCATGTGAACAATTCCTTTTATTTCTGAGACATCTCTCTGCCCACTCATTCTTGGCTTTCTTTGAGAATTCCTCTTCGGAATGTTGTCTTCCATCCATTGCTCTTCTCCCTACTCACACACCCTAGTCTCATGGTTTTAATTTTTACTTGTATAAGCTGATGACCCCCCTCAGTCCCTACCCCAGACACGATACCTACCAGAGCTTCTGACTCTTGCTCCACTTCTTGGGCAGTGACATTGGGCTGTCCCATAGGTCCAGATCCAGTTTTGTTCCAGTTCAAATCCACGCTCTTCCTCCCCACTCTTCCTACTCTCTATTCACCATTCCTTAACAACATTGTCTCCCCAGAAATCAAAACTATGGTACCATCTTAAACTCACTATTCTCTCTACCTCACATTTAGTTAATTTCTAAATTCAATGCATTTTGCCTTTTAAACATATCTCAAATTATAATCTCCTCCTCCCCTCATCCCCACACAAACTTTAAATGTTAAAGTTCACAAACAGAGGTAGGCTTTATCTCATGCAATACTCTCTTCCTGCAGAGCCTTATCCCAGTCCACAACTGTAAATTTATACACAACTTGGAGATGGCCAAATTTATTTCCTCATCCCTGTTCTCTCTTCAGTGCTTCACACCTAAATTTCTGAACTAACCACCCGACTCCACATATAGAAGTCTTACGAGAATTTCCAACCTATTCAAGCCCATTTTTAAACAGTTAGCTATGGCTAAGATCGCCAGCTGTCCCCCAGTACCTTACATCTTCTGGTCTTGCACAATTATAACTCCCGTGAACCATAACTAGCTACTTGACCACCAAAATTAACACCACATTTCTCAGCCATCCTCACAGCCACACAGACATGTGCCTAACTCAGGTCCCATGGGAAGATGTTAGTCAAGGTTCTCCACAAAACAGCTGTGTGTATATGTGTGTAGATAGATAGATGATAGATGATAGATAGATAGATGATATATAGATAGATAGATAGATAGATAGATAGATAGATAGATAGATAGATAGATGATAGATAGATAGATGACAGATGGATGAGAGACATTGATTTTAAGGAATTGGCTCACATGATTGTGCAAACCAATCACTCTAAAATCTGGCAGGTTGAAAACCCAAGAAAGAGTTGATGTTACAGCTCAACTCCAAAAGCAGAATTTCCTTGTCCTTGGGGGACATTAGTCTTTTTTAAATTAAGGCTTTCAGTTGGTTGGATGAGGCTCACCCACATTGCGGAGTGTAATCTGCTTTGCTTAAAGTCTACTGACTTAAATGTTAATTTCATCCAAAAAAAACCTTCATAGCAACATGTAGACTAGTGTTTGGCCAAATATCTGGGTATTACACCCTAGCCAGGTTGACACCTAAAATTAACCATCATAGGGTTATAAGCAGAAGTTGTATGTACAAATTAAGTTGTATGTCCTTAAAGGGAAGGAAGCTCCTTTCTCCCCTCACTTTTCCTTCTGGATGATGGGGGTATGGATATAATAGCATAGTTCTAGCCGCCGACTATGTCCATGAGGTGACCTTGGGATATAACAAGATAGAAAGAATGTGGGTTCCTTACACTGTGGAGGGCCACACCAGCCCACATCAGCCTGCAAATGTTTTGAATGTGAGGAATAAACTTATTTCTTGCTAAGAGGGTCTTCTGTTATTTCCACCCAAAACCAATCCTGATTTATAATTTCCCTAACCTACTTCTCCTCAATTGTCTTTCTTTGGACAGATCAGGACATCACCATTTATCCAGGCTGTAGGAACAAGAAAACATGGACATCCTTGGTACCAATCTGTGGCACCCACTTCGAAGTCACCATTGACTCATTATATTAATAAAATAACCTTCTTATTAGTCCCCCAACAATCTGCCTTTGTCTCCATTCTGCATGTGTAACCAGGGTTCTCTTTTCAAAGCATAATTTGGATCATGTCACTTTCTTGCTTGAAACTCCTCAGTGGCTTCTCAAGAATTCTAAATCCTTCCAAATCCCTAACTGACAGAGTTCTGTGTGATCTACCTCCACTCAGCTATTTACTTTCATCCCACAATTTCACTCATTTACTAACCTCCAGGAAAGTACAGGCTAGGGGTGCCCCCTCTCCACTTTCTTGCACTTGGTACGTGCTGTTGCCTCTGAATGACTTCTTTCCTCCGCTAGACAAGGCCATTGAATTCTTCAAGACTCAACTCAAGTTGTCTTCTCCAGGGCCTCCATCCAGTTTGGAAAGAGTGACTCTACTTTGTTCTCCCACAGAAGTCTGCATATAATCCTGTCATTATGATATTATACTAATAATGCTATCTAATATTCATCAAGGGTTTATTATGTGCTAGGCACTGTTCTAAGTGTTCTATATATGTTTACTGATTTAAGGAACCATTGTTCTCATTTTCAAGAAAAGGAAGCTAAGGCATGAAGAGTTTAAGTGACTTGCCCAACACCACATAGGCAGCCTGACGCCAGAGCCCATCCTGTTAATGGTCAGGCTGCACAAAACACATTTATGTATGCGTACTGAGTCGCTACAATTATGTGGCTCTGCTTTTTGCTCTCTCCCTCCATATTACTATAAACTCCTTTAGGGCAGAGACCACGTCTAATATATCCTTATATCTCTAACACCTATGGAACAGTGGTAGGTCATAGTATGTGCTTAATAAACATTTCTTGGACTAAATGGACAACCAAGTCCCTAGACTCAAGCAAAGAGCAAGATATCCATTTATGAAAGATGAAAAAGTTATTATGTGCCTAACTCTCAGTACAGCTTTTCCTTTTCTCCTTTATGACAGTCTCATGCATATGTTAACAAAATATGGTCCAAACCTTATCCCAGTGAGGCAGATGCCAAATGACTAGCCTCTGGTATTCCTGGAAGCAGCATTTTGCTTTGATAATCTATAGTCGTTTTTCAGGTAACTGATGTTGAGTGGGAATGTGTTGGGGCAGAGGTGGTCTTCACCATTTCAATCACTGTCAGAAGGGAAATTCAGGGCAACTAACAAATATATATCCCTTGTCTTCTGCTGGTGCTGTGAAAATTGATCTCTGAAATGCTTTGACTCCAGGTGAAAGTAGCTGTATGTCATAAAAGCAGCCTCGCAAAGATCTTTGCGCCCAGCGTAAGAGACAATTTTCAATGGGCTGGTAGAAAGAAAACTTATGCTTATTTTATGATCTTTGGCCATTGGAGTAGAAAGCAAGCTGGAGAAATTTTTATTTATGTTGTGATCACTCACTCATCTGGGTTACTTCTTTGTCTTGTACATATATCTATGATTTCATGCATCATCAATTCCCACATTTTCTTCCTTCCAGACTTTAAGAAGCTCCCTGGGAACAGGGATGATGCCCAGGGAAGCTCCTGGCATGTTGAAGGCACTTAATACATACCTGAACAGAGATTGATAGATCGGATACATCCATTTTCTCAGAATCAGCCTGAGGGGCTCAGTTTTGTTTTAGGTAATAAACAGTTTTCTCAACCACTGAGATTTACCAGACGGGCGGTGGAGAGACATTGAGTTAGGAGTACTGATAACAAGTCTGAATCTTAGAGCAAAATTCATATGCCCACATTCTAGAATTCATTCTAGACTAACTAAATCTGGAAACAGATGAAGTAGAATCTGGGGAGCAGTGCCAATCTCAGGGAAGGCCTTGTGCCAAGCTGCAGGTACCAACAAAGAATAATACCTCATCCTCGTGAGTCAAGAAACACACTATCCTTGGGCACAAAATTGAGGGGGGTACCAAAAAATCCTCTGTAATCATGATAAGTAAGGGTTTTATGCAATATTTTAAAAAATCAAAATTCATGTTCAAATCAATGATTAACAAAATATCAACATTTTAAATAAAGACAAAATCAGTTACAGAGTTGTACCAAGCCATATTGGAGCCTGAGGCAAAAAGAAAAATCAGTAATGCATATCCTGTGTTTATTTTAAAATGTTGATGTTTTGCTCATTATGGATTTTTTGCATTAATTTTTTATTTTTTAAATACTGCATTAAAATATTTCTTTTGATTACAGAGGGGTTTTTGGTGCCCCTTAAATGTTGTGCCCAAGGATATTGCCTCTCTTTTCTCACCCCAGGCCTGGCCCAGCACATGAGACTCACCACCGAAGTTAGGAGTGGAACAAATGTGGAGAACAAATGGAATTATTAAAATTAAATGCTCTTGTGGGGAAGCATTGGAGACACTATGGGTGCTGAGTGCCCGGGCCATCAGGATTTCAGTTGCTGATAACTCTGGGGGCTGTTAGAGAGTAAGTAGGGTTTAGTTCAGTGTATACATGGGATTACAGCACAGAGGGTGGGAGATAATGAGCAAAACATGAGAAACTGAGGTGAAACATCGTGGTGTGCCCAGGGAAGAACAGGGCAGCGGGTGGCAAAGATGGATGGGGCTGGAAGGAAAGGCGAGTTTAGCTCCTGGATGCCTGGTTTACCATACTAAGGTGCTTAGACCATACTTTCTCCCTGTTGTCTCTCACTGTCCCTTAGTGGCTGAGGGTCCCACCTGCAAGACCATGGAGCCATAACCCAATAGACTCTGTGATCCACATTCAGAGATAGCCAGTTCACCTGATGAAAAGTTCCATCCTAAGGGATCCAGTGTGTGGGCCAGCTACATGCTCTTCCTTTCCACTGCAGGGCGTAATTTCTCTGTAGCTTTCTAAAAATAACGCTTTAATCCAGACCTGTGATTCCAGAAGTGATAAATTTTCTTAATGTAGCAAACCTGGGAACAGCTGGAGACTCATTGTATCCACCACAACACACTGCCCAGACTGCATATGCAAAGGGCCTGTGGTGGCATCCAGTACTCCTGAGACAAGGGCACCTCCGGGTTAATTCTTTTAAATTACTATGTGTTGAATGAGGGGCAAATTGTCAGCGTGGTGCCAAGTTTAAGAGGAGACTAGAAAAGACACATTAAGTATGGAATTTTCTCTTCGTTTTGTGGTATGTTAGACACAGTAAAGGGATGAGACGGTTTAAGTGACAATATTACTGATATGGATAATGAGGACTCTAGTATTTTAGGATAGTTAGAAAAAAATGTCAGTGATGATACATAATCTATGTTTCTAAAACTCAGAGCTGATCATCCAAAGCTTTTCTTAAGTGGTCCCTAACCCCGCCCCCTTACGAACCTCATTTCTTAAAATACCCTATAATACAGCCTTGCGTCAGCTCCACAGGCTCCTCCACACTCCCCAGTCCCCACCTGGATCATCCATGACCTGGATCATGCTTTTCCTTCTGCCCGGAAAGCCCTTCTCTGTGCCCCTCCAAGGGGGATTTCACTCCTCCTCCGTACCCGTCGTCACCGGCCCTTCTCTGGGAAGCTTTTCAGTCATCTCTCCTCCAATGTAGCCAAACTGTGCTTGAGAACATTATTTTAGTATGATTTTTTATACCAGCAGCATAGCAACATTCGTCATCTGCGTGACTCCCGATTTCTTATGCTTTCCATGTACTGATTGCCTGGGATAGCACTAGGCTTAATAAAAGCTGTTTGGTTAAAGTAATCTATAGAGTTTAGCAAAGGAAATGAAAAGGGGTTAATGTGCTACTCATTTAAAAGGGTGAGAAGGGGTTAAATCCGTTGGAATGTTTTCATCCAGAGGAGACAAGGCTAACTAATTTACTAATAACTGTTTTCAGAATGTTGAATGGAAAATCATGATCGGTTTGAAATCTCTCACAAAAACAGCAAACTCTTCATAAATAATGTCACTCTCAAAGGCCCGAGTTAGTTTCATGGAAAATATGTTAATATATATCCTAAAATTTATTTTCAACCTTCCACCAAAGTCCTGAGAAAGCTCACAGTGGAAAAAGAAAGGGTTAGAAATGTTATGGCATGAACACAAGTCAGGAAACAAAAAAAAGAAGTGGGAAAAAAAAAGTTAACAGAGTTTAAAAACCATATTTTAGGTCATATCTTTACTTCCTTTTCCCAAACGTCACAAGCCAAGGGCAAAATGTGAGTCTTTACTTGAAATTTTCAGTCATTTGTCACTGTTTTAAATATTAGCATTATTTAAAACACCAACGAATTTTTTTTTTTTGGCCATGAAAATGGATGTGTAAGTGCAGAAAGACCATGCATATGATTAGCATAATAATGGGAAACACGCGCAAAGCTTTGACTGGTCTTGACCTCTCTGACCTTCAGCACTTTAGCTGGAGTTCGAAATGGCTCTGGGTTTTTAGACTTAGTATGCAAAGGTGGATGGAGATGGCATAATTTCTTAAAATCATTGCCCTCAGAGAGTGACAAGGTGTAAATTTCCAAAATGTTTGAAATTTCCATCCACTGGTTCTGATGTGTTGCGATGCAGAGAGCCAAGCTCTAGTTAAGGATTTATCTCAGGCTCCGAAGCCCCAGGCCAATGAACGCTGTGCGCTGTGAAGGTGAACCGCACAGTCTCCAAAGCTAAAGAGCCATCCACATCAATTTGCAGCCAGCTAAGTGGCATCAGCGGTGGGAGAGCTATTTACACTCCCTTCCCGGCCAAGAATTATGGTTCTGTAACCAGGAGGAAAGCGAGGGGAATTGAAGGGGCTGCTCAGAAATATAATGGTCATTTATGGCTAAAGTACCTCCATAACAGTAGGCCCCTAGCTCTCATCTACAGTGTACTTGAGGAATTTGCAATGAAACACAGACACACAAAAAACACAGCCCCCCCCCACCCTCTGTGACATGCCCATTCATATTGTTAAAAAACAAAATTCGACCGAGTAAATTTTAAAGAACTTATTGCCTTTATTCAACGATTCATGAATTGAGCAACATCCATCGAGCAGATAGAAAGGAGCTCCCAGGAGCTGTACAAAATGGGAGACTTTTATAGGCAGAAGGGGGCAGGAACAAGCAAAGATTAGATTGTTTCGGGCAAGGTCACCCTTCTTTGGGGGAACGGCAGGGATCTATCAGACAGATTACCTCACTAGTGCTGACCAGAAAATTCCAGACTGACTGAGATTACATTTTGGAGAAAGGCTGAGACTGTGATTATTTTAAGTATTAAGTCTCTCTTTGGGGATGTGGGCTTAGCACAAGTGACTCCATTTTGACACTGTTGTCTCTTTTATAACAATGTTAAAGCACAAGATGGCATTTGCTTTGCTTATCCAATGGGACAAAGCCAGGAGAACTTCCTGAATTTTATCCTCGCCCCACAGATGCTGACTGAGAGGTCTCGACCCACCAATGCCAACTGAACTCCTATCATCTAGTAAGCAAAACAAATGAAGAAGGAGAAGACTGGGAGAAAAAATAATTAGATGACATTTATCATGCAATTCGTAAAAGTACTGTATTTTGCAGCAATGTAAATTACAATATTGCATTATCAAGATAATAATTTGTTTTTATGACAAGAAATCACACCATTATGTGTTGCATCTGTATTATTTTTTAAATTAGGCTTTTTAATTACAGAGATAAATTATGTATGTAAGAATCCCACTTTGAAAATGTTATACAAGATGTCATCTAAGATCCCATTAAATGTTGGAATCTATTCCTCTCACATCTAAATGTTCCATAGTCGTAAGAGTTAACTCTTTCTTAGGGAACCAGGGAGCCCTTTATGCAGCCCCACAGACCTGAATCAAGTTCATCCAGGAGCAGCCCTGTTCAGGTACCTGAATCCTGTTCAGGAATGATGACAACTGCGGGCTGACCCTGCAGCTCTGGCCCAGGCAGCTATTCAAACTGAGAATGGGCTTGGTAAGGCTGCCCCTTTGGCTTCATTTTGCACATCCTGGACAAAAGCTGCTTTTCTTCCCTAGTTAAAATTGCCTGAAGGCTTACAGATGTCACAGAATTCAAAAAATAAAAAAACAAACAAACAAAAAACCAGAGTCAATATGAAGTAAAGGTTATCAGTATAAATGGTCCTTATGGCCTAATGCAATATTTGGGAACCCATCACATGTTTCAGTCCTGGCAGGGTAAATAACCTCCATGGGTCTCAGTTTCTTCATTTGCAGTGGAAGGACAATAGTAATTCATGTAAAGAATGTGAAATATTAAATGAAACAATGTATGTGAAGGACCAATGCAGGGTCTGGTGCATAATTAGTGCTTATAACATGGAAACAGTTATTAATATTGTTTTTTCAATGCAGTGATTTGGGACTAAATTCAATCAGAAGGTCTGCTTCGGGTTTCTTTGGTTTCCACATGGCCCCTATCAGAATCATATCACTACTGGATGCTATTTATCAATGAAGAATGAGATAAGGGGTGCCCAGGTGGCTCAGTCGGTTAAGCAACTGACTTGATTTCAGCTCAGGTCATGATCTCAGGATTGTGGGATCGAGCCCTGTGTCGGGCTCTGTGCTGGGCCTGGAGCCTGCTTGGGATTCTCTCTCTCCCTCTCCCTCTGCCCCTTCCCTCCCACCCCACCCTCACTTACTCTCTCTCTCTAAAATAAATTAATAAATCTTAAAAAAAAAAAAAAAAAGAATGAGTTGAATATGGCCCCCTTCTCTAAGTCAAGCAAAAGAAACAGTTAATTTGGGAAAGGTGCAAGCTTAGTGGCCAGTAAGGCATCCTGAGCCATTTCAGTTGTAGGCAAAGGAAATGCCAGTTTCATCCCCATCTACCTTCCACTAATTGTTTGTTCACCTCTCTAGCTGGGGTGTCAATGCCCTGCCATCAGCAAGAAGTAGAACAAAGCAAAGCTATCTCCAGGAAAACAACTCTAGAGGAGAGAGTATGCCTGAAGAGAGAGATCATAGACTTCCCACATGTTTGCCCAATTTCTCGCATGATTTCTGGCCAACCCTACCTTTTGAAGTCTTCTCTTGAACCCTCACAATGTATGGCGCACTTTATGTGGAGAAGCAGGTAAATCATGGCATGATGAAACATACTCTATCCCTGACAAATAGTCTTCCAGCTAACCAAGGAATCTGCATTCTTTCTCTGTCATGTCTTTTTGTGGTAAACGTAATCCCCTCCAATGAGTATAGTTAAGTACATTTGCATGGCCAGAAATAGGGAGGAAAAGGAAAATAGCACTGAGAAAAAAAGTAAGCAAAGGAAGCACACATTTTCAGAAGCAAAGAGTTGCTTTGGACCTGCGTATGTGTGTATAAGAGAGGAACGTAGGTCACGAGAACTGACATTCACACAAAAATGTAATTACATGAAGAAGCAGATAGGAGGTGAGGGGCAGAATGTGCAAAACTTCCCACACTTGGTTTTCAACCAAGAAGAGCAAAACCGAAAATAGTGATTTTGAATGAAGAATGAGAAGAGAACGATGATCTTTGTTTTGCTTCTCATGCTGGAAGTTCATTACTATGGAAGAAGGTAGACTGCAGCATCTTTAAGGAACAGAATTATTCTGAATCAAGAACCAGAGTTAAAATGGAGCTCATGCACCTGGAGAAAAGGCTTGAAGGGTAGGGTCAGATTTTGCCATAGAATTACAAAGAGGAGAGAAAAATAGGCTGAGTGAAGTGAGAAAATAAAGCTGATCATGTTACGCCTGAGGGGACTCCCCAGTTCCAGAAGAACCATTAAGCTAAGAAGTAACTTTGCAATTAAGCTAATTTGCTGTTATAGGCTCAAGGAGAAGACATCAAACAAAATCCATGTCAGTACAAATTATCAGAGAAAAGACCGGAATCCAATAGTCCTGGTACAGTTTTGTAAACTTCTGTGGCCTGACACGTTTCTGACGCCTCTCCCTCCCCATGTCTCCTGAAGTTCTATATCTCACAGGTCAAATCTGGCCTGCCACCTGTGTCTGTACTCTCTGTGCTCAAAGAATGGCTTTATATTTTCAAGTGGTTGAAAAAAACTCAAAACGAGAATACTGCTTTGTGACTCGTGAAAATTATATGAAATTCAAATTTCAGTGTCCATAAATTTGTTTTATTGGGACACAGCCGTGCCCGTTTACTGCTGTCTGAGACTGCTTTTGCACAACAGCAGCAGAATCAAGTACTAGTGACAGAGACCATATGGCCCACCAAACTTCAGCAACCCCTGACCTAGAAAAAAGCATGGGATTTAGAATCGGGAGCAGCAGATCCCCTTTCCAGCCCCTTGCCCACCATACCAATGTCAGATCTTGGGCAAACTCACCTGTCCGTGCCTCAGTGTCCTAGTCGGTACCCAAGTGTGATAATATCTACTTTGCAGCCTGGCTGTGTCTCTCACGCGTAAGGCATACAGCTCTGGCTCCGGTCCACAGTGGTTCTCTAAGGCATTTGGCCCTTTTTCCTTCCACCGTCTCTCTCTCCAGGTGACTTTCTTTTTCCCACTGGTAAAATGACTGTTCTTGAACTACCGCAGCACTCTGCTCTAGGATGGCTCCTGGAGGTCTCCCATCATTTCTCTCCATTGCAGCTCTTGGCTGGGGCAGATGATGCCTCCGTCCACATTTTAGTCCCACTTCTCTTAGTTCCGTTTGGAATTTCCCCACCGCCTCCGGGAAGTCTCCACCTGCATGTCTGCTATAGACTGAACGTGTCCCCGGCCCCATTCTTTTTTTTTTTTTTTTAAGATTTTATTTATTTGTTTGACAGAGATAGACAGCCAGTGAGAGAGGGAACACAAGCAGGAGGAGTGGGAGAGGAAGAAGCAGGCTCCCAGCGGAGGAGCCTGATGTGGGGCTTGATCCCAGAACGCCGGGATCACGCCCTGAGCCGAAGGCAGACGCTTAACCGCTGTGCCACCCAGGCGCCTCCCCAGCCCCATTCTTACGTAGAGTTCTAATGCCCAATGTCGTGGTATATGCAGGCAGGGCCTTTGGGAAATGTGGAGCCTTCAAGAATGGGATCAGTGCCCTTACAAAACAGACCCCTGAGAGCTCTCTGGCTCCTTCTGCCATGCGAGAACATAGTGAGAAGAGAACTATCCTTGAAAAAGGAAGTGGGCCCCCATCAGACACCAAATCACCAAATCTGCTGATACCTTGATCTTGGACTTTCAGCCTCTCACAATTACTATGAGAAAGAAATGTATTTTTTAGAAGCCGCCCAGTCTATGGCATCTAGTTACAGTAGCCTGAATGGACTAAGACAATGCCCTATGGACACCGCAACTTTACCGTCAATCAAAGTAAATAAATTTATTCTCCAAAACTAAACAAATATAAAAAGCCAAGATCGTGTCCTACCGATATCATTATTTATTTGTCACAAAATTCTTACAGTCATTAGGATTCTAGAATCTTGAAGAAACATTTCACTCCTCTCTCTCCTTTGTTCTACTGCCTATCTGCCCTCATCTTTCCGGCTCTACTCCTTTGAACTCACCAATAGGCTTGCGACCATGCTGGCTGCTAGAGTCCATTATTACATCGATCCCAGATGCATCTGGCAAAAATACAGCTGAAAAGGTACAGTAGGCATTTTCCTACTCGAAAACTTTCTAGAGCTCTCTATTGTGTCTCAAATGAAGTACAAACCCCTTCTCCAGGAACCAAAGGCCACCAATTTCACCCAACCTACTTTCTCAAACATACCATCTACTCTCCTTCATATTCACCATACTCCAGCCAAACTTGACTAGTCACTTTTCCAAACATGTTTTTCCCTTCCCCCAATGCCTTTTCCTCATCTAAGTTATCCCATCCACCTAGAACACCTTTCATTCCAAAATAGCTCAAACCTACCTGTCCTTCACAATTCTGACTAAACACCACCACTTCAGTGAAATTTCCCTGATGATTTGGAGTCACAAGTAATGTTTCCTTCCTCTGAATTTCTCTTGATTATTGATTTTCTCTTCTCTTAGGACATTATTATCTTCTTTCTTGGATTATAACCTGTGTCTGCATGCTTTATGTATAGACAGGGGCGATATATGACTATAAGTCAGAGTGACTTCAATCTCATTCCTGCCACTCCTTAGATGAATGACCCCAAGCAAGGTATTTAACATCCCCACCTGAGTTTCCTTACCCATAAAATGGGGATAGTCATGCCTAGCACATAGATATTGGGGAGATTAAATGAGATCATGTTAATAAGGTACTTAGCACAGAATCTACCATATGGCTGTTTTTATATTCTACCCTTTTTATTGTGTGTGTATCCTGCCTCATTTAAAAGGTAATATGTCTTTACCTCACGGAGTGAAGAATCAAGCAACTGAGGGCAGGCCTATGTTTTATTCAAATGGTGGAATCTTCCCTGAAAATGGCCTCAAAAAACATGTGTTCTAATCAACTGAAATAATAATGAGATTACAATCAAATATAAAATGGTGTTTATATAAACTCTGAAGTATAGGTTGAAAATAAAATTGAAAGCTGTAGATTATAACACTGAAAATCACTCAGGAGTGTTGTGGGCATAAAGGTACAGATATTAATTCTTTCTGATTTCATGAACTCACTAATTAACAAAGGAAGTTACTAGACAGTAAATTAATGAAATACAATATGACCTTGGCAAAAAATTGACTATTAAATTGATCAAAACAATTCTTCTTTGGTAGGACTCAGAAAAGAGCCACAAGTAGATTGTTGAGCTTCAAACAGCCACGTGGTACTTTCAAGATCAATATGTGTCTTGGATCCGATGGGGAGTCTTGACAGACACGGTCAGGCACAAAGTGCATCATTCCTCAGCCTAAAGCATTTCCTCACACAAAACTGAGGTCACATCGCTTACGTTTTCTTTGGTTTATTCTCCTACTTGCTGGAGAAAGTGAGGCTGATTGTGTACTTGACACAGACTTATTAAGAAGCATTGCTTTTTAATTAAAAAGACAGAGAATTATTTATTTACTTAGGGTTGCATAAAAGCCTCACATCCAACATTAGCCTGAGGGGCTGTCTAAAGACTGATGCATTAGGCACTCAAAGAGCAAAAAACATAATCCAGAGTTCTAAATATACATTCACTTGTGTAATTGTACCTTTCTTCTAGTTGACCTTGTAAATTAAAATTTCATACATCCAAGTCAGAATTTTCTGATATTTGGGTTTACAGTGAATATTCCACGGTTCAGGCTTTTAACTATTTGCTGGCTAGCATCCTGTTGATCAGTAAAGATGAAGGAGCCTGAAGAGAATGTCGTTATTATCCGTAGAAAAATCTGAAATGGACATAACCTTCTAAAGGAATCTGTGCTTGCTTAAACCTTTAAGATTTGAGCCTTCCATGATCTTTTAATGTCTAATGGGTAAAAGTAAATGTCTTTCAGTTTAGAAAAGGAGAGGAATGGGTGCTGTATTTTGGAAATAGCAAGAGCCAGTCGGGACACCTGGATGGTAGAACCAACTCAGACCGATGAAGAGGATGACTGCAGGTAAGTTCCTAAGTCCCATGGAGACTTCTCAGATCATACGAGAGAAAATGTCATTATTTTCAGGAATACTCAAAGGCCAAAGTGTACCTGATTAAGGAAAAAAGAAAACACGAGAATAACTGATTTTTTTAAAGTTAGTTTCCGGTGTAGAATTTAGTGATTCTATGCTTCCATACACCACCCAGCGCTCATCACAAGCACCCTCTTTAATCCCCATCACCCATTTAACCCATAGCCACACACACCTCCTCTCTGGTAACCATCAATTTGTCCTCTATAGTTAGGAATCTGTTTCTTGGTTTGCCTCTCTTTTTTTCCTTCCTATGTTCCTTTGTTTTGTTTCTTATATTCCACATAAAGTAAAATCATATGGTATTTGTCTCTCTCTGACTTATTTCTCTTAGCATAATACTCCCTAGCTCCATCCATGTCATTGCAAATGGCAAGATGTCATTTTTCTTTTAAGGCTGAGTAATATTCCATGATAGATAGATAAATAGATAGATAGATAGATAGATAGATAGATAGATAGATAGATGATAGATAGATAATAGATAGATGATGGATAGATAGACAAACCAACTGACCACGTCTTTATCTATTCATCAGTCAATGGATACTTGGGCTCTTTCCATAATTTGACTATTTTTGACAATGCTGCTATAAGCATAAAGGTGCATGTATTCTTTCAAATTAATATTTTTATATACTTAGGGGGAATACCTAGTAGTGTAATTGCTGGATTGTAATATATCAACAGCATTTTTCACAGAGCTAGAACAAACAATCCTAAAATATGTATGGAACCATAAAAGACCCCAAGTAGCCAAAGCAATCTTGAAAAAGAAAAGCAAAGGTGGAGGCATCACAATTCTGGACTTCAAGTTATATTACAAAGCTGTAGTGATCAAGACAGTTTGGTACTGGCACAAAAATAGACACATAGATCAATAAAACAGACTAGAAAACCCAGAAATGAACCCACAAGTATATGGTCAATTAATCTTCAACAAAGCAGGAAAGAATATCCGATGGAAAAAAGACAGTCTCTTCAACCAACGATATTGGGAAAACCGGACAGCTACATGCAAAAGAATGAAACTGGACCACTTTCTTCCACCATACACAAAAACAAATTCAAAATGGATTAAAGACCTAAACGTGAGATGGGAAGCCATCAAATTCCTAGAGAAGAACACAGGCAGCAACTCTTTGACATTGGCTGTAGCAACTTCTTACTAGACACGTCACCAGAGGCAAGGGAAATGAGCAAAAATGAACTATTGGGATTTCATCAAGATAAAAAGCTTCTGCGCAGGAAAGCAAACAATCAATAAAACTAAAAGACAACCTACAGAATGGGAGGAGTTATTTGCAAGTGACATATCTGATAAAGGGTTAGTATCCAAAATATGTAAAGAACTTATAAAATTCAACACCCACAAAACAAATAATCCGATTACAAAAGAAAGAAGACATGAAGAGACATTTTTCCAAAGAAGACATCCAGATGGCCAACAGACACATGAAAAGATGCTCTACATCATTCATCCTCAGGGAAATGCAAATCAAAGTACAATGAGATTTCACTGCACGCACCTTTCGGAATAACTGATTTTTTAAATTAAACTTTTATTTTAATTATTTTAATATAACACAGTGTTATATTAGTTTCAGGTGTACAATATAGTGATTCAACACTTCCACACATCACCTGGTGCTCATCATGACAAATGCACTCCTTAACCTCTATCACCTAGTTCCCCTTTACCCCACCATCAGTTTGTCTTGTATAGTTAAGAGTCTGTTTCTTGATTTCTCTCTCTTCTCTGTCTCTGTCTCTCTCTTTTTTTCCTTTGCTCATTGGTTTGTTTCTTAAATAAGAATAACTGATTTTCTTGTATCTCTGGGGAGGCTTCAGTAGTTCACTGTACCAAGGACCATGCCAGTATTAGAGGAAATGAAGGGTAAGAAATGTGCTGTGATAATAACGAATGAGATTATTAAGCACTCACTAAACCTGGCTCCATGCTGTGTGTTATAGATAATGATCATTTAATCCTCAGAGCCTAGACTGCAGCCCCGTTTTACAGATGAAGTACACAGGCTCAGAAGAGTTATTTTTCCAAGGTCACAGAGCATCTAAGTGGCAAAGCATAGATTCAAATCTAGATGTAATGGCCACACAATGTTATCTTGTTTTCAATGAATATGTGACATTTAGAAACACTAAGTTTATATTTATGTAAATAAATATACATATATATATAAGTTTATATTTATTTCTATTTATGAAATAGAAAGGAAACACAGGCAAAGGTGTCTGTGTCCTAAGATTTTACCAGATGAAAGGGGACTGTAATAAATGAGAACATTGTTTATATTTGAAGCTCTTTCTTGAGTGATAGAAACCCAAAAGTGGGGAATTGTTACCAATTTTCGGGACAAAACATATTTTTGAGATTCAGCTTGCTTTTGTATAAATGGAAATATGATCATTTATTCAGTTGTATCAAAATATAAAATAATAGTATTCTTAAAATCATATTCAACCCGAAGGAAAAAGAGAAGACAAGTTACAGAGAAGTCTAAATTGGATTTAAACCCAGCGTCGTGGTGCTTAACAAACTCTGAAAGTCATCACGCACAGGACTTTCATCTTAATCATGCATCCTTGTGTCTAAAAATACTTGCTGATGATTCTCAGAACTGTTAGAGATGCCTCTTGAAAAAAGACTGAGGGTGCTTATTAGGAATTCACGCATCTTAATCAATGCTTACTCCATTAATAAATGAGACTCCTGTTTATCAGAAATGGCCTTATGAGGAGATAGATTCTATCCTTTTTCCTGTTAGAGGCTCTGGAAATATGAACACTTTCTTCTTCGGGATTTAAAAAGCAGACAAGCAAATGTTTTAAATGCAGCTAAAGTGATCTCTCTTTCTACATTCTATGCAGATAACAATACCTTCATAATTAAAGTACTATTATTACTATTTAATTGTCTGCTTCATTGTTTAATGAATAGCATCTAGTTAATTATGGTGATGGGGAAAGACAAAGGACAGTTTTCTAATGGGGGATGCAGAGCTCTAGTTTTTACAATGTGGGCTGCAAATTGCTTTATTTATACTTCTGAACGTCAGAACCTAGATTCACACATCCTTGTCAAATTATGAATCTCTTTCAACATGGTTAGAAAATGTGTTCCACAATTTTTTTTCTAATTTTGCATATTTAAATAATATCACATTTATGTCTTGATGGATGAGAGTGGCTGTTCCAGATTCATTCATCAAACAATTCTGAGCGTCAAGGTCATAAGTCGGGGCCACTGCATCTTTTTTAACCACTTCCCAGCGAGGGCCGTTTCCAGGTACCTGAGGTCAAGGACTCACAAAATACACTGAAAGGCCCAGACAGATCTAGCACTGACACAAGTCACCTGGCTGGCTGCCCGCACTAGGGCTTAAACCTCACTGTTCCTTTCTGGCCCCTAAATAGGATCAGTATATATATATATCACACATGTACATATATATGTGTGTGTGTGTGTGTGTGTGTATATATATATATATATATATATATATATATATACACCAGGTGTCACAGAATTTTCTGCATGAATAAATGCCAAAACAGGGTGGAGAGAGAGTTTGGAACAAATCCAGCACTATAACACGTACTTATTAAGCTGGATTTTCTTTAACGAGAGAATCTTGCCCATTGTCACTGTCACTAATACAGATTTCTTCATTTTGCAGCAATCTCACAAAGAAAATATGTGAAATTTTTGGTCTCCAGTATTGATCGCCACAGGTTTTTCATCTGACATTTTATTTGGACTGATACATACTTGTACTTGATATTGATTTTAATATGTTTCTGTGCTGCCAAAAAGTTTGGTGTTGTGTTTTTATGTGTAATAGTATTGAACTAGAGTTTTCGTATTGATTGTCCTCCACTCCTGCCAAATATTATCTGTAGAAAGTATGTTTCTATCAATTTTTGTTCCCTCTGCACTGACCCCATCCTATTCAACAGTACGAATTCAGAGACGGTGTTTTCAGAAATCCCTACGATGAAAACTGAGTTGTATGGCTTTCTTTAGAGATTTGAGGATTAAAATATGATTTTAATGACTTACTGGCCAACCATGACACTGCATGAAAACCAATTTTAGTGGCACTATTATAAATTTTCTTACACTGTACAATTTATTGTATTTTGCAAAGAAGTTAGGGAAATAAAATGAGATAACACAGTTGAGATACATTAGGCTATGGAGGTGTTGGGCATTATTTAATATTTTTGTTTAATGACACTATTATGTATCTACAATACATGCTCCCTGAAAATTTATATTTCTAATTATGCCATACCTGTAACAGTCATATCACCCATTTCCAGACACATTCTATCTGTTGCCCAAAGTATAGGGGTATCGACTTTATCAATTCAAGGTTTAGAAGCATGGGTGGAAGTTATCTGTCTACAATTATTGTTAACTGATGCAACTTAATTTTCTTTCCTTGACTATTCTAAAAGTTTTAGTAACCAGCTTGGTGATAAGTGGTCTTCAAAAAGCAGCAGCCTATATGAATACTTTGGGAATTACCAAAACAAGTAAATTCAGATGACAGGTGGATAGTCAGGTGTGGAGAGAACTATCAGAGGAGATCCAAACTCCTAACAAAAGGGGAGAACAAGAAAGATAGACAACATTAGGGAGAATCGACAATAGAACTCCGCATGGACAAGACCCAACCGAAAAAAATGAGAGCTACCAAGCCATCTGTGTGTTAAGTCAGGGAACACAGGCATGAGAGGAAAAGAAAGAGCACTGGGTGTTATATGCAAGTAATGAATCATGGAACTTTACATCAAAAACTTGGGATGTACTGTATGGTGACTAACATAACATAATAAAAAATTATTATTAAAAAAAGAAAGAAAACACTTAAGTTGCTAAAATTCACATACAAAGCAACATATAAAAGGGACAGGGTACGAAGGTATTCCTGATGCTATGCCAGTGGAATGTGGGTGAGAACCCCATATATGTTCACACTCAGGGACAGCATTGATCCTTGGATTTGGCAAAGTGTAAAACATTTAGTTGGGAATGAAACGGTACCAGAGGCTGCAGGAGTAGAAAAGCGGGTTATTAGCACTACAGTTTGGTGCCTGGTTTTATGAAGGCTCTTCCTCTTGTCCTTTAATGATTTTCTATTAAAAGAAAAGCATTAGTTCACCTGTATGATCTCAAGGAAAAGTCGAGAGTGATGAAAGCCAGACTTTTGAGATGAAAGACATTTAATCTGCATTTAGGTTAAATTTCATGTAGATTTGTGACCGAGATACGTGCTGCCCCAAAGGATTGCTGCTTTCAAAGGGATGAAGTTGAAGATAGAGTAGACGAGGGTCAGAAAAATAGGAATTGGAATCAGGAACGAAGCAGAGGCAGCCTACAGAAAGAAAGATCAAGTTAGCAAGCCAAACATAAGAACTATGCGATGTAAGGAAGTGTTGATGTAGTTACTCACAGCACGATCCAAGGTCTGGCAGAGATGGACCACTGATCAACTAGCAAATTCTTCTTACATGCTTACTTTACCCAGCATATTGTGAAGATGATAAGGGATATACAACTATAAAGACATAATCCCTGACTGTAGAACCTTATAGTTTGATTATAAAGAAAGATATGTATGTATATCCTAAAAAATAAAAATAAAAAACAATAGCAAACCATTAGACTTGGAAGAAGTACATTATTAGTAGTATAATCAATAAGTAGTATTGACATTGGAAGAGGAGAAAGTGTGCTATAATCTGGGATGATGATGGAGATTTCCCAAAAGTGTATGCATGAGAAA
The DNA here is from genome assembly GCF_024610735.1 of Ursus americanus. Taxonomy (NCBI): domain Eukaryota; kingdom Metazoa; phylum Chordata; class Mammalia; order Carnivora; family Ursidae; genus Ursus; species Ursus americanus. The sequence goes on along the minus strand of NC_142137.1, from coordinate 64,864,506 downwards.
AGTGGCCCAAAATATCTTGCTAGATGTTTTTCTACAACATTGTAATGTTATATTCTCTTAGGGTACAGATTAATTTGGGGAGTGGAAAGAAAGAAGAAATAAAAGAAGATAGAGATGGGAAATTTCTGAATAGTATTATGACAACTGTATCAGTAAAAAAAGAACATTTGAAATCCCATTGCTTTTGCAAATTATTTGGGTATGGCAGAGCTGAGATTTTGATAAAGCTCCAGTAGTCTCCTCCTCCAAACCTCTTTATTGTCAAGTTGGTTCATTGACTCTAGAAGGTATTGACCAACCTGAACTGATTAATGAGATTTAAAAAAACAAAAACAGGGGCTCCTGGGTGGCACAGCGGTTAAGCGTCTGCCTTCGGCTCAGGGCGTGATCCTGGCGATCTGGGATCGAGCCCCACATCAGGCTCTTCTGCTATGAGCCTGCTTCTTCCTCTCCCACTCCCCCTGCTTGTGTTCCCTCTCTCGCTGGCTGTCTCTATCTCTGTCGAATAAATAAATAAAATCTTTAAAAAAAACAAAAACAAAAACAATCTGGAGCTTAAAAGTAGTTTAGGATAGTCCAGGGCTGCTGATGCCCCAGGCGCCTCGCACAAAGAAATATGAAGCTTCTTGGGAGGAATGCTCCCTCCAGCCAAGCCTCAAATTATTCCCATGAATAAAGTTCTAATGAAAACAGTTTATTATTAAAAAATTACTGGGGTGTCTGGGTGGCTCAGTCAGTTAAGCGTCTGACTCTTGATTTCGGCTCAGGTCATAATCTCAGGGTTATGAGAAGGAGCCCTGCATCGGGCTCCAAACCGAGAGTGAAGCCTGCTTAAGATTCTCTCTCTCCCTCTCCCTGAGCCCCTTCCACCCCCCGGCCCCCAGTTGCATACACTCTCTTTCTCTACGTAAATAAATAAATAAAAATTTAAAATTACAAAACACATGAAAGACAAAGCACTTAACCAAGAACTCAATAGCAGAATCAAACCTGAAGAAACATCAAATGTTGGAATTATCAGACAAAGAACATAAAACACATATATCATATGTTTTAAGAAATATAAGACATAATTTAAAACATGACAAAAGAAGAGACTATAAACTTAACCTATGAGATTTGAAAAATAATCAAATAAAATTTTTAGAAATGAAAAAATCAAATAAAAATGAAAATAATATAATAAAGTGGAAATCTTGTAATACAAATGAAAATACAACATAAAAATAAAAGAATATAATGAAAGGTATAATAGATATATAATGAATATAAAAATTGAAATTAAAACATCCACCAGTTATTAAACTACGCTACACCCAACTGAAAAGATAATCAGTGAACTGCAGGATAGATCTGAAGGAATTACTTGCGATATTGTGGCACAGACAACCAAAATGGAAATGCATACATAGCAAAACTTGTGGGATGCATCTGTCCATCAAACGACATGTACAAGAATTTCTTACCAGTTTTATTCATGATACACAAATCCTGGGGAAAAAAAAAAAACCCAAATGCTCATTAACATTAGAAAGGATAAAGTATGTTATGTTCATACCAGGAAAAAATGATGAGTCTCTGATATACACAATAAGGAAAATTTCACAAACATGGTTTGGGGCCAATGCAGCGAGACACAAAAGAGAATGCATTGCATTATTCCATAAGAAAGAAAGCAAAATGAATCCACAGCAATAGAAATCAGTATAACTGACCATCCCAGGCTGGGGTGTTACTGACTGGGTTGACGTATGAGGGGACTTCTGAGTGCCTGAAATCCTGCACCCCTTGATACGAGAGTAGTCACAGGTGTATGAACGTTTATGTTCTTCTAACCACACGCTTAAGATCAGTACGTTTTTTTTTCACTTTCCTACATGCATTTTTATCCTCAATAAAAATGGAAAAAATTTATTGGACACACATATATATATAACCCTCAAAAACATTATGTTTAGAAAATTTAACGTTTAGAAATTTAATGAGCTAAGTCTACTACATAAGAAGACAGAAAAAAGCAGGGGGATAAAAGAAAAGTAGAAGACAAATATTAAAAAATCAAAGCAAATATTAATGAATCAGAAGACAATATAGAAGAATCAGAATTTTTTTAAAGATGTTTTAGAAGATAGGTAAAATCAAGAGAGTTCTGGCAAGTTTGAACAAGAAAAAGAAGGATGGGATAAATCAATGTTAGGAGTTAAGAATGGGTAGAATTACAAATAGGGCAGATATTTAAAAGGTAATAATAATAATAGGAATGATAATTAGCTAACATGTATTGAATATTTGATGTGTATTAGGCTTATTCTAGGTGTTTTATGTAGTTATTACTTCATTTAATCCTTGCAGCAACTCCTTGAGGTAGATATTTTTTTAAACCCATCTTTTTTTTTAGTAGATTTTTGCCAATAGTTAGAGACAAAATTAGTCACTTCCTAGAAAAACATAATTAGCAAAACTGTCTCAAGAAGCAATTTGAAACAAGTTGAAAATCGAGCTACCCTACGATCCAGCAATTGCACTACTAGGTATTTACCCCAAAGATACAAATGTAGTGATCTGAAGGGGCACCTGCACCCCAATGTTTATGCAGCAGTGTCCATCTAGCCAAACTGTGCAAAGAGCCCAAATGTCCATCGACAGATGAATAGATAAAGAAGATGTGGTACATATATATAATGGAATACTACTCAGCAATCAAAAAACCCTGAAATCTTGCCATTTGCACCGATGTGGATGGAACTCTATAGAGGGTATTTTGCTAAGTGAAATAAGTTAATCAGAGAAAGAAAATTATCATACAATCTCACTCATACTTGGAATTTAAGAAACAAAACAAAGGATCACAGGAGAAGGGAGGGAAAATAAAACAAGATGGAATTAGAGAGGAAGACAAACCATAAGAGACTCTTAATCATAGGAAACAAACTGACGGTTGCTGGAGCTGGGCAGAATGGGGTAACTGGGTGATGGACATTAAGAAGGGCAAGTGATGTAATGGGTACTGGGTGTTATATAAGACTGATGAATCACTGATGCCTACCTCTGAAACAAATAGTACACTGTATGTTAATTAATTGAATTTAAGTAAAAAGAAAGAAGCAATTTTAAAAACCTGAAAAGTTAAATAACAAATAAGTTGAATAATTAGCTACATTTATCATACAATTAAGAAACAAGTCATTCCATTTTTAAGTAAACTTTTCCATATAATAGACAAAAATAGAAAACTCCCTGATATATTTCAAGTTAGTAAATACCAAAACAGACATACAGTATGAGAAAGAAATCCTAAAAGTGAAACTCATTCTTAAATTCGGCTACAAAGATTCTAAACAAAATACAAGCAAACTAAATCTACTAATGTATGAAAAGATAATTCAGCATGCCCAAGCGGAATTTATACCAGGAATGAGCATTGAGTTACTATTGGCAAATCCATTGAGTAATATAATACCCCACATTAACAGGTTGAAGGTGAAAACACCATATAATCACTTAAATAAATTCAGGAAACGCGTATTACTTACGTAACTAACTCTTCTAAAACCAATGAAGGGTAGATACTATCCTCACTTTATCAATAAGTAAATCAATAATAATAAAAATAATCTGCTTTATGAAGTGCTTATCTTGTGCTATGTAATTTGCCACTATTATTTTATTCCTCATAATAATCCTAAAAGCTATACACTATTATGATATATACTCTATAGCTCCAATTTTTTGGTACTCAACTTTCACAAGCTTGGGTTTGAAACAATATTGCTCTTATCTTCTCAGTCCAGTGATGGAGAATAATTCGAATCACTTAATTAGAATAGTTTGCTTTAGTTATATCTAATACAGAGCTACTAACAGTAAGATTTTTCTTTGGCTATCGATTCAATTTAAAACTGTTCCTGATTATGAAGAAAGCTAAACATGTGTATATTTCATGTATGTATATTCTGTCTTACATTTGAAAGATGGAGGTCTTTTGCTATTCCTGTTAGACGTACAATATTTCTGCACAGTAGACTGTTGATTTCCTCTTACAAAACAAAAAAAAGGAGACCCTTGAATTATGCACAAATATATGTATGAATTTCATCTCCCTGCACTTGTATCATCCTATTATAATCTTTCAGTCCATAAAGTGAATGCTTTCAAATGCAGAATATAAAAGTATTTCACATAGATTATTACTTCAACAATGATATATTAATATGAATTGCAAAGGCTAAGTAATAAAACCAACATCCATAAAGCTCAGAGAACAGAAGATCTCAAGGAATTTGTTAAGGTTTGAAATTTAAGACTTGATTTTAGAGCAAAACCATAAGGACATTTCATATCCAAACAAAGTCATATGAACCAAGAAACAATGACGACACTCTATTTTTAGAAGTGCGACTCAAATAGGTATTTCTGCAGCTGATAATGTTCCCATGTCGTAGAGAAACCTTGACATTTAAAAAAGTTCTTTCAAGTGTTCTAAAGCTCACTTTCTTTTACAAAAGCAAACCCGAAACCTTTCTGAAATTGTTTCCTTTGTGTGTGCACGTGTGTGCGTGTGTGTGCATGCACACGCGTTTTCCCAAGTGGTGACTAATCTTAATGCATCTACCCTACCTGCTGTGTCTAGTGAATGCTTTTATGCTTTTCGTGCTCCTGGGATGTTACCAAGCTTTCAAAATCTCACTCAGGTGATGTGAAGAATTAAAAAAAAAAAAAGTTATATATATCCTTTCATGGCTGCCCTCGTAATGTGCAACACAGAACATCACTTAGGATTTAAGGGCCCATAAAACAGAAAGCTTGCTTAACCCCTTGACTGCTCGGTACCTGCCAGTTGCAGCACCCTGCGAGATCGGAATTTTATGGGAGTTGAAAGCTGAGGTGTTTGAAGGCTCAGTAGCAAATATTCATTCCGTTACAGTCACCTGGCCGAGAGCAGCAGCAGATTTTCTTCACTCTATTTTCTGTCTTTGAAACTGTTCGTGGAAACTCCAGTTTTGGAAATCAGAATGCCTGCAAACGGGTAATAAGTCAGTGAATTAGTAACAAGAAATACAAAGTATATATTTTGTTTCATGGGACAAAAATAAGAAGGGATATATTTCCAAAGAAGTCAGAAATGTCAGAAATAGCGTCCTATTTCTTCCAAAAACCAGCAGGGGCTGAGTATAATGTTTAGAACTTAAAAAGGAACAGAAATCAGTATTATTGCAGGCATCATACTGTATAATTCTAACAAGGCATCATTTGCTGGAAGAGGACCCAGATAGGGACACACCAGGAATGTCAGCACCTTAGGACCATGTGGGATGTTCTGACAGGGAAGCGGAGGCTGAAATTGGCTGACTGTGTAGATGAGAATCCTAAGGGGGGGCGAGGCTGGGAACATGACCAACTCCTAAAGCTGGCGCTTCTGGAACTGCCCCTTGAAATGCTTTGGCCTCCTCTCTGAGCTTAAATTTGATTATGCAAGGGCCTTCATGACCTGAATTTGTTTTATTATTATTTAATATAGTATTTCAATTTAAAAATCATTGCTCTACTCTGCACAAACCATAGTGCTAAGTGTTTTTTTGTGTGTGTGTGATGAATAAGAAATCGTGATTACCCCCAACGAATCTGGACATTCCGATAGGCGGCAAATGAGAACCATAGAAACAGTATCAGGCAAAACTCACATAAAATGTGGTTATAGCTGCATTTGGATTATGCCCATTTATAGTTTATGAAATACTCTAACATACATCATTTTATTTGTGCATCACAACAATCTATCACAGTAGATTAGCCGTCTCGGAAAACTGAAGCTCAGAGAGGTTGAGCAACGTTTCCGAGATCACACGGTTTGTAAACTGAAGAGCTAGAAGTAAATACGATTGCTCTCATCTCAAGTCCAGTTTCCATTCCATCACACTGAGTACTTGACATGACCTCATTACACAGTTGGCACTCCACTCTCCCTGCAGCAAAGTCATGGCCAGACTGTGGAATGGGCAAGAGAGGACTGGGGTGGGTGGAGAAGGCAGGGAGGAAAAAGTGAGGACACAGAGGTAGGGAGGAGAAGGAAGAAATCTGACTGTAGGACAGGAAAGGAGTTTCTACCGATGAGCCCCACCCACCGAAGTTCCTAGCGCCCTTCCAATTCTATTAGACTTCTTAATCTGTTTAATTCCATGTTTATTTCCTCCTGGAAAAATTCTTTCCTGGTGCCTGAGATTTCAGAGTTTTTAAATGCAGCATTCTTTGTTGTTTGTCTTGGACCAGCTGAGGGTCGGATGAGCCTTCCATCTTATCTCACTCTCTATCTTTTTAAACACAAATGAATTCTTTTTATCCTCCAGAGTTTATGTCCTGCCCTGGAATTAAGTTGCTGCCGGGAAACATATACTCTACCAGGTGTTTAAGAATCTATATCCTTATTTTGAAATTATGAAGTCTCATAGTCTCAATTTCAATGTTTTCAAAGGAAATAATCAATTGTTAAAAGGTTATGATAGTCACGGTTGGTTTGTGAGATCAGAAGCTTTGATCACATGAAGTAATTGAGGGTGATGAAAATTGAGTAATTTACTTTTATAAGCCTTTTATTTAATAAATCCATGACTAAAATTAAAAACTATACAATATGAATGCTTGCAACTTCTAAAGATAATAATAAATAAAACACTGAAACCTCATTTTAATTCTTAAACAATTTAATGAAAGGAATACACGTGCCCCAGTTTTTATTAAATAGTAACAACTTGCTGTGAAAATTGGAATCCATATTACAGAAAGTGCATTAAATCCCGAGTCGTGAATTCTCTTTCTGGAAAGTGTTTTTTCTTTTAGAGTGCTACATAGACCACAGAAGACACCATTTCCCAGTGATGTCTTGGGTTAGGTGTCGTTGCCATGACCTCAAGTTTCAAGTCGTCTTTTTGAATAACCTGTCACTGTCTGGAAACCATCTTCGGCTTCTTTATCTTGCAGAACAGAACAGAAGAGAAATTTCCTCGGTTCCTGGTTCACCTTTCAATAAGAAGTAGCTAACTTCTGCCGGCAATCAATATCTCAACCAGGGAGCTCAAGAAGAGTTTAATTAGCCTTCCTGGTTCCACTTCATGATTTCATAGAACAGAGCTTTGAAAGTCACATCAGTGGCTCTCGGTTTACTGCCTGGGTCAGCATTTTGCGATTTCTAGATCACCATTCATCAACGCCACTTCTTATGCTGTGTGGCAGTCAGTACTACTGAGAAGGCATTACTACTGGCATAGAAGTGCAGGACTTTGAAGGACAGGCACATTCACATAGAGGATGGAGAGTATACAACCAGAAGCTTCTTACAATGCTGTTCTCTTGTAGATTGTATTGCTTTGGCTAAGGCTTACTCTCTTTTGCACATAGTCAACACACATGCTCTAAACATGACAGCCAAGTTAGGACACAGAGAGGCAAAGCCTTCCTCGTTTGTCCTTGTGAAGAGCACAGTAGAATTTTCCTCCCTATATTTTCCTGTTGCTCTTGCTCAGCTAATATGCATGCCAAGTCACTGATGGAACATACTGGACATCGTTCCACTAGATTGAAAAGCGAACTAAAAATCTATTTTAAATGACAACTTGCTGTCCCTCATATCCAAGATATGGAAAGGTTTACAACTAAGTTTGCATTTCTCAGTTTTTTCGGGAAATGTGTCTGGGCCCAACACAAAATCTAGATCAAGTCTGAACAATGATGTTGCTAGACCAACAATAAATGTGTCCCTAAACGAGCAAGTACGTTTCTCAGAGCAAACTTGTTAACCAATACTAAGGGGGGGGGGGGAAGCATAATCTAGGAAATAAGTTCCCTGACATGATTGTATAAATTGATCTGAAAATAAAACCATACAAATTAGAGGCACATTATAAGGGAAAGTTAAGTTCTAATTACTATTACTTTTAATTTGCACAGCAAATCAAAAGAAATCAATTACTATTTCTTAAGATTCTGCCAATGTAATTAATATCCCATAAACCTTTTGACAACACACCAAAAACAGATAAGCACAAAAGAAAACAGTAAAATTATCTGAGCGTTCATCAGGCAGATTTATTAAAAATAATAATAATAATAATCTGAATAAACGACTGCGCTTTTGAGTCTCATGAAATGTTTGACACCCTGTATTTGAAACCTTTGTTTCTGGCTTACTGCATGTGCTGCATGCTCCTTTCAAATCATACAATTTATTTTCTAGATGGATGACTTGCAGAAGAGAATATACATGTACTTTTACCTTTTAATGTTTGACTCGGTTACTAATGTTCTTGTGCTGAGACAATGTTACACACCGGAGAAGCTGAAGTGCATCAGGTACAGATGCAGTTTTGCTGAGGTTGTGGCAGAGTAATACAGAGCAAAGATCACCAGATCAGTAACGCACTGCATTCTAAGTGATTGTATTATGCTGTACCAGAAGATGTTATTGTGCTCTTAGGCTGTTAATAGTTGGCTACCATTTCCGTGACAAAGGAAAGCATGAAAGAAAAAGAAAGCAGCTAATTAAAATGTCAATACCATTCTCTTTATGAATTTGTTACGTATTAACATAGTAGAATACAGCAGACATATCAGACTCGACATCCAGGTATTTTTGTCAATAGTTTTTGGAAAGCACACCAAAAAATGGGGTATTGTTTGGGTGATTCATTTTTGACTTGATTTATCCAATATTTTCATTGGTTTGACAAGACTCCCAAATCAAAATTGTCCAGAGAGAGTAGCAGTGTGTCTATTGCCTCTACAGTCTTCAAATTTGGATCGTCAGATATCAGAAGGGTATAGGCAGACCCTGCTGTTCTATATGGCTCGTTTTCCCACTCTGCTCATTCGAAGTGTCTAATTAGCAGCTACACTTATTTCTCATTGCCTTTAGCTCCTCAATCAAGGATTTCTGCTGCAGGAACCCTGCTGCTGGTGCTAGAGTTAAAAAAAATCATGAAACTCATATTCATGTAATCAGCCTATAAACACCACCCCTTCATCCCCAAGGGAAAAAGTATGACCATCCCTTTTCCCTTCCACGTGTACTACTAAGAGCGTCCTTATGTTGCTTTCCCCTTTTATGTCTGATCTTGGCAATTCTTGTGTCAGGATAAACATGGAAGAGGACAGAAGAAAAAAGAAATGGAAATTCTTTAGGGTCAAGTGCATTTTCTTTAAAGTCTGTAAAGTCAGGCAAATATCCATCTTGTTGTCGAGGACATTTTCAGTCTGTTAAAATCTGTAAAGTCAGGCAAATATCCATCTTGTTGTCAAGGACATTTTCAGTCTGTTAAAATGTAAAGTATGTCCCAAAAGAATCACCCTATAGACTTAAAACTCTAAACAAATTTTGAGACTAGCAAAATTGTAAGTGTTAGATAATTAATTGGTTATTTCAGCTAATGTATTTTTAAATTAGTAAGATGGATTCGTTCATTCAACAATAGTAGGGTCCAATTCACCTGGCTTTCTTAGGCACTGGAGATAAAAGAGCAAGCAGGACATGTACTTTGCATCTAGAAGTTTCTGGAAGAGATACATATGAAACAGGCAATTGAGAAACATATGTGAAAAGTACAGGTATTCTGGGAGGTATAGGAGAGACACAAACCAAGAGATTTCCTAAAGGAATTGACAACTAACCTGTGCCCTGAATGGTGAGTAAAACACAGTAAGACAGAAGAAGAAGCACTTCTGGAATAGTGGAGTAAGGAACTCTGAAAACCTAACCCTCCATTAAATCAACAAGAATACTTGTAAAAATAGTCAAAACTTACTTTTTCAGAACTTGGGAAATGAGCCAAAAGCTTGCAATAATCTGAAGAGCACTATACAAGAAAAACAACTGGATCTTGGTAAGAACAACAGGTGTTGTGGTGTTTTAATTTAGCATGTCCCCAACCCTCTCCTCCCAGTTCTGGGGCAGCCTTGAAAACCAACAGCTTCACAACCACTACTACTGTGGTAGCCTAGCAGTCACTGGGTAGGGCAGAATGGGTTGGTAGTTCAGAGCTCACTTTGTATAAACATTTGTAGAAAACAATCATTAGCAATTGTTTAACATCACAGCTGCCTGAGGCAGTGATTCTAGTTGGAGCTAACAAGAAGCTGGTCAAACATTTAAAAGGAAAAAACAGTAATGGGGCATTCCACTTCCAACATATTCCTAGAAATTTAGAAGACCAAGCATATATGTATTACTGTACATTTATCCAGGAAAGACCTCAGAAGGTCCTGATCTCTCATCTCTGACTGACCATAAGGCTCTGTGAAAGCTAAGGCAGAGGTGTCAAGTGCCCGCAGGATCATCAAAGATGTGCCTCAACACATACGAAGATCTCCTCTGCAAAGTCTGGGAGGTTTATAGGTTCTGTTCATTAGCTGACCACTAGGCTAACCAAGCAGAGACAGCTGTGGCCACAAATAACAAAGAATTCAGATTATAAAGAATTAGTCCAGGAAAGTCACTAAACCAAGAAAGAGACACTAAACAGACAAAAATCCTTGTGGAATGAGGGATAGAGATAAATCAGATTTCCAGAATTACCCTATTATATTATTTAAAATACTGAATTTTCAACAACAAAAATATTATGAGATGGGCAAAGAAACAGGAAATTATGACACATGAACAGGAAAAAAAAGATCAGTCAATAAAAAATGTTCCTGAGGAAGTCCAGATTTTGGACTTACTAAACACAGACTTTAAAGCAAGTGTTAAAACTATGGTTAAAGAATCAAATCAATCCATGTGTAAAAAAATTAAAGGAAAGTATACAAAGTCCATCTCACCATTAGAGGATATCATTAAATACATAGAAAGCATAAAAATAACCAGACAAAACTTCTGGAGTTGAAGATTATAACAACTGAAAAAAATTCACTAGAGATGTTAACAGATTGGAAATGTCAGAAGAAAAAATTAGCCAACTTGTCTATATTTCAATCAAAATTATGCAGTTGGAAGAACATAAAGAATAAAGAATAAAGAATGAAGAAAAATGAACAGAGCCTCAGAGAGTTGTGAGACAATATCAGACATACCAACCCATGTATAATGAGAGCCCCATAAGGAGAGGGAAAAGAACAATAACAAAAAAAATTGAAGAAAGACCAGTAACTTCTGAAATTTGATGAAAAAATTTAATCTTTTCATTTAAAAATCTCAATATATTCTAAGTAGGATAAACTCAAAAACATCTATACTTTCTATCTCATTGTGGTCACAATGAGTTGTCACAAGACAAAGAGGGAATCTTGAAAGCAGCAAGTGAGAAAAGATCCTTCAGGTACAAGAGACTTCTTATCAAAAATAATGGCAGCCAGAAGGAAGTGGGGATACAAAATCCAAAGTGCTGACTGTTAACCAAGCAAAATTATCTTTCAAAAATAAAGGAGGAATTTAAAAACTACCAAGTGAACAAAAATTAAGAGAATTCATCACTAGCTGACTTGTACCACAAGAAATACTACACAGAATCCTTCAAGCTAAAATGAAAAAACAAAAAGCAAAAGAAACAAAGAAGCAAAGGAAGCACTAGAATCTACGCAAAGAAACGGAGATCACCAATAAAGTAACTACACAGACAATTATAAAGACAGTAAAAATATATTTTTGTTTGTAACTCTTTTCGTCTACCCAATTCAAAAGATAACTGGATGAAGTAATAATCTATGCCCTGTGTTAATGGACACACAAGCTACGAAGATTAATTTGTATGGCAATAAAAGCCCAACGAAGCAGGGAGTGAGCAGAAGTATATAGCAACAAAGAAAACAGAGTTTCTGTATACTATGGAAACAAAGCTTGTATCAATTCAAATTAAATTGTTTTAAATTAAAAGATTAATTTTGATTCCCTGAATAACAACTTATAAAACACCTAAAGATGGTATAATTTTTTAAAAAGGAAAGTAAAATAATACACATGAAAATATCTAATTAACACAAAGAGAGTAATAATAAAGAAATACCTATCTGTATATTTTCACACTGGAATAACTTTGGAAATAAATACCAAAATGAATTTTGGGAAATACACAAATAGATAGAAATTAACCAACACACATAACTCTGAGGGGAGAACTCAGAACCCAGAAGGTGGATGATTCCAGAGAACAGAGGATTATTCCCAAGCCTTGAAACCTTCTGAGTTTGCCCAGCTGGATTTCTATTGAGACTGGTGATTCCCCTTTCCTTCCATTTTCTTCTTTATTGAACCAGAATGTCTATAACTATTATCCCATGCCTATCCCAGCATTGTATCTTAGAAGCAGATAATTCTTATTCTTCAGTTTCACAGGCCCACAGATTGAGAGGAATTCTTTGCGGAGTGGATTTCATGCAGAGACTCATCTATACTGAAAATAGATGATTTAGATGATGAGATTTGGGACTTTTAAGCTGATGATAGTTAGATGAGATTTTGGACTCAAAGTTTAGATGTTGATTTTGTAATGGGTTGAGATTTTCAGGAACATTGGGGTGGCATAAATGTATTTGGCATTAGGCATGAATATGAATCTTTGGAGTGGTGTGGATGGGGAGACCGGTAGGCAAAATGATGACCCCACGAATTTTTCCATGACCCCATCCTCACAACCTGTGAAAAGTGATTAAGGATACAGTATATGTTTTATTCGCATTTCTTAGTAAGCTGAGTTTCTTATACGGATAACATATATATGCCTTTTTATAGGACCTGGAGAGCAATTTTGCTAGTAATTGTTAATAAATTGAGGCCCCTAATTTTTACATATTGACACATGTTTTTAAAACTAAATTCTATAATTTATTTGAGATTAAATTCTTGATCAGAAGCACAGCTAACAATAAACTGCTGGGTTGGAGGAAAGTTCGAAGGTTATCCTTTTGGGAAACACAGTACTCTACATGCTGACTCGATCATCAGAGAACTGCAGCTGAAAATTATAGCCATTTTTTAGTACTATTGCCTGTGACTTTATTTGTTTTTTTTTAAAGATTTTATTTATTTATTTGACAGAGAGACAGCCAGCGAGAGAGGGAACACAAGCTGGGGGAGTGGGAGAAGTAGAAGCAGACTCCCAGCGGAGGAGCCTGATGTGGGGCTCGATCCAAGAACGCCGGGATCACACCCTGAGCCAAAGGCAGACGCTTAACGACTGCACTACCCAGGCGCCCCTGTTGCCTGTGACTTTAAAACATGTAAAGGTTTCCACCATATCTTTTTTTTTTTTTTGACCATAAAAATCACTGAGGCCACAGAGTTTATCAAACCACAGATTCCTCCACTTCCCCGCAGCTAGTCTAATCCAGTAGTTAGGGTCAAGAACTATGAAGCTGTATTTAAAAGGGCACCACCTGGTGATTCTGATGCAGTTGGTCTGATCACGGTTTGAAAATCCTAAGTGAGACTTCCCATTCACTGGGGATGATCATTAGGGGTGCAAGACTCAGGCTACAGCAAGCCTGGAATTGCTTGAGTTAGGATATCTTACAAAGCAAGCTCTTCTTACCATGCTGGAAGACCCTAGCTACAACTTCACTGCATTTCACATATAGTAGAAGCACAGGAAAAGCCTGAAGACCTCATTCTTGTATTCATCAGTCCTGCAGTATCGTTTTATATCATCAGTAGTTTGGACTCTTAAAGCTATTAAGCAAGGTTAGCTTCCCAGAGAAATTCAACAAAGCTACTCTCTGACAGTAAGGCTGGTTAGGTCAGAATTTTATGCAGCTCTCCTTAAGGACACAAGAACCCCAACAGCTAGTGAGAAAACTCTGACTACTTTGAGGAACTTCCACCTTCATAGGCTGTGAACATCATTAAGAGCCTCTCTGGGTACTGATCGAGATAAACCACAATAAAACTGTGAAGTGTCTGGGGGTAGGGGCTGCACAGGCAGGGTCAGCTCTTCCTTCTCTAGGTTTACACCAACCTTATTCCGTGCTCGTATGGAGCTAGGAGTAGGCAGCACACTTTTAGGGGTTTTGAAATGTTCTTCAAATGACCTTTGCTTTGCCACTCTCCCTCTGTACTACACCAGTGAACACCAATTCTCTTGCTGAAAAGCCTTCAGTTATTTTTCCATTGAAATGAGGTCTAAACTCTTTTGGCATGGCAAACAAAACTCCATAGAATTTGGTCCCTACTAACCTTATTAATCAAGTATTTCTCCTACCACTACTCTCCCCAGGCCCCGTCTACAGCTCAGACACAATATTCCTAGCACCATACTAAAGACTTTCGAAGCTGGGCCAACATCACCTTATGTGACAAACCCGTTTCCCTTATCCCTCTGCAGGCTGAGTGTCTTCTAAACATCTTCAGGAAGTGTCATTCCTTTACTATGGAATGTAAACAGTGCCCCTGGAGGTGGACAGGGTGGCCCCTGGGTGCTCTTGCACTCGGATATAGGAATGTCTCCTCAGGGATCTCTGGCTCATTGTTAGTTATTTTCTTTCTCCACCCATCACACTCTCTATTGTAGTCTTCATCTTACTGGTCTACCTTCCTCTCTCAACTGTGACCTTCTCGAGTACAAGTACTGAATATCAGTAGTAAGTATCCCATAGACATTTGATGGATGGGTGGATGAATGAATCAATCAATCAATCACCAGGCTTCTCGTTTGCTGAGAGAACTGAGCCCTCAGGACACTTGAAATTAGTCGAAATGTAGTACAAGGGAGCAATCATATTCCTGAAGAAGGCTTATTTCATCATGTAATATCATGGCTCAAGGAAACTTTATACTGAGCTAAGTATCTTCATTGGCAATAAGAGTGAGAAAGCTGTCACTGGACTCCGTCCGATCCTGCCAAGAATTAGCAGAGTCGCGTTTCCAGTAACTGGCAAGGTTGAGAACTGGATAAACAAGCCCACTGTGTCCTTCGGGAGGCTGGCAGAAAGAGCGTGAGTGAGAACTTCAAGCTGACGAAAGAGCTAGTCTGCTGGTTATGTCTTGTCTCCATCACAGCCTTGATCCCTAGGTCTGTCGGGCATGTCACACTCAGCTCTGCCACTGGCTCCTTTAAGCTACTCACCGTGAAACCCTAAGCTGGGTCTGAGCCCTTTGTCTTTGAACTCACCCCATCTAGCAGATTTGGGACCTGATTTTTGCAGGGTGTCTGAATGGCTGGATGTCGAGATGGCTCAGCAATCCCGAGCTACTCTATGGTTAGGACCTACCATAATATCAGTGTTTTGTTAAAGGCAGGCTAAAAGCTTCACCTATAAGAATTCCCTAGTGGAAGCACACCTGGGAAGGGACCCTCTTTCCAAACAAAGGCTTGCAAGTCAATCTGCACAACTGCATCTCCTGTGCGTTCTTTGAAAAGGTAGTAACTCGAAGACACCCTCTTCTTCACCTCCAAGAACCTGTTACTGAAAAATGTTGTAAGAGAATTTAGTTCCCCCAAAAAATCACTCCATCTTCCCGATCCTCTCTTTCTTCCATTTGACTTTAAAACATGAGCTAGAATGTGCTCTGAAGTATTATATGTGAAAATACACGGCTTGAAAACAGCATAGAAATGTACAGTTCAAAGCAAAAGGAGCTAATTAATAAGCTGCCTTCTTTTCTCTTTTTCTGCCTTTTCTTCCCACTGAGCAGCTCTAAATACTTGATGTGGAGTTGGGTTTTTATTTTTATTTTTTTAAATTACAGCCTATGCATCATGCAGACCTCTCCCTGAGATATATTGGCCTGGTACATAAACAGCTTGTGTGCTCCAGGGGCAGTATATATTTTATTCTGGATGGAACCCATGATAAGAAACTGAATTTAGAAAGCATTTTGTAGGAAACGAAAGTCAGCTCCTGAATAAAATACAAAGAAAAGGCTTTAAAATGTGTTCTTATTCATTAGAATTTAATGCCTCCAAAGTTATTTTATGTCTTAAGTGAGAAGGACAAGAGTGAAAGAATAGGCTTCACAAAACTAAATCCCCTAAAGACATTTATATTTTTCTTCCAGAATAAAGTAAATTCTGAGAGATAAATAATTTCACATGAAGTAAGCGCACTGCATGTTCAAAGAATAAGCACAACGTGTTCTCTGCCTGCTCCTTCCGACCCACGGCGACGTCAGTTTAGCCTCCTCTTAGAAATATAGGCCTACAAAGTTTTATGTTGGGAAGGAAAATTGAACTTTCACTGATTGGAATTGCTGCTTTATTATACGCTTTACCCTGTGGTCCCCTAACAAAGAATACATAGCTACATAAATGTCTAAGTAAATGTTACCTTCCCAGACTGGAACTCCAGAGATCCCAGCTTTCCACGTCGCCCAGCACCCTGGGTCTAGGGTGAATTAATACATGAAGGTTAAGAGGAGGTTAATCAATACAGTATAATCCATTATGAAAATATCTGCATGCCTCTTGTTTGTAAGGAAAAGGTGAGCGAGAAAAGGGGATGCTTTCGACCAAGGAGGCCAGCACCTTGCGCCTAACACGAAGCCCACGGAGCAGCAGCACCGGCACCCTTGGGAGCTGGTTTGAAATGCAGCATCTCAGGTCCCGCCTCGGATTCGGAGCCACTGAATTGAAATTCAGACTTAACAAGAGCCCCGGGGAGCCTGTACCCTTTAGATTGGAGAAGCGCTGATCTAGGATTCAGGGTTGTCTTCCCTAGAGGGGCTCAGAGACTCCGGGACGGCAGGGGGCAGGGTGTGTAAGATCACGTTAGAGCATGATGCAAGGCCGCGTGTATACAACCTTCAATGGGTGGCGAAGACCTTACATGTTTTTGAGATTCAGAGGAAAGAGAGGTCGCAGTCAAGGACAAGATGTTGCAAATACCGACAAAGGGAAGCTTTCACGTGGAAGCTTGAAATGGGGCAGATGTGGCAATGAGGGGTGAAGAGGAGAGGGCATTGCAGGGAAGATTAAGCCGGCTCTCTGTGCCGTGCACAACAGAAGCAAAGGCACGAAAGGTAACAGGTAAGACCTGTCCGGGAGCTGTGAGCTTGACAGAAGAGAGCGTTCCCTCATCCATCGCCCTAAACACAGCGGGCTGAGCTGGCGCCGAGCTTTCCCTCCATACCCTTAGACTCGTGGGAAGGAATAGTGAGTTCCAGTCTGAACTGTACTGCCCCTGAACGCATGTATTGATGCCATGTCGATGCATAAATAAAGTTTGAACTTGAGCCTTCAGTTCATGAATAATCTTTAGATAATAACCCAAGCAGGATGGAGTGAGATTAGGTTGGAAATAGGTAAGAAAAAAGCCCCACCGTCTCGTGTATTTAGGCATTACCAAACCGGGGAGGTGGGAAGGGGGCGTAGAGGCCGTGAGGCAGGAACTGATGCAGAGAAAGCAAGGTTAGAATCACTGAATTTTAGAGCAAAATGGGATGTTACCTTCGGTAACATCTGTGTGTAACTGGTAGGGAATCCGTGGCCCAAGAAGATAAATAGCAAGGCAGACGTCAGGGTCTTGTGACTGGAGAACCACTCAGGGCCCCATGCTCAGATGTACCCCCATTTGCTTTAAGCCTCTGCTATTGCCACCTTTAAAATTCTTAGTAACTTTTGAACGGGGCGGGGCCCTGCATTTTCATTTTGCCCTGGATCCCAGAAATTACCTAGCTGTTTCTGATCAATAGTCAGTTCGCGGTCATACACAAAGTCTTCATGTTAGAACTCTACCCAGCAAGCTGGACTACTAGCCCATTTCTCGTGCCTTCTTGGGTGGCCTCAGAGGCCGCTTGACCACGGGGAGAAAGTGGGAGGGAGGAGCCAAACACACCACCACGTGAAGCCTGATAGACTGAAGGAATTGCCAACAAATCCGTTACCCCAAAGTGGAGAGACTTGTTTTGAAGGAAGGGTAATAAATTCTGTGGAGTTTTGTTTGCTTTTATTTTGTTCCGCCTTGGGTTTTTGCTTGTTTGTTTTGTTTTGTTTGCTTTTTGTCTGTTTTTATTCTTGTTTTGCTTTTCGGGCTAAAAACAGGCCCCTCACGTAAAATAATTCCTCAAGAAGAAGCAAATTCAGAATGAAGTTCTGGAGATATTATGAAAGTATGTATAATAACTTATAATCCATCCCCAGAATGGCTGGTGAATTCTAAAAAACAAAACCCTGGGAATGGGTGAAATGTCTAAGGTAAGGAATTTAAAGAAAGAGGAAGAAAAGGCCGAGGTGTTGGTGTGAAGAAATGAATAGTGTAAGTGGCCACGTGTAGGGGCCCCAAGCAGGAAAAAGGAAAAGAAAATGCACAGACTAAGAACCAAGAGGGAAATCAGCGTAAAGCAATGTGGAATTCCACAGTGAAGAAAAGGACCGTCAGTGGAGGCCAATGGCAAAGAAAAAGAGGAATGAGAAAAATATCAGAATTGGCCATCAGGAGGTTGTTGGTAAACGTGGCTGCATATTCCATAGTATCAAAAAGTTTAGACTAAACTGTATGAGATTAAAGTCAAAATTTGATGGTTCCAAAAAAGCTAAGGCAGCTTCTTCGGATAAGCTGGAGTAATCAGAGGAGTCAAGTAAAGAGGGGGAAAATGTTTTCTAGATGGGGGTCAGTGTGTATTGGAAGAAAGAGAAGAAATGGGCAGTGAGAAAGGAGATTAAAACTGTCGGGAAGGAAATGTTCTTGCTAGAGCATGGGAGCTCAGAAGAGAGAACGCTGCGCCCAGACTCACAGCACAGTGGCTGGCTTTGGAAAGAAGAAATATTAGTTCTTTCTCTGTGAAACAACCAAAAAGGAGAAAAGGATAGATATATAAAAAGAGTCATTTTGAAGGACAATGGGGAAGTTTATACCTAAAAGTCTTCATCCGAGCAAAATAGAAATGAAAGCCACTCGCTGACGTTTGGTTGTAATCTACAATTTAATAGTTTTCTACAAATATCGGGGGCTGAATGGGCAGTCTATGAGAGACATGTTATGAAAATGGAATTTTTAATCATCCCACATAAACCCCTTTCCTAGAAACAATGTTATGCAGCATACTTGCCAGGGGAGCATAAGCAAAGTGCTTATTCAGCAGTATGAAATACAGCATCTTTTGAATATTTCATGGCAAGGCTTCAGGTATAAAATTTCAGGAGTTGAAATCTGTAGAGTAATAAGAAACTGAAAAAAAAAAAAGAAAAGAAAATTATCAGCAAAAAATATTGTAGAGAGAGGCCAAAACTACTGAACTGACCAAATTATGGAAGGAGAATAGAATCATTTATTATGAGCCCTTGGAGTTAGAGGCTCCAAGGGCAGACACGCGTGGACACTTGGGACACTCTCTCTCTCTCTCTCTCTCACACACACACATGCATCTTGACATTTCTACTTCTACATAAATTACTAATACAGTGTATTTGTTTTGAGAAACACAGATAATCTAGTGTAACTTAAAGTCAATCACTTGCCATTCTCATTGGATACCGTGAATTCAATATATCCTATTAGAGATGGGTTTTAGGTAAAGAAGTTAGAAGTGTTTAAGAATTTTTGATTCATTTATTTAGTGATCTAAATTGTTTGCTCTTACTCTTTAATTAAAAAAAAAAAAAAAAAAAGCCCAGACTGCTTAGCAACTTTCTCTAACCTCACCCTAAAACAGCTACACATATGTTGAAAAGTTCATGATCTCACAAGTATCACAGAGCATCAAGCCCAGAGCAAAACCTGTTGTCAGAATCTGGGAGGAATTTCCAATGGCAGCGAGGCCATTAGGGCTAGAAATGGAAAACCGATCAGTGACCTACATTCACCACATGAAAGGAAGCAGCCCACACAGGAAGAACAAAATACAGTTTGTCCCCTGTGCTATTGACAACTCAGATCCCCAGGATCTGGCTTTATATGTTAGCCACATGCCCTCCCCTAGGGGGAGCTCTAAGCCGTCTCATGTCTCACCCACTGCCCCACCCCATTCTGCAAGGAACCCCTTCACCTCCAAGAAAGGTAGTAGTTTTGATGTGTGTCACTGGGATTTCAGGTGAAAAAGCAAGGTGAGAAGACACAGGGCTTTTAATGGAAGTAGGGTAGAGTTTGAAACTGTTTTCCTGAGCAGACCTCTTTTGGGTTCTTTCTCTTCCTGCTAAATTGTTTCACACCTTTTCCCTCCTCACAACATATTAGGGAGCTTTCTAAAAGACCAGTGCCAACCTGGGCAGAGTTCAGCAGAGAGAGGGCATGGAGTAGAGCGCTTAAATCTGCTTGACTTGTAGCCCTTTATCCCAAAGGCAAAATGAGGCCTCCATACATCTCAGTGTACACGTTATATTTTGAAGCAAGCTGTGGAATTGACTTCCCACTTCCACACAGCCTCTCCATGATTCCTCTAAATTCCTATTCTTCTTAAGTATTTAAATTTAATAAATTAGAGATTTGATAGTTAATTTTGAAAACACATAAATGGAAGCATTTAAATGAAGAATAATATATGTTCATGAGATTATAAAAAACATGTGTAAGCTAAGTTTTAGGAGATAGATATGTTCTCTCATTTGAAAAGAGTATCACATGAAACTGTGCACTTTAACTGTTTTGTTCTTCTTTTCTGTTGTCAAAGTCTGACAAGTATATTATTTGGCACGAGTAAAAAAGGATGGGCAGAAAGGGTTAGAATGTCACTGCCTCTATAGCCCCAAACTCTGGAAACTGTGGGAGATAGTGACATGGTTGAACTACCTTTTAGCAAAATAGTAGAATGCATACGTAACACTGTATCAAATTCTTTATGTTCCTCTCTCTGAAACTCTCTCCAATTAAAAAAAAAAAGAGGAAAGAAGTTATACAAGTTAAGATAGATGTCTGTAGAAATGTTATCTTCTACAACGCAGGCAGATGGAAGATGCATAAACAAAGATACTTGATTTCATTTGAACATGGAAGTTCATTAGTATATATTTGACTATGTCCTCAATCAATGTAATTACAAATGAGGTTCAGGAATGTCATTCCTACTGCGTAATTTAAAAAAAAAAATTATTCTGGCAAGGTGGCTAGACAGCTTCCACAAATTAACCCTACTCCTAAGAATCTAGCAAGACTGAAGGTGGTGTTGGGAGAATACAGGACACTTTAAAGACCATGGACATAAAGGTCAGGCAGAGCTGGGTTTGAGGCTTGTGGTACCGATGAGTTGTGTAATCTTGGAGAAGTGAAATATCTTCTCCAGTCCTCTCATGCATCTGACCCTCCTGATATGTCAAATGAGGCTACTCTAATGCCTTTCTCATCATATGGGCATGAGAATTAAATAAAACAATGAATGCTTAGCCAGTACCTGGTATAGGGCAGGTTTTGGGTTAGTGTGGACTATGACCTGTGGATGCCTCTTTAGAAGCATTCATGATGCAGACTCATTCACAAATCTCAGATCAGAGAGGAGCCATACTTGCCAAGACGTCCCCATAAAGTAGAGTTTTGGTGAAAAGAGAAGAAGTGGACATCACAGGGAGGACAGGCACATCTCAGAGATTCTGGAGAAATGGCGTACATTGGCACCGGGCCAGCATCCAAGCAAAGAGGGAAATTGCAGTGCCCTTCCTATTGCTAAAGCAGTTGCTCTTTTTGACGTCAAATTTCTATAAGAAAAATATCATTGCCCTACACTGCTGATTACATAGGTGCTTAGGGATAAAGCTATAATCAGCAATTTAAAGAAGTAAATATTTGTGCAGTTATCTTCCTGAAACTATTATTCCCGACCAAATACTTCAATCATGATCAACAAATATCAACAATAGATATCAACATAGAGGGCCATCTTCTAGTTTCAATACTTTTATTGAGGCTTCCTTCCAGACAACCACACCATCTTTCTGTATCCTTCAGCTACTCCCAGAAACAATATGGTAAGCGGGGGTAATGGAGGGGATTAACATTAAATTACTGTTTCTTGGATTATGAGACCCCAAAATATATGGATTGGGTAAGTTGGCAGCAGAATGTGGAGCTAGAAAGAATCCTGTGAGAAGAATATACAGGGTGGCAGGTTTTGCATAGATTTATTCAACTCTGAAGATTCCAGAGAAACACTGACTGTGGAAGGATGCGACTGAGGCCCTGGAACAGAACACCATAAAGAGAGAGGAGACCCTGATAAAAAGGAGAATGAGCTAAGGAGAGATTTCAATGAAACTAATGATGAGGTACAACATGGTAAAACCCCCAGAACTCAATGAAATAAGATGCAGACTTGTTATGTTATGTTATGTTATGTTATGTTATGTTATGTTATGTTATATTATGTTATGTTATTACAAGGGGTTCAAAATACACAATCCAAATCGATGCCATTCTTGGGTGCTGTTCGGTACCACCTGCTTAGACATTGACAGAGACGATTCTGGATCCTGTAGCTGACTGATTTCCAAGACCCTGGCAGCAATTCCAGGAGTCTCCTGGGTGGGTAATACTGGTTTTATCTACTCGGTTCAGCAAAATGGAGCTGAGATAATCCTGAGAACAGGGAACCACCTCTCTTCCTCTGCCCTTCCCAAGAAGCCTGGGACTTTTCTGTTGGTCTTGCTTTCCTGTCATCCCAAGAAGATAAGAACTTGAACTACTCCTGCCTGAGAATTTGGCTGTACAGAGGGAAAGCCGATGGTTGGATGAGAATTAGGATTATTGTGGAGGAAGTTGTTGTGGGCTTTATAGTCAAATGAGAGACAGGAATTAGAAAAATCAATCTACAGAAAATTGAATTAATGATATTGAATAAGGTCCAAAACTCTCCTAGATTGAAAAGAGAGGAAAAGGACAAAGAGACAGGACCATGGAGATAACTGATAGGACAACTAATAGACAAATTGCATAGGTTCAAAAGTAAATTAGAATTATAGTTGTTTCTGAGGATTACAGAACAATCAGAAGAGAAAGTTGAAGATGTATTTAACACAACTACCTTATTAGCCTAATAAATAATTTGCACTCAGACTGAAGGAATTCACCATACTTAAGACAGAATCAAAGAATCCCAATCTTGAAGGCAAACCAGAAAAAAAATTTTATTGAAAGGAAAAGGTGGAACTATATCCTACCGATACTCAGCCAATGAATACAATTTAGAAAGGTGATGCATGGATTATCTAAAATTAGGCATTTTCAACCATCTCTACAATACTAGATTTTAGGAAAAAATGGAAGAATTATAGAATTCTGAAAGGAAGATGTGAAAATTCAAGAATGTTAAGCCCAGTCAAAGTTTTTGATTTTGTCTGTGTGTTCATGTGTGAAAGCAATAGAAATACACTTCAGATATGTATGGCTCATAAAATATGCCACTCATTCATTCCTCTAAAAAAATACTTCAGATGTTTTCCATCTGACCAACATTCAATGTACAAAAGTGGGAAAGTTGTTCTATATAAAGACTGTTGGAAAGAAGTTGATAACCAGTTAAATATAGATTTATGTCTAGGAAATTGTAGCAAATTAGGTTATAAAATTGAATTCACATGACAATAATTATACTCGAGAAATAACTTAGTAAAAATATACATTTGTAAAGCTGGGTTTATATATAAAGTAAAAAATGCAAACATTTGAGAGAGAGCTTATGGGAGCTTTTGCACATGTGTGCAAAATTCCTATGCAATGAAGGGATTCCAAAGACACCCATTTATTCCTGAATTTCATAGTGAAAAATAGGAGGAGGAAAAGTAAGAAGGTAATTCCTGGTAGAAGTAAAAGCTAAAAAGGATAAAAAGCATAAAAATAAAAGTCTATACGTCAAAATATAGAAAACAAAGCTAACATTAGGAAACATAAAAAATAGAAAGCAGGAAACAAAATGACAGATGACTTGAAATGCGAGTTTTGATATGATAAATGATTTAAGTTCCCCATTAAATAACAAAGACTCAGATTAGGCTATAAAATAGAATCCTACAATATGCCCTGGATGAGGGAAATTCTAAAAGCAGGAAAACACGTCAGATTAAAAATATGATTGTGTAAATATTTGTAAGAGAAATGCAAATATGAGATAAGAAGGCTTGACGTTGATTTCAGACTAAATGAAATTCAAAGTTTGAACAATGACAAGTTTGTAAAATAAAATCTCATATTAACAAATATGAAATCTATAATGAAGATACAAAACTGAATATATATGTACATATACCATTTCATTAAGCTATTTTTTTTTAAAGATTTTATTTTTAAGTAATTGCTACATTCAACGCAGGCCTGGAACTCACAACCCTGAGTTGAAGAGTCGCACGCTCCCCTGACAGAGTCAACCAGGTGCCCCTCATCAAGCTATTTGATGCAAAAGCTTTAGAAATAGAGATTATACAAATATACTTTAAATTATATTGATTATATAATAAAATATTAAATTATATTTACTATACACAAACAAATTATATAAGTAAATAAATTGTTTCATGCTCAGAGGAACAAAGGGAGAAACTCCACAAGCTTCTGATACAATACAATGAATTAAAAATTAGCAATAAAAATTTGGGTGTTTCTTTAAATCTCCAAAAATAACTTTGTAAATGAGGAGGAAAAAACAAAACTGCAATTATAGACTACTTAGAAAGTATCTAAAGGATGTATACTATATATTTCCTCTCAATGTATATCTCTGTGTATCTACAGCCATATATACATAGACAGATTAGATAGAAAAAATAGATGATAGACAGATAGATGATAGATTTTTAAAAAGCCACAAATCTGGGGATATCTTAGCTCACACTTATTTTCTAGTTGGAACATAGTATAGTTAACTACATTAATAAGTGAAATGATTAAAAACAAGAGATAATCTGTAAATGACTTTAGATCAAATTAACACTCATTCCTAAATTAAGTAAAGAAAAATATACTTCTTAGAAAGTCTTTCTTAACATGGTAAAAAATAACTATTTTAACCAACAGCCAACATTATATATAATGATGGGAACACTAGACACATTCTCATTAAAGTGAGAAGAAAGACAAAGACATCTTCAAGCATTATGATGATTTTCCATCTGTATAGACAATGCAATTGCACACAGCATAGAAATAGGAGATATCCCACCCGAAAAAAAACACACACATATATAAAATATATAAAATATATGTAAGTTATTATATCTCTTTTTTATGTAATTTATCATAACAAAAATATATCATAATATATATTATATATAAATATATATATGTGACTTAGAAAATAAACAAGAATCAAATGAAAACTATTATAAAAAACATAAAATGAATAGATGGGTGACTGAGAACAAAACAAATATATTTAAAGATCAATAATTGTCCTATATACTAGCATATTAACATGTAAGAAAATGTAATGTTGAAATAGAGCCCATTTATAACAGTAAATTCACAGTAAACAATGCAGTGCGGTGTGTCAACATCACCGATAGACATAAGGAAATGTATAAATGGAAAAATGATCCATATTCCTTTATTGGAGAGCTGAATGTTTTAAATCTATTCAAATTACTTATAGAGATTATGTACTTCTAATTGCTATCCTAATGGCATATTAGGGGAGGATCTATAGTTCTAATGGTCACCAAAAAAATATGAATTCCAGGAATAACCAGAGAAAGAAAGAAAAACAGGAATAATAAGGTGGAACACGCCTTAATATATATTAAAAAGTATATCATATAAAGCTCTGATAATCAAGACAGTAATGTATTGGTGCTTGAACAAACAATAAAATGATGATGATAGCACAACCCAGAAAGACCATATCAATAAATTATTCTGGAACAATTGACTAACTGAAAATTACAGTACATGAATGAAACCAAAACAGACCTCAGAACGTTTATTTATCATAAAACCTAGAAGACGTTGCAGGAACACAGCTGTCTCACCTTCCTCAAAGGAAAATGGGATATACAACATAGGGAGAAAAATCAGTAGATTTCGCTATGGAAAATTTAAAACTTTTCTATCTCAAAATATAACCCCAGGAGTCTATTTCCAAAAGTAACTCTTTTGGCTTGTCTGCTTTTGAATTTCGCATAAACGGAATGACGCAGCCTGCACTCTCCTACACGAGGCCCCTTTTGTTCAATGTTGTGTCTGTGAGATCATGTGGGTGTCATGGACAGTTGCAGTCACTTAAGCTTATTGCTGTGTCATATCCCACGGTGACTGGAAGGAGGTGCAGGCGGAGCCTCTGGAGAGATGGTAATGAACTGTCTACCCAGTGCTGATAGAGATGTGTTCAGTGTAAGGTTGTATCATGCTATACACTTACAAGTTGCTCCCTTTTCGTGTATATATTATTCTTTAATAAAAAGATACAGAAGTGGAGCACCTGGGTGGCTCAATCAGTTGAGTGACTGACTCCTGGTTGCAGCTCAGGTCAAGATCTCAGAGTAGTGAGATGGAGCCACAGGTTGGGCTCTGTGCTGGGCTGAGCCTGCTTAAGATTCTCTCCCTCCCTCTCTCTCTGCCCCTCCCCCCATCCATTCCCCCCACACACTCGTGCGCGTTCTTTCTCTTTAAAAAAAAAAAAAAAGATACAAAAGTACGCTTTAAAAATGACTTTCCGAAAACAAGTTTAAGATATAATAAAGTAAACAACTGGAAGTCAGAAATGAATAAGAAAAAAATCCACCAGAACCCAAGATTCCCTAAGGAATCTGCCAATTCCTGGTGGCTTACGACCTGGGTTTTAAAAGGGCACATTAGCAAGGGGAGAAAGAAAAAACCTGCTGCCAGAGTAGGGAGTGAGATCTGGATCAGAAACTTTAAAAATGCAGCACCCCTGCAAAGTGATACCTTCAATGGATGAAGTAGGGGAAAAACCAGCCCTGGAAATAGGCTTGCTAATTTCACCTTTAGCTCAGGACAAAGGTAAAGAGAAGGACACATGTCCCCTAAAGATTCCTAATTATAAGCTTTGTTTGGGGCTAGAGTTCACACTGCTTTTGTGGCCTGAAAAATCCAAATCAAAAAACTGATGTTAGAGTGGCTTCAAGGCACCGGACAGAGCAAATGTGAATCATTACTGGTGCAACACTTGTTAGAATTCAGTTTTCAAAACATTTTACAGATAAAGTCCCAATGAGAGTCATCTCACAACTAAAAAGATAAATAAATGAGGAAACAAATCACCATGATGAAAAATCCACAGTAAAACATCCTACAGAATTGCAGCCACACAGATGAAAGATATTGGAATTATACAGAACATGAGTGGATTAACACGTTTAAAGAAATAAAAGAGAGGCTTGAGAATACAGTTAAAGAAGAAGAGACTTGATCAAACCTGACCAGGGAGACAAATCAGAAAATTGTTGAATGAAGTAAATAGCACATTAGACTCAGCTGATGAAAGAATTGATGAACTAGAAGAGGGAGAAATATCTAGAATGCAGCACAGAGTCAGTCAGAAAATATAAAACAAAGCTTAGGGAATATGGAGAGATTGAGAAAGTCAAAAACACTTTATTCTTTCGTAGAGGAAAAAATTAATAAAAATTCAAAATTCAAAAATGCAGATGGTCAAGAATATTCCAGAATTGGTGAAAGATCTCTATGAAATTCAGAAATCCAATGAAATACAGTGAAATACAGACAAAATGAATAACAGAAAAGCCACACTTAGAAATATTTCCATGAAACCACAGAATTCCAAAGCAAAGGGAAAAATATTACACCATTGCTCATGTCAAAAGAATTCAAATTACAATTACCCTGAGATATTATTTCTCATATATCAGATTAGCAAAACCCAAATGTTTGACAAAGCACTCTGTTGGGGAGACTGTGGGGAGACAGGCCTTCCCATATATTGCTGGCGGTATACAAAATGATATGGACCCTATAGAGGGAATTTGGCCCTATCAAACAAAATTATAAATGCACATGTTCTTTATCTAGTGAATGCTACTACAAGAAATTAGTCCTCAAAGATGCACTTGCAAAAATGTTAAAAGGTTTTACACAAAGCTATTCATTAAAAAAAAAACTAATTAATAAGGGAGCCTGGGTGGCTCAGTTGGTAAAGCGTCTGCCTTTGACTCAGGTCCTGATCCCAGGGTCCTGGGATCCAGCCCCATGTAGGGCTTCCATCTGGTGGGGGGCGGAATCCTGCTTCTCCCTCCTCCTCCCACTCATGCTCTCTCTCGCTCTCTCTCTCTCTCTCAAATAAATAAATAAGTCTTTTTAAAAATTAATAGACAAAAAAATTTCAAATATCCATCCATTAGAGACTAGTTAAATAAACTATGATACATACACACAGTGGAACATTGTACAGCTTCTAAAAAGAATAAGGGGCATCGCTATGTGCACCTATAGAATGATCTCCAGGATATTTTGTGAAGAAAAAGAGCAAGGTGTAGGAAAGTGAATATAGTATGTTATCATTTAGCTAAGAATGTAAGAATAGAAATAGAATGAAAAATAGAAAGATAAACTAAAAGGCATATATGTGGACAAAAGAAGGACAGATTTCTCCAAATATTCCTTGTTTTGGAGGTTAACCTGGACCCGGGTATATGTCTTAAGCAATTATAAAATGATAATTAAATTTCAAAGTAATTCTGAGAATTGAAAATATTATGTGTAGATAGTATGATCACCTATGAAAAAGCCCGCAAATAACCCAGATAATGGAATTAACAAGAAACTTTGGTAAATTTGACAAATATAAGATCAATAGACATAAGCAACAAACAGAAAGGACATCTAAAGAAAAGATGAGATTTATCATACCAATAAATTAAAATAAGCCACCTAGGAATAAATCTGACCCAGAGGTTTGTAAGACCTTGATGCAGAAAGCAGGAAAATTGAGGAAAACATAAATGGAGATGAACACATTGTTCATGGATGGAAAGACTTAGAGTCCATTTTTCCTAAATTGAGCTAAAAGCTCAGCAATTCAAATTAAAATACCTATGGGGGGCGCCTGGGTGGCTCAGTCAGTTGAGCGTTTGCCTTCGCTCCGGTCATGATCCCAGGGTCCTGGAATCGAGCCCCATGTTGGAATCCCTGCTCAGTGGGGAGCCTGCTTCTCCCTCTCCCTCTGCTAGCCACTCCCCCGGCTTGTGCTCACTCTCTCTGTCAGATAAATTAATAAAATCTTCAAAATAAATAAATTTAAAAAATAAAATTCCTATAGGTTTGGATGTTTTGCTTTTTGTTTTTTGGAAGTTTGACAAGATGATTTATAAATTTATATGGAAGAGTAAAAAAAAGGCCAAGGCAATGGAAGTTGTCCTACCAAATAGCAAAACTAGTTATAAGGTTGAAAAGGTGAACCATGTGGAATTGAAGGAGGTGCGGACAAATAGGCAACAAGAACGGAACACAGTGCCCAGAAGTAGACATATCTATATGTACATGTAGAAATCCAAAATATGCTGGAAAAATACGGCAGAAATGTAGGTCAGTGGGGAGGCTACTCAGTCAATTGTGTTGGAGCAAATGTTAATCACCGGAAATTTTTTAAATGGCTCACTTCTTCAAACCATACACAAACATAAATTCGAGGTGAACTAAAGACTTAACTGAGCAGATAAAAATTATAGTATTTTCAAAGGATGATATAGGAAGATATAGTTATAATCTTAGAATAAAGAAAGATATTTTAAGCCAAACACAACCAGCATGAATCCTAACAATTGCAACCACAAGGATGGAGAGCTCAACTGTATGAAAATTAAGATTTTCTGTTCAGAAAAGGCATATGAAGACAAAAAAGACACATAGAAAAAGGAAAAAGACAAGCCTTAAACTGGAAGAAGATATTTGCAAAACATGTAACAATTATTTAGTTATGATTACTCAGAATCGGTGGAGATCTTATACGAATCAATAAGAAAACATACACAACAGAAAAATATTCAAAGGACATGAACACAGAAGAGGAAACATTTGTATACGTCCAACATATACAAATTGAAATCACAATAAAATACCATTGCGAACTCATTACTTTGGCAAAAATGAAATAGTTGGACAGCAACTCTATAGCAAAGATATAGAGCAACTTAAATCCTTGGACATTGCTGAAAGGAATATAAACTGGTACAATTTGCTTGAAGAGCAATGTGGTTTTGCCAAATATAGATGTACAGAAGCATATAAGGGAGCCCGCACAATATCCCATGTTTTGTCATATCCCTAGAAAGATGCCAGGGCGTGTACCCCAGCTGAAAAGCACAGGGATGGCATGTGTTGACAGCACTGTTTATAATAACATAACAATGTAAATACTCCAAATGTGTGTCAATGAAATAATAAGAAGCAATGGAAATAAATGAACCTCAGCTCCATGTATTAGCATGGAGGGATCTTAAAAAAAGAAAAAAAAGACAGTGAAAACTAAATTAATAATAAGCCACAGTACATACAGTGTTATCTCGTGCATATAAAGCACGAACACAGGCAAAATGAAAAAACATGATGTTTAGCATCCAAATATTTTTAAGTTGTAAAAAAGCAAGGGAACAAAGTATACAAATTTCAAGT
Source organism: Ursus americanus (assembly GCF_024610735.1). NCBI lineage: Eukaryota > Metazoa > Chordata > Mammalia > Carnivora > Ursidae > Ursus > Ursus americanus. The sequence goes on along the minus strand of NC_142137.1, from coordinate 64,834,095 downwards.
TAATAGATACCCATGGGGTGGGGAGAAGGGGAAAGTGATAAGGAAGGAACCATAAACAGGGCTTTAAGATACTGGCCACTTACTATATTTTAAGGTTGAGTTTGGGAATCATGGGTGTTCATTGTATTATTTTTCTCTAAGCTGCATATATACACACATATATGTATGTATGTACTGTTTTTAAGTATACCACACATAACAAAAACATTTGTAATGTATAAAACAAATCATTAATATCTTCACCATATTGAACCCTACAAATCATTAGGAGAAACTCTAAATTGCCAATAGAAAAAGGTGAAAATAATTAATCTTTACCTCTCTTCTAAAATGCAAATTAAAAGCAAATAACAAGGTAGCATTTTTCATCTGTGAAATTGAAGTTTTGTTTGGTTTTGTTAATGACACTGCCTATAGTTGTTGACGGGATTGTGTAATACTTTCTCTCACTATTCATGAGAAAATAAATTGGTACAAATGTTCCAAAAATAATGTATTTCTATGCTTATATTCATTTACTTCTGGGGTTATATTCATATATTCAAGAGTGTTTGTTATTATTCTTACAGCATTATTTATAACATTTATAAGAGCAAAATATTGGAAACAATGTAAAAGTCCAGAATATATTGGGAAGATTAAATAAATTATGATATAGCAATATGATGGAATCACAAATAACACATAAAAGTCATGACTTTGCAGAATAAAGTAATTGGAAATTCTAATGATATATTAAATTAGAAAAGTCAGATGCCAAATTATTTTTACAATATACAGTTAAAAAAAATAATTCTCCAACAGTTAACTGTGTTCGTAGGTATGTATAATGTATATAGAGAAAAAACTCTCCAAAAGAAATACCTGTCATAAAATATTCACAGTTTTCTCTGGGTGATCAGATAGTGAGTAGTTTTATTAGTGTCCATTAAAAATTTCTGTAATTTCTTTTTCTACAAGAGCAGGTATTATTTTTATAATTAGAAGAAAAAAATTTTAAGATTTTATTTATTTATTTGAGAGAGAGAGGCAGAGATAGCAAGAGAGAACACAAGAAGGGAGGAAAGGGAGAAGCAGGCTCCCTGCTCAACAGGGAGCCCCAGGTGGGGCTTGATCCCGGGACCCTGGGATCATGATCTGAGCCAAAGGCAGATGCTTAACCGACTGAGCCACCCCAGAGCCCAGAAAAAAATTAATTTACTGAGTTATGAGTGATTCCAATGTGCAAAGGACCTTTTAAAATGTGGTAGGGACATGAATTTGTTTCAGCCGGTCTCAAGAAGCCCACAGGCTGGGTTTAAGGATAAGACTAGTTGGAAACACGCATATCTCCAGGCTAAGCACACCACATGCCTCAAGAAAGGCAAATGTGGAAATGTTGGGAAGGAAGAAAGCTCACTTCTGCCTGAGGAGGCTGAAGAAGGGTTAGGAAGACCTGCTTTGTAGACACTTAGGCGCGTGGCATTTATAACCAGGAACACATGTCCTTTAACACCTCCTGCATCGTGCTGCTTGCCCCTGTGCACGCATGCGTGTTTTTATTCAAGCAGGGAGTGAGGTTTCTTGGAAAAAGTAAATAATTATACTGAAGAGTTCCCTTTCCATTAGTAGGGGCCTCATTTCATCCATCTAGATTACTTAATTTTAAATTAATCCTTCAATCAGAATTCTGTCTTTTTTTTAATTGGTAGCCAAACGAATTATTTTTCCTTGAAAAAACTAAGCATTCTACTTTGACAGAAAAAGAGACTGTACTTAAAGTTTAAAATATTAAATGTAATATTTTTGCACATTAACTATAAAAATCATCTATTAATTAAAGGTGCTAATCAGTCCTGGTGGCTCTGAGAAATCTAACATATTTTCACAATCTATGTTATAGGAAAAAACCAACTCTGAGGTGACAAATACCCTGAGGTCAAACATAGAATCACCCACTTGTAACTGATGAAAGAGAAGCCATGCTTGTTTTTATGAATATAATGGAATAATAAATAAATGGACGACATCTCCATCATATGTCAATGACAACGTACATCAGTATATCGCTTACCCGCTATAAGGTTGGTCCACAGCCAACCTTACACATTGATTGATCTGTTGTGTCAAGCACATTGCGCTAGACTCAGGGTGAAGAAAAAGTCCTGTCGGATGTTTCAGAGGTGGGGGTGGGGAAGGTCAGTTTCTCAGAGGAGGACTCATGAGCAAGTGATTTAGTAAGGAAATGCTCCCAGAAAAACAACAACAACAGTGAGGGGACAGGACACAGAGTCAACAAATACATACCCCAGGCAGTCTTGGCACAGGGTAAATGCTGCCTGAGCCCTCCAGAGGGGCTCTGGAATGTAAAGAATGATCCCAATCTGAGGCAAGAGTGCCGTCAGTCTCCCTCCAAAGAGTTTAACTCCCTGGTACTTCTCGCCTTCCCTCCTAGGGCAGAGCCTTTGCAGCAGCCCCAGGCTATGGACGAAAAAGAGCATTCACAGGGGACTATTGGAAGCCAAAGGGCACTGGTACAGGAATCTAGCTGAAGACCAGCAGGGTCCACTCCAGAAAGCTGAGCCTCAACATTCTTCATTAGGCCAGTCATCTATGTCAGACACAGGCCTGCTCACTTGTTGTCATTAACCACCCAGATATGCCTCACATCATAGCATGACTCAAGATTGTCCATTATTTACTCATCGCCCATTTGTCTAGAATTTACAAGAACTGAAGTGGAGGTCTCATGACCTTTGTTATGCACAATGGCTCTGTCTCTGCTAAATGTTTGCATCCTGATGCTAGATAAAAGACAAAATATCTCCCCCCATTCTCCATCTTCAAATATGTACAAAGTTGAGGGCAAGGGAGCAGATGAAGAAGCAAATTCAGACAATTATTGGTTACTAATCACCTCTTCTATGCCAGTAAATGTTTACTGGTGGTTTTGTATATGTCATCCCATTTCAATCATCAAAATAATCCCGTATATTAAATTTCATTATCTTCATCTTACAGTGAGGGAGTTTGTAACAAAGATGTGAACCTAGTCCCATCCAAAGCCAATGTTAGTCCTCTCTCCTCTAGAATGTAGCTGTGACTTTAATTTTTTTTTTTAAAGATTTTATTTATTTATTTGACAGAGAGGAGAGCCAGCGAGAGAGGGAACACAAGCAGGGGGAGTGGGAGAGGAAGAAGCAGGCTCATAGCAGAGGAGCCTGATGTGGGGCTCGATCCCATAACGTCAGGATCACGCCCTGAGCCGAAGGCAGACGCTTAACAACTGAGCCACCCAGGCGCCCCTGACTTTAAGTTTAGAGTTGAAATGTTTTTCAATTGTCCGTTCCTCTATTCTTTGATAAATACTAAGTATTATTGGTAAATGATACCAGGACCAAAATCATAATAATTACAGAACAATATTGAACTCTGAAGATTGAAAAAATATATCAGGAAAAAAAGGGTCATCTCAAAGAAATAGAATGAATTACCAGACTTGTAAAACTTAATTTAACATGATAAAATATATTAATATAAAAAACGTACCAACCAAAAGGGGAGCTATCCGCTTTGCAAGTCTAGAAAAGTGCTTTCAGTATCCCTGAGTCTTATCCAGGAAAGCAGAGTGCTTGGCAGAAACAATATCTAGACTCATTCTAACCCGACTAGCAATAATATTCCTGTTGTGGAAGCGAATACGTTAACCTGCCTTAACCTTATGCTATTAAACATTTGAATTGTCTAATTCCTTGCCCTGATTCCTTGTTCAGTAAGCAAACTTTTGATTACATCCTGGCTTCTTAAGTAGATGTATCGATACAAAGAGAATATGCTAGTCATGCCAATGCAAGCGTTTTCATTTCCATGATAGGTGTACTTCAGGTTCTCAAACTTCGGCATTACCATTTAAATCTCAGTCATATGAGATTTGTTACTGTGCATCTTAGTTTGAAAAGCAGACGTCTCTCAAGGGGTTGACAAGATCAGGTTTCTAAATCTTATGGGATGAAGATGAGGCCATTGCCTGGGACTGAATTCACCAAGATCGTCTCTTGAAATAGTCTTCCGGCAAACCTCTAGACGCTTACAATGATGTTCATTTTATCTATCAGCTTAGCTAGGCTGTGATGGCCAGACGTTTGATCAAACACCGTCTACATGTGGCTAGAAAGAAATTGTTTAGGTACGATTAACATTTAGATCAGTAGACTTTGAGGAGAACAGATTATCTTTGATAAGATAATAAGTGGGTGGGCTTCCTTCCACCCACTGAAGTCCTTAAGAGCAAAGATCAAAGTTTCCTGAAGAAGGAAGAATTTGGCTTCAAGACTGCAATATCAACTTCCCAAATTCCCAGCCTGCCAGCTCCCCTACTTATTTCAGACTTGCCAGCTCCCATAATTGCATGAGCCAATTCCTTACAATAATACTCTCTAAATACATATTTGTATGTATACATCATATATAATACAAAATATAATAAACGTGTATGTTATACATACATACATAATATGCACACATATATAATATCTGTATATAATACACACATGCTATTTATATATTATATATATATTGGATATAGCTATACAAGATATAGATATAGATATAAAAATTGATCCTTTCTCTGAACTCTAATTGCCACCCTCAGACTCCCGAAGTGGCCATCTACCTTTTCCACTGGAAATGTCTAAACAAGTTTATTTTTCTCTTGGCTTCTTCACGGAACCATAGAATTTAGGACAAGCACGCACTTTCAGCCCCAACAGACAAAGTGGCTTCCTTCAATTAAGCATGAATATAACTCAGGCTGCTGGACTCTCAGTCTAGTGGCCTTGTAATGATTTTCTTATTAATCAGTTATCTCCAGCCATATAATTTTTGTTGTTCTTCAAACCATTAATTCTTAGGCCTAAATAAACAATGGTTTTAATATTAACTTGTCGTTTGGGGTCTCACTGTCACCAGCCTTTTGGCTGTTGATTTGAACGTGAAATCTAATGTTAGCCTTAGACACGTATGCCCTGCTGGGGTGTTTTTACTCAATAGTGCACCTCACCTTTAAAAGAAAGGTAGGTGGCATTTAAGATTTTTTCTTAGACGCCTTTAGGATTTTTCAGGAAGGAATCTACTGCCAAGCCACTGGCTATGCTCTTCAGTAACTCTCCATTCAGTGTGGAATCTTTATAAGTCCATTAATTTTTACATTTTCAGGCGGTGGGCGTTTGCTAGCTAATCTGCTCATTGGACTGGATAAAAAAAGAAAAAAGTTTAAAAGCCTTCAAGTTTTAAAGCAGTTTTCTGTGAGAGGATCCAATAGGGTCAGGATTTTCTCCAATCTCTGTTGACATATCAATAGTCAGTCGCACCTCCTTCTTTAGGCTGTGATCTTTTCCAACTGTCTTAAACCAAATCAAATGACATTTCACCTTCCTGTGTGTTTACTGCTGTGAGGTTGCCACATCCATGTGGAGTCCAGATTTATAGACCCTTTAATATAACTTGTGCTTCAAAACCGGATGTTGAAATAATTTGATGATCTTTCTTTGAAAGGGAATCGAAAAGAGAAATAGTGACGCTTCTTGGAACCAGGATCTCACATTTCCTTGCCAAGTCCATGTCCTAACCTCAAATGTTTATTTCAGAAAAAAAACGTCCTGCAACCCATGTCAGGTGACGTGGGCGTCACTTGGCTTTGCTTACTTTCAATGGCTATGAACAAGTGACATTGAACTTCTCCCCCTACTCGAGTCAAATGTTCATATTAGCAAAAGTAGCTTTAGCTTGGAATCTGACAATATTTGTAAAGAAATTGGACACTGTTAATTTATACACTCATTCACTCATCAGGCTTTTGGTGACAATATCAAGCAATCTATGTTCATTGAATAAATGCTAACTTCATGGAGCTAACGATTTATCCGATGATGTCAATGACATTCTGTCTGAGAGATATAAAGGACTGAAGTTAAAATGTAGACCACCCTGTCAGTCATTAACAACATTTTCATGTGGATGAAGATAAAATTTGTAAAGAAGCAGAGGAAATTTGGAATAGGCTTGTTGTCAAGCTTTCTTTATTGGTTTGAGGCTACATTATGTTTTGTCTTTGCAGTAGAAAAATATAGTCTCCTGGCTACGTTCAGTGATGTCTGACCCAAACTCAATTCTCGATGGACAATAGACACTTCAGTGAAAACCACCACCCTGTGTTCAGTGAACATTTATAAGTTATTAATCATGTGTTCAATAACATTTACCATGTATTGCTGCATAGAAAGTAGAACATAACTGTATTGTACCCCCCAAAGATTTCACAATCAAAATTTCATTCAGACATATAGTATAGGCCCCATTCATATAAGCGGGGATAAAAGGTTGATTAAATGCATTCCCAGAAGCCATCTCTGAGATATCCACTGACACAAGACAGTACTTAAAACCACACAATTCCCTAGTCAGTTTCCTAGATTTAGCTGGTGCTGCTCCAATAGTTCACTTGTGTTTACAGGAGAGTTAACCTGAATTCACAATTTCCTGGATGTCTCCTACACTGGGGCAAACTTGAGAGTTTGAGAGGTCAAGGCTTACCAATACAATCGGGGCTCATTAGAACTGTATGAAAAATGTTGGCTTGCACAAGACTCTTCACTCAGGTCTAATGCTAATCTGTATGTTTAACAGCTGGTGAATCCAGACCGTTTGAGCCTCTTTTTCCCAATACAGGGAAAATCAGCTTCTTGCCATGCAAATGTAAGTTGTTGGTAGTATTACAGGGGGATGTAGACAGGATCTTTCACCCAGAAAATTGTAAGAGTTTCACTCAACAAAAATGTTCCTGGAGATGTTGTCGTAAGTGAGTCCTCTTCTCCCTGTAAGGTATAGATGGCTGGGGGACAGACCTCATCCCTTTGGGTGATCCTAGTTGAATTTTAGGAAGATGTGGTAGTCAGCAGGGTAGAGTAAGAAATCTCATTCTATATATTAATAAGCCAAATTAAAACACAACATTATTTGGGAAATATAAACAAATACTGCATCTCTTTGGGAAAAAAAGATCTCTAGGGCAGCACTTAGTGAAATAACACCACATCTCAAAGTCAAACGGTGTTGTTCAAATCATTTAATATACATCGACCCAGCCACTGTGTCTTCAGTGCTGCATAGATAAAAGAATGGCATCCTTACCAATCTTCTATTAAAAAGTCAATTTCTGTATTCATTGCTACACGAAGTCCCACACCACTCCACTTTGTGTCTCGGCATTAGAAAGGGAATAAAATGCCAATATATACGCCATTTCAAGTCATATATATGCCATTTTCAATTCTCATTTTATTTGGAACAAAATGGATGAATACCAAAGGGACATCTTTTCCTCTTTTTTCACTTGTACATTATATGGTGCCTAAGAGCCTTATTCTGAGTATAAATGGATAGAAATTTCCCCTATACCTTCCAAAGTCTTTTAATTCAGTCTCTAAGAAGATCATATTCTCATAAATGAAAAGGGAATATGTCATCATTTACATTATTTATCTGGAAATAACTTAACCGTGGAATTTCTGATAAGACCATCACAATATTTTTGCTTATGACTGTGCAGAGTTATATAAAAAAAAATAATGACATGATGCAAGCTTTCAATCCAAACCATTACAAAACTCCCCTCCAAAGGCTCCTGGAGATAACCTCTTTTCAGATTAGTAGGATAGTCTTTCGTGATAGGGAATTAATGAAAAAGGTAGAGAATTTTAACTCACTAATATTTATCCCAGTGGAACAAATCTTAGTGACTGGTCGTCCCAGCAAACCTTAAAGTGTAAGTCATCAAAACAGTGATTCGAATGGAGCCAGGTGCTGAGTTTTCGCACTGCTTGCATATTAAATTGCTGTCACTGGGACAATGGGAAGGGTCTCTGGGGCAGGACAATCTTACTATGCCCTTGGAGATCTCTAGAATGTTAACAAGATCGCTATTGTCCTCTTTTCAATGCATGTTCTGGTCTTTTGTGTGTAGGGGCCAGAAAATCCCATGACATTTTGTGAAGGTTGCCGGGTGTGTGTGTGCATGTGCGTGTGCGTGTGCGTGCACGCGCCCGCGCGTGTTCACTCACCGCTGACAATTCGGAGAGGTGACTGCACTTACCTGTAGACACTATTGACATATATAGAAATTTAGGAGAAGCATACCACAAAAAATGAATTTCGTTGTGTATAAATTCAAAGTAAATTAAATTAAAAGACCAGGAGAAGCAAGCTAACATTTCAATACACATTTAAAGCATTTTCTGAAGTCTGTTCCTTGTTGCCTTTCTACACCAGCTTCTCACTATCAGTTTCTGTTTATTGAGCTTTTAGTAGATGATGAAACTGCTTCCTCCATTCTCTTCCTTTGCCTCCTTGCTCTGTATAACTGCTCATGCATTGTGTTTTGGCTTAAAAATCTCTTCCTCAGCCCCTTGCTTGCTTGAGACTTTGATGCTTACTTTCTCACTCTCATTGGGTCTTGTTTGTACCATATGGGTCCCAAGGCACTTCTTCAGAGGAAAAAAGAAATCTCTGTCACAAACATTACAGTGGCCTTGGTTAAAGGAGAGGAAATTAAAATTATGTAAACCTTTCATTAATGGAGGAAGCTGAAGTTCTTTGAAATTTTGCTTTTTGCTCAACATTTGTATTTGAAATTTTTATGACATCAGCAATGAGTCTGTTCCAATTCTATATCTCATTCTGCTTGTTGCCCGATGTGGAACAACAAGGAGTTTAGAATGCAACATAAAAGTACTGATATCTGGAGCTTTTATAAACACTTGGAACTTTCTCTATTGTTATGGACTTTGAACATTAGGGGCGTTGGGAATGTATTTCATGTATTGCCTACATTAGGCATGATGTGGGTTTACAGACCATACGAAAGATGGATTTGGGGCCCTTCAGGAATTGGTAATCTAAAAGGAATACTAGGGGGCACCTAGGTGGCTCAGTTGGATTTAGCGACTGCCTTCAGCTCAGGTCATGATCCTGGAGTTCCAGGATTGAGTCCCAGGATCAAGTCCCGCATAGGGTTCCCTGCTTAGCAGGGAGTCTGCTTCTCCCTCTGACCCTCCCCCCCTCATGCTCTCTCTCATTCTCTCTCTCTCTCAAATAAATAAATAAAATCTTTTTAAAAATCCCCAAAATAAAAGGAATACTAGGTAACCTGGCAAATATTTCCTTTAAATATTCATAAAGTAGGTTTCTAAAGATACTTAACAGAATATTAAAATCCTTATGTGAACATTTTTTAACAGAAAGGCTGATAGGAATGTGTACGGGAGAAGGTGTGTGTGTGTATGTGTGTGTGAATGAGCTTAAATTGCTTGTTACCAAAATTTCCTTCATTTCCTAGTCAATTGTGCCGCAGTTACTTGCACACACTTTAAGTTTCAATATTTTGTAGGTGTGCTATAGTGGAATAACTTTGCATCAAAAAGAATATCAATAAACCCGAGCCAACAATGTAAAACATAGGGATTTTACTTTAAATTGGAAGAAAGGAGCATGAAAGCAAATTTGTAAAATTCCTTTGAACCACAGAAGCTCAGGTACTTCTCACGCATCTGAGAGGCAATAAAATGTGTTATGTCAAGAATGTTGAAATTCTGTCCCCTCTTCCCATAATCCTCCCACTAAGCCGCCGTACTTTCTGTAGGAGCTTAGTGCTTTAATATGGAGCTTGGTTTTTGAGATTTGACATCTAAGGCCATATGTATGGTACACATAAGAATCAATCTCTGGCCACCTTAGAAAATGAGAGCCATTGTTATTGCATGATAAACGTCAGTGTCAGTCTTTTGCAATGGGTTGGCCATGGTGTTCTTCATTTCAGCCATTGCTATTGCTCTGAACACTCAAGCCAGCTAGTTTCAGATGAGGTGAAAAATACCAGCTGCCCTTCTGAATACGTGTGAGTTCTACCAGCTCTCTAATTAGGTGCTGGTGGTCTGGAGTCAAATATATGTTGGCAAGCATAGCTCGTCATCCCTCCCCTGATTTAGACACTGCAACAGCTCTGTAGCCACTTTACTTGAGAAGGTTTTTAACCGGACTAACATGAGTTTGCTTCTTGGTGAATTGTAGATAGGAGCTACACCAGGTAGAGTTGTCACACAAAGGAAAATGTATTTGCAACAAATAAGGAGATTCCAGAGAAAGACTTCCAAAGTTTTACCTTCCTGAACAAGGGTGAATGGGTTCCTTTTATTTAGGGTTAGGATGAATATTCAGAAGGGGGAGCCTTGTCATTGCATGTAGAGTTAGACCTAAGGTCACTCATGTACCTTAAGGAAACATGCCTATACATATACTATATGTTACGTAAATGAGGCTTGTGCTCCTCTTTGGGCAGAGATTTTAGCATTATAATGAGGTTAACATATGTTAGTCACTCCATGGTCCATCTGCACAGGTGTGAGTTGGGGGTGGAGCTCAAATTGGTCTGGGTGGTGGGTCTGGGCCAGCCGGAGTTCTTCATCAGGATAGTCATTATCTCTTGGTTTCCATCACAGGATGCTATGCCTGGCAAAATGTAAGCTAGAAAAAAGAGTTTATGGAAAACGTGGGGAAGGCGAGTGGGTACAATGCAGATGGGCTTCCAAGGTCAGGTCTTGGGATCTAGCTTGTGATAGTTTCATCTAGTGTCACTGCATTTCCTCCAATATCGGCATGCTTTGCTCTTCTCTTTCCTTCAGATGATAATTAAATATGGTGACTTACTGAGATAATATGTGCCCCAACAACAACAATAATAAAATATTTAGAAATAAATGAAACAGGGACACCAGCGTGGCTCAGTTGGTTAAGTGTCTGACTCTCAGTTTTGGCTCAGGTCATGATCTCAGCATCATGAGATCCAGCCCGAGTTGGGCCCTGAGCTCAGCATGGAGTCTGCTTAAGTTTCTCTCTCCCTCTGCCCCTCCCTCCCTTTCTCTTTCTCTCTAAAATAAATAAATAAATCTTTTTTTTTTAATGGGGAAAAAAAGAAATAAAACAAAAGGTGAAAAAGATCTTCATGGTGAAATTTGTGAAAGTCACAATAGAAAACATAAGTAAAAAGAGATACATGGGAAGAATCAATATTGCAAAATTTTCCTAGATTAATCTACAAATTATATGAATTCTAATCAAAACTCTAAAAATATTTGTCACAAAAATTGATAAACTGATCCTAAAATTCATATGAAATAATAAAACGCAAAGAACATCCAGGACAATTTTCAAGAACAAAAGTAGAGGATATTCTGTACTATATATCAAGATTTACCTTAAAGCCATAGTAATTGAAACAGGGAGAAATTAGTACAAGGATAAACAAATATTCCATTGTACAGAAAATATAGTAAAGAAACCAATCTATATATAAATGAAATTTTTTCTATGTGGCAGAAACTGCATTATAAATCAGCGGAGAAAGCACCAATTATTCAATAAAAGTCAGAGACAATCGACTGTTCATACAGAAAAGGACAAAATTTGATTTCTACCTCACACCATACACTGAGATTTATCTCAGGAAGATTAAGATCTAATAATGCATTGTGTTTTTAATAAGTACATACTTTAATAATAAATACTTCTAATAGAAAGTAAAACTATCAGGGCGCCTGGATGGTTCAGTCAGTTAAGCATCTGCCTTTGGCTCAGGTCATGATCTTGGGGTCCTGGGATGGAGCCCCACGTCAGGCTCCCTAGTCAGGGGAGAGTCTGCTTCTTCCTCTCCTTCTGCCTCTCCATCCCACTCATGCTCTCTCTATCTCTCTCTCTGTCTCTTAAATAAATAAATAAATAAATCTTTTTTTAAAAAAGGAAGTAAAACTATCAAATATTTACCATAACTTCATGACATTACAGTACAAAATGATTTCTCTTTTTTTTTAAGATTTTATCTATTTATGTGACAGAGACAGCCAGCGAGAAAAGGAACACAGCAGGGGAGTGGGAGAGGAAGAAGCAGGCTCCCAGCGGAGGAGCCCGATGTGGGATTCGATCCCAGAACGCTGGGATCATGCCCTGAGCCGAAGGCAGACGCTTAACGGCTGTGCCACCCAGGCACCCCACGAAATGATTTCTTAAACAAGACATGAAATATATATATCTAATGAAGGCCTATGTGTTAAATAGGACTTCAAATGAAATTAAAATCTTGAATTTGTAAATGATAACCAATGAAAAGGAAAGTCATTTATGAAAAAAGGTATTTATAACCAGTATAATTAGTGAACCATTTGAATATAGAAGGTAAAAGAATACCTACTAATCATTAAGAAAAGTGCTGAGACCTATAGGAAAATTAACAAAGGAATTAATAAGCAATCTACAGAACAAGAAATCTGGGTGGAAATTTAAAATGTTAGCAAAATTTGGGGCACCTGGCTGGCTCAGTCGGTAGAGCATGTGACTCTTGATCTCAGGGTTTTAAGTTTGAGCCCCACATTGGGTGTAGAGATTACTTAAAAATGAAATCTTTAAAAAAAGAAAAGTTTAGCAAAATATAAAGTGACAATATCAGATGCTGGTGAGAGTATAAGACAGTGAGAATTGCTGGTGGAAGTAGAAACTGATAAAACTTCTTGAGGAAAATTTAGCAATATTGAATACACCTTAATTTAGAAATATTCTATTATCAAGCAATTTTATTTTTAAACAACTTTCTTAGAGAATATTTGGTATCACTGCATAAGAAAGCATACAAAAGAATGTTTATTGTCACACAATTCATAAAAACATATTGAGAAACAACCTGTCTTGTAGTAAAAGCTTCAGTGCTTTACTAATACAATTGACTAGTACTACGTAGCAGTTTAAATAAATAAATTAGTTCCACTAATATGAATTGATATATAAAAATGTTTTATATATGATAAAATGCTATATACACGATAAATCTAAAAATGTTTATATTAAGTGAAAAAATCATACATAATAATGTTAACTATATGACAAAATTTTGGAAACTTAAATACAAAATAACAGTACATTTGATTAGAGCTACATAAAAATATTAAAAGTACATAGAATGATACATATCTAACCAAAAGAAGGATGAGAATAAAAGATGAGTTTGCCTTTATCTACTGTTTCATTTCTTCAAAAATAAAAAATAAAATGAAGAAAGTATGACAAAATTCTGATCTCTTTTAGTACTTAAGTTTTGTTGTAAGCATATACATAAACTTATCGTTTTCAGGATTTTCTGTATGTGTAAACATTTCACATTTTTATAAATTTACATAGCAAAAAGAGGGTAGCAAATTATTTAGTGCAAAATAAATGACAAAAAGTCTTATATCTCAGAATCCATGGGACATTGACTAAGCAGCATTCAGAGAAAAATGAAGTTGTGATGCATGAACTTAAAATAAAATTGAGTGATAATAAATGAAATAAGTATTCAATTAAAGGTGACAGAAAGTGAACAATAACTTAAATTCAAAGGAATTAAATAATAATAAAAGCAGAAAAGAATTACATGGAAAGGCAAAGAAAAGCAGACTTTACTAACAACACTGAAGTTTTATTTCAAAACTCAAAAGAACAATACAATAATCCAAACTCTGGCAAATCTAATCAGGAGAAAAGAGACCTGAGTTTAAAAAAGAAAGAAAAAAAGAAAGTACACACTCGCACAATGAAAGTGAGGAAGGAGATATAAGGAAAGACTGGGGAAACTTTTTTTATTTAGTTTAAAAAGTAATAAACAACTTAATAAAAATAAGTTGTAAAGTAATACAATTGAATAGAGAGAAGGTTCTCACATTCCAGAACATAGAACCATGTACATTATCTTCAACTTACTCTGCAGACCCTGCATAGAGCATAACCTTATTACCAGAAGCCACCACAGTGAACAGTCACACATATACACACACCAATTCCACTTGGCTTTACACAAGACAGAAATCAAAATCCTAAATAAAATATAAGCAAAATATATCCAGCAATGTATTGAAAGAATATTTATTACATTATAGCCAGTACAATTTATCTCAGGACAGAAGGGTACCCATCATTTCCCTGTTTGATCTCAGCTAGTCCCTCCCCTCTCCTGATCTTTTCTACATCCCCAGCCATCCCTTTCAGCTCTCCCAAAACATTTGTAACCAGTTACCCATTTAAATTCTCACTTTTGAACCAGCAGTCATGGGATCCATTTTCCCAACTCTAGCCTGATGGATACAAAAAGAAAGTGTGAATCAGACGATCTCTATTACTTTAATTTACTTGCTCGTTGACTGTAGGAGTAAGTCATGACAATCTTAATAGAGGTCGAAAACGTATTTGGCAGAACTGAACATTTGCTTATGATGAAATAAAAGTAAAACTGACACTTGGAAATAAAGTCTAAAGAAGGAAAAAAAAACCTGTAAATATTTTGAAAATAATAGAAGTGCCTCCTGCAAGAGTAAAACTTTGCACTCTGACCAACAATGAATGAGAGATCCGCTCCTTACAGTCTCAGTAGTGGAATATATTATCAAATGTAGACGTTTAAATTGCTCTAATAGGGAAAAAAATAAAAACAAACCACTTCAGTGTAGTGTGATTTGTATTTCCTTATTAAGATTGAGACTGACATCTTGTCATATGTTGATAAGTCTTCTTTGTAAACTGATCCTATGTATTTTCTTTTTCTCTATTGATTCATGAGAGTTTTCTGTATATGCTGTTCGTTATATAAGCTGAATTTAGGTTTTCCCTGTGAGTCATTGGCCTTTTGACTTTACTTACATTCTTTTTTTAGCTATGTACAACGTCTTTTATTTTTATGCAAGTTTATCCATCTTTTCTTTTATAGCTTCTGAATTTTGAGTTAGAGTTGGGAGGATTTTTCCCACTCCATTTTCAAGGAATTATTCCATGTTTTCTTCTGGAATTTTCATGGTTTTATTTTTCACATTTAATTATTTAATTTATTTTAAAATTATCCTAATTAAAAATCTGAAGTATGGGTTCATTTTCATTTTTTCCCCCAGATGACCACTCAGTGGTCACAAGTCCTTACGTTGAAAAATCTATGCACTCACTGCTTTGTGATGCTGTTATTATTTTCTACATTCCCTATGTATTTAGTGTCTATGTCTAGACTGTTTTATTCCTCTTTCTGTTCTATATTATTTAATTATGGAGGCATTATAATGCATTTTTATGCCCTTGTACTGCTGTGCAGGTCTTGAATCAAATGTTCCTGTGGAAAAATCTGAAACCAAAGTGATACTTTCCCTTATAATCTGGTTGTACAGAGCTTTCTTTTCTCTTCCTTAGAGATCAACAACTTTAGGCTGTATCTCAGTGTTGACCATTCTGGTGTTCTTTCCCTTGGCATGGGTATGTCTTTACATACATACAATACATACGAATTTTTTTTTTAATCTCTTTGAATTATATTTTTAAATATTTGTTCCACTCCATCATTGTTTTCCTTTTCCAAAACTCCAATTATGTATATGTTGCACCTCCTTTGCTTTCTGTTATATTTAGAGAATTTATCCCCAATTTTTTAAGATTTTCTATTTTATTTTGGTCACTATTTTGGAGCCTTTGGGTAGGTCTCTCTCTGTACTTAACTGCAGTGTATGTTCTCCTTTGGGCTCCTTACTATTTCCTGTCTGAACCTCTAGTGGTTATTTTTATTCTACTCTTTTTGCTCTACGTTCTGCCAGATCATGTTTCAATTCTCCCCACTTTCTTACCATCTTTTTCTTTCAGTTATTGTGTTTCTTCTTTGTGGTGGGTTTTTTTTTTTCAGTCCTTTTTTAAGGTTTTTGTTTGTTTGTTTTGTTGTTGTTTTTTTAAATGGTAAAATCTCAGTTATTTTAATCTGGCCCATGGCAATACTTTCTAGTGAGTGTTCCTTGGCAGTAAGTTATGCTGTCCTTTTCCACCTGCTTCCCTACAGTACCTGTGGAGCCATGCTGGGACAACTCCTTTTCAGAAATCTTGGCCCACCTTTATGTTAATATGTTCTTGGACCTGCTGTTTCATTATACTATGAACTTCCTCCCCCGTGAACCGTCTGCTCCATCTCCTTGTGAGTCTTTCCAGGTTGCACTGCTTTTCTTACATGCAAATGATATTGGCTTAGGGTTTTAGAATGACTCCTCTGCTCACTTACAGGGGGGAATATATTTTTGTGATTGGTTCTTTTTTTCAGGTCTGCCATCATTGCATGATCTCACATTTTACTTCCTCCAACATGATTTCAGAAGCACTTCACTTCCTATGATTTCTGCACTAATTTTGATTACTTTTGGTAACCCTTGTGCATTTAAATATAATATATTATAGCATGATATAAAATAGTATAATATAATACTATTCTATCTCTTAGTATTGGTGGAGATAGAATTTACAGACATGTTTATTACTATTATTACTAATCTTTTGCTTTTGCATAATACTCATGACAGAAATTGGTGCACCAAGCTGTTGTCCTTGTACAGGAGTTTAGTCAGGACTCTAGCGTCAAACTACTGGTTTGAATTCAAGCTCTGACTTTTATTAGCTATGTGATCTTCAGCAAGTTACTAACTCTCTCTTTGCCCTAGTATCTTCCTTTGTAAAGCGATGATAATACTACTATTTACCTCATTAAGGCTTGTAAAATTACCTCTTGTAGGTGATATATTTCACGAGAGCTAGTGTCCGCACAAATGGGGGTCACTACTGTCACTCCCTGTACTAACTTACTGTGGTCTCATGGAAGGCAGTGTATACTTTCCTACCCCATGACTTTGGTCTTAGTCATTTGATTTGCTTTGGTAAGTAAGAAGTTAGTGACAGGACAGAACAGAGGCTTAGATGTGATGATCCTTATGAACTTTCTCCATTTGGTTCTACTGCTTCTATGAAAACATACACCAGGCAGTCAATATTCTTTCCACCTGAGCTTCAAGGCAAAGCATAGCCAAACCAGATTTAGAGCATGACACTTCCCTAGCCAACTTGCAGACCTGCAGTCTGAGAATCCCCCAGCCAATTGAGAGAAAGAAAGCAAAATATGAATTTCTACTACTTTAGCTTCTCAGTCACAAAAATCACGTGTGGTATATTGGGACTTGATATATATAATTTAGCATACCTCTCCCGTTGTTAAGTTTTATGTGTTTTATGATAAAATTTAAAGATCTATAATCCATTAAAAGAAGGTTCATGTTGCAAGAGTCAGATTCATGATGGATTTGGAATAATTTAGAAACTATCGTCAATTAGTTCTGGTTTATATTTAGAGATAGGATTAACCCACTGTCATAATTCTTTTGGAAACTAAAAGATGAATTATAATGAAAAAAATCAAGGGAAATCCTCTAAGATAAAATGTGAACACTGAGGATGAAATCACCCCCCAAGTATCTTTAAGTTCTTCATTCATCCTGTAATTACTGCAAAAAAGTGGGGGGGGGGGGAGGAAAATATTTGTAAAGGAGTTGATAATATGAAAATACGAAGCAATGAATAACTTAATTAGAACTGCCTGATGACCACTGCTTGCCTTGTCAACTATTTCTATATCTGAATCTTTGGGAGATTAGAAAAGTATCCAGAGAAAAACATCTGTGTCCTACAGTGCCTTAGCAGAATTAGTCAAGTGAATAAAAAGTATAGACTTTGTTCAATAAACTTCCAAATTTTTTGAGTTGCATTGTTTAAAAAATGGTTGCTTTTCCTTAAGGAAACCATAAAGCGGATTGTGAATCTGAAAGTTTAGAGTCCTAACAACACCAATCTTCAGTGTCCTGTACTATTCTGTCTTTTCATTACATACACGATGCGGCAAAACCCCTTGACACCCACACAGGCATTGTTAATTATAGTGTCATCGGCTTGGAATAAAAGCGAACAGCAATCTGTCTGATAAAGAATCAAAACAGAAAAGCATGCTCAAATTTTAGAAAGATTACTACAGTAGGAATATAGACTACCTACGCTGCATCTTCTTTTAAAAGAACAGCGATCAGCCATAATTCGTGGTCTCTACAAAATACAGCTGCCTTGTAGCATTTTTATTTCATGTAGCAAAAAGCTCAGAAGTGCTAGCTGAGTTAAGATCAGACCCTGCCATCACACAGCAACACAAAACTCCATTGGCATCCGATAGAAGTTTCACATTTGGAACAATGGTGAGTTCAAGACAATGCGGAGAGTATAATGCACTTCCTCTGAAAAGCACGCAACCTCTTACTCCGTCAGTATTCAGGGCTACACTAAAGGTTATGTTTGCTGCTGCTCTCTGTTGTCCTTAACCACTGACATTTTAAAAAGTCTAAATGCACTGTGCCTTGGGACTCCTTTGTAAAGGGGGCTTTATAAGTGTAAATGGTTGTTGGTACAACCTCTATTTGACTTCTGACTATCACCTCCAGTTCCAAGCAGAACAAGTTTTGCTGCCTTTGCAGAGTCCTTAGCAGCCCTCACATTTCCTTGGGGAGTCTCTATTCCATCTGGCAAAACCATCATTGTAATTTGTCAAAGTAAGAATTGTGCCACAAAATCATGTGTCCTAAAGAAATAGAGAGTATTGTCTGCCTACCCTCTCTATCATAAGCACATGCAAAAGCCTTCAGTAAATGAATGATCAGCTGGACACAGATAATGGTTTGGGGTAAATATATACTTGTGCTGTTGTGCTGTGGGATGATCCATTAGAACTGGAAATGGATGAGACTTGCTAATGCAAGAGACGTGTTTCCTGAAGTATCGTTCATGCAGACACGAGAGAACTGTCTTAACTCAGGATGGGAATACGTGCTGACAAAGCAAGGGCCAAGGAGCCTGATCTGCAGCATGAATTTGAACTTTTCTTTGTAATAGCCACCACAAAGGAACAGCCACGTAACAGTAACTCAGGAGGCTGAAGGAAGTAGGGCTCTGCGCGTTTCCATGCACTTGATACAATCCAGCAAGTTGATCTGTTTCCAAAGAGATAGGATGTGATCTCTTTTTAGAGTTGAGTATTTGCAGTGACTACCCCAGGAGATAATATCTGAGGAAGTTCCAGGTAGCAGCCCTCTGCCACTAACGTCACTGTGCCGTCAACTTTGGTGACAGATGAGCCCAGATGTTAGCCTGGCTTTGCTACTCACAGGCTCTCTGGGCCTTGGGCAAACTCTGTATCCTTTCTAAGTCTACATTCTCTCATCTGTAAAATGCTCTCTGCCTCATACGACTGTAACACACATCAATATTTAGCACTTAAACATTTAGCACTTAGTATGCTTCCAATAAATGTTAGCTATTATTACATTTATTCCCATCCCTTGAAAGAATTGGAGGTCATTTGTAATGAAAAACAAATACACAACAAAAATAAAAGAATAAATATCTTATAAGGCACAGAAAGAAATAATTATACCAGAACTATAGTAAAAAGATACTTTCTGCCGGCAAGGGCAAAGCAAAGTGGGGATAAGTTATGCGGTCCTCTGTCCCTCCATAAGGCAAGATGCCTGCTCGGCCTCAGGGCTGCCCTGACCTCCCTGCCACTCTGTCCCTTCTTGACCATTGTCGCTCCCATCCCAGTAGCTATGGAAACTTCATGGCGCCTTGCTTTTAACACTTCTCTTGATATCAAAAGACAAATTGATCACCCGGGATCAATATGGCAGCACAAAAATGTAATTTTGCTTTTCTTAGAAAGTTTGAAGGAAAAAATAGTACACTTTTGGGTAAATAAAAAGATGTTAACCCTTTTCTTTGCATATACAGCCTGGGAAAGAAAAACAGGAATTCTTTCAGGAAAATTTCAATATAATTTTCATAGTAGGGCTGATACTCTAACTATGGAGAATTCTTAGTCTCTTTTTATACAGCTTCTCAAAACTCGAGCTTTAGAGTCTACGGCTCTGTCTCTGGCTTGCTCTTGCCTTCTAGCCACTGAATCAAGACCTACAACTCCTGAGTTTAAGATTATGTAACTGTCCTCCAAGACAACAATTAGGTCTACCATATCTGAGTAGAAAAGACGTTTCTCTGTATATGCTGAATTGGTGGGTGGGGCTTATCGATGCCTGATGGGTTGTAGGAGCGACCTTATGCCAAAATTCTGCTAAGTGATTAGTTTCTATATTGCACCCACCACTATCCACAGTGAAAAGAATTTTCTGTCATTGAAAATTTATTTATATAATTCCATACAAAGAGGATACATTAAATTAACTGGCTGTGGAGGGTAACAGATCAAAAGTTTACATCACAAGACAGAGAGCATGTTCAGAAGCATAAGACAGACCACAACAAATCATTAAGTTCTAAGTCTAAGAACATGCACGGCTTATCTCTCTCTAGGTATATTGGTCTGTTTCGGCTGCCATAACAAAGTATCATAGAGTGGGTGGTTTAAACCACAGAAATTTATTTTCTCAGTTCTGGAAGCTGAGAAGTCTAAGATTGAGATGCCAGCCCATTTGGTTCCTGGTGAGAACCCTCTTCCTGACCTGCAGATGGCCGCCGCCTTGCTGTGTCCTGACATGGAGAGGGGTGGGGAGAGGGAGAGAAGTGACACAGAGAGAGAGAGAAAGAGAGAGAGAGAGAGAGACAGCTCAGTCTCGTGTCTCTTTTTGTAAGTGTACTAATCCCATCGAATCAGGGTCTTGCCCTTATGCCCACATTTAATCATAATCAACTCCTTGTAGACCCATCTCCAAATATAGTCACACTGGGTATTAGAGCTTCAACATATGAATTTGTGGGGGGGAAGACATGACTCAGTCCATAGCATTCCCCTGACTCAAAAGAGAAAACTACCCGATTGAATCTGATCCCCTTTTGTGGCAGGGAAGTAGCAAGGGAAAGTCAGAGGACCCAGAGCTGGGAGTCTCTTATCCGAAATTAAACTGTCAGTCAGTCACTATCAGATGGTACTCAAAAGGAAATGTCCATGATGCTTGGAGAAATCCAAGGACACTGGAAACACATATTTTCAGTTAAATTACAACGCAGAATGGAAGTGCAAGCCTCTTGAAAGAGGAAGTGGGTGGAGGGGCAGGGAAGGATGCAGGACCAACAGATAAAATAGAAAGTGACCCAGATGGATTCCAAAGACCAGACAATACCCTCAGCTAGAATTGCAAAGGTCTCTCTATGAGAGCCGCCTCAGGGCTCCAGATACAAGCAGGCACACAGATCGCCATTGCTTTCATGGTCAAAGTCAATTCCAGCACAGAAAGGCAAGCCTATGGAATCATCCTTAAAACATCTTAGGTAAATAAACTCTTGTGCATTTAAAGCAGAAGAAACCTCCCGACTTTTCTGTTTGAGTGGACGGTATATTTATGGGGTGAATGTTGCCCCTCACAGAGTTGGTGCAAAATAGTTTTGCACTGCATTAGAGGTAAATAAAGACCCCAAATGATAGCAGTTGAAAGCAAGAACGAAACACATTTATTTTGGCAAAATAAAATTTCCACAGCATCAACCACATTTTCATAATATAACATTTAACTTTCATCACATTAGAAGAATCCCAAGAGAGACACTAATTTCTAAGAAAAATAAAAATTTTAAAAACGAAACATTTCCCATCCTTTCAATTCCCCCTTTGCCATCTTCCTGGTTTAATAAATGCGTATTTATAGGAATAATGAAATCCCTTTCAAAATTTTGGGGTAGTACATTCCTTCCTCATTAGGTTTTTCCCTCTCGTTTTCTGTATTCATTTTCAACATTGCTCTTTTTTTTATACAAATACCAGTGGAGGACTTTTATACTAAGACTGCCTAAAATTTGTCAGTGTCATCAGTGAAAGTTAAAACTGCCATCTTTGGTGATTAATCAAATTTGCTCTAAATGGGATTAATTCGGGTGTACGCGTGAAAAAAAATGTGAGGGTACATGTCCCTCTTCTTGTCTGTCCCCGGGTCTTTTTTTTCCTTTGCTGAATTGGAAATGAAGCTGAGCTATAATCTTGTGTGGCAGATACCGGATCTCTCCTTTGATAAACATCTAAAATGCTAATGAATGTGGGCTGCAGTTCGAAAGGAGCAAGCAAAGGAATTTGACAAGAATCTGGAGGGTAAAAAAACGAACTTTCTGACTTAAAAGAACTCTTTTTGTTCACATTTGGTATTGTTTCCTGGAGAAAAAATTTTGCTCCACAGAAAAACAGAAAAAATTCTGCTACATCAAAATGCGGAAGCATGAAAAACTGATGAGCTTTCAGATTGTCCTCTTTTGCATGCAAATCATATCAGAAGTTCTCATTAGCATAAATGCATGAGCAACTCTAAATGCTTTTAATTTCCAATCTCAGCCAGCGGAGGAGTAATTTGTCACTGTCAGGGTGGAAATCTAAAAAGAAAAAAAGAGAGAGAGAAGGACTCCATGCTAAATTGGAATCATATAAATTTTTGATTTGCTAATTGCTTGATGCTACAGTTCAATCAGCTGCCTTGAAGGTGTAAATAATTCAATGTACAGTCAGAAATAAAAGCATAATGTGCCTCTACCGAAGGTGTATTAGCATTCAGTGCAGCAGGACATACCTGACCATGCCTTTTTCAGATACCCCCTTTAGTCAAATTAGAAGTCTTCTGAAAGCAACTGCACTTGTACAAACCAATAAAAACACCTCTCCTATCCCCCAAGCATTGCAACGAAGAGACATTAGGACCCTGGCAAAGGAGCTCAGCAATCTTTTAACTGGGAGTATCCCAGCAGGTACAACCAAGGCTTCCTGGACCAGGACCACTCTCAATCAGTAGCTCCCTAATGCAATCATAAAGAGAAAAGAGAGAAAAAGTGCCAAGTAAAAATCTTACCGCTGTTCCTGCTAACTTTCCATCTTTCCTTTCCTTTAATCAACTGCTTTAAATGTCACATGCAAAATGTATTTATTGCAAAAACATCTCATTAGTGCTAGCCTGATATGGATATTTTAAAAGCTCCTCTCCGTGTCTTATTTTTATCCTGTAGTTCTCTAATATTCATATCCTTACCTTGAGATGTTTTAACTTGATCATCCAAAAGTTTGTTTATAAATATTTTAGGAAATATAGCTTAATTTCAAGTCAAAGGGAATAAATCTGGCTACAGTTCCAACTTATTGGAACTATATTTTATCTAGTAATCTGTATTTTATTTAGTCATAATCTTAAAACAGGAAGATCAAGGAAATATGCTATAACCATGCTCAGGCACTTTCATTACAAAAAGGAAACCTGATGTTAAAATAAAAATGCCAGAGCTCTGTGAGAATTGCAAGTAGAAATTAACTTCAGACTAATCACCCTGATGAGAAATTACAGAGGGTGTATGTGCCGACATTCAAGTAAATTAATTCGAACTATTTTTCAGTTTTAGGATACAGATACCAGCCTTAATTAATGTACACACTCAAGGATCTATAACAAATACCACAGCCATTGGAAAACTGACCCGTACGTCCTGACAAGTATACCTAGAAAGAAAAAGATACAAAACTAAGTTAAGTCAGCAATTAACTTTCAGCATTAAAAAAAGAGAGAAAAGACAATCTTCGCCTAGACATATTTATCCTCAGGCTTCATGCCGGACTCTGCCCAAATCCTGCCTCGAAAATCTCATTCTTCCACAGTCCTTCCAAATCACCCTTCTGGGTATGTTGGGGAGTTCCAGAGAGAGCAGCTCAATATAACATAATGCAAATATCATAAGTCTTACGTAGTATGTGTTATGGGCTTTTTTTTTTTTTTTTAATATCCCTCTCCTGATTCTTTCTGGTTGCCTCTAGAAAGACAGTATAAGGGGAAGAAAAGCGTTCAATTCTTAGCTTTTGAACTTTGTCTTAAGACCCTGAACATCAAAATCCTTAGCTCTTTACATCCTAAAACTTCTGTCCGAATGAGTAAACTTGAATGAAGACATCATCAATTAAAGCCAGACTTTTTCTGCCCCCCAGAGCAGATAAAATAACCAGAACTTTGAAAGGAAGAGATGACCAAATGAAAAGCAGGATGAGAAACTGGATCTGAAGACACGAAGGGACAAACAGCCAGACCACACATAAAAGTAGACCTTGATCTGCAACCTGCAGCTAGCTACCTGCTCAAAGGATGCACCCCTTATCAATGATAAACTGCCCAAGAAGCCAGCCTGTTCCAAGCCAGATTTCTAGGAAGCCATATTGCTATCCTTAGAAGCAATCCAAGAAGGTAATCAAAAATGTCTATAATATTGGCCCAAAATGTCTAGGACTCTCTAAATATCTGACAGCTTCTCTAATTTTTGTCCCTGCTTCCAACTTAAGACCAACCAGAGAAAATCAAATATGCACCCCTAACCTACAACATGGATGCCCCCTTCTCGTCAGCTACCTACAGCTTCCTGTGCCAACAGCCTTCGTTAGGGGCCACCCGAAGCCTCCCCACCCTTTTCCCAGCCCTTGCCAAATGCAGGTGGTGTTGGTTGACTCCCCTGGACAGCAGGCTCTGAATAACTAGCCTTGTTTCTCTCATTTGTTTGGTCTTCATTTATTTCCACAAAAGGAGCCAGGGTGCCCAGGAGGGTGCAGTTGAGGCTCTAGGTCAGTTTTTGGGAATCCTAGAGCATGGAAGACCTTGGCCTCTTTTCCTAATGGCTTCCAGAAGTGGGGAGCTTTACGGAGAGGCTGCCCAGGATGAGGGAAGAACAGAATGACATTAACAACAAGGATTTACGGAGCACCTTCTACAAACCAGTGGAAGAGCCCCCAGCGGTCTAGATAACTTCTTTCCTGGCCCTCGGATGACCCCACCCCAGCCACTCTCCTCCCTCTTCCTCTTGATAAAACCTGAACTGCCCCTCTAACCACTGCTAGTCCAAAAAAGCAAATCCTCCAAAACTGAGGACCTCTTTTGAGCAACTAGTCCCTGAACTAGCTGAACTTTGGCTGACCTCTCTTTGCTGAAGCTCTATAAAAATTCTGCCCCTTTTCCCCAAGGCAGAACATTCCTTCAGCGCCTCCTCTTGATGTGGCATTTTGAATAAAGGCTCACTCTTCACAGCGCTCTACTCGATTTTCTTCCACACTGGTCTAAGTGCTTTACATGTTTTATTTAATCTAATTTTCATAACAACTCTCCAGGTAGGTGCTATTACTATTCCCATTTTATAGAGAGGGAAACTCTGGCATGAAAAATTTACTTGGCCATTTCCAGGGCACATGGTATGCCGAGAACTATGTTGAATATGTAAATATGATGTGGGGCGTTCTTAACCTCAGGACTGTTGACATTTTGGGTGGATAATTCTTTGTTGTGAGGGGCTAAAAACAAGAAAGGATTAGCAATTCCTTTCTCCACCCTTTTAAAATTTTATTTTGGTTTCACTTTTTAAAACAAGCATTTATTAGTTTTGTAATTTAAAAAGCATCAGGAAGGAAATTTTCCAGAGAAAAGAAAGATCAGCTTTGTTTTCAAAGCAGCCACATCGCATTACTGGTTTATATTGAGCTCATGATTAATTAAACTCTACAAGCCTTCTTTTACATAAATCATTTTGTCTCCTCCAACCTGTACTCACAAAATTGATTTTTCAAACAAAATTCAGAGCTTTATATTTAATCTGTGATAAATTTCACATTCTTTGTTTTGGTCTTTCATTACAAACTGGCAATTGTTTAATTTTAACTCTTTCATCCAGTGTACAAGAGACCTCTCCCAGTTATTTATCATCTGCAATTTTGGTCACTGCATTTCAATGCTAAAATACTGCTGCTCAGGACAGAACCAGGTTTACTTCACAAAAACCCTCCTGCCTGGAAGTGGTTATGCATTCATAAACATTATTCTAAATTGGTCCACCAGCCCGCTGTCTCTGCACCAAACCATATGACCTGTGGGGCCTAGGACACTGTGATGGGGGCTCTCTGGAGTGGGGTACACATCATATGACCAAAGGTGGTGGCCCAGGTCACCCAGCTCACAATCCTCTAAGCATATCCCCCGGAATCGATAAGTACCATAAAGCGGTTCCATCCAGAGAGAAATTCTGAACCTAGAAACATCTTATCTAGAACCAAATGTGGGGAGACTAAGGAGATCCATGATTGGGACCTCTTCCTTCTTCATTAACACCCACCTGGTAAATAGACCTCTCTTTTTCACCTTATTAACATCTGGTATAAAGAGGATCAAATCAGATCTATGTGGGTGAGTGAAACAGTGAAGATTTGAGCGGTTATATCTTACATGACCGTAATTTTGAAAATCAAGTTTTTATCATCTCCAGCTTCCTGGAATGGCTTCCCTTCACCATGGTTTCTCAAAGATTGCTCACAGAGGGGCATGGCCACACGGACAGATCCCCTCAGGAGCCCATAACATAATTATTGGCCCTTGAGCATACATTTTCCTGCTTATCCAACCCTACTCTTCATGTTTCCACTTTGTGAAAACCTCATAGTTCAGGACTCTGAGAAGTCTGTATCCTAAGCGCCCCCACCCCATGCTTCTTCACACCAAATTAGGTCACCACTGAATTGTATATGTGGCCCTAACGTGGTACGTGGATGCACAAAGTCTCCCATTGAATTTCATGTATTCCTTGAATGTAGGAACAGAGACTGACCATTTTTCCCTTGCTCAGCCCAGGGCACGGCATGCGTTAAACTCCTAGCTGATATTTGACGGATGAACATAGAGATAAAACCATTTTAAAACATTTAAAACAGGTGCTTTGTGGCTTTTTCGACTTCTTGTACTTTGATTTCTTTCAAAATATTTGCTCTAAAATATCTTTCTCTTTGGAACACGATTTTCCTTGACAGAGTAGGCTTCGCAGACTCGAAGATAAAGAGCTGCGCATTCCTCTGTCATCTGCTAGCATTGCACCATCTGCTCCAAGCAGAGGGCCTCTCTGTTTCTTTCTTGCTCCCAACATAGCTTTAAAGGGTCTTTTTGTTGTCTTTGGCATTTTTCGCAAGCCTCAGCTTATTCTGGGCATCGTCCTCCAGAAATCGTTTTTATATATTTGCACCATTCATCATCCTTCAGGTTTAATTCCTTCCCATCTTGTGGGTGTCCTTTTCCAACAGGAGCTCATCAGAGAGCTCCTGGGCAGTCAGTCACACGGCCACATGAAGCTGTGTAGACAGTCCTTTTTCCTTTTCCATCAGGATCCTTTGCAACTGTGTTGTTAGAATTTCTTTTATAGAAAAACTGAGCTTTATTTCCTTTTATATGGTCTTTGGCCAAAAAATAATATCCGTCTAGTGAATGTTTAAAATTGATTTCCAACAACCCATGACCAATGTTGTTCTTGGTTATTAACAATTTTTTTCTCCCAAAGTTTATATCATTTCTAGCCCCCTTGCCTGTTTTTGGCCTGTTTGCCCAATTTTAGAATTATTTGTAAAGCCAAGAACACATGAGTCATGATCTTACTTTGACTACTTAAGAGGGGTCTACCTGAGTAATTTTTTACTGAGTGCCTCAGTTTCTCCATCTGTAAAAAAGATCACCTATTTAAGTGTTGGTTTCTCTCATACAACTAGCTTCTTTTATATAACAGATGTTTCTAACAGTTCTCAACCAGGCCAATTTTGTTCCACAAGGGGCATCTGGCTATGTCTGGAGACATTTTTCATTTTCACAGGTGGGGGGAGTTGCTACTGACATCTAGTGGATAGAGGCCCCACAACAAAGAATCATCAGTCCAAAATGTCAATAGTACCAAGGTCGAGAACCTCTGGAGATGTAAACCCTACAAAGACATGAATCACATTGATCATAATCACTATTGCACCCCTGGCTCCTAGCATAGCACCTGGCACATTGTGGGTGTGCAGTAAATGTGAAATGAGTATTAGTGCTAAACAAAGATCTGCAGGCTGCCTGAATTCAAATCTCAGCATGAGGGTTACAAATGGAAACGAAGAAGAAGGAGAAGAAGAAGAAGAAGAAGGAGGAGGAGGAGGAGGAGGAGGAGGAGGAGGAGGGGAAGGAGGAGGAGGAGGAGGAGGAGAAGGAGACGGCTCATAGACTAAAGCACACCTTTATCAACCACCATTCAGTACCGTCTGCATTGAAAGAAGAGAAGCAATGAGGTAACTTCAGACACACTTATGTGCTGGTAAAGATTTCATAATATCCCTTGGACTGGTTGTGGGGAAGGGTGGAAAAAGCCCTGGTCTGCAGTGTCTTCCATGTTCTACAGTATAAACACTTCCATCATGGATGTTTTCAAGTTACCAATGTGATGTCACCAAACTGGGAGTTGGGAAAAGTTGCTCACAATGTGCTCGCTCATGTGAGCAAGTTCAAGCCAATTCCAGCATCCACTGTATTTATCCTGAGCTTTCCCTCTATCCTCTTGCCAACGTCATACCCACATTTATGCTATGACTTACGTCCTCCCTTCAGATGCCTTCACCACACCCTTGGGTCCTCTGTAAGTCTGATATTAATGGTACCAAAATAACTATGCCAGACCCACAGGTTTCTTGTGGGCACAAGAATTCCATGATGTTTTTCTACCTGAGTTAAAAGAAAACCATGCATTTGCTCTGGGTCCTTTGACATTCTGATGGTAAATTCCAAAAGTGTTTTTCAACCAACAAGAACATATTTAAACCATTCCTTAAAGCCATGTTAAACCTGTACATGTCAACCATTAAAAGTGCAATTATAATAATGGATTAAATTATAAGTAAGTGTCTTAAAAGAACCAATATGGTTCATAAAGCTTCCCCATTTCCTCTCTGCAGTGACTAGTTTAAGCCCACACAATGAGAGAATTTGATTTGAGGGGTCAGTGGATGGAAATAGGAGGTTCATGCCTTGATGAACCACATAGATAAACATCTCCTTGTCCTTGACACACACTGCACCTAATCAAATAAAACCTTGATTATCCAACACCATGAGAAATTAGCTAAGTAATTTCTTTGTTAAAGACAAACACAGAGGATTATTTTACTCAAGTATCTCTAAATTTCTAAAAACTTTTAAGTTTTAGAGCTAAAATAATTTCAGGAACGATCAGGTTTGTCTCCTAGATTTTACAAATGTCTATGTACATTTTACTAGCCCTTCTCAGGAAATAGAATTTAACCAGTGGAACATGGATGTCGTAGCTTTGCACCACGTCAGTTGAATGGAATAACACGAAATCCTTCTCTTCATTGCTTGGAGTAAGGAGTGACCACAAGAGAGATTTTCATGAGATCTGGAAATCAGAAGATAAGCTCTGCCATTATTCTGAAGGGAACTGGGCTCAGTTGCATTTTATCCACATTGTCACTGATCTTCTGCCCCACCTCATTGGCAGGATCCAGTGGTTGCGCCCACAGGTCCCTGAACTTTGGCTGCGTCACCTCCTTTAGGTTATCTGGTCTGGGGCCAGATAGGTGTGCTGCTCTTTGGCAAAGGCTACCAGCTTCTTCCATAGACTACCTTTGTTGTCGAGGCTGGAAGCACAAGCTCCAGTTTGTCGTCATGGGTTCCAAAGTGTCCTTGAAGGTTCTGACTTGCCCTTGCTCACTCCCATTTCATGTCTAGATTTTCTTCCTGCCTACTGTCTCTGCTGACCTGTAGCGAACTCAGGTCCTTCACCACAGAGTCTTCCATATTCTTCTCCAACATTCCCTATTCCACACAATGGTGTGTCTTCCTGATTGATCCCTAACCTGTACAAAGACTGAGATGATTATTACTTCATAGGTCTTATCTCCCTCTAACACATAGCAATCCATACCTGGGGGTGCCCTTCCCGTAACCCTTGACCTTATGCCAGAGCTAACTCGCACACAGCTCTTGTATATACCATGGCTTCATGCATCTGTTTACCAGAATGGTTTCTTTGGCCACAGAAAGGCTTGGCTTACGGCTGGGGGAGGGTGGAAGTGTTGGGAAGTCAGCACCACAGGAGTAACTCTCAAACACATAGACCTGGAACTTGATCAATAATCCTCCAGCTTCCTCGCCCTACCACAGGATAATCATGAGGTGTGTTCCTCAGTTTATATGACAGTCCCCACTGAACTTAGGCCCCAACAGCCCACTGTGGTGATGTGCTCACTTCCCATTCCTGCCTCACCTCTCCACTCCTACACAGCACTTTTTGGGTCATCTTCCAAACTGTCCACTCCCAAATCCTTCCTTCAGGATCTGCTTTTGGTGAAACTCAAACTTATACAACATCTAAATATCTTTATTTTCTGCTTTAAAATGGGGACTACTCCCTCTGAAATGATGAAATGAAAGAGCCATCTTTCAGTATCTCAAGGTTGTCATTTTATTATTACTCCTTATGGAAAATGTAAGGCAAAGTTCTCACCATTTTCCAAAACAGAGCTCATTTGTTTTTCTCCCAAGGCTCATAGTGTATGCATTTCCTGCCTATGCAGATCCTAGAGTTACCGGCAATGGAGGTATAGGCACCACACCTTCTTCCAGGTGTGGGACAATCAAATTACAACCATCAGCTTGTTGACAAGGTGGTGGAAATCACCTGCACAATGAAGCAGTACATGTCCAGATCGCCATCAGAACCAAATCTGTGAAAAGGCTAAGTAGACAAAAACAATCTGAATTTCTACTTTCCCCGTAACACCCTATACAGTGTTTTTATAAATACATTTACTTGTTTTTCCTACTTTTTTTTTTTACTAAAAAAAAAAAAAAATCACCAGGTATCATGGAACTCTATGTTGAGTCTCCAAGTAGCTGAGGTATTGCTCTAAATATAATAACAAATTGGAATTATTTTAACTTAGTTCTTTCAAATATAAAATATTACCAGGAAAATGACCACCATGGAGAAGTCAATGGTGCAGGCTAGGTTTGAGAGAAACACTTAACAATAGCAAAGTTAGATGCCTCAATTATTCTGTTATGTATTCCTATTTTCTTCCTGGTTTCTCTTTTTGAGCCCATGACAATGCTAACAATTTTGTTAAACCAATAAAGGGTGACTGAGAGGAAAGAAGCCAAGTGGTAGCCAATGACCTGGAAAATATTCAGAACAAGGCCATTGGCCCAGTGCTGCAGAATCCTCTGTGTCAGTGGACACGTAACATCCTGGCCCAAATAAGACAAAGACTTTTGAGCCAACACTCAATTATAGAAAAAAGATGGAAGTCATCATTTAGTAACCCATCACACTTCCCAAATAATTTCTATAAAAGTAGAGGGGAAGTATTTTTAGTTTAGTTTAGTTTAGTTTTAGTTTTCTTAAGATCTTATTTATTTATTTATTTGTCAGAAAGAGAGAGAGAGAGCACAAGCAGGGGGAGAGGCAGGCAGAGGGAGAAGCAGACCCTCTGCTGAGCAAGGAACCCAATGAGGGGATCCATCCCAAGACAGTGGGATCATGACCTGAGCCAAAGGCAGACGCTTAACTGACTGAGACACTCAGATGTCCCAGGAAGTGTTTTTATAATCAACATTTCAGCAGAGCCAAAAGGAAATTTGGATTGAAAAGTCGAAATTGATAAGAACTATCAATATGTTTGTTTCTCTGTTAAAAAAAAAAAAGTGATTACAAAAATTTGTTTCATTTCCCAAGAGAGATTCTAATACTACTTAAGCAAATTCCCCCATGGGTGAATAACTTGGCAGAAAAGTTCACAAAAGATAAGTTTTCATTATTGAAGCAGTATACGTCATATTGGTCATCCATGAAGACTGAGTAAACATGGGTTAAAATTCATGGCTAAGAGTCATTCAAATGTGTTTAGCTTAAATGAATTGATATTTGTTTCTTTGATAACTATACAGGTGTTTCACACTTCTCTGACTTCTTTTTAACAGTCGATGTAGCAATTACATCCTTTCCCTGTATGAAATCCAACTATACTTTCTAACCACAATAAGAATAGTATAAATGTCCTAATGAGTCTGGGCTTAAGCATATCACTGGAAATCATTTGAATGTACAAAAAGAGAGCTGTGTATAATAAAAGAAATTCAGCTTTATTGTATTAGATTGTGTCATATTAGGAATATTCAGATTTCTCTATTTTGCAAAAGATTTAGAATCTTAATTCAACAGCCTGTTATAATTATGCACATCAAAAATATTTTCCTTAATTTAGACAGTGAAATTTGTTTTGCAAAGCAAAAAAGAGAACTTCCAATATAACTGGAATGCACTGCACATAGACAAATTATTTTGGGGATGCCCCCTTGTAATCGCACCAGTTTTAATTTATAGTATCCATTTATTATTTCCACTGTTTTGATTTCTGAGAAAAGTTTTATGCTCTGTAGAATTCCAGTGCAATGAGGCAAGTCTAGTATTATTTTCTGTTGTTACTGTGTTACATCCAATCTTTTTTATTTATGTTAAACTATTGTTTTAGATGAGTCTCAGTTTTCTTTGATACTATGGCTCACTCTTGCAGAAATGTATGCAAATTTTTTTTTATTTTGTGAAAAATGGAAGGCAAAATTATGCATTGTGCTGCTCTTGCAAAAAAAAAAAAAATCATTAGCTCTTGCCAAAAGCAAAGCACTTGATCTCTTGCCATGCTACTGAGTATGATTACTAATCATACTATCAAGCACTGTCCTATGATAAACAGAATGATCGTTCAGTGATGCCAAAAGGCAGACAAAGCTTTGATAACTCAGCAAGACTACCTCTAACTACTTCCCAAAAGGGTTTTTTCAAGGAAACCACATCTATGGTTTTCTCAGAAATGCCAAGGATATAAGCATACCTCAGGCAGATTTAATTGTAACATTAATTAAATGATCCTCTCAATCACTAATTAATTATAGAATCATAGAATGATAGGGTTGAAAGGGACCTTGAGAGATCAACAGAGTCAGCATATCCAGCCTCTGTAGGGACCACATATAAACTATTCTAGACCCAGGGAAACTATCATTTTTCGAGTCTTAGTGAGGAGATTGTGTCTACAGCCTCTTTTCGTGATCTAGTTGAGGGATGAACGCACATGACATGAGAAAATCCTTCTGGTACACACTTTAGTTGCCATTTTCAGAGTTGTCTGAGCACACAGCTGGGGCCCAGAATTGGCCAGTATTGTTTGCTTTCCTCGGGAACTGTTCCTGTCCAGGGTAAATATGCCCACTGCCTCTAACTTATAAGGAGCACCTTCTTTTTCTAACTTTTCAGTTGTCACTGGTTATTCTAAATTCTTTTAAAATTTTCCACAGTTTTCTTTATTTCTGGAACTTGTACTTGGAAAATGTAAAGATCTGACCAATGTAGGATGAAAGAGTCAAACCTGCTTTAGGCCCAATTCTGCAGCGAAAGAAATTCATTTGAGTGGTCTATTCTGCTTACCATGAACAGTGAAAGAGAGTAGCTGTACATACCACTGCTTTTTTTTTTTTTTTAAGATTTTATTTATTTATTTGACAGAGATAGAGACAGCCAGTGAGAGAGGGAACACAAGCAGGGGGAGTGGGAGAGGAAGAAGCAGGCTCATAGCGGAGGAGCCTCATGTGGGGCTCGATCCCATCACGCCGGGATCACGCCCTGAGTCGAAGGCAGATGCTTAACGACTTCACCACCCAGGCACTCCTGTACACACCACTTCTATCTCAAAAGAAGAGAAGAAAGAAAAAATGGGGCAGAAAAAAAGTTTTAATTTAAATTCACCAAACAATTCCCAAAGTGTGTGAATGTCCTAAATTTACAAAGAAAGCTCAAAAATCCCCCAAAAGGGAAAATTCAGAGAAAGTTATGCTTATCTACATCATAGAAGGTTGGAACAACCATACGAACCACATTCATCTGGTTGACATTCATAGAACACCAATCTAATAACTGTAGAATCGAATCTTTTCAGGCATATATGGCATATTTACCAAGATTGGCCATAAAACAATTCTCAATAAATTTTAAAGGATCAAGATGATATAGTTGAGGTTCTCTGGACAGAATAGAATTAAATTAGAAATCAATAATAATAAAATCCTAGAAAAACCTCAAATATTTGGAAAGCAAACATTATGCTCCTAAATAATTCATGGATTAATAAAGAAATCACAGCCTGGGTAGCTCAGTGAATGCTCGGTTGAGCATCTGACTCTTGATCTCAGCTCAGGTCTTGATCTCAGGGTCGTGAGTTCAAGCCCCGTGTTGGGCGTGGAGCCTACTTAAAAAGAAACCACAAATAAAATCTGAATCTATGTTAAACCAAATAACAAAAATACAGCAGATCAAAATATGTGGGATAGAACTCAAGCAATGTTGAGAGGGAAACATATTGCTTTAAATGTTTATACTTAAAAAAAAAAAAACCAAGAATTTTTTTAATGTGAGTAAATTTGACAACTTAGATGAAATGGACAAATGGCTTGGAAAAAATAAAGATTTATAAAATATTAAAAGTGTCTTATAGTAATTATTGTACTTACAACTATTAGACATTTATAAAATGACACTTATAAAAATGACAAAAAACAGAAAATCTGAATATCCCTGTATCAATTAAAGTAACTGAATTCATTATAAAAACACTTCAACAACCAAAAAAAGGAAAAGGCAAAAATAGTTTTACTGGTGAATCCTATCAAACATCGAGGAAGAAAAATAATACCCATCTTATACATTTTCAAAAAACAAGAAGAAGAAACACTGACAAACTCATTTTCTGGGGCTATAAGCCTAAAATATTACAGACCAATATCCCCCATGAACATAGAGACAAAAATCCTTTGCAAAATATTAGCAAATAGAACCCGATAATATATAAAAAATATAATACATTATTGCAAGTAGGTTTATCTCAGGAATTCAAGGCTGGCTGAATATTTTTAAAAATGTAACTTGCTCTACTAAATAACAAAGGGGAAAATTCATATTATCATTCTAGTAGATGCAGAAGAACAACCACCAGAATTCAACACAATTAAAAGTTTCAGCAAACTGGGAATACAGAGGTATTCTGTCAATCTGGTTTTTTTAAAAAGCAGACATAGCTAAAATCATATTTAATGGCAAAAATGTTGACTATTTTCTCCTAAAATCATTAATAAGGTAAGAATGCTCATATTCACCACTTCATTCAATATCACAGTTGAAGTCTTAGCCATTGCAGTTAGGCAAGAAACAGATGTAGAAGGCATACCAATCAGAAAGGAAGAAGTAAAACTGTTCCTATTCACAAAAATCCCAATGAAACTACAGCACACTTACAGACCTAAGTGGAAAGATAGAACATGTTCATGGATTAGAAAACTCAATATCACTAAGATGTCAGTTATAACCAAAATCATCTATGAATTTAATACAATTTTGATCAACACTTAATTTTCCTAGAAATTATCAAGCTAATTTAAAAATATACATGGAAATAAAAGAACCTAGAATAGCCTAGGACATTATTTATAAGAACAAAATTGCGGCACCTGGGTGGCTCAGTCAGTTGAGCATCTGACTCTTGATTTTGGCTCAGGTCATGACCTCAGGATTGTGAGATGGAGCTCTGAGTGGGGCTCCTTGCTCAGCAGGAAGTCTGCCTGGAATTTTCTCTCTCTTTCTCTCTGCCCCTCTGCCCACTCGAAAGCACTCTCTCTCACTCACTCGCTCAATAAATAAATAAATAAATAATTTTTTTTTAAAAAGAGAAAAATTGGAAGACTTACCCAATATGATAAAAAAAAAAGCTTTTTTAAAGCTACAATAATCAAGACAGTTTGGAATTAGTAAACAGATGAATGTAGAGATAATAAAATACAACAGAGTGTATAGGTATATTCACATATATACTGTCAATTAATTTTTGGTAAAGGTGCCAAGGCAATTCAGTGGAGAAAGGGGAATCTTTTTAAATGGCATTGGAACAACTGGATAATCCATATTTTAAAAATGAACACTGAACTTTGCTTTCCACAATGCATAAAAATCCATTTAAAATGGCTCATAGACTTAAATGTAAAACCTAATAGTATGAAACGTCTACAAAACACATGGCAGAAGATCTTTGTGCCCTTAGGAGAGAGAAAAATTTCTTAGGTCACAAACTCCACAATCCATAAAAAATTTTTGAAACTTCCGACCTCATCAAACTAAAAGTTTTTGATCTTTGAATGAATGATACTATCAAGCAAACAAAAAGGTTAGCCACAGTTTTGGAGAAAATACTTTGAAAACACATTGAAGACAGAGGCACTGTGCTTCCATTTAGAGCACTGAACAGATAGAATACTTACAATCAATAGTAAGCCATACAGACCAATCGGCGGGGGGAAAAAAAAGAGTAAAGGATTTGAAGACACTTCCTCAAAGACAATATAGGAATGGCCAAGAAACACATGAAAAGATATTTAAAATCATTAGTCATGAGAGAAATTAAAATTAAAATCAAAATGTGAGACTGTCCATAACTGAAAAGACTGACAATACAAAGTAAAGGCAGGCGTGCAGAGCGACTAGAACTTGCACAATTTAAACGTGTAAAGTTCTGGGGTGCCTGGATGGCTCAGTCGGTTGAGCATCAGACTCTCGATTTCAGCTCAGGTCATGATCTCAGGTGAGATGAAGCCCCACATCGGGCTCCATGCGGGGCGTGGAGCTGGCTTAAGATTCTCTCCCTCTACCTCTGTACCCCACCCCCTTCCCCTCCCTGGGTGGGGTGGGGTGGGGTGGGGGTGGGGGTGGGGAGTGGGGGCTATATATATGTAAAGTTCACTGTATGTAAATTATCTTTCAACTAATTGAAATTATCTTTCAGTTATCTTAATACCCACAAGCTACCTTGTCCTGGGCGAATAATAATCCACTATAACCAAGATTACAAAAATATATACTAAAAAGCCTAAAAAAAATAACTGAAACGAATCATTGTAGACAGGAGATATTCTGACTTTGCTCAGCTATGCAAACAAAATAAAGCCACAGGGCTGAAACACTCACATCAGTAGTTTTACTGTTTGGGCTTAGTTTTTACTCAGAAGGTCCTTTCCGTTTATATTTCCAATAGAACACTACAAACCGTGACTCATTCTGCTATCAGGATCCTCAGTGTGACTGCAGGAAAGGGCAAGGACTCGGCATCATCTCCTGCAGGAAAAACGTCTCTGACAAAAACAGCACTCCTATTTATTGTACCGATGTTAACTTCATTATACTGAAAACATTCTCCTACCTCTTCACATTTTGTGAGCAATACTTCAGCCCTAATAAATGACTTACTTGATACTCGCCATCAGACAATTACATGGATCAAAAACCTTTAATAAAATAAAAATTATGATGGCAAATTCCAGGTCCCCTTGGTGTTTTTATTTTAAGAATTTTTAATTTTTTCTTTTTGCCTCACAGACACAAGATCGTTTCATATAAACAAAATACACTCAGACAAAATATTTTAACCCATATTAATGAAGATAAAAGGCCTCCTGAGAAAACAGTGGCCAAGGATCAAGCAACTTGGAATTTATTTTAATTTATATTCTTCTGGAATAGACAGAAAAAAGATTTTCTCATTTCCATATCAGT
Organism: Ursus americanus; assembly: GCF_024610735.1. Classification (NCBI taxonomy): domain Eukaryota; kingdom Metazoa; phylum Chordata; class Mammalia; order Carnivora; family Ursidae; genus Ursus; species Ursus americanus. Next base: position 64,796,706 of record NC_142137.1, on the reverse strand, counting down.
TAAGATTCAGTATTACTGGTCAGACAAACAAATTACTTTATATTGATATGCTAATTAAGTCCTTAGTGCATATTACTCACACCTAGTGTGATATATAAATCTTATTAATGAAGAGGACAGAAAAAGCTTAAAGATTGAGAATAAAGTAACAAAAATATTGTGACAGCGAGCTTGCCATAGTAGAATATATCATGCGGATCTAAAGCTATTAGCTAGCTGCTTTCCCACCTCTAATGTCATCTACTAGTAATCACCGTGGACATCCCAGGTACGGCTATGAGATGTTTTCATCTGACTTCGTAATCTGAGTAAACGCTGCATTACAGGAACAGTGGCAATGAAATCAGAGTGACATGCCACGCAGTGACAGCAGGTATGGTACAGTCACCCAAGCCTGGGGTGGTGGCACAGATACGGAGGAGACAAAATATGAAAAAGCCTACACCCTTCAAATCTGAGAATCTTTGCCCAGTTCTAAGAGTGACATGAAAGTGAACAGAAGAAAAAAACACTTGGTCTTATTCATCGAGCCTAGACCCCAGCCCTAAACAACCTTACTCATCTTAAAATCCAGGTTTAGCATAGCAATGATTCAGAGCAAAGAATAAGGCAATTTACAGAAAGTTCAGTCTTCCAAAGTGCTTGATATCTGGAATTTCTTTAGCTGAAATATTGTTTCTATTCCACAGTTAGAATTTTAATGCATGGCACAGAGACTCCTAATTACCTCCCAGTATCTGATTTTCTTTATCTTCTACCATAATATAGAATTCCTGGTTTTCAGGGGGAAAGCCTCCCCTTAGAGTTAGGTATATACATTTGACTAAGTTCTGGGACAGATGGGAAGTGTGTGTAACTTACAGGAAGCTCCTAGAAGAGAGAAGTGTGTTCTCACTCCAGTCCTGCTGGCTGGAATGCACACGTGAGGGCTAGCCATGGAACAGCTGTCTTGCACAGCACATGCCCTTGGAAATGGCCACACGCAGCAGCAGAGTGAGTAAGAGGGAACCTCTGTGCCTGAGGCTTTCATGGAGCAGAGCCATTGAAGCAGCCCTTGTGTCTACATCTGGTCTTTATAGCGAAGGAGAAATAAACTCCTATCTTCTTTCAGCCTCTTTTATTTGGGGGAATTACTCTTATTTGCAGTTGAATCTAATTCTAAATTTGAGAGAGAAAAAAAAAAGCCTAGAAAGGCAAATTACTCGAATGAGTTAAGAGACCAGTAGGAATAAGTTTCAGAAAATCACTGTTGATATTTTTACTCTATGGGCTGGAAGAAGTCATGAGAAGAAAGAAAGGCATTGGACACTATAATAAAAATTTGGAATGACAAGGAGAGAAAAGGAAGAATACAGAAGGAAAGGCCAAAATTCTCAAGACAAATTTCTGGGCTCTTAAAGTATGTTGAGACAAGAAGTAGCTATGAGCCCATGTCCATTCTTGTGCCCCTTCCTTCTCTCCTGAGGGTGCTCTAAACATCTTTCTGATGAGGTTGCATTCATTCAATTCAGTACCAATAATGACCACAGGTGTCAATGACTATGAGCTATTGTAAAGTCTCATAAATACATCTGTGTATGTTATGGAGATGACATGATATCGGAATTAAATACCTAAATGCAGCAGTCAGACTGGCAGAGTTTGAATCATGGCTCTATCATGCACATCTGTGTGATTTTGGCAAGCTACTTAGCCTCTCTGATCCTTGGTTTCCTCATTGTAAGTGAGGTTAATAATAATACCAACTATTAACTAAATAACTGTTGACAAACTGTTACCTATTAAGTGCTTTAGAAATATCTGGTATAAAGTGTTTAAAAAATGTCTCAACATTATTTGCTGATAATGATATTGAATTACCAGTACATTTCTGAGCTTCCTGGGAAGAATTAAACTCCTAGAATACAATTTTTCCTCCATTAAATATAACTTTCCTCCCTTCCACCCTACTTCTATCCCAGCCACAGCCATGTGGCTATAGAGGACCCAGCAAAAAACTCAAGGCGCTATGCACTGGGGAAGCCATAGATGGGAACAATCTGAATAAATCCGGGTCTCTGAATAACTGAGTGGAAGACTGTCCACCAAAGTGACTGGACTCTGCATGAGCAAGAAACAAACCTTGATTGTGTTTATGTAGAAATTTGGAGGAATACTTATTATACCAAAGGACCCTACCTGCTTTAACTAATTGCATTTATTTTCTAGGGCTGCTGTCACAAAGTATCTGAGTGGCTTAATAACAGGAATGTATTTTCTTACAGTTCTGGAGGCTGGAAATCCATGGTCAAGGTGCCGGCAGGGCCATGTTCCCTCTGAAGTCTCTAGGGAAGGATATGTTCCAGACACGTCTCCCAGCGTCTGGTAGTTCTTGGCTTGTGGCAACATCGTTCCAATTTTCCCATTAACTCCTAGCTTCACAGTGCCATGTGAAGACTGTATGTTCATGTCCCAAGTTTACCTTTTTATAAGGACACCAATCATATTGGAGTAGAGGTCACCTTGATAACTTCAATTGGACTTGATTACTCCTGTAAGGACCCTATCTCCAAATAAGGTCACATTCTGAGATACAAGGGGTTGGGACTCCAAACTTTCTTTTCTCAGGGACACAATTCCATCCACAAAACTAATATAAATAGCTAATTTTGCATTCTCATCTGTCCCCTACAAATCAGCAGAATTGAGGTGCCGGAAGTGAAACCTATCATATTCTTTCCGGGTTATTGTTAAACTAGAGAAAACTAAAACTACTTGCTCTCCTACCAAAGTCACTATTCAGCTACATTTTACTCTGCATGTTGATACATATGCATAGCTTTCTCTTCACTCTACAGATATATGTGATGCTATGAGCCTTTTGATGGTGTGGACCAGTCATTTACTGGTCACTCCAAGCTCAAAGAATTACAATAAGGCTCTGAGAAATAGCTCAGGAAGTAGTTTTATAACCACAATTAGAATGTCTTTTAGATCTGTTACAGAAAAGAAGTCAGACAATTAGCGATTTCTATATAAATTAATATCAAGTGTGTACAGTCCTAATAAAATTATTTCATGTTGTAAGAATAAAAGTAAATATTAGAATGGATAAAATACAACTCAACATAATCACTCAAAATCAAGGAAGCCACAATGGTAAGTGGCATTGGCTAACTTTTATATCCGTGCCATGTGTCATATCCAATATACATTGTAAAGGGGGATAAAAAGAGTTTCTGGAGAATAGGCACATAGGTTTATTTACTTACTCTCCCTTGCATTCACCAATAACTTTAGAGCCAACTTTCTTCTCTAGGAGATTGTCTTTCTTGTAATCTGTTCATAGTCTCATGATAGTTTACTGTTCAAATGTTCATATTTGAAATGTTTAATACTCCCCAGAAAGCTTTATTTTGTCTTTATCTTAACATATAATGAAAATCAAAATAGCTCAACTAACCACTTTACCTACCCGCAAACCAAAGAAGAGGCTGACAGCCAACTTATTCCTGTAATTCATTTTAGAAAAGACCAAGTGAAGAGAATTCAGGCCTTAGGCAGGCTATTGGATGGATCCCTCACATTTTAAGGCTAATAACTTTTTCAGAAGCACAATAAAAGAATAGCACACCATTTTTATTTGAATAAAATCTACTTCCACAAAACACGGTATTACCAAGCTACTTCAAAGACCATTCACTAAATACCCGAAGGATGGTTTTAAGATTTTGAGAAAGACCTGAGTCAATGGTTCAGAAAGAAAGGCAAAGAGAATTTTATTTACAATGAGAAACATGTTGAAAGAAGAGAAGGCAAAAATAGTTACCTTCCTCATTTCTGGAAAGGAGGTCAGAGAACCTGGGGCACCACACAAATGATAATTTGCTGAATTTACGTGTTGAGGAGATAAAGGCACAACGGGAGGATTCTAAAATCCTCTCCTTGTTCCGCAGATTTGTTAAGCATAAGTTGACTTTTTTATTTATTTATTTATTTATTTATTTATTTATTTATTTATTTATTTATTTATTATATTATGTTAGTCACCATACAGTACATCCCCGGTTTCCGATGTAAAGTTCGATGATTCATTAGTTGCATATAACACCCAGTGCACCATGCAATACATGCCCTCCTTACTACCCATCACCAGCCTGTCCCATTCCCCCACCTCCCTCCCCTCTGAAGCCCTCAGTTTGTTTCTCAGAGCCCATAGTCTCTCATGCTTCATTCCCCCTTCTGATTACCCCCCTTTCTTTATCCCTTTGTAAGTTGACTTTTAATATGTTAAGGCAACCACTAATTAGCACCTGTCTTGACCAAAGACCTGGGTTGGGGGGCGCCTGGGTGGCTCAGTCGTTAAGCGTCTGCCTTCGGCTCAGGGCGTGATCCCAGAGTTCTGGGATCGAGTCCCACATTGGGCTCCTCCACTAGGAGCCTGCTTCTTCCTCTCCCACGCCCCCTGCTTGTGTTCCCTCTCTCACTGGCTGCCTCTCTCTCTGTCAAATAAATAAATAAAATCTTAAAAAAAAAAAAAAAGACCTGAGTTGGTTACCACAATGGTCACTCTAAATCGGGTTAGAGGATTGGAGAGAACAGTGTGACGGAGGGACATCACCAGTGTTCGGGCACAGAGTGGGCCGGATGAAATGAGAGGAAATGTGAAAATGCTGCTAGCTGTGGGAAATCTCCCCTTCTGAGCACAGTGACTCATTGTGTCACCATGTCTGCCATATATTTTACTTCTTAGAACATATGAGAGAAGAAATTAGTTTGAGAATGAACACAGGAGAGCCCTGATATAAATAACAAGAGGTTCAAGAAAACATCACCTGAAATTATTTCAAGGTCATCATTTCTGGACAAGAGGGGAAAACATTTTAGAAGGTGAACGGATGCGGAGATAAAAATGAGCATTGTTTGGGTATTTGCAACCATTTTTCATACAACACAAATAAGGACTTGAAAAAGCAAAATTGTAAATCTAGAACTGCTTTTATTTGTAAGAGGTGTCTTCAGCTTCTCTCTATATACCGTCTCCTTCCCTGTGCATACAGCCGTCTTCATCTTTTCTATTCTAAACATATCTTCCCTCTTCAGTGAGATTCCCTTGGTTTTCACACCTTTGTTTATTGCCATTTCCAAATGAGATGGCCACACTAGCTTGATCGACGTCTAACTCTACCTTCATCCTTTGTGAGCAAATCTTTGCTACGACTCTAATCCTGGCCGCCTCGGAGATGGCCACTGTTCCCATCAGCCCTCGAGACACCCTCTCCTTGACTTTGGAGCATTTTACGCGGTAGCTCTACTCCTCTTACCTTCTTCCCCTTTCCTCCCTAGTTTTAAAATTCCCAGTTCTCTCAATAGGTCTCTGATGATACTTTCTCAGCCTCTCCCACTGGCCCCTCTTTATCTTCTTATTCTCTTAACACAGGCATTTCTTCCTGCCTTTTCTACTTATCTCCTTCCAGTGTCTCTGAAATGATAAGCTTTCCCAGATCCATATCTCTGCCTTCTAGGATTCGAATTCCAACTGCTTGGCTGCATGTGTATCTCCATGTAAGTATTCTACCAACCCTCAAACTTGTTATGAAAGCAACCATATCTCATTGAACACCTGCTTTGCCAATACTTCTGTTAAATCTTGTAGTTCACATGGTTGGTTTTCTTTTCCCCAACCAGTGGATGCCGGCTGTGGTTCACCACTAGTGTCCTAGGTAGACACTACCTTACTCAGCAGATAACTATGCAGGGTTTACCATGAACAGATATTCCGGGTGTCGAGTTACAAAGTGAAAAACACCAGGCATGGTCTTTTTCATGATCTCTTTGTGATTGTTTAAAGTCTGGAAGGAGCTTAGAAATAAAGTTTATAACTGTGATGTATACAATAGAGGATATGCTATGTGATGCTGTTAGAATAATTAGGGTATTGATCTCATTCAGAAAGTCAAGGAAGGTATCCCTGAGGAAAGATGACTGAAGGACAAGCAGATCACGCGGTCGATGCTGAAGAAAGGTGAAGTCCAGGTAGGCTGGCTGGCTTCTCACGCCCCCGGAAACCCTAACCATGACTCAGGGAACTTTTGCTCTTCTGATAGTAACATTTAAGGTTAAAAATTAGAACCTCCTTCATTTTCTCTTTCAGTTCTCTGAAAATTTACAACCAGTAGGTTATTGTGTGCTGGGTCATGCACTACTCAGATATTTGGTCAAACATTATTCCGGGTGTTTCTGGAAGGGTATTTTGGGATCAGACTAACATTTAAATCAGCGGGCTGAGTAAAGCAGATTGCCCTCCCTAAATGTGGGTGGGCCTGATTCAATTAAAGGGCTGAATATTACAAGAAAGACTGACCCTTCCCGAAGCAAGAGAATTCTTTCTGACAGCCTTCAAACTGGGGCACCAGTTTTTCCTGCCTTCAGACTCAAACTGAAACACTGGGCTCTTTCTGAGTCTCAAGACAGCTGGTCTTTGGGCTGGAACCTTACACCACTAGCTGTCCTGGGTTCCCAACTTGCCAGCTCACCCTGCAGATCATGGAATTTGCCCGCCTCCATAATCATGTAAGCCAAATCCTTGGAAGAAATCAAGCGAGCCAATTCCTTATATATATGTGGTTCAGTTTCTATGGAGAACCCTAACACGGTTACCAAGATTTCTAACGAAATTTTCTAATGCAATTTCTCATTCTGTTTTTATGTTAACCCACTGTGTATAGAATGAGAAAAGTGAATTACTGTACCAGCTCACACTGAGTACACTTTCAGGAAGCATTGTGTTTTTGTTTGGGAAAACACCTTGATGAATTTCCAAAGGTAGAAAGTGAGATCCTATAGGAAAATAGCTAGGCAACAAGTCATTATGGGTAAACTGCTTCACGTGAAAAGAGGAGACTATTTTTCCTTCTGAGAAGGAACGGTAGGGAAGAAGCAGAAAAAGGAAAAGGAGGAGTGAAGAATCAATGATGAGAAAGGGAGGGCTGGTACTGCGAGAAATGAAGACTAAGACAGACTCTGCTCCAGGAACTGGAGAGATTTTAAGAACCAAACACCCAAGGTTCACTATTAAGTACCTAGGTGAATTCATGTGACTCTGGGATATTCCCTTCTCTTCCCAATAGAGCCCCATTTTGTTCCTATATCCAGTAGGCCTGTGTTTCACGGGCCACTCCCAAGGCTCATGCAGGAAACATTGATTAGTCGAAGCCAATCACTGTAATTATGTTTTCTTGTCCCTGACTAATTTAGGCATGGACATGTACGAGAGCCAGGGCTCTTGAAAAAATAATGCTCTTAAAGAGAGGCTTACCACAGGGCTTTCCCCTTCTTGCCTCAATGGAGTCTGGACCTCGACAGCCTTCACAGAAAATTCACCAATCCTGGAACAAGTCTACCACAGGCTTTGTTATGTGAGAAAAGAATTTCTTTCAGTTTTTCATTTTCATTCAGGTTTCCTGTTATTTGGGCCAAAGAGAACTTAACTGAATCAGGTACTTGAGGAAAGATATGTGTAAGAACTGGTGAAAATAAACTCAATATATTCTAGACTCATGACTCATAGCACAATTTTTTCAAGCAATTCTCAGGTTATCGATCAGGATGTAATTTGTTAATCTATTTAAATATCCATTAGATAGTAAAACTGCAAGATGCTTATCATGTATGTTTTTTAATGTCCCTGAAAAGTCAATAACAAATGGTATAAAAACCATTTTATATTGGCAACCTTATAATATTCTGTATAACGCTAGCTAATAAAATCTGTATAAGGACATAAGACTTATCTTAACCCATTTTACTCTTAAAATTGAGTAGTCTGTAAGACTTCCCAGAATTCCCAAGCTGCTCTGATTCAATCATTCTATACCTCTAAATACTATTTATCATTTTCTTTATTAGGAGGAGAGTATGATTCACATTCTATTAGCAATGCATATTTTCCAGTTTTATTGGGTCTTATAAAGTTATAATTAGAAAAATAATAACATCACTGTGTTTTAGATACTAAGCTAAATAACTTGCTTACACTAGTTCATGTCAACCTTGGACTTTCCAGATTTTCATATGCGAACCCGAGACTTAGATTTAGAGTATCTACTTCCAAATTCTGAAAATCTAATCTAGGTCTATCTGTGTAGAGAGTCAGGAGTTATTAAAATAAATTAAAATTTTAAAAGCCTCATGACACCAATGTAATTCATTTTCTCCCAAATTGTTTGGGGAGGGAAGGGAGGCTGGGCACATTATTTTCATTTATTTTAAAAAAATAATAATTTAAAAGATACACATACAACCTGCTCTTTGTAAACCTTTGTTACTAACATTGATATATTTGTAGAATAAATGTAGAATGAAAATATTTGAAAGTTTATTTAATAATACAATTAAGATAGAAAAATACTACGGAACTAAGAGGTAAGTTTGTTATATTTATAGTAATAAAACACTACTTAGCTCCTCTGTACATCAGAAAATTCCATGATGCTCAAGTTTGGTATTGGTCTGTAAAACTTCACTAGGTATTTGGTTTACAGTTCATTCAGAAGTTTTTCAACATTTTCTTTGAAATCTCTGGAGACTTAACTATAATTCTCCAACAATGAGAGGACACTTACGGAGAATTAAAAAAAAAGGGGAAAAAAGCTCTCAGCCATCATGTGAATTCTTAAGACGGCATATTATTGGGCTGTTTTAATGACTGCCACATCTATTGTCTTCTAATTACAAGATTGATGATAACAAAATTGAACTCTGTAGGAACATATGTATTACAAAGTCTGTAGCTCTTACGTAGATGGGTCCTGAACTATTTGTGTTGATGAAGTATGAATGTTACATATGCAAGAATTGTCTCTTTCTGCAGTAGCAAAACCTATTCTGTTCATCGAATTCAAAATAATTTTTATGATAAATGCACAAAATTCAAAATTAAAATTAAGGAGCCCCCAATTCTTAGTTTCAATATTTTTAATAAAAGGAGCAGTGCAACCTTTGTAGAAACAGAAAAATGTGACATAAGTATAGACCTGTTGAAAAAAAAAAAAAAAGGAATGAAATTGGTTTGATATGAGTTGCATTTAGTATGCACATGCTGGTTATTAAAGATCACCATTTCCTTGCTAGGTTCTTGCATTTAATGCCTTTACTTACTTGGAAGGTAAAATCTTGCCCATATATAACTGCTAACCAAAAAAATTACAAGAAACTATAACATATAATGTACAAATTAACAAAAATAAATTTGAAAATAGAAAAATTGATGATATCAAAACAATTGATCAGAGACTAGAAAACTAACACCCATATTTTGGAAGAATGTCTGGGACTACATACTTCCATCTCTCCTTCCTCACAGAAACTCAACAAAATAACAGTTAAAGGCATAAAAAAGCTATAAAACTGTACGAACCAAGAGAACAAGAGAAGACACAACAGTAAATAAAACTACGATTTGGAAAATGAAAAGCAGATGACTTAGTAAAATCTAGGAATCTATAACCTAAGAGCTTACAGAAAAGATGGGGCACCTGGGTGGCTCAGTTCGTTGAGCATCTGGCTCTTGATTTCAGCTCAGGTCATGATCTCAGGGTCTTGAGATTGGGCCCTTTGTCAGCTCCATGCTCAGTGTGGCATCTGCTTGAGATTCTCTCCCCCCCCTCTGCCCCTCCCCCACTATGCTCTTGTGCTCTCTTGCTCTCTCGCTTTCTCTCTAAAATAAATAAATAAAACCTTTTTTTGAAAAAGAGCTTACAGCATAGAATATCAATGATGAGTGTGTCAATATTCCTCACAGGAACCTGAAAAATCTCAGGATGTAGAAGAACCAGGAATTGTGAAATGTAAAGATGCCTGTTTACTAAAACAAGGGCATTAGTGAAAACTGTACATATGGAATCGTTAGACCCCCAAGTATCCCCTTATCTTGCACATCCAGATATAGCCCCTTCTCTCCACATGCATGTAGGAACAGAGGAAACTAAAATTAAATTTGATGTAGAAAAAAAATATGAGGGAAACGACCCCTGTATAGCGGGCACAGCAAAAAAACAGGAGTGAGGATTAGAGAGCAAAATAGGAGGATTCAGTAAAATTCAAAACACGAGATAGTATAAATTTAATTCCTATCTCCCACACTGCTCCAAGAAATAAGACAAGAAAGAACACTCGGAAATTAAAAATATACTGAAAATAAGTTTGATAGTAAAATAAAAAGTAAAGTTGTGAGAATCTGCCATAAAGAAAAACAAAAAGACATAGCTAAAAATTGGAGTATTAGACCAAAGAGATAAAAAATTTAATTGGTAATGGTTCTAAAAATAAACAGCAGAGAAAAAGCAAGGGGTGAAATCGTTAAAAAAAAAAAAATACAAGAAAGTTTCCTAGGACCACACAGTTGAAGCAAACAACTGCCTAATATAAAGAAAATTAAGAAGCCCACACTGAAGATACTTCATAAAATTATAAAGCACTGAAGTAAAAAGGGAGTATCCTAAAAGTTTCCAGAGAGTGAAACAAAGACACAATGAATCAAGAATTTTAAAATGTGCGCAAGAATGTTCATAACATCTTTATTCATAAAAGCAAAGAAACTAGAAACAGTTCAAATGCCCATTATGTCCACCAATGATAATATTAAATCCAGCAAATAAAAAATTGAGATACTGCGACATGTAACATAGATGGATCTCAGAGACATAATGTTGAGCTTAGTAAGCCAAATACAGAAGACCGTGTACTGTATGATTTCATTCACGTGATAGTTAAACAGGCAAAAGTCAGAATAGCAGTTAGGTTTAGGGGTCAAGAATGATTTACTATTAAAAACACAGAGAGCCTTCTATGGGGGGCTAGAAAAGTTCTTAGAGAGAAAATAGATGGAAAGAAGGAAATTCTTTAAATCTAAAAGATTAGATGAGAAAGATCAATAGGAGTTGAAGGAAATGAGTAGATTTGGACTGTGGGTAAAGAAAAGGTAACATACATATAGTAAGAATCCCCAGAGACTAAAACTCACCCTAAAATGAATTCAAGAAAAGTTTTCTGAAATATCAGATGACTCAAAACTATACATTAAAGGGGCGCCTGGGTGGCACAGCGGTTAAGCGTCTGCCTTCGGCTCAGGGCGTGATCCCGGCGTTACCGGATCGAGCCCCACATCAGGCTCCTCCGCTATGAGCCTGCTTCTTCCTCTCCCACTCCCCCTGCTTGTGTTCCCTCTCTCGCTGGCTATCTCTATCCTGTCGAATAAATAAATAAAATCTTTAAAAAAAAAAAAAAAAAACTATACATTAAAGAACCACCACAGGTCTTTGAAGACTGGTCCAGAATGGCCAATATCAAGACATGTTCTGGTAAAACTATTATATTAAAAAAAAAAAAAAGCAGCAGCCCTCAGGGCATCTTAGCAAAAAGGCCAAATCACTTATATGAAAAGAGGTCAGACTTTTGACTGTATCTATTTATCTGTAGAACTAAGGCTAAATAATGTTTATAAAAAAATATAGTTTAGCACATCCTGGCTTGACTTCTTTTAATATACCTTTTTTAGTTCTGTATTTGAACCCAGGTGTTTAAATTTTAACTTGAAAGTATCATTACAAAATTATGATGAATTTATTTTTTAAAAAAAATTTTTCTAGCTCTTTTCACTGAAAAGGCATAGAAATAATCACCATCTCAGTAACAAAGAGCATCCCTAACACCAAAACTGATTTCTGTGTGTATTTCTCATAAAAACAAAAACAAAAACAACAGGGTTCCCTGTAACAAACAGCTGATTCCAGGTCAGGGGCAGGAAATGTACAAGATGGTGATCCTTGTCATACTGGAAAGAAGAAAGTTATCAACAGCCACAAGGGTCGCGTCAAGAGGATTTAGACTTCCGACCCGTGTGAGTTCTCTCCAGCTGAAGGTGGGACAATTAGAGTATCGATAATGACAACAACTACAATCCACTGAAACACAAATATGTTTAAATCTATAAACTTATAATGATATTTGTAAATGCATTGTTCACTTTCACAAACTCATTATTTTGAAAACTGGTAAAGAGAAAGCATCAAATATTTATCTCACTTTTCCAGTGGGCATATAACCTAAGGGCAGTTATGCGGAATCATCACTCACGTGCAGCTGGTAACAACACATAAAGAGAAGAGGCAGTACCAATAGTACCAATAGGAGAATACGCTAATCTAAAGTAGGCTTTCCAAAGCTTTAAAAAGCGGGGTGATGGGGGACAAAACCAGCTTGAGTCTGTTCAAGCTCCCAGATCTCACTCCTGTTCACAGGATATAAAAGGGACAGAGAAACATTAAATGGGAAAGTAATCAAAATCCAAAACATGAGAAACTGTATAGGACAAATCATTGTCGGCTGTGTAGTGGACAAAATGCAGAGAAAGAGAGAGAAGGAAAGGATCTGTAGATTAAAGATTTAAGAAACATGTCAAGCAATTGCAGTGATGAATTTATTTGGATTCTAATTCAAACTGTGTGTGTGTGTGTGTGTGCACACGTGTGCATGTGAAATTCTCTAAAAACATGAACACTTAATATTTGTTAGCAATACATCTTCTTACCAACATTTGGGTGTGATAGCATTGCTGCTATTTATTTTTTAATGTGACTACTGTTTAGAAATATAAACTGAAATATTTACATTAAATATTTATATTTGGAATGATAGGATGTCTAAAATTTGCTTAAAATAACCTCAGGAATATGGTAAGGGGACACAGGTAGATGTATGAATTAAACAAGACTGTCCATTTGATAATTGTTGAAGCTAGATGCTGGGTACACTGGATTCCATAACTGTTCTTTCTACATTTGTATATATTTGAAAATTTTTCCCCCAATAAAAAAATTATATGAAACTGCTTTTTGGAAAAACTAGTAAGCATAATGAAGAGCATTTTAAGAAATATATACAAGGAGAGCTTTTAAAACTGTAAGAAGAAATGTATATTAATAAATTTGTAAACAATTTAAATTAATTCCTCAAAAATGGTCAAGAATTAAATCTTGAATAGGCCATTTCTATTGAAGGGATTAAAACCATAGATAAAGACACAACCCCTGGAACTACTAGGCATGAATAGCTTGATGGTAGAATTACAGCAAATTTTCAAGAAACAGAAGTTGCCCATCTTATAAAATCTCTCCTAAAGCAAAGACACATTCAGAGAACTTCCCAAATCATGAACTTTCCTACTATAATTGTGCTGTATCATAAAACATTGAAACTCCAATTAAATCAGAGACAAGACTTTGGTGTAAACCATTGCTACTATTTAGCTGCAGGTTGAAGTTTTCTCAGGTTAAAAAAAACAAAAAACTAAAGGCATAAATATCAAAAAGAGGAACAAATGTCATGATTTGACCATGATATGAAAATCTTATCATATCAACTGTCAAACAATTAGAATAAAACGTTCAGAAGTATAGGCATCTGAAATTTGCATGGCAAAATAAACATCTCCCTCTCATGGGGGGGGGGAGATAAAATTGGAAAGATGGGGAGAAATAACTAGTTTCAACACTTCTTACTGATTAACTATTGTTCACAGAGTATGTGTTTTTTTACTAATACAAAAAAACCTGAATTTTTTATTTAAAAAATAAAACATTCAGTGATGTCAAAAATGAAAACTAAGAAGTACAGAGCAGAAAAAAAAAAAAAGAAAAAAACTTAGGTGACATTGATAAGTCAGTGGTATATATTTATGGCTTACTCTCCCACCCAGCTTTGAAAATCAGAGCTATATTTAACCACACCTACTTAACTACTTTAAAATTCCCCCCCCCCCCAAAACCTGTCATATAAAGAACCACTGAGAAGATGTGCCACATTAACCCTGTAGCTTTCTGTCCCACCTTGCAAACCCCAGGGTCGGAACCCTGTTTTTGTTCCTAGAGCAGAACCTCTTTCATCAAACAGCATATCCTGTTTCCTTCCACAGTCTTGCATTTCCAATCCTCTCTCTAAATGTTTTTTAAATTGGTGTTAAATAAATGTTTGTTGGGTTTAATTTAGCGGAATTTCTTTTCCTTGCTTTTAGTGCTCCCAACAGCCTGATTATCCCAGCCTGTAAGAAACTGAGAAGGTATATTTAGTCTGATTTTTAATGTTTGGGGGGGTTACCCCCCCCCCCAGAAATGGCCTCATTGATAGCTAATTAAATGGTATGCCAAGGCTAGAATCCGGATCTTCTAACTTCCAGTCTAGCACACCGAATGGCCTCCAAAATCATTTTAAAAGGGTCAAAGCATGACATAGTAAAAAAGAACAATTTATTTGACCACCTCTGGGTAAGTCAAGCAAAGAGAATTATTAGAAGGATATTAGGAGTTCATAGAATTGACAGGACGCTGAGGATCCAAGCTTGAAAATCAGAAGGGTAAAGGAAGCCCCTGGGTGTTGGAGGTGAGAACTTCAGCTCTATCTCAAGGCACCAAAAGAGTGACAGGTCTTTGCCTGAATGAACAGGTGTGCCAACTGCTTTCAGTCAGCACGCTCCAGAGAGGGAGCACAGCTGGTCTGGAGGTGTCCCATGTCTACTTGCCCGGCAATGGCCGATGCACCTGATTCATGGTCGTAACCCACAGTATCCAATAGGGAAAAGGGTAATTTCCCACAAGGAAATTAAAGTGCTAGTAACAAGATAGAGATTAAAAAGTGCTATAAAGAAAAAAATTTTCACCCCACTCACCCCATCTATCCCACAGAATTACTGTGATGAGGGAGTTAGGTAATGTATGTAAAAATGCTTTGTAAACGATAACAAGCTGTACAAAGGCATTATGATTGTTACTTCTTCTTCACGGTAACATTTTAACAACTCCATTTAATACCTCGTCTCTCGAGGGGGAATTTTCAGGCAAGCTAATGAAAGAAACGTTTTCCCATGAAGAGGAAAATTCCATTCCACTCTTCTCAGATCATGCTACACAAATATTTTAAACTTCTGGTCATCTTATTGCTGAGAGACTTTGAATACCATCACCTGAAGAGTGTTGCACACATACTGTTCTACAGGTGAGACTTCCATCAAGATAAGGTCTTAGCTGCCTTTTAGTTCAGAAGTCTTTCTAAATAGCATTGAAAGGCCACGTGAATTATAAACCAAACTTTCTCTATAACAAATCGTATTAAAGCAAAGCTTACATTAGTCGTCCACAGAGCACCATAAATGTCAGGATGGTGCCTATAAGGATCTAACATGAAAGGAGTTAAAGTTTCCCCTATAGAAAGAAAAGAATAAAACAACCCTTATTTGTCTTTGATATGTGTATTAGTATTCTGTTGCCACTGCAAAAATTACCACAAATTGAGCAGCTTAAGACAACACCCATTTATTATCCCATGGTTCTGCAGTCAGACAGCCAGGTTGCTGTAACTGGTTCTTCTACTGGTTTCACAAGATCAAATCAAGGTGTCAGCTGTCTGGGATCTTATTAGGATACTCTGGAAAGAATCTGCTTCCATACTGATCCAGGTAGTGGGCAGAATCCAGTTCCTTGGGTTGTAGGACTGAAGATCCTGCTTTCTTGCGGGGTGTGAGCGGGGAGTCCCTCTTAGCTTCTAGAGGCCTCTCTAGCACATCACCCTGCACATCTCAGAAGCAGAAACAATAAGTTGACTCCTTCTGCTGCTTGGAATCCCCCAGGTTTCCTCTTCTGCCTTGTCTCTCTGGCCTTATCTCCCTTCGGCTTTCCTTTTCCACTTTTAAACATTTCTGTGATTACATTGGGATGTAATCAGATGTAAGACAGAATTAAACATTCTGTGATTACTGGGGAATCCAGGCTCCTCTATCTTAAGGTCAGCAAATTAGTAACCTTAATTCCACCTACAAAGGGCCTTCACAACAGCACCTACTTAATGATCTAATAGCCAGAGCCAGGAATCGTGGATTTAGAATTCTACCCACTACAGTGTGTCTTCAGGGAGGGAACAGAGAATTTTTTAAAAATTGAAATGATAAAAGCCATTAAATTTCTGCAGAGCATCATGAGTAACTCGGGGTGACTGCTTTATGAATCAGAATCAGCAAAAAGTGGTTTATGATTTTCAAAGGCCGTCATGAGACCAATGTCATAAGTTAAAGTCCCTAGCTATATCAAAAATTGGTGTGACCAGTGATGAAAAGTTCCAAATATTTCTTTATATTTCCAATACATCAGATACTCCTTAAGGATTTCAAATGGACATACCAAACATAGCTCATACCTATTTCTTAGATACTAGCTTATATCTAAATTCCCTTCCATTAGGTTTTATGAGATGTAGTTTCTAAGGGTTTGAGTAGACTCAAAATCTTTGTAACACAAATTCAATTACATTTGCATTCTAGTTGTAAACAACAATTAGAACATAAGGCAGAGTCTAGACTTCTCACTTTTCCCACATGGAATCCCCAATACAGTTACGAACACACAGATTAATCACTAAATCAGCAAATATTTACTGAAGACCCATAGAGAAACACTATCATTTCTCAGTGCTTAGGATTACATAGTGCATAGAAATAGAGAAATTGTTCCTGCCCTAAAGGAGCTTAGGAAGCAGGAAAATCTATGATCAATATGAAGAGAGTGTTCAAATAAATATAAATTGAACATCAGTTAAGAAGGGTGTTGGGGGGTTAGGAGGGTTACTCTAGGTTGCAAAAGAAAAATGTTTAATAGGAAAAAGTTTCTTTGAGTAGGTTAAGTCCACAAATGCTTCTGAAACAAATGAATTCTAGCACTTCTAATCTGAGGCTGCTAATCTGAGGCTGTTTTTGGTATGTTGAGGGCTTACTAAGAAGAGGAGAACCAGGGGGAGGTAGACAGTCACAGCTGATTTACAACTCTACGAGAGCTGGCCTAGAGAAGGAGCCTTGTGGAAAACTTTCAAGGCTATTATTAGAAGATTGTATTTGATTCAGAAGACAGTGGGACTCTCCAACAGAGTTGGGAAAAGCAGGGAGATGTAATCAAGGCAGCAGGCCTGAAATAGAGATTTATCACACAGTGCAAAATAGCTTTAAAAACTGGACTCTGAAAGCAAGCAAGGAAGAAGATAGAATACTCTAGTAATAGTTTATCAGTGGCCAAGGGATTCTGCTATGGTGATGGTGGCAAGTAATTTGATGGTTCTAAGTGGAAACAGTCGAAGCAAATAGGCTGGAGATGGGATTTGAATGCAACGCTAGCAAAATGTCTTGATTGCCATGTGGTTCCAGTGATGCTTATTCTGTAAGATGGTCAACAACTTTTACTAACTCTGAGACAAGTTCCGCTTGTTTATTCAATAGGTTGGACATACGAAGGGCTTTAACATCGCATTCCTCCTATGTGCGATCCATATTTTCATGCTTGAAAAAATAAAAACCTCTTTCCACTTAGAATTCACACCTTTTATATCTAACCCACAAGGAATCAGAATAGTCTCCTTAAAGTAAGTGACTGCCAAACCGAGACAGAAGCTCAGATAGAAATTATTGCCTCTTAGAGGAACGAGCTAATCAGATCTGTGTTTTAGAATAATCCTCCAGGCTGAATAGTGGACAGAAATGAAGAAACTCACATTGGTAGGTGGCTGAACTATTATGCATAATCAAGAAAAAGAGAGGTAGCAACTCGAGCTATGGTGGCAGCCGTGAGAACAGGGAGAGGGCGTTGAGTTGGGAGATGTTCAGGGGAGAGTAAAATAAGTAGAACTTGATGACTGGCTGGAATTGCAGGACTAGTGAGGAAGAGGGAACTAACAAGAATAAGCCTCAGGATTCTGGATTTCAGGACTGAAGTCTGTTTTGTTGGAGAGGGAGTTTGGGGGAATAAAAGAATGAGCTTGAGAAATATTAAATTTGAGATGCCTGTGAGACATGCAGGTGAAACTGCCTTTTTTTTTAAATAATTTTTTATTATGTTATGTTAGTCACCATACAGTATATCCTTAGTTTTTTATGTAAAGTTCCATGATTCATTATTTGTGTATAACACCCAGAGGTGAAACTGTCTTAGTCGGATATATGGTGGGCAGTTGGCAGGAATTCCAGAGAGAGGCCCAGAGTCTTGAGCTTAGAGACTATGATTGATACCAAAAGAGTGGATGCAGTCACACAGGAGACCATCACAAGCAAGAAGACGTGAGAACCCAAGAGACTAGACAATTACATATGCCAGCTCTGTTCTGGACAAGAAGAGCAACAGGATGGGTAATGGTTCTCTCAGAGCAGAGTCATTGGCTTCCTCGGATGACTTTCCCGGGGATTCCCAGTAAATGGAATCAGTTAACAGATTCATTCAATACCTACTTTTGTTCCAGACGCCATACAAGGCCCTAAGGGACATGCTCAGGACCCCTAAACTGGAGATGAGCCTCCAGAGTGTTGCCCTCAAGTTCCATTTTATGAAGCTAAAGGTTAATCACGCAGTCAATCCTAAATCGAAAGTTCTGTTTGGGACAGATATTCTTCAAAGCCATTCTGAATAATAAAACACCTCCATTGTGGACATACATTTGTAAAGTACTTCAAGGTATATTTTGTAACTAATTTATGAGGAGATGGTATCTTTAAAAATTAACTATTCTGTGGAGGATTCTTTGCAGCTGAGGGAATTTACTGGCAAAATTTCATCCTAAATATGTCCGGGCCACTTTGGCTCTTTTATGTCCTGTAGCACTGAATTTTGGAGTTTCACCCAAATATTTACCAAGAATTTCTTTTTTTAGAACACCTGAGTATAGGCATCTGCCCAGTAGCAATTGGCTTATCACTATATTTGAGGAGAAATATGAGTTAAACTCTTCATAATTAAACACCAATTTTATTACCCACATATTTAATATGACTAGCATATGGATATTGTTTCCCTCATAGTAACATCTCAGATGTGCATAGTGTCTTTACAGAACACATACATGTACAAAAGTTCTTTTAATCCTCATAGTGACATACTAATATCTACCTCTCCTTTACAGATGAGAAAATTAAGACTCTGGAAAGGTGATTGCCAAGGCCACACAGCTAGTTTGTGGTAGAAAGGGAAACTGACTCTTGGTATTTAGATCTCAAATCAGTTATTTTTCTTTTTTTTTTTTAATATTTTATTTATTTATTTGACAGAGAGAGAGACATCCAGTGAGAGAGGGAACACAAGCAGGGGGAGTGGGAGAGGGAGAAGGAGGCTCCCAGGGATGGAGGGCTTGATCCCAGGACCCCAGGATCACATCCTGAGCCGAAGGCAGACGCTTAATGACTGAGCCACCCAGGTGCCCCACAAATCAGTTATTTTTCTAACTAAAGAAATATTTTAGGCACCCAACATATGACACTTAACAATTTCACTTTCCACGGTAACCATACTATTCTGATTTGGGGTATAGATCTTTTCCTCACCTTTTTTGTGTTTCTAATCCTTCTTCCTGGTCGTTTTATTAATCTTTTATGTGACTTAATTATGTTGCTTTAAATCACTTTTTGGGAAAGGTGGGGTATCATAAATAAATGAATAAATAGACACATAAATAGATTTTACATCCAAGGCTTGCTGATTCCCCTGGCAATAACACAATTTAAATCATATTTAGGTGACAAGAAAAGAAAGCAAAAATGTAGATATGAACCATATTTCCACATATTTTCAATAAGACACTTGTTAATTTCCACTAATGAGGACAATTCTCCAATTAAAATTAATTTTAATCAAGAAAACAGCGCCAGGGCACCTGGATGGCTCAGTAGGTTAAGCAACTGCCTTCTACTGGGGTCATGATCCCAGGCTCCAGGGCTGGAGCCCCACGCTGTCACCGTCGGGCTCCCTGCTCAGCGGGGAGCCTACCTCTCCCTCACCCCTGCCCCTCCCCCCGCTTGTGAATTTAAGCTCTCTCTCTCTCACATAAATAAATAAAATCTTATTTTTTTTTTTAAGAAAGAAAACAGTCCCTACTGTTCCTGTTTATAACCCCAAGCCCAGAGGATCCATTCATCTCCTTTCTCTATTTAGAAACACTTACTGAAACTATTTGGAGGGACTAGTGAATCTATAATTTCAAAAGAGAAGAAAAGAAGAAAGTAGGAAAGCAGAGTCAAGACCCCAGTAATAACACCCACCCTCCCATCAATAAAGCAAATCATTGACTTGTCCAGATCATCTTCCTGCCTTTGCTGTATGTCTTGTTCTATGCCCTTTGCTGTTCACTTACTTTCAGTATTTAAAATTCTACCAGTTACACATGATTAGTTATTAGTTAATACCTCTTTGTTATAAGTGTAAATGTTTCTGGGATTTATTCATTCGGTGACTATTGATTGAAATCTACTACATGCCAGGTGCCGCGCTAGTAACTGGCGATATACAACATCATGAACAAAACCAGACCCACTCGGGGATGGTGGTAAGTGATCAGCCGTTCACCATTAGTTTTTATTTAAACTGATTTGCTTTATCTTTGCTGGCATTCATGCGAAATTATTTTCACTGAGGAAAAAGACTATTGTAGGTATGGATGAAGAAGAAAATAGGTGGTTTGGGAACATGATTTTGTACCCTACTGAGTAGAAGTGAGCTGGTTATCAAGTTACTGCTTCTTAGCTCCGAACTCACCCTGCATTATCCGCGCTGTGGTAATAAGCTGGATTCTAAACATTTCTCCTTCACACGATGTTAAGCTTTGTCAGTAGATGGTACTGCAGGGATACTGAAAAACGAAATCCCTGTCCTAATTCTGGGTACTGTGTTTACCATTGCTATTACTATTGTTGTTGTTCCCACATGTTGTGGGTATGTGTGAGACAGATGGTGCTGGCTCTGCCCAGAGCTCCAGTCCCTCAGGGACCTCCCAACCCTGACCTGGGACCAGAAACCACCTTCCTGCAAACACCACATGCTTCTGGCCCCATGCCGACAACCACTCCAACTCCCAATATACACCCACCCACCAGCTTTGGCTCACCTACACCCACAGTTATAGAGCCCTGACTTGCCTCTATCCTCACAAGGTTGCTTCCTGGCTTTCCAATGAATGGACAAGCTCTGCCCTGGAAAATCCAACAAACTTCTCTATCATCCAATGGCTTCAACCGTACGTTTTCTGACAAAGTCTAAACCCCAGCACGGGGGAGGAGACATCTCCTTCCAAGTTTGTGCTTTGCTAGCTATTCTCCTGCCATCCTGGGGCACCTTTAAGAGTTCTCTCTCCACCTTTATCATTACTTTCATATCGTAGCTTCATAATATTTTATATTAAATTTTCACTCTTTAAATTACTGTTGTTGGTTTCTGTCTCCTGGCTGGACCCTGACTGATATAAAGGGCTTTTGAGACAAGACACTAGGAAGAGTGGCCGATGGTAAAAGAAGAAAATAAAAATGCCAACAAAAAGCATCACTTTACACTGAGCTAAGCTCAACCTCAGGAAACGAAAAGGGAACTCAGTTATTGTCTTCTTTCTCCCCATCTACATCATCCTCTCCCAGGTGGCCCCTGGATTTCAGGACCCCAAATAGAGACTAACCTTGGAACCTAACCCTATTCTTTGTGTCACATTAACTTTGTGAAACTTGTTTTTAGTTCCATACAATCAACCTATAAATAAACTTTTAGAGAGAGAAAAGACATTAAAATGTGGATATTCCCTGTCACCATGACCAAATTTACATATTAAACCTCTAAAAAATCAAAGCAAAAGAAAACTAACAGGACAAAATGGACCAGTAGAAAGAGCATGGGTTTTTGCATCAGGTCAAAAGTTTCGAATCCTGATTCCATTGCTTACCAGCATTTCCAGCAGTTCCCACGTTGACCCCTGGGAATCTCAGTTTCCTCGCCTGTAAAATGGGACGAATACCATCGGCCATATGGGTTTGCCATGGGAATTATGTATTATCGTGTATAGAAAGTGCATCACACACAGCTGGTGCTACTCAGGAAACATTATTTGCTTCCCCTTTATCTTTCTGGGTTTGGTTCTTTTTTAAGGAAATTCATTGTTTTTGATCTGAGAAAGGATATTTCTTTTTGCCGGGTTCTACCAAAACACAGAGGCTGCTTGAGAGAGTGTTTCCACCTTTGCAAGCCTGCCCTGTGAGATTCCCTCTTGAGGAGCAGCGAGTTAAAAGAGGTAAGTTGCTTTCATGTGGCCTCTTCACTCCCAGCCTGAGCCAGCTGACACTGTGGGTGCAGGTTCTCTGAGCACCTAAAAGCCTTGTATCACGGAGGTCCCTCTTCCATAGGGTTTTAGGTCTGACATTATTTCCATGCTCTAATCACAACATCATACATGTTTTCTTTAATTGTTCTGAGTTTAATAAAATGTTTGTTGCATATGGGATTGTGTAATTTATGTAGGTGATAAAGAAGTTCTAGGTTTTCCTATAGGAAATCTGTTTAAGGGGAGCTCATTCTTTTAGGGTAGAAAGAAAGGCTGGGAGGAGTTACAGGGAAGTGGCAATGAAAAATACGTCAGAAATGTTAGTCAAGCAATGCTCGGAGACCTGCCTCAGAGCCCAATTAGGATGGAACAAAGATGTATATACAATCTGGTTAAGCTAAAGAATCTTTAATTAAGCTAGTGGAAAGCCAAGGATTTTAAAGTTCAAAGGATATGTAGGCTTCTATCAAATTCCTTTCAGAGAAGGGGACGAGAGAACTTTCTAGTGCTCACAGAGTGACAGACATAAATAAAGTTCTGAAGGAGACTTAAACATAACTGAAGCAAAAAAAAAAAAAAAGAATAGGACTTTCTAGAATATTCTATGTTTGCATACTGACTTGTCTTTTGTGCTGAAGGAGGCTGCATTGTATATTTCTGCTTAAAAAGCACACACAGATATCACTTATTAATAGTGATGTTAAGGGATGCCTGGGTGGTTCAGTCAGTTAAGGGTCTGCCGTCGGCTCAGGTCATGATCCCAGGGTCCTGGGACGGTGTCCCACATCAGGCTCCCTTCTCAGCAGAGAGTCTGCTTCTCCCTCTGTCTGTCACTCTCCCTGCTTGTGCTCGCTCTCTCTCTGACAAATAAATAAAATTTTTTAAAAAAATAGTGATGTTTAGACTTGAGAAGCTCTGAATAATTACATTTCTGAAAGACAATAGTCCACAATTGATCTGAGCTCTTTCAGGAACTCTCCATCCCTTGGAACGTTCAAGCACTGAGACGGTCCTGATGTGGCTGAAACTGCTCCTGGTTCCCATTCACAGACTCAGATCTGATTTGGCAAGGGCTCGTGCCCTGCTTATGAGTTTTTGCTTTTTTACAATAAATAAATAATAACAATAATAGACGCCTCCTGTATCTATCTGGTCACCGAGTTCCATAACTACTGCCCTCTCTCTGTCCTTGGGTCCAATCCCTGCACCTCCACAACCACTGACTGATTTCAGATTCTCATTCTCCAGTTCCTGGGCTATTTCAAAGACCTCCTATCGTACTTCCTCACCTCCGGTCCGCTTAATCTATTTATGTCATCCTGAGCTTATGTTCCACCAATGGTTACCCATTGCCTAAAGGATTAAGCCCAGACTCTCCAGCACTCTCAGGCCCTTCCCCTGTGACCCTGTCTGTCTTCTCATTATCACCTCCCGCGGTTCTTATTCTCCCACTCTGGCTTGTGCTTCCCGGCCATACCCAGGCTCCTCACTGCCCAGGATAACCATATAAGCTTGCTTCAAGGCAAGCTAGCAATTGGCACTGTGTCAAATTGATATTAATCTGGGGAGAAGATTGAAAGCATTGTGGGTAACAGCTCAGCCAAATAACCATGTAGCCATTACGCAGACGTGCTCCTAGGAAGCCACTTAGTGACCATCTGTCGTTACATGAGCATCGCCCTTGGGAGTCCCTCTCCTCCACTCCAATCAGCTTTCATAGCATTCCTTAGAACTACAATCAGTGCTCTCCCTGGGAGGAGCTCTAATAAATACAATCGCACCATCTTTTAATTGTCAAGTGATGTTTTAGCACCCCATCTAGAGTGGCACCCTCGAAAGCTACCCATCTGATCAACCCCCTTATGTACAATGACAAATCTCCACCCATCCTTCAAGACTCAATTAACACATCACCTCTGGGAAGATCTCCCTCTCTAACCCCCAACTCTGGCAGAATTAATGAAGCGGACACTTTCAAGGCATAGAGTATCACCAGGGCTTTATGATTTCCATCCTAAGTGCTGTTCAAATATTATCTCACTTTTTCCTTACAACAACCCCTCTACAAGTTCTGTGCTATTTTTTGTGCCTCATTTGTAAGCTAAATGGTACCATTATAGGTAAATGGTAGGTAAATGGTACCATTATAGGTAAATGGTAGAGCTGAGATTCAGAGCCCAGCAGACTGGCTCCAGAGTCTTTGCTTTTAGCCTGTGAGCTTAGCTGTATGCTTAGTGATTTTTCTACTCCGCTGGCAATGCCTCTTGTGATTATCTCTACTACAGCAGGCATGTAATTGTACATTAAGTATTTGTTTACATGTTGGTGTTCCCTCTAGATTTTGAGGTCCCTAAAAGTAGGGCTCTCACCCATATGTACATCTCTAAAAACTTGCTTAGACTTAGTAAATATTAGGCAGTCTCTAAATATTTGTCAAATCACTAATCAATCAATCAGTTGTCATAAGCAAAGCCTGTGTTTGGGTCTCTGTTAAGAATCCAAAAAAAGATACCCTGCACATTCTAAAAAGACTTGCATTTCACATGGAGTACTTGAGAAGAACATAGTATTTGGTCACTTACCTCTTCAAAACCGATGCAAGTGGTAAAATTATACTTGCTAATGATAAATTCATTTAACATTTTGCGTGCGCAATAATAGGACATTTTCAGAAGCAACTTTTGTAATGTAGCCTAAAAGCATATTAGTAAAAAATGTTTTTGGTGTCATCAATATAATGAAAAAAAAATAAGATGATTTTCTGATAATGGCTTCTAAAAGAATTACTATAATGCAAGGATAATTAAGGCCAACCAGGGAGATGAAAACCTTCAGATTCAAGATGTGAAGAAATGTCAGAGGGTGTGAAACAATTGTTCTCGTTTTTTTCTCATTTGTAAATTCATTTTATGCCTCCGAGTGCAATATAAATTATTTACCAAAATTAGCTGTAATCACTTACAGGGACAAGTGCAAGCAGATTCACACATAAACCTGTATAGTTGCTTTATTTGCATGTAAACTGTGCTAATGTCTAATTAGAAAGGTAACTATAGAAGTAAACAATGCTTAATGTTGTAAAAAAAATCTCTACTCCCCCTTCCTCTGATTTAAGGAAGAGATAACAAAGGAAAGAACCAGTGGCACAAGGAAAAAAATACATTCCTATTTGAAAACCTCTCCGGAAACTGTATTTCGAGACAGAATTACGTCTTCTTATCCAGTTCCTAATTCTCTACATCAATTATCATTCAGGCTTATGAAATGTGCTAAAAATGTTATTTTAGCCTTGAGTACACACTCTGAAACATCTGGCCACAGACACACACACTTTAACTGAGGTTGAAGTCTCCCCTTTTCCTCTGCCTGAGCTGTTGGCCCCATGTCTCCCCTTCGATGTTAGGCATGGTCTCAGACCTCATGTGATGCTCTTGGACAAGGACAACTTGCGAGCTAGCTTGGGTACCGTGAAAAGCGTCTGAAATTAACCAGCTGAGCACACCACTCAGTTATTTGCTGATTTGTCTTTCCCGTTCTATCTGCTTTCAAAGCACCCTTCCCCCTTTTTTTCAACCCAGGACAGGTAGGAACGGTACCCTGTCGGCGCCTCAGTATCCAGATGCAGTCCTTATTTAATTGTTAGCGCATCTTGAACATGAACATACATGCAAGGGACTTGGAATCATGGAGCATTGTCCATATGGTGTTGGAGGCAGATCTATGACAAGATGATGCTTCCTGAAATCAAACTGGCATCTGAATGCATCACTCCATGGCCACATCTATAACTGGCACTGGGAAACAAGACCCACGTATTGTGGTCAAACTGTGGAAATCTCCTATGATAATAAAAGCAACTCCTTTGCCTGTTTCTCAGGGCAATGCCCTACCAGAAGGAAATCATTAAGGATGGCATTGGAGAGATTGTCAACACACCCAATGCACTTTTGCAGATGAGAAAGTGAAGGTGCCCGACGTGTTCTTGGCAAAGCCTAATTTCTAATCACAGATGCAAATATAGAAATCTGACCCTTATCCTACATTATATATGCCTCATACACACCAGAAGTTGATAAGTTTTGTGTTCAATGAGACAATTAATATAACTATTACTACTCTTCATGTGTGCCCTTGGATGTCCATTTTCTGTAGTCACGTCTTTGGGTGTATGCGTGTAGACACGCACACAGAAACACGTACTCGGAATATATATAAATGCACAGTTTATGTCGGTGATCTTTTTGGTTGTTAAGCTGTTCCTGGTGACTATCATTCTCAATATAACCCCAAGTTCAGCAAGCCACCTACATACAAGGATGGGAGACAGGGCATGCAGCCAGTGTTAAAACCTAAGTCAATTTATAAGCGCTGCCATGCCTGCGTCTTTAACTTTGCCTGTAGCTGTAGGCTAGACTGCATTTCAATCAGTTCGAGTTCAGCTGTCTGTTTTATTACACCCAGGCCAGTAACACTTTGGGGATTTTTAGTCCCTTCAATGACAAATGTATATTCAGCCACTGCTGTGAGCAGCAGCCCACAGTGCAGGTCACCAAAGGACAACAAACTGAGTAGGTATGCCAAAGAAATGTTCAGAAAAATATCTCCATAGGTGTCGGCAGTTGCCTTACCTTCAATCTTTTAGAAGCATGTAAAGTTGTTTCTTTTAGCCTCATACCAAAAAAGTGTGTCTTTTAAAAAGAAATACGTAGGTTGCCTAAGACATTTCTAGTAAAACTTTATACAAATTTAACTCAGTCAGATGACAGACAAAGACAAGATTTTTACGCTACCTAATGCGGTGGTTGGTTGGGTGTAATGTTTTTTAATACAGATCCAGGAAATCTATTCACGGATGTCAATCTGAGGTTCTTATTTCACAAAGCTGGAATCAATGTCCTTAAGTGGTACAATGCATCAGCTGTGCTTAGTGAGACACTGAGAGAAATTCCCCTCCATTGTGATGTCACTTAGGCAGCACAGTTGGGAGAGAAAAACACCTTCCTACGAGACAAGTGTCAGATGTGCTGATTCAGAAGAGACATTGACATGGCCCGAGTATATTTTTACCTTGATGCCCGGGCCCATTGTCAAGGCCCAAGCTGCTCCGATGTGCTCGAATTATCTTTGCGAAATTCTTGTATTATATAAAGGAGGGAGGAAATTTTCATGAAGTCTCATCAATCAACTGAAACTTTCTTTCTGACCCTAGATCTGCCTCCATCTGCTATAAAATTCCAATTAATTTGTGCAAGATGCAAATTTTATTTAACTGGAAGAAACTCTGTGAAGTTTTAATTGTTGGACTTCACTTATGCCCTCCCACCACAAAATTTGGGAGAGTTTAGCCCAGCAATAACTTTTGACTTACTTATCTCCATTCTTATGCCTCTAACACCAGGAGCTAATCACTTGACGACTGGTGTCGGTTTTTAATGTCTGAAGCCTTTCTTTTTTTTCACCAGTTTGTGACATGCATATTTTTCCTGTTCTATAGTATCTCTGGGACCTAAGAAATAAAGCAGGGTATTTTCCATATAAGGTTTACCTTTAGGACTGCTTGGCAAAAGCCCCGTAACCAGATTGGTCTTAAGCAAACCCAGATAAGGATAAGCCTCCTCAGAGAACAATCAAAGATGGTTTGATTTTCTAACAGAAAATCCGCAATGGACAGTAAGATCATATCCAAATCAATACTCCTTAATATCACATTTGTCCCCAACAATAAATATTAAAGAGGCACTGAGTGCTAATGTCAGAGTCCAAAATGAGTGTGTATATATCTGGAAGGGTTATGAGTGTGTATACTGTGTGGGTTCCTTAGTCTTTCTCTCGCATGTTGCTTTTGCCAGAACTTAGCAACACTTCAATTAGGGAAAGAAAAAAAATATCCTTAGGGTCTATCCTTCAGTAATGTCTTATTTGAAGGTGCATGCAGTTCTGTGACATGGTTTTCCCTTCTTAAAACCTCTGCAGGACACAGTGCTCAAAGCTGCGGACATGTGTCTCCGTGTTCACATAGCGTCCTAACATTTAAAATATCCCTCTTTCTTGTGAATCGTGAATTGTTTCCTAAAGAAAACTGTGGACCTACTGCCTTAAAAGCATGATCAAATGGTAAAAGCTTTACCGTTTCCATTTTTGGGTGGAAAGCGCCCCTCCCCCAACATGTGAATTCTCATAAATAACACATGCAGAGCCTAAATTATATTTTTTTCACATCCTTGTCCCTTATTCCTGTCCCGTCTTCCCCAAATTAGAAAATTCCTCTCTCTCTCTCAACTACCTTTTGTGATGGAAAAAACTTATCTAATAAATTCATTTGTTCCATAGGTTATTAATATGTCACAGCGATCAAGGATTTTTGATCTTCCTTGCCAGGAATTTTTCTATGTTGTTAGTCTTTTAAAAGAAGCAGTTTTTACTTCTATCAATGCTATCCATTTACCTTTTTTCTATTTTATTAATTCTCAAACATCAGACCTTTCTTCCTTCTGCTTTCTTTGTGTACGCCCTGCTGTTCCTTTCTCGAACTTCTTGGGATTCCTGCTTGGTTCTTTAATTTTCAGTCTTTCTAAGAGGCTTATTTGGAGCTCATATATTTCCTTCTAAGAGCTGATTGACTTGCATTCCACAGGTTTTGATACGTAGCATTTTCATTTAATTTTTTGCTGGTTTTTTTTTTTTTAAGTAATTTAGAAGGGCGTGTTTTATTATCTAGCCATTTCGAGTTCCAGCGGTATCAGTCAGAGAATGTGGCCCATATGATACTGATTCTTTGGCATTTGATGATACTGTTGTGTGGCCCCATGAGTGATGCGCTCACGCATATCCCTGTATGTTTGGCAGTACTTTCTACAGCCGTTCACTACAAGGTTCAGCACACATCCATTACATGTGGCTTGGCCACTGGTTTTATCTCAACTTCTGTGGCTTTATGAAGGTTTTTGCCTTACATGTTAAAACACCCCAGATACATTTATCCCAGTATGATCGTGGATTTGTACATTTCTCTGGAAATTCTGACAATTTTACTTCACAAAATTCGAGGTTGTGCAGCTAGTTATGCACAACTGCAGAATCATTATATTTTACACAAGCATGTTCCTCTTGGGGCGCCCGGGTGGCTCAGCCCATAGTGAGTCCAACTCTTGATTTCGGGTCAGGTCATGATCTCACGTTCATGAGATGGAGCCATGAATCCAGCTCCACACTCAGCAAGGAGTCTGCTAGAGCTTCTCTCTCTCCCTCTCCCTCAGCCCCTCCCGCTTGTGCTTGCTCTCTCTCTCTCAAATAAATAAATAAATCTTTTCCTTAAAAAAAAAAGAATTTCCCTCTTACTACTCTAGAACAGTCATCATCATTCTTAATAAAGTTTTGCCTTAACACCTGTTCTGTTTCGGTGTTAGCGCAGTCACTCTACCTTTCTTCTGGTTAGCGTTTCCCTGAACGCGTTCTCTAGTTTCCCGGACTCTCATTTGCTGCGATGACACGTTAGATGTGCTGCTTGTAAACAGCAGACTGTGGCTTTTTGAGAGACTCTCTAGGTTGCAAGTGGCACATTTTGTCTATGTACCTTTACTGAGGATGACTGCTACGGTCAGGGATACGGGTGGCTAAAGAACATACATTTTATATGACAACATAGAAGTAGCAGAATGAAGGCGGACAATAGGAGGAAAACGCAGGAAAAAAGTGAAGAGGTGAAATACGTTTGCTGACTGCCTCATATTGTCCACTCAGAAGGTCTAGAAGGATGGTTGCCACAGCACTAATGAGTTTCCGTTAAAATAAGAGTTCTCATCTTTACTATAATCCATGACTAAAAGAAACGAGGACCCTTGAGGAAATGGCTGAGTGCAGGTAAGAGTAAAGAAGGCACAATGTGCACCGGAATATCTTGTGCTTGCAAAAAGCAAAAACATTTTCAAGATTAATGGGGTCTGTCAGAAGGACACAGGAGCCAACTTCAAGGGGCTCTTCAATGGACAGAATTATGTCAATTGGAGCATCAAAAAGAATAATGAGTGTAGTTGACTGAAGCACTTGGCATCAATGAAAATCCCTGTGTCTATAATAACTCTAAAAAGAGAGAAAACCAAAACCAAACCAAACCAAAACAAAAAAAAACATTTGTTTCCCATTTAGGCCACTCTTCAAGCAGCTTCTTACTTTGAAAACTGTTAAATAAAGGGAAAAAAACTAAGCATTTATTCTGCCTTTCAAGCAAGAACTTTACTTTAGGCTAACAAAATAGTCTCAACTGATGAAACAAAAAAAACTATTTGAGAGAAGAATGCCAGATGATATATTTAGAAGAAATGATGAGATTAGGAAATCATCCCTTTACAACTTTAATGAATTCAGAACAAGATTATCAATTGTTGTTAAAATTAAGCAAATGGTTGGTGGGAAACAGAACATCTTTTTGATACCAAAGGAACACAACACAATCCCCAAGAAAAACAACATTGGATTCTATATGGAAAAAAAAAATCAGCTCTAAAGGACCTTTTGTGACAAGTAAGCAAAATAAGTATCAAGAGATATTAAGGAATCATTACTATATGTGATAACGTTATTTAGATATACAGGGGAAAGTATCTACTTTTTAAGAAGTACCAAAAAGTAACAAAATAATGACTTTATAAATGAAATACAGGATATCCATCATGTCTTTACAGTTCTGTGGTTGTTCTGTTACAGGAGGAACTTTCAATTCTTTAGGGAAAAAAATGGTTACTTTATGCAAATATATACATGCACACCTATTTCTTTTCTATTATTAGCTCTTAAAATTTTAACATTCATAATAAAATGTGTTAAATAAATAAACATAATAAAGTCTAAAGTTAGTTTATCTACACTCTTCACAAACAGTGCAAGACCCAAGCAGAAGCTTTAACACTAATCCTATCCCTTTGATAGGATTGTTGCCCTGCATTTTTAGTTAAACTTCTTGGCTAAACCCACTAAATCAATTATCATCATCATCACCAGATTTAGATTTCCCGCGCGTTTGCATTTTGCTGGTTGATTAATGCTTCTTGCATCCCATACAAGAGTGAGTTTGCAGTTCTTCCCACAGTTCATCTTTTGATAATTCTTTCAGTGTTCTCCATGAGTGGTAAATTTCCCCAATTCTTTTGTCCAAAAACGTCTTTATCTAACACTCATGCTTAAATCATAGTTGAGCTGGGTATAGAAATATACTTGAAGATTATTTCTCAAAGCGCTTTGAAATCTTTGCTCTTTGTTTCCTCCTTGATTTTGTTGAGATTGGAAAGTGTGCAGACAACCTAGTTGTTATTAATTTGGAGGTATTATATTTTGGTGTGCTGGGTTTTTCACTAAATACTTCTAGATCTGAAATTTCCTTTATTCTGCCATGAACTCATTGTGGTCCTTGAATCTAAAAATTTATGCCTTTTAGAAATTCTGGAAAATCCTTCACCTGGTACCTTTGAGTATTACCTCTCCCCCATTCTTACTAGTTTGACTTTCTACATCTGCTATTTATTATGTTGAAACTTGTCATTCTGATCTCCATGTCTCTTAACTTCTCTTCATATTTCCACCTTTTTATCTCTGTGCTGAACATTGCACAGTTCCTTCAAATATGTTTCAGTTCACTAAATCTATGTTCAGCTGTTTAACCTGTCTACTAGATTCTTTGTTTCAAAGATTATATTTTTAATTTCTTGAAAATCTATTAGTTCCCTTTTCTAGCAGGACCATTCTTCATACACAGTAAACATATTTGCTTTATATTTCATCATATTATATGTTGCAACCCTATTATCTCAAGTTTTTGATATTTAATATTCTTGTTTATTTTATATGCTGACTTTTACCCATTGTGGACTATTGGATTTTGAGTTTTGAAATACATCATTATGAGCTTATTATTTGGCAGATGGGGCCTTCATCAATGAAACCTCTTATGATCTGCATTATAAAGGTATTCCCAGTGATTTTTTTTTTTTTGCTAGGAACCTTAGGGCTATCACAGCCTAGGACCATTTTATGTTCACTTCTCAGTTTAAGAATTTCTAGGCAATTTAGACAACATAAATTCAGTCACCAAATTAAGGTGAGGCTATGTCTGTATTTATCAATTCTTGGAATCTAGGCGGAGACACACAATTGTTTTGTCATCTTTCCCAACTGGTGTGCAGGAATTTTTTAAGATGCCCTTTCACTGCACATTAACCCTCTGGGAGTCTTGGCTTTATGAAGCTATAAGCTGTATCACCTCCAGCTCTCTTTCTTCTAAGCCGAATTTCTCTTACCTCTGTATGAGTGTTTCCCTGACAGTCAGAACCTCTGGGGCTGTACAGTTTCAGCTCACACACTTATAACAATGATTTTCACTTTACTCTTCCTTTTTGTCTCCTCCATTATGCTCATTTTGCAGTTCAGCTCTATATTTCAAATAATTTTTATTATATTTCATCCCACATTCCTAGATGTTAGTTGCAAGCAAGTTTTTAGATTGCCTAGTTTACCATACTGCCATAAATGGAAGATGTTCTTTTCTTTTAAACTTATGTGATATAAATTTTCCTCATTGCCTTTTAACATTTTTACTTAAATTCCAGCAGAAGAAAAAATGAATTTATGCATACTAACATTTGAGTCTTCTTTCATGAATGTCTCTCAGGATAAGTTATGTTCCTCTGAAGTTCCTGGTGTACGAACCTTCAAAATCTTCTACTGTTATTTCATTGACCTACATTTGGCCAATAAATTTATTCCTGCAGAAAGAAATTAGGCAAGGGAAGCACTGTCTTTCATTTGATATTCTCCTGGTTTTCATATGTTCATCTTTATTATTGTCAGCTTTAATATCTTTGATATTGCTGTCTTTTCTATTCCTTGGGAATTATAGTTGATTTGTCTCTTAATTCTCAGAGAGCTTCTCCTGTACCTATATGTTCTCCTATTCTTCCTTATCCCACTGAAAGTTAGACCTTCTACTCTCTTTTTAAGTCAATGATCCAGGAAACTCTTTTCCTCTTCTGATCCCACTGTGTACTTAAATGACCAGGTCTCTTATTAGAGCTCTTGTTATTCTTCCTAATCCATTTCTAATGGACTTATTGCCCCAGACTCAATATTTTCATCTTTTACAGCACACATCGCACTTTTTGTTCATCACAATATGTGATGCTATTTCTTTCTACAGAATAGGATATGTGTCTCCCCATTCCACTTTATGGTACCAATGAATTGTCTTTTGCCCCTCTACTCTCTTCGATCTTTGCCTCGTGTGTGTACCAATGTGTATGATTACTACTTTCTAGATTAAATTTCCAGAATTCTGAATTCAAGGTTTCCCATTAATTACAACTTCTTCCTTTCCCTCTTTTCCCCTTCCCTCAAATTGAGGCTTATAGAATACCCTAACACAATGGTTACTTTGATATTGCCAAATAAAAAAAAAAATTAAAGCCACTTACTGGTACTATATTTAGGAAATTTCTCCAATACCAATCAGTACCATTCCAGAGCTAAATGGGAAGGAATAAAATATATATAATCATCTCTTTTTCCCTACACCCTATCATAATTATAGATCCCTGTCCTTCTCATCCCTGCCTTATGTACAAGATTATTTGTGTTACCTTTTTACTTTATCAGACGAGCATTGTCTAGAATAAAAGCAATCCCCATATCCTTAGTTGTACCAGGGGGCTATTTGTGAAAGCCTTAATAGGAAAAGATCCAGAAGACAAATCAATTAATAAATATAAATTATAATTAATATTTGACCAGCACCATGCTACCAAGGGCATAATTTCTACCCTAAAGGGTCCTATGATTCTGGTGAGAGGAATATGGAATGAGAGAAAGGAAAATGAATTATTCCAGGTGTGCGTGTGTGTGTTTAAGCAAATAGTACCATAAACGACAGTAAGAAACATTTTCAGAAATTTAAAATACGAAGGTGCATAAGACAAATACCATATGATTTCACTCGTATGTGGAATTTAAGAAATGAAACAGATGAACATAGGAGAGAAAAAAGTGACAGACAAACCATAAAACAGATCCTTAACTACAGAGAACAAATTGAGGGTTACCATAGGGGAGGTAAGTGGGGGGGATGGGATGGATGGGTGATGAGAATTAAAGGGGACACTTGTGATGAGCACTGGGTGCTATATGCAACTGATGAATTACTAAATTCTGCTTCTGCAACTAATATTACACTGTATGTTCACTAATTGGAATTTAAATAAAAACTTGAAACAAACAAAAAAAGGTACAGAAAAATGCAGCTTTATTTTGATTCGAGAATCCTGAAAACTTTCTAAATACTTTCTTTTATCTCCTTTGTCATGATACTTTAAAGAGGTAAAATACATTGGGTAAATGTTTTAATGGTTTATTGTTGTGGAAATGAAGCAAAACAGGAGCCAACTTTCCTTTTGTTTAGTCTCATGGTTACTGAATTCAGGTAGTTGCTCACTCTGTATCAGTCATTCAAGGCTAAAAGATGATTTATTTTTTATAAAATTGATTTTTGTCATGCGGGTATTCTTTGAGGCTCTGGGACTATAATTCATCCTCCCACATTCATAAGATGTAATTGAAAGGCTATTGTGAGCCTGGCCTCAACCTCACAGCTTGTTAATGAGCGCAGTCTCCGCCTGAACATGTCCCGTTATCCAGAATCCACAAGATGGCAGTAGTGCTCACTTTTTTTTCTTCAAGGAAATTAATTTTATGACTCACTTAACTGTCTTTTTTTAAAGAAAAAGATAAAGATTTTCTCTTCTTCTGAGATATTTCTTAATATGATTCATAGTGACTAATTTTATATTTCTGAAAATCCTGCAAGTAACAGAAAACTACCTGCTTACACCTTATTCTTCGCGTCAGTGTTTTTAAAGTCCATCAGCTCCATCCTCAGACTTCTCTTTCTTCTACCAGACTCTGATGCTGTGAGGTACGGTACAGTCATCATGAGTAGCCATTTGTGAAATTTAAATTTAAATTAAATAAAACTTAAAATTCGGTTTTTCAATTGCACTAACCATGTTCTGTGCTCAAGAGGCACATGAGGCTAGTGGCTGCCATATTGCACAAGGCGGATACAGAGCACGGCCGTCACTATCGGCCGTTCTATCGGACCGCACTGCCTGAGGGATAATGGCTCAAAGACCAGAGTGTATTTCCTGGAACCGATATATACATATCGTATCCCCTGTCAATGTCCTTCTCTGTGACCCATTCTGAAATAAAAGTAGAGGGGAATAGAAAATTGAGATTAAAACCCAAACTTCCACACACATTGGTGCACAGCGTGATCTAGGAATATTACCGCATTCTTTGAAATATTCACATGTGGACCGTGTGTTTAGACTGCATTTTGGACATCTTCAGAGCAGCCATTAGCAGCCTTTTGTTGTTGTTGTTTTGTAACTCTACTTATGTTTTTGAAGCCCAGCATGGTCATGGCTTTCAGAAATACGAAAACGAAATAGTTGAGCTGGAAAGGAACCCGGAGATCATCGGGTCCAGCCTCCTTGTATGATTTAACAAGACACAGGACCATAGAATGAGGGAGGTTGTACAACAGGCAGTCTTTAGTTCAGGAGACCAGAAAAAAATTCCATTCTGGGTGACCTTGGTTGAACTTTTCTTCACCTAACTTGCATTACGTGGAAATGAAAGAAGGACTGGGAAAGGTCCTATCCAAGTTTCCCTTCAGTTCTAAATTTCTCTTTTGTAACACATGTAGTATTAAGAATTAAAGGGGTTTCAAAGTCACAGGATAAAGACAATACATCTACCTTGAGTATTAATTTTATTCAAAGATTTGAGGAGAAAGTTTAATATTTTGAATGGTAAGTGATTTAAAATTATCTTTTTTTCTTTAAAAAAATGCAGATATTATGGAAGAGATAAAACATGAATCTACAAAGGAATGTGATGCCTATAGTGGGCTGAGATACACTTCCAAATCCCTTCAGGATTCTTACTCATTCTTTCTGCCTTTAAGGACAGTTCCCCCCACCGCCAAAGATTTTTTAAATTAATTAGTTTATTTATTTTTCAGAAAAAGAGAGCACAGGTGGGGGAGCAGCAGGCAGAGGGAGAAACAGGCTCCTCACTGAGCAAGGAGCCCAATGCGGGGCTCGATCCCAGGACCCTGGAACCATGACCTGAACCAAAGGCAGACACTTAACCAACTGAGCCACACAGGCGTCTGTAAGGACAGTTTTATACATTTGAGAAATGCTTCAATAAGCAACTGCACATGAGTGAAAGTCTTCCAGTGTGACAAGTTTGGAGACCTGGCCATAATTTGATAAGGTCTGCAAGTCCAGAAATTTCATTTTGTTAAATCCATGATAAGGTTAAAGTTAGTTCACAGTGAAATACAAAGTAAAAATGTAATGCTTAATAGTGGTGATGATGATGGTTATTATATCAGAAAACAAAATCTAAGAAATTATAAAACATTATAAAAACGTATAATCTGAGCTTCCTGGAAGCTAAGTAAAAAGTAAATAGAATGAGTGGTATCATTCTCATTCTATAATAAATGAAGAAAAATATTGTATAAGGAAAGTAGACAAACTTATCGAAATTCAGAAAAATCAGAGGGATCAAATGCAAGATTTTTAAAATCAGGAACATTAGGATTATATAACAAACATTGTGTTCAATAACAATTTTACAAATGATGGAAAAGTACTCTTCATAAAGTCATTTTTTAGGTTGACCTTGGATAAACGTGTTGTTGCTTTGGAAATTTGTCAAGCACTTTTACAGAAGGTTAAACACCAATATGTGTCAGGTATATGGTATTTTAGTGGCCTAACTTGATACAAGGTAGATCTTAGAGAATAGACAAATGAATGTCTTCAATGATCATTTCTTTTTCTTTTAATGGTAAATGCTTTATTTTCTTATCTTGCACAGTAAAACAACACCAATTCCATAAGAAAGCCACGTTACACTCAAAGGAGTGAGTTCAAACATATCCTTAAATACCAGTTGTTTAAAACAGAGACCACATAAGAGAAGCATTTGTAGAGATGATGTGTGTCCCTGAAAAGAAACAACCAGCAAATATTATTTATTCACAAGCCTATTGTAAACTGAGAGTGGAAATACCTTGTTAATTCTTGTCTTAGATAATCAAGTGGTAATGGTGATTATATACTAATCAGTGGATAACTTTTTTTCTGGATTTTTTTATTGTAATAAAAAAACACATAACAGTATATTTCCCATTTTACATGTACAGTTTAGTAGTGTTAAGTATATTCTCATTGTGCAACAAATTTCTAGAACTTTTTTATCTTGCAAAACTAAAATGCTAAACCCAATGAACACTATTTCTCTCCTCTCCTTCCTCCCTTCAACCCTTGACAGCCATCTTTCTTCTTTCTGTTTCTATGATTTTGACTACTTTAGGTAGTTCAGATGAGTGATATCATACAGCACTTGTCCTTTTGTGACTGGCCTGCTTCACTTAGCGTAATGTCCTTAAGTTCGTCCATGTTGTAACATATGAGAGGATTTCCTTCCTTTTTAAGACTGAATAATATTCCATTGTATGTATATACCACAATTCCTTTATCCATTCATCCATCAATGGACATTTGAATTGCTTCGACTTCTTGGCTATTGTGAATAATACCTTAATAAACATGAGTATGTAAATACCTCTCTAAAATCCTGCTTTCAATTATTTTGAATATATACTCAGAAGTGGGATGCTAGGTCATATGGTAATTTTTAATTTACCTATTTATAATGTTTTGAGGAACCTCCGTTCTGTTTTTCATAATGGCTACACCATTTTACATTCCCACCCACAGTGCACAAGGGTTTCAATTTCTTCAGATCTTCATCAATGCTTGACATTTTCTTTTGATACTGGCCATCCTAATAGACAATGATCATTTACATGTTGCCCCATCAAATATCAACTGTGACAACCAGGCTTTTAATAGGAATATTATGTAACAAGCAATTTAAGACGGAGGGCTGCTTGGATGACCTGAGTTACAGAATTGTAAGGGACACAACAGTCTTAAACCTATACATTTAATTAATTTCAAATGTTGTAATAACAGTGAGTAGACCGAGAGCAGTGCCCACGGTATATAGCAATAGTCTTTGCTGATACAGTATAGTGCTCTCACAAGAAGACAGCTTGGTTTCCCAGTTCTACTCCTGCCAATATCAGGTTGTGAATCATGGGAAAATATTTAAGCACTCTGAGCTCATTTTCCACATTTGTGAGTCAGGAATAACCATATCGACCGCACTGCCTGTTACTGGCATGATATTAAAGGAAAGGATATATCTAAAGTGGCACATCGTATGCTCCCAACAAATGGTGGCTTCTTTTCCCTTAATCCCCAAATCTATTTCTCATGCAAGTTAATATCTTGAGAGATCAAGACCTGAATATTTAACCGAAGTCTCATGGGAAGTTCCAGGAGACATTGAGCAGCTCCACTAATTTTTAAGAAGGTTTTTTGTTATTTTTTACAGTAGTCTGCACCAGACATTCAACTTGACACTACCCCACCTGAAGAGGAGTCCACTACTCAAAATAAAATTTAAGTGATGCTTTCCGGAGAAGAGTTTTCTTGTCTTTAATTTTAATAGAAGATGGTAAATCCAAAGAGCTATCGTGAGTGAATTGTTCTGGAGCCTTAAGCAACTAGATCTGAAACTTTATGCTCAAAAGCCTAGTCAGACATAGAGGAGGCCCTCACACTGATGTCCGCCAGTCCATTCCATTTAACAAATGCAATCTCTTTTCCACAGAGCAGCCACAGGGATGTTCCTAAACCATAAGCTAAATCATGTCACACCTCAACTCTAAAGCCTCCAGTGGCTTCCGACTAAAAAGCTGTTAAGCCATAGGTGGCAGTTATAGTTTGATCACTTCTGGAAACTCAGGACATAGAATAGTGGTAAACAGATAACAGGCCCTTAATAGCTATTTATTGAATAAATATGTAAATGAGTTAAGGAATAAGTGAAGTCATCAAATTGAAGGAATTACTATATGGTATCCTTGGGTTCTGTTTACATGTCCTACTTATTTTTCTAAGTCTTCCTTGACTTCCAACCAAGGTCCCGGAAAATGGAGTCAGGAGACCAGTCAATCCCTAGTAGTGGAAGTGGTCACTCCCTCTCTGAGGTTTGGATATACAATCAGTACAGAGGGCCATTCCAGTGCTGTCAACTCTTTTTCCTTTCTCCTCCGGAAAAGAGACCTCACTCCAGCTCAGCTCCTGTGCCAATGTAAAAACCCACAGCATCAGCATTACAGGCTGAGTGAGTCTTGGACACAATTAGCATTTTCAAACCCACCTAAAGCACCCCTCTCACAGATGGAGGCGAATAAGGGTTATCAAGATTGTTTTGTGCTTTCTATATAAAGAAAGGGTATCCTGAGACTTATCTTGGAGGTTTCACTTAACTGCATTGAGTTGTAGTTGTGAGTTTGAGCCAACATTTCTCTCTTTGGATGAGTTGTCATTGCAAGAACAATGGCTGGTTGGGAAGCAATTTTCCTAAACCAGATAATCTAGCTATAAAATTTTATTAGAACCACTTCTATTCTTAAAAAATAAATTCATTAATAAAAATAAATAAATTAAATTTTAAAAAAGAACCATTTCTATTCTTGCATTTGGGCTTCTAAAATTACTGTATCAATGAAAGTGTACCTCAAACATAATGTTTCGCCAGCCTTGTACTTGAAACTAGAAAACTTGACCATGTCCAATGGCTGTGTGTGTGTGAGAGAGTGGGAGAGAGAGACAGAGACAGAGAGGGAGAGAGACAGAGTGCTCAGAACTGATTTACCAAATAGTCAACTAAGGATTTAGAAATAGATTCTCATTGGTTTGCAATTCTCATTGGTTTGCATTCAGATATTTTCAACATGATCTGACTGATACTCATTCTAATCAGTGTGACCAGGAAGTCCTGACCTCAACTAAATGTATGTGGTTTGGTGATATTCTCACAAAGACTCAGAAAGACAAAACATATAAGGGAAGAAGAAAGGTTACTATACTGAAGTATCGATGAGTGAAATTTAGACTTAATGCCTTAAAATATTGTTTTCAAAATTGAAAGTGCATATATATCACCTGAGAACCATGTTAAAAATGCAAGTTTTTGTTGATTAGTCCTGGACTGGGATTGAGACTCTGCATTTCTAACGAGTCCAAGGTGATGCTGAAACTGCTGGTCCACAGTTCACACTGAGTAACAGCATTTTCAAATACGCTAACAAAAAGCCTAGTTCTTCAAATTGATAAAGAAGCCATCTACACAATGTAAGTAAATGCCAAAAGTGATTTTAGAAGGCCCTTGAATCATTGTTAGCTCATTGATGGGATCATGATCACATTATGGGAAAGAATCATTATTCTATTAGTGTGCTATAATTCAAGCTCCCTTCATCTCATGGTGTGAATCATTGATGCTTACTCTGCAGTTGTTGCCATGAGTCTTTATTGCTTGAATTCAAGAGCTACAGGATGAGTCTTGTCTTCGCCACTTTCCACACTTACAGGAAAATGAAACAGAATCATATGCAGCAACACTGTATAAAACTCAGTGATCAGAATGATTGACATAAATAGGGAGAAGCTGAGACCCAGCAGAAGAATAAAAGCTCCGTTAGAAGTTCATCTGTGGACAAGATTCGTCTACTTAGCCTTGAACTTTGGGAAAAGCCCTGAAGAGTGATGAGGCACATAGAAAGACCTGGAGACCTCTGTACCACTTGGAGGCCAGCAGCTTGCTCCTTACTTGTCTCCTCAGGCTCTGTAGTCCCACTGCCTCCTCCAAGCCCCGTGCCAAGAACCATGCTGGGTCATTGTGAGCACCCACAGCTCTCTCCAGGGCGCGTTCAGCATCAGAGGCTATGCATTAACAGCACAGAACAAAAGAAAGGAGACATTACATGAAAGAGCCAGAGTGGAAATACCAAATAAAACCATATCCGTATGTGAATAAAATGCATTTACTTTTGAGCCTTCCCTACAGAGTTCTCCGGCATGCCCTGTTGTGCTGCATCAAGAAACAAAGCAAAGTCAGAGAATCGTTTTCCTAGCTGACTGAACCAAAATATAAGTGGAGTGGATGTGAGTATAATCAGAAGCAGCAGATTCATTGACCTACAGTAAAGAGAAGACTCACAGGCCTTTGAATTTGGCAGTTTACTGGTTTGACTTATTTGTTTAAATAACAAAACATAACTTATGTGCCTTATAATGTCATAGATCTAGACAAAATGATTTTGGCTATGACACATCAAATTGAATACTAAGGAGAAAAAATGACTTACTCTTTATTCCACAGTTGTCAAGGTCAGTATGACTCACCTGAATACTGAAGCACATGTTTAGTAAGCAGGGTGGGTACACTGTGATAGGTTGAGCCTTATCAGTATTGGAGTGAAATGGGTATGAGATTGAGAGCTTAAGGTAGGTAGCTATGGAAGAAAGTATAAAGAAAGGAAGACAGAGAGCCAATGAGTTAACCTTAGGAAAATTTTACACTTAGAGACAGGTGGAGAGAAAAGAGCCACAAAAGATCTATTAAAGGAGTCACAGTCGAATATATTGGCACAGAAGCCGAAGACAAGAGAATGGCTTAGTAAAGAGATAGAGGTATCCAATGACATTAAATATTCAATAAAGTTCAAGAAGTATGAGCACTGACAAAAAGTCAACTGGA
This sequence comes from Ursus americanus, assembly GCF_024610735.1. Classification (NCBI taxonomy): domain Eukaryota; kingdom Metazoa; phylum Chordata; class Mammalia; order Carnivora; family Ursidae; genus Ursus; species Ursus americanus. The sequence continues at coordinate 64,754,838 of NC_142137.1, read as the reverse complement.
TTTCACAAGTAGCTGATCATTATTTTATCTTGAGTATAGCATAGAGTCAATGAAAATGAGATTAGAAAGTGTTAAATTGAAAGAACAAAGTGTTCGTAGGGAAATGGAGAAGTTTAACCTTGTATGAAAGAATATTAAGAAGGAATAACAAAATTAAGAGTTTTGAGAGCAGGATGGAGAGAATACATTTATGTCTATATAACATAGGGGATCCGTGTCTGGGCTTCAGTCTTCTATTCATAGTAGGTGACAGCAGTGTCATTTCTGAGACGGGTAAGTGAGACTGAAGCCCTAGAATAGTACAGTCAGTCTGAAACAATCGGAGAATTAACATGAGCAGAATAGAAGTACTGCTGAGAAAAACATAAGCACATTTAAAGTGGGTATAACGTAGTACTCCAACAATCTTAAAACTCACTTTTTAAAAAACACTGCCCCTTTCTTTGATTACTTTAAGTTCCTCATTTCAGTCCTTGGAATACATAGGGAAGCAAATTTTGCCACTCCAAAATATGCCTCTTTGGCATATTGATTATTCTAAACTGGTTATTTTTAAGAAACTGCAGACACAGGAGAAGCTCTGAAAATTGAGTAGAAGTTACCCTTTTGTAAGAGATATTTGCACGTATAAGGGAAATCTCTATTTGCAAGGTTGTCTCCCTCAATACCAGGAAGAGGGGGGATGACTCTAAATCTCTAGAAACTGTTCCCAGTGGAGAAGGCCTAAACTTAAATCTGCATTACCTTTGTTTACCGTACTTCTCCTGGTAATCTCTAATAACTTACCCCACACCCCCAACATCTTATTTTTTCTTTAGCTGGAGATGGTATTTAAGGTGATGCTTCAGTTTTACTGGGTGTCTTCCATGGATACAAGCAGTATACATGCTGATTTTCTCTTGTTAATCTGTCTCATGTCAATTTAATTCTTAGGCCAGCTAGAAGAATTTAAAGGGTAGAGTAAATTTTTTTCCTTCCCAACACCAGTCAGCAAAGAGCTGAGGGTCAGAATCCAAGTGGGTAGGCCAAAGTTGTTTGTGCTGGTTGATCACTCAAGGCAAAGCTATGAGGAAAATGCACAGGCAAAAATTAAGACAAAAAGAGTTAGAGAAGCTTACCTACTTCATAAGCAGCAAGGGAAACTTGTTGCTGAGAATGAGTTCCACCAGAGCTGGGAAGTTAATCCTAGGGAGAGTGTCAATTTTTGTTACAAGCTAACCACCTTAAAAATTAATGGTTTAAAGCAATATCCACTTAAGTATCATGAGTATATGGGTTCATTGGGCAGTTATTTCTGATGATCTGAGCCAGGCTCAGTTGATCTTGGCTGAGCTCCCTCACGCATCTGTGGTCAGCTTGTGTGTTGTCTGGGGGCTGACTGTTCCTTGGATAGCCTCACCTCAGAAGACTCAGCTCTTCTCCAGGTAGGCTTTCTTATCTATCCAGGTAGTCTTTAGGCTGGGCATGTTCTCAGGGTGAGATACCAGAAAAGAGGATATACAAGCAATTTTTCAAGTCTTTGCTTATGTCTAGCTAACTATTGTCCCAGTGGCCAAAGCAAGTCACATGGTTAACCTCACAGCCAATGTGGGAGGGCTCAACCAAAAAAGGTGGTACAATTGAAACCATTAATACAACCAATATAGCACAGTAAAGAGCCAGTATCAGGGCATTGGCAGTTGGGAGCTAAGTGACAAAGACAGGTAAGTTTGTATACTTACTGATAAAGAAAAGCCTATGAACTGAAATGTAGAAGGAAACATTTGGCCTATAATACTTGTTCAAAAGTAATTAAAGAAATAAAAACCATTTACATCCTGGCTGCACGTTTCTACCTGCTAAGGTTTAAGAATGCGATGTGGGAGCTTTAGGCTAGATATAAAGGAAATCTTGCTGACAAGGAGAGTTGTTAAACACTGGAATGGATTACCAAAGGAAACTGTAATTTTCTTTCCTTTTATATACTTAAAATCAAACTAGCTACCTAGTTATCTGGTATGTGTTCTTGGACAGAAGCAGAAAAATGAACTAATTGACCTTTTAGAGTCCCTCCAGCCCTATTATTGTCATGCTGAACCCATTCACACAGCGGAAGAAATAGTAACAGCCTGCCTTTTATTCCTCCACTTAACACACATTTACTATAGACCCTGTCTGTGCTTGGCATTCTGCTTGGTGCTAGAGATGTAATCCCAACCTTTAAGGAGATCACAGTCTTTGGCCAAAAGGTGGAGGAAAAATGCTCCATCTACATAAGTGTTAACACAGAGGGGTGATAGAAGATGCTATTTGAAACAGTGAATGTCTTCAAAAGACAAAGATTACTGTGGAAGGGAAGATTCCTTGCCCTGGGTCTCTGCCTATCTTTTGAGCTGCCCAAGAGAACAGAAGCCTCTTTTGTTCAACTGAGCCAACTGATGGGCTTGAGAGAAACAAAGAAACTTAGAGCAGAGTTATAGGTTAGGGGCCAGAGACAACAGAGTTCTCTGCATAAGTAAGTGAGAATTCATGATTCTCTAGTAAACCTAGCTGAGGGGCACCTGGGTGGCTCAGTCAGTTAAGCAGCTGCCTTTGGCTCAGGTCATGATCCCAGGGTCCTGGGATCCAGCCCCACATCAGGATCTCTGCTCAGCGGGGAGCCTGCTTCTCCCTCTCTCTCTCTCTCTCTCTGTCAAATAAATAAATAAATAAATAAATAAATAAATAAATAAACAAACAAATAAATAAATAAATAAATAAATAAATAAATAAAATCTTTTAAAAACCTAGGTGAAATGGGGATAGACTAGACATGAAGTAGGGAAGATGAGAGTCCAGACATTGCACAGCCAGTGAGAAAGATCTTGTTCTGTGCTAGCTGAAAGATATCTAAGAATCTAACAATCTAATTTTTAAAAAATCTAAGAGACTTCTGTCCAAACAAACTAGCTGATACAGACTCGACTCGCCCTGCTCCTCCCTGGTGAGTACAATGATAAACTCTGAGAAGTTGTAAGAGGGGGACAAGCTGATTAAAGAGCCAGACTAAGAAACAATATAATGGTGGCGCATCTTACAACCTACTGCCTAATGGAATAAGGCAATTCCGGTCTGGCATCTTCCAACCCCCAAAACTAACAACAGAACATGGCCCAGGTAGTCATAATAACATTGGAATCTAATGGGAGTTCTGTCCACAGAACTACCACAAGGGATGGATCTGAAGTCCAGGTGAGAATAGGCCATAAGGGGAAACTCTCCTTCTTTGTGAGTCCCAGGACTGAAACTCCTTTTTTGTGGGTTCCCGGACTCTCCTCTTCCACACAGAGACATGACTTGGTGAGGGCATTGGGCACCTACAAAGAGGATTTTACCACAACAAGCACCTGCACAGCAAGGGTTCTCTGCCCCACAGCCAGAGACTCCTTCAGTCCCTCACCCAGAGGATTACATGAAGCGACAGCCTGGGGACATTCCTCCCAACCCAGCACCAGCAAGGAACTGTTGGAGCCCAGTGATCTACCTTAAAAACAATGGTTAAAGGAAGCTTCTGTTTCACTTCAAACAGAAATGAAGTGAAAAAAAATGTATCCATGCCATGAAGAAGGAAGAGAAAAATAATAAAGCAATACAATAGACTATCCTTCTCCTCATGAGTTTTTGAAAATACAAGCTATGGTAGACATAAAAATTATATCATTTCATACTTAAGACAATGATATTTAAAAGTTGGGGAGGTGAAGGGGAGTGGAAGTGAGGTTTAACCTCAAGTGGTAAAATGTTGATACCAGTAGTCTGTGATAAAGCATGTATGTATATTGTAATACCCAGAGCAACCACTAGGAAAAATACACTGTGATACATAAATATACTATAAAAATATCAAGGTAGAATCCTTAAAAAAATGTTCAAGCAACCCACAGAAAAGCAAGGAAAGAAAAAAAGAACAAGGAACAGAAGAAATAAACAGAAAAAAAAATAATCCAATGTTAGATTTAAGCGCCAACATATCAGTAATTACTTTAAGGGTAGAGTTTAAATGTGCCAACAGGAAGGCAGAAATTGGCAGACTGAGTTTAAAAAACACAAAGTGAGGCAACTACATACTGCTTACAAGAAATTTCAAATTGAATGGCATAGGGAGGTTGAAAGAGTAAGGGAAAAACAGATACGTAATTTTGTTTACAAAAAAGGATTCACATATATACACAATCTTACGTATGTATTAAAATGTTCTAGAAGATTACCAAAAGAATGTTAACAGTAATTACTTCTGGAGAGGGCAATTGGGGATCTAGTATGAGAATATTTTTCATTGTATGCCCTTCCATGCTATTTAAAAAATTTAGCACATGCACTTATTAGTTTTTTAAGTTTATATAAAAATAAAATGAGGAAAACAACTTTGGTTATAAAAGGTCAGGACTACCTAAAATGCAATTTTATGTTATTTACTGTAATAGTATGAGGACGAGCCCTCTCACCGAGGCAAACCACAAACCATTAGTAAAAGTCCTACTGTTTGTGATCAATCTACATTAACGTTGCTCTCCAGCAGAAGGAAGACCAAGGAAAAGGATTCGTGTTCTCTCTTTGTGTCAACACCAGGACTGAGATGTGGGAATAGCCATAAGGTAAAGAATGAAGAACAGTAGTTCAGCAGAGGCAAAAATAGAGCCAAAGTTGGCCAAAAAAGATGTCCCTCTCACCCTCCTGCCCCCACCCAACAGAGTCACAGACATCTTGATGAAGTCATTGGAATTCTACACAGCCTTGTGTGGTTGTTCAAGCTCATTTCACGTGCATCTCAAAGAACAGAGTTCCTTAACTGCCCACTGGGTGACAGCAGCATGACCTATATCTTGGCCCATGCCACTTGTGTGACAAGGTTAAATGGTTTGACCAAAAATTACATATCCAGAGTTCACAAAATTTTTAATGATAATGCCTATTGACAAGTTATTATCCTAATTATTTCTAAATTGTAATAGAAGAATCATGTTTCTCAGATGCAAATTGCTTAAAGTACCTATACTTTAGGTACTCTATATACATGTTTGAAGCACATCTACAGACATTTTCAAATTCAGAAAGGGAATGCCCCATGACATGAACCCCTGATGAAAAATTCTGTTCCTTTTCTCATGACAGTAGCAGTGGGTGAGACAGATGACTCAGAGCTTTCATACATTAACATTTTCCCCATTAGCTATTTATAGGGAAATCTTTTAAAAATGTATATGCTTAAAAGTTTAAAGTGTACTGCTCAGGACGTTACATTGACGAATGGATACGCTGTAGGTTACTCGGTTCTTCCACTCCAGACTAATTTTATTGCCAAAAGAAACAGAAAATGTAGAATGTTTCAAGTTCCTGATCAAAACTCTAAAAAAAAAAAAAAAAAGATTCTAGATAAAATATAGTCGTGTCCAAAATCCTTAAATAAAAAGACAGGAATTTTTTCCCCCCTGGAAATCGTTAAACAGTACAAGAAAATACATGCATAAGGGTGATTCAGACCTTGCAAAAGAGTGGTTTTTGGAGATAGAGGAAGAATATTTACATTAAATGGAAGGAATGACAAGAAAAACTCCAAAAGAAAAGGCTTATGGACCCTGTTGGCTATCTTTGTCACCTGGGCTCTTTCTGTCTAGTGACCTTAGAAGTGGCACAATAGTGAAGAAAAACCGTAATGGCCGCCGTGTTAGAATTCTACCTGTATCACTATTAAGTGAAGCTCATATGATCTCTCTGGATAAGTAAGGTGCATTGGTCAGAGATGGAGACGGGTTTTCTACACAATCAAATGACCTATTTATTACTAAATCATTATTTTACCCTGGACAAAGTACTTTTAGCCTTATATATGTCTAACAAGAAAAAGCAGACCAAACTTTGTACTATCATTCACCAGAAGCCTTAAACTTCTTAGGATTGACTCAGTTTTCTTGAAGCCAAGAATACTATCTTCCATTTGGCTTCCAACCAGAAAAGCCCAAACTCATTGCCTAATGCTGCAATTTATTTTAAGTGACAGCCCTCTTCTTTTCCCATCGTTAAATTCCTATACCAAAGTAGATACAGGAGGCAGTTGGAATATTTGTACTCTCGTGGATCATTTTATTTAAACCTAAAAAACAAAATGCCTTAAACTAATGCATGCAAAAATACATGTAAGTATTTGAAAATCCAAATTTCTTTTTTTTAAGTCAATGCATTATTTCCTTTTTTTTTTTTTTCCTTTTACTGTAGTACTAGGGAAACTGGGGTATCCCAGTCTAAATAAAAGATTTCAGAAAAGCAGCACATAATAAGATCACCTTCAATTCAACAGGTATTAGGAAATTCTAAAGATCTATTCCAGAAATTTCTATACATCCAAAACCTATTTCAGCTAACTCCCCAAAACATTGTCCCTATCTTCAAAGAATTTGTAACTGAATAGTGTAACAAATTGTTCAGTGATGCAAAAGATTACAAAGAGAAGAAAAGAAGAAAAGAAGAGTAAGTAACAATAATTACCACTGGAGAGAAATGGCAATGACTTACAAGGAATCTTTGGCATGGGAATATTTTACCTTATAAGACTGGCCAAGCACTAGAAAATCCTTTTAGAAACTATGGCCTATATTGTGGAGATCCAGTCTTATGAAAACAAAGAGTGGAGTAAGAGTAATAAGACAAATTTTCTAATGTCAGCTGACACTGAATGTGTGACTTTGGGCAAGTCACTTGATTTTGGATGTTTTAATTTCCTCATCTCCACAATGAAGGCCTTGGACCGGAATTATTTCTAAGTTCTACACAATAAGAAATATATCTTTTAAGTATTAAAAGTCAAAAGATTTTAAGCATACATTTTGGAAGAAGTAAATATTGTTTTCTTTGAAAATGTCTTGAAAAACAAGACATCTATGATTTCTCTTTTGAAAAGATATTTTTGCATAAGTTAAGTTGGAAAGGCAGGCGGGACTTTTCTGCATAATGACTATTTCTGAGGATTTTTTTTTTTTTAATTATCCAGTCTTCAAACAGGCGGATAGTAGTTTATTTTAAAAGTATCTTGATGGGGCGCCTGGGTGGCACAGCGGTTAAGCGTCTGCCTTCGGCTCAGGGATCATGGCGTTATGGGATCGAGCCCCACATCAGGCTCCTCCGCTAGGAACCTGCTTCTTCCTCTCCCACTCCCCCTGCTTGTGTTCCCTCTCTCGCTGGCTGTCTCTATCTCTGTCGAATAAATAAATAAAATCTTAAAAAAAAATTATCTTGAAACTAATGATACACTGTACGGTGACTAACATAACATAATAAAAAATTAAAATAAAATAAAATAAATAAAAGTATCTTGAGATGTGATCTCTGAAGACATAATACCCATGAAGACCTTTCGTCAACTGTAAGGCAATACAAGATGTAAGTCTCACTATTGTTATTATTGTTAGTGCTATAAAATTCTACACAGGCCACCATTGAGTTCTTAGGTTTATGGCTTATTCCTTTTCATTTTTAGTGATAATAAAATCTAGATGCTAAATTGTAAGCAAGTTTCTAAGATGAGCAATTCATGTGAAAGTTCTTTCTCTCTAGTTTTTAGAATATTTGGTAAACCCAGATCCTATTTATGATTCCCCAACAGTTTTATTCAAATACAGGACTAGTACTGATTTTAACTGAAGAAGCTACCTATTGTCACTCATGTAGCTCTGGATGCATGAGTTTTAATTTGACCCTCAAGAGTCAATCTAGCCAAATAATAACAATGAAAATGCATGAGGACAGCAATTTCAACCTGGCTATTTCACAGACAAGCTTATTTTATGCATCAATAGCAAATAAATCAAGAAATTGGATGGACTTGCTGAATGTCTTTCACTGCTCTAAGTAAATCCATCTAGCTAGCGTAACAAGCAGTTCTGAAGATTGGAGTGTAAGCAGAGAAGAAATATTGATTGATTGCTTTATTTAGAGTAGAACTGTAACACCACGTATGCAAGGAAGTTAGCATCTATAGCTAGGCAGTACCATCTTGTTGCTATAAACCTAACTGCAAGATAGATTAGACACTGGTGTGTAGAGTCTGGTCCCATAACTTAGAGCCATCTCTAATAGCAAAACAGCTCCTACTAAAGGCATTAACTTTTGGAAGATGCAAGTGCCTGCTGGCTGACACATTCGATTTCCATAATGCCACACTACAGGGTAGCTGAGCAACTGTGGGAATGTCAAAATTCACGTGTCGGAGCGAGTTGTTGCCAGTCAACCTTGTCGATGGTTTAAAGAGGAAGAACACCCTACATTAAGGAACTAAAGTCCAAACTCATGCTCCATTTTGGAGGTTGGGGCATTGTTATGTACACGGAAAGCACCCTCTGGAAAAACCTCTCTTTCTCGACCAGCAACTCTTACTGTTTTTATAATTATTATTCCACAAATAGGAATAATACAGATAAGCCCTGGCCCACGGTCTGAGACCTGACCGATGTTCTACGGAGACTAAAAGAACACACAAGAATTAAAGCATAGTGAATCCCTGCGTCAGCACTACACCTGTCCTGGTGGAAAACTGTGCGTACGTTTGTTGCATGAAGAGCAGCATTTCAATACCAGCACCAGGCCTGAAAACACTGGGGAAAATATTGACCGACCGCATGAATTTCTAGACTAATCTGCAAGATTATCCAGATCACCCATGTTTTCACTCGACGTTTCTCTGGGACTTACTGATATATGTTTTGAAGGCTCGCTTGACCAGCTTCCAGCCAGCGCTCCACTCATGGGCGTTTGAAATGCTGCCCACGCCTGCGATTTCAGTGTACCCCTCATGCTCCAAGCACTGTTTCTCACATGCACAGAATGATGTGGACGCTCACTCCTCAGGGAACCTCAAATGTGAGGAGACAAACTCGAAGAGGAGACCGTCTAAAATTCAAACGACTGGTGACTTGATGCTGAAAAACCAAATTGTCCTAAGTAATAGAGTGACATTCAGGGAGAGCTAAACCCCAAGGTCTGTGTATCTACAAATTAACGTGCAGCTCCAAGGCTTGTAAATTCTTCTATGTAAGGAAGCACGTCATACCTGAAAAAAAATTAACTCAAATGGTGTCCTCAATCCCTCCAAAGAGAGTTAATTTGAATATGAAAACCAGCAGAGAAGAGCAAAACTGTATTTCAATTCGGAGTGGTCAGTTAGAGTCCCTCCCTTGCTAGCCCACCTGCCCTGCAGAAGTAAGAATACATGGGATTCAGCTGCCTTTGTTTAGAAAAACGACAAAAATTGCTATGGATCCCAGGCCTTGAGGAGAGTCACTTGTAAATGTAACTGCTCAAACTTATTTTACTACTGTGTAAAATCCTTTAGGTGTTTTTATCAGAAGAAAGTTCTCCATTGTCACAAATAACTTGATAAAATCAATCGTAATGTGATTCAGAAGTAGAATCATTCATTACATTTGATATAAAAATCAAGGGAAGATGTGCAAGTATGTTTGTATTACAATCAAATAGGTAGTAGTAGTTTTATAACTTTAAAAGAAGAATGTGATTATAATTCTTTTTAAAGGCTCATGGTTTGGAAGAATCAGTGTTGTTAAAATGTTCATACTACCCAAAGCAATCTGCAGATTCAATGCAATCCTTATCAAAATTGCAAAAACATTTTTCAAAGAGCAAATAATTCTAAAATTTGTATGGAACCACAAAAAAGAGCCTTGACTAGCCAAAGCAATCTCCAGAAAGAGGAATAAACCTGGAGGCATCACCATCTTATACCACACACACTAATTAACCCAACTGTATTAAAGACTTAGATGTACCTGAAGCCATAAAACAAGAAGAAAGCACAGGCAGTAATTTCATCGATGTCAGTCCTCACAATGATGTTTTTAAATCTGACACCAAAAGCGAAACAAGAAAAGCAAAATCAACACGTGGGACCACATCAAACTAAAAAGCTTCTGCACAGCAAAGGAAACCATCAACAAAATGAAAAAGTAACCTTTTGAATGGAAGAAAATATTTGCAAGTCAGGTATCTGATAAGGGGCCAATGTCCAAAATACATAAAGAACTCAAAAAACGTAATACCATAAAAAAAATCCAATTTTAAAAAAAGGACAGAAGATCTGAATAGACATTTTTCCAAAGAAGACATTCAGGTGGCCAGCAGGTACATGGAAAAATGCTCATCATTAATCATCAGAGAAATGCAAATCAAAACCACAATGGGATATCACCTTACACCTGTTAGAATGGTTATGATAAAAAAAAAAGAAGAAGAAGAAGAAGTAACAAGTGTTGGTAAGGATGTGGACCAAAGGGAGCCCTTGTGCACTGTTGGTGGGAATGTAAATTGGTGCAGACACTATGGAGGTTCCTCAAAAAATGAAACATATAACTACGATATGATCCAGCAATTCCACTTTTGGGCATTTATCTGGAAAAAACAAAAACACTCACCTGAAAAGATACATTCACCTCCATGTTTGTTGCAGCATTATTTACAGAAGCCAACAAGTGGAAACAACCTAAGTGCCCATTGATGAATGAATGGATAAAGAAGTTGTGGTGTGTATATACGCAATAGACAATTATTCAGCAATAAAAAGAATGGAATTTTGCTATTTGCCACAACATTGATAGACCTCAAGGGTATGATGCTAAGTGAAATAAGTCAGTCAGAGAAATACAAATACCATACAATCTCTCTTATCTGTGGGATGCAAGAAAAACCAAGCTCATAGATACGGAGAACAGACTGGCAGTTGCCAGAGGTAGCCAGTGGGAGGGGGATATAGGTAAAAAGAGTGTAGATGTATTGAATAGAAACAAAAATATAAAGTCTTGGTTTATAAATATCCAGTCCAGTATCCTTCAGAGACTCTCTCCTGGAACTGGTATTTGTCTCCCTTCTACTCTGCAGTAACGGGGCTACTGCAAATCCATCATTGCCCGCCTTCTTCAAACACCACAGTTCTTACAAGGGAGGCTTGCAGAAATAAGTGATACAGTCTACTTCTGAATTTTACAGCTTTCACTTGGTGGCGGTGATATCAAAGGATACGAGAATTCTTTTTATGGTACTGTGTGGCTGTCGGGGCATCTCCTTGCTCTGTGACAGTATGCCTCTCCTCCATGCTCTTGCCGTTCCCGTGATCTCTACCCGGGCACATAACCCACTGCACTGATATTCTCGGAGTACCATGTGAATGGAGACTAAGCTCCATAAGAGTAGGAGTTTTCTACTATTCATCTTCGTGTCCCCGACCTCAAGCGATAGTGAATGTCACACAGAAGTTCATACAACATGTGTTTAACTAGTTGAACTGAATAGTGACAAGGCATTAGACTATGTTCACTTTCTATTTCCAGTGACAGTCTCCCACGTTTTTTTTCTCATTTTTTCTCATTTGGTTAGAAGTAACTAACTCCTTGGCAGTAGCTCAGAAGATTCTTTGGTTCTCCAGTGACGGAAGAGAAAGCCTAAATGGAAGGTTTTAGCAGGGAAGCTAGCATTGTTCTACACCACAACGCCGAAGGGCAATCTAAGTGCTTCTCTGTAAGATGTTGAAATGAGAATAGTTTATCACCTCATATAAACAGAAAAATGAACACAATTACTCTCATTTCTTACAGTACAGTATGAAAAGAAATTGAATAAATACCCTTGATGCCCAAATCACTAGGTTTCATACTTGAAATGATTGAGTGAAAAGAGAGAGTCTCAGAAAAGGCTTTCTAAAATGGGCCTGCTTAAGCAGCGTATTTCCTCAAGCAAAACTACAAATTTTGATTTATAAAGTGCAAGTCATTGTGAAAGCAACTTTGAAAAAGCTACTTACACTCTTCAAGGAAGGAATTCGATTATACCAGTTGGTTATTTTTCCAGAGAAAATGCTCTCTCCGACCTGTTGCACTTGTACTGCCCTGTAGGCCACTACTTTTTTCCCATTGGTGAGAGTCTCCCCACTAAGTGAAAAGGAAAGAGAATTCAATTCTCTTGTAACTTCCTTCTTCTGACCTCAGAGGAGAGGATCCTAGAAGGCTGCACAAAGCTGGACTGCAGAGGGTTGAGTTGCAACAATGTGAGAAGACTGGCAACCTCTCCTCTCTTCGCTTGTTGGTTATTGACTCCAGAGACACAAGGTGTCCCATGGCCCGCTGTTTCACCCATGGTTTCTGTCCTGTACTGCAGATGAGAGAAAACCATCTTATCTGTTCTAGATTTCTCTAACAGTAATTTTCCTGTCCTTATCCTATTTGGAGTGCCCCTTCTCTTTCTTCACAAAGCATGTCACAGGTTCAACATTTTCAAGGCCAAGGAAAAGAGTAAGCTGTTCATATAAAATGATGATTTTGATGATTCAACAATTTTCCCCATCTTATACTCACTCCACTCTATTTTAAGAGTTTTCCAATCCCAGTAAAGGACCAAGTGAGCACTTTTGGATTTTTTAACTACATTTTGTAAATGGAAAAAAAATGGTTTTAAAATCTTCTCTAAAGTTGGCGGGAACATAGAATTAAAATCCCTTTAAGATACTGAAACGAAGAAAAAATTAATGATTTCAGAAAACTTTTTTGTAGTTCCTTAAACAGTTCCAGCTAAGAAAAATATAGATTCAACTTTATAGTCTGAAATTTCTTTCATGAGAAATAACTAAGGTTTGGAGAGTGAAGTTCGGGAAGGGGAGAGAAAGGTATTCTTCCACTGTGAGGACTAATTTCCAAGGTGGACGTCATTCACTTATACACAAAACAGTACTAAAAACGTCTATGGACGACTTCTATACCTACAGAATAAAGAAAGCATCAGCAAATCTTCCATTCATGAAGGATTAACTGCTATGGGAATTGCCACTTGCTATGCACAACTGGAAAACCAGACAAAATATAGAAAACAATGTTTCTGGACAGTGAAACACAGGGGACAGAATATCAGGAGTTCTTGAAAGAAGGGGGAAATTGAGGTAAATCCTGCAATTACCCTAGTTTACCACCTGGGGGCAGTTTCTAGGACCAAAAGCAGTAAGGCAGGAAAAAAACCAGAAGGTCTCCCTGAGTTGAAAAACAGGGTTTGTAGTTGGGAGAAGTCAAAGTGTCTAAAATTTGCAAGGCGGGATAGTAGACAAGAGGCAGATACACAGAAACAGCTCAGAGATCTCAGATGTATTCACTTAAACTGTTGCCTGAATGCTGATGTGTACATGCATAAGGTTAAACTCCAGAATGCCTGGGAAAGAACCAGAAAGCAGTAGGATGAAAAATTAGTCTGAGAGGCAGAAAAAAAAAAAGATGAGACAAATAGATAATAATTAGCAAGATGGTGGATTTAACCCTAAACATATTAATAATTACATTTCATATAAATGGTCTAAAGACTAATTAAGAAACAAATTGTCAGATTTAACAAAAATGCAAAACCCAGCCATATGCTGTCTCCAGAAAAGCAATTTTAAATATAAAGTCTCAGCTAAATTAAAGGTAAAAGAATGAGAAAAGATATATCATGAAAAATAATCAGAAGAAAGCCAGAGTGGCTATATTAACACCAGAAAGACTAGATGTCAGAACAAGGAATATTACAAGGGATTAAGAGGGACATTTCATCATGATAAAAAAGTCAATCCATCACAATCCTAAAGGTGTATGTACTTGATAACAGACTTTCAAAATATATGAAGCAAATATTGGTGGAACTGAAAGGAGACACAGATAAATCCAAAATTGTTGTTAGATATGTCAATAATATTTTTTCAGTAATTGAAAAAATAAGTAGAGAGAAAAATCGTTAAAATATTGAAGACCTGAGGAACAACACTATCAATCAACTTGACCAAATTGACATTTATAGAGCACTCCACCCCAAAACAGACGAACACATATTCTTTTCAACTCTATATGGGACATTCACCAAGACAGACCATATGTCACGTCTCAATAAATTTAAATAGACTGAAATCATACAATGTTCTCTGACCACAACAGCATTAAACTAAAAATCTTAAATAAAAAAAAAGACATCCAGAAAATCCCTAACTTTTTGAAAATTTAATAACACTTCTAAATAAGCCATAGGTCCAAAAAAATTACAAAGGAAATGAGAAAATATTTTAAACTAAATGATAATGCAAATGTAACATATCAATATTTGTGGGATGCAGCAAAAATAGTGCTTAGAGGGAAATTTATAGCTTTGAATACTCATATTAAGAAAGAAAAACAGTCTAAAAATAATTTTCTAAGAAATAAACCCAAATCTAATAGAAGGAAGGAAATAACAAGAAAGGAGACTACAAAATAGAAATTGGAAAACAATAGAGAAAGATCAGTATAACGGAAAGCTATCTGAAAAAAAAAAGAGGATATAAATTACCAATATCAGGAATAAAAAAAGTGACATCACTACTGAGTCAATGCACATTAAAAGAATAGTAAGAAAATATTATAAATATATTTATACCACTTAATTTGACAGCTTAGATAAAATGGAAAAATTCCATGAAAGACAAAAACAAAACACAAACAAAATGAAAAGTTCACTCAAGAAGAAATAACCTTAAAAACCTATATTTACTGAAGAAACTGAATTCATGGCTGAAAACCATCCCACAAGAAAATCCCAGTCTTCAGTGGCTTCAGTGGTCCTATTGGTAGATTCAACCAAACATGTAAGGAAAGATAACACCAATGCATCCAGAAAATAGAAGAGAAAAACCAGAATTATTCTGATCCTAAGTCAAAAAATATTATAAGAAAACTACAGCTGAAGATCTTTTATAAACATAGAGGCAAAAAGTCTTAACAAAATACTAGCAAATCTAATCCAGCCATATTTAAAAATACAATGCATCATGACCAAGTGGGATTTATCTCAGGAAAGCAACATTAAAAATCAGTGTAATTCACCATATTAAGAGGCCAAAAAAAAAAAAAAAAAAAAAGGAAAAGCTGCATGATTATTGCAATAGATGTAGAAAAGGTATTTGAAAAACTTCAGCAACTACTCATAATAAAAACTCTCTGTGATCTACCAAAAGAAAGAAACTTCCTCAACTTGATAAAGGACATATACAAAAAAAAAAAAAAAAAAAAAACCAAACCTACAACTACTATCATAATTAATGGTGAAAAATGGAATGATTTCCTCCTAAGATTGAGAGTAAAACAAAAATGTCTTTGTTTTATTCTCAACATTGTACTGGATTCCTAGTTGGTTCAATAAGGCAAGAAAAAGAAAATAAAATACATACAGATAGGAAAGGAAAAAATAAAACTGTTTTTATTTTCTGACAACACGATCATCAATGTAGAAAATTCTAAAATCTAAGAAAGCTAAGCAATGGTTTTAGCAAGGTTACAAGAGAAAAGGTTAGGATGAAAACGTCAGTTGTGTGTCTATGTATGAACAACAGACAATTGGAAAGTGATTTTTCAAAAGAAAAAAATAACATCACTGTACTACCATTTAGATTGAAATATTTGAGGGCAAATTTAACATAATTTATGTGAGACCTATACACTGAAAACTACAAAACATTGCTGAGAAATTAAAGAAAACTTAGGTTAAGGAAGATGTACCTCAAGTTAGTGGATTGAAAGATTTAATATTATTGAGGTAGATCGTAGGGCAGATGCTTAACCAACTGAGCCACCCAGCACCCCAAAATCAAGCTATTTAAAACTGAAGTTAACTACGTGGAAATATCATCAAATGATATAAAGAAATTTATATTAAAATTAGAGGCATTTATAGTAACTGGTAGGTTTTTAAGATATATTTTAGAGCGCAGAGGGAATACATGGATCCTTATCTTCGTTGTGAAGTATTAAGTAGTTTGATATACCCACACAAAAGTCAATATTCGCTACTTTCAGTACTTCATTTGAATGATAGTTCCATTTACAGCATTCTAATTTTTACAACAATAAGTTTACGTTGCTTCTTACATACAATTATAATAAAAGAGCATTGGGATAATATCGTGTTTACCCTTTTGCAGTTTCACTTCTAGACTATTTTGTCAAAATTTGAAAAACAAATTCATTGATGGGAATAGATTTTCCCTACTTGGCTTTCAAATTCATTGTAATCAGTCCTGTAACATTAAGCACATTTCCTCATCAATATGAAAATTAAACGTCAGGGACTGACCTTATAAATAGATCAGAGAAAGCAGAAGGACATTGAGAATAAGCTAACAACATTTCCAGATAATCAAGCCCAATAAAAATGTTGTGTTTAAATGTGCAATGTGCAGAATAAATCAAATACAAAGGTACATTCTAAGACTTTAAATAGCCTGTGTGAATGAGAAAAGAGCATCCTGGTAAATCTTGATCACCTTAAACTGGTAACATCTTGAGTGTGTTGTACTGAAGGTATAAGTATTGAGCACACACACACTCATACACACCATGAGTTCATTATCAAATTAATTAGAATAATACCGAATTAAACAAAATAAAACCAGTTTCCTCATATCAGGACTTCTCAGTACCTTTAATATACTAACCTGCATTGGGATTCTCATTGGAGAAAGGTTCATGCCCCCAGATTATTTGGCCATGAGTTATTTTTATTAAGGATGAGTTACTGGAATCTGTGTTTGAAAAACAAACTTTGGAAAGCTGTCTTAAAGTGGTATTTATTTTTCCCAGAGAAACCCTTTCTTAAAAATGTGAGCACAGTTCTCTAACCCATATCTCACTTAATCTTTTAATAGGTATGTTGTTCCATTCGTTCTGCTTAGTAAATGTCAGAAATAATTAGTTTGTTGCTTGTTTTTAAGTAATCTCTTGGAAAGTATTTATTTGTATAGATGTGTATATTTCTACAATTTATTTTCAATAAGTAAATAATTTTAAAGTCTATGTATACAATTTAGATCATTATAAATAGCTCTAACTTATTTTCTAAACCTAGGCAAAGCTAGTCTGGTTTATATCAGATAGGAACATTTATCTGCAAAGTGACCCCTTTTAAACAAGAAGCAGTTGTTAGAAAACCATTTTCCATGGGTCTCTCACATTTCTGCATGCCTTATGACCAGATGCACTGGCAGCCTTTTTTCCAGCACTGTCTTTGGAATGACACTTGTAAACAGCCTTGGAAGACACAGTCTCCCTCTGGAGCACAGAGCTCCAGACAAAGGTTGGGCAGGTTTGCTGGCAGCCCCCTTAAAGCCCCCTTAAAAGACGAGTTCCTAAGCTACCTTTAAAAGTTTAGGGCTGCTCAGCCATGAGACAAAACCACTCCTCCACCTCATACCCATGGCTCTCAGGGTGCAAAGGAAATATTGTAACCATGAAGTTCATGCTTCCTGCTGTGCCATGAGTAATAACATCCTTTATCTCTGACCCAGGAGTCTCATCTCCTCCAAGCATCCATAAAGCTGTAACAGGCTAACTTATTAGCTTGCAAATAGGATAAGATCTCAGACTTTTCAGAGTTCTTGGCAACTGTAACATTTGCATTGAGGTGACATCTTCCGATAAATATCTTCCCATGTAATAGCAGGAAAGGTTTGAAGATGTCAGTGGAGGATTGAATGACACAAATGGAGAAGGAATGTGGAGGCTTAGCCTTTTTGAAGGGACCAGATTCATAGCAGGGAGCCAGAATCTGGGAGAGTCAGGACAAGTATTAAAAAAAAAAAAAAAAGGAAAAAAGGATATATATATAAAATAGCTCTATATGTAAACTATAGTGCAGCTTTATTTTGGCTGTCCTGGCATGATCACAATATATATCTGTGCTTACAATTCTAGAATGGAAGAAAGGATTAGGAAGAGACAAACTGCAAAGTACAGTCTTTCAGAAAAACAAATGCTCTGGAATTAGAAACATAAGTTGCACTGTCTACATTCATGATTGGCACCTAAAAGGGTATTCCTGTATCACTTTGTTCATTTTATTCTTTTAGGACAAAAAAATTACCAATATTTTGGATTATGAGACTCTCTGTCTTGTATTCAATACTATGATAGGCAGAATAAAAGCCCCATGAACTATCCAAGCCTCAATCCCCAGAACCTGTAAATAAGCTTTAGCTCATGGCAAAAGAGACCTTGCAGATATAATCAAGGTTTCAAACTTTTAAACAGGGAGGATTGTTTGGGTGGACCTAGCTAATTGCCCCAGCCCCTAAAAGCGGAGACCTATTTTTAGTTAGAGGCAGGAAAAATGCAGCAGAGGGGAAGTCAAAGAGATTTGAAGCATCAAAGGGACTCCTCCATTGTTGCTGGAAGGGTACCACCTGGAACACACAAGAAGCAATGTGGGCAGCCTCTAGCAGCAAAGACCCTGCTGACAGTCAGCAAGAAAATAGAGACCTCAGTTCCACACCACATGGAACTGAATTCAGCCATTAGTGAAACGAACCGAGATGTGGATTCATCTCCAGAGCCTCCAGAAAAGAGTACAACCCTGCCTCCATGTTGATTTCTGCTTTACAGTATTCTAAGCAGAGGACCCAGCTAAATTAAGCTGTACTGGGACGTCTGACCTACAGAACTGTGAGATAATAAATGGGTGTTGTTTTAAGTGCTGAATCTGTGGTAATTTGTCACAGGAGAAGTAGAAACTAATACAAATACCAAGCTCCCTCTACAACCGTTGATGGACAATTTGCACAAAGCTTTCATATTTGAGGATTCAAGCAGTGATGACCCGATAAGCAAACCCATGGAGATGTTGCCAGTTTTTAATTCCACTGTCATTTATTTGCCTACAGACATTTGTATAGTAAATGAAATAACTTGATGAATAATTGAAACTTTGCTATTTGATACCTTTTCAATTATTCAATAACAAAAGAGAATAAGAGTATCATTGCCAGAGAGTTTAAATAAATATTTCTCTCCTGAATTTATTTAGCTCTTACACTGTGACCACAATGTCAAGGCTTCTACACTGGTAGTGAAGATTGGAGACTTCCTTTGAATTACTCTTTTAGGCATTGAACATGAGGTCATTGTAGGTTAGTGAAGTACATAGGTTAGTATTTGCATCTTGCCCAGCAAGTGACCTCATCTTTCTAAAAGGATCTTGTTACTTTGAGCTAAGGAAGTTAACTTTTCCTTGAGAATGAAATTCTTTGAATATCTAAATAGCAGCAGGATCAGAGTATTGCAATCTGCGCTATGGGGAGATGATAATATAACTGGTCATTAGTTAACTCACAGCAAGATTATCTTTATTAACAAACTTGAAGAATAGTACTAAAGATCTGCAAAGAGAGGAGGGGTGTCTCTGGGGTGCAGTGAGTGATTTGGAAAGATCACATTTGTTTATTTGGTAACTGAGTCAACACTCCAGAGGAAAGAATGCATTGCAAGATCATTAACAAGGTCTTAGCTCTTCACATGGCTTCTCCCCAGACTTTGATTCCTTATTGAGGTAGAGTGGCTAATAATAAGAAATTACCAGTTCCTTCCTTCCACATGTAAATATTTCAGAAGCAGGAGAGATTCAGCCCATTTTCAGTCTTTGATACCAACCTACCAACCTACAATAGAGAAAGTGCTGGTACTTCCCTAGAGAGCATCCTGGCATGGCAGAACTCACTGGAGAGTATCGCATCCCAGCAATGAAATCCAGTGAAGGAATATCAGAAAATTTAGGGGGAAATTTTCCTATGGAATCAACATTTATTTATAAAATTGCACGTGGACATTGGTAAAGAGCAAACTCAAAGTGGAGCTTAAGGACTGAAGCCATGTAATAATCCTTCTTCCTCTTCTCAAAAAGATGACACCAAAACCACCACAGGCAGATAAAAACTTTTCCTATTTGAAAAAAGTCCTCCAGAAAGAGGCATTTCACAGTGTCCTCAGACAACTCCTGTCAAAATAGCATTTTCAGAACATTTATTTTCCTATATAACTCATCTGTTGAAGACTGCTTCTTTTTGAAAAGTCATGAAATAAATATATATTAAGTACCCACCATGGTCTCATTCTTTCTTTTATTTTAATAACTTTACTGAACTATAGTTCATATACCAAAAATTCACCCATTTGAAGTGTTTTTAAAGTGGTTTCAGTATATTCAGTGTTGTACACCCATCACCCACAGTCTGTTTAGAACATTTCATCACTCCAAAAAGAAATACATTAATAGTCACTCCATCATCCTTCCCTCCCTCCAGCCCCTGGCAACAATTAATCTGCTTTCTGTATCTCTAGATTTGCTTAATTTGGATATTTGATAGACATATGAAAGCACACAAAACTGTTCTTTTTCACTTAGCCCTATGTTTCAAGGTTCATCTGTGTTGTGGTATGTATCAGTACCACACTTATTTTTATACCTGAATAACATTCTGTTGTATGAATATATACATTTTATTAACTCATTTATCAATGGATGGATGTTGGATTAATTTCCTTTCTTGGTCATTATGAATAATGCATCTTGTAATCATTCATGTACAAGTTTTTGTGTAGCTATATGTTTTCATCGCTCTTCAGTATATATACTAGGAGTGGAATAATAGATTATATGGTATGGTTACCATGGTGAGGACCATCACACTGTTTTCTAAAGGGGCTGCATGATGTCACATTCCCACCAGCAATGTCCTATACATCTTTATCAGACCTGCTAGTATCTTTTCTATTATAGCCATGCTAGTCAATATGAAATGGTATCTCATCATGGTTTGAATTTGCATTTTTGCAGTTAATAATTATGTTGATCATCTCTTCATGGGCTAATTAGCCCTTCATATATCTTCTTTGGAGAACTGTCTATTCAAATACTTCACCCATTTATTAATTGGCTTGTCTTTTCCATTATTGAGTTGTAATCGTTTTTTATATATTCTGGATACAAATATCTTAACAGATACATGATTTACCAAGTATTTTCTCCCATTCTTTGAATTGTCTTTTCACTTTCTTGATGGTATTGTTTATCAAAAACAGTAGTAGTTCTCTGTTAAGTTGTCTTGACATCCTTGACAAAAATCAATTCACTACAAATATATGGGCTTATTTCTGGAGTCTTAATTCTATTTCATTGATCCATGTTTATCTTTTTGCCGGTACCACTTTGTCTTGATCACTGTACCTTTGTAGTAAGTTTCAAAATTAAGAAGTGTGAATCCTTTCATTTTTTTCTTTTCAAGATATTTTCTGCTGTTCTGAATCCCTTGAGATTCCCTACGGGTTTTAGGATCACCTTGTCAACTTCTAGAAAATAAAAAGATTTTAATAAAGATTATGTTGAATCAGTAGATCAATTTGGAGAGTTTCATCATTTTAACAATATTAAGTCTTCTGATCCATGAATATGGGATATCTTTTTCATTCATTTAGATCTTTCATTTCTTTGAACAATGTTTTGTGATCTTCAGTGCACAATTTTGCATTTCTATTGTTAATTTGTCTTACTTTGATTTCCCTAATCATTTTAAAGTTATTTATTATTTCATGTAATAACCTTTTAAATGATCAGTCCCATGAGTTAATTGCCACTATGCTGACTAACCAGGCCATTTGAATTGTTACATATAAAAGCATATATAAAAGCTCTTTAAAGCCATTAATTCTCTTTTCTGTTGACTTTGAATCTCTCTCCCACAGTACCCCGAGTAAAAGGTACTCTACAGGAAGCTAATTTGTAAGTGCTGAATGAATAATTTTTACTGAAGGTTAATTTATTATGAATTGTGGGAACTCAATGACTAACAACATGGAAATTCAGATAATATGCCAAGACATTTTGGGGAAAGTCACCCCACAAGTGGTGGCTGAAGATTTAAAATATGCAGTCCTTGACTTACAAATGACCTTTGGCTGTATAGCAAATTCTTTAGTTTATAAATCTCTTTCTCTCCTCCAGAAACACTCACATCCATGATAGGGCCTTAGGCACAAGGAAGGCCCTTCAGTCAACAACAGTGGTCAGAATTTTTTTCTATAAAGGATCAGATAACAAATACTTAGACATTGTGGCTATCTGTTCTCTGTGACAACGACTCAGCTCTGCCATTCTAGCACAGACCTAGCCATAGACAATAGATAAGCAGATGAGTGTGGCTGTGCTCCAATCAAACTTTGCTTATAAAAACAGGCAACAGAGCAGATTTGGGCAGCAAGCTGTAAGTAGTCAACCCCTGGTCTCTCATGATGTACCTATAACACAATACTGTCCTTACAAACCTGGAGAACTAAACACCATGTGCAGAGGGTGGAGTTTCAGGGGGGGGGGGAAAGGTTTCATTCTTACAACATAGAGTATAAGAAGAACACGTCTACCAGGCATTCAGGTGATCAAGAAGAGAGACTCTGCCAACTCTATACCTTTGGTGACAACCAACTCCTAAGAGGGGAGCAGGGTTCATGCAACCAGAGAATGAGGAGCTATGACTGCCCAAGCCTTCTAGATTAGTCGGCTAGGGCTGTCATAACAAAGTGCCACAGATTAAGGGATTTAACAGAAATTTGTTTTCTCACAATTTTGGAAGTTCGAGATCAAGGTGTCAGCAGTGTTGGTTTCTTCTGGGGCCTCTTTCTTTGGCTTGTAGAGGACCATCTTCTCCCTGGGACTTCACAGGGCTTTCCCTCTGTGCATGTCTGTAACCAAATTTTCTCTTCTTATAAGAACACTAGTCATAATAGTTTAGGGCTAACGCTAAGGACTTCATTTTGACTTCATCACGTTTTAAAGACCCTGTCTCCAAATACAGTCACATTCAGGGATACTAGATGTTAGGACTTCGGTATATGAATTCTGAAGCAGATACAGTTCAGCCTATAACAATCTTCTTTTAGAGGAAACCTAGCAATGCTTAAGTCTGAAGCCAGCCCCTAAGTTCCCCTTTTCCTTTTGTTTCACCTGCCCCTGGACCTATGCTGCCCACTTCCCTTTCCATGGCCACCACCAGCCGTGTAGGATCTAGATTTCTTCCTGCTCTGCTCTATCAAAGAACAGACACACCCTATAGTTTCTCCCTGATTTCTCTAGCCCATAAAGCACGCTTGAAGCCATCTAAAGATGTATATAGGCTTAAAGGAGCAGGTAATAAACATCCTTTCCCTCTCTCAGAACTTAAATCTTCTTATGAGAGACATAATCATACCAGAGAGGTCATTGTATATACAATAGACCAAAGAAAGATTTGCCTATTTTACTCTTAATAACACTAATTCACATTAACATAGAACTTCACCACCAAACAGTGTGTGTGTGTGTGTGTGTGTGTGTGTGTGTGAGTGTGTGTGTGTGTCATCACTTTTGATCCTGTCAACCTGAAAATTAAAAGCCATAGTGAGAGACAAATAAGCATGTATTTGGGATTAAAGAATTATAATTCAGAGAATACAGATTCAGGTCAAAACCCAAATAGTGTCTCACTTGTACGTGAAAACGGAGTTTTACGACGAAAAATGAGGAGGCAATCACATAAGCTGAAGAAAGGAAAGGAAAAAAATTTTCTGTGGGTGTTAACAAGTTAAGCTACTCAGTTATACATTGATTGACTACTGATTTTATCTTCAGAAAGTCCCCAACTACCAGTCCTGTGATAAGAATGTCCATTCTCCTGCTGACTGCTCAAGCAATTGCTTCAAACAGTTGCCCCTTGGCCCAGTCCAAAGATTTTGTCCCAGTTCAAACAAAAGCGGGGCAGGTTTTCTGCCGTGGCCTCTCGGACTCTACTGTTCAGTATCTCTCTGCAGGCCCGTTTTTCTCAATTCCCACGGCAGCCAGGAGGAAAGGAGGACCTCCTCAATTTACAAATGAAAAATCTGAGCTTTAGAGAACTTCAGTGATTTGCCTGAGGATACACAACTAGGTTAGACAACTGGAGAGATTGAGGGCTCTGACTCAGATTTGCAGTTATTGGCTCCTGCTGTTGCTTTATATTGTAAGCTACCATCTCCTTATTTTAAATGAAAGTGAAGGGGTGGCATTTCTAATTGCAGTAAAGAAAGCGAGGGTGGAGTGTGGACTTGCCTGAGGAGGGAGGAGCAGATGCAGTCCTAGGAGAAGGGAGAGAAAGTAAGGTAAGCAGGCCGCCATGTTCAGAAAGCACCAAAACCCAACCATGAGAAGGAAAAGTGTACCTCCCCTCCTTCCACATCTGCTAGGCTGACGGTTGGTCATCAGACAAAAGTCTGAAGTCCTAGCTTAGAGAAAAAGTGGGGGAGAAAATTTGCAGAGCTGCCTGGGCTTCCCTAAAACCATTCCCTGAGAGGAAAGATGGCAGACGACTATCCCAAGAGGTAGCTGCCCCCCTACCTACAGGAAAGCAAGCTCGGAGCGCCATTTCAGACATTCCCAGCTGATGCTTTTTAATACGCAGCCTTCATAGGCACAAGTAGGCCTGCGTCTGCCTGCAGTCTGTTTACAGAAGACATGGTCTGTTGGGGACAAAATCTAAGGAGAAATCCTCACATCCAAATAAGTTATGTTGAAAAGAAATTGTACAATCCTTCCCTCCCTGTCTTCCAGAAAAGGTTTTTTTTTTATTTTCTAAAGGGCATGATGCTTAAATCAAGACTGCAGAGCTGTTCAAAGGGGCTTCTCTGGCTGCCCTTGGGAGATGGTGACAAAACACATTACATTGTGAGGCTGTAATTTGAAAAAATGTTTCTAATTCAGATCCTACAGTTTCCTTTAGTAAATTTTGTGGTATTATTTCTCGTTATACTTCCTCTTGGCACTATATATAATTCTACCCTTCCTTTTACCCTTCGGATGGCAGTCAAGAGTTATTGGGTCTCTCCAATTCATCACTTAGCTAAGACATATAAAGCATATTGAGTTATTTTAGCCACCTTTTTCAGGCTTAAGTCCTTAATATGATCTCTTCATCGTCCCCAGCACTCTTCTGGCAAAAGATCTCAAAAACTGGGAGGAATTTTAAAGATCACCTTAGTCCAGCCACACAATTAATATCCGAATCCCATTCCAGGTGACCGATAAAATGAGCCCCAAATGGCTATTCAGCCTGCAGGCAACTCGAAGTCTTGCGAGCCAAGCCTTTCTCTATTTGGATGGTAGAAACCTATTTTCTTGGTTTTTTCCATTGTTGTTACTTTTGTTCGAGTGGCAAAAACTCTGTGGCTTCCAACTATTGTTTTGTGCTCTCAGAGGAAAGCAGAAATCTACTTTTCACACCTGAAGCCAATCAAATGCTGAAAATAACTTCCAAGCCCATTGAAATCTCCAAGACTCCAGCTACAGTCAGGTAGCAAGGTATCCATTAGGTTGAGCTGTGAATTAAGCAAGTTGTTTACCTACCTACTCATCAGCTTGACCGGAAAATACAAAGAATAGCATCGGAGTGCTATTTCCCCAATTTCCATTCTTCCCATGCTTTCTTTCGGTCCCTGCCCTGCTTGTTTCTCCAGAAGAGCCTTTACTTTACATATTTCCCCCATCTTGTATGGTATCCTGTAAGTCCCTACTACGTGACTGGTGAGAAATCTAACATGTGAATTTAGACCCAAGTGAATCTAACAGAAAGACTTAACCTTGTCTGGTAACATCATTATAGTTTCCAGAGGCCACCAGCATTTAACATGAATAAGTACACGATGTTGCAAACATCAGATGACCCAGCAGTTTGAAAGGAGTAAGATCTGGAAAGTGCTTTTGACCCTTTTAAAAGTCAACTTTCTTTGTCTAGCCTGGGGCCCAGTGCTGGAGAATAAGAGTAATATGTCTCGGATTCTAGAATAAACCTACATTTCAGTGTTGAAAGAATTGCTTATGTAATTTGTTTTGAGAGATGACTCAACACTTCTGGCGCAAGCTACAAATCAGCTCAGCTGAACTGCATTTGCATCTGGGAAGTAAGCAGCTTACCATCAGCGTTCTCCTGTGATCACTCATATATTCAAGGGAAGCAAATTCTTTACCCTCATTTCTAGAAATCCCTTCATTCTATGGATGGAGAGGCCCGTTAGCTCAGCTGTCTGTCAAGGCAGAACTCCTAAACCTTTCCCGACTGATGAGAAGTTAAAGGTCTCCCAGGAAGGAAATGCCCCCGCGTCCTGTGGTTACTTTGGCCAATGTGGCCTTTAAATAAGACTGTCTGTTCCCCTGCCCTTCTCACCCTGACTCTAAATTCTCCGAGACTCCCCACCTTCTTTTGTTCTCCCAATAATGGCGTTTTCACTCTCCTGGACCTGCCAAGCCAGCAGTGACCTGCTGAAAGGACTCCAGTGGTCACGTTTGAATGAAAACCAAGATGAAACCGGAAATCCAGATTCTTCATGAGTCATCTGACTCCTACCTTTCTGGGCTGACCTCCACATTGCTTTCATAAACCCTCTGAATTAGGCAAAGCTAATCATTGTACTCACCTCCACAAACATACGCAAACGTTTTCACACCAGCTCTTGGTGTCCTTCCAGCCTGGAATGCCCTTTGCTACTTGTTTCCAAAGGAATACGTTCTACCTGCCTTCAGAGTCTAACATTGACACTTCCATGAAGAGTTCTTTGAAACTGCTCATAATGCCCCCTTCTGAGCTCTCTGGGAATTGGTTTGATCTCTTTCTTGTGATAGTTACATGGTCTACCATGCACTATGTAATCATCTTCCTTCCTGACTCTGATAATTGCCTACACCAGAGCCTAGTACTGTGTTTGACTCCAGTAGCGCACAACAGGTGCTTATCAGATGGCATCAACCTTAGGCCAGTCACTTGAGTTTATTCATCAACTCAAATTCTGCTGAAAAGGAAATCAAGAAAGAAAAAAAAATTTTATAAATGGCATATTTACATGCTCATTTTAGGCCCAAGGCCAACTTTTTAGAATACTGACCTTGGGTACTTGATCCAAGGCATATCTGTGGTTATACCACTGAGGCTTTTGTGATTTGCATCTTTTACTATTAGAAGAAAATGAAAAAAAGCTCATAACTTGCTCTCATCGAGTTTTGGTACTGCCGAGCTGTCCTGGAGGCTATTTTGCATTTCACTCACTGCTGGCAACCTCACAGGTTTTATTCCACTGGCGCTCTTGCATTCCTCTTAACATTTCTGTGTGGTTCCCCTAAAGTCTTTGGAGTTGCTGCAGAATATCATTATGTCTTGTAATCATTGAGAAAAATGGAACAATTCAATTTCCTACCAACATAACTGGGTAATCCTCCTTTGCTGCTAATTCTGAAAAGGACCGAAAAACACAAAGAAAACATCAAAGTGTGATTTCCTGAAATAATTTTCTTCTCCCCGATGCTTTCTCAAAAGCGACAGCAGAAGCAGAAGAAACAAGGTGCAGCTTCCAGAAGCTAATGATAGTGCCGTCATCCAGGATTGCAATAATCGAGTTTTAATGTCCTGAGCTGTTGCTTGTCATAAATTCTCTATATGTAAAAACTCAAGCCTCCGCTGGGCAAGATTAATGGTTAGCAGTGTATATAATATTTATTAAACCTCCTTTTATGTTGCTTGGCAATCTGTGCTACCATCAAACAAGTTGAAATAATTGACATTTAGCACATCAGCCTGCTTTTGACTGAGAAGCATGACTTTCATGTAGATAGTAAACATTTGGCAATTGCTGTAAATGTCTCCAAATTTAACGTCATGACCTTTTCTCAGGTAAATGTTTTTGGATAAAATGTAAATAATGATTCACTGTATGTCAAATACCACAGTATGTCAAATACTGTGCAATGTCAAGTTTACTGTCTTGTTATCCTCCAGAGGTTCATTGATTGGCTGACCTGTTGCATCTTTCAGTGAGTTTTATATTAAAACTCACTATTATTTATTATAATTCATTGGCTTTCCAAACTTTCTCCCCACAATATTTCTGATTAAGAAGAAGTGTGGTTTGGTTTCATTGTTTAATTAAATGAAACTTGGCATTTTAAAAATCCATACTCCGGCATGAAAAAATTAATTCTGTTCAGAGGCCTCTAAGCACAAAGATACATATATGCCTCAGAATCCCTGGAAGAAGCAACTTCGTATCGTCCGGTAGGAAGTGAGACTGAAGAATTCAAGGGGCCCATCCTTTCACCTCCCAACACCTCTGGGCTCTTCTCCAATCACATAGCAGATGCTAACATCTCAAAGCATAATGTAACTGTATCTACTCGTGCCATTCTATAAAAATCCATCCTCATTCATCACCATGGAAAGGATCATTCTAGGAACGCCTGGGTGGTGTAGTACGTTGCGCCTTCAACTCTTGGTTTCAGCTCAGGTCTTGATCACAGGGTGGTGAGATGGAGCCCTGCGTTGGGCTCCACACTGAGCAGGGAGTCTGCTTAAGACTCTCTCTTCCTCTCCCTCTGCCCCACCCTTGCTCATTCTCTCTCTCTCTCTAAAATACATAAATCTTAAAAAAAAAAAAAAAAAAGGATCACTGTAAGTAATAGAACAAAGGTCCTTCCAACTGCACTACTGCATTTTGATGGTTTCCCCAAAAGGAGGTAGACATTTCCAGTGATGTTCACTCTGCACATACCAAGGGCAGATGGAAGTTTGTCATCTTCTTCCATTCCTTTACTTTCACAAAGTGCTCTAGACAGAGTATTTTGCAACAGTTGAAGGAGTTCCATTAAAGTATCTTAACACGGCAATAGAAATAGATATGCTAAGAATAAAATTAAATCTATTCACATTTTTTTGGATGTTGAAAGATTAAATGGGCATTTGGGACAGATTTCTAGAGAGGTTCCTACACAGGAACTCAGGTAATCAGTTAAAGAAAAAAAAATAAGTGTGAAGACCCACTGTGTGCCTAGTTTTCACATTGCATTTTGAACATTCTCATTAAACATTTTTTTTTATTTTATTTATTTATTTGAGAGAGAGATAAAGTGAGAGAGATCACAGAGGGAGGACAAAGCAGACTCACTGCTGATTGAGCAGGGCTCGATCCCAGGACCCTGAGATCATGACCTGAGCCAAAGGCAGCCACTTAACTGACTGAGCCACCCAGGAGTCCTTCAGTAAACATTTTTTAACAGTTTTTAGTGCCTACTCTGAGCAAAAAGGCACACTCTAAATATTGTGGTTTTAGCTCTGAATAAGACATTGAGATGCCTTCCCTCATAAAGCCTATATGCTGGGGAAAGTTTATACTATATATACCTTCTCTTTTTTTCCACAGTACCAAGTCACAGTCAAAGCTGTTGGAAACTTAGAGACCATTTCTTCCAACACCCTCATTCTATGCATAGAGAACTAAAGTCCCAAGATTTCTCCACGACTTGTCCAAAGCTGTACTATTCAGTGACAGAGTGAAATAAGACCCTCGTTCTGCCTCCTAGGGGTCTGTGATCCTCCCTCACCCCACTTAACTCATTCTCCAGTTCATTTAAAATCAAATTACCAATGTCATCTCATACTAAAGCTTGAAAAAAATCATCCAGTTCTCATGGAATTGCCACTACATGAAAACACAAAAAACTCTGAGACTACAGTCTTAAGACTACAGTCAGACAGTGGTTAAAAATAATGATGATGATAATAATATCAAACTTTTTTATAATGCCTATTAGCTTCCATAGTTCTAAGCTCTTTATGTATCTTAACACCTTTGACCCTCAAGACAACATGATTAGGCAGGTACTCTTATCATCCTCACTTTACAAATGAAAAAAATGGAGGCACAGAGAAGCAAACAAACTTGCTTGTAAATAAAATGGCCATCAAGTTAATGAGTCATTGCAGCCATTAAAAAGAATGAGCTTCCCAGGGGCGCCTGGGTGGCACAGTGGTTAAGCGTCTGCCTTTGGCTCAGGGCGTGATCCCAGCGTTATGGGATCGAGCCCCACATCAGGCTCCTCCGCTGTGAACCTGCTTCTTCCTCTCCCACTCCCCCTGCTTGTGTTCCCTCTCTCACTGGCTGTCTCTATCTCTGTCAAATAAATAAATAAAATCTTTAAAAAAAAAAAAAAAAAAGAATGAGCTTCCCATGTGTATTGATGCTATAAAGTTTCCAGAGTATACATAACCTCTGAAGTGAAAAATATTCATTTTATATGTGTATAAATATATATAAAAAGAAATATATATATATATATATATATACCTGTGTACATATATATGTGCATTGCTATTGTTTGCTTTGTATTAATCACCAGGGAACTTTGTCTAAATATACTTTCCATGGTCCTAACCCTAAACTACCAAATCAGAATATCTCTAGAGAGGGTCTATACCATGGATTACAAATAGATGACTTATCCGAGCGCTCTTGCTGAAGACTGACTGCCTACTGCGACTGAACTCAGCAGGGAAGCAAAGTTCTAATTAACTGATTAGAATGAGTTATATGAAGTGGGGAAATCCAAAAACCTTACATTCTCAAGATATTTATATTTTTATAAAGAGACAAATATATCCCACATCCTGAGCTAGTATAATACACATGAGCAGGAGCGAGAGCTTGCAGCCTTTGCTAACATTAAGCATCCATGAAATCTCTCCCATCACCAATATGCCAGAAAAACAGGGTTCAGAATTTTAATTGTTAATCCCTGATTTAGATCATTGAACTGCAATGCCCTTTAAGGCTAAACCAAATTTTAAATTGAATTCACTTGAAGGAGTTCATTGGTGACCTTTGAGAAATCAATTGGATAGTATCCCAGGAAAATAGATGATTTAACTTCCCTATAAATTGATGACCTTAAAAGACATGTGCTATCCCTACCAAATATGGGAGAGCACTTTTCAGAGTTCAAGTTCGATGCAGCCTGTTATGTCCTAATGGGAAACTTTGAGTCTCCACAAAAAAAGAGGGTGAAGGGATGGACACTTCTGAATTTGGTCATTGGGAGAAATATGTAGCAATTTTTATAAGCACTTATTTTGGCCTTACCCACTCATTGTTTTGACTACTTGAGTACAAATTAAAGCCACTTTTTTATGATTTTATTTTAATTCCAGTTAGTTAACATACAGTGTAATATTGATTTCAGGTGTACAATGTAGTGATTCAACACTTCCATGCATCACCCTGTGCTCATCACAAGTGCACTCCCTAACCCCCATCACCTATTTCACCCATCCCCCCCAACCACTTCCCCTCTGGTAACTACCAGTTCCTTCCCTATGAAGTCACTCTTTGATTAAAATCTTTATTTTAAAAGCAATACATTCTCTTTTCTAAAAAAAATGAAAGTTTATATATAGACAAACTTTTAGAGGTAGTAGTGGAAATGAAATATTCAGAATGTAGATACAAAACATAGTAGCTATCACCATGAATTGTCATAACTATCCAGTGAATACACCTCCCTTGGGTGGCCCTAGCCTGACCCTGTGCTCTCTTTGTCAGGAGCCCAGGAGCCCTGAAAATCCAGATTCAGGGGAGCCTGGGTGGCTCAGTTGATTAAGCAGCTGACTTGGTTTAGGATCTGGTTGTGATCTCGGGGTCCTGGGCTCCAACCCTAGTGGAGCCCCGCCTTGGGCTCTGCACTCAGCGGGGAGTCTGCTTCGGGATTCTCTCTCTCCCTCTGCCCCTACGTACCTGTGCTCCCTCTCTTGCTCGCTCTCTCCCTAAAATAAATAAATAGATCTTTAAAAAAAGAAAGAAAGAAAGAAAGAAAGAAAGAAAGAAAGAAAGAAAGAAAGAAAGAAAGAAAGAAAGAAAATCTAGATCCAAGAGTTGCTTTCATGTGGTTGAACCTTATTTCCATTATATTTCTCATGGATAGCAATGGACCTCCCTAAAGGATATACAACCTATTGCTGAGAACTCGCATCTCTAGAGACACATTCCAAGCAGCCCAAGACCCATGGAAGCCCAAACCAGGCTCCTGTGTTTTAGCAAGAGACAGCAGCAGTCCTTTCAGATATCCCTATGCTTGACTGCAACCACGTTTAACATATTTACCAATAACATAAACAAGTGAGTACAAAGTATAGACAGAACAGTGAGATGACTCTTGTTCTGGTAGATCAGCGGCATCTCGGAGGCAAACTGAGATCTTGTCCAGAAGATAATGACAGAGGTATGAAGATGTCCCACGTTTCCTCTGTTTTCAAGAAGTGTTTGGCAGTTACCATCTGACTCTGTAAACAAAGACTCAGGTCCCGATTCCTATCTGCCTAGCCAGCAGAGTTAAACACTGCTTCTCAGGACAGCCTTATATAAATAAGTTATGGACAATATATTGCCAGCTTCCACCACCTAATAACATCATGTATTTTTTATGTATTGTTGGGATTGGTGAGTTGGAGGCATAGCCATTGAGATGGATAATGGCTGTGTTCTTTTATGCAGTTAGCCTTCTTATTGAGAACTGCATTAATCTTGTGTTTTATAATGGTGAATGCCAAAGAAGTGTCTCTCCCCCTCTGTTAAAAAAAAAAAATCTTGTTTTGGCTTCTAACATACTTGCTACTTCTGTTTATCCCCTGCTTAGACATTTTTATTAGTATAATTGTTTTTGGAAGCATAAACCAAAAGCCGGCATCTAAGGGGACGAATTCCTGTGCAGCAGATTTACGATCCAATATGAAAAACTCTTGTACTTTGAAATGCAGTCCCCAAAGTCAAGAAGGATTTGATGTCAGAATGTTTTTAAATCATTTCCTAGAGGAGATCTAATGCAAGTGCCTCGAGATTGCAAGGTTCCAACAAATGGAGTTAAATTTCAGATTAATTTGCATTGATATCAAGGAGTATTAGGTGATTTAACCATCATTAGTTTCAAATTGTTATACAGATTAAATAGCTATTTTATTCTAAATGCAAACACAATGGCAAAACATGGAACTGTTATTTAATTGTTTTAAATAGATTGTAATTTTGAATATTTCAAGTATGACAGATTTTCCCAACCCCTCCGAAACAAGCAATGCTGCAAATGTGAGAACAAGCACCAGTCAGGGTAAACACACCATTCCACCGTAGACAAGAAAGCTTAGGCAGACACGGCAGTTTTTGCAACTGCAAATCTACACTGACAAGCTAACAAATTTCCCAGCTTACAGAACATCGGCGGTAGAAGGGACCCTTAAAAATGATCTAGACCCTTAAAAGTGATTTTATAGCAGACAAATGTGAGTGGGTAACTGGATTGTGACACAGCTGTTTAGAGGAAGAGATTAGGTAAGAATGCAGGGTTCTGCCTTCTACAAAGTTCTTTCCCCCAGATCATATCAGGTCTATATGACCGTAGAAAACCAAAGCAGGAGTGTGTGCATGAAATTATTTGCAATCCTTCAATGACAATTTGAAGGACCCCACGATCACTACCAGGGAATCCGACGTTAATATTTTGTAAAAATGAACTAGGTAATAAACAGATCGTTTTTTCTGTCATGTACAATTCTAACCACTTTTTTTCTGTATTTGGTCTTTCATGTTTATTGATGGTTCATGGAACAAATGAAACATATGTTATATATGTAATTATATATTATAAATGTAATTTATAATGAAATATATATAAGTATATAAGTGAAATATTATTCAGCTATAAGAAAAAGAAAATCCTGCCATTTGTGGCAACATGGATGGACTTTGAGGGCATTATGCTAAGGGAAGTAAGTCAGACTGAGAAAGACAGATCACTGTATGATCTCACTTATACATGAAATCTTAAAAAACCTGAATTCAATGATACAGAGAACAGATTGGTGGTTGCCAGAGGCAAGGGTTGAGGGTGGGCAGAATAAGTGAAGGTGGTCAAAAGGTACAAAGTTGTACCAGTTGTAAGATAAATATATCCTGGGAATGTAATGTACAGCATGACCACTATAGTTAATAATACTATCTTGTATATTTGTAAGTTGCTAAGAGAGTAGATGCTGAAAGTTCTTAACAAAGAAAAAAGTATATAACTGTGACATCATAGATATTAGACTTACTACAGTGATCATTTCACAATATGTACATATAGCAAACCATTAGGTTGTACACTTAAAGTTAATACAATGTTATATGTCAATTACCTCAAGTTTCAAACATTGAAATGTACATGTATTGCAATAGCTAAAATGTATTGAGCACTTTTTGTGAGCCAGCCCCTAGCCAGGTGTCTTATATATTTGTTTCCATTTGATTTTTAGAATAAAATTATAATAAGGTGAATAAGGTTAATATTCCTGTGTTCCGTTGAAGAAAGAGAAGTTCAGAGAAAAGTTGGTCAAGATCACATTGCTAGACAAGGATAGAATGAGATTCTAATCTTTGCAATCTGATTCCAGAGCCTTTTCTTATTGACCACTGCTATCTAACTGCTATGGCATGCTTCCTGTCTTGGATTCTACTGCTTAATTGGCAACTCAAACTTGATCAAAATAGTGGCCTTAGCAAACCTGACTCCAAAAACAGCATAATCAGAAAACAAAAACAACAACAACATGGTTTCACTGAAGGGGTCCACAGACAACTCATTAAGAGCTTCACTTGGAGCAAATTTAGGACCTTTCCATCTTTAACTATGCGGATAACAATGTCACAAGATTTGAAAGCTCTTTTTCCGATAGCCTCAATCAATTGCTTTCAATTCCTTATGCAAATTAATTTACAGATATGTAAATGCCAACTCACAGCAGAAACACAAACCTGATAAATCTGTAATGAATGCAACCCTTATTAACAGTCTATGGTTCCAATGAGAAATCTTGTAATTTACAGCAGCGGCATAATTATTCTATTTCCTGTAAATAGCTACTGTAGTGATACCAAGTTTGTAGCTTGTCACATGGGTGATAGCACAAGTACATATAGAGCTGTTTGTTTTAATAAGTCAGATACATTGATGGGTGTTCTCTAGCAATAACATTATGAAATGTATTTATGAATGTGCAGGAACATTTACTTAATGGAACAAATTAAAACATTAAATAAGAAGTAAACATGATAGACAATGAACTACAGCATACAAATAAACAAAATGTTCTATGTATTTTATATTTGCCTTGTTACCTCTATATTTATCCATTTGTGCCATGCTCTTAATCTCAGAGTGACAGATGTCACCGCCATCACATCCCATGTGAAGAGAAGCAATTGTATCAATGTAGTTACAACATGATGAACCCAAAATCAATCAGCACGCATAAGCATATGCAGAAATTCTTTGGAGTTCTATTTCTGAACTACTGCTGTTAAATACCAAAGAATGACTTAATTATCCGATGTCACTGCTTTGAGGAAAGTTTCCATTATTTTACTTCAAAGTCTAAAATATTGATAATGAGATGATTCATAGAGAGTGATGACAGTAACCTTTTACCTTTGTTATATCTTGAAAGGTCACATGGTTTTATGGACTTTTATAAGCACTTGTTTCAAGTAATTGTGTACTATATATCAGTGAAATCAGATGTGTAATGTCGGAAAAGAAAAAAGATGCTCCAGTCTAATTTTACCCCACATTTTCTAGATTGAAGGTCACAATGATGCGTTTTCACATTAACTTAGTCTGCTAAAAGAAATACATCTTGGATAACTCCAGGACAACAGAAAATGATGTAATGAATCTTAAGCTAGCGATCTCATGTTTTCCCCATAATACCATGTGTTTTGGTCTATCTTCTTGCTCTGTAATTGTCTGTTTACTGATCTATCCCCTACCCTAAATGATAAGCTCCTTGAGATGGATGATTGTGACTTCTTCCTCACGGAATCTTCATGTTCCTCTTTGGATCCTCAATGCCGGCACAGTAGGCATGTGATATCCAGTTGTTGAATTGAGAAAGGAGGGAAAGGAGAAGAGGAAGGGGGAAAAAAAGGATGGAATGGAAGGGAAGGAAGGGAAGAGTAGGAAAAGGAAGGGAAGAGAAGGGACGGAGTAAGGGAAGGAAAGGAGGGGGGAGGGAAAGAAGGGAGGATGAAAAGGAATGGGAAGGGTAAATAAATGAAAGAAAGGAGGAAGGAAGGGAAGAAAGGGGAAAAAAATTTGTTCCATCCTCCTCATAAACTAAGAGACTCCACACTTGTAATCCTAGCAATGGCATATATGTGAAGGAAATAGGAATTTCCAGATGAAGATATTCATGCAGATACTAATGATACCAAGAAAAGGCATCAACACAATGTTCTGCTACTTGTAATTTAGAGAAAATTCCTCTGGTTACAATGTACTTGGAGTTCCATTCAATTAGGTTAATCAAGCATGAGATCATACTGATCATTGTTTTTTAATAATAATTTAAAAACACTCAAGTAGTGTTTATTAAGTGTCTGGTAAGGGTCCGATATTATGTTAGCCACTGAAAGACAAGCAAAAGAAGTTGTGCAATCATCCATTCATTCAACATTTATTGAGTATTTAGTAATTTGCCAGATGTGCTGAACACTTTCTCTGCCCTTGAGATAATTACATTGTTCCTGGGAAGCCAAAGCATGCAAGTGTAAAACAGAACACTATGAGAACGCTGAGATAAATATAAGCATTTGATAACAAAGGTAGTTTCAGCCAACATTTAGTAAGTACTTGTTATATGTCAGTCAAGGTGCTAAACATTGCACATGCGTTATTTTATTTATTGCTCACTGTGCTATATACTCATTGTCATTGAAATCCACATTTTCAGCTGAAAAAGCTCAGCGCAAGGAGTTAAATAATTCGCCAAAGTCATCTGCTACTCGATTGTCTTTCTGGCTCCACAGTTCGTGTATTTAAACTTCATACTCTACAATCACTGATCACCTGCCTAAAGTTTGGGATGTAGGTAAATATTCTAGGGAATAGAAATTCTGTTTTGGCTAAAATTCTTTTGTTAAGATTTTATCTAGTTATTTGAGAGAGAGAGACAGAGATAGCGACAGCACGAGTCATGGGGAGAGGGAGAAGCAGGCTCCCCATTGAGCAGGGACCCCGACTCGGGGCTCCATCGCAGGACCCCTCAGGTCATGACCTGAGCCAAAGGCAGACACTTAACTGACTGAGCCACCCACGTGCCCCTAAAATTATTTTACTTAAAAATTTCATGGGGGTGCCTGGGAAGCTCAGTGGTTAAGTGGCAGACTCGATTTCAGCTCAAGTCATGATCAAAATGTCCTGAGATCTAGCCCCACATGGGTCTCTGGCTGAGTGTGGAGCATGCTTGAGGCTCTCTCTCTTTCTCTCCCTCTACCCCTCCCCCTGCTCGTGCACTCACGTGCTCTCCCGAAAAAAAAGTTTCATGGAAGAGATAAAACTTGAGATACAAGTCTTGAAGTGTTGACATAATTTATATTATTTGAATAAATAAAAGAAAAAATTGATAATATCAAGGTGAAAGCAGAGGTAGTAAGTTCAAACATATGAATGCAAATTTATGCAGATGATAAGATCTGTCAAGAAACAGATAATTTAATGGGATGGAAGTTTTAGCCCATAACTGTATCAATAGGCATGACCAGGATGATAACCTAGAGCCCATGAACCACCATCCTCCTCTTCCCCATCACTGCTTACTTATGGATACCAAATTCTGTTCCCTTTTGAATCAGTTTTCTCCTTTCCCTCTCTACCACCAAATCTTGCATTTCCTTCCTGGGATTAGTGCTCCAACACTAACTTGCTTTGCGTCCCCATGCAAGTTACTAAATCCCTCTCAGATCCTCGGTTTTCCTATCAGAGAAGTGGACAGGATGATAAAACCTGTCTCTCAGGCTAGTGCACACATTAAATAAGATACTACAAGAAAAGTGCATAGCTCTGTACTATTTGCCTGGCAAATAGTAAGAACTCAATAAATATTAGCTTTTCTATATTTTTATTTCATCTTGTTATATTGTCTCCCCTATTTTCTAGCTTCTAAACTATGGCTAGAATTAATCTTTCTGAAAATGCACATCAGATCATTTCAGTCTCCTGCTTTAAAATTTTCCAGTAATTTCTTATTGCATCAAGGATGAAATCCAAACTGCTTACTCTGGTATTGGCCTTATAAGCCATTTATTTATTGGTAGATTAATTTAATTTTAAAAATAAGGAAGCCCCTTCTATGTGCCAGGAACTATTCTAGATATACAACAACAACAAGAAAAACACACTTGGTAAGTCTAGAATTTGAGATGATGTTCTGGTCTAAAAATCGAGATTTAGGCTCATCATCATTACAGTGAAACCGTGGGCATGGCTGAGTTAGTTGGTGGAGAATATGAAGTATGAGAAGAAAAAAAAGGGTCAAGAATAAAACCTTTGAAACTACCAGCAGTTAAGGGACAAAGGAAGAAGAGTCTATGAAAGAGACTGAGAAGGAGCCATTGGGAGAAATAGAATGGGAACCAGATGAGGCTACCATTAAAGTCAAGGGAGGAGGAAGCGAAGGAGGGAGTGGTCAACCATAGAGGTAAATTGATCCTGCACTTAGAAAGCCACCCATAATGTGGATGTACCATGACAAGGGTGGAAACCTAACCACAACAGCCTGAAAAGAGAAGGGCAGGTAAGAAAAAGAAAGCAGGATTATAGGCTATAATTTAAGGTGCCGTTTGGTGAAGTGAAAGAGATAGATCACTCCACTCCCACCCCTGCGTCCCCACATGGCCAAGGGCTGAATTTTCTTTAAAGGGAAAATTTTGCTGGCCAGTAGTTTTCCACCCTGGCTGCTTATTAGAATCACTTCAAGAAATTTTAAGAAGTAATGATGCCCAGGCCAAATGCAAGTATTCTTATCCAACTGATTTGGAAATAGATCTCATATCCATATTGTTTTCAAGTTTCAAAAGTGATTTGAATTTGCAGCCAGGTTTGAGGAGCGTGACATAGGGAAGAAACCAAGTACAAGCCTCCTGGCTATCTTACAGAAAACACCTGTTGCATGAGAGGGACTATCTGTAATAATAACTGACATGTTTTATGCATTTATGCTGCACTATGCCCAGAAATTGTTGTATTCCATCCCAATGTATCCTTGCAATCACCTGATAAGTAAGTATTATAATCATCTGCCTTGTATGGCTATGGAAACTGAGAGTCAGGAAGGTTAGTACGTTAGCAAAAGTCAGCTAGCTGCTAAGAGCAGCGGGAGGAGTCACAGGAACCCGAGATGTTGTGCCTTAATCTGCTGCCTGCCATGTTTAAGTCACCAGTCCCACCACAGAAGTGCCATTGCTGGCACCACAGAATAACCCAATCATTGATTCCCACAGGTACACGGACCAAAGGAAAAAGGCAGAAGTGAAAATTCAAGACTAACACAAAATGAACTATATTATAGGTTCTGCTGGAATATTCAGGAACATCATGCTGTCGATTTCCAAAGTTATCCTTACATCATTTACTAACTATATACTGCGCACATTTAATTAGCAGAGCCAGCACAATCCAGATAAACCACTAGACAGATAATTAATTTTGCTTAAACCTAACACTGAACCTGAATGGCGTTTCTATTCGACCTTCCTAAGTGACCCAAAACTGAATGCATACAATGACATAAACCTAAATAATGATTTAGTAGAGCAATTACCAAATGTTTAAAATTTTTTTCCTAAATTATCTGCATGATGAAGAGTACTAAATTTGCACATGAAAGTTTGTAAATTACTCAAGACAGGTGAGCAGAAGAGTATCACCAGCTGCCCTAAATTGTAACTCATTGTAACTAAAATTCATTTCAGTGCACACACAAATAAATCATGCCTGTCCTCAAGGAGTAGACATAAATATGTTCACGTGTGTGGGGGGGTGCGATATTCACATGTTCCCTAACATGGAAGAGCTTAGATCAATCACAACATCTGCAGTTGCCCTGACAGCCAGGCATTACAGGATCTAAATAAACAATGGATACTCGTTTAATTTGTAAGTGACAGAATGAAGAATATTGTGGCGTTTCCCCACCAGACTGTAACAATATTAAGGTAAATCAAATTTTGCACCTCATTTATTTAACAATGTCGTTTTTCAGTTGCTATAGGGTTTTTTAGCCTCTCAGAATACAAGACTGCACAAATTTCCCAGAACTTATTTTTGAAAAGAAAAAAAAACCTGTTAGCTCTTGAACACTTAATTATAATTGGCTACGCTTCTTTTCTTTTATTAAGTGATAATTTATGAAAGACTACTTCAAGATCGTCTAAAATGCCTGCCTTTGGAAAGACTGAAGCAAGGGAATATGTAATCACTATGTAATGTAATCAGAATATTTAATTAACATGTAATCATAAAAGAAGAAAATAATCTCATAGCATTTGTGCCCCAAAGTCAACAACGGGACTGTATTTAAAAGGTTATATATGCTTTTAAAAATATTTTAATGGAGACAACATAGTTTTTTAATAAAATATTTGCTCAATAATTCTTTTATTTTAAGCAGAAAATAAAGCACTTGACCTAGGACCGTACTCAAAGGATACTGCCTCTGGTTCTCAAATCCGTTCGCACACCTTTCATAGTCCCCAGCAGCCACAGAGCTCCTGATTGCTCTCCATTGCAAATGCACCTCTGGTCCCACCCTCCTCCATCCACCCCAAAAATGTCTCCTTTCTCTTGAGTCTTGGGTTACTACTTAGGGCTATCCTCCAAAACCAAGGCTTTCTTTGTTATTTTTAATTTCTGGTCAATTTTTTTTTCCTATTTCAGGATCCATAATAACATACAGAAATGCAATCACAGAAAATCACTGAGGAAGGGGGAGGCTACATAATTTTGTACACCAAATCAATGGCAAAATGCAGGTCAAGAGATGAGTTTGATTAAGAGTTATAAGGGTAGGGGCGCCTGGGTGGCACGGCGGTTAAGCGTCTGCCTTCGGCTCAGGGCGTGATCCCGGCGTTCTGGGATCGAGCCCCACATCAGGCTCCTCCACTATGAGCCTGCTTCTTCCTCTCCCACTCCCCCTACTTGTGTTCCCTCTCTCTCTGGCTGTCTCTATCTCTGTCGAATGAATAAATAAATAAAATCTTTAAAAAAATTTTTTTTTAAAAAGAGTTATAAGGGTAATACAATTATAACAGCAGACATAGCCCAGAATCAAGTGCTTTCATACACCCCCCTGTTCGTGGGCACCAGGTGGTTTAAAATTTATTATTATTATTATTTTTTTTTTTTTTTTTGGAAAGCTGCAACAAACTTTTTGTACATATCTCCTTGGATACATGTGTGAAAGTTTCTTTGAGGCAGGTACCTAGAGGAGTTGCGAGGTGGCAAGGAGTACAAATGTTCAAGACATCTACCTATTACAAAACGGCTTTCCAAAGTGGTTGCAACAGTTAACACACCCATCCACAGTTTGGAAGAGTTCCATTTTCCTTATGCTTGCCAACTCAATAGAGTCTGACATTTTAATTTTTGCCAATCAAGTAAGTTAAAAAGGATACTTTATTTCTTCAATTTGTCTATCTCTGCTGATTAATAAAGTTATATTTCCCTTTACGTGTATATTTACCAATTTGATTTCCACTTCTCCTTCTCACCGAAACTCGTTGTCCAGTTTCATTTGCCTAGTTTTCTGGTGAGTTCTCTTTTTTATGGGTTTCTAGAATTTTCTTACATCTTCCTTATATTAAGAATACTAATTCTATATCAGTTATATATGTTAAAATTTTTTTCTTAGTTTTTACATTTTTTTAAAAGATTTTTTATTTATTTATTGGACAGAGATAGAGACAGCCAGTGAGAGAGGGAACACAAGCAGGGGGAGTGGGAGAGGAAGAAGCAGGCTCATAGCAGAGGAGCCTGATGTGGGGCTCGATCCCATAACGCCGGGATCACGCCCTGAGCCGAAGGCAGATGCTCAACCGCTGTGCCACCCAGGCGCCCCTAGTTTCTACATTTTTAAGTACATATTTCATCCGTTATATCAATTAGAACTTTTATTTTGACGTAGTCAAATTTATAAATCTTCTTTAGAGTTGTGGTTTTTGTACCTTGTTTAAGATGTCTTTTTCTGTTCCCATGTGATAAATTTATCTCCTGTATTTTTTTCTAATCCACTCAGAAGTGATTTGTGTATGATGTGAGATGAGGGACCGGATTATATTTTTCCTGCATTGAAAGTCATTTTATCATCTTACGTATTAAATAGTCCATCTCCGACCCAGTTGCAGAAGGCCCCCTCAAATAAGTTCTCACATAAGACGAATCTGCTTCTAGACATTATATTTTGTACCACCCAGCAGTTAGTTTTCAAGTGTCCTTATTCCAGAACCTCATCATTTTATATTGCTCTTGTTACCTGATACAAGAATTGTCTTATCTTTGTTTTTGCCTATTTCTTCTGTTTATTTTGTTTTTACAATTGTCTTAGATATTTGGGGGACCTATTTTCCATTTTAATTTTTGAATCCGTCTCCCAAATTCCAAAAACTTAGTGATGGGATTTTAATTGCAATTGCATTGAACTTAAAAACTGATCTGGAAGGAAAATGACATCTTCATCATTGTGAGTCTTCCCTTTCACATTCATGAAAATGGTATGTATTTTTATTACTTCGAGACTCCTTCAATGTTCTTCAACTAAGTTTTGTAATTTTCCCCATAAGAATCTAACATATCTTCTGTTAAATTTGCTCCTGGCTACCTTAGAAATGGTATTGCCAATGTGAATAAGATTTTCTAATTGATTATATTTTAGAAAAAGGAAATCTATTAATTTGTGTTTGTTAATCTTGTATATATTAATTTTCCTATAATCTCTTAGTAACTATAATATTTTGTCAGTTGATTCTCTCAGATTATATCTATAGATGATCATTTGCAGTCTGCTTCTTCTTTACAGTTCTGTAAATTGTAGTTCTATTTCTTGTCTTACCTTGTTAGTTAGGTTCCTCAGAACAAGGTTGCGTGATTATAATGAGTATCTTTGTCTTATAAAGTGTATTAATGGAAATGCTTTTAAATTTTATCTTTAAGTATGAGGTTTACATAATTTTTTGTTAGATGCCTTTCTTTAGCTTAAAAAGTCCTTCCATCTCTAGAATAAGAGATTTTATCATAAAGGAATATTGACTTTCATAAAATGATTTTTCTCAACCATTGAGATGATTATATGAATTTGATCTGAATTTGTTAATATAGTGAATAATATTTAGAGATTTCCTAATCTTTAAAAAAATACTTGAATTTCTCAAAACACTATTTGGTCCTAACAAAATTTTCTGTATACTCTTATATTCAATTTGCTAATATTTTACTTATGATTTTACATCATGTTCAAAACAAAACTTGTCTAGAATTTTCTTACACTTTCCTCTTCTAGTTTGATTATCAAGATTATACTAGCATGGAACTCTTTCTATAAGGTAGAGATCTCTCTTAAAGTTTCCATAAAACTTTCTTCTAAAACTTCTTGGACCTATTGTCTTATCACTACCTTGGGAAAGGACAAGAGAGGATTTTGTCTATTCATTTCTTTAATCATTACTGTTCTACTCAGATCTTTTCTTTTTCCTGGAGTACATTATACTCATTCATTTTTATCTATTTTTTTTTTTAATTTTACAGTTGTTCATAGTAACTCGGATGCTTTTTAAAAAATCTCTATTTTGTTGGATTAGTTGCTTTGGTTTTATCTTTGTTATTTTGTTGTACTTGCCTTTGATCATTTCATCAATTAATGATCATCATCCCTTTATTATTTCTTTTTCTAGAACTCCTTGTTGTGTTACATATTAGAGAGGAAAATGTTATGAACCCCCCATGTGTCCCTGTCTCAGACTCAAAAGCAACAAACTCGGGCTGCCTGGGGGGCTCAATCTGTTAAGCATCTGCCTTCGGCTCAGGTCATAATCCCCGGATCCTGGGATCCAGCCCCTGT
This sequence comes from Ursus americanus, assembly GCF_024610735.1. Lineage (NCBI taxonomy): Eukaryota > Metazoa > Chordata > Mammalia > Carnivora > Ursidae > Ursus > Ursus americanus. Next base: position 64,711,223 of record NC_142137.1, on the reverse strand, counting down.
GTCGGGCTTCCTGCTCAGGGGGGAGACTGCTTCTCACTCTCCCTCTGCCTGCCATTCCCCCTACTTGTACTCTCTCTCTCTCTCTCTCTTAAATAAATAAATAAATAAAATATTTTTTAATAATAATAATAATAAACTCTTGGCCAATCTTTATTCATTTGCTACCCCAACCTCTCAATTATTTTAAAACAAATCTCAGATATCTCTAAAGATAAGGACTCTTTCAAAAATATAACCATAGGAACACTGCCATACCTGAAGATTAAAATATATTTGATACCACCAAGTCCACTCAGTGTTCAATTTTCCTTACTGTCTTGTAATTTTTTATACTTTTATTTTCCAGTCAGATATATATTAAGGTCCATACACTGCCACTGTTTAATGGGTCTTAAGTCTCTCTTGATGTACAGATTTCCTCCTACTTGCACTGCTGTTTGAAGAAACCAAGTCAGTGGTCCTGTAGAGCGTCTCTTAATCTGGAATTTGCTAAATACATCCAGGTATTATTTTAAATAGTCCTCCCTTTATATCCCATAGTTCCTGAAAATTGGTAGTTATATATAGAAACCTGATCAAATAAAAGTTTAATATTTTATTTGGTAAATACTTCATAATGTTATGTACCATAAAGGGATTCATAATATCTGGTTGAATTTCTTTTTTCTTTTTTCTTTGTTCTTTTTATGTTAACAGTCAGTGGTAAAAATTGCCTAAATCCACTCCAGCTGGAATTAGTATTAGAGTTAGGGTCAGGGTGCAAAATGATAATTTTAAAATTGTATTAGTCCCATTGGAATCACAAGCTGTCAGTACTCTAAAAAAATAGAAATTCTTCATCAACTGTTTGGTTACTCTAGGCACCGTTCAAACAGAAACATGGGATTAAAATGTAAGCTTGTTGGATTTTTTTCCTCTGTTTATCAGTTTTCTAATAAATGAACTGGTGTTCTAATAGCTTCCAAAGGTGACAGAAAGGTGCTTCTTTTTTCGGAATCCTTATGAAGTCATGCATTTAAACATAATTGATACGTTGTTATTTTTATTGGTCCTCAAATTGCCTCATCTCTGGCCAGTGGGAACTTTTTCAGTTCGGCCCTTAAATCTTCCCAACATGTTACTGGGAATCTGATAGATAGCTTGCTTGCTTTCTGGCATGGCAAGATGTTCCAGGCTCTCTTAAATTTCCTGTTCAACACCTGGACTCAACACTTGTCTGTGGATTTGTGGTTTCTCATTGGTAAATGGTATCTGGAAACCACACCCTGAGCCAGGAGATCTTCATTGTCCCTTGCCATTCCATTGTTGTTTTTTCTCCCCCTTGGCCTTTTTAATTAACAAATTAGAAGATAATCTTTTAGATAAATATATATCATGACTTGATACTAATACCTCTAGTTCAAATCTATAATTATAGAGTTTCTTTTTAGGCTCATTGGTCTCACGTTTGTGTCATTTTTTCCCTAACATGGAAAGCCTTGGTTTTCAATGGTGTCAATATAAACCTTCATTTTCTTTACCCTTCAATACACACAATAGTCTCAGAATAATATTAGTTAAGTGCACATTTTAGTTCTTTTAGTCCTTACGGTATACACCTCAAAATGAAGTCCAATTACCTTTTAAAAATAACTTGGAATACTTCCTCTTTGAGTAGTTATTGTTCCTTCATCCGTAATAATTTAGATGGTAATTATTCAGTTTATTGGCTATGGACTGTCTTGCATTGAAACTAACCTTGTACATATTAAAGTTTCTATAGGTCTTAAGAGAAACCCAGTGGCTGAGTCCAACCTTCCATAGGACATTTTCCAGTGCTTCTGCCAAGACCCTAAAAGTTTCACTGGCTATGAACTATTTTTACGTTGATTTGTGGCTCCAAGTTTCATCATCTTTCAATAGAAATTTAAGGTTCCCACACTCAAGGTGTTTCCTCCCACAGTAGAGTATGAATGCTTGTCTTTCTGGCTTACAAGCCAAGATTTTTCAATTCCTATTGATGGATTAGGGAGTGATTTCACAGCTACTTCCAATCACAGGAATGCTCGTATCATCTCTCAGATATGCCTGGGGCGTCTACTTTAACCTGTAGGTGCGAAGGTGAGTTTCCATCCTGGAAATCTCCTCTCACCGCTATCGCTTTATTTGCTTACCTGGAGTTTTCTGTTTTTGTCACAAATGTAGCTGTCTATTCCTTAATATTTAAAAATAGCTTAGCCTAGTGCTCACTTCAGCAGCACATAGAATAAAAATAGTTCAGCCAGCATGTCCATGCATTTTAAGAAATGACAGATTCCCCTGGATTTATTAAGGTCACAGCCTTGACCAGAAGTCTCACATGTTAAACTTGTACAGATAGATTCACACGGTCTATAAAATCCAGGTGAGACTGGAAGCGATCTTCATCCAGATGTTTTGATATTTGTAGACATCTGAATAATTGACTGAATTTTTTACCTGGACCCTTGAGTTCATGCAGATGTGCATCCAGTGTAACTTCTGGTATTTATTTCAAAAGGTTGTCAAGCCTTAATCTACGTCCTGTAAGATTTGGCCCTTGAGCATGATGCTGAAGCACTCAGGTGCTCGATGGGATGTTCTGCTGCATTCTAGATCCCCTGACTTGAGCAGAATTGCGAATGCACTGGAGAAAGTCTAATAGGTCCTGCAAGTTTGAAAGCTTTTTCTCTGGGTGTGCATGAAGTGATTTTTTAAGGGGCACCATCTTTTCCAGTTCATTATTTAGTCAACTGTTGTTCTGAAGCAGACGTCACGGTTCCTCAAATGCATCATTTCCATTTTCGTTATCGGGTTCCTCAAACTTAGCCCCCATCTCTTCTTAAAACTTTTATTTTTTAAGGGAGAAAAAGTCTTACATTCCAGCACTTTTCTGCTGTGTCTTAAACATATCTTCACACGATTTTAAAAAGATATTTAAAAATTAAATTTATCCCTGGGCAATTTGATTTGTGGGCTAAGGAGAGCAAAGTTTTACAAATGGAATGCTTTTAAATAAATCGTAATTAATTAACTACGCAAATATATCAAATAAATTTGGATACATAGTTAGTTGGCTAATTACAGTTCAGAAAGGTTAGAAACTGTAATACTACTTTTTAGCTTGGTTAATATAATATTATAATTGGGGTTGCTTTGATCATGGGGAATGTCGGAGACAATAATTTTTCAAGCTTGGCTGATTTTGAAATCATATGGTTATGAGTATTAGCAGCTTAATCTAAAATGCGGTGCTGTCCACAAAGTTAAAAGAAATTATTTTTGTCATAATAAGCTATATTAATTTAATTAGTTGTGTATACCGTTATATCTTTCACTTGAAAATGAAAGCAGAATGTTAGTTGATAGATCTAGTTTCTAAAAGAGACAGAAAAGAATTCTTTGATATTTTAAGTCCATAGGAGAACACTTCTGCCTCCTTTGGTTTTATTATTTCGTATGTTCTAGAATTTATAAATGCCATTAATTCCTGTATTCCTTCAGTGAGTGTTCATACAGGGCTTGGCCATGTGGTAAGTGTTTCCCTCCATGGTTTAACTTTCAAGCACATTCTCCTGAGCTATCGCAATGTCTCCTACTTTGTTTTCCGGTTTCCAGGCTCACCCCTCTAGTCCATCCTCCACCGGAAGCCAGGGTCATCTTCAGATACAGCAATCTGGGACCTGTCCCCCTACATTTCATGCTTTGGCATGGCTCATCATTCCCTATGGTGGCAGTTCTAGACTAACAGTCTATGAGTCACTTCCAGCCAATGGATGTGTTTCTTGCACTCATACTGCGATGAAAGTCCTGTTTTTTGTTTTAATTTAAACTTGTTTCCAAATGTTAGAGTAAGGAGATTTCATATATCATTCTAGAAATCTCACTTTTCTCCAAAAATTAAAGGATAGGATAATGTCGGCCCACATTGCTTCTGGAGCTAAGCAGAGCTATCCCTTTCAGATGAGGTGAGGTGCAGCAGGGACCTCGGGCCCTGGCCTCACTGACAGTAGCTACCCGGAATCCAAGTCTGTGATCCCTGAATGGAAATTCAGATCCAAGTCTATTATTTTTCCTACAAGGCTGTAGTGGGTTGAATTGTGTGCGCCCACCTGACATGTCAGAATGAGACTTTATTTGGAATAAATGTCTTCGCAGGTATAATACGGTAAGTAATATAATAAAGATAAATGATCTCAGGATGAGATCATCCTGGATTAGGACAGGCCTTAAATACGATGACCAGTGTTTTTATAAGAGACAGAAAAGGAAAAGACACAGAGACTCACAAGGCGAAGAAGCCCTCATGAAGACGGAGACAGAGGTTGGGATTATGCAACCCCAAGTCGAGGAAGGCCACGGGTGCCTATAACCACCAGAAGCCACGAGGAAGGCACAGAACGGACTCCCCCTCAGAGCTTCCAGAGGAAGCTAATAAGGGCCTAGGAAACTAATAAGGGCCCTCAATGATCTGGTCCTGGCCTACATCCCCAGTCTCTTCTCTGGCCCGTCCTGTCCTCATCTTTACCTCTGTCCTCACATTTACCTGTCACCTGTCCTCACCTTTATCTGTCACCTGTCCTTACCTGTGTACATGCAGTTCCCTACATCCACATGGTTTTGTGACCCTGCTTTACGCCTGCTGCCCTTCCTACGCCCCCTTGGAAAACTCTTGCCTCTCTTTCTGCCTGGATGAATTCCAATTTTTTGTTTAAGGCTCATGATACAAGACCAACTCCTTAAGGACCTCCTCTTCCTCATCCCCCAAACTGAACAGATTGCTGCCACTGACTGGCAGTACTGTACCTTGAACTACAACTCCTCCTTTCAGTACTCACCACGGCTGGCTGAAAATCATTCCAACAAAAGAAACCTGCCAGAGGAGGTCGAATTGGAACTAACCATTGAAGGGGGTTAAGGTTACAAGGCATGTGATGGTTGATTTCATGTGCTAACTTGGCTAAGCTATGGCGCCCAGTTGTTTGGTCAAACACCAGTCTAGATGTTGCTGTGAAGGTATTTTTTTTAATGTATTTAATATTTAAACCAGTAAACCTGGAGTAAAATAGATTATTCTCCATCATGTGGTCAGGCCTCATTCAACCCGTTCAAGGCACTAAGATTAAAGACTGAGGATCCTTACAGTAGAAGGAATTGTCCTCCAAACTGCAATGTTTCTAGTAGTAGAAACCCTACTACAGGGGCACCTGGGTGGTAGTTAAGCAGATGCCTTCAACTCAGGTCATGATCCCAGGGTCCTGGGATCAAGGCCAACACCAGGCTCCCTGCTCAGCAGGGAGTATGCCTCTTTCTCTCCCTCTGCCCCTCTCCTCAGGCTTGTGCTCTCTCTCTCCCTCTCAAATAAATAAATAAAATCTTTAAAAAAGGAAAAAGAAAAGAAAGGAAAAGAAGAGAAGAGAAGAGAAAAGAAAAAAGAAAAGAAAAGAAAAGAAAAGAAAAGAAAGAAAAGAAAAGAAAAGAAAAGAAAAGAAAAGAAAAGAAAAGAAAAGAAAAGAAAAGAAAAGAAAAGAAAAGAAAAGAAACCCTACCAGAGTTTCCAGGCTGCTGCCCTCTGTAACTTGGACTCAAGACTGTGACATCAACTCTTGCCTGATTTGCCAACTTACTCAACAAATTTCAAACTTGCTAGCCCCCATGGTCATGATCATGTGAGACAGTTCCTTAAAATAAAAACATGTGTGTCCTACTTGGTCTGTCTCTCTGGAGAACCCTGACTCATTCAAGGCAGAAAAGAGAAGGAAGAACATTCCAGAAAGCAGGAGCAAAATACAGGCATACTCATGATTCCACATGCGGCTGGCTCATGTACTGAATAATGGAAAGAGGCAAAGCTGGAGCTGGGGCTTGGGGCCAGGCTTTCACTGGAGTCATTGCAAACATAGACACAGAGTTAGAATATGATTCATCTGGGCTTTAAAAAGGTAACAGCTATGGTTGCAGAGATGGGATGAAAGCAAAACAACTCTAGACAAACATTTCAGCCAGTGGACTGTTGCAAAAATCCAAGTGAAATGTAAAAAAGCATACAGGGAGGCACTTGGAATACACGGGAGGGGACAGGTTGAGATACAGAGTCAGAGCCAAGGGACACCAGCTGATGGCTGGCTTGCTGCATGGTAGCATCTGGAAATCAGCCTAGGTCTATTCATTGGGGCACCCCAGGGTCCAGCACACCTGAGACACAGCACTCAATAACGTTTGTTAAGTGAGTAACAAATGGAAATGTATACAGAGGAGAGTTGACAAAGGATGAAAGACAGTCTAATGCTGCTTTCTGAATGGCTGTGGTTTTCCTTTCTGCAACCTTTTAAAGCTCTACTTCTTTTGCCCATCTTCAAACCCTGTGTGGTCTAAAAATAATCAGGAACAGCGTGGGTTTAGCTTCCCACAGACTCATTCTCCCTCGAGCTTTTCCTCCAATTTCATGGGGCATCCAGTCTCTTCCCTTTTCCATCCTCCAGTTTTCCTTTGTGTCGTGTTGAGCCATGAACGCATGAGACGTGATGGTTGAGCGTCAAGGCATGGTGATCATTGAGGAGATCCAGCGCAGTGGAAGGAAAATCAAGGTTGGTTTGAAAAGTATTAAGTTACTAAACTTAGGGGGAAAACGTATAAGTAGGCAAGACCTACCTACACAAGGGGGAGAGACGGAAAATTGAGAAGGGGCCAAGAATACTGGGGGGTATTTTGCAGTCCTCTGACAAAATCATGTGAATTAAATTGGGAGTTTGACCAAGCAGTTTTGAGAAAAGCCAAATTGTACATTGTACCACCGTCATCACCTTGACAACACATCCTCTTTCTTATGATAATAATATCGCACCCAGAAAAGCCTTTGCAAATGAGGGAAATATTAATTATAAGTGGAGTAGGATATGGCTAAGCTGGCTCTGTCTAGGGAAATATGTGGTGGGGTATCTGCAAGAAGTTTGTACCACTAACACAGAATGAGATGGGGGGGATGAAGTTACGTGAAAAAGGAATAAAACGCAAAGGACAGATGGGGTTGTTCACAACTGGTATCGATCGGTCAAATCATGTGCAGCTGTGATTTCGGATCCATTGGCCCATCTCCTGGGACGGACTTTGAACTGAAACATAGAAGAGTTATAGCTAGCACCCACAACTTCAACTAATACCTCCATTCGCTGGGAGGGTGGATAGAGAGGGAGTCAAACCAGCATCAAAAGCAACAGGAGATGGACAGACTTGTTCAACTTACAGGAGGTCACTGTTCTTGAAGAGCCATCTCCCCGAAAGCACTCTAAAGTGGATTCTGGGCAATGATTTTGTTTTCTCTTCATGGACAAAAAAATTGGTAAAATATTGCCCTTAGAAAAATACATTTTAGTTTTAAATTATCTACAAGGCATTTCTTCAGGACAGTTGTCCTATTAAATTGTATTCTCCCATTGGGAAATCTACATTTTAAGTATCAAATTTTTAAAATTTGACCTAAAATTTACACTGTCCCAGAAGTTGCGCTCTCGGTGGGGTAGGGCAGAAGAAGCACTACATGACCGATCTTCTCTTCACGTGTGACAGAAACAGCTTAATGGCTCCAGTTGTCCTGAATAACATTTTTTTCTTTATTGGTTCAAGCTAATCAGCCAGGCCGTCATAAAATGCCTTCTAGCTCTGGACGCCAATCAAAGCAGAAGCATTCAGGCACGTAGGGGAAGTTGTCATCGTTGGTTTGGGAAACGACTCTATGCCTCTGTCTTAAAAGCAACATGGTCAGACACACCATGGGACTGAGGGGCAGGAACAACGGGCCTGCAGCTCAGCCACGACATGTGCTGACTAGAAGACCTTAGTATTAGAGGCTGAATCTCCCCCTCTCCACAGCCTCCTCATCTATAAAACGCATCTTATCATACCTTCCGCAGAGGTCTGTGGGGATTGTGTATCACAATGTATGAAATGCCTGGCACCTGGGAGGCCTTCCAGAAATATCCATTGCCTAGGCTTCTGGACAGTGAGTAAACCCTCCCTGTTAGCACTTCCAGGCCCCATCCTCTAGGATTGAGCCCCCTGAAGTGAGCTTTTAGGAGATTTTTTTTTTTTGCTAATTCTTGTATCTCTCTCCCATAAACTACAAAGATATGAACACAGAGATGTAGTAGAGATGACAAAATCGCCAGTGATCTGGAACATCCTGGGCTCTAGACCTATTTCTCCATTAACCAGCAATATGCATTAGAGTAGTCCCTAACCTCCCTGTCTCTGTTTTATCCTTTGTAAAATGAGAATATTGCTCTAAATTAATCCTAAGATTAAGTATTATGATTCTAGGCATTTTGATTCAAAATATGAGGCTCTGCAAACCATGTCTAAAAAATATCACTCAGTAGGGGCAGCTGGGTGGTTGTCGGTCGAGTGTCTGACTCTTGGTTTTGGCTCAGGTTGTGATGTCATGGCCATGCGATCAAGCCCCCCGCCTTGGGCTCCCCACTTAGAAGGGAGTCTGTTTGAAGATTCTCTCCCTCTGCCCCTCCCTGCCCCCATAAAAAAATAAATCTTTTTTAAAAAATACATCACTCAGTCTTTTGGTGTGGGCATGTCCAGTGTGTTGGATGATGGTGACGATAATGATGGTGGACAGGGTCGTCCCATTTTGTCAATTTCTTGTTCGGTGCTTGTTGAATACTCAGAGAAATCTTGTCATGGTACCAAGCAAACATACCTCCTTTATTTTATTTTCCTTTTTTTTAAATGTTATTTGTAGCTTAGCTTCCTAATGCTCCTTTATTAACAAAATGAGTCTTCAAAGTTGTAATAATGCGACAATTGACAGTCGAGCAGAACGATAACAAATGGAGCCTGAGATGACAATGAAGAGCAAACCACTTGTCCCAGCGCAGAGATGCCGGGAACCTGGGGAATCCGTCGGCATCCTTCCGCGCAAACGTGCAAGGCTTTCTCCAGCTTCATTTTCACATCTGCTGGTTTTAGTTTTTGAAAATGCCAAACGTTTATTTGATCTTGCCATTCTTTTCTGAACTCAGATCAAACATTCCCACAGTTTGGCAAACTGCCTTCTCAGGTCCTAGAAGGCTTAAAAGTAAACTTTCCGGCTTGTCTACATGGATCATGGAAACAGAATATTTCAATAGATGTTCATTTGCTTTCTTACTTGCTTCCAGAAAATTCATGGCTGTTACAAGAAATATTTATTTATAGGAAGCTTGTTTTATGTGCCTCCCCCCCTCCCCTGTCTATTAAATCAAATGCATGTAATTCATCGTGCGACTCCCCAGAGCCTGCCCTGCCGCACACGGGGGATCGGCGCGCACGCGGCGCGGGAGAGCAGCAGGGAGACGGTTTGGAAGTGCTCTCCTCATCACAAATACGTGGCTTCAATATTTAGTTGTTGTGGCAGAAAAACGGCAACAAATACATGAACTGTAAACCATCTGCCTTGAAATATGTTCAAATATGAATGTTCATCTTGAAAAATGAAATCTATGGAATTCTGGCATCCACTTTGACTTTTGAGAGATGAACAGCTTGAATATGCAAAGAACGGATTTCTAGACTAGCCTTCTTAAACTTTAAATTTTCGTGAACTCCGACGTTAAATGATTCACTGTCGAGACCGGAAAACTTCCTTCTTTCTTTTCGACTTGAAGGAAAAACCCTGACTGCGACCATAGAGGGTTGTGTACGGAATTCTCTTCCGGGTTAGGGAATAGAGAAATGAATGTGATTCTGTGTTTATTTAACACCTGCTAAGTTTCAGAGTATGCTGGACACAATATAAAATGTGTAAAAAGCATGAGAATTCTGGTTTTCATCAGATTCCTAAAACAAAAAGTTTAAACTGGCAAAATAGGAGACTTTGAACTGTGCCACTTAGTTTGGGGTAAGAAATGAGTTATTCTCTCTGCTCTCTTTTGAACCACAATCCAAACAGCATCCGTGTCCTGTGAGAAGGAGCTCTCCAAATGGCTTTGTGAGGGGTTTCAAGTGACTTGATAAATACAAAGAAGAAATGTGTCATAAAGATATGTGAGCAGTGAGGAAGATGAAGGGAAGAGAATGGGAACCAAAGCATGGGAAACCCTCTGGGCTTAGCAGACCAGACCAGAAGTGACCACTGGGGGCAGGAGTAATTTTTTGTTTGCTGTTTGAGGCTTGGGGAGCTATTAAACTGACCTTTTGGGAGACAAAGAAACTTAACTTACTTTCTTCCTTCTCTTCTTCACACCGTATACTTTTGACCTTGATCCACCTCTAGAAAGCATTCTCTCTAGGATAAATCCTCACCCAGATCTCTTTGTGTTGCGGTGGTCCCCAGGGGTACAGTCTCTCCCACCCCAGGATGCACTCACCTTCAATGGTTCTTCAGATGTCCTAGTGCACCTGCAGCCTCCCCACTACAGCGGAGGCAGTGGAGTCCAGACCTCTTCTGCCCATTGTGTCCAGCATCGTGTGATATGTGCAGTGGCCTCAGTAACTATCCATTTGAAATTATAAAAGTTGCGTAAATGAGAGAATTATGCCATCGGGGCGGGGGGAGAGAAAGCCCGAACTGGTAAGGTTAACTAAATTTGCGATATAAGGCATTTTAAAATGGTGTTAAAAGAGCCCTGGTGTTTCCTGAAATAAAAACATGATATACTTACCGCAGTAAAAGGTAGGGTATTGGTGACACTCTTAATTAAAATTTATTTTAAAATAGGATATATTTTAATGTATGAACTTCATTTTTCTTTGATTCTGCTTTTCCTTTAAAAAATGGAATTTATCTCACATGGAGTTTGTCTCATATAATTACATAATTATCACAACAAATGCTCCTCAAAACAACTATGTAAGGATTTGAGATGATAGGTGTTTGTATTTTATTCTTTATTTTGTTCATCTTTTTCACTTTCATATTTACATGTTGACCTTGCTTGGAGGAAAAGGCAAAAACACGTTTAGCACTTAGAAGAGGAAAATTTGGCAATGCCATTTTTATACTGTAAGTGCTCTGCTATATGTACAGGGAGCTTAGATTTTAGTATGCAGCGGCAGAAGCTACTAGATGATCAGGCTTGCCCTGGAGGATCAAAGTGGTTTTCTGTTGGGTCAACTGTTTAACTAAGAAACTAAGAAGGACTAAAAATATAATAGAGCAAATCCAGTCCTGGAACGTAGTGTGGGCAATGTAGAGTTTGTGTTCAAACACAGAAACAATTAACCTGCCTTTGTTTTTTTGTTTGTTTGTTTTTTGTTTTTTTAAAGATTTTATTTATTTATTCGACAGAGATAGAGACAGCCAGCGAGAGAGGGAACACAAGCAGGGGGAGTGGGAGAGGAAGAAGCAGGCTCATAGCAGAGGAGCCCGATGTGGGGCTCGATCCCATAACGCCGGGATCACGCCCTGAGCTGAAGGCAGACGCTTAACCACTGTGCCACCCAGGCGCCCCCAATTAACCTGCCTTTGTAAACATATTTGTTCTGGTCCCCTCCTACTTTTTCCATTAAAAATAGTTGGTTATTGGTGATCTTTACAACGGAAAAAACCCACATCATCTTTTGTGGTGAGCTGGAAGAACCAGTGAGTGCACTCATTTAATTAGAAAGACTAGATCTCGATCTGCCTTGGAAATGAACAATGCAAGCTTCACTTTGTTTATGCTGAGAAAATTCTGAGAAATGAAATGGGCACTACTTATTAACAATGAAAACAACTAGGTGAAACTAATTCTGAGCACTTACATCATTCTAGTAGGTTTTGTATAATTTCCTCTCTCTTTATATGCAACCCTATTAATACTTGGCCCTGATTCTGGGGAAGTGATTCAGATAGTCCTGACTTATGTTGTAATTTGTACAGATTCCTTCGTTGAAGTAAAAACTGAGCAGACCTTTGGGGCAGGATCGGCATCCCCAAACTTTCCCCAGGTACATTTAAAATAATGAGAGCAACCACAACAACTTATTTATCCAAACTGAGAGCTTTCGGGAAGGAGCCCAGAGGCTGAATGGAATTGGACTTAGAAGTGTGGTATAAGATACCTTGAGTCTTATGAAATCTGATTCCAATATTGTAAACCAACCAGTGGTATCATCAGATTATTCTTAAATGTGGAAATAGAAAAGTTGAGATGAAAAGATATGTACATCATTTGCACAAAAGTGTTGAGCTCTGAATGAATTTGAATATAATTTGAAGTTCACATATTTTTTATATGAGTAAACTAAGTATCATTGCAAGTTGTACAAAAATAAAATGTCTGAAGAAAAACGCTGAAGTAAAGTCATGAGTTATATTCTTATAATACACCCGAGAACCATTTTTGTGTGCTCTAAACGAATAATAGCTACACTTTAACACAACGTGTCTTTACATATTCAAATGAGGAATAAAACACATGGCATTTTACAAATAAGAATGGAGCATGGAAAGATGTGTTTTTAAACCTAAACCTTTACATTTTATTTTTACGGTGGCACTAGCAACATTCTAAGCAATTAACAAAAAAATGTGACTACACATTATTATTCAGCAATACACGCATCTCATTTGTAACGCTGTGTGAAGAGTACAGAAGGCTGGAAAGTTCCAGCCTTCCTCACACTTACTGAATCTAAAATAGACAAGATAGTATAAAATTCTAGATGTATTCTCTCTGAATTAATTTTTATAACCCAACTGAATAAGGCCTCTAAGATATGTAAATCCTAAACACTTCAGAAATAACAAATCATTTCATCATGGAAGATTAATGGCTTAAAGAAATGAACATGAAGACTTTACATCTTTATATTGCTCACTATTAAACAGACTACTGAAAATATTTCACTAAGTGCACTCTAACCTCAGGTTAATGCTGCCAAAATACCTGTACTTTTATGTATTTCTAGAGGGAAGAATTCTTCAAGAATGATGTCTTTTTCTAAAGAGAAGCAAGTGTGCTAGATTTTTACCAGTAAATCTAAGACTTCTAACAGACAGGCATCATCTCCCGTAAGTGTGAGCGTGTGAGTGTGTTTATGAGTGTGGGTTAGGGGAACTGGAGGTGAAGAAGCAACAAGGTTGGCTCTATGAGGTAGATGCTATAATCAGCCCCGGCAAACACATGGAGAGACAGACTCAAAAGAGGTAACACAGTCAAAGCCGGATGACGCGTAGAAAACGCACCCATCCATCAAAACGCTTAATCTGCGGCTCCAAAGGTCAAGATGCTTAGAAATACAGGTGTTTTAAAAGTACCTGGGATTTGTTTCAATCAAGTATGGTGAGCTGGCAGATATGCAGACATCTGCTTTGAAAGGAGAGTTTATTACTTCCAGTTCCCAAGAGGAGGGGGCGCGTCACACCACGCAGGGCCGTGTGGGGAAACAGGAGCGTCTTTCAGGAGGAAAAGAGCAACAGGGTTTTGGGGGGAAGACATGGGCAATGCAAGGTGAGCAAGCCGAACAAGCTTGGGGTTGGAGAGTTTGAAGAATTTCAGTAGGCTCTGAACTGGAGGGGTAGTCCCTAGTTGCCCAGTCCCTGGTCCTGGGGTGACTTAGGGCAGAGACAGTATCGGGTTGGTATGTGAGAGGGAGTTTGGTAAAGGAGGTAGCTGAGAGGCATGGGCTCTGGATGGGTGGTTCACCGTCACTAGGAATTAGCCAGTCTGAGAAGGGCAAGCTCTCCCCTGTATCAGAAGACCCCAAGATTCCAAAGGCATCTTTCTACAGAGAAAATAAATAACATGGTTCATACAATAAGATAACCTATGCATTAATTTTTAAAATCTTTATCACTGAAGGACGGTTGGCAGACAATGTTACATTCATTGTATTCATTACATGTACAGACATTGTACATTCAATGTTACATTACATCCAACCACTTAGTGATTGGACAATTGCGTACATTATCCAGAGCTCACTATGGTGAGTGTAGTTACCATCTGTCACCATACAAAGTTACTACAATATTATTGACTATATTCCCTATGCCTTACTTTTCATCCCCATGATTTCTTTATTCTATAACCAGAAGTTTGTATCTCCTAATCTCCTTGATCTATTTCATCCATCCCCTATCCACCCATGCACCCACCCCACAACCATCTGCTTGTTCTGTGTATTTATGAGTCTGTTTCTGTTTGTTTGCTTTGTTTTTTAGATTCTACATATACAGGAAATTATATGGTATTTGTCTTTCTTTGGCTTATTTCACTTAGCATGATACTCTCTAAGTCCATCCATTTGTCACAAATGGCAAGATCTCATTCTTTTTTATGACAGACTATTATTCCATTATGTGTGAGTATGAGTGTTGGGGGGTGTATACCACATCTTCTTTATCCGTTCTTCCATAGACAGACACTTACATTGCTTCTATATCTTGCTTATTGTAAATAATGTTGTAAACATAGGGGTGCATATATCCTTTCAAATCAGTGTTCTTATTTTCTTTGGGTAAATATGCAGCAGTAGAATTACTGGATCATATGGGCCACTTTCATTTTTCTATAATTCATTATCATTATGTTGAAATAGACAACATACTTAATCACATATCATGACTTATTTATTTATAATTAATAAGTTAAAGGAATTCCTATAGCTTAGATGTGTCCAATTTATAGGAATGAAATTAATATCTGTACTTAAGTATGTTTGATGTGAAAATCCATATATTAGTATTTAATAAAGAAGCACAGTGTAAGGTAGTGGTTAACAATAAAAATGCTCAATTCAGAGAGAACCAAATTCAAGTCCCAACCGCTCCTACCACAAGTTACTTCACATTTGTGCAATGGAGCTTTTAATACCCACCCTATAGAGTTAATGTGTGTGTGTGTGTTGTGTGTGTGTGTGTGTATATATATATATATATGTATATATATATACATATATATATACATATAACTGGACAATACTCAAAAAGTTCTTAACCTAGTGCCTGAATTATTTATTTATTTAAAATTTAGGACTATTACTATCATTATTATTATTATCATTAGTATTATTGTTTAGGTCAATTAATACCAAATTAATGTTCCTACCAGGTTTTAAAATTTTTCAAATTCTTGCAAGACAACTAAACGGATTCACCGCATAAAGACACAGAAGCTTAGGCAATTGTTTCAATGATTCAAATATCCTCCTATTTTCATCTTAATTGCCTGAAACTTTTAAATGAAATACTTGGGCCAGGACTAACCAGAAAATTGCTTCCTTAGAACAACTTTGTCTACCAAAGTAGTCATACTTATCATACGGAACACAATACCATAGAATGGCCAGGCTCGTGCACACCCCGATGGAATCACTAAATATAAAAGGATATTCTCATCTATGTCATGGGTGCACCAAGTGGAATTAGGAGGGAAAACAGCATTTATTCCATCAATCCCACAAATATCGTCTACTTCATACTTTAGACTCATACTCAAATATCTTTTTCTTTTTTCTTTACCATCCTCTGAAAAACTGTTTAATTCATGTTTATTTACCACCATTCTATATCTTCTATAAAGGAATTTTTTTTAAAGGGGGGGAGGAAGTAAAGAAGCAGGGAAAATAAAGTAGAAAAAGTTCAAGTG
The DNA here is from genome assembly GCF_024610735.1 of Ursus americanus. Taxonomy (NCBI): domain Eukaryota; kingdom Metazoa; phylum Chordata; class Mammalia; order Carnivora; family Ursidae; genus Ursus; species Ursus americanus. The sequence goes on along the minus strand of NC_142137.1, from coordinate 64,695,666 downwards.
AAGTGTTTTGCTGTACCCAAGCTTCGGCAATGAGGTTATTTCTCAAATTTACATAAAGACTTATTATCATCTTGACTGCAATCATGTAGAAAATGAATGGGGTATAAAGTACATGAGGATAATTTAATAAAACGAGCTTTCTTTTCTTATGAAATCTTTGAAGAAGAGAATCATTAGACAGAGACTTGCCTTGTATTCACCCAGGTCATGAGGCATGTCAGCCCGCTGATGTGCCTTTGGCAAGAAGTCCTTAATTAGAAATTCCTCGAGAGCTGCTCCCAGTAGGTGCTTCCTAAGACAAAAAGACAAAATAATTTAGCAGGGAAGCCCTTACTAAGGATACAGCATCCGGGCTCAGGTGAATGAAAGAAATCATTTGCTGACAGCAAAAGAGCAAAGCTGTCACAATGGGGTGCTGGATTTTGAATGAGAGTCTCTCCATCATATTAGTAGTAAGTATCATTTTTGTTATTCAAGTTTAAATATATATATTAAACAGTCTTTGATTTTTAAGATAATTTGTATAGGAATGCTAAATAGCTTGAAGTATTACTTTGGTAAAAGACTAAAACTTGTTAGAAAACATTCAGTAGGTATATTTAATTTACCCTTACAGAATCATGTAAAGTTGTTTTTCGATTGAGTTCATTTTTAATTATTTTTAAAGTCAAGTAGTTTGTTTTTGCATAATGTATGAATGTTTCTCTAAATCAAATGGAGTCTTTGAATTAGACTATGAAATTGGAAATTTTCTAGAGTACTTTCTGAGTTGTTTTTAAAGATTTCCTCCTTTTGCCATCATTGATTTAAAACACTAGAGCGATGTTGATTAGGAAGGTTTTGTACTTTTCATTAAATTCCTTAAAGTATACCCATATGTGTTTAAAATCTTTTTTATAAAGTTAACGATTTATTAACATTGTAATCACTGTTAAAAACTAATCTATCAGAAATAAGTATAGAGTAAGTCTGATTAATATTGAGAAGCTCTTCATTTCACTTTAAAAGAAGAACCCCAAGTGATTTTGAACAGAAGAAAAGATTGAAGATAGTATTGATTGGTCTCTTTTCATTCAACACTAGCTCTCATGGCTGGGAGTGAATTTATATCTGTTTATCGACACATTCTGTTGGTATGAAGAGGAAGAGTCTTTCCTTTACACGCGAGTTATTCTGGGTGTAAGTAGAGTTGGTGATTACACATTATCATTTCGGAAAACATTCTATTTTCCCCAGCTTCCTCACTCTCATGGCATCTCTCTCCCGTGTCTTTATATATGGACAGTCAACGCTGGCTTGGGCGCGAGCGTCTGCAGTGTGCCTGAATTTTAACTGCATGCTAATTCTGTTACCAATCAGTCGAAACCTTATTTCATTCGTGAGAGGGACAAGTACCGTAAGTACTATAATATTTGAAATAATTCCAGTTGTTATAATGTCCTAATATAAGTGCCATGGAAGACAAAGATGTACTTTACTGTGAAATTCCTAATAATCCTGTCTGAATTGAAGTTTGTTTCTTTGTAAGAGAGAACACAGTGGCTACAACTAAAAGTCAGAAATCAGTACATCTGGTGTGACTTTTGCCCTTGCTGCTCTCTCCCTGCATGACATTGGAGTCATTGCTCAGCCTTTCCCGGATGCGTTTGCTCTGTCGGAAAAACATGGCTGATAAAATTGACCTGACTCGCAAAGATGGAAGTATTATAACAGTTTGAACTGTTACCATTTCTAATTGGAAGGAGACAAATAACCAGTTGAGCGAAATGCCACTAAGGACACATCTTTCCGAGCTCTCAGCCCAGGAATGCACAATCACGGCGCACAGATTTCAGTATGTAGACTTTAACCCCTACCAGACAGAACGGGACATTTCCGAATTATATTGACTTCACTGTGTTGGGTACTGTGTTTCCTGCTGTACAGAATAATGAGAACGTCAATAACCCTAACTAGATGAAATAATTTATTATACAATCATCATAATTTTATGATTGTTTAGATGTAGATGAATACAGTGCCTTTTTTGTGTTATAAGGAATAATTTAGGGACTACTTAAAGCATATCCATGAGGATGACTGTTTCCATCTTCATTTCCTAAACCAGTTGAGGCATGGATATTAGCAGGTTTATTCTAGAATTTGGATTTATAGTCAGGGAACTATACTACCTCATTCACTTTTATTGAGTTGAAATTTCAGCAAAGCCAGTAATCACCATTTGGTTTTGCCTCTTGGACTAATTAATGGCCACTAATATCTGTGCCCCATCGCTCCACCTTCAGGACTCTAGATAGAGGCAGAGCCTGAGTCCTGCTCTCTCAGCTCTCGGGATGCGGTCATCGCTGTGATTTTTCCCCAAACAAGACTTTTATTTTCTGTTACTCCAGTGCTGCAGAGGACCGTGGAGAAGGCAATTAGACAAAAATCTCAAATTCCACAAACTGGTCGCCTATGGGATAGCTGTTAACGCAAGTAAGTGCTTCTTATTCATCACCCAGTGCAATTTTACAAAACCTAATGTTTAACTTGATAGTTCTGTTTTAGTTCCCCTTCTGCCAAAGGCTCACCCTTAAGTAAATCTTTGTCTCCATTTGACCGCATAAACCTTATGTAAATGGATTTTTAAATTTCTAAGTTAGACTCATGCAGTCTTCCCTACCAAGCCTCCAGTTTGTCAGGGAAAAGTGTATGAAGCTCCATTGTCATTTGTGAATAATTAAGCTTGTTGAGAAGACAACTATAAATATCTACTTGCAAAATGAATACTGTGCTATTCGATATAATTCACATTGGAAATAAAACTGACCTATACTCAAAATCTCATTCACAGTCATAGGAAAATGGTAGCATAGGCAGTAAAAGAAAAAAGAAAAGGAAGATCAGGTGAACAGGTGTCTGAATCGTGTTGAGCTAGTGGATATAAAAGGACCTTGAAAAGATATGAAGCTTTAGAGCATATAAAGTATTATTGTTATTTCTTGAATAAGAAGACAAGAGAATTCAAGAGAATACAATAAAAATTAGCATCCATGGCCAAGGTTAAACTGATGAGGAAGGAAAGAAGCTGAGCAATAACCACCCCGCTTGTTGTTTTGTTGGACAACAAATACACGGAAATGAAAGGCTATCTGCACAATAAAGAGTTATGGTTCAGGACTGTTTCCCTCAAACTAATTTAACTATAAAATGTTTTCCTCATTTGTTTTTATCCTCTCATGCATAAAAAAACAGCAGAGTAAAAAGAACACTCAAAACAAATGTGGATTTAATTAAGCAACGAGACATGACAGACAGTGCCCAAGTGCCAATTAACACAACTTCGGGTGTGCAGGGAGACGTGGGGAGATTTCCCCATCGATTGTCCTCATTGCCAGATTAAACCAACCCAGGAAATGTTTGCAAAAGGTCTTCGTAGTTTGTTAAGAAATAAGGGTAAAAAGACATCATATCGTAGAGAAAACCAGCCAAGGGATGAAGGGCAAAGAACAACCTAATGCATCTTTATGTCCAAGGCCAACTTAAGGCTGAGTCCACAGAGGTGCCAAAAACCTTTGATGTATGAGTTGAACGCATGAAGGAATGAAGACTTAGGGAACCAGATTTCAGCTCAGATATGGAAGTCTTCCAGAACTTCAAAATTATCTAAAATTGGAAGGAGGATCCCTGAGAATACAGGGTTCCTGGTGGTAGGTGGTGTCAGAGTGGAGTCCAGACTGCTCCTTGGAAGGCTCTTCAGAGAAGGAATTCAAGGATTCTCTAGGTTTCCTTTAAAATCTTAAGAGTCTTTAATTCCTGCATTTAAAGAACGGATAAAATACGGTAACATGGCAGGGAGGATATTATCACTATGCAATAGGTTTAAGGCAGAACTATACTCTAAGAGAAAGAGAGAAGGAACCAAAAAACACACAGCATCAAAACACATCAGAAAAGGAAGCAAAAAAAAAAAAAAGGAAAACATGTTATGCAATAATTTTGTCCTTAAACCTTTGGGTATGTATATTTCTTTCTGTGTAATCATATATCAATAGGAGAAATGCATCAGTGACTTGTATTGAGTGTCCCCTATGTGCGAGATACCCTAAGAGACGCTATATCCTGAAAGTAGTGTAGGCAGTACTGTTTTCAGAATGACAGCAGTTGACTAGAACCAGGAGACCAAATTATTTTATTCCCCTGCTTCTGATTGGTACTGTGATGTCAGATAAGTGGTTTTTTTTGGTTTTTTTTTTTTTTTTTTTTTTTTTTACGCCTTTTCCCCTATGGAATTAAAAGAACAAGAATACAATCTACCCATCTCTAGGTGTGCAGACTAGTTGTCAGGATGTCTCTTGGAAACCACAGACTACAAGGTCATCCACTTGCCACTATTGCTAAGAGAATCACCTCTAAGTTTAGCATGGCCGGTGGTCTCTGTTCAGTGAACGCTGCCCCCTCCTCCGCTCTTATTTCTCTCCGTACCCCCTTTCTCCTTCCCCTGGCAATGCCCAGCCACTGAGTCCCTGAGTAGTCTGTGTCTTTGCTCCTGTTATCCCCTTTGGGTTAAATGCTCTTCCTCTCCTTCCTCAGTGGATAAGACATTGCCATATCCATGAGTCCTTGCCTGGCCTGCCTCCCCCTGACCCCCCAGGTCTGGGCTGTCAGCCTAGCGGCCTCGGCCTCAGTCACACCTCCTACTGCAGAGCAAAATTTCTCCGGACTCCGATCACTTCAGGGGCTGAGATGTGCCTTACCTGGCTTGGCTTGGCTTTCCCGGCCCCGGCACGTAACAGGTGCTCAACAAATTTGGTCAAACCTGAGGATGAGCAGGAAGTTAGCCCCCTGGCAAAAGGGATTGGGGGAATTTGTGGAAAGGTACAAGATGGTGCAGGAGTTGTTCAGAGACGCCAGCAGCAGCTGGCGGAGGCGGGTGGGGGGGGTGGTTAGGAAACAAAGGGTGTGGGCAGGGAAGAGATTCAAAATGATGCTGGTCGTCCAAGATAAATTCACATTGTTGTAACAAGAGGAAGCAGGATGCTCTTTCTCCCTCCTTCCCTCACAAATCCCTGGAGAGAATCAAATATCCCCTCGGGGGGCCTCTTCAGCTGAACCCTCACTGCTCTACAGGGCTCCCCAACATCCCTGGGCTCCCCCTCACAGGGTCAGACTGCTTCTGAAAGCAAAGCCCTCGTCCCCCACCACCATGGCAACCAGCAGCACCGGCTGTTTCCATTCCCGGCAGAGGCAGGAGGGTGGGGAGAGAGCTCTCCGCTTCTCCCAAACCCTGACATAGCAATTATTACATTTCACACTAACTAAGAAATGCGGCTGGCAACTGCGCTTTTAGAAGAAAAAAATGCTAAGCCCTGGTTTCATAGATATCTCTTTGCTTTTCACATTTTGTCCTTCTGGTGTATTCTCTTGGGAGCCGCTGAAAATGTCTCCGTGCTTATTTTATTAGCATCGCCCATTATGCTGCTTTTCAAACAGCCGACTGGCTTAATAGAGGTGTGGAACCTTGGGAGAAGGGCATCCACATCGAAGTTTGCGTGCCAGCCCCTAATTTCTCATCCGTTCCTCTGTAAGTTGAACTGCAGGCTTTAATTGGTCAAATCATTAAAGGATGTAATTAGAGCCTGGTGGAAGTAGGCTGGGGAGGAGGGGCGAGACAAACAATGGTATCTATAATCAAGGGCATCACCGAAAACGCAGTGACAGGAACTCTTCTTCTGGCTTCCTGCCTTCCCGCTTGCCTGCCTATGATAAGAGCTGCTGGAGCATTCTTCAACCACTCATAAATCATTTTCAGGGACCTATAACCCCCGTGGTATAAAAATCCCTGTTTCACAGCCCCTTCGTTCTTATGAATGTGGATCTTTCTGGACTCTGTGGTCCACAGTGGACCTTAAAGACCCTCCAACTGAATAGTAGTACCGTGAGCCGGAGCTTCCTTCAAAGGGGGCCGTGAATAGGGACCCAGGCAGCTTACATCCGCTCGGCTCCAGGGGTGTAACAATAACCCATGCCCAGCTCCTGATGTGCTGCTCAGATTAGTTTACAAACCTCAATAAACAAAAGAGGTTGAGAGGAGCGAGCTCAGAAGAAGGGTACGGAATAGAAAGACTTGGAGACCCCAAGGAAGAGAACAGCCCCAGAGGCCCAAGTTCTTCAGGACCAGATCCCTAAAGAATTCCTACTAATCCAGTTAGGATTAAGGAGGCTGTCTCGCCTGTCCAGTCCAGCAAAATTGAATGTGATTTACAAATGAGTGGCGTGCACAGGGTGCCGTAGTCAACATGCATTTCTGCAGAAATCAGACCGCAAACTTAAAAGTTTGGGGGCCAGCCTTTGGCTGTAGATACACAGCCAGGATTTGTCCCTGGGTCCTTATTTCTGAAGGCTGCTTAATTAGGAGGTGACTAACTCCAAAATGACTGTTATCACTGACAGGCAGGCAGAGAGATAGCAAGAACTGACCGCCCTTCCAAGATTCTCCCTCAATTATGCTTCCTTTGATCTCCCGAAAAATAAAAAGAAGGAAAGAAAGAAGGAAAAGAAACTTTCTCAGGGCAACTGGCTCTAATTGTAGCCTTTATGATTTTTTTGTTCACTCTTCAATAAAAGCTCCTTATTTGAACTCAGAAGTTCACACACCAATTAAATGTGCATTGTGGTTTGTCCAAGACTGCTGCTCTCTTTTAACTGCAAAAGTACTTTGGTGAGAAAATAGGATTGTGGAAAGACCCAGTTATAGCAACTTTTAGCCTGGTGTTTGGGTAGATTCTGGAAATGTGTATCTCGGGCTCTTCCGTGGGCTGGGCAGAAAGTCCTCAGGGGCGTCAGGAAGAACGCACCTGCGTAACTGATGGCGTGGGATTTGCCACAAAACTCAAAAAGCCCGTTTAAGCCAGTGTTGCTTTTGACAACATTGAAACATGCGTTCCGTGTTTGCATCACCTTCCCATTGGACTACAGATCCCTTTGGATGATAAATGTCCCCAGTTAACTTCGACAGAGATGCAGGAGCCAGACAGCTGGAGGGGGGCCAAGATATCACCTAGTTTCATTCAGCCCACCCATTTTACAGATAAGAAAGTGGGCTGAAAGGAATGAAGTAACTGAGAGATATCCTTCTCAGTGTCCTTCTGGCTACATTCTAATAACAGCTCTAGTAGCATGATAGGACTCTGATGAGTAAGAGAGAAGAAAGTCAAACCATATCACTGTTTGATCACATACTTGAAGAAAGTGGCACTGTCAACATAGATAGCATGGCTATTCATAGCCAAATAACTGAAGCGGGGCGCCTGGCTGGCTCCGTCGGTTGAGCTTCTGACTCTTGGTTTTGGCTCAGCTCATGCTCTCATGGGTCATGAGATCGAGCCCCATGTCTGGCTCTCTGCTCAGTAGGGAGTCAGCTTGAGATTCTCTCTCCATCTGCTTCTCTCTCTCTCTATCAACTAAATAAATAAATCTTTAAAAATAATAAAAAAATAACTGAAGTGTGTAAATGGAAGAACAGAACACATAATGTCTGAAAAACAGCAAAATCAGTATCTCCCTGGGAATCGATCAAGTCCCAGCAGCCGTGGAGTTGGTGGGTGGGATACCTTTAGTTCAAAGCCAAGATCACAATGAAATTAGAGTCAGACATCAGAGGAAATGAAACATTTAGACAAACCAAATGGCACAAGTAGTTTTCCTTCTGAGAATTCCTGAGATAAATAAGATATGCTACTTGTTATCTTCTACCTATAAAAAAAGAAAACAAAATGGAGGCCTTTTGAGCAAAGGAGCATTTCAGACATGAATTTTAAAGTACATGGGGGAAAAAAAAGAAAGCTGGAAAGAGTAGTTTTCAACATATTCCCACAGGAGCCACCTCGTAAAAAGCATCTTGGGTTTTCTTACACTACTTCATTAGTTTCTTCAGCTCTATTATGGGAGACCTGGCAATAAGAATAAATAAATAGTTCAATATCTTTGCTCATTCAATAAATGTACTTAAATCTAGCTTAACAGTGTCAAATTCTCATGTGGAAATCAATCTAATAGAAAATAGACTGTGATCAACAACTCCTTACACAGGAGGAGAATGCTATGGAATGCAGACTATAAAAGACAGGGAATCTATCCTGTACTTCCTTTCTGGCTGTCACAGGTGGATTATGGAATTGGAAATGTTGTCGCTTAATTTGGCTTGAAGTTCAGTATCTACTTCTGTAAAATGGGAATAACTCTGCTCTGTCTGGTGTGCTTTAGTCCATGGAGGAGAACTGAGGAGAGCCAGAGGCAGAGGGGCAAGGGTAAAGGGCAGAGAGTAAAAGGAGAGTCCTGCAACGAGGACCCCAAAGGTTGCAATTGGTCTTAGGAGCTATTTATCAAGTGAGCCATTCTAAAGCCACAGGAAAAAATTGGTTTTCAGTAAAGTATAACAATTATCAATCAGTGAAAAGAAGCAATATAACTTAAAGGTCAAAAATGGGGCTCTGGATTCAGGCAAACAGAGTTTATCCCACCTTTGCCATTAATGGACTACAAGCACTAGAACTTTTTGAATACTCGTCTGTCAAATGGCAATAAGACTAATACTGAGGATTAAGTGAGATAATATGCCCAAAGCATTTATAATGATGTTTGGAGTATAGTAAGTATTCCATATCTGTTACCTATGAGAAATATGACCTGATTTTTTTTAAAAAACTTTAAGATAGTTATCAGAAAACAGCAATTAGGAATACTGCTGAAAATGTCTGTGTTCAATTTAGCAAATAGTTTCCATTTTATATATAGCATATTGGAAGAGATAGCTACTAGACAAACTTTTCTAGCTTTGTAGATGCTGAGACTAAACAAGACAGCCCCTTCCTAGACATGGCCACATTTACTGACAAATAGAACGTAAGGAAGAAATACAATGACTTTTTGGTGCTCCTCGCACCACACCCATAAGGAGACGGTCAACACCATGGACTCAGAAATATCATCGTGCTTTGCCTTCTCAGGTGAACTTCAACCAAAAGCATATTCGAATTGATTTCTAACTTGAAGGCTGCATGAAATGTGCAAAAAAAAAAAATGTATCAGCAGGGAAAACACTACTCCAACAAGGTTGCATCTACAGATAACCTCCTGACCCTTTCTCTCTTTCTGTAAGCTCATTGTCACTCAGCAAATTCTTATTAAATACCTACTGGTAGTAAGCAATGTGCCAAGTGTTGAGGTTACAAGATGAATAAGTCTTGAGGCATGAGAGTCCATCGGGCAGCATAGATGTAAGTAAATGCTCATAACAATAACGTCTGGGAAATGTTTTAATTAAATCATTGCTCTATCATTGGCATCACTGGTGCCTGTGGAATTGAAGGACACTTGATAGAAAACAACTTTTGAGTTGGGTCTTAAAGCATGAGAACAACTTTGCAGGGCGGAAAAGGGAATGGCTCTGATCAGAAACTCAGGGGACAGAGAGTAAAGCTAAATAATGGTATTTCTAAATAAATCTGCCATCAGGACCACAGGGACCAAAATGCCACCAATAGTCTCAGAAGTTGCTGCTGTTCCTTTTTCCTTCACTCCCCACACCTCAACCCACAATGTGCAGCCATGGAGAATTCCAGAACTTGCCTACAACGTGTAGAGACTGTACAATAGTAGTAGCCACTGCTGTTTTTCATGGTGGGGGTCGGGGGGAGGTATCAACTGCGAAGTTATTTACACCCTGGGTAATGAATTCTCATTTCACACTTGAATCTGATCCCAGTGGCTGGTATCAACGGGTCACCCGACAGGGCTTTCATTTGCAGGAAAAGCATCAGGAGGCGGTGCTTGTCTGGATGTTGTGACTGCTGGTTTCCCCACAGATTTAACGAGACAGGAAAGAGTGGCATTGGGCACAGGCTCCTCGGGCTAAATTATGCTGTGTTCCTGAGCTTGTCTCTTCATTTAGAAATTAGACAATACCAACTCTCAGAATTAGAAAGCTGAGTTTTCGTCTTAAGAATATACGGAGAGGATTAGGTCTATAAATACTAACTTATTTCGATCCTCTAGGAATAACACATGCAAAGATATTGTGTATGTGTGTATATGTAGGAGTGACTATACATATACACTGAAATATATAAAGGAAGAATAGAAAATATAATGTCTGAAAGAAAACAAAAACTCTTCCCTGGCATCTATCATAAGTGTCCTATGCACAGATGTCCATGTATATGATACACAGTACTCTAGAATAATGCCCTGTGACTACTTGGAAAGCATATTACATAAGATATAAAATTGGGAATCTATATACATATATATAAAACAGAATGTGTTCTATGTATTCTCTATATATGTGTGTGTGTGTGTGTGTGTGTGTGTATATATATATATGTATATATATATATATGTTGTGATAGCCTAATACCTATTCCACTTGCAGAATGAGCATATGTTTATAATTAAACTACGGAAAAATTGAGATTTCCTTTATTTCTTCATATAATTAAAATGGATGGGGTGAATCACAGCGTACCTTTAGAACTATTCAATCCACTCCATTCAAGACACTATGAAAGATGCACAAGGAAATCGCTGTTTGGAGAGCACAAAAACCAGAACAGAGAAACTTGATCATAGAGACATTGTGTTTCTGAGTAGCACAAAGGAAGGAATCCACATGGCGCATGTCTGATGTCACCTCCTCCGCCGTAGCCATCCACGTCGTCGCCCATTTCTGGAACCTACAGCGCTACCACTGGAGCCAGTCAGCCCACGCAGAGGGACTTCCGGCTGCGCTTTCCAAACTTGGCAACGCCCCAAATGAGAGCTACCTCAACCCCATCCGGACCTTCTACACAGTGAGTCCTTGCATGCTACCTGGTTTCTCATCTGAAAAGTCCTTCCTTTTCCCATTGCTTTATCAGGAGAGCTGTGTTTCAAAAGCTATTAATAAACGAGCTGAAGAGACGTTTCTGCCAAATGTTAACATCAATTTCACCCTTTTTTTAAAAAAGCTATTTTTCATAAATGTTGCTAAGAGGTTATGAGCAAGAAGAAAAACTGATGCCACTTAATTAGTTTATAGCAAAACATAATAAATATACCTAAACAAGAAATGCAGTAACCCGTTAAAACCCTGATATTTTAAATTTTAAAGCAGCTTATGATTAGATTTTTTGTTGTTGATGCTGGAATCATAAAGAATGTGAAGTGCCATCTACATCCAGAGATTATAAATTGGATGTCTTCATTTTCAACTTGCAAATTGTTTTTGGATCTCTTCTCCTGTGTCATATTTTGGCACACATGTGCCTGACTGATTTGCCAAATCAGATACTGGGCAGAGTAGCTAATTTCATAATCAGACCTGCATGGCTAGTGACATCATTAATGCTAATTACCTGTGTGCACCGAGCGGCAGCACATGCGGGAAACAAAAAGAAAACCAACCATGTAGCTCCAGAAATCCACCTGCAGAGATGAAGACATTCCTCTCTCATCGTCCACCTCCCACCCCTTTTGTCCTGGTTGATCAAAATACTGGCTCATGTACTACTCCACTGGAATAGGCATCCAGTATGTTGAACAGGCTAAAAAAAAATGGTATTGCTCAAGAGGAATCCAAGCCACGGAAATGTCTCGGCCACGCTGTGAGCCACCTCTTCCGTGACTCTTTTGCCTATGCAGCCTTATTTGAAGAAGCAAAATTCAGAGTCTCTTGTTGGGGAAATTCTTCCATGGCATGTCCCTAATTATCCTAGGATGATAATTAGGCCAGTATCAGGCCATGAATGAAGTAGAGCTACATTTTCTCAGCAGACAACAATCAGAAGCACAAGCTTCAAAAGTCAAAACCACAGATGCCATAAGCCTGTGGGAAGGCCTTCGGGGTCGCTCGTTTGAGCCACAGTATTTATCCTGGCACCTACTGGCCTTAACTCTTTTCCCCACTAAGGTTCTGGAAAACTCGTTGTTACAGACAACCAAGAATAAGGCTCAATATTTTGAAAAGACCATACAATGAATAGTATTTATTGTAAGTACTTTGAAAGCAATTTAACAAGATAATTAAGTTACTCCCAACATAGTTTTCTCAAAATTTTAGAAGCAATACACTATGTAAGTGCTGATTAAGTTCAAGAAACCCTCTACTTTAGGGCATTTGGAGAAAGATCGATAATACAAATTGGTACATTTGGAGAAAGTATCCATAACATGAAGCGTACATTATATTTTTAAAGAGATGCAGTGGGGTTATTTTAGAGGATACATGGCTGCTCAAACCAGTCTATAAAAATATGTTGCAAGAAAAGGGAAGTGGGGATTTGCTTTAATAAGCAGAGAAGGATGGTTTGAAATTAGCACATCCTGTGATACGAATGGATTTCTAAAATGCCTGAGTACACTTGCAAAAAAATATCTTTTAAATGTTTTAGACATACCCCTTTCAATTTTATTTCAACTATTTGCTCTATGAAGAAAAAAAATAAACAAGAAGAAGTCCCTGTCCAAATTACCTTGAGATCTCAAAGCACCCCAAATTCATGAGATTTTACTGACAAAAGATACAGTGTGAGTTTATTGAGCTCACGGTCGCCTCAATGATAGTAACACAACGTATGAATACTAATGACTTGGCAAGAGTATGGAAAACTCACAGTAAATACAAAGTACCTTGCGATTCATATTCTAAAAGGCTCTTTAACCATCCCTTGCACTCACAGGTCGGAATGCACAGGTCTTTTGGCAGTGTCTACCAGATAAGAATAGCTGTATCTTTATTGATCACCTAGGATTTACAAAGCCTTATTCCAAGCCTCCTGAGGTGGCATGAAAGAAATGCAAGTCATGGTCCTTCCAATTAAAAAGCAAGAGCAAGGAATAACTACCAAGAGAACAGAATGTGCAGCTGCTTTATTAGAAATGTCCCTGAGGGATCTCTCCAAAAAAAGTGTTTATTAATGTTAACATGCAATTAAGCACGGCAATCCACATTTTTATTTCATTGTTATTTTATTTTATTTAAATCCAAACTTGAGACTTGGATTTATTTTGCAATGTTTTATCTTAAAATGCATTTTCATATATTGTCTTCATTTCAATTCAACGTAATAACTTTGACAGGAAGGTTGCTTTATACTGATGGAAAACATGTCAATGATTCAATGGCGTTTGATGAAATTGGAGCAAAGCAAACATTTGCCATCAAATGGGGCAAGGGATGGACAAGGAAGCTCCCTTCTTGAGTCATATGGGGACCCCCTTTTGAGGTTAATATGCTCCTGATGAGAACATTCTGAATTACCCCCTGCTTGGACTCTCGAGTATTGACCCTAAAATGGAAAAGTAGAACTAAGGTATCAATGTCATGGTGCTTGCTTTGTTTAGAACACCGTCACCGAATTGCTAAAGACAATCGCAGGTGTTACCGGCTTGATCATCGCTCTGGCTTTGATCTTGATCATGACCTCTTCCACCGAGTTCATCAGACAGGTCTCCTATGAGCTGTTCTGGTACACCCACCATGTGTTCGTCATCTTCTTTATCAGTCTGGCTATCCATGGGGCCGGGTAAGTCCATAGTGTGTTCGGAGTGTAGGAATTTATGTGTGTGAACCCCGAAATCATCTTAGAAAGCCCTTCGGATGGAGGAACATGACGGGCAACACAAAAGGACACATAGAATGTATGGAAAAGAACATTCACTGGGGCAAACGCCTTTTTTTAGTAACTGAAAATAAGCAACATAGATGGTGAAGTAATGTCTTTTTCTTGCTAACTCTGTAGGGGAGTCTTGACATGTTTATAAGATGCAGAAATTTTAAAGAATGCTGGAAAACAATAGAGCTGTCTTTCGTTCAGAACATATTTCTGCAATCCAAATTATGTGGGATTAGTCAGGATATATATTTTGGACACCCAGATGTCAGTTGTGCTTAACCCAAACCACCCACTGGGAAACCCGGTGTGGGGAGGGAACAGTGTGCCAGATGACAGTCAGAACTAGACTCTGCCATGAGTCATCAGGGTGGCCATGAGCAAGTCCTTTAAATTCTCTGGAGCTCAGTTTCCCCATCTGACTTCTAGGATTCCTTCTTGCCCAAACATCCCGTACAACGCCATTCTGGCATTCAACACCTGCCCGACACTATTAATCTCTGCATTAGGAACCTAGAGTGGCGGCTCAGATACAATGTCTTCAGATCTTTAAATTGTCTCAAATGACTCTGGACCAACTAACCAGTTGATGTCTAGTCACTAGTTTGTCCCACATTAATTATTTCATAAACTGATGCCTTTTTCTCCATCTCACGATTTTCAGAGCACATTCGTGTGCATGACTCAACAACAGTGCTGTCCAATAAAAAGGGTGATGTTATCCCTATTTCGTAAGGAGGAAACAGGTCCAGGGGGTTAAGTGATTCATTCCAGGTCCCAGGACAAATAAATGCCGGAGTCAGATGTAGGGCGCCCATCTTCAGACAAGCCAGGCTTTTCTGGTAACAAGGCCTGCAGAACAGCTCCTTACTGGCTCCCAGGAACCATGCCTCCACACCTGCAGGAACGAGCACCAGCACATCCCCTCTCTTGCAGCTTTTTCTCCCACCATGGCAGCTGCTGAGCCTGGAGGGGGCTCTGCTTCCGCCCTGACTCAGAAGAGTCCGGCCACAGGCCACAGAGACTGCGGGGCCTGGCCAGGTACACAGGACAGGGTACGGCTCACGCCGGGCCGTAGGGCAGCTCTGCGTGACTTGCCCTCCTGCGCCCTTCCTCCCCACACTAACGGCTCCCTCCAGCTCAGCCCTCCGCTTCCTGAAGGAGGTCATTTCTGCTGCTGCCACGGCCCAGGCCCGAGAGCTCCCCACCATCCACCAACTCATTCGACCTGCAGACATTGTAGAAGGAAGCATTGCCCTCCACCCAGGGCATATTTTACCCGAAAAAACTGCCAGTCCCCTATCCTTAGAATCCTAGTCAATCAGTGTTCCTATTTATGCTGCTGCCTGGCTAACGGCTTTCTAGTCTTTAAAATGGGCAGCTGACTCTTCTGATGCTTCATCCCTCACGCTGACTCTGTATTTCGGGGAACAGGACAGATAGTCCCAAAGTGCTCCACCCCAAAGACTGCCAGTCCTCCCTTTCTCTGTTTATTCTTCTCCTGATGCTGGGGCATTAACCCCTGTGGCATTTTTGAGAGGCTCTTCCTAATCCACATGGGTCTAGAACTCCTCATCACAAAAATCGTGCACGCGTCCCCCCGGATCCTGCCTCCCTGCATTCACTCGAGAGGATTTCAATGGGCCAGTGTTGCGTTGGAGATATTTTTTAATATCCAAATAACATTTCATAAGATGAAATATTTTAGTCATTTTAACTTAGTTGAAAGGCTTATTTTGGGATAAGGGCTTCATTTAATCTTCTCAGCTTGAAGTATTCCACAGCTACTGTTTACAGCAAAAAGTAATTTGCAAATTCTATACAAAATGCCAAGGAAAGGAGGATTATTGGAATGTGTTAAAGCCCACTAATCTTTCTATTATGGGATAGCGTAGATGAAGACATAACATTTTTTAGTTTTTAAAAAGATACTGCCTTTGCGAAATGTTCTGAGGTTTAGATAATATAGAGAATGTTCCCTAGAGCTTGAGAATGATGGTGTTAAAATCTGCAGAATCTTTTCCTCTGGTTCCTCTCTGGTCTTCACCCTCCCCATGTCTGGGCATCAGTTGCTCATGGAGATTCACAGATAGTTGTGCTCACCCAACTCAAGGGGGGGGGGGGTTGGATGCCTTCCACAACACAGACCGGAACAGGGGCCAAAATGTCCGTTCTCCAAGCCGAGGTCCGAGGTCCCCAGGGGCACTGCCGCTCCCCCGTCCGGTGCCCAACGAGGCAAAGGGGGACATGTTACTCCACAGGCTACCCAGGACGTGAGCCCATGTGACGCTCAGGTTTCTCAGTCTGCGAGTGCCACGTTTCTCAAAAATAAGCCAATATATTTTATTCACAAACACCTAGGAACTGAGCAACTCCCGGATTACATGACCTCAATTCTTAGGTTTCGCAGCCTGGTGCACCAGTGGGTAAACCGAGGAACTTATACCGGAGCAACTTGTCAAAGTCAGTCAGCACTGCTTTTGTGACAAATATAACCTAGCAGGATTACAGGACTCTTGATCCAGTGCTCCATTCACGAAGGCAGGCTTCCTTTTCTCCCTCAAATTCATCAGGTAGTCCTCAAGACATGCTTCCCACGACCTATTTTGACCCTGTCAAACACTAGGCCTGCTAGTGGTCGCTGGGGAAAAAATATCATTATTCAGGGCACTTCTTCTGACTCCTTCATTTGAAAACTTCTAGGTGCTCAGAAACAAACCAAAAAGGGTAGAAGTTAAATAAATCTGTGAAAGACCCAAATAGTACAAAGTTAGCCAATTAGCCCGAATCAGCAATCAGGACGAAATGTAACCTAATTAAATTCAACAGTCTACAAAAGGATGTGTTCAAACAATTTCCCTTCATTATGAATTCTCTAATAGACACACTTTCAATTTCACACAGGATACCGCAGAGGGGCCCTTCTTTTCTGGGATCTTCAAAGTTACTTGAAGCTTCTTAAATTCCTATTTTTAAAGGTGCTGAGAGAAATGAATGACAGCCCGAGTTTCAAGACAGTTGAAGTGTTATTCCAGAGCCCACTGTGGAATGTATATCTGTGGTATTACCAGACTGCACAAAATCAATTTTAAATGTTTAGGTTTTGTTTTGTTTTGTCTTGTTTTAATGGCAAGTCGGATTGTTCGAGGCCAAACTCCCGAGAGTCAACGGCTGCACAACGTCACCTTCTGTAGAGACCACTATGCTCAATGGCAGCAGGTGGCCCAGTGCCCCAGGCCTCAATTTTCTGGCAAGGAGCCTTCGGTAAGAGTGAACCCAAGAGCTGTTATAAAGATAGCTGTCTCTGTAGTTCAAAGAACTAGAGCTTCATATGCTTGAGAAAAAGAACAGCCCATATCACCACTAGACAAAGCCAACTCTTTATTTTAAAGTGTGCTAATGGAGAAATCTAGTTATGGATCATTTTAAAAGAGGTTTACTGCCAAAAGTATTCTATCCATTTTGAAAAGTGCTCTTGCACTCACGTTTAAACGTGGATGTCTGTCATGGCGGAAGGCCCAGCCCCGCAAGCGGAAGGCCCAGCCCCGCAAGCGCTGTCATGGTGGAAGGCCCAGCCCCGCAAGCCATGTCTCTGGCTTGCCACCTCGGCTCAGCAGGCTCAGCTCGCCGTCCCCCCGCAGAACTGCCTTCTCCATTCTGGGAATTAATAGCACCACTTCTCCAACGAACATTAAGCAACAACCAAAGGAGAACTATGCCCTCTTTATTAAGCTTGCCTTCTTGCTTTCTGCAACTTTGGGGATCCAAAAAATGGCGGTATTAAATGCATTTCCTTCCTGTTCTAATTAAGCTCCCATGACTGAAATAATGATGGTAGACAAAAGGGGACCTCATTCATTAGAGTCGATGATAAGGTCCACAAGATCTCAAAAGTAAGATTTCCTGGGCATGCTGTCATCATTACAGGTTGCGGCATAGGTAAGTAGAAATAATGACCCTATTTGGTCTCCTCGGGTTTCTTCGAGCAATGCAAACCGTGGGGCAGCTGGGTGTTACATAAAAGCAAATCAATGAAGCCAGCAGATTAAAACTAGAAGGAAACAGTGCCCCAAAATATGTGTCATTAAAAATGGGAGAATAGTGCGTAAATAGTGGGGGATTCGGGAAATGAAGTCATCAAACTTATGAAGACTCTAAGGATGGACTTTTTCTAAAATCCTCGAATATATTAAAGTAAGCACTGGATTTTAAAAGTGAAAACTGCTAGCAGGAATGTTTAAAACTGAGAGAACTGTAATAGATGTGCCCATTAGACTGTGGTTCTTTTAATGGTCAGTATAGATTGTCTCTGTCTTAAACTCAACTATCGGTAGCCACAACCCAGCCTGCATATTAATGAGAAACACGAATGCCTCTCTAAAATCTTCAGCTACAGCGCCTCCATAAAAAAAAAAAAAAAAAAAATCAATACTCTCCCACACCTCATGAATACAGACCAGAGCCCGCTCGGCAGCGGATGCTGACATTAATTATTATTAAAAGGGGGAAACTTACCCATCTCTCTGTTAACTCTCCCCTGCTACACCTCCTTGCACACCCAAACTCATGTTGTCACTCTTCTCATTATTTTTAATGGATCCTGATTCAAAGCATGTGTGGGCTGTGCAATTACTGCTTGGCTGAAGGTACAATATTCTCTCTGATGTCTTATAGACACTGAATCCAGAAGGCATCCCAAGGACAAGGAAGGGCTCCTGCGCTTCACGGCACCACACCTACCCGTCTCTTCCTCTTGGCCTCTCCTAACTGCCTTTTCACTGTACTTTCATCGGTAGAACATTCATCAGTTCACCTTCAGTGGTGCACTGCCACCCAGGTTAGGAGGGAGAGTGCTTTTTTGAACATCACCACGGAGACACCGCACTGATCGAGGGAACCAATTATACTATCAGTCCCCTTCAGTCTCTGACTCACAGACACATACAAGGCTCCAGGGTCTAGAGCTGCTCATGGAACCTGTTCTCAAAAGAAACCTGGTCTTTCTTAGCCAAAGAAGCACCTTAATTTACTTAACTACAGCATCAACATGTGACAATAATAATAATAAGGCTAATGCTTTTTAAATTATTAGAGTATGATGTCAACAGTAGAGGAGGAAGCTTTAACTGAGGTCAAGTCAGCACAGCAAACTTTTTCTAAACAGCTGTTGTGGGCTTGGAGTTGCACTAGACGCGGTATGCAGAGACATGGTTCCTTCCCCTGGAAACCTTATTGTCTAGAAAAAGGGGCCATTTATAAACACACATGTAAAATAAAACCAGAGCCAGCATGTTCTTATTTTCCGGTAGGAATGAAAAACCAGGAGTGAAAGTGGAAGAAACAAGTTTCATTATTGCAGCTTTTAAATCAATGTAGCTTTATTTCCATCATAAAATATTCACTGTACCATGACTTTTTGAGTATTTTTGAAGAAGAAAAAATAAAGCAAAGAAGCCATAGCATATTTTAGCATTAAAGAAATTTAGATACTAAATAGCCTTGCCCCTTTACGTAGTAGATGGAGAACTTAGGGCCCAAGTTTTAGTCTCTTTCCTGTGGTCACACAGGGCATTCCCAGGAAAGCCACACCAAGCAGCCAGCGTTTCAACTCTGCGGCCAAGAACTTTCATCCCTACTCTCTTCAACATTCACTCTGAAACTCCAGCCTTCTCCGATTCCTCACTTTGTCAGCTCTCTGCTGCTGTCCCTGAAAACATACCCTTGACACTGTATTTATCTCTGTGAATAAAGCTAAAACATTTAAGAGCCTGGAGGAAAGTCAACCAATAATTTTCTCCCAACTCTCGCATTTTACAAAACAGATTTGAACATAAAAGGCCCAAGATTTGCTGCAAGGCATAGGTGGACGGATGGTAACCCTGAGACCACAAACCAGGTCTTCTGGTTTACAGGTCTTCTGGTATCACATCACACATGCCCTTCCTGCTCTGGGGCCTGGCCTCCTTCTGTCTTTACTCACACTTGTCTATCCCAGCCTTTGCCACACGAGAACCTAATATTTACCTCTGGCCACTCTTGTCCCTCACTCCCTAACTTCCAGGGGCTCCGGGAGTATCACAGTATGCCCAAACTGGGCTTTCTCCTCCTGGAGCAATTTCTATACTAGAGTAGAGATACAGCCGAGGATTCATAGCTTACATTCTCCTTCCCGACTAACTGTACAAGGAAAAATATCCATTCCATTTCATCAGTGGGGGAGAATCAGAGACCGTGACTGATTCGACACCACCAAAATGAAGTGTGTGATGCCTAAAACTCTCTAAAATGGGCGTGGAAGATTATTTGTAAAAGTACATAGAGACTATATGAGTGTTCTCGCAAATCTCTATCTAAGCTCACATAGAAAGAATTGCATTCTTTCTGTCCTTTCTGTGAATATCCAAACCAATTCTCAAAACACTTTGTGGTTCATTCAAGCATAAGAGACCAAAGGATTCATTCCCTTGGTCCAACCCCATCCTTCATGTCTACCCCTTCCTATCTTCTCCCTTCCTCTGCTCACCATACCGCCTCCCCCACAGCATAGGTGGACAAAAGGCTTTGTTCTCTCTGCCATTCTGAACACGTTGCTGAACCCCACTGAGGCAGAAAAGAATACGTGGGTCAAATTGCTTTGTGTTGCCTGCATAAATCGAGCCTTTATCAGGCGAAAAGAGGCTCCCAGGGAAAAAGCGAGGAGGGTCGATGTAGGTGAGCAGAAGTGCCATGCACACAGACCCGGCAGTAAACAAAAGAGAAATACACAAGAAAGATAACAGAAGCAAAAGTAACACTGAAGAGCTTGTGACCCATCAACAGACCAGACCAAACAGGACAATGGGTAAGAGTAACAAGCAACAAAGATGGTGAGTCAGCCAGAAAGGGTTTAGTGCACATGAGTTCAAAAGGATGAGACATCTTTCCTGCTCCTGGAAGGTCGAGGTGCATTTAGAATCCTAAGCAGAGAATATAGGGAAATTATGAAAGGCTTGAGTTCCAGTCCTGGCTCCCCGGGATCGAGTTCTGTCTCCCTACACCACTCGACCTGTTCCCGCAAAGTCAGGTTTTTTCTTTTTTAAATAAAGAATTAGATGAGATTTCAAAGAACCCTAAACATCCTAAAATTCAATGAATGACTGGGTCTCTAATGTTTCATAAAACAAGGGTCAGTAGCAATGTCAGCACAGGACAGAAAGAAGCACGATTACGTGGTAAATGCACGGGCCAGTCAGTCAGATGCCTCTGCAGTCATGTTTTTCTGGTGCCCCTAGTTACCTTTGTGTCCCAGACAATGTGTTCCATCTTGCTGAGCCTCAGTTTCCTGTTCTGTAAAACGAAGAGAATACCATATGCCTCATAGGGTTGTTTGGTATCAGACCTAGTATAAGTCTTCAAACATTTTACGTTCCCAGTCCTTCCCATCCAGGGTAAGAGGACACCTTACGTTTGTACACAACCACTGGTAACAAGACTAGCTTGCTGGCAAACTGATCATCGGTAATACAGATTGTTCTCATACAAGGTTAACACAGGAAGGGGTTTATGAAGACTGAAGTGTTCATTGTCACAATTGCCCAGAAGACTGTGGAGGATTTTGTTCCTATAATGTAAACCTATGTTTAAAGTTCTGAGACACCTGCTTTACGTCTTATTCCTGATAACATTGGGTGAGTGTGTCTGTGTGTGTGTGTGTGTGTGTGTGTGCACGCACTTCTTTGGGCAGACCCCGAAGTTGTGACGCATCGTTGACCAAAAAAATTACTGTTCACAATGTTATTATTCAATTTTCCACGTCCTATTTTGGCTCAGGAATGTAGCTCTGTAAGCCTTTGACTTTGGCTGAGTTGGGAGCATTTATGACCCTATCATATGTAATGTAAACATCAATCTGCTTTCCTATTTCTTTGCAAATTCAATTATTTCTAATTACATAAAGGCATCATTGATCAAGTAAGCATAAAAACCAATACAGAAGAGTTTAATCTCTTAAATAAGCTTGTAGACTTCAAGGAATAATTGAATGTTATAGTATTTAATACAAGGAGATATCTTTATTGTTGATAACTGGCCCAAAGTTAAAGGAAAATGTCTGAATCCCATCATGTTATGTATTGATTTGGTTCAAACTGAAAATACTTGGATTCTATTTTCATTTCCTTTTTTTTCTCTCTCTCTCTGCTGCTCTTTACAGGCTTGGAAATGGGTTTTAGGCCCTGTGGTCTTATATGCGTGTGAAAGAATAATTAGGTTCTGGCGGTTTCAACAAGAAGTTGTCATTACCAAGGTATGCATGTAGCTTTATGTCTGAATAAAAGCCTGAGTGTAGATGCAAATTTTTTATTAGCCCAAGTTTTTAATTTGCCATTTTTATTGCAGAACTGTCTGTAATTTAGAGGCCCATCTTCTGTTCTAATAATTGCTTGTATCCCGCACGTCTTTTAGCATGACTAATTTTACTGAAGACAGGGATCGGGGCTCCAAACCAGTACACAGAATTCTGATACATGTTACAGTGCAGCCCAGGAATCATCTGTTTTGCTCTTTATTTTGGTTTTTCATCGAGGGGGGGCGGGGGCGTTGGTTGGGGAGGATGGGCAGGGGACTGAGTCCCGCTTTACGTTGGTTATGGTAACTTCTAATATAATCACTTCCTTCAACACATAAAGATGGTGATTTTGCAAACACACAAATAATAGACTTACGTTTCCAAGGGCACATGCTCCAGTCAAAGCTACTGAGCAGAGGACAGGGAATGGTCCCCCTCAGGTTCAGAGCAAGAGGGAGAATGAGAGAGGAGGGACCACGCAGAGCCCCACCTAGTGAGTGAGGGCCCCAGGGAGTGTTTTCCAAACTTGCACCCCTCCTCACAGCTCTCCAAATTTACGGCACGCTGGAGGAAGATGTGAGTAGCTTGACCAGGAAAATATGTCTAAGAGACTGAAAAGTACCAAAGACCCTGCCCCGGGTTTTTTCAATGTCCAAGAAGAAATGCTCTGCTAACCCAACTTATATTGCTAATACAATATTAACAGAATCCTCTCTCTCCTTAACGGTCTTCGTGAAAGCAGATGCATAGAAATTGCTTCATATTTCTGTTTTAAGCTGTTTTGCTGTTGCTGCTTTTAAGTTAAGCACCAAAGGATATCAGGCTACGTCAAAAGCCAGACAGTAAAACTTCTGGAAATCCACTAGAGCCGTTACTAGGGAGACAATTTAACAGCAGAATCAGAACAAATATCAGTAGGGAGAGGGGAAACAGAACTGATGATTAAAATGCTATGAGATTCTCTTCCGAATGGAAAAATACTGTCACAGGATCTAGACATTTGCTTTTGCTCCCTTCCACCGACACGGGAGCCTAGAGAGGTTTTTTTTTCAGGAAACAAGATGGAAATCGAAGAAGGGAAATTAGTTCTTTCCTTCTGATAAGCGGCACGTGGCAAGGCTCTTAAAAAAGCGATGAGAGTCTTCACCTGCTACTTCCGCACACCTCACTCAGGGCCTGAGCGGGGCAGTGGAGGAGCCCTGACTAAAAACCAAACAAAACGAAACATTTCACAGGGAATTTGAAGATTGTTTTCCACTTAGAATGAAAAAATAACAGGGCTAATCAACCAGAGATTGAGAAAAGCTGCGGATCGTTGAAAACGGTAACAAAGAGGGTCCTCATTTTAAGACCATGGAGACAGTTCGGTGAGTATTTTAATAACTCTAAGCGTCATTAAGTGCAATGTCTGATACGCCAGCTCCTATTCTCTTGATCCTGGTTAACTGTGTTAGCGAGAGCTTGGCCATTCGAGACATAAAGTCACACGCCAGATACCACATGGCTCCTGGGTGCAGCTACCCAAATTCCGGACGGCACTCTGAAGGGGATAAGCTTCGTGCTTGCTGGAGTTGCCAGGCCACATATAAAAAGGGATGGCAAAGATCCTTGGAAGCTAACCGCAAATGGCATATGTAAATGAAACCTCAGAAAAGCTGATTCTAGAATTTAAAAACCGCTGGTGGAGCCAAGGCCATCATCTTCTCCCTTAACCTGAGACTCTCTGCTCTGATTCAGGTGGTGAGCCACCCATCTGGAGTTCTGGAACTTCACATGAGAAAGCGTGACTTCAAAATGGCGCCGGGGCAATACATCCTGATCCAGTGCCCCTCCATATCCTGGCTGGAATGGCACCCCTTCACCCTCACCTCCGCCCCTCAGGAGGACTTCTTCAGTGTCCACATCCGGGTAGCAGGAGACTGGACAGAAGCTTTATGTAAAGCCTTTGGGGCAGAGGGACAAGCCCCGAAGGAGCTCTGGAGCCTGCCAAGGTTGGACCCCGTTTCTTTTTTATATATAAGTTAGAATAGTATAACAAGGCATTTTCATGCATCAACAGGCTTCCCAAATCCAGCCATATCTTTATTCTAGATGGCAAGTTTTAATCCATTTCTTTGAATTTAAGGACCTATATAAAGAGTATAATTTAGTGGATTTCCAGTAGAAGCAAGTACATTTCTTTAAAAAAAAAAAAAAAAAACCCAAATGTTCCACAAAGGCAGGCAGTGATCCAGGAAGAAGGAGCACTGTGCTTTCTCAGCTCCAAACCACACTTGGCTAATTACGCGCAGCCCGCCATGCGTAAGACAGTTCTGGGAACTTTTTGCTGTTACAGTCTGAAGTCTTTATGTTTGTTATTTTGGTCTTCCGAAGGGGGATGCTTTACAGTCAGAGTGAGGCTGGGAGGCCCCATCCACTGGAAAAAGAGCTAAGCAATTGCAGATTGAAACTCATAGAGTGATAAAATGATCTGACGGTGGAGAAGGTAGTGCCATTCAATCAGTCGGTGCTGCGTGTGTGTATCAACAAGTATCCGTAACCCCCGCTAGGCGCCAGAATTACAGAGATGGCAAAACGCCGCCTCCTTTCTCTAGAATTTCAAGGGGCCCAATGCAATCAACATCAACCTGCACGCGGGGTCTTAACTTTGCTGCAAGGTCGATGTGCAGAGGGTCTGTCTGGGAAGGGTGGAAAAGCACAGATGACATCTGTATTCGTTTCCTAGGGTTGTGGTAACAAAGGAACACAAACTGGGTGGCCGGCAACAACAGAAATGTGTTCTCTCCCAGTTCCGGACAGTCCGGGGCTGAATCGAAAGGACAGCAGGGCTGTGCGTCATCTGAAACCTTTAGGGGAGACTTGCCCTGCCTCCTCCGCTCCAGGGCTTACCAGCAATCCGAGGCATTCCTTGGCTTGCACCTGCAGCAGTGCAGTCTCTCTCTTTGTCATACCATGCTATTCTCCCCTCTCATGTCTGTGTCTCTCCGGCCTCTTCTTACAAATCTGAGTCATATTGGATTAAGGGCCGGCCCACCTCCTGTATGACTGCATCTTAACTCGATTCATTACACCCGCGACCACCCTATTTCCAAAGAAGGTCACATTCTAAGGTACCAGGGTTAGGACTTCAACTTACCAACTGGGGGGACACAATTCAAAGACAACATCCTATTCAGACAAGCCCAGGTCCCAGTATCAATGACCGCTCCTGGGCTCCCTTTAGCAAACAATGGCTTAAAGTTGATTCTCACTCTTCCAGCAGGATGACCCAAGAAGCAGGCCACACCCATGGTTAAGGCTCCAGGAAAACGGACACACACAAAAAGCATTGAGAAAAACATTTTGAAAGAATTTGACATTTCAAAAGAAGCATCAAGAGATTCCTTCTCCTGCCATCCTTGGAGGGTGTCGGGAACTACCAAGCAGTGGCCACGGCCCTAAGAAATTAGGTGGTAAACACTGTCAGGACACGCCTGGATGGAACTTCCTGGGGGCAGGGCATTGCCTGTCCTGCCATCTATGTCCAGTGCCTGGAGCAGTGTCAGACATGTATTGCATACAGAGTAAATATTTAAGGAAGGAATTAATGAATGCCTGGACCCAGTATGGACGCTTTACCTCATTTATTTTAACAAATATTTACAGGTGGCAAACTAGGCACTAGAATAAATGAAAGGCACAGAATCTTCTCAGCTTATTGTCCCTCTATCCTCCCTCCCATAGGACACTGAACTGTGACTGTGTAGCTCTGGGCTTGCTTGTGTTCAGTGGCTAGGAAGAGTCACATACCCTCATTTCAAACATTGGAACTAAAGAGTGGTATGATAACAAACCAAGTGCAAGCATCACCTGGTCAGACCAGAGCCCAAAGTCAGATGACAACACCTGACTGCTCCTCCATTTAAGAGCAGTCCTTCTCTTTTTAATCATGGAAAGGAAGTAATATAACAGAATTCTAAGATTCAGAATGCAGCGCAAATGCTCAAAATCAGGAATAAAACTAGACACACACACACACACACACACACACGTACCTGCCCTCCTTTTGGCATTGCCAAGATCAATACTTTCATCCTGTTGCTAGCCTGGTCTCTACTCTTAGTGTATACAGTTATCCGGTCTATCAACCAACCTTGCCTTTCACAAACCAGTTGGCATTTCAGCCAATACCCCAATGAGAACTTGGACCATGTTTCTCAGAACTAAATATGCTTTCTATCTGTGGGGTGCCTTGTCAGCTCACGGCCTGACACAATATGCCCTCTCTCCCACCCCCAGTCCTCCCTGGGCTCCCCTGCCCCACCTCCTTCCCCCCTCCTTGAACTCAGCCACTCTTCCAGCCTTCTTGTCTTTCTCCTACACCGAGCACACTCTCCTAAGCAGCTTTACCACTGCTGTTCCTTCTACCTGGAACATTCTTCCCTAGATTTCTGCTAAGCTGCTCCCTCACCTCCCCCAGGTATTTGCTCAAATGTCTCCTAACGAGGTCTTTCCTTCCTTCCTCATTGGAAACAATGACCCCAGCTGACTCTCAGTAATCGCTTTGTCCTCAGCCCTACTTTATTCTTCCTCATAGTACTTATCCTCCCCTGACTTACTAAATATCTGCTCGTTTATCTGTCTACTATATACCTTCCCACACTAGAATGGAAGTTCTATAAGAAAAGGGACATTATCCATGTGGTTCACTTTGTTGTCTTGTCTTTAGTGCCTAGAATAGGCCTTAACTCTTAGTTGGTACTCAATAAATATTTGTCGAATGAATAAAAATGAGTTGTTGGAAACAATGCAGTTTCCCTTCATTTGTTAAATTCATTTGACCTCTGCCTCTATACATGTGGAGGCATATGTATTAGCAGAACAACAACAATAAGAAAAAACCTACAATTTATTCAACTCTTCAATATATGAAGACTCAGAATTTTATCGACTTCCTTGGATGATTTTATCTCTTTTTTTTCTGAGATTTTATTCATTTATTTGAGAGAGAGAGATAGCAAGAGAGAGAGAGAAAGAGCATGAGCAGGGGCCGGGGAGAAGCAGGCTCCCCACTGAGCAGGGAGCCTGAAGTAGGACTTGATTCCAGGACTCTGGGATCATGACCTGAGCCGAAGGCAGACGCTTAACCGACTGAGTCACCCAGGTGCCCAGGATGATTTTATCTCTTAGTGTTGTTTTGATTTTGAATTGAATCAAACACATGGGAGAGGACACTATAATTTTTCACTATCTCGAATCCAGAAAGGATTTAATACAGCCCCAGGAAAAAGGGGCACCTGGGTGGCTCAGTCAGTGAAGTGCCGACTCTTGATTTCTGCTCAGATCATGATCTCAGGTTCATGGGATCGAGCCCTGTGTGGGGTTCCGCACTCCGCAGAGAGTCTGCTTGAGGATTCTCTCTCTCCATTTCCCTCTGCCCCTCCCCCTCTCAAATAAATAAATATATCTAAAAATTTGTTTTAAATAAAAAAACAAAAGATTTTGCCTTCTGAGGTAAAATGGAGGAATTTCTCAGAGTCGAGGCTAGAGTTTTCAGTGATTTAACCTGCTGCCCAGAGCCAAGGACGCCAACGTCCAACAGCGTGGGTTCAAAGCCCCGGTTTTGGGTGTGATCTTAGGGAATGTATGTAACTATGTGCCTTTATGTAAAATAAAGATGATAATAGTATCTAAGACTTTGTTTAGGATTAAACATGACGGTTCTTATAAAGCCCTCCACATATTGCATAGTAAAAAAGGTTAATTATTATTATGAGCAAACTAAGAAAGGTCACCTGCTGCACAGATGTCAGTGAAAGTGAAGATCGACGGGGAGAATGTGCAGATGCGCAAAGACGGTGGGTTCAGAAAGTCGAGGGTGGAGTTCGATGAGGTGGGTGCGTGTGCGCCCGACTGGAAGCAACAGGGAACCGCACGATGGGGATGCTGGAAAAGCTACTCGTTTTCTAAGCTGCATCATTAAACTCTGTGTTCAAATCAAAGAGGAAGTAGCTGAGTGAACTAGATAAACAATTTGTGCAAAGGAAGCCAGTTCAGGATTGCGAGAGGTCTTGAGAAATGGAGACATTTTTGTCCAAAAAAGAACAATCAGGGTGTCACGATAGCCACGATCAACCATTTAAAGGCCTGAGACAAGAAAGGGAAGAGACCTGGTTTGTGTTTCTCAGGAAGGCGAGCAGCGTGAGTCCTCAGAAGACAGATTTCAGTGAGACATGAGAAAAACGATCTCTTACTTTGAACTGCCCCTACCTGGGACAAGGTGCCCTGCAATTTAACATCACAATGGGATCAGCTCTCGGGGTTGTGGAAGGAAGGACTACTATATAGGAATATAGCAGGGAAGCTAGACTAAATATTTTCTCCTGCCATTTCCAGCTTAGATTCTCAATTCTAATTATGTGGAAATGTGTTTATTACATATTTCTGTGGATTATACAACACAATTCTTCTTTCGGTTTCATTGTTATCTTTTCAAATCAGTGTCAAATAAATCCCAAATACAACTAATTATAAAAACAATTAACAGTAAGACATTTTAATCCTTGGGCAGTTTCATTTTTTCCTCTCTTGATTCCCCTTATCTAATTATTTATAAACTAATCTACAGTGGGCTGAGATACTAACCCTTTCTGGTTAATGACCTTTTATTTTTACTCTTCCATTTCCATATATCAATATGTAATAAAGCCTTATTAATTAAGATTAACTTGAGGAGAGTTAATTTGAATTATTAGGAGGTCTGGCATATGGAATATTTAAAAATAAAACCCAATTGAACTTTCATGAACACATAGTAAGCCCAAATGGGCCAACCTCAGGTGCCTTCAACAGACACCCCTTAGGGAATGGTTATGAATAACTTAGAAGCCTTTTAATTAGCATATCTTTGTTCATATGTAAATGTATGCTTTTGGAATAGTTGAGGTTATTTAATACATTCTGCTGACTGAAATATTTTAAACATTCCCTTTACAATTTATTCAACGAATTGTTATTGAACAGCTCCATGCCAGAGAGCATGCATGGCCCTGGGATGCTGAGGGGAGCAAAGACAGACCTGGCTCCTCCCTCCAGAGAACTTGTGGTCCAGTGATCAAGACAGATGCAAATCAAATCATTTACACGCCCAAAAAAACTGTAAAATTACGAATGTGTTGAGGACTCCAGAGAACCGGCACATGGGGCTATAAATTATATAAGAGGGTAGTTAACCTAGTCTAAGGGGTCCGTGAAGCCTCCCCAGGGAAATGATGATTCCGATAAGACCCAATGAAAGGATAACTATTAACCAAGTCAGGAGAGCTGGAAGGAATTAGGACAGAGTATTTTCCGGTTACTTGGATTTTCATATGCAAAGGTCTCGGGGCAGAAGGATGGGGGAGGGGGGTACTGTGTATTATAGGAAATGAAAGAAAAGCCAGTATGGAGAACTGGTGTTGAGAAAGGGAGTAGAATCCGGGGGCTGGTCTATTCCGGACCATGTGAAAGACAATCGTATTTATTCAATAAATATGCTTCATCTTTACAAAGAAAAATTTGCTAAGCAAAGACAAAACATTGGTGCCATTCCAGGCAAAAACCCAGATTTTGAGTTTGCGTCATCATCCAAAATAACGAGTTTTGGAAATTCCATATAACTGAGAAATTATCTCAAAATCATATTTATTTCAAACAAATGGCTTCTAGACTAAAATTATATGAATATTCTAAGATGTGGGAGTGAATAAGTAAAAACAGGAGAAGCACGTTAGCAATAGGACGGATAAGCCTTCTGAACCACCTTCTGCTTTATTCCTCTGATGGCAGCTGCAGAAAAGAGAAAAGAAAGGTAAAAAGAAAAGAGAGGAGAGGAGAGGAAAAAAGAGAAGAGAAAAGAAAAGAAAAGAGAAAAAAGAAAAGAATAGAATAGAAAAAAGAAAAGAATAGAAAAGAGGAAAAAGAAAAAGTCTCCTCTATCAGGCTTCATGATGCCTGGAGCCAAAACAAGCCTCAAAGAATTTTGAGGGTTTGCCCTGTGAAGAGGCATGAGCGTGAGCCACAGAAGGCTTAGTCCTTCCATGAATCGCACCTGGTCTGGCTGGTCTGGGCATCCCCCATCCCCAGGAGATGGCCCCCACTTCCTCGTGCTAAGTCCAGCCTCTCCAAGCACAGAGCCAGCCCCCTGCGCACAGAAGTGAACACACCCTGTGAACACCATCGGTTGAGGATGGTTTTATTTTGCAGAGCAGAGCGTGCTGAAGGTCACAGGGCTGCACTTTGTGATTGCAGGCTGGCGGTGGACGGGCCGTTCGGAACCGCGCTGACGGATGTATTTCACTATCCAGTGAGCGTGTGCATTGCTGCGGGAATAGGGGTCACTCCTTTTGCCTCTCTTCTGAAATCTATATGGTACAAATGTGAGTCACAAACCCCGCTGAAGCTGAGCAAGGTATGGAAAAAATCATTAGTTCACACTCACATGGGTTAAAAGGTTCAACATCCTTCTATCTATCATCAGCCAATTCTTGGGGAGGATTTTAATTAACTATGAGGGATAAACTCAAGGATCCTTAACTATACTTATGTTCTTAAAAATCTCCATTCGGTATTACATTTATGAGAAGGGTTATGTCTAATCTTATTAAAGATGACAAGACATAAATTTTATTGCTTCATTGCCATTACAGGACATGTAATTGCTCATGTCAGTAAAATATGGACAGGCTGCAAATGGCTTTGTGACTGGGCTACTGTTAGTGATATTAACAGGCGGCCCTTTCCTTAGGCTCTTTAGCCTGATGTTATGGCTGCAAGTGTGCCTTTCAGCATCTTCCTCCCTCAAGGGTCTTGACGAGAAGCAAAAATGCCACAGTTGGGATCCATTGGCCTGCTTGCTTGGTGTTGCCAAGCTCCGAAACTCTTTTGTCATTTCTTGAATGTTTTCTGACAAGACACCTCCATAGTTGCCTTCCTTCTTTTGTCCTACCCAGAGAGGGTCCATACTTTAACCGTCTGAGGACCAGCGGCAGAAGCTACAGCAGCAGGAGAAAGGCAGCCATGTTAACACCGAGTGGTGTCAGTTCAGGAGGACTCAGGATGTCAGGCAAGCCTGGTTCTGGGCCTGATTCTGCCACTTCTCTGCTTCACACTTTGGCTCCAGTTTCCTCCTGTAGCAAAGGAATTTGCTTGATTCGATTAGCATGTTTCTCTAACATGAGTTAGATATGAACATCACTCATGTGCTATGGTCCACTAGAGGGAATTCTGTAGTCAGAAGAACTTAAGCTACTACAAATCCCATTCTAGAAGATTCACATCACCTATTAGCCTATTAAGTCCTGTAGAAAAGAACCTCTTTTGTTTCACCCATCCTTCTAAGATTAGTTAGCCATGGAAACATTCTCCACCTAACATTTATTACGGAATAGCATTCTTTGAAGCACCGGGGGCAACCGCAGAAGATCTCTATAGTTGGGGCTTTTCCAACTAAGAAATAAGAGAAAAATCAGCTATCATTTCATGAGTTTCCAAGTGACAGGTGCTTGACATACATTTTGTCATTTGATTGTTATAATTCCCAACAACCTTATACAGTAGGTAATAGCAAGCCTGTTTCTCACATAAAAAAAAAAAAATACCCTGAAGCTTAGAGAAACCAAAGCGACTTCCCTAAAAATACATGGGTAATAAAAGGCAGAATGAGGATTCAAACTTAGATCCATCTGGCTCTTTCCATGACATAACCAACATATGGTAGATATGACTGCCACCATTGTTTTGTAGACAGACTGAGGGATCCCTGGCCGGAGAATCTGCCTCAGCCTGATTCCACCCTCACTAGAAGAATCGTCTTGAGTGACTCAGTCACCTTTCTGAGCTGGGTTTCCCCATCTGCACAATGGAGAAATAAGAGCCCATATTCAACAGGGAGTTTTAATACCAAATAAGACAAATCAATAATGTGATGTGTACATAATGTAATGTAAATGTGTATAAAATGATATAAAAGTTCATTATAGCTGCCAAAGATGTAGAGAGATTACTAGTACTACTGCTACTAATAGCTTAGATTCATCAAGCCTTGACTACCTAGCAGGAGGAAGTTAGGCATTTTATACATACTATCTCACATCATCTTTTTAAGGAACTCACCATTTTTATTCACATTTACAAATGAGAAAACTGAAGCCGATCACAAAGCTCATAGGAATAATAGCATCCTCTTATCAAATTGCCATAATTGCTCTTTCGGATAAGTAACGTCCTCAGTTTACTACTGGGGAACCCAAAACACAGAGAGCTAATAAATAGCAGCAGGTGAGCTCGAATCCACTCTTCAATGCAGACTCATCTTCTTTCCTCTAGACCACAATAAGTTCAACTAAGTGTCATCGTCCTTTTGGGTTACTATACCACCATACCATAGACTTGGGTCACATAAACAGCAGAAACGGACTTCTCACAGTTCCAGTGCTGGGAAGTCCAAGATCAATAGACTGGCTGACTTGGAGTCTGATGAGAGCCTGCCTCCTGGTTGATAGGCGACAGTCTTGTAGCTCTAACTTCCCATAGCAGAAGGGAGCGAGGTCGCTCTTGGTAGTCTTATGTTTTATTTTTTATTTTTTTTTTAGCAAGAGCCAAATTTGTTGACTTGCAGTTTGCAGCTCAATGAGGAAAAAGTAGATACAGAAGTCTAGAGTTTTTTTAAAATAAAGGCACTAATCCCATTCATGAGGGTTCCTTTTGTATGAACAAATCACCTCCCAATTACCCTACTTCCGAATATTATCTCATTGAGGTTTAGGTTTCAAAATACGAACTTTGGGGGACACAGACATTCAGTCTATGATACCAAACAAGCAAAACAGCTACTCTTTTATTTATTCAGAACCCCCCCCCGCC
Organism: Ursus americanus; assembly: GCF_024610735.1. NCBI lineage: Eukaryota > Metazoa > Chordata > Mammalia > Carnivora > Ursidae > Ursus > Ursus americanus. Next base: position 64,662,831 of record NC_142137.1, on the reverse strand, counting down.
CCAGCAGTGTTTTGTTATGCTTCATGATGATTTCTCAGTCCCCCTAAGCTTTTTCTTTCCTTTTGCTGTCTACCCCGTAAAAGCCATCCACAGAGGCAGCTTCTTGCTTCATGGTTGTCACAACACTAAAGGTCACGTTGTATTTCACACGGATGGATTGTAGACTGCGCGTCTCACTTTCATTCTCTTATTCACTCAATGAATATCTATTGAGCACCTACTATGTTCCAGGCCCTTTGACACGAACATGACAAACCTCTCACTCTCCTCACACTGGACTTACAACATCTCAGCCTTCTCTCAGTATCTGCTATCTGTGTGCTTTTATGTCATGTTCACAAAGGATCTCATTTCCCCTAATGGATTCTGAGTTCCTTGCATGTGGCTTCTTTGGATATCGTTATAATGAGATAACACACGCATGCACGTACACAGGACAATTTTTGAATAAATCAATGAGTGAATAAATGTCTACGTGCCAAAATGAATGAACAAATGGAGTCTGTGCGATTTTTATGAAATTCTAGATTACTAAGACTAATTCATTTTTTTATTTAACCAAAAAGACTGTTTGTTCAGTAATTTTATAATTCAAAGAATATGTTCCAATTATTTTACTACAAATAGGAAAAATTCTTGTAAGAACTCACAAAATCTTAAAAGTCCATATAAGCACCCACAAAATCCTGATCCCATCTCCTCCCTCACTAATTTATTGTTATTTCTGGGCTCTGTTTATGAGGCTTCTCAAATCTATTTCAGTGGGAGGATTAAGCAGTTACCACAAAACTATAAAACAGGGACCCTGATCTCTATCTCCCCAAAAAAGAAACCAAAGAATTAAAAATAAAAAAAAATAATGTTTTTATAACTTACAGAAATTGAGGGCAATACTGGGGCAATATTCCACTGAAAATAAAGGTCAGAATAATGGTATATGGGAGAAAGAAAGCTAAAAGCATAGAATCACAAAATAATTTGAGAGGTCTTAACCTCCCAGCTTTGCACATGACCATGAACATCCGCATCTGTACTCAGACCGGGAAGTAATTTGTCCAAAATCATCTAGTTGGTTAGCTACTGAGTCAGGATGGGAGCATGTGTTTCTAATTTCCACCTTCAAGACTCTTTTATGCAAAAAGTGAGATTTCATGCTATTGACAGTTTACACTGAGAATTCCACCTAAGACCTACCTGGTTAGAGTGTGCATGTGGGAGAAAACGTTTAAGAAGTTTTTCGGTTTTATTTTATTTTTTTAAGATTTTATTTATTTATTTGACAGAGAGAGAGACAGCCAGCAAGAGAGGGAACACAAGCAGGGGGAGCGGGAAAGGAAGAGGCAGGCTCCCAGCAGAGGAGCCTGATGCGGGGCTCGATCCCAGAACACTGGGATCACACCCTGAGCCGAAGGCAGACGCTTAACAACTGCGCCACCCAGGCGCCCCAAGAAGTTTTTTGGTTTTAAAGCCACTGGGTGTTTGTTTGACTACAGCTCTCATTAGGCTTATGTAACTAATATTTGTCAGGGCCGCCTACATGTGTTTGAGATATAAATACTCTTTCCATGAAACTCTCGGCATCTGTCTAATTTTTAGAGTGCAGGAGAGCACAGCAGTATGTATTTATCCAACAACGTCTTCACAATTATAGATCTGGGCTATAGTTTTCAGATCGTTCTCTTCTGTAACAAGCAAAGGCGAAAATGCGGTGTAGGAGCTCAGAGCTGGAAACTTAAGCCTAAAGGGTTAACTGCAATTAGGTGGGATTTTCTCCCTGTATACAAGACTGGTTGGTATAAAGTCGTACATTTTTACGTACAAGCCTGATGTTGCCAGTCTACAATTAAAAAAAAACAAAACTGCAAAGTTTTCTTGGTTGCTGCCATGGCAGACTCTCTCTCTTTGCCCTTCTCCTTTGCCATGTTATTCTAGAACACTTCTAAGTAAAATGCAGGAGAATAGCCAATAGGATGCTTGCTGCTTCTCTGGGATCATGCGTAGCACTTTCTATTTGAAGCTGGTGTTTTAAAATTTCTTTCTAACGATCTTTTATTTTTAAAGATGGCGGGGAGGAGGGGGAGAAGTGGTTAGGGGGAAATTTCCCAAGAAAGCAAAGTAAAAATAAGTAGAATGATGGCTTGCAGCGGGGTGGGGGAACGTGGGGGAAAGCTGTAATATGTGGAGGGGGTATTTTCAACGCAGGAGTAAGAGCCCAACTTCACTTAGTTGGAGGCAGATGAGTACACACCGCTCCTTCAGGATGAGGGAAGGGGGTGTGAGTGGTTGAGGGGTCTCTGAGATGCAATTCGAAGGGCACTGAGCACTGGGGGTGCAAATGCCCCATTGCGATGAATGTCCTCCAACGCCTGCCTAACGTGATGATTAATTCCACATCACACTCAATTTGTGGAAAGAGCTCTCGAAAAAAATTAGGACAGTTTGCTTGTGCAAGCTGTCAAAATGATGAATGAAATAGGTGTGTGCAAATGGGGAGCGGGGATGGCAGGCATAAATATATTGGCTTATACATTTTAGTTCCCCTAATGTCACAGCCGTGTAGACAGGGCAGAGAGAACAGCCAACTGAAAGCTTTGGTTCCTTTTCCTAACTGCATATGTAATCTTCAGACTATAATAAGATGGATTATAGAAAAACCGAGATAATCTCATTTCTTCATAAATTGTCTTCCTTCATCACCCCAATAATACATAACCATGATAATGGGTATTTATAGTGTGTCCCATGCAAGATGGCCTTGGGTCCTTAACCTAATATAATAAACAGATAATTCAAATAAAAAGACAGCTCAGGCCAGTGGGAACAAGGCAAAGAGGCCAAGAAAGGCAAAAATCCATACTCTACTTAAATATATTAATAAAACAAAGGAGGGTCTGCTCTCTTTTCTAATGAATGAAAAATGCATTTAATTTAATCTGTTTAGTCTGAGAAATTATTTGCTTTCCCTTTCCCTCACACTGGAGCTCTGGCTACCCCTGGAATTGACCATCTCTGCTAACTACTGATGGTGTGGTAATAAATTGAACTGGGGCATACGAGGCCACAAGTGCCCCTCTAGGAGATACCTGTGCCCCCCATCTTTCACTAGACAGCCTCAAAAGACCTCAGTCCCCCAGCAGGCCTCACCATTGCCCTGTGGGGAGGTGACCAGTATTAATAGCTTTAATATTTTGGTTTATTAACCACACAAGCCATAGAAAACTATAATGTCCTTGTCATTAGATTCAAATAAAGATTCAAATAAAATACTTAGATTCAAATAAAATACTAAGTCAAAAGGTCTCCCTTCATTAGCCTTCCTCCCCAAACTAACCACCGCCACCACTTTGCCCTCTAAGGGTTCACCATTAAACAACGGAGCATGTCTCATTCTGTTGCTTCTCCATGTATTTGCACCCATACGCATACACAGGGTGTTATTTTATTTATACATAAATAGAGATGTGGGTAGGGGGAGAGAGAGAGATGCACTTTGTTTTGTTTTCATTGCCCTTTATAATATGGCTTAGAGCACCTTTGCTGTCAATACCTACTGACTTCATTTTATCTACTGTCTTCAGAGTATTCCGAAGTATGGATATCCCCCCACTTGATGTAATGATTTTATTATTAATGAACATTTTGGTTGCCCAAGAAGTCTTATTAACTATAATTAGAACAAACTGAGGCACCAACAAGGTCAGTCCTCCCTCATCGGGCAAAGCAGTAATACAGCCATGAAATAATTAACTTTAAAGGTCTTTTAAAGAAAAAGTCTTAGAGACTAAAAACAACTGACAAAGACTGGTCTCAGTCTTATAATAGATAACCAGAAAAATTATTTTATAATTATATTTCCTTAAAACGGGACATGGAAGCCACATTTAGGAAGTTTCTCAAAAAGAAGGAATAGTTGCTTCAAAATTTGTTTGCTATTGTATTTATCCAGGAAGACCTTTACAACAGCAACAACAAAATAAAAACCAGGACGAAATAGCTACCATTTATTGAGGATAATAAACATTTATTTATGTTTTCTAATCACTCAAAGTCTTTATCTTTTTAGAGAGAAAAATTCTTTTTTTGGAAAATGGTCATGATTCGTTCAGGGGAAAGTCTCCATAACCCTGCTTGTCGAAGTTTCTGTCAGTGCTGTGTTATTTTGTACAGCATGGATATCTTAGCACACAGCCTATAGTTCAGGCTGCTATAACAGAAATAGAATAGACTGGGTGCCTTAAACAACAAATGTTTATTTTTCACAGTTCTTGAGTCTGGAAGTCTGAGATCAGGCAGCCAGCATGGTTGGGTTTCGATGAGGCCTCTCTTCCTGGCTTGCAGATGGCCACCTTCCTGCCGTGTCCTTACATCACAGAGATAGAGAGAGCTCTGGTCTCTTTCTCTTCTCAGAAGGACACTAATCCCAGCCTGGAGGCCCCATTCTCATGACCTCATCTAACTCTAACCACCTTTCAAAGGCCCCAGCTCCCAATACCATCATATTGGGTTTCAACATATAAATTTGGAGACAACACAAACTTTCAGTTCATAACTGTGGGGAACAGAGGGCACTGTCCAGAAGGAGGCAAGGTCACAGTGCAACTCCACTGGACTTCTCCTGGGTGGAGGCATTGGGTCAAGGTCAAGGTCAACCTTGGCACCCCATAAAATGCCTCCTGTGGGTTTAGCACACACACAGCGTGGAGCGCACTTTGCTAGTGAAGGGGTTCCTCGGTCAGGACCGCATCTGTACAATCAATGCCGAGGTTCCCAGACTGGTACTAGAGATAAAGTTGGGCTTCACCTCTTCTCAGTGATCACCACCTCTATAATTCACAAGGGCCCAGTGGAACACAGACCCCAAAGTAAGGCAAATTATTCCCTTTGCTGTCTCTGATATAAACACATGGTATTCATTCTGTAAGCTCCTCCAAAGGACAGCGAAGAGAGCGGCAATCACAACGAACAGCTCTGAGCGCTTAATGCCTGTGTCAGACATTGTGCTAGATGCTTCCATGAACCATACCTCTCATCCTCACAATAATCTCACAGGTTGTGGTTCTAGAGGGCTGTTTTGTTGGTTTGTTTATATACGTGGTGATCTAGGTTCAAGTTAAAAAAACTGCCCCCGGTTTTCCAGCTTGTAGCTGGGGAAGCTGCGAGTCTAGGACAGGTTAGAGGGCTCAAGAGCTCATAATGTTTAATCACTCTGCCACACGGCATCATAAAATTGTGTTCTTGTGTGCAATCGCCTTCTTTGGAGAGGTTCCAGGCCATAAATAAACAGACATATAAATAAATAATTTTGTCCCCATTCCAGGCTCAGGAAATGGATTTGGGATCTAAAGAAACACATCTTGTACTGGAGGATGTGTCCCCTGCCTGTGTTTGGGGATGCCTATCCAGGCCATGAGACAGGGAGCTTCTGTGGACTCTGCTAGTAAAATAGATGACTAGCTTTTCTTATTCCATTTCTGAAATTGTTTCTCAAAAAGTAGCACAGGTCCATTTCCTTCTGGCCCCTGATCACCTTGACCTGGGCCACGTGCAAGTCTGCAGAATTCTAGATCTGTAGGGAGCATGGGGAAGAGGTGGCACGTGCAGAGAACACAGCGCTGCGTGTTGCACACACCCAGGCCCTCCGAGGTGGAGGTGGCTGAGTTTCGTATGGTGGTCCATGCCAGGAAGGATGTGACCTGAGGGCCTGCAACACGCACACGAAACTCCCGAAAGCCATTGTCCACTCCTGCAGTTGTCTCCTAAAACATCTGGGACTCCATTAGCTCTGCAGAAATGTGTGGGATGAGTCCTATTAAAAGCAATAACTTTGTTGCTAGGAAAGTTCAGAACTTTCATCTCTTGACTGAGGATGACTTTCTGTTTAACAAAACTTTTTTTAAAGTAACCTGAAGTATATGGGGCCTCTGATATCAGCTACAGAATTCTGGAAGCCAAGCTTTAAAGACAGGGAACTGATTTCGGGGTTTTTTTTATTTTTGGAGACAGAGGAGGGGTGAGTGTTGGGCAGATCACAGAGGTGTAGCCTGTTGTTTGGGATATTTGTTCTACTGGTGACCAGGTCATTCCTACTGGACGAAATGCGGAAGTGGAACTGCCCTGTCCCTTCACAGTGAGTGTCCCTCACCGTTAGGATGAAAGAGAGTCAACGTAAATAGCCTCTTTCTCTGTTCAAAGTCTCTTTTCTTCTCTTTCTGCCTGAAGCACTTCTGAGCCTATTCAGGGTTCCTTCATTGCCTCTTGCACCAAAGCTGTCCAGTGTCACCTGTGAGTCAATTACAGAGGGAAAAACACACAAAGCCATTACAAGGAAGTAAAACGTATAAAAGGCTTGGCAAGCCCTAAGAAGGCTGACGCGCTGCGAAGCCACAAGAAAGCAAGGACGGGCATGATTTCTATTTGAAAGGATAAGGGTCAGTGTGAGCAGGAAGCTAAGATGTGGGCATTTTTCAAGTAAGGATGATTGAGACTGGATTTGAAATTGACAAGTTTTCTAAAAAGTAAGTGGGGTATTGTTCCTATATGAATGTATTTGAAGCCCGCCCCTTAAGGAGTGGAAATAAAAGAAGATAAATCAATGATGTTTGTTCTCATCCAAATGCTACCATCAAGTTCCTAGGTAAACAGCCTACTGAGAGCAGGAAGGAGGGGAGGTGCCTCAGTAGGGATGGGTAAAACAGCCTACTGAGAGCAGGAAGGAGGGGAGGTGCCTCAGTAGGGATGGTATTAAATTCAGCCAACAGATTTTCTGTTTCCACCGGGAGCAAAGCAAGTCGAAAGGAGGGCTAAGGTTTTCAAAGAATATGGACGCCTGGGTGGCGCAGTCGTTAAGCGTCTGCCTTTGGCTCAGGGCGTGATCCCGGCGTTCTGGGATCGAGCCCCACATCAGTCTCCTCCGCTGGGAGCCTGCTTCTTCCTCTCCCACTCCTCCTGCTTGTGTTCCCTCTCTCACTGGCTGTCTCTCTCTGTCAAATAAATAAATAAAATCTTAAAAAAAAAAAAAAGGTTTTCAAAGAATAGATTAGCCACGATGCAAAGTGTAAAGCAATAAGATAGCAGTACTCATCATCAACATAGGATATAAAATCAGCCTCCTGGCCTCCATTCTCCCAGGGATCCTTCCTCCCGATCCTTTCTCAGACCCTGTCGCTCCCCTGCTCAACGCCAGGCAATGCCTTCCCACCTCACTCAGAGTAGAAGTCAAGATGGCCCCAAACCCCGCATCTGTACCTCTCAGCCTTCCCATCAGTCCTCATCCCTTACTGCCCTCGCCTCCTTCACAGTTCCAGCCACACAGGCCCCCGGCTCTTCCCCAAAGCTTCCACTCCTTCTGCAGGGCTCCTGCCCCAACCATGATTCCTCTGCCTCCTTTCATCTTTGCTCAAATGTTCCTGTCCCTTGAACTTTTGACTCAGTATTGCAGCCCTTTCCAGCTTGCTTTGCATTTCTCCACAGTATTTATCACTCTCTCATGTACTCTGTTTTACTTATTACCATCTTTCTTTTCCTTCTACATGCAAACTCTAGGAGAACGGCAAATTTTTGCCCCTTCTGTTTACTCTTAAAGTCCTGGAGAGGAGAACAGTCTTGACATAGAGTAAGCGTGGAATATGCATTTGTTGAGTCAACAAATGAGTGGATGAAAACAATCGCTATACTTGTGGGGGTCCATGGGGCGTTCAACAGAAGGAACCATTGGCACAAATTCACAACGGCGAAGAGACAGGCACTCCTTTTGGGGGTTAACACACTTAGAGATTATTATTTGAGCTGGGAATAGTACTGAAAGTGCTTTCTGAGCCATAGCTGTCCAGCAAATATTGGGCTCTGATTCTTTTTTTTTTTTCTCCAAATTTTCATTTAAATTCTAGTTAGTTAATGTATAGTGTAACATTGGTTTCAGGAGTAGAATTTAGTGATTCGTCACTTACATATAACACCCAGTGCTCAACACAGCAAGCGCCCTCCTTAATCCTCGTCACCCATTTAGCCCATCCCCCACCCATCTTCCCTCCAGCTACCCTCAGTTTGTTCTCTATAATCAAGAGTCTCTTATGGTTTGCTTCCCTCTCTCTCTTTTTTTTTTCCCTTCCCCTATGTCCATCTGTTTTGTTAAGAGAAAAGGTCTTATCCTCACTAGCTTTTGCCCTTACTGACTGTTAATATTATAAACTCCTGCACAAACCTGGAGAAAATAGGCAAGATGTTTAGCCTTAAAATACATTCTGTGAATTTTTTTTCCTCATGAACTTATCTGTTAATTAAATCTCATGTATAATTTTCATCATGATTGTGAGCTTGCAGGCTGGCTGGTGGAGAGGGGAGGCAGGAGTATACACCATCTATTGGAGGAGATATTTCCCGGTGGAGGTCAAGGCCAGCCCCCTGGTAGATCTTGTTAAGCAATAGAGAAGTCTCTTTGGAGAAGGGGTGCAAGAAACAGTAGTGAGCAGCAAGGAGTAGGAGTGTGAGAAAAATCAGGAGAATTAATAGATCTTTCTCCTGTGGATTCTTCTAGATACAATTACCTAAAACCCAAAGCACAAAAGCTAAGCCTTTATTTCAGCAAACCCAGACTACTTCGTGTCACATGCCATTTGCTAAACACAGAGAGTTAAAAACAAATGTTCCTAGACATAATTTCATTATAGTAGTTGACACACAACCTTAACCAACACCCACCAGCTTTCTTGGACACTGATATGTGTGGCCGAGGGAAACTTCTGGCCTGTGGGGCTTGATTCTGCAATTGCCATAATCTCCATCCTCCAGAAGTCAGAAGTCGTGAAGGTGAAGTGGATTAGTGCACAAGCCTGTGGGGTCTCTGGAGAAGAGAGTTCAAATCCCAAGCTTAGGTCATGAGTAAAGATGAAGGGGGTTGGTCTAATGGTTTTGTCCCCCTTTGGGAGCCGTGAAAGGCACAGCTAGTTATGATTATTAACCTCGTTCAAAAGAAGCACAGCCAGGAATGTGGTGAATTGATCCTCATCCAGTGAAACTGGCAACAGCCCACAGACTCCTGACTCTGAATTCGCTCTGGACTTTTTCAAACACAATGTGAAATTTTTCAAAAGAAATCACAGTGTGACTGTTCCCTGGCAGAGAGAAGCATGTCATTTTGCAGAAGTGCCCATTTGAGCTCAAATAATTTAATGGAGATAAAGTAGTCTGTGATTATCAGCACATTATGAGAAGAGGGACAGATCCGTTCTCTTGTCTTCTCTCTTGACAGGTGTATTTCTACTGGATTTGCCGGGATCCAAAGGCTTTTGAGTGGTTTGCTGATCTCTTACTCTCGCTGGAAACACTTATGAGTGAGCGAGGGAAAGCTCATTTTCTGAGTTATCATATATTTCTTACTGGCTGGGATGAAAATCAGGTATTGATAAAACTCTTGGAATGATCAGTATTACATAAGTCATCTAATAATAGAGCAAAGAGCAGAGGAACAGTGTCAATAATGAGCTATATAGTTATCTGATGGCATGAAAGAATTATTTGTATGTTCTTAAAAAGGAAAGAAGAATAAAATAAACCAGGTTAGAAAGAGCTATTCAAGTCATAGCAACAAAAAAATACACAGCTAACTTGGTGAGGAGTAGGAAAGAAAATTGGACAAGAAGTTGGTTCATGGAGGGAAGACAATCTCAAGCATGGAAATCCGAGAAGAATTATGTCATTAAAAGTTGTCACTAAATGTGACATCAAGTGAATATTACTGATGAGCTTGTATTGTCTTGTTCAGCTCCTGATTGGTTCTCATTCCATGCTTTGAGTTATTCAAAGTTAAAAGAAAAAAAACGCCCAAGTGTTTACATTCAACATTTTGTATTGTGAAGTATGTAAACATCTATAGAAAATAATCATTATGAATACATGATTTATCTAGAGATTTCTTTTTCTTAAGACATTCTTAGAAATTGTGTGCACCTATGTTCATTCACCTAAGATCAAGAGGATCTGTCGTGACCCATGTTCTGCAGTATATTGTATCAATGAAATATGAAGGTTCAGTTTACCAAAAATGATGTATATCAAAATATTGCACTGGGGTAGAATTTCAGGGTTGATAATATTGAATGATAACTACTAAGCTTTAAATCTTTTTTAGCTCCTCAAATACGGAAGCTAACAACAAAGTGATCACTAGGTTTATGAAATGTATGTTCTAATCAGCACTTCCGTAGCTGCTCCTGTTGATATTTACTTTAAGGAAAGTATGTTTGAGCCAAGATTTGCATTAATCACTAAATTTACAAATGAATGTGTTCCTGAGAGTGGGTACTCCCGCTCTCCCGCTCGCTCGCTCTCATAAGCGTGCGCACACACGTGCACACACACACACACACACACACACGCCCTACAGGACATCGCTGAAATTTGACTCTATGCCTTTGGGTAAGAAATTCAGTAGCTAAATGAATTTTTAGGGTCTTATTTGCAGTCAGCCTTAAATATTCATTCCTTTGGGATAATTTGAAATACAGGTTTCTTGGGAACGAGGCTTAAGACATCTTAATGAATTAAATAGTGTTAATTATGTTTTCCAAACAAACATTTTCCTTATTCAAACGGGATTTTTGACTAATGATCCATTTGATGAAGTACAGATACGGCCTTTGTTTTGTTTTTGGTTTTTTGGTTTTTTTTTTTTTTGCTTTTGAGGACTGCTTGGTCTTCAGTTTCTCAAGTGAATGGATTTCGAGTGTCCATCTTGGACTTCCCAGTCATTTGGGAGTTTTGAGACTGAGGCCCTGTTTGATTTGGTGACAATACATCCTATCTCTGCCCCTTCTCAAAGTATGCTTTAAGATATACGTTTTTCTGAATACAAATTAAAATTGACGTGTTCTTAAATTTTTGTCGTGACACGTTGAAACTCTTCAGATGCTCGAATTCCAGGAAAAAATAATTGGTGCATTCTGTCAGTGAGGAATCAAAAGGCTGTTTTAGACATGGCCAATTGTGAAACTGCATTCAACAACCTCAAAGTGGCAGAATGACAAGAACAGAAGGGACAGATGGAAAAGGTATTATGAAGGGCAAATCAACAGGGTTTGGAGATTAATTGAACACTGGGCTGAGAAATATGGAACAAATATAATTCCAAATGGTTGAACATTACTGATTGGTAGCTCGACAGTACCACTAACACAAGTAGAAAAGGGCCTTTTTTTTTTTCTATTAAATAACACCCAGACTTCTCCACAAGGACTTTAGGGCCCTTCCTTACCTGATGGCAACCAACTCATTCTATTGCATTCCCATCATGCCCTGGCATATCTCCATGTCTTCCCTCTCTGTTCCCTCTCCCTGACAGCCACTTAATGTCCTCTGTCCTCTCCACTGCCTAGACATGGAATGGTTCTTTGAAGCCCTGGCCATCCCCAGTTCTCTTAGCCAAAATACTTGGGGCTTCAGCAGGGTAATTTGTCTCGTTCTCCAACAGCGCTTTGTTTCTGTCTCTAGTAAAGAAGGATCCTGGTCTGACTTATGTCATCGACATTGTGCACATGGGCTTCCCCTCCCTTTGATGACCAGTTCCTCACAAAACAACGGCCTTCTCTCTTTCTTTTTGTACTGCGCTCGTAGTACTCTGCCTGCCTATAGGAATCGCTCAACAGTTGTACGTGCAAAGAAACCAAAGTCGCACATTATTTGAAGATTCACTTTGAGCTATGATGATCAATTTGAAGAAACAGAAAAAAATTTACATAAAAATATGCTTGGGGAGTTCGACCCAGGACTCTGCTTTGGCGGGAAGATGAGGGCGTGGGGGAGAAAGCTGGTAGTCATCCTTGTAGACGACGCTCATTGGGACCATGAAAATGAAAGTTCTTTGGGGAGTAGGGGTCCAAACGGGACTGGAGACTGGGAAGGCAGCTGTGTTGTGAGATAGGAAAAGATCATAAGAAAACAAATCTAACGTTTCATCCTTGAATGAAAAGAAGAGTCAGAGAGAAGTAGAAGAAATAGGATTTTATAAGGCATATAGAATCAAGGAGAAGCAGCGTTCAGCCATGTGGTTGGCAGGGAAGCCAAGGAGAATAGGCCCGAGCTGGTCCTTCGAGTTGGCACTTAGTCAAAAGTAAATTGGCTGCCTCTGCCTTCTTTGCCCGCAGCTGAAACCAGCTGCCTATATGGCTAGTCAATCCTACTGTTAGGCAAGGGGGCTGCGGGGCTGCCATGGTGCTGTTCTAATCTGGAGGCTGACCTTGACTTCCAGTTCTGATAACAGGGCTTCTGCCACTTTTCAAGGCTCAATCCTCAACTCCCACCTCAGTTCCTGTTCCTGAGCTCTTGTGTCTTACTTCATGCTTCCCTCTCCGTCTTGATAAACCTGCCCAAGAAGAGGATCCTGCCGTCCTCTCACCATTGCTCCTTCTCTGGAGTCCCCGATTCCCAAACTCCATTCCCATAGGATCCCTGCCACCTGGGGTCAGACCTGCCTGCTAGCAACTTCCTGCAGCCCGGGCTTCTGCGATTCCACCACTATTCTTGCCATCACCGACTGGTCTGTGGGGGCCTTACCTGGGGTAAGGGTTGCCCCAGCAGGGTTGTTAGCCACACTGGTCAGGAGCAGGCTAAGTCAGAGGACATGAACAAATGGAGCACCGAAGGGTGTGAAACACATGAACCCGTGAGCTGTATGGGTGCCTAAGGGGTGAGCACAGAAGACACAAATCCCAGGGGGTAAGAAGGAAGTAGCTACCAAGATTCAGCAACTTAAAACACCATCCGTAGACAGTGCTATGCCCCAGGCTCTTATTTATCGACCACTGCTTACCTGAAGCCTGGGGTGCTTTCAGATAATTTGAAGACAAATGGCTGGGCACGGAGCTCCAGCCCTGCCCCTCCCTGTGCTTGGTCACGAGAGTCTGTCTGCCAGACTCCGCCTCCTCCCAGCACTAGAACCTGGACAGTGCACTTCAAACTGTTCCGACCCAGTGGGCAGATCTGATTGTGAGATCCAGCTGCTTCCTGAACGTTTCCTATCATTTTAATCTGTCAGTGCCCTTCTCAAATCCCTAAGGTTTAATATTAAGTGAATGGGGACAGAAGCAGAGATTAATTTCTGAGAAGTTTGGCAGGAAAATAGAAGTAGCGTAATGCTTGCTTTCCCTTAACCATATTTGCTGTACTACTCTCACCCTCGTCAAGAAAAATCCTCCCAGGTTCATGTTACAGTAGCTCACCCAGGGATACATCAAACCCTTTGTTTCAGTAGTGCCCGAGGTGGAACACAGAGATAAATGAGATGGATGTCTATCCCAAAATGCAAAATCAGTGATTTCTGATACTAATGATAAACATCTCTAGCCACATAAAGAAATTTTTAGAAGTAGTCAATCTACAAATGAACATAATTACTTGATCTTTAATTTAGAAGCAGGTTTCTATTTTTTTTTTCTAAATGTCACCGGATGCCACAATTTTTATTTTAGGCCGTTCACATTGCTTTACATTGGGATGAAAGCACTGACGTGATCACGGGGTTAAAGCAGAAAACGTTCTACGGAAGACCTAACTGGAGCAATGAGTTCCGGCAGATGGCCTACGCGCACCCCAGGTAAGGCGCTCTCTGTCCTCTACCTGTGGGATCCTCCCTGGAGCCTGCCGCGGAGATGGAAAAGTCTAGAGCACGAACTGCTCAATGTGTAGTAGTGGGTACCTTGTGTAGAGAGAAAATATCGACCTTAGAAAGGGTGGTCATGGGGTTTTCCAGAAACCACAGACCTCCGCTTGACTGGCTTTCAACATCTAAAAATTAGCAGTTGCGCTGAAATGATTCACACTTCAATCAAAGATGGTATTTTTTTTTAAGATGGTATTTCTTAAACTGTCTAGGTCTTGAAGAAATGTTCAGTGAACACAGTTGATCTCAACTTACCCAACTGGAGAATTCACTTATGTCCAACTGTGAATTATATCTAGCATGTTCAGCAAAGCAGATAAAAAGTTATTATAAGACCAAGCAGAGATTTAACGTGGTGGTTAAAGACCCAGGTTCTGGAGCCTGAGTGCTTGGGTGTAAATCCTGGCTCCACCATAACCACGAGCTTACTTTGGACAGGTTATTATTCTGCCACTGTCTTCGTCTCCTTCTCTGTAAGCTGCACTTAATAATAGTGCCTCCCTCCCAGGCTTCTGTGAGGATTAACTGTGTGAATACATAGAAAGTGCTTAAAACAGTGCTTTGAATTCAATAAATGTTAGCTGCTATCATTATTATGATTATCTCATCACATTACTGTATTATTATCATTATATATAAAACCTCAATGTAGAGGAGGAAGAGCATTTGCTCTGGGACCACAGGACATGAGTGAAGACTGTGCTTTCTAATTCTTGAAGTTACTGGCTATGTGCCCTTAGCAAGGTAGCTTGTTCGAGCTTTTGGGCCCCATTGTAGAAATATGAATGACACCATGTGGCCATAGTGTTGTTTTCATAATTCAAAAAATACATAGCTTGGTAAAGTGCAAAGCACTAATGCAAATATTTATCATTGTTATTCCGTGTCCCTTAACTCAGTCTCTGCTTTGAATCCCCATTATCTATTGTTCTTGAAAGTAAGTATGTCCTAATATTGTCCTTGTTTAAATAATAGTTTACATATTTGAAGAAAGGCCAAGGAAGTGAGGAAGCATGCTACATAGATAACTGGGAAAGAGCAGAAGGACAGCATGTGCCAAGATCCTGAGGCAGCAGACACTGTTCCTGGTATGATCCAGGAGGCCAGTGAGATTGGAACAGAGTAGGTAAGAGGAAGAGGGGCAGAAGGCATATAAGAGAGGTAACTGGGGGACTATCACAGACCATTATAAGGCTTTGGATTTTATTTTGAGAGAGGAAGCCACTCAAACTCAAAGGCTTGAGCAGAAGAGTGACATGATCTGTCTTACGTTTAATGAGATCACCTCTGGCTGTTGTGAGAGAATAAATAAGTGTCCTAGAGCAGAAGTGGAAAGGCGGGGAGGAGGTAAACAGTGGTGGTGGTTCGGATTAGGAGCAGGGCACATGCTGAGAGGCACGTTGGATGCTGGTATTTTGTGAAGTTAGAACTGACATGGCTGGTCGATGGATTAGTTGGGAGACTGGCATGACCCCAGCTAGAATGGACTTACACTTACTAATTTTGGGATGACTAAGAGGAGCAAGTTTGCAGGCACAGGATATCAAGAGGTCGGTTTTTTGACATGTTTGGTTTGAGATGCCTGTTATACATCCAAGTGGAGATGTCAAGCAGGCAGGTATCGGAGTCAGGAGTCAGAGGTGTTCAGGCTGGAGATGTACACGCGGGAGATGTTAGATGTGAACCGTATTAGAACCAGGAAACTGGATGAGATAGACAAAGAAGCAAATTCAAATGCACAGGAGTTCAAAGAACTACCATATGCGGAGGAGAGGACAACATATTCTCTGTTTGTAGGTCACAGAGTTTAATATAAATTACTCGTAGATATCAGATTAATCATGTCATTTACATCTTCTCCACCCTGACCTTTCTTCTGTCCACCTTATCAGTATTGAACCATTAAGAGTAAATTAAAATCTTCTAGGGTCTTTCTGACTAAGTCCCTGTTTCCATCTCTCCCGGAAGTTCTGGCTCTGCTGCTTTGTGGTCTCTCATCCGGGTCATTGCATCCTGAAACCTCCCATAATCCCCTCGATGTTTTCTGCTCTAAGGAATACTCTTCTGATGAATATTATTCATCTTTTGGTCAGTTTGGCTGCTCTTTTTTACATTTTTCTAATATTCTTTTTGTGCCAGAACTAGTCCATTTTCTTTTTTATTAATCATCACTAAATTTTTGAGAGGTCCCTGAAGCAGCTATTTGAAGGAGGTATGGTGGGGGGCGGGGAGTGACCAGGTCCAATGTTCATAACCTGTCCAGGTCCAGCCCTGTAAGACCCCCAGCCAACCCTGTATACCCTGCCCAAGAAACGCCAGACCCAAACCAAGAGCATTCACTGCAGCGGCTCTGGCTTCCTGAGCACACCAGGCCTGCATCAGCCCAGGAATGAGTCCGTTAGAAGTAGTGGGGACCTTCTCCTGACCTTGAATTGTCCTGAGAATAAAAGATTGCCAACACGAGAGGCCACGAAAAGCTTAACCTTGAACTTCAGGGTTAAGGGAGGGAGGGAGTAGACTGACTGCTCAGTTGCTTCCATCCTCAGATGACCTATGAGAGTTGGACAAGCCCATGGCCAGTGGCTTTGGGACTCTCCAGGCACCACTTCTGAAACCCAGTGGCTCTACTTTGTTTCTTGCCTTGACTCTTGCTGACACTTGGCCTAAAATCTAGGTCCAGTGTCCCATCTTCTCTTTAAATGTGGTGTTTTGAACGCATCCCAGATTCCAGAGCCTCAGAATCTGGGTCCCTTGTGCTGCCTGTTCAATGTCCCATCCCAACTCCTAGACCCTTAGCCTCCTCTGAGCCCTGAAGCCACCACCCTTCATCTCATACCCATCAGATACTTGTCCAGGGGCAGAGACTGGATCATTTTATCTGTGAGTTCCTTGAAAAGATGGTAGCTGGAACACTAACAAAATGTTACAAGCTCATATATTACAACCACGACCCAGATTTTTTTGTTGTTGTTGGTATTTTCTCCTTTTGGAAAAACGCATCTACTCATCTGATAAATGTTTTACACTTAGTTTTCAATTATAGGATGAATGTTCCCACTTGTAGGCTTTTGACAGGGACACATACATCTTTACTTTGAGTTCTTATAGATAGGACCTCTCTTCGTTAGGTTGCCCCTTACTGATGAGTCACGTTGTATTTGTTTATTTCTGTTACACGTGAAGTTTGCAGCCCAGTGGGGAAGGCCTTTCAAACCAAACCATGTAGTTATCCTTCCCTCAGAAAGGTGTGAGCCAGAAACAGCACCAGGAGACCCAAGAACAGAACAGAGTTTGCATGCATGCTGCCCGGACGATTATGGCTGGGAAGCGTGTCGTCCAAGCATGCCGGGACTGAGGAATAGGAAACAGTTTGAAGGCAGGAAAACCACATAGTTGTCACTTTTCTTGTTGCCCTTGTGAAGAGTGTGTTCATTCCTTTTCAGAAACTGTAATCAAAGTTTAGTATGTAAATGTACTTAAGATCCAATTGAGCTT
Organism: Ursus americanus; assembly: GCF_024610735.1. Taxonomy (NCBI): domain Eukaryota; kingdom Metazoa; phylum Chordata; class Mammalia; order Carnivora; family Ursidae; genus Ursus; species Ursus americanus. The sequence continues at coordinate 64,645,685 of NC_142137.1, read as the reverse complement.
TTCAGCACATTAGCTGATGGATAACTTCATCTCCCCTGGAGTAAAAGAGGCCCCCTAAGCCTGTCACCAAATCAAGCCTCTACCGCAAGCTTCCTAGCCCCCAAATTTTAAAAACAGCCTCAGACACTGGAACACAACTTGTTATACAGCTCCAGCTATCGATGTAATTAATGTAAGACACATGTTGGCAAAGATTAATGATCATTTCTTCCCTGGAATGCCAGAGCGTCGGTAAGACAAGTCACCAGTAGAGAGCTCAGCACCCCCCTTCCAAAAGACTTTTAAAATGACCTCCTTAAAATAATTTTGTTTTCTGCTGTGTAAAAGAAGATTTATGTTTAATGAAGCTTTTAATGAAGAAATCTCAGAAAGAGAATGCCAATAAAATCTAATTTTTAAACAAGAAAATCTAATTTTGAGAAGTATTTCAATATCCTGGCCTTTGTCCAGATATAAATGAAAAACACAATCCAATTATTGTTCCGCACAAAGGACAAAGTAACATTAATTTTCCTCAAGATGGTTATTAAAGAGATAAACAGTATGTTTTTCCTTGATTATGTCAAGGATATGTTTGTTCCCAAGCCTACTTGGCTACTCTTACAAGACAGGTCTTTCCTGTCATTAGCTCATATCTTTTGGCAAGGATGGGTCAGAAAGAATTGGTGGATTTGTTAGTGGCCTCAGAAAAGGTTCTTTGTTCTTGAGGGCCTTTGAAGTAGGCTCTCAACCATTTCTATTCATCAGCACGAAGCCCAGGATTCTTAGGGCTTACTCTTTTAAAAACATTTACCTGTTCACTCAAAGCTGGAGTTTGTTCTTGTTCTAAGAAGAAGGAGTTAAATCAAAAGAATAAAGGGAAGAGGGGCAAAAATATTTTTTTTACAGAACATGAAAAACAGCACCAAAAATAAAGCTCGAAGGGAAGCAGATCAAAGAGAATAGTGCAAGCTCCAAAGGAACCAGAAAATTGCAAAAATAACAGTAATAGAGAAACAAATTGATGGGCATCAAAATGAATGAAAATAAGGAAAGGGGAGGAAAAAATTAAAAAGAGATCAAAGACTGAAAGTAGAAAAATGGTAAAGTGTACTCCATTGTTTCTATTTGCAATTAATTTTTGTAATTTTATCAGCTGTATTACAAAACACAAGTCTGGTTTTAAAAGAAGATCACTGGAGCGCCTGGGTGGCGCCGTCGTTAAGCGTCTGCCTTCGGCTCAGGGCGTGATCCCCGCGTTCTGGGATCGAGCCCCACGTCAGGCTACTTCCTAGGAGCCTGCTTCTTCCTCCCCCCCTCCCCCTGCTTGTGTTCCCTCTCTCGCTGGCTGTCTCTGTCAAATAAATAAAATCTTAAAAAAAAAAAAAAGAAACTCTTTAAAAAAAAAAAAAAAGATCACCAACTAGTAAGTGGATATAGAACGTAAGCCTTTGATTGGCCCAAACTTGCAAGCATGTGACGTTCACCGTACATGGCTTGCATTGGACAAGACCAGAAACGTAGTTCGAACACAGAACAATGAAAACCATTCTCCTGACTAAATTATGGTAGGTTAATTCATACAGGCATCGAGAGTCACGTCTTCCTAATCTATAGAATGTGTATGTTTCACAAATATGGCAGCTGTATTTCATTTTTTGTAAATGGTCTCGACCTGTTCCCAAGCTTTCACAAAATATTCAGAAAATCAAGGAATCATTTCCAAAAAGGTACACAGAATGAAAACATATGTATCTTTGTCACATCCAGCTACTTTTTGGAAACACACACATTGTGCATATACTCAACTGTCTGGATCTGTGGATCGGTTGTTTTTTAATTAATTGAAGAAATGATTTTCCATAGGAAAGTCTTTGATCTTACATTTCACCGAGTATTTCTCGTTCGCCATTTTTGACTTATCTGCTAATAACTTCCCGTGCCATGTAGGTGTAAAACTTCATGTAATTAACGACCATAAAAACTTTGAAGATGTGGCCATTTCTCCAAAACTTGAGTAGAAGTGTTTCTCTTTTCTTGAAGGAACAAATAAAGACTCTTCAGAAGAGTACTACCGTTTGATAGAACTATTCAATCCAACCCAACGACGGAGAAAGGTGCCGACTTACCATATGATTGGGAACTTCTAACCCATATTGCAGGAATGTATTTTAGACCACCCATTGTTTCCAGAAATGTAAAAATACCTTTATACTAAATCGAGTAAATGTGTCCATCTGGAACCACATTTGCTTGTGTGCACACTCTCCAGTTCTCATTTGGACATGCATATGTGCAAAATGTTTTTAAATGATATTTTTGAGAAATTCACATTCTGATGATAGCATACAGGACCCTCTATCTAATAGGATATTCTTAACATTGTTATATGACTAAAATGTTCGGAATACCAAAAGAAATAGATCTAAGTGGAAATCCCACACATGATATATGAGAGCTTTATGAGAAAAATAAAGCCACCATTAACTTATGACTGGGATATTGTTACTGTGTTTCAATAGTTCCTTTCCACCAGAGGATATCCAGTGTCCAGTTAGAGTCAGGTGAAGATTCAGTGAAAATTACTGGCCTTACTCTATTTGTGGTAGCGAAGATTAGGGAGGTTGGGTGAGCACAAGTGGATTTGTCATTATTCTGCTAAGTGTGTTTGATGGTTTTACCTAGAAAATCTTTAGATATGGGAACCATATTAGCATGTTTCTGTATGAAGGTGTATACATTTCTGTGTTTTATCAGAGAGGGGACGGAGAGAGGATGGGAAGAAAAATGGCTCTACCATTCCTTGGCATCCAATGCTACGAGTCTTTTATTTCTCTCTTATTTCATTTTCTATTTGACCATGACCATCCTCAAAGGCAGCAACTTTTGTCTGTGCTCCACGGAGCTGAGCACAGTGGCCACCATCAATAAGTGAAGGGACCGTGAGAAGGATGTGGTAGCTGGGACCAGATTCCTAATTCTTCCCAAAGAAAATGGAGATGGTGGGAATAGCAAGTTAATTCTCAGTGGTGAGCAAGCACTGTTAGAGACGTTTGTAGCTCCTAATGAACCACTGAGTAATTAGGATGCAGAGAAAAGTCACAGAGCAGGCTGCTACAAATCAACAGAGAGATGGGTTTAAAAAAAAAAAAAAAGCTGGCCAACACAATTATCATCTGTGGTTGTGAAAAGAAGGTGTTGTACAAAATATAATTATATGATGAATCATTTGGAGGAATTTCTAATGAAAAACATTCACTAGGAAAGATTAACCAGAAGTTGTGTCCATTGTCTGATACCAAGTTTGTAGCCCTCCTTGTCTACTTTCTAAGCCTTCATAAATCCATGGGAAGCTTCTGTTTAACGATTTTATTTGCAGAACACACTCAGGGTATAAAGTAATTTGATTTTTTTTTTTAGATGGGGTTTAGGGTCTGCCCCTACAGGGTTATAACTTACCAAGCATAAAAGCCAACACATAAAAACAAACGTACAATTTAAAGAGAGAAGGGCTCAAGGCAGCAGAACCTGGGAATCCAGCAAGATGGTGGGATTACTCCTGGGCACACCCACTCTCCCATATATCTGCTGAGCGGAAATCTCCTGGTGGGTGACATTTTGGATGCCTTTCATGCATGGCATTGCTGAACTGTTTTGAAAAATGCATCAAACCCCACAGAAAAGAGCACAATAGTTATTTAGCAAATAAGAGGGGGAATGGGAGGATTCTCTTTATTGTTTATCAGAGCTAAAAATAATACTGCTAATGTTAAAACCATCTCTGCGGCTCGTGTAAAATTTGTCCTTTTCTCGTCAAAGTCAGCAGCGCAGACTGATCGATGCCGCTAATGTCGTCCTGATCCAAGTCCTCATTCATGTGTAAGCTCTGCAGCTTGCAGGCTGTAAACTGAAGAATAATGCCTCGCGCTTTTATACTTCTCTTACAGGGAATCTTGTTTTTAATTCTAAGCAATCGTGGGTAATTAAACTTTATAGAAGAATTCTTTTCTCTACCAACCCTATTAGGGTTCTGTTGTACTTGTCCATTGCCTCATAAAAGAAAGAAAAAAAAAATGCAGCCGCATCTGTGCCTTCCCCATTTGTGCAGACTCTCAGCTCTGTGAGTCACACAGTGTGCATTCGTGACAAGAAGTCTCCACTCTTGAATCCTCAAACGCCGAGGAGGGTAAGCGAGGCAAGCGATAGATGGGCGGCCCTGTGCGGGGCCGGGAAGGCGCAGAGTGCTAGTGAAAGTAGATGATGAATGGCCTTTGTGAGGCCTTTTGGCGACTGCATAATCACGACAGTTCCATGAATACAGGCAAGTGTGTACTTCGTTGTGCAGTGTAACAGCCACAACTTCAAAAGAGGGAGGGTTGCTGTGAACGGCTGGGGACACCAGTGGTTCACCTGGCCGCTAGCAGTCAGAACCCTTTGAAATGGAGTCTTAAAGGCAGAACATCAGAGAGTATCCTCAGGACCTGCAAACAGTCACGATGACTGCAAACGAAAGGGCAACTCCAGCCTGTTGGGAATGGGCCAGTGGGCAATCGCTTTGGTGACACCTGCGCAAATGGAAAAATACCACCACCCATAACGGCGTCTTTGAACACGGATGCAGGGATACCTCTGGGCATCAGACACAAAGCCGAGCTGTGACTCTTCGCTGGGAAGGGTTTTGCCTGACCCATCTATCATTCAAAATGTTTCACTCCAGAATTCAAACAAGCCAGTGCAGGAGTGCTGATCCAGGAGGACTGTAATCATCATCGGGGTAACAGCCCCCGTCACATCTTCTGTTCAGCTCCGTGGAGCAGACCGACATCCTGGAGGTCAGAGTGTAGGCTGTGACTGGAGCTCGCCATGTGCCAAGCATGGGACGGAAGGCTGTACCTGCAACGTCATGTCGAATCCTCTCGGAGGTTCTAGGAGCTAGGTCCTATAATGCCCCCCATTTCATAGATAAGGAAACGAGGGGCTTTGAGGACATAATAAACCACATCCCCTCAACAGCAAAGTGGGAGAACCAACAGCATTCTTAATCGGTGACTTCTATTTCCGTAAACATCTTAAAGTTGTTTCCTTAAGTCATAAAATCCTATTTTTCAGTGGAAAATACTTTCTAAAGAGGCACTTTCTCAAATTTCACCATGGGAATAATATCTTCAAAAATAGAACCTATATATTTTAAACATATTGTCATTTACGAATGAGTCCACTTGATAAGTTCCTTTGAAGCTAGAGTTTGAAATATAATTGAACCATCAATTTCTACCATGCTTATTATGGTCCTGGAACACATAATTAAAATGTGGACTGGATACATGGCTGAGAACCATGTTAACATATAAGCTAAGAAGAACGAGGCTATAAAGGACCTTCCCAACCACAGCCAGCTATCAAGGAGCAGAGGTGCTGGGCGGGCCAGTCCTAGAGTCCCAGGAATTTCTCCAAGACAATGTTTCTCAAAGTGTGGCTCACAGGACCATGTGCTTCCATATGATTTGAGGGCCTTGCTAAAAATGCATTCCTTAGATTCAAGCCTGGGAATCTATGTTTTAACAATCTGCCTAGGTGATTTTATGCACAGCAAAGTAGGAGAGCTTGTGCTCTAGACTAGACTAACTAATTCAACTGGTGCCAGAGACTGGAAGAATGCGATAAGGAGTAGAACGCTGCAAGACAAGGGAAGCATCGTCCGTAAGTCCCTGTAGAGACTGGCTGTGCCTGACTTCCAGGGACAACATGAATCCTTGCACCAGTGTGTCCTTCATAGATATGCAGAGCTGGCAGCTGTGGTCCCAAGGGATCTGAGCAGCCCGGGGACCGTCACTATAATCAACAATACCTCTTCTACACAGTTTTCTGAAATGCCCTGTCTAGAGATGACAGCTTTTGGGTGACTCCACTTTCAGCAATGTCTTTTTCCTTTGCAATTCTTCTTTTTGGCCTTCTTTGAAAACCAAAGGCATTCCAACAGGGGAAAATAAACTAAGCTGCTATCACTTTAGTATAAATTTTATTATCTATAAAAAGGCAGGGCTGAACAAGTATTAATAATAACTAACACTTTTTAAACCTTTTTGAATGCATGAGCTCATTTTGTTCTCAATGAAACATATAATGTAGTCATTAGTCTCTCTGTTTTGCACATGCCAAGACTGAGATCTTGCCCAAGATCATGCAGATCGTAATCAATGGAACCATTTATTCATTCATTCAACAAATGTGTGTTTTTTACTGTGTGCCAAGCACTATTCCGGGCTCTGGGATGACAGTGATGAGTAGAGCAGAGCAGGAAACTCACATTCTAGTCACCAATCCACGAGGACATGAATCAGGGTCACCTGACCAGAAATCCAAGGCTATCACCTCTGTTACTGAAACTCCCTCCCCTGTCATCGCGGCCCTGCTACCCACAGTCTCCTGGGCTCCACCTGCCCGTGTGTTTCAGGGTCTAACAAGAGTCTGGGAACCGGTGTGGGAGCACGGCACTGAGAGTAGGAGAGAGAACCTAAGAAAAAGGAAGTGAGTGGAGAAAAATAAAGTCACAACCCCCACGGCTTCACTAACTTTATAACTCCGTCTTGGTTTCTGGCTAGCCTTGCTCCTGCATCACGTGTTCTTTCCTTGTCTTATCCTACCGCAGCAGCGGCATTGGCGTGTTCTTCTGTGGACCCAAAGCTCTCTCAAAGACGCTTCAAAGGATGTGCTGCTTATATTCCTCAGCCGATCCCAAGGGCGTCCATTTTTACTACAACAAAGAAAGCTTCTAGACCTTGGAGGAAAAAAGTCCATGTGTTATGTAAGTGGCTACAATCATGTAGGTCAGCCGTCAGGAAATGTTTCCTGTAAAGGGCCATATAATAATTATTTTAGGTTCTAGGGACCATATGATCTCAGTCACAACAACTCGACTCTACCGTTTCAATGCACCAAAGTAGCCACAAACAGTAAATACATCAAGGTATGGGCATGGCTGTGTGCCAGTAAAACTTTATTTATGGACATTGAAATCATACTTCACGTAATTTTGTCATGGAACATTCTTTTGATTTGTTTCAAATGATTTAAAAATGTACGAGTCATTCTTAGCTCATGGGCTATCCCAAAATCAGATGGTGGCCCAGATTTGGCCTGCAGGAGGTAGTTTGCTGACTCCTGAGAGATGTCATTTTTCTCAAACCTGTTTGCATGCTCAACAGTGCTTTCAACATGGAGACTGATATGGCTGCCTGGCTCAGAGTCTCCTTTAGAAGTCATTTCAAATTTCATCGCCCTCATGGCAGAGACATCTGCTTTCTATCCAAACCTGATCTTTTCTGCTTAAACTTAAGCTCCTTTGTGTTTTCTTTTCATCCTCTATAGACCTGAGAAATCACCAATGGTGGTTATCTTTCACAAAAATCCTTTATATCTTAAAAGTGATAAAATCATCTCTTACCTATCTCTTTTCTAGTCCAAACAATACTAGATTCTTAACCTTTCAGCCTAGGATGTATATTCTAGCTCCTCAATCATTCTTGTTGCTCTTCTTCAAATCCATTTCCATTTCTTCACATCCTTTTAAAATGTGTGGACTAAAATGAGACATAACGGTCTAACAGATGCATGACTAGTATTGGGGAGAAAAGTGATTTTTTAGATATTGGGTGCCATGTTTTTTGATAGAGCTAAACTCTATATTTGCCTCTCTTTCTTTCCTTCCTTCCACATTTCTTTCTTACTCTTTTTTAATGCATTCTTTTTATTACTACCACATTTGTTTACTTTGTCTTTTTTCTTTTTTTTTTTTTTTAGTAAGCTCTATGCCCATTGTGAGACTTGAACTGACAACCCTAAGATCGAGAGTCACATGCTGTACCAACTGAGCCAGCCAGTGGGCCCTACTATCACATTTTGATCTATGATCATCTTGACACACCCCCTACTCAACTTCTGCCCCACAAATATACTGGGAATGGTTTCTAAATTTCATACTCCCATTGAGCCCACCTTTTTTTTTTTTAATCAACAGCTAATTGATCCCCAGAATGTTCCTAAGGTATTCCCCACATCTTATAGTTTTCTCTTATAGTATTGATTAATCTTTTAGAATTTTTCTTTCTAATATTTCAAGATTATTTTGAAGTTCAGCCTCAAATAATAATACTAGTATTTAGTTTTGTAATATCCACAGATTAATTAGTGATATCTCAAATCTTTTGTTTAGGTTTTCAACCAAATGATTGAATCCAAAGAACTCCACCATGAATTCTTGCAACTGCCTGTTAATATGAGTTCCCAGTTGGGAACAAGTTAATGATAAGTAGCCATTGAGAATTGTACACAACATCATACTCTTTCAGCTTATAATTAACATGACATATGCAGTAGAACAAAAACATCTCTTGAAGTTAAAATACATTATGTTTTACAAATGCTTCTTATCTTTGCAGACCATCATTCTGCCATAAAAGGGATTAAATTGGTCTGACACGATTTGTTTTTACAAAGTCAGGAAGCCACTTAAGCTCTTTCAGAGATTTCTAAACTATAAATTGATCATTTCTTTTACTTTATCCTCAGATACTGATTTTGATTCTATGATTTCCAGGGTCTATTTTAAAATACACTCTAGGAAAAAAGGTGGGTATATTCCCTAATGTCTCCAAAATTATTTCTTCTCCTCTGAATTGGAATTTCTTAGTATCTTTAAGTGTCATTTGATAGATATCATTCAAACTCTAATTTTAATACATGCTGTCTTTCTATGTATTCATTTCCCCACTTAAATCTGATTCAGCTTTTGTAAGAACTTTCTGCAATGTATATATCTAATCTTTAGCAGGAAAATTAAATGTATTAAAAGGTTTTTCTTGGATGTATTTAATTATTAGTTTTCCTTCCCTGTTTGAAAATAAAATGCACTCTTTAGCCATTGGATTTTTGTCTAATAAGGGATACTTGTTCTTAAAAACAGATTTCTTTTTTAAAAAGAACAGATTTCAATCTTTCTAGATTTCTCTCAATTTTGTGTAAACTTAAAACTGTTCTTTAAAAAATAAAGTTTTTTTAAAAAACTGATTTTGCTGAATTGTTTTTATCTATTTACTTGGGAGAGAGAGAGAGCAGGAGCAGGGAAGAGAGGCAGAAGCAGACTCCCTGCTGAGCAGGGAAGCCCTACGTGGGGCTCAATCCCAGCACTCCGGGAGCATGACCTGATCTGAAGGCGGACCTTTAACTGACCGAGCCACCCACGTGGCCCCTGCCGTAGTTTTTAAAAAATGTCTGCTCTTTGCATCCCCTTTTTAGTTTTGACCTTTATGCTACTTCCCTAGATACTGTGTGGAATCTGACGTATCTTGATAGAAAAATTTTTTAAAAAATTGGTAGATTTCTTTAATGCAGCGATAACCAACAGAAAATGTGGATTTTGTTTAAAAAGGAAATAATCTATTCAAAATAGAAACAAAAATGTAGCAAGCCTATAAATGTATTTAACACAAATTATGCAAGATGATTTGATAAATGACCCAATGTTTATAGAGAGACACTTTCAAATGGGAAGAAATAGCATGTTTCTAAATGGGAATGTCAATATCAAGGTATTAATTTGTTCCAAATTAATTTTAAAAAATCCAATCAAAATTTAACTTCTCTTTACAATTTTTTGAAATGCTAGCTATTCTAAAGTTCATCTGGAAGAATATATGTGAAAGACAGAAGCAAAAAACATGTGAAAAAGATAAAGAAAGGAAGAAGAGACGGGAGAAAAGAAAGAAGAGAGAAAGGAAGGGAAGAGAAAGGAAAAGAAAATTCAACATCCAGGTTCATCGTCGTGAAGGAGAAGACCTTAAATTAACCAGAGAGAAACACGCTAAATTACCTATAAATGAACAATAAATCTCACAGCTGCTTTCTGAAAAGCATCAGTAGAGACCGGATGATAGCGAAATAATGCCTTCGAAGTGTTAAAGGAACATGACTATGAGTTGAGCATTTTGTGCTTAGTGAAATTATTACCCAAAACTGAAGGCAAAATACAGATCATTTTCAAACAAAAGAAAACTGAAAATATATCTCCCTCACTGAAACAACTACAGAAAGAGGTATTTAAGGAAGGAGGGAATTCAATTAATGGGGTACGAGAAGCAGTGATGAGCAAAGACGCGGAAAGACATTTTGTCAAAATCTCTAAGCATTGACTATAAAAGAAAATGAATGATGATTTCAGAAGGAACGTTTTTAGAAGTAAAATGGAAATACTAGACCATAATGGTATGGAAGATGGGAGCATGACATTGGAATCAAGGTATTTCAATGCCCGTATATGGTCAGGAGGATAAAAGAAATACTGATTCAATGTAGCCTTTGTAATGTTCTATAAATAACTTAAAAGGGATAACTCAGAACAGATTCCCTGCTCACCACCATTCCTTGGGAACTAACTTCTTCATTCTTGAGTTTTGTTGAACCTAAACTACTAATTTTTTGGATTGTCAAGCAGTATGTTCTAAGAAGGACTCATGAGGGTTATATTCCCTGATTTAATTCATATTTGAGAATGCATCTGTTGCTTTTTCACCTGTTAGTTGGCTAGATGTTGTGTTCTTGGACCATATTGCCTTCTCCTCAGAACTTTGTAGAAATGACTCCAATGTTTGCTGTCATTGGACATTGCTGTGGTGATGTATGAGGCCAAATTCATTCTTTCCCCTTTATAAATAAATCACCTTTTTAATATTTTTTCAATGAAAAGTAAAATATGCATATTCAAATCAAGGAGATAAGCAAAGATTATAAATAACCTCACATCTGTTCAGGACAGTTTATGCTACTACGTTGGTTACCAAAAAGCCTCTAAATTTTCTAAGTCTTTTGGATTTTGGAATTTCAGCTTAGGGAGAGATGATGGACTTGGAATTCAGCTGTCAGTGATGTCTATTTTATTCCTTACTAAGGTTTACAATGTTTTAATTAGTTCTATAAGGATGTTGCTCGTAGCCCCAACTCGTTACCTTAGATCTACGATATCCCTTTTGATCTCATTCTGTTGTTTCATAATTTTGTCTTTTTTCTCTGTCTTATTAACTGACTGTTCTTGTTCAGGTCAGCATTGTATGAAGCAATATTGAGGAATTACCTGAGTTATAATTTCTACTAGATTGGGGTTTATTTTTCCTTATGCTACATTGGTTATTTTCCCTTTTTTCCTGTAGTACTTTTGCACAGTTGCTATGCTTTTTTGGAGATATAGATATAGATATATACATATAGATATATATATATATATTTTTTTTTTTTTTTACCTTTTTCATGTTGACTAACTCTGCCCAGATTTTTAATGATTCTTCCATATTGTGAATAAGTTTGGAGGGTTTTTCTCTGCCTTCTCTAAGACCATGTTCTTTCTCTCTCTTTCTCTTTTTCTTTCTCTCTTTTTTTACTATGAAAGCTTTATTGAAGGGTGCCTGGGTGGCTCAGTTGGTTAAGCATCTGCTTTTGGCTCTGGTCACTATCCCAGGGTCCTGGGATTGAGCTCCACATTGCTCAGCAGGGCGTCTGCTTCTCCTTCTCTCTCTGCCCCTCCCCCTGCCTATGCTCTCTCTCATGCATGCTCTCTCTCTCTCAGATAAATAAATACAATCTTTTAAAATAAATAAATAAATAAATAAATAAATAAATAAAAATAAAAGCTTTATTGAGATATAATTCACATACCATTAAATTAACCATTTAAAGTGCACTATTCAAAGTTCTTTGTATATTTTTGGACTTGTGCAACATTACCACAATCAATTTTAGGGCATTTTTACATTACAAAAAGGGAACCCATGCCAATCAACTGTCATTCCCCCATTTCCCTTCAACCTGCTCCCAGCCCTAGGCAACCATTAATGTACTTTCTGTGTCTATAAATTTGCCTATTCTGAACATAAAAATGGATTCCATTTCATATAAATGGGACCATATAATATGTGGTCTTTTGTGGCTGGCTTCTTTCACTTAGCATAATGTTCTCAAGGTTCATCCACATTGTAGCATGTATTAGTACTTCATTTCTTTTATTTATGCCCAATAACACCCTATTGTATACAACATTGGGTTTTTTCCACTTTGGGGGGCCATTTTAAATATTGGTGCTATGAACATTTAAGTACAAGTTTTTGTGTGGATCATGTTTTCTCTTCTAAAGCTTGGCTTTAGCCTGAGTATTTCATGTTTTATCCACTTTCTGTGGTCTGAGAAAACAGCAGCTGGCATGGAGCGTATGCAAGACAGGAGGGAAGCTCAGCTTGGGTTGTGGGCAGACTAAGCAGATTTTCTGGGCTCCATTTTATCTTCTGAGCTTACTGACTGTCCTGTATCGTGATTCACTCTAGCCAACGAGGGCAAGGGAAAGAGGATAGAATGCATTTCCATAAGGAGATACTCCCAGGCTTCGAACTCTATCCCCCAATTAAGTGTGAAGCTTGGATCCTTCTCTTCCAACAAGGAATGTCAGCTCTGTTGATTCCTTTCCCTATTCATTCACAACTTCCCATCAGAAGATTTTTTTAAAAAGTGAATAATCTTTCTCTTCACTCCTTTCCAAAACTGAGAGTATTTAGTGAAACGTCTCAGGAATTTTTTGACTCATGAATGGGACTCCTAATTAGTGAGGTGAGATAGAAGCCAAGTCATATTGCTGGTCTCCATTCTGTTCCAGAATCCTCTATTCCTTTTCTTGTACAGACAAGTTTTGAAAATTTATTAAGTTAGGTTTGTCCTTTGCCTGGTCTATTCATGAATGTGTGTGTTGGTTACATCAATCAACTCTCCATAGTTGCATGTCCACAACATTCTCTCTTTAACACAATCCAATAAGAATGTTATCTCCACAGCTATAACAATCTTCAAGGTCCAACATAACCACCAAGATGTGAAATCCAACTCCTTTTTATTTTTAGCAGCAACTAAAACAGTTGACCATTTCTCCCTTCTTGAAACACTTCCCTTCTTTTGACTGGGCGACATAACAGTCTCTGTTTTCTTCCCAGCGTCTACTGTCCAACTTTAAAATTTTGGAGGGTCCTAGGACTTGGTCATAGTCCTTCTTTTTCTGTGTACCTTCTTCCCTTGAGTAATATCACACATTCCCATGGCTTCAAACACCATCTGTTTGCCGATGAGTCCCAAAGTCAAAACTCCAGCATAGACTTGTCTAAATTCTAGTCTGATAAACCCAACTACGTACACCACCATTGGATGTATAACAGGCATCTCAAATTTTACACATACAAAACCAAACACTTTATTTTTCTCTTCATAATTCTGTTCTTCCTCCATTTTTTCTTGTTTCAGTTAATGGCACCATCATCTACCAAAATGCTTAGGCTAAAAATACAAAATACCTCCGAGTCACCTTTAATTTCTCTTTTGCTCTCAGCACGCCCTCCAACACCTATTCCAAACTACTACTTCGTCATCTTATTTGTTCCACCTTTTCCTATAAATGTTTCAAGAAAGTACTACTTGCACTTTTATGGCCTCCAATACGTATGATAGAAATTCCAAATTCATGGCACTGCATATATATATTCCAACAAGGCAATCTGTCCATACTCATTGGCAAAACTGGTCCACACTACTAGCACAAAGAAAGCCCTGCTTAGCCAGTTAACTGGTCTTTCCCTTCTCTAAGAGGTAGCTGGCATCCTAGTTTTTATCTACATATGTTGCCTTCTTACCAAATAATCGAAAGTGTCTTCCTAGACATCGACCAGCCTTATTATGTTGGACGTCGTTCTCTTTTTCCTTTTGTGCTTTCTTCAATTCTTAAATTGTTCTCCCTTTCAATTTTCATAAGAATCTCTGCAGCCTTCAAAATTATTTTCTCCCAGTTCTTTCCCTCAGACTGAACAAAAGAAAAGCTGCCTTAAGAATTCTTTATCAATTCCAAATGCCTTCACATTATTATAAAAATTCCTGATTGATCTTGAAAGACAACAGTTCAATAATGACCAGTCTCAATTTATTGATCCAAAGAAGTAATCCCCTAAGGAGAGAACCATCACTATTATCTTATTTATACGATAATTTTGTGCCACACCCTCCAAATTTCCAGCCAACTTAGCTCAAAATTCAAATTTACTTTTTGAAAATGTTTGGAAGTGGAAGAAGAGCACCAAACGATATAAGGTGCCAATAAATAATTCTAACAAGATACATGAAACCTTCACAAAAAAAAATTATAAAACTATCAACCGTATCTACCCTGAGCTAACATGAACACTGGTTACTCCCTCACTACCCCGGCCCCCCCCCACCCTGGGACTGTGGGGTGGAAACCTACCAAACATTCCTGCCTTGCACTCAACAAACATCTAGCAGAGCTTTGGGGGATGAAAAGGGGGTGGCCATTACAGAAATAAGAGAAATCTGAATATGAAGTCTTGGGCAAATCCTCCAGAGGCCAGTGTGTGAAACCAACCCGAGTCAACACAGCAAATGATTTGAGATTTGAACTCTGGTGAGGACTACTACCCAGGTTGCAGATCGGCCTCCAGGTTACACCCCCGTGTAGCATCCCAGAGTAGCAACGCAAGGCTTTAAAAACCTAAATTGATATTGCAACCACAAACCACAGAAAGTGGGCCAGGATGTATGTTCTAAGCCTAAACCCGCTAACTGCCAGCTAAAATTAAAGATCTAAATAAGACCCAGAGTGTCATAACATTATACTTAAAATGTACAGGATACAATCCAAAAATTTTGTCATACAAAGAACTAGGAAAATCTCAACTCAAATAAGAAAAGAAAATCAACAGATGCCAACACCAAGATGACACGAATGTTGGAATTATCTAACAAGAATTTTAAAGCAGCTCTCATAAAAATGTTCCAACGGGCAACTGCAATCACTCGTGAAACAAATGGAAAAAGAGACAGTCTCAGCAAAAGACAGGATATACAAAGAACCAAATGCAAGTTGTAGAACTCAGAAACATAATTACTGAAAGAAAAAACTCACTAGATGGGCCTGTGGTAGGTAGACTAATGCCCATGGATGTCCACATCCCAATCTCTGGCACCTGTGAATATGAGAAGTTTAACGGCAAAGGGGAATGAAGGCTCCAGATGAAATTATGGTTGTTTTGAGATGATTCCCCTGAGATGGGAAGATTATCCTAGATAATCTGTGTGGGCCCAATGGTTGTCACAGGCTCTTTAGAAGTGGAAGATGGAGGCAGAAGAGCCAGTCAACATCAAAGAAGAAGATGTGATGGCCAAAGCAGAGGCTAGAGTGAGGTCATGGATGATTTTGAAGATGGAAGGGGCTGCAAGCCCAGGAATGCAGGCAGCCTCTAGAAGCTGGGAAAGGCATGAAAACAGTGTCCACTGGAGCCTTCAGGAAAGAACACAGCGCTGAACCACTTTGAATTTAGTCTGGTGAGATGCATATTGGAGTTGGACCTTAAAAAAAAGAAGAAAATAATAAATGTGTGCTATCTCAAGCTGCTGACTTTGGGATAATCTGTAGAGCAGCAAGAGATAACGAATACAGATGGAAAGGAACAATATCAGAAATGCATCAGTTCCATTCAAAACAATCTATAAATTCAAAGTAATTTCATTCAGACTCCTGAAAAGGTTTTTCATAAAATTTGGCAGGCTAATTTTTAAAATGTATTTTAGAAGAAAATAGGGATAAGAATAACCCAGACCATGCTAAAGAACAAAAATCATCAAACTTTTTCTGTAAAGAGCCAGATAATTGTAGGCTTTGTTGGCCACAGATGGCCTCTGTCATGTCTGCTGCTTTGATTTTGTTTATTATTCAATCCTTTACCAATGCAAAAACCATTCTTAGCTCAAGGAGTATATAAAAAGAGAGCACCAGCTGGATTTGGCCCATGGGCCATAGTTTGCAGATCCCAGAATTAGAACAGCATGAATAAGCCTCATAATCATATTAAGAAAAAAAGTTGTAGAAGAATATACATAGTGTAGAACTGCTCAAGATTGAAAAATGCAAAATAATACTAGTCATTCAAACACACACATCATCACATACATGGAAGTAAACACAAGTGCACAGAAATTAAATGACAGTCCCCAACTTCTGAACAATGCCTATTTCTAATGAGAAGAGGGAACGGAAACGGGCACAGGGCTTGAATAGTCTCTGTAATATTTATCTCCTAAATTGGATTTTTAGTTTGTGTTACTTAAGGTGTAATTTTGCATGCACCTGATCCATTTCATAGTGTTCACGCCTTGTTGGTAGAGTTTTGCCCTGCTAGGCAAGGAATGATAACTCCAATTATTGTGGCATAAATGGGTTTTCCTCGCTGGGTGGAGTGTCCCAAGTTCATCCTTGCCAAGGGTTCTGTACGTATCTCCTGAATTGCAGGTGCGATTTTGGGACCCCTAGTTTCCTGGAACTGAAGAAAGCTTGTTCAGCTCGTTATTGTATCTGTGACAAGGAAACCTGGCTTATCTTTCAATGACAGATGTCTAGAACTTTTCCAGAAGTCTGTGGTTTAAAAACAAAAAACAAAAAGAAAATCCCCACAGGATCTCCACCACTGCCATCCCTCAACACTCAGATTCACTTGTCTCAATCAATTCGGGATTCTGGGTTTTAAGACTATGCCACGATACTCCAGTCCACGAAGATATCCTGTTCTAGTGCTCAGTATCTTCGGCCGCAAACCCACTATCTGGAGTTCTAGGAACCTCTGCTCCACGTTTATTCATTTTTTTTCTTTAGACTCTGGGGTGAGGGTCAGAGTGTGGTAGAAACACAGAATAGAAAGAAAATACGAGAAGGGATCTGGCACAAACACTCCAAACTACAGCAGGTTGGGGGCTGGGAGGCAGATCCAGCCTGGGAGCAAAAGCAACTGCGCAGGCAGGTGCATGGTGCCCAAAGAAGAGCTGTGGGTCAGGCAACATTGGGCATTAAGATTTGCCAGAAGAGACAGGCGCATCCTGTGAAGGGAAGTGGACCAGGCCCGCAAAAACCCCAGGAGGGCAGCATATCGGATTGAGGATGGCAAGTCTCATCATCAGGAAGCTTCAGACCCAGGAATCAGGTTACTAGCTACCTGGCTGGGTGTCAGAGGCAGTCATCTGTGGACTTGCTCGAGGCCTGCAGGGTAGCAAGACACAAACCGGGGCTCAGTTCTGAGAAGCAGAGCACACAGGAGCCCAGGGACACCACAGGGCTCTGGGGTCTGAGAAGCTGGCATATTAAATTCCGCGGGCTGAAGCGAGGGAACTGTTCAAACACTGCCCATCTGTTGTTCGAATCGGTCCAGGAACCAGGGCAGAGCTAAGCCTGGTGGTGAATGGGAAGACTGGCTCCTGTGATCTGGGGAAGGTCGTGGAAAGAGAAAGGAGAGGGCAGTGGTGGCTCGTCTTCTGCTTACGTGCGTCTATTTCCTCCTGCTGCTCCCTCCTGCCCCCACCCAGGCATTAATTAATTATTTGTACTGACGTCTGCAGCACATTTTCCAGATTCGCTGCTGGTACAAAGAAAGCATCACAAAATAAAGTTATGTTATTGTGTTTTTAAAATGGTGCATCTTTGTTTGAAAATTGCTTAAGTTTTGAAATGTCTCCCCACCCGGCATGATTAATGTGATACATAGAACGGAGCAGCAGAGTGAGTGGAGAATTAGTCAGCGCCCGTTCACCTAGAGGCATTTATCTTTGCTTTTTTCCCTGGTGCCTGCGCTGAGCCTGAGGGTAAGCTGACACTTTTTTTTTTTTTCTGTTTTAACAAATTAAGCTTCATTTTCTTTTTTGCGTGTGTGTTAAGAACCTTGAAGGGAATGAGCAATGTCTGCAGCCTCCAATACCAGCTGCCGCGGCAGGAAAGAAAGAGGTGACAATTTCCCGCAGATCCAGAATGATTGTTTTAATGGGGCTGCGGCGGAGGAAACGGGCACAAAGCTATCGTGCGGCCAGGAAAAAGCAGGCTCTCTCCTTCCCCAGCCTGGCGCTACATGATGTAACATTTAGCTTCTGGCTTAAGGTGCATCTCTTCTCGGCTTTGATTTATTCCCACTTTCGCAAATCACAGAGGTATGTTACTGGAGATGCATTTAGCGCTGCTGTTATGGTTCATTGAGGAGCAAGGCTGTTATTCCCACCAGAGAAAAATCGCACGTGTGCCAGGGTGAGTGACCTAGAGTCAAAGGAAAGAAAGAAAAAAAGAGGAAAGAGAACAGGAATGTAGATGCTACGCTGGGATGAAATTGTATTTACCTTGATTGAAAACTCTTTTATTATGAGCATAATTTAGATCAGAATGGAAAAATAGAACTTGTGGGCTCCTTGCCTGGCCGGGAGTGCTGCTGAGTACCCAGCCGCCCCTATAATGTAAGTGCATATGTGATGACTGTGTTATTGTGTTTATATACGAAAGCATTATGCTCCATCAAAGGAAATGAAAAATATCTTCACGGGTTTGCTCAGTCAGCTTCTTTAGCAGAAAATGCTTGGAGGTGTGGAATCGTAACAGTGGCCGAAATCCAGAGTGTCAAAGAACTATGCAGGCTTCTGGGGCCGTCATCTATCCATGTGAAAGAGTGAAGTGCTGACCAGACCCTGGCATCCTCAGAACAGTTCATGCAGGGGCCCAGATTGTGATTCTGATATAAGTACTCCTTGAGCACAAATTATGCCCACAGCCACTGGGCTGGGGGAGATGTTGCATCACAGAGTGGTACTGTCTGCAAGGAGCTTACAGTCTAACTGGACAGGCAAAACGAATGCACACAGAGAGATCGTAAGAAATGCAAGCAGCGGGATTTCAAATGAACTGATAAAATGATCCAAATTCAAAAGAAAGCATCCTAGCAATTTAGCCACTCTCTCTGCACGCTGTGTGTATGTTTATATACCTATATTTATATATATATACATTTTTATTTATATGTATGATTATGATGTCTATTTTTACATTTTTTCCTAACACACTTAATTGGGAAGACTCAGTTTCCTTATTTCTTTCTTTTAAGATTTTATTTATTTATTCTAGAGAAAGAGAGCAGGGGGTGGAGCAGAGGGAGAGGGACAAGCAGACTCAGCGCTGAACGCAGAGCTCCATCTCCCAACGCGGAGATCATCTCCTGAGCTGAAACCAAGAGAAAGACGCTTAACCAACTGAGCCACCCAGGTGTCCCCATCAGTTTCCTTATTTCTAAGACTTTCTGCATGTCAAAGCCTCAGGTGGACCACATATCTGAAAGAGAGTTGGAGTATTTATCTTTGTATCACACCCACAGCAGTGTAGACGATCCCCTAGACATTTCACCCTCTGGAGTTGTAACTGACTACCCACCACAGGGTG
Organism: Ursus americanus; assembly: GCF_024610735.1. Classification (NCBI taxonomy): domain Eukaryota; kingdom Metazoa; phylum Chordata; class Mammalia; order Carnivora; family Ursidae; genus Ursus; species Ursus americanus. The sequence goes on along the minus strand of NC_142137.1, from coordinate 64,626,379 downwards.
CAGCTGTGTGCTGGACACCTAGTAGAGTGCAGAGGAAATTAAAAAAAAAAAAAAAAAGAGCTCCCAGCTCCACTCTGTGCTGGAATGATACAAAATGTTTTACTTGGTATGTATCCAATTGGTGGAAGTTCAACAAGAGCAAGAACCTTGTCTTGTAATCAACGTTGTATTCCTCCTACTTAGGGCTAAGCTTGGCAAACAGAACAGGCTCCGGTAAATATTTGTTGAACGAACAAACGAATGAATGAACCCATATAGCAAATTTGTGAATGTATCATTACCCTGGCTTACTAATGGGGAGGCTCAGACTCAGAGATTGAACCATTTCTACATGATCCCCCATCAAATATACTGTAACCCATAGTCAAGACTAATTAGTTCTGACTCCAGAGACCAGCTTCTTTCCACATAAACATTGTTTCTAAAAGGCAGAATGCCCAAGCCAGCCTTCAAAGGGCTTACCACCAAAGAGGGAGGCAACACTCCCAGTGGAAAAGACAAAAAACAAACAGCCCAAGGTAGAATATGATTAAGAGAAAAGAGAATGGGCACAGTTGGGGCTTGTGCATACAATTTCCTGAGCCCACCTCCACATACCAAGCCCTAGCACCCTGCGTCTGGCAGCAGCCACTCACCCGTTCCCATCCATAGCCACAACACCAAAGGGAGGAGAGGTCACTATTAACACACTTGGTTTTGTCTAACTATTGTTTTCCACACCCAAATAACCTAAGAGTTAGAATGTAAACAAACACAAAATTTAAATCTATGATACCAGTTTACAAAAAAAAAAAAAAAATCTGATTCTGCTCTTGTAAGTTTCTATCAGATGAACTGGGAAAACCCAGAACAGTTCTCCGTCATTTTCTGCTCTTCTCACACCAGCTCACTGTGGGAATATGTATCATTTATAAAAGGTCAGCCCCGCCTCTGATATGGGTTAAAGGTACTGTTAACAGGAGGCGGGGTGAGGAGAGCTCAAGCACATAAAATCTTGAGGTCAGCTGTCGCAGCCAGATGCCCGTGAAAATGTGCAAAATAATCACAGTCCTGGGGCTTAGACGATCTGATGCCACAAGAGGGAGATCAGGCTATCACCCCCTTCTCATTAAGTGAGACAACCAGAAATTAGTGGCCCCCCATACAATGCAGGATAAAAGGCACAACAAGGCCTATGAAGTATTCTTGACAAATGTTTAACCTCAATCTAAGCAGGACTTTAAGTACTAGCGATAGAGGAATAGGTTAAATGATACCACAGGAAACAATTAGATAAACACAGAAGAAGGACATTATAAAGGACAACAGTCCTGGCCCCTTCAACAAGCCAATGTCAGGGTTTAGGGAAAAAAAGGAAAAACAAGACAATGCTGGACTGTACAAAAAAATGGAAGGGAGGACTTTTCTAGATCAAAAGATATTTGAGAGACATAATAAAAGTGATGATTTGATTCGGTTTAAAGAAATGAGCTATAAAAGACATTTATGGGGCAGAATTGGGGGAAATTTGAGTATAGACTCAGTACTAGATGATATTGGGAAATTACTGTTAGTTTTATCAAGGATGCTGTTATGGTTATGTGTTTAAAAAAATGTCCTGATTTTTGGAAGTGCATTTTGAAATATTTAGGAGTGTATTATCATGGTATTTGTGACTTAGTTTAAGTACTTACACCCCCCCAAAAAAAGGCACAGATGCAGAAAAATATGAATAATTAATCAGTGCAGATGATGGGGTTACAGAGAGTTCTTACTCACACTCTCCAGTTTTCTGTATGTACATTTTCATAATCCGAAAATTTTAAATGATGATATAATGTCTGTGACTCATTTAACAAAATTCCTGGCATGCACAACAAATGCTTATTAATATTAGCTTTTATCATGATTATTGTTTTTATTATTTCCAGGCTACCACTGCCGCTACTGATGCCTGCTGGTGTTACCACAAGAGCAGCCAGAGCACTGGTTCCATGTGGGTTGCTGTCTCCAGTCCCTGCCTGAGCTGCTACACCCAGCTGGGGCCTCTCCATAACCAAGGGGTTTGTTTCTGCTTTTGTTTTTGTTTTTTTTAAGTTTTTGGTCACTCTTAATGCAACCTCTTTCCTCGGACCTGGACCAGAGAAGAGTCTACACAGCAGGCATTGTGCGTGGCTCAGAAACACAGCTCTGGATATATTGATGAGCAAGCAGGACTGTAGTGGGGAGAGGGATGGAGGAGGGAAGGCTCCTGATCCTGGCTTCATCTGCCCGGTGAAGGGACAACAGTGAGAGGACACTCTTGGATATGGTCTACTCCTCACTCACTCTTCTCTGAGGGAGGAGTGCTTTATCTTATGGGCAAATTTGGGAGCAAGCCCTAGGCATGGACAGCTCAGCCCCTTCTATACAGGACATGTGAGCTGGTATGCTTTCCACATGCCAAAGCCATGTGCTCTAGTATCCCAATCAAACTGGCCTTTTTTCCTTCATCTCTTCGTTCCATTATCTCCTTTGGTTTCGAACTTGGATGGAAGAGAAAGAGGATATTATGTGTCTGCCTCCTTGAACCCCAACATCCTGGACTAAACATGTGAGCCTCTAATTTTTCTATTGAGATAAGTTCTTGCCTGGGTCTTTCACATAACGAGATCCATGTCCTGCCCCAGAGTCATAGAGAAATGCCCAGAAATTCCTAAATTTAGGATAACACAGTTGTTTTGGGATATCCATTCTATGCATTTCAATAAGCTCAATAGACTAGATATTACTAGATATCAAACTTAACTTGGCAAAATGTTCGAGTCTTATATTTAAGAAATTTTTAAGTTGGAAAACATTCTGACTGAAGTTAAGTGAAATATGAAATTGCCACCAGCTCTCCCAGCTATTCTAATTTTTCAAATTAAAAGGAGAAAGAGAACAAAGCTCCATATGTTACAAGTGTGAAATTAGCAGGTCCTTTACTAATTAATTTTTTCTGTGGTTTGGGCAAATGCTAAAGTCAATCTTGGAGCTGAAATGTCAATGGCATACTGGAAGTCCTCCCAGTCACCATCTTGACCTCTTCCTTGACTCATAATTTCAACCATCAGGAGATGAGTTTCCTAGGAGGATACATCACTCAATTCATAAGGCACAGGAACTGATACAGTGGATACTGATGAGAGCGCAAAACATCTGCACATAAGCCAAATAAAAACAAGTATTTTTTAGTATTTTCAATTGTAGTAAAATGTGTGTAATAATAACATTTACCATCTTAAACTCATTTTAAGGGCACAGCTCAGTGGCATTAAGGACAGTGACATTATCGTGTGACCATCACCACCATCCAATTCCAGAACTCTTTCATCTTGCGAAACTGAAACTCAGTACCGACGAAAGAATAATCACCCCCCTTTCTCCTCACCCCGAGCACCTGGCAGCCACCACATCACATTCTCTCCTTATGAATTTGATTTATCCTCGGTACCCCCTCCAAGTGGAATTGTACAGTCTTTGTCTTTTTGCGGTTAAAGACAATGATTTTTAAGTGGCTTCTTTCATATCCTCTGCCTGTCACTTAATGCGGGCCTTACCATGGGTCTATCTTACATTCAGAAGACTACATTGTTCCACTTGACTTTTGAATCTAGCAGTCACCATGTCACACAAGTCATCTGTGCCATAGCCTGTTCAAAGTTAAATTCATAAGGTCAGAACACTTGCAAATTGGCCTGGTGCAGAGAGTTCCCTCTGTACCAATCTCTGGGAGTCTCCCACACGTCGTATCAGCCTGGGCCATGGGCAGCAGATGCCAGAAAGAGGGGCCAAAGCCGGACTCAGAGCCAAAATTAGCTGTCAGGAAAATAGAGGCAAGGTCAACAAAAAAAGATAAATGTCATCACAGACAAAGAAGTCAAAACTACAGCAAGTTCCACTGTGCACTTTCAACAGTGTCCCTGGAGTACAGCAGCCTGCCACAAGGGGCAGCTGCTGACCTCTACCAGCAACATGTGTCCGGTGTATGAGACGTATTAGGAAAATACTTCATGTTCTCTATTTTTATCACTTAATATTAATAAACTATTTAAATCATATTTCCTACCTCAGTCATCTCATCTCTACCTACAAAGATACCAAATCCAAAATCCGAATGGAGTCTTGCTTAAGTGTTATATTATTTCTTCTACATAGCATCTTACTCTGTTATTTAAAAACCCATCACCAGTCTATCCCAGTCCCCCACCCCCTCCCCTCTGAAGCCCTCAGTTTGTTTCTCAGAGTCCATAGTCTCTCATGCTTCATTCCCCCTTCTGATTACCCCCTTTCTTTATCCCTTTCTTCCCCTACCGATCTTCCTAGTTCTTATGTTCCATAGATGAGAGAAATCATATAATTGTCTTTCTCTGCTTGACTTATTTCACTTAGCATAATATAATAAAAAAACATTAAAAAAAAAAAAAACCAACAACAGCAAAACCTTGGTCTGAGGACCCAGAGGAAAGAGAAATCTTTTGCCTTGGATAGTCATTACTCTTTTGAAAAGTAACTTTGGGAAAAAGAAGTCAACACTAGTTGGAACTTTGAACCTGAAACAGCATGCATTGAATACCATGAAACCACCAGTAGAAATAATATTCAAGAACAATAATGTATTTCTCAAACTGAAACTACTGTATGTAAAACTCTTCACTTAATTCTGGAACCTGGCACTTTTTCCTATTTGGGAAGAGTCTGACTTTCTATGCCTTAGATTCTTCATATACATAGTCAAGCCAGTATTTTTCAAAGTTCTTTGAGGTCCTGACATACTCATTTCCATCATCACTGAAAAAAAACTTACATCAAAGGGTTGAACAGTGAAGATTTAAGACTTCATATGAAAGTGTCATGGTTCTGGAAATCACGTCTCCATGTGCCAGTTACCAGATCACGTGGGTCTATCTTTGTTCCCAGCATGCAATCCACAACAGAGCCTCAGAATGCTGAAGATAGAGTCTGGGAGGTCAACTATATCAAATTCTTTGTTTGTCCGTTGAGGAAACTGAGGTCCAGACTGGTTTGATTCAATTAAGGTTTGTATAACTAGAAGCAAAATTCAAATCTTCTGAACTTATTTCTATGCTATTTTCCTCACACGAAATAAAAATATCTAAAGAGTGAGAAAAGAAATTGATCTCTATTTGGAATCCAACCCTTAGGGGATTTCCAGAGTCATCTTGCCTGACTGAACTTCTCTAAGATGAGGGATGGTTGAACAGAGAGAGGCTAGGTTCATGGCGGATTTGATAACTGGCTTATAAATAAGTGGTATTGGCCGATGATCCACGTACTGAACAGCCTGTCCTAACACTTCTAGTGACCTTTGTAAAACAGGCTGCTAAACGGGGGGAGGATAAATGGTTAACAGTCATAGGGACTGAATTTGAATCACGTCTGGGTTAAATTTAAGTTAGAAGGCAAGCAGCTTCAGTTCAAGCTCCCGAAGCATTGGCAGTTCGATGAAGAAATTTGAAGATAAGCAGATTTCCAGTATCTGAAACTGTAGACAAAATAATGGTAGAGGGAAAGATACATAGATTCACCAAGAGCCAGGATATCTTTTGGGTTTTTTTCATTTTTTTTTAAAGATTTTTATTTATTTATTTGACAGAGATAGAGACAGCCAGTGAGAGAGGGAACACAAGCAGAGGGAGTGGGAGAGGAAGAAGCAGGCTCATAGCGGAGGAGCCTGATGTGGGGCTCGATCCCATAACACCGGGATCACGCCCTGAGCAGAAGGCAACGCTCAACCGCTGTGCCACCCAGGCGCCCCTAGGATATCTTTTGGATCAGAAGGGTCTATGCAGAAAAAAACTCTCTGAGGTAAAATAATTAAGGATGTCTTTCAAGTTGCAGAAAATTTAAAATTAAGAAATGGGAAGGAAAAGGGCTGAATACGTAATATCTGGGTTATCCAAGCTTCAAGTAAAGCAATCAGGGAGAAAGTGGAGAACGTACCTGAGAAAAATAAAAAGAATAAAATAAGGACGCCCTAACTAAGAACTAATGAGTGCGAGAAGTGGCAAAAGACCAATCCAGTATGCAAAACTGCTTCAAACATTAAAGACTCACCAGACCAAATGGCCAGATGGGAGTACTTAGCAACAAATGAGGACTATGATATAATTAGCATGGAAGGAACCAGATAGCCTCTTGCTGCCAAACAAAAACTCTGTATAGGAAGGATATGGTGTAGGCACACAGGAGGGGATGTAGCTTTGTATTTTAGGACGTCTTAAAGCAAGTTGTAGAACTTTATGGGAAAAGGAAATAAAATAGAATCACTGGGGGTAGAAACGCCGTACTTAAATATCTAGATCAGGGATTGGCAGAGTACAGCCTACAGCCCAAGTCCAGCCCACAGCCTATTTCTATATAGCCTGCAAGCCACGTGAAGTTTAAGAAGAAAAGGTACTATTTTGAAAGACATCATCTTAAAAATAACTCTGCCCAAGGAGAAAAATATAAGGAGCGTCATACGTCGCAGAAAAGATGCAAATTAAAAAAATGTTAAAGCTAAAAGAGAATTGGGGGGACATTTCTGAGGAACCAACCCCAGTATTGAAATCTTTGTTAGAAACATGGGAGGCAGAAAGACAGCAAGAGAATCAATGAGACCAATTGATTGATGATCACAATATAAAAAGACCATGCCGGTCTGAAAAGGAGATAACAGAATGAATCAGTTTATAAAGGAAGGCATTAGTGACATTCCCACTCCTAAATTAACTTTTGAAGCATATCGGTCACAGATACAAAATCAAATAGCAATAAATAAACTAGATGTTCTTGGCTGAATCAATAATGCATTTTGTCACAATTTTCTTTCCCAAACTTGAGTAATCACTGGAAATAAATGGGCTCTACCCAAGAGCTTAGAAAAAACTCAAGGGTGAAATTTTGGATCCATTGAAACTTGTGTAGACAGATCAATTTAATGGAGCACTGTCAGAGTGCTAATGTGACAGGCATTCATGAATAAGGACCGGAGGATATAATTCCCTGTGCGTTTAAGAGTAAGATAATCTACAGTAAGAAAGGCAAGGTAGCTTCGGAAAGGGAGATTATACCCCCTTCATATTTTTCAGGAAGTATGTGGGAAAGACAAAACAATAGATGTCCTCTATTCAAATACTTAGTAAGACTGGGGCAAGATTCCATGAAAAACTATGCATATTTAATAACATTTCTTATTACAAAAGCAATATATATTCTTTGTAGAAAATGTGGAAAATACAGAGAACCAAAATGAATAAAATTAAAATCATCTATAATCCAGCTAACCAGAGATGTCCACTGTTAATATTTTGCCATATATTATTTGGGACCAAACATGGAATTTAATTAACTATTTTATCTTCGAAGAGCACTGATACTGGCTCCAAAAAGAGGAGAGAAGAGCGAGGATAAATATTTTTAAAATTGTTCCAACTCACAAATGGATGCTAAGATGCAACAAGAGACTGTTTACAATAAAATCCTCAGGTTTGCACATGACACTAAGTTCTTTTTAATAATGAAATATTATGCCATTTATGTAGAGGAAACTGTGAAAATTTCACCAGACTGCATATGGGAGCAGAAAACTGGCAGATGAAACTCCTTACAGGCAAGTGCAAGAGAATACATTCAGGAGACTGTAAGGCCAATTACCATGGAAAAGGATGGATTCCAAAGTTTCAGTCACCATCTAGAACATGCCATCGTTACACAGAGTACCTTAAAGACAATGTACTGATCTGACTAAAGGATTAAAAATGATGCAGAAACCAGTGTTCTACTCTCTAAAATAATTGTATATCCACAGTTAGAATGTTCTGTGCATTAAGTGGGGCAGAATAATTCAAAGAAGTGATCAGAGGTCAGAGAAGTGAAGATACTCACCTGTGAGAAACAGTGTTAGTAACTGGCATTCTGAGGTCTCCAAAATCTGTGATAGCTGAAATCTAAATGAGATAAAATCTATAAATTAGCAATATTTCGAGATTAGATGATCCTCCTTGACCTGGGGTGCATGGACTTTAGATGGTCTGTAAACTCCTTATAATAGCACGTGCATCTACATGTATGTACGCATATATGTGTGTATATATTTACATATCTTTGTGCATAAATATATATGAGTTAAAATCTATATAATCAAAATATATAGGTATTTCTTCTGTTGAGTGGGTACATAGTTATCAACAGATTCTTTTTTTTTTTTTAAAGATTTTATTTATTCATTTGAGAGAGAGAGAGAGAGAGAGAGAGACAGCCAGCGACAGAGGGAACACAAGCAAGGGGAGTGGGAGAGGAAGAAGCAGGCTCATAGCGGAGGAGCCTGATATGGGGCTCGATCCCAGAACGCTGGGATCACGCCCTGAGCTGAAGGCAGACGCTTAACGACTGCGCCACCCAGGCGTCCCTATCAACAGATTCTTAACAGGGTTTATGATTCAAAATCTCAAGAACTCGTGGTCTAGACAGTAAGGATGTAGATTTGGTCACTAACTCCCGAGAGCGGATCTTGAGGCTTGAACGAGAAAGGCTGAGAACAAATTAAGTTGTCTTTTCCCTCAGGAAAAACAAACATGTGGAACTCATTTCCCTGAGAAATGCTGTAGAACAAGAAGACCCCGAGTTTGTGAGAATGTTTGAGGGAGATGTTCAAAGTTGGTCTCTAAGCCTCTAATACTGGGGCTCCATGAGAGCAAAGACTGAGGTCTGTTTTCTTGACTGTTCTATCCCTGGTGTTTAGAACAGTGCCTGGCACATAGTTGGCACTCGATAATACTTGCTGCTCACCCAGCAGTTAGACTGATCTTGGCAGTGCTATCAAAGGCAGTGGCTGCGTGAATGCGGGGTCTGTCCCTAGCGCCCTCTCCAATGTTTACAGGGTGAGGCTGCTTCTCTCCTTCTCTTCTTCCCACAACCGCATCTCATTTTCTTGCTCAAGGATCTGTCGCTGTGAGAGCCCCTGGAGGAGAACATGGCACCATGTCAGCAAAGAACTAGGCTAATTTGGCCTTGGAAGAACACAGAAGAAAAACTAGAAATGAGATATCAAAGCAATAAAAGTTTATAAGAGTTTGTGAACATAAAACATGTATAACTGTTAAATGGAACACTGTCAAGCAGATTAATTAGTTAACATTTGGAAAGTGCATTGAAGATGAAAATTGCCAAATAAGGGGTTTGCACATTAAACCAATTTCTCACTGTTATAACTGGATGGCGTAAGAAACCAGTCCACTAATAGCTAAGAAAAATATTCTGCCCAGTTTGGGCTGTGGTCGGTCTTTGGCCTTCAGGAGACTGAGCCCGGCACAGCCTTTCTCTGGGATTTTGAAGAACACGTGTTTCCCAAGTATCTGTGGGGTTACAGCTGTGGAGTCCAGTCCCCTGTGGTTCTCTGCTTTTGTCAGCCACTCCTGTGACTCTCTGTAGCCCCACTGCATGTTAGATGCTTCCAACTTGAATTTAGATTTCAGTAGAAGAGGATTTTACTCACTATTTCCTGGTTAGCTATCCAGACATTCTTGAAACCCAACATGGCAAGGCCAGAGCTCAGTACCAAGGGCTGTTTCTGGCTTGGATAGTCAGAACAGGTACTGTCCCTGGAAGCACGAGTCAATGGAGGAAGAATCTTGATTCAGAAATCATCTGGGCTGGGTAGCCAATAGCACATAAGCCAGATTTTTTTTAGCATCTGTTCAATTGTCTTTGGGGGGAAAAAACACCTGCCTGTTTGATGTAGTTTTACCTGTCCATCTATATAACATCTTTATTTTGACCATTTGTTTCTATTTATTTAAAGTTTTAAGATCCCCCCTACGTCCAAAATGAACTGAGGCAGCTTATAGATTAAAATGAAGTGAAAAAAACTAAAGCATCTAGGGATAAAATAGGACAGATGATGCCTTCCTACGCTGGAATTCGTAAGACATGGTACATACTAGTAGAAGAAGTATTGGAACCGATGTTTAAAAATCCTGGGCTCTAGCCATAACTCTGTCTCTACTGAACTGTGTGGTCTTGTGCAATCTTTATTCCATTGGCAAAACAAAGTCTCGGAAATTTTTCAACTTGATTTTTTTTTAAGTGTTTAAAAAATAGTATTGTGCCTTTCATATGTCAGGCCAAACAGAGTGGGTGAGGTAGAGGGAACTGTTCAGAGGCTGAAGTATAACCCAGGCACAGAGGGAGTAACAGTAGAAATGGAAAGAAAAGGAAGGGAAAAAAAATGCTTTTTTAAAGGGTAACCTGACAGAACTTGGAAATTGACCAGATACAAGAATGAGCAAGATGACACAAAGATGACCTTGAGTCTTCGTGGCTGGAAGCATGACATCACTGTGAATAGAAAAAGGAAAAAATGTTTCTAGAAGAGGAGGTGAGGCCAGGACCGAGGAGGGCAGACTCAGCATGGAGTCTGCAATGACTGGAAACCATCCAAGTGAAGTATCACGTGGTCTTGTCTGGCGGGAGCTGAACCTATGCTGGAGATCAAAGCTCTGAAGGCATTAGCATTTCAGTGAAGGAGGAGATGAGGACATGCGTGAGGGGTGAGGGGGAGTGGAGGGCTGAGGGTTGAGTTAGCCAGGCCCAGACAGCCAAAAATAGGCTCTGAGACCAGGTTGCTCAGGACAAAACATTTGACTCTGTCATTAGCTAATGTTTGCTCTCCTCAGTTGTGCCTAATCCCATTCAAGAGTTCCCAAAAGGAGACCAGCTGGCGAGGACGAGCAGAGAGACAAGGAGCTAGAAGCTGAGTTTCTGGCAGGTCTACAGTGGCAACAATGCATCTTTTTAACATTCATTCTCCTTTTATTGGATGGACCCATTTAGTTGTATGTCCTCTTCTGAACGCATACTGACTCCAGACAACCCAGGATTTCCCGAACTATTTAGGTAAACTCCGTGCGTCACATAACTGTGTTTTATTATCATTTCCCCAAACCTGCCCTTGTCCATTCCAAGCCTCCGTGCTTCTGAGGGTCATCTTTTGTGCAGTAGTCACTGTCAACCTTCTCCAGAAAACTTGGGCAAGTTAGTCATGAGTTTAAGGTCTCTTTCTCGGGCACCTGGGTGGCTCAGTCAGTTAAGCATCTGTCTTCAGGTCAGGTCATGATCCCAGGGTCCCGGGATCAAACCCCACATCAGGCTCCCTGCTCAGCGAGGAGTCTGCTTCTCCTTCTGCCCTTTACCACGCTTGTGTGCTCTCTCTCTTTCCCTCTCTCTCTCGCGTGCGCGTTCTCTCTCAAATAAATAAATACAATCTTACCAAAAAAAAAATGTCTCTTTCCTACCATTTACCAAGGGCAATTGCCCAGATCCCATATTCAACTGCATGAATCGCCATGATTCCTTCTCCTATATAATAATACTCAACTTTGTGAATCCTCAGAGACAGAGAGTCCCAGAGTTTTCCATTGTATGATATTTGGCCACATAATAAATTACAGACTGAAGTAGTAAATTACCAAAATACTCATCATTAAAAAAAATGTCCTTCCCCTCCTAATTTCATCATTAAAAATACTGTATTTGGTGAAATAGAGGGAAATCTGACCTGTTAGAATAATTAGCTTCTATGAAATAAAAATTGGATATCTTTTCAGTACAACACACACATATTATATATTATATTATATATTACTTACAATTATGTGAACCTATATATTATATATAATTACTGTTATCATTATATTATTAATATATTATGGTGGAGTATTTATCATCATAATATGTGTTATAATATGTATGTCTTAGTGTCTGGAAAACTTGATGTCACTCAGATCTATAACATTTTTAAATAACAGTTATAGATGACATTATCAATGTAGTTTATGCTAACATTTGTTAAATCAAGGTTCCTAATGATATTCATCTATGACACAAATACAACAATAATAAGGCCAAATGCAGGAAGAAAGGAGGTGTATAATACAAAGGAAATAGGCACCTAAGGGTAGAAATTGGCCATGACTTTGGCTTTCTGGGAAAACTGCAGATAACCCTGGCGGTCTATGAATAAGATTCTTCCAATCCCTCTCCTCCACGGCTCTCAGCCGTTCCTGAAATAATGTCAGTCTCAGATTGAAGCAAGTGAAGTGCCTAGGGACAGCTTGGAATACAGACCAGCCACAGAGAAACGGTCTTCCCTCTGCAAAATCAGATGTATCCGTCTAATGGCAGAAGAGAATGGTATAGAACCTTGCTAGTGAGATAAGAGTACAAGAGAAAACGTGTGCGTGTTTGAGACAAAAAAAGAACAAAGTTTTAGAGGTTTCCAATAGGAGATGTTAACCTTAGAAAGAATGAGATCCCTGTATTTCCTACTGCAAAGAATTATTGTACCATCTCTGCCCTGATAGCTCATCAAATATTTATTTTGAATGTTAGCAGAAAGTTGTGATGGCATATAGGACAATTGCTAGAATTAGAACCAGAGCGTTATGTCGTCACTACGCTACTTCCTAGCTGTGGAGTGTTACAAGTTTGGTGCCTGTTCCAAATGCACCTTGTGGGTGGCTTCATTGCCAGAGACACAGGGGGAGAATCTCACCGGGCCAGTTCCTACCCTCAGCCTGGCTGCATCTGCCATGAAATGACATTGTAGAACTATGTCCCCGAGAATGACTGCCTGAGTTGTCCCACCCCAGACCCCCAGGGCATCAGACTCACAGTCTTGGAAGCTCTATGCACAGCAGTTCTTCGGGAATCATTATTTAGGTCAAAGGGCTTTGGACAATAACAATGGGAACAGTGACCAAAGGAGTCTTAGGTTTAGTCAGTTTACTTCATTCCACGGACTCGGCCCTTCTCTTGCCTTTTATATCATCCTGGTCCTCTCTCACCGGTCCCTTCCCCTTTCAATGGTCATCGTAGTAAAGCCAAGACATGTCCATATCCCTTATGTGATAAAGAAGTTGTTAGATTCTCTGCTCTTAAAGTATAGTAACTAAAATAATTTACAAATCTTTCTCTGTCAACATAGCAAAACACAAATTAAATTCCTTGGTTTATTTAATGTGGCAGTAAATTTTATTTTTTTCCCTCTGGGGGAAGCTTGATAGGAATTCGAATTTGAAGCAGTTGTTAAGTGTGAGTAGTCCACAGTTGTTACCACAATGAGTTCCTGAAAACCTTCATCAGAAAATACCACCGTAAAACAGATCGTACTTTCCCATAGAAATCAGGTTGTAATTAGGGGTTAGGTTCTTGATCAAGGACTCAAGTCCAGGAAATCACAGATATGACCAAAAATATGTCATAAAGGAAAAGATGCAATTATAAAATTTGATAGTCATTTGAAATAGTAAAATTAGGCCCCAGGTCTTCTAAAATGAGCAAAAATCGAACATGCACAATGATTATGAAAAGGCCTTAACGTACCAGTAAGAATATTGATTGCATAAAAATACAACTCTACCTCGTTATGAATTTGCCTAAAATTAATATGTTATCTGCAATAAATATCGAACTTGAGTTCACAATACCATTATTTGCCATCCTTAGTTTTAGGAGAACTTTCTAGAGAGGCTTTGGATGGGTTGAGCCTTCTTACAAAGCCAGCTGGTGAGCAGGGACCGGGACAGAAAACAAGGGTCAGCCCCCGAAGGAGTTCTATTGTACACTTTTATTATCACTTAGCTAAATGAACTGAGAACATGCTAATTAGATTTGGAGGGGATGCTCCACAATTTTAAGATCTTCGTTGAAATGAATAAGGATCACAAGTTGGAGAACGGAGACAGACGTAAGAGACTGAAATTGAACGGGGTTCATGAGAGACTGTCATCGTCTAAGAGGAAAGAGGAATAAGCTGCCTATCATTACTATCAAGAAAGTATTTCCTGAAGACTCGCCAACCTAGGGGAAATACAGCAATGGTGTAAGAGGTTTAAAAGTAGAAAAAGAGCTGATCGTCATAGAAGATTTAATACCCTATGTTAAAAGCAAAAAAAGAGAGACAAAAAAAAAGGTACCTTTTGTAAGTATAACAGACATGAAATAGTCAATAAAGGCAGAAATTGTGGGGTTTACAGGGTTCCCCAGCCCTTGTGTCGACTCCAGCAGAGCACACAGCACTGTGCTGCCGCCCGGGAGTCACTCTGCTGAGTGGCATGGCTGTCTTCCTGCCTGGTGTGTGTCCCTGTGTCTTTCCCTTTCTACCTATCCGACGCATTATAGGCACTCAGTAATGGTTTGTTGAATGAAAAAGCAAATCAATGTTCTATTTTGCAGTGAGAAACTTGAGTAAAAGTCAAAATTCCCGAGTTTTAACCTTCCCTCGGCCACTTCCGGTATCTGGATCTGGAGTAAGTTCTGATGAGGTGTCTCTTACCTTTTGAACACAAAGGATCACATTTATTACTTCTCCCCCACGTTGGAATCATGCTGGGAAAATTTTAGACCGCCAAATCCCCTTTATCACGTGATTTTTTTTTTTTTTTTTTTTAGTTTTTTCCTTGAGACAACCAGGGTTAGTATACTAAGTTGATATGATTATTGCCAAGAGCTGAAAAATCACATTTTTATAGTCTATACAATTCATCACTGCTAAATATTCCCCTTTTAAAACCGAAAATAGATCATTGCTATCCTGGCATTACTACTGTCAGAGTCCAGCCCCCAAGCTGAAAGCAAATCTTGATCCTATCTATGGGTCTTTCTCATTCCAACAATCTTGAAATCCGTGTAATTCTGGGTTATGCCCTAGAGAAGAAAAGGCTGGTACTTGGTAAGAGTCTACATCCAAATATATGTGATCATGGATAATTATTTCGAAATACAGGAAAAGTGAAAACAGGAAAAGAAAATATGAAAGGAATTATTGATTTAAAATGAAGCAAGAGGAATATACATTTGCTATTTAAAACATCCTCACAACCAGCATTTCCTCGCACCGCACAGAATTACGCGCAACGCTGGTGAGTCCCATGGTCCTCTCTCACCGGCCAGATTCGGGAATCCATTTCAGAGCATGTGCGACCTAGCACAACGCCTCCCCAAACAAATGATGTGCAGATGGAGAACTATGGTATTTATTAACCATGCTCTCAGAGAATGGGGAGCAAGGAATGTACGGGAAGGAAGAGAAGCAGAGCAAGAAACATTGCCTTGCCGGGAGACAGAGGAGAGCGAATACTGAGATGCCCAGCTGGCTTCGAGAGCAGGAAGCCTGATCCAGCACACGGTCTATACCGTTGGCAGGTCCTGCGTGGCTGCTGCAGGACTCGGGAGACACCCTCATCCTCGCTCTGCCTCAGCTACCCTGTGCCTGCAGTGGAGAAGGTCATCTTGCCTCATTCAACCTGCTGGGGGTAAAATCACGTTGAGGTACCTTGGCAAGCTGATTAAGTTATGAAACTATAGAGTCCTTTTGAGTGTTTTTAAGAAAAGGATAACCAAGGGGGTGGAGGGGATGGGGAAATAGGTGATGGAGATTAAGGAACACACTTGATGTGATGAGCAACAGGGGGTGTATGAAATTGTGGAGGCGCTGTATCGTACACCTGAAACTAACATAACTCCCTGTCTGTTAGCTAACTGGAATTAAAATAAAAGCTCAGAAGAAAGAGATCAAAACCTAAAACCTAAGAATAACAAGGATGCCACATTTAAAAAAAAGCAAACTGAAAAAGCACATGCCTCATCTCCTATTGGGCCATAAAAAGAATCAAGGGGTCAAATAAATGTAAGAACAACATGGAAAAAACAAGTCTTCTGCTTTGCATAAAACATGCACACCTTCTCTTCTACTTTGTATATTTCCATTAGTGTCTTATTGGTTTACTCCCTTTCTTAATGCTTTTCACATGGGGTATTCATCTGTCAGGTGTTACAAACAATAAACACATCCGTTTTTCTGTCAAATTGTGCATCTGGGCTGAGAGAGCACTCGTAGAGGCTGAGGTGTGGGCTCCTGGCTGCCTCTTCAGCCACTGAGGCTCTGATCACCAGGCTGGGGAGGGCAGGTTCTCAAACCCAGTGCTTCCCGTGTTGTGTTAGGAGGCAGGCCCCAAAGGTATGCCCTTTCCTGACAATAGCCTAAAAAAAAAGTTTCCAAATCTTTCTTCCCTTAAAGTATTGAGTAAGAATAAAAGAACTGGGAAAAGGAAGAAGGAAATCACAAAAGAAAAAAAAATGAGGGTATATCGGGAAATTGGAAATGTGAAGGAAGAGAATAAGAAGTGGAGGGAAAAAGATCAGAGAGGAAAAAAGATTTCTTGAGAAGAAGAAAAAAGAGAGAAACTGAGAGCGGATACAGGCCAACTTGAAAAGAAATGATAGAACGTGTAAAAACACTGACTTCACTGAGCACAGGAATAAAAGCAATGCCAAATAAAAGGCAAAAGAAAAAAGCACTAAAATGAAAGAGCTATCAGAAAAAGAAAAATGTCATGTAGAGATAAAAGAGATGAAAAAAAATTGGGGTAAAAAATTCTCCAAGCATTTTTATTTAGTTATCTAAGAAAGAATATGAATTCAAGAGGATAGGGGAGCTAAGAACGACAAACAGTCGTCTAAGAACTTAAATGAACCTAAAGAACAAGGAAGAAAGGTGACAAATGATTTGGGCAAAGGAAAAACTCTTATATAAGAAATTATCAGCATCTCAGTTAGGTTAGAAGCCTTGTTGTAAACATCATCATCAATAAAAAGAGTTTATTGAACTCACTTTGAACCTGGCAAACACAGGTAGCAAGAACAGAGATCCCCTTTAGGGAGGAACCAGGACAAATCAGAAAACAAACTAGCTACCCTGAAGTAAAACCTCCAGAGCATACAGGTGTCTTTTATCCTGCCACCTGACACAATCAAGGCATTCTAAAAATATCTGTGGAATGAATGAATGAATGAATGAATGAACGAACGAACGAATGAATGAATGAAAGAACATATGAAA
Source organism: Ursus americanus (assembly GCF_024610735.1). Classification (NCBI taxonomy): domain Eukaryota; kingdom Metazoa; phylum Chordata; class Mammalia; order Carnivora; family Ursidae; genus Ursus; species Ursus americanus. The sequence goes on along the minus strand of NC_142137.1, from coordinate 64,609,476 downwards.
AAATATATGGAACTTCAGGAGCCTTCTGTATACCTGTGGCCCCTAATGACATAGAAACATTCTCTGTTCTCCAACACGTATTCCCACCTCATGTGGAAATTCCTTTTCTTCCCTTTGTTCTGCCAGCAAAAATGACAAAATCCCTCTGATCCAAGGTCACCCCAGCCCCATTTCCCATAAGCAGGGGAGAAGGGAAATGGTGAGAATTTTCAACTTCTCAAAATATTTATGAAATACCTCATTTTATCCCTGGCAAGCTGGGCAAGGCAACATAATTATAATTAGTTAAAATCAACACTGAGATGTCAAGTAGTCATTTTAATGACCCCAGGAAACAAGAACAATAGAGGTAAGAATGGCTAAATAGGAAGGCTCCTGACACCTGATTCAGAGAGATTTTGTAACTGCTCTGGATGGTGCCTACAGTGCTTCATTCAGAATGTCTTTAAAAAGTGATATGTTAGCTGCGTTTTAAAATTGGAAAATAGTGTGGCTTGAAGGTATTAGACTAGGGAATTGAATACACACAGGCGCACACACAGAGATACACACACACACACTCACACACACAATTACACTACACTTAAAGCGGTCAAAATCAACATTGAGAATTCCAGTGTTTTTCAAATGCTCCCGACCAAGGACTGAAAACTCTTTTCAGTTACCTTGATTGTTTTTATAATAGAATCTCCTTTCTACCCGTCCAAGCCTATTACTAAATTTTAAGGCATTTTTTCCTTTAAGGAGCATCCCTTTTTAAGGCAAGTACTGTGATAAAGCTAAGGAGACACTAGGCAATAATTTAAAATAATTAAATGTATGTCAGTCTCAGGCTTGAAAGTATACAACTACAAAGGATAGTTTCAGGATGGAGCTCATACTACAAAAAGTGATCCTAAGACCTGGGGAATTTTCCATCAGTTTCCTGTGAGCCAGAGAAGCAAGACTAAGAAGTATGGCCAGGCTTCAGAAGAGCAAATCAGAGTTAGATAAATATGTGTTCATGTCAGCCCAGAGATTTTCAAGTGGCATATGAAGTATGGCACACTTAAATAAATGTATTTAAAATCATGACATAGTAAGCCATGTTTCATTTTAAATTGTCAAGAAACCCATTAGATGAACAGCATGGATTTGTCCTTTTAAAAAATATAATATTTAACTGGGAAGTTTATTTTAAATAGTATTTTTTAAAGATTTTTTATTTATTTGAGAGAGAGAGAGCAAAGCAGAGAGCACGAGTGGGGACGGGGGGCAAAGGGAGAGGGACAAGCAAACTCCCCACTGCACAGGGAGCCTGACACAGGATGTGGCTCGATCCCAGGACCCTGGGATCATGACCCAAGCTGAAGGCAGACTGAGCCACCCAGGTACCCCTTAAATAGTGTATAAAAGAGTCATGCATATTAAGGGAATTATCGAAGGGTGCCATGTATATTATCAAGTTTCTTCTGTATTTGAGAACAACTGGACTTTCTTTCATGTCTGCTTTCTTCAGATCTGAAGTAACCTAGGTGTTCAGAGAGCTATTACTACATTCAACTCTAAAAAATCAAAATGTTAACATCCATTTCTAAAGTGAATACAATTATTTAATTTATGTAAGATGACTCATTATTTTCTTAGCTTGTGCTACTAGAAATGGGTGTTATTATTCTCTTCAATCGAGCAGAATTTAAACTCAGACTCACATATAAATCAGGGTCACAGAATCAGAAATTAAAATGGTTTACACAAGAAGAGAATAGAATTTTCTTGGAATTAGAAGGAACCTTGGCAATCACTGTAGTCACTTAATTAATACATGTCAACTTGAAATTTTTACCAATAATGAAAAAATTGGATCTTGAAAGAAAGTGCCAGTTATATATGAATCCATCCTAATCAGTGACTATTTTCAGTAATTTCTATTTAAATGGTCAAGCATTTTTTTTTTATTTTGCAGTACAAGACAAAGAGGAACTGAGCAATGACATACCCATGCATCAGAATAAATTTTTGCTGTTGAGTTCATTGCCAGAAGTCACTTTTTAGTGGCCATGGTCTCCTTGGGGAGTCTTTTAATGACACCTAGAAGGGAAAAAGATCAGAAGATGACCATAATAAATGATAGTGCAAATGGAAAGCAGTTAGGCTGAAATGGACCAGAAACATTGATCCACTGACCTACCTGAAGGTAAAACATTCCCTAGAACAAAGTGGACCTCTTCTCATCAACTTTTAAAGAGCTCCTGGTGGCACCATTTAATGCCACATAAAAAGTGTTTGCCCAAGGAACTCTGGTGTACTAGAAAGCCATAAGGGAAGATCTCATTCTCAGAAGAGATATCGGTTACTTTGGATCACCATAGGACCGAGTGAAGAATGCAGCACAACCTCAGAGCTCTCTCCCTGCTGAAATTTACTCATTTGCTCATTCATTCAGCTGATGATACACCGTATCAACGGCGACTCCAGTGAATTTGGTGGGCAACACTTATGCCTCCATGAGCATTCTGGTTTTTTTTTAATTGAAACAGAAATAAGTAAGGTAGAACATTCATTCCATACCAGGTACCCAATCTAGTTTTGTTTTTTTTTTTTTTTTTTTTACTTTTTTTTTTTTTTTTTACTTTTTTTTTTTTTTTTTGGCCTAAGTGGCCACGTCTGATTCCTTTTTGGGTGGTGACTGGAACAGACTGACAGATGTGGAAGCATGATTCAAAACCCAACCAGGGCAACTTTTCCAAAAAATAATTGAAGGCTGCATTCAAGCCTTGCATATACATAGACACCTGCTATATTTGCATAGCCCAAGCTTGCAGGAAGCTTTAATCAATCATTTTCTGTGTGGAATTATCCAACCAGAAAACCATTACTTATTTCACCAGGAAAAAAAAAAATGTGTTTTTCCTCACTGCGAGATCAGTTGCATCCCGTCTTCCATTCACCTCCCTCCACCAGCAAACAAAGTTTATACCAAAATATATGGGTCAACGTCCCAGCTTATAAACAATCCTGGCTTATGTTTAAATCTCCAAAAAGGCATATTCTGTCACTTCGTTTGCCAATATGCATAAAAATTCTACCTTCTCTCACACACCTCTTCATTTCTATTTATTGAGTGTTCCTTACCATGACAGGTGCTAGGAAACAAGTAAAAAAAAAAAAAAGGAGACAAATATTGATTTAATAATTATAAAAAGTATGTAATTACAAATCATGATGGCTATAGAGCATGCTACGTCAAAGGAAAAAACAGGGGAATCTGACGTAGTTGTAGGACTGGGGAGGTGGTGGGTCAAGAAAGAAGCAGTGTGTGAGCTGAGATTTGAATAAATAGGCATTACCCAGCAAAGGTGGGAGACAGGGATGACGGATGAGGGGGAGGAGAAAGTTGCAGGCAAGAAAAAACATCATCTGCAAAGGCCCTGGGGCAGGAGGGAGCCTGCTCACTGAAGAACTGAAAGGCTTATGAGAATGGAACAGAAAAGGAATGGACGGATGGAATGAGATAAGGCTGGAGAGAATGACCCCAAAGCACCAGACCTCACAAGGAGTTTGTTCTTCAAGAGCAATTCAAGCCATTCAAAGGTTTTCAGATACACCTTGTTAGAAGCTTTTCCTGGGTACAGTGTAGGAGACATACTTCAGTGAAGAGGCCTTTCCATGGACCCGAGTTAGATGGCAGTGGTGCCTGCTATCGAGATATGTGAGAGTTGGAAACAAAGCGTCTGCATCCGGGGACTCTTAGGATGAAAAACCCACAGGACCTGGCTTTGTTAAGCAAACACATGAATGTTATTAGTGAATCAGCCCTCAAAACAATTCTCACTTACTTATTCTTCCCACTTACCATACCAAGTGAATTTTAGAAAAATTCTCTATACAAATGGTAATTTTAAAAAAGAGAAAGTATAAAGCTCCATCCAATATTAGTGTTTTACGAAACAAGGCATGTGAGCCCTTACGTCTAATGGGCCTTATTTCGTGTTGTAAATGAACAGTCTTTAATTCAGTTATTTTTTCCCCTTTGAATATTTTTGCAAGAGACTCTTCCAGGTTTCTGATTTATTCTCTACATTTATTAATATGTAAGCGTTAATAGCCTTCAATTTAGAGTCAAGCTAGAGATTTGTATTTCTTAAAGTGTGTTCCCCAGAACGAGCCCTTTCGGAGGTAGTAGATGTTACTTAAAACCATATTTTTTAGTTAAGAAACAATGATAACCAATACTTAGCAAGTTTCCTGACTGAGGGCTTTTCAGAGCCTTTGCTATGCTAATATGTGTTATGAATTTCCAAGGGAGAAGTATGTAGCCCATCCCAACTCAGGTGTCCAAGGGATGCTTTCCACTAAAGCATCTCAGGGGGCTGACATTCCATCAGATCCTTTGGACAGCAGAGCCATGAACATATTGGATTAGCTCCTTAAATAGGATTTTGCATACAACAGGTCTTTATAATCTGTTGAATGAATGGAGATACAGATGACGAGTTGCAAAGTCTAACACTAAGTCTTTTAGATGAGAGCCGGTCATCATTAAAAGGACGGCCACTCAGTACTCAGCTTCCAGCCAACTTGTTGACATGAAATATTCCAATTTTTTTGAGAAGTCAGAAATTTATATTTCAATATGAAGTTTCATCATTTTCAGTTTTTTTAATAACCACAGGTCAAACAGAACCTAAATTTAGGTTACCAGTTTTCAGCTCAGGGGCATCCTAATACAGATTATTTTCACCACGTTAAAACAAAATTACAGCGAATGGATGGGGCAAATCACTCTAGTGGAGAGAGCCAAGAGCCCTCCTGTGAAATCCATAAAAGCTTTCCTCCGTTTTAAGGAACTCACACTGTCCATTCGAGGGAAATTAACTCCTTCGTAGCCTGGAGGCATCAACAGAACCCTGAAAATAGATATCTTACCAAATAATTCGTCAGACCTTGAAAGAAATAATTATCTCATTAAGATAAGCACATTTTCTCCTTATTTAGAAAGGATCAGGTCATTCAGAAATAAAGAGCAATAGAAAAGCAATCCCACGTGAGCAAATGCATTATTACACCAGAGGCAACACTTAGAGACAGAACACAATCAGACTGGAGTTTAATTACAAAGGGATTGCTTGTTTTGCTAAAGAGAAGAAACGTCATTGCTTAAAAGACAGTCAACTCTCGATCATTTAGGATGTGATCCAGCATCTTATTTGCTGTCCAGCTCCACTTTTTCTCCTTTCTTGCTTAGAATATTTGTCCATTTCAGTATGAAAAGGTACAGGGAAATGTGCATTTAAAACTTTACATTTCTTAAATTGAATCAAAACTACTACACACACACACACACACACACACACACACACACACACTCATTCCATAAAGACAGGGTTAGGTATTCTGTGCTCTGGTTTTCTTCTCATTCGTACTATTGCTATAATGAGTGCTTTATCGCTTCTCCTTTACTTAAAATTCTACTTGTATATCTTTTTCTTTGTTTTATCACTTAGAAGTCTAACATGAAGAGTGGAGAGAAAAATTATAGTGGTAGCATTTTTCTATTTTATAAAAATCAATCATATTTTTAAATGAAGTGTTAACTTGAAAAAAATGAAAATTTTTTTGCTGCAAAGGGAACCATATATAGATCTAATAACACCTCTCTAATCTGGAGATAACTTGTTTCATGACCTCAACAATCTGAAACATATCTAAGAGAATGGAGTTGAACTAATAAGTCTATGAAAGCCAAAACAGATCAAAACAACAAAAAATAATACCACTACCTCATGTTGCCACGGCAGCTTTTCTTTAAATCATTTTTTCCCTTTTTTCCTTTTTTTAAATCTTATTTTATTTAAATATTTATTTAACTCTTATTTAATTTAATTAAGATATAGTGTATCATTCATTTCAGAGGTAGAATTCAGTGATTCATCAGTTACATATAACACCCTGTGCTAATTACGTCTCGTGCCCTCCTTAAGGCCCATCACCCTATTACTCCATCCCCTCTCTTTACACCCTTTTAAAACACTTTCACAAACATAATCTCATTTAGTCCTCTCAACACCGTTGTAAGAAAGAAAGGGTTGGCAATATTATCCCCATTTTTCAGATGAGAAATGTAAGTTTACCATATAAGATTTCACCCAAATCAGGACAATAATTGGGACCCTATTCATTATAATGCCAGGACAGCAAACGTAAACTGAGATGATCCCAGGCAAACCAGAACATACAGTCAGTCGCTCTTGAAAGATAATGGCTCAAAGCCGTGCCCTTACCTAAGGAAGCCCTTCAGGTCTTCCCTCAGAGATCTTTTGCTCCTTGTAATCCTAGCTGATGTGCTCCCCTGGGAGACGAGATGCTACCTGTAGCTGACAGGTGAGGGCCACAGAGTCAGCCTAAAAGAATAGGATTGAATCTGGCAGTCTCATACAGATGAATTAGGCCAATGATCCAAATCACAATGATTAGGGTATTTCATGAACTTGTGATCAACGTCCCATTCAAACGTCAAATCAGTGCTAAGGATCCATGCAGTGCTCCGAGTTTTCATCAGGCAACGGAAGAGTCTTGGTCTCAGGGCTTTGTCCCCAGTATATCCAGGGAGTACCTGGGCCACAGGGATTGGTCAGGAGGAGTAAGACATGATGGAGGAGAAAAGGACAGCAAAAGGTAAGAAGGTAAGTCTGGGAGAAGAGAGCTTAAATTCAGAGCAGTCCTGAGTTGCATCAGAGGACGGATTAGATAGGAGTCACGGCAGTTAGGGCTCTAGACCTAACCCTAGACCAGCAGCAGCTCCTGGGGCATTCACATGGCCTGGAACTGAGGACCCAATAACAGATTTAGACAACAGTACCAAACCCAGGTTGAGGCTTCTCATTTTTGCTAGGCTAGTGGCTACGAAAAGTCTTCATGGGTTGCAGCTAGGTAGGAAGAAAGAAAGAACAGAGAGTCTCACGGGAACCCCAGTTCTGACAAGCTGCATCATCTGATAATCTTGGTTACCGATTGTGGGTGGGGATGCTGCTGGGTGAAGTCACTCACAGCCAGAGAACTGCTGACCGGCGGACATCTGGAAAGAACGCAGATGCCCTTGAAGGAGTCAACAGGGTCCTGCACAGGTAGAGTGCGATTCTGAGTTCCCGTAGTTCCTGAGGGCCTTCGGTCGCGTGATACCTAACGGGATACTCAGCTCTAAAATTGATAATAAACTACAAACATGATTCTTCTTTTTCACAAAAGTTAAGTTAGATGCTGTTTAAAGAGGGGTGGCCAAACGTAAGAGACCTTGGAAAGATAATCTGTCCAAAATAATTAACACGGAAAGGCTTGGTGGCTTTAAGATTTAAGCCCTCTGAGCTATTCGGAAGCCTCAATCAGCCAGAGTGAAGCGTTCAAAAGGTGTCTGAGTCTGAATTTCAATGCAACTCAGTTTTCTTTTGCTTTCAAGAATAAGCGCCCTCCAAAATTAGCATATACCTAAACACTTATTCTCCAATTCATACTCCCCACTCCTGAGTTGTGATGTTTGGGGTAGCTTTCCGAAAAGCTCTAAATCTCTAAATAAAAATATATCTGGAGATGTGGGGATTCTATTTCTAAGATCAGGGGTCAGTACACTATAACCCACAAGACAAACCCAGCCTGACATCCTCTTTTTGTAAATAAACATTCATTGGAACAGACACCCTCATCCATTTATATGCCTTCTGTGGCTGTCTTTCCTCTACAGTGGCAGAGCTGAGGCGTGATAACAGAAGCTGTACGTCCCACAAAGCCTGAAATATTTATTACGTGGAAGACTGTTTAGTACTTTGCGGGAAAAGTTTGCCCTTACGTGACTTAATTATTCTTGATTTTATAACCATAAATAGATACACAAGTACGGAAGTCCATGCATATATAATAGAAAAGCTGTTGCTATTATGAATGATTTCCCTCCATCAGAGCCCAGATTTCTCACTTCTTGGCTCACTCTCTGCTTCTCTCTAGCAGGTTTCTCACTGATCACAACACTCACCCCCTACCTCCCTCAGAAGCCTTTTCCTGGTACTCCCTTTGTGTCTCCTCCTCTCTCTCTCTTCTTAATGTCCACCTTCCAGAAATATTTGTCTCCAGTTAGCCCCATATAACTAACGATGCTTTGAACTGATAACGGTATTTTGCTTTTTAAAAAAACAAAGGTCTTCAAAAATAGTGCAACATGGAGGTAAAGACAGGACTTTTCAAAAAATAAAACAACCGAACAAAAACAAAATTGAGGTTGTCCCCCCACGACCAGTTCTCCTCTTGGACTTGCTGCAGAAATGACCAAGGAACCCCTGAATCTTGGCTCACCCCAGCTCGGTGTGCGGGAACGCCATGCTTGGCTTTGACAACTCAGCTGTCTCTCTGCTGTCCTCTCATGCTCACGCTTTCAACCTGACGTTTTGACGTGAAGTTTTCACCGTTCTCTGTGCACCGCTTACCAAGCCAGTGCCCCTGACTTCCCCACGTCGCTTCTTCCTCTTGTTCACGTCTTCATGCTCTTCTGATCATAATAGAAGCATTTTGGCTAAATATCATCTTCTGTCTATGAAAACCTCTCTCATCTCTTTTTCCTCTGTTCTCCTAAATCATTTTAAATCACATCACAAGGGTCTCTCGTTCACCTCTTCTTTAACTATGCTTACCACGGAGCATTAAATGACCCCCATTTCTTTCCCTTGGCTATTCCAATATGGAATACTTACTAGGGCAACTAGTCATTTCTATGTTAGCAATCAGCATTGGGCTTCCTTTCCCAGTCCGCTGCCATGAACTAAACCAAAATACTAAAACCAACCATAATGTGGATTTTTGTGAATCTGAGAACAAGCAATCAATTTCAACTGATAACAAAGCACCGCGCATCTTGTGATTGTAGTTCTACCCGCGATGTGTGGTGCTAAGGAGAGGAGCTCACTGAGAAGGCATTTGTGCGGCTTAGCTGAGCATCGCTCTTTAAAGTACATTATCCACACTGACAATGTACATTCAGTACTAACTGGAAAAGGAACTAGGGCTGGGGCAAGAGCATTTTTATCCTACAGTGCCTCTATGACTGGGTAGGTTTAATAACTTGAAATAAAAAGCTAACAGTGACCACTCAGTGTATGACCATTCCCATGTACACTAAGTACTTTATAGAACGATTGCTTGTAATCCTGTCCAGAACCACTGCATTCAGTAGTTGAGGTTGTATACTGCACAAAAGTAGCACATCTAAGAAGACTGTCAAGTCTCAGCCATCTTATAGGTTTGAGATTTTTGGTATTTTTTACCGTAAGTTCAAATTTAGCTTTAAAGATGAGCAAGCTACGTGTTTATTAATATAGTTTTGTGGCAGGTGATGGTAAAATCCTCTTTTTCAATAGGATTGATAAATATCCCTTTCCACTTGAACTTACAAAGGAAGAATATATTTTAAAATAACTTGATGATCTAACAACATTCGGAAAAACTTCTGTTTCTAAATAAGAAGTTGCTTTCTTACTGAAGTACTGATAGATTAGTATCTTAAAATTTTAAAAAAAAACCTCTATCAGTGTCACTATCCTGCAATGCATACACTGCTACTTGCTTTCTGTACAGAATGGGATGGCAGAGTTCCCATTTTAAATATACAGGCACTTTCTTTATGAAACAAATAACTAGGTAATAACCAATATTAATTTAGCATTAATAATATACAAAGTAAGTATTAAATTGACAAATTAGAGGTTACTATATAACGAGCTGCTAATTACATTAGAGCACTTGTTTATTTGTTGCTATGGAAATTTCATAATTAACTGCTATTAAAATTTTTAGCTTGTTATGTATCTATTATTTTTAAATTTGATTTTCTAATTATTGTGATTAAAAATTCAAATTGGATATTTTATGTTTAATAATTTGATTTGTATTATTTATTCAAAATGATTTTATGTTTGTATAATTGAAATTAATTAAAAATATATCATATATTAACTTCAAAAAGACTTCTTACTTGCAGATAGGAACCTTTCTCTAATTCATTCAAAGGTGTCTTATGAGCAATAGTCCTGATTCTTCAACCAGCCCCATGATGGAGAAGATACTATTATAATTATTTCTTCACAGATGAGGGAAAAGAGGCCTTAAAACGTTAAATAATTTGCTTGATGTCACAGAGATCACAAGTCATGGGGACAGAAGTCAAACCCTAGCACTTCGAGCCTGAGCCTTCCTGCCTAACTGCTGAACAGCAAGGTTGGTGGAATTAAAGGTCTCCCTCCCAAAAGGGACCTCCTTTGTGTTCCTCCCCAGCTGGACATTTCTGCTGCTGACGTCACTACAGATTAGACAACAAGGGTGAAGTTCATTTCTTCCAGAAGATCACAGGGATGGCAGTGGAAACTGATCACAATTAGCAAGCTGGAAGTACAATTCAATGCTAGGTTCCCCAAAACAGGTATGTGTTATGGCAATAGAGTATATATTTTTTTGAGTATATATCTTTTTATTATTTTGCGTGATGCAAAGAGAAGAATACATAAAACACTTCTACGCCCTGAAGTATGACAGTGTTGAGAAAAATCACACGTGCAATTATTTGAGTTGTGAGTTAAACTACCCAAATTTTCCATGAAATACCATTTTTTTATTATGATATGTCAGTCACCATACAGTACATCCTTAGTTTTTTGATGGAGTGTTCCATGATTCATTGTTTGCGTGTAACACCCAGTGCACCATGCAATACGTGCCCTCCTTAATACCCATCACCGGGCTAACCCATCCCCCCACTCCCCTCCCCTCTGAAACCCTCAGTTTGTTTCCCAGAATCCATAGTCTCTCATGGTTCATTCCCCCTTCTGTTTACCCCCCTTCATTATTCCGTTCCTTCTCCTACCGATAGAGTATATTTTGATGAGAAACAGAGCTAAATTCAAATTCTACCTCTGCCACTTAAGAACGTGCCTCAAACCCTTGGCCCCTCCTGTACGCATTTCCAGCCATTCATTTGTCCAAGCCAGAAACCTGGGGATCAGCTTTGACACCTGCATTTTCCTCCCCAATCCTGTCTTCTCACACCCATCACCAAAAACTGTGCACTTAACTTTCCAAATAATTTCACAACCCAGCATGTTTCTCACCATCTCTACCACAGCTGCCCTGGTCCTACCATCATCGCCACCAAAACTATCTTAACACCCTCCATATCCGAGTCCCTTTGCACACTCTAGCTCTTCTCCAATTTATTCTCCCCACTGCCTGTGAATCGACTTTTCATCTGATCAAAGGATGCATTTATTTAAAATCCTTGAATACCTATTGTTTCTAAACACCAAATTCTGCCCTAGGCTACAAGGTCCTGCAAGATCAAACCGTACCTACCTCCTTCTCCAGTTGTCTTCCTGCCTCCACTCATTTTCCTCCTCTTCTGCACAGCACACCTGCTTTCAGATTCTCCAACACTCCCAGCTCCTTCCTACATTAAGGTCTTCATATGTGGTATTCACCTTGGCCCATTATTTTTCAAGACTCAGCTTCAGGTACACCGTCTTTGACCTTGACCTTTCCTCCATATCTGTCCCTGCCTTGCTAGCCTATGAACAGATCAGGTCACCCTGTGTGAGCTTCTCCTATATTGTACCTTTCATTTTTCTTTCATGGACTTTCTTACAGGTTGTATTTCTATGTCGATATGTAGTTATTATTTGATTAACGTCTGTCTTCCCCTAGGGACTCTAAACTAAAAATAGGGAGGACCGCGCCTGTCTTGCTTACCGTTTGGATCTCTGTGCTTAGCACAAAGCATAGGTCACCAAACTCCTTTTAAATGGCTGAAAGAACTATGTGGCTTTGAGCAAATGACTTAAACATTTTCAGTCCTTCCTTCCTCAACTGTAAAAAGGGTAATAACATAGCTGCTTCCAAGGTCGTTGCGAAGCTTAGCCAAGACCAGCATTACGCACGAGACAGAGCGGGCACGCAACACATGGTGGCCGTGCTGTGATTCCTACAATAGCCGTGTGCAGAAAAATCAGCACCTATTTCCAAACTGCTTCTCTTACCATAAAAAAGGAAGACATTCAAATCCACAAATAATTAAAACACTACAGAATATGAGTTTGTGATATTAGCCAATAGAAGGCCTGGCCTCAGGCAAAAATGTGAAGTAGCCAACATTCAGGATGCCTGACTCCTACCTTCTCTGCCAGGGGTCTCTAGGAGCCTGACTGCAGGCATCAATCAGCTGCTCAGGGCGGCCCTTCACAGGGAGACTCCGCTCCAACCTCCTTCAGAGTCCTCAGCGAGGGGTGTATCCTGGTCTGTCTGCTACAGAGCAAAAGTTCCTGAACGCAGAAATCATTGGAGAATCAGGGTTGTTGTTTTTCTCCCTTCCTACATTTCTGCCCAAATCAACAACAGTAAGTACTCAATTAAGATTCAAAGAAAGAAAGAAAGAAAGAAAGAAAGGAAGGAAGGAAGGAAGAAAGAAAGAAAGAAAGAAAGAAAGAAAGAAAGAAAGAAAGAAAGAAAGAAAGAGGAATGAAGTTACATAGAAAAGCCTGCATAGGTAGAAAAGACGTTTAGAGCAAGAGGAATTGGGCTGCAAGGGGTGGGGTGGGGGCGGTGGGCAAGTCCGGAATGAGGTTCTGCTGGGAGGGTTTTCAAAAGGCAGATCCAAGGAAACGGAACCTCAGAAGGGGCGGCTTCGCTCTGTTTACCCTCGGGCTGCTTCGCAATTTACCTGTAATCCCCACCCCTGGGTCGGCTTCAACCTGAGATCTTTCAATGGTGGTGATGCAGGCAATCGCCTAACTGCTATCTGATTCTTCATCAGCAAAATAGAGCTAATGACACCGACCTTCCTCACAGAGCTATTGTGTGGGATAATTAATAATTGCAGACTCCTTTGAGAGTATAAAGTGCGACATAAATGCTAAGCATTATTTCCATCCGGTCTCCGCCGGCTCTTCTAAAGTGCATTCTGGTCCCGGTGCCTTTGATCTGCTGTTATCACCTGAAATGGAGCAAACAATGCCTTTGTATCATTAAGCAAATGCATAATGAATGCTATTCATTGTTAAAGGTTACTTAGCAATATAACTTTTTTTTCTTTTGAATGGGGACATCCTCCTGTGAGAGGATTATGTAAGCTAATAGCTAATGTATCAAAGGAATGGGGAGAAAAGCAGGAGCCATGGCAACAGGAACCAAGAGGCCCACACGTTGGCCTTCTGGAAAAACCCGCGCCCACCCTCTGAGGGAGGGTGAGGAGTAACTGGGAGAAAACTAGAGGGGAAGCAGAGGAATCAGCAGTGGAGAAGGGCAGGCTGGAGCCTACCGACCCTCCTGCCACGGGCTCTCCGCTTACTGTATAAGACCTGATTTGCAATATTTGGGAGAGCAAAGGTTGCATGCCAGAGTCTAGTTCTCCAGCATTGCCCTCCTCCTCAAGCCCTTGGGTCTTCCTCTTCATGTTCACTGATGCTTTATTGGGAAGATTATGTTTTTCTTTTGAATATAACCTTTCCTAGAGATAGAGGTGGGCAGCCTGTGATCAGAAAGCCTTTATCCTCCCCTGCATTCCTGCTGATGCTCCTTTACCTCCACAGAAACAGACCTTGACTCAAAGCCCTGCAGGTACCAATATAGATCATTAACTCTAGGAGCGATCATTCCAAAATCCTAAAGGTAAGCTTAAGAGCTTGACAGAGACCACGGTCTCCTCTAAAATGTGGAAAAGCTCAAAGCCTGTGGATTGGTTCATTTTCTTTAATATTAAAATATTGGAAAAGGATTATAATTCCCTTCTGTGTTTCCTTTAGATTTAGACAAAATAAACAACATATGTTGTTGATTCGGTTTAGATTTTGTAGGTTTACCTGTGTATACTCCAGCAGTTTTAAGGTACTTGGTTATTCTACAAGTTAAATCTTTAAATGTTAGAGTTAACTTTTAAATCATGTTTTTCAAAAACTATATAAGTTTACAATGTACTCCTCTCCCTATATTCCTTTAAATAATACCCAAAACACAACTCTCATATACCCCTCTATGTTTTACTGCCTTGACTATAGGGATTTTTATGTCTCCTATTTGGCATTGCTATTTATTGTCATTCCACCATAATTCTGGGTTTTTGCTGACCTGATTTTATTTCAGTATCCTTTAGAAAAATCTTTCTTCGCTATGCTTAGTTAATTCAAACTTTGGCACTATTGGTAAAAGCGGTAAAAATCTTTCTGCACATGGAACAAGATCACCACCCAGTGGCCAGACTAGGCTTCCTTCAGTTCATCCTTCCAGATTTTCTGCCCCCATTTCATTTCATTGGATTATATATAACAGAGGTGTCCTTAAGGAATATCTAACCCAGCCCCTTTGTTTTTCAGATGAGGAAAATGAAGGTCAAAAAGGTTAACCTATTTGACAAGGGCACCGTGTCACAGTAAGACCCATGCCTCATGACATGCTATGCCCTTAATTTTTCTAAAGACAGTACCTCAGAGATGGAAGGGAATTTCAAGATCAACCAATCCAAGCTTTCTATCACATAGATGAGGGAACTGAGGTACAGAGAAAGGAGATGGCTTTTCAAGGTTCATGGCATTGATTGAATTTGGACAAGAACCCAGCTTCATTAACACGGTCTGGCATTCATTCTCCTACTAAACCAATCCCATTCTTCAATGTTTTGTTTTTCTCCCTTGAATTATCGTAACTCCAGTCTTCAATAGGTGACCATCATACTGAGAATAAAGTGGTCAAGTTTTTCTCCTTCCTCAAAATGAAAAAGACCACATACCACAGGAGCCCTTAGAAAGGCAAAATTCATTCTCATGAATGAATGGTTTCCTGTTGGCGTATACAAAAATATTTCACCACTTTTCTTTACACCTAGAAAGTAAATGAATTGAAGTAAAGAGTATTAGAAATTCTGACTGTGCTCCCTTTGAGCTTAAGGAAAATACTTATCTCTAGCTCAAAATGTCTTGACTCTATAACTTAATTGCTGGGATTAGAGAACTTTCCTTGGCAAGTTGGGATGATTCCACATTGTCTTTCAACCCCTTCTCCTCTAACTTCAGTCATCAGAATGAAATAAGAAAGGTCCATAGCACTAAATAACTGTGAGCTCCTAAATTCTCAGGTGGAAAAAGGTTCACACAGAGAAGCAGATGCCGCACGGTCTTGCCCTATCTCCCCAGGTCCTCCTGACTTCACCTGCAGCTGACGTGCAGTTGGGCAGACTGAGAGCTTCCCCCTGCCCTCCTATCTTCTGTTCTCGGGGCTTCGGGAGCGTCCCCAGCTTCCAGTGGGAAACCTCAGAGTTGGGCTTTACAGTTTTTCAAAGGGTCTCTGGTGAGATTGAGCCTTAGTTGTTCTGGAGTCTACCATTCATTCAACTACTTTTTTTTTTTTGTAAGATTTTATTTATTTATTTGAGAGGAAGAGAAAGTGCAACCAGGAGGAGGGACAGGGATAAGCAGACTCTGAGCTGAGCACGGAGCCTGACCTAGGGCTCTTGGGACCCTGAGATCATGACCGGAGCCGAAATCAAGAATTGGACACTCAACCGACAGAGCCACCCAGGCGCCCCTAAACTACTTTCTAACCACATTAATTGGCTTTTCTCCCTTTCCTATCCTGATGTTTCCCATTTCCTCATTTGTGCTTCCTGGGCTCACCTGCCAGATAAACGGCCTGCCTGCATCCACGTCCTTGCCCTCTACCCTGACGCCGAGGAGGTACAAACTACGACGCTCATATTGTAAAGGAGCTCTTGTTTTGCCTTGGTGGCATAATTAGTCCTCTAATAACGGTGTCCCTGGAGGTCATTCAGTCTGGCCTCACTCCTGCCCACAGCAGATGGGCCCTGAAGCTCGGGAAGTAGTCAGGCTTTTCACTTGAACTAGATTATTTCAAGGCCCTGGGAAGGCCCTGGAAATGTACTCATGTGGCTGGATATTTTTGTAAAATTTGCAAATGTAAGACACTTTACAGTTAAAATCATTGTCCCTTTCCAGGTGGTATTCTGGTCCCTTGAAAATCCAAAAGGGAGAACTGAGTTAGGAATATACATTTTAATTGAAATGTGGAATGATATTTTAGAACATTTCAATGAAACAAATGCAAAATTACAGACACCTGATCTATGTGAATTTGGAACATGTTTTCTGTTATCTTTAAATTTATGTATTAAAAGAACAGAAAATTTAGATTAAAAAAAGTAATGGGGTAAGGCACAAAAGAAAGAGAGTGATAAATAGAGCAATAAAATCAGTAGAAATTATTTCTGTATCAACAAGTGAATTGCAACAAAAAATTTCATCATATCAAATGTAGTAATTTATTAAGAGGAATAAATAAATTGAGTAGAAATAATGAATAGGCTCCTGGATTGTTTGATAACCCAATTAATAAAGAGGAGTGAATCATATAAATACACTGGAAAAAATTAAATATCTTGATTACTTGACACCAAATACTGACATCAATGAATATAATAAAAACTTACAATACATCACTACAACGAGGACGTCTACGACAAATTGGTTAATGAGTGTCATTAATTCAAAGTGTTTAAAATTAGACACTGTATAAAAAAACTCAAAATGTTCTAAAAACATACAGATCATATACCTAAAAAACTTAATAGAAGGTTTTCCAAATTTGACAACAGTCCTAACAATTTATATGGCATTGCCAATAATAAGTTGTAAAGCTGCAAGAAATGTTTCTTAACTATGAAAAACAAAAACCAAATTTTAATCAATCATGGCAAAGCAAAAACTAAGTTATCTTTCAATTCCTTCTATGGAAAATATTCCCCAAACTTTATCATATGAAGAGGCAACCAAAGAGTTGGCTTCCAAAAATGTGGGGGGAAGATTATCAAAGAAGTATAAGAGTAGCTAATAATAAAAATTATTAGGTCACTTTTCCGGACGTTGTGATGTTTGTGTTCTTTGTCATTAAATATTTGTCATGTCTTATGATTTCTTTCCTCGTTCCAAGTAACTATTGACTTTCATATCTAATTGTGGGTTTATAATTTTGTATTCTTTTTCTTAAAGAGAGCCTCCCAAATTGTATAAGCTTCCGAGCTCATCTCTTCCCAAAGCTTCCTCAGTGAAAGTAATGCATCAGATGAATTCCAGCTGAAAAGAAGCAAAAACACTCTATGTTCTGCTCATATTCCAGGAAAGGATATGTACCATAAGAAACCCCCCTCAAAAGCAGTGCATATAAGAGAGTGAGAAAACAGTGTATGATCTTCCAATATGACATAAATCATTCTATCTTATAATAAATAGAGAGTATATACATAAGAAAAAATATTACCCACCTACTGCCTTTGCTCGTGATCTGCCCTGCTAGCACTTTAAAACTTAAAAAAACAAACAAAATAAATGTGTCCTATGAATTACAGGATAGTCATCCCAGATAAATGAGGGAAGAACGGTGGAGATGTTGGCAGATCCTTATCCATCACTGAGGGGTAAAAATTAGTATAATGTATTGTAACGATCATTTTTTAGAAAAGAAAAAAATGATTAAAACAAAATGGAAAAGTTTAGAAAGTGGAGAGCATCACACATGGTTAGTTAGGTTAAGTGTTTTATGAAACTTGTGTATGTGGGTGTGTGGGTGTGTACTGGGGTTATAATATAAATGGTGTTTTACTGCGAGTCATGGTCTAAAAAGTATGGAAAATACATATGAAGAATATGAAGTGGCTACAGACTGAAGTGCAAGAGAATAAGAATAACAGGGATAGTTTCCAGAATGCATTTCGGCAATTTATAGCAACTTGTTTGTTTGTTTGTTTGTTTTAGAGAGGGATGGGGGAGCGGAGGGGCAGAGGGAGAGAGAGAATCTCAAGCAGGCTCCAGCCCGACACGGGACTTGATCTCACAACCCTGAGATGACGACCTGAGCCAAAATCAAGAGTTGGACTCTTAATCAACTAAGCCACCTAGGCGCCCCTGTGGCAGATTATTTGTAAATTTATTGGAATTTGGAAGGCATTTTTCCTAAGGAATTAGTAGTTTGTCATAATTGGATGTCTAGCTGAAACCACAAAAGCTTATTTAACTCATAATACAGGTAATATATAAATTATGATATATAGTACAATGGCATATGATATGATTAATATAATGACATGATGTAATATAATGAACATAATACAATGTAAATTAACTATTATAGTTAGTATAGCCCTAAGCCAGCACTTCCATTTAACCTCCCCATAGTGTCTCCCATTCATATGACTTCTGAGCAAACTGTTTTAAAGTCTAAAATTATAGGATTTCAGTCACAATATCAAGTGCATGCATTTCACAACAAAATTTAACATTTTGGAATGACAATCTAATATTTTATGTTTTGTATTGCCACCTGATTTGGTATAACTGTCATCTAAACTTCTCTGCCTAATTAGAATCGCTTACCCTTCCTCAGCTTCCCCTCCCCAAAAAGAACAAGAGAAGTATTGAATAGGCTAAAATGATGGCAGTTTTTAAACTGGGTAATAATAAGATCAAATGACACATTTTTTTAAAAAAGTATAATATTTATAATTCTATCCTTAAGATAATTCTCTATCATTAAAATTGTCAGCATCTCTAAATAATGAAAAAAAGAATAAAGAGTTAATATTCAACCGCCAAGCTCAATAAAAATCTGCAGAAGGGAAAGTCATCTTTCATGAGAGCCACAGAATAATAAATGGGCAGGTAATCCTCTGAGTTTACTTTGTCATATGTTACAACAATAAAGGAACAATATTCTAATGGTTATTTGATTTAAATACCATAAGAGTATTAACAATTCAATGCTGATTATATATAGCTAGATTTATATCTATCTGCTAGATAAGTGTGTTCAGACAGGGAGAGAGAAGTGGCAAAGCATTAACACTTATGAAATCTCTTCCATGTGTTGGCACTATAATGGTTTCTCATATGCGTTATCTTAGGAGATAGAATGATACATAGTATTTTGTGATAATTTAATATTACAAAAATTTTGTAATATGTTATCTATTACTATTCTCACATTACAGTTAAAGAAACCATGTTAGTTTCGTATAACTGCTGTTAACAAATTACCACAAAGTTGTTGGCTCGGAACAACATAAATGTATCTTATGATCCCATACTTCAGAATGTGAAGTGGGTCTCACTGGGCTAAAATCAAGATGTCAGCACGTCTGTGTTATTTTCTGGTGTCTCTGTGGGAGGATACATTTCCTTGTCGTTCCAGCTTCTAGAGGCTTCCCGTCTTCTAAAGACCCACACCTTGAAGGTTTTATCCTCTCAGCTCTTGACCCTCT
The DNA here is from genome assembly GCF_024610735.1 of Ursus americanus. Taxonomy (NCBI): domain Eukaryota; kingdom Metazoa; phylum Chordata; class Mammalia; order Carnivora; family Ursidae; genus Ursus; species Ursus americanus. The sequence goes on along the minus strand of NC_142137.1, from coordinate 64,590,155 downwards.
TCTTCCATCTTCAAAGTCAGCAGCATTGGGCGATGTCCTTTACATGTTGCCATTTCTATGGGTCTCTCCTGCAATTCTGTCTTCCAATTTTAGAGACCCTTGTGATTACATTGGGCTTACCCAGATAATCCAGGATAATCTATCTTAAAACTAGACGGTTGGCGACCTAAATTTCATCTGCAAGCTGAATTCCCCTTTGCTATGTAATCTAGCATAGTCACAGATTCCGGAAACTAGAATGTGGAAACCTTTAGGAGTTTTTTGGTCTACCACAGAAACTAAGTTTCAGAAATCTAGGCACCTTGTCCAAGGTCACATAAGTAGAAGGAGATGGAGCCTGGATTCTGACTCAAATTTGCCTGACTTCAGCAACCCTGCTGCTCTATTCAATGCACCTTGCTGACCAGTTTATATGTCTAAAATTAGAAAAAAAATCTTCACGGTTTGGGTCTGATCAAGAAACATACCTTGAGTGCTTGTTGCACCGTACTAATGCAAAATACACAAAGAAGAATGAAAGACATTGTTCCCTTTAAAGAACGGAGACTCTAACAAAGGAGACTACATTGTATTATTATAATGCAGTATATTATGGTGCATGTTATATTGAGATACAGTCTGTACTCTGTTGGCTCTATAAATGCAGTGCTGTCGAAATTCAAAGTGGGAGGGACCAGGACCAAAGCAGGAAGTACCATGAAGGTAGCCAACATCAAGAAGGTTCTCCGAAGTGGTCACTTTTGTGATGGGGCCAGAAAGATGAATAGGATTTCACCCAGAAGAGGAAATAAATAAAGTGGCAGGGGCATTCTGGTGGAGCAGCAAGTTTCAGGATACATTGGAGGGAAAGAAAGAGGACATAACAGAAGTAACACCAGAAAGGAGTTTGGGCCCACACTGTTTTGGACCCTGAATGGGACAAGAAGAGGTTTGCATTTTTTTCCTCTAAGTGGGGAATAGGCACGAGGAAAATTTTTAAGCTAAAGACAGGGCGTGAGCATATATGGTTTAGAAAGGAAAGCCTGGAGACAGACTGTTGGAAAGGCTGATATGGTCATTTCATTATACGTGCTCTTGGGAAAAAATGCCAGGCATTCTACAAAAAGCCTATTCAATTTTCTAAGGTTTGAGAACAACTTGAATTTTTGGAGTTTCATATTCCTATAGAAAATAAAATCTACTTTAATCAGAGGGAGTCATTTTCATTCATTTATTTAGCAAATATTTATTAAATAGTTGACTGTGTTTCAAGCTGTATGCCAGGTGAATAATCAGTTGACATTAGTGAATAAATAGATCCTTCCTTGTTGTCCTAGGTCCCACATTTTAGTAAGGCAGACAGCAAAAAAAAGTAAACAAAAATAATAACTAAAATAAAGTGTAGTCATACCAAAGGAGACAAACAAGGACTGAGATGGAGAGTTACAGAGAAGGTTATCCCTTGAGTAAAACAAGGATTGACTGACGTTCACCCTGAGCGCACCATACGTGTTAAAATATAACAACAGGGTACAGCCACACCTGCTGTATCCTATTTTAATCAATGTTCCCAGGCTCCCTAAGTACCCCCACTTTGTATCAGCACCACATTGGATTCTCCCACAAAACTCCCTAGAATTCCTCACTGTCCAGCAACCAAAGAATTATGCTTGGACTGAGGGGAGCCTCCAGGATTCTGCTCAAGTTCCAAGACCTCTGCCATCCTTTCTGATTGTTAGACGCTGATTCTCGGTAGGTGGATTAACGGACACCATAGAGAGGAAAGGGATCAGTTTGCTCTACCAAAATGGAATCTTTGGAGGAAATGTGTTGATATGACAATTATTAAGATTATCAGAGGAAGATAATCTCCCAAGAAAGAAAGAAAGAAAGAAAGAAAGAAAGAAAGAAAGAAAGAGAAAGAAGAAAAGCATTGGAGGAAGCAATGTAAAAGCAAACTTGGTGGAAAAGTAATCAAAGGTCAAATTAGTTTTCTTTTCTGTTAGAATTTAACAAGCAAAGTTCTGAGAAGGTAGCCTGCATGGTAAGACATGGACAAAGAGAAGGCAACCAAAAAGCGGAAGGTGATCATTCCAGGCAGAGAAAGCTATACATGCAGGAAAAGAGAGGAAGCAAGAACCTGGCATGCCTAAGGAACAAAGAAGACCAGCATGCCTGTAGTTTATTGGAAAGAGGTTGGAGACAGGCAGGGGTCAGATTAGGCTCTTGAAGGCCATAGTGAGCAATTGGATTTTTATCTTAAACGCAACTGGCAGCCCCTGAGGGTTGAATGCAGATGACTGAAGTGATCCACTTTATGTTTTAAGATTATTTCGCTCTGAATATAAATGGATTGTAGAGCAAGAAGACTGGAGGCTGCTGTAAGAACTGTATGTGAAAAATGTTAGCATCACAAATGGAGAGTGGAAGTCAGGTGTGAGATCTGTTGTCAGGTGTCGATGATGGTGGTGGGATATGGTGTTGAGGGGAGGGAGAGACTGAGGTTTCTGGAATTACTGTATGGAAAAGTTGGTGTAGAGACAATGTTTCATGGAGAAAAGCAAGCATTCTATTTGCACATATCATGTTTGAGATATCTGAGACCTCCCAGTGGCACAAACGGCAGGCAGTTACAGATGCAGGTTTGGGCTGAAAATATATTTGAGAAGCATCAGTACAGAAATGGCATTAAATCCATTAAATTAATGAGCACATCTAGGAAGAAGCAGGAGAGAGAGAAAAAAGATCTTGCACTGAGCCCTGCGAAATCATATACTTGAGAGTTTGGGTAGAGAAGTCAGCATATGAGAAAGAGACAGACACAGGCTGTGGTCGAAGTTGAGAGAACAGAGTCCTCCGAAGAGAGGTTAACTGCCAGCCGTCTCAATACTCCACATAACCCAAAGTTGAAGTGTGTCCATGTCGCAGTCACATTGTCCAAGCTCTCTCAATGAAGAGTTGGGTGAACTTGGACACTCAATGTCTCTGTGTTCCACGTGCCTTATTAGTAAAAGAGAATATGTTTAAAAAGTTAATATGGGCAAAGGCACCTAGAATTTGATAGCCTATGTAGTAAGCGTTGCTAAATCTAGCTATTGTTGTTACACGTTAAGTAAGACTAGAATAACTAAGTGTCCTTTGGATTTGGGAACATGGGGATCCTGGGGACTCTTAAGGACAGTCGCTTTAGAAGCAAGGATGGAGGGGCCAAGGAGTGGACAGGAAATGAGGAAGTCAGAAGAGTAGGTATACCTGACTCTTTGGACAAGGGCTGGAAATGGGGCAGGAGCTGAAGAGGAGTTGGCTCAAAGGGGGTATGATTAATTTATTTAAGGCAGGAAACACAGGTAGGCTATGGTGATTGTTAAGAACCACACATTCTCCTTTCTTTTCACCCTATGCCACGTGGCTTCCTCTTCTTCAAGAGGCTCAAGTGGGAGGATTAACAGTAATTTTACCTCTTCCTTCCTCCTGAGCATCCACTTTGATATCTGAGGCAGGAATTGCCCATCTAGACCCTCATCTCAGATGAAGGGGGGAGGCTGCCAACTTAGACTTCTGACCAGGACGTATGCTTGGTCCTCATTCCCAAACTGGAGAAGCATCATTATCACCGGGAAAGAATAAGAATGCTTGTTCTAGGTCATTTAACCCAATAGCTGAAACTCATTCTGGGAATGATAGTTTGAATTGGAAGTGCAGAGAATAGTGAGGGAGGTATTAACTTGGGATGATTGAGGGGAGGGGAAGGCTAGTAGGGTAGGGGAATATGATAAGTCCAACAGCAGTCTGAAGGCACCAGGCTCCAGGTGGGCCAAAAGGGAAATGAGAGCATGCCAACACCCTGTTCTGGCTCTCCCCGTCGAGGGTGAGCAAGCCTCCTGCACCCTTCCTCCTTTTGTGTTCACCTACCCCTTCTCCATTGGAGGAATAGGTAGCCAGTGGCTGTGAATGAATTCCAACTCACTAACTTGTACAGAAAAAGGCAGATCATAGGCCCTGTGTGCGAACAGGGGCATTGCCTTTCTCCTGTGGCCTCCGCCTATACTCTGGTCTCCGAGGCTTGAGGTAGTGAAGATCAAGGGAAGAGAGCTAGCACAGAGAAAGAAGGACTAGGTGTGGCCTTATTTAGTAGTCCACCCATACTCCTTTGGCAGGGGAGGGATGGAGCTGTCACCAAGACGTCCAGGGAGGCCCACAGCTGGTTGAAACCAGAGCCTCTCCATTCACAGAGCAGTTTGTTGCTGCATCAATTTTTAAGTGCGTGCAAAAGACTTAAATGCAAATGTGTTCATATTCACAGTTTTATTTATTCTTAAGCTTTTTTTCCACTTAAATGTTGAGGTTTAGACTAAAAAACTATTAATATAAGGAAGGCTAATTATTTTTACAATGGCTTTAGCGTGTGCTGGTTTTTTTCTTCTTTCACAAAAAGGTTTGCTTTATTGTGCAGGGAAAAAAAAAACCAAAACGCTACCTACAGCTCTCTGAGTCATCCTGAGTCAAAAGGGTTGTCTGTCCTCATCACCTCATTAGGATACTTGACAATAATTCACAGATCTTTGGGGATAATCCGCAGGCTTTCAAGTACTGCCTGGAATACTGATAAACACTGTATTTTTAAAACTAGTGTAACTGTTACATGGTTCCCACAGGCAATTAGCCTGTGTGGCTTGCCACAAGTTGCCCTGCTTCAATCCCCAGACAGTAAGTATTTGGTTTGTCTGTTCAGAATTATCATGTATTTCCTTCTTCCCTCTAGGTAGGTCACTAGATTCCTTTGTGAACAGTGGGCATCAAACAACCATAAAAAAAAAACCACCTAAATATGTGCAAAATGCAGCTGTTAATATTTCTCAAGAGCATTGAGTCATATTATGTGAAACTATAAAATACTATCAGAAAAGGGCACTTTACATACCATAATAGTCATTTTATAAAGTTCAATTTGGCAATTCCAAGCCACATTTAATTTTCTCTGAAAATTCCCACAGGGCAGAAAGATATTGCTCTTTGTGGCTTTCACGTCTATTTCAGGGAACTGTAAAATGACAACCTTTTGGAATTAGCACTTTTTCTATAAATAGACACTAAATCACTTTGCCAAATAAAGTCACATATGCATTTTCATTAAAATAAATACTAAAATAATAAGTAATTTTGCTATATAACCCTTCTGGGATCTATGAAAATTAGAATTCTGTATTATAGTGCTGTATGAATCATTTGTAGTTCTTCATCTTCACTGATAGGTGGGGCTAGTAATTTCTGTATTAATTATAATATTTTAGCATGTTAAAATCTGTATCTAGATGAAGCAGCTACTTCAAAGTTTCAAAACTGATGAAACTGCATACTTCTCTTTTAAGGGATAAAACTGTTTGCATTAATATGTGAAATACACTACTGAAATACCCCCTGCTGATTTCATAGGCTTTGCAGGGAGTTATGCATAATTTTCTGAAAATTAAAGGACTGAGGATCAGTATTTATGATGATAAAAATTAGATCTCAAGAACTATTAAAAACTTGGAAGATTCTTCTAAAATGGAATTTTAAAAATTCAGCTCAACAATTATTTAACACATGCCATAGGTAAAAGAGCAGAGTAGACTCAGAAGATCAGAATTAGAGACTCAGCGGCACACTTAACCAGCACCGTAACAGTGCTCACCTGATACCCTTGTAAAGCTACATCACAGAATTGAAATGAGAATTAAGTGAAGTAACTTGGGAAACTTTGTAAATAATAGGTTGCAACCTCACAAATGTTGGTTATTGAATGTAGCATGGTATAAAACAATAATCCTCCTATTTAGATGTAAGGATAAATACTCAGGAATCCATAATTCTCCATATAAATGTGTTTTTACTCCTTTTAATTTTGTTTTTTTATGTTGGTGCTAATCTTTTTTAAAATTTATTAATTTGAGAGAGAGAGAGAGAGAGAGAAAGCATATGAGCTGGAGGGGCAGGGGGAGAGGGAGAGAGAATCTCAAGCGGAATCCCCACTGAGCATGGATCTCTACGCTGGGTTTGATCTCAAGAACCTGAGATGAGGACCTGAGCCAAAACTAAGAGTTGGATGCTTAACCAACTGAGCCACCCAGGCAACCTGATGATTGTTGGTGCTAATCTTTAAAAAAGTTCATGTGAGCACATTCTAGATCACCTGAATATCCTCCTTATAGCTGCCATATAACATATATATTCAGGATAGCACTAGCGCCAAGTAATTCAACTTCGTTTGTTTTCAAGTTAATGAAAACAGATACGAGCAGACTTTAACAGGTAGGTTCCATGTTCCTCCAAGGGAAAGGCAGGGTACAATGGCAAAAATTCTGAGCAAAATTTGTTGGTAATTTAGATCCAAAAGACCGATTAAAAAATCATTACGTGGCACACTATAACCTTAGTAAGCTGAACTCTTAAGAAAACAAAATCCTGCCAGTCTGCATTACCAGCAGTGATTTAACGTCTTGCATCATTTATATTGATTTTGTAGCTTTGCATATATATGTTGTAATTGTTTTAGTTAAATAGCCATGGGAAAACTGTAAACTTAAGCTTATACTCAGATTCATATTCCATTTATTTAAATAAGATTATAGAATTAACATACATTAGTTAACTTAAAAATAATTTAACTTGAGGCCTGTGGCCCATGAGATCAGAACTTAGAAGTTCAGCTAAATCTTCTTTCTGTATTTTGCCGTGCGATCCTGGGCAAGTCAAATGACTTCTCAACATTGACTGTACTGCTTAAAAAGCAGGCCCTGGACACAGACTTGTGGATTGAAATCCTGATTCCACGACTTAGTAGCTGAGCAGCCTAGGACAAATTGCTGAACCTCCCTAAGCCTTTATCTTTGTAACAATTAATGAGATAATAGTTGTAAAGCACTCAGCTGTGAAGCCTGGTACTTTGGGAAACTCTCAATGAATGTTAGCTATTATTACTATTATGTTTATTTCCCTTCCTTTTCATCCTTACCTTTCCAATTACTACAAGAAGAGAGTGCAATAATTGGAGCATGCAAGGCAATAAGAAAACTTTAGGAAGGCAAACAAGCAGTGGCAACTACTACTCACTGCAAAGGCAGGTGACTAGAAAGAGCAGCAACCATACATGTCCAGAAACTTAGATTGGATCTGGGTTCCACAATTTTCTAGCTTTGTGAATATCAGTTAACTTATATCACCTAAGTTTTTGTTTCTTCCGCTCTAACCTGAGACTAGTAACATTTATATCGTAAAACTGTTAGTGAAAGGTTCAAAAAACAAATATTCGATATACGTGCAATATTTGATATACGTGCACACGCTTCCTGAACTCTAAACAAGGCGGTTTTTCTCATTGGGTACGTGTAGAGGGGGCAGAAGAACTGGATTCTACTTTTGGCCTTCTCACTGCAAACTGTGCGCCTACTGTTTAATCCCTCTGACCGCGTTCACCCGCTAGGTCATTACAGAAGTAACGGCCACCATTGATTACGGGCTTACCGTATGCCATGCATTGCACTATGTTCTGAATCTGTACACCAGGCGACTGTCCTCCTTTAGTTCCTGCAATTTTAAGGTACATGTGTCCATTTAACAGATGGAAAACTAAGGCTGAAAGAAATTAGAAACCTGCCATCCGGCACCTGCAATGCTAACGTTCTAAAAACATCCACCATAAGAGAAAATTGTTAGCAACCAATAGTTTTGCCTCTAATCATTGGCTTTCCCGCAATTATCCACAAAGGGGAATCAGACATGTCACTCCGCCAGGCGAATTCACCGCGGGGCGCTCCTGGGCTCCACGCTCCTCTGATCCGCCCCTCCGCGTTCCTGTCCAGGCCCCGCCCCGGCCCACCCCGTCTCCCCCAAGGGCCGCTCTGGCCACCGCCCACCCAGGAGAGACCCCGCCCTCCCCGATCCTCCAACCCTCAAGGGCGAAAAGCAGCGCGCACCCAGCCTGCACCGCGCTTAGCGAGACGCAGCGCATGCGCTCTGGGTGAGCCTAGATTTCCTGTCTGTCACGCGCTTCCGGCGAGTACATCCGACCAATAAGGTGGGCTCGGAGGCGGGCCTTAATGCTTCCCCGCTCCCGCCCACCCTTCCACGCCCTGAATGATTTAATAGCTGCGCGAAAAGTGCGCGGTGAGACTTGCGAGGTGCCGCGAGGCTTCATGGCTACCTCTGGGACGCTGAGCACTTTCCGTCTCCCGCCGTTGCCCACGATTCGAGAAATCATTAAATTATTCAGGCTGCAAGCAGCGAAACAGCTCTCCCAGAATTTTCTCCTGGACTTGAAGCTGACAGGTGGCTGTCTTCTCAGTGCTCCCCCACATCCCCGGGGACGTGGGCCGGGGGTTTCGCGCGGACCCTGAGGGCGGGTGTCTGGGGTCAGGCAGTGTGCAGCGGGCCTTAGGTCAGGTCCTTCTACCCGGTTTGTGCTGTAAGAACCCCGGAGCACCGCCCAGGAGAAGCGTGGAATGTGTTGTTCGCCCGTAGAATGGCGTGCTCGCGGGCGTTTGCCGTGGGCTAGTGAAGTCAGGTTGTGTAGACGCAGAGCAAACACTAGGGGAGGCAGGGGTCGCGTATCGTGAAAGGCGGCTGTGGAAATTCGAATCTCGTGTTAACTCTATAAAAGGGCACTGCTTGTGTAACTAGTTTTGCTTTTCATGCAATTTAAAGTTACCAGGATTTAAATTAGTGCGGGAAGTTTTCCAATAACATGTCGAAGAAGTTTCACTCGTGGGATTACGTTATTTAAACGTTTACTTGTTGAATCCAGAACCCTCGAGGGCGCAAATATTCAGTAAATACGTATCAGACAAGCTACTATGTGCCAGTGCCGGAGATGCACTTTGGGAGTGAACAAGGCAAAGTCTGTCCTCAAGGAGCTTACATTTTTAGAACGTTTACATTCCCACTCCTATTTTAAGTCATTACGAGGTAAAATTTATGTGCAGTAAAATTAACTAGTTTGAAGTGTAGAGTTTGATGAGTTTTGACAGAGGTATACATTGGATTAGCGGCGACCCCCATTTCTTGGTGATACTTTCTTCTAAAAGGAGGTTGCAAGAATAATATGTATTACAAATATGTCCACTAATTCACCTTTGGAATATTTACCATATTTGAGGTTTTGCTGTTTAATTCCATTTTGGCCCCTCTCGAGAAGCTGAAAAGATCAAATCATACCCAGAAAATTAATTTCCAGTTAAATGAAGTGTAGTCCACAAACCATCAATAAGATGTCTTATTTCTTGGATGTGGAGTCTTTATTCTGCTAGTAGAAATATGACTTTGGGTAAATAGCTTAACTAAGCTTTAGTTTCTCATCTGTTAATTGGAGGAAGGCCCTTACTGCAAGATCGTTAAACGGTTACCCACCTCTAAAATTCTTTAGTTCTAGTAGTAACTAGAACCAGCCTTGTCTGCCAGTAATTAGTCACATTGTGTAGGTATAAAGCACCATTCTTAAGATGGAAAATATAGGTCTTTATATTTTCAATGTAAAACAAAACTTTGTTTACAGTATCTTGTGTGAGCCTTTATTCACTCTCCGGAGTAAATTCTGGAATCTGGGTGCTATTTCCTCTTCTCTGGGAACCGAAGTGAAGGGAGATTAAAGTACTTGTCTGAGGTGAGACGCTCAGGTGGGAGCAGATGCTTCTTGGATTGACCATGCCTTTTTGATATTCATTGTATTTGAACGTGCCTGAAAAGTTTGCGGGCAGAGCCCCTGACCTCTCCACTATACTAGCTCTGCGTTAAATTCATGATGCCTGTGCTTAATGTATCAATTCTGTTCCTTCCAAAAGGCCTTGGTCTGTAGTGGAGGAAGAATTGCTTTAGAATTTACACCTGAGCTGGAGTCCCTTCTCTCCCATTTGCTTTCTAGATGACCTTGCACAAATGAAACAGTAGATAAGGAAATTAAAAAGTTCAGAGATGTTAAATTGGGATAGTAGTTCTTAATGTGTTGGAAGGATTGGAACGATTGTGAGAGGCAAAAGTGAGAAAGCATGTAAAGCACCTAAAATGAATGGTTGGTGAGCATATACTGATTCCCTCCCAGCACCAGTTAAAAGACAAAACTATTTTGGGGCGCCTGGGTGGCTCAGTTGGTTTAGTGTCCCACTCTTGATTTCTGCTCAGGTCATGATCTTGGGGTGGTGAGATTAGCCCAGCCTGGGGCTCTGCTCTCAGCAGGGAGTCTGCTTGAGATTCTCTTCCTCTTCCACTACCCCTCCCCCTCACTCTTTCTCTAAAATAAATAAATCTTAAAAAAAGACAAACTATTTTTGCATTTAAGCATACAAAAATGGTACTATATAGTCTCAGTGAACACTGCAAAGAAGTGCTGGTATGTTTTCAGTGGCTAAATTTCCACTATCCCAGGAGGCCCAGTTACTTGGATTTTAGTATCTCAGTCAATAAGACCAGCCCATTATATGTTTTTCCAGAAGTGATAATTGGTTGCAGTGAATCCTCAATAATCTTTTTCATGATTTCTTAAGGTCGCTAGCTTAAAGAAGTTGATTAATTCAAAACATTTTTTCCATATCAATCTGCATATTTGCAAAGCTTAAAACACCTCTACTAATAAGTTTAACTTTTTCCTAAAAATGACCAAGAATCTAAATTTCCGCTAGTCCTATGATCTAGGAACTTTTTGCTGTGGCCGTATTGACTAACTAGATGTCTATAGGTAAAAATGAGACTGCCAGCACTTTTTACTTTGGGATTTCAAACTAGCAGCACTGGAAATTCTGAATGTAAAACTAGTCTTACTTATTCAGATATTCAGTATTTGGCAACTCTAGAGACATGGTGCATGCTTACCTATTCAGTTTGTAGGAATTGATTGATTGGTTTGGTGGAGGAGCAGATAGAAAATACAGTATTAACTATATTTAGGTTAGGAAGTTTGTCATGATAATCCTATTTTTGTTAAGGGACTGATGATACAGGTCAACTATGATGTGGTAGTATAGTGAATGGCCACTATATGTTGGTTTAGGTTAAGAGTTAAATAATTGGACAAATACAGTATGAAGGATTAGTTGAGTAATGGTTGATAAGAATTTGTAGAGGTTATTGTTAAATTGTGTACATTGAAATTTATTAAGATAATTAAAACGTTCTTTCTTCTAGATAAAATTGTAAGGAAAGCTGGGAATCTGACAGATGCTTATGTTTATGAAGTGGGCCCTGGGCCAGGGGGAATCACAAGATCCATTCTCAATGCCAACGTTGCTGAACTTTTGGTGGTTGAAAAGGATAGTCGATTTATTCCTGGATTACAGGTAAGATACTTAAAATGTCTTTTTTAGGAGGCAAAAACCCAATTTAAATCTTGAGGCCATGATTCTTAAGCCTCAGGATATCCGAGGATTGTATAGGTTGCTCTTCAAACTGCAGATCTCCAGGCCCCATTTCAGAGATTCTAATTCCATAGTCTGGAGAGGTCTGGGAATTGCATTTCTAACAAGCATCCTAGCTTGGTCTTTTGACCACTACTTGAATAAACCTGCGTTATGCATCAGTGCTAAACAAGCTAGTTGCTTTGTGTGATCTTTTTTTAATCTAATAGCTGTGCTTGTTCTGGCTCATTCCTTCAAAAATAAGTAAATAATGCCAATCATAACTTAGTTATTGGCATGACTTACGAGAACTTCATTTAGATTCAGAAAATCATTTCTACACGCAAAACATGGGGAAAACACTTGCTTTTTTAAGAGATTAATTGTTAAGCTAAAGTGTTTGGTAAGAATTTAAGTGAAGAACTGAAGTTGTACCACTGTACGCATAGATTTAAGATGAGGTGTGAATGAAGTGATACATGCATCTTTAAAACTGTAGCTGCCATTGTTATATGGGAAATATTTGAGGGAACTGGGCATGTTGAAGGAAATTCATAGCTGTCTCTGAAAAGGTGGAGTAAAGAGGATAGCTAATTTTGATTTCTAAAAACTAATACAAATAGGTGGAAATTGAGGGAGGCGGGTGTGGATTTAAAGTAAGGAGGGACGTATATGTTTTTAAATGGTGGCAATCAGTGAAACCCATTTTATCAGGGATTTTATAAAGGGAATTCTTCACGGGGGTGGGGGGGTACTTAATGGCTGAAGGGCTTTTGTTTGATTCCTCTGTAATTCTAAAACTTTAGAAGAGCCCTTAGCCTTTGGCTTAGATGAGTAGCAGTTTATTAAATGAGTCCAACAGAATAATAAAATTATCTGCATTATTACTTTCACACAAGAGACAACTTGGTTTAAAATTGGTACAGTCTAATGCTTATATGTGCAATCATTGAAAAATGTTTCATTTCTACCAGAATGTTTGAGGAAATTTGTTTGAGAATCTAGGGCTTTCCCTTTAGGTTTTTTCCTCTAGCCCTTTCTGGACATGGGGAATACTCATCTGACTTTTTTGCATTTGAAGAGACTTCCTAACCCTCAATCTTACCATCTGCTATACGTAATTCTTTCTTATGAGGCAAGGAAGAGAACCAAATTTCTGTTCATCCCCACCTTAATTTACACGTTCTCTTTTCCTCATCTCAACTAAAGATCTTTGAAGACAGACTATTTAAAAGGCAAATACACGCTTCTCTATTCAGCTGCCCCACCAACACCCTGCACTCCTAACCCTGCCTTGTTTTGTCTCATTAGATTGATCATCTGATACACTATATTTTCTTATTTGTTGTCTATCTTACCCTTCTGGAATGTCAGTGCCAAGAGCATGGAGATTTTTGTGTGTTTTGTTCCCTGCTCTATCTCTACCACGTGTAACTGTGGCTGGTATATAATTCTTCTATAGGTGTTCAATAATTTCTTAAATGGGAAAATAAAAGATTGACTATATGTCTATGTACCTATCTAATTAACGAACTAAATGTGTCATTTAATAGTTAAAATGAATAATTGTGCAGCATTGATTATTAAAAAGTTTTGTGTTCTTTTTTCTAAATATAAAGATTTATTTTAAGGTAAATTGCTTTGTAAGAAATGTGTATTTGTCTTATCCGTTTTTGTAGAAGAAGCAAAATTAATTCTTAGTGTCTTACATTGCAGGAAAGGAATTTGCCTTAAAAAGAAATGTTGGGTACTAAAATATCAAATAGATTTCTTTTTCCTATAAAGAATGTTTCAATATGTAAAACCACTTTCATTTAGAGGTACTAAATTAATCATAAAACTGAATAAAGGCAGAAGGAGTGATCTATTTTAAGGATTCCATTTTAGTGGTTTCTAAGCTAATAAAACTACTTTTTAAAGAAATTGTAATAATTTTTAAAATGTCTTCTGGCTGAAACTACGTCATTTGTGTCTTAATCCAATTCTTATGATACCATCATGAGGCATCTTAGGGTCTTAGGGGAAAGAACATAGTGCTAACATACAGTTTTCACCATCAGCATGTTGGAAAGTAAAAAAAAAAAAGTCTCTTTTAATATGTGAACGCACTATAGGATAGTTTTGTGATAAGGAACACGGACTCCAGTGTCAGATTGCCTGGCTTTGACTTCAGGCTCTATCATTTACTGGTTATATGTCTTTGGGCAGCTAACTATGTCCTCTGTGGTTCAGTTTGCTCATAGGATTGTAGTGAGGATTAAATGAATGCCTCATACTTGGTTAAGCACTCAGTATAATTTTTGATATAAATAATTAAGTTACTGGCCCTCTGCCTTGGGCATCTGTTAATTAAGGATTGATCAGGAGACTGCTTATCTGGGCAGAGGTATAGGAGAACAGTAAAGTTATTCCTTCGGAACAGTAGAATAAAAATCCCCAGTGCCATGAAAATGTTGGAACTCTCTCCCAACAGCTCAAGTTAGCATTGGACATCTAGGGTTTCTTTCTCTTTATGTTGTAGCATTTCCTTGTGATTGTGCATTTTTAGGGTTTTATTGTTGTTAATTATTTTTTAGTTGCTTTTTGTTGTTACATTTTTATAGCTGGGCGGATTCTCTGTGCTTTGGAGGGGAGTGAGATTTTTTGGTACCTCAGGGAACTTGAGGTTTTGTTAAGTTCTTCCCCCATTTCAGAATTGGAGAGAACAACATAAGTAGTACGTTCTCCCTGAAGTAAATAATCTGGGTTCTTCATTTTTTTTTCCTGTTTGTTATTAATACATAAAATCTTTAAAACAACATAAAATCTTACTGCACGAAGTACTTTATTTTACAGCTTTATTGAGTATTATTGCTGTGCAGTTTACTGCATATGTTAAAAGTGTACAGATTACCGAATTTTGACAAATATATAATCTCCTGAAACTATCACCACAATCAAGATAATGAACATCACCTTCAAGATTCCTCATTTTCCTTTATAATCCATCCATCCCTCCTCCCCTTCCCTATCTTCAGACAACCATTGCTCTGTTTTGTCACTATAGGATATTTTCCATTTTTTAGAATTTTATACAAATGGAATCATACAGTATATGCTCTTTTTTGTCTTATGTCTTTTACTGAGCATAAATATTTAGAGAGTCATCCATGTTGGGTGTTAATCAGTAGTTTGATTTTTTTTTTTTTTATTGCTGACTTATTCCATTGTATGGATATGCCAGATTTGTAGATCCATTCACTAGTTGATGGATTTTGGGTTGTTTTCATTTTTTTGGCAATTATGTATAGAGCTATCATTAACATTCATATGCAAGCCTTTGTGTGAATATATACTTTTATTTCTCTTGAGAAAAGAATTAGATGTGGAGTGTCTGAATCTTATGGTAGGTGTATGTTAAACTTTTTGTGAAACTACCAAACTATTGGGGCACTTGGGTGGCTCAGTTGGTTGGGCATCTGCCTTCTGCTCAGGTCTTGATCCCAGGGTCCTGGGATCGAGCCCCACATCGGGCTCCCTGCTCAGCAGGGAGCCTGCTTCTTCCTCTCCCACTCCCCCTGCTTCTGTACTCCCTCATCTGTCAAATAAATAAAGAAAGTCTTTAAAAAAAAACAAAAAAAAAACTACCGAACTATTTTACAAAGTGGCTGTACCATTTAACATTCCCCCCAGCTGTGAATGAGAGTTACCTTCACTTCACACACTTGGTATGGTTAATCTTTTTAATTGTACCATCCAAATGAGCATATAGTGGTATCTTAATGTGGTTTTTATTTCCATTTTCCTAATCAGTAATATTGGACATATTTTCTTAAGATTTATTTATGTTTAGAAAGAGAGTGTGGGGGGAGGGTGGCGGGCAGAGGGAGAGGGAAAGAGGAAATCCTCAAGCAGACTGCCCACTGAGTGCAGAGCCCGAGCTAGGGCTTGATCCCAGGACCCTGAGATCATGACCTGAGCCGAAAGTAAAAGTTAGCTGCTTAACCCACCAAGCCGCCCAGGTGCCCCTGGACGTATTTTCACGTGTTTATTTGCCTTCTGTATATCATCTTTTGAGAATTGTCCAAATATTTTGAGCATTTCTTGTTTTGTCTTTGTATTTACTGTATTATAAGAAATCTTTATATTGTTTAGATACAAGTATTTTGTCAGATACATGTTTTGTAGTGCTTTCTGCTCAGATGGGACTTAACGTTTTCATTTTTGACATTTAACAGTGTCTTTCAAAGAGTAAAACCTAGTTTTAATGAAGTACAGTTTATCAATTTTTTCCTTTTGAATTTGATGCTTTTTGCATCTTATCTTAAAAAATAATTGTCAAAACAAGAATTTCCATATTTTCTTCTAGATGTTTTATAGTTTCAAGTTTTTCATGTAGGTTTATGATACAATTTTGAGATACCTTTTGTGCGTAGTGTAGGTAAGAGTAGAAGTTTGGTTTTTTTGCACCATTTATTGAAAATTTTATCTTTTCTTCATTGAATTGCCTTGATCCTGTTGTCAAAAATCAACTGGTCTTGGGGCACCTGGGTGGCTCAGTTGGTTAAGCGTCTGCCTTCAGCTCAGGTCATGATCTCAGGGTCCTGGGATTGAGCCCCGCGTCAGGCTTCCTGCTCCGCGGCAAGCCTGCTTCTCCCTCTCCTCCCTGCTTGTGCTCTCTGTCGCTATCTCTGTCTCTCGCTCTCAAATAAATAAATAAAATCTTTTTTAAAAAAATCAACTGGTCTTAGATATGGTGGTCTGTTTCTGGACTTGCAGTTGTTTCCAGTTGATATGTAGGTCTTTTTTTTTTCACCAAGACCAACCTGTATTGATTACCGACCTTACCCTTCTTTTCAAAAATTGTTTTGGCTATTCTATAAGTCCTGTGCATTTCCATATAGTTTTAAAATTAGATCATCAATTTCCTTTTTTTTTAAAGCCTGATGAGACTTGGATTGGGATTGGACTAAAACTATAGATCACTGTAAGGAGAACTCATGGCATCTTAAGCATAAGTTTCTGATCTGTAAACATGGTATGCTTCCCTGTTTATTTAGGTTTTCTTCAGTTTCTCTCAACAGTGTTTTGTAGTTGTAAGTATACAAGTCTTGCACATCTTTTGTCAAATTTACCCCTATGTCCTATTTTTTTTGATGCCATTGTACTTGGTATTGATTTTTAATTTCGATTTCCATTTGTTCGTTGCTACTGTGTAGAAACACCATCTGTTTTAAAGTGGACTTTGTATCCTGCAGCCTTGCTGTGCTCACTTCTTCATGGCTGTTCTGTAGATTTATTAGGCTTTTCTGCATGTGTTATTTCATCTGCTATAAAGACCATTTTACCTTCTCCATTTCAGTATCTTTGCCTCTATTTCTTCTTGTCTTGGCTAGAATCTCCAGTACTGTTTTGAACAGAATTAGGGGTAGACCTCCTTGCCTGTCCCTGATCTCAGGGGGAAAGCATTCAGACTTTCACCATTGAGTATGATGTTGTAGGTTTTGCCTGGATCTCCTTTTTCAGATTGAGGAAGGTCCCTCTGTTCCTATTTTGCTGAGAGGTTGTGGTGTTTTTTTTATTTTTTGTTCTTGTTTTAAATAATGGATGTTGCGTTTGCAGAAATACTTCTGAGTTTATTGAGGTAATCATGTGGCTTTTTTTTTTAATATGGTGAATTGGGGTTTTTTTGTTTTATTTTCTAATGGTAAATCAACCATCAGTGATATCCTCTCATTCCTGATATTGGTAATTTGTGGGTCTCTCTTTTTTTTCTGATCAGTCTGGCCGCATATTGGTGAACTTGTTGATCTTCTCAAAAAAGAACAACAAAAAAGCTCTTGATTGCATTAGTCTTTCTGTCTTGGGTTCTGTTTTCTATTTCATTGATTTCTGCTCTGAAATCTTTGTTATTTTGTTTCCTTGAGGTTAACTTTGTTCTTTCTATAGTTTTTAATGTGGAAGCTGAGGTGGTTTCTTTGAAGCCTTTCTTGTTTTCTTACAGGTGTCTAGTGCTATAAATATCCCTCTCAGTACAACCTGGGCAGAATCCCACAAATTTTGATAGGTTGTGTTTTCATTTTCATTCATTCATAATGAATTAAATTTACTAATTTACTTCAAAAAAATTTTTCAGATATTAGACCTAAAGAAAGACTTCTGGAAGAAGTTCAGAATTCCCATATAAACCTTCAACTCCAGTTTCCCTTTTAATTTCTTATTTGACTTGTTGGGTTACTTAGATGTATATCATTTAGCTTGTGAATTTTGGGGTTTTTCAGATATCTTTCTTTTATTAGTTTTTAATTCCATTGTGATCAGAGAACATACTTTGCATGACTTGAATAATTTTAAATTATAGTTGTTTTATGGTGTACATATGATTTGTCTTGGGAAATGTTCCTTATGCATTTGAA
Source organism: Ursus americanus (assembly GCF_024610735.1). Lineage (NCBI taxonomy): Eukaryota > Metazoa > Chordata > Mammalia > Carnivora > Ursidae > Ursus > Ursus americanus. The sequence continues at coordinate 64,572,421 of NC_142137.1, read as the reverse complement.
AAGAATATACATTCTGCTGAAAAGAATGTGTATTCCTCTGTAAGGATATGCATTCTGGTAAAAAGAATATGCATTCTTCTGTTGTTGGATGCTACAGAAATTTCAATTAGGTCAAGTTGGGGTTATTCAAGTCTTCTGTACCCTTAGTGATTTCCTACTTGTTCTGTTATTTATTAAGAGAAAGGTATTGAAGTCTCCAATTCTGACTGCAGACTTGTCTGTCTCTCCTTGCAGTTCTATCAGTTTTTCTTTCGTCTGTTTTGAAGCACTGTTATTAGGTGCATAAACATTTAGGGTTCTTATGTCTTTATGATGAATTGGTTCCTCTATCATTTTTTTTCTTTTAAGATTTATTTATTTATTTATTTGACAGAGAGACAGCAAGAGAGGGAACACAAGCAGAGGGAGTGGGAGAGGGAGAAGTGGACTTCCCACCGAGCATGGAGCCCAATGCGGGGCTCAATCCCACGAACCTGGGATCGTGACCTGAGCCAAAGGCAGATGCTTAACGACTGAGCCACCCAGGCTCCCCTGGTTCCTCTGTCATTATGAAATTATCGCCTTGATCCCTAGTGATATTCTTTCCTCTAAAATCTACCTTGATAATATAGCCATTCCAGCTTTCTTTTGATTAATGTTAAAGTGATATACTTTTTCATCCTTTTTATTTGTGTCTTTGTATTTAAAGCGGGTTTCTTGTAGGCATCTGGGTCTTGCTTTTTTCTCACCAATCTGATCATCGATGTCTTCTGTATTAGTTTTCTATAACAAATTACCACAAACACAATAGCCCTAAAATGACACAAAATTATTCTCTTACAGTTCTGGGGATAAGAAATCTAAAATGAATGTCAGTAGGGCCCTATTCCTTTTCTGGAGGCTTCAGGGAAGAATTGTTTCCTTGCCTTTTTCAGCTTCTGGAGGCCCTGGACTTCTTGCTTCTATATTTACTATTGACTTTAATCCTTCTGTGTCACTCTTACTAAGGCCCTTGTGACTGATTATGTTGGGTTCCTCGAGATAATCTAGGATAATCTCCCCATCTTCCGATCTTTAATCACATCTGCGAAGTCCTTTTTACCATGTAAGGAAACATAGTTACAGGGATTAGGATAGGAACATCGTTGTGGGGCCAGTATTCAGCCCGCTGTAATTTTTATCTATAACTCTGTTTTACTGTTTTAGTAATTTATTGAAGGTGTATGGTTATATATCTTTATCCCAATTTATCTTCAAGTAGTAAGATAGCACTTTATGTATAGCATACAAATCTTACAATAGCGTATTTGTATCTCTCCTTGCAGGCTTTTGTACTATTATCGTATATTCTACTTCTCCATGTCTTGTAAAGTTCACAATACAGTGTAATTTTTGTTTTAAAAGTCAATTCTATATTAAAGAGAATTCAATACCGTTGACTTTTGAACAGTGTGGGGGTTAGGGGTGCTGACCCCCACATAGTTGAAAACCCACATATAACTTTGGACTCCCCAGAAACTTAACTACTGAGGTCTACTGTTAACTAGAAGCCTTACCAATAACCAGTCAGTTAATGCATACTTTGTATGTAATGTGTGTTATGTACTGTATTCTTATAATAAAGTAAGCTAGAGAAAGGAAAATGTTATTTACAAACTCATAAGGAAGGGCACCTGGGTTGCTCAGTTGGTTAGGCATCTGACTCTTGGTTTCAGCTCATGTCCTCCCCACATCAGGCTCCATGCTCAGCATGGAGTCTGCTTGTTCCTCTCCCTCCGATCCTCCCCCTGTGCACGCACACACTCTCTCTCAAAATCTTTAAAAAAGAAAAAAAAAAGAATATAGTACTGTAAGAAATCTGCATGTAAGTGGACTGACCAGTACTGTTCAAACCCTGTTGTTAAAGTGTCAACTATAATAAGAAAAATTTTACATATTTACACATTTGGTTACTTTTTTGGGGGGGGTATTAAGTAGATTCCATGCCCACCATGGAGCCCAACACAGAGCTTGAACTCACGACCCTGAGATCAAGAGTTGGACGTTCAACCAACTGAGCCACTCAGGTGCCCCCCATATGGTTACTAGTTTGAGTATTCCTCATCCATATTTCCATTTAGTATTATTTTCTTTCTACCTGGAAGACTTTCTTTAGCATTTTTTGTAACTGTGGATCTGTTGGTGACAGAACTTTCAGTGTTTGTATGTCTAAAATGTGTTTTATTTTGCCTTGGTTTTTGAAAAACATACTGGCAGGGTTTTTTTCTTCTAGTAGTCAAAAAATGTTGCTCCGCCATCTTCTCATTTGCATTGTTTCTGACAAGAAATCTGTTGTCATTCTTATTTTTGCCCCTCTGCCTTTTTTCTCTGCCTCCTTTTAAGATTTACTCTCTATCACTGGTTTTGAGCAATTTTATCATGGTGCACCTTGGTGTCCTTTTCTTCATGTTTCTTTTGTGTGGGGCTCCTTGAGCTTCTTGGATCTGCAGGTTTTCCTGCATTTCCTGCTGTCCAGAGTCTGAAAATTATAGTTTCATCTATTTTGTCCATTTTTTATCTGTTTAAGCTAGAAGAATCTACCTGGTCTTTTATACTCCATCTTAGCCAGAGTAAGAAGCCCTAGGATTCCTCTTAATTATTATGTGCTTATTTCATGGAATTTTGGAGACAGTAAGTCATGATTATTGTTATTATTGCCTCTGGGTTTTATGATAGGTAAACAGTGATTATTTCTACTTGACAGGCAGGGTGGAAAGCTCACAGGATTGAGAATCTAATAGGCTGGTGTCAGATCTCAGAAACAGCACATACTAGCTTTGTGATCTTGAGTTTGCTATTGAACCAGTTTTAGCTTCAGCTTTCTCATCTGCAGCATGGGAATAATAGCTATCATTTGTGATTCTTGCAAGGATAGATGGAAATTTATGTAAAGTATGTGAAGAGCCTGCCATATTGCCAGTAGCTAGTAAATGATGCCTCTTCCCTGTCATTTTATAAAGGGATATATAAAGTTTTTAGTCATCCTGGCAAAAGGAACTGTTTTTCAACAGAGATAATAAAACTTTTAAATTCTTTTATCTCTAGCAGATTTTACAAAAGAAAAGATTGCCTGACTTTCTGTTGTGACATGATTACATACTTCACACATGTGACTTACTTGATACAGCTATAGCTATAGTTAATCAAAACTCAACAAATAAGTAAAAGGTGGCCTACAGCCAAAGTGATTTCCTAGCCCGCTACAAATTAGAAGTACAGAGATCAATGCTAGAAGCAGACCCACTGACAACAGCAAGAAGTAACAGTTATTACTGTGGCAGAAAAGCTATAAAAAGCAAACATAAAAAGTAAAAAAAAAAACAAAAAAAACACAACTCAGTAGTGAGAGATCATAACCATTGAAGCCATTACTCTACAGGCAACAGTGACCCTAGTCATCAAGAAAAGGGTGAAATTGGGTTCACTGTTCTCAGCTTAAGGAAGAGAATTGTGTGATATTGTATGGAAGGATTTCTATCTGAAAGGTTTTTTTCTTTTTTTATTTTCACAAGTTTTTTTAATTGAAGTATAATTAACATACAGTGTTAGTTTCAGGTATACAGTATAATGATCAATAATTCTGTACATTTCCCAGTGCTCATCAAGGTAAATGTACTCTTAATTCTCTTTATCTGTTTCACCTCTTCCCCCACCCAGATCCCCTCTGCAATGACTAGTTAGTTCTCTGTATTTAAGATTCTGTTTTTCTATTTTTCTCTTTTCTGTTTGTTTTGTTCTTTAAATTCCACATATAAGTGAAATCATATGGTACTTGTCTCTCTCTGACTGACTTATTTTACTTAGCATTATATTCCCTCGGTCCATCTGTGTTGCTGCAAATTTGAAGATTTCATTCTTTTTTATGCCTGAGTAATATTTCATTGTGTGTGTGTGTATATACATATATACATATGTATATATATATACACACACCACATCTTCTTTATCCATTCACCCATCCATGGACATGCGGGCTGCTTCCATATCGTGGCTATTGTAAATAATGCTGCAGTAAACAAGGGGGCGCATATATCTTTTCAAGTTAGTGTTTTAGTTTTTTGAGGTAAATACCCAGTAGTGGAATTACTGGATTTTATGGTAATTGTATTTTTAATATTTGAGGAACCTCCGTACTGTTTTCCACAGTGGCTATCCCAATTTACATTCCCACCGACAGTACATAAGGACTCCTTTTTCTCCACCTCCTCACCAACACTTATTATTTCTTGTGTTTATTTTATCCATTCTGATGGGTATAAAGGGATATGTCACTGTGGTTTTTATGTGCATTTCTCTGATTAGTGATGTTGAGCATCTTTTCATGTCTGTTGACCATCTATATGTCTTCTTTGGAAAATGTTTACTCAGGTCCTCTGCCTATTTTTTAATAGAATTATTTGGTTTTTTTGGTGTTGAGTTGTAGAAGTTCTTTATATATTTTGGATATTATGTTTGGTTGATGTTTTCTTTCACTCTGCAAAAGCTTTTTATTTTGGTTAGTCCCAGTAATTTAGTTTTTCTTGTTTCCCTTGTCTGAGGAGACATATCTAGAAAAAATATTTTTATGGCCAATGTCAAAGGAATTACTGCCTACATTTTCTTCTAGGTGTTTTGTGGTTTCAGGTCTCACATTTAGATCTTTAATCCATTTTAAGTTTATTTTTATGTATTATGTAAGAAAGTGGTAGAGTTTCGTTCTTTTGCATGTAGCTGTCCAGTTTTCCAAGCACCATTTGTTGAAGAGACCATCTTTTTCCCCATTATATATTCTTGCCTCCTTTGTCAAAGATTAATTGACCGAAGAAGCATGGTTTTATTTCTGGGCTCTCTGTTCTGCTCCATTGATCTATATGCCTGTATTTTTGCCAGTACCATACTATTTTGATTGCTATAACTTTGCAGTATGTCTGGAAATCTGGGATTGTGAAAGCTCTAGCTTTGTTCTTTTTCAAGTTTGCTTTGGTTATTTGGTGTCTTTTATGGTTCCATATAAATTTTAGGGTAATTTGTACTAGTTCTGTGAAAATTTTTGGTATTTTGATAGGGATTGCATTGAACCTGTAGATTGCTGTGGGTAGTATGGACATTTTAGTGATACTGGCTTTTCTAGTCCATGAATATGGAATATCTTTACACTTGTGTCATCAATTTTTTTCATCAGTGTTTCATAGTTTTTGGAGTATGGGTCTTTTACCTCCTTGGTTAAGTTTGTTCCTAGGTATTTTGTTATTTTGGGTGCAATTATAAATGGGATTGTTTCCTTAATTTTTCTTTCTGCTACTTCATTGTTATTCATTAAAAAATCATTCACCATGATCAAGTGGGATTTATTCCAGGAATGCAGGGGTGATTCAGTATTCGCTAATCAATCAATGTGATACCTCACATTAATAAGAGAAAGAAATAAAAAGAGAAAGAATAAAACCATGATCATCTCAATAGATGCAGAAAAAGCATTTGACAAAGTATAGCATCCATTCATGATAAAAACTCAACAAAATAGGTTTAGAGGGAACATACGTCGACATAATATTATGAAAAACTCACAGCTAATATCATGCTCAAATAGTCAAAAACTCAGAGCTTTTCCTCTAAGATCAGGAACAAGACAAAGATGTCGACTCTCGCCATTTTTATTCAACATAGTACTAGAAGTCCTAGCCACAGCAACTGGACAAGAAAAAGATATGATATGATACTATGTAACTTTGTTTTTAAGAAATGTTAACCACTGGTTGAATAGAAAGTTTACTAAATCAAATCTCAAAATCCTTGATGAGGCTGAGTAAATGAATTTCTGCTCTATGTGTTTTGTCCTGTAACAAGTTGACTTTTTGAAATCATGCTATAATCTTCACCCTAAAGAAAAGTCTATTATAACATCTTAAATTCCTTTTGAATAATAGCATTAGTCTTTTTTATGTGTTCTATAGAAGAATACAAATTTTGTTTTTCACCTGTCATATTCTGCATTATACATTCTTTCATTCTCATATAGTTTGCCTAACACTTTTGCCCAGCACTTCAACAATGTTTGGGTTCCTACTATGTAGCAGGTCAGGAAGAAGGTAATATCACCAGGCTGTGTAATTAATGATTTCGCTCACTGTACAATGCTGGTTGCCATGAGCCCCTCATGATAAGAAAGTGGCATAAAAAATACAAAATGACCAGTCAATATAGTTCTTTGTTCTCAAGGAATTTCTAGTTGTGTCTAAGTTCCAAGAGTTGCATAAATTATTTCCTCATCAGATTAGATCACCAACAAATTACCTAGGTGGACCATAGTTAACTTGCCCCCTATAGAAAAGCTATCTCTAAGACCTTGACTTAGAAGAGAGAGATGTTTTAAGTCACCAAATGAAGAATTCTCCTGCATTTGTTTCCTCATTTTTATTTTTATTTTATTTTATTTTTTTTTAAAGATTTTATTTATTTATTTGACAGAGAGACAGCCAGCGACAGAGGGAACACAAGCAGGGGGAGTGGGAGAGAAGGAAGCAGGCTCCCAGCCTCATTTTTTAAAAAGGCATTCTCCATCATTTTGTTCCCTATACCCCTTATAAAACTTAATACTAGAAAAAATCATTTTCTCTCATGGGGATTTAGTATAATTATTTCCAGTACAGACTAAGAATTCTATAATTCAGTATATAAATTGTGAGAGTTAACACCTTTAGGATTTACATACGTGCTTCTCCTTTTCATGGTTTGGTTTTCTGTTTCTTCTTTTACGGCCTTATCTAATGAATGCCTTTTACTCTAAGCTGACTTAAATCTTGTTTTGGAAGGATTTAGGATTGAAAACTAAAATAAAAATGATAGAACAATTTAAGAGTGTCTGCAAGAATACTCATTTGACTGTAATCAAGTACTTGGATTCATAGGCAGCTGTGCCTTTGAACACATTATAAGCTAACACCAACAGGGTTTTAAAGTGTAACATAGCAGTGTTCTTGAAGGTCTGTAATAGTGATCTTTCCCACCTCTCCACCATCCCCCAAATATTGTCATGATAATGAAAACATCTTTCTCTAGTGGTTGGTTAGAAAGTGTTTGTGTGTCATTGCAGAGTATCATTAGGTGTTTAAATAGTTATTGTCTGTAATCATGCTCTGATTTCACTTTGTATAGTGTTTTTTCCCCCCATAATTGCTTCAAAGACCTTCATTTAAAGCTGTGGTCACCAGTGTTCACTCCTTCTGCAGGAGGGAGTCTGAAAGCGGAAGATCAAGCTACAAAGTGGTCTTAGAAGAGGTACACATTTTAGGGGCACCTGGGTGCAGTCGTTAAGTGTCTGCCTTCGGCTCAGGTCATGATCCCAGGGTCTTGGGATCGAGCCCCACATCAGGCTCCCTGCTTAGAAGAGGAGGGATTAAAAAAAAAAAAAAAAGGTACACCTTTTAAAGGATGGGAAGATTTTGCTTTGTCATTGACTGAGACTTAAGCCTGAAGGGGAATTCAAAAGAAATAGGATAGAAATGCAACTTTAAACCTAGGAAAGAAAGGCTAATGTATGTTATATTAAGTTTTCTGGTATGCAGCTATGTGTGTTATTGTGGGAAAAAATGAACATTTCAAATGTGGTTATTGGAGCATGTATATTAATGCCAGAGAGCCAAGTTTACATTGTTTTGTTGTAGTCTTAATTACTAATTACTTTATTACTTTCTATGTATCGATATCATGAAGCCTAAGCTTTTAGTTCTTCTGCCTCTTTGTTTTTGGTATGCTAATTTGTTTTAATTATGTGAAGCATAATTATAGAAAAAAACTAAAATTCTTCATTGATAGTAAATGCTATCATTAAATACAGTTTTTATACAGTAAGAGCCTGTCCCACAGAGAGCTAGCTCCTTTTTTATTCATAGTATATTGAGGTTATTATGTTTTTGATGCTTTATTGTCTGGAACTCGTCAGATTAAGTTTTAGCAAATCTGGTAATTTAAAATAATCTGTAAGTACATTCATATCAGAGGTATGCAGTTATTTTTGCTAAACTACCATGACAAAACATACCAAACTAGATGATTCCCAAATTGAAAATGTGTAGCTTCTTACCAGTATAAGCATTTCAGCTCTGTATTTCTGAAACATTACTTATGTAGTTCTACCTGATTTATCAGTGAAATAAATCTTTGCAAGTTTCTTGACCTTACAGATTTTGGGAACCTCAAATCTGTCTTGGAGGGGAAGTTTCCAGTTTTACAGTTGGTCATTCACTTGTCAAAAATGTGAAGCACTTCCTTTGTGCTGTTATAGTTGCAAGGGACATTAAAGTAGATGAGAAATAGGTACTACCATTAAGGAGCATATGTTATTATATGGGAAAGAAGGCTCTCTATACACAATTGCAACGTACTATGTTGTAAATGCTGTAAAGAAGCATTTGCGAGGATCAGCATTAACCCAAGGGCAGGAGTAATCTACAAATTGGGTGCCTTAGTCAAGGGTCTCCTCTCTGGCTTGTGTGATGTTTCTTTCATCCTTCCTGTCAGTTGCCAGAATTAGGCAAGGGAAGGGTTAGGAGAGAAAATCAGCTTTAATTGAGCTCGAGAAGCAGGACCAAGGGATGCTCAGGGCAAAAGTTCCCTGGTTTGGAGTCAAGGGTGTCTGAGTTCCTTGAGGTAAGAAAGAGGGTCACCTCTTACTTGTAATCTACTTTAGCAAGGATGTTCTCATTGATTGCATTCACTCCTGCATTTTAAACTTTGTAAGCATCAGGGACTGCATCTGGGTTGGGTTTTTTGTTGTCATTCTTGTTGTTTTTTTAAACCAAGGACTCTAAGAATCAAGTTTTATGTTGGGTAAAGGGTTTTATGTTGGGTAAAGGGGCCCTTAATGCAATACAAATGTATAGATGGCTTAGCTTCAAGGGTCTTTTCAGTTGGGTGCCAACGCTTTAGTACTGTGAGAGCATTTCTCAAGGTATGGTGCTAATAAGGTGGATAAAATGAAGAAAAATAAGAAAGAAAAGAGTACTCCTCCCCACCCTTTTTTCTTTTTATACTTAGGCTAAAGGAAAAGAAAGGAAAGCAAATGGTTGAAAAGTAGAAATAGGCTGGGAGGTAGCTGTTGGTAAAACATGCAGGATAATTAATTCATTAGGTTGAAAGTGCCTGTGGATCAAGAATTAGTAAGATTAGGAATGTCAGGGGAGTGTCTCAGGGTGCCACATGTAGCTTGGCAATGACAAATGACTTTCTACTTTGTTTGAATCTACCGGTAGATTAGGTTGTAGCTCTTGGTAATATGTAAAATTCTTTGTATATATTTAGGCTATAAAGATTAATTGAATTAAGTTCATGTTTATGATTTACTGCTAAATAGTTCTCAATATTATAATGTCCTTAGTCTATAATTTAAAAACTTGGAGCTAGAGGAGCTCCTAGGTGGCTTAGTCAGTTAAGGTCTGCCTTCGGTTTAGGTCATAATCTCCATCCTGAGATTGAGCCCCGCATCGAGCTCCCTGCTCAGCGGGGAGTCTGTTTCTCTCTTTCTCCCTCTGCCTCTCCTCCCTGTTCATTCTCTCTCTCTCTCAAATAAATAAATAAAAATCTTAAACAAAAACAAAACTTGCATATAGGAGTTGAGTTTTTGCTAAATCTATCCAGAAATGCTAATCATTCTGGGCGTCAGAATTATGCTAATATACTATTTGTGAAATTATAAGCTATTGCTCTGCTATTGTCTTTTACCATCACTGGTCATTCATATGTGTTGGAAGTGAAACACCGTGGTTGTCTATTGCAGTAGATGTGGTAAACTCTTAGTTCATTAGTGATCACTCTTAGTCTCTGGCTTTTCAGATTGATTTAATGATGCACAGATATGAAGTAAAATAAATAAATAAATAAATAAATAAATATATATATATATATATATATATATATATATATATATATATATATATATATATAGAAAGAGGAGGAGTGTATGTGTTTCACTGTTCTCTGAAGTATGAGCTCATTTTATTGACTTTTTTGTAAATTAGATGCTTTCTGATGCAGCACCCGGAAAACTGAAAATTGTCCATGGAGATGTGTTGACATTTAAGATAGAAAGGGCTTTTCCAGAAAGTCTTAAAAGACAGTGGGAAGATGGTAAGTGATTTGGGGTTGTTTTCTTATTTTTTATATAATTATTTATATTACAAATATTTATGTTATATATTACAAATGTTATACATTTATATTAAATATTATCAGAACAGAATTAAATAGGTGGTATGCATTAATTTTATTCTGCTTTTCTTCCAAAATAATAAATCTAATTCCTTTTTCTTAATTCTAATTTACTTGTCTCATGTTTTTCAAATGTTTAAAATTCTCTTCAAATAAACTTGCTATTTTTATGATACCGCATAAGGATGGGATAAACTATGAAGTGTTAACTTTTTCCAAATTGTGAAAAAAGAAACGTTTTAGTAAACCATGTCCCACCTAATTTCCATGGTCTCACATTCAATGACCAGCCAAGGCACTCTTCATCTCTAGACTGTTTATTGGGTACCTGTTGTGTGCCAGTTCCTTGGCGTACATCGATAGGTGGGGTGTACTACTTTAGAGCAAATGGAGGGGCCACTGGTGCACCTCCATCTAACTGCCTCCTGTCTCCAGCCTTTCCACGGCCAGGCTCCTTCAGAGAGTTTGGCACTGCCGGTCTCTGCCTTCCAACATGCCATTCTCTTCTAAGCACATACCTGCGGGTTTCCAGCCTTGCCCCAGCCATGCTGGAGTCACCGTGACCTCCTAATTTCCTCTTTGAAACCTTATCTGACTAGAAGGGGGAATGAAGCATGGGAGACTATGGACTCTGAGAAACAAACTGAGGGCTTCAGAGGGGAGGGGGGTGGGGGAATGGGATAGGCTGGTGATGGGTAGTAAGGAGGGCATGTATTGCATGGTGCACTGGGTGTTATACGCAACTAATGAATCATGGAACTTTGCATTGAAAACCAGGGATGTACTGTATGGTGACTAACATAATAAAAAAATATTATTATTAAAAAAAAAATGAAACCTTATCTGACTGAGCTCTCAGGCATGTATGTGGCTGTTACCTTCTCCCTTCCAGAAGTTATCTCTGCTCCTATCTTCCCTGATACCAGGTCCTCCTGTTCTTCCTTTTACATTGTGTGAGCTTTCTCTAGCTATTCTTTGCTGGTGGTTATTTTTCCACCCACCTCTTAGACGTTGTTTCTGAGATTTTTCTTTTTTGAGCATCTTCTCTTGTGCTGCAGATTGGCCTGAAGGACTCTGCTCCTGTGGTTTCACTGACCACATGTATACTGCAGACACTTCCACCTTTACATGCAGCCTATCCCCTTCGTGGCCTCTGACCTTCTGACAGCTTCATCTGGGTGCCCCACAGGCACTTTGACTACATCATATTCAGATCAAATTGTCTTTTCCCCCAAACTAGATCTTTTTCATATTTTTCCTAAGCCAAAAAACCTGAGGACTTTGAGCACTAATTAAGGTAGAATTTTTTTCTTAATAATTCAAAGCTGATTGTGAGAAAACGTTGCTTTTGAAGAATAAATGGACTGAAAACTACTTAGTCATATCTTTTCATATATTTTTGTTTGATACTATTAGTATCCAGTTTGATTTAACTCTTAACTAAAATTATATTCAGAATCCATTGATAAAATCATTACAAGTTATTTTTTCTTCTGCTAACCAGATCCTCCAAATATACATATTATTGGAAATCTGCCTTTTAATGTATCAACTCCGCTGATTATCAAGTGGCTTGAAAATGTTTCTTGTAGAGATGGACCTTTTGTTTATGGCAGAACCCGGATGACATTGACTTTTCAAAAGGAAGTGGCTGAGGTGAGTCTTAACTCTTTTTTGGCTATGATCAAATTCGAAAACAAAGTAATACTGCATTTTTGTCGCAGACTATGTTTTCAAAGTTAATATTCCCATACACGCACAAACCAACAACAGCTCAACCACAAGTTAACCATGGTGATGATCATAGGCATAATTGCTCTAAGCACTCCATGGAGAACACGGATGATGTGCTGCCAGCCAGAAAGACAGTGTTGTCCGTGCAGGGACTCAGTAGGGCCATAGAATAATTAGAGACCGATGAAACCTGTGGCGTACTGGTGATACAGTAATACATAAGGATTGGCATGTGACATGTTAAAATTGATATATTGAACTTAGTAAGTTCATATCAATGAGAGAAAGATTTAACTAATGGTAAAGAATGTGGTAGTCAATTTGGAGAGAGGGAAGGTTGTTTGGTGTCTCATATGCGGTACATAGGCTTTCCCTTAGTCCCCTCCTTCAGCCGTGCCTGCTGTGCCTGCATTCCCACAGCAGGAGTGTTCCAGGTTCACCCTCTAGAAAATCCTACAGGGTAGGCAAGGGCAGTTTGTGAGCTGCAGAGGTTTAATGAGGGCATCTGCAGACCGTTAAGTGTTTTTTAAAAAGTTTTATTATGACCTACAAATACAGAAGAGTATATGACATATTTGTGTGGCTTAAGAAGAAGAAAACCTGAGTCCCCACCACTTGAGTCAGTAGTTACATTCCCAACATCTTTGACACCCCCTTGTATGCTCATTGTGATGCGATCGTGTGTCCTGTTCTTCACCTGCTACTAAATCAGTACCATGAATTAGGAACTTATTATTCCCTGCTTAATTTATCACATAGATTCTTATCCGTATAATTAATATACTTTAGTTTTCTCCATTTTTTGAACTTATGCAAATAGATTCATACAGCACGTATTCTTTTTATCCTGATTCGCTCATGCTGCTCATAGTTGTAGTTTATTTGTGTAGCTAGACACTACTCACTCTTTGACTAACTTGTAATTTATCTGTTCATTGTCCTGTTTTGGAACCCCGAATTAGTTTCAGTTTTTAGTTTATTACAAACAAAACTGTCATGAAGATTCTTCTATTTATGTCAGCTGGAGCACACAGGCAAGCTGTCCCTAGAGTATATATCCAGAAGTGGCAGTGCTGGATCATAAGTTCTGCAAATCTTCCCTTTTGCCAAATAATGCTAAATTGTTCTCTGAAGTCATAATTACACACCAAATGTGTGTAAGTTCGTTTTGCTCCATGTCCTTGCTAGTACTTGCGGTTGCCAGACTTGTGCGTTTTGGTTAATCAGCTGAATGGTGTGTCATTGTGGTTTTATTTTGTCTTTTGCTGATTTTTTAATTAAATTGAGCACTGTTTTGTGTGTTTATTGACCTCTTAGGTAACCTCTTTTTTGCGAAGTGCTTGCCGTTTGTCCGTTTTTCTGTTGGATTGCTTGTCTTTTTCTCATTGATGTGGAGGAGTTCTAACATATTTTTCATACTCATTTTTTATTAGTTAAATGTATTGCAAATTTCTTCCACTCTTTGGCATGTTACTGTCTTTACAGTGTCTTTTGAGGAGCAGATTTTTTTTTTGTTTTTTGTCTTTTTAAAGATTTTATTTATTTGAATGAGAGCATGCTAAAGAGAGCGTGAGAGTGCGCAAGCAAGAGCAGGGGGGAGGGGCGGAGGGAGAAGTAGACTTCTGTCCTTGAGCAGGGAGCCCAGTGGGGGGGATCGATCCCAGGACCCTGGGATCATGACCTGAGCCAAAGGCAGATGATCAACCAAGTGAGCCACCCAGGCTTCCTGAAGAGCAGATGTTTTTAGTTGTCAATTTATGTGCTTTTTGTGTCTTATTGAAGTACTCTTTTTATATCCTGGTGGTATGAAGATATGCTGTGTTATCTTCTAGAAGGTTTATTGTTTTACATTTCACATTTACATCTATAATCCGCTTGGGATTGATTTTTGTGTGTGGTTGAAAAAGAAGCCAGTTTTACTGTTTTTAATATATGATCCCAGTGAACCTAGCACCAGTTATTGAAAAGTCTTTTTCACTGACCTCCATCAACACCTCTATAAGCATTGGTCTGATTGGAGACACCAAGAAGAAAGATGGTGTGAAATCTAGGAAACAGAAGGCCCAGTACAGAAGATAGAGCACGGAATCCTCAGAAAAATATTCAGTTCACATCAGAGCAGAGCAAGAATTTGGTAAAATACCTGTCATATTTTCATTTACTGAAAGAATAGTTACATAAGTTGGGGAGAGTATAGGATTGACTTAGTGATAAATGAACAGAAAATTAAGTACAGTAGGGATTGAAGCAAATAAAGTATATCACTATTAGAGGAGTAAAAATATTGGGAAACATGTAATTGTTTATTTTTGGAAACCTAAGGAAAAAAGAGGCACCTATATAAAAATAATCACAAAACTTTACTAAGAGTCTCAAAAGATGAAGAGAAAGAGAGCCGTGGAAGAAAAAATGAGTGTTATAAAGATGCTTCATTTTTTTTTTTTAATTATGTGTTTTCAATAACATCTTGAAATGTAGTGAAGTTCCCGGGATCATCTTGAGGAGTGGACCTGCAAGAATGGTTAAGAAATTTTGAAAAAGTAGAGTGATGAAAGAAGACTTGCCTATCAGATGTTAAAATGTATTGTAAAGCTCTAATAATTGAAGCACTGTGACTCATTATGAGACAGAGTAATGTCCACATTCAAAGGCCCAGATTCAGGCAACTTTGTATTTGATAACGATTGGATCATACATCAGCAGGAAAAAAAGAAAAATATTATTTAGCAAATGCTTGAATATTTGGTTAACTCCTATGAAACCATTTAATAAGTCACCATACATAAAAAATAAAAATAATTCATCATACATAAAAATTCCAGTTACTGGAGCCCACCAGACAGTCGCGGGCACCGGCTATGCTGCTGCTGCTGTCACTGCGGCCCGTTACAAAGCCGACCACTCGAAGCGCGAGCAGTTCTGGAGGTACTTGAAGAAGTCAGGGGTGCTGGACACGCTGACCAAGAAGGTATTGGTAGCCTTATATGAAGAACCAGGGAAGCCTAATAGTGCTTTGGACTTTTTAAAGCATCACTTAGAAGCTGCTAACCCAGAAAATCCAGAAATAGGTCTGCTTCGCCTACAATTAGCAGAAATGAAAGAGAAATATAAAGCTATTGTTGAAGAAAATAAAAAACTGAACATAAATCTTGCTCAGTATGAACCACCTGAGGAGGGGAAGCATGCTGAATAGGATCCTTCTCAATTGAGAAGACACTGAAAAAGTGGTTTTGTATGACTTGAATAGTTTGTGTAGTATTATAATTTATGAACAGATGCCGTACAATCGTCTTGATATATTGAATTTGCCTGTATCACACTCTAAACGCACCTACTTAGAAGCACCAATAACAACCCAATATAAAAAAAAAAAAAACTCCAGTTACTGTGTCTTCAAATTCATTGCTCTTTTCTGCAGTGTCTAACCTGTTGTTAATTGTACTTAATTTATTTTTCATTTCAGGTATTTTATTTTTACTTCTGTAAGTTCCATTTGGGTCTTATATTTTCCCTTACCTCATTATGTTCATGCTTTCCTTAGCATTTTTGTGCATATGTATAATATTTATAATAGCTGTTTGAAGGTCTTTGACTATTACTTTCACCACCTCTGTTATTTCTGTGCTATTTTTTATCCCCCTCTTTCTATGGGTCCTATTTTTCTGTTTCTTTGCAAGCTGGCAATTTTTGACAAGATCATAGATTTTGTGAGGTTTTGTTTTGTTTTAATCTTGTTGAGGGCTGGATCTTGTTGTATTGGGTTGAGTGGTGGGTTTTACTCTGGCACGTAGATAAGTCACTTGCAGATTGGCTTGAAGCTTGCTTTTAAGCTTTGTTATGATGGATTCTTGGCAACCTTTAATCTGAGGCTAATTAAGTCCCACAACTAAGTCAGAACCTTTCTGAGGAATCCATCCAGTGCCGTGTGTATTTCAAGAGCTCTTCACTTGGCTGTTGGGAGTGCAAACTCTTTCTAGCGCTCTGTGAGCTCCATTTTGTCCTACTTTCTGATAATACTTTCTCCAGCCTCCCAACCTCATGCACTTACAGATCAGTTCTCAGCCAGAGACTTGAAAGGATCCCTCTGAATATCTCAGGAGCTCCCTCTCACTTCCTCCCTCCCATTCCCTGTCTCTCTCTCTGTTTCCATATCCAATAGTCTGCCTCACAAATTCTGGCTGCCTTGGCCTCCCAGAGCTCTGGCCTCTCTGTCTTCTCATATCGAGGAGACCTCTGGGCTCTGTTTATAGTCCTGCCTGTGCTGCACCCTGAGTATGGCTTCCAGGCTGTAAGCTAGGCAGTCATAAGACTCACCTTGTTTTTTATTTGCCTGTGTGGTAATAATAATGGTTAATATCAATTATTACTTATGGAATGCCTACTAATAGCCACTTTACATATGTTTTTTTATTTAAGCCTCAAAGCCACCTAATGAAATAGGTATTTTTTTAATTTACGTTGACACACAATGTTACTTTAGTTTCAGGTGTACAACATAGTGATTCAACAACTCTGTACATTATGCTGTGTTCATCCCAAGTGTAACTACTATCTCTCAGTATACCATGCTATTACAGCACCACTAACTATATTTCCCGTCCTGTACCTTTCATCCTTGTGACTTATTAACTTTTGATAGAAAAGAATACTGAGGGGCATTTGGGTGGCTCAGTTGGTTAAGTGTCCGACTCTTGATTTTAGCTCAGGTCATGATCTCAGAGTTGTGAGATTGAGCCCCACTTCCGGCTCCACACTGGGTGTGGAACCTGCTTAAGATTTCTCGCTCTCCCTCTCCACCCCCTCCTGCCTTCCTCCATCTCTTTAAAAAAAAGAAAAGAATATTAAAGTTCAAGGATTTTAATTATCAATTTTGTTCATCTTTTCAAAGAACCAGCTCTTGGTTTCATTGATCATTTCCACTGTTTTATTAGTCTGTTTCATTTATTTCTGCTCTGATCTTCATTACTTCCTTCCTTCTTCTAGGTTTGGGCTTTGTTCTTCTTTTTCTAGCTCCTTTAAGTGTAAGGTTAAATAGATGAGATTTTTCTTATTTCTTGAGGTAGGCCTATATCTCTATAAACTTTCCTCGTAGAACTGCTTTGCTGCATCCCAGAGATTTTGGGATGTTGTATTTCCATTTTCATTTGTCTCAAGGTGTTTTTTTACTTTCTCTTTCTTTATTGACCCACTGGTTGTTTAATACTGTGTGTTTTTTTGCCTCCACAAGTTTGCATTTTTTCCAGGGTTTTTTTTGAGGTGTTTTTTGTTTTAAGATTTTGAGAGAGCACAAGCAGAAACAGCAGCAAGGAGGGACAGAGGGAGAGAATGTCAAGTAGACTCCTCCCTGAGCATGGAGCCCAGCATGTGGCTTGATCTCATGACCCTGAGATCATGACCTGAGCCAAAACCAAGAGTTGGACCCTTAACCATCTGAGCCACCCCAGCACCCCTCCAGTTTTTGGGGGGGTTTTTTGTAATTTATTTTTTGCCTTATTGTGGTTGGAAACTGCTTGATAGGATTTCAATCTTAAGTTTATTGAGACTTGTGGATCAACAAGCGATCTGTCTTGGAGGGTGTTCCATGTACACTTGAAAAGAATGTGTATTCTGTTTTTAAATGGAATGTTCTGTGTATATCTGTTAAGTCCATTTGATCTAACATATCATCCAAAACCACTGTTTCCTTGTTGATTTTCTGTCTGGGTGAAATATCAATTGATATAAGAGAGGCATTAAAGTCCCCTTCTATTCTTATATTACATTTTGTCCCTTTGTCTCTGTTAATATTTGCTCTCTATGTTTATATACTTAGGCGCTACTATGTTGGGTGCATAGATATTTACAGTTCTTCAACCTTATTGGAATAACCTTATTCCAATAAACTTATTCCAATAAGTAACCTTATTACTAAGGCCCTTCTTTGTCTTTTGTTAGTTTTTGTTTTAAAGTCTGTTTTGTCCAATGTTAAGTATTTCTACCCAACTTTTTGTCTTTCACTTTCATTTGCATGGAATATCTTCTATCCCTTCACTTTAAGTCTGTGTCTCTAGGTCTGAAATGATTCTCTTGTAGGCAACATATAGATGGGTCTTATTTTTCTGTCTGCTTGTCACCTGGTGTCTTTTGATAGGAGAATTTAGTCCATTCACATTTAAGGTAATTATTGATAGGTATGTACTTGTGATTTTATTCATTGTTTTCTAGTTTTCTTTCTAGTTCTCTTTTCTCTTGCCCTCTTCCCTTCTGATTTGATGACTTTCTTCAGTGTTGATCTATTATTCCTTTTCTCTTGATTTTTTTTTGTGTATTATTTGTGTGTGTGTGTGTGTGTTTATAATCAAAAGAGGTTGATATATAACAACCTATATTTGTAGTCCTCTATTTAAGTTGATGGTGGCTTAAGTTGGAACATATTCTAAAAGTATTACTATTTTATCCCCTACCCATGTTTTATGTATTTGATGTCCTATTTTATATCTTTTTATGTTACATATTCCTAATTATTGTAGATATAGTTGATTAGACTACTTTTGTCTTAACCTTCATAACTAGCTTTATAAGGGATTGATCAACTACCTTTAATGTATAATATTTGTTTTTACCAGTGAAAATTTTTCTTTTATGATTTTCTTCTAGTTATGGTATTTTCTTTTCTGATTAAATAATTCCCTTTAACATTTCTTGCAAGGCTGGTTTAATGGTAATGAACTCCTCTAACTTGTGTGTTTGGGAAACTCTTAGATCTCACCTTCAGTTCTGAGTAATAATCTTTCTTGCTGGGTAGAGATTCTTGGTTGTAGGTTTTTCTCTTTCAGCACTTTGAACATATCATGTCTTCTGGCCTTCACATTTTCTGCTGGAAAATCAGCTCTTATGGATGTTTCTTTGTACATAACTAGTTGCTTTTCTCTTGCTTCTTTTAAGATTCTTTTTCTTTAATTTTTGGGATTTTAATAATTAATGTGTCTCCATGTGCACCTCCTTGGGTTCAACTTGTTCAGAGGTATCTGTGCTTCCTGGACCTGGGTTTTCTTTCCCAGATTAGGTAATTTTTCAGTTATTATTTCCTAAAATTAACTTTTCTTTCCCTTTCTCTCTTCTTTTTGTGGTATCCCTTATGATATGAATGTTAGTATGCTTGATGTTGTCCCAGAGGTCTCTTAACCTGTCCTCATTTTTTTCATTCGTTTTTCTTTTTGCTGTTCAACTTGAATGATTTCCATTACCCTATCCTCCAGATCACTGATCTGTTCTTTTGTATCCTCCAGTCTGCTGTTGTTTCCCTCTGTTGTGTATTTCATTTTGGTTATTGTATTCTTCAGCTCAGATTTGCTCCTTATATTTTTTTTGTTGAAATCTACTCAGTTCATCCACTCCTCTCCCAAGTTTGGTGAGCATCTTTATAACCATTACTTTGAGCTCTTAATTAGGTAAATTGCTTATCTCTTTTTCACTTAGTTCTTAGATTTTTGTCTTGTCCTTTTGTTTGGAACCTATTCCTCTGCTCATTTTGTCTGACTGTCTGTTTCTATATATGTTAGGTAGGTTAGCTATGACTCCTGGCATTGAAGGTAGTGGCCTTATATGGAAGGTGTGCTGTGGGGCCTAGAAATACAGTCACCAGAACCAGTTGTTTTAGGGGTATCCCCTGTGTTGGCTGTGTGCACCCTTCTGTTGTGACTGGGCCATGATTCCAGCAGGTGCACTGGTGGGCAGGGATGCCCCCTCACTTTCCCAGCAGGAGTTGCTTTTAGGGGCAACAGTCTCTACCAAGGCTATCTGCCGGGTATGTGGGACAAGAGCCAAGGAATGCATGCCAGGAAGGCGGGTTTGGCAAGGCAGGTCTGCAGGGGAGCTCTGGGTTAGGACATGCAGTGGTAGCTAGGTATATGGATAGTGTCAGACTGGTGCCCACCAGCATCAGATGTCTAGGCTGAAAGGAGAGCAAGAAGAATTTCTATTCTTGGATAAACTTCTTATAGAACCTTGCTCCTTTGGCATGCTCCCTAAAACTAGTTAGTGAATTTCCTTCATGTATGGCCCGGGCAGTCTTCAAACTGCTGCCTCTGTGGTGGGTCTCGGAGCAAGTGAGATTGTGCATGGTCCCTTTAAGCGTGGCATCTCAGTTTCCTCTAGCTCTCCAGTTCTCCTGAAGTTAAGCCCGGTGGATTTTCAAAAACAAGTAATGGGAGCTTATCTTCCTGTGCAGATTCCCAGGGTGGGGGGTGCCTGGTGTGGGGCTGTAATCTCTCACTTTTCAGGGAGGACCTTTGCACCTGTGATAGCCCCTCTCACTTGCGAGTGTCAGTTCCGGGGTTTGGTTCCTGACCTGACCACGTCTTTGTCCCTTTTTCCCTTCTTGATGTGGCTTCGTCTTCATACTTACAGCTGTCTAAGAGCTGTTCTGAGAGTCTTCAGGTCATTCTTTGGCGAGTTCCTCCGTATGTAGCTACAGCTGTGGTGTGTGCATGGGAGGAGGGGAGCTCAGGATCCTCCTACTTGGCCACATTCTTAGGTTCTGCCTGTCTGAAAACATTTTTTGGTTGTCACAACGGTGGGGGGGTGCTTTTGGTGTCTAGTGGATAGAGGTTAGGGATGCTGGTAAACATCCTTCAGTACACAAGATAGCCCCTCACAGCAGAAAATTACTTCACATTGACCAGCCCAAAATGTCAGTAATGCCAAGGATAGGAAGCTTTGCTTCTGAGTATTTAGCCATAAAATCTTTTTCTTTTCTTTTCTTTTTTTTTTAAGATTTTATTTATTTATTCAACAGAGATAGAGACAGCCAGCGAGAGAGGGAACACAAGCAGGGGGAGTGGGAGAGGAAGAAGCAGGTTCCCAGCAGAGGAGCCCGATGTGGGGCTCGATCCCAGAACGCCAGGATCACTCCCTGAGCCGAAGGCAGACACTTAACGACTGAGCCACCCAGGCGCCCCCATAAAATCTTTTTCTTGTAGTCTTAGAATTTTCCATCACAAAAATGTGGGACCCTTTTGTGTTTGTCTGGAACACTAAGTCATCACCACTTTCCGAAGGTCCGTGTCATTTCCTGCTCATGAATCTGTTAACTCTCTTCTGTATGTTTGAGTCGAGCCCATATTAATAGTTTTCTTTGTTGTTTTCTTAGCCTTTTGATTTGTCTTTGGACTTTTATTTTTTCAGATAACATGATTATTATGGTATTTCTGTTCTTGAGTAACACAATAGAGAGGAAAAAACACCATGTACTCTAATTCTTTTGGGGGAAAATGCAAAGGAACAGAGGCTTAAGAGGTGGAGTAATATTTTCAGTGACTCAGAATGTCAGTTGTGGTTATTAATAATAGTGTTGCTTTAACTCCACCATATGCAATTATTTTTCTTTAACCAAAAAAAAAATGTTGATTTTAGTTAAATTCTAGTATGAATGTTGAGAAGAGTTTATATTGAATGTATAATTTATGGAATGCTTTAGAAGCATGGTTAATACTTGTCCTCTGACCAGTTTTCACATTTTGTAAGTGAAAGTTTCAACAGGAGGGGCGCCTGGGTGGCACAGCGGTTGGGCGTCTGCCTTCGGCTCAGGGCGTGATCCCGGCATTCTGGGATCGAGCCCCACATCAGGCTCCTCCGCTGTGAGCCTGCTTCTTCCTCTCCCACTCCCCCTGCTTGTGTTCCCTCTCTCGCTGGCTGTCTCTATCTCTGTCGAATAAATAAATAAAATCTTTAAAAAAAAAAAAAAAAAAGAAAGTTTCAACAGGAGAATATATAGCAGCATTTTCTTACATAACCTCTGTTTGTTCTTGACACTGTCATATTTGTAATTGTATATTCCACAGATAGCACTTTTAAACATTCACTTTGCTTGGCTGTGAGTTACAGAACAGAAGTAAATGAACACAATCCTCTTCCCTCCTCTTTAGGTCTGCGGGGTGTAAATAGAAGAATTCAGCTCACACACATTAAAGAACATATAGACAGTATAAAGTTACAGCTCATAAAATAGAATCAGATTGTGTAGCAGTAAATGAGACCTTAACAAATCTCATCTAACCTCATTTTATAGATGATGAAACTGAGACTCAGAGTAGTTTAATGTCTTCCAGAAGGTCATGGAGCTAGTTACAGGGAAAGCTGAACTTGAAAACAGGTTTTATGTTTTCTGCTGAGGTCATGATGTTCAAGTTCTCCATGTGACCGGACCTGTGGTCTTTTCTTTCTGGGTCCAGAATTAGCCTGTTTATGTCCTCCCATCTTCAGGGGACCCTGGCTATTTAATGGTCACATCATAACAGGGAGGGAGGGAGTCACCTCGCCAGTAATCTAGTTTTCATTGTCCCTGATATTTGGCTGTGTAGCTTCTCAAGAACAAGCGTAGTTTTCTATTTGTACTTAAAATTATTTTAGATGCATAAGGAAGAAAAGAACATTGTCCTTGTGGTGTATTTGACCCCTTGTTTTTCTTATACTCAGAATGCTTTTAACATTTCAAGGGTTAGAGGTTTCCTTTTACTGAAAATTAACTGGTTTGGTTTCCTGGCCTTTTGTTGTTTGTTAAATCCTCTATCTTGTAATGGAGTTTGAATTTTCATAGCTTTACATATAACCTCTCTATCACAGAAGTATTAACTCATGTTTGAATGGTTGATTGTGCTGGTTTTTAATGAAGTCTTTTGCAGAGCTTTCTGCTCTGTGGCTTGAATTATTCCATAATGAATTCACACAGGTATGTGTGTGTGTTGCTTCCTTCTAAATTCAAATATACAGTTCACACGTTTTCATCACCACAGCCTAGGTGTATTTGCTGCAAAGTTTGGATGGGTCAGGATTCCCTGGTAGGAGTGGGTATCTAGCGCTCTAAGTGAAATATACTTAAACATGTCTTTATGTCCAGAGTGTTTACCCTGCATGCCTCCCTTGTTTGCTTTTGGGTTAAAGTGATTTTTAACATTTCGTTGAACTCATCAGTGAAAACATCTTTGAGATGTAAAGTAAAATATTGGAAGAGAATTTAGCATGAAATAATAATATTCAAGTGCAGGCTTTTTTTGGTTTATATTTTAATTTTGTGATTATGTTCATGCTGGATTTTAGTTTTACACAACTGCTTTGAAGTATGCCAGTTGTACAGTGCGCTTTGAATTTTTTACTTTCATGCCAATGGTATAATTAAGCTCCAAAAGAAATTTATGAGGAGCTAGAAATATTTTTTACCATTTGATCCATAAGTTTATTCTTTAAATATGTGCTTCCAGTGTTTGTCTTTGTTTTCATATTTGTTTGAGAATATATACGTTTCTTGGTTTTACAGTTTAGGAGGAAGAATTTACTTTGTCCTTTATACTAAAGCAACTCATCACTTATCCTGAACTCAGCCTCCCAATAACTTCAGATGTCTAAATATAGACAAGAGGCAGATAATTTGAAAAGAGGGATGAGGTGGAGGGATGGCTTCTGAGTAACAATAGATGCTACAAAATCTACAAATTTGCCCTTAGGAAATTTTCTGAGCATCTCTGTTTAAAACCTATTTTTTTTTTATCTTACTTGAGGCAGAGCTTTTACAAGCCAAATTATGTGCTTTGTACTGTTTGTAATGTTGACCCTGTATCATTTACAAGAGGTTTAGAATACCCAATGAACTCTAAGAACACAAGGGAAGCAGGATACATTTTTAAAAAATCAGTGCACCTAATTTTTCAAATCCAATTTTAACATGTTGCCATTTTTCTTCCTGTCTTTTTTTTAAGAAATAAAATATTGTAGCTATGCTTGGTACCTTCTTCTATCCCCTTTTTTTCTCTTCTCTGAGTATACTCTCTTAAAATTGATATTCATCATTCGCATGCATTGATAGATACATATACACAGAGAGGAAGCTGTAAGGAATAATGTTTTGAAGTTTTTATATAAATGGAATCATGCTCTACATATTTTCTGCCACTTCATTATTTTCTGTTTGGGGATCTATGTTGGTAACACCATTTACTTATTCATGTTGATGGCCTATATGTTTTTCTGCCTTTTTTGAAGCTATGCATGCACAATGTTGCAGTGAACATTGTTCCACAGTACTTCCTTGTGTAAGTATATAAGCTGTTCCCTAGAATCTATTCCTAAAGGTAGACTTAAAGGGTTGTGAGGGTGCACTCAACTTTAGCTTTCCCGTATATGTTGCCAAATTGTAGTCCAAAGTGCTTGTACCAGTCACCAGCAGTAAATGGGAGTTCCTCTGGCTTCATATATTCACCAATTCTAGGTTCTGCCAAGTTCTTTTTTGTTGTTTAAATTTTATTCATTTCACAGATATAAAATTGTATCTCATTAGAGTTTAAATTTGTATGTCCCTCATTTGTAACGTGGTTGAGCATAGTTTATGGTTATGGTTCATGTGTGTGCTCTTATTTCTTATATTTTCTATTGTTTATTTTTTGGTAATTAATATGTAGTAGGAGTTTCTTCTATGTTCTGAATACTAATTCTTTGTCAGATAGGAGTTTCAAATATCTTCCCTCAGTCTGTGACGTATGTTTGTACTGTTTTTATTATACAGAAGTTTTAAATTTTAATAGAGCAAAATATCAGTCTTTTATGACTTCTACTTTTGCATCTTTAAGATATTTTTCCCTACCATGGGGTCATACTTATAAAAATTTTTAAGTTTTGCTTTTTTCTTATTGTTAATTCACTTGGAATTTATATTTGGTTATGGTACGAGATAGGGAGTTCTTCCTGCTGTAGATATACCTACTTATGTCAGTATCTCTTATTGAGTGGTCCATTCTTCGCCCGTTAGTGGTTGTTACATCACATCTGTCACATAGCAAATATCTACATGCTCTTGCGTCTGTTTCCAAGGCCTTTGTTCCATTGGTGTGTTTGTCTATACCCGGAGCAATACCACACTGCCTTAATTTTGATAATCTGCTATGGCGAGTCTGCCCCAGCTCTCCTCATGTTATTGATGTTCTTCAGGAACTTCCTGGCTATTCCTGGCCCTTGCCTTTTCCATATAAAATTTTATGGAATTTAATTTAAAGGACTTTTTAAAAAATCCTTTGGAGATTTTGGTTGAAATTGTATTGCATTTATGAGTTAATTTAGATATACCTAATTTTAAAACTAAAGTGTTTGGGTTCTTAAAAGAATGAATTCCTGGTTTTTGCAAAAATCAGTTCTCCAAAATAGGTCTCCAAGAGTTGTGAATATTCAAGGTTTTATTACATTTAAATAGAAGTGCACCATTGAAAATGTTTCTTCATAGATTTTTGGTAATTCATAAAATGAAATAAGCATCTTTAGTCCTTAATTGTGCTTGCTAATTTCTTCACTCATCAAATATATATTGATTACTTGTTTCATATAGGACCTTCTTCTACAGAATATAACAGTTGTTTGAAAATCCCCAACATCCAGTTGGGGAAGTGTTCTTATTTGGTTTCTGAGTACATTATATAGGATATAATTCACACTTCTTAGGTGTACTTCAGTTGATATTGGAGGAAAATGTTCCCCGTGCTGCCTGTGTATCATGTGTTGGATAGCCTATGCTCTTAAAATTTATCTCAAAACTCCATCTAGTGTCCATAAATAATAGAATATTAGCTGCATTCCATCTCATCGGACTGTATTAATTATTTGCTAAAACTTTTTGTCCTTCCATAGAGACTGACAGCCAATACAGGAAGCAAACAGCGTAGTCGCCTTTCTGTTATGGCCCAGTACCTCTGCGATGTTCAGCACATCTTGACAATTCCGGGTCAGGCTTTTGTCCCTAAACCAGAGGTAAGTTTCTGTTTATTTGTAAATCTTTGTTCATCTGAGGATGTGGCATAGGAAATTGTCTGTAGAACTTGATTTTCATTTATATGCGAACTGTACTTTCTCTCTCCAGAGTAAGAAAAATCTCAATGTGTGAATAGTTCTTGTCCTAATTTTTCTCCTCTTCATAGTGACCAAATGCCTAGGCTTATCCATGTTGCCCTGGTGGTGGTACTTGTACTCTTCAAAGTTTTCCAGTATGGAAGATAAGTTATATGGTCACCTAATCCTCAAAAAAAGAAATCAAGATTTGTTTTGTGATTTCTGAATAGACCTCTAAATCACTGGGTGTTATACACAACTAATGAATCATCGAGCCTTACATCGGAAACCGGGGATGTACTGTATGGTGACTAACATAATATAATAAAAAATCATTAAAAAAAAAAAAAAAAAAACCTCTAAATCAAGTTACATCAAACATTTTATTGTGAATTTTTTTCCACCTTTTTTTATTGAAGTACAATTTAACATACAGTATTATATTAGTTTCAGGTGTGTGACATATTGATTCAGCAATTTTATACATTACTCAGTGCTCACACAATAAGTGTAGTCACCATCTGTCATACAATATTATTACAGTATTTCTGAGTATATTCCCTATGTTGTAGATTTCATCTTTATGGCTTATTTTATAACTAGAAGTTTGTACCTCTTAATCTTATTTATTTTACCCATCTTCTTACCCACTTTCCCTCTGGCAACCACCAGTTTGTTCTCTAGTTAAGTCTTTGTTTTAGGTTTATTTCTTTGTGTCTTGTTTGTTCATTTGTTTTTTAGATTCCATATATAATTGAAAGCATGGTATTTGTCTTTCTCTGTTTGATATATTTCACTTAGCATATACACTCTGGGTCTATCCATGTTATCACAGAAGGCAAGCTCTCATTTTTTATGGCTGAGTAATATTCCTCTCTGTGTGTGTGTGTGTGTGTGTGTGTGTGTGTGTGTGTGTGTGTGTGTGTGTGTGATACATACATACCACACCTTCTTTATCCACTCATCTGTAAATGGACACTTGGATTACTTCCATATCTTGACAGTTGTAAATAATGCTGCTGTAAACAGGGGTGCATATATCTTTTCAAATTAGTGTTTTTGTGGGGTTTTTTGGGTATATACCCAGTAGTGGGATTACTGGATTATATGATATTTCTGTTGTTAATTTTTTGAGAAATGTCCGAACTGTTTTCCACAGTGGTTCATCAATTTACATTTCTACCAACAGTGCACAAGGGTTCCTTATTCTCCACATCCTCACCAACATTTGTTATTTCATGTCTTTTTGATTCTATGGTTTCCTTTGCTGTGCAAAGGTTTTTTATCTTGATATAGTCCTAATAGTTTATTTTTCCTTTTGTTTCCCTTTGCCTCTGGAGACATACCCAGAAAAATGTTGCTATGGGGATGTCAAAGAGATTACTTGCCTTTGTTATCTTCTAAGGGTGTTACGGTTTTGGTCTTACATTTAGGTCTTTAGGTCTTTTTTGTGTATGGTGTAATAAAATTGAGTTTAATTCTTTTACATGTAGCTGTCTGGTTTTTCCAGCACCATTTATTAAAGGGACTGTCTTTTCCCCATTGTATGTTCTTGCCTCCTTTGTCAAAGATTGAGTGGAGAACAGAGGTTCTGTTCTCATGACCTACGTGTCTTTTTTGTGCCAGTACCATACTGTTTTGATTGTTGTAGCTTTGTAGTATACCTTGAAATCTGGGATTATGATACCTCCAGCTTTGCTCCTTCTCAAGATTGCTTTGGCTAGGGGCACCTGGGGTGGCTCAGTCGTTGGGCGTCTGCCTTCAGCTCAGGTCATGATCCCAGGGTCCTGGGATCAAGCCCTGCATCAGGCTACCTGCTTGGCAGGAAGCCTGGTTCTCCCTCTCCCACTCCCCCTGCTTGTGTTCCCTCTCTTGCTGTCTCTCTCTCTGTCAAATAAATAAATAAAATCTTTAAAAAAAAAAAAAAGATTGCTTTGGCTATTGGGGTCTTTTGTAGTTCCATACACATTTTAGTATTATTTATTCTAGTTCTATGAAATAATGCTGGTATTTTGATAGGGACTGCATTGAATATATAGATTGCTTTGGGTAGTATGGACATTTTAACAATGTTGTTTCTTCTAGTCTGTGAGTATAGACTCTGTTTGTGTCCTCTTCAGTTTCTTTCATCAGTGTTTCATAGTTTTCAGAATACAGGTGGTCACCTCCTTGTTAAGTTTATTCCTAAGTATGTTATTCTCTTTGGTGCAATTCTAAATGGGATTGGTTTCTTAATCTTTCTGCTACTGTGGTATTAGTGTATGGAAATGCAATAAATTTCGATATATTAATTTTGTATCGTGCTACTTTACTGAATTCATTTCTCATTTCTAATAGTTTTTTGGTGGAGCCTTTAGGTTTTTCCATATATAATATCATGTCATCTGCAAATTGTGACAGTTTTACTTCTTCCATACCAATTTGGATGCCTTTTATTTCTTTTTCTTGTCTGATTGCACCTAGGACTTCCAGTACTATGTTGAATAAGTGATGAGAGGAAAAGCTCTGTTTTTCACCATTAACAATGATATTAGCTGTGAGTTTTTCATATATGGCCTTTAATATGTTGAGGTATGCTCCCTCTAAACCCACTTTGTTGAGAGTTTTTATCATGAATGGGTGTATTTTGTCAAATGCTTTTTCTGCACTTTTTGAGATGATCATACAGTTTTTATCCTTTATCTTATTAATGTGATATATCATACTGACTGACTTGCAAATATTGAACTACCCTTGCTATTTCTGGAATAAATCCTACTTGATTGAGGTGAATGTTTTTTAAATGTATTGTTGAATTTGGTTGGCTAATACTTTGTGAGGATTTTTGCATCTTTGTTCATCAGAGATATTAGCCTATAGTTTTCTTTTTTGTGGTGTCTTTGACTGGTTTTGGTATCAGGGTAATATTGGCCTTGTAGGATGAATTTGGAAGTTTTCATTCCTCTTCTGTTTCTTTGGAATGGTTTAAGAAGACTAAGTATTAACTCTTCTTGAAATGTTAGGTAGAGTTCACTTGTAGAGCCATGATCCTGGAATTTTGTTCATCGCTGAGAGTTTTGATTACTGATGCAATTGTGTTAATAATTGGTCTGTCCAAATTTTCTATTTCTTCTTGATTCAGTTTTGGAAGATTATCTGATCTCTAGGAATTCATCCATTTCTTCTAAGTTGTCTAATTTGTTGGCGTATAATTTTTTATAATATGCTCTTATAATCCTTTGTATTTCTGTGGTATTATTTTTTCTCCTCCATTTTAATTTTGAGTCCTCTTTTTTTTTTTTTATGAATCTGGCTAAAGGTTTATCAATTTTATCTTTTCAAAGAATCAGCTCTTGTTTTTGTTGATTTTTTTTTTTTTTGCTTCTATATTATTGATTTCTGCTCTAATCTTTATTATTTCCTACCCTCTGCTAGCTTTGGGCTTTGTTCTGCTTTTTCTGTCTTAGTTGTATGGTTAGTTTGGTTTTTTTGTTTGGTTAGTTTTTTGGTTTTGGGGTTTTTTGTGGTTTTTTGTTTGTTTGTTTTGTTTTTAGATTTTTCTTGTTTCTTGAAGTAGGCCTGTGTTGCTGTAAACCACTCTTGGTACTGCTTTTGCTGCATCCCAAAGATTTTGAACTGATGTGTTTTCATTTTCATTGTTTCATGTATTTTTTCTCTTTGATTTCTTGGTTGACTCATTCATTGATTAGTAGCATGTTGTTTAGCCTCCATATATTTGTGTTCTTTCCATATATTTTACTGTAATTGATTTCTGGTTTTATACCGTTGTGGTCGGAAAAGATGCTCAATATGATTTCACTCTTAAATTTATCGAGATTTGTTTTGTGGCCCAGCATATGATCTGTCTTGAAGAATGTTTCACGTGTGCTTGAAAATAATGTGTATTCTGCTATTTTGGGGTGGAATGTTCTTGAATGGAATATATCTGTAAGGCTCTCTGATCTATTGTATTGTTCAGAGGCACCATTTCCTTGTTGATTTTTCTCTCTGGATGATCTATCCATTTATGTAAGTCAGGTGTTAAAGTCCCCTGCTATTATAGTATTATAGTCAGTTTCTCTCTTTTTGTTTATTAATAATTGCTTTATGTATTTGGGTGGTCCTATGTTGGGTGCATAGCTATTTACAATTGTTATATCCTTTTGTTGGATTTTTCCATTTATGATTATGTAGTGCCCTTCTTTGTCATTGGTTACAGTCTTCATTTTACAAAGTCTTTTTGCTTTGATATAAGTATTGCTACCCTGACGTTTTTCTTTCGCTTCCATTTGAATGTATGTTTTTACAGCCCTTTACATTCAGTCTGTATGTGTCTTTAGATCTGAAGTGAGTCTCTTATAGGCAACATATAGTTGGATCTTGTTTTTTTAATCCATTCAATCACCCTATGTCTTTTAATTAGAGGATTTAGACCGTATACATGTAATTACTGATAGGTATGTATTTATTGCCATTTTGTTCACTGTTTTCCAGTTGTTTTTATAGTTCTCTATTCCTTTCTTCTTCTCCTGCTCTCTTCCCTGTGGTTTGATGGCTTTCTTCAGTGTTATGTTTGAATTTCTTTGCTTTATTTTTTGTGTATTTATTGCAGGTTTTTGATTTGTGGTTACCAATAGACTCCTATATATCATCTTATGTGTAAAGCGGTCTGTATTAAGTTGATGATTACTTAAGTTTGAACACATTCTAAAAGCACTAAGTTTTTACTCCCCCCACCATTTTTTATGCATATGGTATCATATTTTACATCTTTTTATTTTGTAAAAAGCGAAATCCCTTGGTTTTTGTGTTTTAACCTCCTTTAATCATACTTTTGTGTTTTAACCTCCATACTGACTTAATAAGTGATTTACTCTACCGGATTGTTAGAAGTTTGCTTTTATCTGTGAAGTTTTTTCTTTCATAATTTTCTTCTGGTTATGACCTTTCCACTCAAGTGTCTTTTAACATTTCTTTTAAGTCTGTTTCAGTGGTGATGATCTCCTTTAACATTTGTTTGTCTAGAAAACTCTTTATCTCACCTTCAATTCTTTTTTTTTTAAAGATTTTATTTATTGACAGAGATAGAGACAGCCAGCGAGAGAGTGAACACAAGCAGGGGGAGTGGGAGAGGAAGAAGCAGGCTCATAGAGGAGGAGCCTGATGTGGGGCTCGATCCCATAACGCCGGGATCACGCCCTGAGCCAAAGGCAGATGCTTAACCGCTGTGCCACCCAGGCGCCCCAATGTCACCTTCAATTCTGAATAATAACCCTGCTGGGTAGAATATTCCTGATTGCAGTTTGTTTGTTTGTTTTTTCCTTTCAGCACTTTGAATGTATCTTGCCATTCCCTCTGGCCTGCAAAGTTTTTGCTAAAAAATCAGATGATAGCCTTATGGGGTTTCCTTTTTATGTAACTGTTTCTTTTTCATGCTACTTTTAACATTCTCTCTTATTACTTTTTTACATTTTAATTATCATGTGCCTCGGCTTCCGAGATCAGACGAGATCGGGGGCATTCAGAATGGTATGGCCGTAGACTATTATGTGCCTTGGTGTGGACCTCCTTGGGTTATTCTTGTTAAGGGCTTTCTGTGCTGTCTGGATTTAGATATCTCCTTTCCCAGATTAGGGAAGGTTTCAGCTATTATTTCTTCAAAAATAAGTTTTCTTCCTTTTTATATTTTCTCCTCCTAGGATCTGTATAATGCAAATGTTATTACACTTGCTGATGTCACTGAGTTCCCTTTACCTATTCTCATTTTTTGTTCTTTTTTCTTTTTGCGGTTCAGTTTGATTGCTTTCCATTACTCTGTCTTCCAGATCACTGATCCATTCTTCTGCCTCCCCTAATCTGCTGTTGATTCACTCTATTGTGTCTTTTTATTTCAGTTCTTGAATTCTCTATCTCCGACTGGTTCTCGTTTATATTTTCTCTCTTTTTGATGCAGTTCTTAGTGGGTTCACCCATTCTTTTCTCAAGTCCAATATCTTTATGACCATTCCTCTTATTTTTTATCAGGCATTTTGCTTATCTTCATTTCATTAGGTCTTTTGTTGTGACTTTGTCCTATTCTTTCATTTGGGACATATTCCTGTCTCTTCATTTTTGTGTAGCTTTCTGTTTGTTTCTGTGGATTAGGGAGGTCAGCCAAGTCTCCTGGTCTTGGAAGTAATGGCCTAGTGTAGGAGAAATCATGTGGTGCCCTATAGCACATGACCCCTGGTCACCAGAAGCAGGTGCTCCAGGGCGGTATCCTGTGTGGACTGCATACGCCCTACTGTTGTGACTGAGCCACATTTGTCTTCAGCCCGGTCAGCTGCAGTGATCCATTTTGCATGCTGTGGGTGCACTGGACAGGGTTCAGTCCTTGCATTGTTGAGGGGCCTGTCTGAAGACTGCACGGGCTTGTAGGTGGGCAAGGTCAGCAGTCAGACTAGGTGTTTGCAGTCTGCCTCTGCCACAGCTGTGGACACACTGGATGGCAGGACTTTGTCCCTGCGTAGCCAGCTGAAAGTCTCAGCTACTAGAACTGGACACACTGAGGTGTGGACACACTGAGGTTTTCCCCCTCCCCAGGGCAGAAGTCACTTTGGAGTGGTCCCGCTCGCTACCAGGGCTGTTTGCAGTGTGTGGTAGGGCAAGAGCCACTTTGGAGGGATGCCTGCCAATGCAGGCAGGTTAGATGGGGCCGGTCTACCAGGTGAACATGGGGAGGGGCATGCAGTGCTAGCTAGACAGGTGGAGAGTGTTACTGCTGGTTCCCACAAATGTCCAGCTGTCTACGCTGAGAGAGAGGATGAGAAATGTTGTCTGCCAGCACTTTTTTCTCAGATCTAAAGATTTGCCCCACTAGTGCACATTTTGAGATTAGTAAGTAAATCTCTTTCATGTATACTATAGTCACTTTTCAAACTGCTAGTTTTGTGCTGTGTCTTGGATGGAGTTATTTATTATGCTGGCTTTTTAAGGGTGGGGACTAAGTTTCCTATGCCCTCTTGCTCTCCTGGAGTTACTAATCCCCCTGATTTTTAAAGTACCCCAAGTTAAGCCTCACTGGTTTTCAAAGCCAGTTGTCATGGGTACTTATCTTCCCAGTGCCTGGGGTGCTTGGTGTTGGGTCCCATCCTCTCGATTCTCTGTGCTTATGTTGTCCCTCTCGTTGTGGTTAGTCTCACTGGGGGTTTGGTTCCCAACTGTATCTCTGACCTCCCTCCCCTTTCCAGTGTTGCATCCTCTCTGTGATTCCCTGGAAGGTCTGTTCGGCTGGTCTTCAGGTCAGTTTTAGAGATAATTGCACAGATGTAGCCATTCTCTTGCTGTGTCCTTGAGATGAGGTGAGCTCAGGATCCTCCTACTCCACTGTTTCTTCCAGTCCTTTCTCCACTTTTTTGAAAGACCCTATTTTGGCAATGTTACTTG
The DNA here is from genome assembly GCF_024610735.1 of Ursus americanus. Taxonomy (NCBI): domain Eukaryota; kingdom Metazoa; phylum Chordata; class Mammalia; order Carnivora; family Ursidae; genus Ursus; species Ursus americanus. Next base: position 64,539,235 of record NC_142137.1, on the reverse strand, counting down.
TGATTAATCATCTGTGTAAAATAGCTGGATATTAAACTAGGCTGTTACTATTATGTGCTAATTACAGAAGAGAGTTAATTACAAAGTTTCTCTGCCAAAAATAAAAATCAATACAGTGATGTCAATTTTATCAAAACTACTACTGGATAAGTCACTACAGGACATATAAGAATTCACCTATTTTTTTTTTTTTTTTGTCAAATGTGTATTGAGCAGCTACTACATGTAAAGACCTGGGCTTAGGCAGAGCTGGACTGGAGGGCCCAGGCTGACATGGAGTCTGCCTTCAGGGAGTTTATAGCTGGTGAGGAACAGATGTCTCCTTGCTTGCTGAAACTCTCCAAGATAAAGTCTTGTAAAGTTTCCCTTATGTCATTTGAGATTTATTAAGGAAAATAAATAGCATGAAAAAAATTGTATAATGTGGTTTTTAGATTTAGATACAGATTATATATTTAGAGTGGGGTCCCAAACAATAGTGTTAGACCTACTTGTACATCTTAAAGCATGGTCTGGGAAGTCTCCATATTCTCTGCTACCACCTTCCACTTCCTCTGCCATGTTGTCCACCCCAATTAGCTGAGCTTTTGGGGTATAGGAATTCGGTCCATCTTCCACTTACATAACAGTTTTCAGCTTTTTCTGAGTCAGGCTCAGAAAACTCATTCTCGGTACAACCTCTTTTTAGCATCTCAAGGTGTCAGACATTATAAATGACTTCTTCCAAAATAATAGACCCTATTAGATCCTAGACTGAATTCGATGACTGGAGATGTCTTATAGGCCATCATTAGATTTAACATATTTGTGCTTTCAGGTATTTTCTGTCCTAGAACAGGTGGCCATTGTAATAAAGAAAACCAATTGACCGTGTTTGCTTGCTTGCTTCTTGTTAACGCACATGTGTGTGTATATAACATTTTGAATAGTGTCAGACCCAAATACATCAAACCAAGATCTTTACTTTCAGACTTCTATAGTTAGGGTCTTTAAGCTATTCAAATTTTACCAAGGCTGATTTTAGAATATTTTTAGTGGAAAGTTTCTCTTTGTTTTCATTACCTAGTTGAGGGCATTTGATGGTGTTTAGAGGTTGTTACCAGCCTTATCTTTGATTTTGGGGTAAGATACACGTGTAGTTGATTAAATGTTCTATCCTCTAGGATTAAGGCCTCAAGAAAAAACTTACTTGGAAAAAAGCTAGCTGTATTTTTGGTTCACTTTACTGAGGGATGTTTGCTATTTGGTAAATTAAACATTCACAGCAGTTTTCTTTACATGCTTTTCATCATGTTGTAAATGTTATATGCAGCGAATTTATTTGTAATCTAGGAAAGCAGTTATCAAGGAGGAGAGAGAATATTATGATAAAGCAAAACAGTAAATCAAATGATTAAATTTTGGTTCTAAAAGAATTCTGTGCTGCTCTGAAGTAGTTTTACCATATTAGAGCAGATCAGGAATACTCTGAGGAAAGCCAGAAAATATTTGACTGATAGTTGTATTGAGCAAATTTTTAAAATTTTTATTTTCTTAAGTGAGAAAGGGGAAGAATTTTATAGAGAAGATTAAAATAAGGCTGTCCCTTTGGCTAAAGCTTGCTAAACACAAGAGGAGAAAGTCATGAACACAGATAACCATACTACAAGTAAAACATGCTAAGTGTCAGAGTAGTGGTACAGGCAGGTTCATTGGGGAATTGAGAGAGGGAGTGTAATTCTCTATAGATGCTCGAAGAAACTTACTAAAATTCAGTACTTATTCTCAACCAATCCTGAAAATTAAATACGGGCACTTCTTTTGTGGTATTTCAAGAAGAGCTTATTTATAACCACTTCGGATTTTTCCTGTGAGAATCTGTAATCCCCTCTGTTTATTGGTCTTTAGACTAACTTATAATCAAGCTTTAATGGCAGAACTTTTACTTCCATGGAACTGTCACAATCCTGTCCTGGCTAGTAGACCTAAATTCTACCAAACTCTCATTAACTTCTCTGTACTGTCCCCAAAATTTGAACCCCAAATTCTTTTCTATCTACAGAAAATGCAACCTCTTAGAGTCATAAAATTAGATTATTTGGCTTACTGTAGTGTGCCTTAATCTCCTAGAGTTTATAGTATATAGAGTTTAAGTTAGAATTTTAAAATTTTGTATTTCCATTTCACTTTTGAGTTAAATTATGTTACCAATGACAAGACAAAATATTTCTTTTGCAGTGCAAATTCATGACTAAAAAATGTTTCCATGAGCAAATAAAACTTGTTTCAATCTGACATCTCTAGACCCCTGAGAATCCACATATTTCTGGGGTTCTACAGTAATTTTTTAAGCTGATCTTCACATTACTCAAGTTTGAGAACTACTAAGCTATTAGCTAGAACCTTAAAATTCTATGTCATTTTTTTTCTTTTAAAATTGTGGTCATGGGGCTCATAACCTAACATACTTCTAACAGGGGCACCTGGGTGGCACAGTCGGTTAAGCATCTGCCTCTTGGTTTTGGTTCAGGTCATGATCTCAGGGTCATTATCTCGGGGTTGTGAGATCAAGCCCCGAGTCAGGCTCCATGCTCAGTGCAGTCTGCCTGGGACTCTCTCTTACTCTCCCTCAGCCATTCCCTACCACGTGCTCTCTTTCTCTCTCAAATAAAATAAATCTTTAACATACGTCAAACAGAACAGATAGGCTTTAGGTCTAACCACCATACTGTACTTGAACTTAGTAGTTTAAGTCACTATAAAAGGAGAATTGCAACAGGCTCTTTTGATTAGCATGATAGGAACAGCATACTCTAGTGGACAAACTGGAAATATTTTAAAGGAAGCTAGACCTACTGGAATTCGAATGTGCCCCTTATGAGAATTTGGTCAGGTTAATAGGCTGAACTTTAATATATCCCGAATTGGGGCAATAATGTCACCCTTGAAGGATTGTTTTGAGAAATAGAGACAATCAGTGTGAAATAATGCATCTAGCATTTGGAGGCGTTAGTGGAAGGTAACTATTATGATTATAACCCAATATTTATGGACTAAGTTGGTATATTCTGACATAGTTGTATACATTTTAATTTTTAAGAGCTTCATATAGTTTATATCTAGTTTATATCTAATTTTGCATACTAGGAGTACCGCATATGGAGCAAGTTATCCCTAAACATGGTACAAATTTAAAGCATACTGTCAATACAGTTTTAGATGAATTAATGATGATACACCCGTGACATTATAAAGAAAAGGTCAGAACTTGAGGCATCCATGCCTGACCTTTGAGGATCACATTTCAGAAGCTTTCAGCTATCCTTGCTGACAGTTGTCGAGACCTTGACTTCCATGTGAAATAATCTTGATCTTAGTAAAATGGGTGGATTCACATAAGAAAGCCATTTTCATCCCTTTGTGTTTTTCAGAATCTGATATTGAGGTTATTTCTGTTGTATGTTATCTTGTATTTGAGAATCCTTTGGACATATGGTCAGAAGACTTATATTCTTCTGTTTAACTAATACTCTTCTGTGTTAGGTCTGGTTTTGTGGAATCAGAGATTGAGGTAAGAACTTTTGTGAAAGTGGTATATTGAGTGCTCTCAGAAGAGTGGTGTGGGAAGCAGGATAAAGCAAGGGGGGAAAAACTAAGCAGGGATATTGTTCTGCCTGGAGACTAACTTCAGACCCACTGGGTCAAAGGGTGGCAGGGAAAAGGGGAGCTCTGGGACACAGACTGTCCCACAGAGTCAGTCAAGGGAGCAGCCTGTTGTACACCTGTGTGGCCGGTATTTGGCTCTGGCCACCTCCTAGGCACAGTGGAGCCCTAACCTACCAGGGGAGGCAATTCCAGATCTGTGAGCCGTTAGCACTGTGCACTCACAGCAGCTGGGGGATGGATGCAGAGCCCAGTGGGAAATTGGGGAAAGCACGAGAGCAGCCTCAGGGGGGCTCCTACCCATAGACAGAGCTGTCAGATTTCTTGTGTGGCCTTCTGTGATTTGGTTGCTTAGAAGTTCTAGGCTAAGTTTCATGTTTAATTCCTTTAGTAGCCTTCAACAAGGATTACTTAATAGCATTTCTTCTCTCTTCCTTTTCTTTGTAATTTTAGTCTTTCACCTTTATTGTTTTCTTTGTACTTACTATGCCAGCAATTTTATTGTAAGTAGCCTCAAATTCTTTTTGAAAGTGGGTGAGTCTAAAAATAAATGTGTAAACTAAAACCAATTTTATAAGTAGAAAATTATGAGTCTTTCTTAAAAATTAAGTATTGCATAGAAATAGGGTATTTTTACTATTACAATTTATCTTAATACTAGTTATGTTTTAATAACTACTCAAGAATAAAATAAGAAATACTATAAATCCAAGGAAGGAAGGGAACAAAATTGTATTTTTGCAGGTGATACTTTTATGTATGTATAAAGTGCAGTGAAGTGAATAAAAAAGTTATTGGAGGTAATGAAGAGATATGCAACAGGTTCTGCAAGATTGTAGGCTAGGGTACAAATCCTCAAAAGTCAATAAAGTTAATTTATGCTAAAGCGATGTAGCTAAAAATATGGTAATAAGAGGAATGTACTGAGAAAACACTGACTCCAGAACTGAACCTCCATCTCCATACCGCAGGCTGCTCCTGCCCATATGTATGTAGTGTGCTGACTACTGACCTCACCTGCCCAAGCTGGGCAGGTATCACCGGGATGGGGGGGCCATCTGAGGGCTCCCCCTTCACCTTTACTTGCACAGTGAGTCACTAGTTATCACCTTCTGACATCCCTTATGTTTCTCTTAAATCTATGCATTCCTGTACCCAGTTCTGACTTAACCTGTGTCTACGTTTTTTGCCTGAACTGCTAGGTGATACACACACACACACACATATACATACATATACTCACATATCTACTCCCTCAGTAAAATAAGTATGATAATCTGGGGCTTTCTGATGTTTCCTTCTTTTGATTTTGTTTTGGTAACTTCTTATTTAGAAAAAAAAAATGTTTAAGTATATTCAAATACATTAGACCAGAGCTTCTCAACCTCATCACTATTGACCTTTTTGGCCAGAAAATTCTTTGTTGCCTGGGCTCTCTTGTACATTGTAGGCTATTTAACAGCATTTCTGGCCCCCACCCACTATATTCCAGTACCACTTTCCCAGTTGTGACAACCAGAATGTCTCCAGCCGCTGCCGCGTGCCCCCTGCAGGCTCAAACCCACCTCCCCACCCCAGTTGGAAACCGCTGGGTTAGACCAGGAACCACTGGGCAGCGTCCGTTGCATGCTTACCCCCAACGTACGCTGTGTGCATATGATCTCATTGAATCCTCACAGCCTCTCTCTGAGTAGGTGTTGTGTGATCCTCATTTTCACATGAGCAAACCAAGACTTAGATTCAGTAATATGTACTGTGTAGCCTTGTGCTCTGTGTCACCTTGTACCCACCTGCTCTGACTAGAGCCAGGTTCCCTCGGGATGAATGCCATCTCTCCATTTACTAGCTGAAGACCTTGGACAAGTTAGGTAACGGTACTTTTCTTTCATCAGTTCCCCCTAAGTACTAAGAATAGTACCTGCCGCCCTGCGTCCTTCTGGGGTTTAAACTAGTCGGCGTACATATGTGAAGGACTGAAATAGGACTGGCATGCTCTTGTAAACACTTTTGCAAGTCACTGAGAATACAAACGTAAAAAAGACACTTGTCTCCCAGTCTAATTGGAAATGCAATCACGTAAACTAATAATTTGTGATAGAGCATTCTCTGAGAGTACAGAGCTGGAAGGGAGTCAGGATTGTGTTTGCAAAGGAGGCCCACGTGAACCCTAAAGGATGAGTCGGAGCTTGGGTGAGTGTGGGAGGGTTCCAGGTGAAGGAATGCAGCAGGGGGAAAACCTACAGGGATGGAGGGATTCCAAACCATGTTATCACTACTGTGTCCAGTCTGGATAGAATTAGGCATTATTTGTATGAAATGGCTGCTTTTCTGGAGTTCAAAACATTTCTGTGTTTTGAGAAAATATTCCAGAGCTACGTGAAAATTATTTTTTGAAGTGTGTGTGTGTGTGTGTGTGTGTGAGTGTGTATACTTCCATAGAATATATACACTAAACTTTTAGTATAGGACTACAGGATACATAAACTACAAATAAAGCCAGTCACTTATGCCAAATGAGAGAGCCGTATAGGTGTCAAAGCAATCCTGTCACATTAATTTGCATAAAAATATTCTTTTTATCAGTTATTTTTAGTATGACATTTGTTTAGAAAATATTTTGATTCCTAAAGGAATCAATTTTTTAAAGATTTTATTTATTTATTTGTCAGAGCACAAGCAGGGGGAGCAGCAGGCAGAGGGAGAAGCAGGCTTCCCACTAAGCAAGGAGCCCGATGTGGGACTTGATCCCAGGACCCTGGGATCATGACCTGAGCTGAAGGCAGCCGCTTAACCGACTGAGCCACCCAGGTGTCCCAGGGATCCGTACTTTAACAATCATTTAAACAAGTCTTTTCCTAATTCCCATATGAAATAGTGCCTTTTCATTTTAGCTATTCTATCATTAGCTAATGATGTTGTTGCATAAGAAAATGAGTAAACTAGGAATAAAATGGTCTCTACTTCTGTAGGCACAAATGAAAAATATGTACTCACAGAAACGATACTCTTCCCACTTCCCGAGTTACTAAATGGTCCTTTTTCCCCCTTTACCATTATATGGTGAGCAATGACTTGGTTTAAATTACATGAATTATTAGAAAGTGTGCAGTGTCGCCTTTGCACATTAGAAAATCCAGTTTTTATTGTTAAGATATTTTAATATCATAATTTAACTTATATTTTTAAAAACATTCCTTATACTTGGTCTTTCTATTAACTAACTGAAGCAGTTCATTTATAAGAGAACAGCAGTGTTTCTGTTAACATGAATCAAACTTGAGAACAAAAGTGACAACTTCAAAGTAAATTTTATCATCCCACTAGTAATCAATGAGAGGTTAAAGAAGAGGGAAGTGGAGGAATCTGAATTGTCGTAGGATAGATGAACTGCATCCGAGCACCCTCTTGCTAGCAGCAGCAGATGGCACTTCTTCAGCATTCTAAAGCAAACTCTTTTTATTCTCACTTATTTTGTACCTAAGGCTTCCAAGTCCCAGGGGTCTCAGTGTGCATTTAGTTTGGTTTGGTTTTGCTTTGCAGTGGTAGCATTTACCAATTTCTGTTCTTTTATTCTGCCTGCCTGATCTTTGAATATCATATTGTTGGCTCTCACATGTACATAGATGTTTCTAAAATGAAAAAAGCAGGGAGGTCATAGTAGGTGGGAACTTGGGGAGGCTGGTTTGGGCAACATCAAAGAGAGAGTAGACATCTCTTCTTTCCCTTAGGTTCAAACAGTGGGGCTTGAAAACAAGCAAGTCCCTGTGGTGGTGCAGACAGACAGCAAAAGTAGATGATACCTTGGATCAACACCAGAGAAAGGTGCTTTGTATACTTGGCAATTTAGTTCTTTTATAAAATCCAATTAAGTAACAACCCAGAAGATATAGCAACAGCTTATCTTAAAAGGAAAAGAAAGCCATCAATTGTCTTGATATAACAGAACCTCTCCCAATTATAAACCTCTAGATAAAACATGAAAATAGTAATGGAAAAATAATCTTAAAACAGATATATAATTGCACACAATAGTTTGTTGGCATTTTAACTGACCTCATTTATATTTTTTCTCTAAAATAAAAAGACAAAAGTCACAGCAGTCACCAAAAAATTCCATACTCATTACATAGTTATTTACACATAATCTTTCAGGTTGTATGCTGAATTGCCGTCTGGTTGTGTGGTGGTGATTTGCGGCTGCTTGGGTGGATAGAGCCAAGCTTCTGGATTCTTTTCAATGCAAGAAGTGCAGAAAATCATGCCAGAGATAAACAGCAGTATGGCCGAAATGAATCCAATATAGACGGCTCCTCCAGGTTCATGTTTGTTGCTTTCTGGAACTGTCAGATCCAGAAAGTTTGCTATGATCTCCTTCGTGTACCACACTGTTGGTATCAAACCAGAGATCCCCGCAGACACGAAACAGACTCCTCCAACAAAAGAAGCGTGACTCTTTGTTTCTCTGTCCCCTCCTAAGCGAGTGCATTTCATCCCTACTGTAGAAGTGCAGATCCCCAAAGCAGACAGAACACACGCCAGGACCATGGTGGCCCGTGCAGCCTGCACGTGGACGGGGAGGGACAGAATGGAGTACTTCAGGGTGCAGCTGAACATCCCGGTGCTGTACCACGTGCAGTCCATCCACAGCCCTTGCAGCTGCACAATGGCTGTTATGATGTTGGAGCCCGAGTCCACATTCACCTTCCAGTTAGGCAGCAGAGTGGCTGTGAGCACTCCGGAGACTCCAGATAAGGCCAGGATGAAAGCGAGGAGCTGGAGCCCAGCTGACACCATGATGTCACCTTTATCTTTGCCCACTGTTACCCAGTATTTGGTGATGATGGCCGTTGATCAGGATTGTAGCTCTGTCTCTGTAGCAGAGAACCAAGTAACAAAGGCTAGGGAGAGAAGACAAAAGCAGGATTGAAAGAAAGCATAAACAAAAAGGCTTCCATTTCCACGTCTAGTAGGAGCAAAGAACACATTTGAATAGACCCACCGTAGATGAGGACACTGTAGCCCAGGAGAAAAGCTCATGCCAGGCCCTCAGAGGGGCCATTCTCCTGAGTGTGTGGATGAGTGGTGCTTGATACATGGCATAAAGGAGAGAGCTGTCCACTTGTTCTTTCTAAAACTTCAGCTATGTTGAAGTTGTCTATAATGTGGGCAATGTGCCTTATTAGGAGATTTTGACATACCAGATTCTAGCTAGAGGATCTAATAAGAATTTTAATAGCATTAGAGGTTTTTAAAACTTTCTTTTCTTCCTTATTACCTATGGAGTATTTTAATTAGAAACAGTGTTTAAGCCCACTTCTTAAAAATGATTTATAAATACATAGTGGAAAAGTGTTAAGTATTCAAAAAATGATTTTATTAAAAAAAAATTAAGCACCCAACATGTGCCAGACATGTGACCCAAGTGAACTGTTTAGGGAGGAAAGGAAATTCAAGGGAAGAAGGTAAAGCCATAGGCATGATTATCCCTGATTGCCAGTTAATAAACTTTTGCAAAATCCTTATCTAGGTTAACACTCATTTCACTTCAGGTACAAGATACTCAAAACTGGAACAATTAAGCCTCTGTCTTTTACTTTTGAGAATGTGAGATCCCATCTAGTTGGGACCAGAATCATTCCCTGACCCAAATGAAGTAGTCTGCTGCAAAACCGGTTATTCTGATGGATTCAGAAGTAGTGACACTGAATCTGAAAGTACATGCCAGAAATAACCACATCATTAGCTGTATGCGAAAGGATACCAAAAATAATTTAACATTTTTTTCTTTTCCTCTTTCTTTTTTTTTTTCTTTTTTCTTTCTTTTTTTTTTTTTAAGAAGAGAAAAGATAGCACTGAATTTGTGGCTTGGCTGTGCTTTAATCTGGCAGTACTTCCTGCCTTGAAAGAAATACAGTGGTTTCTGGAATACAGTAGTAACAGCTTTTTTGTGCTTCTGCATTAATTTGTGAATGATGTATTAAGACATTGTGACTCTACCACAATTCATGTATATTTCACAAAAGGCACTATGGGCTCTGAATCCAAAACACCGGGGTCAACTCTTAGCTTTCCAGAACCTCTCTGTGCCTTAGTATCCTCTTCTGGAAAATGGGGAGAATTATTGTATATATAGCAAAGAGTTAAATGAATTTTAAGGGCTTAGAATAATATCTAACACATAGAAAGTATTCCACAAATTATAATTGACAGTTATTAGTATGTTCATTTGTTTTATGTCATGTGACAATCGATACTTAATGGCATTTTAAATTTTTCTCTTCCTTCATTGAGCTGATTTATTTTCATAAACTCTTAGAGCTGAAAGAAACTGTAGATATAACTTTGTGCATCATCGTATTTTCCGATTAGGAAGGACACTGAGGTGGTAAATCACCCTGGGCCACCCAGGTCTCAGCAGCAGTGACCTGCTCTTTCCGCCTCTTCCCACCTTTACCCGGTACGCCCTGGTGAGAGCCTCTCTGTGTGCTCCCCAGGAGCAGAGAAAAATGCTGCATCTGGAGGCAGAAAGCACCATTAACTATCAACTTCATTTACTCCCTGTCCCACCAAGAAAAAAAAAACCACTTGAGAGGGCGTTAATAGGACACATGGCTTAGCCTCAGAGACTCACCCAAAGAGGTTGATGCATGGCTTCTGTAAAATATCTGAAGTAATACTAATCCATGCCTGTATTAAGAGCACATACTTAACATAGTTAGAACGCTCGTTCTCTAAGAAGTTAAATCCTGGGCTGTCTAAATTCCTTTGTTCTATTTTTGATCGCAGTCTTAAAATGTGACAATTTTAGGGGAATGTTTTCCTGAAATTTTGAATTCTTAAATATCAGACTTATATACACAGCAGAGTACTTGGGCTTTGTGTGGAACCATTCAGTTCATTTCTTTCTGTTTTCCAAATTTCTTTTCATATCTGAGACCAAAATAGAACAGAAGTTAAAGATTCTAGAAGAAAATGAAACATGTTTATAGTTTCATAATAGCTGTTTTCAGGTTTGGGTTTTAACATTTCAGACTCCAGCCAGTTTGCTAAATTACTGCCTTCCCAGACCATTTTCAGCTTAGGGTTTCCTCAGTGTCGAGATTGCTATTATCATTGTCTAAGAGCATCTCATTTCTCTCTTTATTTTTACTTTGGTTGAGTAACCTTTATATGTGGATCAGTCTTTGCTCAGCTTCCCAATTATAACCCTTTTCTTCCCATTAACCAATACATTTTATAAATTTCAGTGTAATTCAGGCTTGCAGACAGCTTGTTCGTCTTAATTAACAAGTACTGGCAGTGATAAATTACAGACAGCCAGAATCAGCGTAAACAATAGGACATTGCATTCAGTTAGCATAGCGCTCACTTACGGTTGAATATTGGATTTTAAATGCTTTCTTCTGCACAGAGAACTTATGCTGAAAGAATTTGTTCTCTATAATGAAGGTCACTATTCTCTTCCTTTATAAAAATACACTGGCATCTTAGCTATATTGCTGGGAAGTCTTCTTTCTTTTTCTTTTTTTTTCTTCTCCAGCCACAAGTATGATACAGTTTGTGGCCTGTTTTCTCAAATTTCTATCTGGTACAGAATAAAAGCATACTTTGTTTCACTGGTGGTGGCGGTGGTGGTGGTGAAATGCTGTGAAAGTTAACAGAAGCAGTGGGGTTACAGGTAAAAACTTAGTTCTAAATAGAAAAGTCTCTCATGGTTCCAGAACACACCGCATACAGAACAGAACCCACAAATGTTAATTTTATCAACTATTTGCCAACAGAAAGTCTGGAGTGGATTTCATTAAAATCTAAAGTCAGTTTTCCAGACAGGATGTATTTATAACAATACTAATATTTAAAAAGCAAATTTACAGCTTATAATTCAAGCTACATGATACTTAAAGTTCTCTTTCTGAGCATTATTGAAGCTTCTCGGTTTCCGTACCTTTTGTCAGTAGCCTTCAGTGTCTTAACTCCCTTCTGTCAGTTGTCTTCCAGTAAATCTGTATGATGAGGAGAAGCCATACACGTGAGGCTCATCTCACAGCTTCTGAGTATTAGTGACAAAGCTCCAACAAGTTAACTTGCAAATAAAGAGCAACATGGAAATCTGAGGTAGAAACTGCTGATGGTGCTAGAAGATAAATACCAGGTTCTCCATCTCATTTTTTGAGCTGTGGGAGAATTAAGAAAGGAGAGGCGGGGAAGGGAGGGAGTTGTTGTTACAACAGGATTTGTCGAAACCTGAAAGCCGAAAATGCTTTTGTGTCACTGTATACAGAGGAGGAATTATTTGGGTGCTCACAAAAAGGCTTTCTTTTCCTTTAATATTATGTTTTAGTCCACAGTTATAATTTATTTTTGAATTTGTATCTGGGTTGGAAGATCTCGTTTATTATTTTATGTCCCCAATTAAAGAATGTGGTCTGAAATATTTTTAACTAGATTGTGCTTTGCAAATATAGTTGAGACTATCTTTTTATTCATGTGCTTGTGACTTGCTTGAAATCAAGAGTCACAAAATTGGTAACTTTCAAAAATTCAGAAGACAGTTTTTAAAATATATATACATTTTCTTAAACAAAAGAAAAAAGAAAACTCAACAACTGTTGACTAGAATCTGACCAGTAAACCTACAAGTATTTGGGGGGGGGGGTCTTGAATTGTCTTCCGTTATTCCTTCCACTGAGAAAGGTTTCTGAAGTATAACTTGATAAATTAGAACTTCTACATAATGTTGTGAAGAAATTACACCAAAATGATGTGAGGGAGCATATTAAATGTAACAGGGAAATCAAATATTAAGGTCCTGGTACTATGAATAATGATACATATTTCATATCCATCTATTTTGGGTTTGCATTTTATTTTTCTTCACTAATTTTAATTCTACAAGCTATAAATTCATAGCTACTACAGAGAAAGAAGATAATTTTACAATTGGATTTTTAAAAATTTTCCAAATGTTGATAGCCATATTAGATGTCAGCCATTTCTTAAAAGCAGTGAATAAAATACACATTTCAGTTATCTGGATTTTTTCTAGATTTTTTGGGGGTTTTTGTTGCTTTGTTTACATCTTTTCTAGTCTGGCATTTAGCAATGTATTTTCTTCTCTTAGATGCCTGTGGATTTTTTAGCCATAGTGTTACAATTTTAATATATAAACTTCTATTTCATGGAACTATTTAAACAATTCTTTGTGTAAATCCTGGACGAAGTAGAGTTGAATTTCAGGCACTAACAGTAACAGCATTGTTATTTCTGCTGTAGCAGAAGAAACCCGTCAGGTCCCTTTAGTGCCTCACCTCACTTTGCTCTCTGCCATGGTTAGTACAGATTCACCTGTGCTGAGGCTCCTGATGGCAGGTGGAGGGGCCAGCCTGCTCCCAGCTCTGGCCTCCGGAATAAGGAGGCCTTGTTTCTATTTTCAAAACATTTCTGATAATTCTTCTGCCTTGACAGGAACACTTATCCAATAAAATATTAACTGCCTCTTTTAGAAAAGCAGACTTCTGAAAGGCAAATAATTTTCATAAATTACAGATCTTTAATCAAGGTAGAATTCCTCGTATAAAAAAAGGAGATGGAAAAGTAGCGGTTGCTAGAGAAATCTAACTCATCGATCTCATCTGCTTCCACTGTGGACATTAAGGAGAATTACATCTGTTAAGTCCAGAGACTTTTGTAGATAAATCTTACCTTAGTTTCTGCCTCTTCCCTGGCCCTCTCCCCTGCACACCGGAGTTCTGTATCCAGCGGCCAGTGCCGCATCACTGATAGACATGGCAGACTCCTGCTGGACAAAGAGAACTCCTGACCTTCCCCGCACCAGTGCTCCTCATTTTCCCCACGTCCATTCATGGCAGACTCATCCTTTGATTTGGCAGGTCCCAGATCTTACAAACATCCTTGATTGCATACCCAACATTCAAATAATTTTGTTTCTAAACTTCAAAATAGATCAAGAATCCTAGCATCTCTGTGCCTCACTGCGGCTCACTCCTTAGCTGAAGAACCTCCCGAGGGCAAGGACCCTGGTATGACTTGTTTGTTGCTGAGTCTCCTGTGCCAGGAATGGTGCCTGGAACATAGTAGGGGTGCAACAGATATTTGTGGAATGAACCCAAATTGATTTTGAGCATATAAAATAACATTAAACTATATATTAACTTTGTATGCTTAAAAGTATAATTTTGTCCTTTCTCAAGGAGACTGTAATTTTAAGTCATTTTGTTAACTCTATTAGTTTTGTCATTTTGGCCTAATAGTAACATCTGCGGTTTATAAAAACTGCTTCCTGTATGCCCGGTACTGTTTGAGGCACTGTGCTACTTGATTCTCAAGACAGGGCGGTGAAGTAATAGGGATCCTCATTTTACACATGAGAAACTGAGCTCCGGGGAAGTAAAGTGACTTGACTAAGGTTGTGAAATGAGTAAGTAGCAGGAATGGGATTCAGGCCCTGGATATTGTGATTTTTGAAGCCCTTATACATTCATAGCACTTCCCTGCACCTACTTAGAAAAGAATGTATTTCCTTTTTTTCTTTAGATAGAGAGCACAAGCAGGGCAGGTAAGGACAGAAGGAGAGGGAAAGAGAATCTTAATCAGGCTCCATGCCCAGTGAGGAGCCCGACGCAGGACTCCCATCTCACAACCCTGAGATCATGTCCTGAGCCAAAATCAAGAGTCGGACGCTTAACCGTCGGAGCCACCCAGATACCCTGAAAAGGATGTATTTCTAGGTCTTATTATAACACGTCATTTCTTTCTGTGGTAGTCTGGGTAATTGAAAAAAAACATAACCCCAACATCTCCGTGGCTTTACATCAAAAACACTTTTAATTCAGAGTCTGACTGCAGAGTAGCTGGCCAGTGACTCAGCAGTCCATCTATTTTCTTTAAAATGTTTTTAAAGAAAAAATTACATGTGATTTCCTTGGTGTATTTTTCTGAGTAATGATAATCTGAAATTCAGACAGCTTTTCTCTTTTCTCTGAAAGACCTAATAATTTAACTGAAAATTTTAGAGATCATAACAATACATACTTTTGTATGAGCTTATTCACCAGACGTAGGTTCCTCACCCCTGCCCACACATGAACATCATCTGGCTTCAAGAAAGCCCGAGGCCCAGGCCCTACCCCCATGGCTCTTATGTCATTGGTCTGCGATGATGCCCACTCACTAATGCTGCCCACTTAACTCCAGGGGAAAGCTGAGGTTCTGATTTTTAAAAAACCATGTCTTCTCTTATTTGCTTTCTGTTTAGCTTTAAAAATGATAAACGTGCAGGGGCGCCTGGGTGGCTCAGTTGGTTAAGTGTCTGCCTTTGGCTCAGGTCGTGATCCCAGAGTCCTGGGATCAGGCCCCACATCGGGCTCCCTCGCAGCAGGGAGTCTGCTTCTCCCTCTCCCTCTGCTGCTCCCCCTGCATGTGCTCTTCCTTTCTCTGTCAAATAAATAAGTAAAGTCTTTTTTTAAAAAATGTAATCAACGTGCAGAGTAAGGTAAAGTAGTTACCTATTCTAGTCCCACAAATTTAAAGTGATTGACTTAATCTTAAAATAATGTTCTCTTCTGACCCAGTCTTGGGAAATTGATAGTATCAGCTAGGAGCATGATCAGTTCTTTATTTTCCTCCATCTTTGTGGTCATTTTAGTTTTAAAATAATACTTCAGGCTTAGCCTGAAGACTTAAACTTTTATAATTGGTAGCTTATAGATTGATTGTAGTGAGGACTTTGTTAAAAATGAAGATGAGGGGGACGCCTGGGTGGCTCAGTCAGTTGAGCGTCCAACTCTTGATTCCAGCTCAGGTCATGATCTCAGGGTCGTGAGATCAAGCCCCACGTCAGGCTTCACACGGGGCATGGAGCCTGCTTGAGATTCTCTCTACGTCTCCTTCTGCCCCACCCCTGTGCATGTGTGTTCACATTCTCTCTCCCTGAAAAAAAAATGAAGATGAATATTCTCTGGTTTACATGTGTTTTCAGATGTCTAAGAGGCCATCCTAATTCTGTTGATTTTTATCAAGTCTGGTATATATTTCTGCAGAGTACTCCCCACCCCCCCAACCACCCTTATCCACAGGTGGTATGTTCTGAGACCCCCAGTGGATGCCTAAAACTGCAGATAGGACCAAGCCCTATTTATACCATGTTTTTTTCTATATATACGTACCAAAGTTTAATTTATAAATCAGGCACAGTAAAAGATGAATAATAACTAATGATAAAGTAGCACTTAAAACAGTTGTAATATACTGTAATGAAAGTTACGTGTGGTCTCAAAATATCATATTGTACTGTGCTCTTCTGATGGGAGAGGATAAAATGCCTACGTGATGCAGTGAAGGGAGGGGAGTGACATAGGCGCAGTGACACAGCGTTAGGCTACTGGTGACCTGACACTGTATCAGAAGAAGGATCATCTCTCTCCAGACTGTGGTTGACCGCGGGTAGCTGCAAGCGCGGAAAGCAAACTGGATAACGGGAGACTATACGAGTTGCACTTACATTCATTTATCATCTGTTACCTTATTTTTATGTTTTTGTTTTTCCTTTTTATGTCTTTATGAGAAAGGATCTTGAGTACTTGTTTTCTGTCTTCCTCACAGTATTTTAGAATGCTAAGACTATCTTTGGATTTTGGGGTGACATTTGCAGATCAATCTGATTTTTTCAGTCTCACAGGTAGCATAAGTATGTGTTTGTTGGGCCTTACTAACGTTGCACCCTCTTTGCACATTATTTTGAAGAGCAGGACATTTTTTTTAAAACATCCTCATTTAGTGGCAGCATCCAAGATGGTGGGCTGAGGATGCCTCGTTTAGGCCTGACCCTCCTCTTGCCTTGTTCCTCTTTCCCTTTCTTCCCTGTGACTCTCTCTCTCTCCTACCTAGCTAGGTCTCTTGCAGCTCAGCCCCAGCCCACACTCTAGGGCACTGGGTGAGTTCATGAGGATTTTGTGATCTTGCCATATTATAAAGCTTGCATCAGTTTTATTCATGTTTCTGATTTATTTTTCTATCTCTGGTGATACGTAGGGAAGACTGAGGCGCCCCCTGACCTCCTTAAATAGTAAAATAAGCATGTAGAGGATGAGATCCAGGAGCTGGAGAATCCTCCTCTAAAAAGAATCTTTCAAGTCAGAAACCAGACGCGCGGAACAGCAGGAGTACGTTTAAACAAGTACCTCAGCACAAGAAACGCTGGTCTGGAGCCTGCAGCACACGGTGGAGGAGCCGGCACTGCTTGTGCCAGTGAGTAGTCAGGCCCTCCGGCTGCTGCCGTGACCATCGCGACCGTCAGTCCGTGTGTACTCGGTCCCATTCCGCGGCGCCGCACCGTCTGCTAATCGTAATGGGGCTGCATTTACAGGTCGTTTGTACGGGAAACGAAAGTACCGCCAAGGCAACTTGAGTTTGCGCCTCATCTCTGGCAGTTATGGCTCCTTATGAATTAATAGATTTGCATCCGTGTTCATTTATGAGTCTTTTAATATTTTGCACAGCAGCATTTATTGAGTGCCTTGTGAGTCTGCCTAGATTGAAAGTCTCCCTGAGGAACGATCGTTCTGAGGTGCTGGAGTCTGAGCCTGCGAAATAGAGGCCAGGCCTGGTGTTTGCCCAGGGTGCTACCAGCTCCGGCCCCAGCAGGGGCAGGACGCCTCCAGAGGCTGCTGTCTCACACATCCCAAGGTCATGCTTTATAGGGAAGGTCGTGGTTTTAGAAAGGTGTTTTCCCCATGATCACCCAAAAACTCCGGGTTAAGTACAACAGAGAGCCGTAATCTGATGTTGGATAGTTCTTACCCTCTTGTGCTTTCTTTGCTTTAAGAATTAAGCATTCACCTCCCTGAAATTGTTTCCCTATCTTGGGAGCAAGAGAGCCTGACTCATCTTGCTGTGTTGTTACTAATAGGCATAATTTACATACATACGTACGTACATACATATATTTACTTACATGCATACATTTACGTGCATAATTTACACAGTAAAGTGCTTTCTCCATCTGCTCCCCTCATGTGGGCCTCTTTCAGGCTTATTCCTCATCATGCTCTCAGCTCGCTCTCATTCTCTGTTCTCTTACATACTTATGCTCCGAGGGGGAAGTACTGCGACTTTTATGATTACGAGGAGGAAAGAGAGAAAAACCATTCAAAAATCTATAGGAGGGAAAAAAGGTCGGTGGGGTAGAACTTCTGGAGAAATTAATATTGCTATAGAAAATACAAATTCTAACTTTAAAGAAAGATGTGTAGGCATGAACAGTGTCAGCCCATGTTGAATATGCTGGTTTAGAACACCTGGAATGCAGTTAAAGTGTTTGCATTTTAAGGTTTTAAAACTGAAATTCTGTCCTTAAATCGGGCTTAGGACAAAGATTACAGGCAGAATAAACCAGTTATAGAAAATCTGATGTACATTCATATTTGTGTTTTTCTACAGAATATGTAATTAGAGTATCCCAGGCATTAGTGACTTGCCGCTCTGTTACTCGTATCCGGGGCAGTTGTAAGTGGAGGCTGTCAGTAGTTCCATGTAGGTATCTGAAGAGTCAGACTCTGGTGGGTGCACCCAAGCATTCCCCAGGGTGCTCACCTCGCTGTCATTTCACCTGACGCTGAATGTGACTCCCAAACCCCAGGTGGTGCCGGGCACCACAGACCCAGCCGCACCCTTCCCGTTCCCATCCACACGAGTCTGTCTGAGACAGTGCCCCTGGAACTTTGAAGATCCTTCTCTGCTTGCTCCTGAAGGCTTATCTATAATTTCCTATTATCCTTTCTCGCCCTTCTATCCTCTCCCAGTTATGGTTCTAGTTTAGCTAATTATAAACCTTAGCTTCCTAATGATTTTTTTCCTTTGACAGGGTTGTCCTTTAATGGTCTTGAATGCCAGGGAAAGTGTTGAAGACCCTTCCTTAGCTACTGGCTCCTGTCGTGCCTGTGTCTTTTCACGGGGGGTGGTTATTTAGCTCTTCAGCATATGATGATTCTCTGTCAGGAACTGGACTGCCCGTTCTTCAGCATTCTCTATTCTCACGTGGACTCGAGATCTGGGCTGGCAGGATCTAGGGCTGGAGATTTAATAGCTTCTTATCCCAGGTCTCTCTCAGTCCACAGTGCTGCTCTGAGCTTATAACCAGTCATGCCCTAGACACGCTGGCCTGGAAAATGGGACTGTTGCCTGCAGCCTTTCGTAGCCATGGCTGCTAATGTTGAGAAACATAATCTCAGCTTGGTACAGCATTGGTATTAGAGTGGATTCGAGAGGCAAATATTTAAATTCATTTTAAATCCTTCAATTTGAAGTTTTAGTAGGTCATTTTGGTATACCAGTAGACTGAGTTTGGAAAGGGGCTGACAACATTAAAATAGAATTTTTAAGTGCATCTAGTGCCTATGTACTGATTTCTTTTTTTGTAAGAAAACCCTTTAATAGAGTTAAAATTCAGGGAAGGAAAAATAATGGTTGCAATTTTTAAATAAGCGTTCAATTTATAAGTAAAAAGCATTTTTGTATCTGTTACCCTAGTTACCAAGCAGCTTTCCTGTATTTCTAGAGAAAATGGGCTCTGTCATTCGGAGTAATTCTGAAAAGTGCTTTTGGGGGCAGGAGTAGAGAAGAGTACAGGAGGTTTCCCATAGAGGCAGGACACGTTGCTGGAATAGCCATTTTCACAGTGAGTTTTTTAGGGTCCTCCACTAAATAGGAACTATATTGGATTGTGAGTGGGTATTTTCTTGTAGTTGGGATATACTGTTAGCTTAACTGGGTAACAAAATTACATTCAAACGTTAGCAGGCTGCTGCAGTTAACATAGGGTGCTGCTATATTTGTACAGGGCTTAAAAACTTTAAAGCAAATGTGAGACATTTCCTGTATTTGCAAACACCAACCTTATCTCAAAGGAATAAAATCAGGAAATAAAGAGGAGGCCAAAGTTTAAAATCCAAAGAAGCTGGAAGTGGCAGTTTCTCTACTGGAAGGAGAATGTATCTAACCCTGTATTTGTGCCTTTGTCCTTGATACTATTTGAACATTAGAGTTTTTATAATATTTCGTGGGCTGGGGTTGGCTAGGGCTCAAACTGTATCTCCTATTTTGCTAAAAGATGAGTTTCCCTGGAGAATGGCAGGCTGTTGGATCACACCTGTAAAGAATTCCATCCAAACTGACAGTAACGGGGAAGAATTGGCAGAGAAGGGTTGGAGGAGTTGAGTCCTAGAGGGCGGCCGAGTGAGAGACAGGGACGGGATGCCAGTGGGCTCCGATGCGGGCAGTGGCATGGAGAGGTATGGAATGATGGGGCCGAGGCCTAGAACCTTCCTGGACAGCTGGGCTCACTTCTCTGTTCCAAATCAACAGGAGGAAAGGTGGGGATGGATGTTTCAGAGTTTGTGAGCAGAGTCTTTGACATTTAAAGTCACTATAGTGTATCTGGGGCGGCTTCTTCCACCGTCCTCCACGCAGATTACCTATTTTTCCTGCCACAGAAATGCTTCCAGATGAAGCCATCTTTTATTCCCTGTTTACTGTACTGTCCTGTCCACCCCACCTAAACCCCAAGGTCACCTCCACGGAGTCCTTATCCTCCTCAGTGCCTCTCTTCTCTCTGTTGATCACAATCATCTCCCAGACCCTTGGTCCCTAGTGGTTTTTTGGTGCCGGTCTGCAGAAAGTCCTGGCCTTTTAACCAAGCATTCGTTTCCTATAGAAGTACTTATTATTGAACTTAGAGAAACTAATTAAGCAACACGTAGAACACAATTTGGAAAAACTATTAAAATTTAATGGGAACATTTAACATTGCAGATAGTCACTCTCTGAAGTGGAGTAACTGTTCCACCAAAGTAGCCCAAGGCTGATGGACATTTAGGGCAGTCGGTGCGGAAAGGCCTTTCTGCTGGCGGTTTTCACTAGGCCATCCTCAGCATGCCTACCCCGGACCCCTTCTAGTTATCCCCTAGGGGCACCGGAGCTAACCTGAAACATTCGGGACAGGGTAAGTCAGGGCAGCAGGAGAAACACCACTGGGTCCTCCGAAACCCTCTCCAGGCCCCCTGATGATGGGCATGTCTTCATTTTCTTTTCTTGTCTACACATCATATGCAAGTACTTTTCCTCCACCGTAAAATCAAGAAACTGAAAACACTCCCATTCTCTTGTATGACAGGCTGATTTTAAGGAGTTTTATAGCCACAAGGATTTTAGAAGCAAAGTCCCCCCAAGAGAACAAGATAACCCCTGTGGAATTTAAAAAATGGAATGAATTCCTTTTGCAAAGCAGTGGTATGACCCCTCCTTCATCAGTTGGTCTACTTCCTTAGCCTCTGTAGAGTCCGTGTGATGCTCTAAGAAGCAAATTGAACAATTCCTTAGAGACTAAGGCTTTTGTAAATTATGAACAGACTTCCCATTTGTTAGACCATGGTCTCTGTCAGGCATTTTTGTGTGTGATAACCGCTTTGACTCCATTTCTCCCTTTGTCTTTACTTCCAATACTCCTGTGTTATTTTGCATATATACTTGTGAATTACCATGAGTCCATTTTTAGAGTAAGACAGGGTATAAATATCTTAACAGATATACCTGAAAAGTTTTATTTTCTGCTAATTAAAGAATCTCAACTGTTAGTGCTAGTTCACCATGCAAACAGCGGCACTGGGGGGATGTCCACTTGCTGTTCGATCCTCCCTCGGCCTCCTGGGCGTTTCACGTTACTCCCAGAAAGTGATGTGGCTGCGCAGATGACAGTCATGAATTCGGTCTGGCTGATTAATCAGTGTCTGTACCCAAAAGAAGTGGTGTCCTAATTGATTCCCTTTCTGGGGAGTTTAGCACTAAGTGGTCCCTGGGGGGCCATCTGCCTTCTCTTCTCTGTTTGGAAGCCCAGCCTTCTAGCCAGAACTGCTGCTGCAGCTTCTTTGATACACATTCCAAAGCTAAATAAAATACTCTGACGCTGTTAGCTGCCTACTGACTTTAATGATTATTTGGATTGACCTTAGAGGCCACTGTAAAACTACATTTTAAAATTAAGGGATCATCAAGCACAGGTCTAGTGGCTGTTGTTACAGAGCAGACGCAACCATGATGGCTCTGAGTCAGCTCAAAGCCAAGAGCAACAGCTTACCTGCCGGCAGAGGAGGAGTCCATGCAAGGGTCTGTTTGTGAGAACCATGTGGTCAACAACCGTCTGCCCGTGTTTGACAAAGACGAATTGTGTAATCACGTTCTACCATGCCACGGAATGATGGATGTTTGCTCACCACCTAGGTGGACGTGGGCGTGGTGCGCTTCATTCCCCTGGTGCGGCCCCGGATAGAGCAGCCCTTCAAGCTGGTGGAGAAGGTCGTTCAGAATGCCTTTCAGTTCCGGAGGAAATACTGCTATCGCGGGCTGGGGTAAGAACGCCTTCTCTTCCTTTCACTGGCACCCTTTCTAAAATCCTTAAGCACTTTTAAAGATTAAGAACCTTGTTTTTATGATTCTTCAAGCTAACTGTAAATGTCCACCACGGAGGAAAAAGCAAACCCCTGCTTTAACCTCAGAGGCCACCGACAGGTTTTATTTAACATCAGTACAACCTAGAGACTGGCAGTCACACAGTTGATAATGACCCTGTGTTGTGGGGGCCATGATTTCTCAGGGCAGACCACAAACTGTTTTTATACTCAACACTTCTGACACCACGTGTGGTGTTTTTTCCAACACCAACAAGTCCTCCAGTGCAAGTCTGACACTGACCACCTGGAGTGGGATAGACCCTGTAGCTAAAGGGTTCAGGGGCCACAAGACTGCCCCCACTTCAAGTCCCAGGTCACCACTAGTATTCCGACCCACAGGCCATGAAATGGGGATTTCTGTGATCCCCTCCACCCCATTCCCAGCACCTCACTGTTTTCACCAGCCTGGAAGCTCTGAACCCATCTTTAAGGGTCTCTATGGATGGTCCGTTAGGCAGTTGATTAAATCATTGGCCACTGGTGATTGAGCTCATTCTCCAGCCCCTCACTTCTCCCTGGAGGCGAGACAGAGTTCCAACCCTCTAATCACAGGGTTAGTCCCTTTGACAATTGTCCCCATCCTAAAGCTATCGAGGAACCCACCAAGAGTTATCTCAGTAGCACGAACTCAGGTATGCCTAATAAAACCCCTTTTCAACCATAACAAAAAAATGCCCTTATCACCCCTTGTCAGGAAATTTTAAAGGATTCAGAAACTCTGTGTCAGGAACCTGGGACAAAGGCCAAATAATATGTTATCACAGTGAGTTGGTTTTTTAAAGATTTTTTTTTATTTATTTGACAGAGATAGAGACAGCCAGCGAGAGAGGGAACACAAGCAGGGGGAGTGGGAGAGGAAGAGGCAGGCTCATAGCGGAGGAGCCTGATGTGGGGCTCGATCCCATAACGCCGGGATCACGCCCTGAGCCGAAGGCAGACGCTTAACCGCTGTGCCACCCAGGCGCCCCGTGTGAGTTGGTTTTTGTAAAGATTTTATTTCAGAGAGAGAGAGAGAATGAACAGGGAGGAGGGGCAGAGGGAAAGCAGGCTCCCAGGTTGCCCAACACAGGGCTCGATCCCAGGACTCTGGGAACATGACCTGAGGCCGAAGGCAGACGCTTAACCAACTGAGCCACCCAGGCGCCCCGTACTGCCTGAGTTTTTTCAGTGCTCTCTTTCCACCGAGTTGCTGTATCTCTTTTAAGGACACACTTAGAACTAGAAAGCAGGTATAATGTTGGAAGAGCCAAAATGACATCACAAGGTCTTCCTACAAGCACGTTGTTATGTCACGGGGAGCTCCATCGTCCTGCTGTGCCTACTGCTCTGCACACGCACACGGCCACTGTCAGGAAGCCCAGGCCGAGCGTGGTGCTTTAGAGCCCGCGCGCCTCTGGAGGCCCCGAAAGGGTATTTTCTATCCACTGGCAGCCAAGATGATGTTTAATTAGGCCCAAGGAAGGCAGGCTGTGTGTGTGTGTGTAACTTTAGCTGTTTAAAGGCGCCCGGCTTCATAGGCACACATTTCTCATCCCACCTCCCCTTATATAAAACCCCATCTCTTCAGTCTCTCTCTGGTTCTTTGAAGTATCCTCTTAGCACATAAAATTAGTTCAGGTACAGCTGGCGGCTGCATCCCGAAACCCCTGCAGCCCACAGAATTCATTCTTGAGGATTTGAGCTGATGGATGTTAAATCCTTGTCTTGCCATTTGTCGGCTCTAATGAGGCCAGGATTTATACTTCACCAGATAGTTACTACTGGAGCAGAGACTTGAGGAGCAGAGTTGGTGACGGATGCCACTGGCTGTCTTGGTGCTAGTTAAAATGATGGCCTTACATCACCACCCCTGGTAGGCTGCAAGCCCCAGCCACAATGTGCACGATTTGACGAGTAGAACCCGAGCTGGATTTCAGCTCACACTCACCCTTCACGCAGGGTGTGACTTGTATAGCTGTACATGATGGCCCTGATTCATGGTGGGGGGGGGGGGTCACAAAAAGTACATTCTGCTTTTGCAAATCCTGAAATTGGCTTCAGAGCTGGCCCTGGCATTTCAAACCTAAGTGATGGGCCCCTTTATCTCACATACACA
Organism: Ursus americanus; assembly: GCF_024610735.1. Classification (NCBI taxonomy): domain Eukaryota; kingdom Metazoa; phylum Chordata; class Mammalia; order Carnivora; family Ursidae; genus Ursus; species Ursus americanus. The sequence goes on along the minus strand of NC_142137.1, from coordinate 64,514,977 downwards.
GTCCCTTGTGCAGAGAGGGACCCCAAATAGTGTGCCCCGCTTTGAGCCATTGGTTCCCCCCTTGCCATGAAGCTGAACTCCGAGATCGCAGCTCACCTGAAACCAAAGGGAAGGTGCAGTTCCTTACTGACAGGACCAGCAGCCTGTAAGAAAAACTCCATCTCCACTGGCCATGACCTCTGAGCTCCGTAGAGCCCCAACTACTGAGAAAAGAAATAAAATCCAGGTATAGCTTTGCAACATTTCAGTCAGTTTTGTTCCTCATTTTAAAACCGTGATCTGTTTGGTTAGGTGAAATTTAAAATACCTACTTCCAATCAGTCGTAAAGACGCTGCAAGGTGAATCTAAAAGCGGGAACTGTTTGCATTTCCACATCACCTGTTTCCGAACTTGGCAAAGAAAGGTCATTCCTTGGGGGTGAACACTAAGTTCAAATTACAGAGAATCAAGAAATAAGACCAGTTTCATATTAAAATATGAGGCAAATCAAACATTTCTGTAAGAATACAACTGAGCAGATGTTTCTTTAAACTTACCTTAAAAGTGCTTATACTGATTGAGCTTTAGAAGATATTTTCCCTTGTGGACATACCTCACAGGTCAGATGAGCTCTGCCTTCAGTGCTCCTTTGTTCCTGTTGCTTGATGGCAAGATCAAGATCCTTCTCCATCAGCTTGGGGCCCCGCGGCCACTCCAGCTGCCTCCACCACTCCCTTGGCTTGTCAGTCAGTTGTCAAAACGATGTCATTTTCAAATGGGAGCAGAAGGAAGCATCAGGATTTACAGAATTCCTTAAGTAAAATTTTGATTCTCTCCTCAGAATGTTATTCCCTGAAATTCAGCGTGTGGAAAGCACTGGAAAACTGTTGGAGTTGGCAGACGTGGACCCTACCCTTCAACCCAGCCAGCTCTCTGTTTCACATTTTAAGAGCCTGTGTGATGTATACCGAAAAATGTGTGATGAAGACCCACACCTCTTTGCTTATAATTTCAGAGAAGAACTCAAAAAAAAGAAAAGCAAAAATCAGGGAAAAGAGGATGCCAAGGAGAGAGAGAGACTACAGCAGCATATCGAATGTTGATTTCCACAATGTTGTTGAGCTGCTCCAATGCGTACTCATTTGTCTGCTATAGAAGGACAATAAAAATACCATTACCAGATTGACTTATTTCCCTTTTACTGTACAGTTTGGTAGAGAAAATAAATATAATCAAATAAGCTACAGTACAAGCTTTCTTTTAATATATATACTGCATAGATAGGACATGTTCAGTATAAACAGCATCTGTTACAACCTTACAAAAATGAAATATCTGCACGTTGTGCCCCTCACCCACATTAAAATAAATATGCTTTAAATAAAGCAAAAACTAACAGCTCAAAGAAAATGCCCAGAGGATTGGAAAAAAAAACAAAACAATGACCTTTTTAAAAACTATTAATCACAACTCCCCCCTTCTTACTTTTTCCACATAAATTAAAATAGATTGCAACTTCAAGGATCCTAAGTCATTTTGATGCCTGCTCAAAAGGGATATAAACTAAGTAATTTACAGATTCTTACAGATTCTGATCAGTTTACTCTAGTTTTCTGATCTACAATAAATTAAAATAACTTAAATCTTTACAACTATTTTGTGGGAAAATGTATGCTGCACAAAACCCAATAATGAATAGTTTTTCTGCAATTTCCACTTGACCACCAGTTGAAAAGTAAAGCAAGCAACGAACCCATATCTGGATTGAAACTGCACTACAATTTGCCGTGGCTCTCTGTTTCATAAAAACACTCCTCGCTGACCACCGAAGTTAAACTCTGGACGCTGAACTCTCGCTGCAGAACAGAACTGAGATCAAGGCTGGCATTTTCAGACTGACTGTCAAGGGACTGATGCCGAATCTGTGCCTTCAGCAAAGTTCCCCTGTCCCGTTTGGTGCTGTTCGCTTTCCGTTTGATGGCGCAGAAGTGCCCCCGCACCAGTTTGGGCTGCTCCCCCTTCGGCCGGCCCTCCGTGCCAGGCTGCTGGTCGGCTGGCTTCGCGTCAGGGTCGTCGGAGATCCTCAGCCTCTGGAACTGAATTTCTATGTCTTTGGTAGGGCTGCCCTGTTTGAGAGTCTGATGGTAGTCCTCGTCGTCGTCGCTCAGAATGTCGCTCTCCTTGATGAGACTGCCTGACAGATCAGCCAGGCCCGGCGGGGGCTGTTGCAGGGGGTCCTGCCTGCTCCCGCCCGGGGGGCAGCCGCTGCTCTGCGTGCTGCTGCTCAGGCTGCACTCGTCCGAGTCCAGGGAGCTGCCCTTGCCGGGCTCGCCGGGCCACTCGCTGCTGGAGGAATTCTTGAGGACTTTTAAGGACCTGGAGGAAGCTGCAATGAGAAAAGTGCGTTTCCCCTCGTGATCGAGAAACAGGCACCACAATGCATAAGTTTTGCGACGTACGTTATAAGATGTAACATCTTAATTCAGATTTCATCATCTCACTTCTATGACCAACTATCCTGGAACTTGGGAAAAAACATGCAGATACTGCAAGTGTGGACTTTTACTGTTTTTTTGAAATTTTATGTTGGAGGATTGGGCATTTCTAGATGACCTATTACCAGAGCGCGATTGTTTAGACAGAACAAGCTATAAACTATTAACAAAGGTTAGGATTCTTATTTTGCCAATGGATAAATGAAAAAGTTACTAGTAAAATCTAGGTCCCTTTCTTTCACTAAAGTACTCTGAAATTGGACAACCAAGATTATACCATATTTCTACGCCTACCTGCTCACCTTATTTCCCTTGCTGCTCCATGAAAAGTAGAAAAATGCCCTTCATCACTCATGAGAAATCTCTCTGCTGGAATTTCTAGCCAACTTTCAGAGATTTAATAAGAATAATTTAATCATTTGTGTGTTTTTAATTCCTTTCTCTTGGGTTGAAGGGAAAAGGGGAGCTCTCAGCTGTGATGTTTTTGATGGCTATGGCGTATTTTGGCAATAGAGGAAAAAAATAGAAAATATACGGTGAATTTGAAGAGGTCACACTGTGATCAATAGAGAGAAAACAATTTGAAAAATTACAAACAAGACCAAAGATATTAACAAAACAGTTAATACAGAAAGAGGGTTTAAACTGACATTTTAAAAGCAGGAAATTTAAAATTTAAATTTTAAAAGCAGGCAGAAAGTTTAAGAAAAGCATGATTTGGAGTGTTTACTTGCTGACTTAATTGACTGGGTAAGAATTAATATAAGTTTTCTTATCCTAATTCATCAAGTAGTGGCTTTCTAGATGCCTGGAGCTGTTCTGAGCACTGGAGTACTCCAGTGAGCTAAGCTAAGCCCTGGAACTCCTACACATCTCGGTGGAAGAAAGAAATAAGCTGGTAAAGAGACTATGTGGTAAGATGAGCTGGTGGTAAGATGAGGACGTGGGATTGGGGGTGGTTCCAGTTTATACAAGGTATGGGAGCAAGACGCATTTTAAGTTGTTTGTTTTTTAAGATTTTGAGAGAGGGAGAGAGCACAAGTAAGGGGGAGTGGCAGAGGGAGAGGGAGCAGCAGGCTCCTCGCTGAGCAGGGAGCCCAATGCGGGGCTCGATCCTGGGACTCTGGGATCATGACCTGAGCTGAAGGCAGATGCTTAACCAGCTGAGCCACCCAGGTGCCCCTTAAGTTTCTTGAAATAAAATTGCCGCACCACTCTGCATTTGGGTGTCTGGTTGAGAGCTTGCAGAGCTGCCCCTGGTCCTTTACAAAGTGATGACTCACTGTTGTATTACAAGAACATATATCCTTATAGAGAAGCTCGCGTCTTCCTAAATAAACACAAGGCCAGCAAAAGTTCTCACCTAACTTGGCTGAAACAGGAACTCGGTTCTTAAGGGGTACCAGGCGATCCTTACAGGTCTTGTCCAGGGGTAATTCACACTTGATGTGACGCCTGAAGTTTTCCCTCAGGATAGATCGAATCACCTTGACGATGTTGGTTTTGCTTTCACTATCACTGGTGAGGGGAGAAGAGAAAATGGCAGTCACGTCCAGTGTCTCATGCTTCGAGTCCACATCTCTGGGTCCTTACCTGTCCTATTACTGCTCTCAGGACAGACTGAGCCTCTTTGTACCTTGGTTTCCTCATTTACAGAAGAAGTGATCATTTCTGAGGCGCCTCTGAGCACTAAGATTTGGATATATTTAATCAGTGTATCCTACTACAGACACAGTTGCCATTTGGGGGGAGGCTGGGTGTGATCCTGAAGTCATCAAAATTCAGGAGAGCACTAAAAATAAACTCCCGTTTTTAAGAGAGCGTATTCTGTCTTATTCCCGTTGGCTTTAATTTTTGGATGTGAGCAGTACCTGCAGCACAGTTGGAAGATGGTTTCTGGCCGTCCTTCTAGTTCTGACTTCGTATGGATCAGTTCCCATACGGAATTATTTTCTGTCCCTGTGTAAAAGGAAACAAGGGTCTACAACTTTGCCAAAGATGTGAAGTTCAAAACTCAAGTCAAATATTCCCTGTCCTGAGTCTCACCATTTTCTTCTGTGCCTCATTCTGTGTATGACTTTCACAAATTGTTAACAAAAGTTATACTTCTTAGTTACTTTTTACATTTCCTGGTAGTTTTCCATTCATCTTAACGTGCTTTCTCCCTAGCCCTGGATTCCAGATCTCTCCAGGAAAGAGGTTAAATGGATCCTGTTTTTCAACCCCATTCCATTCATTGTATTCTTTGGAAGGAACAGCAAGATGTGCTCAGGTGCCGGAGGTAAAACAGGCCAGCCCGAAATCAGTCCCGGTTTAGGAAACGTAAGCGCTGCAAACAAAAATTAAACAGGGACCCAAAACATCACTGCGTGCTGTAGACTGGTGGTCCTTTCTGTCATCAGAGGCATTGTCACCAGAACATGGTTATTCTAGAAGGATCTCTGAACATTTTCCAGGGTTGGAGATTTTTTCCCTAATATCACATAGAATACTGCTTAATCTTAAGGAATTTCCTGGTGTATCAAAAATTTTTAAATTTAAATTTGTGGTCTTTTGTTAAACAACTTTTAGGATATCAAAGATCTTAGGAAAAAAATGTTGAAAACCACTGATAGCAAAAATAATAATGAAGAGAGGTATTTGGCAAAGAAAAGCCAAATTTGCTATTTACTTTCTCCATATCTGTTCAAACAAACAAAAAAACCTCTCAGCCTCGTTTTCCTTGCCTATAAAACTCAAAGACCCAAGGTTCTTCCTAGTTTTTCATTCCACAATGCAAAGAAGTCTCTAAAATGCTTTTTCCCGGCATCATACCACACAAAACAATTACCTGCTGTATTCCCCAGTCTGACTTGAAGTGCAGATATGGGGATCAACCAGCGGAATTTAAATGGGTCCAAGTCAGCAGAGCCATGTGCAGGCCGGGAATTCGAGGGCTGGAACAGGAAAACCCCCCGAGAAGAGTGTTAGAGCAAGCTCTCACCCAGAAAGGAGATATGCAGGGAATGGAAACTTGAAGTTGTCCCTGTGTGCACGGTTCCTTGAAGCTGTGTGAGTGGTCAGGGTGCAGGTATGCTCCCAGTTCTCAGCTCAGACTGGGGGTGGGGTGGGGGGAGCGGGGAAGCAGAGCTGTGGTCTGGGGCACACAGACAGACGCCAAGCAAGAATGACAACCAAGCCTTCTGTGTCCTCATTACTTCTGAACAGTAGTAATACTGATGGCTCATGGTATCCACAGCTAAGCTTTTTCTCTTTTTAAAGTAAAAGTAGTTTGAGAACAACCCAAAGTTAGGTAGTCTTTTACATATATGGAGCAAACATGGGCCATTTTCAGGGATATGGAAGCTGATTTTCTGTATAGGCCCCAGCCTGGGTATTTGTCTACAACTTCTTTTAAAACAGACATTGTTTGTGGGGAGAATAAGAAATAGCTTGAGTATCTGGTTTGGTTAGTCACCCCAGGAATAAGTCCCATTAGTCCACTGAGGCCTTGATGCTGAGCGGGCTTCTCAGATCAACACTAACAGGAGGACAGAGCCATGAAAACGCGGCTTTAATTACATGTACTTCTTGTCTTACCAATTTCTTTTTCAGTTTGCAGTTTTCTTTATAAACCAATATGACAGCTCTCTTAAAAACTAAAGAAAGGAAAAGAAAAAGAAAAGTCTCTCATTATTTTGTACGAACTTTCTTCCAAGGCTGAACTGAGGCGGATGTTTTAATAGAACCAAGAAGCCCCAGGACCCCACTATGCCAGCACCGGGGTGAGTGCGCTTCCCTCTGATCGGACTTCATGGTGCACAAACACCTACTTATTTAAAAGCAATTAGCCGAAGTAGAACTTGGCGATTTTTAAAAAATTCTTGTTCTATTGAAATCTGAGAACATGGTGTTCATCTCGGTGAGAATACACTGTCGTCTATAATCGGTCTTAGTGAGAATTAAGACATTTTGAAATGCAGCAAACAATTAAGATAGCAGGTTTCAAAATAGCCTCAGGAGATCTGTTCCTGTAACACTTGGCCAGAACCACTAAGCCAAGCAGAAGGGAGAACAGGATAATGAGTATGCAGAGTGAGAGCATTTTAAATAGTTGGAAGCTGGCTCTGTTAAGTCAAAAGCCATTATTGCAATGATTCTCTCTCCTTCTGAAAATCAGGAGTTAGCTGGACTGGTGGGTCTAGGAAGATCTTCATTTTCACCAGCCTTTTTTAAGTTTACATTCTTTCAAATGGGATACTAACCGAACACCGTGAGCTCAAGGTCCTTTCTGGCTTTTCCTAGAGACAGAAATGGATTCAACCAGGAAACTGCAGAGTGCATCAGAAGTTCCCCCATGGAAAGTTCTGTTACCTGTATCATAAAAACAAGAGATGAAGACATGGAGACCCCAGGGCTAGGTTGTCTCATGTTGGGTAGTGAATCACATGTACATATGGGGATTGCAAGTACATTCAATGTGATTTTTATGGCCCCATAAACACAGGGCATTTAAATAGTATAGGTTTTGAGAATATGAGCAAAACATCAAACTTTGAAAAATTAAAAATAGAAAGGTATTTTGGTTCAGTCCACACATTATATGTAAATGGACACTGAGGTCCATCCAAAGTGTCTTCATTAATATTGACCTCAGGCTCTAGCAAATTCACTACCCCTGATCCATAAACTACACAAGGCCTGCAAATAAAAAAGGACCAACACTGAAACTGGCTCAACAAAAAATTAAAATCCAGTTGTTTTCTGTTCTTGCCTTTCTCTACTGAAATCTATGTTTTCTTCTATGTAGACTTGAAAAGCTCAAGATTCTAATTTAGTAATCAACCAGAAAAGAAAAATACAGAAATTGTCAAATTCCACCTAAACTAGTTCTGCAAGTAAGGAGGCAGCCACTGATGTTCGATGTCCGGCTCTCTCCACCTGCTGGCCCCCCACTTCCTGTATTCATCCTCCCCCCGTCGGCTCACGCTGTCCGTGTACCTGCCCACATCTGGGACAAGTCCTGCCTCACACCCCATGGAAGGGGAGGGAGGGGTTGGGATATAAACTCAGTGGTATTTCCTTAGTGGTATTTCTTTTTGTCTTTTGTACAATGTTAAGGTGATGGAAGGTTACATTCTTAAAGCAGTATAATGAATTTTATGTTCTGTTTATACTTAAATGGTGTGGCTTATTGCAAGCACTAAGATCAAAAAACAGTTTTAGTCCTGTTCTCTAAGAGAGTGCAAACAGGGGGGCCCAGTTTGGAGATCACCTGTAGATGCAGTGAACAAACACATTAAGCCTCTCAGAATCTAGAAGTCCCACTGACCTCCTTCTCTGTTCCACTCTGCTCTGCCACTAGCTGGTCAAACACGGTCCCATAATCCTCGTAGATCTTCTGCATCTCATTGATGTGACTTGCCACTTTTTCCATTGCCTTTAGTGCTTCTGAAAAATATGAAATCATTATTTGATAAATTTTGTTTAAGTCCTACCAACAGCAGTAATGAAGATGCTCAAGATTCCAGCCAGGATTCAAGACCAGTTCTTACAACAGAAGCATTACTTGGTGTGGCTCACACAGCCCACTGTAATCCAGTCATTATAATGAAGAACGGTGGAATGATCTCGCACGTCCAGTTCTCTTTGAAATGAGGCAAAACACAGCTAAAAAGTATCACTAATAATAACAGCTAACACTGATCGAGCACCTTCTATTTGGCAGGTACTATAACGGGTGGTTTTTTTTAACCATCCCATTTCAACCCCACTCAGTGGCTGTAGGAGCTGTAATCAATCCCAGTTCACAGAGGAGGAAACTGAGGTGCAGACGGATTAAGTATTTTGCCAGACATAAAGAGAGAAAAGTAGGGATTAGAGCCAAAACTGAAACCAAGACTGACTGGCTATCAAATACCTGCCCTTAAAGTCTGCTTCTCCTCCCGGGCCAATGACTGGAATTGTGAACTACAGCAGTTTGTTAGCAAGAACTTACTGATGTCTCTGTAAATGTCCCCAGTGACCAGAGCAACTGCCTGCATTTATACACGGTGCTTCTTTATGAGTTTCAACTTGGGCGTGTGAGGGACAAAATGATTTTGTCAAAGTCAAAAAGCAAAATTTCAGGTCACCTATAAATTTAGTATTTTTCATATTTTGTTCTCCTGATTCAGTATTTTAATTCAGTTTGGAGGGAACTTTAGAAGGCAATTTTTTTTTTTAGATTTCATTTCTTTTTTTTTTTTTTTTTTAATGTTTTTTTATTACATTATGTTGAAGGCAATTTTTAACATACCCATTTAAACATCATCTTGATGAGAAAGGACCTTTTCACACATTATTTGAATAGTAATCATAATTTGTATCATTTACTTGTAGAATTTAACTTACACGTAAAAAATTTTTTGTTACTTATGATACGAAAGTACGCCTGTCACAGAAGAGCCAGCTCGACACTCTTTTTAGTGTGTATTATTCAGCACTACTAATACTTATGAATAAATGTGTTACTCTACGCAGGTATTTTATTACCGGGAGACCACCCAGCTTTCACATGCAGAGAACTAATCACTCTTTCTCTGATTCAAACACAGCACCCCTTTAAGGGATACTCTACTTCCTAGCGAACTGAGGGGCTTGGTGTATCTGACAAATTCTATCTTCGGCCCGTAATTTCTGAGGTTACAAAAGAAGACACATGAGCGTGGATTATAAAGCAGAACGTGTGGCTGGGAGCTGGGCTGTGGCGCGGGCTCTGCTCTGAAATCGCCACAAGGTGGAGCCTTACCCAACGGACTGGTCGGCAGCACCGGCCGCAGGCAGCACGGAACCTCATGAGGTGGCAGGAAAACAGGCCCCGTTTCCGGTTCTGGCAGCACTGCTTTACTAACCAAGACACCCAAAGTGATGGATTTCATCTCTCTGAGCTCAAATATGTTCCTTGAAAAGTGAAAACGGAATCGTCCCGCCAGAGGGGCTTGGGGCTCCTCCGATGACATAATTTCGCCCCAGTATCCTGCCCATCTAAAGGGACGGCCCTATACCTAGCTATTTTCACAGACTAAAATTACATCTAAGCTTAGTAACCAGTACTGAGACGTGTCTGAGAACGTGAGGAAGTGGGAGGAGAAGCAGAGGCCTCAGAGGCTTAGCAGGGCAGCGGTCACAGCCCACCCGCAGCCAGCTCTCCTACCTGTCAGGTGGTAGTGCTCCTCGCTCTCGCGGTCTGTCAGCGACACGAGCTCCTTGAGCAGCAGGGGGTACTTGAGCACCCTCTGAACCGGCTTGATGAGGTAGGACTCCAGGGTGGAGGAATGCTGCTTGGTCGGATTCCGGGCATCCAGAAACGCCTTGAAGGCTTTATCAGTTTTAGCTACAAGCAGGAGGATAAAAGACCCTTAGAAGAGCACAGCAGGATAAATTAAACCCTACTTCACTTAATTTTTAATGGAATCCGAGATCATCCACTTCTATAGTCCTCCTAATGCCATTCTTTATAAAAATCCAAATGCTTCAGTGGGTCAGGTACCCAGCTGTCACAGCTCGGGGGCAAATCCATGAAGGGCGGGCTTAGGAGGCTGTCTAAACAGTACAGTCTGTACACCAAAGAGGAACACCAAGCTGAAATGCAGGAATGTCTGACTTTAAAGGCATATTCACATGCAAACCCATGAGAGATTGTTACAGGTACCTAAAAAGTGCATTTCAACCAATTCATAAAGCCACAAAACAGTATTATCCAGACCATACACCTACCTTCAAAAGAATCAGATCAGCTTCTTACCACCACCCCCCCCCCCCCGTCCTCACACAGATTGTTATTCTATACACTAGGGGCTATCTTTTCTTTTAAAATAAATTGAGAAGCACTGCAGCCTTCACCTCCACACCTCTGAGCCGTCTATTCCCCCAGATGCCACGGGCAGGGAAAGCTACCTGTGTCCAGTGTGTGACACTGTGAAGGGGACACATGGGAACCCAACCCCATTCAGTTTTGAGAGTGCCAATAGATGTACCAGTTACTGCTTTGGATTCCACCTGCTGCTATTGGTTGACCATCTGTGTGGAATTCAGCCAGTTTGAATGAAATGACACCCTTATTTGGGGTTTTGTCACAAAGGCAAAAATCTACAACTTCTAGGAGACATGGTACCATTTTGAATGTGACCAGCAAAGTGGATGGGGAGATGATCCTTCAGAACTGAGCAAAGCACTGCGTGCTTTAATTTTACTGTCAGCAGCAGGTGTTCCTGGAGGAAACGCTGACGGGAGTCCGATCTCTGTTTACACAAGTACAGGACACAGATTTTGGCTGGGGCTTCTTCACCTGAAGCACTTCAGGACTCCACTGCTTAACCCTGAGCCCGTGCTCCTAGAATGCTGTGAAGATCGGCTTTAAGCCAATGCAGAGCCGCATGCGCGGAACCGGCTAACGGAGTGTCGGAGGAACCTTCCACGCCTTTCGTGATACTGCGGGAGACTGCTGCCGGTTCTGAGAGAGGTCACTGTGGGCAACCTTCAGGTCCTGTCCAACGCCACCGAGAAGCGTATCATGACAGACAGAGGAGGCCACCTGGAGTTCACCTCGGCTGCTGCCACCCGTTGATGCAACTAAAAGAGTTCAAATACAGACCTCTCCCCAGACACTGGCCACTGTCCCAGAGGAGACGGTTCCCCGGCTTTGAGGGAGCTGCGTGAGGCCAGGTGTAATTCCGAAGGCATTCGAGTGCGGGGGGAGTCATTTTTACCCCAGAAACGTATGACATTAGAGCAGCGGAGGCTTCGGCAGCTTCGGGTCTTGTCGCCCGGCTCCCCTGACAGAACGAGAGGACACAGGCGCCCGGTAACCCTCTCTGGAGACGGCTCGGCTGAACGCAAGGACCGCACGGATTTCCCGCAGACGCCTGCCAGGGTCGGAGCCGCCCGTCTGCAGCGCTGCGTGCGGACCGCGTCCCTGCCGCTCGCGACCTTCCGCCCTGCGCCGGCCTCCTGACCTTCCCGCCTCTTCTCCCCGCCACCAGAAATGCGAATCCCGAAGGACGGGACAGAAACGCTTCTGAGACGGACAGACTGGAGAATGTTAACCTCCGGCGTGCGGCCCAGAGCGCAGCCTCCAGGGACAGACCGGCTGCAGCTGCAGCAGCCGTCCGCGCCGGGGCGCGACACGAACAGACCGAACCACGGTGCACGTGATGGGCACGGCGGCCCAAAGCGCCCTACAACACGCGTGCAGCTGCCCAGGGTCACGGCTGTCATCACATCCTCCAGTACACGGCTGACCGGCCCGTGACATCCCCGGGCCTCCAGTCCACCTGCTGCAGGGCAGCCCCAGCGCCGTGTCGGGTGTGCGAGCCAAAGGGAAGAGGGGGGAGGGCGACCCGGCGGGTCTACCTGGGCTTCAAAAAACTGGCAGGCTTCAGTTAAAGCCAATAAAGGAAGATGATGGAAATGTGGAGAGATGAAAGGTACTTCAGGGACAGGATGTGGGCTGTTAACTGTCAGTGTTTGCCTGGTTCCATCAGAAAGGCTTGAACTTTAGTTAACACACTGCTGTGGTTCCTCGGGCCTAAGCAGCTTAACGAGAAAGGAAGAAAACCGCATACATTCTTTACTGTCCCCATCCAGCGGCTTAGGGTTCCCAGTTTTTAGATCAAGGAATTTGGACAAAAAAAAAAAAAAAAAAAAAAAGAATCCAGAGGTAATTTAACAGCAGAGTGACATATGGCAGAGAAACATCTCTGCTCTTAGGACACATGTTCACTCTTACCAGTAAATTGAAATACACTAAGAATTTTTCCTTTAATGTCTGTCAATGTAAAGGTCAGGAACAGAGCATGAGCATTAAAACTGCACTTATCCCTACTTATTAAATGCAAATTTACTATTAACTAAAAAAAAAAAAAAAAGCACAGCTATAAAGGTATGAGCAACTTACCTCGCTCTAGAACCTTCTGTACTTTAATATGATTAGCACAGAATCCACTGTAGAGTTTAAAATGGTCCGCGTAATAAAGGAAAGAGCCTCCAAGGGAAAACAGCAACTTCTAGAAGGGGAGAGAAAAGTCACATTGGACATGGTTGAATCAGTGTCTGTGGCTCTAGCGTGGCATCGGGCCACTTTGGTGCATCCAGAGCCCCTCCCTGTCTTTCAGATACCAGACCGCTAATGCCTCAGAGAAATCACCAAATGAAAGAAACCCAGGATGCCCCATTTTCACAGCGGACAGAGAACAGCCTGGCATTCCCTTAGCAGATCTGCAGTTTGATTGAAAGCCTGGCAGCAGAGCCTACTGACCACGGGCAATCAAAGGACAAGAAAGAAAGTTCTACAAAAATACATCTGACAAAGTGGGATATGAATGATCTGGGAGGATAATCAATCAAGCCACCTCTGCATTACTCGGGACAGATGCTTTTGTCTGTATCCTGCTCTGTCCCCCCCTTCTACCATCTTGCGCCTTTCCTTCCCTGGAGGGGCTCCACACCAGTCACTGATGCTCACACTGGACACAGGGCTCCATCGAAGAACTGCTGACCTATGCTTTTCATCCCAGCATGACATGACTGTGAAGATGTGAGATCAGATGCAGGGCAGGTGCTCCTGCTTCGGAAGCAAGAACTCCCTACATATCCTTCAGCAGATCTGAGCCGAAAGCAGGGTGGACATGGTCAGTCACCGGGCAGACTCTACGTAAGTTGTGCCACCCAGACTTCTGATTACCAGAACCACTCGAGATAAAAATGTGGCCGCTCTTACCACAGCGGAAAAACAGGGCAATGAAAGCACTAAATTTACCTTGTCAGTGGGCAAGGGACAGCAATTTCTTTTTCAAAGGAGAGTTCTGCACTATACCCACTCATTTTTGCTTTAAACTGAAGTCCAAAATACTTACTCTGAACTGTGAGGGAGTCTCAAGGATGTTAAAGTCCGAGGATGCTGAAATCCCATCCTCCAGAGTTTCCAGAAACACCTTTTGAAACTCAAGCATCTCTGGCAAACTTCCAAAAAGTGACTCCATCTATATGAAGGCCGGGATCGGAAAGAGGGTATCAGCAGTGAAGACCCAGAGGCCACTCTAACACCCAGAGACACAGACAAATCCCAAGTTGTTCACCAAGAAGGAGAGAGCAGTAAATCCTTTAAAGAAGGCAGCACATTCACTCCGTGACCTAGTTTACACACAGAGTTTTTACAGCTCTGGTTCCGGTAATTCTAAAATAACTTTAAAAATGGATGTAACATTTTCAGGATTCAAACTGGTGAAAAATGGAAGTCAGTAGGAAAGAACTAATTACTGAGATTTAACAATAACAAGTCATGAACTAAAGAGTAACTTTTGGCCACACCTTCTTCTACAAAAAGGACACTGTCCTACATGGGTAAACTCCTGCCACTGAGCCTCACGTGGCAGAGGCCACATAAACAGCTTTGGAGAAGGCCACACCTGGGTCCCTCTGATGACCCTTTGGTCCTCGATGTTCTTTGGGGATCAGCAGTTATAACCTCTGGGGAGGTCTACTGTTGGGCAAACAGACTAACCTGTGTGTCAGTGAACAGGGGGAAGGGACTGATTACCTCATCTTGAGTGAGAAAGGTCTCATTTTGAAGTGGCTCCAAGTATAATTCAAAGAGGCAGCTCAGATCCTGAAAGACAGAAGAAGGGAATCTTTATCACTCGGTGTCTCCAAAACACCCAGCAGTTTCCTGCAACCCCGACCACAGCTGCAGACTCCCACCGGCAATGATGGATTTCAAGTCTTGTTGAAATTCATGACCCTAAAGGTGGTTACTATTACTTCTGACCTAATTCACAGAGGCTAACAGCACATTGCACTCAGCAGCTGGGTCCCCTATTCTGCCTGGTTAGACAGCCTGGTGCTGGCAGAGCCAGGCTCTTTCCGGGGCCGAGCAGCAGGGGCATCCATCTCCCCGCCGAGGAGGTGAGTCCTGGCGAGCCACCTCTGTCGGGCGTGACCGCACCGGCCAGCTCACCTCACTTCCTCCTCGGCATCAGGGAGCATGGCGACAGCCCCACCGTGGAGCTGAGAGGGACAGGACAAGATCTGGGAAGCTCTTCAACGTCGGGGTTGACACATTAGCACAATTTCAAACTCCCATATTTGAATGCAAGAAAAAATTTCCAAAGATTAAATGCAGTCATAATGTTCATAATCTAGGCCATATCTGAGTCTCTAGTAAACTGGACTCCAGCAGTACAGAGTGATGGGAGTGGACAGTGTTTATAAAACTCTTTACATAAAGCGTTTGTTTAATAATTTGAAGCCAAGACCAGGATATAATTTTGTAATATGAAAGGTTTTTTTTCATGTTTCATTTCTTCTGAAGAATTTTGAGTATGAAAATAGAAGTAATGGATTACAAAGTCCACTACTTTGCTCCCTCCTTTTACAATGGAGAATATAGAGCTGAAGAGCTTTGTAAGAGCCCAAAGCCTCCAGAACCTTACGGCACAGCTCCTGGGAGCAAGTGGCCAGGCCTGTGATGCCTTTTCCTAGATCACAACGAAAAGCTCCCTGGCCTTCCCTCCCTCACCATCCTCCACAGCGACTGCTTCAGAGCAGGGAGATGTGAGAAGTTACTGAACCAGATCTCAGCGAACACACCAATGCCGAAAATTCCAAGTTGCATGCAGGGATCAAGGTTAGATGAACGAGAAGTAAAATCCCGTGTTACATGTCAGCCACAAAAAGAAATGACAAAATAGAAATGGTGTGTGTGGGAATCACGAGGCACCCGGTGTGTTATTTGGTCAGAGACAGGAACGGGCCGCCCTCCTTCCTCGTGCCGCCCGGGGCTGCTCAGAGCACTTACGCAGCACGAGCAGGTGGCCGCCGAGCCGCGGCGCCAGGCAGCTGCAGCCCTAAGAAAACAAAGTGCAGGTTTCTTGCAGAGAGAAGGTCCTTTCTGTCTCGCTCACCCGGAACACCCATCGCAGCACTCGGTCGGCATCTCGGTGCGGCAGCCCTCCCGGGGCGCCGGGGCCCAAGGTAAAGTAGGACCACACCGACAGGAGAAACTCTGATTCCGCCCCCGACTCTGCGGGTGAGAGCTGGTGACCACCCTCCCTCGAGAGGTCAGAGGGTCTCTGAAGCCTCAAACCGCACACAGCTGCTTCGGAAAGGCCATCGTGATCACAGGACGACCCAGAAACCTAGTGTGAGCTCCCGGTGTTCACGTCATCTCCCCACATGAGCTGCTGGACAAGACGCGATGCGATAGGAAAGCAGACTGTCAACTCTATAGCTTTTCTTTCTGGGACCGAAAGGAGGAGCTTTGGGTCGTTCTCCTGGGCTCCCTGTGAGTGGGCCTTCCATAAAGTCCAGATAAATGACAGTAACATTAAGGAAAGGGGAAGCTCAGATTTATCTTGTGGAGAAAGGAG
Organism: Ursus americanus; assembly: GCF_024610735.1. NCBI lineage: Eukaryota > Metazoa > Chordata > Mammalia > Carnivora > Ursidae > Ursus > Ursus americanus. The sequence continues at coordinate 64,499,117 of NC_142137.1, read as the reverse complement.
GTGACAGCTGCGTGTGCACATGCGTGTGTGTGTGTGAGCGCACACGCTGGAACAAGGGCACGCCCGTCTGAGAGGGAGCTGGAGGGGACCACCCAAGGCCGTGCAGCCACCCTGAGACAAAGCCTGGTGGGCCTCTCAGCCACGGCCCTGTGCCACGCTGCTTCCAGCAAATACTGAAAGCAAAAGAACCCTGTCTTCCCAGGCTCCTGCGTCCTTCAGAAAATGTTTCTCAAACTACTGACTGGGGTCCTCAGAAAAATAAATGAATTCTTTGGTACTGAAGATTCTCGGCATCTACCCCTCTGTGCCAGGGTGGGAGCAGCCCTGTGATGACCTGCTGCTCCATCGTGGGACCTGTCCCGCACGGCGACCGCCACCAGGCAGGGCTGGGGGCCGCACCAACAGCCGCTTGTGAGCAGATCGTTCCCTAGTTCCTCATCCCCTGAAGTCCTCCAGCCCTCTCCGACTAAACCAGGACAGACTCCGTTCCCACAGACTGCACATGACAAACCAGAACAGCTGTTTCCATAGCGAAAGCTACCTCGGTAACGAATGAGCCGAGAATCTAATTCTTCCCAGTGCTCGCAGCTCGTCAGCCCTCTCACCCAGCCTCTCGGGCAGCAGTCGGCTGCCTCCAGGAGCAGGCGGCTCCATCACGAGTGCTGGGGGTCCAGGCAGATGTGACCTGGGGACCCTGCCGACAGACAGCTGGCCACCCCGGGAGACCGCGCAGGAAAGAACATGCAGCACCTTCCGTTACCTTCACATAGGACTTCTCCGTGTCCATCAGCTCCTGGATGACTTTCCGGAGGCGATCTGCATCGGAGAGGTGGCGAGCCAGAGGCCGCAGAGGTGGGTCCCGAGTCCCCCTCGGCCCTTCCATGCCGTCGCTCTGCGTGTCGCTGAAACTCCTACACAGCGCAGCGATCTGTTCCGCACTCTGAGAGATGGGGAGACGGGGGGAATAACGTACAGGACACGCTCCATTATTACCAGCTTCCCAGCAAGGACACAGACAGCGTTGATCTTTGCCCCACACTTTCTAGGCAATCTCACAGGGTGAAAATCTAGGGCAAATGGTCTCATTCATCTCAGACGAGTCTGGCTATTACTTAAGATAATGGTAGTAAAGATATGAGCTCAGTGTTTACACATGATGCTTTTTTGTTGTCCTAATAGCTGTCTGACAGATGGTTCTTTCGTACTGTAACTAGAAAACAAGGCACAGGGCTAGGAATAGAGTTGTGGGAGCTCTAAAGCCAACCTTGCAGCTTTCTAAGAGTACACGGACGAGCCTCCCCTAAGAACAGCCCTGGGGGCCTCCATGGTGTGGCACCCCAAGGATTTTAGGATGGCTTGGCCACAAGGGGCTTGCAGCTCTGCCCTCAAATCCAACCATGAGCTCTGCAGTCTGGCGCCAAGTAGCAGAATACGAGTGAAAAGATTAGAGATGTTGCACTTGCTGGGAATGGATGTGAAGGGGAGGGATGTCGCCTACCCTGCGGGGAGCAGAGACCACCTACCTGCCCCAGCCCAGGAGGGCCCAGAGGGGAGCAGGTGATACAACAAAACCCGGAGAAGAGGGATGAACTGGCTTCGTGGGAACCTTCCCGATAATAGTGGGAATGGAATCATCCAGACTGAGGGACCAGAGGAGTGGCTGTCAGTCTGGGGGGACTGCCAGCCGTTAGTGCAAGTTCCTACTTGGATTTAAGCACAGTATTGAAAAAAGCCTTCTCAAGGGGAGCCGTTTGTATGGTCCTGCCTGAGGCTGGTGGTTTGAAGTCTCGAATATGTCTCCTCCCGCGTGCTTCCACAGTCCTGGAGTGTCATCAGATTACACTCAGTGTCTTTCCACTATCTTTCTCCTTCCATCCCACCCCGTTCCAAGTTCCAGCCCATCTTACCACCTACCACCGTGTAAGCCTGTCCGGGCAGGGGCTTTTCCCCGTCACTGCCCCAGGGTCCCAGCTCTGGCCGGGGTCCCAGCCGGCACCCCGCTCACCTCCGCCTCACTGCCGATGTTCCAAGAGACAAAGCAGCATGGCCCCAGTACAGATGACTAACGGCCATCCATCTTTGGCAACTCTGTCTCTTGGCTACAACTCTCTCTCCTTCAGCTGAAGTGCCGTCAGGCCTGATCTCTAGCACTCTGGCTGGGATAAAAAGCTGAACTTGGCAGAACCATCTTGTAATGCTTCATTCATATTCTTGGGGACGTTTCAGAGTGTGAACAACTCACACAAGCGTGTGGATGGACCACAGGGGCCTGATGAATACTTGCTGTAAAGGCAGACACCTGACACATGAACATGGCTCAGTACGCAAACAGGACACTCTTGCCCTCCCTTCCTGTCTCCCCTCTGCTCCACCCTCCACATCGATCTTCTGGCTAATCTTTCAATTCAGAGGGTCCTGGAAAGCACACGTGTTCCAAGGGAGAACCACAGAATGAGCCAGAAAGGACAGGAGGGAATGAGCACCGTAATATAGAGCCCACTCAGGGGAGTGAAAGTGAGCATCCCCTCCCAGCCAGATATCTGTGACCAGAACTCCCAGGCTGGGGAGCTCTTGATGTATCATTGTTTCTCTCTTGTTGTCACATAAATCTTGGTGCAAAAGTTAGATCAACTAAGTAATAGGTACTAAGCTTCCAACCAGACACACAGACATATATAATACAAAATAATTTACTTCTCCAAACAGTTCAAAGTATATGTAAGTACTAACAATTCTCCTTTGATATATGCATTATCCACAGTTTTGTTCATTAACGGTGAAGGCAAGCGTATTTCGGTAACATCTGTCAGAAGACATTCACTCCGGGTAAACTTGCAAAAAATAAGAAAACAGATGTGGATCTTACGGCACCATTCGAAATGCATCTTGATTTATCAAAATGTCTCACTTTGGGTTTAAAACAACCAAATCTTATGATTCATTACTGAAGGAATTCCAGCACCATTCAGCCAGGCCCTAAAAGCCTAAAGATATACAGTAAAAGCCAAACAGAACAGTGCAGCCAAAAGGCGGCTCTTCTCTCTTCCGGGACGTGAGCTCATAAAGAAGCACTAGGGAAGACGGCCAGACCACCCCACACTCTGTGCTCCTCCTTTCCAGGGGATCTCAACCCTGGCCACACATTAAGCTGTTTCGGGAGCTTTAAAAAAAAAAATACCCATGGCTAGACCGACTCACTCAGAAGCTGTGGGGCCCACGCTATGGTGATTTTGTAAAAGCTTCCCAAGTGAGGCCACCGTGGGACCCATGTGAGAACTGCTCTACCTATCAGTACAGTGAGCAGCCCCCACTTCGGTTTCCCAGCAGCCGTGCTGCCTTCAGCCTGATCACGCTGTCCCCATGGTCTACAAGAAGGACGACGTAAAAGGTACGTGGCCTGAGGAAGTGGACGGAATCATACCCATGACCCTGGTATTCCGGGTCCGGCCCTCTACGAACTGAGCTAAACCACCCCAGGTAATAATACTGAGACTCCAAAACTCACTTATTTGAAATCTCTATACTGATATTTGCACCACAAGCTCAGACAATATAATTTTGCAATTCTGAAAAATAACAGCTTCCAGGGCTATAGGATCTATATTAAGCTCACATATACTGCGCAAAATAAGATCTGACAAAATGCACCATAAGTTAATGGCAGCTGGTGAGCTTACAGCTTTGCCTTGCTGGGATGTCAAAAATCACACCTAACAATGCAGTGTTAAAATAACGAGATTTTAAAAATAAAGTATCTTGCCATTTTAGAAAATCAGAATTCATTTTAAGAACACTTTTGGTAAGACTAACTTGGAAAAGTGAATGTTCGTGGAGATTTTGATAGCAAATGTACTTTTTAAGGTGCTACAATGAAGTGCTCAAATGCGACAAAGTCACCTTTCCCAGGCAGAGCGGCTGAGCTGCTGTCTGGGGGAGGTGGTGATGGTTTCTTGGGATCAGGAGGCAGGAACTCTAACAGAAGACTAATTGTGAAGGTGTTTTTACATTGTATCTGCCAGAGTTGCCTGGGGGTTACGCTTCAGTGTCTGTGTTCTTAGTGACAGTCATCAACACTGAACTGTCACAGGTAGAATTCTGGGTGTGTCTGATAAGCAGTTTCTAGTAACAGTGACTACTTTGGGCAGTTTTCACAACCAAAACAGTGATGGGGGTGAAAAGCACAGGCAAGGTGCAGAGGACCAGAGTTCTAACCCGGCTGTGCGCCAGTCCTCCACAAGATCCCGGGTAAGGCTCATTTCTGAGTTGACTTCCTTACGCAGCATCACCTACCCCATCAGGTAACCCCTGAACTGCCTGCTAGGTCACGGACAGAAGGGAACTCGCATTTGCTGAGTCCCTGCTGTGTGCCAGACAGACACAGCCGGCAGGTGTTCTCCCAAATCTGCTGACACACAATCCTTATTGGGACTCAGACTACACAGACAACAGACAAGGGGCGGGGGACTGTGATGGCACAGGACCATCTCCTGTCTACTCTCTGCAGGGTGCCCACCCCTCCCGAGAGCATGGGGCAAAGCAGATGTGCTCCTCGGCCTCTGCCCCTGTGGTCGTGGCTTCCTGGCCGACGGAATGCAAACGCACCCCAGGTGTGCCGGGGATGCTGCCACCAGCCCCCGGAGGCCACCTCTGCTTGGAGAAGCACCGACAGCTCCCACACATCTGCAGACAACCTCAACATCCTTTAGGCTGATCCCCTGCACCACCGTCCCCCAACCCCATCGCGGGAATGCTGCTTTAAAAGCAACAGACAGATGTTTACAAGTCGGGAGGCGGGGGGGGGGGGTGCGTGTGGATCCGGGAGCCCAGCAGTGTGCGCCTGTGCAGGAGAAAGAACCCCCCACCCTCAGACGCACACCTCCGATTAGTACCTTCCAGTTTGCAGGTCCAGTGCTAAGAATCCGGGTTCACTGTGGCATCATTTTTTTATAGAAGAGCACAAAACAAACACTTTCTTTATGAATTCCTTAAAAAAAAAGAAACGAAAACCGTTTTCCCGAAAACTGTGTTAGGAGGATACAGCAGTGATACTGACCAAAGTTTTTTCAGGTTTTTAAGCTTTCACTACGGCTGATCCCTGCTTGAAAATGATCTTATTTGCAGATGAGGATAATCTCCCTGAAGACCTGGGCATCAAAGTGCTCAAGTGCTCTCACCCCCCCCCCACACACACACAGTGTGAGGCGGTGGATACGTTCATTTCCCAGCGTCTGTGCATAGCAAATCATCGGGTTGTACACTTTAAAGATACAGTTCTGTCAACTATTACCGTGATAAAACTGCCGGAGAAAAGATATCTGAAAGCTGCTTTTGGTTTTGTTGTTTTAAATGTATGGCTAAGCAGACCTTCTGCTTCCTTATTCTAGGGCTGAAGCGTGTCTTTCCTCCAGGAGCCCCACCTCTCGGCAGTGGCAGCACAACAGCTAAGGATGGTCAAGCACCTGGCCCCGGGGTCTCTTTGGAGGAATGCAAGGGCAGAGCCTCTTTCTCAAACATTCTGAGATGCCCCTTCTGACCTTGATTCAGTGCAATACTCCTGCACAGAAAGGTGTCGTGCCCCTTTCCTCCTGGTTCAGATTAATAAAATCTGATCCCCTGGGCATTAACAACTTTGACGTTTACTTTGCTCTTATTTGGAGATGGCTACCTGAGGCTTTTCGATTTTGCCCTAGGATTTGGATCTTAAAAGAAAAAATCACCATGGGATAAGTACATCCCATTGTCCAAAACGATTCTGAGATTCCGCAGCTACGCCATGGAACATCGGGGCCATCGGGAGCCCTGCGGCTCAGCAGCCAAGCTTGGCCTGGGCTTTCCCACCGCCGTCTGCAGCCCAGTCCTCGTGGGGACGGCTGGTACCTCGGACTCCCCTGTCAGAGGCATCTATCTGTACTGCTTGGGCTCCAAATACTTCCAGCCTAAAAAAAGGGCTGAAAAGTACTGCATAATTTGGAGTTCTATTTCACAGGGAAATACTTAAAAGTAAATGACAGCATTTGCAGCGTGCACTCCTTTCAGTCCCTGGCTGAGAGGAAATAGTTGTTAACTTGAAAGGGAGATCCTTAATGGACTTAGCTGACAGGCAGACCTAACAGGAAAGATACCCTTGTCCTGCTGGGGTAACTGGTCCTATGACAACATGGGGTCGTTTAGGCAGATCCCTAGCTGCTGCCACGTCCTCTTCTCTCTCCACCCCCAGACCAGCTGAGATGGAGCTGATCACCGGGGACCGCATTCCGGTCTGGATCACGGTCACAGAGTTTCATTACACCAGCATACGAAGCAGAAGAGCTAGGTTTCTACTACTTCTATTATGCCTAAAAAGAATATTGGAAAAAATGAAAAACAAGCTTTAAACTCTGGACAAATGGCCAGTTATCCTCAAGGGCATCTAGCCCTGGGAAGGTGTGGTCTGCATGTTGTGTGTTCTCATACTGTGCGCTTATCACCTGGAAGCTATGAGAATCCTGCAGGACTCAATAATCTGAGTACAACTATGGTGTCAACTGTCACATCCCAGCAAATTAGTTGTCAGTAAAGTTCCTCTCAGTTTAAAAAAAGGAATATCTAAAAATTGTACAAAGGACTTCTCAATTTACTCTGCACTACATTAAAGTCACTGACTGACTTACAGAAAGATCTAATATTATCCCCAAATGGCCCTGGCAGCGGGAATCCAGAAGGGGTGCAAAGGGCTAAATGACTTCCCTGGAAGGCTAGCGAGCAGAGATGGGCTTCATCCCACAGGGAGCAAGGGTGGCCCCCAGTATCCCGTCGGGGCCAGGTCAGACTTCAGTGGCTACAGGCCCCGCAGCCAAGTGGACGCACCCCCCCCCCAGGGGCTTCTCAGGAGGGGAGGAGGGGGCAGTGCTCAGCACCATGGCAGGCTGGGGTGGGGGTTTAAAAGCATTCAAGGTGATCAATGAAATTCATATTTCAGGGGCCACTTGTCTTAGTGAAACAATCCCTGGACGGAAAACTCTAGAGAAACAGGTTTTTTATTTATCAAAATGGTACAAAAAGGATGAGGAAACACCCATACTCTTCTCTAGACCAAAGGGTTCTATTTCCAAAAGCAGAAGGGGAACGGAAACTGTTCAGAGTAAATGTGAGCTCATGTCACAGGAGAGCCCTTATTTTACACCGAAACAAAGAGGAACCGAATCAATCCGGGCACAGAAATGCACTGAGGTAACGGGACAGTTACCAGCGACGGGACAGACGCGTGGCTGCTGGCCCGAGAAGGCCACAACTTACTGGGAAGCACAGGAAGGAGGTGTGCCTTTTGTGTGTCTCCACCGCATACGAACACACATGCACAGATGTTCTAAACATGGAATGGTATATATCACATATGCAGTGTTAACCAAGACATTTTTATCCTTTGGCTCATTTGAATTTTCTCTTTTACAGTGGTTTAATTTTTAAGTATTTTTAATAAATGCACTCCCTTCCTGTCACTTTAAAAAAAAAAATCGATCTGAGGTTGAAAAGGCTCAAAGTGTTCTGTTTCTATGGACACAGTGCTGAACAGACGGACACAATTCCTTCGCTCGTGGCACCCGAGTCTGGCTGGGAAGACGCACTCTGTGCAAGTGATTCAAGATGCTCGGCCCCCAAGTGTGGGGTCCTGCGGACACAGAACCGGGGCCTACCATGGTCCGGGCTGCGAACGCTGACGCCGTGCATTCAAGGGTGAAGAAGTTCTCTATGCTGAGCGAAGTCTGGGGCTGGAGGGAGCACGGGGTGCGCCAGGACCTGGGGGCCAGAGCAGCTGTGGCTGGAGGGTCAGGCAGAGCAGGAAGACCCGTGGGTGGGGGGGGAGACAGAGGCAGGGCCCGGGCCCTCAGGGGTGAGCAGGGGTGGGGACGGGGTTGGGCGATCCTGACGTGGCACAGTGGCTAATCCCTACCACCTGTTAAGTACGCATCTGACAGAGGATGACACGGTGAGCGTGGTGGTGGCGTGAACGACGGAGGAGCGTGCACCCTGAGTGGGGCAGCCCATCACCCGAGCCCCTTTTCATCACCCTGGCGAACGTGCAAAGCTCACGCTGAGGGCCTCCGAGCACACGCTGGACCAAGATTTCTGAAACAATTCCTTTTTCCGAGACAGGAGGTTTCCGCACACAGGCTCTGGAGGTGCCCCGCGGCTGGCCACGGCGGTTCCCTGCTCCGTGGCCCTGATTGAGTCTCCCCCCCCCCACTCCGTGTGCTCACCTGGAAAGCAGGGGTCATGTTTTATAGGGTCCTTGCGCCAAGTCAATGAGGTAAAACGTAAAAATACTTATCACAGCACAAGGGATCGATAAAAGTTAACATTTGTACGGGAGCTTAGTTTGCCAAGTTTTGCCATTTTTTTCAAAGTATAGAAGAAAAAAATTTCCTCTGAATTCCCCGAAGGGTGAGCCAGGATTTCGGCATTCTCTCACGGAGCCCCCCTCTAGGCCAGGTCTGCTCTGGGTGCAGAGGATGAAGCTCTGAGCCCCTCAATGAAAACCCTGCCCTTCTGTGAGGGGGGGGGAGGAGGGGCGGGGGGGGGGCAGAGAGAGGGGAGAGATCACGGGGAGGAAGGGGGAGCACAGGCATCTCAGAGGGAGGTGGAAGGGCTCTGGGGAGGGGCACATGGAGGGCACGGCCCAGGGGCTGCAGCTTCCACGGCTGGTGGGAAGAGAAGCCAAGTTTGTGCAAACTCTCGAGGGAGGGAGAACAGCAGCGCGGTCGTGTGGCACCTGTGTGCTCCCAGAGTAAAAACTCCTCTGTGCTCCTGGGGAGGGAGCAGCCGACCCAGAACCACTGTGAACAGGGCCTGCTGCCTGCCTTCTGCTCGGTTTCTTTAACTAGAGTTGGGTTAGAACTCAGAAACGAGTAAGACAAGCCGTCTCTGCCCAGGATGTCTCAAGGGCAAGGGCAGCATTTCTACACCACCGGGCAGTTCCTTCACAGAAAAGATTGGGTGGTTCGAGGTCACTCTTAGAGTTTACACAATATGGCTCATCCCATCTAATAGAGCCCGTGCCGGGTCCTGTGTCTTCGCTTCCCCGTTTTTCACCCAGAAAGCAAGCGATGGCTTCCTTCCGATGTACAATTAAACCTGTGCATCCAGAGACGCACGTGGGCCAGAGCTTCTGCCGGACTTGTGCATGCAAAACTATGCGGCCCAGGGCACCAGAGAGACTTTGATGAGCCCCTCAAAAACGGACAGGAAGAGGCAGGGCAGATCATCAGAGCAAGGGTCAGCCAACGTAGGCCTCTGGACCCGCGGAACCCTCCGTCTGTTGCTGGAGATCAAGTTTTATTAGCACCCGGCCGCCGCGCTCGTTCACCTGCCCGGAGTCTCTGGCTGCTTCCACCCTGAAGTGCAGAGCTCAAGGCTGGCCAGAGCCGAAAATATTTCCTGTCCCTTCACAGGAAAAGTTTGCCAACTCCTGATAGCAATGACCCCAAATCACAAAAGATTCTTCTTCTGAAATTAGCCTTAATTAAAACTCAACATAACCTATAAAACTCTATTCTGAAAATTTTTAGTGAGAAAAGTGGAAACTTAAAAAATGACTTTTATGTTATTTTTCTAGAGACTACAAATGGCATCTTAATTCACATGAGATATAAGCCCTTTTATGTCCTATGCTTTCAACTGTGTCCAAAACACAGCACCTGCCTGCCCGGCTGGCGCGGATCCAGAGCTCCGAACTCTCGCTGGGTTTTGCTTTACTTTGTGCTGCTTTTTGATGCCTAAGACAATTCTGTTTGTCCTGTGATTCAGGGCAGTTAGACCTGAATTTTAATCCTTTCTGTGATGACTTTATACCACTTAACATTCGTTCTAAATATGTTTGTCTGGTTAAAGATGTCTCTAAGCCAATATCTTTCAACTGAATTTTTTTTGTAAAACATATACTTAACTATGACTTTTCCATCAACACTACTCTCAGCCACTCTTCCACCCAGAGGTGCTAATATCTGGGCTCAGGTCCACTTCCCTTCTCTTCCTTCAGTATTCTCTCATAGCCCACTTTCATCCTGGCAGTCAAATAAATTAAACTTGTGTATTTACCGTAACCCTTCTTTAGCAGTTAATGTCTTCACTGAACATTCTAGTCGGTTTCCGTGTTTACTGCCAGTTTTCCCAAACACAGCATTTCTATTCAAGAGTTAGGTCTCTGACTTTATTCTTGGCAACAGATAATAGATTACTGAAGCAGTTTCTGCAGGAAAGGTCTTGAAGTGTTACATTTCTGAGGATTTACTGAGCCTTTTTTTTCTATTTGAAGGAAAACAATCCATCAGTATAAACACCAATTGCGATCATATTCTTGACCAGCTAGAGCTTTGTTCAATCTGACAGCCACCAATTTTCCGGGCAGGTCAAGTCTGTATGAGAAATAAAAGACTGAGGGCAAGACAGCTAAACCCTGGAAAGGGGTGATCGCACACGCTTGGGCTTAACAGTTCAGGCTGTGTCCGCCTCTCCCTAGGACAGCGCTGCCCAGCAACCTCAGCCCAGGCTGCCCCCAAGCTGAGTCCTCTCCCCTTTCCTGCGGTTCCCTAAGAAGTATATTGTCTTTCTAGTTGTCATCTACATGGGCTCCTGGTGGCCTTACCCAGAAAAACAAAAAGTAGGGTAGCACCTGGTTCCTAGCTGCAGACCAAGCACTGAGCTCCGCGAGCAGCTCTAAGATGCTCAGAATACTCTTAAGTCGGTTGCACCCATCCCAGTTCCCCGATGGTCCTCCTTGAGCATCTCAGCTTCCAGACTGCCGCAGACTTGCATTCCTTAGTTGGCTTGTCTGTCTTCCCATGTTGGTCTAACAGAAGCCTTGGGTCTGCCCATTCCCACAGAGCCCTCTCATCCGCGAGGGTGGGGCTGGGGGGTTGCAGGCACTTCACAGCCACACGGACTAACGGGGCCGACAGCAGCCCCCCTCATCCACCCAGGCTTAGCACCCCTCGCAGTTTACAAAGCTATTTCTCACACATGGCTCTCCTTTGATCTCACCTCCTTGAAACTATCATGGAAATACTGTCCTATTCTTTTTAATAAGGATATAAGGATTCAGAGGACGAGGAGACTTTCCGAAAGCCCGCCAAGCAGGCAGTGGGAGGCTCCAGCACTTGGTTCCCACCTGTCCAGCAACAGCAGATTAAGAGACAAACATCTTTCCCCCGTAGTACAGCAAGGGATGAAATCCTTCTTGTGAATCTTATCTCTTCTATATCCCACTCTCCAAATGCAAACTGCAAATATGCTGTTTGGGATAGTCGTGGCCACAGTGACACTCAGAGTCACCGCCAGGTGACAGCAGCACATGCCCCCCGCCCCCGCCCTGAGAAGGAGGCATGGAATAGCCAGCATGCTTGCAGTTGCCCTCACAGTCTCCAGAAGAAACCAAGCCATGGTTTCTCTTTCTGGGACAGGTGGACGAGAGTATATGCTCTGACTTGGGGGATGAAGGGGGCTATCTCCCTGCCTGAATTTGATGCAGATGAATTATGAATTCTTTAAAAACATTCCTGAGCATTTGAACTTCACCATCTATGATCTCTTTCTGTACAGCAAACCAAGGTAGCTACCTGGGCTGACGGCCCTGCACGACCCCACGGAGCTGCGGGAAGACGGGAGTCGGCTCTTCTCACCCACTCTGGTGGCTCGTACCTTTAGGACACTGTAACAACTATACTGACATTTTTTTTTTTAAGATTTTATTTATTTGAGAGCGAGGTAGAGAGGAGAGAGAGCGAGCACGAGCAGGGGGAGAGGGGCAGAGGAGAGAGAGAAGCAGAAGCAGACTCCCCACTGAGCAGAGAGCCTGACGCGGGACTCGATCCCAGGACCCCGAGATCATGACCTCAGCTGAAGGCAGATACTTACTCAACTGAGCCACCCAGGCGACCATACCTACAGCGACTTCTACCGATTGCTGTTCCAGTAGGTTGCATGGGTCAAGGATGGCCCTCAGTCACCTACGAAGAATGGTGCGGGGGTAGGGAGAGAAAGTCTAGACCCTCCGACTTGTCTGAAACCTACCACATCCTCTTTGGGCTTAAAAAGGCCTGGACTGTCAGTTCTAATATTTGGCTGAAAATAGTACCTGGAAACCGGTTTCTAAAAAACTGTAGCTTTGGGAAGAAAAATCACAAAAATATGAAATGTAAATTATTTGTTAATATCCTGACCACCTTTCTTGGGCATGGATGTTGCCAAGTGCTATTTGCCTTGACTGAGCACAGATACAACCTGCAGTCCCCTTTATTCCAGTTGTAGTTAATTTTTTTCCCTAGATTTAAGCAGTGTTATTTTTTTAGAGATTTATTTGAGAGAAAGAGAGAGGAAAAGGCAAAAGGAGAGAGAATCCCAAGCAGACTCTGCACTGAGAACGGAACCTGACACAGGGCTGGATCTCACGACCCTGAGATCATGACCTGAGCTGAAACCCCGAGAGTCAGATACTTAGCCGACTGAGCCGCCCCAGCGCCCCATTTAATCAGCATTATGATCGAGTTTGTTACATTACTCTGGGTTGTATCTTACTGACGGGGTCTCAAGTTAATCATCTCCTGTGGAACAATGTCTGCCTCACACACATTTATCTGAGACTTCACCATCAATCTCTAAAAATCTAACACTGACTTGACAACAGAAATGAGGTCATAAAATTTAAACTAGGACACAATTATTTTTGATAAACCATTTGGCAATATGATCAACCTTCTAGAAAATGCAAGTTGATAAATCCAAGGTAACCAAAACCATGTTTCCCCAGCAGCATGGAGCACAGAGGACGGTTATAAAAACATACACAAGACAGGCAGGAGCTCAAGCAAAACCAAAAGACGTCAGAGACAACGTGACCATGACAGAATGTCAATTTAAAACTTTTTGAAAGCCTCAGACACAGGAAACTGATTGTAAATCTCACCTGAGATTACCGGTTTGATAATCGTCTCTCCATCATGGAAACTCATCTACAAAACCACCATGTTCAAGACCTTGTCAGGCAGTTGAGGGGAGAGAGAGCAGATGCCCTGCCCCATCCTGGTGCCTGGAACAGGTGGCTGATGCTGCCCAGGCCAGTCTTATCTGATCATCCTTTATGTCGTGGCTGAATGAACTATGAAGGCACTGGATTCTAGAACATTCCAAAGCCAACTCGAAGACCCTTGACAGGACTCCTCGAGTGACACAACACTTGTGGAACCTCCCAGCCTGTGCAATGCCAAGCCAGAACCTTCTAAGCAATTGCACATCTAAGAGCTTCCTCATCTGACATCTGTTTTCTGAAAATACAAGAGAACTTAGGCGGCAGCAAAGAGAGGGTATAAAGGAAGGTGAGTCACAGGGGGGAGGGATGCTTGGAGGCTGAACAAACAAAAGGAGGGACAGGGAGGCGCGACAGCAAACAGAAGAATGGAAAGGAGAAAAGACAGAACTGGGGGTGTCGAAAACCATGCCTTCAGTTTTCTCCTGTCTCCCATATTAGTGACAAATATATCTTTGTTGCCTGGTCCTTCATGCTATTATCAAGAACAACAGGAGACTGATTTATGAAACTAATAATCCAGCCTTTCCCCCAGGGAGTTAGAGGCCAGTACTGGAGGGAGTGAAGCGTTCCCCGCGGGGTCCCCAGACCCCTGCTCCCTCAGCGCCTGGCCCCGCCACCATGGCACTAAGTCAGCTCCGAGCGGACTCTACAGAGGAAATTGCAGAATGACTCACAACTTCTCAGAACTTTTTCAGCAAGTGAAAGCAGCTACCACGTGGGGCTGGGACATTATTAAAAGGTGAGACTCTGCTGTGAGTAATGAAAGGCGTGAAAAGAACGCACTGAGGCTCAGAGACATCTGCGTTCATGCAGGACAAGCCAAGTCTTCACCGGACGACAATCTCTGACACACAAGATCTTTAATGGAGGCATCAACACGACTGTCTCAGCTTCCCACCAATGGCAAACATCGGGGAATGCCTTGTGGGGGAGGTCCCGATGAAGGAAGGAACAGAGGTGACCCTACACCATCCCCCATTCTTGGTAAATATTGAAGGTAAGACGGGATTCATGGCGCCCAAAGAGTGGCCAGCCAACAAGAGATCATAACTGCGGTTGTTATTCCTTCAAAAGACAAGGAAAGGAGCGAGCAGCAGAGCCTTTGCTGGCTTGCTGACGTGACGGGGCTGGGACGAAGTTCCCTCAGTGGCCCCAGGGAAACCGCGGGATCATCTGCTGCCCACTCATCCCCTGAACTGGGCATAGAACCATCCCTCTGGTCCCACACACAGCTGTTGATTCCACTAAAGGGAGTTCTACTAAATGTTGGTTTGGGGTCAAGATCTAAATTTATACCCTGCCTCCCCAGAAATCACGTTTCTTCACTAATTACAGAAAATAAAACTCTGAAAATGCTAGGACACCAGTGCATAATGCTGTACCCGTGTTCCACAATGCAGGGATGTCGAACCACCACCATCAGTATTCTCCTTGGTCTCAGCCTAACCATTTGTGCCATCTGGAGTGGGGTTCTTTTTATGTCATGTTCCGCAATGTCTCTTAGCACATTAAAACAAGGCCTTAATACTGCCAGACCCACCACACCAATCAGACCTGAAGATAAAGACAAAGTTCAAAATGTCACTTGGCTAAAGAAACACAGGGCTGGGGGCGCCTAGGTGGCTCAGGTGGTTAACATCCCACTCCTGATCTCAGCTCAGGTCTTGATCTTGGAGTCCAAAAAAATTAAATAAAATAAAATAAAGGAAAAGAAAAGAAACACGGTGCTTTTCATTCTGCAAGTACCTGATAACTAAGTCTGTGATGTTAATAATATTAAGTCAAGGCAGAAGCTAGACTACGCAGGTGTTTCCTCAGTCGAATTAGGAACGTAGAGCTCACCGATCCCTAAGGAGGAAATCTGTGGGTAAACAGCAGCAGAGCGAGCGCCCTAGAATTGCAGTGACTTCTCACGTACAGGAGAAGTTTCCTGAGGGGCCATCGCTTTCATCAGATGCTCAGTGGTCTGCCCTAAGTTATTTTTCTCAACCAGGTAAGAGAGTAAAAGCCTGGGGCAGATGCAGGAATAGAGCACCTAACTCTCCTCACCTTCACTTCCCACGACCTTCAACCTCCATAAACCGTACAGGTTTTAACTTCAATAACTGTGTGAAGGACAATAAATAACCAGTGCTAATTCTGGGTTCTTCTAGAATGTCTTTTTCTTTTAAGCAGCTCTCTGTATTCATGAGGAGAAAAGGCTACGTCAGGCAACACATGGCCTTAGAGCAGGTGTTGGGGCAGAGAGAGGCCGGGAGAGGGGTCAGAGCAGCACAGAGCGCGCCAGGACGGGCCTCCACGACTGGCAGCCCCACCCCTCGGGGCGCAGGTGCAGAAGCCTGAAGACTTCTCCGAGGACGAAGGATTTCGGTGTAAGGCTTGGGGCCCAACCCCACGTGTTCTGCCCCAGCGACCACCCGCGTCCAGCAGGCTTCCCCTGAGAACACGCACGAGCCTGCAAATAGGGTTTACTGAAGGTGGGGTCTGGCCCAAGACTCCCCGCTCAGACTCCCTGATTTCTTCTCCAAACAAAGGGAGAGGATTCTGAAATTATTCTGTCTCCAATCCAGGAAGCCTAGAAAGAAAACAAACATGGAGGAACAGAGGGCGGAACACCGGGGAGGAGCAGGATGAAGACGAAGGAGGGGGCGGCCTCGCCTCCACAACCACATCCACATCCAAAAGCACATGGCCCACTCTGCAACCAGCACAGACCACAGGCGACCTGCCACCCCCGCCCCCACACCAGGACTTGCCCAGGCAGGAGGCAACAGGGGAGGCCCCAAGGAGCGCAGCTGGGGTCCCTCTCCGCCCCCCACCACCCAAGATGCAGGCGGCTGGCTGGCTGCTCTTCGAACGTGGGCCTTTACTTGCCTCGGAAAGGACAAACCACCTTCTTCCAGTCTCGCCTCGGAGAGGCTGGGCGCGAAATCGCAGCCCCGCTGTCTCGAAGGAGAGGACAAGCAGGGAGAGGCCCGCACCAGACATCACTGCGACAAGCGAGCCCTCGTGTGCAGACAGCATCTCTGCTCGGCGGGGCAAGGCCTTCGCGTGGCCCGGCTCCGGGGACGCTCAGGCACTTCCTGTGAGTCACGGTCCCGACAGTGTGAGGAGGGGGTGTAATTATCCCTTCAGCACTGCCAGTGAATTCCAGAGCTGCGACTACCGACAAGCCCACCCGCCCTCTTGCTGATTCACGCCGTGGTGCCAGCATGGCCTCCTGATGCCTTCCTGCTTCTTCCTCCCTCCTGTGTGACTCCCAGGAGGACTCCCCGTGACCACTCGTTCCTGTTCCCAGAAAACCAGGGTGAAGGGCGACGTCTGGAGGAGAATGAGGAAGCAAGGGTCAGAGGGAGGCAGGAAGGAAAGGGCCGGTTGGGGCTGGGGGAAGAGGCCAAAGAGGAGGAAGGAAGAGGCTGGAAGGGAAACCAGCCACGTTACTAAGAAGGGAAGGGGGAGACAGGGACTGAGCGGCGTCCTGAAGGCGTCCAGCCTCCCTGAGTTGGTGCTGTTGTGCCCAGTGCACAGATAAGGGGATAGAAGAGCAAGAGGGCCATAGCTGACCCCAGGCCAACCCCCAGGAGCCCTACAGTCCGGCTTTCCAGACCAGTCACATTGGGCTGGACTTACTCTGCTGCCCGAACAGACATACTCTATGCCCATAGAGGGCATGCAAGCATGGCTCCCCGTGGGCCCCATACCCCAGCCAAGTCTCCTTAACAAGCAGCCCCAGCCTCTTAGCTTCCAGAGCCTCGCTGGCAAAGGCACAGACAGCAGAGCGCTCACCAGGCACTAGCATGTTGTTGGCAGTTTCTGGGTCTCTGGGCTCCGAAGAGCTCACAGCTCTGCAGGGGCAGCAATCCCCTTCCCATTTTCCAGTTTGCTTGTGCCAGGGACACGCTGGCCCAGCACAAGCCCCTTTAGGACCCAGCCCCACAGCCATGTTGGTAGGGTGGCAGCTGGGAGAGAAAGTGAAGTCAACACCGGCAACATGTCTTCCATTGCCTTCTTGTCAACTCCACTGTTGGTCTCCCTTCCCTCAGACAAGCTCTCCCTGCCCAAACTGCTTGCCATGTAGCTACTGGCTCAGAGGGTTCCATTCTCTTCTCAATGCCAGCCCCCTTCCAGCTCACTGCTGGCCCTGCCCACACCCTGCACGGAGACTTGGTTTTCCTCCCCTTCCTTCCTACCTGCCTGCCTTCCCCCCCCCACCCTCCCTCTCTCTCTCTCTCTCACACCTGACACTGGGTAACATCTCCAACCCTACTGAATAGAGCATATAAGTGACTCTTGGCAACAAAGAGGACAGGGCTCTTGCGTGCCTCACGGCGCAGTGATGGCCCTTCCTGCCACACCCACCAAAGAGCTGGCATCTTCCTGACACATCAGCCCTAAAGATCAGGACAGACCAGGAGCGGGACACTAACACCTGGAGCTAGGAAAATAGTCATTAAAAAAGAAAGAATTCCAATCAGCTCCAAAGAGATCAAATGGACTGTTAGACTCCCACGCAAACTAAGCACAGTTGCTTCCAACAAATCCCCGAACTTGCCGCCCAGCCCCGCCACACGATGTACTGCGGGGTCAGAAACGCAGAACAGGGCCTTCGAGAGCCGGGCAGGAGACTCGGCTCAGCCTGCTCAGTCTAGCCTGAACCCACGGCACCTCTCTAGGCCGAGGAGACGCTTCTCTTCCGAAAGGCACAAGTCTGTAAGACCTCCTGACAGGTCATGTCTCAGGCCTCGCCGAGCTGCTCGGTATTCACGGCGCACGCCTGCTGCAGAGAAAGGCAGGCCCGACAGATCCTACTGTGTTCGTCATCTGAGCAGGCCTGCAGAAAACAGTGTCCACCCGCTCCCTCGGCCTAAGAAAAACAGCTCGGGGGGGCGGGTTTGGTCTTCGTGTGGGTGACCGACAGCTAAGAGGACCCAACTGCCAGGGCCTTCGTGTCCAGTTCTTCTCTGTGTCCTGGGACAGCTCCACAGCACATGACCACCTGACAGACCCTTCAGGAAGACTGGGTGGGTGGCAGGGGCGGGTGAGCCGTGTGAGGGGAGCAGACTAAGAATGCACGCAGAGGGCCGTATGTGCAGGGGACATGGCAGGAAGGAGGACCTCTCAGCCTAACAGTCTCTCACGGGCGTGTGTGTAATGGTGCAGAGCCTCTCAGCAACACAGGACTGGTGGTGGCACTGTTATTTTTACTCCCAAGGGAGGACAGGGGCTTCAACTGGCTGGGCGCCCTGCCCCAGGTCACGCAGTGGCAAAGCCTGGCGGGCCAGGAGACACACTCAGGTTTCCAACCATCAGGCTGAGACTTCTTCCCGTTTACACCACTGCCCACTTCGTCTCAGCACTGAGAACGCCAGACGCCAAGTCATTTCCAGGGACAACGGGGTCTGCACAGAGGATGCTATCTCCCTGTTCATTTGTATGTCAGGGATTCTGTCAGATGACATGCATTTAGAAATAGGTATATTTAGCTCTTTAAAAGAGACCATGATCATATTAATCTACTGAATAGCAGCCATGTAGAAAGACCACGATTTATAAAGAAACTGTATTTTAATTTCGCTTTGTAGCCAAAACATCTTACAACCAAACAGATCTTGAAATAATACCGGCGACTCAAAGATAAGGTAGAAAGATGTACAACGCGAACATGCCGGAAAATAAATCATATGTCCAATAATCTTTTCCTTTCACTTCTTAGAAATGCAAGCTCTTAAAAGGAATTCATGTAAAAGACTCACAAGGTCAAGATAAGTGGGTGAGCAGGCATTAAAAATTAAATGCAAGTTATGTTCATGCTGTGTTCTAAAACCTAACCAATAGTGCAGGTCCCTTTTCTCCACCTTGCACAAATGAAAGGGCAAAACAGATCTTAAGCGTTATTAAATTGCAAAGAGCACAACACACAGTCGTCACGCTGTGTATCTCCAGATCCCAATGCTCTCTGTTCTAGCAACACAACGCCTACAAACTGTAAAAATAATCACTGCCAAAGCCACACTAGGTGATTACATAAAATTCTTCTAAAAAAGCTGAAAAAAATATTTAATCAGGAATAACTAAAGTAAAAGCTCTGCTTACCTCGTAGAAAACGTTTTCACTTTTGTGGATTTTCTTTTACAGCATGAAGTCCAACACGAGCATGTGCTATGCTCCAAGGAAATCTCACAAAACAGAAAATGATCTACTGTCTTAATTACTCCTCTTTTCAAGCGGATTTTACAGAGTAAATATTTGAAATTTCCGGGCTTTCTGATACATTTCAAAAGGACAAAACTATTTCAGAGATCCACTGAAAAACCCTTGCAAAGTAGGAACGAGAAAGGAAAAGTCGACAGTGCCACAGAGAAACTAGAATCCAAAAGACATTCTCGCATCCTTAGCTGTAAAGACTGCTTAAAGATTACGGTCAGGATTCCCTTCTGGAAAGAATGGCACATCTTCTCGTCTACATAACAATCTATAGACATTTCAGAGTAAAATCAACTTTCCAGACAGAGAAAAAGGAAACCATGCAGGCATGCCTACATTTGGGTCAGAATCCACACCCCTGAGATCAAAGCCCTCGCTTACTTACATGCTGTACATAGAAAGGGGGAGTTCAAAGGAAACTGCTCCCTCTGGGAGAAAGGATTCCATCTACAGTCGGCTGTTGGGAAATGAGTAAGACGCACGTTCTCTCACTCTCATCCCCAGGCAATGAACAAATCCCCAACTGTTGTTCCAAGTCTCATTCGCAAGGACGTCCTAGCGCCACCAAGCTCTTCCTCCGAGGCAGCGCTCGTGGCTGGGGAAGCTCACCCCCTTCCTCTGGTTTCCACCCCACGCCAAGCCTGCTGGCTCCAGGGAGACACCAGGTTAGGGCACACTCAGGGACAACAGAGCCACAAAGTGCCACATCTTCGGAGTCGGCTCGGAGACAGGAACATGGACTGCAAACCGAATTTCTGCACAGCCTGCTGCTTAGCCCACCTCGAGTCCCCAGAACCACCCAGAAACTCTTTCAACCCCCTCACCCAAAGAGAAACTGTTTATTCCTTTCAAAATCCAAACTGTTACAATAGTGCCAGCTAATTGCTAACAATACTGGGGGAAAAAAAGAGCCCGCACACAGGAGAGGTTGACAGGGGCACACAAAGAGCCGTGACAGTAATAGGCACCCTTGAGGAGCAAGACGGCAATCAATTATGAGCCATTTGCAGAAATTGCGGGGCTGTCAAAAGCCCCACTTACAGCTGTGCTTCATCAAGCCAGGCGGCATTTGATTTTCAAGGGAAATTATTCCTTATTTCCAAGTCTAGAATATTATTAGTAAAATATCCCAAACAACTCAGGTTCAACCCGGGTCTCATCTGAAAAGAAGTTAATGACCCCTGAGAAGGCTACATGGGCCAGGGTGGGAAGCCCGGGAGACAGAGGCGGGTCTTCTCTGCAGAGCAGTGACCCCCTCCTGTGGGCACCGCGGGGGCAGTGTCAGGGCGAGCCCGAAAGATCCATGCCCAGCACATGGACAGGCATCATCCACCTCCCAAACCACCGCTGGAAAACAGAAAAAGACTGCTTTTAGGTATAACCTGACGCGTCCAGGGGGCTGAAAATAATAATACAGAACAAAATGTCTTTTCTTTTTTTTTTTTTTTAGAGTGAAAGAGTAAGCATGGGGGGGGGGGAGAGACTTTCAAGCAGGGTCCATGCCCAGCACTGAACCTGATGTGGGGCTCGATCTCACAACCCTGAGATCACGACCTGAACTGAAATCAGGAGTTGCACGCTTAACCGATGGAGCCACCCAGCCGCCCCTGTCTTTTAATTCTTCAATTCAGAACTTTCTTTTCACTAACATACATCCCCATTATTACTTCTGATGGTCACCAATTCTTTCCCAAGGAACAAAGAATGTGTGAACTAAGTAACTTCCAGGCTTTAGGCTAGGATTGCTGAGAAATGCCCTGAAGTCCTTTGTTATGGACAAATGATCTTCAGGTTTGAAGAAGGTCAGACAATGACTATTCTGGACTTGAGAGGGACTGACAGCAACGCTCACCACAATGACATTCTCTTTCAATACTTTTGTTTTCTGTGTTCTTTGGTATTTATATTTTTTAAAGATTTATTTTTTGAGAGAGAGTGAGCACATACGAGCAGGGAGGGAGGGAGACAGAGAATCTCAAGCAGACCCCAGACCCACTGCAGAGCCTGACGTGGGGCTCAACCTCACAACCCTGAACTTATGACGTGGGCCGAAATCAAGAGTCACACACTTAACCAACTGTACCACCCAAGCGCCCCTCTTTGGTATTTATTTATATGCTTTCTCCTCTAACCATTTTAGTAACGAAAACTAAGCTCAGCCTGCTCCAATTTCAAGCTCAACTACAGCTTTTCCTCCTTTCCTCGCTAACTGATGCTCCAATGTTCATTTGGTAAACACTTTGTTTCATTATGACAGGTATTGTTAAATGACAGAGTTGGGAATCCCCTTCACATGGTACTTCTTGCGTATTTATTTTATTGAGTGTTAAAATCTAGAAAAAGTCTTTCCTTTCCTTCTTAAGAACTTTAATGTGGAACTCAAGTAGATTACAACAGAGAGGGGATCACCTCCCTAGTGGCGTTAAGTGATCTCCCCCGAGCCGCCGCACTGTGCCGGTGCCCCCCGGGCGCGCTTACCTTAAATAGACAGCCGAGCTTCTCAAGTGTGTCAGAAATACATACTTTTTTACAAAAACTTAAGACAAAGCCAACAAAACACATTCAGTTGATGCTCTAGGACGCATTTCTTAAAAAAATAATAATCACTATTAACTATGATGTTGTGTTCCCAGAAGTAACTAATCCACCAGAGATCGACCAGAGGCATAAGACTAAAAATGTAGACAATTTCTGTTTAGTAAGAGATACTGCATCCTGGGGGCACAGCCAGACCGAGTGTTTCGTCTGAGGAATCGGAAAGAAGAGAAGAGAGATTTTGGAGGAGGCGGATCAGGAATGGGGGAGCGATACAGGGAGGGGTGAGGGAGAGGACGAGGCAGGTCAGGGGCCACCAGAACCCGCCCCGCAGTGGGCAGGCTCCATCCCGATCCCCTTCTCACAGTGACCATCACCCACGGGTGTGTCACATGGCTGCTCCCCAAAGGGACCGGCCCCTGGTGGTATCAGTCTAACCCAGGAGACTGTAAGTTGTCTTTTCTTTTTTTTTTAACATTTTATTTATTTATTTGACAGAGAGAGAGAGCACAAGCAGGGGGAGTGGGAGAGGAAGAAGCAGGCGGCCAGTGGAGCAGGGAGCCCGATGCGGGGCTCGATCCCAGGACCCCAGGATCACACCCTGAGCCGAAGGAAGATGCTTAATGACTGAGCCACCCAGGTGCTCCTCCATTCTTATATTTAAAACAAAAGCAAGGGACTGAAAACAGAGTTATAATGTCAAAATCAACTAAAACTGGACTGTGTATTAACACATCAGGGGGATCAGACCATTTCTGAAACGATGTTCGATGAACAATTAAAAACGCAGGAAAGGCATGGACTGGAACAAGTGATGTCGAGGATACGGAGAAATCAGAACCCTCACCCACCACTGACGGGCGCGGATGATGGGGCAGCCCTGTGGGACACACGTAAAAAGCCACACATAGGATGGGCACGTGACCTAGCAGTTCCACTCCTAGATGCGTATCCAACAGAACTGGAAACGAGGACGAAACACATTTGCATGCCAATCTCCACCATAGCATTACTCACAACAGGCGAACCATGGGAACAAGCCAAGTGTCCGTCAACAGATGAACACCCGGGCACACAAAACGCAGCACATACCACGGACAGTTCCAGCCCTCAGAGGAAGGGGAGTTCTGACATACACCTCAACACAATGAACTCTGAAAACATTATGCCACGCAAAATATGCCAGAAACAAAAGGGCAAATACCATGACGCTCACACCCGAGGGAGCTTGGACAGGCAAAGGACGCAGGAAGTCCAAGAGAGGCGAGCCGGGGTCAGGGTGGGTGGGGGACTTGCGAATGGGGAGCCACGGTCTAACGGTACTGAGTCTCTGCTTGGCATGATGAGAAAGTTCTGACACGGGCCGTGGTGATGGCTGCACGACACTGTGAATGTACTTAACACCACTGCAGTGTGCACTTAAAAATGATGAAAATACCGAATTTTATGTTTTAGATATTTTACCACAACAAAGTAACAACATTCCAAAAATAATTTATCTGTGGGCCAAAAAAAAAGAAAAAAGAAAAAAAAGTAGGAAAGCAATAGAGTCATTAAATGTAAGTTCCAGAACACCTGAGCACAGACTGTCCTTGTCAAACTGTCCTAACATACTTCGCTTTGAATAAATAAGGAAACTACTTCCATTAAGGGGGGAAAAAAAAGTCTGTTTCTGCGAGTGGACCGACGGATTGGATAACCCCGTCTCCTTTCCCCACTTCGGGTGAAGGGGGGATTCATGCTTGTCAGCCGGGTCCTTCATTTGGATCTGGGACAATATCTTACCCCGAACGTCTGCCCTGTCTTCTCCCCGTGGGGGACCTGGGCCAGCGCGCCATCGGTCTGACTCCTTTTCAGGCCAGTGGTGACATCAGGGACGTTGCTGAAATCTGCATAAAAAGTGACAAAAACACACATAAAAGTGAGTTTGGCCCTTTGCAGAGAATCATAACGACTGGTTTAAGGGTTCAGATAATGAGAGGGAGGGAACGAGCACTGACGGCGCCGGAGGCAGTGTGCAGGAGAGGCCCTTCCCACCACCCAAGGGTCTCCTGAGACGGACCCGGGCTCCGGCTACCAAAGAAGCCACGTCTCCTGCCGCTCTCAGTCAACGGCGACCAGTGACCAACCAAGGCAGTGACTTCAATGCCTTGTCACTCTGCCTGTTGCTGTGCAAACTGTACTGCACTAATCTCTGATCTTAGAGAGTTTACTCCCAGCAAGAATCAAACGGCAGTGACGATCGTTGGGTACTTCCCTATTTTGGGAAAAATCACCAGGGAAATCTTGGACAACCAGGAATGCAACAGCATGGACTCTTACTACAACCCACAACATGCTCATTTGAAAGCTTAACTTTTCATTTTCTGACATCAACCACAATTTTATCCTAAACTGAAAAGTCCCATGAGGAACAGCAAACCTTTGTTAACTTCTGGAGTAAGGGTTAAGAAGGAAGAGCAAAGGCAAGTAAAAAGCTTCTGCTTTTTTTTTTTTTTCTTTTTCCAGCCTACAATCATACACACCTGCCAAGCCCAATTCTTTCCAGTGGCTCTCAAATTAACAAATTCAAGAAAGACAGAAAGACGAGCCTCTATCAAATATAACACAGGTTTTCATTCTAACTCTTGTATTTGGTAGATTGTCCCCTCAACCAGGTGGAACCAGATGGTTTCTAATCCCCGTAGCTACAAGAAGTCAATGATCTTGAACCTGTCAAGTTGACCTAGGCTGACCCAGCATAAGTAGATGTTACTCAAGCATGATGGGGCCAGGACACTGGTCTCTAAGAGACCTTTAGAAGCCATGGAAGCCCTAGAAAGTTGGTGAAACCCATGGATAGGAATGCTGGTCCACGATCCATGCTGATATAACCAACCACTACACAGACACTTGATTGTAAGACAAGAGGAGACCTAAAGAAAATATCTGAATGATCTACAGAATTCTGGCGCTCTAATTTCTTCTTCCTTTTGCCTCTTCCAAAACCCTCACCCTACCCAGAAAAGGACCAGAAAGTCCAAGTCACACTTGTTGGAGTAAGTTAGCTTGGATAAGGCAGTGCTGATCACAGATGCGTGAGACATCCCTGGGAAAATTTCAGATAGCAGTGACAGGTGGGAATACTTGGGTTTGCCTTTCCCAGGCCCCGAACACCACACCACGGAGGCAGTCCAGTCACCAGCAGGCTGACCACATGGGAAGCAAGATCAGTCCCTGAGCCAAGAGCAATGCACCACTGTTCCTCCATCACCGACGGCCTCCTTAGGCTGTTGTGTGCACCTGTGTTTAAGGGAGACCGACCAACAGGATCCACAAAAGAAAACAGCCTGTGTTCCTACTGTATTCAGCATAGACGCACCTTTTTCATCTATTCGACATTCACTTGTTGAGCACCGGCTGTTTTCTAGGTACGGTGCCAGGGATACAAAGATGAATGAGATGCAGTTACTGCTCTCAAGGTGAGCTTCTAGCCTTGGAGAAGGTGAAGCGTCACAGATGATGTGAGAAAAGTCCATGCAGTACGCACAGTCAGGAAGGAAGTTACTTCTGCAAAGGACCCTGAAAGACTTAATAGCAAAGGAAACACTTGAGCAAAGTCTTTAAATCTTGGGGGTAACTATTTGTCTTTAAGGCTAACAATGACCAGCGGGCAGTGGGGAGAGAGGATTCCAGAAGCAGGAGGCAGCTGAGTGAAGGCAAATCATAGGACGAGCCCAGCACCTTCTGGAAACGGGTTGAGCATGGCTGCGGTGGAGAAGGGAGGGAAGGTGCCCTGTGCCAGAGGAATCGATAAAGGCCAAGACCTTGGGAGAAAAACAGGTCAGAAAGTCACAGCAACACTGCAGGTATGAGGCAGAAAGACCCGAATGCACTCAGAATAGAGTAAGAGCCAAAAAATGAAGTGAACACAGAAATCTGAGCAGGCAGACCCTCCAGGCCTCCTCTTTGCTGCTTGCTTCATAGAAAATGGTACGAAAAGGAGGCGTCAAGGACCTGGCTTTACACCTCGGTGACGGGGCAGACAGGGAACAGGAAGAGCTAGAGTGGTGCTCAGCAGCTTAGCTGTGACGGTCCCGAGCCTGAGACGCACATGCGCCATCCAACGGGAGACACTCTGAAGTCAGGCCGTCCAGGAACGTCTACGTGGGGATGTGGATCTGAATCCATCTGACCGCCCCTGGCAGGGAAGCAGCCCCAGGAAGAACATGCAGAAGTAGACCAAGGAGAGAACCTGGAAATGCCAACGACGGTGTACGGGGGGAAAGAGGTCCTCAGAGGACATACCTGTCTTTACTCAGTAATGCCGAGGAGCAGAAGGAAATCACGCAGGAGCAGTGTCACGGAAGCTGTACACTGTGAGTCCCTCACCTCAGTGACAGGATCAGATCTGCACTACTGCTGCCTTTCCCTGGTCAATACGGAGTGTCCGTATTCCCAGAGAGCTGCACCGAGTACAGGACTTCGGACGCAGCCGACGCATTTATGCATGACGAGGATTTCTACAGCACCTGCTGCACGTTAGCTATGCCCTGAGTCCTGGGGATACAAAGACGACAGAGACCTGAAGTCCCCTGAAGAGCTCGGAGATGGCACATGGGCATGAGGCGCTCTGGAGCCGGGAGGAGCCAGATGGATGGTGGTGAAAATAACACGGCTGATGTCAAAAGTGGGTGCCAAGTGAATTCTGAGTCATCTATTCAATATATTCACAAAACTTTAGAACTGAAAGACTGAAATCTCCCCAAACTTTTTACCTCTTACAAAGGCAGAATGTTTACCCAGTAACAGAACTCTGGCTACCCCTTCTGGGTTAAACCCCTGCCCACCCCAGGAAACAAGGCTTTGCTATGCGTTGCTGAGGCTCCCCTATCACCCTTGCTACCCCTGCAACTTTAGAGAGCCTTTGGCTGCAGCTCAGATCCTCCCAGAGGCACAAGCTTAGACAGGATGGATCTCGGAAGCAGCTCCCACTTAGGCTCACCTCAGGGATCCAAGAGGCGGAAGTGGTTCTGGATGGTTCCTGAGTTTTGCCAAGATAGGAAATCTCAGAGCTGTTCCACCACCCAAATTTCACAGAGGCGGAATGGTATCTGGGCACAGACAGAGTCTCTGCAGTGACTGACTCCTTTTCCAACCCACTAGCAATGCGCCAACGCTGTTCTAGACATGACAAAGCACGGGGGAAGCCAAGCTTGAGGGGCCCCAGTTTCCGACCCCAGCTCCAGGAGCCTCAAATTTCACCAGGACCTGTATCCCCATAAAAAGGAGTGTGCCTTAGTATTCTAGAGGAGAAAAGAGAACAAAGTAGGCCCTGGGAGAAAAGCAGATTGGCTCTTCAAAGAAAAGAAAAGAAAAGAAAAGAAAAGAAAAGAAAAGAAAAGAAAAGAAAAGAAAAGAAAAAAAGCAAAGTGTAGGCCAGTGAGATCCGAATGCTGACTTACACAGCGGTTTTAAACACACACCGCACTGACATCTGTCCTAGGAGCCGAATGCCTACGCACAGCCCCACTTACACTCTGCCCACGTCCTGAGCACCAGCTGCTGACATGAGTCAATCCGTCCTTCCGCTGCCAACCTAAGAGCCGGCCTCTCACCTTGGGAGAGCCTCCCGGTGTGGTCGTATCCACGAGGACACAAGTTAGGGTGCCTGCTCCGACTCGGAGGGCCACGCGCGTACGCTTCCTGCCCAGCCAGGGTGCGGCGCACTCCGGTACAAGAACTTCAGACTCACTCCAGGAGTCTGGGGCCAATATGATGATGAATGATGGGAAATAGCAAAATTATAAGATCAGGTCAAGGTTATCGATTTACATCTGGTAAATACACCTTGTGTCTTTCTCACCTCATTCACGGTGGAAATTAACCACCTGGGGTGAGGCCCAGCCCCAGGAAACAGGGACCGCGGCAAGGACCTCCACTCGGCAGCTGGCCAGACAGGGCCGCGGCCTCCGCGCCTACACGTGGGCCCGCTTGTTGCATTTGCGCAGCCCCTCGTCAGACGGCTGCCGAGCTCCGCACGCCTGCTGGCTACCAGGTAACCCTGTCACGTGCTGCACCGGGGACGAGGCTCAGCCAGCTCTCTCCTTCAAAACCAAACCTATTTCAAGGCACATGGGGCAGGTGCTCCTGGAAGGTGACTGTCCCTGCCCTCCCACAGCCCTGTAGTACCCCCACCCCCCAAGATGACCAGGGACACAGGAGGCTCCAGGTAGGACACACCTCGTAACTCAGTGTCTTCCCATCCCGGGCATCAGTATAGACCCTGCTGGTAGCACTGTCAGCCAAGCGGCCGGCAATCCCAAATCCTTCACGATGAAAGAGCAAAACCTGCATTCAAGTCACATCCTGGTGACCAACTTAAAAACAGAAACATCAAGAAACACTAATGTTCAGGTTGCCTCGCCCACACAGCTGGTCGTGTGAATTCCGACCAAGTTTACGTTTCCAGCACTTCCAAATCCAACTTAGTACAGCTAATATGCAGGAGTTCGGGCTCTGCCATTTATTTCCCCGGTGCCGTAAGAAGCGTCAGGCTATGTGGATGCTGATATGGATACGCCCGTGGAGGAGGAATTCTCTGGAAATGCATGGCAACGGGGAAGTCTGGGAAGGGCTTGGGCGCGTGGTGGTAACCCTGCCAGTCTCCAGCCTGCTGCTCCCCGTCAGGAACTCTCGCTCTGCTCAGCAATAGCCACAAAGTCTGGCTCGCCGAGCTGGGCCACTGCCTAGGCCTGGTCTTGCCGGCCGCCTCCACCTCACTCAACCAGGTGGCAAGGAAGAGGCAAGAAGTTCCTCCCTGTTCCCGGACAGCCCTCCAGCTGGCCGCCAGCAGGGCCCAGAGACACCAGTCAGCGGCTGCCTGTGAGGAGGGTGGGCAAGGCGCTCGGTCCGCGCAGAGGAGAGGCCTCCCGAGAGATCCAGAACCCCCTCGGGCGAAGTCTGGGAAGGCCGCCCGTGTACTCAGAAACAGCAACTACCTGAGGAATTGAGTTTAAGTCTCAACCTGATATCAAACCCTGAGGCCTAAAAGAAGAAACCAGAAGGTTTTCACCTGTTAGCTACCAGAAGACCTTTTTGAGAAATGGATGGCGACAGTCATAGCATCAGGGAAAACTGCTTCAGCCTATGGGTTGAGGATTCATGTGAAGTACACTAAAAGGAGAGGCAATGAGAATGGAAAGTTTTTTCTTTAAGTTGACTTAAGTAATCTCCACACCCAATGTGGGGCTCGAACCCACAACCCCAAGATCAAGAGTCGCACGCTCTTCCGATGGAGCCAGCCAGGCGCCCCTGGAAAATTATTTTTAAATTATGCTTTTCATGCTTCAAATCTGTAGTACAGATTCTCAATATCACTCCATCGCAAGCCCCCCTCTCCAATACTGTTCTGAAATAAAAGTCATACACTGTTTCACAAGAAGCAATATAATGCCCTACTGGTAACACAAGGAGAAAAATAAGAGGAAAGTAATTTGCAATGTTTAAAATGTGGCTTTCGATATGCAAATGCCTGGCTACAGACACTCTAGAAGCCTGTCCAACATTTGCACTGCAACGAATCATGCTCAATTATCTCAGTGCCATCACAGACCCGGGCCAGGGTGTCTTCATGGAGATTCAAATGCATTTGGGGTGCTGCCATCAGTGACCTGATTTTCCAAATGGGCAAAGCCTTTTGGCAAAGCTCTGAGCAAAATAAAGGACAAATTTCCCTTGGTTTATTGGTCTGCTGCTTTCCTAGAAAATTCAAAGTAGCCTGTAACTATGGGGAAAAAAATAATGTGTGTTCATTTGTAAAATGAAGCCAGTTCTTGGCTTAGGTAATTACACACATTTTTCACCTACGTGAAAGTCCAGTGGCACAAATCCACGGTGTGGGAAAAAAAAAAAAAAAAACAACCTGATCACGCAGGACATCAGGCAACCACATCCCAACCACTAAGTGCTATATTCCTCCAATTTACTGTGAAAACCAAAACAAACACGTAAACTTCCAAAACATCTCTGGTGAGCAGGGCCCCCTCCACACCTCTGCCTCTCTCCGGGGCCAATCCACCCCCGGGAAGGTCAGTGACATCAGAGGAGGCAAAATGCACCACAAGCCCAGAGCCAAGAGCAGGTGCGATGTGAATACTAGCTCCCTCCACTTCCAGAAGAAAAATGAAATATGCTAAAGAAAGTGATTAAAAAGATGGTGTTCAGATAAATAATGTAGCGTATTTAATTGGGACTCTCATCTTGGGCTCGAAAAATGTTTTAGTTGATTAACCATTAACCCATAGGCTCCCCTCTGAGGTGAAAACGATGATCTTCTATGAAGACGACTGGAAAAAAATCTAAAAAATAATTTCAAAGAATTTACAACTAAATAATAAATGGTTTCATTAAGTTTTCAACTACTTGCTCCCCTGTGGCATTACGGTTGTACATCTTTGACTTTTAATAATTTTATATCTACTTAGATTCAGAGAACATAGTTTGTGGGATTTATGTTCTTAATCTACTCAATCTGTTCAATTTCTGTTTAATTTCTCTGAATGCCTACTATGTAATTCCATAAATGAACAGCTTATAGAGAATCTATAAATTTTTAGACCTGAAGAGAATCTTAGAAATTATCCAAATGAATTCCTTCACCTTATGGATGTTTTGTTCTTTAAAAAAAAGTGTGAATGCAATTTTAAGAAAAGATAAAGATTTTAGTAAACAGGGGTGCCTGGGTGGCACAGCGGTTAAGCATCTGCCTTCGGCTCAGGGCGTGATCCCGGCGTTATGGGATCGAGCCCCACATCAGGCTCCTCCGCTATGAGCCTGCTTCTTCCTCTCCCACTCCCCCTGCCTGTGTTCCCTCTCTCGCTGGCTGTCTCTGTCTCTGTCGAATAAATAAATAAAATCTTAAAAAAAAAATTAAAAAAAAGATTTTAGTAAACAATGCTAACACGCAAGAGAACAGCATTCTGTGGATACTAAATCACATTTTTTTTGTTCTCCAAGCTTCGCCCACTGTTGTAAAATTCTGCGTTAGTGTCCACCACGCACGGTTTCTCATCGTGCCAAAAGCATGCCAAACACTGAGTTCATCTGCACAGAAAAGCTTAATATCTCTCAACGTTTCAGGTTCAATGTGCAGACCTTGTTTGGCATTATTTTTAATTAACTCAGACTCCTCTACATTTTACTCATCCTTTTTACGTAAAATGCAGTGATCTGTGACCCCTTTCATTAAGGACATTTGCTATATTCTGTGATCTAGGCAAATATTACTCATCATGGGTGAGTGAAACAGAATGAAAATAAAACCATTTAAATGAAACAGACTATCCAACAAGAGAAAACAGTAACTCTGAGTTGACCACATTCAAAGGCCAGTCAAGTCCTACGGCACCATTAACAAACACATCACCACTGACGCCACGTGCTTCTGATACAGACCAAAACTAATCAACTTTTCTGAAGATATCTGGGACTCTACATTTCATTATTGTTACTATTCTTGTGTCAAGAAAAATCAAGGCATCTGTCTGAATGTCACTGTTAAGCCTGCAGAGAAGTATATTCGATCACAGCAGAAATACCGTGCCAGAAAAATGTAAATTTCATAAATCTTCCAAATCCGTTTCACTTGAGGTCACATTCCAACTGGTGATGTTCCTGACAATGCAAGATCTCTGGTGACAAACAGAGAGAAGCAAAGACTGGTAGTAAATGTTTCTTACCAGCAGGCTGCCATGAGCTGAGTCAATTATCTTGTGGTAACTAACCTCAGCATCTGAAAGAATCTTTGGAGGAACAAGACCGTGGGTGTTTTCAAGGTAGGAATTCCTTCCACATAAAGGAAAAGAGGCCTTCCGAGAAGCGGGGAGAAGGGAATTAGGTGTGGCCACACTCTCGTTTTCTGCGCAGGCTATGGTTGTGACAGAGGCATGCACTTAGCCCAAAGAAAGAAGGCAAAGGGCCTCCCATCGTATCTTATCAGGGTCCCTGATGAAACACAGTCAATGGTCAAAGGGATCTCCAGCCAAGGTTTCGGATCTAGCAGAAACTGGGGTCCACCAGAGCCGGGAAGACCCCCAGATGACATACATGTCATTATATTCGGGGGCAGAGAATATAATTAACTGTATTTCAGACACTTAAGAATGTTAACAGAGCAGAACTGAAGTTCAAAAAACCCCTACAAACAACTTAGATGGAATTCTACTTAAAGACCCGGCAAGGAAACCTATAAGAGCACGCAGAGACTCCATTGGGGCGGGGGAGGGGGGTGCTCTAGGAGAAACCACACTGGAGTAACACCTTCCAGGAACGGCTAATGCCAGGCGAGACTGAAGAGGGCAGAATCGAGAACCACGCAGCCACAGAGAGGAGCCCATGGCTGACGCAGGCTACCACACAGATGAACCTGGGAAACACCATGCTAAATGAGAGCAGTCGGGTACAACAGGCTGCGTAGTGTATGATCCGATTCGTGTGCAATAGCCAGAACAGGCAGAGCCACAGAGACTAGACCAGCGGCTGTCGGGGATCGGGGGCTGGGGGGAGGGGCGGCGGGGAGGTGCCTGCTGACGGGTACATGGTTTCTTCCGGAGATGAAGAATCAGGTAGTGGTGATGGCCACACAGCTCCATGAATATACCAAAAACCACTGACCTGAACACTTGAAAGGTGACTTTTATGGTACGTGAATTATACTTATTTTTTTAAAAAGAAGGTAAGATTGTGTGGCTCTTACAGGAGAGACATTAGAGTTTAAGTCCACCGTAAGCTGATTCCGAAGAACCAAATCACACACAATATACGGTCACATTATTGCAAGGTCGATGGAAATCAGTGTGAAATATCAAAAAAGGTGTTGAGAATGACGACAGTGAAATTATTACTCAACAATGGACCTTCCCCTGAACTGAGGAAGCCCCAATCACAAGGCAGTCTGCTACCGACTGCCATCCCCAGCCTCTAGATAAGAACCCAGATAAGACAGAGGGCCATTATCAATCCAGTTACATCTAAATTTGCTTGTTTTTTTGTTTTTTAAGATTTGAGAGCAAGCTCGCATGCGTGATCCAGTGGGGGGCGGGGTACAGAGGGAGAGAGAGAATCTCAAGCAGACGCCACACTGAGCGCACAGCCAGACACGGGGCTCGATCCCACAACCCTGAGACCATGACCTGAGCCGAAACCAAGAGTCGGACGCCCAACTGCATGAGCCACCCAGGTGCCCCACATTTGAATTCATTTTACTGCAGAGGCATGTTTTCAATGCACTGCACTCTACAGATGTTAATAGAAAATATTTAAAAAGAAAAAAGTAATTAAAATGCAGACATTTTCCCTACCTGGAGAGAGAAACAGTAAGTTACAGTTCTGTCCCTCTCCACCATTGACCATGACCTTGTCCAAGTTACCAGCAAGTTAATGTGTCTCTGTGCCTTGATTTACCCAGCTGTGAAAGTAAAATGATAATAACACATCTCTGCTCCATCATGGTGATGTAAGGGGTAATTAATGCCTCTAAGGTTCTGTGTGATCTTTAGACTGGAGTCAGCCTCTCATTACGAAGCTCTAACCAACACCTTCTCTGTAGCAGTCAAGACTGATGCTATTTAAAGAGGTAATGAGATTTGCTGCAAAACCAAAATGGAATGCTTGATCCATTACTTTGCTTTTTTCACTTCACAAACTTTTGTAAGAAACGCACAGGGGCACCTGGGTGGCGCAGTCGTTAAGCATCAGCCTTCAGCTCGGGGCACGATCCCAGCGTTCTGGGATCGAGCCCCACATCAGGCTTCTCCACTGGGAGCCTGCTTCTTCCTCTCCCACTCCCCCTGCTTGTGTTCCCTCTCTCGCTGGCTGGCTGTCTCTGTCAAATAAATAAATAAAATCTTTGAAAAAAACAAAACAAAACACACATTCCCACAGTCCTTTCCATTGGTGCTTTAAGCCTATTAAATAACTGAATTTCAGAGAAAATAAAAAATGCTGAACTGTTTTGTCAGATCCTTCGTTTCCAGAGTTGAGGAAACAGGAGTTAGAGTAACCCACCCAAGGTCAAGCACAAGGCTAGAGCTAGAATCCAGACCCCTTTCCTGTAGATCCAGTCTTGTATAAATGTTACTACCCTCAAATGAAACTTCAAACACGTCTCACTATCAGCACTGACCTACAGTGGGAATACAGACTGTTCCTTTTTAGTTGTGGTTCTGGTCTTTCTGCTGAAAGAATCCCATGTCATGGACACCAATCAGCCCATGGAAGATACAGAGCAGCACAGACTGGGGTGTGAGCTGTTCTCCTGGGAAAAGCAGTCACTCGCTGCCGCTGGGGCTCACGGTGTGGCAAGCGGCGTCCTGGGCCATCCTAGAGCCCCTTGCACACGTGTTTCGGCTCTGAGAAAGTCTCAGCACATGTCCCCTGTAGTCAGATTTATAAAGAAGAAAACTGGGAAACTTCCGGATGTGCTCCAGGATTCTTTTTATCCCCCAGAATCCACTCTCAGGAACACCACCTCTACTTCACGTTAAGAGACTCCTATGAACCTTCCTTTCACTTAGTAGTTATTGGAGGGAAACACATGCTATTCCCAAGAAGGGCGTTAGCGGCCCTGTCTTAGAAATCTCGGTATTCCTTGGGGCACCTGGGTGGCTCAGTCGGTTAAGCATCAGATTCTTGATTTCGGCTCAGGTCATGATCTTGGGCTCATGGGATCCAACCCCGTGTGGGGCTCAGTGCTCAGTGCAGAATCTGCTTGTCCCTCTCCCTCTGCTCCCCCCTACCACTTGTGCTCTCATTCTAACAAAATACATCTTTTTTAAAAACTTAGTATTCCTAAAAGTCCGTTTTTCTTTTTTTTAATATTTTATTTATTTGAGAGAGAGAGCACGCGCACATGAGCAGGGTGAGGGACAGAGGGAGAGGGAGAAGCAGACTCCCCGCTGAGCAGGCAGCCCAATGCAGGGCTGGATCCCAGGACCCCAGCATCATGACCTGAGCCAAAGGCAGATGCTTAACCAACTGAACCTCCCAGGCACCCCAAGGTCTCTGGTTTTCAAGGGATTTTCAATCTAGTAGGTAAATTATGTTAAGTACGCAGTAATACTGCAAGGCAATAAATCTTAACTTCCGTATCAGATATACAGACAAAATGCTTTCACAGTTCAGAAGAGGAAGAGCCCAAGATCCCCCCAAGGTGATGTGAAGGCAGCCCCCCACTTCTCACAGAATACAATCCCAAAGTGAGAAAATCGAGTTTATAGGTTTTGTGACGACTCCTATTCCCAGGGATCTAAACAAATTATAAAATTCCTATTTACAGTCACCTGATACACACCTGAATCTTCTCCTCCTCTTTCCCCACTGAACACATACTGGCCTACTGAAGATCAAAGAACAGCCACACGGGGCTAGGGTCTTGCTGGCTGGCGCACACATGATGACTGGCATTTTTGGGTCATACGTATTAAGCTTATGAAACCTAGGCTTCTTATCACCGTTTTTCAGCCTTTTCTCCTCGGCTGTTTTTGTGACATAATAATGACACAATTCAGTAGACATCCAAATAATTCTGCTAATACCACCATGCAATGATGCCTCACCTTCACAGAAGTGTGACGTGGCCATCCATCAACCGAAGCATTAAAGTCAGAATTAATTCACAAATGGCAATTTCGAGGTAATTATTGTTTGGAAGATAAATGTAGAAAAGCTGAGAAGAGCAAGCTCAGAAGTTTCTAAGTGCTTCTCTGGAAATTCCAGATTCTATAGGAAGCCCACTGGGAGATCTGGGAGGAAGGGGCATTCTGCACACTGTTTCTACATGGGACTGCCTCTGCCCGCTCTCCAGGGGCAGCTGGCCAGGGCTCTGCACAAAAGCCACAAAATAATTTTGCTAACAGTTTCATATGTCTCTTTCCAAATAAGTTTTCCGAGAGCTATCAACAAGTAATAAAATTGGATAATTCGAATTTGGTCACAGTTTCTGGTAACCTGTTAAAGACGCTAATGACAAAAGGAGGGGGGGTAAAAGGATTTATACGGGGGCACCTAGGTGACTCGATTAAGCGGCTGATTCTTGATTTCGGCTCAGGTCATGATCTCAGGGTTGTGAGATCGAGTCCCACATCAGGCTCTGCGCTCAGCAAGGAGCCTGCTTGGGATTTTCTCTCCCTCTCCCTCTCCCCCAGCTCAAGTGCACAAGCATGCTTTCTCTCTCTCTCTCTCAAAAAAAAAGGATTCATGTGGGAACAGACCATTTATAAATAGATAATCAGAGCTGAGAATTGCAGGATCAGAAATAAATTTAGAAGATGCAACAAATCATAACTCAATTGATCGAAATGAAAGGAATTAATTTGCTGCACTATTTCAAACGTCTTCATTTTCTCATAAGGAAGACGGTTTTGCCCCTGTACTGTGAGTGAAAACCTCTAAAGTAGGCATGTTGTCATTCAAATGGTCTCCCCTTCCCTTTATGTTGTTAATTTTGATAAATTTTGTGGAATCTTACGGATGGGTTTTCAGTATAAGTCATTTTAAAACCATTTTGGAAGCAGGTGGAATATTCGCTCTAAACACAGAGGCTTAGCACAAGGTGTTCCAAAGTCGACACCTGGTCTTCCCCCCAAACCACTCCATTGACAGCTTCCCCATCTAAGCTGACGGCAATTCCTTCCTAACAGTTGCTCAAGCCCAAACCTGGGAGGCACCCTTGCCTCCTCGCCTTCCTTGACACCCCACCGTCCATCTCTGAGCAAGCTCTGCCGGCGGTACCTCCCCTGCTACCACGGAGGGCAAAGGCACCATCGTGCCCCGCCTGGGTCACTGCTAAAGCCTCAAAGCACCCTCGGCCTCCTCCAGCCTCCTCCAGCCTCCTCTCCATAGTTAGTGATCCTCTGAAAACCCTGGTCAGATCATGTCACTTCTCTGCTCCAGAACACGCGATGGCCCCTCATTTTCCTCAGACCTCGAACTGGCTTACCAAGTCCTCCCTGATCCTGCCTCACCTGTCCTCCTGGGCCTCACCTCCTATTGCTGCCCAGTCCCCTGGCTCTTCCCCGGGCACGCTGGGCTATCTGCTGATCCTTAAACATGCCACTTACATCCCCATCTTGGGGCACCTGTGGTGGTCCCCTCTGCCGGGCAAGCTTTGCTTCCAGATGTCCGCAAGGCTCCATCCCTCACCTCCAAGCTCATTCCAGTGCCTCGGTCTTACCAACAGCTGCTGATGCCCTAGTTACAACTGGTGCCTGTTCCCAGCTCTACTCCTGGCTCCTCCTCCCCCGATCTATTTGTTTCCCTCACTCTTACCACCTGTTAGTACACTATATAATTTACTATGTTTATTGCTTATATGGCTTTCCATGCACTGAAGTGTAGATCCGTGTGCTCACGGCTCTATCTCCAGCACTTCTGAAAACAGTGCCTGACACAGAACAGGCAGCCGCTGAATATTTGTTCCATGAGTAAATTAAAGGAAAAAGAGAGAGAGAGAGAGAGAGACAGACCCCCTAGTTTCTCTGCTCGACCCCAGGCATCTTCACGAGTAAGGAGTACTCACTGTGGGGAGGAGAGGGTAAGAACATGGCACGTCTCACTTCATAGACAACTTTAGTGTTTGAGTTCAGGATTAAGACTGAAATTAAGCTTTGTAGTTCATTTACCAACTTCATGGAAAAAATTCTCAAAGTCAAATTTCTTTAAAGCACCATAAATTCAGCCTCCTAAACAAAGCCATGATTCCCTTCCCAGCCGCAAGTCCTATCTTCAGCACTTGAAACAGACCACATTTTATATACAATGTAAGCATTAGCATCTTGTTAAAAAATAAAGTTAATATTGGAAACACAAGACTTTGGAGGTTTTTTCTTTTTTAAAGCTTAAGCCCTGTCATTCGGATATCCTTGATTCATTCATTCATACATTTGAGGAAATCTTTATCAAGTGGCTCCACTTATGTGTTTGGTGACTTATTAGTGATAAGATACAAAAGACCCTGTGCTGAGGAAGGACAGTTACTCCTCCTGACGTCAGTGCTCTGGTGGAGAGAAGCACAGGGACTGCCCTGCCACCACAGCACCACCCCTCAACCCCATCCCAGCCCGGCCCACGACTGTATCACTCCTCAGTGGGCCCATCAGCAGGTTCAGGTCCCCTCCCCTGTCCCACGGCTCCTCACCACCTTCCCCGCCTGGCACACGAGACCCTTTGTGACCTGGCCCTTGCTCACCAGTCCAGTCTTATCCTCTCCATTTCCCCCATTTGCACCTTACCTTCCAGAAACCCTGAATTACTCATACGTCTCCCCCCAGCAAGACCCGACCCCCACCCTCCGCAACTTCTCTGTGCCCAGAATGCACTCTTTCTTCAGGGCTTAACTCAAGTGAGGCTGTCCCTCAGAGGTGGCCCTGAGAACCCAGAACATGCGTTCTCGCTGCCCCTTCTCTGCTGTAACAGCCCTTCATTCAGAGTGTGGTCTGTCGACTCCTGGGGCCACCGGGACCCCTTCCAGTGGCCTGCAAGTTCAAAATTATTTTCAGTGATAATGCTAGATGTCATCTGCCGTTTTCTGAGGACATCTGCAATGGTGACACAGGGCAGTCGTGGGTAGATCTGCTCATGAGGTAGCACCCGTCAGAGCCGCAGTACCAACCATACCAGGCACCATCGACTCCATTACCGCACACTTCCATCAAGAACATGCCCGCATCCATTAACAATGTCCTCAGTGAAGCAGTAAAAATGGCGGACTCTACTAGAACTCAACCCTTGAGAACATGTTTGAGAAGTATCCATATAGCTCTTATGCAATGGGTGTTGCCAAAAAAAAAAAAAAATGCACTTACATCATTCTGCTGCAAGCTGAGCTAGCTTTTTTTTTTAATAACAATTTTTACTCAAAAAAAAAAAAAACTGACAAAATACTTCCTTTAAAATGAACAAAGTGTGGGGTACCTGGCTGGCTCAGTTGGTAAAGCATGCAACTCTTGATCTCACGGTCATGAGTTCAACTCCCACACTGGGCATAGAGCCTACTTAAAATAAAAACAAAATCTTTTTTAAAAATGAAAACATAAAATGAACAAAGTGAGCCTGTCATCTCCAAGGGAAAAAAGGACAGTATTGTAGATATAATTCCAACTTTCTAGTAAAAATTCAAATCCTGGAAAACTTGTGTCTACCACCATAGCTTCCCAATATATCTAGGCTTTTCCACATGAAACTGGTGGTGATATTAATGAATGTGATTTTAATGTTGTGTAACGAAACATCCATATTTTAACGATTTGCATAACCTAGCAACCTAGTATTTTTCCAAATAACCATTGCACATTACAAAATCACATGACTAAAAGATCCATTCGAAGTGTAAGTCAGGCCGATGGACTTTAATCAGAGCAAGTAGGAAGGTCTACCAACAGTGTTTCCGAAACCATATACAACTTACCTTGAAGGAACTACCGCTTGTTGAGTTTTAGTGTAATATTAAAGAAGAATATTCACAATTACCTGTAAGATTATTAAAATACTCCTCTCTTTGCCAACTACATTATCTGCGTGAGGTTGGATTTTCTTCAAATCACTTTCACAAAAACAAGCATTTGCAATAGGCTGAACACAGATGCTGATACAAAACCCAGCTGTCTTCTAAGACACGCATTAAAGAGATAACAAAAATGTAAAACAATGCTATTCTTCTCACTGATTTTCTTTTAAAAATATGCTGTGTTAATATGAAATGGACTTGTTACATTAAAATACATTTTAATAAATATTTCCTAAATTTCTAAATGAGTGTATGTGTGAGTGGGGGGAAGGGCTGGGAGAGAGGGAGAGGCAGAGAATCTCAAGCAGACTGTGCCCTGACCACAGAGCCCAACACGGGGCTTCATCCCACGACCCCGAGATCATGACCTGAGCCGAAACCAAGCTGGACACTCAACAACTGAGCCACCCAGGAGCCTCTCAGTTTAAATCTCTAATACAGTCAACACTGATAGATATAATCCACATAACAAAAGCCCTTGGGGGTCCCTGATAATTTTCACAGTAAAATTGGAGTAAAACCTGGAGACCCACAAGTTTAGAGCTGTTATGATGGTGGATTATGACCCTTGGCTGTTCACACATCTGCCCACTTCCACTGTAGCTGCTGGAAGGTGGGGCTATGGTTCCTTATTTTTGTACCTCAGCCATCAAACACCGTGCTTGACATATAAATACAAATGTATTATATTTCTAGAGGTCAGAAGACTAATAAAACGGGTCTGCCTGGGCCGAATTCCATCTGGAGGCTCTAGGGGAGAGGCTGTTCCCATGTCTCTGCCACTTGCAGAGGCTGCACGCATTACTTTGCTCACAGGTCCCCGTCACTCCATTCTCCTCACGTCACTACATCTCCCATTCTGACTCTCTGGCCTGTTTTACAGTGGGCCCACCTGGGTAATCCAGGATAACCTCTCCATCTCAAAATCCTTCATCCAATCACATTGCTGAAGTTCCTTTTGTCACGTAAATTGTTTTGCCATATTCACAGGTTCCAGGGATTAGGATGTGGACATTCTTGGTGGGGATTTATCTGCCTACCATAGTCATGCATGAAGGTAATTCAATAAAACACAGCAGAAAAATGCCCCACCATTTTCCCCAACATTTAAGAGTCTCCAGACCAGAACGAGAAAGAAAGAAACAAAGAACAATGCTTCCCACTGGATGAGACAGTGGGTGGCTAAGTACAGAGTGAGAGAAATTCACCTATTTTATTCAGTTAAATGCTTATGTGGTCTTTGCTATATGTGCCACTATCTAGTTCTTTCCAAATATTAGCTTATTAATCCCATAAAATGCAACACTAGTTTACATAGTTGTGAAAACTAAGCACAGACAGATTAAGTGGCTTGCCCAACCAAGGTCCCACAGCTAGTCACAACCTGGAGCAAGACTGACCCCAAGTTGCGTGCGTAGTAGCCACGCTTTTAACCACTTCCCTGCACAGCTCTGACTGTTGAACCCTTCGCACTGCGGGGATGTCACACCAGCACATGTATTACCGATCCAAATAATGGAAGACACAGTCACAACATAGCTGTCTCTAGAAGTGAAAGCTCAAGAGGACATATCCCCACATGGCCCTCCCTGATGGTCTCAATTCCTTCACAAGGAAGAAAAAAGTCAGCAGTATAATTCATTTTGAAGCCCGTTACAAAGAACAAACATGGAAATGCGGACAAGCAGCATTCAGCACTCAGGACTCACGATAGCCACAGGAACAGTCAGAGCTTTTTTTTTCTTTTATGTAACAGCCTAGAAGGCTTCCTCTCTCCAACCACACCTAACCGTTCCAGGCGGCTCACCCTGCCTGCACGGGAGGCTAGATCTGACCCAGCCCCCCCAAACTCTCAAAGGGCCAGTAAAAGGGACATCGCCCACAGTAAATTTCACAGTGTTCTTCAGAGAAATTCTGCAGATTTTTACCTGAAAGATGAATTCCATTTACTATTACGAGAGATACTGTAAAACT
Source organism: Ursus americanus (assembly GCF_024610735.1). NCBI lineage: Eukaryota > Metazoa > Chordata > Mammalia > Carnivora > Ursidae > Ursus > Ursus americanus. The sequence goes on along the minus strand of NC_142137.1, from coordinate 64,457,802 downwards.
GGTTTTTAACTCAAAATGGTGGCAGACTTTATTTACCAGCTTCCCCCTCAGTTCCAACAATGCCTCATCCTCCTTGCTGTGGGGCACCCACTACCACAAGCCAGCAGGACACCCCCCCTAACGACCACTGTGAGGACCGCTTCTCCTGGCTATGGCTTCACGTGCTGAGGAGCACTTTGGTTTTATAGGACACCGACAGTAATTCATTTATTCATTCTTTCCCAAGAAAAAAACATTTATTTGAGTATTTCTTTTGCAAGGACTTCTGGTCATTAAAGACAATGACCAATGGACCTGGGTGGCTCATTCTGTAAACCATCTGCCTCCGGCTCAGGTTATGATCCCAGAGTCCTGGGATCAAGCCCCACCTTGGGCTCCTTGCTCAGCAAAGAGGCTGCCTCTCCCTCTCCCTCTGCCCCTCCCCCACGCTCTTGTGCCTGCTCTCTCTCTCTCAAATAAACAAAATCTGTTAAAAAAAAAAAAAAAAAAAGAAAGAAAAGAAGTGACCTTACAAATCCTCTGCATTTTGCACAAGGTAGGAGAAAGCAATGCCATACTTGTCAGTTTTTTTGTTTTTTTGTGTTTTTTTCAGATACAGGCCAGGACATGTTACAAATTACTGCGTTTTAGGGTTTTAGAGTTTTCTACAATCTGGCCCTCACAGACTTTCCAATTTTACTTCCCATTCACACACTAGCCAGGTGAGCTCTACATGCTGCTGTATGTGAAACACCCTCCGGACCCCACACTACAACCCCCCCCCACACACACACAGGTAACTCTCCAGCTGCGGTGCTTTTGGACCCTTTGCTCAAAATAAACATCTTGAAAAATCAGTGGGAACTCTACCTTTGAGCTGGTCTTCTAACGCTCTTTATTGAAAAGGGTTTTTTTAATGGTGAATTATTATTTACAAGCGTTTTACTTTCCCCACTCAACGATAAGCTTCTTGAGGTTAGAAAATAATGTCTAATTCATCTTTATGTACCTACAACATGTAGCAGAACGTTATTGCTTATTTGTTAAATAAACAAGTGACCAAATGATGGACGAAGAAGGAGAAAAGGGACCTAATTCCCCAACAACACTAAGCTTGGTAAGAGAAGTCATACCCAAGGTGCAACTCCCGGCTCTGCTCACAGAAAACCACGCACTCACACCCACCAACGAAACTGACAAGGACCTTCGGCACCCTTCTTAGCAACGAAGATTCTGAGACCAACGTTCTCTGTGTCCTGGTAAAAGCGGTCTATTTCTCACACTCATTTTCTTTTAAATTTTTTAATGCGCCAACCATCTTGAGGAACTCCTATGTCTTCACATGTGGGGATCTGGGGCGCCAGCCGGCCGGCCGCACTCACAGCAGTCTCGCGCACAAACAGAGCATCCCCTGAGCTACGTGCTGTTCGTCATCCGACACCAGGCTGCGGAAGCCAAAATGCCCTCATCCTCATCAACAGGAAATCAGTGGGTTGGCCACATCAGAGGCGGCTCTGTAATTCCACCCCCTCGCCCCGTGCCCCTGGTGAAAAGCTGTGGAAGGGACACACGCAGTCCCAGGAGCAATTCCTTCCAAAGAGCAAATCTGCATCTAAGTGGCTTCTTGGAGCTTAAGGACCTACACTCCTCACATCAATTCAGAACGAGAGTGATTCAGCACCGGGTGGGGAATTAAAAAAAGAACCTCAGGCTGCAATTACCTTCATCATCAGCTAAGCACTGCTGGGCTGATGCTGTCTGAGTGGGAGCAGGAACCTAGGTCCCCTCTCTTCCGTCTCCTGTGAAAAGCACCCCAACCCTCAGGCACAGTGGTAATCACTGTTTACAGACGGAGACTACGTTAAAGCCACAACACGCTCCAAGTTCACAGAAAGACTTGGTTCAGAAACTCTAGGCCCAATAACACTCTCTCTAAAGGCTGCTGGAATGTCTCAAAAGATGGCATACCCTAGAAAAGGGATTTTCAATATAAACCGCAAAAACAGCACGAACAGGAATCCGGGATAATCAGGGGCTGGCACGCCCAAGCCCTTCCATGGCGGCCCTGCTGGCTCGAAACTACCACCAGCCTCTTCGGCGGATTCCAGCTGCAACCTTAAGCTCTCTATGGTCGGTCTTTACAGATGAGATTTCCGCTCCAGTCAAATACAGCCCATACGCGCTTCCTCTCTTTCTGCTGTGGATAACTCAAACACAAAGACCCTTAGAGGCAAGAATCAGATGGTCAATTCATGTCCAAGGAAACCAAGGAACCTCATATATCTGTTCTAGATGCGTTCCTGTCTGCTCCGCCCTTCACAGAGGATCACAGGACGGTCACGGGAAGCCGGGGACTGCAGGAAGTTCCTGGCTCCCCAGGGCACTCAATTTGCTGAACGGGCCAGTGTCTCCTGAGGGCGGGCTGTGGCACAAATGAGACGAACTCACAGGTCAGCCGGCTGCATTCTGAGCCACTGAGGACAGTGGTGGTGGTCTGGGGCATATAATCCCCCGCAAGAGAGTCACAGCTTGCAAACACCACAGCTACCACCTGCTGAGAACGTCGCAGGGATAATCTCATTTAACCCTCAAACCCTTGGCACACGAGGGTTCAAGAAAGGGTAGGTCCTACCTCTCAGGGTCAGACGCACCTCCTTTAGACTAATGCCTCCCCCCGCCCCCCCCCGCCCGCCGGGCCACAGGAGGGAGCCAGGTTGCACTACCCCAGACCTCCTGTAGGAGGCTCTCTGACAGCCGCCCCCAGGCATGCGCATTTTCCCGAGCTCAGCAGCGGAGTCTTCAGCGTCAGAAGTTTGAGAGCATTTCCCTAACCAGGCACATATCAATGAGTCTCAAATTCCAGTAGGATGCTTTTCTAGAAAAGCAAAGATGCTGGAGAGCAAGCTACAATCCTTGCCCAGGCTCCTCGGGACCTACTACCGTTGCCAGCACCTTTTTAGTCAGATAGGTAAATAAGAAGGGGGGTTTGTTTTTTTGGTTTTTTTGCTCTAACCGGATCAAGAGACTAAAGTTAACAAATATAAATTTCTGGATACCTGACCAAACACAAAAGTAGACCCAAAGCCCTAAACCCAACGTAGCTTGTTCCCAGGGCCTCGCACGCTTTAAGCACCCGACATGGGATCGGTAAACCTTCATCACGGAGAGTCAAGACAGGCCCAAAAAAACCCTGCAGCTTCTTCCTTTATCTTCTTATATTCTTGTTTCTATTTAGAAAAACAAAACAAGACAAAACACAGGTGTTCCTTTCCAGAGAACCAGATGTTTATTAACAGAGGACTGACTTCTCTGGAAAACAAAATGAGAAAATCTTCCTTCTTTTCAAGCACTGGGCTAGGGCTGCCTCTGGTCATGCCGAGGGAACACGAAACTGAGGGGAAGGCAGACTCTGCGTGTAACTCAAAGTTGAGTGAAAAACTGCTCATCACTCATTTAAGTTCTTTCCTTTGCGTCACTTTTAACCTTCTTAGCAAGACAACGGGACTACCAGTTTCTGATTCATCGCCAAAGTAAAGCAAGATAATTTTTCATAAAACGATAAGCTGCACAGGAGAGGGAAGAAGAGAATCCCATTTTTGGAATTGCTGACATGTAAGGAGCTGGGCCAGACACACACAGATGTGGACTCCCTCGGAGGGACCTATTTGGGTGAGGGGCGAAACCGTATCTTCCAGATGAGAAATTAAGGCTCAATGTCTTCATATTGGCTCCCCCAAAAGCAGAGTCCAAGCCGAGGACATGGGTTTACAAGTTTATTTGGAAGGTGATCCCAAGAGGCCCAAGGGAGAGCACAGGGAAGATGAGACCAGGAGGGGAGAAAGCCCATAAAAGGTGTGAAAACGAGGCTGCTACACGCAGTGGGGCTCAATTTTACCAGGCCCCCCTGCTGAATCGTGGTATGCACCGCAGAACTGTCCCCGCAGTGGGTAAGGAAGCTCGGGGGTCCCCCACCGGCGCCCATGCTTCCCCGGCTGAGGGCTGCCCCGAGGTCGCACCCATGCAAGCGCAGCCAGGACTCGTCAGACTCAAAGGCGGGGGGCCTGTCACCCTGTCACTGTGCCACCTCACCTCTCCTTTCACCCACGCAGGCTCTCGAGCACAATCTCGATACTACGCACAAATGAGGGACTCACTCCTTTTATCTCCCAATTCCACCCCCTTATTTCCTTTTCCCCCAACCTTAAAAACAGACGTCCTTCTGAGATGTTCACTCATAGGCATTTTCTTCCTTCACAAGCTTCACTTCAAAAAGAAAACAAACAAATTCTGTATTTGCAGTGTGGGGGAAGCCGCCCATCATGGCTGTGGTGTTTTCCACATAAACACGTTACTATGGAACAGTGAGGCAGACAGACAGCAGAAGAGCAGGCAGGGGGTGGCGGGGAGCTCCTGGGGAGAGTGATTCTGCCCCACCAGACGCGTGGCCTCGCCAGGAAACCAGGGAGGGGTCAACGGCTCTCTCCTGGCTGCAGCAGAGCTCCGTTGGGGGCAGGAGGACCACTGTGTAGGCACCTGCAGGACCACCAGCTAGAGAAGAGCACTGTCCGTCTACCCAGCTAAGCCATCTGTATACACAGACACCAGCAGGTCTTGGGTAAGTTATGAAGGTTTCGCCCATTAGAATGGCTCCCTAAGGTGAGTAATATAATGCCTATCTTCTTCTTTCAGAAGCCTGCTTTATTTTATCTATTTATTTGAGAGAGGGAGAGTATGGGAGAGAGAGAGAGCAAGCAAGTGAGCATGAGCAGGGGGGAGGACAGAGGGAGAGGGAGGAGCAGACTCCCTGCTGAGCAAGGAGCCCAATGCAGGACCCTGGGATCATGACCTGAGCCCAAGGCAGATGCTTAACCAACTGAGCCACCCAGGTGCCCCATATAATGGCTATCTGACCCAGGACCTCTTTGAATTGTTTCTGCCAAAGCAAACAAAAAGGGGTAAATACGCTTAGCTGACCCACTTGATCCCTACAATTAAAAAAAAAAAAAGAAAGAAAAGTAAACTTGCGACTTTTGCTGCTTTCTATAGAAATTCATTCCCGCAGTACCGAAAGTGTTATAGACTCTGCAGTCATTTCTTATTATGATAAAATACACAGAGATGTAACGGGCAACGAATGTATCCCTCAAGAATAATGAATCCAACAAATGGACACATGCATGTATTATGTGGAATGCACAGAGCCCAGGGTCACTGAGTGATGGCCCTAATATAACCAAGTAATTAATTAGTTCCATCATGAGTTTTGCTTTATGATATCCGCTTTTATATGCCAATAGTCAATTTAATGGCATTTTAAATTGGAGTGAAGCCCCAAGAGGAGAAAGCACTAGACACCTTATTGAATCACAAATCTTACATCTGATTTTTTAATTCCAAAAATGACCTAATAAACTTGCTTTATAATTAAATCTATCTGAGCAACCCCTCTTTTTGTGTTTTTCATTCATTTCTAGTAATCACGCAGAGATTTCAATTGGAAATCCATTATCACTGCAATTAAGTATAAAAGCTCCTTTGGGTGGGGGAACCTGGGTGGCTCCGTCCATGGAGCACCCAGCTCTTGGTTTCAGCTCAGGTCATGATCTCAGGGTCCTGAGATTGAGCCCATCAGGCACTGCGCTCAGTGCAGAAGTCTGCTTGAGATTCTCTCTCCTCTCCCTCTGCCCCACCTCCTGCTCACACTCTATAAATCAATCAATCAATCTTTGTAAGCACGTAAAGACCCTATGCTCTGTCTCATGGGGGGCTCGACCAGCTTCCTCCAGGAATATGGACAGAAGCTACAGGTTTTCAGGATCAGCAGGAGCCTCTGATTTACTTGCCAGCTACATATGAATTATGCGTGAATCAATAAATTCAGAAATCCAGACCTTCAGATTATTTCCTCATATGGAAATTTTACTTTTAGAAAAATAAGCTGGCATACAACTTTTCATTTTTAAGCCTTGGCAAAATTTTAAAATTTATGACCTACATGAAAAGTTTGCAGTTTATTGAGAAAGTAGTCACTTAACAAAAGAGGTAAAGAATTAAATTGTACCAACTCTTCTAAGAACCCAAAAGATTGCGGCAAAATGTTTTTTGCCTTAGATTCAACTGAACAGAAAATCAAACTTTGTCATTTATGTAGGCTTCCATCTACCTTCAATCACAAAGCAATTACAATACAAAATTATCCCGGGTGATTTTTTTTAAAGCTCCTGTAATTTTAAAGAATTTTCTTTTGTGCAGAATTTATCTTCTATTTTCGTGACAGTGTTATAATTTCTACAGTGCATGAAATTTTGATTAAATCTACTTGGTTGGCATCTGTGTTCTTCTCCTAATAAATGAGAAAATATTCCTTGAACAGCCTAAAGATCTAAGTTTGCAAGCAAAATTACAGCCTAAAAATATCTGCTGTTGATACCAGCAGTGAAGAAGGAAGAAAGAACAAAGCCTTACCATTGGTCGTATTCTTTTTAAAGTTATCCAGGAACTCCTCCAGAAGCTGGGACTGGTTCGGAGGGGGCAGCAGACTCTTCTGGTCCCTTGAGAACAGGTCACTGTCTGACCAGGAAGAGCACAAGGTGCCTTTTGTGTCTGGTGGCCGGGCAATCAGAGTGAGCTCAACGCTCTTCTCAGAAAACAAGGCCTCCATCTGCTTCAGGTCAAGATCAGACACAGCTTCCCCATTTAAGGTCATGATTTCATTGCCCTTTCTCAACCCTGAGAACAAGGAAGAGGAAACAAAGAAAGAGAGATTACTGAGAGAAGTATTTTAACATGAAGGTGAAGGACACCTACAAACTCTAACCATGCATTCTCAGCGACCGTCCTGCTGCTGTCTTCAAAGACAAGACCAAAACACACAGTATTCGGATGCCACTGATAACACATTTCAGCTCTCTCAAGGCTGCGATTAAAAGGAGCAATTTGGGGGTTGCTTTTGTTTGTTTTTTAAGTAAACTTTTTGCCCAACATGGGCTTAACCTCATGACCCGAGATCAAGAGTCATGTGCTTAACGGACTGAGCCAGCCAGGTGCCCCTAGAAGGAACAGTTTGAAAAAGAAAACCAGGAGCACATGGGTGGCTCAGTTGGTTGAGTGTCCGACTCTTGATGTCAGCTCAGGTCATGATCTCAGGGTCGTGAGCCAGAGCCCCTCACCGTGGGCTCCGTGCTGGGCAGGGAGTCTGCTGGAGATTCTTCCCCTCTGCCCCTCCTCCTGATGGTGCACGCTCTCTCCAAAGTAAATAGATCTTAAAAAAAGGGGGGGGGGAAACCATTTGACCATCATTCAAATTCGTTGTTCCTCTATTTACCTGATGTTAAATGCTGTGGGAAATAACATTTATCTGTGTCTGGCTGTTTCCTTTCTCCATCTGTCTGTATACATGCACTGTACCGTCTCTGTGTACTACACACTCTCCTTCAAAACACCCCCCACAACTACACTCCCCTTCTCTCTTTCTCTCTATATACACATATATACGTGTGTGTGCACGCGCACATATGCATTTTCAATTAAACTATTTTTTTTAATTCTAGGAGAAACCATTTTCTGACAACACTGTAACGAGAACATTCACTCGGCAGACTGCATTCCATAGTTCAGAATTAAGAGAGAACAGAGACACTCTGTGCCGCGCGGACCTTCTCCATATGCCAAGCCGTCAGGGAGAACATCACTGATGAAGATGCGGCTGAGATGCTGCTGCTCGTCCACCTGGGCCGTCACAGCAAACCCTGCGAGTGGCAATAAAAGAAGAAAACAAGTCAAAGTTCAGCACACTCACGGATTTCTCCAACTTAGCCAGCAGTATGCCCTTGAACATCTCTTCTCCTAAGCATGCTGTGTCAAGGAGTCAAGCTGCAGGTACTGAGAAAGCACAGCTCTCCGGCGGGGGCAGGGAGACAGGCACGTGCCGAGCTGAAGCTCCAAGCTGAGCGCACGACCTTATTCAAACGCAGACGCTACGCCCATGTTCAGAGCGGCGTTATGTACAACTGCCAAGAGGTGGAAGCAGCCTGACCCTCTTCTGACAGATGAGTGGGTTAACACGATGCAGTCCGTACAGACAACGGAATTATATACGCCCTCATAAAAGGAAAGAGATCCCCGTACACGCGATCACACAGACAAGCCTTGAGGACGTTATGCTACGTGAAATAAGCCAGTCACGAAAGAACGAACACTGTATGATTCCACTTCTGTGAGATACGGAGAGCAGTCAAATTCAAAGACAGAAAGCAGAAGGGTGGTTCGCAAGGAATGGGAAGGAGGAACTGGGGGAAGACTGTGTAGAAGACAGAGTTCCAGTTTTGCAACATGAAAACAGTTCTGAACGTATTTAATGTCACCGTCTGGGAATGTACTTAATGTCACTGGGCTGTCACTTTTAACCACTCTTCATGGTTACGATGGTAAACTTTGTTATGGGTGCTTCACCACCATTTACGGTTTTTTAGAAGCTGAAACCCAAAAATACTCTATTGAAAGAAATTAAATTCAGTTCAATACAAAATAATTCATTAAGAAACAACTCCGTATGGGGTCAGGCATTTTAAGGCGGTGGAAAACCGCCCGGATGGATACCATACGTGCCCTAAATGCGACTGCACGCAAAACCCAGGTGAGACAGCCCTTCCTCCAAATGCATCTCCCTCACCTGGGTGCGTCCTTCTCTCTGATTCCACAGTTGGGAGCACTTGTTTCCAAGTCTTGGTTCCTTAATACTGGGAGTTCTTTGACAGTAAGAATGATGTGCTCCCCCCATCCTTTTCCCCTGTGCCTCCGGCAGAGCCTAGCAGACTGTGATCACCACAGAGCATCTTTGCAAGTATCTTCATTCAGTCCTTCAGTCACTTAAATACAAAGAAGATGCGCAAACACCCACCAAGGAAAGTAGAGTGAAGGGCAATAGAATATAGACAAAATGCTAAGATGACTTCAGAGGGAAAACCAACATTACATTGGGTCAAAATAGACTATGTAAATTAAAAAACAAAGAACATGCCCATTGTATCAATTTAAAAAAAAGAACAAATCCCAAGAAAACTAACATATTCAATCACTGGAATTTGATCAGCTGGATTCATTTTAAGGAAAAAAATTATATCGATGTATTCAATAAGACAAGAAATAGTCTTTTATGGAGATATGTATTGATCATTATCTCATTACTGAGTTCCCAGGGTAAAAGACAGAACAACATATCGAAATGAACTTTAAGACATGAGCCCGGTCCATAAGGAGCTCAAAGTCAAGTTTAAAGAGAAACAAATGGAAATGCAAAAATCAAATATTACAAAGTGACTTGGATAATACTGACCCTTAATTTTTAAGCTGAAGGTAAAGCAATCAGATAAGCCTTCATTAAGAAAGTTAGACCTTTAGTTAGTTCCTGGAGGCCACAGCGGATATCCAGAGAGGAGGGAACGGGTGAGGGGACGCAGTGAAGGGCGCCACAGCCGGCTGGCCAGTAAAAGCTGAGAGCAAATAATGTAGTTTTGGAATATAGGTGAGGTTCAGTGGGGTGGAGTCTGGAGCCGACAACCAAGAAAGAATTCTTCAGACGTCTTTGGTACAAAATGGTAAAGCACAGGGACAGGACCCGTGGGCAGAAAGAGCGGCTGCCCCGGTTGTGAGGGGTGGCTGATTATATACTATGGGCTTGGGGAGGTAAGGAAAAAGGGAGGTTGAGAAAGGACTTTCATATGTCAAAGAAGATTCACAGGAAAGCCCAGGCCTTGCCATTGTCAAGTTAAGGTTGTTTTTCCCTTCTAGCAAGGCATTAAGACAGTTGGGGGGATTCCTGGAAGAATGTCACATGTGTCCCACCCAGGAGTGGGGGGTGGAAGCAGGTTGCAGGGTATCAGCTTATGCTTTGTCTTCTGCCGGCCTTCTGCTCCCTCATCGCAAAGACACGGAGGAGAATCAGGAGTTACTCAGCTCAGAACAGCACCCAGCACACAGTAAATTCGTTCTGTGAGTCTTATTACCATCCTTTCAAACTCATCAATTTTTAGACTCATTTCTTTCAATTACTTTGGCATTTTCCCCTAATACTAGTATCTTTTGAGCCTAATATAAATAGATAGAAATGAAGGAAGAGAGAGGAAGTTCAGAAACTACTGTCATAGTTGACACCGAAATGTAAAGGTAAAGAAAAAAAAAATAAGGTCCGAAGATACTGGCGCAAACTAGACAGGGACGGACAACACAGCTCTGGGACCAGGCTCCTGTGCTTACCAAAGTCAGACACACCGCCAGTCTTCGTGAGCTGCACATCATAAACGCTTAGCGGAAAGATTTCTATTTCATCATAAACCTACAAAATGGAAAAACAACAAAATCAATAAATTTAATGTCATGATACCTTGGACATTTCTCTTAAAGATTTTATTTGAGAGAGAGAGAGAGAGAGAGAGAATGTGTGTGTGCATGCGTGTAGGAGTTGGGGGAGGAGCAGATGGAGAGGGAGAAGCAGACTCCCCACCGAGCGCTGAGCCAGACGCCCTGGGCTCCATCCCAGGACCCTGAGATCGGGACCTGAGCCGAAACCAAGAGTCAGATGCTCAACGGACTGACCCACCCTGGCGTCCCTTTGGAGATGTATTTTAATGACTGCCAAACTAGATGCCAAATTAAAACAGAATTTGCCCCTCCCCTACAAATTACATCCTTTTTTTTTAAGTAGGCTCTACACCCAGCGTGGAGCTCAACACAGGCTTGAACTCACCATCCTGAGATCAAGACCCAAGCCAAGATCAAGAGTCGGACACTTAACCGACAGAGACACCCAGGCGCCCCCACAAATTACAGACTTTTAAAATCAAGAGGCCGTGGCTGTGGTTCAGATTTCCCTCTCTAAAGCTCAAGTACACGTGCCTGTTCTTGCATGAATTCGCATGGTGCAGGGACACAGTACTCGATGTTTTCATCTACAAGTTTTCGGAGTTGTAGGCCGTAGTGGCTGGGCTCCAGCTGCCTCATCTGTAAAGAAAAAAGACAGCTATTCAGATTTTAAATGTTCTTTCTAAATTCATCATTGTTCATTAAAAATCAAAGTGGAAATTTCTAAAGGAAATACTGTATATAATGTGTGGAGTTTAAACCCATATATGTAAGAGCTGAAATTTAAATGTGCAAAAAAAGATTGACAGGACAAATAATTATTTTTAAGTTGGCTTTTTCCTAAATGACACCGCTTATGACTAAAAGTGAGAGATGTATTTTTAAGAACTTATGGTAGTACATTAGCTGATAGAATAAATCTTATCATCTCAGCAAATACTATCATCTTATACGCTGGTTTTGCCTAAGTTGTTTCTCATTACTGAAGTAGAGAAATTGGGTGAAATGTGAAAAATCTCATTCTACAGACTTCAAAATTAGGAATTTCCTACTCCAAAAATGTTTCAAAAGAAAAATGTAGATACACGTACTCATTCACTCATTCAGAAATTATCTCAGGCCTATGCTCTAACTGGGTCTGAATGACCCACTCCGACCTCTGGCATCCTCTGTCACAAGTCTTATGAATGTCATAACTCATGTTGTTGACTGAAAACAGTATTGTCGGTTGTCTGAATAAAAACCTTACATAAAGGAGTAAAAGAACATTAGATCCATAAGAACGTAAGCTACATCCATAAATGTCTGGTGTCCTAATACTTAAGTCAAAGTGAGAATATTAAAAGATAAAACTAAAGATTATTCACAACTATTAAGTGTACACGGTAAAGAGTTACCAAAGTCCACACGCCTCTTCTGACTATTCCAGGTATTTGATGGCATTTTCTCTGAAAACTTTAGCGTTCAGCTCTACTGCGCCACCTGGTGGATTAAAAACCTCCGCTCTGATGAGAGCCTCAGCTGGCTCTCTCTAAGACTTGCCGTAAGCATTCTTTTCAGAAACAAAACCCAGTTAGAATAATGAGTAAAACACCATCTCGTAACAATCTCCATGAAGCAACTGTGAACAGGATCAAGTTACTCGTTTAATCTGGAGAAACTAGATAAAACTGCTTAGGAGTAAACCAAACTATTTCAAAGTTTACTGCACTTTCTTACAGGGCACTGTCTCCAAGGAACTTAAATACCAACAGTCTTTATAATTTTTCCAGCCGTAAAGGTGCATAAAGAATTTCAGTAAAAGAGCTCAAGTTCTTCATGAAGGCAAGGGGCCATAACCCAATCACTCACTTTTCTAAAAGATGGAGGAGGAGAATGCTAATTAAACTAATAAGTATGTCCATGAATATGCATGATGATCAATAGATGGTGATCTCTTCCCTAGTATAGAAAGTGAGGTCTTAAATACCACAGAGATTTAGAAGGCACAGGGATGCAACATTAATGCTCTTTCTACCGAGATGCATTTCCACAGCAAAATCCATTACCTTGCACGCCAGGGTCAAAATATCTTCTACTCTATGCTCTGGCTTGATCATTACAGTAACTCCTTGATTATCCTGAAAATGAACGTAGGTCTGGACTTCCCACGTGTTGTCCCGGGGAACACCATCGCCCGTTGAACTGTATATATGCAGCAGTTCATCCACCTGTTTTCAGATACCACAAGAAAATACAGATTTGATACACAAGCACGGATACCACTAAAAAAAATGTCCCCTTGACTCGTGGCATAGTTTATAGTAAGCCCTTATACATTCCTTGTGCCTGGCTTCTTACAACCCTCTGGGGCAGACAAGTGCAGTGTCTCCTCATTCATTTACCCCACAGGAAACTGAAGCCCAGAAAGGCTGACCAGAAGAGTATGGACTCCTCATCCAGTGTTCTAGCCACGTTCCATTCGCCACTTAGCCCAAGTCTGAACACAACCCAGTGGACGCAAGGGTGCTGGGTATCCACTCTCACTGCTCTAGAACTGCTGCGTGACAGGTGCCCTGTGACATCTGCATTCCTGATCCCCGTGAATTTTAATAGGGTCTTGTTTATGGCCACTCCTGCCTGCCCGCACCCTAACCCGAACTGCACTTAATCTGAGGTTTCTCTTCTTATTTCTACTCGCTTTTTAAAATCAGTACCTAATCCTGGGAACATTTTTTTTCTTTCTGTCAGCTATTTCACATCTAGACACTCTTAGAAATCATCCCCAAACATACTACCTTTAAAAGGAAGTTTTTCCCAAAGCTGTTTAACTCCCTGGACCCCATTATCACAGTAATTCAATGATCTCATGCTAACATGAAACCTCCATGATTTATAAACTAAAATAGTTCACATGTATTAAGCCACTCAGAAATGTTGTCCTCTGGTTAGATTCTTGCATTGGTCTAGTGGCAAAGAAAAGACCTGGGGATTTGAAATAAAAAAACCTGATGTTCAAGTTACACACTCTACCATGTAATCAGCAGGACAGACATTCACCTTGCTGAGCCTTGTCTCCTATTCTGTAAAAGGGGATATTAGTGTAGTTAATACAGAATTTGCAAGCAAAAATATATAGACGTGAAAATACCTTAAACACTAGAAAATCTTACTTTCAATACTATCACATTATATCCTACTTTTCATAAAGTTATCATCAATGTATTTTACTTTGAATTTCATGCACTAAAAAAACCCTCCTAAAAAGCAAAAAATCCTCCCACACTGAATTTAAAAACTAGAATAGAGGGGCACCTGGGTGGCTCAGTCAGTTGAGCGTCTGCCTTGGGCTCAAGTCATGATCCCGGCGTCCTGGGATCAAGACCCAGGTTGTGCTCCCTGCTCCGCGGGAAGCCAGTTTCTCCCTCTGCCCCCCACTCATGCTCTCACTGTCTCTCTCAAATAAATAAATAAAATCTTTAAAAAAAACTAGAACAGATATACTGAAGATTTCAGAAGAACAGGCTCAGGAAAAGCAAGAGAAGAATCAGTTTTTCTGTGTTGTCTTTTTAAAAATGTGGTATTTGTCTTTAAAGGAACGTTTCTGGATCTGTCATGGATCTGTCACTTTTTGTATATTTTCCTGGAAGATGATCATAGCCCAGAACGAATACCAACCTCATGTGCCAAACCAAAAGAAAAAAAGAGAGGAAGAGATGCCTGGAGCCAAGGAGCAGGGAGCCAGTGTGCACCGACTTTCTCCTGAAGGGTCCTATCTCATACAGATCGTTCTTCCTTCTCCGATTCAACCTCCAGGTACTTTTCCTCCGGGGAGTGAGTTCAACCAGGTGCATGAGCAACAAGCAAGTACTGTCTTGAAGGTACAGACCCCAGCTCTCAAACCAGGCTCGCTCCGAATCAAACTAATACCCCAGCAGAGGTCACTGTGGAGTAAGAAACCACACAGGAAGCCCCGTCAAGAAGTCAAACAGTGGATACTCCTGCAAAGCAACTTCATCTTGGCACTTTCAGAGCAGAAGAGGAAAAATGTGACTGAAGAGAGATAGGTGGGAGAGGGATGAGAGAAGTCCAAGCTCACAAGTATCCTTCGCTTTCCTCCTGTTCCCATCCTTTACTCTCCATCAGAGAGGCGGTCTTACATGGGGCCAGATGGATTTTTTTTTTTTTAAGTAGGCTTCACACTCAACCTGGGGCTCGAACTCACCACCCTGAGATGAAGACCCGCATGCTCTACTGACTAAGCCAGCCAGGCAGTCAGGAGCCACTGGATGGAATAAGCTTTCGCAGGCTGTCAGTTCACTATCTAACAACCCTTCATGCATTGGCCTGACCCTCTAGGTAACAAGTGAGAAATGAGGCTCAGAAAATTCTAGAAACTTGCCCAAGTACACACAGTGAGCTGTGACGGTGGTACCATGGGGATTTGAACCCTAAACACCTGGCTTCAGCCTCACCACCACTGCACTATAGAAATATCAACCTGCCAGTTACCTCCCCACAAAATGGATATAACCGAACTTTCTTGAATCTTTCCTGTTATTCTACAGCACACACCAAGTTCTAGTGGAACAAAATGGCTCCCCTGACATTCCCCACAAAGCAGCAGCACGCTCCTCTCATGTCAAGTTCCCCTGCCTGCTTCACCTTCCTCACAGCTCCAGTGAGGAAACCATACACATCCTTCAACCTTACTTCCAAGCTACCCGCTCCCTCTCTAATGAAGTCTCTCCTGCTCCCTTCCCTCTTACCCCAATTCCACTGAGTTAAAGGAGGCTACTGTCCTCTATCCCCGATGTAGCACTTAGTGAAGCCCAGCTCACTGGACAGTCATTTTTAGGTGCTCTCACACACCCCCACGCCCCTGGTGCTGAGACAAATGACAGCAGAGGCTCCGTCTTTCGTGGCTCTAAGTCTTCTCGGACCTTCACACAGCGCATTCTGCACCCAGAACGTATCCGCACAGGGGCGTTGAACTGGATGCAACCAAAAATTTAGTCATACATTGGCCTGAAAAATAAAAGTTGCGTAAAATTCTTAATCTTCCCTAAGTTTTAAGAAGAGAAATTAATAGATTATTGAAGGGGAAGAAGTTCTAGACAAGAGAAAAGAATGCAGATAAATGCCACTGGACAGAATACCCATATTCTACTCAATTAAACAAGGCTTTGTGCCTACAGCTGCTCTGTGGAATCATTTCCTGAGTCTACGCTGTCGACCTAAGATTGAGTAAGCGTGAGATGCCTATCAAAGCCAAGGTTGTGGAAGACTCAGAGCCTCCCGAGAGATCCTGCAATGAAAATGTACACGTAAGTTCTTCCTGTGCATAACACACAATCTCAAACATACACAGCTCAAAAAAGGGAAAATCTGGTTATGCCAAGGAAACACCAGGAATACGGAGTTGACTGATCAGAACAAGAAAAAGAAAAGGCTATATGTTTACAGATGTCCTGGGTGGTTGTAAGCTTTGCCCACTTGGAACGAAAACTAGACAGATTCCCTCAAGGGTCAATGCTGTCCACACCCGAGAATACACATGCGTGGATTTATTCTCAATAAACCAGACAACAGCCATTCTTTTTCATTAGAGGAAAAGAGAATCTTGAAAATAAGCAAACAAACTAAGCCATCTGGAAAGCTCTTTTCCCAGCCTACCCTTTTCTGACATGGTTCCCTCATCTTTTTACCACTCACCCAGAAACCAGCAGCTCGTTACTCTGCCAAGGCTGTGCAAACCCACCCGCCTTCCACTCCACCTCTCCCCAAAACCCCCGCCCCCTCCCACAAAAAACTAGTTTCTGGGGGCACCCCAGGTGGCTCAGTTGGCTAAGCGTCGGCCTTCGGCTCAGGTCATGATCCCAGGGTCCTGGAATCGATCCCCACATCGGGCTCCCTGCTCAGTGAGGAGCCTGCTTCTCCCTCTCCCTCTGCCCCCCTCCCCCTGCTTAAGAGCTCTCCTGCAGGTGCGTGCTCTCTCTCTCCATCAAATAAATAAATAAAATCTTTTTAAAAATTAAAAAAAAAAAAAAACTAGTTTCCAATTAGCCTGCTCAAGATTCCCAGTTCCTGGAGAAAACGCAGATAACAGACAGCAAAAATAGAACAGACCATCTGGTTAAATCCCAGCCTTGCCAGGGCTGGTTATCTAATGTCTCTGGGCTACAGTTTCCTCACCTTTAAAGGGGGCTAACCCCCCCCCCCAGCTTCATGGGGTCAGGAGACCGGTGTGAGGAAGGCCATCTGAAGGCATTATCCCGTAAAGGTCCATAACAATGTAAAAGAACTTTTTTGAGGTTCAGTCTGGATGGCAGAATCCTACCATAGCTGCCTTAACCTCCCAAATTCAACAGTGGCCACCATGAAGAACTGCAGGAGAACCATCCTTTGTCGCAAAACCCTGAGGAGCTAAGGGTGCTGGGTCACCGCGTGGTCGGCCCCATGGCCCGGCTAAGGCACGCCCTCCTCGCGGGCGACTTCGGCAGAAACCTTCATGATTACTATTCCATTAATGGTCGTGAAAGCACATGTCAAATCACTCATGCTCAGTGTGCCTCAAGGAGAGAAAATGGAAACTCCGCATGTTCTCACAGCAGATGCTTCTGGATCAAATGGCTTGTAATTACTACTTGGATCACTGAAAGGAAGGGAGTAGCAAAATCGCAATCTGGCTGTCACAAATGGGCCCTCTACCACAGTTGCTGATAAAAGGAAAGTCTATTAGCAAGTGAGATGAGGAGAAAACACAAAAGGAGTTACAGGCTCCGGGTTTTCTTAATAACAGCAACATGTCATGGAGGAGAAAGTGTGCATCTCCTTCTTGGGCTGATGCCCACACGTCAGTTGATACCAGGGAAAACAAAGACCTACCTATGTACGTATCCATCTGTATGTGTGTGTATGTCACGCAGGGTCCCACACTGCGGCTTCTATTTAAACAGATTACTACAGGATGGTCAACAGTTTAAGTGGTTTCATGCCTATTTTCCATTTAAAAAAACAACATTAGCATTTTTCCCCCAGTTTGGAACTAATGATTCATGTGACAATACTTCATTCACTCGCAGCCACAGAAAGTCGGGACACCCCAAGCCAATTTTCCAGGAGAAGGAGCCAAGGCCCAGGGGCCCCACAATTTCTGCAATGGAGCTGCTGGGGTAGCGGCCTCCCAGCGCCTCAGCGGGAGATTTGTTGTCACAATCTCCATAACAAATACCTCCCTTCAAACGCTGCTTGAGACTCATTATTACTCATCAAGAAGCATGCCCTGGAAAGCTTTCATTTGGGGCTCGCCAAAACGTCCTTTCAAAAATGCTCAAAGAAGACTGGCTTTACTCCAATCTTAACAGATTTTGGATTCAGATGACTCACTGTTGGGACTGTTACAGGATGCACCAATTAGAGTGGAATAGTTAAAAACGCCTGTGACCCCTCCCTCCCGACGCTCAGGAACGGCTGCTTTCCTGTATCGCGAATGGACATCACACGCTGGCTATACACGGGAAGACGGTCTGTCCTAATTATCAATACTCTCCAAGAAGGATTAGCAGCAGAAAACCAGCGAGATATGGTTCAACCAGCTATGGGCAGAATTTTAAGTCCCAGAGATACAATACACAAATACCCTTCATTCCACCTGCAACTCCATTGAAACCTAGTTACTGGAGTTCTGCAGTCCAGAAATGATAAATACACAATTAAAGGAGCCCTATATGTCAAAAGAATTTATTCAGTGTCCCTACCCCGGAGGCAATTCTTAGTTAAAATAGGAATAAATGTTTAAGGGCATATGCTTTAAAAAAAAACAAGACGCAATATTTTCCTCTCACTGATTATAGTGTCAATGGGACTTGTCAATTAAATCACAGGAAGATCATTTGGTAATTAGAGCACAATTTAAGCACTAAGCTTAATGCTGACCATCCATAGCTTTTTTAGCAAAATTTATTTTCAAAGACTGACATAACTTCAGTTAATAAAAAATGCTTCCATGATAGAACCTAACTTTCAAAGTAAGAATTCCAAATTATTATTTAGCAAGATACAACCTTCAAATTATGTTTTAATTGCAACATTTCTTCTCAAGTACTATTAAAGGACTACACCTAATATAGACAATAGGCAGATTTATTAAGCGATACTATATCCTTAGCAGTGTGCTATGGACTGAGAATATATTCATCATCATAAAATAGAAACTACACAGACCAAGGGTCCCCTGCCTGGGAGACACAACGTGGCCGCATCACTGAGGGTAAGAGGTAGCAAACCAAAAAAATAGAGGTGTCCCCCACTTTTCTATAGTTCACACTGTGCCACTTCGCTTTCACGAAAGATCTACGTTTGTACCCGTTACAGCTAACTGCAAGAAATCCATAGAAGATTTTCATTTTGATGGAATCAGGTGAAAAGCAAAAACGCATTCAGCGTCCGTTTTGCAGCAATAAGCCCTTCTAGAGACAGCAGGCACACCCCAGCAGCAAGAGGGGCGCGGTCAAGGTCCGTCCCTGGGAGCTACACTTGGCCTCTGAGCATCAAGCCACCAGAGCCTTGAATTGTGTCTGTGAGCACCTGAGCTTCACCTCGATTTATTTTGTGCGTCCTTTAGCAAGATGTGCCCTAAGGTATCAGAAAAGCCTAAGAGGTTATTTTTTGTCTCTGGGAATGCTCAAAATTTTTCCATATAAATTAATAGTGTTTGTTTCTTCACCCTATGCTATTTTGGCTTATGAAAGGTTTCAAAGAAATGCTCTACTTCTGATTAGTGGGGAAACCTAGAATAGTGATATAATTTTTTTAATCAAATAGGAAAAAGATCGTAATTTGATCAGGATTTTGAAACAGGCTCTGCAGTGCATAGAAATAAACGGGCAGGGAACTGACATTATTATATTCATTTATAGAAGTCTGACATTTTGATGGCATGATTTATAAAAAGGAACATTTGAGAGGCGTCTGGGTGGCTCAGTTGGTTAAGCAACTGACTCTTGATTTCAGCTCAGGTCATGATCTCAGGGTTGTGAGATCGAGCCCCACATGGGGCCCTGGGGGGGGGCGGTCCTACTTGAGATCCTCTCTCTCCCTCTGCCTTCCCCTGCCCCTGCTCACACTCTAAATAAAATCTTAAAAAAAAAAAAAAAAAAAAGGAAGGTTTGGATTTGGCTTCCTTGTGGCCCCATGGTTGGTCAGATCTAACAAAAGGAGAGCACCAAGTACAGAGAGAAGCAACGTAGCAACATGGCCCCCCGCACAAGCCATTCCATCTCATACCCACGCTCTTGTAGCTCCTGACCTCTGAGAAGGGGAGGTGAAGAGGAATGGGGTTTTGCGAGCAGATTTTCTACCCCATCTCAGGATACCGTAGGCAGAGCAGTGTCAACAATAACACAGCATACTGAACAGCTCTGGGGCCCACAGTCTGGGCCAAACTCACAGGAAGGCAGAATAGGTAGCTGTCTGTGTTGTATTATTTTAGGATCCCCAGAAAGTACCTCCCTTACCTCCCCTCAGGACCCATCAACAGTGTAATACTCAACCATTCCTCAGTTTCTTCCAACTAAATTGTCAACTAGTCAAATTATCCCAATTACTTCATTAAATCATACTGCCTACCTCTGCGAAAGCATATTAAATTTGTCCAAGGCTAATAAAATCAGGTTTCAACCTCTACAAACAGTTCAGAGGTTTATTGGACGTAAAACCCAAGAGAGAAAACGATTTGGTGACGAAGACAGAAAAATCGTTCAGTAACATGAAACACGGCTTTAAGGAGAAGGTGTGGATTTGAAAAAAACCCAAAGGAAAAGTGTAAGTTCATCCAGACAATCTTTGCCCTACTCCATAATTCCATTCAGAAATGGTTCTGAGTTGTTTGGTCAGAAGTTCTTTCGGAGTCTAGACGAGACCCTGTGCTCAACTCCACTGAGGGTGCTCGGTGATCCAAAAGCTGCTGATTCACAGCGTGGATGTACTGTCTGTGCGACCGTCTCTCACCCTGAGAGGAAAATGCGATTCTGGATTCACCACACTCTCGAATGAGGGTAAGTATTGCTCAGGAAAGTATAAATGAAAGTTGCTATTCTGATCTTCGTCCAGCCATGCCACTTTTAAGACAGGGTTACCATGAATTTAGATACCTTCAAAATTACTTGGTATTCTGAGAATCTCTCTTATCTACTCACTAGGGACCATATGAATTCTAAATTTATTTTCAACAGATTCCTGTAAAGACTGTGAACTAGCCCTGCCCGCTGAACTCCGCATTTGCGTCATCGACATAAAGCAAGATGGCGGTCACCTACAGCAACGTTTCCCTCACTGGAGCTGTGGGGAGTTCCGGGACTGCTGAGTTCTAGGAAACGCCTAACTGCCACTTGAATCAAATACCTGATGGACAGGAGTGGGGAGAAAGGCTAATGAAATGGCTCTGCAATGTTCACTTGGCAGCTACCCTTTCTCAGCATTTAAAATTTTATGTTCCATAGCATTTTATAGGATCTTCATATCACAATTTATACTAACGACTATTCCACTACATTTAAAGTTTTAAGTTTAAAGGAAAAGTTGCTTTTTTTACTTCCCATACGGTTACAATTTTTTTTTTTTAAGACTTTTTTATTTATTTGACAGAGAGAGAGACAGCCAGTGAGAGAGGGAACACAGCGGGGGAAGTGGGAGCGGAAGAAGCAGGCTCCCAGCAGAGGAGGGAGCCCAATGCGGGGCTTGATCCCAGGACCCTGGGATCACACCCTGGACCAAAAGCAGATGCTTAATGACTGAGCCACCCAGGTGCCCCAAATTTTACTTTTCTATAATGCCATATATTATTCCAGTAATCCTGGACCTTCTTGATGTTGTTTTTAACCAAGAAGTACACATTTCTGAACATGTGAAACAGACCTAAAGTTGGGTTCACAAAACCACTAAAATCAAGCTTGTAACTCTTTTCTGAATGTGCAAAGAACAAAAATTGGGAAGAAATATAGCTAAATATTAACAGTGCTTGTGTTTGGGTAGACAGATGAGGAATGACTTCCTTTTTCTAATTTTTATCTTCTAGATTTTATAGTGAAATAGTAAACATTAAAGAATCGGCCATTTAGACATTTATGGGTACCTACCACATCTACTTCATTAGGTTACATAAATACAAACACTGTAATTAGTTTCCTACCTTTTTAAAACAAAAATGTTCAACCAAATGCTTTTGCTTCTCAAGAAATCTTACATTAAGAGCATTTACCACATCGGATGGGCTAGCGACCATATTAGGCTCAGATATAGTTAGCTAAATGTCAACATTTAAGAAAAAGAAGTTATCAAGGTATCTATCATTATGACTTAATTATATAGAATTCACTGTCTTGATTAAAACCAAAATTTGCCTCAAATACATTCACAGAAGTTCAATTAAAAAATATAAGCCTAGCATTAGCCAATGGCATATAGGAGACTACCCTCTATAATGAAGAAATATTTTCCCACTTACAACCAACACATGATTACTTTACAATTAAAGTACAAGTAGAACCACAACTTTTAAATGTGATATTCTTTTCCATTGAATAGGAGTACATAAAATATGTACAGGAATATACAAAACAGAGGCCATGGAAAAGAGGGGTTTTTTGCCCACCACCTCCACCTTTATGGTTCCAGGGCTATAAACAGGTCAAAGGAGTGGCTTCTATCTGTGATTCACGTAATTCACAGAACTAGGCTACACAATCAAATAAATATCCACACAAAATCAGAAGATCAAGTTCCACGAGATGTGACCCTCTCTTCCAGATGACAGTGGAAGCCTATTCAGAATAACAACATGTTAAAAGTACAACCAAGAATTTCTTCAGACTTCATCACATTTTCCTTCCCATTTCAAGGATCAGATTAACACATGAAGAATTCATCTTTTCAAAAAAAAATAATAATCCTGCAACATCCTGCAAAAATCCTAAAAAATCCTGCAACATAAAATTCATTATCTTATACTATTAATACCCTATTGTCATTAGGAAATGCTTCAGATAGGAGTATTCAAAATGTTCTGAAGACAATTCACTATGCGTGAGCCCCACTTCAGCGATGATTGCTCAGATTATTTTTAAAACATTAAAACAGGGGCGCCTGGGTGGCTCAGTCAGTTAAGCGTCTACCTTCGGCTCAGGTCATGATCCCGGGGTCCTGGGATTGAGCCCCGCATCAGGCTCCCTGCTCAGCGGGGAGCCTGCTTCTCCCTCTCCCTGGGCCCCTCCTCCTGCTTGTGCCCAAGTGCGTGCTGTCTCTCAAATAAATAAATCTTTTTAAAATAAAATCTTCTTAAAATCTTTTCAAAATAAAATAAAATAAAACAAAACAAATAAAAGTAAAATAAAATACTAAAACAGGTGCCCTTCCACTAGGACAATCAGCAGCTGCAACAGCCCGGGGCTGCAGAGCCCTGGATCAGGGAGATCAAGGCTAGCCTTGCCCCGAGGGCTTGGTGTGAACAAGGGTGAGGAAGGGACTTGACGTCTCCATGTCTCAGGCTTCCCCTCTCTAAAATGTGATGACAAGATGCCTACTTCGTGTCACAAAGATTAAGTGAGACATGCATCTAGCACTATCAATAGAATTTGGTTGCCATTACTCTATTATTAGTTTTACATGTTTATTTTAATATCAAATCGAAGGGGAAAAATATTCTAAAGGCAATGAAAAGTGTGGATTCTCTTCTGACTATGGTGTGCACCTGGAGCTGCAGCAGTGAGCCCGGTGTGAATACCTTTCCGGAAGTGCCAAAAGGAGGCTGGGCGACTTGTGTGTTTCCCTTTGGAAAAAGCCCATGCCGAGACTGCATTCCTCTGAATCAACTTTTATCTCATTCTTAAGGGATGATGAACATTTATGACCTGCTGACTACCAAGGATTTCCCACTAAGTCTGCTGTCCCTCCTGTCCTGAGGAACTCGCCTGAGTTATAGAAGGTCTTTTCTCCTTCCCTTTTCTCGCCAGTGTGTCCAGCCCTTTTAATGAAGAAAATATACCCTTCTTGTTTCTTCCTCGCTGGGTCAGTGAGAGTGTTCTTTTCCGGAGAGCAGAGTCATCTCTAGAACATACCTAATAAAAAACACAATTTTAAAAATCTTTAAACATATTATTTGGGTGACGGAATGAACCGTTGCCTCAATGGAAGCCCTGCTCACTAGAACCATGACGCTCTGCCTGAAAACTCCCGTAAGTCTGACATTCCAGACATGCATCCACCATAGGGCGATCTCCTATCTGGATATCGCATTATCGTGACAGCATTCAGATCTCTGCAGGGTGGGCAACATGACCCGCAGACCCCCCAGGCTGGAGCTCATACTAGCCACAAAGCCAGCCATCCAGGAGCCACGGTCGAAAACCCAGCGGCGCTCTGTGCAGTATAGACAAAACCACCTCGGCTCAGCCTTTTCATTCTTCACACCCTTGCTGCCACTCCTCAAGGATTTCCACCTTCCTGACTGTAGGGAGTAGACAGGACGGCAGATGCTGATGTGAATATTTAATAACTGTCTACAAGTAGCTGGGTTCCTAGAAGCAGCAGCAGAGAAGCCAGGACTCTCCAGAGCAGGCTGCCTCCCACCCTCCATCCCTGCAGCATCTGGCCCCTGGGTGGAGGTGGGGATGGGGGTGGGGGATGGGGGTAGCCCTGGGCAGTACTGGGTTAAGTCACAGGAGAGCTGAAAGGCAACCAGCTGGGAAAAGGTGAGCGTCTGCAATCCTCCCTGAACGCCACAAACAGCCTTTCCCAGGAACTTACCAGAGCATGGAAAGAAGAAACCGACAAGATGCCCAGCCTGCCGAGGGCCAGCTTGGAGGGGCGGCTGGCCGCAGCGAGGAGGCTCTTGGGGTTTGGCAGCTCCCCGCCTTGTAGGCTGGCCAGATAGCAACGCATCCTAAACAGATCCATGTGAAACTTCTCCAGGTTCTGCTCCCATTGCTGGATCTGTTTAAGAACGAACAGGGGTCATTGAAATGAAAATGAGAAGTTTTCATGGATCCAACTGAAAATATGATCCATTTCACAAACTTCAAGGAACAATTTGTTTCAGCTGGGGCTGCACGGTTGCAATGAGCCTTCCCCGCTCACCACCCCCTAAGCCCTCCTGCCCCAAACACAGTGGGTCAGACAGCACTGGACTTCATCAGAATGGCCCAAAGCAAAATCAAACAAAGCCGGTGGTCCCCACCCAAAACCACGCCAAAACAGTCTGACCCCTGGAGAAGTCCAGCACGCTACGCCGTGCCAACTGAAGGCAGGATGCACTAATGTAAGTCAGCTGCTTCACTTTAATTTCCCCACACACTGCCAGCCTCTGATCTTAAACCAGATTAACCAAACTGCACACACACAGATGCTGGATAATGGACACACTGTCTTTACGTTGCTGTGCGTTCTGAGTAAAATGACTCAAAGCCATAAGCAGCCAATGGACTTCGGGGGTAAAGGCAACAGAGCTTTTACTCCTACTTTAAGTGCATTAGAGAATAATCACTAGCTATACATCAGAGCGAAATTAAAACACATTTTTACACCACTGAAATGTCTACGTGCTTCTTCAAAGTACAAGTTATGAATTGGTAAAGGAAGATAGTCAGATTCTGAGGGCCACCTTCCCTCCTTCCAAGGATCAAACATGTTTACCTGCACGTATTACCTTTAAAGATAAACCAAAAGGTGGAAAAGGCTCTAGAAACCTTCAGTGGCAAAGCGGAAAGCTGGCCTTGCCACGGGAGTCAGAGCAATCTCCGCATTCAGGAGAAGGTGTGCAGCGAAGGCTTGTCGTAAGGATGCATGTGTCACATCACTCGCACCAGCGGCACTGCTGGTTTGGCCACGGTTAGCCTCCAAGCAGATTCTAACTCTTCACGGCAAACTTTCCAGGTCAATCCTTAATTCCGGATAAACGATATTTTGAAGGATCTCCAACCTTCAACATTATGTTCCCTCAGTCTCTCCCGAGAGAAAAGCAGTACGAACTCTGGCTATTCCTCACCACCCCCGCAAGTTCTCCGGATGGATTCGTAGGAAGGTTCCCGTGCACCTTCTCTATGTGGAAGAAATACAGTGGCTACCAGATCTAAAATGATCTGTTGATTCATCATGGTCTCTCAGCAAAACAACAAAGTCCCAGAGTGCACCGAAAATTCTCCATCTCTGCGGCAAATTTAACCTTCTGTAAGCTTCTGTCCATCCGCAGTGGCAACGTGATGGCCACCTGGCGTCAGCCTCTCAGGAATACTAGAATGGACTGTTGGCTTTTATCAACGAACATGCTCAGGCCAGATACGTGAGGAATCTACTCATTCAGTGGGAAGCTTAGGAAAGTTTACATTTCAAAAGAAACTCGAACAATCCTGGTTCATAGCCTTAGAGTGAGGACCACTGCTCTAGACTAACAAACCCTCCGAACTGAAAGTGCACATCTCTCCTTGATCCTGCCATAGTAGAGAATTCTAGAGTCTAGAAGTAACAAGTGGTTCTTACGCAACCATACACTGACACCTACCAGAAGCTGTGAGCCACAGTGAAAACTATACTCCCAGCACCGCCTCTCAAACATGTTCTCTAGCTGATTCACCATCACAGATGCATTCTTTTGTCTTCTAATAATATCCAGATGTTTCCAGATCCGGTAGTGTATTAAAGCGTATCCCTTCTTTCTACCTCCACATGAAACCGTCTTTTAAGATCATTTCTAGGGGCTGTGCTGGGCATGGGGGCATCAGAGGACAGAACACCCATCAGGCGTTGGACAACACAGCAGAGAGAAACCCACCCCATCCGTGGTGGAACACAATGACAAAAACAAAGTAAAACAACATCCCGGTCTATGCCGATCATGAGAGATCAGGGAAGAGGACACTCCTATATTTTCACTGAATTCTGCAATTTACAAAGTAGTTTTAAAGGCATTGCTTAATGTATTTATGTGATGACACATCAAAACACCACCAGTAAAGACAGTTCCAGCTCAGTGATACACAGGCAGTCTTAACATCTTGTCAGAAACGCTGTGATCCTCTTCAGCATGCCTAGACATCTCCGCCCAAAACTTGGGACAAAACTCGGGTAAATTCAGGAGAAGAAAATGGAGTCAAATGCTAACGTCATTTGGAAGGAAGAAGAGCTTACGGGACCCAGAGAGCCTAAAGCAGACCACACAGACATGAAGAAGTTCATTAACATATGCAATTATGTTTCAAGAGAACTAGTGTCTTAATCAATACTGTACATGGCAGAGGTCATTTTAAAATTAAATTTCGTGAAAAATGCAAATGAGAAGGGACTTTATGACTTCTCCATTTCAACAAAGCTTCCCATGTTCATCCTGACTCAGCCTTTGCGATGGTTCATCCTATATGTGTCAGCCTGACTGGGCCACTGGGTGTCCAGAGTTGTGGTCAAACATTATCCGGGGTGTTTCTAGGAGGGTGTTTTTGGATGAGCGTGATGTTTAGATGGGTAGGCTGAGTAAAGAAGATGGCACTCCCCAGTGTGAGTGGGCCTCACCAATCAGTTGAAGGCCTGAATACAGACCAGAAAGGCTGACCCCTCCCCAAGGAAGAGAGAATCCCTCCCACCTGGTGGCCTTCCAATTGGGATATTGGCTTTTTTCTGACTTTGGACTTGAACTGAAGTATCAGCCCACCCTGGGTCTGGAGTCTGCCAGTCTTGGAATAGGAAGAGTACCATTCTTGAGTCTTGCTGACTGACGCTGCAGATCTTGGGACCTGTGTGTCTCCATAATCATGTGACTGAGTTCGTTATAACAAATCTCTTTATGCATATTCTTTCATACATCCTCTTGGTTCTGTTTCTCTGGAGAACCCTGACTGATCCAGCCTTCACCTCCACAGCTTTCTACAGCACAGCCAGTCATCATCAGCCACACAGCTATTCCATATTTAAAGACAAGATTTCTCTTGTTTTGAAGGCCGTGGTTCTTTTAGAAAGGATTTGCCATGGAGGGTAAATAGGATTTGCGGTTGGATAAGAAACAATGAAGTACCCGATTTTTCTTTGACAGACTCACACCGAGGTTGTAGAGAAGGAACTGGGAGAATACCAGGTGAAGTTCCGGTGAGGACACGGATTCAGATGCTTGGGTTACTTGGAGGGAAGAGGGAAGCAAAAAGGGGGATCCACAAGCTCAAAACAGACCTCGTGACACTGAGAAGTCTGTGAACACATGCAGTGAGCTTGCACAGGCAACAGGATTACCACACCTTTGTTTCTCAGCAGAGGAAACGCAGCCCCCAGAGGGGAGTGACTTGACCAAGCCACCATAATAAGCTCACCCTTCCAGACTAGCAAAGGCCTGAAACAGATCCTGAAGTGAGCAACATGTGGGAATAAGTTTTTCTCAAGCACTTACAATGCAGCCCCTGAATCGCAGGCCCCTCACTCATAAGGCAGATGTCTGTGGGTTCTCTGAGACCTACCACAGCAACTCTCATGTAAAATTTCATTTAACTGTCACCTTTATTTCTCCCCACAAATCCCCAGGTGTTCAACAAGGAAGGATATAAGACTATCTACACTCTCACTTGGGTGTCCTATTCCTACCGAACATTTTGTATTTCAGTCTTCTACCAGCCTTGATGTGCGAAGTTCAGCCCAAGTTTTAAGGAATGTTTTGTTTTGTTTTGTTTTTTAAGATTTTATTTGAGAGAGAGAGTGAGCACGACAGCAGGAGCAGGGGGGAGTGGCAGAAGCAGAGGGAGAAGCAGACTTTCCACTGAGCAGGGAGCCCAATGCCAGACTTGATCCCAGGACCCCAAGATCACAACTTGAGCCGAAGGCAGACACTTAAACAACTGAGCCACCCAGGTGCCCCCAAATTTTAAGCAATGTTAACGAAAAAGATAAAACATATTTTATAACTATCCCTCAAAAGAGGAGATAAAGTAGGAGATACACATTTTTACAAATGTAAAGGGAGAAACAGAAGACAGTTTTGTAGCTATTACAATTCTACTTTGGGAAATTCCCATCATCATCATCACTAACACAGTAATGTTATCTGACATCACATTAATCAGGAAATTTCTGGAGATTTTTTTTTTTAACATTATCAAACACTAAAATGCCCAAAATCAATTCCCTTAAACCAAGACCATTTTTCCCTTTTTTCTAAATTCCCTAAATACTGATCATTGTCCCTAGACATTTCTTGTTTTTTAAGATAAATATCAGGACATAAACATTCAACTTCTATGTAAACAGAGCTTTTATTTCTTTTAACATCTTGCACAAAACAGAAAAATGACATGAAGAAAACTCACTCTAAGGAATTAATTTCCATTGCAAAAGAAAAAAGTACTAAGAGCAAAATGAAGGAAGAAAGCTCCCACTTGTAAGCACTGTCACAAAAACAGTGCAAAGTTTCCCCACTATTGCTAATACAACTAGTCATTTAATGAGCTCAGAAACGTTATGGTCTGCTGTAGAAAGTGGGGGGGTGGGGTGAGGGGAAGCCTAATGCTAAAAATAACAGATGAATAAGTGATACATAAAAACGATGACAAGAACATTCTTGCCACACCCAACACTCCTAGAAAAATATTTTCTATCATTTAGTCATTTGATCACAGTATTTGGTCATTTGCCCCTTACAAGGTCTGTCCTAAAGATCATTAGTTTTTCCTTTTTGGTAAATAGGATGAAAACCTCCTCTTGGTTTCGGCTAAAGTCGGGATCTCAGGGTCGTGAGGTTGCATCCCACGTCGGACTCCATGCGGAGTCTGCTTGAGACACTCTCTCCCTCTCCTTCTGCCCCTCCCCACCATGCTCTCTCTCTCTCTAAATAAGTTAATAAATCTTTAAAAAAATAATAATAATTTTGGGGCACCTGGCTGGCTCAGTCAGTAGGGCACAGGACTCTTGATCTTGGGTTGTGAGATTGAGCCCCACCTGGGTGCTGAGATTACTTAAAAATAATATATATATTTATATGATAAATAAAAATAAAAACTAATTCCAGTTTTATACAAAACCATTCATTGCATGATTAATCAGCAAGCACAACACAATCTTATTCATTACTGAGAGGCAATAGAGCCCCATGGTTAGGAATGCACCTTTGTGGTCAAATCCCAGCTCCGCCACTGGCCAGCTGTGCCACGTTAGAAAATGTATTTAACCTCTCTCAGGGTCTATTCTGTCACCCACCAACTGAGTGACACACACAACTTTACCTCACGGGGTGACCATGAAATCACACATGATCATGGGCTGAGACAGGAGCCCTGGTAAATAAGCTCACAGGCCACAAGGATGGGGAAGGAGGCCAGAGAGAGGATATGTTAGCTGGGAATGAAAGAGGGAAGGCCTGGAGGAAGGAAGCCCAGAGCGGGCCTTGACCGGGGGTGGGGCCCACAGAGGAGAGCCCAGTGTGTCACAGGAAAGAGGACGGGAGACAGAGGCCCACTCCTACACTACTTCCGGCAAAGCACCAAGGACACAGAAACGGAAAAGTGACAGATCTTTTAAGAGCTCATATTTCAGGCCAGGAGCAGCCTTCTACACAAGCGGATAATCAGAAAACAATGTGATAAGGGCAATGATAGAGACCCCAAGAATTATGGGGTATAAAAGAGGTCCCTGCAGGAGTGGGTGGAAGGGACGTCAAGGGCAGCTCCCTGGAGGAAGCGACACCTAAACTCTTCATCACAGATGAGGAGGGATGAGCCCAATGAGGGCCAGGGGGGCAGGGCATGTCTGTACATGGACGTGTGGCCTATATGGGTCTTCCCTGCCTGAGAAAAAATCCAAAGAAAGGGGTGGAACCTGCAGAAGTTTGGCACGGCTAGATAAAGGAAGGAGAGGTTCTCCGGCTTTATCTTACAAGCAGTAGAAGCCACTTACAGGATTTTTAAACTGGGCAATCACACGATCAGATCTGCTTTACAGATGCAAACCCTCTGGCTTGTATGGACGATGCATCTGAGGAAGGGGAAAGGGGACAGCCTCCGCAGCGGTCCAGGGAAGGGAGAACACAGTGGAACTCACCCTCCATCTCTCACCTACACACCGTGTACCTGAAAAATCAAACTGCCAGGGTGCACGGCAGTGTTTCACTCTGCCTTTGCGCTCAAGCTGACTCGGCCTGCCCTTCCCTTCTCCATTCCTCTCCTGACTGACTCCTCACTCTTCAAGAGGCAATTCAGGCATCCCTCCTACAGGAAGTCTTCCATGACTACACAGGAGGCTAAACTCCCCGTTTGTCTTCCACAACACTCTGGAATATCATTTGCTCCAGAGTCACTAAATTTTGTTGCAATAATATGCTTCACTGACTGGCACCCTGCTAGACTGAGAGCCCCCGAGGGCAAAACAGCATCTTCTTTGAATCCCCCTTGTGTGCACACTTGCCTGGCCCAGAGATGCTCTTACTAAATGTTCACTGAGCTAAATGTAATGCCCGGAACCTCCATCATGCGGCCTCATCTCCTCAGACCCCTTTCACCAACACCTCCCTCTCCAATGTTTCATTCCCCAAATGGCTTACACCACACACACACACACACACACACACACAGACACACACACTCCGTGTCGTATTTTCCTGAAGGCTTCCTTCACTTTGCTCCCCTCCCCCCACCACAGTTTCCAATTGCCTAGATTCAATCCATCCTCTTTACCAGTTTGAAACTTTGAGTAAATAGTTAAAATGAAGCCCATGCTTCACAAAGCCCCGAGGCCACGGCCCCAGCCTGCTGCTCCCACTACATCCTCTGCCCCATTCTGACCGCCTCCCCCCACCCCCACCGGGGCCTCAGAACCACTGGGGGTGGGGGCGGGGGGTGGGTGAAGAATACACAGAACGCATCTCGAAGCCATGGGGGGGAGGGGAAGCCAAGACTGCCAAAGGGCGGAGAGGTTTTGTCCCTGTTTACTTGTTTAAAATAATAAAGGGGAAGGAAAATAAAGTACTAACTGGGCTTAATTTACAGCTCTTCCTCCCTCAGAACTTCAAAAGGAATCCAACATGTGGACGGCTGCATGGTCTGCTCTACATCGGATACGCTCAAACGAGCACTGCGTCGCCCTGCCCACCCCCCCCCCCCAATCTCCAAAGGCCGCGGGACAAGCCATGGGACCCTCTCTTTCAAGCAGAGTCCCGCGCCAGCCGTGAAGCTCCCGTTATTACTAGGATAGTGTCCTTTTATCTCTGTATTTGGAAAGGGTGCCCACGATGATATTCTCCACCCAAGCACTTCAAAGAAAGTCTGTTCCAGAGCCTTCATCGTGCATGATGTAATGTACTCTGTAAGTTCTGCTCTTATTAGGCTATAAATGACTCTATCTGAGGTTCTGGGGGTCTCTGGGGGAAAGCGCTACATAAATATTTTCTCTTATGTACAATAAAATATAGCGACGTTGAGAGTTTTAAGTGGTAAGTGGAGAAAGCACTACTGCTCTTTTAAAGAAGTTTTTAAAAGGTAGTTCAGAGAACACTACACAGTTTCGGGATATTCGGGAGATCGTGTTCTTACTGGTCTTGATTTTGAAAACACCTCTTTGCTTCTGTAGCTTCACAACACATTCTCTAGTCAAAGATCATCTCATAAAAATAAATCTAAGCATGGGCATTTTTATCCCCTTCACGTTTCACACTCTCTGAATCTGCAAGTAAAGAGCTAACAGCTCTGTTTACAACCATCTGGAAAATGAGCAAAGGACAGCGAGCACAGCAAACGTAATTCGCGGCCCACCGCAAAGACCTCTGGGAAAACAGGACTCAAAGTCAACCTTAAAAACTGCCGATACGGTGAGGAGAATATCCTCAGGAGGAATTCCCAAAGATCAATCCCAGTGGTTTCTTACTAGACAGGTACAAGCGCAATATGAGAAGGTAGCTGCGTGCACGGCAGGGGGAGAGGACGCCGGGGAAGGAGGGGGTGGGGGGGGGCAGGGAGAACTGAAGTGAAGACTTAGTAGTATCAGGACAGTGTGCCTAAAGTAACTGAAGCAATGCTTCTGACAAAGAATGCATAATGTGCTGCAAGTAATAATTCAAAGAGCTTCTCTTCAGGCCACCCAGCCATCAGAGACTCTTGGGTATGTGTCCAGTTTACGTGAAAGTCACTCCCCTCCCAGAGACATCATAAATTAATCGTTAGTCAACTATAAAATACACTTAATGAAACCGCATGTAATGGAATAAAATTACATTTAATGAAAACGTGTGGGTTTTTTTTAAAGTTTGCTTGAACTTCCTGCTGCCATAAAAAGGAAAAGGGAAGCAAAAGGGGTGGGGGAGGGACAGGCCAGGAGCCTCTGAATGTCGCCTAATTGTCCTTTTCTCTCCCTAAACCTAAACTTCTGGCATTACATAAGGACCTGAAGATTCCAAGGTGGACATCCCTTCAGAGGACGAAAGTGTGGCTCCAAAGCTAAATTTTAGAGAGCGAGCAGAAGTTAAAACCACATTCCTCCCATACGACCAGCCGGAGATTGTTTTATTGGGGCACCCTGAACACTCTGAGGAACACGAATCCACGAGTTTCACCTCTGAGGTCAGACAGACTATCACGGCTCCTGGATCCTAGACATTCAGGACCACACATGAGCCACTGTACGTGGAAAACTAGGATAACCATTTCTCCTTCGCAAGCTTTCTGGTTTGCCAGGCAACCTGGACATAGCATCACATCCCTACACGCCACCCAGACTGAAAGCTGGGTCAGCACCTCACTCTTCCCCGACACGAGCAGGATCCTATCGGAAGCAGGCAGAGGGCAGAGAGGACACAGGGTGAGCTCTGGGTGGCGGCACTTCCTCCGTAGTGGTGTTCCCCCCCAACTCTCGAACACCTGCCACCTCCCCACCTTCCGCCTGGCACCCCCTCCTCAGTTCCTTGTTAATCGGTAGTCTGTAGTCCACTAGCAGGTACTCTCTAGCTAAAGGGCATATTCTGAGAACAGTTCAATTCAGGAGTGCAGGGCACTCTGAGTATTCTACGGAACTACAGAAATTATACACTCTGAAAAATGTTTTCCATATAAACTGTGAAAACTTCGGTAATGTCCCTCTGCACCAGGCCCATCCAGACCAGTGCCATCCCGCCCACTAACTGCTCTCCCTGTGTCCATCTGTCCTCCAAGCCACCGCGTAATTAATCTTCTAAAGAGACGATGTTCGTCCTGCATTTAGGAAGAGAGATGCCAGAACTTTCACGGCCACGTGCCTAAGGGCTTAGATGTGTGAGCAAAGGAAAACAGGTATTAAAAAGCTGCTTCTCCTCCTCCAAAATGCGAACAGCCCAGACACGAGCTATTTAATTATGACATGAATGTGGAACGAGACCAGAGAAAGCATTCTCTTTAGCACCTTATCTGTTAAAAACAGAAAAAAATATATACTGTTTTTTTGGAATCCACAGTTGGGAACAGCTGTGTCACACCAAACCGTACTTCCCAAAGCCACCCCCCGTACTAGAATCCTCTCTAAGCTTCTAGTGGTTTTACACTATAAATTTTGGTCTGAAAGGGACAACATGTGAGAGAATCAGCCGGGAAAGAAGGAACTATTCAATATTACGAAAAACAACTTGGTCACAAAATATTCCATTGGATTATATAAGACAACCAAAGGTGGTAAAGCCTATCATATCACCAATGTCACAACAATGCTTCTCTTAAGTTCCTGAAACAAGAAGCTACAGAAACAATCTCCCCCAGAGGGGCAGAAACATCGCCACCAACACACAAGTAAGCAGTACCTGGTTTTCTATGGCCTTCCTGTTCTTCGGGTCGCTCACTACGGACAGCTGTAACTCCGCCATCTTCTTCATCTTGCTGTCCATATCTATCTTCTGAACGAGGTTTTTGGTCTGGTTCTTCAGCAGCCGAACCGTGTCCTCTTTCCCATGCTTCTTTGCAAAAAGGGATGCGCAAGCTGAATGTATGGCAGTGACCCAATTTTCCAGATCTGTCTGGCTAGTGGCCTAAACACAGGGGGGAAAAAAACACCTATTTGGAATTGTTTTACCACAAAGCCCTGGACAGAGTGGGAGGCTGGGCTTTGATGTGCAAAACCCAAGAAGTACCTTCACTTCATAAAAACTGTTTAATTTCAAAAACACACACAACCACTCAGCTCAGGTTCGCTGGCTTCCTGGACTCCGGAGGGTCTGAGACAATGCCCAGAGCACAGCAGAAATCATCACGCAGCTCCGAACAGGACAGGACGACAAACTACAAACAAACTGTAAGCCAAGAGCAAAGGACTAAGCCAAACACCAGGGTATGGCCACTCAGCTCAGTGTCGCCACAAGATGCTTTTTTTTTTTTTTTTAAAGATTTTATTTATTTATTTGACAGAGATAGAGACAGCCAGTGAGAGAGGGAACACAAGCAGGGGGAGTGGGAGAGGAAGAAGCAGGCTCCCAGCGGAGGAGCCTGATGTGGGGCTCACGCTGGGATCACGCCCTGAGCCGAAGGCAGATGCTTAACCGCTCTGCCACCCAGGCGCCCCGATACTGTGCTTTAAAAGGTGCTCATCTTCGTAATTTTAATAGAGCGAGAAAATATTAGGGTTTAAAATGTTAAACTCTGAAACCTGGAAATGAAATTTCATCTACGGTATGCAACTAGGAAATCAATAAAAGAATTTGGGGGGGGAAGTACACAGCATTAAAATAGCTGTCTTTAAGCACTGAGGATATACATAAGGGTTCTTCTTTTTCTACGCTTCAGTTAACTTCAGATACAATGACTATACGCAATTTTCACATAAGAAAAATATTTTAAAAATAAAGCAAGTTTGAATAAAGCAGAATGGGCAAATTATTACGATTCTTAGCAAATTATTATGATTCCGCTCCCCCGATGTCCAGAAAAACCACACACATTCAAGCTATGGGTTGATCTTCCAGTGATCTCTGGGATCGTACAATAGGACCTACTGAGAAAACTTCTTAGAACTAAGGATATTTTTGCCTGAATCACAAATTACTCATTTCACACTTGCCCCTGAGAAGTCCATACAGATTTTTAATTTTTTTTCTAAAGCTTTTATTTGAGGAAGTGAGAGAGCACAAGCAAGGGGAGGGGCAGAGGGAGAGGGAGAAGCAGGCTCCCCGCTGAGCAGGAAGCCCAATGTGGGACTCCAAAACCAAGACCCCGAGATCATGACCTGAGCTGATGGCAGCCACTTAACTGACTGAGCCACCCAGGTGCCCCAGTCCATGCAGATTTAATCTAATGTTCTTACCCTCCCTACAATTCAGATTAACAGCAATTCATGACTTGGCTTTAAAGCATCACAAAAAGTCTAAGCAACCGTTCCACGAAGAGAAGGAAAATCAAATCTCAGGCCCTGAATCTTGTAAGTCAAGCTGGGGACAGCAATAAGGCTAGAGGCCCAACAAGTTTATCTAGTACTAGCAACAGGAAATCCTGTGCAGAGAATTCTAGATTCCCAAAGTCAGCAGAGAGAACACTATGCTGGGCTCCTGAGAGTGTCCAGGACCAATGTCACTGAGACACCTGAACCAAGGACCTATGAGGTCTAAGGTCAGATATACTCTGCAGCCCAAACTGGGTCTACATGCAGCACTGGACTTACGCTGGCAAGCACTTCAGAAACATACTTCACTTCCACCTCTTTGGAGTTCAATAACAGCACCAATAGTTAGAATTTCTTTAGCACTTAACACATGCACATTACTGCAATCCTATAAGCTAGTGTTACCCTATTGGCTGAAGGCTCCAAAGCTCAGAGCAGTTAAGTGCTCTGACAGCACCAGCTCCAACAGCACCAGGGTCTCACCCCTAAGGCTGACACCGACACCAACGGCTTGGCACCCCGCCATGCTCTCCAACTTTGCATTTGCTAGAAAATTGCTCAAAATCCTAACGGCAAGGGCGCCTGGGTGGCACAGTGGTTAAGCGTCTGCCTTCGGCTCAGGGCGTGATCCCGGCGTTATGGGATCGAGCCCCACATCAGGCTCCTCCACTAGGAGCCTGCTTCTTCCTCTCCCACTCCCCCTGCTTGTGTTCCCTGTCTCGCTGGCTGTCTCTCTCTCTGTCCAATAAATAAATAAAATCGTAAAAAAAAAAAAAAAAAAAATCTAAAAAAAAAAAAAAATCCTAACGGCAGATACCTTGAAACTTAACATCCTCAGTCCACTTCCATTGGAAAATGAGACCTTACAGTATTTGTCTAAAAGGCTTTCCTGAAAAGCTACTTTTTTCACTTCTACTGGGATTCTTGGGAAAAATCTGAAGCTCTCCTAGCGACATTCTGTAGGTGTGACTTAAAAGCCTCCACTCTGGGAATTCAGACCTTGCACCACTAGATCATGAGCTACGTCAGAATGGGGATCACGATTTTTCTCTCCTCATATTCTCAAGAGCATCCCATGGGCCACAGCCTGGCACCTGAAGGGCATTCCAAGAAACGCCTGCTGTGTGAATGGCTGGATGAACACGGGCCCCAGGGCACCTGACAGCAGAGGCCGACTCTCTCGCTTAAGCCCCAACCCAAAGCCTAACTAAGCTTTTACTCTATTGCATTGCTAAGCTGTGCGTCTTCATCCTGTTCCTTCTCGTCCTCACAGTACACAAGCCATCGCCTGGACCCTCCATCTAGAAAGCTCGGCAGTACCTGGAAAAGGTAGACGTCTCCAAAGGAGTTGCTGAGGCAGAACACGTTTTCCTTCTTGGGATGTTCTGGGACCGACTGCACTATGCTGTCCTCTGCAAACAGGGCACACCGAGGGGCGCTGCTCTGATCCATGGAATTCTTCCCATAGGTCTCATAGAACAGCAGGGTGCAACCTAGGAGAGAGAGAAGCAAACAACATCTCTGTCATCTCTGTGACATCTGTCACAGGTCCCTGCTTGGCCACAGCCCTGGTGTGGGACCTGCACAGTGGTATAACCTCTGGGGTTTCTCATCTGTAAAATGGGGTTAATAACCACACCTTCTGGGGCTGCTGTGGCGACCAAAGGAGCCCTCGAAGAACTTAGAAGAGCTTCTGACTCTTATTGTAAGCAACAATAAATGCCTGGTATTGTTATTACTATGATACTGTGCTTACAAAAACCTCTCCTTTTCACCCGAGTTATGCTACTACAAGGCATACTTTGGATACCAGAATTTCCTTTTGTATTACATGACTGGTTGTCTCATTCCACTTTTTTCCCCTCTCTCCCTCCCTCCCTTCCTTTTTTAATGTATCCCTTAC
Organism: Ursus americanus; assembly: GCF_024610735.1. Lineage (NCBI taxonomy): Eukaryota > Metazoa > Chordata > Mammalia > Carnivora > Ursidae > Ursus > Ursus americanus. The sequence goes on along the minus strand of NC_142137.1, from coordinate 64,420,241 downwards.
CTTCCCCCCACTTTCCCCGTTTTTAAGCAAATTTTAAAATGCTCACGAGTATGTTCTCTTGTTGAAAAACCTTCATCCAATCACTACTTTTGAGCACTTCCCATGTGCTGAGCCCTGGCATCCAAATATGGCCAATAGGGTCCCCAAGGCCCTGCTCTGAACAACCTCTCACACTGATGGGAAAGAAGCACCAGCCTGCTCTCAGCTGCACTGCGAATGAACGAGGTCCACTGCATGACTGTTTTCCCCTCTGAGTTAGGAGTCCTCACTCATAAAAGCCTAGTGTTTCAATAAAAACAAAACAAAACAACTATTTCATGCTAGCCAGTCTCACTCCCTCCTTCGAAAGCCCATCTTAATCTGGACAGATCAGTTCAGATCACGGAATCCAGCACAGCACAGAAGCCAGGAGAACAAGATGCTGGCAGGTAGCTCTAACCTCAGAAAGCATGTCACCGGGACAGCACTTTCCCCTCCCTGGTACTTAATGATCTCCAGAAGCACTAGCAACCTTTCTTCCTGCAAACAAAAGGCACCCACACTAGGCTAAGAGAGGCTTCCAGAAGAAGGGAAAGCACCAGGAAGTATCTGGCCAGGGTGCTCCCACAGGGCTGAGCCAGTCTCTTTTTCCAGCCACTGATGCACTTAGAAACAATGTCCCCAAATCTTTCCATCAGGAAAGTCCTGTCTGACTGCTGCTGTGTATGCAACCTACCATGACCTGGGGACCCAAGGGTCAGGGTCAAGGTGACAGACCCATGCCAGTTCTGCCCAGACCAAATTCTTTCCGATGGGTGAACACTCACTTCCCAGTTTCCCTACCATTGTACGCCCAGCGGCTGTGGTTTGAGTCATGACATCTAGAGGAAATGAACACAACCTTGGGCAGGTGCCAAGATGCCGCCAACCCGAACGCCCCATCTACCGTGGCAGCATGAAACCAAAACAGGACATGTCATGTTAGACCCAGGCCAGGATGGAAAACTGTATGTGCAATTCTGTTGCTTCAAATTTAAAGAAGAGGAAATCAGCTGTCAATGTACTACATCAAAGTTAACCTCATCTGTGTCTCCAATGCTGGGGTGATAAGGCTGAGGGAAACGGGTGCACCCCTGTCTGTGGCATCTCCTGCCCCCACAGCCCCCACCCAGGACTTGCGGCCACCAGCCCAGCCCGGTCCCCACCAAGAGATGGTATTGGCCTGGAGGGCTGCCGGTGGAAGTTCTTGTCACAGTAGCAGAAAGAGAAAACAGACTGAAACAGCGGTAGAAGTATGAGAATACACGAGGTACCAGTAGAAATATCACCAGTGGAAAAAGAGAACTAGTCTCGTCTTCCCTCAAACCCACCTTTTCCCTGACACCCTCCCAAGCCACACTCATCAAACCATCCCCAGATGCCCACCGCAGGGCAGAACCACCAGCATCCCCAAATGACTGCATGAACCCCTCTCCTAACTCACGGGAAAAGACATATAGAAAGCAGAATTACCTTCGGTAAAAATGTATGACATCCTCCAAGCCCTAAAAAAGCACGTATGCCCTCAGCACACTATACATTCAACACAGGTGTATAACCAGACGGCATGCTTATAGCTGCTCTCTCCAGAACACACCAGATACTTCAAGAACTCAAAATTCTGCTTAAATGTACATGCGGGTATATACACACAGATGTGTGTGTGTGTGTGTGTGTGTGTGTGTGTGTGTGTGTGTATAACTAAGATTAAACCAAATAGTTAAGTCCAAACATTACAACTTGGATTCTAAGCCAAGAAAGTTGAACTCAACCTAGTGAATTCCCAGAGGAAAGACGTATAGAATGCCACATGGAAAAGGTTATGCTGGAAAAAAACATCTTTATCGCATGACTTTCCTTGGCTGCAAAGGAAAGGAAGGAATGTGTGCTTGATAACATTTACACTTACAAAGCACCCTTTCTCCATGGGTCTTGAAGTGTTTTATGAGCAAGCACCAAGGCAGCGGGGCACAGGCAAGAGCGCAGATTCTGGAACAGTCAGACCACTTGGGTCCGTCCCTGCCGCAGGGGTCAGCAGCAGGAGTCCCTGCGGTAGCTTCCATGATGGAAGACCGGAGCCTGGAGGTGGGCTCTTCCAAGTCTATGGAAAACCTGCCTGAATCTCCTCCTCCAGGAAGCCCCCCATGATCTGGCTCTGCAGAATGCCTTCAGGAGCAGGGAAATCAGGAAGGTAGTGTCCTTCCACTGGCTCATGGCTCTGGTCACTGTTGTACTTTCACTTTGGAATCAGCTTGCCTGCCAACTATTAGTGCCATCCTAACCCCTGGAGAACCAGAATAAATCCAGCACCCCTTCCACAAGACTGTGGCTCACTGCCACCCCTGCCTTGTCTTCTCCAAGCTAAATGTTCCTGGGTCCTGATGACACCCTCCATACAGCCCGGCTCTAAACCCTCGGGCTGTCACCTATGGCCCCAATTCTTAGAGCAGGTCATGGACACACAAACACACACCATCACCAGCCTCCACCTTGGGGGGGTGGTATTTCAGAGCCATTACAACAGGCAGGAAGCGACTTCCCAAAGCATCTGTTTTAACAAATTTTACATTAAAAAATAAACACAATAAATAAACAATTTAAAAACCAGATACATGTCCCATGTGGAGTCGAGCACATCTCTCTCAGACAACACGCCGGAAGGAGGCAGCTTCAGACTGTGATTCATAATCAATCCCAGATGCTCGCTCTCCTGCGAAGACATTTTCACGCCCCTCTCCAGTCAGAGATTCAGGTCGAACCTCTTCAAGAATCCTCCTCTTGCTTACTAACAGGGCTCCTGCACTATCGTACCCCCCAGGACAGAAGTGGCCAGCTCCACCCAGGGCAGAGGGAGGAGAGACCGCTGCGGGGGCAGAACCGGGACATCTGTAATGAGGTAGCCAAAGACCATGTTCCCTCTTTTCTTTTTCTTTTTTTTTTTTTTTTAAGATTTTATTTATTTATTTGACAGAGAGAGAGAGAGAGACAGCAAGCGAGAGAGGGAACACAAACAGCAGGAGTGGGAGAGGAAGAAGCAGGCTCCCAGCGGAGGAGCCTGATGTGGGGCTCGATCCCAGGACGCTGGGATCACGCCCTGAGCCGAAGGCAGACGCTTAACAACTGAGCCACCCAGGTGCCCCATGTTCCCTCTTTCAAATCACACTTTTATCTTGACTTCATCATGTTGGAAACGCACTCCACGAATGGCCCACCGCTCAACCCCCCAAATCTCCCTGTAATGCTGGGCAGCCACATCTCCCCATCCCGTACTTGGATGGTTGTTTGATTATTAAACCTGAGAACGTAACTTATCCCTTCAAACTGTATCTTGCTGCACTCGACCCCTTATTTCAACTCTCCAAATCTCGCCCATCATTTGGTGTGAGAACCTGCCTGCCCAGGATGCCCAAACGAGAGGGAAGCTCTTGGGCCTTCCTCAGCCACAATGTATCATAAGCTGGAAAAGAGGACTGGGTCTTGGGTTTTATAAACCCTCCAGTTTGCTAAGGAAAGGTGCCTCTTAAAGACAAAATGCCTTCCAAAGTGTACCTTTCCCAGACAGGCTTCAGGGTTATTATGAAATGGTACCAGCTCCCCAAAGCTGGGGTGGGGGTGGGGGCAGCTCACAATTTCTACATGGGGGGCAGGGGGATGAAAAAGCAAGAAAGGAGCCCTGTGGAAGGGCTCCAGGTCCTTCACACATATTGTATGCAGATAGGACTCCCATTTCTGCTTTCCCCCAGGATAGGGAAGGCTGTCACCCAATAAGGTCTGGCTTTGAACACCACTCTCAGTTCTTCTGACAAAAGTCATAAGATGATGGTGCAAAAGTGCCAGAGGCTGTGAGGGGCCCTCCTGCTCGCATCTGTGTAAACCATCTTTAGATCTGTATAAACCCACACTCGCTCCTCCTCAGGACACTTAGATAGCTTCCCATCTATACATCCACAGTGAGCAAGGCAATTTTAAGTTTTAAGCGGCAACGCTTACAAGAAACTTTCATCGTCTTAACAAAACAAATCCTTACTCCTATTTCCTTTACATTAAAAAAAAAAAGGCATTTGTTTGTGATAACAATTAGACTTTCTTCGTTTATAAAGGTTAGAGGACACAAATCAGATAATCCGGACGTTGTTTGTCGTACGAGCTGAGAAGGACACTTGTGCAGAACGGGATACTCAGGATCTACATTTGGTTATTTACTTGGAGTATTTTTACCCCCAGATGCAAAAAAAAGTACTAAAGAATGGTACGGAAATGCCTATAAAATAATAAGCTATAACTATTAAATTCAATCACTATGTATTAGAACAAATAATATAGATGAATATTACATTAGCCGTGTTATCCAGGTTTGGGAAAGTAACTGTAGCAAAGCATGCTGGGAGATTTTGTATCAAATCCCTTCACACTGACACAAATTAACACTGGACTGACTGGTGCTTCCTAGGAGAGGGGACAGTTGGAAGAAATGATTCCAGTGGCTCTGAGTCAACAATGCACTTACCTTTCAGTGTTACCCAGTACTGTTTCCACTTCCTCCGGGCCACCAATTCAAGCTTCCTTTCCTTCTGCAAAGTGACAAGGGGTTTGAAGAACAGCCATCCGGCTTTTCGGACCACCCCTTGCTCCTTCTCGAAGAGCAGATCGAGTTGCTCCAGAGAGCTGAGGGACCCGCTGCTGGAGTCTGCGGTTTCTGTGGACGTTTCTACATTCTCTGTATTGGTCCTGCTCATTTCCAACTCCCGCATGAAATTCTCATAAATGTTCTGTTGGAGGGGATCGCTGCCAATTGCATGAGAAGATTCGCTTCTCTGGGACAGGATCTGAGCTGAGCCCCCAGACCACGGTGAAGCAGACACCTGGAAGGCCCCCTGTCCGTCCGTGTTCAGTCCATCTGAGCGGCTGTCGAAGTAGTCACTGCCTTCCTTGGACCTCGGCTCCTGTGGGTAATACAGACGACCACCCATCAGAGGTTATGTACTTTATCCAAAGCGTCCCTTCCCCAACACTGCAAACGTGTCGTACCGCTGATTGCTAATGCTGCTGCCGCACAGCAAGATTCTTTTAACAAAAATGCGTCCTCAGTCGTCAAGTCACCAAACCGGAAAGAACTGTAGAGACAGTGTTGCAAAACCCAGTCTACAGCCAGTGGAGTCAAAGCTTAAAGATAGGAACAAAATACTCCTATCTTAAATCTAACCTATACTGAGCATCAAGACATTAACCAGCGTATTTATAACATATCAGTGAAGATTTCTAGGCTGACATTTCTTTGCTGTGAATCAGTGTCTTCCTGGAAGGGATTCATGCTCTTGCCGTCTGTCTTCCTCCTGGATCCTTTTAAAGCTAAAGTAGGAAATCTCTAGTTCCAGGATCAAGGGAGGTAGGGAATAGGCACTCGGGTATTGTCAGGTGTTGTTACACAAACTTCTCTTCCTCTGCCCAAAACAGTCAGTCCCCAGCTTCTCCCGACCTCTACCCATATCAAGACTTGAGGGTCTCTCGCATCTTACTTTCCTTCTTCAGACAGTAAAAACCATGCACCTGGGATTCTTCACCTACAAAAAGTATTTGCTAGTAACTGTTGTTTTTCATAAATAGTATTTTTTTATTTGGGCGTTTCTTCTGTGGAAAGAATATATTCATTTACTTACATCCTTTCATTCAAACATCTGTTTTATTCTAGGCATTGGGGAGACCAAAGACATGATTCTTAACCAGCCTTCAGTGTGTACTACAACATAAAATCAGACACAGGCAGCTCTAAATAAAATTAATATTTATATAATAATGGCTGCCCCCTGTGAGACTACAACACGCTGAGCCCTGAAGGGGCCATGCAGAGAGCTGACAACATGGAATGTTTCCTCATTTCGAGAAGTCTAGTTATTCAAAAAGAATAACTTTCAGACAGGCCATTCACTGATAAACACCACTAACTACATTTTTCAGCAGAAGGTAAAAGCCTCATTTGAGACTCAAAAGACACTACCATTCCAAATTTAGAGCCTAGATTAAGGTAAGTCTGCAGAGCGGTGCTAAGCATACCCATCTCCTCAGCTGCTAGAAGGCTTTCCATTATATTGCCTTACCCATTAAAATAAAAATGAGGGGAAATGGAGTCAAGGACCACTGACCAAAGGCCTTATTCTGAATTTTCCACTGTGAGGAGGTGTTTTCCTTTCAAACATTCCATCCAGAAATCCAGTAGCAAGTACTTGCTATCTTTTGTAGGAAAATCATCAATTGGAGAGTGCTTCCAAATACCCAGGGGCTATACACAACCGAGCCCCAAGCACAGCTATTACTAACGAAAATATTGTTTTCCACTTGTGTTTACACTGTGTCCCATAGTCGGATTTATTTATACACAGATGCTTATGCAAGAACAGAGCAAATAAGCCAGCTGCAGTGAGTCACTTAGAGAAGAAACTTACAAAATAGTTTCAGATTTTTTTTTGTCACTTTGTTGCTCTTCGAAAACTCCCAAGAGGTGAAGGAATACTTCTCATTTAGCGAGCATTAACATCATTTCAGCTATGACTCTGACTCATAGCCCCCAAACACCGGGATGCCTCAGACACCCCCAAGAGCTATAGTGGGGTGTTTCAAAACAAGCCAAACTCTGCCAGAGAAAGACGCTCAGGTGCCAAACTTAAATGTGACCTATAAACATCCTTGACAGTGTTTCTCAGAAGAGAGTCTTCCAGTTGCAGTCACAGCGCTGACTTCTAAATGTTCCACCACGGCAAAGCATGACAAATTTTCCTCCGTAAGAAATGGGAAAATATTGCGTTTTAGCATTTATTACTGATTCTTAGACATGAGCTTTCCCAGTTTCTAACACACTTCTGAAGCTTTCTATCAAGAATCCTAATAAGCAGTGACTGATTTTTAGGCTAATTGGAATGAATGAATGGACGTCCATCCCTAAATCGGCTCAACAAGATTTACTTTTTTTTTTTTTAAGATTTTATTTATTTGAGGTAGAGAGAGAGAGATCATAAGCAGAAGGGAGAGGGAGAAGCAGACTCCCCGCTGAGTGTGGAGCCTGAGGTGGGGCTGGATCCCAGGACCCTGGGATCATGACCTGAGCCGAAGGCAGACGCTCAACCGACTGAGCCACCCAGGCCCCTCAGCTAGATCTCCTGATCACCGTGCTACGGGTGTGAAACCAAGGAGCCATGTTATATGTGTACACAGAGCAGTCTGATTTCCATTTCTCTGCCTGTAACTAGATAATCATAAGCAATGGATAACCATTCATGACCAGGGCACTACAGCAAAGAGAAAACAGGGACTCAAGAGAATTCAATCACTCTCGGGAGGTAAAACTCCTGATCATGCCTCACTTTCTAGGAAAATGTATTCAAATCCACACCTTGCCATTCTTCACGTGCCTTTTTCCTTCACCCCACAGTAGAAACCACTCTCTGTGGCTACACAGCCCTCAAAGAGCCACGAGGTCTAAAATGAAGAGGGCCCAAAGGCCAGGGTCTCCACATCTTGAATGTCCTCTGTCACTGCCACCCACCAAATATGCCTGGCCCTCTGCCCAGGCCCAGGGCACGGTCATTCCTTCTCCCTCTCCCTCCCTCCGAGTTAGGCATGACCATGCTACTTGCTTTGGCCAATAAATGTGAACAGAAGTGAAACGTGGAAGCTTTAAAAGCTAACACACGATTTTCTTTCTCCTTCTGCTATCACAGCTCGCGGTGTTCCAGATGGAACTGCTCTATGGACCTGGGGTCCCAGAGAGGAACAGTGCAGACCAGAGTGACAGCACGGGAAAGAAAGAAACTTTGCTTGTGCTAAACCTTGGAGATCTGAGAGCTTTCTGTTACCTCAGCATAACCCAGCCCACCCTCACTGACAGAACTGAAAGTTCACCCAGGACAGGAACAAGGACTCACAGTTCAGACCCATTAATATGAAGGGTTTATCGGCATCAAACACATAACTCCTTTCTAGCACATTCTCTCCCTCTCTCTCCGATTAGTGTGATATTCTTTTTCAGTTGTGTATGCTTTTTCACTAATGTATCTCCTTTTAGGGTCTAACTCACCCTACTGGTTAAAAGCCCTAAAAAGAAGGGGTTGCTCTTTTCATATTACTTCTTAGAAAGTCAAAACAAGCAAGTCTATCCATCATGTAAGGGTTTCTGGACCTTAGCCCTGCGGGCAGACAGAAGTTTGTGCACATGTGAGAATGCGCATTCAATGGTGCCATGTTACAACACATCATCAGAAATTTTGCTCCCATGCAATAACTACATTTTTAAGGATCTAAACCTGAACTTTGCCATAAATCGTGAAAAGAAAACAAAGGAGGAAAAAAAACACGACCAACAAAAGTGGCATAGTTGCCAGAAAAATCCATCTTGCTCACCTTTATATATTATCAATTGTGGGAACAGGAGCAAAACTAAAAAGCTGCCTTCATAGCACTCTTTTTAAAAATCCAAAGCAGTTTACCGTAACACTCGATAAACCCAAAGTAATTACCAGTGGCCATCAACAATATGTTGGCCATGTGTTTAATTGGAAAAAGCTCGGGTATGAGGTTTAGCAGAAACAGCCTTGGCCCTGGCTTCTTCAACAACTAGCCATGTGTCTTCAGGGAGGACCCTCAAATTCCTTAAGCCTTACTTTCTTCATTTTTAAAATGAGGGGGAAGTCCTTTCCAGCTTTCAATTTTGGATTCTTTGATTATATAACCAGGCTTACAAACCATTCAGAGCGAAGTCTCTGGATGATCCAGACATGAAGGAGGTTACCTCCCATGGGGACAGTGAGGGCCTGAGTGGGACAGAACGCAGTCAATACACAGTGGCTACTGGTCTGCCTTTATCCAAACTGAACCTGAATGAGACTCAGTAGAGCGGCCTGTGAGGCAGGCCACACACATAGACAGACGAGAAACATACTCTGTGCAAACAAGAGATGTGGAATAACCGGCTCAATGCCAGGATCAATTCGGGGTCAGAGTAAATGACGACTACACCTCAGTCAGCAACAGAACACCTGAATCAAAAAGGCACAAAAGTTGTCAGTGTGGGATTGCAGCCCCAGAGAAAGCAGGAACTATTTCCCCCATGAGGCTCAACTTCTGTCACCCCTTCGGGACATGGGACCTGAGAGAAAAGGTCTAATCTCTACTGGGCAGTGGTTGAGTATAAAGAAGGGAGGAGTAAGGAGTCAGCAAATTACTACATCCAGGGATATAAAGAGTTCTGTGGCAGGACGGTGATCATCTGTTCTTTATCTCTGGGTAAAGGGGGAGCCAAGGGCAACAAAGCACAACACAGGCGGGGTGCTGGTGGTGTACTCCATGCATAAGACGGAAACAGCTACTAGTAAGTTTTAGAGCTCTGACACAATCTACTTAGGGAAGTCATATTCTTGTTCACCCCTAACGCTCTATAAAATTGTATAATTACCTATCTATCTAGGATGGATAAAACGCAGTTTTACTAGAGACAAACGGCCCACTTAAATTCTCTTCAACAATGTGACTTATACTGGGCAAGAAAAAAAAAAAGAAAAAGTTTTCTTCCTTCTACAAATAACTAAAAGTAGAAACAAACAAAACAGAAAAGCCAAGAGCAGAAGAACTAAAAACCTAGCAATTGCCACTAGTTACCTAAAAAGGCAACATGTTACTTTCCTTCCTGGTGACTAAGCCACTTTGTTTCCCCACTATGACTTTATACCTCATTATTATGTATAAGTAGTATCATCATCACAATTCTTATTTTATTAGGCATTATATTTTTGTTATTACATGTTCTTGGGTACAAGATGTTTTCAAAACTGTTTGTGCTCCCCATTAGAAGGTGGTGAGATTATACAGATTATTTTTTTTGATGTACCAAAAAAAGATGTTAATTTCCCCAAAGTAATGTCAAGTTCAGGAAGGTGACTCAGCCCAAAATAACGCTCTATCTCTCCTTTTTGTTTAGGCTTCAAGAACGAGCTCTAGCAAAATTTTCAGATGACCAATTCACTGGGGAATCCTCTGGAACGCTGTACTTTCTAAGGACAGTCTGGCCACGTCTTCGGACAGGGCCTGTGGCGTTCACACCAGAGCACAGGAGGTGAGCTTGCACAGCATCAGAAAGCGTGAAGTTGTGGGTTAAGAGTAAAAGTGCACATCTGAAGCTCAGGAGAAAAACCACCACCACTCACTGCCGCAGACAAGAGGTGCCCAGGCTGAGACTAAACTCTTCAGTCCCTGAGCTCCATTAGCCTCAGGCCGGTGCTCCAGGGCAGCTCCGCCACACTCCTGTTTTAGGGACAGGGAGCCCGAGGGAACCTGCCCTTCCACCCTAAGGTGCACCCACCTGGAGCTTCCTTTTCTTTCTGGAGAGGCTCCCCGTCCAGTCACTGATGCGGCGCATGCGGGCTTTGAGCGTGTCCTTCTTGGAGGCGTCCTCGGTCAAGGCCTTGGACTTGCGGCACGGGAGGGTGAAGGACGAGTACGGGCCGGGGTCCCTGCGCTCCACCCGGGACGGCACGTCCATGTCCGAGGCAAAGGACACGCGGTGGCTGAGGCTGGCGTGCGCGCCCACGAACTCGTCGGACAGCCGCAGACCCGACGGCGCGGGGCTGGGCGCGGGGTAGAGCTCCCGGAGCGAGGACAGGGACGAGCTTTGGTTGAACGGCTTTGGGGCCCCGGGCGGCGGGAAGTCGGCGCAGAGGCGGGGGGCGGGCGGGCCGGGCACCGGGAAGGAGCCCTCGGCCTCGCTGGCCTCGCTGGCCTCGCCCGCGGGGCCCCAGGGGGAGTCGTACCAGGACGACTCGGAGCTCAGGGAGCTGCCCTTGCTGGAGCGCGGGCGCGAGTCCGGGGGCGAGTCGGGCCCCGGGCCCAAGGTGGGCGAGTAGCGCAGCAGCTGCACCGGGCCGCCCGCGTCCCCCGGGGGCCCCCTGCCCTGCTGGCCACCGTTGTGGAACTCGACCCGCAGGCAGCCGTCCAGCTTCCCCAGCGTCTTGATGAGCACCCTGGGGCTCTTGCGGTCCTCGCCGGGCGGCGTGGCTGCCGCGCTCTCGTTCCTCCCGTAGCAGTTGAGAAGGTGTCCATTGCAGTCCCTCGAGGCCACGGGGTCGTCCGCCCGCTCGTGCCCGACGTAGAGGAAGCCGTTCTCGGCGGAGAAGGCCGCGCTGCTGCCCTGGAAATCATTTCCTGAGGCGTTCGTCCTGTGCTTGGCGTAGGCACTGTTTTTGGGGACTTTGCACGTGGGTCCGCCCAGTCTCGACGCATAAGGCTGATTGCTCTTGAAGTGAGAAAGGCAGCTTCGGGCCAGGGACCGGGACTTGTAGCCCGCCCCGCTGCTCCCGTGACCCCACCCGTGCAGTGACTTGTCATCTTTCGCATGGCTGCTGCGGATTTTCAGGGAGCAAGGCTTCTGCTTAGCACCAGTAATAGTATTGCTATGATTCTTAGATCCTTGAAGGGTGTACTGACTCTCAGAGTTCCCCATTTTAACCTAAATTAAGAACAGGAGCATCAGTAAGAAACATGACCTAAGGTGCACTCCCTTATGACAGAATTGTCTAAAAAAAGAAGAAGAAAAAAAGTTCCACACATGAGGAAGGAACCAAGCAACTTTTTTTTTTTTCCTGTGCCTCACACAATTCAGAGAAGTAGGGACAAAAGTTACCTACTGAATTGGTCCTTTTCGTGCCATGCAGGTCATCAAGCAAGTAGACAATATTGCGGACCCATGTGCTAGTTACTTGAAACACATAATTTGTTGTATGATATTAATTGACACTGAATAGTTATAAAAATCAGCTTAAGGCAGAGGCCTCCTTTCAGCTTGGTGTTGAGAGGTTCTGAATAAATGCCTCTTGGAAAGAAACATGAGGGGAAAGCATCTTTGCTCCGGCAATCCGATACACTGATTTTTCAGTGATCAGAGAGAGATTTCTATTATACACAAGCTACTAGAAGAGCAAATACCACACCCCAATAGAAGAGCCTATGGCTCATTTGTAATAACATGAGTCCGGGTACCACACTCTTTTGGAGCTTTGATATATCACATAGAGAAGGAACACCATGAAAAGAAGTCCCCAAAAACTAGGCTGAGATGAAGACAAGGTTGGGGCAGAGAATAAAAGCTGTCATGTGGGGCAGAAAAACATTTTAATAAAACTAATTTCTAGTGCCTCTCTAAAGCCTTTGAGGGTCCTCATTTTAGCACATGATGAGGAAAAAAAGAAGCTGACTTATCAAAATGTCGATGTCTGAAAAAAATTTAGATTCTTTTCATTCCCTTTAAAACCCCAACATGTTCAAGGAGTCTGTTAGTTAAGCCAAACACGCAAGTCTAAATTTGAGCAAACCTTCCCCCTCAGTTTTTCATTCTAACCAGTATATCACTATTTGAAGCAAGTTGGAGGTCATGTTTCCAGTTCCATTTCAAAATATATTTAGTAGGTTTTTAATTTTACTTCTTTTACACCTAAGAATGTACAGCCACAAAAGTCAAATGGATTGACTTTGGTGGGAGTTAGCAAGCACATTTTAAAACAAAAATAACCAGATCAAACAATTAAACTTACTTATTACCTTGATCACACTCTTGCCACTTGACGTGAACCCCAACTCACGTGAGCTGGCTTTACCTGAAGGGGAGATAAACGGTCAGTAGGCTCTACGTGGTCCTAGAACAAGGCAGCATGGTTAACAAGGATGGCAAGGGGGTCCACGAAATGATCCTGAAAAACAGAAATACAAGAGAACTGTCAAGCGTTTTACACTAAGCTCCCGCACGGTAAAAGCAGAGGTTTCGCATAAATTAGATGAAGAAACAACCAGTGTTCAGAATCCCTGTCAGAATAGTAAATGAAATGTCTGTGAACTGCCTGATTCATCGAGGTGTTGGAAGATATAAAGGAAGCCAGAACTGCCCATCCAATCTTGTAAAGGCCATTAACTCAACACACAGTCTGTAGTCAAATGCGTGCCTTTGTTTCAGGGGAGGGCAGGTGAAGGCGCTGGCATGAGTCACGGCTCATCTGTCACCACCATTAAGAAAACAACTTTCAGACTCTGCACCCTGACGGGACCGCGGGAGCATCATCCTGATAGGACAACAGTGCATTGTTCTCTATTGGACTCAGCAGTGAAAACAAAACCCCAAATGCAGAATCACAGTGAAACAGCCCTTGGACGAAATAACTTCTCTTATAGAGGATGACCCCATAACAGAGATGAAAAGTTTATCTCCAGCATATGTTTCAGTGTTTCTACACAAGAAGCAGGAGCAGGAGGCCCACCTTGGAAGGTGAGAAGACAGGCTGGGGGGTGGCCATCTGGCGGCGCTCACCCCTGGAACACAAAGCCAGACAGAGAGTGCGGAGCAGTGTGGGTTCAATTGTGACTTTTCCCCGTTCAAAAAAAAAAAAAAAAAATATATATATATATATATATATATATGTATGTTACATATGTGTTATATATATGTTATATATATATTTGTAAATTGTGTTAAAATACACATCACATAAAACTGACCATCTGAACCACTTTCAAGTGTACAGTTAGTCGTGTTCAGTACCTTCGTATCGTTGCGCAGTCTCCAGAACCCTTACCTCACAAAACTAAAACTCCCCACCCCTGTCCCCGCAGCCCCGGCTCCCACCATTCCATTTTCCGTCTCCGTGAATTTGATACTCGAGGTGCCTCATGTAACTACAATCACATAGCATTCGTCTTTTGGGGACGGGCTTCTTTCACGTAGTAAAATGACTTCAAGGTTCATCCATGTTATAGCTTAGGTCAGAATTCCCTTCCTTTTTAAAGCTGGGGCGCACTCCACTGCACGCAGACACCCCATTCTGTTCATCTACTTTTCCACCAGTGGGCACTCAGACTGCTTCCCACGCACTGGCCGCTGGGAACGAGGCTGCTATCCACACAGTCTACAAACACGTCTGAGCCCCTGCTTTCGGTCCGCTGGGCTATTCACCCAGAGGCGGAATTGCTGGCTCCTGTGGTAATTCTAGGTTTGATTTTTTAAGGAACCACCATACTGTTTTCCACAGCAGCTGCACCACTGTAACACGCCCACCAACGGCGTGCAGGGCTCCAGTTTCTCCACACTCTTACCAACAGTGTTGTCGTCTGGGTGTTTGGTAGCGGCCGTCGCAGGGTACGTGAGGATACCTTCCGGCAGCCGCAGTGCGCCTGCTCTCTGATGACTAGTGGTGCCGACCGTCCTTTTATGTGCTGGCTGGCCTTCCGTACAGCTTCTTTGGAGGGTGCCACAGTGACTTTTAAAGTTAATGAAGCACCGGCCCTAAGTTTCTCCAATAAGGCCATAGACACAAGTCTGCCTGAGACTTCAGTCTACTCTCACATATGCGTTTTATTGGGGGGCTGAGGGGAATGTCAAAAAGATCTTTCACTCTGGCAGTAGCAGGGGGATCTAACAGCCTCTCACTCACGTTGGCCTGAAACGGCACCTGCTACGCTACCGACCGCTTCCCTTCCAGTGGGCGCTCTCGCACATATCTAAAAGAGGGAACAGCCACTGGTTGAGATGCCACTAAAACATGGCCCCCATGAGCACTCTGACCCCAGAGTGGGATCACAGGAACCCCACCTTTGCTTCTTGGAAGGGGGAGGGGCAGAGGGAGAAGGAGAGAGAAAATCCTAAGCAGGCTCCACGCCCAGGGCAGAGCCCAACATGGGGCTCTATCTCACGACCCTGAGATCATGACCTAAGCTGAAATCAAGAGTCAGACACTTAACCAACTGAGCCACTCAGGCGCCTCAAGAACCCCACCTTTTAAAAGCTCAAAATCTGGGGCGCCTGAGTGGGTCAGTTGGTTAAGCATCTGCCTTTAGCTCAGGTCATGATCCCAGGGTCCTGGGATTGAGCCCTGCATCGGGCTCCCTGCTCAGTGGGGAGCCTGTTTCTCCCTCTGCCTGTCACTCCGCCTGTTTGTGTGTGTGCTCTCTCACTCGCTAATAAATGAAATCTATAAAAAAAGTAAAAATTAAAAATAAAAGCTCAAAATCTAAGTTGTCAGTATTTTCTCTGCTACACCTTAACTTAAGGAACTCAAAGTGGCCACAGTCGCTCCTGGCTGCCACCACGGAGACCCCTTCCATGGACTGATCGCAGGGAGCCTCTGTGCTTGTTTACTTTGCTCAAGACCAAGGCCCGGTGATGACCCCAAAAGTGAAGGCTCCAGGGTCACTCACCCACAGCCGCCTGCTTTGTCAGGCCCCTCTGATCTGAAGGTCATATGCCTCAAGACCAGCACACATAGCACTGGCGTCAAGCTCTCCAAAGTCAGTGGCACAAAACTGCCACTGAGAGGGCCCTTTGTCAGTTGCTCAAGGACACACAAAGGCCAGGATTCAAAGACACGGAAGGGCTACAGGTGGGAAGCTCAGTCCCCAGCAGCAGCTTATAACCTCAACTCATCCTACTACTTTTGAAATTAAGTAGCTTAATTTTTATGTCAGGTTATATTTCAGAAACATAGCCTAGGACCCTGTCCCTTACAAGACACTGTTACCCAAGGCCTGCAACTTTCAGGCTCATTCAATACACACCTGTTCTGAACTAAATGAACGAACGTCGCATGGTAGAAGGCTGACTTGACCACAGGCTGAGAGCAGGAATCATTCCCAACTGGGTCTGGCCAAAAGACTGACATGTATGCCCACGAGGACATGTTTCGATAACGAACACAACACTCCCTAGAGGAAAGCAGAAGGGGGGTGACAGGCGGGGAATACTGTGCATTGTTGCATGTGGGAATGCCTACCAGCTGTTGGACATCTCCAGCCAATCCTGGCAGAGGAAAACCAGCCTTAAACTAGAACGAAGGAGAATTTATTCAATATTTATGAGGAATTTATTGACAGGAAGGGTAATCTCTAAGGGAAATAATTATCCCTGAGGAGTTTGGCAAATTGAACAGATATTATCAGTCATGCTTCAGCTGTGATTTTTTGTCTGGAGAAAAGAGAATAAACAGGTCAAACGTTCAGCACCCCTGACTCCTTTACTAAGGGAATTTTATGGTCATTAAAAACTTTGTTGATAGAGTGCTGAAAATACTGAAACAACAGATTCCCTGTGAACTTTTTTTTAAAAAAGAGAAGAAATAGTTCAAAGCTCCCGGTGTCTTTAAGTAGAAAAAAATACGTATGAGGTATACTAACCTATAACAATCCGTATTAGGAATGCTACCGTGTAGTAACATGTATTAGGTATGTTAACCTACAATTTCTCTTACTAGGTATGCAAATGTGCATCCAGGCCCACAGCTGACTGACAGAGAATTTAGTGAAGTCATTCTGGAATAAATAATATGCTGCAAAGACTGTGTGTACTGAGCAAATATTATATGTTGCCTAAACACTTTTTATAATAATTATTTTATTTATTGGATAATAAAATATCACAATTTTTAAAAATGGACCACAACCTCATGAACCTAAAAGAAAAAAAAAAAGTTCTTGTCTTTTGTTGTTTTGCATTCCCTTCCAATCCCCAATTATATAAATGTGCTTTTTAAGCTAAAATCACAAATAAGAATGATGTTTGTTCTTGTTAAAACTGTGATCAATGACCACCCCCAGAAATGTCCAGCAACGTGAAGGAATTCACAAACACGTCACCACAATCCCAACAGCCACTGGGACCTACTGAAATCCACAGCAAAACATCTTTCGGGGGAAATGCAAGATTTACCTTTTCTTCATCTGCCTCGAGCTCGGGCTTGAACTGATGGGTTAGATTCCCAAAGTCTCCATTTTCATGTAGTACAGAGTTTACAGCAGAGGAAAGACTGCTTTGTCTCTGGCCCAGGCCGGCTGCTCAGAAGGAGAAACTAAAGGGGGAAAAGAGGCAACCCCCAGGGGCCAGATGGTTCTGTGAGGAGGACTGGCGCTGAATGGGGACAGCAAGCACAATGGAGGCGTGGGGACACTGCACAAAAACAGATTGATGGCTGGGCAAGGCAGTGAGAGAAACTCGGGATCTACCACCATAAGACACCAACCAGGCTTCTCATAGAATTCCAGAGATTTTCATACTGAAATAAGAGCCTCATTCTTGTCCAAGGCCAACATTCCGGATGGTGATAAGAACTAAGAAAAAAGATGAGACTAGGACTAGCCATCATTAACCGTAACAATATCTACTTGGTTTCCTTTGTTTGGGGGTGGGAGGTTGGAGAGGGGGAACTTCAATCATTAAAAAGACAAATCTCAGAATCCTACTCTGGTTTGTGTCAGAGAACTTGAGTTTAAGACCTGTTTCCATCTCTTAAATAGCACAAGTCTTTGGGCAAGTTACTTACACTCTCTGAATCTCATTTCCCCCCACTTACAATTTTGAGGATAAAAATATCTACCCTACTTAGAGTGAGGCAAGTGTGGAAATATACATGAAACCACCTAAAAAACTGGGAAACATGCACAAATCTACAGTACTATTACTAATTTTTAGTTGTAAGTGTAATTTTGCGTACTATGATATCAAACCTTAGGACAGTCTGTTGTTTCAGACATTTTATTAACTATTATGTTAATTATTATATGTTTATATACAATAAACTTGAAATCTTCCAAGTTCTGTTAGCACTCTTCTGATTTTTATCAATTCTCCAAATTATAACAGCATAAAAACCACCTCATGTGTCAGAGGTCTGCCAAATGTCAACAAAAACAATGACACAAGCCATGGACTTATGTTATTAGACAGTCATGATAGAAACTGGACGAAAATAACCTAACTGCTCATTGAACAAGTGGTATGACTTTAAAGCAGTCATTCTCAACACCATGTCAATTTTGGCCCCGTGGGGACATCTGGTAGCATCTGGAGACATTTCCAATTGTCACAACTGGGGTCAGGGCA
The DNA here is from genome assembly GCF_024610735.1 of Ursus americanus. Taxonomy (NCBI): domain Eukaryota; kingdom Metazoa; phylum Chordata; class Mammalia; order Carnivora; family Ursidae; genus Ursus; species Ursus americanus. The sequence continues at coordinate 64,402,330 of NC_142137.1, read as the reverse complement.
TCTGGTGGGTGGAAAGCAGTCCACAGGATGGCCCCCATGTGTCAATAGTGTTGTGGCTGAGAAACCCTGACTTCGAGTTTTACTGCCTGTCTTATTAAGACGGCTATAATACAAGAATATGCTGAAAAATCTGACACAAATGCGTTCATCTGCCAGGACCCAAACTTAGTAACAAATGCTATAAATATTGCCCAAACCCGCTTCTCTCCTTCTGAGTCAGTGAACTACAGTCAGAATTTGCGAACCGAATGCCATGACTCAAAGGAGCGCATTGCTAATCACAAGAGGACTTGCGCCCAACGCCTAAAGGAGGCAGGCGAAGGAGCATCTGGTCTCCACAGGAATAATGCTTAGGAAGAGTGATGCTTACAAATAAAGTGGGCAGAAAGCAAGCTGCTGCTAGGGCCTCAGAAGCTAAACACCCATTGGTGGAGTCCTATCGGTTCTATTTCAATCCAGCAGGACCCCTGCCAAAGGCATATTCACAGATGAACGGACACACCAATCTGCACCTTGGAACGCCGAGGACAAGCGTGGCTGGTGTTAGGCAGGGAGGGGGTCATAAATTCCACAGAAACAATAGCCTGGCTTTTGCACCGTTCATCACCTAAGGAAGCCAACTGATTACCAGGAGGGTCTCGCACTCACACCTGCTTTATAACAAATTCTAACATCTGCAGCATGACTTTGGAAATGTTTGGTCAACCACGGGTCATGAAATTCATTTAATCATTCGGTGATCAGTATTTTTCAAAGAATAGAATAGAAACAGAGAGGAGTACAGAATAAAATAGGACAGAAAATAGAGAATTGCCTCCCAGTAAAGGTAAAAACTGTTTAAAGAAATTAAATCCTCGTCTGTGCTTGTATGTCTGCCTGTATAAAAGGAAAAAAAAGTGTGAAAAACAATGACTTAAACCACAAGTAGCAGAATCACACATCTGTTTTAATAAGATCCAAGGACAAAGTCTAGAGAGTCTCAAAATATTTGCTCCATCACTGCCCCAGGCAAACACCTGAGCTAAAGACAGGACGAGATGAGCCATGGTCAGCATGCAATCCTGGGCCACACAAGCTGGGCATGTGGTCCTCACTCTCCTTCATTCTACAACTTAAGAGAAACTCACTGTATGTTCAAATTCTTCAGAGGATAGTTAAAAATTGCCCCCCACCCTGAGCACCTGGGTGGCTCAGTTGGTTAAGCATCTGTCTTTGGCTCAGGTCATGATCTCAGGATCCTGGGATGGAGACCCCATGTCAGGAGCCCTGCTCGGCAGGGGAGTCTGCTTCTCCCTCTCCCTCTGCACCCGCCCATCCCCGCTTGTGCTCTCTCACTCTCTCTCAAATAAATACATAAAATCTTAAAAAAAAAAAATTAGTCCCCCAAAAAGTTAACTAAAGACCTGAGTCTTGAAGGATGAAAACAAAAGAAAGGCTTTCCAAGGAACAGAAAAGCAGTTTCTAAGACACGGACACTCTGTGATGGCGTGCTGAGTCCCTAAGTGACTGACTGGAGAAAGACCTCAGCTTGCTCAGGAAAAACTGATCAAGGGCAGCAGGGCCCGACCACTGGTGTCAGGGGCAAAGTTTAGAGACGGGTGAGGTGGGAGAGGAGGAAAGGCTGGGAGACGCTGACACTCATGAGCCCATCATCACCCCTCCCCAGGCCCCCGCTGTCCCAGAAGCACCGCAGTGTGAGCCACCTCCTAGGGACACCTGAGGATACGGTCTGGAGAAGGATCCCACAGGAGTCCACACCTCAAAGATCAGTGTGGGGGCAGCACTGGCAAAGGAGGAAAATGTTCTTAGTGCGGCAGGAACCCGGAAGTTGAAGTGACATGAAGAGTTCCACTCACCATTCAACATGAATGTGCAGACCCGCCTATGTATCTCCCTCTCTGTCCTGAAACTACGAGGGAAACAAAGGGAGGTATGATCTGATCCCATCCCCAAAAGGGCTTCTCAGATGGCGTAGGGAGCAGCTAATTACCAACATGAACAATTTGTAGAACCAATAAGCAAGTTTATGACAATTTTAACAGCATGGAGTTTATGAGCAAGGTGGTGAGACCAACAATCCCACAAATATTACCGGTATGTCACTGGAACGTCAGGGAGTTGAGAGGCCCAGCTACATCTGGGCCATCACAGAAACTGAAAATATTTCAGTTTTGTTTTGTTTTCTTTTAATCACCTTTTCAAGCAAAATTACAGAATATAGTTTAAAGTAAAACAATCCTAGTGAAAATAATAGCTTTTTATTTTTCTTTTAGAAATTATCAGAATCCTTCATACATTTCCATCCATGTTCTTTCCAATGTGTTCTTTTTCTTTATATATATATATATATATATATGTGTGTGTGTGTATATATATATGTGTGTGTGTATATATATATATATATATATATATATATATATATCCATCCAATGTTCAGTCCCACCCTTTTCTCCCAAGTCTACTTCAAATCTCATCCAAAATTTGGCCAACATCCTTGCCTCTATAGACCTCGAGCAGTACATTCAGTGGCAGCCAAAGATTCACAAGATTCAAATTTGCTAGCGTGACTTTTCAATAACCTCTCTGAAACTTTTATAAACAGGAACCCTTCCACAAAAAGGGAGTTCAGGCTTGGGTGAGTCCTTCCCAAGCTTCATTTAGAAACAGAAGCCCTTGCATGGGAACCCGGGCTGTTAACCACATGGCTTCTCAGGGACTCGGGGACCAGCAGGTAAGGCATGTGCAGCGGGCACCAGAAGCAGGCACCGCACTCCCAAACCCCGATCACGTTCTGTGACCAAAATAGAACATGGTAATTGTACCTAGTGATTCTTGGCAAAACCTTTCTTCATTATACACTGCTCCATTTAAGTTAAAAAATGAACAGGCTTAAACCACACATTTTTTTCCCCTTCATTTGAGTAGGCGCTTTCCTCGCCCTTGTAAACGGGCAGCTCTTCTCCTGCAGTTCAGAGAGCAGCCGGCTGGGAGGGCTCCGTTCTGGGGGCTTAAGGCTACAACAGAAGCTGTCCTGGGGCCCGCAAGTAAAATTAAACCAGTCGTTGTTGAACTTCTCCTTAAGTGATAGGATTATTCACAACAAGCCTAGTAAGAGTTTAGCTGGCAGAAAACTTTCAGGAAAAGAATGAAGAGCGTTAGGTATAGTTAAAATTGCATAATTTAGGGGCGCCTGGGTGGCTCAGTCAGTTACGCATCTGCCTTCGGCTCAGGTCGTGATCCTACGGTCCTGGGATCGAGCCCCACATCGGGCTCCCTGCTCAGTAGGAAGTCTACTTCTCCCTCTGCCTCTGCTGCACCCCTTGCTTGTGCTCTCTCGCACACTTGTGCGCTCTCTCAAATAAATAAAATCTTTTAAAAAAATAAAATTGTATAATTTACAGGAATTTGCAATTTTGGGGATACCTAAAGTAGATGGACACACAGAGGGAGGGGAAGGATCTAATGTGCCCTGAACTGTTGTGTGCCAAGGGTACCCAGAGCACAAGAACCCCAAAAGCTTGCAGGATCACCCCTGTCACCTCCAGGGATCAAATAATTTCATCGAGATCACTAAGGGGTCAAGGCAGGAATCCAACCTGGAAATTTTTAATATTAACATATGCATTACATCAAAATAATTTTAAATGTTTCTGTACTTTTCCACCTGAAATTATCCCATTTTTTTTTTAAACAAAGTACAAGTTAACTTTCAGACTTGTCTTCTAGATCATTTGTGATCTATGTTCCTTTCATAAAGAAGCACTAAAAAAGTGTTTCTGTGGAGGCACCCTTTTTTTCCAGGCAGCAAAGGCTTGCGCAGCTGGGAATGGGGCCAGGGGGAAGAAATGAAAAACTGAACTTTTAAGTGAGCTGAGGAGCTTTAAGGTTACAATGTAGTTTTACTGCTTTACAAAAAACACCACACAAAGGAAAAATCTGTTTTCTTGGTGGTGTAAACTTCATGGTCACTATCCTAAATATACATTGGAATTTAACATATACCTCTTCCTGGGGCACCTGGGCGGCTCAGTCAGTTAAGCCTCCGACTTTTGGTTTTGGCTCAGGTCATGATTCCAAGCCCCATGATAGGCACCTCACTCAGCGGGGAGTCTGCTCAAAGATGCTCTCCCTACTCACGTGCATGGGTGTGCTCTCTCTCTCTAATAAATAAATAAACCTTTAAAAAAAAAAAAAAAGAATATAGTTCCCCAAGGCTGTGAGAGTGGGACAGGTGACCAAGACCAAGGGGGGGGGGGTGCAGAGGGAAGGGGCACTCAAGACCACAGAACAGCCAAGTGGCATCTTCCCGAAGCTTCAATTTCATCTAATGCTAAGTAATTTTGTAATTGCTTCAATAAAGTATTATATCATGAAGTAAAATATAAAATTTACATGTTTAAGGTAAAATATAGGAGTCCAACAATATTTAGCATTTGTATCCAGGACTTGAGGCTCTAACAATAAATAGACACCCCCCCAAAAAAAAAAAATTCCTGCTTTCATGGAGCTTTTATTACATGGAGCAGGGATAAACAACAAATAAGAAAAGTAAATAAATTACTATAAGTTGACTAGAATTTTAGCCAAAAAAAAAAAAGAAGGGGGATGGGCCATGTGGGGGAGGAGTGCTGTCATTTTAGAATAGGGAGAAGAGGAAGGCCTCAGCGAATGGTGACATTTAAGCAGACTAGCAGGACAGAGGCCACATGGATTCTGGGGAGAAGACACTCAAAGCAGAGGACAGAAGTACAGATGCCCAGAGACGTGGAACAGGCAGGCAGTATGACTGGCACAGAAGGGGTCAAAGAAGGGACAAGGAGCCAGAGAGTGCAGCCCAAAGGGACATTTTCAGGCCACTGGCTTTCGCCTTGAGATTGGATGTCATGATTAGAGGGTGGTGACTACAGAAGGCTCATCAAGGGGCATATTTCAAGAGGACCACTGTGGCTGCCCGGTGTTGGACTGTTGGCAGCTCTGTGGAAGCTGGGCCAGGAGGTGGCGGGGCGGGGGGGGGGGGGGGGGGCGGCACTTAGGCTGATTCAGGTGAGAGACGATATGGGCAGGACTTGGTGAGAGTGATGAGGAGTGGTCTGAGTCCGGATACAGTGGAAGGGAGGAAAGTGGGCCAAGAGGATTCCCAGGTGGCTGGGCGGGAGTGGTGACAGGTCAAGAAGGCCGCCATGATTTTCATTCTGGAAGATTGGGAAGGCACAGCAGAGGCGGCTTAGAAGGAGACAAAGAGTCGGGTTTGAGATGTGTGCTGGACATGAAAGTGGTAATACTGAGTGGACAGCTGGACGCAGAAGACAGCGTTTAGGGGAAAGGTGGGCCTGAGCTACAAATTTGCTACTCCTGCATATGAAGATGGTATTTAAAACATGAATGCACGAGCTCTCCAAGGGAGTAAGCACACAAAGGGAAGAGATGAGGCCTGAGGCACTCCCACATGAAGCGGTCAAGGAAATAAGGAGACGCGCACCCGAAGGAAACAGAAGGAACAGTCCGTGAATCCAATTAAGAGGAAGCCAAGAGAATAGGCTGCCCTGAAAGCCAATCAAAAAATGTAATCCAGGGAGGAGACTGTGAGGAAGTGCCAAATGTTTCTGAGGATCCAAATAACAAAGACTGAGAGATAACAGAACCCTGAACCCAGCAACGTGGAAGTTCATCCGTGAACCTGACCGGCGTGGAGCGGCGTGGAGAACCCGGGGTTGGACTGAGCTTGAGGACGAGGTCAATGAAACGGAAGACGGTGAACGGCAAGAACTTGCTCCAGCTTTACTGCGATGGGGACAGAGCAACGGACTGGAAGCTAGGAGGACAGAGGGATCCAAAAAAGGGTGGTGGTTACTGGTGTGTGTCTGTCTGCCCGCCTGTCTTCAGGAGAAATCGCAGCATGTCGATGGAAATAATTGAGAAAATCAGGTGTGATGGGGAGAGGGGTTATTGCTGAAATGCTGTCCTTAAGTAGCCAAAGCAGAAGGACTCTCCCGCAAGAGGAGGACCCAGCCCCAGAGCACCCACCCTGTACTATGAGAGAAGCTTGAGAAAAAAACATTTGAGAACACTATGTAAGATGTAGTAGGGCGCCAGGACGAAAGGGCGTTAACTCTTCGGGAAGCTGCTTATTACTGTGTCTTCTTATAATTTCAATTTTTCCCCTAGAAGTCACGTGGCGGGGGGCAGGGAAGGGCAAGTAAAGGTCTTTGCTAGGCACCAGTTATTTCCAAGGTATTTTACTGTTGTTTTGTATTTCCCTTGTCTGGCTGTTTCTGATGCATTTGTGACCATCCTATCAATGCTAAACAGAACACACCCGCACACACACACCTATACGCCTGTGTACTCCTTGAGTTTATGTACACTCTCCATGAAGCTCTTTTCTCTCTGTTAACTTTCACTGTCATGAGTGTTCCTGGTTTATGACTGGGTATAATGAGTCCTTTCACTTGTCACTTCACCTTCCAGGAGTGGCTACAGAGGACCTGAAAATATTTTCATTCTCTCTGCCCTGCTCTAACAATTTTGCTACTACAGAGATGTGTCATGGTCAAGTACAAAAACAGGATAAGGAGCATTTTCACTTTCCAATGTTGTCCTAAAGATAGCCGGGATTTTTAGACGTTATTTAAGTCTTAGGAACGCCCTGGACCAACTCCTTCCTGTAGCACCTACGACAGCCCTTTCCTACAGTGAAATGATAACTCGGTCTATCGCTTTATATGTGAAGTTTATCTTTCCAAAAGCGCCTTGCATTACCTTGGCACTGAAGTGGAGCCCATCTGCTGTTTTTCTGTTCCCTTCCATGCCTCCCTCTATTAAGGCACAGAACTAACAAATCCTAAACAGTCTTCTATCAGAGTAGGATTGGGGGGTGGGGACTCTTCATCTAAGGCTGAACCAGGAAGATTGGCAGATTAAGTTTAATCAAAGCTGTCTCATCATCAGAGGTTAGCACAGCACAAGTGCACCTAAAATTCTCTCCGGTGATAAATGACAGGACTGATGACCCCCCAACGGAGTGTATGGCTTTGAATTTCACTAGGATACAAGAGAGACAAGTCTTGTCTCCCACCAGAGCTTTAAGTCTGTCTGGTCTGATAAGGAGATAGGGAAGTAAATGAAAGAGAGAACAGAAAGAGAGGGAATGGACATCCCGGGATGCATGTATAAACATATACATACACACGTACATACATATATATACACAGACATGCCTCTACCATTTACAAAGAAAGAGCAGTACATACCAAAGTATTTCCAATTCAAGAAACAGCTTGTCTAAGGAAGGCGCTAACAGGATACCCGGTAACCCGTCCCAGCTCAGCGACTAACCATCTCGGTGACTTTGGACACGCCACGTCAGTTCCATGGTTTTCCAGTTTTCCCATTTGAAAATTGTCTAAGGTCCCTTTGCAGCCTGACAATACTGTGGGCTATAAATAGCTGACAATAGTGTATAATATATTCCTGGGACACTGACGTTACAGCCTCCTACCGTTTATAAACCTGTTTTAGATAGAACTGAGTCATAAAGACACTCGCCCTGCCATCACCAGAATTCAAACTATTCCAAACACAATGTTGCATACTTGTATGTGTCAACAGTCAGAAATTCAGGATTATCTCCTACATTATTACTGCCTTTCACCATCTTTAATGTTGCTATTATTTTCAATGCCATGCCTTTTTTTTTTTCTTGAGTCCTCCTAACAAAGCCATTTGTATCTTGGCCTTTACCTAAGGTACACTTAACGTTAAATAAAAAATGCAGAGTATCACTTAAAAAAATTTTTTTTAATGTCCAAAAAGATCTTGTTCTACATGTTCCATTAAAAAAAAATTTTTTTTTAATCTCACAGTGGAATTAAGGGGTCTCACTAACCCAGTTTACCATCTCCATGTAAATGAATCTTACAAGTGGGCCAAACCTGGAGGTATAGGAAAGCGTCCCATCTGACACTTAAGAAGCGTGTGTTTCCTTTTCAGACTTCCCGGTGTTCTTCCCACATCCTCCCAATATCTATGGTAAAAAGAGGTTCTAGCGACCTTGCACTAACTTTAAATCTCTTAAAAAGGGAATATGTCTCTTCTCAAACACAACTGTAGACCACACCAAGACAGAAATATCTACTTTACTTAGTGGTTAAGTGAGGGACCACTTTGGAAGGATAATGTCTTGGCAAGGGGCCCAACTCTTATCTTGCACGTCCAGGCATCCCTGAACCGGCCGGTCTAAGGAGAAGCCTTTGCAAGTGACTCCCTCTGCACTAAAATATTGAAAGAAAGGTGTTATCGACTTGCATTCAAAACACTATTTACAGTCTGGTTGGTTTGGACTGGAGTCAGGGGTTCTTCCACAGACTTGAGTTTCTGTCTACAAGCTCTGGTAAAAATCAAAGTAGTTGACAAGTATTAATCTGACTAGAAGAGAAGACGGCGCTCTCTGTCAGAGAAACCCTTTCCAGGTCCAAAGGAGAATAAATAAATAAAATGTTACCGATGTTTCTATTAATTATAACCGACCCAAACAGCCCTCACCACTGCCTCATCCCAAAAAGACATTTCAGTAAAGGAAGTGAAGGAACTGACAACGCACGCCACATCCACAGAGAAGAGACACGTTGAAAGACACACATTGCCTGTCCTAAAATAACTCATAACCCCATTATGCTGAAAGAAATAAAAACTGTAGGATCCCTAAGTGTGACAGAGGGCCACAGTGAAATACTTCAACGTGTTAGGAAAAAACCCTCGCAGCTCTTCAGCAGTACCCCTACTTTCCAGAAATTCTATAAATAATCTTCCAAGTTACAATGACTTCAAAAAAGCTTCCTATTTCTGTCTCTCCACCTACCAATTTTCTGAGAATTACATGCTTGGCCAAATTAACTTAAAGCTGAGGAAGTACTAGGCCAAGCCAGGGTTCCTCAATCCCACTGATAAGCTCCGGATCCAGACAAATGCCTAATGAATGAGCAGCTTCTGAGGGGATTATGACATGAATCAGTCATTCTTCTTGAACTAGGTACCCCCCCCCAACACACACACACAGATTACAAGAGATTTCATTTCTTTTTCAGAAAGTTCGAGACAAAATTTAAGGACAAACATTAATAAGCAGTGAACGTCAAATTACGAGCTGAAAAAGAAACTCTTAAACCAAACAGCTCACTCAGCTCAAAAACTAAGGCCTGATGAAGTTATATAATAACCAGGAAACTACAAAATACAATCTGCCACATTTTAACTTCCCTCTGTGCCCTAAAGAAGTAACTGGTACAGATAAAGTAATAGTCATTAAGGTTTTAACATGATCAGACTGAGAAATGGTACTTCCTTGAGCCACGGGGAAAAATAAATCCATACCACAGGCCATTAGCTTTTGGAGAATTAATTAGTAAAATGGGGGTGGGCAACCATATGAAATCACCAGTTGGTGTTAGAAAGCATACACACCCTCAGATTTGAGGGTGATCGAGCCCTATGCAGCCTGAGTACAAAATAAGGTAAAACAAAGAAAAGGTCAGCGCACACGAAATATTCCCAAAAGCAGTGTTTCAAGAAACATTTAAATCTCACATATAAAATTAAGTCTCAACTCCAGCAGGGGGAAAATAAACATTTATAAACCTTACCTTTGCCAAAACTTTGGATGTAGCCAGTGTTTCTCAGGCTCTTTTAATTAGTAGAAAAAGTTTCACAAAGCCAGGGTCTCTATACAAATCCACAAGCTCTCTCTTCTTTCTGCCCATGGTAAGGCAGGAAACGGCGCTGAACACTTCAAATGCTCGGCCGTTGAGAGCTAAAAACAGATCCTGTGCAATGCTGGATATATTTTTGTCTGCTAGCTACACACCCTCCTCATGTTCAATTTTTTCCATTGGTGGAAGAGTACGATGCACACTTAACCAGAAAGTGGTTTTCCATGGGCTGCCTGAAGCGATTAGCCAGGACAGCCTGCCATCATGCCTCGGAGCCGCCAGGCTCACCCATGACTGGGCTGCTGTTGGACCCACATTCCAGAATGACCACCGACGTTCCATAGGAACGCGGCCCCAAAGTTTGCTGAATAAAGGTTTACTCACTTGAAGGGAGCCTCAGCTGCTTTTTTAAGCCTTTCGGCAGCAAGAACACACACCTACCATCCTTGTGTTTGGAGTGGTAGTAAACATTCTGTCTCCAAAACCACAGCTGGAATGTTACGGTCATAAAAACCCTGCCTCAAGAGCAGCCCTACAAAATAATTTTGTGATTTGCAACATATCAGGAGCACACTTAACTCCGTGTTGATTGCCGGAGTTCTTTCATTGTGAAGTTAGCGGAGCTGCGGTGCCCCACATTGGAAGTGCCTGTTATGCCAACAGGTCGCTATTTTATGAAAAATAAGCATGAAACTGCCTTTTAAAAAAAGTGACAGACCAGACATTCCAGTGTTTTGAAGTCTTTGGCTGTGTCTTTTGATGAAAGACTCTCAATTTAAAGTATACCCAACAGGTAAAGCGACAGTTTCAAATCGTTTTGTATTAATTCTTGGGAAAGGTGTGCTGAAAGGGAGAACAGGAGTACATCTATGTAGTTTTTCATTTTTTAAATTATAGACTATAGAAGAAAACAGCTGAAGCAGAAGTGTTCAAGTTATCCTGGACAAACATATGACCACACCTTTTTAAGGTAGTATTTTCACTATTTTTAAAATGTGAATGGATCTGTGTATGCAACTGACAAGATTCTTACTTGATATTCAAGACCAGACTGTACCACAGGCATTAGAAGCTTTCAATTCCTTATCTTGCATGAAAAATGAATCACTACGTACGCATACACACATCTACACATAAGAGAACATACACGAACACATAACTTTTTTCCCCACATAGGTTCCATGTAGTTAATACCCGCTTGAAGATACACTTTCTAATCTTAATTAGCAAATAGTAAGAGCCATTACGTAAGGTCATCTGTCCAATAGTTACCAAAATTAGTCTAACCTCTACAAAACTTTCTTCATGAACACAGAACCAAACAGGTTTTAGTGTTGATGAAGCACACCTGAAAAATTGCCTATTCCAACCCCCTCATTTCACAGATAAAAAAGAGAGGCTTTCAGTGACTTTTCAAGGGCACAGAGCTGGTCAGCAGTAAGCAGCAGAGCCAGGACATGCCACTCAAGTAACCACAACCCCCAGGACTGAAGTCAGAAGGTTGCCACGGAAGCCAAGTCACATAACAGAAAACATGGGGATTCCCAAAATGTTAATTTGATGTGTGTGTGCAAGCACACACATGTGTGCCTCTGTGTGTGTGTGTGTGTGTGTGTGTGTGTTAAAAAATACCCTGGGCTAGCTCAGTTGGTAGAGCATGCAACTATGAATCCTGGGGTCATGAGTTCAAGCTCCACGTTGGGCATGGAGCCTACTCAGGGGAAAAAAAAGAAAAAAAGACCAGGGTAAATACAGAAGAAGAAAGAATGCTAAGTCATCAAGCAACATCATTTCTGTTACTAAAACAAAAGTAAAATGAAGTATCAGCCAGCATAAAAGAAGTAGTTTCTTGAGACAGAAGAATTACTCCTGAATATAAAGGGAGAAAGTGGAGAATTACGGAAGAAGGAAGTTTAAGAAGATGTGCTTCTCAATGTGAAAAATGTATCAGAAAAACAATGAACTATGTGGAAATATTCGCATCCCCTATTCTAGTCCTGCCTCTAGATTTTTTTTTAATGATTTTATTTATTTGAGAGAGAGAGAGCATGCATGCATGAGGGGCTGGGGGAGAACACAGGGAGAAAGCGAAGCAGGCTCCCCGCTGTGCAGGGAGCCCCGCATGGGGCTTGATCCCAGAACCCTGAGATCAGGACCTGAGCCGAAATCAAGAGTCAGACTCTTAACTGACTGAGCCACCCAGGCGACCCCCCGCCTCTAGATTTTAAGACAATTCTGACCCTTTGATGTATGTTATATGTAGATCTGCTAATGCCTGTAAAACTGAATTATCTACAATATTCCTCAGACATTTCCAGGGGGTTTGCACTGTCTCATTCCATTTTTTAATCACTGAGGTCACCCAAATAACTTCAGTTCTATGGGTGGATAAAGTCCCTTGGGGTTTCAAACTACATAAGATTTTTTAAATTCTTTAAACTTTGCCCAACTACAATAAAACACTCTCAATTTAGTACTCCATCCTAAAATTACCAAAGCCAGCATATCTACAAATCATAAAACCAGACTTTACCTTTTTTTTTCTTTTTTTTTTTAAGATTTTATTTATTTATTCAACAGAGATAGAGACAGCCAGCGAGAGAGGGAACAGAAGCAGGGGGAGTGGAAGAGGAAGAAGCAGGCTCATAGCGGAGGAGCCTGATGTGGGGCTCGATCCCATAACACCGGGATCGCGCCCTGAGCCGAAGGCAGACGCTTAACCGCTGTGCCACCCAGGCGCCCCAGACTTTACCTTTCTAATGCTTCATTCTGAGATAATAACATAACAGGACATATGTGTTAACGGGCATCTAAAATTGAATTTCTTGGCAAAGATCTCTAAGAATTACATAAATTACTACTTAAGGATTCTATCCTCAAACATACAATGCAAAAGGACACATAGAGAAACAAATACAGCAACGTGTTAACAATTATAGAATTCTAGTGGTGGTGGTGTTCACTGTACAATTCTTTCAACTTTTCATATTTTTTGCAAATTCTCTTAACAAAAAGTTGGTGGAAATGACATATGTACACACACACACACACACACAGAGTCAAGCTCTCATAAACAAAAAACAGAAAAGTGGTTGTCAAGGGCTGGGGGGAAGTTTAGGGAGAGGCTGGTAGAAACTGTTACAGGGGCACCTGGGTGGCTCAGTTGGTTGAGCATCTGACTCTTGATTTCAGCTTAGGTCATGATCTTAGGGTTCTGGGATCAAGCCCTGTGTTGGGCTCCATACTCAATGCTCAGCAGGGAGTCTGCTTCTCTCTCCCTCTCCTTCCGCCCCTCCCTCTGCTCCCACTCTCTAAAATAAATAAATCTTAAAAAAAAAATTGTTACAGATGAGTAATGTCTGAGGATCTAATGTGAAACATGGTGACTACAGCTGTTAACACTGTACTGTATAACTGAAATTTGCTAAGAGAATTTAAATGTTCTTTCTCACACAGGATAAACAGTGAGGTGACAGGTGTTCTTAATTAACTGGATGGCGAGAATCCTTTCACACTGTGTATATATGTCAAATCACACTGTACACTTTAAATATCCTACAATTTTATATGTCAACTATACCTCAAAAATGTGAAAGTTTTTAAAACTATCATGTTTTTAGTAAAACCTAGTCTTAGTCAAGACTAAGCAAAAATTGTTACTAACCTGATAACCAAGGACGTGAATATCTTATATTCCACTATCACATGACTAATCATAATTCATTAAAAAAAAATAGGCCACAAAGTATAGCGGAAATATCCCAGGCTTCAAAATCAGTAGATCTGGGTTAGCAATTCATCCTAGTGACGTTAGAAGCCTTCTGAATCCCAGTACCTTCATCAAAAGATGGGGTTGACAATAATACTGCCTATCTCCAATAATAGATAAGGATGTAGTAATCGACAGTTACAAGAAAAACAGACCTTAAAATACATTTTTTAAAGTAACATGAGAGAACAGACGTCTCTGCTTAAAATTCAAGAAACTCAACTCCTTCCGTATTCTCCACCTTTGAGAAAAAACACACAATTATATGAACAAAATATCCCACCAAGCATTTTTCTTTATTGATAATCTTCAGTCAATTCTAAGCATTTCATCTGGTAAAAACTTAATATAGTTTGTTAAATAATGAATTTATTGTTAAATAATAAAGGTTAAAATGTGTATTTGTTGCTAAATATATTATTAGTTGTTAAATAATAAAGGTTAAAAATATAAATTATCTCTATCCAAAAAGGATTCCAAAATACTAAATAACCTCTCACAAATATAAACATCCACATTCAATGAAATTAACAAATGAGCAAACAACTTCACAATACACTCGTGCTTGAAAAGAGCTTTAGTCTGCTCTTCCTGATGGGAAAAGCAATACTTCACATACTGTGGACTAAAAAAACATGGGACAGGAGCAATGCCATTGCAAAAATATCCTAGATGAAGGCAACACTAGAAGAAAATAAAGTGTGTGAAATACTCATGTGAAAATCATAAAATCCACAGAAATAGTACCCAGGGAGGTGAATTTTCTCCCCATTTCATCAAAAGGGAATCATTTTAAAAGTCTTCCAAACCAAATGCTTCCAAATGAGCCCACAGAAGACAGTGAGAGCCTGCCTTGCCAACCTTCGTATCTAAAACTGCGCGGTTGGAAGGTTTTACCTCCCATGTGCCACACTGAAACCCCACGCGTGTGAACAACTGGCAGGTGCAATTCTTTCACCACCTCGTTGTTCCCAGCTCAAGGCCCATGCTTCCGGGTTCCCGCGCCCTGACCTCAGCCCCTGCTGTGTGATACCGGACCCCTCACTGAGCCTCTCAGCTTCTTAATCTGTAAAATGGGGATAATATTACCTGCCCCGTAGGGCTGTTGTAAAGATTAAGCAAAAATAATACATGCAGATTGTTTGACACAAGGCCTGCCTGAGAATGCAATCTCCATAAAGCAGGGATTTTGTTACAAGTGTTTACTGCTAAGTCTACTACTGTAGGGGCGCCTGGGTGGCTCAGTCGGTTTAACGTTTGCCTTGGGCTCAGGTCATGATCCCAGGGTCCTGGCATGGAGCCCCATGTCAGGTGGGTTCCCTGCTCAGCAGGGAGGCTGCTTCTCCCTTTCCCTCTGCCCTTCCCCTGCTCATGTTCACTCTAATAAATAAATAAAATCTGAAAAAAAAAATAAGTCTACTACTTTAAAAAGCGCCGGGCACCTGGTGAATACTCAAAAAACCAATCCAGTGAGTGAGGGCAGGGAAGGAGGGGAGAGGACGGTGATGGTGAATATAAAAGGAGAAAAGT
This sequence comes from Ursus americanus, assembly GCF_024610735.1. Lineage (NCBI taxonomy): Eukaryota > Metazoa > Chordata > Mammalia > Carnivora > Ursidae > Ursus > Ursus americanus. The sequence goes on along the minus strand of NC_142137.1, from coordinate 64,387,327 downwards.
GTCTGCTGCAATTTTTTGTCAGAGCCTCTAAAATCCCTTTATTGAAAATACGCCAACCCGCGTGTCATCAATGCCCATCAAGCAAAACTTTCACAAAGTGTCTGCTTGAAATTCCCCAGCTGTTCTCCTGCAGCGTTTCACCTTCCAAGCTGCTTTGGCCTCAAGAATGTGTCTAAACAGCATCAACCATGCATCCTTAAAATCCACAGTCAATTCTAGGATAATTCAAAATGCTTTACTAGCATGGTGTGTATTGCTTTAAAACCAGAACAAACCTAAATTTCATAATTAAGCTTTTTTCTAAGTGTTTCAAAGGCATCAACTGTGTAAAAAATATTTTAATGGTGTCAATTGTCATGAAAATGACATTCTATGGAATAAATATAAAGTCTAGGTGGGTACCTTATATTACATAATAAGCAAGTCCCAAGAATTTAACCAAATGACCAATTAATTACTTTTGCAAAAATGAGCAAATATGCATTGACATAAAAACCAAGATTTAAAACAAATTCTTAAGTTTTCTTTTTTTTTTTTTTTTTTTTTTTTGAGAGAGAGAGAGAACACATGCTCACACAAGCAGGGAGGAGAGGGTGGAGGGAAAGGGAGACAGAGACTCTTAAGCAGGCCCCACACCCAGCATGGAGCCCAACCCAGGGCTCAATCTCAGGACCCTGACATCATGACCTGAGCCAAAATCAAGAGTCAGACATTTAACTGACTGAGCCACCCGGGTGCCCCAATAAAGTTTTCCTTTAAATGGACTTTTTTCTATAGGTCATTATATCGAAATTAAATACACTTTGACTATTGACAATTATTGATAATGTATAAAGTCCTAAATCTGAAATTAAATAGAATGGTTTCTAAGAAGAGGTAATATTTATATATAAGTGATAAAAATGTGTATTAAAAAAAATTATGCTACCAAAAATAAAACTACAAAATGAGCTTCCACCAAGGTAAAATTAAAATTTTCTGAAGAAAAAAATCATTTAGAAAATACACTCATAAGGGGCGCCTGGGTGGCACAGCGGTTAAGCGTCTGCCTTCAGCTCAGGGCGTGATCCCGGCGTTATGGGATCGAGCCCCACATCAGGCTCCTCTGCTATGAGCCTGCTTCTTCCTCTCCCACTCCCCCTGCTTGTGTTCCCTCTCTTGCTGACTGTCTCTATCTCTGTCAAATAAATAAATAAATAAATCTTAAAAAAAAAAAAGAAAAGAAAATACACTCATAAATAATAGCCACTAGACGTGTTTGTTTACAACATTTTTGAAGGGCTCCACTGGAACATTTAAGAAAGTGTAAGTAATCTGTCCAGAATTAAATGTAATCAATTAAAAAGTATTCTATTCAGCCTCTCACACCACACACAATATTTTCTTTTTATGGACTGAGGTGAAATCATTTAAGCTGAAAGGTTCCTAATCAGTTTAATTCAGAGAATAATTGAATCTGAGTTTTCTAAGAGCCCACAGAGGTCATCCAGCTTCTAATTTGAGAACCTCCTACGGTATCCTGACAGATGGGCCACTCTCTTCTACGCAAACACACTGAGTGATGGGAAGTTCACAGCTCCATTAGGGAGCACATTCCATTGTTAAAAAACCGACTGATGGATGAGAACTCCTTCCAGAGACTTTAAACCAGTCATCCTCAAAATTCCACTAATTAAGTCAGTCTTTCTGTCATTATCAACACATACCCTACTCCTCTCTTCCTCCCAACCACCCTCCAAACAACAGACAGAAGTCCAATTTCACGGCTCTTCCCCTGCTCTTTCTTCTAGTTTATCTGCACAGTGAAGCCAGAACCACCCTTACAGAACAGAATAAAGCAGCAAAACCAGACTGTATTTTTCACCGAAAATCAAACATACAAAGAAGAGAGTCCTAAGACTTCAGTCTGTGCTGCAGTAAGAGTCAACAAGTTTACAGGCCCTCATCTGTTTTTGCCACAAAGTCTTGGAAGTGTCGGGCGGTCCACTGGAGAAGGCAGAATGGAACCTCATTCCACAGCCCACATGCATATGCAAATTACACACTGCTCCCATGTCACCATTTCACCCATCCAGGAGTCCCACCGGCTGATCTTGGGGAAGACGAGTGACTGTGCTGCTGAAAGAGAGGAAATGACCTAAAACAAAAGCAAAAATGTTGTGTCTGAACACAGAGGGAACACTTTACTGCCCAGGTTGGCAATCACACACACACCATCAGGGCTGTTGAAATGCATGAAATGACAGAGGCCAGAGCACTATATTCTTAAGAAACAGAAGCCATTTGTTTGCAAATTAGGCTTGCACAAGTATTCTTCGGCACACACACAAAAAATGCTCTGTTCTATTTTTCTGGAAACATGAAACTCTACAAAAATATCTTTAGTTTTTCCACTACTAATTCAGAAGTAGACAGAACTTTTCCAATTTTCTCCTAATTCTACTATAATGAAAACAAATGAAGTATATGAAACATGGTACCTGACACTCAGCGCTGGGAAGACACGAAGGGGTAAAAGTTGTGGTGGACCAGCCCACATGGGCCCCATCCCATGTGGCCAGCAGGAACCCAGCCCTCCTGTCCACTGCCACCTGGGGATGCAGAACCCTATGTTGCCAGATGAACCGCATTTTTAAGAATCACTGAACGTGTTGCTTTTATATCAAATTTTCACTTTTTAAAGGTAGGCAACTAATTTAAATATCCTTAAAAGACTTGTCAAGGACACATTTTGCAGGCCCAACAAAGCTTATCCACAGCCCAGAAGCAGCCAGAAGCCTACCAGGGTACACTGTCTGATGGACATGGTAAAACACAAACAGGAAAATTGTAAATCCTGAAAAAGGTTTGTTTAAAAGCAAGCAATCAGCAGTCCCAACTTCCTGCCTTCAGAAAGCTAAATCCTGTGTCTCTAGGGACATACGTCTCCACACAACCAATGTGGCCAAGACCATCAGATAGCCACACGGGATTTCAGACAGGGCTGCTTCTATGGAAGACAGGTTTTAACGGGCCACACAGGCCACGGCGGCCCCTTTCCTGCGGAGTAGAGAAATCCCTTCTCCAGGAATCTTGATCTATAGTCCAGCAGCCTCTGGATCCACATCCGTGCAGGGGCGCCCCTCCCGTTTTCCCCCCAGCTCCTAGGTTTCACATTGGTCCTCGCGTCTCATCGCCCCGGCTCCCTGCTCACAGGACACGCTCTCAAGAGCATCCCCATGCTCCCCACTAAGCTTACGACTTTCTATGCTAAATATTCCACCCCTTCATCATTACAAATGGGACGTTATTTCCAAACACCCCTAAACACGGTCACTGTTGCACAGATACTAACATCCTTCTTAGATCTAAGGTACAGAAAGAGAGAGAGAGAGAGAGAGAGAGAGAAGGAAGGAAGGAAGGAAGGAAGGAAGGAAGGAAGGAAGGAAGGAAGGAAGGAAAGAAAGATGGATGGACGGAAGGAAGGAAGGAAGGAAGGAAGGAAGGAAGGAAAGAAGGAAGGAAGGAAGGAAGGAAACGAAAATCATGAAGCCCTGTGCCAGGAATGTTACATGTATTTTCATATTTAATTCTCACAGTAATCCTCTTTGATGTGTATTATCAGCACTACTTTGCAGAAGGAGAAACTGAGGCTAAGCAAAGCCAAATAATGTGTGGACGGGCACAAGATAAGCACAACTAGAAAACGCAAACCAAGTCTGTCTGATAATGGCATGGGTTTTATCACTATGACAACTAATTAAAATTATTAATAATCATAAGCAAGCTTTTCTTTCTGGTGACCTTGGGGAATGGCCTATTTTCATCCCTGTAATGCAAAAGCAAATACTCAAAATCCTGTCTCCACTTTATGAACAGTATCCAAATATATTACTTTTAAACCTAGCAGATGTATTTAATATATAAAATTCTGAGTACATACTCAATAAAATAGCAGAAATTTATGTAACACGTATACTAACATCCTCGCTCTAGGAGGAAAATCCTCTTATTACCCTCATTTTACAAAAGAAGAAAATGAGGCACCAAAGCTTAAGTAACCTGCCCCAGGTCACTGAGCCAGGAAACGTCAGAGACGGGATTCAAACAACTCAGACAATCTGACTCCAAAAAAATCTAAACTTTAGGCTTTTCAAATAGGTGTGTTTCAGTCATGGTATGTGAACTTCATTAAAGCATAAATGAAACAGTCACCGAGGCCAATCAGAAATTCCTTTTAAATATTCTAATGCAGAGGATATAAAACCAACACAAAAGTTACCAATGATCATCGAAAGCTCTAACTTTAATAAGCGCTCTATTTGCAAATAAACCCAAAACATTACAAAACTTCCTTTTTATATGGAAGATCATGTTAAACTTGGTAATTCTGTGAGAGAATAATTCATATTTAAAAACAGCTACTACAGAGACAAACTGAATCTTCAAAATCTCCTCTCGTGCCAACACATTTCTCACCATATGACACCGAGCAACTCAGGCAGTGAGCTGCACTTCACTGCTGAACTCATTATATATTTAGTCCAAAAATACCCATTGTGCACCAGACACGGTTCCGGGCTGTGGAGAGACGTGAGGACAGACAGACAAGTGTTCCGACCGTATAGAACTCCTGCTCCAGGGACAGTCAGGCTGAACATCAGGTTGATAAATAAATACACCAGGGAGAAAACTATCAGGTAGGACAAGCACTCTGCAGAGAATTAAATAGGCGGCCACTTTAGGTTGGGTAGACAGAGACGGTCTGTCAAGGAAGCACCTTGAGTTGAGATCCAAAGGGGGTGAAGCTATGCAGGAAAGATGAGACAAACTGCCACCTGGAAAGCGTATGCATGTGTCTGTGAGTCTCAGCATAGCGAGCTTGAGCTGCAGACACCGCAAACATTTCCAGGGAATGACTTGCAACCATTCCAAACACTGCTTTGGGAACTCTGCCGCTCTCTGCTTTAGTACTTACACTGAAACACCAATATATCGACGAGTAAAACACCTTGGTCAGAATGAAACAGCCTTAACATAATCAGAACCTTACCTTTCCTCAGGGGCTTCTTAATGTCCAAGTCTCCTGAGCTCACCTGATCTTACAACCTCAGCTAGAAATGATACACTCTAGATCTGTTCTTCAGCAGGATGCTGGAGTTCGAGGGTGTGCTGTATCGGTATTTGGTACGTTAAGAGACGGAAAGGAAAACTTGCCAGGCTGCAACTTCCCCACCTGAGCACCCAGAGAAGATGGGTGTACCATATTCCACAGAGAGAGGGTCATCCAGCACATCGAATTACAGTGCGTTTATAATAAGCCACTCAGATTGGGTGTCCCACTGCCCGCAGGAAATTCAATTTCCAGCCCAAACCTGAGGAATCCACTGTGGCTTTCTCCATCCAGGTCCACATACAAAGAGCAGTTAACAGAGTTACATGGGAAACAGACAGACAACTGACATACATTAACACCTCTGAGATGTACAAGTGCCTCAAACTTACCCCTAGAGGGAGTGTGAACAACACTTAGTGTTAATCATTCATTCATCCAGAATGAGCTAGCGGAAGAGGTAATTCAAGCACAGAGCCCTGGCAAGAGAAAAAGAAAAAGGTGATAAGAAACATTTTTTTTTTACACTTTTATAATTAAAGTTCAGTTTCTCAGCATTGTGCTGTATCCTGGGCTTGATTCAAAAAGGGAGCAGCTAAAAAAATAAAAATCAAAGGTTAAGTGATTAACTATAAAGGAAATATAAGGATCCTTCCACATCCTAATTGGAGAAGCAGATTTACTCTAACTCCACATGGCCAAGCCATTTTATAGATAGATACATGGAGGGAGGGAAGAAAGGAGGGAGAAAGAGCAGAGAGAGGAGAAGAAATAGACAGATGGATGATTAGATAGCCAGACAAAGCCTGCTGTGATAGACCACGACTCCAGAGCTGGGAGTAGAGTAGTGAGTAAGAGAGGAGGTCTCTGCTCTCAATGAAATGAACTTCATTCAAGCAGGAGAAAGCAGTCAAAACAACACAAATAAGCAAACACAACAACAACAAAAGATATCCTAGAACAATACGTGTCATGCAGACACCTAAACAGGGATGATGAGAGAGTGAGTGACAAGTGGCTACTTGAAATGGGAAGGTCAGGTAATGGCTCTCGGAGACGGCCAACGAGGCTGAGGTCCCAGGGCTACTTGCAAGGAAATGATCTGCCAGGCGGAGGGACCAGCCAAGACCCTGCAAGAACCCGGGTGTCAGAGGCAGTTCTCAGGGACTGTGGGGCAGAATCCAAATGCAAGTGGGTCGACTGCAAGAACGAGTTGCATTACTTATGGAGCAGGTGGTTTCTGGTTCCTCTCATGTTATGGAGAATAATACCTCCTTCCGTTGCTTGATGCGCTGCCCAGCACATATTAAAATTCATGGCCCCATCAGTCAACATACCAGAAAGTACCTCCCTTTTCTTTCGTTTTTAAAAATGTTAAACAGATTGCTTTCAGAGAGTGAGACTTGTCTTTTTATAAGACGTTTCACCTCGGCTATGTACATAAAAGACTACTTTATGGTAATAATTGTGTACTGTGGCTTACAGCCTTGATAAAGAATGCAGGTTTCAGAGCCAAAAGATTGGGGTTCAACCCCTCAGCATCCCCACTACCACCTGAGCGAGCCCAGCCTGGTTATTAAAACAGTCTGAGCCTTTGGTTTCTTGTACTAGAAAGTAGAAATATTATCTGCTTTGCAGGGTTATTCCAAGTATTTAATGGGATAATGCACATACAATACTCAATTAACTGGCTGAAACATGAAATGCTCAATCAAAGTGGCAATAAAGTACTTTCATTGTAAATAGTTGCTCTTGGGAAAGGTGTGATTATCACAATGATTCATGCTATAAAAATACACCTATATAACTTGACACAGAAGAGATAATAATTTTCATTTATAGGTTCACAGAATAACCTATGGGTAGACCTTCAAAAACCAGCCCAAGCTCTCTCCCTTTAGGTGAGAATTTAAAGCTAAAAAAGTAAGCTGACTTGCCCAATGTGACATAATTGGCCCAAAGAAAATTTTTAGAAACCCGATATATTTGGTCAAGAACACCTGCCTCACTGGGACACCTGGGTGGCTCAGTCCGTTAAGTGGCCGACTCCTGATTTCGGCTAAGGTCACAATCCCAGGGTCCTGGGATGGAGTCCCTCTCTCCTCCGCCCCACCTCCCCACCCCTACTTAAAATAAATTTAAGATTTTAAATAAATCTTAAAAAAAAAAAAGAATGCCTGCCTCCTTAGATAAATCCTATATAATTTTAATTTTTATTTTCATTTTTTTAAGTAATTTCTATGTCCACTGTGGAGCTCAAACTCCCAACCCTGAGATCAAGAGTCACACACTACAAATACAGCAAGCCAGGTGCCCCAAATTTTTAATTCACTTTGTATGGACATGAAATATTGTATGGACATGAAAATATTTTTTAAGAAAATATTTTTAAATGGTAAGAATGGAAAATTGAACAAGTTTCAGTGGATTCTATCTAAATAGAGTATACTGACAATTTTTAAAAGCCAAGTATTGTCCTATTTTGCTGATGGCCTGATAGATGATTATTTACTAACCAAGAAATTATAAAATATAGGATCTGCCACATTTAAATTATTCCAATGATAACAACAGAAATTGAGTCTCTAGTACCTATCATATGACAGAAGCTTTCCATACATTAATTCTGAATACCCTGCCATTTCATGAAAATGACTTTTTTTATTCTCCAGACCTTTGCACATACTGTGCCCTGCTAGGAATGCCTCCCTGGAGAACTCATAATTGCCTCAAGACCCAAGTTAAGGAGCACCTGGGTGGCTCAGTTGGTTAAGGGTCTGCCTTCAGCTCAAGTCATGATCTTGGGGTCCCGTGATTGAGCCCCATGTTGGGCTTCCTGCTCAGTGGAGAGTCTGCTTCTCCCTTTCTCTCTCCCTCTGCCTCTCCCCCTGCTCTCTCTCTTTCAAATAAATAAATACAATCTTAAAAAAAGAAATGACCCAACTTAAGGGTCTCCTCTTCCATGAAGCCTTCCCCAACTCCTTACCTCCCGTGCCTCCACCAAGCCATGAGGCTCTATCCCTTCCTCATTCACCTCTCCACTCGATCAAATTTAGGCAATGGCATGCCGTGATTTCTTTTTCACTTGTCTGTCTCCTCTACCAGACTTTGATTGCATTCAAAGTGAAGGGTTCATCTTACCTTTGCTTTCCTGACGTCTAGCAAAGTGCCTTACATGTGACGTGAGTGCTTAATAAATGTATGACATATAGATCGATTAATGAACTGATGCCTCACACTGTTAACACGACATGATTTGATTCTTAAGCTGGCCTGCTTTCCCACTGCATCACCATGACTTAAATTACAAAAAAGGGGGAAGCGGCAGCTTAACTGCCATGACAGTGAACGCTGTCGGCCTGGCTAGGCTGTAGTGCACAGTCACGTGGTCAAACGCCAGACTAGACACTGCTGTAAGGTATCGTTTTTGATGTGATTCACATTAAATTGGGAGACTCCGAGTAAAGCAGATTGCCCTCCACGTGGGTGGGCCCCATCCAATCGGCTGCAGGCCTACAGAGCCAAGGCTGAAGTTTGCTGAGGAAGCAATTCTGCCTCCAGACAGCAACAGAGAAACCCTGAGTGTCCAGCCTTCTACCATGTAGAACTGAGACTCAAGACTGCAACGTCAACTTCAGCCTGAGCTTCTGCTCTGCTGGCCGGCCCTATGGGTTATTTGGACATGCTAGTCCCATGGTCGCACGCAACAATTCCTTAAAATCTTTTGATGGGGGGGAAGGTGGGTAGGTAAGTAGATAGGCTCCTATTGGTTCTGCTTCTCCGGGGAATCCTGATTACTAGACCTAGTAATCATTTTGGATTGAAATAATTTTAGGCAGGGTTACAGAATGTTTAAGTTGAGGCACACTGACTTCAGCCTTGTTTGTTTTGAGGATGAAGAATGTGAGGCCTGCAAGGACAAATGAGAGCTGTCACACAGACAGCGGGCAAGAATTCGGACCCCAATTCAGATCGCCAAACTTGCTCATCAGCCGTGTTCCCAGAACAGAGGACGTGGTTTTGTCACAGCGACACATAAGTGGTTGCCAAAAGTTCTTGGATCTCCGTGGCCTTTTCCACTTTCATATGAATTCCAAGGACACATGAACAATTAATTTCCATCTAGTGGGATGGACTGCAACCCATTTTCAACACGTGGATCTTTTCTTAATAGTATAGATGGGTTTGGGGTGCCTGGCTGGCTCAGTCAGAAGAACATGTAACTCTTAATCTCGGGGTCATGAATTCAAGCCCCATGTTGGGTGTAGAAATTACTTAAATCAAAACTTTAAGGAAAAATCGTGTAGATGGGTTTCAGCTGCTAACTGATGCCATATTTTAAGGCGAGTTAACAACGGGACAAGTACTGCAATATCCCAGGACTAGAGAAGCTGTCAGCCGGCCCTTTGTGTAGTCAAGTGTATGAGAGGCAAGGCAGTGAGTGTTAGGTAACCTACATCTACAGTAAAACTCCAGTCATGTTACGTTTTCAGTTACACAAAGACTGTGTTGTGTCTGTAACAGCACACAGGCACGGCGTGTGGACAGACGCATCAATCAGATTTCACTCAGGAATGCCAGCCAGTCCTGGAGCCCGTGAGCTGCCCGCCGACTTGTCACCATGACATCACTGTAATTTAACATGAACCGATCGTACATGTTTCTCCCTTGAGATTTGTGATGAAAAGCTGTTCGGTTTTACAATGCTGAAGACGCTAGCCCCCCACGCCTTCCCCAGAAGCTGAATATAATTGGACCTCCAGCCACATCATAGTTAAAAATAAAGGAAGGCCACACCGAAAGCAAGCTGCCTCGTTAATCAATGTATAAGCTTACTGCCAAGCACTGGACTAAGTCACAGCGTCCAGTGTTTATAAAACTTTCACTGCTGAGCGACAAGAGTGTGAGAGCCTGCAGCCATCAGTGCACTGAGCAACACAGGTCAACGAGAAACTGCTGGGAGACAAAGATGAAGCTACTACTAGCTAACCCACGTCCTTAAAATAGGCTCCCCTCCCCAGGTACGTAAAAAGAATGCATTTCTCACTGAGAAATTTCTACGGTTCCCAACTTCTTCAAATTAAATCCCCTTTGTAACCACCATCTCTCTGAATAAAAAAAAAAAAAGTTTTAAAATTTCTGGGTTTACATTAGCCTTGCTATCATGTAGGCAGCTTATCAATTCAGAGACTCAATGTTTGTAGTAAAACAAGATACTGGGAAGTTTTCCAGGAGCAAGAAATGCAACTCCATTCACCCCTCACGGGAGCCGGGTCTGTGCCATCTGATGGAGCCCCCCCACACACACACCACCACCACCACCACCCAGCCCTCCATTCACAGGTGGATTATTATCGCAGTCTCTCAGCCCATAGAGGCTTCGGAGACATAATGGACAAACCCCTCTGTAGCTCTCACTCCGAGGCAGGAGGTAAGACTGCACCCTGTTCCTGCTTTACAAAGCCCTCTACTGGAATCAGATGCTGCCCTTAACAAAAAGAGACTGGACGGTCTCCCAGTAGATGATAGAATGTTACAGAATCCATCACTGATGACAAAGGGATGACTAATTAAAATGAAAATAGAAGTTTCGTCTATCCTCCCCAAACGGCAGACTTCTATCCACACGTAGCATCCATTTACTGCTCACCATGAACCAAGCTCCAGCAAGGTCCTTGTTATTTACAAAACGGCTCATGTGAAACACCAGGAAAAAAAAAAAAAACACAACAAAACCCTCAATGAACAGCTGGAAGCAGGACAGGGCATATCCATTTGGGTCGTTGTATCCCCTAGGCTGGTTTCTGTTTAGAATAAGCCTTCCCCAGGATTCCCACAATGTTCATGTATCCAGGGACAAAATTCCAGGATACAAAAGTTGACCTGAGTGCCGGATGTGCAGGACATTTACTAAGTTAATTAAATTCAATTGAAGGAGTAGTTGCAGAACGTCTGTTATGTTCAAGGCATTAGGCTAAGTGTTGGGAATAGGATGTTGACCTAGAGCCTATAAACAAATAAGCCAGAGGTCACAAAACATTGCGGGGACAGCAGGGTCCAGAGGGGTAAGGTACTGTGGAAGCCCAGAGGAGTGGCCCCGAGCCCAGCCATCAAGACAGACCCAAATTCAATAAGAATAATGCCCACATCACAAAAATGACCTGGACTCAGTGTGCTTGGTACAGCAGAATAGATCTTTCTCCACTAGGATTCCATCAATGTTTTCAAACATGTCCCCATATTCTTTGCACTGCTCCTATGGAGGAGGACAGACCAGTCTATGCCCCCTCCCTTGCATCTGCTTCAACCTAGAGAGTACAGCAGACTAGACACGACAGGATTTCCACAGGCAGGTCAGAAAAGGCCATAAAGTCCCATCTGATTTTCTCGGCGTCCTTCACCTGAAGCCCTGAGGGAGCATATACCCAGCATCATATTTGGTTTCCTCAATCCCTCATCACCATATTTTCCAACACAAGCAAAGACACTACGGATCCTCTTCCATCCCTTGCCAAGACAAAAGAAACTGATTCTGCATCGGTGTGTTAAAGCCGTCACTGAATTTTGGCTTCCGGACTGAGGGTGGCCCTCCCCCAGCTGACTGACAGAGCTCCGTGAATGTGGGGAGGACCTTCTTCAGTACATTCCGGCAGTACACGAATTCTCAGCACTTCCAAAACCTCAGCATCTATGCACCAACGTCACACATTTAGTGTGAGGGGAGGCTTGGACCCCCTTTAAGACACAGTGCTAGGCCCATAGAAAACATATGAGTCAGGCCATCTCCCCACACGTAAAACACTTAAAACCAGGTGTGGCCAGGAGACCACCTAGACGATCGTGGCAAGAAACACCTGCTTCCCTCCTCTTCTCCCCTCTGAGACGACTGTCCAGCCCATCTCCAGCCTCTCTTCCAGCCCTGTCAACACTCAGAACCATCCCATCACCATACCTAGCATCCGTTTAAAGAGAGGAGAGAGGGGCGCCTGGGTGGCTCAGTCAATTAAGTGTCCGATTCTTGGTTTTGGCTCAGGTCATGATCTCAGGGTCTGGGGCTCAAGTCCCGTGTTAGGCTCCGCGCTCGGCGTGGACTCTGCTTGAGTTTCTGCCTCCCTCTTCCTCTGTCCCTCCCCCCTGCACTCTCAGATAGACAGATAGGCAGGCAGGCAGGTTCATACGGGTGCTTGGGGAGGGGCGGGGATCGTTCAAAATGAAGCAGTACTTCCCAGTTAACTGTCTTCTTATATCCCTCTCCATCTCCCACGCTCTTGCCCGTTTAGTTTGACCAAGACAAGCTCTAAGCATAACAAGGCTGTCTCTTTATAACAGGCAAAATACCCCACATGAACAGCTAAAGAAACTACTGAAGGAAATTCTATCCACTTATTTGTTAGACAAACAGCTTACATTTGTGCAATATTATCATTTCCTCTACCCCCATCCTTAGAGGGAGGGAAGTCTTCCTTTTCATTCAGTAACTGAAGCAGCATAGGGATGAAAGAATAAATGACATCAAATGAGGTACCATTGAAAAACTGTTAAATTAGTAAATGAGCACAATACGACAGCCCCTAAAAAACAGCAAGCCACAGCACATAAGGGAGAAGATTCCTTACCCACAATACGGATTCAAGTGCTCCTTTAGCAAAAGGGGGCGGGGGCGGGGAAACTGAAAGGGCCTACTGACCTTAAACTAGAAAACATTTGTACAACCCTTGAAAGGGCAAGCACCTCAAATGCACCTATAAAACTAATCCATCAACCACTTTTGTGCCAAGAAGTGTGTTCAGATCAGTTCCAGATTCTGAGCCATCCACAGGGACCCTCTCATTAAACAGCTTTCACCAAATACCTGTGGAATGAATGGCCCCGGGAAACTGAAAAGCTCCGAAGCAAGGTCGAAGGCACGCCTCCCATGCTGTGTGAGTGGACCCCAAGAAATAATGAATCGGGGGGCTCCTACCTTGACCACAGAGCTCAAATGAGCCAGAACCTTACCTCATTCTAAGGCTAGACATAACTGCTGAAAAAGGGCATATGACGCCAAAGGTATTTGTGGGTTTTTTCCCAGAAGATTTGTTTATAAAGGCAGTGTCGCCAATGATCCCTTTCACAGTGCCCTGAAAGTAACCGTTGAATGACTATATGGGGGAGAATGAGAGAGAGAGGGAGGGAGGGAGGAAGGGAGGGAGGAAAGGAGGAAGGGAGGAAAGGAGGAAGGAAGGGAGGAAAGGAGGAAGGAAGGGAGGAAGGAAGGGAGGGAGGGAGGGAGGGAGGGAGGGAGGAAGGAAGGGAGGGAGGGAGGGACAAATAGTGATGCAAGTCATTTCAACCTTCAATGGCAGGTGATTCAGGAATCCTTGGATTTCAGTAAACCGTGGAAAGATGTGTTCTCACGTGCTCCAGCACTCCACACTGCCACATGGGCTCCTGCAGACGACTAAAATACGTCATCCGCCTAAACTTTCCGTAGTTGCCACACTTTTCTTCCCTGGAGACAGAGCACAAGCTAATGCTTCAACGGACGAAGAAGTATTTTCGGACTGGCCTCCTCCCTGTGGACCTCCAGGAAACAATGATTTCAAAGTCATAAGCTTAGCTGAGAAAAGTGCATGCTATAGAACCCACCAGAAAAAGCATCCAGTTCTCCCCAAGCAAGGTTCATTTTGATTGCTTTAACTATTACCCTGGTGACATCTCACAGGTTTGTCCCGAGGCTGGGGGATGTCGGTCAGGGTGCGAAACATTATTTCAGATGCTATTTTTACAGGAACATAATTCACAACACCTGATGTCACTGTAACTTAAAGGAAACCACACCTGACACTTGAAGACACCATATTGTTCTTACCTAACATTTCTGCTCAAAGTCAAATATTTAGGAAAGAGAACACCTGTGCCTATGCACCCTTGCCCACAAAGTGAATTCTTTTACTTGTGAAAATAAAGAATTTGTGGGGGTTGTAGAAAATTCTCCTTTAAACACCCTTCCTCGCTGTTCTAGTGTCCTCCCACTGACAAACAATACAAGCGAGATAAAAGGTACCAGCTCACAGAGCAGGCCCCCATGGTTCCTGTGTCAGTGGTATGGAAATCAGAGATAAGGTTCTGAACAATGCTAACAAATACACAGCTGATAGCCATAGTACAGATAAGGATGTCTTTCTGGAAGGTGAGAGAAACACTTGCCAGAACACTGTTTTGGTTTTTGATTCAATTAATTTTACAGAAAGGAGCCCATGTCGGCGTTCCGGCCATCACGCGGCTATCGCCGCTTCACCTTACGCTACGGGGCAAACCAAAATGACCCAAGGAGCAAACCCACATCAGGAACTTCTTAAGCAAAGCAAATCCTAGGATCCATAAAAATTCAACCTACAGCTTTACACTAGGAACACCTGACCCTTCGGCTGGATTAACTGTAGCTGACAAATAGCCCATTTTACAGTTAGTAACATTTAAGTTCCTGTTAACAGCAAGGTGCAACGCTGGGCACTCTGAATGCATGATGTGAGAATGAATCAGGCACAGCACCACTTATCAAAGGGCCTAGGGCTACTAGGGGAGGAACGACAGCAAAGACATTATGAATTCTATGAAGAGGCAAGACAATTCAGCCATCTGGGGTGGGAGCAAGATGGTACTGTGAAAAAGACTGCCAGAAACTTCCCTGGGTTTAAAAAAAAACTCCACTGAATCTATACAAAAGGGACATTTCAACAGCAATGCCAGTAAGATTATCAACCCAAACTAGAGGGCGATGTCGTTTGGATGCAGCTTAAAAAGAGAAGAAAACAAAACATACAAGAAAACATCAGTCTCTATAATGAAACTATAGAATTTTTTTAAAGGGTTTGGAGGAGGGACACCTGGGTGGCTCAGCTGGTTCAGTAAGCGTCTGCCTTTGGCTCAGGGGATCCCGGAATCAAGCCCCACGCCGGGCTCCCTAATCATCAGGGGAGCCTGATTCTCTTTCTCCCCCCTGCCCATGCTCTCTCTCGCTCGCTCTCTCTCTCAGATGAATAAAATCTTTAAAAAATAAATAAATAAATCAAAGGCTTGGCAGATGCAGGAGATCCACTTCCAGAGATGAAGGCAGATCGACACCTGCAGACAAGAGCAGACTGGCATCCACAAAGACGGCCCAGGGGGCAGCCTCCGGAACAGACAGAGCACCGGCAGAGATGGGCTGGGAGTTAAGACCAGGACAACATTAATGCCAGGCTGCACAGAGCAGGGCAGCCTCGCTGTGGACCCGGCCATGACGTGAGGAAGCGGAGAAGCCATGCATTTTTATAAAGAGAGGGTGAGAGCACAGACGAAGGACAGAGAGACCAGGACCTGAGGCCAGGAGGACATGGATAAGCATGGAATGCGATCCCCCACCAGGTGAAGTGAGCGCAGACAGAGAAGCAGATCAGGACGGCCCACGACAGACACCCCTGGAGTCTGAGCTGTCACTTGGGCTTTAGTCATTAGAAGACAACTTCAAGAGAAGTCACACGCCAGCACTGGTGGGCCCCTCCTGACCACACCAGACCAGCACCATCCATCCATAATGAATGAGCATTAATTGAAAGGAGTTCAGAATGATGCAAATAAACTGGAAATCACAGAGTGTGCTTGCAAAACAGAAAAGAGCTCAGCCTTAAGAATGCCAGAGTGCATGGGGAGGCATTAGGGACAAAGCCGGGACCTGCCCCTTAGTCATTCACCCATGTCTCTAAACCTCATTTCCCTCCACGCAAAATGGAAAGGATTACATCCACCTTCCAGACTGTTGGGAAAACAAAATGAGAAAAAAAAAATCTTTAAATTACCTGACATAGGGCCTGGTCCAAGTTAATAAAGGTTAGACAATAAATGTTAGTTCTCTCTTCTTGTTCTGGTTTCTGTAAAGCAGAAATAAATGCAGGCTTTCTTCCACAGTGAGCAGTCCTAATAAAAACTCTGTATTATTTTTAACTAGCACAAGGCTAGCAAGATGACTCAGTAATGCCAAGGCCAGGCCTAAATGTCCGTTACTAACAAATACTGTAAAACATTTTTCAAAAAATATTTCTCTCGGAACTGAGTGGGTAGGTAAATTATAAGTTAAAAGGAAAATGTAAATTGAGAAGCCCGCAAGGTCAGACTCAGAAACTGTTGTGTTTCTGTATCTATCACAATATTCTAGAACTATTTTCATAATATTCTAAGATAATAATTAAATTAATTAGGTCATTGAGGCCTTCTCCAATCATAGACAAGCAAGGGAGCCTTCTGAAGGGGCAGGCTATCTACCACAGGGCTATTTCTGAGTTTAGTGTAAGGCTAAGCCTATAGGATAGCTGTGGGATTTTTTTTTTTTTTTAACGTAATCTCTACACCCAACATGAGGCTCAAACCCATGACCCTGAGATCAAGAGTCGCACTGTCCACCAAATGAGCCAGCCAGGCACCCAGGATTGTTGTTTTTTAAAAATAGATTTTCTGTCACTAAGAAAGGTACTCCTCATGCTTTAGGGGTCTGTAGAATAGACAGCCTCCTGTTCTTTGAGCCCAGTTTACTATGGGAATTGTTGAGAAACCAGCATATGTTATGGCAAATATATTAAATGTGAACTCTGTGTATGCAAAATTAAAAGAATTTGGGGCAATTTTAAATATGCAGTAGCTGGATGTAACGGAAGATGCTGCAATGTCACGTGTTCTGGAGCTTGCTCGCCCTGGGGCCGTCCATTCAGCAATCTCCACCTTCTCTCGGGACCAAATCAGAGTCCACACCAACTAGCATCAAATTACTTACCACACCTAACCTCCTTGTACCTCCCTAAACAACGATAACCACAGAATTTCCCTAGATTGAAAGTATTTCAGACCTCTAATTGTAATTACTTCAGCATGGAATTAGCAACTTATTTCCCAAGGGTATTTTATTACATAAGGTTCATAAGGATGAGAAACTAAACCTTCAACTGGAAAGTGGTTACAAATGAAGAGGAGGTGGGAAAGGACAGCAGCATAGGCCTTTCAGGGCCCAGAAGGAATGCTCTACTTTCTTCAGCCTCTTCAACCATCGCAGGCACTCGACACCCCATGCCTCATACCCCAAATCAATTACTACTAATAACTACTGCACCCCACCTGCACCCCACCGTCCTTGCCCAGAGCTGCTCTGCGACGCAATTCTCTCTCACCACTCTCCCAGCCTCCCCTCCACCCTCAAGTTCCCCAAGGCCCTGGTCATGAGATGAACACCGACGGCCCCATCCCCAGCTCTATGGACAAAGGTCTGAGAATCTAATACTATTTTAATTAAGTACTGGGATTTGTTCTCAAGACAGAAAGTGCAATAACCATAGTTTAGGGACTAATAGCATCTTCATCCCTTAGGAACAACTTAATAAACATAGAAGAGAAAGGTTTATTGATAATAATTTGAAAAGCTATTGTTCTCAAAAAAAAATACTGTTTTCAAAAGAAATAATGTTAAATAAACTTACTGCGTTCAATTTATTAGATAAGAGTAAAATGCTTAAACCGTATCCAGATATTTTAAAATCACAGTACACTCTTTTACAAAAGACTAACGTTCCAAGTAAATTAGCTCCGATACAGAAAGGAACTCATGACAACGTTACTGTCTTTTGGTTGGAACCCCTGCACCAGCAAATCAGCAATAATATCAGCTATCGATCAAGCATGGATTAACAGGACTTTTGCAGGACCTGGGACCACAACAGCATCATCGGTATGGTATTACACTTGCTGTGGGTCTTCCTGCGGACCACGAACGCAGGCTCTCGGTTACAGGGATGATCGACCGCTACATTAACCACCACATTAACGCTCTGGGAAAAGCACGTTCAGGTCTCTCTCCATCCAGACTCACACTCCCAGTGTGAATCTTCCACCTCCCAGACTCAAAGGGATTTTGTGGGGATTACTGATGTCTGAAAGATCTTTCATCTTTGGGGATGAAAGGGCCTAATGAGTATTTGTTGGGAAGCACTCCCACTCTGCCCTATGGGAAGGCTCGGAATTCTCTTCTGAGGGTGTCTGCTGCAGGTAGGAAAATGTTACGTTTGAAGTAGGAACTATGATAGACTTTTAATTATGGGGAGGTGGGGGAGCTAGCTGCTGCACACAGACAAGGAGCCCTTCAACTCTAATTTTTCCTCGGCCGCAGCGGTGGGTGTGACCTTGAGCCTCACCCTCTGGCTCGGTAAATCCAGGTGACGCACACAGAGCCCCCTCTGAGAAACAGGGCTTCCAATCAGAGGAAATCACCTGAAGCGGAAACATCTGTACATACTGCAGTTCTGTACAGCTGACTTGGCTAGAGCCTCAGGCCCTTCTGGAACACTACGTAGTCAATAAGAAACAAGAAAAACACACATGGACAACTAAAAATGGATAAAAATGCACTCTCCTACAGGGTTTTTTATAAAGCCCTGTGATTTTTAAACTTGAACAGCAAACTTTAGGCAGGATAAATACCTACTTACAAGCGGCATCTAAAGGAAAACCGATTTAGGTCCTAATAAACAGGGAGTTTAATTCTAACTGTCGACGATCGTTTCTCCAGGAACACATTTCATTTGTCACAAAATCTAAGACATGCTCCCTGCACAACTTCTTGCCCGTCTATTCTCTACCAGGTTCCTTCACTCCCCCCCCCCCACCGGGTTCCTTCACTTCCCCCCCCCAACTTCCCGCCTCCCTCCCAAGCTCCCCCACACCTCCACCCATCTCCACCATGTTGCTCAGCCTGAGCTTGGTCCGCCTCTGTCCACCTTTAACATCCTCCCTTCTGGGTGGCTTCGTGGCTTTCACCACCACCCACGACAGCCGAGGCTCCCTCTCCAGCGTGCCATGGCTCTTCCGGACCTACCGGGTGTGCCCCCTCAAAATCAAGAAGACCCAAACTAAAGTTATTATTTCCGACCCTACCCTGCCCCCAGATTACGCAGTTCTGGGCACCCAAAGCAGGATACCGGCCCCCTCTCTGGCCCCTGTCACAAGACAGAAGCCCGTCAGTTAGCCCAGGCTGGCAGCTGCCTCATCTTCAAGTTCAGGGGCCTGTAAGGCTCCTCCTTCTTCACTGTCTCCTTCACATGTCCCTCCCTGTCCAGCAGCCTGCAGGAGCTGACCCTCGCCCTGCGTCTACTGTTTCCCACTGCCCGTTTCGAGTCCTTTCTCCAGCCACACATCTCCCTCCACACAGCAGCCAGAGGAAAACTCTAAGGCTCGAGTCCCATCCTGCTACATTCCAGTGTGAAGCCTTTCAATATGATTACAAGACTTCTTTTCATGACACAGGAAACCCCACTGACCCTTCCAGCTCCTGTCCTACGGGCCCCCAACGCAGCTCCCTGCGGCCCACAGCACACCGTGCACTCCAGTGCCTCCGCGCCTCCCCTCCCCGCTGACATGCCCCCCTCCGCTTCACCAGAAAGGTCTCTTCACTCTCAAGACCACCTGACATGGTTCTTCTGAGACGGCCTCCCTAACATCACGTATGAGGGATAACCAATCTTTACTTGCAGATGTATCACTGCTCTGGGGTCAAATCTCTATCAGAGCGCTCGCCACATTTGCACAAACTCTTTGCCCATGTGCTTCACTAGGGCACAATCTCTGTTCACGGAGACCTTCTTCAGCATCCCTAACACGGGGCCTGGAAAAGTCCGCATGAACAATGACATATATACAATGGAGTATTACTCATCCATCAAAAAGAACGATTTCTCAACATTTGCTGCAACATGGACGAGACTGGAGGAGTAATGCTAAGTGAATAAGTCAAGCAGAGAAAGACAATTATCATATGGTTTCTCTCATCTATGGAACATAAGAACTAGGAAGATCGGGGCGCCTGGGTGGCACAGCAGTTAAGCGTCTGCCTTCGGCTCAGGGCGTGATCCCGGCGTTGCGGGATCGAGCCCCACATCAGGCTCCTCCGCTATGAGCCTGCTTCTTCCTCTCCCACTCCCCCTGCTTGTGTTCCCTCTCTCGCTGGCTGTCTCTATCTCTGTCAAATAAATAAATAAAATCTTTAAAAAAAAAAAAAAAAGAACTAGGAAGATCGGTAGGGGAAGAAAGGGATAAAGAAAGGGGGTAATCAGAAGGGGGAGTGAAGCATGAGAGACTATGGACTCTGAGAAACAAACTGAGGGCTTCAGAGGGGAGGGGGATGGGGAATGGGACAGGCTGGTGATGGGTAGTAAGGAGGGCACGTATTGCATGGTGCACTGGGTGTTATACGCAACTAATGAATCATTGAACTTTACATCAGAAACCAGGGATGTACTGTATGGTGATTAACATAATATAATAAAAAAATATTATTATAAACAGCAAAAAAAAATGAGCAATGACTGTTCAGTGAGTGAATGACATAATAAACAAAACCATGTTCTGGAATACAGTAGTTTAATCTAATGAACCCATTCTAAAATGCTCCTTCCACTTTCTTCCTATCATCCAGAAAACCAAAGTTAGTTCTGGTCCAACAGTCTCCACATCTTGATGAAGATCGCACAGAGACATGCCCCAAAGTTGTCTGGGAAGCCAAAGGGCACCTATTCGTTTCTATAATGCACAAACACAATTTAAAAAAATATTTCTTCTGCATTCAAAGCCCAAGCTGAACCACAGGCTCAGACATACTTAAATAAAGGCACTTTCTTGGGAACTGAGTCCACACCCACCTCAGGGCATCCTCATCCCAACACAAATTTTCCTTTAAAAGATAAGACAATTAATTCACCTCGAGTTTTTAAGCCCCGTTGCCCTTGGTTATTTATCATTTCCCTGTTCAACTCATCATAAAGAAATTCCTGAGGAACAGCCTTAAAGACAGGAAGGATATGCTTGCCAGAAACCTTTCTTGATGAATACAGATCACGGTATAGGACTTTTTTTCAAATCGCCAAAATAAACCAAATTCCAACTTTAAAAAGAAATACCTGTCCAGACAGCACACTGCAGTTGAGACGTAGGAGGGCAAAATTCATGGCACAGGCGAAAAACAGAAAGACAATCTATTTCTTCAAAATCCCATTATTTCAATGGCCTTTAATGACATAATAGTGGGAAGCTGCAGCATGACTCAAAACTGTGACAAAGCAAATCATCTGAACTTGTTTTTATTTTTCTTATATATTTCATATATATATATATATACATATATCATACACATCTCTATCTTATATATGTGAGCTGCGATACACGAGCGCTATAGGCAGTGTCTCTCTTCTACGCTGAACATACCACCCATAACCACATACGCCATCCACTTCTAAGCTTTTACAATGTAATTCCTTGTGTGCACCTACTTCTTATCTTCTTTTGGTGTCTAACTTCAAACAGGTACAGATGACTACCCTTACCACGGCCATATGCAAATACATGCTGCTGTACAGACCAGGACAAGGTTCCTCAAAGGTGTGCCGTCATTTGCTTCCAGTGAATGGAGCTCTAGTCATTCTCGGATTCTCCTGAATCCAGCAATGGGAAATCAGGCTGACATGTTTACTAACAGCTCCCAGGGGCTATAAAGGATTATAAGTCACCAGGCAGGTTCTTCTCACTCACAGAACTTCCTGAAGAAGGAAACAGAACCAGAATAGGGTAGCTGATAGTTCAGAAGCCAAGAGAGAGAGAACATGCTCTCCGAGGGAAGGGCAGTCTGGGATGTAAGTCTGCCTCCACCTCTTAGGGCTGCAGTGATTACACGCGTCACGTGTTGGAAAGCACCCAGCACAGACCTCTCTCCTCCAAGCTCCAGGCTGCCTACCTGCCATTTCCACCCGGTGGTCTGAGGGCAATGGAAGGCACCCCTCCTCCCCCGCAGCCCACCTCCAAGGCCTGCTGATTGCTCCTCAGTTCCTGCCCCCGTCCTCTCCTTCTCCTCTGCTGCCCCCCAGCCACACCACCATGGCTCTCCCAGGCTAACACAACAGCATCCCAACCGGCTTCCCCGAATCCCCTTGTAACACCCCTGCGGGGTCTCCCCAGTGTTCCTGGATGAAGACTACGATCTTAGGAGGATAGACAAAGTCTTGCAAGGTCAACTCGTACTGCCTCTCTGGCCTCACCTTCTGCACTCTCCTCCTCCCTCCTCATGCAACAGCCGCATCGTCTCCTGCCACAGGACTTTTGCACACACGACCCCTTTGCTTGAAGTGAAAGAATCTTTCCTCTTCCTGACCCCACTCCAGCCTAATTATTACCTGTCCTGATCCTCAAAGCTAGGTCAGGTCCACTCATAGAAACAGGCGCCTCTTCCTTCAAAGAATTTTCCAAGGTGGAAATAGCGTATTTTTACTCATCAATGTAGGTCTCTTCTACTTCACTCTAAACTCAAAGGATGGCAAAGAACAAATTTTACCACTATCTTAGTCTGGGAGTTCCTGAAATGGAGCCTGAGATGAGGACATGGGTACAGACAGTTCATGTGGGAAGTCATCCGAGGAGGAAGGAAAGAGAGAGAACAGGGACAGCGAAGCAGGGAAGAAGGGAAAGCCAGTCCAGCCCATGTCACTAATATTGTGCACGACAGGGCATCAATTCCACCAGGATCTCCCGGGAGCTATGCAGAGGCCACCGGAGCTGTCCCCGGGGAGAAGAAGGCAGAAGCATGTGTCCACTGGCGTCAGTCCCCTCCTAGTTTCAGGCTGTGCCCAGCGGTGTTAACTCTCCCATCTGGATCTGTGAGCACAGCACATGGGCTCCCGCAACACTGGAACAGGGCAGAGAGCAGGCACAAGGCTGTCACCACAAAGTGCATCTGAAACCACAGGGACACTCCCTCAAAGATGGGTCTGAAAATGGAAGTGGGCCATGATGATGTGGCTCAGAGACTGGGTATCTGCTACACTCGCTATGTGTTCCTGTGCCCAGCACAGAGCCTGGTATACTGGAGAACCTCATACCCTGGAATAGTGGGGGTGGCTCTCAGGATCATTACCTTTTTTCACATAAATACAACTTCTCTCCAATAACACTGGTAGAATATTTTTTTAAAAATTGGGAAAAGAAAGTTAATTCCAGGGATGTCTGCTGGCTCAGTCAGAAGAGCACGCGACTCTTGATCTCATGGTTGTGAGTCTGAGCCCCACTTTGGGCAGAGACTACTAAAACAAAAAGAAAGTTAATTCCACTATGATGTCCTGGAAGGTCTCTCCACTAAGGGCCACTCGGAATTGCAGGAGAGTGGTTCCGATAACAAAGAGTGTAAATTTTTATACTGTTACAACAAGAAGAGTACGTGCTTCATAATGTAGGTAGCTATATTTACTATCTTGAGCACGGGTCCCCAAGCACTCTTTTTGCCTCTAGAACATCAATAAAGATACTTGTTGGAAACTGGAAGCAAATATTACATCTACGTCCAAAATAACTGGAGAGCCTGAGGTGAAAATAACCCTAAGCTATTACCTAAGTGATATAGAGTACACGTATAGCCCTCTCCCTAATCCTGAAGTATCTATAAATTCTGTAAGATTACGGACTACTATCAGAAACTAACAAAGTGTTGCCAGATGGGGCACTTACATACAAAGCTTGGTTCTGTCAAATCCCTTCAACTTAAGGATTTTACCTGCTTAAGACTCAAGAATTAAACAAAGATTTGGGGAATGTTTATTGTGCACAAGGACACCACTAAGGTTATGTGGAGAAAAACGGAAAGCAAATTCACTTCCGGTCATAAAACAATGATCTATACAATACGGGACAGAAAGACGGATCTGGATACATCTAGAAAAAAGAAAAATGTTATTTAAAACCCAAACGAACTGCCACCGCTTCTGTCTTCTCAAGAGAAAGCACGATTCCTATCTGTGGAGAGATCAAGCTATAGTTCTCCTTTCCATCTAGACAAGCTAATGAAGGAAGGAGAAAGGAAAGACCAAAATGGGAAAGCCTCTTCCACCTTCTGCATGCATGTGGAAGGTGGACAGAGTCCTAGGCCTTGAGCAGCTGTTAATGGAGGTGGGGTGGGGCCTCCAGAAATGGAGAAAGCCAGGAGACCCCTGCCAAGTCTCTTCTTTTTCCCATGCCAAGTCTTAATGAAGAGAGGTCAAGCTACATGACTGGGTGCCCGTGGCAGGGAAACCCTAGCAGTGGGACGGCCAGAGGTCTTTCAGAACGGAGAGGGGTAACCTCTAGTATCAGGATGTGACGCTGCTGAGTATAAACGAGGAAGAAATGAATGTCCTCTGTGCTGAGTCTCGAGCCAGCTCCCCACAACCCAACTGGGTCTCCAGGGTCCTGCAAAACGGGGCCCTATGGTGCTGAAACGGCCCTAGAAGAGATTTGCAGGGAGTTTCTGATAACCCTGCAAATCCAGCAGGTGGGGAAGATCATGAATAGAAATACTTGTAAAGAACTAATCAAAAAATCTTTATGTCAACGTAACAGACATCAGGAAGGTATCAAAAAAGAATTTTACCGAATAGCTTTCAGTTCATTGTTTAAAGCTGAGCTTGCTTCCCATTTCTGAAATCAAAGCCTATTACAAAGGAATAAAAAAAAAAAAAAAAAAAGCCAGGCCAAACAGTAAGACACACCAGAAATATGTTGCAGAAGTGCCCTAGAACACTGCAGCCCACCCACTGCAAGCTTCCCTGGTTGGCCCCTCAGAAAGTCTGCGTGCACACACTGCCTCCTCCTCCAGGAAGCAGCCCTTGCAGGCGGCGACGCTGCACCAGCAGACCATGCAAAACTGATTTCTGCCCACTCTCGAAGCCTTCACGGTCTCACACGTGATGTGATGCAAACAATAAACACCAAATATGAAACCTGGTGTAAACAAAACAAGACTCTAATAGAGAGGCTCAGGCTTAGAAACAGCGTGGTATCTTCACAGGGAGGCTGAAAGTGGCCTGTGGGGGCGGGGCAGAGGCCAGCAAGAGAGACAGTGGAGGAAGGGGGGAGTGGAGGGGCCAGGACCTCTTTGCATGGTTGTTACTCAGGGATGGCTACACAGCGCAGCCCAGCTTTCCGAAGTCAAATGCTACCCAGTTGGAAGACCTCATCAGGCCTCTCAGGTATGCACCAAATCCCTGGTCTCCAGATTCCCAATACTGGGTCGGCCTGCAACCAGGGGTTTATTAACACAGATTAGCAGCATGACTGGCTGCCAAGTTGGCTTGAGGGCAAGTACCTGCCCAGAGATGGAACCAGAGTTAGCATGCCAAAAAAGGCACTGTCCTTCCTTTGCACTATGTCATTACTTTCCTTCAAATATAAATTCATACTTGAAAACATAAAAAGGAAGTTCTGCTTTTGTAATAAAAATTAAAAATTAAAATTAAATTTTAATTTAAAAATTAGAAGGTCATTGGGATCGCCTGGGTTGCTCAGTCGGTTAAGCATCTGCCTTCGGCTCAGGTCATGATCCCAGGGTCCTGGGATCGAGTCCCACATTGGGCTCCTTGCTCAGCGGGAAGTCTGCTTCTCCCTCTGCCTGCTCTGCCTGCCACTCCCCCCTGCTTGTGCTTTCTCTCTCTCTCTCTCTTTCTGGCAAATAAATAAATAAAATCTTAAAAAAAATAAGGTCACATGGGGACAAGAATAAAAGAAACACACAGTGATTTCCACAGGCTTATTTATAGAATTCGCATTGCTAGAATATAAGCAAAACAGAAAGAAAGGTTTAACAGTGTGTTTATATGAACAAAATTAATTTTGCCAAGATCCTACTCTGGCGAGGAGAGGGGAGAGGCGGGTGGAAGAGAGGGGAGGAAGAGAAAAAGGCGGGGGGATGAAATGAGACATTTATCTTCACTACAGTAGTAACTAGAGCTCAGGATAAATATGTAACCTACAAGAAGGAGGTCTTGTTTATTTTCAATATGCTAGCACACAAGTTATTAATCACATGGGCCACGGAGTATAATTATGTAACCGAGTTTTAATGTTCAAACCCTGTCAAGCCTCCACCTGGAATTACTCAAAAGCATTTTGCCCCCATTGAGAAACAAAGAAACAAAGTCTCCGCCAAGGTAATAAAATTCCGCAGTGAGACGCTCCCCTGCAGCGCTGGCCAGCTCTTATACCACATTTGGTTCTGGGCCAAACCAAAAGTTCTGAGGAGGTCAAATATTTAAATTCCAGCCCAAAATAAAGTCACAATCACAATTAAGGCACAAGCAAGCCAGATACATAAACTTATCAGGGTTTTGTGCTTTTAGCAATGTTTACGAGACCATTTCCTTTTATATGGGCCATGAAGTTTGCACATCTCAGCGCCATAAAAGCTGGGCTACACGTTTCAGGTTCGGTTCTGGAAAGTAAGGTACTGAACTCCACATTAACTGATTCCAACGCTCACCAATAACATGCACATTCCTACATTGGCAAAGGAACTCTTCTGGGTAATTACCAAATCAGCAGAAAGCGAAAGAAGCTTAAAAGAAATTTACAGTTAAGTTTGTAGATGGTTAATAAAAACCCTGCAACCAGGACTCTAGGCCACTTACTCATTCGTAGTCATCAAAAGAAAACTATCCATTACCAAAGGTATAAGGTATGTAGTCTTCTGCATGAGCCATATATCAGTCTAGCATCTTCCTTCTAAGCTCTGTATCTTCCGTGGGATAATCATATGGGATCCCACATAAATATTTTGCCATATGTATTCATCCATCCTTTCCACATAAGTTCTGCTTTCTTCTATTACTTTTATCCACCGCTTCACCACGTTATATCCACATATACATAGTTTTTATTCAGTTATAAAATGCATGCAATAAAGTGCACAAATCTTAGCTGCACAGTTCCATAACTTTTTACATATATATATATACATATATATATATTTTATGCAACTATCACTCAGATCAAGATAGACTGCAGGAAATGTACACATAATTGTTCATGGCATACACACATGCATATACCCCACATACTCTATCCCTGGGATCACAGTAAGGCTGTGGTATAAACACACAGGAAAGAGATCGACCACAGTATGATCAACCACTAAAACATTACTCTTTAGCTGATTGTGGAAAAAAAATAAAGCATCATTTACAATTTGATGCAGAGCTCTTGTTACTGCATTTCTAAGTCCTGAGTCATTACCCCTTTTATTAAATCATGTTGCCTTGCCACTAAATCTGAACCAGTTATTTTCTTTAAAAAAAAAAAAGTTACAATCACATACAGACTGGGAGAAAATATCTGCAAATCACATATCCAATAAAGGACTTGTGTATCCAAAATATGTATTTAAAATTGTCAAAATTCAACAATAAGAAAATAACCCAGTTTTTTAAAGGGACAGAAAGTCTGAATACACAATCAAGGAAGATATACAGATGGCAATAAGCACATGAAAGAGGCTCAGTCTTATTAGTCATTAGGGAAAGGCAAATTAAAATCAGAAGGAAATATCGCTACGCACGTTAGAATAGCTAAATTCTTTTTAATAAAATAAATTAATACAATCAAATGCTGGTGAGGCTATGGAGCAACAGGTGGGAACGCAAGATGATACAGCCACTTTGGAAATAGTTTCACAGTTTCTTATGAAGTTAAATACACACCTACCCTATAACCCAGCAATTTCACTCCAAGGTATTACCAATGAATTAACTCATGCTCAAAAGCCTATATGGAAATGTTTATCCATAACCTCCAACAACTGGAAACAACGAAAATGTCCTTCAAGAAGGCAATGATTAAAAAACAGTAGTACCTCCGTACCACGGAAAACTACTCAGCACTAACAAGGAATAATCTGTGATTCACCCAATAAACTGGATGTATCCTACATGCACTTTGCTAAGTGAAAGAACCAAAAAAATAAATAAGCCAGACCAAGAAACAAAAACAAAACAAAAACAAAAAAAAACAACAAAAAAAAACCTCATTTACATGACCTTCTGGAAAAGGCAAAACTCTCGGGAGAGAATCAGTGATCTCCAGGGGGCAGGGGACCAAAGAAGTTGAAGATAATGGAACTGTTCAGTATGCTCTGGGGTGGTGAATACAGGACTCTACGCACCTATCAAAACCCACAGAACTATTCACCACAAAGAGTAACCCCAACTGTTATGTAATATTTTTAAAAATCAATGAGGGTGTCAGGGGCTCTCAGGATAAAACGGAGACTGCAAAAAAGAAATGCACCTGTGTAAGTGGATGACAGAACTTCACTGCCGTGGGGGTGGGGGTGGGGGGAGAAGCTGACCGAAATAACTCTGGAACTCAGAATTCTGATACTATAAGCTAATGACAGAAAACAAAAATTATATGAAGACTGTGCTGTAGCTGATAAATCTATTGCTCTCAGGAGCACCAGCTGGCAATTCCAAAATTACTTTATATATACTACTACTAAAAAATTAAATAGTAGATAACGGAAGCCAAGATTTCCACAAGAAGAAAAGGGGAAGGACAGAATGAACCCTGTGGTTCTGGATAATTTATATGTGTGTGTGTGTGTGTGTGTGTGTGTGTGTGTGTGTGGTCATAGATACAGATATACATACATATAGATATGTGTGTAGATTCTGCTATATCAGTATAAACTCGTGTTTAACACATACATAGATACAGAAATAGACATATATAGTCAGAGATAACCAGTGTGAATTCATGTCTATTTTTTTTAAAGATTTTATTTATTTGACAGAGAGAGACAGCCAGCAAGAGAGGGAACACAAGCAGGGGGAGTGGGAGAGGAAGAAGCAGGCTTCCCAGCGGAGCAGGGAGCCCGATGCGGGGCTTGATCCCAGGACCCTGGGATCACGCCCTGAGCTGAAGGCAGACGCTTAACGACTGAGCCCCCCAGGCGCCCCTCATGTCTACTTTAATAGAGAGAGAGAAATACAGATGTGTGCATACATAGGTCAGTATATATACAAACATTTCCTAGTTCTGTTCATTGAGTGAGCCTAGAAGCAGCAGCAACCCTCCATAAGCAATGAGCACACCCAGCTTCCAGATCTTGGTTTCTAAGTACCATTTCAACTAAAAGGCACCAAAGCTTTTTGCAGAAATGGCTAACTCCAAAGCTGGAGTAGGGATAAACCAAAGACGAACCAGGCACATCCTGTAGTTCCAGAATGCCCAAAGGACACAGGACTCAAACTGAAAGAGTTTTCAATCACCAAATTTGGAACAATGTGAACATAATAATGATAACCCAAAGAATAAAATAAATGACCATGAGTCCACAATGATAAAAATCACCAAATACACAAATAAGTAGAAGAAACAAATCTTACTGACAAAAGAACTACAATTATTCAATGTAGAATGAATGAGGAATATAGGAAATCATTATTAGAACAGCAGTCATACTGCTCAGGCTGGATAAATACTCATATCAGTGGGCAAAACTACAGAGAAATTGAGGTATTGCAGATACATCCCCCCAAATTTGCTAAACACCATGCTGGTTTTCTGATATGACTACAAATTACTTGATACTCCTCACTCCAGAAGGTGGAGCTAAATCCCCTCCCACTGAGTGTAAGCTGGGCTTGGTGACTTGCTTCTAAGGAAGTATAGATGTGAAAAATAATAATTGTACTGTGGAGAAGGCTGGATGACACCATTTTAAGCAAGTCATCATGTTTAACATCACCAATAATAAGTCATGTTGATATCATGAGCCCCTAATATGGTACAAAAAGGATACATAACCTTTATGATATTCTGCCCAAAATCAATAACTTCAATCTGAGAAAACATCAGGCAAACACAAAGGGACATTCTACAAAATTCCAAATCATTACTCACCAAAAATGTCAAGGTCATAAAAATCAAGAAATGGTCACAGATTAGAGAATACTAAAGAGATATGACAACTAAATGCAATGTAGAATCATGAAATGAACCCTGGAACAGAAAACATACATTAGTGGAAAAACTGAGGAAGTCCAAGTAAGTCTGTAGATAACAGTATTAAACCAATTTTAATTTCCTAGCACTGATCCCTGAAATATTTTCTTCTTCACATTGTATAAACAGCTCCTAATAACCTTTCAAAACACAGGTCAAATGCCTTCTCTTTCAGGAAGTCTGCCTTGATTACACACTCTCTGATTTGTTGGATACCATTCCTTTGTGCTTCTATCAAAACACTTATCACTCAGTCAGTACTGTACTGTTTTTCCCTGGTCAGCATCCTTTAGGGGCTTGAGGAAGACAGGACAGTGGGGGATTATGATCGTGAGCTTTGGAGATCTGCCGGATCTCAGTTCAAACCCCAGCTCCACAACTTTCCATGTGATCTTGGGTAAGTAACTTAAATCTTTCAGACTCCCAATTTTGCTCATTGGTAAAACAGACCCAAGACAAGGAGCTGTTCAAGGATTTCATGAAGTAACATATGGTGATTAGCTCAGTGCTTGCAAACAGTATGATTTCAATAATCGTAGTGAATGTTACCAATCACTTTATCATTGTCAAGGGCTGAGTCTTTTCTAGTGATTTGTATAGTGCCTAGCAGGTGATAAGGACTCAGAAAATGTTTGCTGAATGAATAAATGACTAACATTCACACTAACAAATATTTATCCAGTATCTACCTCACATACTAGCAACCCTTATCCTTAAAGGTATAGGACAAGACTTGCT
This sequence comes from Ursus americanus, assembly GCF_024610735.1. NCBI lineage: Eukaryota > Metazoa > Chordata > Mammalia > Carnivora > Ursidae > Ursus > Ursus americanus. The sequence goes on along the minus strand of NC_142137.1, from coordinate 64,356,651 downwards.
TCTTTGGCTTCACATTAAAATCACCTGGGAAATTTTAACAATCTAATGTCCAAGTGCCACCCACAGAAATTCTAACTGGTCTGAGATGGAGCAGGTTGAGCCATTCATCTGCTTGGAGGAAAAGGAAATATACATGTAACAACATCCCAGTAGTAATAAGCACACCTAGCACCCAGTTCCTGGTTTCTAATACAAAGAAACCAAGGCTCTTTGGAGAAATAGCTGATTCTAGGGTTGGGGCAGGAGAAACCACCATGATGAGGTATATAGCAAAGGGACACTAGAGCCAACTGAAAGAGCTCCCAATGGCCCACACTGAAACAATTCGAGCAATAAAGTAATATTGGATTATAAACTGAAGTATAAAACAAATATTACCCATGAATCCATACTGATATAAATAAATGATTGGATAAATAAGTAAACATAAATCTTCTACACAGAACTATAAATACTTTATGTAGATCTTTTGACCTCAAGGAGGTGGAGAATAATTCCCATTCTTTAAGCAAGGGCTGTTCATAGGACTTTCTTCCAAAGGGTAGAGAATGAAAAGAGACAAAGAGCAGCTTTATAGTAGAAAAACCTGGCAAATACTACCTCAAGCCAGGTAATCAAGGTTAATATCAATAGTGATAGGTAATATTGATAGTATGTACCCTTGATATCATGTGATAATGGCACTTCATCTCTTTGGTCTTCCTCCTAAAAACACGTGAGTCCAGTGTAATCAGAAAATTGAGGGGCATTCTACAAAATATCTGACCAATACTCCTCAAACTGTCAAGGTCATCAAAAACAAGAGAAGTCTGAAAAACTGTCACAGCTAAGAAGAGGTTAATAATACATGATAACTAAAAGTAATGCAGTGTTGGGGCGCCTGGGTGGCTCAGCTGGTTGAGTTTCAGACTCTCGATCTCAGCTCAGGTCTTGATCTCAGGGTTGTGAGCTGAAGAAGCCCCATGGTGGGCTCCATGTTGAGCATGGAGCCTACTTAAAAAAAAAAAAAGTAATGCAGTGTCCTGGAACAGAAAGTGAACATTAGGGGGGAAAAGAAAACAAAATCTGAACAGAGTAAGGCCTTTAGTTAATAATAATGTATCAATATTGGTGTATTGTAACCAATGTACAGTAATAATGTAAGATGTTAAAGTCAGGGGAAACTGGGTGTGGTCAGTTATACAAGAGAATTCTCTATATGATCTTTGCAATAATTCTGTTATCTAAAACTGTTTGACAACAACAAATTTACTGAAAGGAAAAGAAAGTTGGCCAAGAGATAAATCGGTGGCAGCATTACACTGTCATTGGTCAGAGTGCAGAGAAATTGCCGAAGAGTCCTGGAAATTTTCAATAAGGAAGAAGATTCAGATATGGGAAGTAGGCAAGTGTGGGCAAAAAGTCAGAATTCTCAGAACCCAGGAAAGGAACAACAAGGAGATCCATTAGAACCAATGAGACAGGAGCATACAGGAAAAAAATAATAAAAGCAGAATTTGAACAATTGTGAAATAAAAAGACACTGGAAGAAAATGGTTAATTTTGATTGATTTTTCAGGCCACAGGTAATCATTTCTTCACCAAACACTCCTCTAATGTGTTCCTTAACACCCCAAAATTTTCTTTCCTTATACAAGAGATCTTTTCAAAGTATGTGTGTGTATTAAGGGAGAGTGGGCAAAAAAAAATGTATGAAATCAAAGTTCTTTCAGATTTCATATGATAGATCCCAAACTTGAGTTGAGAAGTCAATACTTTACTTTGTTTTCATCCCTGAAGATACAATACTGAAATATATTAATTCAATCTTCTAACACACCTTGCTTCCTGAAACTGACCCCTCAGGAACTTTACAGGTCACTGGCATGTTCTTGTTAGTTTTCTTTGGAAAACCCCATCACAGAAATATGGGTCTTCTGAAGATTTCTGAAATGGCACTTTATAATAATTATACACAATCTCAAGTGTACAATCAATTACCTCAGCAGATCCTTTCTATCACAATTCCAATACTAGATTTTAAAAACTGTGTTCTTATGGAGATTGGAAACCCCTTTTATACCCATGAATATTTATGGCATGCCACTACCAAATAATTTCCCAATTTCCTTTCTCCCCCTGCCCTTACCTACCTTCTATTTCTGAGATTGTCTCTAAGCATTATTTAGCATGAACTGACAGTAACAGCTTTTTAAAAAGGCAAAACATGGGAACAATGTATTTTAATTTACGGACTCTCGGGGCTGAAAGGGGCTCTGGACATTTCCAGACCAGGACTGGCTCGTGTGCGACAGACACTCCCACATCATGTCCAGACAGACACCAATAACCATTTTTCCCTACTTTCCAGTATTCTAGTTGGTGAAGTACCCATGTATCTCTTGGCCAACTTTCTTTTCCTTTCAGTAAATTTATCGTTGAGGTACCTGAATCTGACAGAAAAACCGACATCCAAACACAAGCTAAATTAGTGTGATTATTCACATTACAGCTGGATTTATTTACTACTTAAAAACAAATTTTCACTGGGTGACATATTTTCAATGATACTTCATTTTAATACTGACTTACAAATATCTTACAGCCACACATAGCGAATTCACTTAGCAGAGCTGCTATACTTACTATTCCACAGGAAAAGAATTTAGGAAGGCAGTATTTTCAAAATATTTTGACACGCTTGGTTGATTTAAAGTCGAAAAGTGATCAATACCTTTATCTTCCTCTAAACAATACACGGACCATAAAACACTTCAGCTCCAGGGTCCTCCTTCCCATCGTCAATGTTACTGTTGTCTATTATTTTAGATCTACCTTGTTCTAATCACCCTAAAAATCAATTTTTTTTTCACTCTGATGCTTGGAAAAATGTGGACAGGTTCCCCAAAGTCTTTGCTCAAACAAGGCATTTTACGTTCCATTTCTTCCTTTTTATTCCAATTAAATTTAATCCAATTTAAGTTTTATGGGGTAAGCCTGCTCTTTCTCCATGAATCTGAAGATGTCTTGCCCTCCCTTCTCGAGTGACAAGTTAAGTGAGTATAGATATCCACGTGGAAGTTGAAAGGATTATTCCATTAACTTCTGGCCTCTTATTGCTAATGAGAAGCCTATTGCCTAGAACTGCTATCTTTGTAAATAATCTATTTTTTTTCCTGTGCAACTCTCTTTAAGGTATTTCCCTTCAACTCTGGAGTTCCACAGTTTTGTATCACTTACGTGTACATTTGCTTTGTATTTCCTGCCCATGTTTCAGTGTGATTCTCCCAATATTAGAATGTGCCCTTCATCCGTTATGAAAACATTACCTGCTATTATCTTTTTGAATATTGGCTCTTTCCCATTTTATTCTAGTCTTCTAGACTCTTATTAGACATCTTGGGCCATCTCATTCTGTCTGCAAGTCTCTCAATAATTTGCACGTTTCCAATCTCTTTCTCACCCTTTGCCACATTTTGAGAAATTATCTCAGAACTCCACATTCGCTAGATCGCTCTTCCACTTCGCCTCATCTGCTATTAATGGACTACTGTGGAGCAGAGGGGAGGGAGGGAGAGAGAGAGAATCCCAAGCAGGCTCCACGCTCAGCTCCATGCTTACACAGGGTTTGATCCCATGACCCTGAGATCATGACCTGAGCCTAAATCAAGAGTTGGACATTCAACCGACTGAGTCACCCAGGCGCCCCTGGACTACTGAGTTTCTAATGGCAGAGAGTACATAATATTTCTCCAAGTTCTATTTGGCTCTTTTTCAAATATTTCTATCCTCATTTCATAGTGTACTATTATTTTTATTCCTTTTCTGAGAGAGAGAGAGAGAGAGAGAGAGAGAACGCGTGCACGCATGAGCAGGGGGGAAGGGAGCAGAGGGAGAGGGACAGAGAGAATCATAAGCCTGCTCCACACCCAGCACAGAGCCCAACACACGGCTCAATCACAACCCTAAGATCATGCCCGGAGCCAAAAATCAAGAGTAGGATGCCTAACCGACTGAGCCACCAGGTGCCCCCTATTACTTTTATTCTTAACAATTAGTTCTGACTTATTTCATATTTCCCTGCAGACTTTCTTAGTATCTTAAATTCTTAGAGTACAAATGCTTCTGATTGTGGTGTTTTTTGTCTCTTCAGAGTGTATTCTTTCTTCATGTTGTTTACAATTTATGACCAGGAGCTCATCTTCAGAGAAAATTGTTTCTCTGTGTGACTCTCATGTTGTTTCTGCTATTTGTGCAGATTTCACCTGTTTAAGGCCAGTCTTTAATTTACTAGCTTCCTAATATCCACAGGTGATGAAAAGAGAGAAATTGGTGGACGTGAATATTCTCCACATTCATCACTCAGCTTCTAATTGCTTTTTTGTCCCTTGAATGTTAAGTCTTGGTTGAATAAGTCAAAAGGAATAAGAAAAAAAAAATCAGAATATCACTGGGAAACGCTAACAGGCTTTCACCAAGAGGCCTCCTTGGACCCCATCATCTTAGTGAATTCCCCACACACCAGAGTATGGCTGTAGCTTGGAAAGTGAGAGCATGAAATCTCACCAGTACACAGAAAATGGAAGTGCCTCCCATAGGAGGAAGCACATAACTGAGCTCAGAAACCAACAGCCTTTTAACTGATGAAGAATTTATCTCTCCAGCACACCAGGATGTCTGCAGCAGCAGGACTGGCACAGCAGATAAACAGGGGTGATAAATCACAATCAGGAGAGTGTTTGCTGAACTGGGCCACAAAAGAAGGGGGGTTAGCTGGATAAAAAGAAATTTTAATGCTAGCAGGCTACACAACCCGGCATATCCAAGCTCCCAAACCATTCCTGGCCAATGAAACGTGAATGTTCAAAGATCACTGGATGTATTACTAGGTTAGGCTACATACTCAGATCTTACAGACCCTTCTGTCTCTACCAATTGATTCTGCACATCTCTGCTCTAATCTACCATTAGCTGTTTTACAGTTTAACGTTCAAAAAGAAATAAATTCCCCTTGTTTCTAAGTCACTGAGAAAGATGATCATTTTTTATCTGTAAATATTGTCAAACTTGTTACTGTTCCACTAATGACAAAATATATAGTAATATGTTCTTGTAGTAACTATTTCGAAAGTTTCACGTCTACATAAAAGTTTCAAGATAGTTTAAAGAATTCCCACATCCCTCCCATCCACACATCCAGTTTCTCTAAGTATCACCAACTTACCACATCTGCTTCCTCTCTCTCTCTCCAGCTCTCTCTCCCCCCACTTTTCTCTCTCGCATTATACACAGGCTTTAGAGTAATATCTTGATAACTATACGGTATTCTTGTCATCTGAACTTCTAAGCGTAAATAATATTTCCTCCACATTTCAGTACTTTGGATGCCCAATGTCATGATAACAACCCATTTTTATTCTACTATACCATAAAAGATACAGAAGATCAAGATGGATTTGCAATATTAGTATATATTCTGGCTTTCACTTTTCGAAATAAATTTCTATAACTCATTTATATACACATCCGACATACATTAATAATTCAACAAATATTAATACCATCACTCTGCTAGATACTAAATTTACAGCAGTCAATAAAACAAACACAATCCCAGCACTTGGGAAACTTACACATATTTCCTATAATTTACTTCCATCATAGAGTTATGGCTAATCAGATCATGGAGAATAGAGATTTTCCTATGCTGCATATCACACTATCAATTCTATAATCCTTAAAAACTTCAGTGTTTATTAAATGCAATCAGGAGGTAATTAGAATATTTAAAAGTTCTGTGACCAATCAACAGATCAAGTAACATACATCAATGCAAATTGCACATTAATGTGAAATATTATCTTGCCATCTGAAATATAAATCAATCACTAGTACTATGTTTAGGGTACAAGTAAAATAATACAAGTAAAAGTAAAATCACAACAGACAGATTACATTCTGCATTTTTGTTTGGCATCTTAATTTATTTTGTATTAGGAGCACTAAACAGTTAATCACACATTGTCCTCCCATGCCCCTCCTCCCACACAAACCACAGGTAACAAGTTAAAAAAGTAAATCTACTTTCCACGGTGACAAGTGCTAAATGAGCGATGAGAGCTACATCTTTAAACAGAACAGTATGGGGGAAATTGCCACCTCATTTTAAATCAGTTTTGAAATCATTCGATCGAAAAGAATCATAGCTGAAAAAGAGGGCATTTTAGGCCAAAAATATCTTGCCAGTAGACTTACAGGAAACACAATGGTTTTAGTAGGAAGAATGCACAATTTGGAACCAGTGCAGCACTTGGGTCTCAAATCTGGCTTACTCATTATTAATAGTGCATTTTGTCCTTGGGCGAGATTCTTTCCTTCTCTAAGGAAAATAAAAACTAACTTGAATGGTAAAAAGGATTAGAAAGAACAAAGCAGCACATAGCACGCGCTCCATCACTGGTACAGATGGACAGTCTAAGTGGGAACTACTTCCTGCCATACGGGCCCCCCACGAAGCTCCCTCTTTCCACCATGGACCTGTAGCTTCGTTGGGGTCACCTGCCCAGACTCTGTCTTTGGTACCAGACTCTCCAGTCTTTGTATTCTCTACTGGAGACCATTTGCTTCAGAGAAAGCCTAAGCAGTGAGCTGAGAAAGTGTTACAGCTAAAACTATCAACTACTCTGCTTTTACCCCAATAAAACACTCTCGCAGTGTTATTTCTCTTATCGTGACATATATTTTAAAAAGTTTTCCCTATAACGGCCACATTCTTTTCCTGACACACCAGATTCTTTGTCACTTAAAAAGAGAATCCTAAATGAAAGTGTCTTTCTTGCCCTGAAGTCAACTATTCTAATTTCCTTTCCAACCACTTACGCCGATTTTTTTTTAATTAATGCTCTTTGTCTACAGACTGGTATTATTTCAGAGCAGAACTACTCCGATAAGAAGTGAACCAATTATAAAACTGGAGGTTAGGGCAGCTGTTAAAATGTACACTCAGAACGAGGTTAGCTGCTGCTAAAGCAACAGACATGCCAAGACTCCACTGCAGGTCAGACGAACTTTCCAGCCACGGCCAAATCCAACAACAATCACAGCGCCAACGGCCCATCACTAATGAGCAAGCTTGGCAGCTAAGTAGGCAAAAATTCAGAAGACGTAAAGACTAAACCATATTCCATTATCTAATTTTTTTTTAAGACTTCAACAGAATCCAGGTATGAGATGAAGGAGCTGCAGAAGCAGCCCGTTGAGAAGACCACCCCAACCCAGGCCCCCTCCCGCCTCCAGGTAGGAGCCTACCCCACCGCTGAGTTCTCTGGGTCAGAAGAGGATAGGAGCCCCGACCTGGCTGCTCTCCCAGCCAAGAACCTCCGGAGGTCAAGGCCTTGCCCCGAGTTCACAGGTGTGTCTGCAGCCAGGTCAGGATGGCAACGCAGTCTCTGGTTTTGTGCTCGAACAAGCAGCCAAGTTGGACTGAAGATTTCAAGATCTTTCTGTTCAAGCATGCTGAGTTTATGTGTCTGTTGCGCCATTTACGGCACTATAAAAACGTCCTGCGGCGTCTCGGCCAAACTCTCCCACAGTCTTCATGCACCTTCCCGAAGACACCAGGACCTTCAGAGTCACCCTGCCAGCTCCGCTCCCTTGCCCCCGTGCCCCCAGCGCCACAGGCCCATATTTCCAACTCCTTCACCCAGAACGACCGAACTTTGCCTCCCTCTCTTACTCCCCCCTCGCCCTTCATGGCCACGACCACGGCCACGCTGTTCCTGGCAGCCTTGTGCGTTCCTCTGCCCTTTTCTTCTCCGTGTATCGTCTGCTCCGAATCTCTCACTGCTAAGGACAGCAGTAAGTCCCAAATCACAATTCTGAGATTATGGCGGTTCAACCACCCTACCCCAGTGTGAGCTGGGGGTGTGAGCTGGAGCCCTGACCGAGTGAGCGTGTCCCTGCACTGTGCACCGGTCCATCACTTCTGGCCTCACTCTAACCACATGCCTCTCTACTTGGCCTCAGCGGAGACGATGCCCTCTCTAATGCTCTCCAAACTCTGCTTCTGATCTCAGAGGCTTCTCCGAAGCCCTGTGGACAGACGGACGGAAGAAGGGGACAAGGGCCAGGCTGTGTGGCGCTGGGACTTCTCCTCCTCCCTGGGGTCAGGTTCGGGGCACGAAGGCCTGCAGGTGCCAGACAGCCTGGCTACTGGATGAACCTGGGACAAGGAGCTGGGCAGGGAACAAGCATCACCTGGGAAGGTGGTCAGTACAAAGGCGAAAGATGAAGACGCCGGACACCAGCCCCAGGCCAGATCTGAAACTTGGAGCCCATCTCTGCCCCTCCCTCCCTTTTCCTTGCCCACACAGGCATGGCTTCACAAAGCTGACGGGAAAACATCTCCACAGATGCACCCCCACAACCGCCTGCCATTGCTCCCACCATCGTCCCTCTCACCCTGCATCTCCAACAGGAACGGTTGTGTAACACATCGCAATCCCAGTGGCAGAAGCAAGCGTCCCCGGCCAGTAGGTGCCACTGAGAAGAGGGGGCATCGGGACATCAAGGGGCCGCTTAGGGCACAACACAGAGCAGACGCCCTGTACCCCAGTCCTCTGTCTGTCGGGCTTCCAATTCCAGGAGGCAGGAAGAGCAAAGGCTGCCTCTCTCCAGGCCAGCATGAGGAGGACAGGAACAAAAATTCTTTTAAAGAAAGCAAGCAAGCCAAACAAACAGCAGGGCTGGAAACAGGAAAAGCAGAGCGCCATGCTTCTGAAGGTGAGCGCTGTCCTTCCAGGGAGTCCTGGGGAGGAGGCAAAGAGAAGGGGCAGGACTGGGCACCAGGTGGGGAGGACAGATGGACTAGAGAGCTGAACACATTAGGGCTGAGCCCTCCATGCCCCTCCCCTGCCATCTCCTTCCCCTTTTTCTTCCCACAAAAATAGACCATTGAGGGCTGGGAGCCACAGCAGAGGGTTGAACCCATTGGTTAAAAGAAAACAGGCACTATGTCTGGGGAAAAGCCCAGTATATGCATGGGAGAGGAGTAAAAGGCAGTTTGGAACTTCCACATCAGAAAAGGCAGCCCCCCAGGGGTAAGACATACTTACAGGCACCCCCCTCCTTTCTTTGACAATTACGAGGGAAGCAGGGTCTGCCTGCAACTTACAAGAAGCCTATTTTGAAAGCTGTCTCTACACCTGCAGAGAAGATCAAAGCCAACTTCTCAGCTTATCAATGGAGTATATTCATCAAAACCCACCAGCAAGTAAAGATCACAAGTTATCTGAGGAAAAGTCAGAACATGAAAGAAAGGGCTATAATGAACAAACAGAACTGGCCCCAGAAGAAATCTAATTTGTAGGACAGAAGGAAACTTTTAAAAAATTCAGATCTAAAATAATAGGGCGTCCATAAAGCAAGACCAGGCTGCGATGGGAAAGAAGCCATCAGAGGAAAAGAGCTCTCAACAGGAAGAAAAAGAAATAAATTTAAAATTTCTGAAAAGAAACCTCAATGGATTTGAGAAATAAAATGAACCAAGCTAAATCCCAAGGCTGTGAACTAGGAGAAAATATTGAGAAACATTACACAAGAAAAAGTTAAGAGCCAGGGAAAATATATCCAGAGGTCCCACATCCAGTCAGGAAGAGTTTCAGCAGCAGCTGGAAGGGGAGGGAGCAAAACACCAGAGCATGAAGACAGCCACCCCCCCAGCTGACCAAAGTCCTGAGCCACCCATCCGGAAGGGCCCAACCGTCATCAGGCGAATGAAGACCCACTTCCAGAAGGCCACATCGCCCCTGTTCCTGCTCACACCAGGGGGGCTCTGCAACAGTGCCCCCTCAGGCACTTCAGAAACAAAAGTAGTGAGCCCGTCCTAGGTCTCCTGTACCCCGCCAGACTCCACGGTCGGGATTTGGAATGAGAAGAGGAAGAGACCAAAGGGGTGTCCCAAGATCTTGGGTCAAGTGCCAGCTTGTAACTAACTAGCTGACTGACCTGCTAGAGGTTGCTGGGTTTCCGACTCCCTGAAAACCCAGGGAGTATTATGTATCTCCTCCCTCTAGCCCCCTCGACGTTCCTGTCCCCTGCACAGCACAATCAGCCCAGAGTCCCTACAACACAGCGGGCCTGGACCCCCCCCCCTCCGCCCCCCTCCAAGATTCAGACTAGCTGGCCTGGGATGAGACCAAGGAAATCTTCGTCTTAAATTCCCCAGACGACTTGCGTATCCAGTGCTGAAAACCACTGGACGAGGAGGTTTCTAAAAGCCCCTCTGGCTCTGTGGACATGGGGAAGGGCATGGGGAAGAGCAGGCCACATGAACCTGGGTGTAAATCCACTTTCTGCCTCTTCCCACCCACGTGATGCTAAGTCTCGTATCCTGCCAGAAGCTGGCCTTCCTCATGTGTGTAATGGAGAGGATGATGCTTTCTCCCCCGCAACACAGGTCGAAACAAAATTATACGAGGAGGGGCACCTGTCTGGCTCCGTCGGTAGAGCACGCCGCCCTTGATCTCAGGGTGGTGAGTTCCAGCCTCTCACGGTGCATGGAGTCCACTTGAAAAAAAAAATGACACAAGAACCTGGATACAGCAACCGGCACCTAGTAGGTGACGGCAGAATGTAATTATTACAATTCTGTAATTCAGGCAACGAGGGGAGAAGTGAGCTAAAAAATTAGTGACATCCCTGAGTTCCCAGCTGAACAGGTCAACGGACGAATGGGGTCCTGCCGGCAGCGTAAACCTGATCAGGAGTGGCAGCTGAGAGGGTCCCAGATGCGAAGCCTGCCCAGCGCTGAAGGACAGCCGCCTGAAATAGGACGGGGCAGGAGCCCGCACCCACCCGGAGGCCCCAGGAAGGGCTTTCCTCCCCCAGTGATAAAGCACCTTAGATAGGAAGTCGAAGGAAAAGTAGAAGAAAGCCATAGCCCTGGCTCCGGGCCAGTCGGCCAACGAATTCCAATACAAACCCATTTCAACTGAGACGATTTGTTCATTTGAAAGCAAGTTGGTGGCAACATGCTGTTTATTTTCCTCTTGTGCTAAAAATAAGAATTTCCAAACTGACCTAATTAGGACTAACACCACACCAGCAGCATGAATAGCTCCGATGAAGAAGGAAAACGTCCGGAGTTCATTTCAAAACAAATCTTATTGTTTATATTTTAATTGAAGTGGTTTAAGAATTTAAACGAAAGAGTGTCTATACACCAAGTGTTCCCTGGTAATGAAGTTTAGAACCTTAAGGCGCGGATCTGAAAAGACTTAACGGACAAAATCAAAGCTGCGAAATGAACATGCCAAGTATTTTTTTAAAAAGTCTTTCTTCCTCCACTGACCAGAAACTCAGAACAATACAAAATTCCTCCTTGTTTTACTCATTCTCAGTATCATTTTTTTCCACCACACCCTCTTTCTTTGGAGTGCAGATCAAGCCAAAAATAATCTGGCTAAATTCAATCCAATGGAAATGGTTACTACATGTAAAAGAACAGAGTTTGAACTCCTTTTAATCTCATCTTTCCAGAGCCTAAAATAAGCAGAGGTGACCTCAATTCGCCACAAACATAAACAAGTTTTATAAAGTTTCTGCAAAATCTCGGGGGCGGGGGGAGGGGACTAAATTTTTTCCAATCATTTTCTATCACTCAAATAGCCCCACACAGTATAAAATCCCTACTTGAGTGATAATAGCGTCTAATTGGCTTAGAGACCTTGTTTTTCACCTTTAATTTAGGATCCAAATTCTAGTTTTGTCCAAGAAGTGAAAACGAGTTTGGCAAACATACCCCAGTGCTCAACTAGCATCTGAATAATAGGCAATCTGGACGCTGAAATCTACATCTAAAAGTATGGGATTTGGCTGAGCTGGAAGTGCATGGCAGCTGCCCTGACTCCATTAGGCTTTACAAGGACCGCGCGCGCTCCCTCCTCCTCATGAACTCTGCTACAAAAAAAAAGAATGTAGTCTATTCTTTGATTTTTGCCTCCATTTTCACAAGAGGAAGTAAATCTATATTACTTCTGAAAGCTCTATTTTTCATGCGAAAGAAAAAAAAAGAATTTATTCTATTACGGGAAGTAAAACAAAGCAACACGAAAACCAGAATTGCACAATTGCTTACTCCGCACGTGTCACGCCTCGTTAAATGTCTTCCTGCCTGACATTCTGCAAGTCGCTCCCAAGGAGTCCATCTGGTCACTAAGCGATGCTTTCAATGACAAAGGCTCCCTAACACCTCCATCAAGGCCTGACTGACACTGAGGAATTCCCCTAGGTAATGAGATTATTCTAATCTCTGATTGATGAAGTATTTTTCTAAGTAAGGAAACAGATATGAAGACGAATAGTGGGGGGAAGGGGGAGGAGAAAGTAATTACCAGACAAAGAAGAGAAGACCATGCATCTTCTCTGACATGGGGATACCTCAAGGTCATAATTATCATGGAAATTTTATACAATTTCTCAGAAGATGCCTCTACAATTTTAGTATGCAACACTCCAGGCGAGAAATTCAAAATTAATTGGTTTGGGTCAAAGGTCACTTCGTAGTGCTAAATTACAGTACAAATTATTGCCAAGTTGAAGTTTGGAAAAAGGGTTAAATTCAACACGGACTAGAGTGAGTTTCAACTACACAAACCATTTTCCATCCCCCAGAGCTTCCCAACTATCTGTCAGTCTTCTGAATGTATAACACGTTTTTCCAGATCTTTTTGCTTCTGAGAATAAAGCTCAGAGGAAGTAAGCAGTTTGCTACAGGCAGTTCCTTTATTCTCCCTCTCATTCTGGAACAGAGACAAGGTACGTTAAACTAAGGAAGCTTAAGCTTCACGGATCCTTCCAGGCCCTGCGAAGGGCCCCGAAGTGTGTTCACAACAGGCATCCTATTAGAAGTTACAGGAAAAAATGGTCTTCTTTTTAACAGAACCCCAAATTGTATGAGCGGAGGCCCAACAAAATCTGGATTGTCCCGGACCTACACTCCACTTCTCACACCTTTTACCTCATCATCCAACAGCTTCTGGAAATGTCGGGGAAGGCAAAGAAACAAACACAATCCTCATGATGCCACCAGGGCCATCGGGATTTTGTCTTCAAGACATGGCCCAGGCAAGACTTCAAGTAGTTTCTTACTTCTCAGGCTAGAGGGAGGCACTTCATTATTGCCAAAGAGGATTGAAACAATTCTGGCAATCCAAACTTTTTTGGAGGACTGACCAAAAACATCACTCTTAAGTTGAAAACTCAGTATATGTTAATTTAACTGCCCATGGTAAAACTGTGTACAGGGGCTCTTCTATATATATTTTTTTTTTAATTCAAGATTTTATTTATTTGAGAGCCAGAGAGAGCAAGAGAGCGCACACATGAGCAAGGAAGAGAGACAGATGCCGCAAGATAAGGAAAAACACCTAGAAGCAGACTCATCACTGAGCAGGGAGCCCGACACGGAGCTCAATCCCAGCACCCTGAGATCATGACCTGAGCGGAAGGCAGATGCTTAACCGACTGAGCCACCCAGGTGCCCCCAAAATTACATATTTAATTATGGTAAAATATACATGACAAAATTTGCCATTTGAACCATTAAGTGCACAATTCAGTGGCATTAAGAACATTCACACCCATGTACGCTCATAACCACCATCTGTCTCCAGAACATTTCCATCTTACAAAACCGAAACTCCGTGCTCATTAAACACTAGCTCTCCATTCCCCCTCCATCCCCAGTCCCGAGCAACTACAGTTCTACTTTCTGTCTCTATGAATTGTCCTATAAATTGTCCTATAAACTGTCCCTATAAACTCCTCATCTCATTCCTTCCTGTCTCTATGAATTGACTACTCCAAGTATCTCCTATAAGGGGTATAAGCGGTAACATATGCTGATCTGTGACCGGCTTGTTTCACTTAGCATGAGGTCCTCAAGGTTCATCCATGTTGCAGCATATGTCAGAATTTCCTTCCTTTTTAAGGCGGAATAATATTCCATTCTGTTTACCACATTTCGTTTATCCATTCATCTGTCCACGGACAACTGTGTTACTTCCACGTTTTGGTCACTGTGAATAGTGCTGCTCTGAATATGCTACAGATACCTGTTTGAGTCCCTGCTTTCAATCCTTCTGGAGTATATACCCAGAAGTGGAACTGCTGGATTGTGCGGTTATTCTATTCTTAATTTCTTGAGAAACCACCAGAATGTTTTCCTTAGCGACTGCACCATTCTACAGTCCAACCAATGGTGCACCAGAAGGGCTCCAATTTCTCACATCTTTGCCAACATTTATTATTTCCCAGTTTTTTGTTTTGGGAAACTTTTTGGAAATAGCCATTCTGATGAGTGTGAAGGGGTACTTCACTGTGGTTTTGATTAGCAATACTCAGCATCTTTTTATATGCTTATTGGCCATTTGTACACTTTCTAGTCCTTTGCCTAGGGGGACGTAAGTCTCTTGCTCAACGTTTTGGAAGCCCTGTACTTGCTAGCCCATTCCAGCTGAATCCACTTATGGTAAATATGCTGCAAGACCGGGAGAAACACCTAGAAGTGGAGAAGCAGAAACTGACCTTGTTTATAAACAATAACTGGGTTTGACTTTGTTCGTGAAGAACAGGTCTTTCGTTCTCTGTGACAAGAACTAACACGTACTGGGATTTCGTTGGGTCCCAAGCATTGTACTCAATGCTTTACATACACTGTCTCATTTAATTCTCACAATAATGCTATGGACACAATTAGTAGCCCCTGTTTAAGGATGAGAAAACCTGAGATTTGAAATAGCTAAAGTACTTTGCTGCAAATCACAGAGATGGGGAACTGATGAGCTGAACTCCCACCAGCACTGTAGAATTTAGGGACCCAAGTTCTCAGCCATTGCATTCTGCTCTCCTAGTGCATCAAATACACGAATACTAAGCCCAGGAACATAAGAGCTAAGCAAACAGCGACACTTTAAGGTAAAAAGTAGAACTCAAAGGCCTTTTAGGACCATCATTTAGGGACTGAACATTTGTGTCCCCTTCCCCCCATTCATATGTTGAAATTTTAACCCCTAATGTGATGGTATTAGGATGTGGTGTGTGGGTAGGTGAAAAGTTTAGGAAGGTGGAGCCCTCATGGATGGGATTAGTGCTCTTAGAAAGAGGCCCCAGAGAGCTTCCTTTCCCCTCCTGCCACGAGGACACAGTGAGAAGACAGTTGCCTATACCAGGAAGCAGGCTCTCCCGGAATCCTCTGGTGCTTTGATCTTGGAATTTCCAGCCTCCAGAACTATGAAAAATAAATGTTTGTGCCATGCTTAAACAAAGAGTTTAACAAAATCATAAATTTTACAAACAATTTCACAATCATAACCAAAAATTTACAGTATTTTTGTGATAGCAGCCTGAACAGACTAAGAAATTGGTACCAAGAAGTGGGGGTGTTGCTGTAACAAATACCTTCAGGACTGGGTAACAGGTAGGGGCTGGAAAAGTTTGGAGGAACATGCTAGAAAAATCCCACACTACCATATGTGGACCTTTAAAGATGATTCTGGGGAGGACTCAGGAAAGAGCTATACAGAAAGTGGTGTGGTCTCAATGTTTGGGTCCCCCCCCCCAAAATTCATAACTAGAAACCCCAATCTGCCAAGTGATCGCAGTAGTAGGTGGGACTTTTGGAAGGTGACTAGGTCGTGAGGGTGGAGCCCTCATGCACGAGATTAGTGCCCTTACAGAAGACAGCACAGAGAGCTCGCTAGGCCCTTCTGCCAAGTGAAGATACAAGAACGTAGCCACCTGGAAGAGGGCCCTCACCTGACCATGCAGGCACCCTAACCTTGGAGGGCCAGCCTCCAGAACTCTGAGAAATAAAGTTCTATTGTTTATGAGCTACTCAGTCTGTGGTATTTTGTTATAACCAGGCTGAAAGGACCACAACAGAAAGCTTCCATTTGCTTCAAGAATACTTAAGTAATCATGAGCAGAGTGTGTGTAGCAATATGGACGTTAATAGTCATCGTGATGAGGTCTCAGATGGAAATGAGGACGTTACTGGAAACAAGAGGAAAGGCAATCCCACTGTGAAGTGTCAAAGAACTCGGCTGACTTGCATTGGCGGTCCAGTGTTTTGTGGAAGGTTGAACTTGGGAGTGAGGAAACTGGATATTTAGCTGAAGTAATTTCTAACAAAGTGTTGAAGATGCAGGCTGGAAGCTGTTTGCTTTTCCATGTTCACAGCTGGAGAGGAATTTGCCTCAGGATGAACAGTTACTTTAAGGCTCACTCATACCTGATTTAGATGAGACTTTGGACTTTTAAAGTTGATGCTGGAATGACTTCAGACTTTGGGGGCTGTTCAGATGAATGAATGTGTTTTGCATTTGAGACAGACATGAATTTGGGGGTGGGGGGACTTGGCAAATGTTATGGACTGAATGTTGGTGGCTCCCCAAATGGATATGCTGAAATCCCAACCCCCCAGTGGGATGTTATTTGGAGGCAAGGCCTTTGGGAGGTAAATAGGTTACGATGGTGGAGCCTTCAGGAATGGCAGTAGCACTCTTATAAAAGAGGCCCCAGTGAACCCACTCACCCTTCTGCCACGTGAGGATGCAGCGACAAGCTGGCAGTCTCCAATCAGAAAGTAGGCTCTCACCAGACACCACATTCGCTTGAACTTTGATTTTGGACTTCCAGCCTCCAGAACTAGGAGAAATAGACGTTTGCCATTGAAGACACCCAGTTATGGTAACTTTGTTATAGCGGCCAAACTAAGATGTTATCTGCTATGGTTCCCTATAAACTCCTCATCTCATTCCTTCTGAACGGTTTTCTTTTTGAATTTGATTGTCCTCAGCTCCACACTTAGCCTGGACAACCTCTACCTAAGCTCACAGACCCTGGGAAGACCCCAAGAATCACCATGATACCCATTAAGGAGCAGCATTATGTAGCATTTCTATAGAAAATAGAAGAAAAACTTCAAAATAATAAAGACAGCTCAGTCACCCAAATCAAGGCTTTTTTCATAAAGGGAGAAAACTATACAAATTACAGAAATGCTAATAATGGTGCTCCATTCCAACCTCATTACAATTGGCGGGGGGGGGGGGGGCACTTCTGGTGAGGGCATGCCAGGAGGGCCCTACCTCCAGAACCAACCCCCAGGAGAGGCTGGAAGCTGGCTGTGACAAACAGCCAAGAATGTTCCTGTCACCTCACACAGCACTCTTACTTCATGCACCCGAATCCTCTTGCATGGGGGTGAGGGGAATTCAGGAGAACCAAGTGTGAAATGTGAACAGTGCCCCTGGAGACGTGCAACATAGAGGCCAGGAATTCAGAGACGTGGCAACTCAGGGTACATCACAGCCTTGCTCCTCCCGAATGCCACTAATCCCAGGAGAGCTCCCTGGAGAGCCGATATTTGTAGGTTTCCCCCCCACAACCTATGGCTGCAAAATACAACATTCATCAAAGGAACCACTGCAATCAAATCTCTAAGTGTTTGCTGAGGATCCACCATGAACCTTAACTTACTATCCCAGGTACTACCGGGCATGAAAGTGACTCATGACATCTGCTCCTCCTGAGCTTATATTTCAGACTGGAATATATACCTGCACATTGAACAGGAGATTACATACACTGTATGTAAACAGGTTACATGTTATAGATCTAACATATATTATATATATAACAGAAAATTATATATAGGAGAAGTATGTATAAGACAGATTATATACATAATTAAATTTTATATAGTCTTTAACAGAGGACTATATGTATATTCTATACATAATAAAGATTATGCATATTATTTTTTCTTTTATTTATTCAGTTGAGAGAAAGAGAGGGCATGCACAGGCAGGGGGAGGGCCAGAGGGAGAGGAAGAAGCAGGCTCCCTGCTGAGCAGAGTTCCCAACAGGGGGCTCCAACCAGGACCCCGGGATCAGGACCTGAGTCGAAGGCAGACGCTTAACAACTAAGCCACCCAGGTGTCCCTTGATGCAAATTTTAAAAACAAGGGGAAGAAAGAAGAGACTAGGACAGAGAGACACCAGGGCTGGGCCTGTATGGCAGGATGACCATGAAAGAGGCAGCAAGCAGGTGACTATGCAGGCCAAGGAGAGTGGGCTCCCATGAAACCAAACCTTTCGGCACCTTGATCTTGGACTTCCAGCCTCCAGAATGAAGAGACGATAATTTTATGTTGTTAAAGCCAACAGCAACAACAAAACAGGATTCTCTTAGAGGGCCAATTTTAAGACAAGATAAGATCATTGAAAACACATCTGGTAAGCTACCAAGGCAGAAGCCACTTGTTCTGGCATTAAGGCAGAGATCCCCACAACCAATACTGTTCTGGGACGAGCTGCCAAAGGAGGCCCAACAGCACCAGGGTTGGACCTCCTGAAGATGGCAACCAAGGGAGGATCTCAGGCCCACACCATCGCTTCCAATTCATAGGAGGAAGCAGAATGGAGGTCACAGGAGTTGAGGTCAGCCATCCACTCCTGGAGTGAGTACCCTCATGACAGAGACAAGCAGCTGATGTCCTGTCCCGAGGCAGGGCTCTGGCCATGCAGACACGAGAGGCTGGTGGCATTTCTCCCCTTTCTAAGGGGGTGAAGATGCTGTTTGGTGCAGGAGTGCAATGGTAGTCAGCCCAACCCACTGCCTTGCCCCATGCCCCCGCCACACCCGGACTGACTCTGTTTCCCAGTTTTGTCTTTTACCTCTAGCAGCCCCTTCTAAATCTATAGTTTCTCAAAAAGCTTCCTTACTCTCAAATAACGCAAAACCGCCCCACCTCTCAGGATTCCCTCCCCCCTTCATCTCAACCAGCATCACCCACAGAGTCAGAGAGCACTGAAAACTAGAACAAACAGCAGAATACAAATAAGGGAATTCTACCCGATGGCCCCAAGTAACAGAGAGACGAGGAGGTCTGGAAGCGAGAGAAGATAGAGAAGATGTGAGCTCAATACATGAGTAGAAATGCCACTGGACGTGTAACAGCTCGCCCTGTTACATGACATCACAGAATTTATAAAGCCCTTCGTACATCCTACCTCCTACGTCCTCCCTACAATCCTTTATTTGTGGTCCCACAACCGTTAAAACAGTGGAGCTGGGATGCCTTTGGTCTGAAAAAACTGAGCATTAACACTTCTCAAAAATCTCTTATTTATACCAGAATGTCTGTATAATTCATCTCTTCCCATTAAATGAATGGCAGTAAAAACCCCTGTTATCCTTCCTCACATTTAGGAAATTACATAATAATGAAAGAATTATAATTAAGGCAAGGTCAACTCCAACCTCTGACTGCAGCTGCTGGAAACATACTACCCCATCTATCCGGGAGATCGATAAGCAACCCGTACATCCCAGTATTCCAGAGCCCTCTCCAATAGGAAGTCACAAGGTAGCCTCCACCCCCTGCCTCGATTTAAGCCCATTTCCTCCAGAC
This sequence comes from Ursus americanus, assembly GCF_024610735.1. Taxonomy (NCBI): domain Eukaryota; kingdom Metazoa; phylum Chordata; class Mammalia; order Carnivora; family Ursidae; genus Ursus; species Ursus americanus. The sequence goes on along the minus strand of NC_142137.1, from coordinate 64,337,194 downwards.
CACTGCTCTATAGACCATATAATGACCCACTGTTCATAACACCCTCGCCTACTCCTCATTTTAAAAAGTCTAAGTTTAGTTTCGTAATCTTAGTCATAAGCACAGTGTTTTTCACACTAGCTTCTTAAATCAGCACTGCCGTACTCCACATCTTCAACGCTTTGCTGAACAGACAGGAAAAGACAAAGGAAAAAAGGCAGTCCGTGTTCACTCGGCATATCCTCCGCATTTTGCGTCCCATCTGCAGCTGGCCACGAGGGAAGAGTGGTTAAGCGAAAGTGGAAATATGGCATTCTCTCTTTGTGACATGTCCTCGAAGGCAGGCGGCATCAAGAACAAAGCGCCAGTCTCTTTAACCCCCCACTTCCCATCTCAGAGAAAAGAGGGGGGGCAGGGCAGGTGAAACCCAGCACACCCAAAGCCAGCTAGCAGATGGTGGGCCAGAGGGCACCAGGGAGCTGAGATGCTTCTCACAACAGGTGGGTAATCGGAAGGATGACGAGGGCAAGAAGGCTTCCTCGAGCTTGGAGCACTGAGAGCCTTTCCTTTAATTTACTATGATCCTTATCATTCAGGTATGCTCACTTTGGGAAAACTGACCAAGATCCAACATGATTTGTGCTCTTTATACTTCGGTAAAAAGATTTTTTTTTTTTTTTTAATACTCCTTACTTAGCAAATCTTACAAGAGAGAAAATTCTCCAAGTCAAGTTCTACTTTCTCCTATGACAGGAGAAGAAGATCGCCTCGTTACTTCTTAACAGTGAAAATGGAGAAACAAAGAATTCCTTATGGTTGGCTACATGGTACAAAAACAGGATAGAGAACAGAGATCCGGCCAACCACAGCGTCGGATAAAGATGCAGAACAGCAATGGGGACAGTAAAGAGTAGGGACTCCGAAACAAACCCTCAAGAACACAGTGAAAAGTATTCATGCCGACCCACAACTTCAGGGGAAAAGAGCATTTAGTAGTGGGTAAAAGGAGTGAGCTGTGATTTTCTTTTTTCAGGACAATAAAGACAGATTTTAATTTTAGAGCCTTAATCATCTGATAGATAATTGCCAGCTACCAGACTAAGGGAAAAAAATGGTTAACAGCTTACTTAAGACCTAACATATGCCAGGTACGGTTCCAAGCTCTTCATAGCATTTCAGGCTCACAATGAAATTTGAGGTGGAGATTTTATTGCCCCCATTTTACAGATGAGAAAGCTAATAAGGTTCAGAAAATTTACAAAAGAGCGTACATATAATAAACAGTTCAGAGAGAAAAGACCTGAATCAGATCAAATTCCAAAGATGATGCCCCTCCTAGTACACTACCCGGGACTGTCAGGCAGCTTGGAAGAAAGTTCTTGAACAACAGGACAGAGAAACTCTGAAGTAACAACTAGGTGAAGAAGAACAGAGAGAGTTATGGAGAGGCTTGCCTTAAGAAGGCGGCAAATCTCTCAGAAGGAAGCCCTGAACCTAACAACTAATAATTTTTGATTTCTGAACGCTAAGAATTGTAGAGCTAACAGGGACCTTGAGGATCAACTCACTTTCCATGGAAAAAAAGAAAAAGGAGTAAATAACATTTCAACACATTTCCCCCCACCTCTCTTTTTCATTCAACATTTGTCAACAAATGTTTGCTGGGTGCCTCCTGTGTTTTAGGGCATCATTAACATTCTAATCAACCATCTCCTCTAACTTTCCACCTAAAAGACCTAAATAATGCACACGGGTACACGGTTATTCTTTCTTTCTTCAACATGCCCAGATAGATTTACCAGAAAGTGCATTAACTATTGTTAACAAAGCATCGAATATAAGCTCCAAGTCCCAGGAAACGTGAAAATTCTATAGAAATTTTCATAGTGGGGCATCTGGCTGACTCAGTCGGAAGAGCACGCAACTCTTGATCTTGGGGCCAGGCGTTTGAGCCCCATGTTGGGTGTAGAGATTCCTTAAATAAACTTTACAAAAAAAAAAAAAAAACAGAAAAGAAATTTTCAGGGCACCTGGGTGGCTTAGTCAGTTGAATGACCGACTCTTGGTTTCGGCTCAGGTCTGATCTCAGGGTCTTGAGACTGATACCCACGTTGGGCTTCAGGCTCAGCAGAGAGTCTGCTTGAGATTCTTTCTCCCTGCCCCTCCCACCACTTGCTCTCTCTCTCTAAATAATAAAATCTTAAAAATTAAAAAATAACTAGAGAAAAAGAAATGTTCATGCTAAAAAAAAAAAAATCTTGGTACCATCACAGCCTTCCGAGAGTCTTTTACTTCAGTCAAGCAAGGACTATGTGTAGGACCCTGTCCCAGAATTAATCACGCTCCACTGACAGTCATTTGTATTAACAAGATTTGTAATGTTTTAACATATGATTTTGATGAGAGCAAGAACTTCCAGGCTTTTCCAGAGGCCTCCTTGGGGACTAAATTAGGTTTAATTTTCTTAATTACGGAAAAAAGGAATTGAATTTAATTCCAAATTGCTTAGACTTTACAGTTCCAGGGAGGATGATCTCGATCTCTCTCTCTCTCTTTCTCTCTTTCACACACACACACACAAATAACATGGTATTTGCAAAACTCCAAAATTATTCAGAGTCTCCTGATTTAAACACAGGAAAATAGCTAGCAAAATTAAATTTACCACTTAGACATCCATCCAGCAAATGAAAAATCAGCACCATCATTAAACAAAATAATAGGCTCATTTCCTCCAAACCGTATCTCTACTACCTTTTTCTCTTCAGTTGTGAAAGCTTCTTTGACCCTGACAGTTTCATTAATACAAGTTTATATTTCCCTAGATTTATTTAAGGTAGGGATGCCTGGCTGGCTCAGTAGGTAGAGCATCTGACTCTTGATCTCAGGTCGTGAGTTTGAGCCCCATGTCAAGTATAGAGATTACTTCTAAAAATTAGTAAAACTCCCTCTCCCTCTGCCCTTCTCCCTGCTTGCATGCGCACACACACATGCACGCTCGCTCTCTAAAAATAAATTTAAAAAATAAAAATTTTTTAAAGTTTATTTAAGGTGGATTTTGTTATTTTCAGTATGGATCCTCTAAACATTAAAAATATTTATTTATAAGTAGCTAATGAAAATGTTTTTAAACTTTATTCTTAAAATCTTCATAATACAGAGCATCTACAAAAACATTTACAACTAACATTACACTTACTGGTGAAGACTGAATAATTTCTACCTAAGACCAGGACAAGCCAACATTTTCTTGGAGGCACTAGCCAATGTGATAAGGCAGGAAAAATTGGTTAGGTAACCTAGCCAGGATTCAAACATGGGACTCACAGTCTGTCATAGGCTCTGAGGCAGAAGCTCCATGAAGAAGCAACTGATAAAAAGGCTTCTTTCATTTTTTTGATTCACTCAGTTGCAGGAACATAGCAAACATCTAAATGAAGATATCCAATTAGAAGCTAATAACACTAGACCCATTAGAGTGGTCCCACCTAGAGGTGTATTAACTGGGTGGAAATGGAGATATACAAATGGTAGTTGAAAGCAGGGGCAAAAATATGATTATCCTAAAAGGATAAAGAGGACCGGGGATGGTCCCCTAAGGAGAATGTCATCTTATGACAGTGGGAAGAAGATGGAGAATCCAAAGGGCAACAGGAAAGGAATGACGAACAAAGAAGGAAGAAAGACAAGAGAAAGGGGCTAGGCCAGAAGCCAATGGCTGCAGATGCTTCAAGAAAGAGAAGAGAGACAAGAGTGTTCAAGGAAACAGAGCTGCTCTAAGAAAAATGTACACAAGAACAATCTCTTGGGCAAAATTTCTTTTTCTGAGTATAACTCATATCTGGCATAGTTCTTTTTTAAAGAAGCTAAGTCTTTCTATTCTTAAACTTCTTGTTATCTGTAAACCTGAAACACTTGCTTTGCTTCTACTCTGGATTTCAGAACCAAAGCGTTATACCAACTACGAGATGAGGGAATATCATAAAAAAGATATTTTTAAGCCACTGATATTATAGACCACAGATAAAATATAACTTTATGCTTTTGAGCAACATTATCTTTTTCACTGATGCCCTGGAAGAGAAGCCAGCTGCCCTCCAGGAATTAAGAGTATAAAACGTAGGGGCACCTAGGTGGCTCAGTTGATTAAGCATCTGACTCTTGATCTCGGCTCGGGTCTTCATCTTAGGGTCATGAGTTCAAGCCCCTCGTTGGGCTCCATGCTGGGTATGGAGCCTACTTAATAAAAATAAAAAATAAAATCAAATAAAAAGTATAAAACTTAACCATGGCTCCTAAAAGATCACAGAAGTGGCCCAGTGGTAACACCACAAAACTTGATCTCCCTGGGCTTCCTTCCAACAGGGCTTAGGGCTGCAGAGGTCCTGAGGTCATCACTGTGGCAATGAATAGACCCAGCTGTATTAGCCTATTCCCAGTATCCAGGAAGGGAGCCCTAAGACCTGGGAACAAGGAAAATCAAAAGCAGTCTGACCAGATGTGTTTAATGTACAATATGGCAGTCACACATGCAAGGCACGATCACAGCCAATACAGAGAGAAAATGCAAATGACCTATGGTCCTGGAATCTCAAACTACAATAACTTAACACATAGTTAAAGACAGGAAATATTAGACCAAAATTATTTTAGTCTATATACAACACAAATGTTTAAAAAAAAAAGGTCTCCTGGCTCTCTGCTCCTTCCCATTCGACAGACACCTGCAGCTACTGGTGCTGTGCCAGCTGCATCCCCAAGACGTGACGGTGAAGGTCGGAATAAATGGATTTGGCTGTATCGGGCTGCTTTTAACTCTGGCAAAGTGGATACTGTTGCCATCAATGACCCCTTCGTTGCCCTGAACTACATAGTCTACATGTTCCAGTATGATTCCAACCACAGCAAATTCAACAGCACAGTCAAGGCTGAGAACAGGAAAGCTGTCATCAATGGAAAGCCCATCTCCATCTTCCAAAAGCGAGATTCCCACCAACATCAAACAGGGGTGATGCTGGTGCTATCTTGTGGAGTCCACTGAGGGCTTCACCACCAGGGAGAAAGATGGGGCTCACTTGAAGGGTGGGGCCGAGAGGGTCATCATCTCTGCCCCTTCTGCTACTGCCCCATGTTTATGATGGGTGTGAACCATGAGAAGTATGACAACTCCCTCAAGATTGTCAGCAAGGGCTCCTGCACCACCAACTGCTTGGCCCCTCTGGCCAAGGTCATCTATGACAACTATGGCATTGTGGAGGGACTCATGACCACAGTCTATGCCATCGCTGCCACCCAGGAGACTGTGGACAGCCCCTCTGGGAAGCTGTGACATGACAGCTGAGGGGCTGCCCAGAACATCATCCTTGCTTCTAGTGGCACCACTTAGGGATGGCTGTAGACAAGGCCATCCCTAAGCTGAATGGGAGCTGGCATGGCCTTCAGTGTCCCCACCACCAACACGTCAGTCGTGGATCTGACCTGCCCCTGGAAGAAAGCTGCTAACTGCAAAGACATGTGGTGAAGCAGGCACTAGGGGGCCCCTTTAAGGACATCCTGGGCTCCACCAGGGACCAGATTGTCTCCTGTGACTTTAACAGTGACACCCACTCTTCCAGCTTTGATGCTGGGGCTGGCATTGCCCTCGATGACCACTGTGTCAAGCTCATTTTCTGGTAGGACAATGAATTTGGCTACAGCAACTGGGTAGTGGACCATACTTGCGAGGGCAAGAGGAAGAGAGAGGCCCTCAGATGCTGCTAGGGAGTCCTTGCCCCAACTCATCCCCCAACACACTGAGAATCCCCTGCTTCCACACAGGTTCCACTCCAGACTCCCCGAACAAGGCGAGGGGCTTGGGGAGCCTACCTTGTCATGTACCATCAATAAAGTATATTATACCCCCCCAAAAAAAAGTCTCCTGCATTAAGCCCCACTTTGGCTCCTCTGCACTCAGGGGGACACTGCTTGAGATTCTCCCTCTCCCTCTGCCCCTCCCCACTCACCCCCCACCCATGCGCGTGCATGCACTCTCTCTCAAAATAAATAAATCTTTAAAAAACAAACAACAATTGATAGGACAATTAAGTCACACTTTTAATCAACTAATTTAATTAGCAGGGAGACGTATTTATGAAAGTGCATTTTCACAGTGGGATGTGGGGCACACCATCAAAGGGGTGAATATACTAGAAGGCATCCTGTGAATACCAATTGTGTGGCATTTCATGAAAATTCTCAGCCATATATAACAAAGAAGTAACAATACTCAGGGAGGACAAAGACCCTCATGGGAGCTCATTCTACCAAAACCATGAATGCATTCTTAAATTTTAAATTTTATGGCTATTAGCATCATTACCATGCGAGAAACTTCCTTACCTATTATTCCCCAGGTCTTCTAACAAGAGGCAGAGAGACCTCGATTCAAACACAGGAAACTCTCTAAAATGAGAGGTTTAATCTCATCATCTGCAACTACAGCATCTCCCTTGTTGAGCCATGAGCTCAGAGCAGGGCACTTACCAGAAGTATTTATAGTGAACAACAGAATCCAAAAATCTAACGTCCACCCTTATAGAGAAACAGCTTTCTTCCAAGAGTTACGCCACATAAGTGAGGGAAGTAAGCAAACACAGTCTTCCACCATCACATGAGGGACGGGCGGACATTCCCCGCCTGGTGCCCAACGCCTGAGCAGACGGCCCCTCAGCAGTGGGGTGACCGTGACCAGGAGGCTTGTGATTCTGAAGCAGAATAAAGGCAGAGATGGTCACCTAGTTCCTTCTTACAGCCAGCCCTGGTCCCATCCCTGGTGAGCACGGCCTGCCAACCTTCATCTCTCCAGGTCACATCACAAAACGTAAGCAGCCATCACAAGATTTTCAAAATCAAGTTTACCAAAAGGAGGAAGTTCAGTTTCAACTTGAACACCCTCAGCCACTTCCCTTGTTTTCCAGGGAAAAGGCCTGAAGATTCATCACAACTTGGCCGGGGAAATGGCTGAGGCATAAAGCGTTTTCCCTCTAACATGCAATAATGATATTCCAGAAAGGTCTTGCACCAGGGGCGCTGGGGGTGGGGAGATGTCACTCTCCTCTTATCACTGGATCACCCTCTTTACCTGTGTACCCCAGCCACCTTCCCTGCCTCACCTCCCATGTCTGATCGTTCATCCATCCAGCTGCCAGCCTATCAGGCTTCCTCTTACTGATTTTAGGAAGTTATCATAAAGTAATTCGGAAATCATTTCAAGCCCACTTGCTTCTACAGGTGATAAACTATGAAACTTTCAAAGAACAGCAAATCCTTATTTCACATAGCTCCTGAGTACAGAAAAAGCTCCATTTCAGGAACCCTAACGCACCAATCAAGAAATGAGGAATGAACATTGTTCCTCCTTTAATGGATAAGATATCAACTTAGTCAACCAAAAATCCGTTGGAATGATTAAGCAAGTTCAGTAGGGGACCACAGAGTAAATATAAAAAAATGAGTAAGTTTCTACCTGTTAGTGATAACCACTTAAAAATTGAGGGGAAAATTCCTTTTTTATCACCTGCAAAAATTACTTTAAAACTAGGAAGAAAATAACAATGTATAATATTTATATTTAAAAATATAAAACTTTTACTAAAAGGCATAAAAAGATCTAAACAACTCTGAGATATTCTATGTTCCCTGGTAGGAAGACCCAAATCAACAGGTCAATTCTCCTTAAACTGCTACAGGTTCAGCGCAATCCCAGGTAGGTTTTTAGAACGCTGTGATAGGCTGATTCTAAAGTGCATCAAGAAGAATGACATTGTGGAGTAGCCAAGAGGAAGCACTCTGAGGGGAAAGACAAGGGAGTATTTGCCCCATCAGAGAGCAAAATATTCGGTCAAGTAACAGTAATTTTAATAGTTTGCTACTGAACAGAAATAGTCAAGTCCAGACAAAGATACAAGTTACGTGGAGATTTAGAATACTACGATAAAGGTGGCACTTCAAGGAAGTAGAGGAAAGATCAGGGCTGTGGCAACTGACGTTTGAGCAAGTTTTCTGTTCCCAACCCACTGCTCCGTCGTAGGGTTTCCCAGTGCACAAAACCAGCAGTACGACAGTGTCTTCTACGTCACCCAGGCTGCCAAAGCCAAAACGCGTGTGTGAGCTTCCTAGAGCGTCTCCCCAAGTCCCTAACGAAGGGTGAGCCCACACTTGAACCAAGCCAGAATCAGAGTCGGCTATTTCGACTTCCAAGTTCTCATGGGAGAGCCGAGACACCGCCTCTCTACGTCCAGAGGCTGGCACCAGGGCCAAGGGGCCACCCAGGCTGTCATGTGAGTCATGGATGAGTCAGCCCCTCCCAGCCTGCCAGCCCCTGCTTGAATCCATCCATCTCTAGAGAGTGGCCTCTTGGTTACAAAAACATTTCCAATCCCCACTCTGTGTTCTGGAATGGTCTATTCCCTTCAAAATGTGACGAGTGACCACAGTGAAATTCTGCAAAGAAAAGTAACTGCATAGCATCAAAACGTTCTACCCCCACAGTGATATTGGGGGGGGGGGGGTGAGAAACTCTCAATTTTTGTTGCAAAAGGATGATCCTGAATGAGAACCTTGGGAAGAACTTGGGGAAAGCATGTTAGAAATGATGCCGAGATCATTTGTATTTGCTGAGGAGGAAATAAAGATTTTTATGTGAAATTCTGAACATGTTCCTGAAGGGAATACTGTTTAGCATTTTATGATGTGACAGCATACCCAGATCTTAAATAGTCCTCTCATTAGGCCTTTTTTGTCCACTATCTAGCCAAAGCCATGTAGCACTTCAGAAGGCAAAACAAAATGCCTGGATAGAAGCTGTTTTGTGTTTCCGCAGAGAAATCCAGCCTATCATTATCAGAGCTCCAGCAGAGTGACAAGGCACCTCTGAGCAAGAAAGAACAGTTAAAGAAGCCTACTGCACTTCTGAGATGGGATTCCTGAGACATATATAGAGACCAATTAATGTTCGGCGTTCTGAGCTCTCAGAAAGGCCAGAAGAGGCTTGCTTCAGCCGGTCAATACCGAAAGAGCCAAGTCCTTTTCAGGCGGCTCCAAATGTCTTCCTCCCTTGCTTCCGGTCTCGGGGAATGGGGAGGGTGGGAAGAGGCAGAGGGGAGGGAAGGTGCTCACAGCATTTGTGTATGTGTACTGAAAATACATTTTTTTATATGACTAGCAACACTGGCAGGTACTGACTTCGGTGGTCAAAGACATATTTTCAAGTAAATTCATTTTAACTCTGATGAAAAAACATGATGGGCATGAGAACACATTAAATAAAAAGTAAACTTTAAAAAAACCCACAGGTTCTAAGGGATGCTAGATAACTAAGAGGACACTGAAAGTATAACATGAATGAGCACTTCGTCCTTTCACATCTGTCTCTCAATCCATGTATGACAAGTGCTGAGACCTGTAAGGGTCTACGATCCTAACTCTGAGACACCTGCACTCCCCACTCTGCTACCACAGGACACAAAAGCACAAAGAAAGTCAGGGCCATTTGCTTAGTACAATGAAATCCCATCCCGGCTCTCCTACGATTTCATTCACTTTGTAGAGCTTGGCTTTCCAACACGGTAATTGCTTTCTTTTTTTAAAGACATGGATTTACACCGCATTTGAGTGTCCCTATATATAGGTTTCAGTCTACTATAATAGCAACCTCACAAGATCCACCCTTGAAGACCTAAATATAACAATTTAGGAATAGGGCCTTCTTTTCCTATAAAGTAAAAATATTAAAATCATCAAAGATAACTTGCCCAACTGCCACCAAAAGACAATTCCTAAACCCAGTTGTTATGACATCCTCAGAAAAAAATGCACGATTTCTTTCAGGAAATTTGTGGCCTGCGAATTCTGTAAGATTTAAAAAAAAAAAAAAATACATCATGTTTCGTTTCTGTTAGTTGTTATGATCTCTGGTTCAAATATTGGTACTTGAACCTTACTGTTCGAAAAGCAGTTATTCTAGATTGCTTAGAATTCTCAGAATTCACTTCTGTTCTTCAATTACTTATATCCTATGGAAGCGACAAGTACTTTACCCCAAATCGTGAAGCCGCAGGTAACAACATGGTAGAGTCCAAAAAAAAAAAAAAAACAAAAAAAAAACAAAAACAAAAACAAAACAAAAAAAACCAAGGGCTTTGGAATCAGAGCAGGTCAAAACCCAGCTCTAGGGCCTACGTGCTCAGCTCCCTGAGCCCATGTCCTTGTGGGCAGACTGGGAGCCCGTGTCCTTGTCTGCAGCCAGGGAGGGAATCCCTCCCGCAGCGCTCAGAGTTCAAGGACACCGCTTGAGAAGGACGCGCTAGAGGCCCTGGTATGGACGGGCTCCTGCAAAGCCCACTAGGTGACGATGTCCCCGACGCCCACTCAGGTTTGAGAATACTGTTCCATCTCTTCATTTCTCAGAGCAAGAAAAGGGAGGGCCAGAGACATTATGTCCAAACCAAATCTGCAGCTCAGGAAGGGGTGTAGCAAGCAGACAATCGAGGCTTCTAGTTTGATGAGGACGTCTAAGCATGAGGAACCAAAGCACAAAAACATTCGGGTCCACAAGGGACTCGACCTCCAAGGATGGCAGGCTACGTCTCATGATTGTTGAGTGTGTGCAGAAATGAGAACTTGCCCCCCAAGAGAAGGCCTCCGAGGGATGACGGTTCACATGCTTCAGGCAGCTTTCCAGCATGTCCTCATCTTTGCTTGGCCACCTGACACCATTCCCGGCAACGGCTGCCCTTGGGCCGGGATGCCACCTCCCCCCGGCTGCAAGAGCCGCAGAGAACACACAGAAGCGCGCACACCCAGCCCGCGCGAGACCCACTCACAAAACACGCAGGAGCACCCTAACAGGACACAGGGGCACCACGGAATGACGGACTCCCGGTTGTCCAAAGGCAAATCCTCATAAAAACTCATTTGCTTCGAATCAAAGGCGCCCCTCCCATCGGCCCCTCAACAATCTGCATCTGGGCAGACTTCGCACCTCAGATTTCACTCCAGGGGGAGACGTGGCTTCAAGAGTCAGGGGCCGGGTACGGGCAGCCCCCATCGCTGACATGCCCCCGAGGTGCAGACCGGCCTCCACAGTCCACTTCCTGAAGTGGCCGGAAGTAAATGCAAGTCAAATCCAGACACCTTGAACAAAGAGGAAGGATTACAGATTTCAAGATGAAGTAAATTCATTTGCCAGGAAAAAACATAGAACAGAACCGGGTTCCTCCTTCTCTCTTGGTGCCCTAGTTTGAAAAACCACTTCGTCGAAACAGAAGCCAGAAATGAGGAAACCTAAGACAGATATGAAAACAAATTCACTGTATTCACATCCACAGCTGCAAAGCCAAAACCAAACCCAGAACAGGACACAAGCAAGCCCAGCGACGCTTTACTCAACACCATCATCAGTTGAACATTCTCTAAGGAGAGGCTGTATTTAAGCAGTAACCATACTCTTCACTTCAGTAAACTTTAACCTCTTGTAACTCAAGGGATTTGGCAACAACAGACGTGGTATGGCTTCTGCAATGGCCCAAGCAATGTTCTCTCCAAGGTCTGAGCTGTACTAACACAACTTGGGAGTCCTGGTTGTTTATGAGTCTCTCATTAGCATTGAATGTGTCAGAGATGACGTCAAGGGGCTGAGAGCTACACAGGCACCCGCGTACGCACAGCATGCCAACGATGTTTAAATATGGCCAACTTTCTACAACAGTGGCTAGAGAGCTCACCATCTCTGTTCCTTTCCCCTTTATCTTATTTTCTTCTCAAATGATTTTGTGGAAAATTACCGAGTTTTGAGAGCTACACTGAGAAAAACAGAGGAGGCAAACCATAAGAGACTCTTAACCACAGGAAACAAACTGAGGGTCGCTGGAGGGGAGGTGGGGAGACGGGGTAACAGGATGATGGGCATTAAGGAGGGCACGTGATGTAATGAGCACTGGGTGTTGTATAAGACTGATCAATCACTGACCTCTACATCTGAAATGAATACACTACATGTTAACTAAACTGAACTTAAATTAAAAAAATAAAAATAAATGGTAGAATTAAAAAAAAAAAAGAAAACAGGACTAGGGAGGTCATTCTCACAAGCTCCTCTGGACTGATAACACAATAGGGGAGGAAAGCAAAAGCAAGAGTTACCAAGCATGATTCTGCAGATTCTATTAGCTGGTCATTAAACTGACAGCTGAACAGTACTGAGCAGCTTTGGGTGAAGCAGCAGCCAGGGACAGGTGGCGAGGGATGTGTCTTCAGGTGAACCGTCTTTGTCAACTCCTGTACCTCACACAGTACTGAGGTGTGTGGTGTGTGTTAGATACGGGAATAAGTGAATGACCAGACTGCACCATTCATGCAACAATGGGAATGGAGAGACTTGAATTTCAGTCCTACCTTTGACCAGGACAAGTTCTATGACAAGATATATGGTCAAGTCACTTAACCTAGCAGGAAATGCTTCACTATCTATTTAAATGAGATTAACTGAAAGGATGGTATCCAATTACACTTCTTAGAACCCATAAATTTTTACTATCTAAAGTCTGGTTATACAACGACCTCACACCTATCAGGATAGCCACTATTAAAAAAAAAAAAAAAAAAAGAACAAATATCGGTGAGGTTGTAAAGAAACTGGAACACCTGTGCACTGCTGGTGGGAATGCAAAATGGCGCAGCCATTACGGAAAACAATATGGCAATTCCTCAAAAACTTAAAAACAGAATTACCATATGATGCAGCAATTCCCCTTCTGAGCACAGACCCAGAAGAACTAAAAGCAGTATATCAAAGACCTATGTACACTCATGTCCATAGCAGCACTATTCACAATAGCCAAAAGGCAGAAAAATTCAAGTGTCTGTGTATGCGTGAGTGGACACCCAAGATGTGGTACACCCGCACAACAGAATATTATCCAGCCCTAAAAAGGAAGAAAATTCTGACCCATGCTATACGACACAGACGAATCTTGAGGACATTACACTAAGTGAAAAGAACAAGTCACAAAAGGACAAAAACTGTAGGATTCTGTTTATATGAGGTACCTAGAGCCCTCGGATTCAGACACAGAAGGGTGGCTGCCAGGGGCTGGGGGAGGGGAATGGGGCATCATCATCTAATGGGCACAGAGTTTCAGTTCAAAATGAAATCAGAGCGCACGTGGGTGGCTCAGTCAGTTAAGTGTCTGTCTCTTGACTTTGGCTCAGGTCATGATCACAGGGTGGTGAGACTGAACCCCGCATCAGGCTCCGTGCTGGGTTTGGAGCCTGCTTCAGATTCTCTCCCTCCCCTCACCCCACCCCACCCCACTCCTGGCTTGCGCATGCGTGCACTTTCTCTCTTAAAAAAATTAAGGTAAAAAAGATATTTATGGTACACAAATTATCCCTCAATATACCTGATTTTACAATAAAAATATTTTCAAAACTTCCCCTGATAGTTAGCCTCTCATTCTTCAACAAATGTTCAATCACCCACTGGTATGCAGCTGATTTAGGAGCTCCTCTGTCAGGAATAGGAGAGACCCTTTCACTCTCACTCTTGCAAAGTGTCAAAGACGTTGGGGAACGCAAGAATGGCTGCAGAGCTGGGAAGTGGGAAAGCCAGCATGGAGAAGCCAACCTGACTCCCAGGCCATGTGCTACCACCTTGCTGCCTTTTCTGATCTATCCCCCCTGCTCTGCAACAATGAAGCAGAGGCTCAGAAAGCTTAGGTGACTTCCCCAAGATCCCACAACTGGATGGTAGGCTGTGGGCAAGAAGTCAGGTCAACCAGTTATCAGTCTCATGTTCTTTCCATGTATCACAGAAAAACGTATTTGGGGAGAAAAGGTACCTCCAGGGTCCCACTGGAATCTCCACGGCAGTCCATCCCCACCATTTTCAACCTTCCCCCCATGAACAGCCTTCACTGCATCATTCATTTCTTCATTTATTTTCATTCACCTAATTTTTAATTTCATTCATTTCATTTCTCACTTTACCATTCACTCAATGAATCCTTACTAAGAACTTAATCTTTCTTAAAAATGTCCTCTAGGCACACGTTCTCCCTTACAGCTACCATTCATTATCCAATCAGCAGATATTTACTAACACGTCAGTAACAATGTGTTTCTTCAAGGACTCTTCTAGAAGAGATGGAGGGAACTATTATTACTAATTAACTACTGAATAGTGGCAAACACTGCCGCTATTTAGAATTATCACAAAGCAATCTAACGAAAATACCGTCAGAACATGACCAAGGGCCAAAAATGCATGGTACCACCAATGGGGTTTCTAGCAGTCAAGAGGAGAAAAAATTCCATGTACATTCACCGTTGGCTTCCATGCAGAGTCTCAACATCCTAAACGAACTAAAAAGGACCTGGCAACATATCAGGATAAGTTTTGAAAATATTTTTATTGTAAAATCAGGTATATAGAGGGATAATTTGTGTGCCATTCGAGGCCAGTCCTGTCCAATTCCAAATACTATACTTACCCTAAAATTCAGGGATGTCTAAGAAATTACCAAAAATACAGGTAGCATTATAGTACTGATTTGGATTTTAAAGTTAAGAGACCAGTGGACACGCAAATACATTATTTATTCATTCAAAAACTTTGGAGTTCCTCTTAGGGACAGAGCCCAGTGCTAGAGATGTTGCCAGAAGCTGAGACAGAACTACACCTATGTTATCAGTCCCGCTTTCAAGGGGGTTACAATCTAGTAAAGGCAATGCCAATCATGGATTCTGGGCGATAAGAAATGGATGCAAGCGGATTTCAAATAAAAATACAAACCAGAAACTCTAGGGGTTTCCCAACAGGAGCTGGGAATAAGTGATAAGAGACAAGACAGTGTCACAGACAGGAGAAGAGAGGCATGTCGCCCCTGCAGCACGGATAAGACATGGCTAAGTGAATAGATACTAGGAAGACATCCAGCAGAGAGAAAGTGCGCCAAAGGTCTAGAACAGTGCTACCCGACTGAAATAAAATGGGAGCCATGTAATTTAAATTTTCTAGTAAGTATACTTAAAAAGGTAAAAAGTGAGGTGCTTGGTGGCTCAGTCGGTTAAATATCTGCCTTCAGCTCAGGTCATGATCCCGGAGTCCCGAGATCAAGCCCCACATCGGGCTCCCTGCTCAGCGAAGAGCCTGCTTCTCCCTCTGTCCCTCACCCCACTCGTGCGCTAATAAATTTTTTTTAAATAAAAAGATAAAAAGAAACAGGTGAGATTAATTTTAATATTCTTTAACCCATGTATCCAAGTTATTATTTTACCATGTAAATAATCATTCATGAGGTAGTTTACGTTGGTTTTTTCACGCTAAGTTTTCAGAACCCAGTGTGTGTTTTGCACTTCCCGCATCCTTTAGCGGCACTGGCCACATTTCACCTGCTCAACAGGCACACGTGGCTCGTGGCTACCGATGTGGACGTACAGGTCTACAGGAAAACCATAGAAGATGGAGGGGGTTGTTGTTTTTGAAGGGCAGTGACTAAACCAGCTAAGCCAAAGCAACGACTTCATGAGAAATCCTGAAGAGAGAGCTTAAAGTTCAGCTCAATTTGTACCAAAGGAAGTCGGTAATGTTCTAGGACAGGTAACATGAGGTATCAAAGGATGATCCAACAAGCTACTGCTCTACCCCCAAGACCTCTGACCCCCAGGGACGGCAACCCTCTGGATTCCATTCCATCTGCCTGTCCATGTCCCTCAACGGGTCCTGGCCCCCCTCAGGCCCTTTCTGAGGGGCCCTCTGACCTATCTCCCTCTATCAGTTCCACAATGATGTCGTTACCCATCTGAAGCCTCTTGCCCCCCTCGTTCTCTTGGATAAACCTGTCCCTGCTGGAAGTCAATTCTGGGGGTTCCATCTTTCCACCCCGCACTCCTGAACTAGCCAGTCCCCCTGCAGTTTGCCTTCAAGTGTCACTGAATTGTGGGGGTGGCCACCAGGCCTTCCAGTTCTCTAACCTGAACCTCTGCTGCTTCCTACTTTTTCCTGATGTTTTCTCAATTCTCCATCATCTACACGGAGGCTCTTCCAAACTTGTTGCACTTACCCAAGTAGCTCCTGCCACCCGAAAGCCCCCAACGGTCAGCCTATAATCCTGCCCCCCATCCCATTTTAAAAGCACATTCCTTCAACTTCTGTCCAGACCTCAAAATCTTTCTGTCTCTTCCCTGGCCCACGTGCTCACAAGACAGGAGGCTGTCACCTCCCAGGCCACCCACTGGGGCTCCAGACCTGGCTGAGCCCCGCGTCCAGACCACCCCCACCCCAGAGCATCTGCAGTTCAGCCTCTCCACCTCCAACACGCCCATTTCCTTCCCACACGTCCACACTTGTCTTTTTAGCCCTGCACCGAATAAGTCTTACCTCTGTCCTGTCTTCTGTTTCTCTCTTTTGCCGCCAGATACTCCTACAAAACCTCTTCTTTACTTTTGCTTTACTTCTTTACTTACTTTTCAACTACCTGTGCTGTCGCTATTCCTGACCGTGACAAATGGGGCTTCCATTCCCAAACGCTCTTGGAATGGTTTCCAATGATTTCTAAACTCTAAATCCAATGGCCTCTGCTCGCTGATTGGCAACCAATGCAGAAAAGTCATGAGGAAAAAAAGGAAAAACTCAGCTACATCTCCACACCCTGAGACCCTCACCTGTAACACTCTTCCGCCATCTGTCTACACGGACATACACACAAGTCCTTTCCCATTCTGTAGGCAGTCTTTTTTATGGTTTATCTGCCACCCACCTCCTTCCACAGTGCTAACCTCCCTCCTTCCAGACAGTATGAGCATGCGTACAAGATTGCCGTTTGGGATCTCATATTCCACAAAAACGAGATCATATTCTACATGGTTCTTTGCCTCTTCATTTCTCGTGGGAACCCTTCCAGGTCAGGAGGGACGGAAATCCGAGGCATGGCTGTGCCACGTTCTACCCACCCGTTCCCCTGCTGAAAGCATCCACTTTCTTCCCAGTTCTTTGCTACTACAAACAATGCTGCAATAAATATTCTTGTACAAACAAATTACATACAGCTGCTTTTATTTCTATGGGATAAAGTCCCAGGAGAGGAACCACTGGGTCAAAGGTTATGTGCATTTTAAATGTAATAGACTCTGCCAGCACTCTTCCCGCCGGGGCTATTCCCACCAGCACTGCTGGAAGACTGCCTTTTCCCAACATTCCTACCAGCAGGAGAGAGCATCCCTTCTTAAACTCCTACCAGTCTGACAATCTGAGGAACAAGGTTTAAAAACTCACCCTCACGTCCCACCCTGCTCTGTGGCATTCAAGAGATGAACTCTCTCCTGTTTCCTAGTCTTATTTTACCTCCAGAAATTAAGCAGACAACACGGTTGTGTCCCAGTCCCTTTCTCCTCTCTTCCCTTGCTCTTCTCTGACAAGACCATTCCTTCACAGGGTTTTAGTCGTCATTTCTAGGGGTGGGATCCAAACCTGCATATTCAGCCAAGACCTCTCTCGGGAGCTCCAGACTTCTAACTGCTGGTGGGACATTTCTCACAGACACTGCTGACACCTCAGACATCGGCAGGCCCAAATCCAAGTTCCCCTTGACTAGCTCTGAATCTCCTCCGTCGCCATGTCTGTAACACGGGCACCCAGGCCTGAGCAGCCAGTGTCCTGTTCTACTCTTCCCTACGCTCTGCCCACATGCAGCAAGCCTCCGGGTCTGGGCAGTTCTCCGCCCCTTCTCTTGTCCATCGGGTGCAGGTCCCTCCTGCATCACCAGGACCCCTGCAACAGCCTGCTTGCACCCCCAGCTCCAGCACACACCCCGACCCTGTCAGTGCGACCCTGCGACCCCTCACCAGTGGCAGGTGACGTTGAGCCCAAACACCCTCAACCACACTTGTAAGATCTTCCAAGCTCTGTTCCAGTCTACTATCCAGCCTTTTGGTGGGCAACTCCCTCAGACCCCAAACTCCACACAGGCATGTCTGGTTGCTGGAGCCGCGAGGAGATTCTTCTCTAACAGGAGAGAAAACTGCAAGAAGGACAGAGAAGGTAAACGGATGCTTCCTGGAATTCCCTCTGCCACTCTGGCCCTGCCAAGGACATGTCTGTCTTTCTTAGCTTCAAAGAGGAAAACTGTCAGATAAAAGAAACTGGGTAAGTAAATGAATCATATAAAATAAACTGACAAGAAACTACAATAGGGTGTAGTGTATACTCCAAAATGACCAAAATCTGAAGATGGAAGAAGAGAAAAACCGCCCTACTCAAAATATTCCTCCATTTTTACAAATGGCAGCAAAGAGCTTCACAATCACATCTGTCTCCTGATAGAGCTTCATGAATCAGACAGGCATAACTGGCTGGCATTAAAACTCAGCAAGAGAGCCCTATCACATTACAATAGAAAAAAAAAAAAATCACTAGCATGAATTGAACAAAACTTCCTATATAAAACTTGAAGAGACAAAGCTCGAAAACTATTTGGCATAATAATTCAAACTAGTCATTTGAAAAACAACGAAAATGACTTAATAAGCATTTACTTGATGCCTGAGTTAAACTTCGTCCTGAGTAATTGAGGAAGGACAATAAATAAGAGATAAGTTCAGCGACCTTAAAGAGTGTACACACCAGGGGCACCTGGATGGCTCAGCCCATTGAGCTTCCTACTCTTGGACTCTTGATTTCTGCTCTCTCCTTCTGTCTCTCTGCCCCCTCCCCCTGCTCTCAGGAGCACAGGAGCCTGAGCTATCAAAAAAAAAAAAAAAAAAGTATACATATGGCTAGGGAGATGAAGCCTACACCCACGAAGGGAGATAAGGGATGAAGAAATAGATTTTCAAGGGCAAAAAGTCAATACGCAAGGAAAATGAATATGAATAACATGAGATAAATCCAAATACATTTTCGGAACTATACTATGTGGAAAAGATCTCTGCGTTTTTTTGTCAAAGCAAACAGAATGATCTGCTCCACCTAAGTTGTTTAGAAAAAAAAAAAAGCCCCCCTAACAGTATCTTAAATGTTTTCTAGCCTCACAGTAATGATTAAAATCCAAATTTCAATCATGCTTCACACTTTGGAAAGACTGTGAGCGCTGCTCCACCAACCGGGGCTCCAGCCTCTTCTGATGGGAACTGTCAACAATCCATCACCCATTCTAATGGCGGGATGCGGTATCACAGATAATTTAAACAGCTGTCAGAGCTGAGCAGCGCTTCAGAATTCCATCTGGCTTGTAAAACACACACATGCTCTCCACCCAGCCCCCTCTCAAGAAAGAACCAGGAGGAAGGATATGAAGTCAGACAAACTGGGATCCAGTCCCAGCTGTATGCCTCACAATATTCTCAGCTACTATATGGATTCCCAAAATCCTTTTCACGTCATGGAGGGGAGCATTCATTTAAAAGCCACATGAGAGGACCTAGCACAGTGCCTGATGCACAAGAGAGACTCAGTCAGTAACCCCGCCTTTCGCCTCTTCCCTTGAGCCCCTCAACCTTTCACAGCATGTCATTTCCAAAGTGCAGTTCTTTAAAGCAAAATTTCAAAGCAACAGAGACAAAATTCTATGCCAAACTCTGAATGTGGGGATTTACAGAACGTCAAGCACGTATCAGGCAGAGAGGTTACTTTACACTCGCTTGCCAGATTACCTGCTCAACTAGCTGCTGCATCCGAACCCCAGCTGCACTTCAGGCGCCACGAGAGCCTTCTCATTATGGCTGAAAAAGCCGGGGGCCTCCAGCCCACCAAGGGGTGAAGAGCAAGAAAGGAGGGAGCAAACTCAGGAACCACAGCATGACGCCCACACTTACGTGGGAGGAGAAGGTGGGCAAGTCAGTTCTCCCACCTGTCCTCTAAAGTGAATCTGGAATAACTCTAAGGTCTTCCTGGTATTTTAAGATTAGAATAGTTCAGGAGCTCCAAAGGGTGCAGTGTAAGATTTTAAGGGGGGGGGTGGATATAGTAGGTATTTCTGTAATAGCATCGCGAATTGTCCTGTGGCTAATTCTATGAAACATCATCATATATGATAGAGTCATGACTTAAAGGATTCAGTTGGTGGGTTTGCTTTTGCTTTTAACAACCCCAACCACCCACTCAGCATACAGGTAGGAAAAAATAGGGTTTTTTGCAAAACCGCATTCGATCAAAAGCTCAAAAGGAGGATAAAACAAAATATGTAAGGATTATCTTTCTCTTCCTACTCTGTGAACTCCTTTTTTTCCTTAGTAAACTGTCACAGGAAAAAAAAAGGATGACAAATGTGAAGAGATATACAGTATAAAATGGAACAGAGCAATGGAGGGAGGGGGTAGAGGGAATCAGGACTCCGTCGTAAAAGGTTTGTAATAAACTGGAGAGAACAGAAGATACTCTCTTTGATTTTGAGCTCTACTCAAACACTACATTTTATTAACCACTCCTTTTTTTCTTTCTACAAAGAAATTCAGCACAGTATCAGCTTTGATATATTTATAATACTTCTCTGGGAGAAAGTCCAGAGTCTACATTTGGTTTTAAAAGAAGGTTCTTCCTGCATAGAAGTTATCTCAAAAAGCCAAAACACACATTCAGAAAAGCCGAGCCTCTTGTTAACATTTCTCAAGCAGACAGTAGCTATGCACCATTTGGTACCCACCAGAATCCCTCCAAAAGTATCAAAAGGCTGCCAAATTCTCTATGCATTTATAAGAATAATCCCAAAGAAGTGTGTGTTTGCAGAAGAATTCCATTTTGACTGCTATGCCCATCAAAAGTTTACTGTCTCCCCCGGGAGCATTCACTGGTTTTAGTGACTTGGACAAATATTAAAATAGCTGTAATTAAATGGATTTCTGAGAGCCAGATAAGGTATAAAAACGGAGGACCATCCCAAAGGAACTAAAATTATGCTAGTGCATGTTTAAATTATATACTAGTCAAAAGGTCACTGTCAGACACACCTCTGAGAAAAACAGATCAATATGACTGAAGGAAGTATGCCCCGAGACAAGCCATTTCACGGTTCAGTACTGAGAGTGGCTGATGTAACTGTGCTGTTCAAAATAAATATTTCATACCCAATTATCTTAATATGGTAAAAAAAAATTTTTTAAATCTGAGAAGCCACACAATCTCAATTTAGTTCATTTGAATAAAAGAAGATACTCATGAAAACGGCACCATGAGGTCAAGTCCAAGGGCGAGAGCATCTAATTCAAAAGTTCAAGCACAGGGGCGCCTGGGTGGCGCAGTCGTTAAGCGTCTGCCTTCGGCTCAGGGCGTGATCCCGGCGTTCCCAGATCGAGCCCCACATCCGGCTCCTCCGCTGGAAGCCTGCTTCTTCCTCTCCCACTCCCCCTGCTTGTGTTCCCTCTCTCGCTGGCTGTCTCTCTCTCTGTTAAATAAATAAATATAATCTTAAAAAAAAAAAAAAAAGTTCAAGCACAGACCAAACAGTTGCCTGTCCCAAAGTTGCCTAACTATGGTCGATTCCAGAACAGCATCCCTGCCCCTTAAATGGACAATTACATCTTACAAATTGAGTGGCCACCTAACATATCTAAGGAGTCATTTTTTAAAATCACTCTGTGTCAGCGTGCTCACCCAACGTTAATAAGGCCTGAAAAGAACGGCTCCTTCATTTTGTTTTTTATCCCCTTCCCAGGCTCAAGAAGAGGAGTAGCCTACTGGTTCATGTATATACACAGCAAGAGCTCCCAGGCCTTCCCAAGCCCCTCACCTCCAGAGAAACCGGCCAGAATAAAAATGGTAACCTGTGACTCAAAGGGTAGGTCTGTAACGTTTTAAAAGACCTGCTGTAATCATGGAACACTGCAGCAAGAACTGGGGATGTACTGTATGGTGACTAATATAACAAAATAAATATTTAAAAAATTTTTAAATAAAAAATAAAAAAATAAAAGACCTGCTGTAATGACATAATTATAAAACTTTAAAGATGCTCCAAGCCGCGAGTATACGGCACGGGCTAACACAAACTCTAAGCATTATTACCACATGTATTTTCAGTCTCAGCACGAATATCAGTGCCTGGGCAGAGTGCAGACGGTAGGTAAAGCAGCAGTGGTTTCCACATGGTTAAGGACCAGCAAACATCAGTGAGTGTCTGGCAGCTTCCAGGAGCCTCAGGTGCTGCGCCCACTATAGGAGCGAGGGGAACTCCTAGGGACATCAGCAAGACCCGCTGTCCCCCAGGGCCCATCACCACCTGCCCGCTGACTGACGCCTAAAGCCCACCCTCAGAGCTGCAGTCTTCTCTTCACTTCAGTCCTGCCAAGCTTTTTCAGAAAATATTTTGCTACTTTCTATCCATGCCCTGTCCCCCATTTTCGAAGTCATTCTTGAAGGAAAGGCACAGAAGTGTAAGGAAGGCCTGACACAGACACACATATCTTAGAAAAGCTCCCAAGGTGATTAAGAACCCTTTCCCCAGACTGATAGGTATCTACCTACCTATAGCATTCATTCATATGTATACACAAACATTTATATGTACAGATAGATACATATAGCCCTATGTAAATATACATCCGTATATAACCTTTATATATAGGTATATCCAATATATACATATCTGTATACATATAAGACACATTTTGCCTTATAACTTAATATACCTACATGTGATGTTTACTTTGTCAACTTAAAGGATGTTTTGGAGATTGGATTAGCATTTAAATCCATGAACTTTGAATAAAACACGTTGCCCTTCACGTGAGTAGGCCTCATCCAATCAGCTGAAGGCCTGAATAGAACAAAGAGACTTGCCTGAAAAATAGAGGAAGAAAAACTTCCAAATTCATTCCATGAGGCCAGAATTACCCTGATACCAAAACCTGATAAAGGCACCACAAAAAAAGAGAACTACAAGCCAATATCTCTGATGAACAGAGACGCAAAAATACTCAACAAAATGCTAGCAAAGCAAATCCAACAATATACTTTAAAAAATCATTCACCACAATCAAGTGGGATTTGTTTCTGGGTTGCAAGGGTGGTTCAATATTGGCAAATCAATATTGTACATCACATCAATAAGAGAAAGGATAAGAACCATATGATCGCTTCAATAGAGGCAGAAAAAGGATTTGACAAATACAACATCCATTCATGATAAAAACCCTCAACAAAGTAGGTTTAGAGGGAACTTACCTCAACATAATAAAGGCCATTCATGAAAAACCCACAGCTAAAAATCATCCTTAATCGTGAAAACAAGAGCTCTTCCTTAAGGTCAGGAACAAGACACGGATGTCCACTCTCAACACTTTTATTCAACATAGTACTGGAAGTCCTAGCCACAGCAGTCAGACAAGAAAAAGAAATAAACGGTATCCAAATTGTTAAGGAAGAAGTAAAACTTTCACTATTTGCAGATGACATGGTATTATATAGAGAAAACCTGAAAGACTCCACCAAAAAACTGCTGAAACTGACAAATGAATTGAGTAGTTACAGAATACAAAATCAATGTACAGATATCTGTTTCATTTCTATATACCAATAATCAAGCCGCAGAAAGACAAATTAAGAAAACAATCCCATTTACAGTTGCACCAAAAATACTAAGATACCTAGGAATCAACCTAACCAAGGAAGTGAAAGATCTGTACTCTGACAATTATAAAACACTGATGAGAGAAAGTGAAGATGACACAAATGGAAAGATATTCCACGCTCATGGATTAGAAGGTCAGATATTGTTAAAAAGTCCATACTCCCATAGCAATCTGTAGCAATTCCCACTAAAAACCAACAACATTTTTCACCGAGCTAGAACAATTCTAAAATAAGTACAGATCTACAAAAGACCCCAAACAGCCAAAGCAATCTTGAGAAAGAAAAAGCCAGAGGCATCACAATTCCAGACTTCAAGTTATATTACAAAGCTGTACTAATCTGGGGTGCCTGCTTGGGTGGCTCAGTTGGTTATGTGTCTGCCCTAGGCTCAGGTCATGATCTTAGAGTCCTGGGATCAAGCCCCACATTGGGCTCCCTGGTCAGTGGGGAGTCTGCTTCCCCCTCTCCCCACCCTCCCTTGGTCCATCTCTCTCTCAAACAAATAAATAAAATCTTTAAAAAACAGGCGTACTGATCAAAACAGTATGGTACTGGCACAAAAACAGACCTTGATCAATGGAATAGAATAGAAAACCCAGAAACCAACCCACAATTATATGGTCAATTAATCTTTGACAAAGCAGGAAAGAATATCCAATGGGAAAAAAATGTCTCTTTCAACATATGGTATTGGGAAAACTGGACAGCACCATGAGAAGAATGAAAGTGGACCACTTTCTTACACCATTCACAAAAATAAATTCAAAATGGATTAAAGACCTAAATGTGAGACCTGAAACCATAAAAATCCTAGAGAAGAGCACAGACAGTAATTTCTTTGACGTCGGCCACAGCAACTTTTTTCTAGACAGATCTCCTGAGGCAAGGGAAACAAAAGCAAAAATAAACTGTTGGGACCACATCAAAATAAAAGGCTCTGCACAGTGAAGGAAACAATCAACAAAACTAAAAGGCAACTTATGGAATGGGAGGAGATATTTGCAAATGATGTATCCGACAAAGGGTTAAGTAACCAAAATATATAAAGAACTTGTAAAACTCAACACCCAAAAAAAAAATAATCCAATTTAAAAATGGGCAGAAGACATGAATAGACTTTCCTCCAGAGACATACAGACATGTGACAAGAAGCTCATCATCCCACTTATCAAAGAAATGCAAATCAAAACCATGATGAGAGATCACCTCACACCTTTCAGTGGCTAAAATCAACAACGTGAGAAACAACAGTTGTTGGTGAGGATGTGGAGAAAAAGGAACCCTCTGGTAAACTGGTGCAGCCACTGTGGAAAACAGTAGGGAGGTTCCCCCCAAAAAGTTAAAAATAGAACTACCCTACAATCCAGCAATCGCACTACTGGGTATTTACCCAAAGAATGCAGAAACACTAATTCAAAGGGATACGTGCACCACTACGTTTACAGCGGCATTATTTACAATAGCCAAGATACAGAAGCAGCCCAACTATCCATCAACTGATGAACGGATAAAGAGGATGTGGTAGAGATATACAATGGAATATTACTCACCCATAAAAAAGAACGAAATCTTGCCATTTGCAATGACATGGAGTTAGAAAGTATCGTGCTAAGAGAAATAAGTCAATCAGAGAAAGATAAATACCATATGATTTCACTCATATGTAGAATTTAAGAAACAAATGAGCAAAAGGGAAAAAAAGAAAAAGAGACAAACTAAGAAAGACTCTTAACTAGAGAGAACAAACAAATGGTTACAAGGGAAAGTGGGTGGGGGGATGGGGGACACAGGTGATGGGAATTCAGAAAGGCACTTGTGATGAGCACCCAGCGATTAAAATAAAAACTTCAAAAAAAATTTTTTAAAAGACCTGCCTGAACAAGACTTGATCAGACTTTATCTGCACCATCAGCTCTCCTGGGTCTCCAGGCTGTCTGCCCACACTGCAGATTTTGGATTAACCAGCCTCTGAGATGATGTGAGTCACTTCCTCATAATAAAACCCTTCTGATACAGCAGTATGATCAACAGTAGCCAAATCATGGAAAGAGCCCAAATGTCCATCAACTGATGAATGGATAAAGAAGATGCGGTACATGGGGCGCCTGGGTGGCTCAGTTGGTTAAGCATCTGCCTCTGGCTCAGGTCATGATCCCAGGGTCCTGGGGTCGAGTCCCTCATCAGGCTCCCCCTCTGCGGGCTGCCCCGCCTACTCATGCTCTCTGTCAAATAAATAAAACCTTAAAAAAAAAAAAAAAAGATGTGGTACATAAATACAATGGAGGATTAGTCACCAAGGAATGAAATCTTGCAATTTGCAACAACATGGATGGAGCTAGAGTATACTATGCTAAGCGAAATAAGTCAGAGAAAGACAAATACCATATTTCACTCATATCTGGAATTTAAAAAACAAAAGGTGAACATAGGGAAAGGGAAGGAAAAAAGAAGAGAGGGAAGCAAACCGTAAGAGACCCTTAACAACAGAGAACAAACTAAGGGTTGACTGAGGGAGGTGGGCCAGGGATGGGCTGGATGAGTGATGGGTATTGAGGGCACTTGCTGTGGTGAGCACTGGGTGTTGTAAGAAAGTGATGAATCACTGAATTCCACTCCTGAAACCAGTATTACATCGTATATTAACTAAAATACAAATAAAAATTTGAAAAAAAAAATTGTGAAAATCCGCAAAAAAATAAAATTCTTGCATGGCTGTATATATCCTAATATACCCTACAGAACCCTAATATACCATATCCAATACACACATATGCGTAGACACACATACATATATATTTATATTAAACTAAAAAGTTTCAAGCATTAGTTATCCTTACTACATGCAATATACTTAGATACCTTCTATTCCATATTATGCTTTGCTATTCTATCTCATGTGTCTTAATATGGGTACTAGTCAAAAAAGAAAAGTCAGAAAGCCACTGGAATAAAATTCTATCCCTAGAATTTAAAAAAAAAAAAATTTTTTTAAGAAAACAACCTGACCCACTAAACTGATGTCACTACCCGTGACCGTGTGAAAAACACTGTTTTATTCAAAAGGCTGCATACCATATAGTGTTCTGCCCCAAATGTCTTCATGTATCACAGAAATTATTCTGTATTTATGGATACTTATTTTGTAGATCTTTTCTTATAATGATAGTGAGATAAGGAAAAAGAGTGAAAATAATGGTTTCCAAAAGCCCCAAACAGAATCACTGAATACCAAAACCAAGTTTAAACTAAGTCAAAATGTACCCTAAGGTTGATTTTAGGGTTTCCATAAAGTGGATAACAAAGGGAACCAAGAGCAGTAGGCAGACATCCTCTTTGGACACCTGTAACTTATGAGATCTTTCATTCTAATTATTGAAACATTAGTACTGCTGCTCTCCCTCTCATCTATTTTCCAGCAAAGATTCCAGTCAAGAGTAGGAAATTCAATTGCAGGCTTGACCATCAGACTTACAAGAACAGGTTAAATGATATGAATTCAATTACACATACTGGCTAAATACAAAGACAGGAAGGCACATCCCTGTTACCCAATGATCCCCTCACCCTTCCCCCCATTTCCTTTCTAGTAATTTCCCCATTTCTACCTGAAATGAACTGGAAATCTTCTGTTACCATGACAGTCTCAAACTCATTTACTTCCTACCTATTTACATATCCCAAACACGGTTTCTTATGTTAAAATCACCATCAGATTCTTCCAACTTTTTAAGTAGCAGTCTACAGTGTCAAGAGCATACAGAATCAAAGCGAAAGGTACCGACACTTGGGGCCTTAGAAATGCTCTTCCACGGGATTCACAACTACATTCAGTTCTGCAGAGGGGCCCCAGGGACTTTCCCCATTCCCATCTCAGGGGCGTAATAAAGCCAAAAGGACACATGAATCCTTTTGTCCTCTGCCCCTGCTGTAACTCACACAATTCCAGTTTATCTCTTTTGTGTTTTGGAGATTCACAAAAGATGTAGTTCGGAACAAAAGATTCCTCTGATTTCAAAGGTGTGAAACACCAGTAATACTGTACAGTTCACGAACAGGAAAACAGAAACCCGGAGCAGCTGAAGGCGGTTTATGGGTCTACAATCCCATTCAGTGCCGACCAGCACTGGATCTCCAGAGCAGCAGTCCCCCAAGTGTGGCTGGGATCGAGAGAAGCAGCATCTCTTGGAAACTTTTTAGAAATGAAAATTCTCAGGCCAATCCCAGATCCTCATGAGAAAGGGTTAGGGTGGGAGGGTGCGGCCCAGCCATTTGTGTTTCACAGTTGCTCAAGGTGATTTACATGCCCTGAAGTTTGAGAGCCTCTGTTCTGGAGCAGAGCCCATTCTTGCCATTATTCTCTGCCCTCTTCCTCTTCTGATCCCACATCTCCGCCAGAAGCACACCTGAAGCAACTGCCCCCAAAATACTGAACCTAACTGCAGAGTCACCCACTGAAAAAGTGAAGACATCACGAGGAGGTATTCAAACACAAGTTACCACGCAGTCCACGAATTTTTTCCTTTCTCACAACAGGAACATCCACATCCCAAAGGGTCAAATAAAAGTATCAGAGTTTTCAGAGAATAATTCGAGAGGGCAGTTTTCACTAATATTTCAGAAATTAAAGCTCGATAGGGCAACTGGGTGGCTCAGCTGGTTAAGCGTCTGACTTTTGGTTTCGGCTCAGGTCATGATCTCGGGGTTGTAGGATCGAGTCCCACGTTGGGCTCCATGCTCAGCAGGGAATCTGCTTGAGATTCTCTCCCTCTCCCCCTCACGCCTTGTGCGCTCCCTCTCACGCGCGCACTCTCTTTCAAATAAATAAATAAATCTAAGAAAGAAAAAAAGGAAGGAAGGAAGGAAGGAAGGAAGGAAGGAAGGAAGGAAGGAAGGAAGGAAGGAATTAAACCTCGAAAGGGCTGAGCAGTGCTCTAAGACGCTTATTTTCAGGAAACCAGAATCATGGTACCCTAGACTGTCGTAACCAATAATACCTAAGAATAGCACCAAAAAGACAGCTAAAATGTTAATAAACTATGGGAAGATTATTAAACTATGAGATGGCTCCTTCCTGAAAAACCTAGTTCAGGTACCTGAAAATAAGGAGAAACACAACTATTTCTCATCCCCAGCCTGAGGTGCTTAATTCCACCAGGCCTCACAGTCTGCAAGGTTTGAGGTAGAAATCCGTCACCTACACAGGTGACTGTGCTGACCTTCTGCAAAATAAACATACAAGAGGCACTATGCAGCCTAGCTGCCCTGAGCGCATGTCAATTTCATGCTATTTTAACAAATTTCAAGAGTGCCACATGAGAAATTACCACAGGAAGCTTGAACGTCTAAATTTAAGAAACACCATAAGAATCATACTATTCAAACCCTTAATCATTTTTTCCTTTATGAAATAAAATCTTTCAAACTAGTTCCTATTAAGCACTCGGTAGGTGAACTTTCACCTTGAAAAGTAAATACAGTATATACCAAAGTGGAGAGGCTTGGGGGAGGAGTGACAACAGGGAGAAGCTTTTAGCTAATTTCCTGAATTGACTAATGTGAGTAGTATAATTGGCTTACAAAGAACATTAATATTGCCATGGCCTCTGCTCATTTATTCACTTCAGATTAATTAGGATAAAGGGATGCACCGCAATAATGAAGATCTAACAGGAAAAGCCCTCCTCATCTCTTAGCAACGTTCCCCCATGCCCTCCCCACACAAACTCCTACTGTTTGCTTACCTGCAAAAACCTACAGAATACTTGAATAGCAAAGACACAAAACGTGAAAACCAGACTTCAGACCACAATAACTAGTACAGGTGGACAGAATTTAAAGCATCAGTTGTTGCTTTTTAAAACAATTATCAAAAACAGCACAGCTATTTATAAACATAAAGCCAAGACAAAGTCATGTATCTTCTTACACAAAATAAAGGGGGTGAACATGAACTACAGGCATCCAGCTGGCTCTGTCAGGACAGCATACAACTTTTAATCTCAGGGTTGCAAGTTCAAACCCCACTTTGTGTGTAGAGATTACTTAAAAAAATAAAATCTTTTAAAAGGGGGAGGGGGTGGAATTAAACTAGATTGCTTCTAAAATTCCTTTCAGCTCAAATAATGTATATAGTATCCTCAAATCCCCTACTCACAAATTATTAGAAAAAGTCTATTTATCTTTGTGCAGATGACACAATCTGCTTTAAACAACACAATAAGCTGCAGTTGTAGGCCATCCTATGTAAAGTTGTGCATTCCTTTGGGCAATCTCTAAAGTACACAAGCTAAGATGTTATTGCCTTCACTGATTCCAAAAAGTCGTAGGTTTCACTTCCATTCCTGTAAAAAATCTAAGACATTTCCTGGTTCTTTGATGCAGTCCTTGTAACAGGTCCTCCTAATTGTTAAGTAGAGAAAAAAAACGTCCCGAGTAGACAATCCTGGGATCCAGGCCTATCTCTGCTCACCACTAACTTCTTACGATAGAGGATTAAAGCAGGTCATTTAACTTCCCTCAAACATCAAGCTTCTCTTCTGAGAAATGGGTTGAATTACAAGATTTGTAAAGGTTATTCTGTTCTAAAATGCCTAGTGTCTAGGTGGCTCAGTCATAATAATAATAAATAATAATAATAAATAATAATAATAATAATAATAATAATGCTTAACGCATCTGACTCTTGATTTCAGCTCTGGTCATAATCTCAGATGTGGGATCAAGTCCCAAATCCAGGCTGGGTGTGGAGCCTGCTTGGGATTCTCTCTCTCCCTCTCCCTTTGCTCCCACCTCTCTCCCTCCACTCTCTATAAATAAATTAATTGCTGATACATGACAACGCAAAGTAATACCACAAGGTTTGTGATTTGAGACATCTTTAATGTGTATGTGAATATAAATCCTCACATCTGTATTACTATTTTTAAAAGTTTGTCGTATCTTCTGCAGACAGAAATATAAATGTACTGAAATTATTCAAGAATTTCTAATGCATTCTATAAATGTTTAAAGATTTTCCTTTAGACAACACAAAAATTCTGAGGTGTTATTTAACATTGACAATAAAATGGGTATGTGCCCATCCATTTTCAGGACTACTCATTTACTGATCTGCTGAAAATTCCAAGCATTCGCTGCCAACTGTGTATACACCATTCAAGTTTTAGTCAATTCTCTACCTAATGAGATTTATCAAGCCATCAAAATTTAGTTTCTGTAACAGGCAGCTTTTCAGGAAATGCCATATTGCAATGACATTCTCAACACACGCCAAGGCTCCAGAGATGTCAACCATCCTTCTGGACTCAATTTCCTCACACATTTAGACTAATGGTCAAGGTGGAACTTATTATAGATTTAGTGACATCCCCCCAGTTTTTAGACAGGTGATTTTAAAATCTCAATTATATGGAAACCTGAAATAGAACTAAGCAAAATGCTGCCTGTCGGTGTTTCTTAGGAAATGATCTTTATTGCAAAGATAGAAATGCTTTTTCACTAACAGTTATTACAAAATAGATGTTCCTAAATACACTGAAATTTTCTCTACTAGTTTTTGCTATTAATATGCTTACAGTTAATATACTTAACAAATCTTTTCTTTAAAGACCAAATGTTTCTTTTAAGATTTTTATTGAGAGAGAGAGCACATGCGCACGTGGGGGGGGGGGGAATCCGAAGGAGACTCCCTGCTGAGCACGGGCCGAAGAGGGGCTTGATCTCTATCTCAGGCACCCGCCCCCCACCAAAGGTTTCTTTTTAAAAAAAATAGCGCCCATCACACCACAAATCACAGATCAGTCAGAAAAATAAGAACAACAACTGCATCTGTAGGTGGATAACCGCCAAGGCTCTTGCGCCTCTCTAGCAAATTAACTAACACGGTTAGGTCCTCCCAAACCAGACAAGCCACTGAGGACAGGCACCATGCAGGGCGCAGACACAGGAGAGGGCGTCTGAATTCCACGGGCACACCCCCACCTCCTCTCCAGGCTAAGTGTCCTACAAGGCAAATGTCACCCAAAGGGCAGAGTTTCTCAAACTACAGCCACCAGCAACACGTGATGTGCTTGATAAAATGCACCCCAGATCTCCAGAGTCACCATCTCCGGGTAAGTTCCAGGAACCTGCACGGTCCTCTGCGGTTAGAGTACTGGGTGACATGAGGAGCACTGGGTGTTACACGCAACTGGGAAGTTACTGAATATCTGAAATTAATGATGTACTGTATGTTAGCTAGTTGAATTAAAAAAAATAAAAGTAATTAAAAAAAATAGTCAACTTTACCTTCCAAACTGATAGGCAAATTCAAGTTTAAGAACTGCCATCACTGACCTCAGCGTCTCCACTTATGAGAGAAGATAACAAGACCTGACCGCTACCTAAATCCTCCTCTGGTCACCCTCACAATCCATCACATTAAGGCTCAGCAATGCCATCATTTTACATTTTCACAGTAGCTCCAGCTGGGGCCCATCGTGGCTACTCTGTTCTACACACACTCCACACGGCTACAGTGTTCATACGTAGTCTATACCCGCCCTGCGCTTCAGAAAGCCACGGTCACCACCTCCACTAGGGCACTGATCTCATCTCAGGTTCTTCCCCAGCCCTTCTTCTAGTTCAACGCGGAATTCCCCTACACCCGGTTCCAGAGGCCTTGACGTTCATATTACCCACAGCCCCCAAGACCACAGATAACTACCTCCTAGCAACGTCTACATACTCATTCTGGATTTACCAAGACCCAACATGCTGCCAGCCCTGCCCTCCTTACTAGTGTTGGGTGATGGCTACCAGTCCTCCAGCAATGTTCAAATGCCAGTGAGCGTAACAGAGAATAAATCTGCTACTTTTGAATTCTCATAACATTTTTCCTTCTGTTTTCTTGTACTCAATACTGCATGGAATCATTGAGTTTTATAGCTGAGAAGTCATTTAGTCCAATGTGATTCCCCCGGCCACCAACGTTGCAAATTAAGAAATGGAAACGTAGGGAGGAGGTCGTGTTTTGTTCAAGATCACACACCTATTTTTGGTGAAACTACCCAAAACCCAGGCTCTTAAATCTATCCAAAACCCGCAGCTCCAGTCTTTTGTTAATCGGGTATGGTGACTGCCTGAACAAATACAAGAACAATTCGACTGAACACATACGAGTATCTTTCACATAGTTCCTCCTTTGCTGCCCATCAGAACGCAGAAAAATGAAGGTACTGATAAAAGTCATATAGGTCCCAAAACATCACAAAGAGCAGATGATCACTTCTAAGTAGTCAATAAGGAATCCAACGGAGAGAGGGGAAGGACACCGGCATACATACCTCTATGTGGGCAATACCGCCATGAGGCAGAAGGACCCTAAGCTCAGACAGGGTACACCTCTCAAGAGAAAACAAGGGGGTAGGAAAGTATGAGGGAGAGCTTCAGAAGGAGGCCATGTGAGATGAGTGGGGAGGGCTACGTGCTCTCCAGATAAAACAACAAAATTCTGATGCAGGACAAAATGAAAAGAAGTGAGTCACTAGCGGGGCTGGATGTGCATCTAACGAGTGGATCCAGTCAGAGGTGTTTCTGGATTTCAAGTCTTAGGTAAAGCGAGGTTATTTGCCCCCATGACATGCAGTGCCGTTCTCAACAAGAAAGCGGGTCAGCGGACAGCTGTGAAGGGAGAGTTATTACAGAGAACTACGGTTTCACGGAGTCATTATGTTTTTCCAGAGGAAAAGCTCAAAATGGAACGGTTATATGGGAAAATATTTCAGTTTTTGATTTGGCAAACATTCATCAAGGTTTCATGTCTACATACAGTAAGTATTAATCCCAGACATCTCAAACGCCACCAATGCAAATGATAACTTAATTCATTTTAATGTATTCCAGATGCATTCTTCCTCAGTTTCTGTTCCTATGTACAAATGCCTTCTTTTGAAAGTACAAAAATATCTACTCTAAACCAGCTTCATGGTTATCCAGAGTGGTAACGGTAGATATGACTATTACCCCACCAAGTACCACCCTCGTGTGAGGCCTGAAGAGGAAAACTGATGAGAAGGACTCGATGCCTCAGCTCCTGGAAGACATTACATGAACCACTCGAACACGATTTCATTTTCTTCCTGAGAGATCTAAGGCCCTCCTACGTTCAGGGGAGTTGCCAAATGACTAAAAGGTGTATTCCAGACCAAAACCTAGATCCATTAATACCCAGTACAAGGACATTGCTACCACCCCCCACTTAGGAAAGATGGTGCAACATTTTTAGCACTTTGTTATTGATAAAGTCCATGTAAAGAGTCAACTATCTGGCAAAGGGTCACTTGACTTTATAATCATGATATCACCTTTCAAAACAATTTCAATGACCACTTCATACACTATCAACACCACTTCAGAGTGTCCACTGAATACCATGCTGAACCTGGAAGGGGTACAGAGTAAGCCCAGCGATCCCTGTGTGATGGAGAAACGGCCAACAACTAACTATCCCACGATGAATCAACGGCCGATAGAGACCACGTGCTAACAAAGTGCCTGGAAACCCGAGAGAGCCTGACACTCGGAAGGCAGGCTCGGCAGAGTCTGAACGGATGAAGGCGACGAGGAGTTCGCCAAATAGGGAAGAAGCGTCAAAGGGAATGGAGTGAAAGGAAAGGAAAACCGAAGGAGTCGGGCCTGTACTTCGCCACACCACCCCACAGCTCCGTCCTGCGAACATCCTTGTTTTACACAATTTGAGACAGCCACATGGCACATACCAGGAGCGGGGAATGCACACTTCCAGAACTCTTTCACTGTGGCAGGCAAGGTTCTAAGCACATTATGTAAATTAATTCATTAATTTCTCAATTCTCAAAACAATCTTCTATGAGGAATGCACTGCTGTCACCCTCCTTTTAGAGACGAAAAATCCTGAGGCAGAAAAACCTCTTTACTAGACAAAAACCACTTTGAAAACCGATGGTCACCAGAGGGGAAGTGGAGGGGTGGGTGGGTGAAATAGATGGAGGGCATTAAAAGTACCCTCATCGCCACGAGCTCCGAGTACCGCACAGAATTCTGGAATCACACCTGAAACTAGCAACACTGTATGTTAACCACACCAGAATTTAAAAATTTTTTAAAAACCACTTAAATTTTAAAATAACAAAATACTGCACTAAAACCCATCAGCACACTTTAAAGGCGATGGGAATGCGTACCTTTTACCAGGTTACGGGACGATTTGCAAGCTTATTCAGTATGCCGTTTCCCAAACCACTAATGACAAGAGAACCTTCAAAATTCCACTTCTGCATCTTGTTCCCAATGCAAAGGGATCAGTAATGGGAACTCCTGAAGAACTATGTCCAAGAGACACAGTCAGAAATCTAACCATGAATTTAAAAGAAACCTTGTAACCCAACACCATGAAAACACAATGAAAGCAGCAGTCCAGATTCTATTACTCCATCTACAAACCTCGTAAATGGAAACAAAGCAGACCCACTTCCAGCTGGATGGAATGCCTGGAAAGGATCGGGCTGGATCCCAGGGCGGGCGGAATCCAAGACAGGAAACGTACCACACACCCCTGGCCGGGAACCCTGTCGGGCCACCAGCCTGTATCTACCGCCCCTAGTCTGTGGGAGGGCTTCGGAATGGGAACTTCTTGTTCTTCCTTAAAATTCTGAACCCAGTCATAAAAATAAAAGCTTTCAAATTCTAGGTTGTTATTAAAATCCTTGATTCGCTTACAATTACAGACATGCCAACGGCTGACAGGATGAAAGGGGAACGTGGAAGCACACAGAGGTGGGTCCGATCTCAGCTGTGACTGCATTTCTAGATGAACTTGGGTGAGGGGGCCCCTCCCGCAAGTCCCCAACCTCCTCCTTCGGTGTTGCCGAGATCAGTGAACATCCGTAACCGGACACAATCCTCCGGCATGCCTTCCACACGCTGTCGCTCACCAAGCCCATTTCACCATCTAGTTAGGGAAACCTCCTGGTCCGTCCCCAAACCTCAAAGCCACTGCCTTTCAGCCTCGGCCCTATTACAACTGCTCCTCCTCCCTCCAGCCCAGCCTTTCTACATCCACCAGGCGCCAGTCTCCGAGGGGCGTGGTCTAATATGCAAATCTCCTCCGCCTACAAGGGGATTCGCTAAAGTGATTTGCTCCATCGCAAAGTCAACTGCCTTTCTTCTCTACTTGAAGTTCTCTCTGTCAAAGATTCAGAGTACTTAATACAATTTAGGGGCTCACTAAATACCTATTCCATATTGAAGGGCAGTGTAGACTTCAGTTCCCTCCTGATTCCACAAACGGACAGCCTCTCTTCAGAGGAATAAACGGGACCATGGGTACACAGAGCCTAGTACAGTGCCTCGTAGGCACGTCCTGCCACAGATTCTCTCCTCCTGTTACTGTTCAGTGGTCCGAAGTGTACGAAGTACTTTCACACACATGAGCTCATTCGACTCTTCTAATACTCTGAGACTTACGAGGTTACATGAAGAAACTCAGGCTACTGAGGTTTAAGGCCCCGGAATCAAGGCTAGCTTTTGGCAAGACCTAGTGATTCCAAATCCTGAGTTTTTCAATGATGCCTTGTCAGGAGTTCTGGCATTGTTTATAGAAAACCATTCCTACCCATCTCTTCCACGAAGTTTATCCAACAAAAGGTGTTATTTTATTGCACTTATGGAATACAAACACATAGGCCAAATGTCACCATAATGGATTTAAAGGACTCTGGTTTGTGCTATACCGAATAATTCGAGTAAACTCTCAACTGGCTTATTCATTCACGCCTTCATTCAGCAAATATTTATCACACGCCAATTTGACACCAGGCACTGTGTGTGCTGCTGGGAATCTTCCCTTCCCTGAGAAATTATAATTATACAAGGTTTTCCGACTGAAGCCAGCGATGAAAGGTACAGAATGCCAGTACCTGAATCACAGACTAACAAACGAAGAGCCAGAAAATCTGGGAACACATGCTATGCTCCTGCATAAGCTCTGTGACCTGAGCCAAGTCCCCGGTACTAGAGTTCCTTATCTAAAAAATCGAAAAATTGGTCCACATTATCTTTAAAGTTATTCTGTGCTATGAATTCTAGAGATTCCAGGATTCCATTCAGCAAGTCCTTAACACATTTACAAGTATTATTTTATACCACAATTTTATAAAATTTTGTAATTTTTAGGATGACATCTGTTCTGATGCAAATGGCACTTCGGTTCAATTTATTAACACATGTTAATGTAAGCAAAGCTCTTTATGGCCTTACTTTCAAGATTCTTGCACCCTTCTCTCAGCAAATCATGATTAAACGTGTAAACCTTAGCGCCTTAAAAAGTAGCTAAGGAGGCCCATTACATGTTGGCACACATCTCTGATGCCCACCTATAAATTCATACTCCCAGATTCTTCCCTATAATCAAGTAGAAGACATCTGTTTAAGAATCACCCTGAACAGCCAGACAAAAGATGGAGCGAACCGAAGCACATTCCTATATGCTGACTTACATGAGAAATCTTACCCCAAACACTTGCTTCAGAATTTTCTAGAGTCCTATAGAAGTGATCCTTTCTTTTCTCATTCCAGGAAACTTAATTGGGCTTCTGCTCTGTCAGCCTCTGGGATGGGTGCTGAGTACAGCAGTGCAGAGAGGCTGAAGCAGGGTCATCACTAGCCCACACTGTTTTTGGATGAATTACAAGAGATGCCTCATCCCAGTGAAGACAAGTGCACCAGGGGTTTGGTAAGTGGGGTGCAAACAGGATTTCTACCTCTACTTGTCCACTGGACAGGATAACCTTGAGCAGTGAACAACCTGCACAACTGTACAAGGTAGCATAGCTAGATGTGTTTTTAAAAAATCATGTTCTAGTAGGGGCACTGCCTACTATAAGAGAAGGAACTTAAATGCCTAGGGATTATGGGAAGAAAAGGCTCCTGGAGAAGGTATTTGACTGACACATGAAGGATGTGTGGGTAAACAGCAGATGGAAATTGGAATAAGAATAGTGTAAGCGGAATGTTCATTCATTCCAGATAGTGGTCCAGAAATGACAACTTGGAAGTAGTATGATGTGTCTGGCAGTGTATAGTACATGTGTGTAAGAAGGAGAGGGAGGGGAGACTCAGGGAACAGTCCCTAGACAAGACTGAAAAGGAGCCAGATTATGAAGCATCTTATATGGCATAACATGTTAAGGTGTGGAAACCTGATTCTGAGATCACTAGCGGCTTGTTTTGCCACTGAAAATAAACTCTTCCTCAATTATACTTTGCCATATATTTTTTTTTTACATTTGCTAATCACAAAAATCTCTGATATCCTAAAGCAACAAGTCTTATAAGCCAAGCGGGCAAAATCCAATGGAAAAGAAATTTACTTTTAGAGCTGCACCCATTTTGTTTGATATTTCATTTTTAGAATCTGAAAACCTTAAAGAGTATCAAGAAACATCTTTAAATGTGTATATACACAAGTTCTATTGGTTATGCTCAAATTATAAGCCCAGTAATTGACACTTTTTATTCACAGCCTAGGTCTGAAATACTTCTAGCATATGGTCTGCACCTGTAAGAAACTTGTTACACTTATTTGGAAAACTTCTAGAGACACCCAGCTTAAACTATTGGAGAGGGAACTGGAGATAGCCAGGTGCTATCCATTAAAATAATGTCAGCAACATTTGAGAAACAGGAGGTAGAATGGGTGAACAATCATAAGAGGAGAACCTCAAGACCTTCACCACGTAGAAATAAACGTCTTATCAGGACCCAAGGCTGCCTGGAAGATTTCAAGGGAAACCAGCCCGCCTTTTAACGGGGCCACGGCGGCAGAGGCGACGCAGAAAAACCTCCCCATGAATAGAATTATCTTCAGAGCGAAGCAGCCTCCTCTCTGCCCCTCTCCCCAATAAAGTTACCCCATTTTGCTATTTTAAAAATAAGGGGCAGAAGCCTGTCAATATTAAGTTTCACCGTTTCTTAATGATAAACTACCCTGTGCAATCTTACTCCATACCTTTACGGTGGCTGTCAGCAGTCAATTGTGGGAAGAAAGGACTCTTTTCTTCCTTAACTGGTTTTGGTAAATATGATCCATTTGGGACACAACGTGTGTGTCGGCTTTCCCAGAAACTTGGCACCTCGGCCCCCCTAGGAGCAGGGCCCGTCAGGGACTGTCGGCGGCGCGGGCGGGGCGGGACTTGTCTCCCCTCACCCTACCCCCAGTCCTCCCCGACACGCCGGGGCTCCCACTGCCCGCAGGGCCCCAGGACTTCGCGGGGGCCGCACGCCTCTGAAAGCTGAGCCGCCGCCCGCTGCGATCTGCTCTCCAGACCCCTGCCCGGGCTCCGCTCCCGGTCCCCACGACGGCTCGGCCCGGCGACACGCTGACACGCGAGGCCCGGGGAGTGAGCCCGGCGTGCTCGCGCCGCCCCGGGCACTTCGTGGAAGAGAGTTCTGGCGAGTGTTGCCGCCGCCGGGTCCGGCTGCGCGGGGAAAGTAGAAGCGCGCAGCGCGCTGCCGCCGTCCGCGGGGTCCTAGTCTGGCTCTGCGCTCCACGACCCCCACCCAGCTCTCTCCCGGGGAAGAGGGAGGCCGGCGCCGGGAAACAAAGCGGAGGGGAGGTGGGACGGCGGGCCGGGCGCCAGGCCCGCCCGCAGGGGAGGCGGCCGCCGAGAGCCGCGCGAGGGGAAGGGGGCCCGGGGCGCGCCCGCCGCCGGCCGCTCCGCCCGCCCGCCGCCCCTTACCTTAGCTCGAGCGCCCGGACCTGCGCGCCCGCCGCCCTGCCGGCCACACCGCTGTTTCCGCCGCGCCCCTACCGCGGGGCCCCGCGGGGACGCCGACTGCGCGGGGGGCGAGAAGTTGCTGGGCTCCCTCGATCCTCCCGGGCGGACGCGGCCACGGCCGGCCCTCGCCCTGCGCGCAGCGCCTGTGGCGGCGAGGGCGGCCTCACCTCCTCCCGGGCCGCTCGGCCCGCCTCCCTCCCCGCCCGCCGCCCAGCCCTCGTCTCCACCCCGGCCCCTCCCCAGCCCCTTCCTCCGCTCACCCCGGCGCGCGCCGATCCCCTGCCGTCCAGCCCCGACCGTCGCCTCCCGGGCTTTCTTCGGGACTTGCCGACTAACGAACACCCAGAACTCGCAAACTGAGCGGGCGCCTACCCGGAGCTAGGGGCTCTGCCTGCCTTCGAGGCTCGAGTAAGCTCCAGCTCCTTCCCCAACAGAGCTGAGTGGAGAAGACGGTTCCTCGGGTACCACCGAGAACAGTAGCAGGCAGAATCCCAAGTCTCGTTGGGCAGGCGAGAGAGAGATGGAGGTGAAGCCGGAATGGAGACCCGAGGGTGCAGGAGAATTGGGACGTTTGAGTTGGAGAAGCTGCGGGGTTTATGAAAGAAACCTGAGTGATCCCGAGGGCCGGGATGGTGGGGGGCGGGCGCTCAGGAGAGGCGGGAGTGAAGGCTGGGTTCCTCTGATCGCTGTCCTTGCCTTTGCAGAGGCTCTCCCTTGAAGAGGACTGGGAAGGGAAGGAAGATGTAGTCCAAGTGGGGTCCTCCAAGAAGCAGGCGCCGAGACAAGACAAGCCGTAGATGGATTTCTTAGGGGAAATGGCTGTGGGATTAAATGGAAAAAGGAGAGGCTTGCTTTATGCACTCCAGTGAAGGAAAGAGGGAAGCAGTCACCCTAGCTTCCCTGCCTGCAGTCTAAGGAGGATCGTCGTGAGTCCTACGTTCCCAGTTCCCCCTGCGACCCACCTGCCTCGTATCCATGTCTCTACCAGTCATTGGCTGCGAGGTGTGGCCTTGAGCACAAACCCAGAGATGAATTTCAGAGTACAAAAGCCAGGGCCTTTGGCCAAGGAAGCTCCAAGACCGCTGGGGGAAGATCCTCACAGCTGCCCACAATCTAGAGGACAAATGGAATCAACTCTCCCACACACAGCTACAAATTTTAAATAAAGCCCCAAGGGTTTGCTGGAATCAGATGGACCTGGCTCTCCACCTTCCACTGACACGGTCTCTGCTCACTGAACTGGTAACTCACCCCTTCCACCTGCAAAGGCTTTTCCTGGCCCTGTCTTTGCACCTGCACACGTGGCTCTACCTAGGAAAATGCCTCCTCAGTCCACTCACCCCTCAATACTCAGTTCAAGAATCACCTCCTCTCAGGAGCTTTTCCCACTTAGCACATGACTTGTTTCTGCCACAGACCTACCACACAGCGGTTTGGTTTTTTGGTAGTTTGTGGTTTTGTTTTTGGCATAGTTTTCCCCCACTATATTCTAAAATTTGTTTTCCCCCAATTATACAAGTAATATGTTCATTGCACAAACTTGGAAAAATACGCCCAAACCAAATGTCTCCAACTCCCCCAGTCTTCAAGGGACAGCTTTCCTTGATAGCCAATTAGAGTCTGAGCCCCCTTTCCATGTCTATCAGTCTAGGTCCAGTCAGGAGAGAGAAACCACACAGCAATTAAACAGTGAAAGTTTAATATAAAAAATATTTAACTACAACAGGATTTGGAGCAATGAGGGATTGGCAAGTAAGAAGTAAATAGAAAAAAGAAAATAGGTATAGCAGGTGAAAGAATTCAGGAGAAGCCATGACCCATAGGGCTGAGACAGAGCTCCAAAGGACAAGCTTCCTGCTCCCCCAGACTGAGACCCACACCCTGCTGGGGAGAGCATGGCCATGGCTCACTGAACGGCAGAGAAGTCACTATGGTGTCATGCCGGGGAACTTGCTGGAAATCCACCTTCTGCAATTGGCTGAGAATCTGCCTCTGAGGTTGTGAGGAACGCTGTTCACAGAGCAGTGTCTCATGGAAGCATTTCAGTGCAATATCACCCTGAGAGCAAGGTGCTAGGAGAAGCTGTTGGCTGCCCTGCACTGCAGGATCCTGGTGCCAGAGACACTGCCCAAAATGCAGAAGCCGGCCAAGCGAGGGCATGGCAGCCAGTGGGCAGAGCTCTGTTAGTCCTGCAGTATCTCCCCCACACCCTGTACTGACGCGTAACAAGCCAGCTGGCCGAGGAAATTATACAAAAGGCCCAGATCCATTTGTATGGAGAAGGCAAAAAGGATGAGTTTGGAACTGACGGGTAATGACTTGGTAACCAGCACACTATGCAACCTCAAAAAGTCCAGGCGTAGTCACTTCCTCCCCAAAATACACGGGCACATCCCAGAGGCACACTGTTATGTCTACGAATCTTGTCCCCCAGCTGGCCATTGTGTTCCTGACTACCGTGCCCTCTCTCGCATCATGTCTCAGCCTTTCCCCCCTACAGCTTTGCCCCACCTGGAGGCAGCGATGCCTCCTCCCCGAGTTCCTCGAGCACAGCTGTTGTCAGGCTCAACAAAATTTAATAGGGGAAACCGAATGGGATTACAGAAAGGAAAAGAAAAAGTTAAAACCTAATAATGGACCCCAGAATGTGAAACCATCCACAGAGCTCCCTACAGTGTGTCTCTCTCCTTAGCCAGAATCCCACATAGGGCAAACGGCATGTGCCCTCCCCCCACCAGAGTCCAGGCTGCAGCACCGTGAGGGCCTAGCGAGAGACAGACAGGCTTCTCTTCACTTTCACCTAGTCCCGCTCCATTAAATACAGAATAATCTGCAGAGATGCAGCTCTAAGATGAACATACATGTTGTTAGGAAGAGAAACTTAGTCCCCCAGTACCTAAACTCACTAATTAAGCCTCTTACGGAGCATCTACTCAGCACCGGGCACCGTCCTGGGCAGTAGGGATATAATCTGGGTAATCGTTACAGTATGAGGGAGATAGATAGTAAACAAATCATTTTACAAATAGTTCTTTTTCATATCTCTGCTAAAGATGCAAAGCATATAATAATGAGTTAACCTAGCACTAAGGAATTAGAGAGGGACCCCTGGAGAAAGCAACATTTAGCTGAGCTCTGAAGGACTGAGTTGGAACATTCCAGAAAAGGGGGATGCTGAATCTGAGGCTCTGAGGTGGGGAAGAGCCAGGCCCATCTGAAGAAAGAATTTAAGGACAGAGCAACAGGAGATGAGGCCAAAGGGGCAAATAAGAGGCAGTCATGCGTGCTCGTGTAGGCATGTTAAGAATTTTGGATTTTATCCTTCCAACAATGAGAACCCACTGGAGGGTTTTAAGCACCAGTCTAGCGAGGGGTGGAGAACAGATTGGAAAGTGCAACAGGGAAGGGTCTGGGGAGAATACATGAGACTCGTGTTCAGAGCAGAGATTGGGCCTGGAGATAGAGATTGAGAAGTAACTCGTCTGTAGAAAGAGAGCACAGCCCCAGGTTTGGCTGAAGAGCTGGTAAAGATTGCGGACAGAAGCGACAGAACTCTCTCCAGGTTGGGTGGGGTGAGCAAAGAGAGCTGAGAAGGGAGAGCCAGGGGGACGGCGGACAATCAGGAAGTTATGCTGGATCATCTTCATCATAGAGCAAGATCAGCTTCCCTGGAGAAGAACCAACGGCCCAATCAAGGCAAATCTACTCCTAAAGATAAATTCCAACTTCCACGCTTGGCAAAGAACAGCATGAAGGTTTAAAAAAGGCAGCCCCAATCTCCTCCCCACCCACTCACTTCATAGCCATCAAAACTAATCAGCCACGGTTCCCCATTCTTTTCTAAAAAGTTGAAAACAATATTAGTTGTAACCCCACTTCCTAGAAATACCCATGTTGTTATATTCTCTGGCAGAATCTTTACTTAAATTACCCAAATCTAAACTCAAAGTAAAGGAGCATCCCCAATTCATCTTTTTCTCTGCATTTTCTTTTTTTTTTTTAAGATTTTTTATTTATTTATGTGACAGAGAGACAGCCAGCGAGAGAGGGAACACAAGCTGGGGGAGTGGGAGAGGAAGAAGCCGGCTCATAGCGGAGGAGCTGATGTGGGGCTCGATCCCAGAACACCGGGATCCCGCCCTGAGCCAAAGGCAGACGCTTAACGACTGAGCCACCCAGGTGCCCCTTTTTCTCTGCATTTTCTGGCACATAGAAGGTGCCTAGCTGTGTTTACAGAATTGAATTTTGTCTCCAAACTCTCTCCAGTGCTGAGCAGTATTTCTAGTAGAAGGACACTGAGCTCACAGCTTCAACCAGCAAATCATCCCACTGGCATTCAGTGTCAACACAAGTTTTCTTAAAACACCTTCACTTTGGGAAGATTCTTTTTTTTTTTTTTCTAAGTCGTGGCTTTTGGCTCCTTTTTCTCTCTTTCCCGGCATCTGAGGAAAGACAGTCTTCCTGCCACGTAAATTCTCTGCTACAGCCCAGACCCCGCGGGCCATAGAAACGATGTCACACACACACCCAGCACCATAGAAACAGCACCGCGCACGCGCACACACACACACCCAACACCACTCAAGAATGGCCATGTTTAATACCCATCTCCACGGAGCTGAAAAGCAGTAGCACAGCCTGTTCATGGGCAAGAAAGAGGATTCCGGTCAACAGGCACTTGCACTAAGTGCGCTTCTATTCTATTCTATTCTTCACACCCTTCCCAGGAACAGGCTTCTCCTGCTCTCCCTCCCAGCAACCCCGGGATCTAGGAGAGAGCCGAAGACCACCGTGCCTCCAGTCCAGCCATCTCCCCAGCAGAGGCAGGCCACTCTGCCCTGTGTCAGGCTACTTTTGGAAAAGTCGAGAGTTCTAGAAG
Organism: Ursus americanus; assembly: GCF_024610735.1. Lineage (NCBI taxonomy): Eukaryota > Metazoa > Chordata > Mammalia > Carnivora > Ursidae > Ursus > Ursus americanus. Next base: position 64,292,943 of record NC_142137.1, on the reverse strand, counting down.
ATAGCCTTTTCGAGGAAGGCTACATCTCTCCTTTCTGAAGATCGCTTGGTCACATAAATGGGTCTTTCCTCTGGCTGCTCGGGAACTTGCACAATTTACTTCACTGCATTTTTTCAAACTGCTGAAAGAAAGAAAGCAGTAGGCTTGATTACAATTCCAAAAATCTGTGTTTAACCCAGAACTTTAGATCCACCCTCTAGAGCCATCCATTGCCTTAAAACCATTTGCACGTGCATATGCGTGTGGCTGAGAGGTAGGCTCATGCAGTGTGTGTGCACGCCTGCACACGTGCGTGATGGATCGTCTGTCTCCTGGATTCCTTTGACCAGTTTTCCTTCCCACTACCAAGTTCATAGGATCTAACTTTTTTAAAAATCTTTTTTTTTTCTTTTTATTTAATTTTAATCCAGTGTACCTAACATACTGTTATCTTAGTTTCAGGTATACAACACAGTAATTCAACAATTCTGTACGTTACTCAGTGCTCATCATGGTAAGTGTGCTCTTAATCCCCTTCACCAATTTCACCCACCATCCTACCCACCTCCCCTCTGGTAACCATCAGTTTGTTCTCTGTAGTTAAGAGTCTGTATTTTGTGTGAGTCTCTATTATTGTTTTGTTTCTTATACTCCACATATGAGTGAAATCATATGGTATTTGTTTTTCTCTAACTTGATTCACTATTATACCCTCTAGCTCCATCCACGCTGTTGCAAATGGCAAGGTCATGTCCTTTTTCGGGGCTGAGTAATATTCCATTGTATACATATACCACATCTTCTTTATCCATTCACCAATCGATGGACACTTGGGCTGCTTTTATATCTTGGCTGTTATAAATAATGCTGCAATAAACAGGGATACATATATCTTTTTGAATTAGTGTTTTCATTTTCTTTGGGTACATACCCAGTAGTGGAATTACTGGATCATATGTTAATTCTATTTTTAATTTTGAGGAACCTCCATACTGTTTTCCACAGTGGCTGCACCAGTTTACATTCTCATGAACAATGCATAAGGATTGTTTTTCCCACATCTTCAGTAACACCTGTCATTTCTTGTGTTTTTTATTTTAGCCAATCTGACAAGTGGGAGGTGGTATCTCATTGTGGTTTTGATTTGTATTTCCCTGATGCCGAGTGATGTGGAACATCTTTTCATGTGTCTGTTGGCCATCTGGATGTCTTCTTTGGAGAAATTCTGTTCATGTCTTCTGCCCATTTTTTAATTGGATTATTTGTTTTTTGGGGTTGAGTTGTATAAATTCTTTATGTATTTTGGATACTAACCTTTTATCAGATATGACATTTATAAATATATTCTCCCATTCAGTAGGTTGCCTTTTAGTTTTTAAAAATTTTTTTAGATTTTGTTTTCTAAAATTTCTACAATGAACATGGATTACTTTTGTAAACAAGAAAGTTACAAAAAACCCTAAATATCATACTGAGCCAAGCTTAACAGCCCTTTTTATTCTTTTTTAAATTTTTTTTCTTTTTTAAATGTATTTAAATTTTAGGTAGTTAACATACAGTGCAGTATTGGTTTCTGGAGTAGAATTCAGTGATTCATCACTTACATACAACACCAGTGCTCATCATAACAAGTGCTCTCCTTAATTCCCATCCCCCATCTCGCCCATCCCCCACCCACCTCCTCCATCAACCCTCAGTTTGGTCTCTATTAATAAGAGTCTCTTATGACTTGTTTCTCCCTCTCCTTTTTTAATTTTCCCCTTTCCCACATGTTCATCTGTTTTCTTAAGTTCCACATATGAGTGAAATCATATAGGATTTGTCCTTCTCTGACTTATTTCACTTAGCATAATAAACTCTAGCTCCTTCCATGTCGTTGCAAATGGCAAGATTTCATTCTTTTTGATGGCTGAGAGATTCCATTGCATACATATACCACATCTTCTTTATCCATTCACCTGTTGATGGACATTTGGGCTCTCTCCATATTTCAGCTGTTGTAGATAATGCTGTTATAGACATCAGGGGGGCATGTAACCCTTTGAATCAGTATTTTTGTATCCTTTGGGTAAATACATAGTAGTGCAATTGCTAGATCATAGGGTAGCTCTATTTTTGAGGAACATCCGTACTGTTCTCCAGAGTGGCTATACGAGTTTGCGTTCCCACCAAGAGTATGAGAGGGCTCGCCTTTCTCCACAGCCTCACCAACACCTGTTTCTCCTTGTGTTGTTAATTTTGGCCATTCTGACAGGTGTGAGGTGGTATCTCGTAGTTTAGTTTATTGATTGTGTCCTTCACAGTGCAGAAGCTTTTTCTTTTTAAAATGCCAATAATTCATTTTTGCTTTTGTTTCCCTTGCCTGTGGTGACATGTCTAGTAAGAAGTTGTTAAGGCTGAGGTCAGAGAGGTTTCTGCCTGTGTTCTCTAGGATTTTGATGGTTTCTTGTCTCACATTAAGGTCTTTCATCCATTTTGAATTTATTTTGTGTATGGTGTAAGAAAGTGGTCCAGTTTTCCCAATACCTTTTGTTGAAGAGACTGTCTTTTTTTAAAAAACACTTTATTTATTTGAGAGAGCAAGTGACTACATGAATGGAGGTGGGGGAAGAGCAGAGGGAGAGGGAGAAGCAGACTCCCTACTGAGCACGGAGGCCCCACTCAGGGCTGGATCCCAGGACCCTGAAATCATGACCTGAGCCAAAGGCAGATGCCTAACCGACTGAGCCACCCAAGTGCCCCAAAGAGACTGTCTTTTTTCCACTGGATATTCTTTCCTGCTTTGTTGAAGATTAGTTGACCATATAGCTGTGGGTACTTTTTAGTTTTATTGATTATTTCCTTTGCTGGGCAGAAAATTGTATTATGATGTAGTCCCACTAGTTTATTGTTTTGCCTCTGCTTCCCTTGCCTCAGGAGACATATATAGGAAGAAGCTGCTACAGCTGATGCCAGAGACATTACTACCTGTGCTCTCTCCTAGGATTTTTATGGTTTCAGGTCTCACATTTAGGTCTTCAATCCATTTTAAATTTATTTTTGTTTATGGTGTAAGAAGGTGGTTCAGTTTCATTCTTTTGCATATAGCTGTCCAGTTTCCCCAGTACCATTTGTTGAAAAGACTGTCTTTTTCCCATTGCGTATTCTTTCTGCCTTTGTCCAAGATTAATTGACCATATAATTACAGGCTTATTTCTGGGTTTTCTATTCTGTTCCATTGATCTATGTGTCTGTTTTTGTGCCGGTGCCATACTATTTTGATTACTACAGCTTTACATTATATCTTGAAATCTGGCATTGTGATACTTCCAATTTTGTTCTTCCTTTTCAAGATTGTTTTGGCTATGCCGGGTCTTTTGTGGTTCCATACAAATTTTAGGATTGTTAGTGCTGGTTCTGTGAAAGGTGCTATTGGTATTTTAGGGACTGCTATAGATTGCTATCGGTAGTATGGACATTTTAATAATATTTGTCCTTCTAATCCATGAGCATGGAATATCTTTCCATTTGTGTCATCTTCACTTTCTTTCATCACTGTTTTATAGTTGTCAGAGTACAGGTCTTTTATCTCTTTGATTAGGTTTATTCCTAGGTATTTTATTATTTTTGGTATAATTGTAAATGGGATTGTTTTCTTAGTTTCCCCTTCTGCCATTTCATTCTTAGCGTATAGAAATGAGATGGATTTCTGTACATTGATTTTTGTGTACTGCAACCTTATTGAATTCATTTATCAGTTCTAGTCAATTTTTGGTGGAGTCTTTCAGGTTTTCTATATATGGTACCATGTCATCTGCAAATAGTGCAAGTTTTACTTCTTCCTTACCAATTTGGGTGCCTTTTTTTGTTGTTGAGTTGTTGAGGATTTTTACATCTATGTTCATCTGAGATATTGGCCTGTAGTTCTCTTTTTGGTTGGATATTTATCTGGTTTTGGTATCAGGGTAATACTGACCCATGGAATAAATTTGGAAGCTTTCCTTCCTCTTCTATTTTTTGGAATAGTTTGAGAAGAATAGGTATTAAGTCTACTTTAAACATTTGGTAGAATCACCTGTGAAGCCATCTCATCCTGGACTTTTGTTTGTTGGGGAGTTTTTTTAGTTTTTTTATTTTTTATTTTTTAAAGATTGTATTTATTTATTTGACAGCAAGAGAGGCAGCCAGCAAGCAAGGGAACACAAGCAGGGGGAGTGGGAGAGGAAAAAGCAGGCTCCCAGTGGAGAAGCCTGATGTGGGGCTCGATCCCAGAACACTGGGATCACGCCAAAGGCAGACGCGTAATGACTGAGCCACCCGGGCGCCCCGTTGGGGAGTTTTTTTAATTACTGATTCAATTTCTTTGATGGTAATTGGTCTGTTCAAATTTTCTATTTCTTCATGATTCAGTTTTGGGAGATTATACATTTCTAGGAATTTATTCTTTTCTTCTAGGTTGTCCAATTTGTTGGCACGAAACTTTTTCATAATATTTTCTTACAATCCTTTGTACTTCTGTGGTGCTGGTTGTTATTTCTCCTCTTTGATTTCTGATTTTGTATGAGTCTTCTCTCTCTCTTTCTTTCTTTCTTTCTTTTTTTTTTTATGAGTCTAGCTAAAGATTTATCAATTTTGTTGATCTTTTCAAAGAACCAGCTGGTGGTTTCAGTGATGTGTTCTACTGGTTTTTTGTGGGGTTTTTTGTGTTTTTTTTTTTTTTTAGTTTCTATTTCATTTATTTCTCCTCTAGTCTTTATTATTTCCTTCTGGTTTCCTACTGGTTTTAGGTTTTAGGTGTATTCTTCTTTTTCTAGCTCCTTTAGTTGTAAGATTAGGTTGTTTGCGATGTTTCTTGCTTCTTGAGGTAGGCTTGTATTGCTATAAACTACCCTCTTATAACAACTTTTGCTGCATCCCAAAGATTTTTGGACCATTGTGTTTTCAATTTCATTTGTCTCCATGTATTTTTAATTTCCTCTTTGATTTCTTGGTTGACACATTCACTGTTTAGTAGTATGTTATTTAACCTCCATGTATTTGTGTTCTTTCCAAATTTTTTCTTGTGATTGATTTCTAGTTTCATAGTGCTGTGATGAGAAAAGATGCATGGTATGACTTCAGTTTTTTTTAATTGGCTGAGATATGTTTTGTAGCCTAAAATGTGATCTATTCTGGAGACTGTTCCATGTGCACTTGAAAAGAATGTGTATTTTCCTGTTTTAGGATGGAATGTTCTGAATTACCTGTTAGATCCATCTGGTTCAATGTGTCATTCAAAGCCACTGTTTCCTTGATTTTCTGTTTGGATGCTCTATCTATGGATAAGAGTGGGGCGTTAACAGCCCATATTATTATATTACTATCGATTAGTTCCTTTATGTTTGTTATCAGCACCTTTTTGGATTTGTGTGCTCACATGTTGGTGCATAGACATTTATAATTATTATATCTTCTTGTTGGATTGTTCCCTTTATGATTATATAGTGTCCTTCTTTGTCTCTTGTTACAGTCTGTTTTAAAGTCTGTTTTGTCTGATATAAGTATTGTTACTCTGGCTTTCTTTGCACTTCAATTTGCATAGTAAATGCTCTTCTATCCCTTCACTTTCAATCTGCATGTGTCTTTAGGTCTAAACTGAGTCTCTTGTAGGCAGCCTATAGATGGGCCTTCCTTTTTTATCCATTCCATCACCCTATGTCTTTTGATTAGAGCATTTAGTCCATTTACATTCAAGGTAATTATTGATAGGTATGTACTTGTTGCCGTTTTATTACTTGTTTTATGGTTGTTTTTGTAGTTCTCCTCTGTTCCTTTCTTCTCTTGCTATCTTCTCTCATGTTTCACTGGCTTTCTTTTTTTTAAGATTTATTTATTTATGTTTAGGGCGAGAACATGAGTGGGGGGAGCGGCTGAGGGAGAGGGAGAAGCAGGCTCCCTGCTGAGCAGGGAGCCAGATGTGGGGCTTGATCCCAGGACACTGAGATCATGACCTGAGCCAAAAACAGACACTTAACCGACTGAGCTACCCAGGCACCCCTGGCCTGCAAAGTTTCTGCTGAAAAATCTGCTAATAGCCTTATGGAGTTTCCCTTGTATGTAACTGTTTTCTTTTCTCTTGCTGTTTTAATAATTCTCTCCTTACCACTACTTTTTGCCATTTTAATTATGTGTCTTGATGTGGACCTCCTTGGGTTGATATTGTTTGGGACTCTCTGTACCTCCTGCATCTGGATTTTTGTTTCCTTTCCCAGATTTGGGAAGTGTTTAGCTATTATTACTTCAAATAAATTTTCTGCCCCCTTTTCTCTCTCTTCTCTTTCTAGGATCTCTGTAATGCAAATGTCATTATGCTTGATGGTACTGAGTTCTCTAAGCCTCTTTTCATTTTTTTTCCCTATCTCCTGTTCAGCTTGATTACTTTCCATTACCCTGTCCTCCAGGTCACTGATTCATTCTTCTACTTCCTCTTGTCTACTATTTATTCCATCCAGTGTATTTTTTAAAAAGATTTATTTAGGGGTGCCTGGGTGGCTCAGTTGGTTAAGTGTCTCCCTTCGGCTCTGGTCTTGATCCCAGGGTCCTGGGATGGAGCCCCACATTGGGCTCCCTGCTCCCCCTGCTGGTGCCCTCTGTGTCAAATCAGGGGGGAAGAGAGAAAGAATCCTCAAGCAGACTCCCTGCTGAGTGCAGAGCCTGACATGGGGCTCGATCTCAGGACCCTGAGCTCATGACTTGAGCCAAAATCAAGAGCTGGCCAATCAACCAACTGACCCACCCAGGCGCCCCCCCCCCCCGCATCCAGTGTATTTTTAATTTCAGTTATTGAGTTCTTCATCTCTGATTGGTTCTTTTTTATGTTTTTTGTCTCTTTGTTAAGGGTCTCACTGAGGTTTTCCACTGTTTTCTCAAGTCCAGTGAGTATCTTTGTGACCATTACTTTATATTCTCTATCAGGCACATTACTTATCTCCATTTCATTTAGGTCTCTTGCTGTGATTTTGTCCTGTTCTTTCATTTGGGACATATTCCTCTATCTCATTTTGTCTAACTCTCTTTGCCTGTTGCTATGTGTTAGGAAAGTCAGCTACATCTCCCGTTCTTGAAAGTAGTTTTGTAGAAGAGCTTCTGTAGTGCCCTGTGGTGCTGTGTCCCCTGTTCACCAGTACTTGGCACTTCAGGGGAATCTCCTGTGTGTTTTGTGTGCCCTACTGTTGGGCCTAAGCTGCAGTTGTCTGCAATGGCTCTCTTTGCCTGTTGCGGGCAGGCGTAGGTCCCTGTGGTTGTTAGAGGGCCAGTCTAGGGCTGTCTTCGGTTTGAGTTGAGTCAGACTAGACATTTGCCAGAGATGTGTTAGCACCGAACTGCCGGGCACTTTCTCCGTGTTGTCTTGAGAAGCTTTCATTGCTGGGTAGGGCCTGCGATCAGACCAGATGTCTGCTCCCAACCCACAAATGGGACTGGTGTATATGGTCATCTTTCCCTATCTCAGGGTAGGAGTCACGTCACAGTGGTGCTGGCCCCTGTCAGGGCTGCTTGCACACTGCCAGGCCTGTGGCACTGCTTTGGATGGGCTCCAGCCAAGTGTGTATTGGAGGGAGTGGGTCCACGGGAGACCACAGTGGCTGGGCTCGTGGTGCCAGCAAGGTCCTTTGCTCCTGGAGAAGACTCTCTTTCTCAGTTCCCTTATCCCGCGACACTTGCTCTTGGACTTTATCACTCTGGTTGGACTCTTCCTGAATTCCTTTTACTTCCTCCCAACCCCATTCATTACGTTCAGACATTTCCACTCTCCCCTGAGCAGCATTGTCTTCCTAAGCTTCAGTTAGGTACGTGCTGCTGCTGCTGCTGCTGCTGGTGCTTCTTATCAAAAGCATTAGCATGTGGGGTTTGGATGCCACGGTGCTAAGTGGGCCAGAAGAAAGGAGTAACAGATACACTTCCGCTGGCTGACAAAGAGAGCTTACTCCACATTTGAAGTGGAGGGTTGTTGGTGTGGAGTCATCTGATATCTGGGCAGGATCTTTAGAAGTGAAGTGATTTTTTGAAATTAAACTACCTAGAGAATGGACATGGTCAAGATATTAGACTAGCAGCTTTCTCCTTTAAGCTGAGCTATGACATCTGTTCAGGTGTACCAGTGTATAGTTGAAGAGACGCCCACGAACTTATTTTGTACCTCCTCAGAAAGTTATACTTCGGGGGTGCCTGGGTGGTACAACGGTTAAGCGTCTGCCTTTGGCTCAGGGCGTGATCCCAGCGTTATGGGATCCAGCCCCACATCAGGCTCCTCCACTTGAGCCTGCTTCTTCCTCTCCCATTCCCCCTGCTTGTGTTCCCTCTCTCGCTGGCTGTCTCTATCTCTGTCAAATAAATAAATAAAATCTTTAAAAAATAAAAAAATAAAAATAAAAAAAGAAAGTTATACTTCGGTGAGGATATACCACTTTGGGGTTTGGGTACAAACTAGGGTATTCAAAACTAGGGTATTAAATCAGCTAAAACCTGACCTTGAGCTCAGATTTATATGCTTCTCAATTTTTTTTTTTTAAATCCAGCATATCTCAAAAGAAAGAAAAAGTCTCAGGGTACTCTATAACTATAATAGTGGACATTCATCAAATGTGTCATATATATATCATCTATTTATGTATATACGGAATATACATATTTTCGTGTCAGTACATATAGTCTTACCTGATTCTCTTAACAGCCTTATCCTATTGCATTCTTAAAAAGGAATTTACAAACATTAGTGTTAGAACAGAGAAATGATGTCATACAGAAAAAAATCTGCTTTTTAAACTTGTGTCTAGCATATAACATAAATACTGAATTAACAGACATAGAATTCATGAATCTTTATTGTCTTAAATTACAGCAATAATATCTTGAATTTGTAGCTATTCTTTCTTTTTTAATCCAAACTTTCTAACTATAAGCTTTAAATAAGCCATGAGCTTTAAAATACAAACTTCAAATTTTTAAATTAGATATAGTTTTCTATAGGACCATTTATAACCTTTCTATAAGAGATTAGACTTGTATCATTACACTACCACGAATAGGTTTCCATTAAAAAATAAAAAATAAGTTTGATATTGAAATTTTCTCTTCTGAATTATTATGAAATTACCATCAGTATCTGCAGTGACCCCCCCAAAGGTATAGGATTGATGAAATCTTTCTGCCATGAATTTTTCTCTGTTACTGAATTTTACAAACACTGACATTTTACCATTTTTCCAAAAAGAAAAGAAAGAAAGAAAATATGGCTGTTGTCTATTCTTTATGCCTCTGGAATAGTTTGCTTCCTTCCTTAACCCCACCCTTTATCGCCCTCTCCCAAGAAGGTATGGGGAACTACATACATTTGCATATTTTATTATTCTGTCAATGGAATGAGAGTCCCTGCAAACACACTTTCCCTCGTGGAATTCCCTCATAACAGACAGCCTGTTTTAAACAAGCAGCCCGGTGATCAGGAGACGACCCAGAAGCTCAGTGCAGGGGGCTGCCGGCCTTCTTCCTCTCAACTCACAGCCTGGCTGTCTCTATCCTCTGCGAATATATACTCCCTGCCAGCAATGCCACAGAGAATTTATAAAGCAATTTCAGTTCCTTGTGACGAGGTAGACCCAATTTATCACCCGTTTTAGAAAATGTTTTGTTAAAGCACCGTTTTCTATCACAAGAGGATCTTGTTAATTTCTGTGGCGTCCTACCTCAACCTGAAATTTGACTGAGAAATCCACACCCCCCCCCCCCCACTATTACTAGGAGCCAGCAGCGCTCCTGCTGCTACCTGCTCACACAGAAACCTGAAGGCGGTCGGTTTACTTACTGGAGAAGGAAGTGGCTCAGAATCTGCCTTTTGTCATCACAATGAGGTCATGAGAAACAAGCCCTCCTGAGAGGAGCACTCTCTTGTCTCAGCAGCACTGTCCCGACGGCAAGGGGAGCAGCGGGGTGACTGACTGCAGTGCTGCAGACCGTGACCCCACACGCTTCCAGTTCCTGCGAAGAGTAAATGAACAAGCAGTGTGTCATAGGGTCACCCCGGCCATCCACAGCCCCCAGGACCACCACCCCACCTATTCCTCCTGGAAAGCTACATTTTGCTCCCATTTCATTCCCAGTCCAACACAATTTCAGCAATACAAAGGCTGACTAGTGGAGGAAGACAAAAAACAAATTTCCAGAGAATGATGCCTGCTACCCTGCCCTGTGCACACTCACTCTGCCATTCTGCCACCTCCCAGATGCCCCCCTCCTCGGTCTTGCTCCCTACCTCACTCAGGACCTTCCCTGCTTCCCACACGGCTTGGAGCTGCCTCTGACCTTCATGCCCACAACCATTTGGTCTTCAGCCTTCTCCTTGTCACCTCCTAGAGAGCATCCAAACCTCTCCTCCTCTCCAGCATTCCCACCAGAACGGGAATGCGCAGGCGCCCGACAATCACCGCAAGTTCCCGGTAACTCTCGGACACTTCGGAACCGGGGAAAGTGGCGTCTGTCTGTGAACACCTACCAGCTCTGTGCTTCCACTGCCTTACGACTATTTGTCCCCCTCCCTAACTGGACAGTGGACCCTAGGGTGGGGGTATACTCCTCATCTGGGAAATGGGACAGTACTATCACCTGTCTCATCAGGTGCTTACAAGATGCATATGAAATAACTTATCTGAAGCACTGAGCTCAGCGCTTGGCAGAGCAAACGCTCGATAAATGTTAACATGTCATCTCCTCTCCCTCGGCTAGTAGACAGTGAGGGTGTCGCTGTGCCTGGTCCAGGACTCCGAACATCATAGGCACTTCAGGGCCACTTGCCACACGAGTTTCCTCAGTGGAGCCGCGTCCGTCTCTTGCTGGGCACACACATGTTGCAAAGCCCTGCTCAGTGACGTGGCAACTGGATGCTTAGCCCCCACGGGCGGGAGTCTCTTATTTCTTTCCCGTCTGTCACATTAACTTCCTCTATTTGTTAACATTAACTAGGTTCGGAAAAAATTCCTTTTTCCCTTTTCCCCTTTCATCTGGGAGCTGCTCGTGGATCACTGTTCCCTGCAGGCTCGAGTTCACCTTCATCTGAAGGTGCAGATAAGAAACGCTGTCAGAGCTCTTTCGAGGTGACCTAACCCTCTCTGCACCGAAATTACATGGTTAGCAGAGGTTCCCCTTTAATGAAAATCCAGTGCCCTTCCTTCTCTGGCCATATCACGCTGCATCATCCCAGATGTGATGTAAAGCACTGACCGTCATACATTTTCAAGGAAAGTGGATGTGTGCGTGCACGCGTGTGTCTGCATGGGCTCGTGTGTACATATGCGCCCGCGTGTGTGTGCATGCACTCTCACGGCACAGTGTCACAGCTAACGGCCCCCGCTGCAGTCAGAATGTCTGGTTTAAATCCTGGCTGCACGTCTTACGCCAGTTTTGTGACCTTAGGAAATGACTTACCCCTCCAAGCCTATTTCCTCATGTGGAAAGGGGGATAATAATAGAGCGTACCAGATGGGATCAAATGGGGATTAAATGAGTTCATATCTTGTAAAGCACACAGTAAGCACCATGTGTTATACAAGCTAAAAACAATTATAGAATTCTTTTATCTTGATGCTTCCTTTTCAACATATTTTCAAACACGAAAAATACGTAATATGTGCCACAGCATGGGCTGTGTCCGACGTAGGGGGTCTTTATTGCTCTTTGATGGACTGCTATCTGAATTCATATGAACAACACAACCCTGGACCACTCTGTGGAACAACACAGATGATTTTAGCACAGAACCAGCATTGGGTAAAGAAACTCAACTGTATACTAGCCCAGGGAGAGGAAATTCAGAGACTGATGATACACTCACATTTATTGAGCGTTTGCTCTGGGCCAAGCACTGAGCTCAGTGATTCAGATAATTTATTTCATTATTCTTGCAACTGCCTCACGAGATAGGTAACATTATTGTCCCATTTCACAGATGAGGAGTCACCTGGGTCATAAAAAGGGTAAGCAACTTGCCCATGGTCATAGAGCTGCTTCCCAGCTGACCCAGAGTGGACGGGTCTGATCACCAATTGTACGGGGAAGACGGGACTCTTCATTTTATTAATGAATTCCTTTCCGTTTGGAAAATATAGTTCCAGATTTCCAAGTTAATTATCATTGTTACCACATGGATGTTTATTAAATATTGGCTGTTGATTACAATGACCGAACCCTAGACCACATTGGGAAGCTGGCCATGGCCTTCTGGGTTCCTTCCCCAATATCTCCTCTAGGTCCCAGGACAGAAATCACACAATAAACCACTGGCTGTTGCTAAGAGCTTAAGCCATGAACTTTCTCAGGGGACATTTGTATTTAATTGAAAAACCAACAATGCCTTTGAGAACAAAAGGGATGATGAGACACTGTGAATGGAATCTCAGACATTCATATGAGCGATGAGGGTGATTTAATCGTGGAGGCCTCCCCGCAGCCCGTCAATCACTCCGACAGATCGACCCTGATGGCACACATTTATATGAGGAAATGTTGTGACTGCACTGAGTAATTTCCGTAATTCCCTTCCTGGTGAGACCTTGGCCTGAGTTATCCTCTACTGCAAAGTACACATGGTTGTAAACTCCGACTATTTCCTCAATCAGTGTCAATCCTGACTCAAGCCAGTTTAGGCTAGTCATGAAACAAGAACCAGAAAAGCAAAAGCCCCCGACCCTTGCCACATCGGTGTACTTAAGGCAATGGATACCAGGGTAGATATAAACTTGAGAACAACTACGTGGAGAGAGGCATATCTGCACACTGAGGATGCAGGGGACCATGAATCCCCCGTGCAGGGAAAACGTAGGCTCAGATCCCGAGTTGAATATAAAATGTGGGGACGGGAACAGAAATCTAATTATCTTTGCTTTTCCATTATTGAACTCAACTCAGTACACCAGCATCCCACAGCACCTGGGGCCCTTGGGGTACACAGGACCTAAAAGCTGTCCTCTGGCTCTCAGTCTAAAGCTGGCTTTTTTTTTTTTTCTTTTCAATTCATTGCTCCACTAGATAGGGGCTTCTCAAGGGGCCCCAATTCCCTGGGGCTGACCCCCAGGAACACCACTTTGGGATCTCCAAATATTTTCTGGGTTATTTTATCCCCATCTCCAGGGACAGGGGCACAGCCTCACACAGCAACCAGCTAAACTCTCTGATCCTTTCTGTACCCCAGCTCCCTTGGCCCTGTGCCCCAGCCCAGGACAGGTGTTTATCTCCAGTCTCAGAGTAAGTTTGTGCATGGGGTCAGGGGGTCATTGTCCTTAGGATATCACACATGCTTCTCTGTTGTACAGTTTTCCTTTGAAATGCCCAAAATGAACAATCTGGTTCTTAACTTCATGCTTCTAGAGATAGAAGAAGAGCTTATATTAGACCAACCCTTCTGATCCGAAAAACTAGCAGTAAATCTGGATAAACCATCAGGCACACAAACTCATGTCTAGAGTCATTAAAGAGCTGCCCAGACAGCATGGTCTAGGACCAAAATCTCTGAGAAAAGGGAATTCTGGAGAGAGGAGCCCAATATTCAGTGTCCTTTTCTCCTAGAGGCGTTTTCCCATCACTAAGCTACCAAGACAGCCAGAGAGAAGGTATCTGCAAGAATTGGGCCCCATAAAAGTCTGGCATCCAGACTATGCAAAGAATTTAGACAAATCAATTAACTAAAAAAAACAAAAACAAAAACAAAAAAAAAACAGTCATTGCAATTAAAAATGGGCAAAAGGTTGGAACAGTTACTATACAAAAAAGAAAAAAAAAGATAACCAAATAGCTCATAAACATGCAAAAAGATATTCTACCTCAGTCATCAGGGAACCAAAAACTAAGACAACAAAGAGACCCTACAGCATACCCTCCAAATAGCTAAAAATAAAAAGACGATCATCTCAAGTGTGAGCGAAGCTGTGTATAAGTCTCATAATTGCTGGTGTGAGTATAAATTCATATAATCACTTTGGAAAAACTTTATGACGGTGACTCCAAAAATTGAATCAATGCAGAATCTATAATCTTGAAATTCTAATCCCATGTGTATACCCAACAGAAATGCACTTAAACGTGCTCAGTGTAGGTATAAGAACGTTTACAGCAACATTACTTGTATGTGATAGTCCAAACAAGACACAATCCAAGTGTCCCTCAACAACAGAATAGATGGGAGTGTGATATATTCATATGATGGAACACCGTACAGCAGAGTAAAGAAATCAACTCTGGCATGAATCTTACAAACATAATGTTGAGAGAAAGGAGCCAGACATAAATTAATTGGTACTAGGTAGTTCCCTTTCTAGAAAGTTAGAAACAGGTGAAACTACTCTCTGGTGTAGGCGTCAGGATAGCGGTCACCTCTGCTGACCGTGAAGGGACCAGGGAAGGGAGGTGTGCTGGTAGTGTTCTATTTGTTGAACTGGACTGTAGTTACAGATATGTTCATTGGCGTAAATCCACAAAGCTGTATCTTAGAATCAGTGCCTTTTTCTGTACTGATGTAATTTTAATTAAAATGTTAGTAAGACAAGCATTCATCACGCAGACTCTTGACATCGCACATCAGAGCTATAGCTTTTCATGCACTTGGTCTTTGTGCAAAATAGGATATAAGCATCATTAGGACTGGCATGGCTTCTTGGATCTCATCATTAGACCTGATCGCATTTGCCTGTTGGCGAGGCCTACTCGTGTTCCTCACCTTCAAACTGAAGTTCTTGAGATGAACCAGCACCCCACCTTCGTGAGCTCACCTCCAGAGTTTGCTTGTTTTAATTTGCTATGAATCTTCTTGAAGTCCCGCTACAGTCCTTCAACCCAAAGACTCCTTCTGCCCCGAAAAGCAAACTCGCTCTCCGTGTTCCTGCCTCCAGCACGGAGAGCACAAAGACAGCAAGCTCCTCTTCAGGGGTATCCTTGAGATCAAGGACCACCACTCCCAGGCCTGGCCTCTCTAGCCCCCTTGATTTTCCCTTATCTTCCTTTGTGCCACAGCTTTGAGCAAAAGCTCAGAAGTATTTTCTGAGCCACTGCTCAGAAGTATTTGCTTTTTTCCATCCTGGCCTCCTGAGGGGTGACATTGGGGGAAGGAAGTATAGGAACACCCTGGGCTTAGTTTAATCATTTTGATACCAGAACCTGCCACATTCACGTGACTCAAGGTTTTGTGATGCAAATGTGTCTGCAGGTCCCAGGTGGTGAAGTGGCAGAGTGGGGTGAGGCCGTGGCGAAGCTGCCATCCAGAAGCAGACGGGGCACCTGGAGAAGGGCCTCAGGCTTCAGCAGCACGGGCAGAGCTGGGAGCAGACCCTCAGAGCACCTTCCTGATGAGGAAAGAGCCAGGGTCAAATCTTGGTCCTACTCAAGAGTACCGTTACTAATGACTGAGGGTACTCATCGGTTGTTATGGCGTACCAGGCATCAGGCTCTCTTAGTTCATCTTCAAATCAACCCAAAGGGGTAGAAATGGTTTATTTTGCAGATGAGACAACTAAAGCCAAGACAGAAGAAATAGCTTGTCCAAGTTTTCGTGGCTAGTAGAAGTAGTAAAGCCAGGGTTCAAATCCAAGGTTCCTGTCCTCCAAACCAAGGGCTAAGGAAAACATGAACATATGGGACTAGTAACTAGTGAAAGCTGCCCAAGATGTGATAAGACGTGCACACAGTCACTATCTACCAGACAGACCGAGAAGCGCCACGGGAAGAGAACAGGCAAGCGTCGTGATCATTTTTGGCTGCAGGGGACTCCATCAGTAGTGCTGAGGTGAGCGGGGACATTTACTCTCCATGTTACAATATTATGAAAATCTGACTTTTCAGATTGGAGGCCTTTTCTATAATGACACAGTGGGGCTGAGCTGAGCAGACACTTTTAGAATTCCTCCTTGCAGCGGAAAGATTCTGGATTTAAATATCAGTGGAATATAATTGAAAAGCTAGAGTTATCCCGAGGATGCCCAGCCACACCCCTGTCAGGTCCCTCCCAGCACCACGGGTAAGACCCTGAAAAGACCGTGGGGGCCTCAGTACTGTGTGCACTCTCCAAATGCCTTTCCGGCCATGGAATGTTCGTGAATTTTTATTGCAGGATAGACAACCACTTATCTCTTTGAAAGAAAAGCAAAATGGGAAACACTGCTTTCATAAATGATTGCAGGGTATATTATCATCTATAGAAAATAGTAATTTTCTTTTTAAACAAAGAAATGACTTCATTGTCATTGCCATATGTTTACTATAATAGACCATTTGTGGAAGTTGCTACAAGTTGCCCCCCAAAACTTCAAGGTTTACATTCAGCCATTTATATTTCTATTTAGGCACTGTGGTTTTCCCCAGCATGGCTCTTGTCTGGGGCTTCAAATTTTAGAGGAAAGCCTACAGATTGAGGGCCAGCCTAAAGTACCAAAATTTGGTAATGGGGTAGACACGAGGAAGACTCCTATTCAAGCAATATTTACAATTTATTTTGGCAGAGCACTTTTTTCTTAGAAGTCTTCTAAGTTTCCAGTTCTTTTATTGAGGCTTTATTTGAAAGTCTGGCCTATGGATTCCCAACTTGTGAGCTGAAACATTCCTCTATGGTAACGTTTTCACAAAAATAGTGTGATAGCGAGAAGCAGAACCCATTGCATCCCCCATTTGCTCAAACGGTGCACCTTTATTTATTTATTCCTTATTCACCAGCTAAGGATGTACTCTGTGCCAGGCACAGCACAAGGCTCTGAAAATAAAAAGACATGGTTCACACTTTAGAGGAAGTTCCAGAGCACAGTGAGTGCTTATCCCTAGAATGCTTATCCTACTCTAGGACATTTTGGGGGCCAAGGAAGTGGGGGCAGCTACACCTAATACCTAGCATGCTGTCCTACAAGAGGGAAGCAAAGAAGCCCAGCCTGGGGAATTGGGAGTCACCTGTCCATCATCAGCCTGGTGGCTTTCAGACAGTTATGGCTTTAGCTTGATGCCCACGTGTCACATCTGTATCTGAAGGCCTGTTTGAGTTGCCATGAGAAAGGACATGGGGATACTCTGTAAAATATGGAAGTCTTACATCAGAGCCTGAATCAAAGGGAAAAACACAAAATCATGTGCATTTCAAAGCTTAATTCTGCAACACAGTCTCCAAGGTAATAGGATCTTCTTGTGTTCTTCCTGCAGTTTTGTTTCCTGATTACTCCCAAAAATATATAGACTTTTTTTTTTTAGATTTATTTATGTATTTGAGGGAGAGAGCGTGCACAAGTGGGGGGTGGGGAGAGGGAGAATCTTAAGCCGACTCCCCACTGAGCATGGAGCTTGATGAGGGGTTCGATCTCAGGACCCTGAGATCATGACCTGAGCTGAAATCAAGAGTCGGACATTGAACCAACTGAGCCACCCAGGTGCCCCTAGACGTTATTAAAATGAAAGGGACCAATGTGACTATTGATTCAGTGGCCGTGAAAAATGGTGACAAAAACATTAGACATAAGGAGTAGAAAATATTCCAGATAATAAGAGGATAAGCAAACAGCCTGCATCACTTCTCTGCTCATGTCCTTGCTGAGGAAATGCGGGAACATTGGATATGGTAGCATAAAAGTGACAGTCTAAATAAATACACGGGCTCTAATCCTGCTTCCATTAGTTTCTAGCTGTTTGACTTCAGATAAATCCCTTCATTTTCCTCTGGCTTCCTCAGTTTCCCCATGTGTCTAGTGGGGACAGTCCTACCTCACTGGGTTGTTATGAAGAGTTACAGGTGTGATGTTTGGTGCGTGGCCCCGCCAGGGACAGGTTTATCTGTATATTTTAATACATTAACATCATTTGTATTTAAATATCAAATTTTCCAAAATTATAATTGGTGTTATATGTAATTTATTATATATATGGAATTTTGAGAATTCTCAAGGTTTTGAAGGAGGTGATTTTTCAATATAAAAATTAAAAAAGCTGGGCGCCTGGGTGGCTCAGTGGGTTAAGCCTCAGACTCTATTTTGGCTCAGGTCATGATCTCAGGATTGTGAGATGGAGCCCCCAGACGGCTCAGTGCTAGGCATGGATACTGTTTAAGATTCTCTCTTGGCCCCTCCCACCTGGCTTGCTCTCTCTCTCTCTCTCTCTCCCTCCACCTCTCTCTCTCTCTCTAGAAAAAAAAAAATTAAAAAATAAAACAAGCTGACCGGTACTCACTTTTAAAAACCACACTGCACGGCGCTGCGTGTTGGACTTGCTGCGTTTCTCCGCGGAAATGAGAAGCGTTCGTAAAAAGCCAACACCGCCCCACCTCCCACACAGCACATATGTTTTTCTACTTTCTCCAGCAGTATGAGTCTCTAGTTTTAGTCTTTGGAAAAAGCTTCCCCAATTATATGAAATTAGTCATTTACCGTGTAGTAGAAGGGACCAGAAAAGAGCATTCAGGATTTCCATTTCACAAGAAATGTCTGGAAAGGTCTGGTCTCAGAAGCAGGAACTGTGTGTCACAGCAAGCGCACCCGGAGCGCCCCGAGCGGACTCAGAGCCGCCCGCACCGTGTTTCCAGCCCAGGGCTGCCCACCACCAGCTCTGATACCGGCAGGGCCATTTCTTCCTCACCCACATGACAGTTTGCCTGATGAAGAAAGTATGAGTTCCCATTTCTGCCAACCTTCTGGAGAAAATGCTTCTGGCTGCCCCCGGACAGGACCCTTTCCTCCCTCTCATGGTCACATGGGAGGGTCAGCTCGCCATTGAACTTGGACTGCGGAACTTTGGGTATTACTTGACACACGCAATTAAAGAAAAACAATTTTTTGAGTTGTTTTAACTTAGTAATCGTGACAGAGGAGGTTCCCCGTGATGGGGAAATGTCCGTGGAAGCGCAGAGGAATCTTTCTAAACTAAGGCAGAGGAATGGCACAGAATGTTTGTCTCACATCTGAGGATGGGGAGGGAGCCTTCTAGTGCTCACTCATGGGCTCTCCATACAAAACAAGGGCAGAGTCTGTCCATGTCTTTCTGTGGGGGGAAGAGTTTGCCTAATTTTTATGGTGACTCACATGTAAGCCTGAATTAAAAATCTGCTCAAGTTGTGTGAAATGAACAAGAGCTGAGTAAAACAGCTTCATGGTAGAGTTCTCTCCTGAATATAAAATTGATCAGGAAGATAAATCCAAATACTTTCTTTCCCCACTTGAATCCAAGATACATGCAGAAACTCACAAGTCTAGGCAACCCCTTAGTTTAAAACATTTAAGTCATATCAACTGAGCAAGAAAAAATTTTGAAACACACTAATCCTTTCATGAATTTTGTCATTAAAAACATTCTCAATATAATCAAGGGAAAATTAGTTTGAAAAAAAATGTTTTTCTGAGAGAGTGCGCAAGAGCGCACTTGTGAGGGTAGGGGAGGAGCAAAGGGAGAGAATTTTAGGCAGGCTCCACACCCATCCCCCATCCCTATGTGGAGCTTGATCTCAGGGCCATGAGATCATGACCTGAGCCAAAATCCAGAGCCAGGTGTTTAACTGACTGAGCCACCCAGGGCCCCAAAATGTTTTTAAAGGATGGTTCTTAGGGGTGCCTGGGTGGCTCAATTGGTTAAGTGTCCAACTCTTGATTTCAGCTCAGGTCATGATCTCAGGATCATGAGATTGAGCCCCAAGTTGGCTCCACGCTGGGCATGGAGCCTGCTTGAGATTCTCTCTCTCCCTCTCCCCCTGCCCCTCTCCAACTTCTTTTTTTTTTTTTTGTCTTTATGTTTTAAAAATATTTTCCACATCACTCTTTCAGGAGGAGGAACCTAGAATTGAAAAGGGTGCCAATGGACTATGGCTAAAATATACCCATTTTAGTAGGGAGAGGACCGTATGAAGTCAAACTATTTGTGCATTTCTACATCCTCAACACATGGCCCTGTCCTGGAATATACTGGACACTCTTAAGTGTCCAATAAATGAATGAATGAATTCATTATTATTGAATTCATGAATGAATCACTTAAAAGGATGAACTCAGTCACTAACACAACAAAGAACGTTGTTCACGAGAAAGAAGATAAGAAAAAATAATTAGAATTAGAGTCTGAAGGCATAATTTACTTAAGACATGCTTCTGCTGTGCTCATCCTGTTTCTTCTTTCTCTCTGCCTTAATCTCCTGGTGGCCAGTGTTTGTGCTGTATGCGGGAAGGTGGTGTGGACAGGAAGGGATATAAGTACTGGCCACCATTGCAGGCGCCTGCTTGGTGTGTTCACGTGAACAACAAAGGTGCCTGAACATCATTAAGCCCAAGCCCTCACCCTGCAGATAAAGAAAGTGAGAAATCAAATGACCTGACGAAGGTCATTGGCCCAACCAGCTGAACATAAGCAATATCATATCAGTATTTATTGCTTTGGGAGGGCAAGGGCTATGTGATGCCAAAAGAAACTTATCATAGATTGATCTGATATCAGCTCCCCAGCCCAAACTCTGGGTTGGGTTTGTGTAGTTCAACCCAATTGATTGATTGCTTTTGCACTGATTTTAATGAGAAAAGCTCAAAAATAACACACTCTCTCTCTTTTTTTTTTTTTTAGAGAGAGTGTTTGTGTGCATGCATGTGCACAAGCAGGGGAGGGGCGGAGAGAGAAAGAGAGAGAATGAGAATTCCAAGCAGGCTCCATGCCTGGCACAGAGCCAGATGCGGGGCTCCCTCTCACAACCCTGAGATCATGACCTGAGCCAAAATCAAGGTGGGGGGGGGGGACATTTAACCGACTGAGACCCCCAGATGCCCCTCAAAAATAACACTCTAAAATTTTACTCTGAACACAAAGGACCAGGGGAGTCCTTGCTGGAAATGCATATGTCTGATCCCAACTCCTGAGATTCTAATTCTGCAGACCTGCATTGAGGCTAAAAAATGGGAATTTTTACAAACACATGCAGTTGATTTGGCTATAGAAGCTGTACGCTGGGACACTGCCCCGAAGTGCCTTAGCTCAGCCAACATCTAAAGCAACGCTTACGGGAAGTTCCACTGACTGATTTACGGAGCTTGTCCAACGAAGCGTGACGTGTGCGAGTAACGTGGGTACATCAGGCTTTGAGGGCTACTGCTGTATCACCACTGTTAGAGAGACGTATTCAACGGTATGTAATCATATGCTAGTAGCAAGTGCTGTATTCAAAACCATTTATTTTTCTTCACTATTGGATACTTGTCAAAGTGGAGTTCGCTTCCCAAGACCGAACTAAATGCTGTGCTCTTAACATGATGGAGAGACTGAGAGGCACCACCACGACTTCAGAAGATCCTTGAGGAAAGCAGCCAAGCCGGTCTAGTTCTGCTAAGTGCATGCCTAGCACCCCTATTTGCTATGCACATAGTAGGTACATGAAAAAATATGTTTATAAATTAATCCAATACAAAGGAATATGAAATAGTATGAACACTTGGATAACGCCTCTGTATAAGTAAATACCAAATACTTGTAATTATAAAATTGATTCATCCTTTCTTAGAAAAATAATTGATACGTTGGAGAAGGAATGAACTGTAAGTCTGGGAGGCAACGGAAGGAGAGCAATCCAGGGCTGGAGGGGAAATCTGACCTTTCTTCCTGGGATCTGTCTATGTTTCTGATTCCCTAAACTTTCCATTACTCTAAACCACAAGTTTCTGGAAGGCTCAGTGTATTTTAATTAAACCCCAGTGATGAACACAGACTTGCCAAACTTCATGCTGGTTTGTCCCACTGGGCTTCAAAGCAGAGCCTAGAGAAAACAGTGAGGAGGGGATCCCACTTGCCCACTCATTAGGAATTTGCACGACCCTCCCACAAAGCAGAATCACAGAATAATGGGGTTCGGAATTACCCTGAGCGGGTATAATGGTCCTGAACAGTAATCCTTCCCCTGCCTTCCAGGGTCAGCGTTCTGTTCTTTATTTGCCTGTTTTGTGTTCACAAACGAAAGGTCTGTCTGTGTGACTCAGGCTACGAAAATGCTTCACTTGGCAGCCAACGTGGGTATTCCCCACTCGGGCCTCAGCACAAGTCCGGGAGAAATAAGAAGGCCAGCACAGCCACCCTCCCCTGCTGCCATCTGTAATGGTCCCCGTGGCCTGTGCCAATGGCCGCAGTGGAAGGTGGAGGCTGGAAGGGAAAGTGTGACCTGAGCTAAACTCTTCTCAGAGAGGCAGCATTTTAAAAGTGGGTGGGCTTGACTGCGAGACAGTCTCTCTTTTTTTCTTTTCTTTTTTCTTCTTTCCTTTTCTTTTTTCTCTTCTTTTTTCCTTTCTTTCCTTCCTTCTTCCTCCTTCCCACCCTCCCCCCTTCCTTCCTTCCTTTCTTTCTTTCCTCTCTCTCTCCCTTCCTTCCTTTCTTTTCTTCTCTTTCTTTCTTTCTTTCTTTCTTTCTTTCTTTCTTTCTTTCTTTCTTTCTTCCTCTTTTTCTTTCCTCTCTCCCTTCCTTCCTTCCTCTTACTCTCTCCCTGTTTCTCTCTGTCTTCCTCCCTCCCTCCTTCCCCTCTCTCTCCCACCTTCCCATCCTGCCTTCCTTTCTTCCTTCTTTTCCTTCTTTTTCCTTTCTTTTCTTTTCGCCTTGATCCTTCCTTCTGCCAGCCCTCCTTCTTTCCTTCCTTTCTTTCTCTTTGGGTCTCTTATGAAAATAGAAGGATAAAAAGTCTCAAAGAAATATTCAACTGGCAAAAAAATAAAATAAAATTCAACTGGCAGAGATTTCTGTGAACAGCGCTGGCCTTTCCCCAAATCTGTCACTCTCACCAACTCAGCCCTTTGCTGTCAACGTGAGAGACACAGGTGGCTACTAAGAAAAAGTATGGAGAAACAAAGAGAAAATTCATTAACTAACCCTTACAGGATGGCTGCATGTACGCTCTAATCTGCAAAACGTCACCTGATGGGAACTTGCATGCTCCATGCAAGTCACGCACAGGACACCCCAGTACCGGGTAGCATCCTTGGCCGCTGCATAGCACCCAAAGGCGTTGGCAAGATAATCTTGATTCAGGACATTGAACCACATTATACCTGAAATATACTCTGAGAAATGATTTTTGGACTCTGAACACAATTATGACAGTCACCAACTCTGCCAACTTTACCAGGTAAATAAGGAAAAATAGGTAGTTTAAATATTAAATACTTCAGGTTTTGGGACAATCCCCTCCTAAAATGGGCCCAGAAACCAATTTCCCATTTGCACAGCACAAATTCATTTCAAGAGAAGGGGGGGCGGTTTCAGCCACCAGGTCTCCAAGGCCATCCAACCCGGGATTGACAGTCCCCAGGGGACGCACCGGAAACTGGATGGCAGCAGCGCAGCCGGACGGCCATGAAGTTCAAGTCCAGGAGGTAAACTGATATCTTCATGTTGGGCCAGCTCAGCATTTGCTGATGTGTTTTAAAGGGGAATTCAAGAAGATTTGGAGACAGCTCCAGGCTTGCGTTTCAGTGTTTCGAAGTCATTTTGCTCCGGAGTGGCCATCGCCTCAAATCACCCTCCGCATCCAGCGCTGCCATCTGGGAGCAGGTGCGCTGAGCTGCAGTGGGTACACGCGAGCGCTCGGCCCAGAAAACTGTCATCTGAATGATTTACACACACGTCTTGAGCCCCGTCAGGCACTAAAGAGATGGATGCCTTGCTAATAAATCTCACATTTGTCAACATTAATTTAAGGCACTCCGAGTTGGCAGTCGAGAGCATACTTTTCAAATAAGCAGCCAACTTTTCTTCTATTAAATCTTTAGGAGAATATATTACCAACTTCTGGGAAATACCATTTACTAGAAGTTGAGCTGGAGTGGGCCGAGGAATTGGTAGCATAAATCTTCAGGCTATGGGTCCACGTGTGACCAGCAAGTCAGGTGATGCCGTTGCCTACAAGGCCTCCAAGGTCGTCTCTGCCCAACCACAACCCCTGGGACGGCTCAGGCTGCCCTGGCGATTGTGTCAGTCTGGGAGCAGGACCAAGAAGCCCTACAGTGACAGAGGACAGGTTTGGAGTCTGTGCTGAGAGAAGGGTATGAAATGAAGAAGGAATTCCTGGACCATGAGCTCTTGGAGCTCAAAATCCAGCTGAAAAACAAGATGGCGCCAGTGAGAGTATGAGCAACACTGCTGAGCAGCAGGTAGGTGACCATGCACCAAAAGATGGGACAGAACTTCAAGGAGGGAGGGAGAACATGTTGGAGGGACAGGCAAGGTGGTACTGAGGCAAGCTAGAGGCCCAGGACCTGCAGGGGAGGAGCAAAGGGCCCAAGTGGGTCATCGGGAAGACAACGACTTAAAGTAGAGGTCATGGTGGGACACGGAGTGCCCTGAAGGTCAAGCAGGGAATGGGTCTGTCCTCTGGGCACCCCGGAGCACCAGAGTTTTCTGAAAAAGGGAGAAGAAGAAACCAGCATTTTATAAAGATTGATACAGAGGCTGTGCTATACTGGAAGCCTGGCAATGGCAGAGCCATTAGGACATTGTCGTCATCACCTAGGCCCATGGATCCGAGTGACAGGTGTGTACTCCCATGTGTGCTCAAGGCGATCCACCGAGACAGTGGGAAGAAAATATCGGAATTCTTATTTCCATTTACTTTTAAAATTCCCATATTTTTTAGTGTCTACTTTATGTATTTTAAATAGTTTAATAGAACTGCATATGTTACCAACTGACATGTGTCCCTGCCAAATTCATGTGCTACAGCTGCGACCTCTAACATGACTGTATTTGAAGACAGAAGGTGATAAAGCTAAGCAGGCTCATAAGGGTGGAGCCTTATTTTGGCAGGACTGTGTCCTAATGAAAAGAGAAAGAGACACCAGATCTCTCTCTCCACTCTCCCTCTGCACCCCCAGCTCCCCGTGCACCCCATGCACGCACAGAGAAGAGCCCATGTGAGGACACAGTGAGAAGGTGGCAGTCTACAAGCCAGGAAGAGAGCTCTCACCAGAAACCAACCCTGATGATGCTTTGATCTTAGACTTCTGGCCTCTAGAATTGTGCCCAAAAAAATGTCTGTTCTTTAAGCCACCCCGTCTGACAACACAAGCAGACTAATATAATATAATATATAACACGTAAACAATCTAAAACTGGAAGAGTGAATTATATCTCAATTAAAAAAAAAAACTTTTAAAGGGGGCGCCTGGGTGGCACAGCGGTTAAGCGTCTGCCTTCGGCTCAGGGCGTGATCCCGGCGTTATGGGATCGAGCCCCACATCAGGCTCCTCCGCTATGAGCCTGCCTCTTCCTCTCCCACTCCCCCTGCTTGTGTTCCCTCTCTCACTGACTGTCTCTATCCTGTCGAATAAATAAATAAAATCTTTAAAAAAAAAAAAACTTTTAAAATTCAAGGTCCATATATTAATATATTTTGTTAATGTGCATGATCAAAAGAGTTTGGGGGAAAATGCTCTAGGTGCTGGGGCCTGAGTTGATATGGCAGTGAGTGTTAAGAGCTACTGCAGAGGGAAGATAGAAACTTGGTGAGCCACTGGATATAGGATTTATTTATTTATTTAATATATATAAATGTATTATATATATTATATATATTATATATATATTTTGTATGTATTTTATATATATTATATATTTTATATATAAATAATATATATTTATTCATATAATATATAAATATATTATATATTTATTATATAAATAATATATATTAATATATATAAATAAATATAATATAAGCTCTTAGTTGTTCAGTCCAGGAGACAGGGAGAGCTATCTGTTTCCCTATTAAGAGGGGATGGCAAGACTTGATCCCACAGGAGGCTCAGAGAAGCCCAAGGACCACAAGGACTGGTGGAATTCCTTGTGGAATGCCCTCAGAATGAGAAAGAGGTGTGAAAGGAAAATGGGAATTTCAGGGCCACAGAGGTCAAATGAAGAGAGACTTTCAAGGAGGAGGATAGTTTGGGCAACAGCAGCAGGGAGGTTAAGTGGAAGGGCCTGAGAAATACCTTTTGGAATTGCAGGAGGTCACGGAAGACTTTTAGAAAGTGAATTCATTGGAGGGGAGAGAGTGGACATCGGACGGTAGGGGTTAAGAAGGGACAAATGGAGAGGAAATTAAGGCAGCAGGTAGAATTTGGATTTCAACCATGAGAATGTCAGTATCAGAGTCAGAACTGTGTGGGGTGGGAGGTTCTAATGTGTGAGCTTTCTCCTTTATCTTGGACCCCAGAGGAATTCCCCATGACTAGTGAAACAGTGGTAATGAGCTAGGGAGGTGGGACAGGGGGTCAGGGTGGCGAGGCAACAATAAATTGTTCCATCCTGTTCCAGAACCTTCCAGACAGCTCTGGTTTTGTGTGTGCAGGTCTAATTTTGTAAAGCCAGAAGAGATACACAACTCTCAGATCTACACACTGATTAGAAATCTGAAAAATTTTCCCAAACTTCACATCTTCCTTGAAAGTTTAATGTCGGAGGCAGGTCTGACATAAATGGTGGGACTAAGTGGTGGGAAGAGGTTGGAGTTCATTTGGGCATTAGTATCAGGGTCTCATCCACCAGCACCCAAGAGACCATCCATTTCTATATTCTGGCTTTGCCTGGATGGAAAAGTATTGACCACCTATTTCATGAGTGTGCAAATGAATTCAAAGTCACACATGAGAACTAAATGATATTTATAAAATTCTTTGAGATCCACAGAAGAAAGGCGCCATTTAAGTACAGCGTAAGTATTATCAGCTAATGACGGAGCATCCTGAACAAATCAGATTCTCCCAGAAAATAAACAATAAACCATGTCCTGGGAATAAATTCAGTAATTCTGGAACGCACATTGAACATTTTAGATGCAAAGCAATCCTAGCTGATAATGCTTCAGTAGCCAGTCTTTCCACCTCTAAAATTATCTTCCCAGTCACATCCTTGGACATTGGTGGACTCACACAGAACATTGACATCTGTCTGGTAGAATCATTGATTTCCAGGGCTGGAGGGGTCTCCTAGTCCAGCCACCCCTTTGCTCATTTAATCCCCTCCGTGATCCCCATTTGCACTTTCTTCCATCTAAAGATAGTTTAGAAGTCCTTTAACCATCCTTTGTATCCTCGCAAGACAAGGCTCCTTTAAGGCTTCTGCGGTCCTAAATCTCTCGTCATGTTCATCCCTGCTTATTCACTCTTCTCTTTCTGTATCCTTGCACATCCTTTTAAAATCAAATCCCACTGGCAGGGCCCCAGATTTTCTGCAATAATGGTTTTTGCACACAGTGACTTGCCTGAATTTGACAAATAAAACCTGACGTGACCCTAGGGTCAAATGGCTCATATATATCCTCAGAAAGTGGTTTAGCTGGTCACCGAGTGTTAGGTGATGAGGTCCTCTTTAGATCCTTGAGCTCTGAGGTTACAGTATCAGTCCCTGCCTGAGGCCATTCCTGAGCTGCTAGTATCAGAGCACAACTGGTTAGAACAAACTAGCGATGGGGCTCAGGGATGGCTCCCTGTCCTGGGCTTAGCTGTCTCTTGCCCAGATGGTCCGGGGAACTTGCCAGTGCCTTTGGTTATAAGAGGGAGGGGCAGAGTGTAGAAGGCTCAGAGTAATCACTGGAAAAACAGATCTCAGTAGCATCTATATGAGGGATACGTCGGGCGGGAGCTCTACCAGGGACAGAAGACAGTGACAGAAGGAAAGACAGGAGCCATGAGAAAGAAGGCCTTATGGAAATATGTCTTGGCTTAGGAAAGGGTGAAGGGTGAAGTGCAAAGAGAAAAGAGAGAAACATTCAGAAATTATTCAAGTCGTTCCTCAAGACGGTCTCTTCCCATACTTGGCCTCTCCATGCAGACATCCGGCGTATGTTTGAAGAGAACCTTTCATCAACCCTGAAGTATGCGTGTGCATGCTTGGGGGTGGATGGTTGCAGGCAAGTGTGTCCACGTGTGCTTGTATGTGTGCGGGCATGTGTGCGTGTTTATAAGGTAGGGCTGCCCATAGGGCTGGGTGGGGTGGCACTTGTCTGTTTATTCTCCACTGGCTCAGATGTTCAGGTGAGGGGAAAAGTGCAGGTGGGGCTGGAATGGGGAATGGACTCGAAGCAAAGACAGGGATCTACCCCTACGTGCACACTCTTGAAATCTCTTTCGAAGAGTTCAAAGAGGTAACAAAAGGCATGTGTGCCCAGCGTGAGTTTGACACACGTGAAAATATACACCCAACTGTTTACCTTCTAGAATTTTACGGTGCAAAAGAGGAGGCTAGTCCTAATAGCATGGCAACAGAGAATGTCAAAATGTTTAAGCTATGGTCTCTCAGCAGGCATGGGAAAATGGTTTATCTTGGATCCATGGGCAGCCATTACTGCAATGAGGAAGTAATAGAAGAAGCCATCCAAAACAAAAGTTTCAAGGTCACAGAGAATTTTTCTTCTCATCCAAACACAACAGAATCTCATAAATGTCAGACCATGAGCACAGGCTGGGAAATTCCACAGAAATGGAATTTTTTTTTATGTGAGATCCTCGTACTGGAACTTCAGTTCACAGAGGTTTTCACCTCTTAAAATTAGAGCACTTCACAGAAAGAGTGCAAAATTGACTATCAATCTCACCTTACGTGAAATAAGTCCTTTTTTATGCATTTGACAAAAAAAAAGCTAATCTCCAAGAAGACCATTTTCATTTTAGCCCAGTATTTGACTTTGATATTCATATAAAAATTCGATAGCAATACATTTGAAAAGAACTCAAAAATAGAAATTTTCTATTAAAAAACTGTTGAATAATCTGGTTTACCAAGAATTGTTTGGATCTGTTGCTGACAAAATGGCTCAAGAAATATCGATATGTTCCAAGTCAACAGAAAGGGACTACCCAAGCTACAGCGTAGGATGTGTCTACACTGATGACTCTCTTCCCTGGGTCCTCATAGCACTTACTCTGTTTAGACCATGCACCTATGTTATAATTAGAGTTTTTGTGCCTGGCAACACTCCCTACCTCCCACCTTCCACCTCACTGTGATGGTCTTGGAGGACAGCACCTGCTTCCATCCTCCTTCGATTCCTCTGGAACCCAGGTGAGTGCCTCAAAGAAAGCAAGTGTTCCATAAATGCCTGGAGAGGGTGTGGGAAATATGTTAGATGTGGTAGGCTGGGATCAGGTTACATGGCACTTTGGAATCCAGGCAGAAGAAACTGGACCTGACCCATCACTCGCCAGAAGGAGCCGTTTCGGGTTTTTGAGCAGCGGGTGATAGGAAAATCGTACTTCAGTTCTGCAGCGGGGCACCAGAGTGGGAATCTAGCAGAAGCTGTCGCCAGAGGCGACAAGCATAGGGAATAAATGCAAATCGAGAGTGTTCTGAAAGAGGAGAACTTGGTGACAATTTTGAGGGGATGGAGGACAGGAACGTGTCCGTGTTGGCTGTAGTTACGAGATCAGATGGCTGAAAGAGATTGCTCCTAACAGACACTGGGATGCAGATGTGGGGGCTAGAAGGTTGGTTGGTCACATTGAAACTAAAGAGACCCCCAAGATGAAATGGTCAGACAACAATTTTTAACTCAGAAGAGGAGTCAGGGCTAGAGATTCCAAACAAACTAAGACAGGCTTTAAAGGAACCTAAAATGGGCTTCAGAGACCTCTAAAAGGCCTATATGCTTAGAAGCATCTGGAATCAGAGCAGTGGTGATGCCTCCCTAGCCTGGCCGTTCTACTATTTCATGAAATATTATATTTCCATTCAGCTTCCTTCAGCCAAACGTTCTGAAATTTCCAGAAAAGATCCATTACCTATAAATCACTGTTGTAATTTGCATGGCACTAGTCTTCAAGGGAAGACACACAGTTTCATTGAACTTAGTCTTCAGTGAGCACTCATAATAGACAGCACATATATAGCTCTTACCACGTACCTGGGGCTGTCTCTGGTATTTCATGTGCGTTGTTGCAATTGACGCACGCAAACCCTGCAATGTAGGAAATTTTATGACCCCCAATTTGTAGAGGAGGGAAGTAAGACGGGAGGTGGAGTCTAACACAATCAGTAAGTGACAGAACTGGGATTAGAACCTGGGGAGTGAGGCTCCAGGGACTGTGCCCTTGACCACCGTGCTATCCTGCCTCAAGAGTGAGGGAGTCCTTAACTACAAGGGCACCCAGTCCAGCAGGAGGGAGAGAAAAGTAAAAGTGTAATATGGCCATGACGCGGTAAGTGTGGGACGGAGGTGTGTGCAGGGGCTGTGGGCACATGGGGTGGCTACAGCCTGATACAGTGGGTCCCAGAAAGGCTGCCCAGAGGCTCAGTCACATGAGGGAGTCTTGCAAGGTGGGTAGGGGAAGAAGAGGCTGGAGATCACGCCAGATAAAGAAGAGTAAGAGCAAAGACACAGAGGGACCCAGCACATGACGGGTCCAAGGGTGAGGAAGGGATATGAGAGATGAGGCTGAGGAGGGGGCGAGGATAGGGTCACAGAGCCCTTGAAAGCCAGGTTAGAAGGCTGGGTTTAATCTGGAGGGAGACGGAGGCATTCAGGGCCATTCTCAGGGGAGGGACACGGTGGCACAAGCATCCTGTTTCACGGGTTAGGTAGAGCGGGCCATGGAAACCGATCAGAAGGTCAAAGCAAGGGGAGAGATGAGCCCGGGAGAAATGTGCTAAGAGAAGACCGCTGCTGACATCAGCTTCTTTTGCTCTCTACACAAGCACCCATGTGCCAGCCCCTGAATTGAATGGAAGCTGGGTACATGTTCATTTTGAAAACAACAAAGGTAAGGGAGTCGTTTTTGACATTTTGGGGGAGGGGGGAGCTTAATTTTCAAATTGAACCACTTATTATCCGATTTTCTTCTCCATCAGAATCTCTGTAGGGGGCAAAGCCTAGACAGGGCACATGAGAAGTTTCTGATAACTTCTCCACACCAAGCATTTACTTTTCCTAGACATCTGAAAAAATTGTGAATTTAATGCCGGGGCCGGTCAGACGTCCCCAGTGACCGCGCTAACTTCAGGACGGCCTGCGCATTCAGAACCTGGGTGTGCGCGGACCAGCTGGTGGCAGACAGAATTCATTACTGACCTGCTTACATTGAATCCAGACAGCTGAACATGGAAGACTTCATATTCTGCTAGACTTAGAAGCTCCACGATCCTCTGAGCCATTCTGTCCTAGAAGAAAACAGGTTGGTTCGTTAAACCACCCGCATGTCAATTATCAATTCACACCACATGAAACGAAACGCTCACACTTCACGGGCAAGATGAAGTACAATTCCAACAAATGACTGTGACGCTTCATGCCGAAGCTTGATTTCTGAGTCTTAATTGATACAGCTCACAGATAACCCGCCTCTTTGGCCCTCGGGTCAGTAAAACACCCGTCTAGAGCTTCTACCTGACAGGAGCAAGAAACTGTGAGAGAGAGAAGGTTCTAGGCACATACTTGATTCAGACTCTGCAACTGAGAAGGGTTTTCATTGGAATGTTATCTCCCCAACGGTCAACACATTCCAGCGAGGGTAAAATGAAGGATTCCAAAGTTCGTGTTTGGAATCACAGAATTTTGAGGATGGGGGAGATTCTCCTTCTCACAGATGAAGAAATGATACCCACAGGGGCTGCGCCACCAGTTACAGCTGGAATCAGAGGTTCACCAACCAGGGCTCTTTCTGCCACAACAGACGTAATTTAGGTGTCGTGCCTCTAAAGTGAGGGCTCTCGTGAAGACTTTCAAGTCACGAAACGCGCCATAGTTCATCTTAAATTTAAACTTACTTTAGAATCTTTTAAAATGTGGAAGTAATTTTCATTTTCGAAATTCTAATAAGCTCAAGTCTTTACTTTTCATGGAGAAATGAGCCCCAGGCCAGGGTAGGACAAAGAGGACTCTCCCCCGTGACCTTCCCATATTTTCAGCCTTTTTCTGAAGCGCAATTTGCCCCTGGCTCCATAGCAACTCAGAAAATTCTCAAGTACTTGAGCTGGCTGAGGCTTTAGGCTAATGGAGTTCAAACCCTCATCACACTTAAAAAGACAACAACAACAAAAAAAAACCTGTAGTGCTATCAGATGGTGAATTAAAGGGAGAGCTAGTCCAGAAAACCCTAAAGAAACATATGTTAACTGAGCATCTGTTGGTGCTAAGCCCTGTGTTCTCTCCCCTAAATACATCTCACTCAGTTCTTAAAATTGCTCAGACGGAGCTCTTCCCTCCAACCAACATTTACCTGAGCGTCCACTACCTGCCAGGCACCAAAGTGTACAAAGTATACAAAGGAGAAATAGACATACTTTGTTTCCTGCCTGCAGTGAGGTCACAGTCTAACAGGGATGGGGCAGAGACAGTCAGCCGCGTTCGCTAGCCCTGTGTTGTTCAGACAGCCACTTGTGACTTGTTAGATGATCATGAAATTAATTCAGTGGGTCTTGATCAGCATTAAAAATAAATGAGTGAACAAATAAATAGAACAGCACAGCACAGAATAGGAACTATCAGCATGCATGAGGTAAAGGTAAGGAAACTCACAGGGATTTATGTCTGTATATCCGTTTCAATCGTGTATACAATCGTAAGATACATTTCCTTTTGTGGGTCATGGTGGAAAAAAGCAGGAAAGCTCTCCAGTTATAGGACAAAGTGACAAGTGCTCTATTAGAAGTCCACACAAAATGGTGAGGGCAAAGAGGAGTCAGAGAGCACCTGTCTGCGGATCCATTAGCACCTGGCCCCAGAGGGAGCTGGGGACAATCTTGGTTCTCACCAAAGAGAAGTTCTCTTAAGGATGGGATGTCCAAACCTAATAATGCTCAGCGTTAGGACAAGCTCAACAAGGACCGGTATGAAGTTTCAGGGACTAGAGAGGAAAACAAGGTAGGGGGTCCCTTCTCCCGCAATGTTGGAAAGAAGGTGGGCACCTCCAAAGCCAAGCCAGGCTCAAGAAGAGGGAATTAAACCTCAAGAAGATGGAACCCAGATCTAGCCCTGATTGCTAGATGTGTGGGAGCGGCTGGAAGCTCCACCAGCACCAGCTAGCTCTGGAATGAATTCCCAGAGGGCAGGAGAGAGCCTCTGGAGTTTGGAAAGCCGGGAGATGGGAAGTCAGAGGTGGGGCCCTTTACACGATCTTAATCTCGAGATCAGCGCCCCCTTGGGATGGCAGGTTACTGCAGTCTCCCTTATCAGGATAGAGTTATTACTAAATCTCCTTTTCTTTTAATATCACTACCTCCAGATATTCTAGATACCATGTTCATTATCTGAGGATCGGTGGCAATCAGCCAGATGGCCATGCAGAGATTTCTTCTCCAGTTTCTGAGGGAGGACTCAGGGCAAGAGAAATAAAGACCTTCGTATAGAATAAGGTGAGTCACTCATGTTGGAAGACTCTCTGACATGGGAGTTAAGTGACTGCAGCAAGAAGTCCCTCGGGGGGCAGTCAATGCATTATTTTGGTGACTTGGTTTTTTATCATTTAACAAGCAAAGACATGAGATGATGTCAAGATGAATTATCATGTGTGTTATTTAATCCACATTTCCCTTGTACAGACTTATGATAACAAAGTGGCTTTTTTTTTTCTAGTAATCTCTTCACCCAACGTGGGGCTCGAACTTACAACCCTGAGATCAAGAGTCATACGCTCTACCAACTGAGCCAGCCAGCTGTCCCCAGACTTATGACAAGAACTGGGTACTCCGCAAAATAAACAGCCCGCAAAATATAAAGAAAAATAACAACTCGATGTTTATGTTTCCTCCCCTATCATGTGTGACAGAACCATACAAGCACAGAGTCTTTCATAAGCTCCCCCTCACTACGGGTGAAGGCTAAAGAAAGAATACGAACGTACGTCGAAAGCAGGAGACATAATGAGGGTATGAGTGTTTATTCCAGTAAAAACAAATTAAATAGTTGATGTTAAAATGCTTCATGAACTACGTGGTATTCTGTAAGTATGGACCATTTTTTAGTTATCATCAATGCTAATAAATTATTACCAAGTAAAAAGTTAAAAGCATGAGTGCTGACAAGTAAATAAGATTGTATTTGATGCTTCCCGACTATGTGGTTTTTCACACATCTTTAGTTTTAAACCAAGGACTCAGGTGTCACTAACATTTTCAAGGGTAAACAATAATCAGGCGGAAAGTTTAATAAATAATTGTTCTTCAAAAGAGAAGTACAGATTGACTTTGATTAGTAAAAATGACCTGCATCATACAGATACAGAAGCGGAGTGGTTTGTCTGGCCTCACACAGTGACAGAACCAGAACAGAAAGTCAGACCCCCGTGACGCCAGAGTCCTTGCATTTTAACTTCTAACCTTGCTCATGATCTTGGTGGTTGGTTTGCTTTCTCATACGGAGCTATGAGCTGTTTCTAGTCTTTGTCCAGAATACAGATGATTGCATATAATATAATGATTATATATCATAATCACACACATCACAAAATCAACAGGATCATAGAATGAAAAGCTCTCCCTGAACAGCTGCAAGACAACATCATCTTTTCTACTGCTAAGTCTAGATTCAAAAGATTTTGGGCTCCTTAGCTTTTTAAAATTAGTATTATTATTATTATTTGGTTTTACTATGTTTCAATTAAAATTAGGTGTTATCACCTTGTGTTTAGGGGAAAAAAGTCTCGAAATAATATTTCACACAAGAAAGGTAACTAAAGTGGGTGTGTTGCTGGTAGAATTTAACTTAAATACGTTAAGTTCTACTTAAAGGTTGTTCAACAGATAAGTTATATGGGGATGGAGGAAGTATCTACAGTTTTAAAAAGTAGTAAAAGGTACAGTCAATAGTTTTAAATGAGCGAGATTAAACTTTCTAATCTAGAGACGCACATTTGGATGGTAAAACGACTACAAGTTAAACACAAGGAACTGATTACCACAGAAGTTCAGCCAAGGAGTGGTTTCTTGTAGGAGAAGAGGGGGGTCTGTGATTGGGGTGGGGCACACGGAAGGGGCTTGTGGGGCTAGTAGCAAAGTTCTATTCCTTGACTTGGATGATGTCCCCTTACGGTAACTCACAAACCCATGCACTTGATTTGTGGGGCTTTCTGTACTGGCAGGGTTTGGGTTTTTTGGTTTTTTTTTTTCTTTTTAGACTAAAAGGATTTACACAAATAAATCATTTGTTTAAAATTGGAAACTAACAATACATTGATCAATTACTTGTTGTTTTCAGGTCTGGTAGGACAAAGAGAAAATGAAAGCACAAGTTCCCTTTTAGCTTTTAAACCAGCTGGGAGCAGCTCAGAATTTCCTCTCCCAGCAGGCATGGTCAAGATACACCCTAGGCAAATTCTACTGAACAACAAACCAAGGCCAGCAGTCCCGTTTACGGCGGAATACCTGGGTCTGGGATCCCAGCCAGCATGGCAAAGGCCTCTGCTATACCTCCTGGCCTGGCTCCAGCGACGAGAAAAGAGAGCACATTGCAGAGGACACAAGCCATGGTTATGCGATCTCGCTCTCTAGAGTCTAACTTCGCTCCTGTTCCTGTAGCTGAATAAAATGCTTCGCCCTCTTCTGTTTATTTGCACAGGGGGCTGTTTAACATAGGGGCACAAAGGGTAGGGGAAAGCCACAACCATGTGGGCCAGAATGATTTCCAATCACAATAAACACGCCCAAAGAGGGAGGAAGATGGCAAGTGATATATTTCCTTTCTAACATTCTTTAAAATAAATGCAGGGCCCTGGAGGAGGCAGCCTGACATGTTTCCACGAGATGAGTAGGTGCGGAGAAGCACAAAGCTTTGCACGCTACCTGCGCCACACCCCGGCCCCATTCCAGACCCAGTCTGGCAACTGGCTCCCAAGAGCCTGAGTATCTGGAACCCGACTATGATGCCAAGTCCCCTTCACTGCTTGGAAATTCACAAGGCTCCTGTCTCTTCCATTGGCCCTTGGCAGCTAACATCAGGGGAGATACTCCTCGCTGACACATTCTGCAAAGCCTCCCGCATCTCCCAACACAGGCGCGGACCACGGAGCAATGCTGTGACAGTTTAGACACCCCGGCCACGACAGGCCACAGCTGGGAGCCAGCCAAACCTACATTCTGGTCCGTAATGACCTTTTGAAACTATTTCCCCTGAAACACGTGAGCAAAATCCACACAAATTTTAAGTAACATATAATTGTTGTGAAAGAATATAAGGGATTATATTTCCTTCATCTGCTTCTATGAATTTCTCCCCTGAGTGGCTAAGTCCACGTGTCGTGCTGCATGACTCACTTTGAACGACGTTCAGCAACGCTGAGCACCGTGGCACAGGGCACATTACACACTGTGAAGCCTTAAAACGCAATCACCAACAAGAAGCTGAATTTCCCGTTGCTGTCGGAACGGAGTGTAAGAGCATAAGCTCTCAAGTTCCATAAATGAGAAAAGCTTCTCTCCTTTTCAACATGAAAAGACACCCTCCCCATCCCCCCACCACACGTCTAACAACTAATGACCTGGCCATGGAAAGGCTCCCATCCAATGATTAAACTTTGCAAGTCTATCAAATTCCCATCTTAGACAGCTTATTTAGTTGTTGTTCAAAGCAACAGTCTATGAATATGTTGTGCTGAAGCTTAAGAGGGACATACGATAGCTTTGCAGGGTGACCTGTTGTTATTATTAATGTTGTCCCTAGAGTTGTGCAGTGCACAACCTGTGAGACGACATATGGCAGCCCTGATTATTCTTATAGCATC
This sequence comes from Ursus americanus, assembly GCF_024610735.1. NCBI lineage: Eukaryota > Metazoa > Chordata > Mammalia > Carnivora > Ursidae > Ursus > Ursus americanus. Next base: position 64,256,290 of record NC_142137.1, on the reverse strand, counting down.
AGAATATACTCTTTATTTGTATATGTGCATGTTATATATACTATAAAAGTAATATTTATATTACATATTCCATACCCATGTAAATCCTATTGGTTCGTCAACTCTTATTCAGTAAGTTTTGTCATTCTAAACCAACATTAATAAGCTAATTATGTTTAGTGCTTAAGTGTGAGGTTCTTTCTCTTTTTAATCTTTGAGTTATAAATCTACTTGAAATTCACACTTAGTTTCACCAGAGTTCACTGTGATCATTGATTTTCCCTCCTTCCCCCATTCCATTGGTCACCCAAATTGGAGCTGGATTCTTATTCTACCTTATAAATCTCTCTCAAGTCTCCACCCTCTCAAGCCTTCTGATATCTCCTCCAGACCATTACAGTAGTTTTTCACCTGGCCTTCCAACTTCCAAATCTGGCCTTCCAAATCAATCTGTCACATTATAGCAAGAATTACTTTTTCGAACACAGATAGGTTTAGATCACTCTGTTTTAGAACATTTAAAGGCTCTATATTCCCCAAGAGATGAAGTCCAAACAAGTCTCTGTAGTATCTGACCAGTCTACAGTCCAATCAGCTCATCAGTCTGGGTTAAAATGACTTCCAATACCAACAAACATCCATTCATGCATTCATTCAATGAATATCCACTGTGTCCTCTTAAAAGCACAGCGGGATGGAGATGTTATCTAATGTGACACTGGATCATTTTGCAATATACGAAGGTATCAAAGCAATACACCTTAAATTTACACAATGTTATGTATCAATTATATCTCAATAAAGTTGGGAAAAAATAAAGTTACAAATAAAGATGTCTTAAACACACACACACACACACACACACAGTGGGACTCAGGAGGACTGAAGAAAGTAATAAGACCCATTCCCAGACATAGGGGTGTAAATACTTTGGCAGGAGATACCAACATGCAAATAAGCAATTATAATCGATCATGGTGAGTGCAATTGGCCCCACGCTGCCATGCCAGCCTCATATCCAGCGATGCTCCCAGGCACAGTATTTGCTTCTTTTCTAGGGCTGCCTGTTCTTGGTTTCTACCCCTACTCTAGCAAATTCTTATGTTGTGCCACAATCATTTGTTTAAGCGTCTCTGCTCACTGCTACTCTAAGGGCAGCTCCTATAGTTTAAGGAGCTGTGACTTCTCCAGCTCCTCTCCTACCACTTGGCACACAATGCAGAATGGTCAAGTTCAGCAAGGGAAAACCAGGCGCCCAGGGCAAGGGGCTGGAGCCACTTCCCATCCAAAGCAGTCACTCCTTTGGTCCTGCCTCAGCCCCTGTTTCACTCCTGTAAGCCTGTTTCCTTCCCAGGGTGCGGGAAGATGTTCTCTGGGGCCCCAGAGGGCTGCAGTCTCAATGAGGTGGACGTGGGAGGAAGCACCAGGAAGGGACTGCAAACTCATAACGAGGTTGGTTCATTGGGCTGCCCTGCACAGCAAAGATCCCCTGCAGCTAACTCTAGAATCTCTTACTTCTTGAGCTCGGTAACTAAGAGTCTGGGTTCCATGGATGTGGTTTCTGGAAGTGGTTATCTTCGCCTGAGGCCAATATGTTAAGGCTACTGGAATAAATATGAAAGAAGAAATGAGGAATCATACCTGAATTTAAGGACAAATGACTTCCTTCCCTCCCTCCTTCCTTCCTTTCTTCCTTCCCTCCCTCCTTCCTTCCTTCTTAAAGGTGGAGAAATTAACTTGCATGATCGATAGATGTCATTTTTATATACCTGAATATATTATTAAACAGTCCATTTAAAAAATCCATTTCAACTAAGTGAAATTAATTTGTCATCCATTTAGTCTTACAGAGGGTAAGTCTTAAAGAGGGTAAGATGTGGAAGCTGCCCTTAAGAAATTCATCATCGAGTGGCAACGTTTAGTTCATTGATAGTTCTGCCATTTCCCCCAAACTAAGACATTTCAATCCATAGACATTTATTTTGGGGGGAACACAACTCCCTCTAGGCTAAAAGTGGTGACTTGCCCCAAGAAAAATGGGCCAAAGCCCAAATGATAGAAAGATAGACTGGAGTGTGTATGTCTGCAGAAGAGCATCTGTTCATAAATATTTACAAATACAAAGAGAGGTGGGTGAATGTGGATGAAGATGTTTGCCCTTCAGATCAGCGTGGGGGGGGGGGGGCGCAGAGGTGGCCATCACGGGTGCGTGCCCTAGCCACAGGGGCCAGCAGCGGGGGATATGATTTCTTGCCCAACAGCTGGGATTCCCCCAGCTCATGATCACCCTGTGACTGTGAAAGTCCCCACCTTGTTCTGCTGCCTTTCCATGGAATGGGGACTGAAGACCTGATGTGCCCGACCCAGCCTCTGCCTGCTCCTTTCGCAGTTTACTCCCTGGCACCCCCATCTTCCCGGCAAAGGCAAGGTTATGAGCCTGCCCCTTCCTCGAGACAATCTGATGTGCTCATAAGACAGGCTTTGGAGACCCGGGTGTCATTCTCCTCCTTACTACCCCAGCTCCATCTCTGCTCCTCCGGGGGGCATGGGGGGGGGGGTGGTCACAGCAGCCTCTGTCTGCAGGGCCTGTGACTGGCCAGGTTCAGAGTCCTACGAATCCAGGGAAACTTCAGTAAGTGAGCTCAGCAAGTCAGCATCTTCATCTCAGAAATGAGAAAACTGGGATTCAGAGTGGCTTACCCAAAAGATGCCCGGTAAGTAAAAGCCATAATGGTAAGTTATGGCGAAAACCAAAGAGACGCTGTTCAAGTTTGAGAAAAGCACATTCCAGAGCAGTGGTTTCCCCTCTGCCCAGCTGAGGCCCATCTGAAGCAAAATTTGCTTTTCCTTTCTTTTCTTGAATGAAGTAAACAGCCTCGCTTTTAAATTCATTATGTAAAATTAGCTCCAGAGTAACAAGGAGCACAGACTAATAAAGTCTGGTTGGGAGGAAAGAAGTTTCCAATCTACCAATCTGCCCTATCTAAAACCCACAGCCTTTCAAAAAATTCAAGGCAATGTTTGCCCAGAGATCAATTTAGTCTTGCAGAGAAAACCCTGAAGTCGGGCGGGAAGAATGTGAGTAACAAGGTGCAAGGATCAGCATAAATTCAACTTCAAAAGGAGAATAGTCCCTGTTTCTGTAAACACTCCCCTTCCAGATAAACAACTGGGTCCCCAGATTGAAGATGAGTCATGCCCATCCCCGGAGTCCCCCCAAACCACACATTCCTCTCCTGTCCTCCGCAGGCATTTGCATACATCCTAACCTAAACCAGGGCCACTTATAAAAGGGCTTGTGTTTAACTTTATTTTATTTAATTCCAGTGCTTTCTTCCAGCTACCCAATCTGTATGTAATTAAAATCATATGGCAGCAAACGTTGAACGGTATGAAAAGTTTTACCATATGTATACAATTGACTAGCTGTAGAATTTGGCATGTCTGCAGTGATCCCATTAAGTGGGGCGAGCCTGGCTTATTTTGGAGTATATGTTATATGTTTTGGAGGAGTTCTGTGGTTCGCTTCTACTCATGCTGCCTGTGACGCTTAACCCTTTGTCAGCAGTCCCCAGGTTATGTTCCTGCCTCTCCACCATAAGGATCGCTGCACCCTAGCTCTTAGATGATTTGCCTCATTGGAGGAAGGCTCCTTTGAAAACTTTCCATTTTCAGAAGCAAAATTAGCTTTCTCGGTCTTGACAGACAAAGGCGGGGCAGATACCATCAAAGCCTCCAGGACCAAGTGGAACCGAACAGAGAAATTGCAGATGGAATCATTGCTTCCAAATCCTAAAGGCACACTCCTTGAAACTTGAAAGAAGTAATTTTAGGACAAAAAGAGGAAGTGCTGGGCTACCGTAGATAATAAAAATATGAAACTTATGTCCCAAGAGGTAGCAGATACAATATAAAAGGATTGAAGCAGGAGTTAGCAAAGGTCATGCTGACAGATCCACCTTTGAGGAACATTCTTGACATTCTGAGACTGACATGAGGGAGGAAAACTATATCTTCCCAAACTGATCATACGCCCCCCGCCCCCCTCTTCCCTGCCCAACAAAGCAGCCTGGATGCCTTTGTCAGAGGAAGAATTCTAGGTTAGATGGGCCTCCAATCTGACTTCATAGGTCACTCTACTGAGACTTGATAGACTGTACAGTTCATATGGCTACATGGTTGCAATTTTGCTTTAAGCCTTTCTTCAATATAGATTTCAGAATGAGCTGAAGTCTAACATGTGACGTGAAGAGACACATGTTCTTTTTTTTTTTTTTAAAGATTTTATTTATTTATTTGACAGAGAGAGAGACACAGCCAACAAGAGAGGGAACACAAGCAGGGGGAGTGGGAGAGGAAGCAGCGGAGCAGGGAGCCCTATGCGGGGCTCGATCCCAGGACGCTGGGATCACGCCCTGAGCCGAAGGCAGACGCTTAACGACTGAGCCACCCAGGCGCCCCGAGACACATGTTCTTAATCCGTGGATTTAAAATTGTTTTAGAATTACATCAGTGAAACATATCCTCATAAGAAGAGTCAGGTCACCAATCCTCCAATGTGAGACTCTAAGAATAACACAGAAGAAGATCTCCCAGGTTGGCGACCACGCGGAGATGCGGGGAGAGTGGCGTGGCCAGGAAGCTCGGCACCCTCTCCCCACACCTCGCCTTGTGCCTCCTCCCTCTGGCTGGGGCCCGTGCCTGCAAGAGGGAAGCCTCTATTCCTGAGACCACTCCTGCTTTGGGAACCTGAGCAGATGGAGTAGAAGAAGCCTGCAAACCCGAGTGGCCTCACCCTGGGAGATATTTTCATAAGATACAGTGATGGACTGGATAGTGATTGATGACTGGATGAGATTCTAGTCATGTGCCAGGATCTTGTGACCTTTAAGACCGCTCTGCTACGAGGGACCCAAGTTCAAAGACCGGGAGTGGACTGTAATATCGGGATGTGTAAGTGTTACAAACAACACCACAGGCTAAAACGGTGTCGCTTAGGCTCCGTCACCAAACTGGGGCTTCATACCTAACTGCATTGCGGTTTCAGCCTCCCCCAGAAATGAAGACTTCACTGGCCAGTCAGGAAGTTTCTGGTCAGTACCAGTGAGGTCATTTGTCGCCTGGGCCCTCTCCATTCCTCAAAGGAAGATGAGGTCATCTGCATGATAAGACCCGCTGCTCTTCCCCCTCAGGGAAGGTGACCTTGCCTGAGACTAATCTTTTCTTTTACTAATAACTTCCTTGCCTCACCCTTCTTCCTATAAAAACTTTCCATTTTGTACCATTCTCAGAGCTCTCCTCTGCTTGCTAGATGAAATGCCGCCCAATTGGTGAATCATTTAATAAAGCCAATTAGATGAACTAAAAACAAACAAAAAGCAATGTAGGATAAAACAACTTTCCAGCTGAATGTCTTACAAGTTAGTTGTTAAAAATCTTTAAAAAAGGACTTTCTGGAGCTAAAAAAAAAAAAGGAAAGAAAAAAGAAAAAAAGAAAAAGAAAGGAGCTTTGGAAAACATCAGTTTGTTGCTAGAGGCAGGAGTCCTGCCAAGCTGGGGGGGTGGGGGGTGGGCTAAGGCCGAGGCACGGAGCATCTGCTGGGAAACGGAGTCACGGAGAGCAATGACCTCAATTCCCTCATCAGATCACCTTTCCAAACCAGAACTCAGATCCTGGTGCTCAGCGTGGAATACGAAAGTACAGACCCCTAAGATTAGAAAAACGAACCTAAAGAATTCATCCCTTAAAACAGGAAAATATTGTGAAGTGTTTAAAGATCGTTTGGGAGACAGAAATGTCACATTTGCAGCTTGGGCTCATGGTAAATGATGAAAAACATGAGCGTTGACCAGCCGAGTGAAAGAGCAAAGAGAAAAAAGAAAAAGAGGAAGCTGTGGTAGTGGCACTAACGGCCTGAACTCAGGGAAAGGAAAAACATGTAAGGAGAAGACCTAACCAGGGGGAGAGAGGAGCTCCAGATTGTAACGAAGACGGGTGAACTGGGCTGTCTGACAACTCCGCTGGGTCCGCCAAGCCCCTGGCCTGCGTGAGCCTGTCACCTGCAGCATGGCCCCCTCACACACCTTCCAGACGCAGGGAGGAAAGGACTGAACTTCTCGGTCTACAGACGAGGACACTGAGGCTCAGAAGAGCCCCAAAGTCACAAAATTAATAAGTGACCTCTTTGACTTGAGTCCTGTGATCTTTTTCCAGTAAAATGCCTTGATCTTTTTTTTTTTAAGTCTTTATTTATTTATTTATTTGACAGAGAGAGAGACAGCCAGTGAGAGAGGGAACACAAGCAGGGGGAGTGGGAGAGGGAGAAGCAGGCTCCCAGTGGAGGAGCCTGATGTGGGGCTGGATCCCAGAACGCCGGGATCATGCCCTGAGCTGAACGTAGACGCTTAACGACTGCACCACCCAGGCGCCCCGATTTTTTTTTTTTTTTGAGAGAGAGAGCATGAGTGGGGGGCAGAGGAGATGGAGAAGGAGAGAGAGAATCTCAAGCAGACTCCCCACCGAGCCCAGAGCCCAATGTGGGGCTCCATCTCATGACCCTGAGATCATGATCTGAGCCCAAACCAAGAGTCGGACACCTAATCAACTGAGCCACCCAGGTGCCCCAAGTGCCATGATTCTTGACACATTAAACAATTTGAAGAAAAAAGGTAAAAAAAATTTTTTTTCTCCCACCATTTTCTCCTTTCTTACATCTATTACAGAAAAACAAATGGGCTCCAAACATCTTTCTCCTCTTTGGAAGATGTAATTCAATCACTAGAGGAGAACTAACTAACTTAGGTGATTGATCAGATTCTTTCTGAAATGATACCATCATCTCCCCCCCTCGTCCCTCATTTATTATCTAGGTAGTACTGAAAGTTTGGGGGAAATGGTAGGGCCTTTCGGGAGGCTAGAGTGAAAAGTCTTTCTTTCATGTTCTATTTCTTTCACTGAAGGCAGAATGGGGAAATGCCATATTCCGTCTGGGGACCCACCGCTGGGACCAGTAAGGATTTAAGGGACACACAAAGGCTTTCTTTGGCATCAGGTAGAGTTACGAACCTATCTGAGGAAACCAGATGGAAAGAACAGTGGATGCCAAACGTACTGTACAAAAGAAACAAACACTGCATTTATCACAATCTCGATTCTAAAAATAAAAGCATTGACTTGGGCACCCGAGTGTCTCAGGGCAGGGTAGGTTGAGTGATGCTTAGATTAGCCTGAGTACTTAGTCTTATCTCTTTTCCATGGATTAGTCCCTAATGTTTTTCTGACTTTCTCCTGCTCTGGGTGGAATCTTGTAACGTGTGTTACTGGCCTACAGATGAAAGCCCATTGCAAATCAGCTCCCTGTTAATTCAGTACATTTTAGGACTTCTTCCCCTTGCCTAACAAAATACAATATTTTGATTTTGAATATTTCCTCCCAAATCACCAAATAGGTGCAATTTCCTTAATTGGTTTCTTGGTTCAACTTGAGCTTGTGTGCCCTTATTTCCATCTATTCCACAGAGTTGGATAATAGGAGATCTTGTATTTTCCAGCTCCTCTTAAGTTAGAACATAAGGGAATAGGCTTAAACTGAACTAAGAAAACATCAATTCAGAAATAAGAATTACTTCCAGACCAGTCCAGAGGGTCCAGTCTCCACGACCACACATGCCTTCACCGAAACAGAAGCATGAGATGCTTTAACCTAAATAACTACTCTGTATTATCTTGATAGAGTATCCACAATTTTCGAATTTATCATTTCCGCAGCTTAGGCAAACTGTTCAGCTGATCACTACAGGAGATGGCTAAGCTAAGAATCACTAGGTGATGGGGGAGGGGTGGTGGGCTCTGCCTGAAGCTGGGAGCTTCAGGCTGCTCCTGGCGTGATAATCCTATTAAGCAGCTCCTCCAACAACAGCCTGGTCTTGAAGTGAGTGGCTGAAAGGTAACAGGTCTGTGATCTTAAGTGTCACTTAACTACATAGGTAAAACTCCAGGCTAAACTCAAGGACTCATCAGCATAATCAAACATTGAGCATGGAGGGCCCTCCAAGGAGCCCACTTCCCGACAGCCTGGGTTCTCGTAGTTACAGAATGGTCCTTGGAGAAAGGGGTCTTGCCTTATTTGGGCAGAAGCAATTTACTCTGTTCACTAGAAACTCACCCTGTCTAGACTATGGGGTTGATCTCAAGGGTGGGGATGAAGAGGAACTCTTCTGCAGCTCGCTTGCCAAGGTAAAGGCCTCAGGTTCACTCTCACAGCAATTATAATCAATCTCAAGACGTCCTTTGTGTAACAGAGGATGCTGAGACAGCTGCTTCTTCATTAGTCGGGAAAATTAAATAGAAACCTCTTGTGAGTAGAGCATCCACTGGCTGATACCAGTTCATCCCCCAGTGGATGGCCCATTTAGATGAATGGAAACGCTTTTTTGTCCAGTTATTCTATCAATTACTGTCAGAAAGATGTTAAAATCCCCAATTACGATTGTAGGCTTATCATGCCCTTAAATTCTGTCCATGTTTTCTTCATGTATTTTAAGCTCTGTTACTAGGTATATACAGACTTATGATTGCGATGTGTTCCTGGAAAATTGTCCCTTTTATCCCTGATAATATTTATCATTCTGAAGTCTATTATCTTGTATTAGTATGGCCTCTCCAGTTTTCTAAAGCATACTGTTTGTAGGACACACTTACTCCCTCTTTTTACCTTCAACCTACCCATATTTATATTTAAAGGCAGCGTATCTTTGGGTCTTTTTTCCCAGTCTAACAATCTTTGCCTTTAAATTGGAGTATTTAGTCCACTTACATTTAATGTTAATTATTGATGTGATTGGATTTAAATCTGCTACTCTGATTTGTTTTCTATTTGTTCCAACTGTTATTGTTGTTTTTTTAATTCCTCTACTCCTCCTTTCATACATTTTTCTGGAATAATTAATTTTTTTTTTTTAGAATTCCATTCTCATTCCTCTCCTGCCGTTTTAGCTGTGCCTCTGCATTTTCTTCAGAAGAGCTAATATGATTTTTATAAAGCACCAAAACAAATGCCTTCACACCCCCTGCCTGGATACCAAATCAGTACATTAAACTATGTACAATGGTTACTGAGGGGAACCGAGAATCCTGCCTCCCACCTCCCTACTGTGTCTTCCCCGAGGTACTTAACAATAAAGAAAGGCAATTCACCCTGCCTTCCAGGGAGCCTGTCTAGTACTGTGATTCTACATACTAAAAGAATTATAGACGTTTTGTCTTCAAGTTTTCTTTATAGTAATTTTTATAGACTCTAAATCCCCGGATCTTCATGGCCTCCATCCTAAGAATTCAAATTCCTGCATTTATATTTTGTTTCCTATTTTGTTTCCTTCCAATAGGATTGCAATCCGTTCTCTTAAAAAAATTTTTTTTATTGACGTCTAACTGACACACAATATTCTGTTTCATGTGTATAACATAATGAATCAATATTAACATACATCGTGAACTGATGGCAGCAATAGTCTGGTCACCGTCTGTCACCATACAAAGTTAGTACAGCGTTACTGACCGGGTCGCCCGTGTGGACATCACAGCCCTGTGGCTTATCTACTTTATAACTGGGAGCTTGTATCTCTTGATCCTCTTCACGCATTTTGGCAACCACCTCTCAGCCCTTCTGGCAATCACCACCCTGTTCTCACTCTAAGTCTCGTATGTTTAAAACCAAGTTTCAGGCCTGAGAGAACCAAATACATCAAAGGCTTGCAAGGAGCTCCCTCTTGAGGTAGCCTTTATAAAGATGTTGAAAACTGCCTTCATAGGACTTGGTGGTAGCCCTTGGAGCTTTCAGGAACTGATCAAATTAATCCAGAGGATATCCTGGCTAAATTATAGGCGTAAATATTTCCTTATCAGAAATCATTCTAACTGCAAAGAGACAAGATAACCTCTAGCAGAAAAATAAACACAGTGCCTCCCTCAATGGATTCCCTAAATTTAAAATAACAAAACGCAGGAAATACACTACCAACCACAAAGGTAAATGCGATTCCAGAGTTCTGGTGCCCTTGTTAGTTTTAGATATTGTTTCTGACCAGGAAGAAAAGCCAGCTTTCTGCAGAGAAAGAAGGGGGTGTGGGTCTGGGTGTGTCGCCCAGTGGGGCTTCTGAGTCAGAGGGACCAGGATTAGGATATTGACTCTGCTGCTTTGAAGCAAAGTGACTTCGGGGACGTTTGGAAGTCCCCTGAAGCCATCTGCAAAATGGGGGGGTCATAAGAATTTACTTCAGAGGGTGTGAAGAGTACTAAGTAGTGGGATGCAGGTGGGCCGTTCGCACAGGGCCTAACGCACAGGAAGTACTTGTGAGTGCTTAGTACTCCCACTGCTGTCTACATTTGTAAGACTCTTAGACGAGGGGCAGGACACCATTTAAAAAAAAAAAAAATCACCAGGATGCTTCTTCCATCCCTGATTACTGCACATTTTTTACTTTAGCTAAGAAGAATTTTTTCCCTACCTTTTTCACCATCATTTAAGCCACCACCTGCTAAATCACATTAGCAACCACAAACTTCTTTACGATTCTGTGCCTATGAGGCTTGACCAAACTGAGTTTTGGAAGAGTCCGTTCAGTCATGGGTATGGGGCTGATCTCCACGTGCATGGGGAGCTGCCTTCCTGACTCAGTGCTGGAGAGCTGGGAGGAACAATCTCCATGCGGGATTTGTGCTGTTGTCCCAAATTCCCCCTAACTTCAGCCTGGCCTCAGAACGGACGTGATGTCTACTCTTTTATAAACGTAGCCACCAACGGGAGGGGATATGGTGGGAACTTCTCGGTCAGCTTGGAAATGCCCTATTTGTTTGTGTTTGTTTGTTGACTTGTTTGTTTTAGGTCCCAGCTCTGCCCACACATTCAAACAGCAGACAAAGCTGGGAAACTGGCAGGAAAGTCTGCAAGATCGGACCGGTCTTGGAGAAACAAGAAGGAAAAAGGGGCAGAGAGATAAGGATCTCACTTTCCCACAGACTCAACAGTGGGAGCTGGGGAAACACCCAGGTAGGAGAGGCGAGATAATGATATAATGATAAGGTGAGAGGAAGACGGACGGGCGGAACAAGAGCGAGTAGGGTCTGGAAGGCCCAGGGTTACATTGTGGAAACAACCCTGCAAGCTGCCAGGGCACTTCCTTGGGGGGGGTCCCCCAGCCATAGAGGGCTCGGGGCCACCGGGGCACACCGAGGAGCCGTCCGACAAACACTGAACATGCTCGTAGAGCCCACGACAGGAGCTGCAGGCAGGGAGTTCTGTGGGTCGCTGTAGCACGAACCACGCCTGCTGGATGGAAACAGACCTGTCTGTCGGAATCGAGTGCAAAATTTGCCCATGTTTCGATCATCACACAGGAGTTTTGTGATAAAATAGCGTATTTCAGTGCTTGTGACTGACCCCTGCTGTGCCCTCAGCCCTTAGAGGACGGCAGTTTACTTTTCTTCTTTGCCATGGAGGGCAGGTGGATGGGAACCAGTGAGACTCCTGCCCTAAGAGCATTAGGAAAGGGCCCCCCAGCCCAGGGATGACTTTGTGACACCTCTCTCAGGCTCACTCTGTTGGCCACTCAGAGTGTGCTTCTGAAGCACAAGTCTTGATATGGGAAATGGGTGTACAGGAAGGATGCGCAGAACCTTCAGGAAGCCCCCAGATGTTGCCCCCTGGTGGGGGTCGTGACTTCCCTGATGTCCCTCTTGCCCAGCCTGGCTCCCCATGCGTTAAAGGGGGAAGAATGCAGGGTGGGGGAGGGCAGGGAAGCAGGGGAGGTGGAGAGGCAGCAGACTCAGGCACAGGCTGCTCTTGCTTTCCTGGTAAGGATGAGCGGTGAAAGGGGGCAAGCTGTGTACTTTCCCACCTTTGTCTTGGGGCCTAGGAAGGCCTGGGAAGGCCCCAAACGTGAAAACAGAAGCCACACATTGCATTTCCCAGCGGCTTCTCTATGACATCTTTTCCGATCTTGATATGCCCTAGATGACAAACTTAAAAGGGAAGGTGATAAACGGAACACATTACTTAAAGCTTGCAACACTGGCCTTTGTTTCTGTGACATCGCGGCCACCGTGAGCCATTTTCATTAGGACTGCGAGGGAACCTCGCGGAAATATTTGTGGTCTCGTGAGAAGGGCTAAGGGCGTGCATATGCACGTGTGTGTCTGTGTGTGTTAGAAGCGGTAAATTGTAGCTAAAAAGCACCCACAGAAATGCAAACTGGTGCAGCCACTCTGGAGAACACTATGGAAGTTCCTCAGAAACTTATATTTGAACTACCCTATGACCCAGCAATTGCACTACTAGGTCTTTACCCAAAGGACACAAAAATGCTGATTCGAAGGGACACACGCACCCCGATGTTTACAGCAGCATTATCAACAATAGCCAAATTATGGAAAGAGCCCAAAAGTCCTTCGACAGATGAATGGATGAAGAAGACGTGGTGTATGTATACAATGGAATATTACTCAGCCATTAAAACATGGCATCTTGCCATTTGCAATGCCACAGATGGAGTTAGAATATATTATGTTAAGTGAAATAAGTCAGTCAGAGAAAGACAAATCCCATATGATTTCACTCATACGTGGAATTTAAGAAACAAAACAGATGAACAAATGGGAAGGGGGATAAAAGAAGAGAGGGAACAAACCATAGGAGACTCTAAACAATAGAGAACAAGCTCAGGCTTGATGGAGGGAAGTGGGTGGGGGATGGGCTAGATGGGGGATGGGGATTAGGGAGGGCACTTGTGATGAGCGCTGGGAGTTACACGGAAGTGATGAATTCACTGAAACCAATATTGCACTATGTTAACTAAAATTTAAATAAAAAATGAAAATAGAAAATAAAAAACACCCATAGGAAAAACTCAAGTTCTGTGTTTTAAAAATGTTAGCTTTCAGTAATTACAGGTCACCTGCCCTATGAAATGAATAAATGTGATTATCCCCATTTTCTGATAAGAAGACAGGTGTTCCCGATGACTAATATTAGTCCTCATGATGACGTCTGACTGCGCTGAGCTCATTCAGGTCAGATACCTGTTTAAAGTCAGTGGAAATCTACTTCGAGTGTAAAGATTTCAGCTCAAGTTCCATACTCAATTTAGAAGCTCTAAAAAGCAAATGTTTTAAACTGATTGTGTATTTTGGTACAGAAAGAATCTGGGATCACAGAGAAACATCTGGGCCCCAGCTCTCATTTGCTTATCGCCTCACTGTTGTGTCCGCACCACATTGTGTCTCTGTGGACTGGCTGAACTGGACAGCGCAGTGGGCTGGGGTGGGGGGCCGGCGGAACAGAAAGCAGCAGGAGCCCCCAGGGGCTGGTGGGACGCCTCTCCTCCAGGGGCCGGAGAGCAGACACAGAGCATCCTGAAAGCAACTGCTCCTGGCTCGCCAAGGCCAGGAGTCACGTGCCTGAGGGCATGGGAGCCAGGCTAGTGTTCGAATGCTGCTGCAGTCAAGAGTCAGAGATCTATCTAGAACCTTCCAGCCCATGCTGGGAGCCTGGAGGACAACGTGAACCTCCGAGGACAGACTGATGGCTTGTCTATGTCTCACCTGCCGGTTTTCAGGGATGGAAACCCACTCCCTCCTTACACCGCTTTCGAGCTTCCCCTTGGTGACCCTAAGAGGACATACAGCATTTCTAGGGTCCCCCCGCCTTGCCCTGCAGGCCTCACCTGTCCTTTCCTGATCTGTTTTCTCCTGGCTCTTAGAAGGGATCTGGCCAGTTCCTAACGCAGTAACAGCTCCCAGCTCTGCACCAAGGGCTTTATCTAACAGCCTCGTTTGGTTAATCCTTCAAGAACTCCCACCTCTTTTTTTCCCCACGTCACCCCTGACCTGTGGATGCGCCAGTGTTCCCCGCTCTCTCTTCCCCTGGTTCCTTAGGACCCCATACAAGCATCACAGGGCCCAGTCAGAAATCCCTGAGTGGTCCCTGACTCTGCCCTGCCCACCTTCTCATACCCAGCCCCCTACAAAGTCCTGCTAAGGCTCTCTCCTCTCTCATTTCCACTTCTCTCATCTTTGCATAGCTCCCCTAAGCTAGGAGGGAGAGCCTCTGAGCTGGGTTCCCTGCTACCACACACAGTCCACTTCCATCCTTCCAGAAGTCGTGTGATAGAATGATAACATTCTCCCACCTACCACTCCTCAGGGGCTGCTGTCACACCCAAGGGGCATATAGCCTTCGGTCTCAGCTGGAATGTCACCTCTCTAGGGAGAGTTTTCCCTTGGCGACACGTTTCATTCTCTCTCACCCCCCACAAATTCTCTCCTTCAGACTCTTGGCCTCGTCTTACATTAACTACAACTGAAATGCTGTTGGCCATTTCTCCGTGGCTTTCTGTCTTAGAACACACAGATCACGCATGTCACCGGTGCACTGGAACATACGTCCTATGCGGGCAGCTGTTTGCATCCCAGAGCCGCAGTAAGTATTTGTCAAAGGCTGAATAAATGACCCATCTGGTGCTCAGATTTTTTTTCCTGCCTCTTCATTCCATCCTACCTACCTCGTTCAGCTCTCAACTTTTCAGGCCTCTTGGTTTTAGGGGCATATACTCCCACCCATGGCCTGCCTGTTAGAGGAGTGAGATCAGACACCCCACTGGAGACTTTAGTTTCTGGTTCCTTCCTTCCAGAGCCCTTCCCTAGAGAACTGCAGCATCGGGAGCTTAAGCTGGAGTTCCTGGGCTCCATTCTGTCTCCAAAGTCAGCTTCGAGATGCAAGACAATGTATCAGCAGTCCTGAAGCTAGAGGCCCCAGAGTGATAAAGGGCTTCCAGTGATTCATTGGATTGGACCTTTACTTTCTTTCTTTTTTTAACCAACAACACATTCATCATTTCCTTTACCAGACTGCCAACATATATGGCATCTCAGGAAAGAAAGAGGAGTTAATCCTGGCTGGGAGCTTGCCCGAGCACATGGAAGCCCTGCTCATTTTCACCCAGCTCCTGGCTCTGAGCAGGGAACCTGAAACCTTTACGTGTTTACCTGTCCTTCTCTCAGTCTCTGTCTGGGGGGTCCTGCTAGGTGGCTAGGTAGGTAGGTAGGTAAGGGCCCGACCTTTCTGAATTCCACCATGCAGATGAGAGAGAACACTTGGTAGATCTGTTGTGAGGATTAAGTGAGGAGTTGTATATAAAGCACCTGGGGCCCCCAGCCCATAGAAAGTACCCCACAAAGAAGGTCTGTTCCTTGTGTGTGTGTCCCTAACTGGGTGTGCATGAGGGATGGATGAGGGGGCAGAGGGGTGCATCCTTTCATGGGAAAGTCCCATTCCTAACGAATCTACTTCTCCAAGGGGCTGGTCTCTATTGAGGCCACTTGCCCTAAGTGGTCCCATAGCCCCCTCTAGCTGGCTACCTGCTCTGTTCTCTCCCTAGGGTGGGGTGAGGGGTTGTTTCAAAGTGACTGACCACCCGGCATGTGGCCCAAGGAATTTCATTCTGGTTTTGCGGGAACATTTTATAAACTTGTTGAGGCCATTTAGATTTTTACTAAGGTCTTGAGTACTGAGGATCAGCGGTCTCACTGAGTTGGGGGTCCTGTGAACTGGAGGAGCACACCTCACTTGCCATCTCCAGAGGTCTCTGGTATAGACACGGGAAAGGAAATGGATGAAAGCAGGTTTGACTAGGGTGACCTTTCTGGACTGTTTGGCTCTGACAGAATAATAGCATTAAATTGGCCTGTGTGTCTGTGCTCTGGAAAGCACACCAACCAGCATGCTGGTTCTCTCAAGATGGTGGAACTTTTTTTTTTTTTAACTTTTGTTTATTCATTTGAAGGGGGTTTGTGGGAGGAGCAGAGGAAGAGGGACAAGCCAACTCTGCACTGAGCATGGAGCCGGATGTGGGGCTCAATCTCACCACCCTGAGATAAGGACCTGAGCCGAATTCAAGAGTCAGAGGCTCAACAGACTGAGCCACCCGGGTGCCCCCAAGATGGTGGAAGTTCTTAATCACAGTTGTCAGGAGGCCAATGCATGAAAAGAAAACACCGCATTCCTGCTGCCACATACATGGCTGACTCTGATGATTCCAATAGCCCCGACTAAGGCCCATTTATATCCCCTCTCCTCCCACTTCCCGATTTCCCAACATCTCTGCAAACCAGGATGACTCGATACAAAAAGAAAATGTGAAATTCAATCAGCACTTTTTTTCTTGATGTTGACTAAAAGCCAGCTTTGCAACCTTCTGGAAGGGTTCTAAATCCCCGTGTTCTTTCTCAGACCCCGACACCCTCACGGGCTCTGCTCGGTGAAAGGGGAGAAGAACCATGGCCCTTCTGGGAAAGAGGAGCTGCGGCGCGAACATTCCAGGCGCACGCTCAGCGGCTCACTGAGGCGGGCAAACGGAAGCGCGCCGCGGGAAGGATGGCGAACTGGAGCACGCCGCCTTCGCTCAACATCTTGTGCCAACATGCTGATGACTGGCTCAGCAGTGAGCGACGGCTCTCTCACGGTAAGTCCGAGCCTCGCCAGAGCTGGGGTTCCCATGCGACTGTGATCAGTCTGGCTCGGATGAAAGGATCACGGCGGCCTGTGGGCTGTGAGACCCTAAGACATTCAGTCGCTGGCTTGAAACAGCCCCTCGGATCCCCTAGAGGCTGCCCTCCAGGGGCGCCCCTGGGGCCTGGCGTGTCTACGCAGTCAGGTCCCCTCCCACTGTTGCCAGCCGGCGTCTGCGGACCCTGAGGGAGCCTCTGTCCCCTCGTGGACTCTGCCCCCGAGCTCGGCTCCGGGGTACCTTGAGCTGCCACGCCCCCCCGCCCCCATCTCAGGGTTCCTCGCATGTAAGGGGAAATTTGAAAACCCTCCAAGGGGAGACTGAGCTCGATGGTTCTGCCTCGCAGCTCCCCACTCAGCCAGTGGCGGGGCTCGGGGGACTGAAGGCTGTTGGTTGGAAAGAGGCACTTTGTCACTTGCCTCCCCACTTCTGCCACGTTGTGTATTTTGGTTAAATACGCTAGACCCCAAAAGCGAGGCACATTTCACTACCAAAACCCAGAGCTACTGTTAAAATAAATGAATGAATAAATAAATAAAAAGATTATCCTTGATCTCTTTAATGCTACTCTGATTATTATAAAAATGGGATTTGAAAGCAATGATGAAGAATTTCCCGAAGCAGATCTGACAAAAAGAAATTCATTTCCTGAGACTTGATAAGCCATTTCCCTCTACTGGACAACTTGCTGCGCTGGGGCCCCTTCCAGCTGAATTACAGCCGATGATTCGCTTCTCATCAAATACTTATTATGGAGCCTGACTGCGGAGGGAAATCCCGGATCAGGCTCCTACTGTCCATCTAAGTAGCTCAGGCTCTTCCAGGAAAGAAGCCCGAGACCGCCGGGGAGTGGGCGTTGGGGGGACGAGTAATGCGGGGCCGGGGCCCGAACCAGGGCCGCCCACCCTTGGGCCCCGCTCTCCCTGCGCTACAGCTGCGACGGCGGGCCACGCGCATGGCCCGCGCGGTCTGTGCGAGGCGCGGCGCCGAGGGCTTCCCACGCTTCCCCGTGACTGATGTCCACGTCAGCCGCGGGCACATCCGCTCAGCCGGGTTCACTGCCACGCCCGGCGTCCCAGAGCTCGTCCCGGGCGCAGAAGGAGTGGAGCCCCCATCTGGATGACGCTGCAGTCAGGATCCCAGCCGCGTACTCAGCCTTCCCGGAGATGCCTGTGGCATGACCGGGCCGCTCCGGCCAGCTCAGAACAGCCTGCAGGCAGAGCTGAACCCGGGTGTATGCATGACATTCTCCGGGTGGGGAAGGAAGGCCCGCACACCGGAAACCACGGGAACAGACACAATGCTGTCGAACAGCAAACGGCACTCATTTTCTTTTAACTCTTTTCCTTCTTTCCCCCCCTTCCTTTCTTCCTTCCTTTCCTTACTTTTCTTCCTTTCCTTCCCTTTTTAAGATTTTATTTTTAAGTAATCTCTACACCCAACATAGGACTCAAACCCACAACCCTAAGATCAAGAGTTGCATTCTCCAATCGACTGAGCCAGCCAGGCGCCCCTCTAATTTTTTTCAATTCATCAACCCTGGCTTACCTCCTACAGCTTTCTGATTTCTAATCAAACCAATGTCACCTCATCAGTGACATCCTCCCCGCCATGGCCTCCCCGCCCCTTTTCCGTTCCTTCCTTACCCTACTCCATTCTCCGTGCAGCACGGGTAGCCGCCCAGGAGATCATAGCAATGTGTCTCTTCCCACTAGATTAAAAGCTCTATGACATCAGAGACTTTGTTCTGCACATTGTTGCATTTCTGGTACCAGTGCCTGCCCTTTATTAGATATGATCTTTTTCTTTTTAAGATGTATTTATTTGAGAGAGAGCGAGAGTTTGCAGGGGTCAGGGAGCTGGCCAGAGGGAGAGAGTCTGAAGCAGACTCCACACTGAGCGCAGAGCCCAACTCAGGGCCCCATCTCACCACCCTGAGATCGTGACCTGAGCCGAAACCAAGAGGGGGATGCTTAACCGACTGAGCCACCCAGGCGCCCCTAGATATGATCTTTTAAATGAATCCATACTTTTGTTGAAATCTTAAAATGAACAAAATGCTGCCCTCCAGGTGGGCGGAGAAGACAGAAGGCATAGAGTGTCACGCTCCTTAGCATGTGATCAGATCACAAGTCCTACGACTCCTCTCACCCAGAGCTCCTTACTGCTCCCGCTCTGCCTGTCCCCCTCCCCCTGCTTTTGCTCTGGTGTTTCCTTACCTGGGGATCCCATCCTACCCCTATGGGCAAAGCTCAAAGCTCAGCTGGAATGACAGCTCTTCCACGAAACCATCTCCATCCCTCTCCTCCACCTCTGAAATGCCGGCTCCTCTCTCCGTGGTCCAGCACTTTCTTGTTCCCTATTAAACCACGGACTTCATCATCCCTTGTAGAAGTGTGACATTGGTCCTCCCAACCATCTCCAGGCCTCTGTGCCTCATTCAGCTTTTCATTTTCTTCCATAGCAAGAAGAGTTCTTTGCTTAGTAGGAGCTTAACAAATGTTTCTAGAATGAACGCGACGCAGAGAGCACATGATACCAGCTTCCGCAGGGGAGGACCGGCAGGCCAAACTTAGAGCAACGAGCAGAATGTTCTTAGTGGGACATTCAAAGTTTGATAAGATGATTACCTGACCAAATCCTTTTTACGTCTTGCCTTTTTCCTAGAAACAGTCGAAATGATCAATTTGGTCTCTGATTGAACATTATTTTTTTATGGGGCTAGAGTCCAGATTACAAATCAAAAGCTCAACAGGCATTCTGAGGCTCCCATCATTTATTTGAGCCACACAGACCCTGAGGTACCAAGTGACATGAGTAATGAGTATATTTGGGACTACATATCAGGAAATTTCTGACTAAACCAATATTCCCATGATCTCAGTTCTAACTGCCTGACAGCTATGAGATCTGAAAACATTGTATTGTCCTCAAGATACAAAAAAAAAAAAAAAAAGAACTCTACAAAGTTGAAATTACTGTTTAATAAAATGCAAACAAAACAAAATACACTCTCCCTTCAGAAGACTTCTCAAGCACGCAGAGGTTGTCCCCTTAAAGGAGTCGCTCACAGTCAAGTAATTTCAAAAGCTGAAATACGAAAACCTTTAAAATATCTTTGCACCAAAAAATATTTAACGAGGCAGGTGGATTCATTCTACTATGTTTGATATGATAGGAACTGAGAGCCTTCAAAATAAAACTACAGGCGTCCAAAGCCTGGAAACAGCCCTCAGGCCGGGGCATTGCTACTGGGCCCAGGGCACCCCGGTGTGGCCTGAGGTCTGCGAGCCAGGGGTTGTGTGGCAGGGAAGGCTGGAGAGGTGGACAGAGGCACATCACCGTGGGCCTGTGCGGGTCTCCTTGGGGATCTGGGTTTTATTCTCAAGAGCAATGGAAACAGGTGTGTGGGTATCTCCATGTGTGATGTGCATTTGCACAATGAGATTTACATTCTGGAACAGTCCCTTTGGAAAGGAAACCGTAGGCGGCCTGTGAGGAAAGTATTGTACTAATTCAGGGAAGAGAGGATGGTCGTTTGGATTAGGAAGTATGATGCAGGTAAAGAGGAAAGCACAGATTTAAGGATCTTTGGGTCTTTCCTAAGTACACACCTTGGGCATGAGCTTGGACCCTTACATGGATTTCTGTTTTCATAGTCAGTGGTGTCCCAGCATTCCAGAATACTTCATATTCTACTTAGTGCTGCCCACTGGCGGACCCCAAGGGAAAAAGAGAAAATTACATTAGGAGGTAATTCAGCCTTGGGACTATGGTGTTAGTGGGTTGAATGGTGGCCCCCAAAACCTATGTTCGTGTCCTCACCTCTGAAACCTGTGAATGTGACCTTATTTGGAAAAAGGGTCTTTGCAGGTGTACTTTATGATTTCTAGATAGGATCATCCTGGATTATCTGGGTGGGCTCCAAATCTAACAGCAAGTGTCCTTGTAAGAGACAGAAGGCGAGAAGATGCAGAGGGAAGAGGGGGTGGCATGTGAGCGCAGAGGCAGCCCTGGGAACCTGACACCTGGTGCATATAGAGCAAGACATGGAGAGGGGGTGCTCTGAGAGGTGCCCACACTCCCCCATCTGCATTTATTCCTCACATATCAGAGGCCCCCCAACATGAGCCTGGGCGCTCATGACCTGAGGCGCCCATGACCTGAGATCTGCTGTTTCCCTGTGCCAGGCTCTAGACGAGCCCCTTCCAACCCCACCCATGGAGAGGTCACTCTGTGGCCCTTGGAAGCAGTGTCACACTTCTAGGGATAAGGGTAGGAAGGGCAAGGCCTTTGAATGAGGAAGTGAACAGATCCTGTCTTGGGGAAGAATTTGAAAGAACAGCAGTAGGGAGGGGAGAGAGGGATTGAAGTTGAGAACACCCACAAAGGATAAGTTTGAAGGAGACGCTTTCCAGGACCTGAAAAGGAATGTCCTTAACCTCTCTGTCTCCCTAGTACCTTCTTCTCTATCTCACCATGCATCTAAAACCTGTTCATAAGTGAACAGGGTCCTGGATTTTCAGTATTATTCTTGTTCTTCCTGGCTGGGGTGGAATGGCTGAACTCCTGGATCTGTCCTGGGGCTGCTGAGCACGGTTGTACAAGTTGCACACTGTACAAGTGCACCTATGAGGGGGTGAGCAGGAGCTGGAACCCACCTGTGCTGCTCCTCTTGCCATGCTGCATACCCTAGAGCAAAGAGGCCCCCTTCTGTAATTTGCAGAGAGGCACAGGCTGTGCTAGCAGCAGGCCTGGGGTCAGCCTGGCCTTGGTCCCCAGTACCACACTCTCAACGGTCTATTGGTGTCCGGCAATAGCAGTACCAAATTCTCTGCCCGCATGAAACTCCATCCCCCAGAATGGTCTCTATCTCCCCTCTGCTTCCTTCCATGTCTTTTCCTGCCAAAGTCAGCCTCTTGTGCCCCACGTTGCTAGAGGGACACTTTCTGAAGGAGAAAATGCCTCTGTCGAAATGCTATCTCCTGGAGTGCAAAATTCCTCAAACCCTCGTCACAAGAAAACCGTGCTATTAGGCTAGGTCAACAGGCATGTAAGAACTCCAAGCGCATATCAAAGACACTTTCTAGGCTTTACCACATGCGGGGCTCGGCCAGAGCAGTTTACCTAGAAGGTTGATTAGTAGCTGTTTCAGAAACACATGGACAAGTCACCTCTGACTATAGACTTCTGTGCTTGTTAGGGTCATTTAGAACAAGAACGTATCCCTTCCTTACTTGAGTAATTAAAAAACACACAAATCAAGAAAAGTTGGAGGTCAGTCATATGACACAGCAGCCGATGTGAAAGGTAAACAGAAGGCGATCATTCAAGATCTTTCATTTTCATCTGAGACTCAGGACTTGAATGATTAGGCCTGATGCCCTCCTTCCTAATGACATTAACTGTAATTTAAAGTGACGTGATTTCACAACGCAGAATACATTCAACACAGCACAGGTGGGATCCGCGAAATCTGGAAAGTACTTTCAATCATTTTCTCCTCAAACAATCCCACTAAGTAGGCACAGCTGTCCCCATTTTATGGAGGGGGAAACTAAGGCTCAAGGAGGCCAAGGTGAGATACCAGCATGCAGAGGAACAGACACGGTTCAGGGCCTG
The DNA here is from genome assembly GCF_024610735.1 of Ursus americanus. Taxonomy (NCBI): domain Eukaryota; kingdom Metazoa; phylum Chordata; class Mammalia; order Carnivora; family Ursidae; genus Ursus; species Ursus americanus. The sequence goes on along the minus strand of NC_142137.1, from coordinate 64,234,129 downwards.
AGCTGCTCGGCCCTGGATCGTACCCTCTCTGGGGAGGGTGGCTGTCCCTCTAAGCCTTTCCCATAAAGTGCCCTCAGTGGACCCCACATATTCCCCCCACCTCCAGCTTAACCACAACAAGCGAGCCCTGCGTGGTTATGTTTTCTCACTCATTGTTAAGGTGGTCCTGTTGCTGTCATGGTTGGAGAGAGACGGTTGTCAAATTCTCTCATCCTGCCAGGCCTCTCTTCGGCCAATGAGCCCATGTGAAAACTAAATCACATAAAAGAAAGAAAAAGAAAAACCATCCTGCTTCCTCTAGCCCTTTGCCTAATGCTCTAGACAACGTTTGTGTCCCCCCCTCCCCCCCGCTTCCCCCACCAAATTCGTAAATTGAAAACCTAATCCCCAGTGTGATAGTATCTGGAGGCCTTTGGGAAGCGGTTAGGATGGGAGGGAGGGCAGAGCCCTCAGGAATGAGATTAACGCCTTTATACCAGAGACCCCAGAGAGCTGCCTGCCGTCCCCTTCCCCCAAGGGAGGAGGACCCAGCGACAAGTTGGCCCTTACCAGACCCCAAGTCTGCCAGCGCCTTGATCTTGGACTTCCCAGGCTCCAGAACGAGAGAAATCCATGTCTGTGGTTTATAAGCCACCCAGTCGATGGGATTCTGTGGAGCAGAACTAAGACACCTGCTCTCCACAGTGAGTGGCCGGAATGCTTTTAGACCAGGCCAGATCCCTGCTCGGACTCTTAGCCAGACTGATTCTTCCTTGCAGAGCAAAATAACGAGAATTTTCTGCGGCTACAACAGTTCTCCCTTTTTCCCAGTGCCTTCAGGGGACGTGACCTCCTCAGTTAAAGGGAGAGGGAACCGCCTTCTGCTCCCGGTCCACACGGTCGCCCTTGGGCTGGGATCTAGGGTGGATTAGTTGAGCCTGTGGTTTCAACAGCCCGTACCCGCCGTTGCTGCTTCAGCCCCGCCATGGAGCTGGGGCTGGGGGTGCGCAGCCCGGTGTGGCCGCCTGAACTCTATCCCCACTGGGCTCCTAACTGCCTGCGTGGCTTCCAAGCTTCCTTCGACCCAGTTTCCTTTCTAGTAAATTCAGTCTTTAAGTATGGGACAATTACCAAGCTCTTTGCAAATCGGAAGCAAAGCCACGGCCCGCATCAAAGAGACATTTCAATACGCCTACAACCTTGCATATAATTTCCACATGCTCACAGTTAGGAACCTCTGGGGTTCAGGTGATCGTTCAGGTTCCTTTCAGCTCTGACACCACACCTTTCTAGGGTTTTTTTTTTTTAATTTAGTTATTTGACAGAGACAGCCAGCCAGCGAGAGAGGGAACACAAGCAGGGGAAGTGGGAGAGGAAGAAGCAGGCTCCCAGCAGAGCAGGGAGCCTGATGCGGGGCTTGATCCCAGGACTCTGGGATCACGCCCTGAGCCGAAGGCAGATGCTTAACGACTGAGCCACCCAGGCACCCCGACCCCACCTTTCTAGGGTTCTATCCTCAGGGAATGCATACCACTAACCTCCCTCTCCTCCGCCACAAGAGACACCTCCCCAGGGTCCCACAAGGCAAGATGAGATAGACTCTCTCTCCTCCCCAAAGTCTGCAGGTACCACCTTCATCCCAACAGGCATGCTGTTTGTGGTTCTTTTTTTAAATGAAGTTAATTTTTGCTGGGCGCCTGGGTGCCTCAGTCGGTTAAGGGTCTGCCTTCAGCTCAGGTCATGATCTCGGGGTCTTCGGATCAACCCCACTGGGATCCCTGCTCAGTGGGAAGCCTGCTTCTCCCTCTCCCTCTCCCTCTGTGCCCCCTTCATGCTCTCTCTCAAATAAATAAATAAATAAATAAATAAATACATTTTAAAAATCTTTAAAAAAATAAAATAAATGAAGTTAATTTTTGCTTAGTTCACATGAATACAAAGCAATAAATAAGAACGATTGGAAGAGAGAAGAGAGACTTATTAGGTTAAAAATACAATCAGTGGCAGACTCTAATGGTCGAGGGCCTAGGACAGGTGAGGGGTGGGGAGCCCCTGACAGCCCCACCCCTACTTCCCTTCACATCTGTCCTTATGGATGTGCCTCAGGCTGTGGCCAGGAGCCATCAGCAAATGCGCCACCACTCATGGAGTCAAGCCGGCCTTTCAAAAGTGTCCACTTCCCAGATTTTCTCTGATTGATCTGCCTGGCAGATCTGTTCCCAAAGCCCTGGGCAGAGTCACCCCATCCTGGGAAAACAGATGAACACAATAGCCTTATCTCTGAGTATAAGGTTCTATCATTCTTTCCAACAGTCTAACAATAGATGAAAAATGCAATTGTCAGAGGGTCGGGGGGTGGGAGGGGAGCCTCCCATGTGGCAGCGAGCCTGGCCGCCATGCTACTCGTTTTCACTTTCATTAAGCTGACATCACTTCATCATCCGTGCTGTGTGTCCAAGTCTTAGGAATGGATTAAACTTGACTCTACGCTGGGGATAAATAATGCCAGCCACCATTTCCTGTGCCGAGTGCATTACAAGCGCTGTCACTAATCAGTTCATGTAAACGGTATTTTCCCTGCACAGATGAGAAAACTGCCCTCATGATTATCTCTATTCTACAGATGAGGAAACCAGGGCTCCGCGAGGTTAAGTAACTTGCCCCCGTCACACAGCTAACAGGAGGCAGAGATAGGACGCAGGACTGGGCTTACCAAGCCTTTCCTTTCTTTCCTCTAGCCCAGCAGGTCCCAAAGCCATCTGCCCCAGGATCCCCCCAGGGATCTTAAAACTCCCACTGCCCAGGACACACCCAGAAATCACAATCTTTAGGGAAGGGACATTAGAGTCAGTTTTTTTTTTTTTAAGCTGGCCAGGTGATTCAAATGTGCAGACCAATTTGGGAACCACCGTGAAGGGCTTGGAAGCATCTCCAACTGCAAGCACTTAGCCAATAACCCAAGTGCAAATCAAGAGAAAGGAATGAAAAAGAAGCAAGTTGAAGAAGGAGCTAAGAGTAGCGGCAGAGATGCGCGTGATAAAAGATTCTGCTTTCTCTGTGGGCAAGGGAAGAAATCTGATAAGACGCTTCCCTGACGCGAGAGTAGACAACTCAAACGGGGTGCTGGTCTTAAGCGACGGGGTGTTCAAGGGGTGAACTGAAATCCACCGAGCACAGCGCTTCTGTTAAGTGGCTTCCTCTCTGCCTTGCTCGTGGCGAGACAGTGGCTGTTCCTTCGTGTCTAAGGTAGTTAGAAGCTGGTTCTTTAGGCCTGAGCTCCGTGGCTGGCGCTGCCCGCTGCCTCCAGACCAGCACAGGGAGACTTCCGAGGCCCTTTTGCCACAGCAAAGACTGGGGGGGGGGGCGGTTATAGTCAGTAGAACACTTGTTTTTGTGCCTTTTAGAAATATACTCAAATTCCGTAGGAACTGGAAGTTGGTGGAAGAAGGCTCGATCGTCTACTATGCTAGCGATAAGAGTTTATTGGGACGTTATCTTGTGGAAACGTAATTTGAAAATTTTGATGGTCAAGAATACTGAGAATTACTGCTTTTGGTTGGAGCGTAGGTAAATTTTGGCTGAATGGAACATTACTGCAATGTCTTGGCTGACGTCCAAGAAAGGATGATTAGCAAATGACTTAGTGGTGACCCAACACTTACTCTAGTTAATACTTCGCTTTATTTTAAGTAACACGCATTGTCCGCGTAGGCCCGGTGTTCATCACTGAATGTAAACGCTTGAGTTTCCAAGGCAAATCTACATATCCCAAGTCTTATATTCCAGTTACGTAAATTCCTGTACTTAGGGCTGATGGATCTTTCTGCTTCACATAAACATTTGAGCCGATGATGAATGACATCCGCAACTCACTGGTTTTCTATTGGTTTTGTTTTCCTCTTTTATATTTCATGGTAATATATCTAAGCATGATCTAACTAGACCGAAACACTGAGTCAACCCTCCTTCTAGGGTTCATCAGTTTTCTGTTACAAGGATCTAGGGACTTGTTGTTTGTGAACTGCTAAGATGAACTCAGGAATTCAAACTCACTGCAGAAAAAATATGGGCCAAGAATAACAGAACTTTCTGTGTGTTCCTTCCCACTGTCTCATTATAGTCTAGCCTTGTTTCAGTGTTTTTTTTTTAATATAAGAGAGATCTCTCAAGAAACTCTGAATTCTACTGCTTTGATAGTAGAAATAGCGTCTGGTGTTCCATTTATTATTTTCCTAAGACTGTAAAGTCAAGGTCATTGTGCTTGAGAATAGTGTGAGCTTTTCTTTCAATCCACTTACATTTGAAGTTTGTCATTTCTCATGCTGCGTTCACTGCAGCATTCATGGACGGTGGAACTTGCTTCCTCACTAAGGTTTACGGATTTAGAAAAAGAGGGGGTCCTGTTTAGGATCTGCTGCGAGGAATGCCCACTGAGAACATATTTGTGAAATCTGGCCCCAAGGAATATTGCTGCTAGGCCGCTGAAAATCGGGGAAGTCCTTGGAAATACTATACTTTTGCATAGGAGTGGTTCACTAATACATGTAGATATAATCCTAAGATTCCGAAAACCAGATAAACGATAAACTTGTTACTGGCTAGAAAATAGCAAAAAAAGAGAAAGAGCACTGTTTTCTTTTTTCTGTAGTGGAAAGTTGAGCTAATAAACTAGTCATTTTTAGGAAAACATGTGGCTTCTATTTGCTTATGTGAGCTCTTCTGCATTCATCGGCTGTTTAATACATGACACACGTCTGTCCTCCTTTTCAACACGCAGATCCCGATGACATGCACAGGCATTATTTAACTCCTTGCCCCACCCCTGATCCCCACACAGCACCTGGCATTCAGTAAGTACTAAATAAGTATGTGTTGGGTGCACAAAGGAATACTGGTATTTGAAGACAAAAACACAACATTCTAATAAAAAGCCAGACTCGGGGGCTGGAGTCAGAGGGTATGAAAGGGACGGGGCCTCGCTTGTGGCCAGGCCTCCCACACAGAGATGAGGGTCTTGACCTGGGGCTGCTGATCCCTTTCTGGGCGGGAGATTCCCAGGTCTTGTGGCAGAAGCCCAGGCTGGTCTCTCCTTCCCTGCTGTCTCCCCAGCTGGCCATGTCTTTGGAAGTTATGTTTCTTCATGACCTGAGTTGATTCTGGTCACCCTGCTAGGGCCTCCAGTCCCATGAGGTGTGCGCAAGCCTGTGTGCTTATGTCTACACGGGAAAACAAAACTCTTATAACATGGACATTTCTGGCAAAAATGTCTTCCTTTTCTTCATCAGCCTTTTTCCTTTTTTTTGTCAGTAATAAAAGGATGGGAACAATGTAATGAGAGTGAGGGAGGAGCCCGTGAGTATCTGTTAGCTGGGGCTCTTTACTCAACTTGCTTGACACCTGACATGGGGTGGGGGGGGAGGGGTGAGGACCTTTAAATATGAATGCAACTCTTCATGAAGCATCCTTTAGGATCATATAAATAAGAATTTGGCCCCGTCTTCATTAGAAATAGTTTTAAAAAATCTTCTGAATAGCAATTACTTCCATTCACTAACAGTCTTGCCCTCAGCCATGATCACTCAGGCAAAATTTACAAAAGGTGCCTTCAAGGTCCTTCCCAACTGTGTATACTGATGGTCTAAGCCATCTGAAAGCCATGTTTATTTCTAGAAATATGGATCCTTTGGTGGACTTTAAAATTCGTATTAATATTGTATATAATAGCTCTTTAGAAAGTTGATTTGAGCAGTGTTTGAGCTTGTATATAAAAAAAGTTTAGATAATATCACGTACATGTATTTTCTTCTAGTTTATCATCTTTCCTAAGTTGTTTCTAAGAGGAGTCATATGATGTTTGTATATTTTTGGATTAAAACATAATTTACTTTTGCAATAACACAAGAATGTGTGAAAATGAGCTTTGGTTTATTTCCTTGTAGTCCACAGGTAAAGTCTTTTTCTACGAGATTTTTAAAAATGCTTTGAGGGGACGCCTGGGTGGCGCAGTCAGTTTAAGAGTCGGACTGTTAGGCTCAGATCGTGATCTCAGGGTCATGAGAGGGAGCCCTGTGTGTCGGGCTCTGCGCTTGGGGGGGGGGAGGTCTCCTTCAGACTCTGTCTCCCTCTGCCCCTCCCCCCCACACTCTCTGGAGCTCACTCTCTCTCCCTCTCTCTCTCTATAAATAAATAAAACTTTAAAAAATGCTTAAAGAGACATGTGTCTCAGAGAAGAAATAAGAGAAGTAAACATAAGCTTCTCACAGATACTAAAAGGTAAAGTATCTATAAAATAATACATATGGCCCCGTGTCAACACCGCAGGAGCTCGTCTCCTGGAGATCCTCAAGCAGCCCTCTGAAAGGCAAGCCGGAAAAAGGATGCGATTGGATGCCAGCCACAATCGTGTGGAATATTCTCCAATTTAAAAAATTGGATTAAGTAATAGTGGATTTAGGGAAATTACTAATAAGGAATGAAAAGGGGCTTTCTTCTAAAGTATCAAACTTAACCACTTTCTTAACTGCTCGTATCCTAAAATCATGTAAAACACAAATTGCTTTTGATAAAAGGAATCATCTATGTGCAGTTCCTGAGCAGAGACCGTCCTGAAGCAGATGCTTCAGGTTTTCTTCCTCTCTGAAGAATTTATTAACCGGGAAGGAATTGCTTGAGACCATCTCATTTGCATGAGATCTCGGTATTAGAATTCGAGGGAGAGGCCAGCGTTTACTTATAAACCAAACAACCCACATCGACGATTCTTTCTAATTGTGTAAACACCGAATAGCTTCAGTTTGTCACAGTCACTTAATACGATTTTAAAATCTAGCTCAAGATTTTTTTTTTTTTGAAAGCGTTCCTTTGCTGCAGACAGAAGGGAGGGAGGGAGGACTGTTCAATATTCATGCTGACGCACAAAGAGAGCTTTGCCCAGGTGCTCAGGCAGAGGGTGACAGAGACTTTGGAAACGGGAATTCATCCGGGGAACAAAAGCTCAACCTCTGCCCTCTACTACGGTGCCCCCCCCACCCCGGGAGTTTAGAGGGATGGCCTTGGTCCGCCACCTCCCGTGAACGAGGATTGCGCATAACTCCGTTCTGAAGGAATGACCCTACTCTTAGGCTTGTTCACTCTTCTACTTTTTCCTCTCCTACCCCATCCACAGAAAAGACCCCCAGAATCTTCTGCTTGTCTTTTTTCTCTAACTTGAGAATTCCAAAATCATTTGCTTATAGATACACTAGAATGGCCAAAGAATCCCCAAATCCAGGCTGTTCCTTTTGCGGGGGGCGGGGGGGAGGCTGGGAGCAGGGAGCTAGCTGAGCATGGTATCTGCCCGTTGCAGCTTTACTTATAAAAGACTAAAAGGAAAGGGACCTTTCCTTATTTCCCTATCAAATTCAGGGCCGAGCAAGGTCCGAGTTTTCTGAATAGGCTCACAGGTTTGGATTTCTTTGGAGTTTTGCAGTTTCTTACTAGAATATTGTGGAACACACAAAAATACTCTAAAATACTGGGCAGAGAGTCAAACAAGAAGGCCTGTAGCTGTGGCTATGTGACCCACGGCCTTCTCCAATTTTCGACTTATTTACTAGAAAATAGGATCAAAATATGTTATGATTATATTATAATCCATTTAACAGAAAATACAGGATAGTCAGAAACTGAAGAAAGCGAAGGTATAATATATCTGAGGAGGAAATCATCCTTGATCCATGTTGTAGAATGCACAATCGAAACGACCTTGGCACTGGTAAATAGCTCAGCCTTTCGACAAATCACAAAGGCTGGTTGTACAAATCGAGAAATCAACAGCAATTCAGGGCAAGAGACTGAAAGACCCAAACCATGTATGCAGCTCTCTGTCTAGATACTGGGCCATAGAAATGGCTCGGCCACGAGGCAAAGACATAGCATGGAAGATACGCTGAGCTCCAAGACCAAGTAAATGACTAACAACCAAAATTAGTTTCAAATTTTATTATGAATGTCCAAAGTGACAACATCCTGTGAAAGTGTCAGGTTCTCATTGATTCCATTTCAAGAGACCACAGACTATCGCATTCCAAGTACTTTAATTTGTGACAGAGCCAAAACAAAGAAAAGAATGATAAAAAATATTCTTTTAGGTGTAAAGAGTGCTCTTATCTGAGTTTTTGTCATTGTTTCTTTTTTTTTTTTTTCCCTGCAGGTCTTGTGAACACTGATAATTTCCAAAACACAAAATCCTGGTCTGGACACTTGCAGCAAACTTTTATAATCTCTGCCTGAATAAGAAGCTAATAAGAAATGTACTTATAAAGTATGTGTACAATACAATGTAATATGCCCATTCAATGTCATTTCCTTCCTCTCCCACTAGACTTCTCATCTGCCACCTGGGTACTTGCTGTTTGTAATAACAGGACACTGAAGACTGGAACGGAATACCCGGAAGACTATCTTGAACCCTGGATTTCCTCAAAGCTGCACGGATTTTTTTTCCATGAAAGCTCAAGACTTTCGATGCTTGAGAGGTCCAAGGAGATGACTCCTAATAGATTTAAGTCACCAGCCAAGAACTACAGTCTATGCACGTTGTGTTCAAGAAAAAAGCTGTGGTTTACCAAAGCTATGGTTCTAATAATCTGTAGCTCCAAACTCCAAGTCTGACTTTCCCCCCCTCCAAAGGGTCTCCTTGCCATCTGCCCTTTCCATCACTCGTACTGGATGATGCTACCGATGGGTTTGTTGCCATTTATATTCCAGTCCGTTCGGGTCCTGTGGAAGTGCATATCTCTTACAGATGCGACACTGTTCATCTGAGTGCATCCTCAAAAAGAACAATTATGAACTGGAAACTCATAGAGTTTGTGTTTAAAATTTATAAAATTAAACCTGCTCCAACAGGTAATACAGGGAGGCACGCTTGCAACCTCTGGATTCAATCAGAAACAATGCCTGAGAGCACAGAGCCTTCTCAATAGGGAACGGCGGGTTCCTTTTAACGCTTCCTTAAACAAGATCCGATGTGATGCACATTAGAACTCTGAAGCACGTCTCATTTATTTCTACAAGGCCTGGGACACAGGAAGCTGCCAGAACTTCATTCATCATCTTGCCTGTTGACAAAAGGAACAATAACTGGTCATCACTGGTCAACGGAATAACTTTTCCTAGTTTGTTTTCTTTCCCCAAAATAATTCCTAAAGAAGAGATGGTGTCAATACAACAGCAAATGTTTCAATGTTTGATGAATTTCTGTGCTCTAAAGTCCCATGTCTTCTTCCTCGACAGCGGGACGAACCAGGGTATGCAGTGTTCATCTCTTTCCTCGCGCTGGAATTACTCAGGAGAGACCCCTGTCCTGGAAGTCAGCAAGCCCAGACTCCAGGCGTGATTCCGCCAGTAACTAACAACGTCACCCAGCCTTGCTGGGCCTTCACTCCTTCACGTATAGACTAAGATGACCTCAGTGGATGAGTTCTAAAAAGAAGGCCAATCCAACCCCATTCATGGCTCCGTGGGGTCCCGCCTCCATAGCTCCATACAGAGCATAGCCAAGTATAACCATTCCAGTCCTTGGCAATGGTTAGGCTTACAAAATACCTAAACCTGGGATGCTAGGGTCCTAACGTTCTGCTTGGAGTTTTGAACCAGCTGAACGATCAGAGAAGTTGCAAAATATCTGTTAGTGTATGAAGTCAATTAAAATCTTAAGTGAGGATGTGATTAAGCCATAGGGGTGTAAACTTCTGAAAATACACATTTCCATGTCTTTTGCTGTCTTAAGATCTAGGAAGTGTCTTTGGTGCAGGGGGAGGTAACTGCTGGTGTTCTTAAATTAAGAAACAATTATATATAAGCTGAAGAACACATTAAAAAAGTAGAGTAACACGGAAGCCTTCTGTAAGATCAGACTACGTAGCCACACGATCCAACCAGCTGGGTGCGCTGAAGTACTTGCAACTAGTAACTTTGCCGCGGCACACGCTGCAGGGGTGAGAGTCAGGACTCAGGTGGTCTGACCCTAAAACTGATGCTTTCAACCACGATCCCAAATGACCTCACCTTCCCTTGTTAAAACGAGAATGAATTGGGGCTGAAAAGTTTCATGGAACTTTCATCGATGCTGTAGGTACAACCAGGAATTAGGTTAAATATTTGGAAATTTTGGGCAGTTAGTTCCCATTAATAACAAAATGGTAAGTTTCAGCAATTGAAAAACTATTTTTAGTCATTTGGACTTGATCTTTATGCCTCTGTGGCTGGCAAAACTTGGTGCCAAAACAACCGTTTATTAGTATTCTATCATATTACTGTATCATATTACAATATTGCTTTTTGAGGGCATCCCGGCTGTGATGCGTGGTAAGAAAAATGCGGAATAAGTTTTCATCCTTCTGCTGTGTGTTTGGCACAAGGGGAGACACAAAACAAAACAGGCACCAAAATATCATCGATGACGCGGGATTATTCTAGATGTTTCGCTAATGCGTTTATCCTTCAAATGCTGACTTAAATGCTACTCAAGAGAAAACGACAATGAAAATCAGCTCCTCTTGACCATCAGTAGCTACAACCCTAAAGTAACAGAGCCGTCTCCCTAAATCTGGGTGAGATGTGCCAGGTTGTAACAGGATAGGGTTGTTGTCCAGAGGAAATCAGCGTCTGTGTGGTACAAGGCACCAAGACCACACTGGGGAACAAAACGAAAAAGACACCAGTTTACTCAAATTGTGGGGACATCTGAAAGGGATCTAACACATGCACATACACACCAGCACGGACTCAATTTCTGTGGCTTTTGTTGCCGAGTAAGAGAAGTAAATAGCTGTGTCTTGACAAATCAACTTGAAATAAGCCAACAGTACATTTTTCATGGGATTCTGGCAAGTATTTCTATGCCTGTGCATTTCGGGGAGGGAGATACCGAAGTACCGATGGACTTGCTATCAGAGCATGGGAAATGAGCCATCACTGAAAAAGGTAAGTATTAACAAGTAACCATCAGGTACTCGTGCAAGTAACAATTCAGAGGTGGAGAAAATGGTCCCAGAGCCCCGAGACTGCTTTCGTTAGCAAAGCGCCTTCACGTCTATGGACTCTCTGGCTCTTATTTTAACAGGCGACCCAGCCTACACAGGGAGCAGCCGCGATCTGAGGGCTTAGGTGCCTTGCCCAGTGTCACCTGGGAATACGAGTGGCCGAGCCACCGAGCGGGAGTGAGAACCAGGTCCCGATTCCCTGGCCAGTGCTGGCACTTCTCCACGCGGTGTCTCTGGCTAGTGACACTGAATATCAGCGAATTCATTATTTATGAGTATGATTCATCTCTTCTACCTGGTTTTGTTGCTACCATTACCCCTCGCCCATTAAGTGCCTTGTGAAGCCTGCCTCGCACGACAGATCTGTCTCCAGGACGAAACTGAGGTTTGGACACGTGTCTGGCCCCGTGTCACATGGCAAAGAGCAGAGCGGGGTCTCAAGCCATGAGGGCTTTAATTCCACAGCTCCTGCTCTTAACCTTCACCGCGTGTGCCGTTCTGGTGTGTTCTGGACCACTAAGCCCAAGTGTCTGTACGTGCCGTGGAGATCCGTCTTGAAGTGTCGAAACCAACACAAACTGCTCTATCTAAAGCCTTGTCACAAAAAAAGGACCCCCAGTGGCTCCGCAGATCTGTGGCTGAGCAGACCCTCAGTCTGTTCACAGTTACCAGGGGGCTTCACTCTCCCCCTTAAGAACGGCTATAATTTCACAGTGAAGAGTAGAAGGCCAAAACCCCCACTTGTCAATGAGAACATGGCACCAAAGATGACCTTTTTTTTTTTTTTAAATAAACTGAGACACAGCAGTGCCTGGAGGTGAGTAATAGTTGAAAGCAATTGTACAAGTTCTAGAACCAGTTTTCTCCAGCTCAAGTTGCCATTAATGATGTATTTGCTGCAACTTAATTTTGAAATGCAGTCATTCCTTTAGAAAATGGGCATAATGAAGGCAAATGCGCATGGAGGTGTCCTTCTCCAGCCTGGTGGGGGGCGGGGTCTGCTGGTTCCTGGTAACTTACATACACACCTCACTTAATCGACGCAAACAGCCCTGCAAAGCAGAGAGTTTCATTAATCCCACGTTGCAAACCAGAAAACTGAGGTTCAAAGAGGTTAAGTGACCTAGCCAAGGTGACATAAGATGTCACAGATGGACTTCAAGCGAAATGTGCCTGATCCCAATTTATCTTACACCTTTCCTCTGACAGGTTGCTTCACCCCCAGATACATCCGGGCTACCAGACATGCGAATGGCCACCCTGTATTGTGACCCACATGCCGGACTGCTGATGAGGGGCTACTGGTGACCAGGACAGCAGGGGATGCCCACCTGTTTCCAGAACAGCCATATCCTTTCTTACTTGCAGAAACAGTAAGAAAGTAAACCCGTTCTAGAAACAGTGGCCAGGTCACTTATAGGGGTGGCAGAAGAGGGAAGGAGTAAGGACCAGGCAGGGTGTCTCCTCAGAAAACCCACCACAGGCAGGCCAGCTGCATGGACAAACAGAAATTCACTTCACTTCAATTACAATGTAAAGGCTTTGTGGTCTATTTCACATTTTACCCCCTCGAAGTAAATGTGTTCTGATTTCCAAATGACCCATTAGCAGGCTGCAAACTGCCTAAGGCCTGAAGGATCGTTTCCAAATTACAATTGAGAAAAAGAATCTATAGAGAGGCTCTGACCCCTTTTTAATTAATCTCCTTCATTCTTCCTCAGCAAAACTCTCCTCAGAGCTGCCAGTGATCAGCCAAGCTGACCAACCAGAATTCAGTGCCCTTGTCACGTCCCCAAAAGGAGGAGGCGTGAGATTTCGAAGCCAGCCACAGAAAACCTACCCAGAGTGTGGTCTGTTCCAGCGTGAATACATTGGACTCATCACCAGTGGGCTAACCAAGGAGGTGATGGAGAAATACCAAGAAAACTAGGCCCCTGCAAACAGACTCCCAGATCCAAGCCTCAGCCAGCCTGTCCTGCCACGTCCAACGGAAAGTGCCAGAGTTATTCATGGATGCCAGACCCCAATCTGCCTCGTCCAGCTGATCCGTCTGGTCAGCCCATATGGGAGCAGGACGGCTGGCACAGATCTGAAAGCATCAGTGTGTGCAGACATGTTCTAACATCATTTGCTAATGTTTCATTGTTCTGTAGTTAAAAACCTACTTAAAATGTGTGGAGTGATGTCCCATTAGATTAGAACAGTACGAGGTCGAGTCTTTCCAAGTACCAAGTGTAAGAATAATTAAAATAAAATAAAAGCAATTATTCCCTATTCGGGAAGTTTATCTCTATGATGGGGGGTACCCAGGGCTCCTTTATTAAACTGAGATCATGTTTTCTTTCCTACATCATATCCCCACACGTATTGTGCGTACTTGTGCATAACCTTTGTGCATACTTAATTCCGACATAACAGAACCATCATATTAGTGCTAAAACAGACCTTAGGAATTGCAGGGCACAAAATTCTCATTCTAAACATTAAAAAACTGAAGCTCAGAGGTCTCCCATTTGCTCAAGGGCCACACAAAGATTGGGCATCTAGATGACATTCTGGTCTCTTGTCCTACAAAACACTGTATGTCCTATAATGTCCCTTACTCATTTAATTCAAATATCTCAGATATTATATCCTGGAAAATGATGCCATTTGGCATGAATGTTCCAAATATAACATAGACTTTTGAATGACCCAAATATAACAGACTTCTAGACCATCACAGACTGAGCTGTTCCCATAGGTGGTGAAGTCCAATGTCCTGTGAACCAGTGGAAGGGTGTAGACACGGACGCGGCCAAACCCTCCCCGTGAGCCCGTCTACAGGAGAAGCAGTTGAGCATACCGGTGAAAGGGTGTGCTCCGGAACTGACCCAGCAGGCTTGTGTCTCTGATTCTGCTTTTTACGGGGTGGGCAACTCTCGGGCTACTGTGAGTTTCCACGACTGTACATGGGGATTCATACCCACCACTGAGGCAACTGTAGGGACTAAGTGAGGCGCTGCGTGCAAAGTGTCTATCAGAGAGGAGGCAGGAAGGATATGGATTCTCCCTTCTGCCACCCATGTTCTCAGGGAGCCCTGGCGACAGATGGCAGAGCACAGATGCTCACCCGTTCTTACATTACAGGAGCGAGGCTGAAGGTTTTCAGTCCCTCTGCCTGGTATGCTGTTCCTTTCTTTTCTACCTTGAGACTGCTTGCCAGCCACTGAAGACACGCGACAGCTGCCTCCTCTACGAGGCCTTCTCAAGTGGCCAGGGCCCAGTCACCGGCCTCCCTTGGTCCATAGGCCTGGGAGAGCTCTGCTCCCATCATCATCTTCTCCCTCCTATCCTTGATTCTGAGCTCCTCTGTGACAGACTGAGCCCCTGACCTTTCTCATGGATCAGGGTATCAGTGATTCCACCGGCCACACGCTCTGGCTGTTATGGAGTCAGGATCCTTCCCTCCTCCACCCCACCCCCAACAACCAGCCTACTACCCCCTCCTTCCTCTTCTCGGCATTCTCTCTCTGGGCCATTCCTACTTGGAGGAGACAGTCACCACAAGTAACTAGCAATCAGAGTGTGTGTGTGTGTGTGTGTGTGTGTGTATTTAAATAAACTCCACACCCAGCATGGAGCCCAACACAAGGCTCGAACTCACGACACTGAGTACACCTATATTTTTTTAAAAATTCAAAGTATATGCCCTTGTTGAGATAAAAAGAAAACAAGGATCTCTGTTAGCAACTCACAGATGACCTGATACGTCTTCACTCTGACACCCAGCTTTGAACTTGGGTGGGGGCAGGGGGAGAAGACCAGAAGCAGAAAGAGAAAGAAGAAAAGCACGTTATCCAAGGCACCATTCTATAGCCTTAAGACAGACCGCCATGTTTGCAGGAAGGGAAAGCAGACTCAGGCTCCACGCGAGCCACGGCAAGGTCCGTCTCTGCTGTTGTCAGAGCCCCACTCCTTGGCACAGGGCTTCTCAACGGCTCCTCAGTGAAGGGCAGAAGGAACGTTGATGAGATAAACTGAGTGCCATCCTGCAAGTCTAACAGACTACGTGCTACACCTCCAATCACCTAGACCTTCCGGAATAAGAAACAGCCCTGTGACACGTGTCCCCTTGGCAGCAGAAGCACCTCAACTACACGCAGGCTCTAGGCTCGGGGCGGATGCTAAATGCGAATGAATTTTACACGGGAGCTTGCTTTAGGCAGCTCTTCTAGCTTAAAGGTTAAGAGGTTTGACTTTGGGTTTCCAAGAACAGACACTGTAAGATTAATGACGGGCAGGTCGCAGGATGAACTGCCCTCGGTTTTAATTTGGCATGTTCCAATGGTCACTAGTAGGGTGTATTCGTCCTCCCTCACAGGCTGGAGAAAAAACTATTAATATTTATTTAGAAAACTTGAACCCATCAGATAACAAATTTTTAATAATTTTAAAAGAAAGGGACGCCTGGGTCGGTTAAGCATCTGCCTTCAGCTCAGGTCATGATCCTAGGGTCCTGGGATCGAGCCCTGCATCGGGCTCCCTGCTCAGTAAGGAGTCTGCTTCTCTTTTTCTGTCTCCTTCTGTCCTTCCCCACTGCTCATTATCTCTCTTTCAAATAAATAAATAAAATCTTTTCTTTTTTTTTTTAAAAGAAATCCTATTGTAATCTTTTTCATAACGCAAAGGAATCTTCTGAAAAGTGAACAATCATCCATTTTTTTTTAATTTCAATTTTCATATATCCAGTTTGCTTAAAGCAAATTCAATCTGGTGTCCTCAGCTGTCATCACAACTGAATTGGAGAGACTATATGGCCACCCAGTTGAGCAGATGCTTTTCTTTTCTTTTTTTTTTTTTTTAATAGCTGCAGAAACTAATTTGCAAACTGAATTAGTGGCAAAGAATTGATATGACTTAGTCAAGGAAATGACAAGCCACTCACTTTTCTTGGATGCCAGAAAATGCAACCCCAGGAAAGATGATCATTGGAGTTTCTCAGGATGGCGAGCCCTGAAGGAGCAAGGCCCCAGGGCTGGAGGGACAGGCGGCAGGACCCAGCCCGCCACATCCACAGGCTGCCCCTGGAGTGGACTCAGCTATGCCTGCATCAGATCTTTCCTTTCTATGTCTATACTTTATCTCCTTATCTAGAATAAAGAGTTAAAATCGGGAATTTTCTGTTTAAAAGAACCACCAGAAGGTTAAGGGAGTGAAATTAAAAGAAAAAAAAAAGGGAGAGAGACTATTACCCTGCATGTGCTGTTGGAAGAGCGTGACCAGGAAACGCGTGCATGCCTGTTTAGTAAGTTAGCTGAGCTGCATGCATTTGGCTTCATAGCCCAGTCGTTCTCTCACGTGCACTGGGGCGCCTGGGTGGCTCAGTTGGTTTCAGCCCGGGTCACGATCTCGCGGTCGTGGGATCGAGCCCCGTGTGGGGTGCTGCGCTCAGTATGGAGTCTGCTTGAGATTCTTTCTCCTTTCCCCTCTGCCTCTCCCCGCTTGTGCTCCCCCCCCTCAAATAAATAAATAAAATCTTAAAAACCAAACTAAGATGGGCAGTAGGGCTCCAGCTTCACACAGTGAGCACGACGGGGCAGCAGCAAATGCAGCAAGCGGGGTCGCCTTCACCCCTAAACCGTGGCGTGAGCACTGGGACCAGCTACCGCACCGCAAGCAGCCCCCAGCCTGGGCTGTAACTGAGTAGGAACTCTGACGTCAGCCAGAAACGCTCGACTTGAATTGCATGTCTTTTTATTTTTTTAACCGGAATAATAGTTTCCAGGAAGGCACAGTGTCTTCTTCAACAAGCTCACCGAAAACTCCAAACATGACCCAAGTTAATGAACCACCAGGAGATACTCTTTTTCTACAAGCAGCACAGTTTCACACACCTCTATCTTGGCAAATGTGAAAGCACAGAGTAGAATGGGACACGACTTTTTAAAAAAATATGGATTGCGATTGCTTTCTATAGTCATATTTCTCAGAAGCGTCGACCAGGATTCGGGATGAGAAAATCTCTTCAGCTGCACTGTTTGAGAGCTGATGTGTACCACGTCTGTTTCCCACACAGAATTCCCTCGTGTGCTCACGGAACATCCCAGAACACATCTCTTAACTCCCTGGCCTCTGACACTGGCATTCCATCCAGCTGCCCAGGGTCCTCTGCCTTTTCACAGAAGACCTTCGACATCAGAGAAGGTTACTGCTCAGATGTTACCAGACCCCCAAATTACAAATTCCATGATAGTATGCAATTTCCCCTAAAACAGGCATGCAATAATGAGTAGAAAAAGGCCAGGTGGAGACCCGGATGGCAGTGTCACCTGGGCCACAGCTCCCCTGCAAAGTGACATGCTGCTGCCCGTGTGCCTTGCAGTGAAGGTTAACTCACATCTGTGCCTTAGCAGGACTCTAGGTGATTACATGCCACGAGTCAGCTTGGACTAGCTGACATCATACATGTTAGAGCCAGGAACGCTAAGGGACGCAAACATCAGTTCGTAATTAGTTTCCTGGCTCCAAGCTGTGAGCGTCCAACGTTTCAGACACATGAATGCCGAGCAGGGGGGCAGAAGCTGGTCTGCCCAGGCCCTTGTAGGCTCCTGCATGCTCCCACGTCACAGAACCTGGGATAGAGCTGGAAAGCCACTGATCTGACATCTACAACTTCTGTTTGGAAAGACTCGTGCTACAGCAATTTTAAGCAGTATCAGTGCATCAGGTCCAACGAGGGGCCACTACCAATGCAGCCTCCCTCTGATCTACGCAGAACTCCTGGGGGTTCCCTACAACGAAACTCTCTGCTTATGAAACCAGGGGCTATTTTCTTCACTGATACCTAATGCTCTTCATTCAGCATCGTATTTTGGAAAATCGAATCCCTCCCTGAAATTATAATGCATATGAAAGGAAAGCTTGATCCGATTTACAAATCATAATTCAAGAGGAAATCACCTCTTCCATCCGGTGGTAAGTGTTCTAAAAAATGTCAGGAATAAAGATGATTCTAAATAGTTTCTTGTTTAAGTCTCTCTCTCTTTGCCCCCCATCATATACACACTGAGAAGCAGGGGCCCCAAACCCTCTCGGGTGTTAGTACATTTATCATTTGTATAGGATTAAGTTAGCTGTTCAAGTAAACAAACTCCTTGGGGTCCAGCAGAAGGATGGGCCAGCAGAGTCTACACCAAAGACTAGGAAGCAGGGTAAATTGGGATTGAAGGCAAGGACAGGGCTAGGCATTCTTGGCATAAGTGGCTTGGCTGGGAGACAGAGCTAAGGAAACAAAATTCCAACAGGTCTCAGGAGAAGTTGAGCATAGGCCCTGCCTGTAAACTATTTATGATACAAGTATTACGCAACAAGAAAAATATATCCATTTTGAGACACGGACAACTGGTTAAAAGCTTGCAATTCAGTTGTCTTTTCAAGAAAGTTTTTTTTAAGGAACCTCTATGCCCAACATGGGACTCGAACTCATGACCCCAACACCAGCAGTCGCATGTTGTTTGGACTGGGCCCACCAGAGGCCTCTCAGTTGTCTTTTTATATCTTCAAAAGAAGCTGCTCCTTACTTTTCCAACCACCTGCCACTAAACACAATCGGAAGCCTGTGTCCTCTCTGGCCATTTCAGAGAAAATACTCCTGCCTCTTCGGACAACCTTGCCCTTAACTATTTGTCCTTTTCCTTAAATGACTGCTTGAGCTCAGCCAGCCTTTGCAAATCCTGCCGAGGGGCCCACAGTGGGACTGCAGACTTATCACTGCAGCGTGGAGGGGGGGAAATGAGGACCTCACTCCCATTCGTGACCTTCGAGCAGCCGCCATGGAGCCCACGTCACAGATGAGCGCACCAGCTCCTAGAGGCTAAGACCCTCTCGGCTCGTACCACTCCTGCAAGGTAGGGCCTGCATTTGAACCCCAGGTCTGTCCTCGTTTTGGTGACGTTTCCTCAACGAAGGAAACATTTCATCTCCCAACAGGGGTCTCCAGGTTGGGGCAGGCCAGGGGAGAGGAAACGTCTGCAAGGCTGTAAGAGAAACCCAGCCTGACAAGTACCCTTCTGCCTCAGGAACCCACCATTGGGTTTAAGCTGCTGGCCAAGCGCACGTGAGTAAACCATCTCCGGAGATCTAGTTGCCAAAAATGTTGTCAGAATCTCTGGCTTGCTTTCTCTCTGGAATGCTGACAAGCTGCACATCTCTTCGCTTGCTATAGCTCCCTCTTTGGAACATCTCCCAGGTGCTTAACAGAATGCCACTCGGGGGAAGCCGTCCGAGGTTGACGTGGCAGCCTCTGGACTTACACCAACACGCCCCATGGCAGCGACGGCCCAGGCGCGCAGTCCTGACACAGGCAAGAAGGCAACCCACTGCTGCCAGTTTTGATACATTCAACCAGGAGGTCCTGGGTGACAGCAAGACGGGTGTGCACGTCCCTCTTCCGTTTGCATCATACGCCACTCATAACCATGCTTTGGGGACGTCGGAAGTGTGGACAATACATACTTACTACAGCCAAAGGAGCCAAAGAAATCCTACGTCTCTTTATTTATTTATGTAGGAAAAAGAAATGAAAACTCAAGCTATAATTTAGATGTGGTAGTACGTTACGGTTTATCTTTTTAAAAAAATTTATATCAGGGTGCGCTGGGTGGCTCGGTCGTTGAGCGACTGACTCTTGATTTTGGCTCAGGTCATGATCTCAGGGTCATGAGATTGAGCCCCGTGTCAGGCTCTGCACTGGGTGTGGAGACTGCTTGGGATTCTCTCTCTTATTTTATTTATTTATTTAAAAGATTTTTATTTATTTATTTGACAGAAAGACAGCCAGCGAGAGAGGGAACACAAGCAGGGGGAGTGGGAGAGGGAAAGGCAGGCTCCCAGCTGAGGAGCCTGATGCGGGGCTCGATCCCAGAATGCTGGGATCACGCCCTGAGCTGAGGGCAATGATTAACCTCTGAGCCACCCAGGCGCCCCATCTTTCTCTTTAAAAAAAAAAATTATATCAATCCTCAATTACATTTCAAAGTAATAATTTAAAAATTATCTCGGTAGAGGGGCCCTCAGCTATCTCAGTCGGTAGAGCATATGACTCTTGATCTCAGGGTCGTGAGTTTGAGCCCCATGTTAGGCATAGAGATTACTTTAAAAATTTTGTAAAAAATAAATGATCTCAGTGGACATATAGTATATTCTTTATATTTGGTTTATTGCAATGGTGCTTTAGTCCATTGACGTCACTCTGATACTTCTTACACTGCCTAGGCAATGTTTACAGTTAAGTAACTAAACATATGGCGGTGGAGAGAAAATCAAAAAAGATACCCTGGCATACCTCACCCTATCGCTCTTCGAAGACACTGCGTTCTGTACAAAATAGAGGCCTGTGACCACCCCGCGTCAAGCCATTCTATCCGTGCAAATTTTCCAACAGCAGCTGCTCACTTCATGTCTTTGCATCATATTTTGGTGATTCTCACAATATTTCAAATTTTTTCATTATTATTATATTCGTTATTATGACCTATGATCAGTGATTATGACTTGCTGAAAGCCTGGATGATGGTTAGCATTTTTCAGCAATAAAGTATTTTTAAATTAAGGTATACACTGTTTTTTTAAAAACAGAATGCTAGTTTGCATACTTCAAACACTACAAGACAGTGTAAACATAACTTTCATATGCACTGGGAGATAAAAACCCGAATTTGACTCACTTTATCGTGATATTCGCTTTACTGGGGTGGTTTAGAGGCGAACCCACAATATCTCTGAGATACGCCTGTACTCATTTCTCACTAACACAGTTCTTTGTATTCTCAAAAAGCTTTTAACTACAACTATTTAAAAGAACCTCTCAGTGGGGTTCGATGGATTCCAATTTTGTTTTGTTAAATGTAAAAATGAAACTGTGAACTGTCTATTAATGATATCCATGCTTGGGGTGTGTTTCTAGTAGTGAGGTAAGCTTTTTATTCTCTCTCTCTCTCTCTCTCTCTCTTTAGAAAGGTCTTCTTGGGCCCAAGATACTTTTTCTCTTGGTAACAAAGCAATACATTTCCGAAGTGAAATAAAACCCATCATCCTCCTTTTTTACCACTAAATTCTAGCTACTCGCCCTTGATCTCAAAGTCAATCTGCAGTTAGCTGAGAGAGGTGACTCTCAGGTCATTTCTAGGTTTAGTGACAATAATAAAGTACAAATCTGAAAATTATTTATTTTAAATAATAAGTCAGAAGGCTTCAAGGTTATTCCTAAAACAGTTGCTATCATTTATAGTCAATGTTTTCTTGAGTAGGAGAAATAGAGAAGGAGTTAAGGGAGATTCATGCATGAACGTCACTCATCCTATGTATTTCAGTTCAAGAAAGGTTCTGAATGAAGCACGGCTCTCCTCAGTGGTACCATATTTGGGGAGCAAGGCTGACACTGGCACTGATTTCTTTTGGGAACACTGTAAAGAACACTGAAACATCCTAAAATAGGGCAAATCAATATATAGCAGGGAACGTGAGGTAGGGTTGCCAAGCATAGCAAATGAAAATACACAAGAAATAGTTTTTAGTATAAGTATGTCCCCAAAATTGTATGGGACATACTTATACTAAAAATTATTTGTTATGTATCTGAAATTTAATTTAATTGGCCATCCTGCATGTTATTGAGCACCCTACTAGGGAGTCAGATGTGTGGGTACCGCAGGGACACGGAGCTAACATAACAGGTGGTGTTCGTTTCCACAGCAACATGGTTTATCTAGAACCGAAGAGGTTTCTCAGGATGCGTACCCTTTACTACTTACTCCTGACTAGAAGAATGCTCCCTTTACAAGTTCCCTCCTTTTTCTCCTCCAGAGAATTACTGTGAGCTTACCACGTGCTGGATGTTCTGGGAGCTGGAGACAAAGAGGTGACTAAAGCATGACCTCTGTCCTCGGGCAGCTGACATGCCCAGAGAGAGAGAATGAGAGTGAGAGGACAGAAGTGTGGAGTACGTGAGAGACCGTCATGGAGGCTGGGGATGGGCACTGTTTTAGACAAGCTCTTCAAAGCTTTCTCTAAATACAGACAGAGAGAACGTGTGGGAGTGTGAAGAGTGTGGAACGGTGAGAGGGTATGTGTGTCTGTGACAGAGAGAGAGGTTAAGAGAGACAGAGAGACAGAAAGGAAAAGAGACTAGGGAGAGGGGAGGACTGGTCACCTGACCTTCTCAAAGCAAAGCCTTGGGAGCCACTAAGGCTCGACCAGCGAGCCCTCGGGCCAACCCCGTAGCACAGGAAACCAGTCTCCTCAGTAATGAAGACAGTGTCTCATGTAAGAACTCTGGCCAACTACAGTATATTTGGGGGAAGCCCACAGTCAACACCGTTTACACACTGTGTTTAGAAGGTACACCTGTGACCAGCAAAACCACTCCCTCAGTCCCTGCCAGCGAGCCCAAAGAGTCAGGAGGAATGTGTGACCCCCGACTGCACTCCCCCTCGGAGCAGAGAGGGGACTGTTGTCACCACATGGGAACACAGTGGAAATAAAGTTCCCAGGCTCTTGAATCCTTCCGCCTGTTCAGAAGGACAAGGGCAAGTATCTGATGGTAGGTCGTGGTCACGGTAGCAGTGACAGGAACCAGGAAACTCGCCATCGCTTGTCAGTTACAGTTAATGACACTGCGCCTTTGGCTGGCACCCAACGTTCTAAGGAAGGGTTTCCTTTCATATTTACAACGATAAATAAACACATTTTTAAAAATTTAAAATATATTAAAATGTCTATCCCTAACAATCTGCCTATCTGGAAAAAAAGTGGTTGGGTTTTTTTGTTTCTTTGTTTTTGGGTTTTGTTTTGTTTTGTTTTGTTTTTTTACAATTCAGAAAAAAGCCACAGCTCACTTTGATGGGTAAGAATGTGCGGGGCTCTCTGGCACCGAGAAGGGCAGAAATGCAAATCAGGTCCTACCTCCACCTTCCATTTCAGTCAAGTTCCCCCCTGCAGGATAGTAATGAATGTCATGGAATGGACTAGGTTGAAACTGATGCCTTTTTCCTACAAGATAACCCAAACTTTCTCATTTTTGAATCATACACCTAAAAAAGAAGGGGACAATCTCAAACAGCACATCTTCAACAGCAACGATTCGGAACCTGCGCCTGATGCCCCGCGTAACCACGACCACACGGCGGTACAGACGCGGAATTAGAACCACAGAATCTCAGTCCAGAGGGGCTTACACGTCACCAGACGGATGCCTCCTTGGATCCCCGACTTGTCTCTCGTCCCTGAAAGTGGCCTTTGTCCAGGCAGCCTCTCCAGGGGCTGGGCCTCTCTGCTGAGGCTTCCGTTTCTTTTTGGGCATCTTCGAGGGCTAGGCAGCCTGACTCTACCCTCTGGGGTCACCAAAGATAAGTGCAACCTTTCTCCTGCACCTCACTGATTATCAGCCAGGGGCCAGAAAACCTGCAGAAACATCTCCAGGGTGAGCATCTGACTGATACAGACTCCCCCAAATCTGGATCATTCTCCTAAGGACATATTCGAAACAGGTCCTTTTAATGTACGCAGACTGGGACTGAATTTAAAACTTCAGCTGCGGTCTGATCTGTGTGGAACAGGTCAGCACCGTCCAGGATTACCACTAACCCGGCTTGAACCGTGTTCTGCTGCTGCAGATGTCCGAGCCTCCCTCTGCCTCCTCCCCACGCGTTACTTTCTTTTTGTTTTCTTAAGTTTTATTTATATTTTTTTAGTAATCTCTACACCCAACGTGGGGCTTGAACTCATGACCCCAAGATCGAGAGTCGCACGCTCCACTGACCGAGCCAGCCATGCGACCCCTCCTCAGAGATTACTCTTTTTTTTTTTTTTAAGATTTTATTTATTTGTCAGACAGAGAGAGAGAGAGAGAGAGAGCGCGTGCGCACACGAGCGCACGAGCAGGGGGAAGGGGCAGAGGGGGAGGGAGAAGCAGACTCCCTGCTGAGCAGGGAGCCCGATGGGGGCCTCGGTCCCAGGACCCTATTAAGCAGGATCTATTAAGCAGGATCGCTTTATCTCACACTTGCCGATAGCTGAGTTTTCTGGAAGCAGGTACAGAACTCATACAACATTTTAGTTCTCTCTTCCACCTTAACTTATAACTTATTGGTTTAAGTAAATGAGCACGCATGATAGCCATTTCCTCATTCAAATTACTAATAAATAAGTTCACGGGGCAAAGCTGAGGTTAGAAATCTGTCTCCCAGGGAAACCTGGTGGCTCCGTTGGTTAAGTGTCTACCTTCGACTCAGGTCATGATCTCAGGGTCCTGGGATCAAACCCCGCGTCAGGCACCGTGCTCAGCAGGGAACCTGCTTCTCCCTCTGCCTGCCCCTCCCCCTGCTTGTGCTCTCTCTCTTTCTCTCTCAAATAAATGAATAAAATCTTAAAAAAAAAAAAGAAAGAAAGAAAGACATCTATCTCCCGTCTCGGACTCTTCACACGGGCCAGCGCCAGTCTGCAAGAGCGCCCAGCGAAGGAAGACACCGCTGTCACAGCAAGGACACGTCCTCTCGGAGACGCGTGCACCCTGGCCCTCTATGGCAGCCCTCCTCCTCCTCGTTCCCAGGTGTCCTTGCCCCTTGCCCCCTCATTTTTGTCCTGGCGCTTCTTTCTGCATCCAGCTGGGTTTGTCTTCCTCCCTCTGCGCCACACCGTCCGGCAACGGCAGGTAGAGGGGGTCTCCCCCCAGGGCTCCACCAGGAGATCGGGGGCCTCAAGCAGGCCCACCTCTAGGGCTGACACTGGTCCACGAGCCAGCGCTCTGAGTCGGCGTACGAGCCAGCCAGGCTGCACGACCTTCCAGGCCCTGTGTCTCCACCCTTTCCATAAATACATTTTTAGCAACTTTCTCAGCCACCTCACTCACGTGCTGACAGAGCACCTAGAACACTTGTCATCTGCCAATCAAACGACCCTCTTTAAAAGCCGCACTCTTATTTCTGGCAGGAATTGTTCTTACTGAACCTACGCCAGGTCCTTTGGGACACAGAATCCTCCCCCCTCACTTTTTTTTAACAGCTGACAAACCTTTTAATGAATTCTTTTCAGCCTCACGCTGGGAATGATGACAAGTTCACTGGCCTGTAGTTCTAGGAAACTACCTTTCTCTTTGCTTGAAAATCAAAACATTTGCCTCGTTCCAAACACAGGCATCCCTTCCTGCTCCCCACAATTTCTGGGTCTTGCAGCAATTTTGAGGTCAACCCATAAATTCTGCTAGTTCCCAGGGATGCAATTTTTCAAGGCCAGGGCGACTCTGAGAAGAACTAGGGCCTTCTCGTTGGCCTCTGACCTTCCTTACACTTTCCTTCTTAGGCAGAGACTGAGCTTTGTGTTAAGATACCGCCAGCTGCCCGGAGCAGGGGCCTCTCCCTTCCTCACTGTTTTCACGCTGAGCCACACTTACGAGACACCGAAGCCGTCTGCAGTATTTGACAGAAGCCGCATCTCAAGCCAACCTGTAGCCTCCTGCCTGGCTTTCCAGAGTGCTGTCCTACCCTTTCACGGTCGCCTGGGACCGAGCATCTTCTCCTACCAAGTGTCCTCTGCACAGAGAGGAGGAGGCTCACTTTGCACACGAGCAGGGTTCCATTGTTAACTTTATAATCCCTCCTGTGTCAGCTTCCCTTTTGAGAGTCTAGCCACCGAATTTACCTCTGCACCCTTGAAAGCTGTCCTCCCCAAACTATCACGGTACGAGCAGCAGGCCAGCCACGCGGGCTCGGTGCCAGTGTCGTGCCCGCGCACTTCGGAACGATGACAGCTGCCCACTGACTTCCCGCGGTGCCTCCCCCATAAATGGCCATCGGTGCTCTGGACACACAGACACCAGTGTCCCCACTTTGCAGTGAGACTCAGACAGATGAAGCCTGCAGCCCAAAGAAACCCAGTGGGTGCGTGGCAAGATCGGGAAGAGCGCAGCTCAGGGGGACGCAGAACTCAGATGCTTCCTCTAGCCTATGCCGTCTTATACTCTCTAAAAGCTTTACTTTTTTAAAAAATATTTTAAATTTATTTTATTTTTTAAAAAAGATCTATTTATTTTCAGAGAGAGAGAGCACGAGTGGGAGGGGCCGAGGGAGAGGGAGAGAATCTCAAGTGGACTCTGCCCAAGGTGGGGCTGGATGTGGGGCTCGATCCCACCACCCCGAGACCACGAGCCCAGCTGAAACCAAGACTATGCCGTCTTATACTCTCTAAAAGCTTTACTTTTTTAAAAAATATTTTAAATTTATTTTATTTTTTAAAAAAGATCTATTTATTTTCAGAGAGAGAGCACGAGTGGGAGGGGCCGAGGGAGAGGGAGAGAATCTCAAGTGGACTCTGCCCAAGGTGGGGCTGGATGTGGGGCTCGATCCCACCACCCCGAGACCACGAGCCCAGCTGAAACCAAGAGTTGGACACCTAACCATTTGCGCCACTCAGGTGCCCCTTTCCATTTTGTTGTTGTTGTGGATGATTTAACAACTGCTTTTCCAATATTTATACGTATTATTCCATCCTTTTCTCCAATTACATTTTTAATTTTGATCTCTCTCCCTCTCTCTATATTTTTGAGGTATAGTTGACATAAGATTATATTAGTTTCAGGTGAAAACCTTTTCCTTTTTGCAGTGCTTGATTCTACACATTCATGTGTTCTATATGGCAAACAAACATCTATACTTTCAGGAATAAAAAAATATGCTCAGATTCAGGGCTATAGGTGATTTTATTTTTTCTATACTTACCTCTATCTTACACTTTTTTCTACCGTATGCATTACTTGTATGATTTTTAAAGTAGAAATAATAATAGAAATAGAATCTGCATATTCTGAGAACCAACTGTATCTATACTTTATCTACACAATGGAACAGATACTCTTTAATATTTAGCCAAAGTTAAAAAAAATTACAAAAGGGAAATTTTGCAAAATTAAGAGGTTCGTGATTAGAATTTATTATAAAAGTTTTATTATAAAAATAGGAGAAAGATACATTTGTTTAGTTTTTAAAGAGGCACCAGGTCAGCTGGATTGGGTGTGTGTGGGGGTGGTGGT
The DNA here is from genome assembly GCF_024610735.1 of Ursus americanus. Classification (NCBI taxonomy): domain Eukaryota; kingdom Metazoa; phylum Chordata; class Mammalia; order Carnivora; family Ursidae; genus Ursus; species Ursus americanus. The sequence goes on along the minus strand of NC_142137.1, from coordinate 64,207,060 downwards.
GGTGGCAGGTGTGTATTAATTTAGGTCACCCCCCCTCCACCACCACCGGTACAGGGAGTAAATGCTCCAGTCCCCCCTGAGCTCCTATTTGGACTTGAAAGGCAGCTATGTCCAGAAGCGGAGTCGAACTCCTCAAGACCTTCTCTTTATCCGTCCCCCCATCCTATTTAACTCTACATGGGAGCAAATATGATTAATATAAATGGGCATAGAGTGAGTCTGGCCCCATATGCCTTAGTAAATTCATGAACTAACTAATGTGAATAATTGGGGCGTTTTCCTAAACATTCTTTTTTTTTTTTTTTTTAAGATTTTATTTATTTATTCGACAGAGAGAGAGACAGCCAGTGAGAGAGGGAACACAAGCAGGGGGAGTGGGAGAGGAAGAAGCAGGCTCATAGCGGAGGAGCCTGATGTGGGGCTCGATCCCATAACGCCGGGATCGCGCCCTGAGCCGAAGGCAGACCCTCAACTGCTGTGCCACCCAGGCGCGCCCCTAAACATTCTAATAACATATCTAGATTATACGTGCATTGTACAAATCTCAAGTGCTCAGGCTGGAAACACGCTCCTAAAGGAAACTGGGCATTTCTTAAGGCTCACTAAGGAAACTGCCCAAGGTCACACAGGCAGTTAATGACTAAAAAAGTCAAGAACTGAAATTTAAACGTTATTTTTTTAAAAAAACCTTCTGTCAATTGCTTTTAGATAAACTCCTGAGTTAATTTAAACAGCTAAATTCTAGTCCAAGGCAGGCTCAGTCTGGAAATCAGATGTTTACGGTAGATAGTATAAAGAGGAACACTTTTTCTCAGTCGAACAGTTATGCAGACTCACATGCATATTTCATAGTTTTAAAAAGTTACATAGATCAATGGTTTGGTAGCTGGCTGCAATAATTCCATATTTTAAAAATCTGTAGGAGGCATCTGTTAGCAGTTTTGAATTTCTACCACAGACTAACAATTTGGTGATAGCAAGCTGTCTTCCAATTAATGTTCCAGAAAACATTTTATTTCAAGATTTTCAGAACCAGAGCCAAGATTTTCTGGGATATCATTGTAGTTTTTGCCTTTTCTAAATCCTTCATATCGAAGGGTTAATAAGCAGTACGTCTTGAAAAATGTTTTGAATTCCCAGAAAGCTTAACTGAGACTCTTTCATCTTCCCTAACCTAATGGATAAAGTCAAAAAAACACGTAGAGCCGCCCCCACATTGTATTCACACCATTCCCTTCTCAGAATTATGCAATTTCCCTTGTGTTGTTTTTTTCCCCCTTAGCAAACTTGGAATCAGACTTCACAAGGGTTCACCCTCCCAAAGAGCTTCATTTGGTTTTTTGAGGCTTGCTTCCCCGCCCCCCACAGGCTTCTTTCTGTGAAATCACACCCCCTACCGTCTTCAAAAATCGTGAGACTAACCTTCCTTATGGAGCCTTTCAGATGACTTCCTCTTAGCCGCCAGAGCCGGGTCCCATGGAGTCACATGCAACACACTGGGGGCCTATTCGGTTTTCAGGCTTTCCTGCCTCCTGTTACTATTACGCTCCGAGCTTCTAAGGATGACGGCATGTAATTTCTCTAGCACCCAACACAGTGCTTATCAGTGCCACTCACTTATCTGTTGGGTGAACAAATAAAACAAAACCTAAAGCCAAACCGATGACCAATATGTGCTCGTTCTTCATAGTTACAACTTGCTCTTTTCCTGTACTGTTCCTTTTTTTAAAGATTTTATTTATTCTATTGAGAAAGAGAGAAAGCACGAGTGGGGGGAGGGGCAGAGGGAGAGAAGCCGACTCTGCTGAGTGCGGAGCCCAACGTGCGGCAAGACAGGTGTTAAGGCGGCCTCGTGAATGAGAAATGGGCTCAGGTGTTCGGGCCGGGACTTGAACCCCAGTCTTCCAATGCTCTTCCCCCTCTACCCCAGCTACCTGGGAAAATCCAGGCCCTGGGTGTGATGTCTATTATAGGAGAATGCCACTACCCACCTTGGTTTTTGGGAAACTATTTTTTTTAAAGATTTTATTTATCTATTTCACTGAGACAGCGCGCGCGTGCGCACAAGCAGGGGGAGCAGGCAGAGCGAGAGGGAGAAGCAGGCTCCCTGCTGAGCAAGGAGCCCGGTGGGGGCTCGATCCCAGGACCCCGGGATCATGACCTGAGCCGAAGGCAGACGCTTCACCGACCGAGCCACCCAGGTGCCCTTGGTCTTTAGGAAATCATTAATGAAAGTGACACCTACTTCCTTGCCCCAAACTAGAGATAGCGTAGCTAAAATACTATTATTTGGAAAGCAGGGAGAGAGAGTAGTAAGAATTCCCACAGACAACTCACCACCTCCTTCCCTCCGGAGTGGCTGTTTCCCTCTAGAAGAATACGGAGAGGAGACCGCCACATCACGTCTGACAGCCGACATTAAATCCGTAGCCTGCGCCGCGCTCACCCCTCCGGCCCCCAGCATCAGGGCCTTATCCCACTGTGTGCTTACGCTCCACCAGTGAGCCCTCCCGAGGACCGCCCCGTCCACGGCCACGGCCACGCCGTGCTCTTGGCCAGCCCCCGCCTGCCCCCTGGGGGGACGGGGCGTTACCGAGCCCAGCTCCTGGCAGAGACTTCCTGGCCTCTCCCACCATCACCTGCCCCTTGTTCTGCTCCTTTGTTACCGCCAGCCTTGCTCCCTGCCCCTCTGGGCCCTGGTTCTGCATTCCACAAGGAAGGCGCAACAGCATTTAAAAAAAAAAGAAAAGAAAAGAAAAGAAAAATTCCCACCGCAAACACAAACCCGCACAATTCTACCACTGTTTCCACAGCCGAGTGGTTCTTCCTGTGAGGGGAGGGGGACATTGACTTAGTGCTCCCTTACACTTCATAAATACAGCTACGGCTAAGTTTTAATGTATATATAAATATTCAACCTCCTTGAGCACTTACGAGGCTATGTGATGAATATTTTTAGCTAAGTATAATATAGAGTGGTCATTTTAAATAGAATCTCCTTGGGGAGTAGAAGGAATGTTCAGGGCTTTCCAAAAAGGTGTGTTTCATCAAGTGCTTGCGGCCAAGTGTGTCCCCGGCGCAGGGAATGCCGCTCCGCTGTGCTGGAGAGCACTGGACATCATGCAGGGCCTGCGGGGCCGCGGCACCAAGTCAGACTGCGACCCACTTAGAATGCAATCCAGTTCCCATTTAGATTCCTCAAGAGCCATCAAATCCAATACACACAAGATGCCTTCTGTGTGCTCCTCGGATAGGAATATATAAACATAAACACACGAACGATAAGGCTGACATGAAATAAGAAATGAAATAGCCACCCAAGTAATTGTCCTCTAGAGCAATGCAGAGCAATCCAGACAGGGTTACTGAAGGTCCGCAGTGATCTTTTAAGGGAAAATTCAAGTTTGCAATGGTATTTTTCACCTTTCAAAGTGAAAACCAAGCTCCTTCCCTTTAATAGGTAATGTCAAATGTACACTTTCCCTGTTAGCCATTGACCTCTCCGGAATATTCCATGGCTTTCCCTATGGGCCCAAGGGCATCTGAGTGATTCTCTTCCTCCTGTGCTCCCTCAAGTCAGGCCCAGCCTGTGGCTCGGCAACATGGTGGATTGGGGCAGGCACACTGTGAGCAGGGTCCTGGGAAGGGAGCAAGGGGGGCTCCTTAAATGCTACTTAGAGAGCCTGAAGCCTGTAGCACGGAGAAGACTCCGAAGACACAGTCTGGATAAAACAACAGTCCTGAGTACTCAAGTGTAAACAAGGCCCTGTGCTAAGACTCCGCATACGTGCGCTCATGCCATCCCCCAGATGGCTGCGGAAGGCATTATTCCTGCAATTGCTGTTGCACACGAGGGGATCTGGGCACGGACAATGCAGGCGTCTTCCCTGCCACCTCAGCGCTGTTCTGTGGGAGACTCTGGATTTGAATCCCATCAACCTCAAAGGCTCATGCTTCTCATGGGACTTAATACCCCCCGTGTGACACGAAACAATCTATGCACTTAGTTTCCAGGAAAATAGACTTGCTGCTGTTTTTATTCAACAAAAATAAACTTTCTTAATTACACTGGAAGAACTTCAAAGTGTTTTCAAATGAAAAAGACAATTAAGCAGTGCACATTCAGAAAGCCATTTGGGGTTGAGAGGGAAAATAATGGTACTCTATGTTCTACGCATGCAAGAAAAAGCCAAGGCCGTAGCCAACATCCCTCTTCTGCCTAAACTTAAAAAGTTGTCTCTTGAAAATCAACCAGGGAAAAAAAGAAAAGAAAACCAGGCTTCAGAGTTAAATCTGAATTTCTGGTTGTGTGAACTACCTTGGAAAGAAAACAGATGACTTCTAGTCTACAACAAACGTTAAATCTCAATTATCTACAGTGTTGAGAAATGGGACATTCCACGTAAGAGAATTGCTCAGAACTACAAATCTGCACGCGGAACATAAATCCAGCTCGGTCTACGTGATGCAGCGCCCTCGCCTGGTTTTGGCGCGTTGTGACGGTTTCCGTGCTACATCGCAACGCAGCTGCCAGCGGCTACGGCTCGCTGCCGTCACCAGCACACATTGGACGCTGGCTAGCCTAGCTGCTGGCCTAGATCGTGGGGACTTTCCGCTCCACCAGGATAGCTTACCAGCTTCACCTCTGTACTAACTGTGGACTAGAAGGATCAAGAATCTCAGAGCAGTGTCTCATATGAACCTGAATTCATTCTCTGATGCACACACGGGTCAGAAGAGACCCCTAACAGCAAGACCCCGGACCACATCCACCTTGACCAATCGTCCTGGCCATGACCTCCCGGCTGGCCCAAACCTGTCGTACTGGGCCTAGGCCCCCCAGTCCCATGCACTCCTCCAAAACAGACCTGGCCGTTCAGGAGCCCCTGGTACGCACGTCCTGGTTTTTTACTGGCAGGCTTCAGAACAGTGGGAAGTCCTGGAGCGCTACCTTTAAATCCGTCAGGACTTCTTTTCTTTTTTTTTAATTAAAACAAATCTTAAATGAAAACCTTTTTAAAATGACACAAATAATATGTTACGATTGTGCAAATGCTACCACAAACGAGTGAAAGTCCCTCTGTTCCCTCCTGCCATTTAACTTCTGAGACTTTCTCATATACACGTACAAACATACCCTCTCTGTCGGTTTTTCAAAAATCTACGTACAGGGTAATACTGTCCTGTAATTTGCTTGTTTCCACCCAGTGGAACATTACGAACACCTTCCGGTTCAGCGTATACAGACCTAACCCATGTTTAGTGGCTGGGCAGCTCATCCCTATTCAGGTTTTATATATAAAATGCAAATAAGATAAATGACAGATGCATTTGCTTGCACTTATGCAAATATTTCCTTGGGCTTGATTCTGGGGTAAAAGGGAGTGCTAAGCACTTCCAGCTTTTTCTATAGAACCTGTAAATCAGTCCGGATTTCTTACAAGTACTTGACCATTTGAATGGTTTGGGACGTAAATCACTAGTTTGTTTCTGTTCTCAGGTGTTCCTCACAGTGGACATTCCGACAGCCCCCGGGTGTCGTGTGGTGCCCGTACAGCAGGTACCGGGCACGCCAGACGTGTCACCGATTCCGTGAGGTTCAAGTTCTTCCAGGGGTTTCCTCACTGAGTTTATGATCCAGTAAAGCAGCATGCTAAGGGTATGAGGTTGAGAGACTCTAACTTAGTGTGCAAACCACAACCATCCAGCCGACGTCTTCGCTTTACCGTGACTTCTGAATGCAGGCTGGGCAGAGCCAGACAGACAATTCCAGCGCCAGCTCCCTCGAGCTCACTGCTGTATCACCATCGCCCCCCACCCGCCCACCCTGGCACCGGGCATAGAGCAGGCGCTCTACAAACATTTGTTGAGATAAATCTCTACCTCCAGGTTCAAAGCCATTCCGGGGCATCAGCTGTCTGCCGTCAATCGTCCTCCAAGACACAAGCAGGTGTCTCCCTCGAAGTCGGGAGATTAACCTGCCGCGTTCTGACAACTTCCACCTTTCTTTCTAAGTCATTCAAATTTCATGTGTTGTTGTATGACTTGTGACTATTGGAGTTCTCTGATTTCACAGTTCAAAGTACGAGGACCATATACTATATTGCCCACGGAAGAACATTTCAAGATGGAAAAGAAGAACTATTAATCATCACACTGGGACAACAGGCGTAAACTGGGGATCTCTGGGGGCAAACGGGGATGCACGGTCAGGCTCATCTTAAGTAGGGTGATAAAGGATCTCAGCTTAGCCAAAGTGACTTCCAATTACATATTCCGGACCCAAAACTAAGAAGGCCGCAGCAATTTTGAGGAGAAGTTAAATGCGACAAGGGCACAGCAGGGCCCTGTTCTATTTCGGTAATACCACCAGAGGCACAAATGCTAAAGGTAGCAAGACTGGCAGAGTCTAAGGGAACTGCAACAAGACTGCTTAAAAAATAAGACAGTTTGCATTAATTGGAAGTATAATAGAGATTTTAGAAAATTAAGTTACAAGATCCCCTCCTCCCCTAACGTGTAACTTTAGACTTCTCTCAGTAACCAGGCAAGATTCCTGGGCCAGACCCTTTCAGCCACAAAATTCCCTGTATGGTACCTTCATTATAGTTAAATTAACAGGAAGGTTAAAAAGGCCGAAGAACTGGACTCAACATTGTTAATTACAATTTAAAACTTTGGAGTAGAAACACATTTTCCAAACTGCTTTTCTATTTCTACTCGGTGGGTCTATTCTTTCAGTCGCATTGCTCTATGGGCAGGACTCTTACTTAAGGGAATAAATTCTAGCAAAACCCATTACACCTCAAATTTTTATTTATTTACTTTTCCTCACTGATTTCAATGATAAAGGTGGGATTTCTCCTCCTGGAAAAATATGGTTCTCCTCATGGAACAAGTGGAATCTGGTGGATGACTTTGCTGGATGATTTTTATCTATTATTTATTTGGATGAACAAAGTTCATCCATCGTTATGTCACTGGGCATACAACGTAACTTACGTCTGTGCCCCAGGACAGAGATGTTTACTGTCACCATATTCAATAATAACACCTGAAGGGAAGTTTGAATACGAAGTCAGTGCTAGTCTATAACTCCTTTTAAAGATTTTATTTATTTATTCGACAGAGAGAGACAGCCAGCGAGAGAGGGAACACAAGCAGGGGGAGTGGGAGAGGAAGAAGCAGGCTCATAGCAGAGGAGCCTGATGTGGGGCTCGATCCCATAACGCCGGGATCACGCCCTGAGCCGAAGGCAGACGCTTAACCGCTGTGCCACCCAGGCGCCCCTATAACTCCTACTTTTAAGAGCAAATTTTTAATGATAGGAAGTTCTGACTTCTGGGGAGAATATTTATCCTTCTACCGTACAAAACTACCTACAGAATTCTACCATACTTGGTTTGGAAAACCAGAGCATCGGGAAAAAAATAGGTAAATGATATAAAAGATGCTGATACAAATACACATAGAAATTTTAGGAATAAAAAGTACAATACATCGTACCTTCATATGTCTATTTCATCAGCGTCTCTTGCATTGTTTTCTCATTTTTCTAGGTGTCTGTGTATGACGAGGTAAGTATAGTTATGTGCTTCTTGAGAAAAAGCCTCTTATAAATGATTTTATTCGTATTGCTAAAATGTTATCTATCATGGTTGTTCACTGAAATATTTTAGAACCTCAAATTTTCTATTCCTACATTCCTTGACAATCAGGGGAGCATGTCAAGTGAAATGGAGATGAGATCTTTTTATTTCTCTGTTAAAGATAATAAATATAAACCCTCCAACCAGGACATGTAACTTCAATTCAACAAATATTTCCTGAGAACTAGGCATGGCCTGGCACTTTGCTAAGCACCAGAGATAAAAAGTTGCATATCAGCAATATCTAAAAATTAGCTCATGGATATTGACAGCCACATGCATTATCATTGTTGACATATGCGTGTGTGGAATTCCCACACTTGTCCTACTAGCATTAATGCACAAAGTCTCTCTCCCGATCATTTCTGCCTTGAATGATTATTAATTCTACTTAAGAACCCACATATACTTGAGTTCTTCAAAAATGAATATCAAATATATATCTTAACTCAATTTCAAAATGCAGCGAATTCAAATGTACAGCTATGCACGGCTGTGGTATCAGCTTATACTGGAGTAGAGTACAGAACCACAGTTGAGGATTTCCTATGCCCCTTAGCCCAAAATATTCTCGAAAGATACTTAAAAACTGGAACTGTTTTGCCGTTGTTCGTTCACTTTTTTCCTTATTTAAAAGATACCGAATGCAAATGCCTTTAGCTTAAAATTTTTAAAAAGATGTGGTTTTTCTTATATATTTAAATCGGCTACTAAAATCCAAATGCAATTTTGAAAGCAATTTCCCAAATGTCACATGCGGCTGTCAAATGCGGCTCAAGAAAATGAGAAAGACGACACAGACAAGGCTTTGCAGGACACAGCACGCATGGAAGCTCTCGGAAGCTTTTAACTGGGTTGGAGGGACAAAATGATCTGGGAAGAAGTGGGCACACAGAGGAAGCTGGTCAGGGTGCACATGAATTTTAAATTCCTGTTGCTAAAACCTCCCTACAAATTCAGTTAGGCCAAAACTTAATCTTTAATCACTAGAGAACTGGAACATTTTCTAGACTGGAGGAACTCACTGGGTAGGTACTAATCCCATAAGCAACTAGAACATGACATTCCTTCAGTTTGTCAAACTTAAGTCAACGATCTTAAATAAAAATAGATCCTACATTTCATAGTCGACCAACTGTCATCTTTCTAAAATCTTTGCTGCTAGGAACACAGCAGAAGTGAAATCAGATGGAGAAGACGTTGTGTGTGATGGGGCTGAAAGAAAATAAAAATAACTTCAAACATAATTTGGTTGATAAAATATTTTTCAACAATGGAGTCCATTCTTTCTTGATGTAGCTCATTTTAAAAGCTGTGTGTCATGAATAGATCAATGCTGAGCAACTTCTGGGGCCCCCCGCATGTCTTTCTCCAAGTTGTCACACGTGTGAGGCGGACATGAGCTCATTTATCTCATGCTGAGATCTACAGATGTGAGGAGGGCCTGAAGATTTCTTTCTTTTTTTTTTAAAGGGAGATTCTACTTTTTTATTTTTCTAAGATTTTATTATTTGAGATAGAGTGAGAGAGAGGGAGAGACAGCACAAGCAGGGCAGAGAGGCAGAGGGAGAGGGAGAAGCAGACTCCCCACCAAGCAAGGAGCCCAATGCGAGACTCGATCCCAGGACCCTGAGATCATGACCTGAGCCGAAGGCAGATGCTTAACCGACGAGGCTTAGCCACCCAGGCGCCCCTGAAGATTTCTGAAGGGATCAAAGTGCCCTATTTTAATTAGCAAGATCAAATATTGCTTTAGGCAAACAAAGTGAACAGAGGCTAAATCCAGAAAGGAAAGTGACAGAGCACGGATTCTGAACACACAGCCCAGAGTTCTGAAGGGCAGTTCCCATCACGGAAAGCGGCGGAGAGGAGACGAGCTCTCAGTCATTTTCTGGCATGGAGCTGGCTACAGGTCACCTACACCCAAAACACGGAGAGCGGAAGTTAAGAACACAGGATTTATCATCAGACACCCTTGAGTCAGAAACCATCTTTTACCCAAATTAGCTGTACAACTTGGGCTAGAGTGCCTGCTTTGTCTGTGAAAGGAAAGAAACCATAGGATAAATAATTGATGTAAAGGGTCTAGTGTATCAGGGAGTCAACAGAATAATCATCACTGTTATTTGACAATTACAGTGACAACCACACAATGCTCCATGATGCCAATACTCCACGATTCTGGGAATGAGGAGGAAGGAGAAGGAAAAGTGAGACAACATTTCCAGGTTATCTAGAATAGTCCCAGGAGACCAAGGCCACTGGTGAAACCCCTACACATTCTAGGAACACAAGCCGTCAACCCATGTCCTGGCTTTACCATGATTCTATGTTTCTAATCCATTAGGGATGCGAGATAAAACACAGGATGCGCAGGTAAGTTTGAATTTCAGACATATTTACACTAAACAATCCTTCGCTGTTTATCTGAAGTTCAAATCCAACCAGGTGTCTCATATTTTTCTTTGAAAAACCTGGCAAGTCCATTTCTACTGCCTCCTTTCCCTTTACTTAATTCACTTACAGGGGGCCCAAGGCAATTCTATTTTATCTTCAATCCCCAGAGACAGAGAATGGGGTTTCTAGAAGTGCGACAAACAGCATTGTTCATTTACAGAAGTTTTTTACGCTTCCCCAAACTTCCAGGGAATTTCTACCATGATGTCACCTGATGCTCATTCTAAACAGCTGGGATCTGCACTCCTGCCCTACAGACAAAGAAACCAAGGCAGAGGCGGGTGGTCTTCGCCTGGCAAGTGCTGCTAACCCGAACCTACTCTACTCCTTTGCAAACCCAGACGATGTGAAAAAGTTTTAATCTGGCAACCGAAGAGCCCAGCCACACGTGAATGGGGGAAGGGGGTGTGGTATATACACACAATGGGATATCACTCAGCCATAGAAAAAAAAAAGAAACCTTCCCATTCGGGACAACATGGGTGGACCTAGAGGGTGTTACGCTAAGTCAAATAAGTCAGAGAAAGACAAATACCTTATGATTTCATTTGTATGTGGAATCCAAACAAACAAAAGAAAATAGAAACAGACTCAAAGGTACAGGAAACAAATTGCTGGTTATCAGAGGGGGCAGGGTGTGCGGGGGGTGTAGGCAAAACAGGCTGAAGGGGATTAAGAGGTACAAATTTCCAGTAATAAAATAAGTAAGCCATGGGGTGTAATGGACAGCACAAGGAGTACCAATAACTTTGTAATAACTGTGGGGTGACAGACGGTAACTAGACTTAACTGTGGGGATCATTTCATAATAATGAAAACATAGAATCACTATGGTGTAGACCTGAAACTAACAGGATATTGTATGTCAATTACACTTCAAGAGAAAACGTTTTATTGTGCATTATGAAACAAAGCACATTAAACATGCTTTTCAAATTCCCTTCTTCTCCTCAATGTGACACATTGGCGCTCTTATTCTTGGACTAGATAATCTGCCAAGTGCCTTCCAGCTCCAATTTTCTTTGATGGCTGACCCATAAAGTTGCTAAGTCCCAAGGCCACTTTTTTCAAGAATCTCCGACAGAGTCCGTCCCTCCAAACTCAGCCTCCCGGCCTGCTCTCCCTCACACTCCATCATGCAAGACGAACTCTACCGCACTCAAGGCCACGGAGCCCCACGCGGCTTCTCAGGGATGTCACAACAACCACGTTGCTTGTCACCTGCCAATGCCGTAGTGTGTTCCGCATCAGACTCCAGGTGACCTGGGGATGGCAGAGAGCTGGCTCCGCTCATCGGCTCCCCGGTCACCCACCTCACTAGAGCCAGTTCTTTGAAGGCCATTTTGGCCTCCTCTGCACAAAGCAGCCTCCCTCTCCACCAGAGACGTGTCTCTACCTCGGCCTTTCCAGACAGACTGAGAATGCGTGAACCATGAGCCACTCTCAGAGAATATTCTCACTGCTATGTCCTTCCAGTCCTTGCTGCATTATTTCTTGAATGGCTGCCTTTTTGCTCTGTACTTTCCTACATGTTTATGTACAAAAATAAGATGGCAGAAGGGGGGGTTGGGCAAAATGGGTGAAGAGAAAAGAGAGGCACAGGCCTCCAGTTACGGAATAAGTAAGTCATGGGAATAAAAAGCAGAGGCTGAGGAATACAACATTGTAATAGCCATGCAGTGGGACAGATGGTAGCTATGCCTGTGGTGAACGCAGCATAATGGGTAAGCAGCCAAATCACTAAGTTACGTACCTGAAACTAACCTAACACGGTAGGTCAGTTACACTCAAATAAACAATTACGACTGCAGAGGCTGTGGCTGTTCTTGGCTTTAACTCCTATCCAGCACATTATCTTATACGGATCTTGTAAAATGTATGCTTTTCTGAAAGTCAAGTACTGCTAAAAAGAGAGCCTTTAAATCTAAAGATAACTCCCCATTCCATTTCTCTCAGTATTTTTAGGACACTTGCTCTGAAGAATGAATATTAACAAGCAGGACCTGGTGCTCCTAATGTCTGTGGTCCTAACATGTTTTTCTCTAGAATCGAGATAATAATGAAAATAATAATTGCTACCATGTGCCAGTCTGAGAGAGAGAGAGAGCACAAGCAGGGGGAGCAGAAGGCAGAGGAAGAAGCAGGCTCCCCCCGGAGCAGGGAGCCTGACGCGAGGCTCGATCCCAGGACCCTGGGATCAGGACCTGAGCTGAAGGCAGACGCTTAACTGACTGAGCCACCCAGGCATCCTGATGAATGTGATTTGATTCAGTGTTCTGAATTCAGCACTCATAACAGATGCTAGTGTAACTGAGAGAAATGCACAGAACGGAGGCCTGCCTCCTCTGACGGCTGGCTCACCGAACGGCTACGATACAGTCGCATGGCAGAGATTCCCAGCATCATACTGTACCACGTGCCGTTCTACAGCAGGATGGGGGGGGTGTGGGGGGGGAAGGGTATTCACATACAGGACTAGTTTAAAACTGTGAGTGCAGATATCTGGGTATTAATAAAGTGTGTTCTTTCAAGATTATCTCCGTAGACACTGCATTTAACATTTTTTGCCTAAGAAATACATGGCTCTTTAGTTAATGGAGAAGACATTCTGGTTTATGGCCTTTTATCTATTCTAGGGAATGTCTCCGACCCCTCCCCTAAAGAAATGCCAGATGTTAATGAGACAACACATTGGATAATAATCCCCATCCCTCCAAGTTCATATATCTGGAATACATTGTGGCAAGCTGGAACCAAAATGTCTTATAATTGATTTATCCCACCTACTAGGAGGCAATGATTATATAAATAATTGCTTAGGGGCACAGAATTTAAAAGTATATCGTGAAAATAAAATTTTAAAATATTTACTGGTTTTCCTTTCAAGACCAAATCCATACCTATAAAAATATGTCTACATATTTATATGCCAGATATTGTTTCTCTCACTCAGAATTGGTATGTGGGTAATAAATTTTTGTTATATAGAATTTGAAAGTTAATAGATCTTTTATAAATGGCCAGGTGATTGTTTAAAATTTTAATTCAAATGCCTTATAAATGACCTAAAAGATTTTTGATTTGAAATGCTGTAATAAATTAGAATGTTATAGAGAAATTCTGTTTTAAAAAAAAGAAACAACACCTTGTGTCTTGTGATTTTCACTGAAACTAGGGCATTTAAATGCACAAAAAGGTGTCAATATTAGTCATTAAAAACACCAACTGAAATGTGATTATATACTCCACAGAAAAAAATTCCAGGGCAAAGTATTACATCAAAAGAAGGAAACTCATTAAATTTATATGAGAACTTTAAAGAAAAAAATGAAGAAAGCTTAGATCATTAAAAATGATATACACATCTGGTTTCTTGATATAGATGCCCTTAACAGAGGGTTAGAGAAAACACGGAATAAACCATTTTGATCCTCCGAGAACAGTCAAGAACAGAATAAAGTCTAAGAATTCACTACCATATCCCGACATGGTTTCTAGAGAAATGAGCGTGTGTAATAAGAGCAACCTGAGTATTTACTATGTTCTAGGTACTATTCCAAGTACTTTACATCTAACTTAACTACTGCATCCTGCTACTCTCAACCCCAGCCTCCAGAAGAAACGGAAGTACAGAGGAGGTAACTGTAAGATAACCTCGGAGTTAGCAAGCGTCAGAGCCAGGACTCAAATGCAGGCCATCTGCCCACGGGATCCGTGTTGTTAGCACTGCGGTCCACACGGAGCGCCGAGGACTAAGAACGCTAGTACTGCGGGGATCTGCAAACGCACGGAGCGCAGCATCCTCCTTCTACAAACAGAGGCCCAGGCCCGCTATCTGTGGAAGAGTTCCTTGATTTTCAACTGCTTGCTCCCCTCACAACATTCCTTATCACCGTTTACAACTGCCTGAAAAGTACCCTGCATCTTGTCCGAGGCGAGTTCAAGGTTTACAGATGCGCTCTGACTCTCCTCGGGGCGCCGTGACAGTTTTATGACAAACGTGCGTTTGCTCTTGAATACCTTCCTGTGATTGTTAGCAGACGCAGCTACGGGGGTCGCTTCGTAAAACAACGTTCTCTTACGAAATACGTTGCTGATCTGCTCTGAGGATGAAACACGGACATCACGGTGTAAAGGCAGACGTGGTTTTAATAAGTTAAACTCCATACTATTAATTAGCAGATGGCTCTACTGAAAACCATTCTTTGGGACTATTTTGGGTTAGTAAATTAAACGTTAAAATAATAGATGTTGAATCTAATGAATGTTAAAGTTCCTTCAAACACTGAGAGTCTGTGGTTGGTTTTTTTGTTGTTGTGTTTTTTTGCTGGAAACAATTTCTGGAGCTTCAGCTGACATCATTAAGCACTGGGATATGCCTCCATTAGTGCAAAAACGGCAAGTGACTGTGACTGTCTCTTGGATGATGACAGGCAGGGAACTTCGTTAAGGTGGGGGAAGGAAAGTGGTTCGATTCCCAGAACCACCAATGATGAATACTAGTTCTAGGACAACCGGCTCATCACAAAGCAACACTAGCTTTCCTTTCGTAGGTGTACAGCGACCTCTACTGGTATAAATGTAGCATCCCAAACGCAATTTTCTCTGTAAGTGAATTTTCAGAGGCACAACTAAGAATATCTATTCTTTTGGAACCTTAAAAAAATCTTTAATTGAAAAAAATCCTTCCTCTGCTAGTATTAAATATTCCAATTAAAATGGTCCACATATATAATGTCATGGAACGGAAAGAACTAAACAGTACTTTAATTAAAAAAATTAATCCTAGTGACAGCAACAATAAAAGCATCATGGCATCAAAAGCTGTTATGAAAAGCAAAGCAAAGCAAAGCAAAACAAAACAAAACAAAACAAAAAAACCTTTCTGGAACTACCTCTAATATGCCCGAAAAGTTACCAAAGGCACCAATTATAGAACAATAATTTTATATTTAAAATTCTCAAATGCTTTGAAACTTTCAGTTGTCAAATATCACATGGCCCATTTTCTCATGAATACTTTGCTTTCTTGTTTCCAAAATAATACTTAAAGCTTTGTTTTTTTTCCTTTTAAGTCTCAAAGGTTATGAGAAATAAAATTAGTTGCAGATAGGTTTATTACGTTTTTTAAACCTTCAGTGGATGAACTTTGCCTACACGTGAAGAAACGGCAAAGACAGCCTCACATGCTTCATTATATAACAGCCATGCACACTCAGGTAGGACTGGAATACTGAACATGACTTCAAAGGAAAGCATGAGTTTAAAAAAACCAAGAGGAATATTCTTGATTCTTGTAAGCTGAAATAATTTCTTTGAAATTTCATTTTCATAACTTTCCACTGCAGAAAATGAAATAAGAAAGAACTCAAAATGATAACTCAAATTTTATTACAACTATGGGGGAATAATAGAGCCTCTCTCCTTATGCTCATATTCTTTCTTTTTATTTTTTATTTTTTAGATTTTTTATTTATTTGAGAGAGAGAGAGAGACAGCAAGAGACCATGAGTGGGGAGAGGGAGAAGCAGGCCCCCCACTGAGCAGGGAGCCCGATGCAGGGCTTGATCCCAGGACCCTGCGATCATGACCTGAGCTGAAGGCAGACACTTGACCAGGCACCCCCATATTCTTTCTTTCTAAACAAGCACAATAAAATTAGTTGAGGATTAGTGAGTTAGTTGAGTTTTGCACAGAATATATACACAGATTAAATGCAGAGTTCAAGAAATATTTTATTGCCTAAATAAGAGTAATGGATTGGGGGGGGCACCTGGGTGGCTCAGTCGATTAAGCCACCGATTTTGGCTTAGGTCCTGAGACCCCAGGGTCGTGAGATCGAGCCCTATGTCAGGTTCCGTGCTGGGTGTGCAGCCTGCTGGAGATTCTCTCTCCCTCTCCCTCTGCCCCTCCCCTCACTTCCTCTTTAAAAAAAAAAAAAGAGTAATGGATTAGGAAAAATGAAGACATTTCTATTTAACTTTGACAACTAGGATTTAAATGTTTCTACACTTTCTTTCCGTTATTTTCGTTTATTAATTTGTCAATGTACGTTGCACTACATGTACACACCACCAGGAATAAAAGGGTGAATAAGGCATGATAACCTTGTTCCTGAGGAGTTAAACAGCTGGTATAGGGAAAACACAAATGATTTGCTATACAAATAATTATAAGGGCATATTTTAATAACTTAACTCTAATACACAGAGTTTTCACTAAAAAGCTACCTCCCTACTCTTACCCCTACAACCGTATCTGCAGCCACTGGGAGGGCCTTGCGTCTGCAGACCTGTCCATTTCTTCTCTCTCCCTCCTTTTTTTGGGGGGGGGGGCTGGAGCTGGGAGAGTGACACGTCTGGCTCAGGGCCTATCCATATTAACAGTTGTTAAAGCAATTACCACCACATAGCCCTCCTCCTATCCAACCAATCATACCCACAATCGCATACTGAACGGACACGCAGCTTTTAATAAGGAAAGACTAAGTAAAAAGTGAAAACCCACTGAGCCCAACACAGTCCTGCCTGCATGTTTCAGACTACAGGATGAGGCTTTACTCACGTCAGGATAACATGACATTGCAAAAGCAATTTTCTAAAAATTAACTCTAATTCCCTGCAAGAATTAATAGCTTTTAAAATGATAAAGATTAAGTCAAGAAATTCTGTGTAAATACTGAAGCCTTGACAGTACTCTAAAATAACATGTCCCAAAAGGCCATAACATCATTTAAAACACTGCCAGGACTGCGTGTAAGAGAAACAGGAAACAACTAAAAAATTCCTCGGTAGAAGATTAGTTAACTAAATTGTCATTTACTAAACATCGGGATATTATGCAAG
Organism: Ursus americanus; assembly: GCF_024610735.1. NCBI lineage: Eukaryota > Metazoa > Chordata > Mammalia > Carnivora > Ursidae > Ursus > Ursus americanus. The sequence goes on along the minus strand of NC_142137.1, from coordinate 64,190,109 downwards.
CATGAAAAAGAATGATATGCTTATACACGCTGGGAGTCTCTAGGAGGGTACAGGGGGACATATGAGGGGTCGCCTCTACAGAAGAACTGGCTGGTTGGCTAATTTTGAATTTTTTACTTTATAACTTTGGTGCTTCTTGAATTTTTCATGATGAACATGTACTATTTAAAAAATAAAACAAAAATCATCATAAAATAAATACTATTTTTTAAAAGATTTATTTGAGAGAGAGAGAGAGTGCACACGTGCATATGAGCGATGGGGAGGGGCAGAGGGAGAGGGAGAGAGAGAATCTCAAGCAGACTCATGCTGGGCAGAGCCCAATGAGGGGTTCAATCCCAGGACCCCGAGATCATGACCTGAGCCAAAATCAAGAGACGGATGCTTAACCGACTGAGCCACCCAGGCGCCCCGAAATAAATACTGTTTTGAATGACAAAAAAACCCCAGCTGCTCTGTGGAGAATAGAAAGAAAACAGGGGTATCGCTAGGTCAGTGTGAGAGTTTTTCATGACAAAAAAATAAACAGGGGGCGCCTGGGTGGCACAGCGGTTAAGCGTCTGCCTTCGGCTCAGGGCGTGATCCCGGCGTTGTGGGATCGAGCCCCACATCAGGCTCCTCCACTATGAGCCGGCTTCTTCCTCTCCCACTCCCCCTGCTTGTGTTCCCTCTCTCGCTGGCTGTCCCTATCTCTGTCAAATAAATAAATAACATCTTTAAAAAAAAAAAAAAAGTAAACAGGATACAGTACCTTTTTTTTTTTTTTTTGCCAAATGAATATTCTGACAAATTTATTTGTCAGAATAAACTTAATTCTAAAAAATAAACAATGACTGAATTGGGTTAAGTGACAGTATTCCTAAAAGGAAATAAACCTTTACATGAGAGTTATTCACTGTGGGAGTGCTACAACATTTTACAAAATATTTTCTATCTCCACAGTTATCCTCACAAATTTTCCTATTTGTTTGCTTTGCTCTAAATGTCAGCACTCCGGGGCGCCTGGGTGGCTCAGTCGTTAAGCGTCTGCCTTCAGCTCAGGGTGTGATCCCAGGGTCCTGGGATCGAGCCCCGCATCGGGTTCCCTCTGCTTCCTCTCCCACTCTCCCTGCTTGTGTTCCCTCTCTCACTGGCTGTCTGTCAAATGAATAAATAAAATCTTTAATAAATAAATAAATAAATAAATAAATAAATAAATAAATAAATAAATAAATATTAGCACTCCAAGAATTATTTCTGAGCAACACTCTGTTCTCCTTCACCTGTGGAATCTTTTGTTGCATAAACGACGTGGTAACACAGGATGAACGATCTATTCAAGTCCTCCAGACACTCAGATGACAAATTCTGTGCTTAGGACAGAATTCCCCATGGGGACTAAGAATGCGGGAAAAACAATTTTGGAAACAACCTCAGTTCAGAAACACTGCTTTTAAAAGTGGATCGAGTTTTAAGGCCCCACAATGCTCTGGCAGATTTTTTTTTGTTTGTAATAATCTCCACAGCTAATGTGGGGCACGAATTCACGACCCTGAGATCAAGATTCGTATGCTCTACCAACTGAGCCAGCCAGGCACCCCGGCTTTTCTTTTTTTACTTCTCGAAAGTATTATGGAAAAACAAAACAAAACAAAACAGTAAAAGCAACTATAGGATCTAATATGAAATTCTGCAATATGAAATTTCAATTTAATAACTAGTATAGGTAGAGATTAACGGGAACAGAGCGATCGGGGGGAGAAAACAAAACCAAGGTGGAGTAGTGGCTGAAAACTACTTACTGCTCACCTGTCTGAAGGGGGAAGACAGAGAGTGAAGTCTGAGGGGGAACCGATCAGGAATTCAGTTTGGACTTGTGAACTGATCATTTCTTAGTCATGCATTTCAGTTAGGGGTAGATTTTGTTCTGCATAAAAATGCGAGTGCTGGAGAATGATAGTGCCTGGAGTGGGGGTTAACTCTGACTCCCTCAAAGGCGCCGGGGTAGAGAAATTTTAAAATGGACAGAGAAAGGAAGAAAAGAAAGCTAGGAAAAGGCAAACACTTATTTTACAATATCACTTGAGCTAACCATGTATTTTCAGATTCGGATTGAGTTCCCAAAGTACCTGTGTGGGTGTGTACCTTATAAATCATATAAAAATCTATGCATGTAAAGAAAGCAAAAACAAACCTTTCACTGAGTCCTGACTGACCTTAGAAATATGTAATTAGCCGTGAGAATAATTTTACAACGCAGATGTCTTTGTGGTTGTAATTATGATGGACTCCATTCATTCGTCCATTTTCAAAGATTTATCATTTTAGGAGACCGAAACAATAACGTTCCTCCATCTTCATCCAATGATTAGTAAAGAATTTGCTCCTCGTGACTATTCATCAGAATCAAAACCCTGCACCAGGGAGATCACCTAGCAATGGCAAAATCCTGCTGGAGATCATCAAGTGAGAGGAATGTCAATAACTCTCCAAACTAAGTCCTTTAAAATGTAATTTTTTGAAAAACTTTAAATGAAAAATTATAGCATACTCCAAAGGGGACGCATGTAGCACCAGATAAGCAGGAAAATGAACTGACAATCCTGGAGACATGAGGATTAGCCTCTAAAAGAGTTAAAATGTTTTACATTTGGCAAAAAGCTTTCATACTACTAGGGCCAGATTTAAAGGGTGACATCTTTCCCAAGCTTCACAGCAGACACTGCAGTGAAGAGACTGATGATCTCTAACTAGAAAAACTGAGTGTTACTTTTTGCTATGGCTAATGACTTTTTAAACTTTGTAGTAATGCTGTATCATGAGTATTTTATTTGTGACAATCAAAATTTCAAAATCTTACTTTCTACTTGGAAACCTACCAAGTGGGCCTTTACAGAGAGGCTCTAACACCCACCTAGGTGGGATCTAATGAGCTACTCAATTCCCCCATTTAAATATACAACTAAATTGCACACTGAAACGCTATATGGTCCACATCAAACTATGCTACAGCGTCTGTTGAATAATGAGTCTGCGTTACGATGCAGGCTTGAAACACCATGAACTACAAAATTATTTTCCTTTTAAAAAGACATATGTTTTTAGGTCAATAGAAAACAATCCAAATTAAAAACTACATGTATAGAAAAAAAAGGTAAAAGTCAGAAACAAATCTGCCTTGCTTTTCTTAGGAAAGAAGACAGAATGCACATTTGCATCTTACATGGAGAACAAATCCACCCAAAAACCGAAGTGCATTACTGCGGCTTGTATGTATCTTCTTAAACAAATACAACTCTTGGGTTTTACAGGTCAATAAGAATGTGGATAAGTAAGTTGCTGCCTTCCTACTGTTGCTCTTCTCCTATTACAAACAAGAGGTTCTAGTTTTAGTATGACGATCAGCATGGGTACGTTAGAAAGGGATATTTCAGGGGCGCCTGGGTGGCTCAGTGGGTTGAGCGTCTGGCTCTTGATTTCGACTCAGGTCATGATCTCAGGGTCGTGAGATCGAGCCCCGCATCAGGCTCTGTGCTGGGTGTGGGGCCTGCTTGACATTCTCTCTCTCCCTCTCCCTCTGCCCTTCCTCTCCCCCCCCTTCATCTTTAAAAAAGAAAGAGAGAGAGAGAGAAAGAGAGAGGGAGGAAGGGAGGGAAAGAAATATTTCAATGTTAACCAGGAAACTAGAATGAAAAGTAGCGTGCTATATGCTATAGTCACGGAGAATAAATATCTCCGAGCTCCAATCTTAACTCCACCTTATATGAATATAAAGAAATCCTTTATCTGTTAAGTATTTAATATGCTTATCAGTCAAGTGAGTAATAAAATGGTAATATTAACCAAACGTCAGTAAAGCTAAAGGGGAGCCAGATGCAGTAAAAGAAAGGGAAACTACAAGGTCAAGTGTTTTCACCCAGCAAGAAGGAAACTATACACAATAATACACCCCTTACTCCCTGCCCCCCAATAGGTTACTTTCACTTATTTGTCTAGCTTCTGAGTGTTCTAGAATTCCTCTTTTAACTTTTTTTTAAAGCCTAGTTACCAGAATTAAAAAACAGAGGTTCAGTGATTATTACAACATACTCTAAGGACAAGCCTAATAATTACAAGGAGTTTGAAATAAGCAGTCCAACAGCAGAACAAGAATCATTCAACTCCAGACATTGGTAACACTGACATTTTTATAGAAACGGAATTTGATTTAATTAGATTTGATGGATTAAACATAAACAACACAGGATGGGCTGCTTATGGTGACGGTATCCAATGCTTTAAGGGGGTAACTGCTGGCTTTACTACACAACAAGAAGTCAACTGCACTATAAGAAAAAGGGCAGGAGTGCCTGGGTGGCTTAGCTGGTTAAGCGTCTGCCTTCAGCCCAGGTCAGGATCCCAGTGTCCTGGATGGAGTCCCACATCAGGCTCCTTGCTTGGCGGGGAGTCTGCTTCTCCCTCTCCCTGAGCCCCTTCCCCCACCCCGCTTGTATTCACTCTGTCTCTCTCTCAAATAAATAAAATCTTAAAAAGAAAGAAAGAAGGAAGGAAGGAAGGAAGGAAGGAAGGAAGGAAGGAAGGAAGGAAGGAAGGAAAGAAGAAAGAAAGAAAGAAAGAAAGAAAGAAAGAAAGAAAGAAAGAAAGAAAGAAAGAAAGAAAGAAAGAGGGAGAGAGAGGGAGGGAGGGAGAGAAAGAGAGAAAGGAAGAAAGGAAAGAAAAAGAAAAGGAAAAGAAAGAAAAAGAAAAGAAAGAAGGAAGGGAGGGAGGGAGGGAGGGAGGGAAAAAAGGAAGGAAGGAAGGAAGGAAGGAAGGAAGGAAGGAAGGAAGGAAGGAAGGAAGGAAGGAAAGAATCAAGGAAGGAAGGAAGGAAGGAAGGAAGGAAGGAAGGAAGGAAGGAAGGAAGGAAAGAATCAAGCAAGCAAACAAGCAGGCCACATTGGGCCAAAAACAAAAATATCCGTAGATTATGTAGTGTTCATCTGGCTTCCAACTGAGAATAAGACGCTCCCTCTAATATGGTCTACGGGGAAATATCCCACAAGGAAAAGACCTAATATACAGGAACGGAATCTAAGAAGACCACTTGCTAGAATAATTCCATAGAAAATGACAATGCTTTAATCACTGGTTCTCAAAATTCAGGATGCGTGTAAGTGACCTGATGGCTAGTTAAAGATGCAGGTTTCCTCACCTACTCTCACAGCTTTTAGCATCACTTGGTCTTGAGAAGAGCTCATTTGGCATTTTGAACAAAACTTTTGGGTATTCTAATTCAGGTTACCCATGGCCCACACTCTGAGACACTTAATCTTACCAAGGGATATGGCCTTAGAGGTGGCCCTGCCCACAGCATGAGCCCACTGAGTGGTATGCCCTGCCACAACTTTGAAATCTCTGCCATTTCATCATTAATCTCTAATGAAAAACCAACAAGAAAAGCTGTTTATAAAAATCACTTATTAAAATGAGTTTTTTTAAAAAAGAGATTACATCTAAAATCACAAATTCAATGAGAAAGAGGTAATTGTCTAGCATCTACTATGAGGCAATGAAGACAAACAGGAGAGGAAAAAAGTGAAAAAAAAAAAAAAAGCAAAAGGAAGGTAACAACTTACTTAGAACAACTCTGCCAGGGCTAGTCTTATATGTCACAAAAAGCACAGACTACCCACAAGGGCACCATGAGCAAACCCACTGGTCTCTCCACTCGCACTCTCCTACCCACATAGAACTACCAAATTAATCTCTCTAGAAACACCAATCCATCAAATCACTGGCTCCCTCACTGCCTAACTGGCAAAGTGTGAACTTCTCAGCTCCTGATGCTCCAGGTTCTGCGTAATCCAGTCTCAACCTAACCAACCCAACCACACGTCACCTTACTCCTAACGGGACCTTGACAGCTCCCACCAGATGGGTCTTAGATCCCACCAGCCTCTGAACGGTTGACTCTTAGGCTTATCCCTTTGTCCTAGCTACGTCAATATTCCTGCCTGGAATACCTTTCACCCTCTCTTCATCTTATGGCCCTCCTCCAAGGCCTACCCTAAATATCATTTCCACCATAACTGCCATCACCACTTTCTGATTATCCGGAACATTGCATTCATATCTTCACCAAATACTGAAGCATGGGACTATACTCTACCTTGTGTTTTATCACACCGTTCGTCATACTGTTCCACACCCTCCCCGCCCTCCGTGACTCCCCAAATTCCTTGAAGGCAATAACATTTAGAGAATTTCTTGGTATCTCCATCCCAACCTAGACTCACACTCAAACCAAATGCTAGTCACACTGAATTGGCTTGACAACTGCTACCACAATTTATGTTATTTATTTATTAACAAATCATATCCCAACGAATATCTATAAATTAATGTACTGAGCAAAGATCTTGAGTACACATTTTACATTATACATCGAGTGCTATTCCTAGGCATTCGGGCTACACTTAGTAACTGTCTTTGTCCTCAACTATTTCTCATGTCTTAAGTGTCCTTGAAACTACTGATTTTTTTTTTCTGCTACCAGCATTACATGAAGCTCTATAGTACCTCTTTATTACAGATTCTGAAACTTAGAGTTTTCTATTTGTGTAAGTTACTGACACTGATATTATAGCTGAGATGAGAAGCTGATGCATCACTTTCCCTCCAAGACAAAAATCACTGTATCTTTTATTATACTAACATTTTGAGATAAATTTCAGGTACGGAATTTATTTCCTCTGTGCCCTACTCAGCACCTGGAATATACGAGCATGAATTATTAGCTGTTAATGACTTGAAAGCTACGAACTAAATATACATATAATCTGCCATCATTAAACATTTTTATCTCTGTGATTATCTGGATTAATAAAAAAAGACAAGAGTATAACACGGCAAACAGAGACTACCTGAGGATGAACAACTTTCTTTAGTGTTTAATCATTATTTTTTAAATTGTGGTAAAATATATAGAGCATAAAATTTACCATTTTAATGGCATTTATTTTTATATTAAGAAAACTGTTGAAAGGATATTGCAATACTGACTAAAACGTGGGATTCTTTCCTGTAAAAAGACTACTACAGTTAACATCTGAATTTGGAAACTAGTGTTGGCAAATATCTTTTTTACATCATTAACACTGCCACAGATGACAAAAAAAAAAAAATAAGCTATTAGTATTTCAGGCAGTGAAATAAAATACGAAATATCACATTTCCTAGCTTTTAGGCATTATTTTCTTAAAATTCACAAGTGGGCCCTAATTGCAGTAGCAGCTAATCTTTATGGAAAGCTAATTATGTGGTAGGTAACTGCTAAGCGGTTGATATGCATTATTGGTTTTTGTTTTCTCATTGAGGATTAATTCACATACCATAACTTCACCTTTCCAAGTGTACAATTCAGTAGTTTTAAGCATTTTCACAAAGTTGCACAATCATCACCACTAATTTCAGAACATTTTCATCGCCCGAAAAGAAACCGTGTCCCCATCAGCAGCCACCCTCCATCTCCCCTGCCCCTCAGCTCCTGGCAACCACTCATCTGCTTTCTGTCTCTATTGATTTGCCTATTCTGGACATTTCATATAAATAAGGCATACAATATGTGCTCTTTTGTGTCTGGCTTATTTCCTTAAGCGCAATACTTTCTAGGTTCGACCATACTGTAGCATATCTGAGTACCTTGCGTTACTTTTTTTTTTTTTAAGATTTTATTTATTCATTTGAGAGAGAGGAAGCGCATGCACGAGCAGGGGGACGGGGCGGGGTGCAGAGGGAGAGGGAGAAGCAGAGGCCCCACTGAGCAGGGAGCCTGATGTGGTGCTCGATTCCAGGACCCTGGGATCATGACCTGAGCCAAAGTCAGACATTTAACCAAATGAGCCACCCTGGTGCCGCTGTTCATTGAATTTCTGTGGAGATGTATATACAACTATAAATACTATGTAAAATATATACAAACATATTAAATGAAGAATATATATAATTTTAACAACTGCTACCTAGGTCCACCACCATGAGTGAAAGTCATAGTCTAAGGTTTGTCTTGTGCAAAAATATAGCCAATGATCTTTATGGTGTTTTCAAACTGTAAATACAAGTTGTTTTTAAAAACATGAGAGGATTATTCCCTTTCTATTCAACTCTGCTCTGATTCCCAATCTTTAAGAATAATTACTAACTATAATTTCTATATATTATAGAGAATATGGCTTCATATCATAAAGTATGCAGTAACTGAACAGGGCACCATGGTAAGAATCTTCCTATTATGAAAATAAATTTAGTATTTACTTATATATCTGTAAATGTGATTTCTTTTTATTGCAACAAGTCAGAAAATAACATCATTTTTAGGGCTATAGAATTTTTAAAAATAATCATAAAAGGTGTCTTTGGGAAGGAAGATCCTGATACACGCGCCTGAGGACACATCAGGGATGAATTACAGATAGGCTCTTGGCAAACTCATCTGGAATAACTGAACACTCCCACTCACTATAAATTTGCCAGCAGCAGTCTGAGCAGAATGTTTTTGGTCTTTTTTACTTTTGCTGATTCATTCAAAATTATCTGTCAGCATGTTTGTTTTTCTGGCCATAAGTAATAAAGTGGATGTAGATGGCAGCTGCAGCACGGAGCTCCCCAAACGAACAGTCTGTATTTGGAAAACACAGGCTGCGTTGCTCAGAAAAAACAAATGGCAAATAGAAGACATGAAAGACTGAAGAAGAAAGAAGGGATTAAAGCAGTCTGTGGAATATGTTTAACCTCATCAAACACTGTTATCTTTCATCATAAATAACATTTAAAGATGTCTGGCTAAAAATGTTTTAAAACTACTGAATTTTATTTGAGAGCTCAAGATATTTTAAGAAAACTCTTAAAATGATAATTAAATTATCAATCCAAAGTTTATACTTATAAAAATAAGAATTAAAATTGTTCAAGTATTTTAACTCTTTTAAGTAAGCTCTATGCCCAGTGTGAGGCTTGAACTCATGACCCCGAGATCAAGAATCCCTTGTTCTATGACTGAGCCAGCCAGGAACCTGCATTTTAATTCTTTTTTTTTTTTTTTAAGATTTTATTTATTTATTTGACAGAGACAGCCAGCGAGAGAGGGAACACAAACAGGGGGAGTGGGAGAGGAAGAAGCAGGCTCCTAGTGGAGGAGCCTGATGTGGGGCTCGATCCCGGAACGCCGGGATCACACCCTGAACCGAAGGCAGATGCTTAACGACTGTGCCACCCAGGCGCCCCTGCATTTTAATTCTTTAATGGAAAAATAACCAAAGGTGATAGGCTTTTTAAAAAAAATTTAAATAGTAAGGGAGAGAGGATTTTTTAAAAAAGATTTATTTATTTATTTGAGAGAGCAAGTGCACAAGCAGGGGGAGCTGCAGAGGGAGAGGTAGAGGGAGAAACAGAAGCAGACTCTCTGCTGAGCAGGGAGCCCGACACAGGACTCGATCCCAGGACCCCGAGATCATGACCTGAGCCGAAGGCAGACACGCAACCAACGGAGTCACCCATTTTGAATCATAAAACTGCTAATAAGGTAAACAGCCCACTTCCTGGGTCTTACACTATCAGCAATCGTGGTTCTACAACAGCACTAGAAAGTAGAACTTTGTGGAAAGGTCCCACATCTATGCCGTGCAATTTGGTAGCCACAAGCCACAGGCGGCTACTGAGCATCTACATGTTAAGTAGTGTGACTGAAAAACTGAATTTTTTATTTAAGTAAACTCTATGCCTAACGTGGGGCTTGAACTCACAACCCTGAGATCAGGAGCTGAATGCTCTCCTGACCGAGCCAGCCAGGCACCCCAAGAAAACGAATTTTTGATTTTTTTAAAAGTTTTACTTATTTAAGTAATCTCTATACCCTACATGGGACTCGAACTCTCACAACCCTGAGATCAAGAGTCACATGCTCTTCCGACTGAGCCAGCCAGGCACCCCTTGAATTTTTAATTTTTAATAGAGTTAAACAGTCATATGCGACTAGAGAGGTCCTTACAGGACGATGCAGGGGTTGAATGATGAGAGGTAACATCCTATAACAGGGCCACACCATAAGGTCCTGGAGACTTCCAAAAAAAGAAAGAGACTTGGGTTATTCACACTGAGAGGGGAGCAATAAGAGAAAATAAACTTCCAAAGAAATCTAGATTTGACCTCCAAGATTTGAGAGCGCCTCCTTCAAATCCATGCACTAGGTCTGTGAATATAGGATGAAAAAAAGAAGGACGGGAGGCAGGAAGCACTAAGCTAGAAGGAAGGATTCTCTACAGTTACACGGCAACAGCCACTGAGTCCGAGCAGCAGCTAACATGTTTTAATCAGTCTGGGTATTATACACAGCACTGTACACGCTTTTCCATTGAATCCTCAAAACAAGCCTTCCACAGAGATGTATTTATCTTCATTTTACAGATAAGGATACTGAGACTTGGGGAATTAATTTTGCTGAAATAAAAATACAACTTGGGGTGCCTGCGTGGCTCAGTCGGTTAAATGTCTGGCTCTTGATTTTAGCTCAGGTCATGATCTCAGGGTCGTGGGATCAAGTCCCGAGCTGAGCTCAGCACTGGGCGTGCAGCCTGATTGAGATTCTCTCTCTCCTTCGGCCCCTTCCCCACACCCCATTCTCTCTCTAAAAAAAAAAAAGAAAAGAAAAAGCAAATTCTACCTGAAATCTAACAACCAGCGCCCTTTCTCTACATTCCAGTGCATCCTGTCTACCCTTCTGCTGCAGCCGCTCACACGTTATACTGACGTATGGTTTGGCTCCCATTTGAAAGGTAAACTCCTTGAAGTCAAGGACTGTATTGTCAGTCCCCTACTAGCTTTCCCAATCACCTACCACTACCAACTTTTACCTATCAAAGTACTGAACATACATAATCTTCAGTAAGTACTTGCTGAATATACTGTGAATCTGTTTCTCCATCCCAATGATAAACCCATGGGGTAACATGCTTTCTCCAACTCTCACCCCTGAAGCATTTATATTTGAGCTTTAGAATCAAGTTTAAAGTTTAGCATTTACAATAAGCTTGGGGCACCTGGGTGGCTCAGTCGGTTAAGCATCTGCCTTCGGCTCAGGTCATGATCTCAGGGTCCTGGGATCAGGCCCCACGTCAGGCTCCCTGTTCAGTGGGGAGCCTGCTTCTGCCTCTGCCCCTCATCCTGCTTGTGCTCTCTCCCTCTCCCTCTGTCAAATAAATAAACAAAATCTTAAAAAATAATAATAAAATAAAATAGGGGCGCCTGGGTGGCACAGCGGTTAAGCGTCTGCCTTCAGCTCAGGGCGTGATCCCGGCGTTATGGGATCGAGCCCCACATCAGGCTCCTCCGCTGTGAGCCTGCTTCTTCCTCTCCCACTCCCCCTGCTTATGTTCCCTCTCTCGCTGGCTGTCTCTCTCTGTCAAATAAATAAATAAAATCTTCAAAAAATAATAATAATAAAAAAAATAAAATAAAATAAAACAAACCTTCTTTGGGGCACCAGGCTGGCTCAGTCAGTAAAGCAGTAAATAAAGCATGCGACTCCTGATCTCGGGGTTGTGAGTTTGAGTCCCACGTTGTGTGTAGAGAGTACTTAGAAAAAAAAAACTTAGGGGCGCCTGACTGGGCATGGTTGGTTAAGCATCCGACTCTTGCTCTCAGCCCAGGTCTTGATCTCAGGGTCATGAGTTCAGGCCCCATGTTGGGCTCCACACTGGGAGCTGAGCCTACTTTAAATAAACAAACAAACAAACAAACAAACAAACAAAAGCACTTCTTTAAACTGTTTCAAAGAATTTGCCAAGAAACTTGGAACATGAAATGTCTGATCAAAACATTTCACTTTGAGCTGTCATTTTTTTCAGACCCATTAACCAAAAAAAATCAGATTTCCTGTATCTTTAGAAATTATCCTATAGATTTTAACAGTACAATTGAAACCCTGTATTTATTACACAAATGTTGTGCCACAGAATAGCATTCACCATTATATGTTCATCTTAAAAGCACAGCTGTCTTCTCAAACTCAACACACGAGAAACAAATCAAAAAATGGGCAGAAGATATGGACACTTTTCCAATGAAGACATACAAATGGCTAACAGACACATGAAAAAATGTTCAAAATCATTAGCCATCAGGGAAATTCAAATCAAAACCACACTAAGATACCACCTTATGCCAGTTAGAATGGCAAAAATTGACAAGGCAAGAAACAACAATTGTTGGAGAGGATGTGGAGAAAGGGGATCCCTCCTACATTGTTGGTGGGAATGCAAGTTGGTATAGCCACTCTGGAAAACAGTGTGGAGGTCCCTTAAAAAGTTAAAAATTGAGCTACCCTATGACCCAGGCATTGCACTACTGGGTATTTACCCCAAAGATACAGACGTAGTGAAGAGAAGGGCCATATGCACCCCAATGTTCATAGCAGCATTGTCCACAATAGCCAAATCGTGGAAAGAACCGAGATGCCCTTCAACAGATGACTGGATTAAGAAGTTGTGGTCCATATATACAATGGAATATTACTCAGCTATCCGAAAGAACGAGTTCTCAACATTTGCTACAACATGGACGGCACTGGAGGAGATAATGCTAAGTGAAATAAGTCAAGCAGAGAAAGACAATTATCATATGATTTCTCTCATCTATGGAACATAAGAACTAGTAAGATCGGTAGGGGAAGAAAGGGATAAAGAAGGGGGGGTAATCAGAAGGGGGAATGAAGCATGAGAGACTATGGACTATGAGAAACAAACTGAGGGCTTCAGAGGGGAGGGGAGTGGGGCAATGGGATAGACTGGTGATGGGTAGTAAGGAGGGCACGTATTGCATGGTGCACTGGGTGTTATACGCAACTAATGAATCATCGAACTTTACATCGGAAACCGGGGATGTACTGTATGGTGACTAACATAATAACAAAACATTAAAATAAAAAAAAAGCACAGCTGTATTATACTGCTTACAGTAACTTTTAAATAACAAAGCCTTGATAGTTTCCAATTTTTACACCTCATTTTTCAATGACTTTTTTTAAGCCTTTCATACTTCATTAAAATTATATTCACTCCATACAGGCACAATGCCAGTATCTCCCGGTAAAGTAGGACCTCTGCCTCCAAATCAGAAAGGACTAAAAGAAGTCTACACAAATTTATCTCTCTAATCCAAATTCAGAGCACCTATTCCAAGATTTAATGAAATTTAATCTACAGACAAAATAATATTCATATGAAAAATGTACTCAAAGCTCTTCTTACAAACATCATCAGAGGTGGTATCAAATAAAACTCTTAAATATACCAAAAAGCACTCTAGTTAAAAAATGATCTCCCCTTTCTTGTTAGAAATAAGTATCCCATAGGGCCTCTGCTAACTGCTGTCCCACGAGAAATAGAATTATGAAAGTACTTATTCTAAGCTTTACAAACATCAAAAATATTTATGTATTCCATTTGAACATATGGAAAACCCACATTTTGGGGGGAAAAGAGAAATGAACTGGAGCCTTGTTCTTGAATTTTATCATTCCTACAAATAACCAGAGGAGCTTTTAAAAAATGCAGATCTTGATTCAGTAGTCTGAGACTGAATTTCTAACAAGCTTCCAAGTGCGATGCTGAAATTCTGTGTGGTCTAACTAAGGCTTTGTGTTGCCAAGGACAGATTTTTCAGATCTCAGTGATCTTTCTGGACTCTTCTGATTTCTTTTTAATGTTTATTTACTCTTCAAATTTTTTTAAAAATTCTTAGGGTGCCTGGGTGGCTCAGTTGGTTAAGCATCTGACTCTTGGTTTCAGCTCAGGTCTTGATGTCAGGTCACTGAGTTCAAGCCCTGTATTGGGCTCCATGCTGGGTGTAGAGCCTGCTTAAGATTTTCTCTCTCTCTCCCTCTGCCCCCGCTCACACATACTCTCTCACCAAAAAAATAATTTTTTTTAAAGATTTTATTTATTTATTTGACAGAGATAGAGACAGCCAGCGAGAGAGGGAACACAAGCAGGAGGAGTGGGAGAGGAAGAAGCAGGCTCATAGCAGAGGAGCCTGATGTGGGGCTCGATCCCATGACACCCGGATCACGCCCTGAGCCAAAGGCAGACGCTTAACCACTGTGCCACCCAGGCGCCCCCCCAAAAATAATTTTAATAAAAAAATTTTTCTCCCTCTCCCCCCCAAAAAAAAAAAATTAAAAACTGGGGCACCTGGGTGGTGCAGTTGGTTGGGCGACCGAATCTTGGTTTCAGCTCGGGTCATGATCTCAGGGTCATGAGACTGAGCCCCGAGTTGGGCTCTGAGCCCAGAATGGACTCTGCTTGGGATTCTCTCTCTCTCTCCCATTCTCTCTCTCTCTCCCTCTGCCCCTCCCCCTGGGACGTGCCTGCACACACATAATGTCTCTCAGATAAATAAATCTTTAAAAAATCTTTTTTTATTCTTTCAACAAATTTTTACTTAGTGTGTATTGATTCAGGCACTTCACCAGGAGCGTAAATAAGATCTGATCTCGGCCTCTGAAGAGCAAACATGTCAACAAGTAATTGCATTATAACCACAAAGTACTGTAATAAAGATAGGCAGTAAGAAGAGAATGGCTACTTTTCCAGGGGAGAGCAGAAAAGGTTAAAGACGCAGCTCTTGCCCTGAGTCTTGAAGATGAACAGGAGTCCGCACAGCAGAGAAGAGGAAGATCCCACCTCAGGCAGAAGAAACAGCAAGACAAGCAGTGACACGCTCCGGAGGAGCTGCAGATTATGGCAAACTGCTGAAACACGCTGTTTATGGTAGAGATTGGTAGGACACCAGGAAAAGGTGAACAGATCAGGGTCCAGCCTGTCAGTGAGGACTTTAGAAAGAACAACTTCAGCGGATTGGTGGGGTCAAAAGCAAACTACAGTGCACTGAGGAATAAAAGGAAGAAGAGATTGAGACAAATGGGGCGCCTGGGTAGCTGTCAGCGGAGCATCCAATTCTTGGTTACAGCTCAGGTCATGATCTCAGGGTTGTGAGCTCGAGCCCGTGTCTGGCTCCCTGCTCAGTGGGAGTCTGCTTGAGAGTCTCTCTCTTCCTCTGCCCCTCCCCCCGACACATGCGCATGCTCTCTCTCATAAATAAAATCTAAAAAAAAAAAGAGAGAAATTGAGACAAATGAAACGCTCTTCCCAAAAATCTTCCTATAAAGGAATAAGGAGACCAGCAACTAAAAAGAACAAAAGTCAAGAGCACCCTCCTTTTTCTAAGTGTGAGAGACGAGCACATTAATAGGAAAATCTTAAGAAGGAAAGGTTAAGAATACAGGAAAGAGGTAAGGAGTGACACTTGCTCCTAAGACTACAGTACGGTTTCTCAGCCCCAGCACTTTTGCCATTTGGAGAGAGAATTCTTTGTCATGGCGGGGGGCGGGGGGTGTGCCCTATTCATTGTAGGATGTTTAATAGCATCCCTGCTCCTAATACTCACTGGATACCAGTAGTATTCCCAACCCCACCCCAGTTATGACAACCAAAAATGTCTCCAGACATTGCCAAATGTCTCCTGGGGAAAAGAGGGGGGCAAAATCTTCCTCGTTGAGAACGAATGGTCTAGAGGCAGAGACCAGATGACTTTTAGTACGCTTAGAGAAGGCTGGCTGAAACAAAGTGGCTCCCACCTACCAGCTGTACCAGTAGCAAAGAGGAAGATCCTCTGCTGAGGGGAAACAGGCACGTTTTCTGGGGAGTGGAAAAGTTGTGGGATGATTCTGTGGAGAGTGGGAGAGGCATGCAACCAGGGAAAGCAAACTGTCTTAAGAAATGTTTCTGTTCTCCCAGGCTTGAAAAGCAGTGTATTTCCCTGAGTTCTCCAGAAGGTAGTACAAGAAAGGAACCTGAGCTTGAGGATTACACTGAAGGATCTTTACTAAAATACCTTAACAATTTAAGGAATTGGATCAGCTTAAAAAAGTGTTCTGACTCTTAAAAGAACCATCTTCTTGTTTGCCAGAACAAAAATTTAGGGGTAAAACTTATCTTTTTTCCCCCTGAATATGCAATTTTTAAAAAGATTTTATTATTAAGTAATCTTTACACCCAACGTGGAGCTCGAACCCACAACCCTAAGATCAAGAGTTGTATCCTCCACCGACTGAGCCAGCCAGGTGGCCCCTCAATATGCAATTTTATAACAATTTTGTAAAGTCTTTAGTAGGAAAGTTTCTATATTTGTCCCAAATCCAACCCATTAAAATCAACACATTTTTGTTGTAAGATGCAAAAGTAAAGTAATATAATCTGGGATTTTAAATTAGTCATCACATTTGAAAAACCGTCATACTAATTTTCATATGCTTCTGGATTATTAATCTACACTATATTTATGCTCTGTGTAAAGAAAAATTAATATTTATATCTGGGTCCCAAAAGCTTCATTGCTGGATACTGTCACAAATGACTGGTCAGAAGACACTGGAACTAGCCATCTCACTTAAATTTTATCTTCTAAATACAGTCTTCACAACTTGCAAATCTGGTTGTTTTAATAACCTTGTAATTTCCTGAAAATGTCAAAAGTGTACTTGTTCACATTACAGATTAAGCAGTTGCCCTCATACCAAGGAAAAGAGACCACATGTACAAGAATAACGCCAGTGTTTGTCAACATTACCAAGGAAAGTGATCTGCAAAGAAATTTATCTCATTTTTAAATCTCCTAACAGGGTGCCTGGGTGGCTTGTCAATTAAGCGTCAACTCTTGATTTCGACTCAGGTCATGATCTCAGGGTCAGGAGATCAAGCCCCAAGATGGGCTTGATGTGGAGACTGCTTAAGATTGTCTCTCCCCCTCCCTCTCTAAAATACAATACAATACAAAAATAATAATAATTTAAAAACTCCTAAAAATATCCTTTAAAAAATAGGGAACTTGCCCCAGAATTATTTTTTCTTTTTCATGGATCCATAAACTTACTGAAGCACCTTCCTGTGTAGCTAACAGAACTAGACTGGCGTTAAGCAAGATCTTCCTCAAGAGACCAAATGCATCTCAACACAAGTATCTCACATTAGAATATGTTAAAACAATAATCCCAGATATAACAGGCAAAGATTTTTGTCTGTACTAAATAAACCTCAACAAAAGCACATGTTCAAGAGTATGAGAGAAACCACTAGAGAGAAACCACAGTGTTGGTTATAATCGTGCTATGATTATCTAGCTAAACAGAACTCCTTTAGGTTTTGCAACCATCCGAAACCGATATTAATATTGAATAAGTGCTTTTGGATCTGTTACCCATTTCTTGAAAGAAAATTCAAGTTGGATTCACTTTTGGATCTGTGATATAGACTGATCAAAGGATGAAAGAAGCTGAAATTCCATATTCTAAAGACCAATGTGAACATCATTTAAGTGTATCTCTAATTGCAATTTGATCTATACACTTGAGGCCTCTGATATGATTTCTGATAGTGGGGATATCAGGAAAATCCTATGCACTTTATCCAAAACCTCACTACAAAATGGTATCTAGGATTACAACCAAGCAAGTAAAAGAGTTTACTTAGGGAAAACTTGTTCATACAGCAATCAGGGTTAATCCAAAGGCTGTGAGATTATGTCTATTCCTCCCAAAAGAAATGGAAATTCCATGTGCTTTGGAAACATGCTAAGAAGCATAAGAATTAAGAAAGACAATATAAGTATAGTTGAAGAGCAGTCTAGACATAATATAATTCAATTACAGTCAACAAATCTAAGGATTTCAGTATCTGGCTCAAGTCTTAAGCGACTCATAAAGAAACAACTCTTTATGGTTGCATGTTACTAAATCAAATTACTTCAAAGCTAACATTAGGCAAATATGATTATTAGACACTTCAATCAATTCAGAGACAGAGTTCAGTCAAGTTCCAAAGTGGACAAATTTCTGAAACTGCTTTTATTTTTCTTGATATAAACAAAATGGATCCAATTTTTGAGGGTGCTCAGTATTAAAAAGTCAACAAGGCCGTAGGCATTGATTTACATGATCACCCATCATCTTAAAATATTTTATTCTAACGTACTTGGATTACACAAACATGAAAGGTTGATGTAAAACTTCACCTTTTCATTTCAGAAAGAAATCTGGGTTATTCAGGTGCTAAACAATTCCTGCTCCTTTCTTAAACAACCTTTGTATTGGCCTCTCACTAGCTTTACTTTCTCTGAGAAATAATGCAAATGTACTAATCCCAATTCCATTCTCTGAGTTCTTTTCAATTCTGTTTCCTTATAAAACCTCCTCCTCTAATGTGAAAATTCAGTAACTGTCCCCTTAACATTTTCTAAAGATAAAACTTAATTTTATGAAACAAAAATTAACTGGGTTCAAATGTCATTAGCATGTTTCTAATAATAACGGAAAACAATTTTATCGACAAGGTTAAAGTCAACCTAAAACAAATGGCAAAAGATAGAATTATCCCATTTAACATCTTCATTGAGGATTTTTTTCCCTATAAAGAGTTGAAATAAGGCCAAAATATAATGAGGGCATTATGACAGCTATAAAATTAAAAGCGAATAAATCATTTTATCTATACTCCTATTTTTAAAAATACTTGAAGAATTCAGAACAAAACATTTAATTCATTAACTTATGCAAGATTAGACTGCATCTCAAGGCCAGTGAAGATAAAGACAGGATAATAATCTTACAGTTCATGTAAAATAACATCACAGAACATCACCTTAAGAAGTGAAAAACTGTTCACTGCCAAGTGAAAGGAAGACACTGGAACCACTGCTGAAGAAAGGCATACAATTTTAAGTGGTCAAATCCTTCAGGACCAGGATGAAGAGGTTTCAGGTCTAATGTTAACTGGCTGCCTGGAGAAATGTGGAAAATCTGGGACTTAGCAAGAAAGAGTCTGGGATAGCTTAATTAATGGTATCTATCATAGCTGTGTAAAAGTGTATGTGTCTACCGGGGGAGGGAAATGTTGGTATACCTTCTTTTTTAACCTTGCTCTAGGTAAAAAACAAACAAAAAACTAGAGTACTGTAGCACAAGAAGATAACAAATTCCATTACTGATGAGTATTACAATGTTAACTCTCCTTAGGCTCCAGGTTCTTCCTATCGTGCAAGTTATAGTTAAAAAGGCATCCTAAAATATGCGAGTCCCTCTCCTATGGCTTACAAGATTTTTAATTGCAGATGAAAGCTGTAAGATCAGAAAGATATGAGAAAGTTAGAAGCAACGGTGCTAGGGCTTTAGCAGTTCTGCTACAAAGTAAATTCCAAATTTTATTATGCTTAGCAAGCAGAAAGCTGTAGGAATAATTATAGTGGCACAGAGGCATTGGGAATGCTGTTAATTCTCATTTACTAGAGGGCTCAAGGGTGTACATCAGGCTGTCTCAGCAGAAGGACCCAAGGGGTTTTCTTTCCTGGGCTAAATTCCAAAACCAGATAAATGTCTGGGTTTTTGTTTGTTTTTTAAACATCATCCCAAGAGGTCTACTGCTTGGCATTTCAAATATGTACTCTTAATACATGATGAGCCAAACATTCCATCTTTATTTCCATGAATCAATCCTAGGCACCTTGGCTCAACGAAATAAAGTACTTCGCTTTGAATTTATCAATTTGATAACAAATTTAGAATAAACTTTTCATAAATTAGAACCACCAAGAGTGTGCCCATAAAGGAAAAAGAGAAAACAGAAGAAGAAAAGTCTCTGTTTGAACTTGAACATAAAGCATCTGGTCAAAGGCCAACAGGGCCGCACGCCCGCCCTACTGCGGTCACTGTCACTGCTGCACACCTCTGGCTCCTCTCTCAAGTCCTGTTCAGGGGCGCCTGGGTGGCTCAGCCATTAAGCATCTGCCTTCAGTTCAGGTCATGATTCCAGGGTCCTGGAATCGAGACCCACGTCGGGCTCTCTGCTCAGCAGGAAACCTGCTTCCCCCTCTCATACTCCCCTTGCTTGTGTTCCCTCTCGTACTGTCTCTGTCAAATAAATAAAATGTTAAAAAAAAAAAAAAAAAGCTCAAGTCCTGTTCAGCCTCAACTGATTTCGCAGCTCTGGACTCACCTGGTCCAAGAAAGAAGCTGAAGCTAATTCACAAGGTGAACCATAGTACTGATGACATTAAGAGCATTGGATAGTAAATGAGTATTGTTAGGCTGTAATAGTCAGAAGATGAATCAAAAATGATCTAGTGCTAGTACTTTTTTTTTTTTTAGCCAGCTGTCCGAAGTATTACTGATTTTTTTTAAAGTAATCTCTACACCCAACAATAGGGCTCAAACTGATAACCCCAAGATCAAGAGTCACATGCTCTTCTGAGCCAGCCAGGTGCCCTAATATTATTGCTTTAGAACTATATACGGGTGGCTCTGTTGCTTGCCCTCATTCCGATAATGTATTTAGTACTGAGTATACATTTAGTATTAGTTTCTGGTTACTGGAGCAGTTAAAGGAGTCATATTCCTAATGAAGACTGAGTAGGCCCTGATAAGAAAACACCAGACTTTAAAGATCTAATTCCTAAAGAAATACATGTTTGGTAAGGAGATGTGACACTCAAAGCAGAGGAAGAAAAGATACTGGTCAAAGTTGTCTGATTCCTGACAGAATACTCAAGTGCCATCACAAAAAGATCAAAAGAAAATCTACATTTGCTAAAGGTTCTTTGAGAAGGTATGTGACATGTGTGTATTTGTGTGTGTGAATATGAGTGCATATTCACACATGCATTTCCAATTATGAGCTGTATTAGGTTAGAAACTATTCGAAATGTCAAATTAAAAAGGTCAACAGCCAAGAGAGAAACAAAAGTAAAGGCAGACTACTCACTGAACAACAACAAAAATATTTACCAAGAAAAGTCAACCTAGCTCAACCACTTCCTGCCAGGGTAAGTACTCTGTTTAAGGTGCCTGAGGAGATACTCGATGCCAAACCCAACAAAAGGCAGTGCCCTATGATCACTTTTTCTCATCAGACAAAAAGACACTTAGAGCTACATAAAGAAATGGAGAGCTATTTAAACTGCCAAGAATGAAGGGAAAAGTAGCAAAGTATTCCTTTGGAAAAACTGAGAAAATTATACCTCAAAGGACTTAATGACTGATCACAAAGTGTCAGCCTCATTTAATTCTCTGAACCTAGATATCACGACTGTTTTCAGGATCTGGTTACACTACTATTCCTGTAACTCTTCAAATCCTTTCCATCTGATGTTTAGTGGTTTAGAAAGAATCAAGGCCATAACCTTGTCTATAACCCTTAGATAGCTAGAGGTTCATGAGCTCTAAAGGCTAGTGCCTTTATCCCCATAGCTTCTCAGGTGAACCCTCCATCAAAATTCTTCCTTCATGCACGACCATTTCCAGAGATTCCCTACTTTTACTATCAAACAGAATTGGTTTTGGAGTGAGGGAAGCCATTTTTTTCACCCTTTAAAAACTAATACTAATTTGGAAATCAACCTTAGTCTACCACTCATTAAAATGCGAACTACTGATTTCACTTGCCCAGAGTATAAAAGCTGTATTATGAAGAAAAGTTTAAATACACAGCTTAATAAAGCAAAGGCTCTGAATTGTGAATTTGGGGGCAGGTATATTATGTACTCAGACCCTTCCATGTAAAGTCCTACATCTATAGCTTTGGTCCAACAAATAAAATAACCAAGGTGGCAAAGAAAGATTAGAGCTGTGACATTTTAAGGGATTGCCTCATTCCAAAATTAGCTTTCTATATCAAGGTAACAATTAAATTTTATATTATCCCCTAAGGAGTCTAGCTGTTATTTTTATAAAGCTCTAATTTAAAAAATTACTGCTTCACATTTGAAAGTAGAGATAACTGCAGTTACTGTGGTATTTTGTGATTGCCAATGGAATCAAGATCCTTACTGTATCTTCTTAAACTGGCTACTATGGGTGACTAGAGATTCCAGAATTAGCAAAAGTTAAGTAACTTTACTTCTCTCCCCAAATAGATAATCTCCTGGATCTCAAATTTTATCTGACAGACTTACTTTGGGATAAAATGTTTTTCAAATTCTCTATCATATAAGGAGATCTAATAACAAATTTGAAAATCATTTTTCTAAATGTGGTTTCCCATACAATGGATTGAGTCAGACACAATTTAAGGAAGTATTTAGTTTATTTTCAGTGATTAACAACATTTTTTAGCATGAATGTATTCATGGGAAAGTGTAGATCTTTTTTTCATTTCAAACGAGTCAGCCCTTCTCAAGTTCCATGGGGAAGAAAATCTACTCTTAAAACTTGAATTCCTACTTTATTGAATTAAAAAAAAAACCAGGAATACTATTTTTAACCATTAAATTATTACTACCTGGACATATTTAAACAATTAATCAAAGATAGGAAGCTTTCTAATAGTTCTTTCTGAAATTAGATCACAGCCATCTCTCCATGACAGGCAAGCCACTTGGGCCAGTAAGACGCTTGCCACTAGCCTAATACATCAAACATAGGTCGAGGAAGTTATTTAAAAAAAAAAAGAAAAAGCCTGAGACGACCTATAAAGCTCCAAAACCACACAAAACTCCATTCCCTGTCCTATCCTCTCCTCCCCCATTTTGAATATTCAGATCTGTACAAATAGTCTCTTAATTATTTGCAACTAACACAACACTGATTTACATGTCCCAAAGTCTCCATTGGCCATTACTGACAATTACAACAGTGAACACCTATGTAGTATGACATGCCAGGCAGTGTTGTAAGCGCTTTGGTGTTCTTCAAATAAAAAACAAGAGAATTGTCCAAATTTCTGTAAAGTTACAGGGGCCTTTAAGACACCTATTTGGTAAAGACCCATATATTCAATATAATTTAGATTTCAACCAATACAAAGTTGTTTGTACTTGATCAAATACAAATTCTGCTAATTCTATGAAAAAATAGAAAATGTATTAAGGTTGTAACACTAGATAAATAAAAATAGTGAACAAACCAGTCATTTATTTGGGAAATAAAAAACTAATTTCTAGGGGCGCCTGGGTGGCACAGCGGTTAAGCTTCTGCCTTCGGCTCAGGGCGTGATCCCGGCGTTATGGGATCGAGCCCCACATCAGGTTCCTCCGCTATGAGCCTGCTTCTTCCTCTCCCACTCCCCCTGCTTGTGTTCCCTCTCTCACTGGCTGTCTCTATCTCTGTCAAATAAATAAATAAATTCTTTAAAAGAAAAAAAAAACAACTAATTTCTAAAAAACCCACTGAAATGGCAAAGTGATAGTCATGTCACTTTAGGGGAAAAGTTAGTGAGTAGACAAAACAGAAAATGCTAATCCTATTTAAAAGATACAAACAGTAGAAGTGAAATGGAAAGACACACAGCAATTTTCACGGTAGCTGTATTTAATAAAGTTTTAAAAACCTCCATTTTTTAAAGTCAATTTCTTTAATGCAAGAATAATTCGCAATAGATTCTTTGCTATGTAATACTAATAGTATTGGATTTTCTTTGCAAATTCTTTTAGTTCTATTACTGAAGAAATTAACTTTTGTGTTACAGGCATTACAAATTCATATAAAAAGCTAGGCAGTGCTACTGTGTTTAATGGCTTACAATACTTGTATTAGGGATTTAAATGCTTGTTTTAACAACCAAAATAAAAGTGGAATTCTGTAAAGATGTGTTTTGTCACTCTAAAACGCGACTACCTTTCCTACTGTGTGTATTCTAAAATTTTCAAGATCTGTTTACTTAGATCTTAAATAGTTAGAGAATTCAGTCACAGGCTGTTGTATGAATTGTGTCCTCCAAAAATATATGTTGAAGTCCTAACTCCCAGTACCTCAGAATGTGACCTTATTTGGAAATAGGGTCACTGCAGATGTAATTAGTTAAGATGACATCATACTGACTAGGTTCCTAATCCAACATAACCAATGTCCTTGTAAGAGGAAAATCAAGACACAGACATACACAGAGAGATGTTATAAAGACACATGATGGAAGACCACCCGTCATTTGGCGACAGAGGCAGAGATTGAAGTGACGCATCTACAAGTCAAGAACACCAAGGACTGCTGAGAACTGACAGAAATTTGGAAGAGGAAAGGAAGGATTCTCCTCTAGGGCCTTCAGAGAGACACCGGGGCTCTGCCAACACCTTGATTCGGACTTCTAGCCTCCGGAACTGTGAGAGAGTAGGTTTCTGCTCTCCTAGGCTCCCTGATTTTTGGTAATGTTGTTACAGCAGGAAACTAATTACACAGATCATGAACTAAAATCTACCTTTCCAAAACAGCATCTTTTAAAGTAAAAGCATAGATTCATAGTCAGCAAAACCTGGGGTCAAACACCTGTGCAAATAAAACCTGTGTAACCATGGACTTGAGTTTGCGTCTTCATTCGTTGAAAAAAAAAAAAAAAAAGAAAGAGAGATAACAAATCCTACCAGTGTATTTCTGAACATAAATCATGTACAATGTCCACAACACAGAGGTAAAAAATGTTAAGTCTCTCCACCCACAAGCCTTTCTCTCCATGTAATGAGAATGCATTTTAACCTGTGGTCATTTGGCTAACAATTCAGAAAATAATAACACAGGGCTATAATTAAAATATCATTAAGTAAATTTATAAAAATCACTGTCCTAAATTAAGCCCTAATGGTTTAACTACTTAGAAATCTCTAAATCCTTATCCTGGGTATGACCACAGTATCTAAGATGTGATGCTTTTCAGAACTTCCTGATACTGTAAATGCTACCTTCTCCTTTTTAAAAAGGTTCAAAGTAATTTCAATTATCACAGAAAGAAAGATCAATTCTTAAACAACAGTTTATCCTTTATACTTTCAAAGGTTAATTTTATTCAACACAAGTCTTCTGATTTACTAATATTCTTATTAATATGCAAACTGACCCAAGTTCAGTAATAAACACAAGACTCCTGTTATTAAAAAGTCATTGTTCAAATGCAGGAATTTTTTATTTCATGTAATAATAACATAAGCAAAATAATAATGACCTTTGACAAGATTAGTAGAAATAGAAGTATAACTCACAAAGCATGTTCCCCTGACATGTGAATTAGCCAGTAATATGGCCACAATGTTTAGAGTCACCTTTCCAAAGACTCTGGAAAAGGTGATCAGAGGCCAGCACCATGACAGGCTACAGATTAAACCTTATAAGAACCTAAGTTTAGTGATATGAACAGAAGACTTGAAGAGAAAGAAAACCTTGAATCAGATTATATATTCAAGTAAAGTAAAAATCACTGCAAATTATCCACTGCCACCAAAGACAACAGAGCTAGGCTCTTGAACTACTTGAATTCAAGTGGTGAATAAAGACTAACACTGAATGCTTACTATGTGTAAAGACAATTTTACATATTTAACTTCATTCAAGCCATGGAACATTCCTAATATAGGAGTTTTATACACAAGAAAACTGAATACTAAGTTTGGGCTATACATACAGTGTATAAATGCCAAATTTTAGAAATGAGCTGCCAAAGCCACAACCTAAAATATAAATTTGCAAGCAATCACTGGCTCTGTTTTTATATGTATGAAAACATTTTAAAAAATAAATAAGTTTTGATATTTTATTTGTGAGGAAAGCTGTCATCAAAAAGAAATCTTATTTAATAGTGCAACAGAAACTTGCCTCCAGAATAGCATGTTATTAAGAAAGTTAACAATATTATAACATGGTATAATCTTAAGAAAAACCCAAATCCCGAAAACAGAATCTAAGAAAATGAAGCTGAAGTGATAGTTTAGCTATAGGAAAAGAAGATAGCCCACATATACTTTTAACAGTGAAAACACAAGTTCAGTTTAGTGTTTAAATGCAGCCTTACCCTACAAGGATAAGACTGATTCGCTGTTCAAGTGTATGGTTTTCTGGACAAACTTATTTGCTTTTTAAACAGAAGAGGAATTAATCGTTTGTGAGTCTCTGCCATGTATGTCTGGCACTTTAGTAGGTGGTACACACTAATTTTTCAAAGTAATAAACCTGGGTTTCAATCTTTGCTCAAGTATTTACAAGTTGTGTGACCTTGGGAAATAGCTTAAATCTGTGACAGGTTTCTCGTTAGTAAAATAGGTATTAAAATATTAATACTACAAGATTGTCATGAGGTTTATACAGGTAATAAAATCATCCCAGTTCTTGTCACACAGTACATGTCATTAAATATCAGCTAATATTATTATCAATAATTTAAAAAGTGTAACCCTGCAAATTATAACAGTTATAAGAAAAAATGCTTAGAAATACAGTAACTTGTCTAGAGACATATATCTAGCAAATGTTAAAGATGGTTTTGAAAACCTAATGACAATGAAATCTGTGGTCTCTTTAAAAAGTTCCAATGTTGTTAGTCACTCCCTTTGTTCTTCCTGCTTCCTCAACTGGTCTTTTACAGAAGAGAAAATTTATTTCACAGACTCCAGGTGTTTAAATGCTAGAAATGACCTCAGAAATCACTAAGCCAAGGGGAAGCAAACTGCTTCCAACACAGTTCTGTCCAATTGACAGTCCTTGCCTGAAATGAAGGGTCAAAAAGGAGGCTGGAGTGCTATGATGAGAAGGATTTGAGAATTCTGAGAATGGCAGAAAAATAAGACAAAATAGTGATAGCTGCCCATGGAGGTTCGAGAGGGACAAACAACATAGGTCAACCAAGTGCTACATATCTGCCATTGCCACACAAGTGTAATAGACTCATTAAACTCATCTAGTTCTCATTAATCCTGGGCTCAAAGTCACAAGCTCCAAGTTTACTCTCTACTAGTGAGCTCTGTGCATAAGAGCTCCCTCCGCTTCCATCACTGTAAGTCATCCTACTATCCGAAGCACCTATCACTTCTACAATATAAAGTTAGCCCGTTAGCACAATTCTACCCATTGACCTACTATGTACAGTTTACAAATTACTTAGAATATTCGTTCTATATCGTGACTAGAACAAGGCCAAGTAATTCTAAGTGTACATACAGAATGAAAAGACCACCCTGAAAAGAGCGGAGAATTAAATCGAGTGGAAGAAAAATGTCTGAGCAAAGCTCCTGCAAAATAAACCACTGATCTGCATTGGTTTTTGATGTGCAACCCACGTCTAAGCAGTCCTACTAGTAACACTGCTAGTCCTTGATAAATTTAATGCTCGCCAATTTTGTCCCAAAGGGCCCTTTCTATAATCAAAGCATTTAATACCATGATCCGAGTAAATTTTTCTTTGAGGTATCCTATAACAAAGTTTTACTTGAGTGAAAAATACTTCCTATAAAACCATTTCATATGCTTCCTTCCATCCCTTTGCTTTAATTCATTTTTAGATTAATGCTTAATGCTTTAATGAGTTTAAACCATGTGATAATGACTTCCCTATTTTTTATTCTTACTCCAACACCAACTGCCACAAATTAAGTATAAACTTTACTGAAACACTAGAAGTTATTTTTAGATCACCAAAGTATTTTACTTAAATTATTTTTTAAAGAATCTCAAGTGCATGGTATATTAAATATTTACATGCTCTAAATTATCTGAAGTGGTGGTATGTGGGGATCTAAAAAGTATATATACACCCAGGGAGGGGTGTGTGTCTGTGTATATGTGTATAAAAATATGTATCTCCCCAGGGGATTCTGTATTAGTCTGTGGTCACATCCCCTCAACCTCCTGACATTTCCAAATAGCTCCAACAGGTGATTCTGTTATACATTTCTTGGCTGAGAATCACAGACTCGGGTGTATTTCAAATTGCTTTCAATATGTATGCCCCTATTTAAAGTAACCCCCCCCCACACACACACAAAGAAAACAATCTGGGCCATTAATTTTGAATTCTAGTTTCAGAAAGTTTTTCTAAACCAAAGTATCTTGTTTTGAAATCTCCCATTAAAAAGTAATCTTTTCTTCTTCAGAGGTGGAAAACAAAAAATTTAGTGCCTAAAACTTATAGTTTAAAAGATGTTTTATATAAAACCACAGCATCCTCAATTAAGGAAACATTTATAGTTCTCTGCCACACTGCAGTATTTATGACTATTTACAAATATTTAGTTTTTAATTTTGCCTATCTTAAAAAATGAATATAAAGGTACTTGCTTCTCTTCTTCTACATTATGTAAAATATTTAAAGAGAAAAATGTTAATGTTTTCTTTCTCTGAGTTAAAAGCCCTTAAGACATTTTATTAATATAGCACCCGATTAATGATAATAAAGGCACATAAGGTATAACAAAATTATTTTTAATCGAATATTAAAATTTTCTTTTTCTTTAAAGTTGTGCCCATCTAAAATATATACAATGACAAACATCAAAATGTTCTTTAAATCACTTAATGAATAAGGGATTATATATATATAATTCATAATGGAGACCATATTTCTTTAATTCTAAGACACTTTACATTTTAACATTTCTGAATTAGGATGGGTCTTATAATCACTGGCATGTCATACTGGAAACATTTTTTATTCCTGAATGTTACTTCTCACAATCAATGGCACCCTAGATCTGATGAACTATGGTGTTTATAAAAAAAACACTTTTTCAAATTAAAAGAGGTAACTTTTACTTTTTAAATGTAACAAAACTGACCCACCCCCCAAAACAACCTTAAATGTGTAGCTCCATAAACTATAATCTTTTATATGAGTGAAAATGGCCAATAAATTTAATGAAACAACTAAATTATCAGGACAAAAGAAACTCTAGTAAGAATATAAGAGCTTCAATAATGAAAAAATTTATCAAATATACGAAGTCATTTTCAGAGTTTAAAGTGAATAATTTTATACTATTCTGTCTCCCAATGCTAAGCATTTGTCCATCCTATGTATTGAAATAAATTTAGCATTCCACGTACAATATGCTACAAATAATGATTACTTTGCTGTAAAATAAATTTCTAACTGCAATATAAATGATCAAAGTGCATTATATGTATTTATGCTACAAATAGAAGCCAATGTTTAATGAGATATTTAAAGACAAAAAAAAAACATTTAAAAAGTAGTATCTACTTAAACTGTAGTCTACGAATACCTCAGAGAGTCATATCATTCTCTAATATATCACAAATCAAAGCATTATTGATTTGGTGGCTACTGTAGATACTGCCTATAGCACTTTGAACAATTTTATTAAAGTGGTTAGGTTACTCCTTGCATATTTCTAATGGCTAGCATTCTAGGGACAGTACTGGGATCAAATGCATCAAAAACGTGATAGGTCTTGTGTCGAACTTAAAGTAAGATAATTAACTTCTCTCCATTATTTAAAAAAATGGCGAACGTATATCAACTTTGGAAATTCAGTATGAGGATGAGTAACATCCTTTCACTTAAATACTATACTACAAAGTAAGAACAAAGTGAGAACAAGTACACATAATTTTTTTCAACTATTTTCAGAGTGTTCCACACTCCCAAAATGGGATTCTAGATACAGCACTGACAACTGATTAGGTTAACTTTCACCACCAGAATCTTCGAAGCACTGCAATACTTTTATATATTTTGTTTTCAAGTTTGCACATGAAGGCCCAACAGTGATAAAAAACTTGGGATCAAAGGTCACTAAAAAAGTCTTACATTTGTATTGCTACTTAATCCAAGTGAATGTCACTTAATTTTAATAATGGTAAATGCAACTAAAGGAGTTTGAAATCCCAGTCAATAGAAGTTCCTTAAGAACAAGGCTAATCATTCCTGCACATTAATACTTTGTACCAATGTCACTGTTTCTCTTGTTTTCCTAAGGAAAAGACTGAAATCAATTCAAATTACCGGACTGAATTACCGTAGAAATAAACACCCAATTTCCACTCGTAGACACTTTTTCACATAACAAAACAAATAATGTACTATTCCTGTTGAGAACCTATAAGAAGAAATGACTTGATTTTTTGGCCAGGAACCATCCATAAAACTCTTATAGCCCATTAGATCATCAAGAGGTAAGCAAAAACAATCCAATTCTAAACAGATGGTGTGTTCTATCGTTACTTTGGGCAGGCTTGACACACGTAGCTTAAGAATTTTAGAGAAACAGAGCAAATGATGAATAAGATGAATAGTTGGGAATGCACAGGGAACAAAAATGTCTATTCATAGGACCAAATAAAAGCCTTCATTAGGAACAAAAAAAACACCAATGGTTTTATATATATGTATATACATATGTAAAACCCAAAGGAAAAACAAACAGCAAATAAATGAAAATTAAAAGCAAAAATAAATAAATAAATAGAAAACCAATCCCCAATTTTTCTGCTACTCAGTTTACCTTGGAGGTTAATCTGAACAGTGCCTACAAAACACATGGTGGATGCTTTGTTCCTGATATATATAATGTTTTTAAATCCACCAACACCTCTATACATTCTGTGCAATTAAGAAATTCACTTCAGGCAAGTGACCAGTAAGTACTTTAGTACTAGCACTATCTATGCAGAATAGCAAATATAATGTGAAACAAAGCAAGGCAAGCATTCATGTGAATTTTGGCTCCATGCTAACTCTGGCTTCATGCCTAACTACATTAAAAGAATTGCCAAACGGCCAATACATTTCTTTACAATAGTTCTTATTTTACCTTCATAAAGGCTAAGAAGAGTTTTGACTACAAGCACTGTCGACTAGCCAAATTTCTCTAATTTTCTATCTGATTTTGAATATTTTATTATCTAAACTATCAACTATTTTTCTCTGTATGTACATGAAGACAGACATACAGAGAAACAGAAAAATCTACGTATGACTTACACAATAAATATATACATATATTACATACATACTAATGAGACTGCATGATTTTTATATCAAAGAGTACATGTTTTTCCACCACACAGTTCTTCATTGTTGTTATTAAGAGTAATAAAAAACTTCTGCAACAACTAAGCACATGCTGCTAATGATCCAGGGTTTTAAGAATTTGTAGATTAAAAAAATACAATTCCTAGAACACTGTTATCAAACAAATAAGTTTTATTGGCATCTAAAAACAAAATTCACCCAACATTGAAACGTACTTTAATATTTATGTTTTCTCTTTTTTTTTTCTTTTTTCTTTTTTACTCACTGCAGTATGAGGAACAAATCACAAACACTTACTTTGGAGAAACAGAGACCATAGTGTAGATTTTACAAAATCACTTTTTAAAATCTCTGTATTGTGCTCCTCAAATATCTAGAGCCAGTCTTTGCATAAAATATCACAGCTTTGTCTATTACCTTAAAATTCTGCAGCAGCCTAAAGATATGGATAAGATATACCACCACTTGCTATTTTGAAATATATCTATTACCATATCCAACCTAATGGTAGTATCTAAAAAATTCTTTCTTCCATAGGAAGTCTCTGACAAGCTGTTATTCATTTCCTTGAAGTTAAAAGAATCTGGGGGCAACATTTATATTTTATCAGAAAAATAAAAAAATGTTTACCTACCATGTTCATATTAAGAACAATGTCTATACAAGTCAGTTGTACAATTATTTTAAGAGAAAGGTGAACATGAACATCAGATTAACTTAATTCTGGCAGACAAAAGTGAACAACTATGGTCCAGTCAGCCATTAATCTATTACAGAGAGATGACAACTTTACAAAAGGTATCTTTTACCTACTGAGTGATGATTATGTCCCCTCAGTTTCTGTGCTTTCTACCACTGGTTCACTTTCTATATCAGCAACTGTGTCACTCTTCTCCTTGTTTATTTCACTTGAAGATGTCAGTTTTTCATAAAGTTCAGGATCATTCTGTACTGGTAAAGGTGGTGGCTGGGCATGTCTCTCGGTATTTTCACCATTAACCTGAGGCACGTTATCACCTTTTCGTTGAGAAGTGGCCCCTTCAAAAAAATCAAAAACCCGAGGATGAGGAGGGGGGACCCAGGTGTTTTGAATTCTATCTCGTCCAAGACGGTTTCCATTAATATCTCTGCAGAAATCAAAATCTCTGTCATCCCTATCCCTTTGCCTCTCCCAGGGTCTTCTGCGGTCATCAAAATCTCTGTGAACTTCTTGTCCAAATCCTCTGTTCCAAGGACCACTTCTAGGATCAAATCGATAGTTTCCAGACCGAAATCTACCTCTTTCTTCATGTAAGCCTTTTGGACCACCATAGACAGGTAGAACCCGATGTTCTCTCTCATCAAAATCTCTATGCCCCCAGGGCTTCTCTGGATTAAAGCCAAAGTGGTCTCTTCGACCAAGATGATCTATGCCTGGCCTCACAAGATTCTCTCTAATATCGACAGGAGGTCTTCCAAAATGATCCCTACCATCTAATGGAGGCCTTCCAGGACCTTCTCTTGGATCTATAGGCCGTCCAACCACATCCCTAACATCCACCGGGGGAGGTCTACTAATGCTTTCCCTGGCTTCAATGGGAGGAAACCGGTAATCTCTATCTCCTTCCTGTTGAATGTTATCATTCCCAAGTGGTATCCTTTTTTCTGGATTAGCAACATTGTCTACACTTTGTCTTCCAGGAACTAGAAAAGGTCTTTCTGGTTGACTAAAAATATCTCCTGGAGGAAAAGGACCACGGGGAGGCGGATGAAGAGCTGAATCAAGTACCGATGGGGGAGGGATTCCCCGCTGGGGTGGAATTCCAGGCTGTATTAAAGGAAATCTTGGTCCAGGCGTCTGTGGTATTAGTCCTGGACGAATGTCTAACATTGGCATTGTGGGCATCCTTTGACTAGAGAGATTTAAAGGGGGTAAATTTTGAGGCCCAGCTGGTGGTTGTGTTCCCAAAAGTCCGGGGGCATTTGGAACATTTGGTGGCTGTACTCCTATAAGTCCGGAATTATTAGGGATATTTGGGGGTAGCACTCCCAGAAGTCCAGAACTACTTGACACAGTTGGTGGCTGTAGTCCCAAAATTCCAGAGTTATTTAGAATATTTGGTGGCTGGGCTCCAATAATCCCAGAACTACTGGAAACATTAGATGGCCGGATTCCAATAATTTCAGAATTACTCGATACATTTGGTCTTTGGACTCCCAGAATTCCAGAATTGCTTGTCACATTTGATGGCTGTCCTCCTAAAATTGCAGGGCTACTTGGAATATCATTTGGAATCACTAAAACAGAAAGAGGAAAAATAACACACAAAAAAATCATTCTGATATAAAAAGGAAACTGTTGTAATTACTAATGCTATAATTACTGAGCCTAGAGGTAATCAACTACTTGTATCCCAGAAGGATCAAGATACACTAGATATTAAACAAAAATTAAAATTATTAATACCATGCATAGTAAAATTTAAATATTAAAACCTAAGTGGGGTGTTACCTAAAAATCTTTACATAGAACACTTAAAAATGACAAGTATTATAGTAACTCTCCACCTTTAACAAAAATGTTTCTAAAGTACAAACAAGTTTTAATATACTAACAGCAGTGCCATAAAAGAGAACTTGCTACTTTCAAATATATTTATCTTTTAGACCTAGTTGGAGAATACCGGATAGAAGTTATTCACACCTAATACTTGCTCATTCTTATCTTTAAGTATACATATTTTGTGCAACTGTATTCTGATACCAACACATTAAAGCAGTCCCAACAGGCCCAAAAAAGGAGGGGTAGTGGTCCAAAAAGAAAGGTGCCAAAATCTATTACTATCCTGAATAGAATGCCCACTTTTTTCAAAGAGAAATTCTAGGAGACAGCATTCTCTTTTTAAACACTGTAACACTTCAATATTCAAACTGGTTACAAATGCGTGGCATCTCAGAATCAAACACCAATATAGAGAAGTAGTGCTTGATTTAACTATGTATTTCTAGGGAATCTATTCATTTGTTTTACCTGCTCTGGTATTTTCACCAGAAGAAATCTGGTGGTCTATAAGATGAGGTACTTTTTCTTCAGGGTCTGCTTGTTTAGTTGGAGGATTAAAAACATTTCCAGCTGGAAGAGTAGAAGTAGCAAGACTGCTGGCAACAGAACCACCCGGCAAAACAAGACCACCAAATCCAACATCTTTGACAGTTTCTGGAGTCATGGATAATGGTGGCTGCACTAAAGCTGTTTAAAGAGGGAGAAAATATATTTCAGATTTACTCAGGCAAGCAATTCATGTGCTAAGTTAAAAATATTAACCATGACCAACACTGGCTCTGCTGAAGTTTTAAATGGCTTCCTGTCCTCTCTCCCCAATTGTCTGGTAAGACTACTCAGTTACCAATGACATACATGAATTCTCTTCTGGTCCCTCTCTTTTATTTATAATGAAAACTAACTTCTTACAGTTTGACTGCTTCATTTATTGACATCACTACCTAGCACACATTATACAATAATTGATGCTCAAAATGACAAGTCATCAAGAAAAGGCTAAATTACATTTAGAAAGCTTTATTTTTTTTAGTAAGGGAAAACAATAATTTTTAGAAATATTTTCATAAAAAATGTTTAGTAAAATAAGGACCAGTACTGACAATGAAAATTCCAATACAAAAAAAAAAAAACAAACCATAATTTCCAAGAATGTCAGTACATGAATTTCTGAATATACAGAAATGATTCATTCAGACTGACAAATACATATAATGATACAAATGTGCTTAATTATAATGTACTAGGGTCCTTATATTCACTACTTCTTATCAAATGAGGTTAGAAACCCATCACATTAAGAAGAGGAGGTAGACTACAAATAAAAAGGTATAAACATTCCATTTTAAAGAATGAGTAGAAAAACCCCCTAAGTGTATGTCATTCATATGTTAAAAAACAGAACTAGAGGAAAATAAAAATCACAATTAAACCATCAGAATTTTTATTTTTTCTTTTTTTTTTTTTTTTTAAGATTTTATTTATTTATTTGACAGAGATAGAGACAGCCAGCGAGAGAGGGAACACAAGCAGGGGGAGTGGGAGAGGAAGAAGCAGGCTGATAGCTGAAGAGCCTGATGTGGGGCTCGATCCCATAACGCCGGGATCACGCCCTGAGCCGAAGGCAGATGCTTAACCGCTGTGCCACCCAGGCGCCCCAAACCATCAGAATTTTTAGTTCAGTTTATGTCACAATACAGTTACATCATTTACTTGGGAATTTTAAGAACTGTTTTATCCTCACATTTAACTCCAATTTACCTGAACACACTGTTAGCACATAATGGAGCTATAAAATAGGAATAAAACCACCTGCCATCATGTATGGGAATTATGAGAATTAAACAAGACAGTGTCGGCAACTAGGAGAGTACCTGACACATGGCTGTATTTCTCTTTCTCCATTCAACTGATCCCAGGTTTTCTAAAATGAATAAACTAAAGATGTCATTGGGAGGTAAATTCTAGGATGAATCTCTGTGAATGCTGCACTTTCCTAATTTTTAGGAAGAATAAAGAATTCTTCCTAAATAACCAAAAATAACAAAAAAGAAGGATCCTAATCCTGTCTGAACACGAAAGTAAAGAGTTTATAAATATAAGGAAAATGGATTATATTATCAATAGGTAAGTTCTCTGTCACATATACTGTCCTTACAAAAAAGTCCTCTGAACCAATATTGGGACAGAAAGCTATGAAGCTCTCCAAAAACTGATGTAGTCATATCAAAAGAATAGAGAAGCAACTATGAAAGGTCTTGCTGTCTAAAGATAAAACAAATTGAACTTCAAAAAGAAAACTGAATGCAACTGCTCTAAAATAAAATTCTATTACTCCATAAACACTAAAGAAAATGAAGGAGAAGAGATGAAGAGGAAAGGGAGAGAAAGAGAAGGAGAAATAAGAAAAAGCCTCTTCCCCTGCAGTCACTAGATATTACTAGAAATACCCGTAGAACTAAACTCGTTAGCTGAAAAAGGGGCACTTAGTAACGAGAACTTATCATCTACCATGGTTCTCCTGTACAAATGTACCTCAAGATAACTAAATACTACTAGTTGGTAAGAAAGGTTTTTTTTTAAGATTTTTTTATTTATTTATTCGACAGAGATAGAGACAGCCAGCGAGAGAGGGAACACAAGCAGGGGGAGTGGGAGAGAAAGAAGCAGGCTCATAGCAGAGGAGCCTGATGTGGGGCTCGATCCCATAACGCCAGGATCACGCCCCAAGCGGAAGGCAGACGCTTAACCGCTGTGCCACCCAGGCGCCCCAGAAAGGTTTTTTTAATAGAAAAATTCTAGGTAAGAAATGTGGAAAAATTATAAAATGCAAAAGATTAGCACTTTGCAACTAATGGAAAGTAGATTAAAAAGCAATAATGATCAGTAGATGAAAACATCAGTTGAAAATACGAAGGGAGACTTTTTTAATGACCAGGCTCCATTATCTGCATGCTCTGATCCATCTTAACACCACTGAAAGTGGGGTGAGAAGAAACTGCATGGCTCCTGATGTGATGTAATATCAAGTCTACAGCACCCAACCACTTAAATATTGTTGCTAAAAATGTTGAAACAGATTCTAAGCAAACCTTTGGAGCTAAAAAACTTCCTATGTACAGAAAAATCAGAAGACAGAGGAACAAATTTGATGCCAAAAGAAGTACAACCAAATCCACTGTTTGGAATCTTGCATATAGAAGTGGATTGTTTCTTCAACAAATCAAAGATATAAAGGCTTAAAAAAGAAAGGGAGGTCTCCACAGGACTGCCCTATATTAAGACATTAAATACACAAAACAAAAAAAACACCCAAATATGATCTGGGGACTCTTCTTTGACTTTTGACTAAAACCAATTATAAATGACATTTTGAGACAACAGCAAATCTGAATATCGAATGACTATCATATAATAATAATTTTTTAGAAATAATTTAACCAAAAAAGGTACTTGTCTAAAACATTCATAATAAAAAAATTAACAATGATTCATAAGAATGAGAATCAACAGGTTAACACTGCCATGAATAAAGAAAATTCCCCAAGTAGAAAACTCACATGTTGGTACCACTGGTGGAATGCTGGGTGGTGGTACAACAGGTGGTGGAACTGGAGGTGGCATGAAACCTACACAGGGAAAAAAAAAAGACCAAAAATAAAATAGCGTAAGAGTTACTTCTTTTAACTCAAAGATTTCAATAGCTATAAATGAAATTGTACATTCTTAGAACAGTCTTCCAATACTATGACCTTGTATTTGTGAATATATTTTTTCATTTAAAAAAATCACTTCTAGGGGCACCGGGGTGGCTCAGCTGGTTGGAAGGCCGACTCTTGATTTTGGCTGGGGTCATGATCTTGGGGTGGGGGGATCAAGCCTTAAGCTCCGCGCTCAGCAGGGAGTCTGCTTAAGATTCTCTCTCCCTCTCCTCCTGTCCCTCCCTGCCCCACACTCACGTGCACACTTCTCTAAAATAAATAAATCTTTTTAAAAAAATCACTTTTATATAAACACTACCTTATATTTGATCCTTAGTAAGCTAAGTGAAGCACAGAGATTCTTATCATGATCATGTCCTATTTACTTGCTAATTTTTTAAGTCCTGTGGCACTCTCTACAATGCTACAAAGTCAAAGATTAATACAAGCCAGGCAACTTGTTTTGTATGTTAGCACAATGACTGCATGGGGAGTTAAATACTGTATTTTAAGCTGCTGATAACACTATATGCAATAATGTCATGTGTAAAATGTGCTATCATATTTCTCTGATTTATATGCTGTTTATCTACTAGATCAAAATATTTTCATTAACCTTGGGTGTTACTATATTATGTTTTGAGCACTGAAATAAACCTCCACTTAATATTAACTGTTTAATAATTTTAAATGTCAAATGATCAAACTATAGACCTGTTTCCTTGCATTTTTAAGATGTAGAGCCACCATTAAATTCAATTTAAAAACAGTGGCTAAAGGGGCAACTGGGTAGTTCAGTCAGTTAAGCATCTAACTTTTGGTTTCAGCACAAGTCACGTTCTCATGGGTCATGAGACTGAGCGCCATGTCACACTCCAAGCTCCTCGGGGTGTATGCTTGAAAATTCTCTCTCTTGGCCCCTCCCCCAGGCTCACTTGCTCCTCCCCCGCCATAAAATCTTAAAAAAAAAAAAAAAGCAGTGGCTAAAAAAGAGGGAAAAATAAGGATATGTGATTTTCAACAAACGAATGCTAGACAATGACTTTACAAAGTCTATGTAGTATGATTTTTGAAATAATCCTTTAAAATTATCTTCTCAAGGGGGGCCTGGGTGGTGCTGTTAAGTTAAGCACCCGACCCCTGGTTTTGGCTCAGATCATGATCTCAAGGTTGTGAGATCAAGCCCCATGTCCAGCTCCGCACTCCATGGAGTCTCCTTGAGTCTCTCTTCTCCTCTCCCTCTGCCCCTCCCCCTGCTCTTTCTAAATATACCTTTAAAAAAATACATCTTCTGAAAAAAATTTTAATTCAGAATCCAAATACAGAAAATACTTGACAAGAGTAATTTTCTAATCTTTAACATATAAGAAAGATAAAATTCTTATAAGATCTGCATCAATTTCAAATTATATATTTAATTACGATGTAAAATTTTATGTTATGACAAATAAATTACAACCAATGTCAGATAATGTTTAGTTTTTAGGAATTCTGTTCAATTGGTAAGAACTTAAATTATAGAAATCAAAGTACTTCTTTTCTTACAATATGCAAAGAGTTCATGAAGTTCAAAGAAAGATAAAAATTGCTTTGAAAAACAACATGCATCATTTGATCCCTTGTGCCTCTCCCTCATTCTTCTATCCTCCCATGGTCTAATACTAAAAGTTCTATCTTTAAGCTACATAAGCTATCATTTATATTTAATTGATGTGTGTTAAGTAATCTATAGTTTCTAAACTAGAAATGCTGACTCAAGGAACTTTCATCAAAAATTTATAACGTCAAAAAAAGTATTACAAATTTGATTAGCATTTTTAGACAGATTATAATTCTTATCTCAAAAGTGAAAACCATGATTTTTAGGAGGAATAATCTATATAATTTAATGCATACTTCCTGATGAATGGGTGATAACTACAGAGAATTCTGATACGAAAAATTAAACACAAATTTTAAATTATTTTAAGAATATTTCACTGTTTTTAAAGAATTCCATTTTTTCTCCTCCATGCTGGTCTTTCAACCATCTGCATCACCTGGGAACTTGTTAGAAATACAATTGTCTTGCCCCACCTCAGTCTTAGTGAAGTAAAAGTAATCCCTACGTATGCTAAGGTTTGAGAACTGATGCTCTATAGCATTTTAACCTGGAAAAATAATAACTTGAATGATGTTGTGGGACGCCTGGCTGGCTCAGTCGGTAGAGCATGTGACTTGACCTTGCGGTCATGTGGGTGTAGTGTTTACTTAAGGAAAATAAATTTAAAAAAAAGTTTTTAAATGAATGAATGAATGGTATTCTAAAGTAGAGTACACATAAGATGAAAATTCCTGGGGTGCCTGGGTGGAGTCAGCTAAGCATCTGCCTTCGGCTCAGGCCATGATCTCAGGGTCCTGGGACTGAGTCCGTGTTGGGCTCCCTGCTCAGTGGGGAGTCTGCTTCTCTCCTTCCCCACTGCCCCTTCTCACCACTCGTGCTTTTTCTCTCAAGTAAATAAAATCTTAAAAAATATATATATAATTTAAAACAAGATGAAAATTCCTTACCAGGAGGTGGTTGTGAAGGGTTAAAACTCGCTCGCAGAAAAGGAGGTGGAGGGATTGGACTGAATCCAGGAGGAGGAACTGGCATTGAGACAGGAAATGCTGGTGGGACTAAACTAACTGCAGGCACGGCTGGCGCTACTGGAATCTTTTGTGGACAGAAAATAAAAAGTCCATAAATCACTTTATCCATTGGCAATGATTACATCTTGGAACAACTAAAGGTAAATAATTTCTATTTCTTTCTAAGGGAGATAGCAAATACCACTCTATTAAGTTGTTCTGTTATTTTCCTTCTCGCATACTTAAAATTGACTTTAACTTGGGGTAAAAGCAAGGCGGTATTATTCAAAGGACAGCACACATGGAGACTGAAATCTATCTTACATTCAAGTGATGTAAGTAATGGGCACCTGCCTGAATACTGAATATCATGATCAGTTTTAAACTGCCACCCTCCCACTAAGTTTATAGTACCCAGCTATGGTATGCAACCTGACCATTAGGAAGCATGCCAATAACAATTTCAAAATGGCGTGAATTTCTCCAAAGTTAATTTTCTACTCCTAGCATAGGTATTTTCTACTCATCCTAGGCACAATAATTCCCAAATATTTACTTGTACTATGAGTGTACCTCTTTCATAAATTTCATATTATCAATGGTCTATTCAACTTCGTTGTCTGAAAGACACTCCAAACTTCACTTGTGCAAAACTGAACTCCCAAATGTCTTTCCTGTTCTCAGATAAGGATAGCTTCAGCTTTCCAATTTTTCAAACCAAAAACCTTACCTCTTCTCTTTCTCACAAGTCAAGTTTCATCATGCCACATGGACAAATCCCACTGGACACACCAGCACATAACCCCTAATGATCTGACCATCTCGCATTCTCTCTACTGCCATCAGTCTAGTCTGAGCCACCATCAGCTCTCATCTGGATTGCTGCAACGGTCTCTTCACTGGTCTCCCTGCTTTTATTAATGCCCACTGGTCTATTTTCAAAATAGTAGCCAGTGAAATCCTTTAAAACCAGATCTTTTAAAACCTTTAAAACCAGATCAAGTCACTCCTTTCTTCAAATTCCTCCAATAATGCTCCATCTCAGAGTGAAAACCAAAGTCCTTCTAGAACTCTCCCTTCCACTAAGCTGGCTCTCATTGACTTCACTCCTAGCCCACTTGTTATTCCGGAACACACCAAATACACTCCTGGCCTAGGGCCTCTGGACTGGCTGCTCCCTCTGCCTACAGTGAGTGCTCTTCCTCAGGTAGCCACATGGTTAATTCCCTCAGCAACTTTAAGTTGTTGTTCAAATGTCACATTCTCAAGCCTGCTCTGACCATTTTATGTACAATCATAAGCCCTTATCCAGGTACTCCTTACAACCCTCATACTCCCTTTTCCTTCCACAGTATCTCATAAACTTACTTATTTTGCATTTTCTGTCTCCCCTATTGAAAAGAAAAGCTGCATAAAGGCAGGGGTTTGTGTGGTTTTCTTTCCACTGATGTATCCTTATCCCAGGTGCCTAGAACAGTGAATGTCATAGAAGCAGACCACGGATAAATACTTATACAACAAATAAACATTTATACATAAATGACACCATTTCTAAAAAAAAACATAATTTTCCCCAAAATTACTTGACTAAACTTGTATTTATTCTATTTTGGACAACTTTAAGTTTTATAAAGTAAATACATGAGTAAAAACAGAAATGTAAGACAACACGTTAACATAACAAAACACCCAGCACTAACCTGTAACATAGCAACAGGTGGAGGAAAAACCTCTGCCTGGGTGGTGACCACTGTCTCCTTTTCAACTGGAGTTGGGCTCTGAGTTGTCTGGACCGTCTCTTTAACGGGTTCTGAGCTTTTCACAGTTTCCCACTCTAAACAAAATATTTGAAATTGATTTCCTCTGGATAGGTACAAAATTTTCATTTTATTTCCATGTATCTATTTATTTCATCTCTACGTCCCTCATCTACCTTAGCACATCTTTAAGATGTGTCCACAACTACAGCTGCCAACCCACGTTTTGCCCAGGTAAGTCTGATGAGAATACCAAGGAGTCCAAAGAAGCATGACACAAGGCACAAATGAAAAGATACTAAAATATTCAGAGGATATCCTAGATATATATCTCAAAGGCTGTCTGATACAAGAGGATCCAATCTTATTTTGTGTCACAAGGTACAAAGGGAGACCAACAAGGAAAAGTATTAACTCAATAAAGAAAAACCTTTCTGAAAACACAGCTATGCAAAAATAAAACAGAGAAGCTCGCATGGTTCTTCCAATGGTTCTCCATCTCCTTCAATGTAAAGATCAAAATCATTATAATGACTAGTAAGACTTTCTATGACTCCGTCTCTCTGTACACCTCTCTGACTTTATCCCCTACTACTCGTTCCTCACTAACTGCTCAAACCATACTGGTCTCATAATTTTTGAACAGACTTTGCACATACTATTCCCTCTGTATTGAATGCTCTTTCTCCAGAGAGCTGCACGTCTCACTCCTTCAAATATCATTCTTTCCATCAGATCCTCTACACGTAAAACTGCAACAGCTCCACACCCATACTGTCAACCCCCTCTTTTCCCTGCTTTTTCTTCTGAGAACTTATCAACCTAAAAACACTATATAGTTTATCAAT
The DNA here is from genome assembly GCF_024610735.1 of Ursus americanus. NCBI lineage: Eukaryota > Metazoa > Chordata > Mammalia > Carnivora > Ursidae > Ursus > Ursus americanus. The sequence goes on along the minus strand of NC_142137.1, from coordinate 64,147,854 downwards.
TTTGTTTATTATCTGTTTCTTTCCACTAGAAACATGGGTTGGCCAACTTTTCCTATACTAACTATTTTAGACTTTACTGGCCATATGTTGTTCTCTGTTGCAACTACTCAACTGCTGTTGAAAAAAAAAAGTCATGTAAAATAGGTTAACCACAACTGAGTATGGTTGTATTTCAATAAAACTCTACAGAAGAGCTTGCCGGCAGGATCTGGCCCATGGGCTATATATAGGCTGTCAACCCCTGTACTACAATGTGTACTCCATGAGAGGAAGGATTTTTATCTATTTGTCTCACTGCTATAATCCCAATTCCTAAAATCATGGCTGGCACACAAAAGAAACTAAAATATTTACTGAGTGAATAAGTGTTTAGGAGAAATATCCATCAAGAAAAGGGGGGGAAAAAAACGCCAAGAAGAAAACACTGAAAAAGTGTTTGAAAATATTTATACTGGCCTAAGAATGAAAATATCCTGAAAATTAGCTAGCTTACTTTGGTAAAAGAGCTAAAATGTGAAGAAATAAGCTATATACCACATTTTAATTATTTCTAAGCATCCATTTTAAGATTTCTTACTGTTTACAAATGCTAACCATTTTGTGGATTTATAACTGGTATTTTTAAAAATAAAAACACAAAAAAATAGGCCAAATGATCATTTGGTTATAAGCACTCTAGAACGGCATGAATCAGAACCACAGCTCTCTAAACTAAGATTCTATTCCTGTCATTCTCAACATGGACACTAATCAAAATCTAGGAAGTTCTTCAAAGAAATTTCTTACATCCCCATTTCTTATTTAAATTCGAGTAACTGAAATATTTAGTTTAAAAAAGTCTCCACATACACAACTCTTTCTCTAAAAGAGCAAAACTTTTTAAAAGACATACAGAAAAAATGCTACATTTATAGACTTCTAAAACACTATCCTCTTGACTTAGGAAATAAGACCTATTAAGCATATACAGTGCAAATGGCAGTGTTTCAGATTTTTTCCCTTTTTGGGGGGTAGAATCCAGGAAATAAAATAAGCACAATTCACCTTATCATGCACGACACTCTTATCAACTACGACCATTTAAGCATATTTTTTTTTAAACAATAAAACCACCCTTAGTGTACTTACCAGGATTTACAGTTTCCTGGTCAATCATGCCTCCTTCTGCAAAACCTTCCAAGTCATCCACTTTAACTTTTTCCCATGGTATATATGTAACTCCAAGATCCACATCCCAGAATTGTTTATATTCTGTTTTTACACCTTTGTTTAAAGCCCAAGCAATCTATCAGGAATGAAGAGAAGAAAAAAGAAAGCTCGGATATACTGTGAAAACCAGGTAAAATGTTCAAAATTATATGTAAACAATGTAAATATAAATGAAATCAGTTGGACAAGTAAAGCATCACTGGATGCTAGAAAAATAAGAGTAACCAAGTAGTTTTTCCATGTATTTCCTCTTTTTGTTTGTTTTTAAAATAAAGCGTGCATTAGACAGCAATGGCATTTATAACATGGGATGTATTTCCACTTCTTACTAAAACTGAAAAACACATTTCCAGAACAATCCAAATCTACTTTTCACCATAAAAATGTCAACCTACATTAGCAGTAATTAGAATAGTTATCATAATTTAAACAAAATCTTGGTAGTCTAAGAAAGGAGACACTTTACACAGAGGAAACTCTCTGCCATGAAATGACAAATCACATGGCATATTAACCTTGAAAGTTTCTAATTCAGTTGCAGAAATTGATGTAATAAATTATCTTCAAGTAGCAGAAATAAAATTTAAATTAGTCGCAAGAAGTAAAAATGGAAAAATACACAATAAACACTCGGTTTTAAAGACTAAAAGGAAAACAAAAATATGCTTAATAAACCCTTCACAGTGGCCTGGGTTGTAGAACACACAATGTTAAAAAGGAGAAAATAATAATATAATTAAAAAGGTATGATTAGGAAGCATTACGAGGAAGTAGTGAATGAAAGATAAGCTTGTTGGGGTGTATGGCTGGCTCAGCTGGTGGAGCGTGCAACACCTGATCTCAGGGTTACAGGTTCGAGCCCACACTGGGTGTGGAGATTACTTAAAAATAAAGGAAAGAAAGGAAAAAAAGAAAGGAAGGAAGGAAGAAAAGGAAGGAAAGAAAGGAAAGAAAGAAAGGAAAGGAAGAAAGGAAAAGGAAGGAAAGAAAGGAAAGAAAAGAAAGAACTTGTAAAAATGAGAAAGTTCTGCTCATAAAATGTTGAACTGTAAGTGTGATTTCAAAGAATCATTTGGCTGAAGTTTTACTTTACCTATTTCTAATTCTATAACTCAACAATACTGAAATAATAAACTTTTTTAGAGGTTTTCCCATAACATTAAAAAAGAAGATGAATCAAATACAGGAACATTCTAATAATCCAATAAAAGAAGAACATGGGTCCCTCCCCTCCAATCTCACCTTAATGACCTTGGACCCAATTTTATATGATCCGGAACTAAGTTTCTGAAGAGCCCGAAAAGCATCTTGTCGATGAACCATGCAGACGTAAGCACAGCCCCTGGGAGGAATCATCTATTAAAAAAATTTTTTTCTTTAGAAAGGGTAAACATAAGGCATTCATTCTGACATTACTGTATGGTTTTAATGAAACAGATCACTGACTACTAAGACTGAATGGTTTTTCCCTTTTCTTCCTTTGGCTATTTATTGGTACAATCCATGTACAGCTAACGACTTAGTTTAAAAAGAATTCAAAACCTAGTTGGGTCTCACTCTGAGTCATAACATAAGCAAAATCTTGAATATCACATGTCAATCAAAGTCTTCCTAATACACAATAAAGAAACACTAAAACAAAAAATGTAAAAAGACATGTATGTAATACCACCAGATAAAAAGAAAACAATATTGCATGGCCAACATACTTGAAACATGCAATTTATTCAACAAGTGTCATACGGAGTAATGTGAGAAGGATTTTTGTTTGGGGAAGTATCTTATTCTTAATATAAAATCTATAATCTACAACAAATGATAACACTAAAGGTCTTCAACTGTATAAAACTTAATTTTGCCCAAGTGCTTCTGGACAAAGGTTTTAACACGAATAAGAAAACAGCCTTAGTGTTTTCACTTTGACTCAGAGTTCACTTCAAGCTACTTTCCAAACTTTAATAACAAACTTCTCAAAAAAGAAGTCTAACACCTTATATACTTCTTCCTCTTTTGCAATATAGACCCAACTCTGTATCAATGGACTGAAAAATTTTCAAGCTCAGCAATGACCCACTAAGTGCTAAATCGAACAGACTTTTTACTCAGTTCTCAAGCTCCCCCAAAACCAAGTGAAATGTTTATAAATTTTCCATCAGATTTTCAAATCCTGGATTTTATCACTAGCCATTCAATACACTTCAGTTCACAAAATAACTCAGTACCTATTATTTCTAAGTACTATGCTCTAAAAAGGTAATACAGAAGGCGGGGGGGGGGGGGCGGACAAGGCAAACTAATGCGCAAATGACTATGGAACAAGAAAGGCCAAAAATGACACAAGTAATAGGACAATCCAAATGCTGCTTGGATTCAGGATCCATTCTGAGTAGTGATTTCTGACTCTGCATTAGAATCACCTGTGTATACTGTGGCACTCTAATAAGAATTTAAAGACACTGATTTTGGGCATCCCTATTTTTTCAACTGTCAACACATTTCTGACATCTCAGGTAGGGGGAAAGCAGAAAAAAAATTCAGAGGTTATAGGATCAAGGACTCCAGCAGATAGTTTATGTTTTGACAGGTGAAATTTGAAAAGACAAAAGAGTAAGAAAAGCCTACAGCACAGCCATGGTGTAGAGAGAGGCATATGAAACTCATTAAGTTGAAACACTCTACCAATCATCTATTTATTGTCTGCGCAAGTCAGGCAAATCACTTAGTTTCCTCACTGGTAAAACAATAATGGGAATTACTTAACCAGCTTCTTGTGAGCTTCCAATGAGATCATATACGGTTGAAAGTAGTATACGAAATGGTCAAACAATTCAATGAAGAGTGCTGTTATTAACAAGGAAAAGTCAAGTTTGGTCACATAAGGATCTAAGACTAGAAAGGAAAGGCAACCAATTTCGTGGCAAATGATAAAAGTTCAAGAGACATAAAAATATAACAGTGAATAAAATGAGAGGGTTAATGAATTAGAAGGCTTCTCAAACAAATAAATTTCTATAAAACATTCCATGACTTAGTTTTAGACCCAGGGGAAAAAAACAGAGCTTGAGGATGAAGAATATACTCAAAGAAGGAGACTGGATGGAGCAAAAGTACTGAAAGAAAGCGAGCTGAGGAGTGAGAGTTGCAGTCAAGTTACTGAGGTGCTGTGACCACACAAGTTTTCTTGCCTCAGGTCTGCTTTGAGAGGGAGAGGTGGGGAGAAGAGGAAGGGGACTGGTAAAAAGACTGGGACCCCAAATCCAATTATGTCTCCACTACCACCTATGTGCTCATGTGTAGGTGATTAAAATTCTGTGGGACTCAGTTTCCTCATTTTCATTACCAAAAAAAGGGAGGGTGTGGAATTAAACTAGGTCACAGATAGGGTTCCTGCTAACCCAAACACTGGATGATTTTAGGAACCAAGTGCTAGCTATACTGCTATAAAACCTCTAAGAACATTTCATTAGAATTTCACTAAAAAAAGAAAAATTAATTAACGAGATAAACAGCAGCATAAATAAACACAGAAATGATTAAAGTAAAATAATCCCTATAAAGATGTGCATTATTAAAGACAGATACTCTACTGGGCTCATTAGGAACCAAAGTGACTGTTTGACTGAAAATTCTCTGTATATGTATTTTTAATCTTAAACTATTGTATAAGAAGTGATACTTACATTAATGGATTCAATTTGTCCAAACTCTTCAAACAGATTGGTTAAATCTTGCTGGGTCGCCTTCTTATCCACCTGGCCAACCCACAAAGTAGTACTACATACTGTCAAGACATAAAAGAGACAAATGACTTAAATCACACAGACACAGCTATTTCTTTTGAGCAGCTGAAGAAAAAGCACTAATAACAACAAGATTTAAGATGGATATTTAAAACACTTCAGTGACATTTTTATCTGTTAGGCTTAAAATGAACTAAAGTCACAGATATCCATCTACATCTACTGCAGATCAACCTCTGTTCGCAAGCTTGGCTGCACACTTTAATCACCTATGGATACCCGGGTCTTAACCTAAAAGATGAAGGGTTACAGGGTACGACGGACTGGGAATTGGGAGTTTTAAAATCCTGTAGGTAATTCTAATATGCAACAAAGTCACAAAAACGCTTTTCTTACTGCAAATCCTATCTCTGCACCTTTAATCTTTCTGTGCTGGAATGATTAAGTGGATTATTTCTTCCTAATCAACAGTTAAATCTGAAAACAGCACCTTATCCTTAAGGAAATAATTTGCACGGAGATACAAGGGGGAAAAGGCTGAATTGGAACTCCTTAACTTGTTATCATGAAAAACTTAAAAGATACTTTGCGGGAAGCACTTCTCTTTAAGAAACAGACCTACACATGAGGTATCTCACCTACTTTAAGCTGTACTGTTCATGCCTCCATAAACATTTCCTTTCCTGAAAACACGTAATTGGAAAGTATTTACAACAGATGATACATTTGCGGAATTTTAATAAATCTAGATTTACATCAATATCATTTTTAAAGACAAAGTTTCCAGCCTTTTGATGATCTTTTTATCTATTATGGGACAGGCCTCCAGCAGGTTTTACTGTAGAGCTAATTTAGCCCCACACTAGTGACTACTGCAAGATTTCTACTGAACGAAGGTTTTCAACCAGCTCTCTCTACTCCAGCTGGTTTGAACTCAAAAGTCTTCCAGACACGTGTTAGCTTTAAGAATCATTCAGCTAACAGATTCCCTGGTAATGTTCTTATCCTACTTGTTCTTCGCCTCACAGTCTCACCGTATGTACATATGATTTAATATTTAACCAAAGTCTCAAGAAGCAATGTATGTTTTACTCTACTCTATAACAAAATACCACAAACTTAGTAGCTTAAAACACAAAAATGTATTCTCTTACAGTTGTGGAGGTCTAAAATGGATCATCAAGTCTGCATTCTTTCTGGACACTCTAGGGGAGAATTTGTTTCCTTGACAAACTGCCTGCATTCCTTGGCTCATGACCCCAACTTTCATCTTCAAAGCCAACAGTGGGGCATTTACCTATCTTCGTCTTTCTCCTTCACATCACCTTTTCTTTCTGACCCTCTTGTTTCGCTCTTATAAGGACCTCTGGATTATACAGAGCCCTTCTGGATAACCCAAGTTAATCTTCCCATGCCAAGATCCTGATTAATCATACCATATAATGTAACATATTTGTAAGTTCCAATAATTTGGCTATGAACATCTTTGGACGACCACTATTCAACCTATCACAAACCCTCAGCAAATTTTTAGACCTCTTTCACTGAATAGTTCCCACCGCTTCATTACTCTACCACATCACAGCTGCTTTAATCTCTCTGAAATATGTTCCATGTTTCCCGAACTGTTTCAAGGTAATCTCTTCACAAATTTTTCCCACAGACAAGTTTTTTTTTAAACCCAGAAAGCAAAAATGAATCTCCCCCATCCCATGAGAGGACACGGATTCCTAGAATATTACTGCTTGTTGATGTTTCATATCCACTGCACTATTCATGAATACTCTTGTGTTCAAAGGACCAATGATAGGGAAATACTACCATATGTGTTTAAAATGTGCTGGGGCCACATGAAATTGATATTGCTTTGGAATAAGGAGAATTTTGAGGTAAATAATGAGGGATATACTTTTCAGTGTATTTTCTTATGTGCTTTCTGAATTTTTTTATTCATGAAAAAAACCATAGCAATAGGAAATAAATTCCATGGTCAGTAACTATGTAAATGGTGGTAGCTATAATATGACAAGGAAAGCGAAGAACTAAATGGAAAAGACTCCATATAATAGCCCTACTAAAACTGGTGATTCTGAATGTCCTAATGGTAATCATGAGAAAGGGGGCACAGCAGAGGTTTTATGGTCAGACCTTTGATGTTATTTCTTTATTAGACAGCACTAAAATGTTTGAATTTGGTCTCTCGCCCTAAGGGGATAAACAAATTTTCAGAGTTAGGAGTATCACATTATTAAATTAACACTGGCTCCGATTATCAGGTAAGATTCTGGCAAGATAGCCACAGCTTGCTGAAAATGCCAGAACCTAGTAAGAGGCTGGATGTTGCCTTTAATTATAAGCCTGGATTTCCAGGATGATTCAGCAGTATAAGTTATACCAATTATTTATCTATCTTCATGGCAGAGAGAATTTGGAGACCTTCAGAAATTAAACAACCTGATCGGTATTCAGCTCTTGGCAAAGAATGACAATTTGCTCCATTTTATGTACTTTGCCCATCTGCAGTCTGTCTGTTCACCTTAGAAATCCTAACTCCCTAGGAATCTTTCGGGAATAATCCGGTACTAATTACAACTCCCATTCCTACCAAGTGAACTCTCCTTTAAACTCCCACTACTACCAAATTTGTTCTAATTATACATTACAGATTAACATATAAAGGAGGGAAAGTCTGTACAATGGGAATCTCTCCCTTGGTGCTGATCCAATAAGTTTACAAATAGCTTTAAAATTTACAGGATCCCTTCACTAATTATTCCCCAGACCTGGTGGTCAAACTTGGTTCGACACTTTGAATAGAAATCACAGTGCTATGTAAGAGACAGTAGGCCTGGTCCACTTTCTATATTATTAGTCGAGGTCTATATTTTCTAATTTGCATTTTAAAAAATCAACTCTCAATGGATCTTAAGTGTTTCAGTAGAACCTGTTCTTCCTTCTTCTTTTCTCCTCTCTCACTTTACAAAAACCAAGGATAAAATTATTCATCTACCAATCAACTTTTCAATTTCTTAGTCTAAAAATACAGTTGTCTTTAGCAGGTAATGATTTTCTTAATATTTGTTGAAACCAAAGCTTTGTAAAGTATGTCACTTACCACTTAATGTTTTAGATCTAATTGGAGGTAATCCCTTCTTCTGTCGTTCTTTCTCCCTCTCTCTAGCTCTCCTTTCACTTGAGTATGAACGTGATGATTTCCTCTTTCTTTCTCTTGAGCGTGAGCGTGATCGCTTTCTGTGTTTACGCTTTCGGGAACCAGATCGTGACCGAGACCTTCGTTTTCTTGGTGATCTACAAAAAAGATATTATTTTACTTCTAACAAAAGTATTATTCTTCTGTCAAATTTCTCACTTCTAGGTGGGGGGGGAACCACACACACACACACACACACACACACACACACACACACAAAAGGTTGTCTTATATCTAGCTACCTCTTAAAAAATGTGTAAGTAGAATGAAGTATCAAACATGCATTTCTCAAATCTATGTACTGCTCAGGCCCATACTGTAATAGATGTTTGTTTGCAATGATTCTTACTGAGACCAGGAAGAAGAAAATGAGATTCTATCCAATAAGGGCCTTACTTTCCTTAGTGTCCTCCAACTCATTTTTCAAACAAGAGTCAAGAATAGGAATGAAAGATTAAAGAAAATAGAACCTTAGGTGATAAAAACATTATATTCTTAAAATTACGAAACAGAGAATGTTTCCAACAGAGAATGAGGCCACTAAAGAATTCTGCTTATAAGTTTCCAACTTCTAAAATTTCAAGGTGCTTGACTTTAAATATACGGTGATCCGGAAACACTGTTTCTTTTTTTTTTTTTTTTTTACCGTCGACCATATGCCCCTGCACTGCTTCTAAATGCTGAATAAGGAGGTGTTGTTAAGACAAAGAAGCTGCAAAGATTTCAGCCCTAACACTGTAATTGCTTTAGCAAGATTACTCACTGACATGAGATGGGTTTAGGGAGAGTGGAACTCACAGGCTCTCGTTTGTAAGAGGTAAATACAAATAACTTCTTGAAACAAGTAAGAAATGACTAAAAAATCATCAAAGATACTACCCCTCTTCCAGCATACACTGTTCAGATTTTCAGGGGTATTCATGTGCAGAAAATAAAGTATATTAATATTAAAGACTAATGACTTAAAGTTTTAAGAGAATTTGTAGCAAAAACTACAAATATACGTATATAACTACAGAAGAATTACCAGGTTAAGGAAACTTCAACTCAAACTGAGTAAGCGTGTACATTATTGAGATTTAGCCATGTTGAAAAGCTAACAAAGAAAACCATAGGATATACTTTATAATAATCGGATGCTATGCTTAATGTTTATAAAAATAATTCCTGTAGTTTTATTTTTATGATCACTTTTGGTATTATTACAAAATGACATAAAACCTAAGAAATACAATGGAATTTCTAACACTGTTCCTCTACAGCTTGACTGAACAGTTTTCAGAGGCAATAATATCCTAAGTTCGGTATAATCATAATATTATTAACTAAAATCAGGTATAATCCTGAATCCAAGTCTTATGATATGTCTGCAATTAATGTATATTATTCAAATAAATGGCCACAAATATATCCAATTAAAAGAGAACAAAAAATTTTTCCATTTTTGAAATTCTGCATTACTTCTTTCTGGAGAATATAAGATGTTATTTTAAGAAAAACACTTCCTTTAACCTTGATACAAAGAAACAAAGCCAACTTTTAAAGGTTCGCACACAGCTACTCTTAAATATTATTGTAGAACCTTGAGCGAGATCGTGAATGTGTTCTTGATCTTGAGCGAACAGCCACTTTCTTTGCTTCTTGTTCAAAGATCTCCTCTTCTACTCCATCTTGCCCTTCATCTATATCCATATCCTTGAAAATCAAAAGAACAGCAAAATGCCTGACTGAGATGCAGTATATACTGACAATTCTGCCTTAACAAAATATTCACCATAATAGCTTTAATGCCTAATATTTACATAAAATGATTAATATATAGCTTAATTGTGAGGAAAAAATATTTAGGACATTACCATTACTTTACATAAAAACAAAATATTTTACACAAAAAAACATTTACCATATTTTATAATATTCTCCTCTAAGTAATTTTAGAAATTTATGACCCAGAAAAACATTTACTTTTTACCTGTTGCTGAATATCTATAGAATCATCCAAATTCACTTCAGGTTCAAGGAAATGCTGTTGACTGCTACCCTGTGATGGTGAGGCTGAATGCTCTGATCCAAATGTTCCCTCTTGACTATCCTGAGGGGTTGCCTATTGAGAACGTATACAAACACACAAACATTAAGAAACCATGCATATTATTACAACAGAATTTAAACATGCAAACTTCACAAAGTTTTAAAAAGGAGCACAACACATATAGAAGTCCCATGTTAAATCATTTATAATCAACCTAAAATTACACTTTTGTACAAATCCAAGTTTACTTAAGAGCACGGGACACCTCCACAAAAGAGGAAGAAGACTGTATTAGAATGCTAAGATCAAGTAGGTCTTCAAACAAATTTTAAATTGTGGAAAATACAGACATTATACTTTAAAGAATGAAGGGATTACATCATGAAAGATATATAATGGCACTAAATTAAATGAATCTAGAATTTCAATGGCAATTACCATTTTTATAAAATGCTATAAATTAAAATGCTATGTTACTTTTAATGTAGAAGTATTTTATATTAAAGAACTAAGTCATACATTATTGTATAGGCAAAACAAAGCTCAAATATCATTACCAAATTAACTGATCTAGCGAAAGAGTTCTCAATTTGGGCCTTTCTCAACCTCCACCTCTAGGAATTTGCAAAATAGTATTAAGAAGTACTAACAGAAGTTAGGCAATGAAGACTAATTAAAGGAACATTTAAAATCTGAATCCCCCCCCTTTTTGTTTTGCTGGGACTAGATTTACAGCAACTTGCTGTAGTGACACTACTTACATGACACTTATTAGTCTGAATCTGATTTAGCAATTGCATATATTATGGTGTTAACTAAAAATGAGAAAACTAATTATGAAAAAGTATCCCTACATAAACTTTTCTTAAACATCTTTGCAGGTGTTAAAGATTAACAAAAGTAGTTCCTGGTAGTAGACAAGTTGGGAGCTACTGTAATAATTAACAGAGAAGAGTAACTCAAAAATACTACGCCCTTGCTACAAACTCTGATTGTGAACAAGTTACTTGAATTGTGAAACTTGGTCTCCCTATCTGTGTAAGGAATACCAGCATAGTGACTACAGACAATATTGTATTATAAACTTCAAAGTTGTTAAGAGACTAGATCTAACTGTTCCCACCACAAAAAAATGAGTTTTGTGACATGATAGAGGTGTTAAGCTTACTGCAATATATTAACGTATCAAATCACAATGTTGTACACCTTAGTTATATATTCTATCTCAGTAACATTTTTTTTAAAAAAATTCTTATTCTAATGACATCTAATCTGAAAGAAAAAGCATAAAAATTAAGAGCCAAAAAGAACATTTAAAGAACCGTTCCAAGCTTCTAACTTTATGAAGGAACCGGTTCTCTAAGAATAAGTAACATTTTCAAGGTTTAGAAACAAAGTTAAAGTAGAAAAGACTTCTGTGAAACACATGCCACAGTACTGGCCGAAACATCAGTGAGCAAGCACTCTTTCCGAACAAATCAAACACATTTTAAGCAAAGTCCTGGCTTATGTCTTTAAAAGTATATAACAACAGAATTCTTATCACAGAAAGGGAATTTTCAGCTCCACCCTGAATCTATTTGGTCCTGAGTTCAGTATGCATATATTCTTCACATCGTATTTTTCTTACTTCTCCATTTATCTTAAGCTTCACATTCCCCCCCACCCTTGTTTTTTACCCTAATTTTTCTATTTAATGGTTAACTCTTGGTATAACCACCAAGATCCACTGCAACTAATTTTAGTTTCTGAGTTTCTTGTTTGAGTTTTACCCATTTGAGAAGACTATAATTTCATGACCTTTATTCTTTCTTAGAGGTCTTATGAAGAACAAAGAGAAAATCTACTTTAAAATTTCAACTAAGGGATGCTGGGGTGCCGCAGCTGGTTAAGCAACCAACTCTTAGTTTCTGCTTAGGTCATGATCTCAGGGTGATGAGATGAGCCCCACTTTGGGCTCCACGCAAGCGCAGAGTCTGCTTAGGACTTTCTCTCCCTCTCCCCTCTGCTCCTCCCCTATCCCCACCATCGTGCGCAGTCGCGTGCATGGGCTCTCTCTCAAAAAAATAATTATTTAAAAAATAAAAATTCAACTAAAAATTATCCTATTATCTTGCAATTAGCATTAGGTCCATTGTACCCTTTCCTGTATCTAAGACACGTTATGGGATTTTAAGAGGTCGTATTATCCTATATATTGAAACATTTTGCTAAGAATGTTTCATCATTCTAAGAATTTCATCATTCTAAGAATTATTCTGCTATTATCCATCAATTATTCTCAATTATTTCAAGAAAGACTAAAATAATACAAAAAAGAAAAAACAATATAATTGTTAAGAAGGGTCAATGGTGAAATAGAATCATCATCATCCAGTTTTACTGCATTACCAAAAATACTGTGTATTTCAAGAAGTATCGGAGACACTATCTCTGTAGTCTGGTTTTAAGCTTTCCCTGGAACATAGCTGAATATTTAGATTTTTCCATTTCTGTATGTAATGGCAAAGAGAAGATAACTGACAGAGGAACATATTTCACAATTATTAAACAAAATAGAACATGAATACAAAGAAAAAGCAGCATTCTAGACTCTAATGATGATCTTGAAGTTTAATATCTAAGTGAAATATCAGACTATGGGTTTTCAGATGACCATATCCTAAATGTATTTCTCACACTCCAAAACTGATGGCAGAAAAATGTGTCTCTAAGGACAAAAATAGGGTCTTTTCATACACTTAGTTAGCAGGAAGGACTTTATCTTGCAGTATTTTGCAACAAGAACCTCGACTGTTCTATTCTGCTAAAAGAATGTGTGACATCTGAATTTGACACAAAATGGTTTTGCTACATTTCAATTATGTATATTAAAATTGCTCGTAAAGTACTTTCCCCCATCCCTTTTAGTCTCACTTCTGTAAACTTATCTAAGATGACTTCAAATATATTTTAAAAGGATCCATTGGACCCAGGTGGCAAATGACTGCTTTTCTGATACACTGGTATATATCCTTAGTATACGTCCTGGTATACACCTCTAGTTCCTTCAATGGTGTCCTCAGGTAAAGCATTAATACTGAAGAAACAGAAGACAAGGATAACAGCAGCTAGCAGAGACTTCTTTCAAAGGTGGATTAATACTCATGTCACATTTTGATCAGTTATAGATCCATGTTCCTCCACTTTTTCCTGTCTAAGTGACAGGAAAGACTTTGTCAAAAGCCTTACTGAAATCCACACATGCTGTGCTATAATCCTACAACTGCAGTACCATGAAATGCAATTTATGTGAGCTGAGACGGCAAATCACTTACAGTAACTCAGGGCTCTAAATATTATCACCCATCTTAGGTTTTATCATGTTCAATTCTACTCTATTATATTCTCCTATATTAAAAAAATACTGAATCAAAGTAAGTTACATATGATAGCTCTTCATTATTAAGTGGCCGAATCTTCCATAACCTTTCTATTCATAACATTCTTTTAGAAGCCCTTTTCATCAGTCCTACCATTTTCATTATCAGTATTTCACTCTGAGCTATAGCTTTCCTGACATCTCTTGACTATCCTGATAAAACAATGACTAATATCATGAACTAGAACTTAAGTCCGACAACGGCCATCATTCTCCTTCCAACATGACTATTACTCCCTTCACAATTCAGCCACTCCTTGGAAGTGCTCTGTTTCAGTGGTTTTCTATTGTTTGGGATACTAGATATCAATTCACATGCAGGTGTGGTCAGAGCTGCAATGAGTAGGGTGGCACGAGCAATCTGATTCCTTTCTCTGAGACCCCGTAAGAACTTTTAGGCGGCCATAATGAGCTCACAGGTAAACAAAAATGCTTCATTTTTCTGCTTATTTCACCCTATCTTCATCATATGAAAGCAACTGGTTTGGTAGAGCCAATTACACAATTTATTAAATTTTAATGGTTACCCTGCTGATATACTTTCTAATTTGAAATTTGTCATAGGTTTTGAACACCATCTACCTGCTGTATTAGAAAAGCTGCTTTTCTTTCACCACTCCCTTTCTTCAACACTTATTTCTGAACAACGAAAGCTTTTAACAACATTTAATTCTTTCGAAAGGATCTAATTACTGTATCCTTTAAAATTTTGGAGATAATGTATTAACTAAGCCCGGAGCTCTATTTTTCTTTGGTTGGTGAGATTCTTAAGACAGAATAACCCTGAAAAATGGAATGGGAAGAAATCAGAGAGGGAGACAAACCATGAAACTCTTAATTATGGGAAAGAAACTGAGGATTGCTGGAGGGGAGGTGGGGGGGATGGAGTAACTGGGTGACAGGCATTAAGGAGGGCACGTGATGTGATAAGCACTGGGTGTTATACACAATCGATGAATTACTGAACTCTACACCTGAAACTAATGATGCACTATATGTTGGCTAACTGAATTTAAATAACAAAAAAGAATAACGTTCTCTCAAGCTTTTAGGAATTTTCACTTCAATAATTTGGTGTTAATTTTAAGAGTACTACCTTGATTTTACTGCTTCTTCTAAACTTTCTGAAAGGAAACTGGCACTAAGACAATCAAAACTGCCACATTTATAGACAGACAAATCTGCTGTTTGGATGAACTCTTCCATCGTGACTACCCGTTGCCTCTATAACAGCTCTGTGATTTTTTTTATTACATCACGGACAACCTGTTTCTTTTCATTGATTTGTGACTTGTGTTTTTCTTTAAACAACATCCAAATGTTCTACATTGTGCTCTATCTTTAAAGTTCCCAAATTCTCAGGCAGATAAATCTGCCTGACATAAAACACTACACCTACTCCAACACTTCTATCATTCCTTCAAAACAAGGTACAGCATTCCATTCTCATAATTCCAGGTGTAAGTTCCAACCTAGCAAATACCATGAATATCCATTTTACGTTTACTATTTGATTTAAAAGGATAAGTTCAGACCCCAGCAGTGTCCAAGGTTTGCTATCCCTTTAATTTAAAGGAACTCTTCTCTCTTCTTTATTTCCACTGTCCTTCACTGTACACCTCTATTACGGAAACTAGAATTCTGCCCTGTGTTCAATCCTCCATTAGAGATTACTTGAGGCGAGATGCTTTTTTGTTCATCTGTGTATATATCATCTAACACCACGTTGCTCATACTTTAAAAACGTTTGTAGTATTGTTTTATTGCCAAAAAGTTTCAGATATTAGAAAGAAGTATGATTGGGGGGAATTTGAAAACACTCATATTCTAAACAGTTTGTATCTATAAATATTTCTCACATGGAGCAAAAACAGGCTTTGCAATGGATTGACCCCACCTTTGCAACTTGACTTATTCTATCAATTCTAGGTATGATTCTTCTTCACATATTATCATCCCTATAATTTATTAGGGTTTTTTTTAACGCCATAGGATGTTGTACTTTTGAAGTGATTAAAAATTCGTAGCTGTACATAAAATAACAGAGTGTCTTAAGACAAATGATACATGATATTAGCTATATAGTTTTGCAATGGATGTTTAATTTCACTAAGGTACAATTGGAGTCAAAATGCTTTCCATAGCATTAAACGTAATCATGCCTCATAAACTTCCTGCCACACAGTAACAGCCTAATTAAAGGTAGCAAATCTATTTTGCCATCATCACAATCAACAAAAGCAAAATTATCATGACTTTGCTTGACAAGGAACTGAGTGGAGAAAAGCACATGAAGTATTAAGGTGTAATACTGAAACACCGCCTCTATCTTCTGTTCTCCACTGCTAATATACCAAGCACATGTATATATCCAGAACACATTCTGGTAACAGAAAAGACTATGAATCTTCCAAAAAGGTTGATCTTCCTAGTAATAAAACTGAAGAAAATCACCATGCTTGAGAAACACTGTTTTAAAGAATGTAGAAAGCAATAACTCTAAAGACCACAAGATGGAGTTATAAACCTTTTGAGGCTGTTGCTGTTCTAGGAGTTGCTGTCTGAGATGTTCAAGGTTTTGCTGCTGTAGTTGTTCAGCTATCTGATGAAAAATGGAATTGTTCACAGATTCTGAAACATGAGAACTAGAAGGAAAAACAAGTAGAAACATATTTCAAAACCCAATGAAGATAATACATAAATAACTGATTTTTCAACCCCCCCATGCCAATTAAATGAAACATACTCTACTACAATGTTTACTTTTGAAATATTAACAGAAAATGGAATACCTCAGAACATTAATATGTTAAAATAGAAAGATACTCTCCAACAGTCTTTCAATAGATGGATAACATGTTAAAGATACTCTGATGGAAGATCTGAGTATTAAATACATATAAATTAGTATTTTTTACATTAGAGCACTTTAAGAAAATCTCAATGAAACGTAAAAGTTAAAAGTATTTAAACATTGTCACTTAACTCCTTCTCTAAGATAGCGGGAGAAATGGTCTATCAATCAGTACATGTGAAATCTACAATTGTAATTGACCATAAACTTTATAAAACTAATCTGCTTTCTTTAGAAAAGCATTCACATTATTAGGTATGTTAACAGAAACAGTACTTAGATAAGAGGAAATAATAATTTAACTATACTCTGGGAAATTCACACCTGGAATACACCTGGAATTCTGGGTGCCACAAGGTAAGACATGAACAAAAAAGAGGGCATCCCAAAAGGGGCAATCAGGATGGTGAGAAGTCTTGAAACAGTTGAAAAAAAGTGTACTTCATCTGGAGCAAATAAACCTAAGGGGAAGAATGATACCTAACTTCAAATATTGAAAGGCTATGTCTCAAAAGATAATGGAGCAAATTTGTTTCCTTGCTTCAGAATGCAAAACGGATCAATGTGTATAAAGAAAATCAAACAGGATCCAGTAACAAAGATTATTTAACTTCTCATCATAGAAGGCATTAAAACATTACAAAAATACCCTATCAGAACACCATTAAAGGAGATTCTTACGTTGTTCAGGACACCGATCTACACGATCTCAAATGTTTCTCCTCTAACTTTATAATTCATAATCTAAAATATTAGATTTCAATTTTTCAAGTAAAGTCTCTTTACCAAAAGGATATATGTCTTTTTATGTATTATATAAATATATTTTAAGAGCTATTATCCCAATATATAAAATTAATAACCTCTGCTTGAAACAAGATTCCCAGAGGCATTCCCTCCATTCATCACCCTCCATCCTCCCACCTTCCATGCCCCACTCTCTAACATTCTCTTCCCCACTGGTCCTTTCTCAAACCTGCAAGAACCTAGGGCTGCACAGAACTTACGAAAAGAAAATCACTAATCTATTATAAAAATTTACAATCCACATCTTTAAAAAAACAAAAGCCCTATAATCCCAATCTTTACTTCTGATTAGTCATACACACCCTGAGAATTTGGTAGAATGCCTAGAAGTAGCCACTGACACTAGAAGCAAGCTTCTCTCCTATTATTTCAAATATTCTTATAACTGAATAAAATAACTTAACGCCTAATACAGATATAGAAAATAACACCACTATATCAACATCTATCAATTCTCCTATAAAGAATTTTAATATACCCCAAATATTTGCAAAGATCTGAGATAAATAGGGGGGCAACAAGACAGCAACTCTACCATCTTTCTGTAATGTTAGAGCTCAACAGCCTGAAATCATATCCCAACTTATTCAAAGTATACTTGGTAGTTCAGAAGGCAATGTCCTATCCAATGTATATAATAGTAACGGGAAAAACGTATGATTATGAAGAAAAACAACAATTCTTACAGTTGAGAAGCTGAAATTTCCTTTTTGGGTTCTTCACTATGCTCAGAATCTTCCCCAAAATCAAACCTATCCATCAACTTCTAAGGGGGAGGGGGAGGGAGAAAAAGACAAATTAAAAGGTGCTTCACACAAAAATAAGGTACAAATGCTATTCTGAATGCCAATGACATCCCATTAATTTCCCTTTATCACATTAATACATAAATGTTTTATATAATTTTATGTTATGCTATAATAAAGCATTCGATTTGAGTATTTTAAAGTACTTTGACATACATTGCCTTATGTAACAAAACAAATCATAACACAGGAAAAATACTAATGCTCTATAGAAGAGAAGACTGGGATTAAAATAATTAAGTGGCTTGCCAACAGTAATAAAGCTTGATTAAAAAACATCTAGGACTGTAATCAATGGATCTATTCGTAGTACATTTCTCTTCTTAGGATGCTCTACTATCTTCCAAATGATCAATTTAAAGGTTTTTTTTATGTGGTTTAGCTTTTTTTTTTTTTTTTTTTTAGTAGGCTCCATGCCCAGTGGGGAGCCCAACTCCAGGCTTGAACTCACAACCCTGGGATCAAGACCTGAGCTGAGATCAAAAGTAGGATGCTTAACTGACTGAGTCACCCAGGTGCCCCCTATGTGGTTTAGCTATTAAATTTTCAGACTAAATTAAGCTGACAGCTAAGAAAGTCTAAGTAATACAAAAATCAATATTTATTTTCCTAAAAAAAATACAGTAGCAGAAACAAAAACATGGATAACACTTCCAAGATATTTTAATATTCTCATAATTAATAAGAACATTGAGGCAATCACACAATAAATTATACATGAGATTTTCAACTTTAAAACTACTATCCTTTATAGTTAGACCTCAATTTATCATATTACAGTATAATGACAACTATAGAGAAGTTTTCCTATGAACTTTCACATTTTGAACAATTATAATTTTAGCAGGTTAAAATTTCAGAACATAGGGGCGCCTGGGTGGCACAGCAGTTAAGCGTCTGCCTTCGGCTCAGGGCATGATCCCAGCGTTATGGGATCGAGCCCCACATCAGGCTCTTCCGCTATGAGCCTGCTTCTTCCTCTCCCACTCCCCCTGCTTGTGTTCCCTCTCTCGCTGGCTGTCTCTATCTCTGTCAAATAAATAAATACAATCTTTAAAAAAAATAAAATTTCAGAACACAGAACATCAAATTAGTGTATTTGTAACATCCATAAAAGAAATTAGAAAATTCAGAAAATTATCGTTTGCCTCAATTTTGAATACACAATTTTAGCGACCAGTTTAAAGAGAATATTCTACATATTTCAAGTGGAATTTTAAAATTACTTAAGTTCCTTCAGAAATATGTAAACCTCTAGTAAAATTCATAATATATTATACAGTACAGTGCATATTGTAATAGTTTAATAATAAAATATAATTTATAGAATTAGAATCCACATGACAGCATATAGACTTTAACACTTCTTATAGAACAAATCTGATAACTTAATTTCTACCTTGTTGAAAGCCACTCCCTGTTCCAAGGGGTTCAGGGTGTTGGCCGCTGCAGCTGCAGCAGTAAGCTGTGCTGTGAGAGCCTGCAACTGTACAACGAGACCAGCGTCCAGGGCCTGCAGAATAGAAGGCTGAGGCTTCTGCTGTTGTAGTTGTAAAGTTTGTATTAACTGCTGAAGCTAGAGGAGAAAAAAGGAAAATTATTACAAACAGATGCTGGTTTTATCTGTAAGAATGCCCATCTTTTAGTCAATAAAATTCAGTTATACAGTCTTTGGAGACAAGAGAAAATAAATACTAACTCAAAACAAGGTAATTAAAAAAATATTTTGTTGTGTGTGCCATATATGTAATAACAGTCCTTAGTAAGTCTGTCTTGCTTCTGGAAAGTCAGAGAACTTCAAGCCAAATAAAGTGGTCATACCATGACAGATACAGACCTCATCACATACAGACTGATTTTTTTCACTAAGCTTTTCTTTTAAAGATTTTATTAATTTCTTTAGAGAGTGCGGGTGCGAATGGGGAGAGGGGCAGAGAGAGAGAGACAGAATCCCAAGCAGAATGCGCACTGAGTGTGGAATCCGAAGCGGGGCTACTGAACAGGGGTTCCACATGAAGCTTGATCCCATGACCTTGAGATCACAACCTGAGCCAAAATCAAGAGGTGGAAGCTCAACTGACTGAGCCACCCAGACACCCCTTCACTAAGCTTTTCATTCCTTCTTCAATTAACTCCTTAATCTCTGTTAAAAAAAAAAAAAAAAAAAAAACCAAGCACTGACAACAACTGCTTCTGCTATCTTTCAGATTTACCATCAGATAACACATTTCCTGAAAGCAGGAAAGCAAGTAAGCAATTTGTCTCTTAGATCAGTCTGAAACTAATGAAATTAAAGGTGAATAGGGCCAACAAGAGTTGAAATCAAATCCCTGTTCCCTCTATTCATCCATCCTCTTAAAAAGCAGAAACAGTAAGATCCTGAAAATGTTTCATAGTTTAAGTAAACCCTACATACATCTTAGAATTAATAATTCTTTCCTAATCAAGACCTAAACCTGAGCTGAATCTGAAAATTATCAATTTACAATAGAAACAAGACATGTGTACTGTTTAAGATTAACTTATAGTGGGAGAAGGTACAAAAGCCATCCAAGATGAGAGTAAGTAATTTCATGCTTATCTAAAACAGCTACATTAAGAAACAAACTACAGAGTCATTTGGCTATCAAGTAAAGAGTAACTACAAACTACTAATGTGATAGCAAAGACAATACCAAAATATATGATAGCTTAGTTATTGCACTGAGGAAGCTTCAGAACAGATAAGATGGAGGGAGGGGAAGGAAGGAGGAAAAGGAGGAAAAAGGGAGCGAGAGGAAGAAGGCGCAGAGGGGAAAAGAGAGAAGAGGGTTAATACCATATTTTTTCTTTTACACATTTTAACTACTCCTTTTGACACCCGCATTTTTCTAGACAGCACTGTTACTGTTTCAGTCAGGTTCAAACCAGTGCAACACCCTACTTTTCCTTCTACTCTTGATTTAATACAATTACTAAGTCTTCTTAACTCTCCTTGCACTATTTCTTCTGGAAAAAATCACTTCTCCTGATAAAAGTATTTATTTTAATAAGTATCTTTTAAAATGAGAACATTTGCTTTGTGAATTACATTCAAAATATTATCACAAGATAAAATTAATAATTTGGTAATTTTATCTAATATCCAATTCAGTTTCCCAATTGCCCCCCAAAATGGAGAAACTAGATCTAATCTAAGACTATAACTGAAATGGGTTTTACATTTTTAAAACTCAAGAACGGTCCCTTCCTTTTGGAGATTGTCCTTTTAGAGAGTCTGCAACCCTACTATTTTTCACGTATTTATTACTTCCCTTCTTTTATCATTGTTATCAAAACGAAGATACTTCCTATCTCTAGGCTTCTCGCCTCTCCCAACCACTGAAGTACTGTTCAGATCACTGACTGCAACATGAAAATCTCTGGCAATTCCCCACTGCTTAGCCTATGAACTCTTTGTTTCTCAGCCCACCATTTCTGTCTTTTGAAACCAGGTCCACACTTAGGTCTACCATGTCAACTTTGTCATTATTAACATACATGCACGGGTCATCTGACCCTCCAGACATCTCAATTCTGAAAGATCTTTGCATACCCAACACTGTTATGCCTCTATACACTACTCATTCATTCTACAAAAATGTACCGAACATCTGCTACAACCTAAACACTAGAAATACAGCAGTGAACAAAACAGTTGAAAAAAATTCTCATCCTTGTAGAGCATACATTCTGGTGGGAAGAGACAGAGAATAAATAAAGTAAATAAATTATTTAATGTAATAGAAATAAAGCAGGTGATAGGAAAAAGGAGCATAGGGGATGAAAGAATGTGCAGCTTTAAATAACTTTTTGAAGGCCTTACTGAGGTGACATTTAAACAAAAACTCATAGGTAGCTGAAACCTCATGAATATTTGGAAAAAGAGTTCAGGGGGAGGGGGCGCCTTATTGCACAGATTACAATTAATCTGGTTTTTTAAAGGACAGGTAAAAAAAGGAGATGTGAAGAATGGGCTATCCTCAAACCCTACCAAGAGCAGTCCCATTTCAAGTCTCACTTCAAATGGCGCTTCCTCAAAAAAACCTTCTCTTGGCGACCCTAATTCTGACCCCTTCCCCTCAAACCCAGTCACTAAAAATTTATCCTGTTTTAAGTCATGTATCACTATCTAAATAAAGTTTTATACTTTTTTATTATTTGTCTCCCCTAACATAGAAAGACATCTTTCCTAAGAGAGAAGACATCCCTGTCTTGTTACTGGAGTAACAATAGCACCTAATAACGTTTGGCACAAACTATGTGCTACGTCAGTATTTTGGTATGAAATGAAGTTTTCATAAAACAGTGCATAAAATGATGCCTTACTAAGTGAAAAAGCAAGTTACACAGTAGTATCTATAGTGTGATCTCATTTTTACAGAAATAACACATACTCTTTTATGTGGTACATTATAAAATAATCATTAGGAAAATAAATCATTGTTGACGTTTTAACAAAAAAACTGCTCACCTGTTGGCCCTGAGGACTTTGTAAGATTTGAGCTACTGCTGCAAGTGTATCTGTGTTTGTTATCTGAGATACCCACGGATCCGGCAGACCTTGGACCACATTGGCTGGAGTAACAGGTGTCACAGGAGTTCCTTTTAAAAAAGACATCACACCCACCGAAATAAATATGTAAGTAAATGAATAAGACTTGGAAAGGTAGAGAGATTTGCTTTGTCACTTTTATAAAATATATACGAACTTAAATAAACGTTTTTATTTTATTGTCTAATTACAGAATTAGGTAGACTGAAAAAAAAAATACCAAAAAGATCTGTCCATACTTGTCCCTATTAACTAAGCTATTCCTTTAAAGGAGCCTACAATACTTAAAAATCATTAAAAATCTCACTACAGAAGAAAATTCAATGACACAATATTCAAAATATAATCGAAAAATCAGAAAACAGTATGTATAATATATAACTATTTTTATTTAAAAACGGATGTGTATGTGTATAGCCACAGACACACACAACAAAAACAATATATATACCAAATGTTAATTCCTGAACTATGATAACAAATTTTAAGTGTCATTTGAATATACTTCAAAAAACAAGATTTTGAGATTATTACTAAAGCACTCTTGGCTCCATTAGATAATTTTTCAGGGATCCTTATAAATATTAAGTTCTCCTACAATACTATAACTTGATTTACATGCAAGTTTATGGGCAGCCTAAACCAGGAAAAAACTTAAGTGACATACCAATTTCCCAAAGTTCACTGTATTTATGCTTCTAGGGATTTAAAAAATTCAGCTTTTTAATTTTTAGAAAAGAATTACACACAAATATAAATTCTCAGTCTATTTTTCCTTCAAATTACATTTCCTTTCAATTACTTAATGCTAGATAAATTCTCCTGCACTGTCAAACTGTTACTTTATAAATGAATAATCGCTTGGAAAAAAAGTAGAATATTTAGAAAACAAATCTCTATCAAAGTAACATACCTGGGGTGTTGCTCATAGCAGCAGTAGTACTGGCTAAAACAGGTGTGACAACTGGGGGAGGAATCCCTGCTGCCATATCCAAAAGAGGCTGAATAATCTCACTCTTAAACACATTATTCTTCTGCCATAAGTTTAATACTCTCACTATTTTACTCTAGAAGAAAAAAAGAAAAATGACATTTTGATTTTTTTTGCTTTTAAAACTTAGCACAGTCATTTCTCAGAGGCTATTCCAACAGTGGATGGGAAGGATGAATTAAAATACTTCTTCTGTAGTACTTTCTACCCCTGAAATCATGTTTCTGTAATTGTGATTTGCTAATCTTAACACACTTGAAAAAAAATGTTCATTTTGGTAGATGTACAAGATAAATGAGAAAGCTACATTTATTTTATTTTTAATTTTTTTTTAAGATTTTATTTATTTGACAGAGAGAGAGAGACAGCGAGAGAGGGACACAAGCAGGGGGAGTGGGAGAGGGAGAAGGAGGCTTCCCGCTGAGCAGGGAGCCCGATGTGGGGCTTGATCCCAAGACCTGAACCGAACACAGATGCTTAACGACTGAGCCACCCAGGCACCCCGAGAAAGCTACATTTAGTAGAAGGCAGGAATGGCAACTAGGTTTCAGCTTCTATGTGAAGTCTAATGAGATCGATGGTTATGGTTGCCTGGAGACTGTATTAAGGCTGTTGAGGTGATCAGGATTCATCTCAGCACCAAAGCTGTATTTACAGGTGATTTTAACTTCATCTTTTAAACAAATAACAAACTTCAAGACAAAGTCCTTAGCTTAAGTGACTTTAAAAAAAAAAATTGCAACCAACCCTATCAGAAGAGTAAACTAAATTTCCAAATCAGTATCCAGTATCCCAAAATATGTAAACTTCTAATACCTTTGAGCAAATATAAAGAACCCTTTTTTATTCTCTCTCAGGGCAAAGCCTTCTTTATATGTGGTACAGAATATTTATTCATTCAGATCTAGAAGATTTGGTAGTGGGTTTCCAGCACTAATAAAACTCTACCACAATAAAAGAATTTTAAAATGCAGTTACTTTCTATTAACTACTTAGCAAATCCATTTTTCATAGACCCTAAATAGATAAATATGAGTTCAGGTCAAATAATCAAAACACTAAATTAGCTGTGGGTGAGAATAAATAAGCTTCAGTGTAATTCCGAAAGCTTATTATAGCCAGTTTCTTTAACACCAATTGCTTCAATAAGGTAAAAAATAGCCAAATCAAAACTATATCTCTCCACTTTTGTTTAAGATGCTAAGAATCTCCGAATGCAGATAGTGTAATAACTAAATATTCAAATTCAGAATGACTAGGAGTAAAAGGTAACATAAAATCATACTTAAGATAAACTAGAGTCTCATTAAGACCAAAGGGTAATGTATCGACTTAAAAAAAAAAAAAAAAAAAAGGCAGCATACCTTGTCATCCCCAGGGCAACGATATAAATTCTGGAAAGTACTAATGATGTTATTGCTAAATCTGGGTGCAAACACGTCCTTTTCTTGACCAAACTGATGTCGAGATTGTCGTACGATGGAGTCAATAACATAAAGTCCAGGTACCTTGTATTCCGGTTTACACTGATGGAAAAAAGAATAGGAAGAGAAGGAATGAGAAGGTAGCATTCATTATAAATCCTATACAAATACAAAAACAATGCTTATGTAGAGGTAATGAATGTTCAAACATTGACTATTCCACACCATCTGTCTCTGGAATGGCATTTTAATCTACTTTGGCTACTCCATTCACCCGTTTCAACTGCCAATCACCTAAGTTCCAAAATAGTACTGCATAACTGGCTTCAATGACAAAAGTCAAAAGAATATATAAAGTACTGTTATAACAAAACAAAGCAAATTTGTTTAATGACTTTGAAAAGCCACCTGGAAGGAAGCAGCATGTATCTAGAGCAGGGAAGAGCTCTAGAAAAAGCATTGCCAACATACACTAGACTTCATCTGAAATCTGTATAACAAAAGGATTTCTGTACTAATGAAGGAACACTGTAACACTGTAAATACACTGAGCCCAAAGTTTCAAAAGTTTTTTCAAATATCACACCTGTAAGAAAGACACAACCATTAAGATTCCAGGAATCTACCCCATTTTTAGCTACTCCACTGATAAATGTTTCTCAACCTTCTTACCAACCACCCAAATTGAGGAATATGTCTCCTACTTTCTTGCCACAAGCTTTTCTTCTAGCCTATCTGGTTAGGTGAACACAACTAAGAATCCTTTTAGTATCAAGGTTACTGCTCCTGGTTTGTCACCATAAACAGAAGTATAAGAAAACCTGCTTTCTAAGCTTATGTTAATTAACGTGGAATTATGGCTGCAAGAAGCAGTTTCAATTTTTAGTTGTAATTAGGTAAGTATCTCACCCAAAGTAATTTCCTGGAAATCACATATGGCACTAAAGCACAATTATATTCTTGAAAAATCCCTGGAATCCCGAGTACCAGCAAGAAAAGGATCCTCAATCCACCCCTAACACACACATACATGTTTCCAATGGCATTTTCAGCTAAGACAATGAGTGATTTCATTCTGCAAAAAGGCAAGATGATGCTTCATCTACAATGCTTCAACTGTTCCTTCAAATACTTTTTAAGAACCTTATCCTTAGATTCTTTGTCAAGAAAATAAAGGGACCTTTAGCATCAATTCACAAGTATCTACTGCAACATTATGACTCTAAGAAATTGAAATATTTCCTAAGAGGGCAATAATGTTGGTGTTTGGATACTGAAGTTTTAAGTTTAACCTACCTTAAAGGTTAAAAATACCTGCTCTGTTTAAGTTATGGTTTTTGAAAGCCTGAAATAGTCTTCCCTCATGTTCCCAAAACATCCAGCATATTCATCTTCAGTTCATGTATCTGGCCAAGGCTATTTTCCTTTGACTACCCTACATTCAAAGAAATATCAACCTAGCTGAGCAAATAATGTACCTCGGTAAAGAAAACTTAAAATTTAATGAAAAGCAGGACATCCACTTTGTTAAAACTTATCTACTCCCTAATGCTACAAACACAGATAAGTGATTAATAATTATTAACCTGATTTATTGGCATCTTAATTTCGCTAAACACAGAAAAATCTGATATGATTATCTTGAGAGTGAGATTCAACAGAATTTATAAGTTGCTTTACAAGCTTTAAAAATGAATACTGAGGCGCACCTGGGTGGCGCAGTCAGTTAAGTGTCCAACTCTTGATTTCAGCTCAGGTTGTGATCTCAGGGTCCTGAGATCAAGCCCCATGTCAGGCTTGGCACTTAGCAGCAAGTCTGCTTGAGATTCTCTCTCCCTTTCTGTCTGGCCCTCCCCCTGCTCATGCTTTCTCTCTCTCTCAAATAAAATTTAAAAAAATTAATACTGAATGCTAAGTAATATGTTAAATTAAAAAAATACATCTTTTTCGCTGATTTATAACAAAAACTCGGGTTACAAACTCACCACACTGAAGAATCGTGAATGCACAAGATAATAAATGGACCTTTGGGGCCTACTGTGAAGATCCCAAAGCCTCAAACATATATTAGAAGTTTAGTGGTAAACTGTAAGGCCTAAAGGAAAAAACATTTCTTTATCCGCAGTATCTTTAGATACATCTATATTAAGATGTTGTAGAAAAGATTTTCCCTCACTTGTAGACTAGGCATTTTTGTCACATAAAATGGCAAAATAAAAAATCTTAAGTATGACTTAATGTTTTAAAATAACTTAACAATTGGTAAACTTAGCTAAGACTCAACTAGAAACCTAAGGAAAAATTAAGACCAAAAATCTGAAATGTTTTTTCAATTTCCTTTTCGAGTTCTATCAGTACTGAAAACACAAGAATTCCTAAGACTTTCCACTGGTATGAGGAATTCTTACTCTTTAAATAATAATAATAAAGTCATGTCAGATTAAGTTCTCAGTTATATCACTTCAAACTACATTCTAGTAATTTCTAATTTCTTCTGCAGAAATAGCCTTTTTGGAGAGAGAAAGGAAATAACACAGGGAGAATGCACCTTTAAATATATAATGTGATTTTCGTTCTAACGTTATTCAAGCTATAATGTGAGTATCATTAGAAGTCAGAGTTTTTTGGCAAAAAAAACACTCTTTAGCTGACTTGGACCACATACTTTGCAATATATAAACATACCTTATATAATGATTCTATTATTAGAATTTGTGCGGCCACTTTCAGCTCTAAAAGTTAACATTAGGGACACCTGGGTGGCTCAGTTGGTTGGGCGTCCAACTCTTGATTTCAGCTCAGGTCATGGCTTCAGGGTTGTGAGATCGAGCTCCACAGGGCCTCGGCACTGGGCATGGAGCCTGCTTTAGATTCTCTTTCTCCCTCTCCGTCTGCCCCTCCCCCCCGCTCTCAAATTCTTGAATGCTTATTCTCTCTCACTCAAAAATAAAAAAATAAAAGTTAACATCAAAGGAAGCAAAGCTAGAAGAGTAAATAGAGGAGCACGTGGCTGTACTTGCAAAGCACTGAATGATACTGACAATAGCATTTAAGTAAGGGCTGTTCCCAGGACAAGTCATATCTAATACTATATGAGTTCTCAAAGTGAATACTGGAGAAAAATCCTCTCCTGTTTCTGAGAGGAGGTAGAGAAAAGGAACCATTTTGAGATAGCCAGCAGTATTCTGTTCTTAACAAGGTATGACCTTAGGAGAAACTATTTAACCAGAGCCAAATCTGCTGGGGTTTAACCAGAGCCTCACTGACCTGGGGTAAGGAAAATACAGCCATCCTGTCCTGCCTAAGGAGGATTAAGAAAAACTGAGAAGCATGTGTTAAGTCTATGGTCCAGAGGTACAACTCTATAAAAAACCTAACATCATACTCATTGGTGACAAACTGAAAGTTTTCCCACTAAGACTAAGTATGAATGACGACAAGGAATGGATGCCCCCTCTCACCACTGCTTTTCAACATCGTACTGGAAGTCCTAGCTAATGCAACAAGAAAAGGAAATAAAAGATAGACAGATTGGAAAGGAAGGTTCAACAAGAACTAAACATATATAATACTCTTAACTGAGCCTACGAGATCTTCACTGCTAACTCTGAACTGATCTATATGTTATTTAAGGAAATAACATTTAACTACAAAACTTAGAGATACAAAATAAGTGGAAAGACTAAGTGGTATTTTCTTTTAAGATGGCAAACACACTACTTTTGTGTCGTTTTCGAGACTTCTGATGATTCAAGTTTTCCTGAAAGTGTAGAACACCTCAGAAATTCCACAATAGCAATTCTATTTGACAACACCAAAGCTGGAAGGGATAATAGGGGATCACTAAATCCTTTCCTCTTTACACTTATAGAGGGCCGTGGTCACCCAAGCAAGGAAGCAAAAGATGGACAGGGCTTTGATACCTCACTGACATAAAGTATCACTGCATAACTACAGGAGAAGGGAGATGACAAGCAAGAAAAAAGGGTATTATCCCAGTTCCTGATGAAACAAATCTAAACAAATCCAAATTTAATACACAGCTTAGTAAAATATTTCAGATTAATCCTGAGCCTGAAGAAAAACAATAATAGTTTATAATTAGCTATAAACTATTATTTTTAAACTAGTATTTTTTGGTTTGATAAAAGGACATTTTGCTCTTTGACTACAGAAATTCATTCTATTCGATAAGTCCTTAAGAGTCTAAAAACATTTTGACAAACAAGATTTAATGCTGGCTGGAATTTAACTCTTTAAGTAAAGATGATATGAGGGTAGTATCTTTTAAAAATAATCTTTAAGACTCATTAGATTAGAAGAATTTAAGTCCAACAATATTAAGTGTGGGTAAAGATGGAAGCAACACAAACTCACACACTGAATGAGTGGGAGTATGAATTAGTACAACCATTATGAAATTGATTTGGTATTATCCAGCCAAGTGGAAGAAATGCATATCGTACTACCCAGCAATTCCTCTCCACAGAAATATAAATCACACCAGGATAAGTATGAAAGTGTGTTCTCAGCAGTATATTGTTCATAACTACAAAAACAGGAAAACATACAAACACAGACATACACACACTCAATGTCTGTCAACAGAATAACAGATAACCAGCAGTTATTCACATAATGGAATACATACAGCAATGAAAAGAAATAAATACTGTTATACACAGGGATGAATCCTAAACATATAATACTGAGTAAAAACAACTGTACACTAGAGAATATACAATACAGGATTCCATTTATGCAAAACTGAAAAGCAGGTTAAACAGCTTTGTTTAAGAATTCAGACTTAAAGAGTAATACTATAATGCCAAACAAGAACGTGACTAACATAAAAGTCAAGACTGTGTGTTACTTGCGGAGGGATATGATCAGGAAGAGGTACCTGGGAACTTCAGTAAAAGTTTCCCGTCTTGCACTGAATGGTAGTTACGGGTTACTTTAAAAATTTTAGCTATGCATATTATGTTTTCTGCACTTTTCTGTATATGTGTACAAATGTTTCATATAAAAAGAAACATTTATATAAGCATCCTTGAGTTCTTAAATAAAACACAAGTGGCAAAAGCTTCTCTTAGTGACTAACAATGACTGATAAGCTGAAGATATATTGAAAATGTAAATTTAAGGTGTATGGGACAAAGAACTGATCTAAAATATCCCAGAGCAGAGGAATTTAGTAAAAAGTACATAAGGAAAGTGAGAATCTGAAAATCTACTGTTTTCAAACTATCTGTGGCCAACTGCCCAAACCTTTGTGTACCCCACACCAGAGGCAAGAAGCCAGAGTAACCTTTCAAGCAATTTTCCTGGCCTATGGGAAATCATCTTACATTATTAATTTATCTTTTCATTTATTACTATCATTCATTCTTCTATAAATCTTTCATGCTAAACAGAGATTCACAAATAACACATTATTAAACTGCTGCCATATTTCTCCTCTCCTTGCACTATTTGTCTATGATGGGTGAAGGAAAAGTACAGACAAGCTAATATGTGGGATTCTGGAGCTAGAGAATACCCAAAATTACAAGTCAACATCATTAAATAATACCTCACATTTTTCTTAGATCTCTCAACTGATTATATATGATGTACATGACAAATGGACATTTTCATAAATTTGTTAAAACAGTATTTCCTACTATAAACAATACTCTAATTCAGTAGTTTTACAAATTGGGTTCCACAGAAACAAAGCAACTATGCAAGGGTGTCAAGGGCTATGGGACAGAAAACAAAATAGGTGGACTGGGCTTCTGGTTCCCTACCGTAACCACTACCGCAACATTTTTACTTGTGTTTTATCTGTCTCCCCTCCTCCCCCATATTAAAGTTCCACTAAGAATAGGAAAGAGGGAAAAAAGAGATTTCCTCTGGTATTAAAAAAAATCACATACAATCTGGAACCTCATCAAAACTAAAAAAATCTTTGTTCTGCAAAAGACCTTGGATCTTGTGTTAAGAGGATGAAAAGACAAGTTACCAACCAAGAAAAAAATATTTACAAACCATATAACTGACAAAGGACTTACATCTAGAATATTACTCAGAACTCTGAAAACTTGACAGTAAAAAACCATCCAATTAGAAAATGGACAAAAACATGAAGAGATATTTCACTGAAAATGCCACATAAGCATGTGAAAATATGTTCATCAACCATTAGGTAAATGCAAATTAAACCACAATGAGACACTACTATACCTTTATCAGAATAGCTAAAATAGTGGTAACACCAAATGATGGCAAGAACGTGGAAGCTGGATCGATCATTACACTGTTAGTGGGAATGTAAAATGGTACAGCCATTCTAGGAAAGAGTGGCAGTTTCTTATAAAATAAAACACGCACTTACTTTCCCAGAGAAATGAAAACTTACATTCACGCCAAAATCCACAAATGTTCCTAGCAGCTTTATTAATAATATCCCCCCCAAATGGAAATGACTCAGATGACCTTCAATGGGTGAATGGTTAGACAAACTGTTGTACATCCATATCATGGAATGTTACTCAAAAATGGAGGAGCCATTAGACACATGCACAATTTGGATGGATCTAAATAAAATTACACTGAGCAAAACAAGCCAATTTCAAAAGGCTACATTTATATAACATTCTTAAAATGGCAAAATTAGAGAAAGAGAACAGACTAATGCCCCCCAGGAGTTAGGCATGGGGGTCAGAGGAGAGTAGTATGTGGCTCTATAAAAAGGGGAAGGAACATGATCGCTCCTTGGGGTGATGGAACTATTCTATATGTTGACTACGGTGGCGGTCTTATGAATCAATACATGTGATTAAACTGCATAGAACTAAATATACATACACACAAATGAGTGCATGTAAAACTGGTAAAATCTAAGTTTGTTGGACTGTATGACTGTCCTGGTTGTAATACTTATGTTATCAAGACATTACCATTGGGGGAAACTGAGTGAAGAGTGAAGAGTCTATGGGATCTTTAATGCAAGTATCATTATAATCTATTGATTAAATGACACATGAATCTACAATTATAATCTATAATCTGTAATTATTAATCTATAATCTATTGATTAAATGACACATGAATCTATAATTACCACAAAGTAACTTAAAAATGTACACACACAACTCAATTTACCATTACACTAACCCGCTGCCGAATTTCTGCCTTAGAAGAGGAAGGGGTAAAAGCATTTAAATTTCTGCCCAGACACTGACTGGCAATATCATTCCCCTTTGGTGTTCTAAGTCAGACTTTAAGATCAAAAGTCTCATGCTCTACTGACTAAGCCAGCCAGGTATCCCTCTAAAGGCAGACTTTAAGATACAAAAGTTAAGTTGTCTGGGCTGTGACCAACTGTACAAGTGATGGAAGACTTGAACAGACTGTATGTATATCTCATTCACTATGACATAACAGAACTGTTGATGAACCTCTTAACTATTAAAGATACCATTTCAAATGTCTTTCAGGCTGTTGAGAAACTAAGTGAAACTTAGAAACTCAGTATAATGACTAAAGAATGTGGGGGGCTGGACAAAACTGAAGCTCTATAACACCATGAAAATGAGTCTGTATACAAAGGTTCACTAAACTTGATTGAGAAGTATTTCTCTTAAGAGAAAGATCAAAATATTGTGCCAGAAATTACCTCTGAAGGTTACACATTCTAAACGGAGGATGGCATTCTTTTAGACTGCACGGCTGAGGCATAAAGTTGTTTGTACTATGTTTGGTATAAGCTTGTCCTACTATTACTCTATTAAGAACTCTTTTTAAAATGTGGCTATTGGAGCACTTTGTATAACGAAACTATATTTGAACAGTTCCAAACTGTACATACTGTATGAGGCTTCTCCTCTCAACAGGTTTCTTATTTCTATGTGGAATGTTATACCTTGCAATGTCCTGTAAATAGAGATTAAATTCCACCCTTTTCTTTACTTCAATAACCACCCCCCCATATTGACTTGCTTTTCCAGACTGATTCTACAATTATCTCACAATGGAGATAATTTTGCTCACCCAAGGTCTAAGATTCTGAAATATCTTATTAAAAGTACCCCTGTTCTAAATCAAATCAGTCAAAAAACATCTACCCATAAATTCATGTTTATTCTTTAAACCCTTACTACTATTCAAATTGTGGTTTCCGAATTAACAGCAAACATATCATCTAGGAACAGGTAGAAATGCAGACTCCCAGCCTCTTGCCACACTTACTGAATTCAGAATCTGAATTTTAACAAGATCCCTAGGTAACTCCTATGCACAAAAAAGTTTAAGATGCACTGCTTTAGACATTCGAAACCTTTTAAAACAACTTTTAAAAGCTTTAGAACAATGAAATTTTCCAATCATTAACATTTCCATTTTATACTGTGATTTACCTAAAACACACAGCATACTTATTATTTTATTTTACTTTGCATCTCAGCCTCAATTCACTAGTTGTTCACCGCAAAATATGTTTTACTAATACTCTACTGAGAAACCAAGACTTTAGAAAAAAGCTGAATCACATAAAGGTTAACTGATTTAACTCAAGGTTACCTACATGACAGTCACCTCACTTTGATTCACATACCCTTCTCCTAGTCAACTATTTTTAAGAAACACTGCAACCTTCCTGAATTCTTAATGCCATATACCACGATTCTCAAACTGATGCTGGTTACATCGAGGCACATGAACACGGGCAGAGTACAAAACCTAAATTCAATTACAGTAAAGAACAAATATAGTATCATTTCATAAGCTTTAAGCCCTATGTACTCCTGCCAAAAATTGTGGCATGAATAGGGCACTGATTACCAAGAGGGCAAAAACCTATAATCCAGTCACCTTGGACTCTGCTTGTGTATAAGCAGCTGTTTTCAACATCATCACCCTCTGCTTACCCTAGAAAATGGAACTTCAGGTCTATAAAATAAGATGTTGAGATGTATAATGTCTTAATGGATGAGACAAAATGAATCAGCAGAAGAGAAGTAGCTGGTAGGAAATGTCTTACCCACACCTTATCTAAAAGAAGAGCTGCTCTCTAGGCATTCTACTTCAAATGACAAGTGAGAATTAACACATTTATAATTTTATTTAAAATCAATCATACGTACACCATTTTTTTCAAGGGACAGCAGCTCACTACGGCAATGCAAATTAACAAGACCATCTACCTGAATGAAAGCTATTGTTTTCAGAATTATCCAAAAAGCACTATCATTTTATTTCTTTTTTTTTTTTTTAAGCAGGCTCCACGCTGGTGGAGCCCAATGAGGGGGGCTTGAATTTACAACCCTGAGATTAAGACCTGAACTAAGATCAAGAGTCAGACCCTTAACCGACTGAGCGACCGATGCACCCTTCTTTTTTTTTTTCTTTTTTTTTTTTCTTTTTAAAGATTTTATTTATTTATTCAACAGAGATAGAGACAGCCAGCGAGAGAGGGAACACAAGCAGGCGGAGTGGGAGAGGAAGAAACAGGCTCATAGCAGAAGAGCCTGATGTGGGGCTCGATCCCAGATCGCCGGGATCACGCCCTGAGCCGAAGGCAGACGCTTAACCGCTGTGCCACCCAGGCGCCCCTTAATTAGAAAATAAATGGAATCACTCCTGAACAGTCCATCAAAACAATTTAAACTTGAGTGTTTGATGTAAAAGAATAAAGCACAAGGAATTAGTCTATAATTATAGTACATTTAGCGTGTATATTCAAAGTTAAATACTTACTTTCTGAATGAATTTCTCAACACTCTGTACCACATGTTTATAGAACTAAAAGAAAAAAACATGAAG
Organism: Ursus americanus; assembly: GCF_024610735.1. Lineage (NCBI taxonomy): Eukaryota > Metazoa > Chordata > Mammalia > Carnivora > Ursidae > Ursus > Ursus americanus. The sequence goes on along the minus strand of NC_142137.1, from coordinate 64,112,979 downwards.
TGTGGTTTTAAAATCTGTTCAATGAGATCTGAATTTTTCTGTTAAATATAGATTTAACATCGTTACAAAGGTCTATCAAAACAACAAATTTTAATCATGAATTTTGAGACAAACGTGTCACTCACCTTCATAAGCAATTAACTATGATATCTAATTAGTAAAGGATTCTTGAGGTGCATACATGGTCAGTACAACTAACTGACTCTTGTGTGGGTTCACTTACATGCTGATTTTTTTCAATAAACACAGTACAGTACTATAAATGTATTTTTTCTTTCTTATGATTTTCTTAATAACATCATTTTCTCTAGCTCACTCGATTGTAAGCATACAGTATATAAAACATATAACATACAAACTAGATGTTAATCAACTGTTTATCATCGGTAAGGTTTCTGGGCAACAGTAGGCTATCAGCAGTTAAGTTCTGGGGGAGTCCAAAGATATACATAGATTTTTGACTGCATGGGGGATCAGCACCCCAACCCCCATGATGTCTGACAGCCAAATATATATTCAAAATGTGTTACGAGATACGAAACAATTTGATCACATTCCTTATAAAACCGTACTTTCACAAACTGTTAGGCTGATAGCAAAGTACTTGTAATAAGCACACTGGCAGATGTATATTCTTACTTTCATGAAAGGAAAAGATTTCCTATGGTATCATTAAATTAGGGTAATACTAGAAATATCAACTCAACAAATAGCATTAATAAAAACATGCAAGGGAGTTGTTTTCAACTTCATTATCTCTTGCTTCTCCTGGAAAATGGAACCACAAGTACATTTAATAAGATACAGAGATGTATAAAGTTCTCATGGATCAGCCAAAACAAATCAGCAGAAGTGAAATGAACATACAGATTAAAAATAAGTAATGGGCTGCTATCAATTATAAGAAAACATGTACGTTTTAGAAACAACACTATGAATAAACCTAAAAAGGAACAAATTAGAAATTACAGATTAAAAAAATTATAGATTTAACAAAAGACATCTAAAATTTGTGCTTAATAAATCTGAATACCTCGATGGCAACTGCATAATTAGCATATTTGTTTAAAGAACCAGAACTGTGCTTCTACTTATACTTTTGATCTCAGGAATTATACTTTTAAGGGATATCCCCTTAGCTGAAGAGACACATGAACATTCCTCTGAACTGTATCATGAAATCCAAAAATCAAAAAGAAAGAAAAATCTCATTACTCATAGTATCAAATCAAAATGTACAAGTTTAAGTTTGGCTAAAATTTTCATACTATAAAGGAACAGTTTACTGAACAGTGTAAGTCACTTAAATAAAAAAGCCAAAACAGCTACTTAAAAGCAAGCACTGCTTAAACATTTAAAAGCAACATACAAAATATTAATTACACACTGAGTAATTTTATTAAATAATAATTCTTCTGGAAAATATCTTGACAGTACTTTTCGCTTCTAGCTACTTTACTACCTGTAATTCTGACTAAAACTGCTTACCAAACTCTAATTCAAAGTTTACCAATTCACACAGGCCTTCTTCCCCAACAGGTATTTTGTGAGATTTTGCTGACTGTGCAATGTTAACAAATACCCATTAAAATAATGTCTCAAACACTGATTTAAAAAAAAAAAAAATCAATGACTTACCTCAATATAAAACACAGTATCATTTAAATCCAATTTTAAAAGGCAGCTCAAATCTCAATTTACGTATGTACTAAATGCACCTGAAAATAATACAGTACTGCAAAACAACTGGTATGAACTCTTCAAAAATATCAATGGCATGAAAAACCAAACAAAGGCTGGGTAAGGCTGGGTGACAGGACAAATAAATGTAATATATGATCTTATTGGATCCTGAAATTTCTTGCATGTGATCAGTGTACAATATAGTTACTTAGTAAATGTCTTTGCTCTTAGGAGATTAAGTGCTATTATGAAATCAAATCTGAAACTAACTCTCAAATGAGTCAGCCAAAAAATGTGTTTGTGTGCGTAGAAATAAACCAAATGTAGAAAATGTTAACTGGCAAATCTAAGGGAAGACTATGTGTTGCTCATTATAATATTTTGCAAATGTTTGAATTTTCAAAATTTAAAAATTTAAAGCAGTAACAATAAATCAAAATAGTACAGTATATCATGTTTAGGTTCCTGATCGAGAGAAACTTGGATTCAAATCTAGCTATATTTATTCTGACTATTGCAAATTACTTATTTTCTCTTAGACCCTTCCCACATCTGAAAAAATAGGAATAATGTTGCTGCCAATACCTTACAGAGTAATTTAATTAAAAAATATTCTGCTCAGAGGGAAGGGAGGTGGAGAGATGAATAATAGGTCATGGGAACAAAAGGTACAGCATAGGGAATAGGGAATATAACCAATGATATTGTAACAGCAATGTATGGTGACAGATAATAGCTAGCCTTGCACTGGGCAGAGCATAACAAAGAGATGTTGAATTACTAATGCTGTACACCTAAATCTAGAACACGGTATATCAACTATAATGAAAAAAAAATTTTTTTAAGTGTTCTGCTCAAGTTATATAAAATGCATCAATTATTTTCACAGACTAAAAATGGTAATATACATGTTTGCACACCCTCAGAATCATGATCATAAAAATCAGATCACAGTGTAAAATAGGATAAAGAAAGCAAAAGAGAGTCAACATTCTATACTAAGCCTATCAGACACCCTGAGAATTTACTGTGTTGAAGAAGTCTCCTGCTTAAATGCTTAGTGGTCACTGTCCTTAGCACTTACCACCTCTTTGATTTTCTGCATATAAATACAGAGATTTTAACTATAATGCTGTTAAGAAATTAACTGCATGTCTGAAAATAAAGCTTTGGCCACCAGAACACTGAAAAATCAACTAACTATCTGAATTTTCTCCTAGCAGCTATTCTCTCTGTAAATAGGAATTTGTTAAATCTAACAGATAATGCTATTATTCAAAGACCATTTATTTAAATCATTGGTGCTTCTGGTTATGGCTGATGTTCTTATTTACAATAGGGAAACATATCACCAAATATCCACAGGTTACAACCTACTTAATTAAATATAAGCATTCATTCATTCTCAATTTTAACAGCCCTACTAAAGCAGGGAGTCTTAGCTTTGCGGACAAGAACCTCTTAGAAAGAGGTATCTATGGCTGAACTTCAAAAGGTCCTAAAGTCAAGAAATTTTATGCAGAACTTTGTGCATATGTATATTTCTCTACAGAAAAGCACAACCTTTCTCTGACATTTTCCTAAGTATCAACGAGTCAAGATAGATAGTTCAAAACCTCTGTATCAAAGAAATGGCTAAAGGCCTGTGGCCTCTCCCACAGCTTAAACATCCTATATACAATGAGGTTCAATTATTTTTCATAATGGCTCATTTTCAAATCTGTAACAGAATCAATAAGGAAAAAAAAAACATTAATTTTTATTTAGAAACCTTTTACCAAGATTCTGTAAAGTTAGTTGTGACAAATAACAAATGCATTCTCCACGATGTGGCTCTATTTAAAATCTTGCCTAAGAAAAGTAAAGAAAAATGATAGCTTCAAAGATTAAGGAAGAATATTTCTCAAGGTGTTAGATGTTTATCTCTAGATGGGAGAATTCACAGGTGATAATAAATTTTCATTTTTGTGTTTTTCCCCTTGAACATATAACTCTGTAAAGAGGAAGGAAATACACAGTTGACCCTTAAACAACCAATCCCCTGCACAGTCGAAAATCCACATATAATGTCTGACAACCCCCAAAATTAACTACTGTTGACTGGAAACCTTACTGATAATAGTTAATTAATACATATTTTCTATATCATATATATGTTATATACTATATTCTTATAATAAAGTAAGCTGGAGAAAATACATTAAGAAAACCATAAGGAAGAGAAAATACACAGTAATGCACTGAATTTATCAAAAGAAATCCACGTGTAAGTGGACCCGTGCAGATCAAATCTGTGATGTTCAATGGTCAACTGTATCATCTGTAATAATTATCCTTCCTCTAAAATATTAGTATAGTATTTTCTTCTGAAAACAAAAGTGTAAAATTTTTTACTCACCTTAATAGCTTTGATGGCTGCCTTAGTAATTTGGGTCATTTTCGCTTTAGAAATGGGTGGTTTGTAGTCATTCAGGGAATACAACTGATAAAAAGAAGAACAAATTTTAAATACAGCAAAACTAATGGTCTCTAAGCAATTACATGAAATTACCAAACATTTCCATTTTTATATTCTCAATAAAATCAAAGTGCTGCTTTCTTTTAAAAATCAAGTTCAACAACATTAGCCCTCAGGGAAAACCAAATCAAAACCTCGAGTTACAATTTCACACTTACTTGTTTATAATCAAAGACAGATAATTAACAAGTGTGAACAGGATGTGGAGAAACTGGAACCCTTTTACATTGCTAGTGGGAATGTAAAATGGTACAGCAGCTTTGGAAAACGGCTTGGCTGTTCCTCAGAAAGTGACACACAGTAATATGTACTATGACCCAACAATTCCACTGCCAGGTATATACCCAAAAGAGTTGAAAATATATATTCACATTAAAACCTGTACACAAATGGTTACTGCAACATTATTTTTAAAAGTCATTTAAAAAGTAAAAACCACTCAAACGTCCATCCAATGATGAATGGATAAACAAAATGTGTTGTATCCATTCAAAATATTAGCCATAAAAAAGGAATGAAGTACTAATACATGCTACAAAATAGATGAACCTTGAGAGCATTATGCTCAATTTAAAAAGCCATATTAAAAAGACAAGATATTATACGATTCCATTTATATGCCATTTATATGATATGTTCAGAAAAGGCAAATCTATTTGTGACTGCCTACAATTGGGGGAATTGGAAGAAATAAATAACTACTAATGAGTACAACATTTCTTTTTGGGGATGATAAAAATATTCTAAAATTGATTACGGCAATGCTGTACAACCATACTAAATGCCACTGATTTATACACTTCAAATTGGTTAATCGTATGGTATATGAATTATATCTCAAAACCATTTAGAAATCAAGGGATTTAAGGTTTAGCAGTAATCTCCACCAAAACTAATTTTGTTCTGAAATTTCTCATATAAGCAAAGGATAATAAAACTGCTTCAACAGAAAACAGTTAAAGGGGGGAAAATCAGGCAATGAACAAATAACTAAGCTTAAATGAATACTGATTAAAATTTGCACTGTACTCAGCAATGACAAGATTTTAACTATAATGCTGTAAGATACTAACTTCAAGTCTGGAAACTAAGCTTTGGCCATTACAACACTGCAAAAACAACCTGAACAGACTTTAAAAGTAACTAAAACAGAATGTGTTGGTTAGTCAACTAGCAATTTAGGGAGTCCTCTACAGCTTTTGCTCCAACACCCCTTATAACCTATCTATCAATAAATTCTACTGATTTCTACACAGTTTTCCCCATATTTTCTCTTCATCCTCCTCCCACCACCACCACAACCACAGCCCCACACACTTTCATCTCTCACCCAAAGGACACCTCTAAATGGATGTGCATGTCTATCTTTTCAAAAACTAATCTGATCAGGTGACTAACACCCCCTTAAAAAGGTCAATGTCTTCCCATGCTTCGGATAAACACACAGGTGGAACTCCTGTCCACCTTTCCAGTCTCATCTCATTCTATGCTCTCCTCCTGAGCCCTTTGCTCCAGGCACAATGATCTTTTTTTCAGTTTCCTGCCACAGAGCATTGAAAATGGGCTTGTTCCCTCTATTTGGAATACTTTTTACAAGGATCTCCTCACTAGCTAATGTGTACTCATCCATCTCAGTTTGAGCAACACCTAATGAGGAAAGCCTTCCCTACCTTCCCAGCCAGATCAATAACTCCTCTTTTATACTCTCACTATACTGTCATTCACCTTTGAAGCACTCATCGTAGTACTTTGATATTTGATATCTGATCATTTAACTAATACTTGATTTTTTAAAAGGACTGTTAAAAAGAGTGACAGTAACACCAAAGCTCAAAGGATTTAAGTTCCTTTAATACAGTTAAAATGTTAACGGTACAAGAGCTGTTCAAGCTGAAATCATTTGTGGGAGTACAAATGTCCTTCCCTTTAGGTTCCCACAGAAGTGCCCACCTGTTGATAACTGCCAACCACTAGGTCAAGATCCCATAAGATCATTTAAGAAGCTCTCTCTGCTAAACTCAAAGGGAATTTCAATATACTTGTGGCTTCAATTCCTACTTGTACGCCAGTTTACTCACCAGGTACAAAATAACATCAACACATTCTATAATGCTTACAACAAGCTGTATGTGTAAAGTAAAGGTCAATTTCCCAGAATTTCTCAGTAGGCCCTGGCTGCTACACATCTGAGATCTGCTCCTGCCCTCTCCTACAAGAGAATAAGCTCTAAGGATAGACACGTCTTTTTTGTTTAGATTTTTTCCTTTTCTCCAAACTGTATCTTCAGTGTCTCCGAGAAAACAGGTATTTGTTAAGAATAAATGAAAAGGAACACGTACAAGACAGAGCATTGCACAAGCTTTGCACAGAAAGACATGGATATGAATTCCAACTATGTTACCTTATTAGAAGCTGCTAAACCTCTGAAGCTTAGGTTTCTCATTCACAAAATAGAAACTCATTTCAAAGAAACATCACATAAAAATAAAGCTTTCTCTTAAAATTAAAATCCTTCTCTGTAGGCGTTCTCCATTTAAATGAATAATATTAAAGGATCCATCAAACGCTTATTCACTCCGCTACTTGAAAGTCCATTCTATAGTAATTTATATTATTAGGTCAATGAAGATGCATCAGCTTTTCCCCACAGCTGACTACATATACTTTCATTTTATGTAGGAAAGCCCTGAAGTTTCGATCAAGCATTAGTTAACTACTCTAGCAGACCAAAGCTTTGTTTGCTCTCTTTGTGTGTGTGTGGGATGGGGGATGAGGTAGGGGAAATATAATTTAGATTTATACAACATTGTCAACAGTCTGAAAAGTCAGCTTTCACCTGAGATCCCCTGCCTTTTTAAATGCACGTACTGCAGAAATTTAAAGTAGTACTCAGAGAAATACCGAGTAATTAAGTGCTTTTCCAAGGCTCACTTAATACATATGCTTCCAACTAACCATTACTCTAGATTCTCTAAAATCTCATTTTTTAAATTAAATCTGATCATCAGAAAATAGGCACAGATCATTTTATCTAACTCCTCAATGAATGCCTTAACTAAAATTTAGTATTAAGTTCTCAACTTACGAAGACTGATGAAAGACCTGCTCTACAACGTTGTTTTAACCATCTGTTAAAGAAATAATTATCTTTAACCAAAAAAAATCCCTTATGCAAGAATTTCCGAAGTATATTCTCCTTGAATGCAGGAAGAGGAGAATGATTCAGCTAGTTTCCATGTGCTTTTTTAATCAAAAAAGGATGATTTAACATGTTTCTCCCATCCTGTGCTTGGCTTCTAAATGAGCTAGCTCAAGTTTATTTTACTTGTCTGAACAAGATCTCAAATGTCTATTGACATCTACTTCTCTGCTATATTTAACTATTACTTTTATTGTAACCAAATAGAAAACATATTTTCACCAGTGTCTAATTTTGATAAGCTGTTTCAAAGTTCTTTTTGAAGTAGGTGGAGTATAAATTTATACATTTAATGAAGTACTGTGAACTGAGCACATGACTGCAGAGACAGCCTGCCATCATGCTTCTGTTTTCTTTCTCTCTCTCTCTCTCTCTCTTCCTTTCTTTCTTTCAGGAGGGGAGGGGACAGAGGGAGAGGGAAAATCCCAAGCAGGCCCCACACCCCTCATGACCCTGAAATCATGACTCCAGCAGAAATCAGAGTCAGACCCTTAACCTAGATGCCCCTTTTCTTTTGTTTCCCTTCTTTTCAACTTCTGTCTCCAAATTTAAGTGTTCTATACATTATCCTGTTGTCAATCCTCAACACAAACTCAGTCCTCTAGGACCTCTCTCAAAGACCATTTGCTGAGAATTGCGGGACATCACTATAACATTCACTATTTTAGAAAAAGAAAATAGTGCTGAAATACGCAGCCAGACCATTCAAAGCTTTTTTAAAACTTCTAGAAGTAATCCAGTGCATATCAAGAATGGTTAATCTTTAGATCTACAGGATATGACAGAATGCCTGATACACAGTAGTAAAACCTGTCTTACCCAGCTGGTAACCTAATTCTGCGATAACACTGCCATTAGGAAGTGTCAAGCTTCATTCCAACCCTCATTTTCATTAGATGAATATCAACTTCTCACCAAAAATTGGGAATGTAATTCTCCCCGTATTCTCAACATTTGATCTGGTTTTACACTGGAAAATACTGGAGAAGAATGAAAGTTTATTCTGGGACCTTCTTTTCCATTTCCCTGATAATTCCCATCTCTATGCCTGGATCAGAAGATCAGGGTTGCATATCCTCTAAGCTTGGGCTCTCTAGATACCCAGTTTTCTCATGTACAGGCTTTTTTTTTTTTTTTTAAGATTGTATTTATTTATTTGAGAGAGCGAGAGAGCCCGTGAGCATGTGCAGGGAGGGGCAGAGGGAGAGAGAATCTCAAGCAGACACCCCCTTTCGATCAAGCATTAGTTAACTACTCTAGCAGACCAAAGCTTTGTTTGCTCTCTTTGTGTGTGTGTGGACTCACGCTAAGCGTGGAGTCACTGAGGGTGGAGTCAACATGAAGCCTGATCCCATGACCCTGAAATCACAACCTGAGCCAAAATCAAGAGTTGGGTGCTTGTCCAACTGAGCCACCCAGGCGCCCCTCATATATAGGTTTTAATCCCACCAATCTATTTCTTGGGCCTGGCTCCCTCCTACCTTGTTTTCTAAAGTCTAAATGGCTGCTGATTCCTATTAGTTTGTTCCATCAAATTACTCCCTCAGTTAAGACTATTTTCACTCTTCTAGGTCTACTAATAAGCTGCTGTGTCTGAACTCTGCTTTCCAAACCTAAGCTTCTTCCCCTCAAATGCTTTGTTCTAATGTTATCTAATCTCACCTGACAACCCTTTACCCTTTACTTATACAAACTCTTGGTGTCCCTCTGACCTCAGTGACTGAAATGAAGTCCCAGTCTTGACCTGTCCCTTCCTATGGCTACTCAAGATTTATCAATTTAAAACAAAGGCAGTAAACAATAGCCTGGATTTCAGTCTAACTCCTTTACGTTCCAACTTCCGTCAGGAACTTGCAGGCACCACATCAAATGTATTCTTTTTAGATCTGAAAACAACTTCTAATCAAATCAGTTTCTAGTGACTTTAATCAAGGTTTGAGGATTTTTTTTTTAACCTAAACTGAGATATCTTAGTTGCTGCTGGCTACTGCAATAAAAAACTTATTTTGAATAAAGATTTTTAAAGCTGTCAGTTGTCAGCTATTGACTGGGCTAAGGGTCAATCAGCACAGCAAGTACTTTAAGTTCTAAAAGCCACATAGTCTCTATCACATTACTTAGCTCTACCCCTGTAGCTCGAAAGCAGTCAGGGCCAAGGATCAATTCACACATGAATGGGCAGGGTATATTCCAACAGAACTTATTTACAAAAGCAAGCCAACCCTGAATTTGTGCAATATTTCTCAGTTCTAGAAATGCACACTTCTTTTTTGCTCTTGGATAAACACTGTAATCTCATGTTCCTGGAAAGTATATTCATGACCTCCCTCATCTGCCCTCTTCCACATACTGTTAACTCATTACCCAAAACTTAACAAAACGTTGTGCTTCATGTTGTTATTTTAAGCAAACTCACTTCAAAAATGTTAATGTGTTTCCCAATTTGAGCATAAATATTACATGAATTCTATCATTACCTTGGAAGAGCCCAATAAAGAACTCATTATCTGACATACCTCAGAGAACAACCAAATTTTGGTAACATCTTGCTCATTTACAGGTTAATGCTATGCCTTCAAGTTTGTGGTTCTTTTTTTTTTTTTTTTAAAGACTTTATTTATTTATTTGACAGAGATAGAGACAGCCAGAGAGAGAGGAACACAAGCAGGGGGAGTGGGAGAGGAAGAAGCAGGCTCATAGCGGAAGAGCCTGATGTGGGGCTCGATCCCAGAATGCAGGGATCACGCCCTGAGCCGAAGGCAGATGCCCAACGCTGTGCCACCCGGGCGCCCCAAGTTTGTGGTTCTATGATCAATGGAATTAACCCATTATGTAAACCTAATATAACCAGAACAGTCATCAACCCAATCCATCCTTCCTAACAATGATCCTCTACTGGCTTGAAAGTACTAATTAGGGGGCACCTGGGGGGCTCAGTTGGTTAAGTGGCTGCCTTCAGCTCCGGTCAAGATCCCAGGGTCCTGGGATTGAGCCTGGAGCCCTGCATCTGGCTCCCTCCTCAGAGGGGAGCCTGCTTCTCCCTCTCCCTCTGCCCCTCCCTCTGCTTGTGCTCTCTAATAAATAATAAATAAAATCTTAAAAAAAAAAAAAAAGAAGAAAGAACGAACGAACGAACTAGTTAGGATCCTTCAAATCTCCAAAATCACAAAATCAGAAATCACAAAAGACCCTGGAACAAACACAATCTTGATACTTTCAATTCAAGATAGCATGCTGACTACAGGCATTTTTCTTCTCTTCCTCCTATTGGTAGAACAATAAAGGAGTAAAATTTTAAAAAGGTAAAAAGAACTCACAATGAAAGCTGAATAGGGAACGGAGTAAATCAGCAGACAAGACGTCACAAATTTCCAAAAAAACAGAAATAGGATTAGTAACTGATGACACAAAGAGGAAACCACAAGCCACAGTAAGCACAGAAGATATAGCCAGAGGAAAATAATTTGTCCTACCTAATTCCAGAGTCCTACCATTCAAAATTAAGGTATTAAGGAGAGCAAGGGCAGCGGAAGTGAACTAATGCTTCATCAATTCTTGCAAAAAGTCAATAAATACCTAAAACTAACGATTCAAGAAACAATGTTTTAAAATACTGCTTAGATTCATGAAATTAATCATCAGAAAAACTAAAGTGTTAAGAACTCAAACATTTTCCTCTTCGAGGGGATCGAGCATGGTGTGAGAAGGAAGAGCTTCCAATAAAATCTCTTCTGTACTTAAAGAAAACTACACGCAGAGATTACTTTGAAAAATATAATAATTATATTTTAATACAATCTTGTTCTAACTCTACTTGCTGCAATGGTCCTCCACAGTATCTCTCCCTCCAAAATTCATACACTGAATCCCCAAACCCTAATGCGACTGTATTTGGAAAGAGAGACCTCATGGAGGTATTTAAAGTTAAATGAGATTGTTAAGAATGCAGTTCTGACTCAAAAGGATTAGTGTCCTTATTACAAGAGACACCAAAGAGCTAGCTCTCTCTCACTGCCATGTGAGGGGTTCACAGGACTACTAAGACCTGAAGGTGGCCTCTAGGAACTGAGAGCAACCTCCAGCCCAGAGTCTGCAAACTAAACAGGGACCTCAGCCCTATAACAGCAAAGAACTTTATTCAGTCATCAACCTAAATGAGCTTAGAAGAGAAATCCATGTCTCAAATGAGAGCACACGGCCTGGCTGACACCTCGATTTCAGCCTGGTGAGCCCATCTGCAAAGGCAGCCAACTAGTGCTTGGGCTGTGACCCATGGAATTTATAAAATAAATCTGTGGTGCTTTAAGCTATAAGCTAAGTTTGTGGCAATGCGTTGCAAAGCAACAGAAAACTAATACAACAGAAAAAACTGTAAATGATTTTTTCTTCACTTTACCTTGACACTATAAATTTTTTAACTTTTGCAAATATTTTTTGAAAATTATTTTTATAATTCAAAGTCAAAATTAAAATTTTTTTAAATTTCTATTTTTCCTAAATAACTTAAAAAGAAATAGAAACTCGGTATTTTGCACATAGGAATAAAATGTAAGATACTTGTTTCACTGATAAAAGTCATTTTAAAGAGATTATTCTCCAACTGTCATACGGGAAAACCAATATACTTTATTACAAATTTTACTTCAACAAATCAAAACCTAAGTATTCCCTATATCTAAAATTTGTCACTCCCTAATATACAAGTTCTCCTCTCCTACATAGCAGGACCTTCCATATTATCTTTGGGTTGGGAAACAACATAAAATATTAGATATTATAACATAAAATCAAATGCACTTGACATTAACAAAATGTGACCAGAGAACAATAACAGAATTAAGAGTAGCAGATGCAACACTAAAAGCAACATTAAGAAAAAGCATGTTCTGAAGGAATAATGTGACCAAAGTAAAATTCTTTGTAAAAAAATGTTTGAATCGAAACTCTAAATATATAAGCTTGGGTTACTTCTATTGAAGTAGCAGTGTTCTTGAACATGCAGAATTTTTTGAAGAGCAAAAGCCGAAAAGATATGTTACAGATACTCTGCCACGACTCCCAGATCACACTTTTAACAAAGGCACAGCTCCTGACTTTACACTAAATAACGTGAGAGTATAAAAACTTGAAAACAAAGTTTCAAATGCATCTTTGAAATAAACCATATATTATTGCGAACACCAAAGCACATAAAATCTGAAATGTTGTTAACATCTAAAAATCTGTGAGCAAAATTAATAATTGTTTTGCCTTTTTAAAATATTCTTATAACCTTTATCTGTGGTTATAAAATACTATAGAAAAATTCGAAAACATAAAAAAAAGCACAAAGATGACAGAAAATGCAAATTATCTATAATCCAACAATTCATCACTCATTCCAAATATACTCATTAGTGCCAGGCACTATGGATCCAATAGAAGAGGCAGACATCATTGTCCTCATGGAACTGAATGTGCTTTTGCAGACAGGCAATATTCTAATAAACAGTCTGCAGAGTATAGTTAAGTATACAATGAAAGTAATTACTTGGTGAAGGGTATGCAAAACTGTACATCTTTCTCCGGATCTCAAATCCAGAACCCCTTAAAAAAAAAAAAAAAAAAAAGTTGGGCACCTGGGTGGCTTAGTTATTAAGTATTTGCCTCCAGCTCAGCTCTGATCTCAGGGTCCTGGGATCCAGCCCCAAGTTGGGCTCTCTGCTCAGGAAGGAGTCTTCTTCTCCCTCTCTCCCCAACCCCCGCTTGTGCGCTCTCTCTCAAATTATTAAATAAAATCTTAAAAAAAAAAAAAGTATAGATATTACCAGGGAAATGATGCCTATTTTCTTAAAATTATAAATCTGAAGTATGCAAACATCTGTCTAGTAAGATCAAACCTATATACTAAACTTTTGGTGGGGCAGGTGGGGTAGGATCCTCTAGTTTAAAAAAAAAAGAAAAAGAAAAGAAAGCCAGAATTTGATATATGAAAGTGCTAACAACATTGTTATGGCAAATATAAATATTTATATGCTTCATTAGCTATTCTTCCCTATGGGCTAAAGTATTTTCACATAAATAACTAAACTTCTGCATTACTAAGCAAAACACTCTTATTTCTCAACCATGACAGTTGTCTAACGTTAATATAACACTCTTGAAAACTGTTATAAAAAGGAAGCCATTTACTTTAGAAATCTAACTTATAGTTTAAAACTGTTAGTAACAAAGAAAAACTATGATCAACTTTCCCTCAAAAACTACTAAAGAACTAAATTTAGGCCACAAAAACTTATTTGCATGGTCTTTAATTCAATACAAAAATTTATGTATCCTTTCCAAATTCTTGGAATAAAGTGGATAAAAAATATCCTTAAAATAGTATACAGGAGTTACAGTGAGCCAAGATGGAGTAGGCCCACTACAGCCTCTCTCTCTCCCACTGATTACAACTAAAAATCCCAGACTAAACACAAAATGCAACTACCTGCAGATTGTGAAAAGTAAAACAGAAGCCGACGGGAAACAAGTCGAATAGCAACCAGTGATGGGGGGCGGGGGCGCTGTGTGTAGGTGGCTGAGGTAAATTTCATAGTGTTTTGTGCTTCTCTATTATCTCTAGGTTTTGATTCTAAAGAGTGCAGAATCAAACCGTGCAGCCAGTGCTAGAAGCAAAAACATTAGAGGAAACCCCTTTTGCTTAGCCAGAAGACTAAGTAAAAGGACTCCTCCATGCTATTGAGGTGGGCATCAGGAGGAAGCTCCTTTTCTTCCTCCTCTCCCACTGCCTACGGTTGGAGGGCAACCACCACTGCCAGCACCTAAAAAACCCCAAAGAATAGCGATTTCCGGACAGAAGAACTAGGAAAAGGGGCTCCTGTTAGCCAAAAAGTATGGTGAGGAATCCCCATTTTTTCCTCACCACTTCAACTCTAAAGGTTAAAAATGAAGAGAAACCTGGCTTTTTGGCCAGGGGAACAGAGAAAAGGATGGCATGGGATCTAGGAAAAGTATGGGAATCCCACAGAGAGCTGAGAAGAGGATTTCCCAATTCTGTGTAAGAACTAACTTAAGTATTCGGCTCATTCTTGAATTGTGCCTGCGTGAAACAGACCCAAAGAAATCCGGCAAAGGCTTTGAGAACTAAAATTTATGTAAACCACTAATTCCTGGTTGGCACATGTGCTGAGTACACCTAAAACAGCAAAACAAAAGCTTTTAAAAATTGAACTGACACTGGAACCACCACAAAAAGGCAAGACAGAACTTGCATCCTGAAACTAACCAAGATGAATGTCTGCTAAATAAAACAAATCAACATTCTTAAGAGGATTTTAATGAAGTCCTACAATTTAATACTGAAAATGTCCAGTATATAAGTCAAACTTAACATACCAACACACACACACACACACACACACACACACACACACACACACACCCTAACCAGGAAGATCTGTCCACAATGCTCAAGTGAAAGGAGAATCAACAGATGCCAATCCCAAGATGATGCTGATATTGAAATTATCACAAACTTCTAAAGAAATCATAATGATTCTCAATAAGATAAAGAAGCAAATTCTTGCAATTAATGCAAAAAATAGAAGTTTTCATCAGAGAAAGGAAAACTACAAAAAAAAGAACCAACTAGAAATTTTAGAACTGAAAAATACAATATCTGGAAGGAAAAAGTAGTATGGTACTCAATATAAGAGCTATAAAATTATTATGAGTGACCTTTATATATTTTAAGAAGCAAAAGGCGATAATCATGGAATTTTCACATCAACATTTCAAATAACAGTTTAAAAAATGCCCAAAAAGAGAGATTTAGTAAGATATACTAAGAAAAAGTTAATCAGATATACACATTATTAATGTAGACTATGGAAATCTCTAATATGTTACATGACAAATATAAAATATTTGCAATTACAACTTTTTAAATAAGAATTAAATGTAAAAATAAGACCAAGAAAAATGTTCAGAAAAATATCTGCTATAACAACTTAATGTAATTTATTAGCCATAGATAATTTTCTTACAATTAAAAAAAAGTTCTCCCCACATTTCTGTCTTTCATGCAATTTTTTTCTTTTACTTTTTTTTTTCAAACCATAATCTAATTAATCAACTATGAAAACTTTTTCAAGGTAATCCTAGCCCAATTAAAACAGAACAAAATAGAAAATACCAAAGCACACACTGACTAATCTTGGGTGAAACTTTTGTTCCTGTTATATTTACATAGGTAACTATAGATCATGATACAAATTATATATTTTTTAAAGATTTTATTTATTTATTTGTAAGAGAGAGAGAACACAAGCAGGGGGAGCAGCAGGCAGAGGGAGAAGCAGGCTCCCCGCTGTGCAAGGACCCCCCCCCCCCCAATATGGGACTCACTGGGATCATGACCAGAGCTGAAGGCAGACACTTAACCAACTGAGCCACCCAGGTGTCCCCACAAATTATATTTCTTTTTTTTTTTTTTAAGATTTTATTTATCCTTTAGAGAGAGAGACAGACAGCGAGAGAGGGAACACAGGCAGGGGGAGTGGGAGAGGAAGAAGCAGGCTCCCAGTGGAGGAGCCTGATGTGGGGCTCAATCCCAGAACTCCAGGTTCATGCCCCGAGCCGAAGGCAGATGTCCGACAACTGAGCCACCCAGGCGCCCCCCACCCACAAATTATATTTCTTACTGTGGGTTGTAAGAGGTTTTTCTGAGGCACTGCTCTAGCCCACAGTCATAAATAGAAAATAATACTAAAATAAATTATAAGAAAAATAATAAGACATGATTAAATTATCTCTGGATAATTCTTGCCAAAGGCTGGGTCTAAAGTGCAATCTCTGTTCATTTTTTTTTTAAGACCATTAGCAAATATCTAGAAATACACAAGACATAGTGGTACAAAACAGATTTTTTTTCCTAGCTGTAATCAGAAAAATGGGAAAAGGGAATTAACTTTCACATTTGAAATCACATCCCGCCATTAGTGATGTATACATCCTCCTGCAACTGTTATACATCCTGCTTATTACCTTCATAGCAATCTTATCACAAGGCAAAATTATTTGGTCATAATTTGTTTTCTGTGTAGTTTATTTCTCTATCTACCTACCTACCTAGCTATCCATTTCTCCATTCAGCCACCCACTTTGGAAAATACTGACCTCATATATTGTAAACCCTCAGTAAACAGGTACCAATATCAGTATCCTTTTCTTCATGTCCTCCACAATGCCCAAACCAGTTCCTTGCACATATTAGGTATTCAAATAAATGCTGATTCAAACTTTGATAAAGTAGGTTACTGGGTTCTAAAAGTAATCAGGTAACCAAATACAAGCTGCCAAAATAAATTTCTCAGACTTCTTCATATCTGAATTCATCGAATGATGAATGATGAATTCAGACTTTTTTCCTCAAAGAAGTGGAATATGAAAGCCACGGATAATGATATACATTTCTTTTATTTTTCCCCCTTGAACTTTACTTGTAATAATCTTTACAGCCTTGTACCTATAATTCTTTCTTTTTTTAAAGATTTTATTTATTTATAGAGATAGAGACAGCCAGCGAGAGAGGGAACAAAAGCAGGGGGAGTGGGAGAGGAAGAAGCAGGCTCACAGCGTAGGAGCCCGATGTGGGGCTCGATCCCATAACGCCGGGATCACGCCCTGAGCCGAAGGCAGACGCCTAACCGCTGTGCCACCCAGGAGCCCCTGTACCTATAATTCTATGCCAATATTCATGAAAATAAGGAACTATTTCAAAGTAGCAGAATGCTTCACTCTGAAATAATCCCCAATATCATTTATAATATTGTATAATAATCATTCTTGTATACAATTTTCAAATTTCCTTTAACTCTTAGGGTTAATCATAAGCACTAATAATATTCTTACTCAGATCAATAAAGTCTTATTATCAAGGTATAATCAACTGAAAACAAGGAACTGAGAAAAATCCAAAGCCAAATTCAACCTATTAATAGGTCAAAGCTAAACAATCATTAAATCTAATCAAACCAACATTCACTGACCACCTACAGCAGATATGCACAATATTAAGCCCTTCAGAAAACAAACAAAAATCTTGAAGAACTTCACTTCAGATATCTAACAATCTACTGATGTAGAATGGGAGGGTAGTGACCTACCATTACTATAATACAGCAGATTCTTAGCATTCTAAGATTTATCATTGTTAGCTTTGACAATTCACTAATGATCCAAAGGTCTCTAAACTGTAATCACAGGTAATTCTGCAGAGACACTAATTTGAGGTGTGTATTTGTTTCTCTTCTCTCATATTCTCCTTTGCATTTAACAGAGGAATAATATACTAAAGTGGTACTTAAAATTTGGGGGATCCAGAAGAACCTGAAGATTTTGCCTCATGAAAACAAAAACACAAGGCATAATGTAGTGCCAGAATAAAAAATGCTACATTCAAACAAATGAAACATACATCCAGTTGCTAATAGAGAAAAGGTTTAATTAAAAAAAAAATGGAAGTGAAATGGGCTGACTGGAAAAAGAGAGCATTCCTGTTACAGCCGTGATTTCGCTTCCACACTATTTACATTCGTAACACACTTGTCAATAAATCTCTTTACAAAACTAGCAATTTTTGAGGACGGACTAGAGAAGAGGACTATTTCCTAATGGAAACAGAATTAGAATCTCAACAGAATGCTGTGCTTTCCTACTGGAGAATCACTGAGTATCAAAAAAACAAGACAGATAGATGAGAATATATAATGCAGAGCTTCACGTATTTGGTAAACGTTCCCATTCATACTGTTGTATATACACAATGTATATGATAAGCACACTTTTATATTTACTTATAAATATAAATAACTTCTTTATTTCTAAAATAGTCTTGTATTAAAAGGCTTAAATCCGTAACTAAGAAATCTGCACAGCTGAAGGTAAAGGTAATCTGAAATGTTCTTAAAAAGTATAAAATGATTCAAGCAAAACAGTTGTTTGAAGAGCCTGAGTAAAAATTAATTTAGTAATCTAAAAGAACTCAGTTCTACTGTAGAGAACAGAGAATAGTAAATTAAAAGCCAATTCAAAACTAACTATAACAAACCAAGGGAGAAGTGATGAGGACCTGGACTAAAGTATCAATACTTTATTTTTATTATTTAATACTGAAAATAAAAAGGAAGGGAAGGATGCAAAACACATTAAAAAAAACTCACTGGATTTCATGACCGAAAAGATGTAAATGAAAGAGGCACCTAGGAAAATTCAAAGTTTTCAAGTCTGAGTGTCTGGGAATATGATTTTACTGCTGACATAAACAGGAAGTCTAGGTTCAGGCTAGAGCATACAGGGAAGACCAAAGACTAGACCAGAGAAAAAGCAAACAAAAGGAATGTTTCGAAGACCTGAATTACAGGGATTTCGTCAGTTTGTAAGACGTGAGTCTGAAACAGCTCGGAGCTTGGCTGTTGAGAGGTCTCTGAATCGTGTGAGTGGGTCAGGACCCCCATCATGAGATACGGGGAAGGGGAAAACCCTGTCACAGTATTTTCTCTAGCAATGAATGAAAGTGAAAATGTACCAAATGGGTGATGTCAGTCGAAAGACAACATGGCACAGAATATCAGTACTCTGACCAGGCCTCAGAGATGTGGCATATCAGTAAGTGAAAAAGGGGCCCTGAATTTCTATGGAAAGGAAAGTAGACTATGGTGAATACACAGATAAAAAATAATGTGAGGCAACAAGCAACAAGAATCATAGCTGATAATTATATTTCTGAGTGACCACACCAAAGACAAGACAGAGTGGATGATTCTTCTTTGGCCATTACTGGGCACAGTCTCATTTCCAAATCATGTACAGTCTTTATAGTTCCTGAGGACAAGAATTAAAATATCCTTTTATATAAAATGAGAAAAAAAAAAGAGAAGTCTAAAAGAAGTTCGTGGAAGAACGGTAAGTTTAGATTCAGGTGGTAACAATACAATTTCATGTGCATATGGACACAAAATACCTAAAAACTTACGAGACTGAGTCCCAGAAGAGAAAAGCAAAAATACACATCATTCCTTAAGAGACAGCTGAAGAGATAAGGAACACTGAAGACTAAGTATCAGAGAGAGAAAGTAGAACAAATGCCTACTACACCTCAGAGTAAAATCATTCCAGAAATAAGAGCAACAAATAGAGACTAAAAAAAGAGAGAAAGAGTGGCATGATAAAGGAGAAAGAAAAAAATATTACTTTCATCTACTTTGTCAATTATTAAGTACTATCATAAATGCTATATCACTTTTACCTTCAGAAGGGCCCAATGAGATTAAAATTTATTGTACTCATTTTATAGATGTATAAACTTAGGGTAAGTGACCTAAATTCAAATTGATAATACACTACAGAACCATGTCTCAAACCCAGTCCTTCT
The DNA here is from genome assembly GCF_024610735.1 of Ursus americanus. Lineage (NCBI taxonomy): Eukaryota > Metazoa > Chordata > Mammalia > Carnivora > Ursidae > Ursus > Ursus americanus. The sequence continues at coordinate 64,093,164 of NC_142137.1, read as the reverse complement.
GCCTACCCAGACACTATTTCCAAAAACAAAACAAAAAAGCCCACCAGCTAGCAACCAACTAAACATATACAACTGAGCCACTGAGTAAGATGGTAGATGACTGTGGAGACAAACCATTTAATAGCATCAACCTAAACAATAACCAAGAAGACTTTACTCAAAAGACAAAACAGTATGAAGCTTATACATCCACTGACCAAATAACAGCTAAACAAATTCTTTCAAAAATGAATTTTAAGCAATCCTCAATAAGGTTTAAGAGCCTTCCAAACTTTAACAAGGAAGCTCACTTTCTCTAAAGAATTTAATTAAAATAGACTAAATCCATCTTTCTCCCGAAGCTAAGAAATGTAGTATTTTCAATCTGAGGGAAATTACTACAAAAGTAACATGGTAATAAATGTTGTGAAAAATTCCAAATATTGAAAGCTCTCATTCACTGCATACTATCCACCTACTGCTCTCTTAAGAAATGACCACTGTTAGACTGGGAGGCTGCCTTCCAGAATTTTCTACACCCACCTATGCGTACATATGTAAGTATTGTAAATAAGTATATGTATTTATGAAAAATAAATACACATTCCAGTGCAAAATTATACTCCTAGTAACTGTTTAAAACTGATTTTCTTCCTGGATTCAGTAAAACACTGAAATTCTTATAAATGTTGACTGGTAATGATAGTGGTCCAAAATCTTTCAAATATATCATGGTATTTTGTTACCATGCGTTCAAAAGTTTTGTTCAACAATTTCTCCAGCTTAGAAAATATGGGGAATATATCTAGTACTTTCTTTATAACTCATCATCTCTGTAATTTTTATCTATTATTAAAGTATGTAATATGAATATACTTTTCCAGGGGGACCGAAATATCCACGTTGACACTAAATGTTCTCAGCTGCAGCTTTTTTTCTTTTAAACTACCTTTCTTGGGGTGCTTGGGTGGCTCAATTAGTTAAGAGTCTGCCTTCAGGTCAGGTCATGATCCCAGGGTCCTGGGATCAAGCCCGGAGTTGGGCTCCCTGCTCCACGGGGAGTCTGCTTCTCCCTCTCCCTCTGCCCCTCCCCCTTCTCATGCTCTCAAATAAAATCTTTAAAAAAAAATTCATTAGAAACTTGCTCATTAAGATTAATATTTAAGACAGCCTGAAGTTTACCTTGTGTAATCCCATTTTATAAACGATAAAACAACTATCTCCTTGTCACCTATAATCTTTCACATCTTATTTTGACAGCAATCGTTTTGACTTTGCAGATTTTCCATGCTTTAAAATACCTGAACCAGGAGCCTTGTAAACAGCAGTCTGGGACAATCTAAAGGAAGTAGTTACAAAGTAGCCACTATTACTAAAATGTGGAAATTAGAAACATGCTAAAGATACAGGCTAATAGAGTAACGGCAATCCTCTCCCACAAAGAAGGTACAGGATATGTGAGCTTTGTACTTACTGGCTTTTTTCACTTTTCTGCACAGGGCTAGAAATTCTGAGGAATTGCTAGAAAACTGCCAGCTAAGGGGTGGCGGGAGTGTTACTACACAATACTTCTTTGCCAAGGCATGCACATTTTCCCATGGTACCTTATTTTGTGGGCAGGAGAGCAGGAGTATAGTAGTCTATTCCTTATCCTAACCCAAGTGTAGCATGAAATGATAATCAACTAAGAATCACCTATTCCCACTCCTCCTCTACCTCCAACACACAAATACTACCAACATCACACTAAAAACATACTGAAAACATTAAAACGACATTAAACTGAGACACAAAGAGCAGACATTTCTTTTAATTTGTTTGCTATGTGCCTCTGATACTAAACAAGTTTCATCATCTCTCAGTCTTAATTCCTCATCCATAAAATTAGTCTGTTAAATGATATACTATCACAGGTCTTGCAGGTCTAAAATTTGTAATTTCTGGAAATCGAGTTTAAGTATGGAAGTAACCAAGAAACCCAATCATAGAATCACACACTTTAGTTATGCCTATAGCTACAAATGTGTAACATGACTGTAATGGTCCTTAGCTACCCTATTCTAAAGTTAAAGAGAACAGAAATGATTCTCCAAGCAAGAAAACAAAATCTGTAAGTATAACCAAACATATACACACATACACACACACACACACACACACACACACACACACACACACACACACAAATAAATAACTCTTCAGTTTAAATTTTCCCTGGGACCTAAACAATCCAACTTCCTTTCATTTCAGTTCTTCCCTCTGTCTTCTGTAAAACATTAAAATTAAATGATATGAATTTTACATACTTTTAACTTTAGAAGTACTATTAATAATGAATTGGCCAAAATGAAAATAAAGAAAAATTCATTTGTAAATCCTCTCCATAACAAATCCCCATAAACCACATTAGCTGAAATTTCTCAAATAAATGCAGGTTCTATTTTTAAATGATATAGTCTTTACAGTCACAATTACATTCACAATTCCATGTTTACAATAACTTGTTTATTATAGACAAAATTAAGGTAAAAAATTATGTGACTAGGAGGAGCTAATAAAATGTTGAATGATATGAGTAGGCTTAATGTTAAATTCTACTAAAATCTCAAACAAAATTTAAATCTTTAATTTTATTCATAAATCATTCCATTTACAACTTAAATTTTAATTGCATAGAAGAACAGCATTTGTACAAGCAGAATTTAAAACCAAGAACATTCTATGCAGAGTTACTTTTAAATGTCCTCATATTCACAAATACGATATAATGGAAAGCATCAAAACCTTAACTTAAAAAAATAAACAAAAAAACCTGAAGAACATAAAGATTCTATAAGATTTTCCCCTACGCCTGCTTCTCTTCTTTCTCTGTATCATCTCCCTAGACAACTACACCCTATCCCAAATCTTCATCTTTTATCTATTCTCCTTAGATGCCTATATATCCGGCTGGGTATCTCCCACCCTTCATGTTCCATAGACACCAAATCTTCAAGATGTACAAAATTACTACTGTATTCGGCAAAATAGTAAAAGTAAGTATCTTTGGGTGGTTGAGATACAGGTACTTCAGTTCTTCCATACTAACGATCTTTCTTTTATTCCAGGTTATTAAAAATGATCCCACTCAAACCCAACCCACCAAATTATCTTTCTCAAGTTTTTAGCTCCTCCAGATTTGCCCACCTTAGTAATTAATATTATACCATCTTATTTACCTCGTCACTTAACCAAAGCACTGGCACCACCCTCAACCTCATATCCAGCTCCCTATTACTACTAAATTTCTCTTGCATTCATCCCTTCTTCTTCTTCCTATTATTACTCTAGTTGAGCCCCTCATCTTCTCTATGCTAATTTATTCTCCCATCCCCTAATCTCATCCCCCCATTGCCCTGCCCTGCTCCAAAGATACTACTTATTTTTCTAAAATTTTAAAACCCATCAGAATCTCCATTCCCTTTTGACTAAAAATGAGGTCTTACACATAGTGTACAAAGGCTCTTTATCAAAAAATGATGGCCAATTCTCCATCATTCCTCTCAACCCCATCCCCTTCCCAAAGTTACCATTTCCTTGAAAATGATATTTACCCTCTGCCTCATGTAACACCTCCTTCCTCATTCTGTGTACATCATGATATATATGAAGAGCTTACACACAGTATACACAGGCTATATCACTACTTCTTGTATCATACTATTCATTACCCTACCTTCAAACTCTTTGTGGTAAAATGTTCCCATTCCCATCCCTATTAGACGATGAGCTGAGAAAATGAACACGGGTATCTAATTAACGCTGGTAACCACTCTGCAGAATATAATGCCTGATAGATGGCAAATACGCATGAAAAATATAGCTCAAACAACCAGCAACTACTTCCCAGCAGCATTCTTTTCAAACGCTAGTTGCTATTACATGAAAACCTTCATGTATATCATTACATTCTAGCAATTTGAAAATTGTAATTAAAACGGAATAAATAAGTTATCTAATAATTTTGAAGGACTAGCAAAATAAAGGAAGCCCCCCCCCCACAGAATTATTTGGAATCATTAACTATTACAGCTCTAAGAGGCCTAAGACATCTTAATCCTCCGATTTTGCAAATGAATCAAAGTACTGACTGGGGAATTTTGTACAAGGAATGATATGCTAGCCTCTGGCCAACTCCTTTAAAATTTCAATACCCTTCAGTTACGTTGGTTACAAGCCTTGTTCTTGTCACCAAAGCAGAGACAGGCCTCTAAAAAAAAGTTCTGAGTTCTCTGACAGAATAGAGACAAGAATTTGAAAAATTCTGCTCAGTAAGAGGAACTGCTGTATAAATAAAAACCACATTTCTTGGTGTAAAAAAATTCAAAGATGTGAATACTTACAAAAGCAGTCGTATCTCGATAAACTTTTTTTAAAAAGGCACTTACTGGTTTATTAAAAGCTTGTAGAAAAACTACTCAAAGACAGAAGTCCTTTCTGCAACAAACGTGTAACATGATAAAAACTCATTCTGATTATTTTTATTCAGTATTTAGCCAAGAACAATACTGAATAAAAATCAAAATAGATAACCTGCACACAGTTCTGGAGCTTTTATTAGATGAATAAGCAGTAGCCCAATCAAGAGACTTTTTCCTTATTTTTTTTTTAATTTTATTTGTTTATTTGACAGAGAGAGAGCGCGTGCGCACAAGTAGGGGGAGCTGCAGGCAAGGGAGAGGGAAAAGCAGACTCCCCACTGAACAGGGAGCCTGACGTGGGACTCGATCCCAGAACCCTGGGATCATGACCTGACCTGAAGGCAGACACAACCAACTGAGCCACCCAGGTACCCCAACATTTCCCCTATTTCAGGATAACTACATAAGCAACTGCTTTCACCATGGTCCTCAACTTTGGAGATTACCTAAGAATCATTCCCATTATATTACTCATTAAAGCTTTAAAAAAGACTAGCTGAATCACTATTATGTATTTGAATAACATTTTTTGAAGAATCTATAAAATACATGTATTTACCACTAAATTAAGTCTAGGTTTTCTGTCCCAATTAATGAAGTTGTCATTTTCTAGTGAGTTAATGTAGCTATACACTGAAAGCATGATGATTAAGAATCACTTTCAAATTAAAAATCACACTTCACAAAAAAGAGGTGAAAGCAGAGTCAAACTTTTTAAAATTTGCCCCTTTGCTGCATTTTTTATCAAGTTTTCAAGAAAATGTTTGCTTTGCAATTAATATGAGAACAATTTTTAATAGATAAAATGTCACTAAATGAGGAAAAACAATATGAATTTCCAGTACACATCCATACACAAAACCTGAATGTAAACTCCATGAGCGCAGGGGTTGTTTTTGGGTGGGGTTGTGTTTTCTTTTGGAATCTGTTTTGTACACTGTTAAATCTCTAGAACCTAGGAGAGTGTCTGTACTTGGTTGTAAGTGCTCAAAATTTTGAATAAATTATTTTCACTAAGGCAGCTTTTTAAATTCTGTTTTTGACATTCAAGTAAGCTTATTATAGAGCCTATAAGGAATATATTTTCTTGCTCAATTATAATTCTGACTTATAAGCAGCATGTTATTAATCAAGTTCTCAGGTTTCAAAGTTTGCAACAGGAGCCAGCAAAAAATGGCCCATGGCCTATTTTCGTAGGTTCTCAAGCCAAAGACACTTTTTATATTTTAAAAGAACTGTGAAAGACCAAAAAGAATATTCGTGAATAGAGACCTTAAGTGGCTAACAAAACCTAATAAAAATACTTACTATCTGGTCCTCTACAGAAATAGACTACTGCCCCCTGTAAATGGAGATTCCATTCACAAGAGAATGAAAGTTTTGCACACTTCCTTTCCCTTATGAATTGAATCTGCACTATTAGAAACAGATCTTTCACCTAAGACCTTCTCCCTAACTAAATTCCTGAATTTTGGCTTGTTATTTGATTTGAAGAATGTTAAGAAAAAAGATTTAACTATAGCGTAAGTGGTTATGAATGCTGAAGCTAATAAAAAGGGAAGATTAAAGTTAATTATGTTTAATGTTTTCCAGACTAAAGAAATAACAAAAATGAAGAAAAAAACAAAATGGAATACAAACAGGAAAAAAAACGAATCTAATTATATTTCAAATAAATAGCAGAACTACATTAAGTGGAAAAAACTAACCAAGTCATGTGTGAACACAGCATTTTGACTATATACTGTCAGGTTAAACAAAAAATGAACTATAAACAAGTATTAAATTCTAGTTAATAGGCTTGTTTTCAGAGACATATCGTTTAGCAATACTGAAACTACTTTCTGTGTGTTTCAGGTTTGGCCAAATAATATGTAAATACACTGCGGATAACAGAAACTAGTTTTCTCACTTTCAGAGAAAGGAATTACATACCGAATTGGAAAGGGGAAAGGCTAGAATGAACCATACAGTTGTTGGAATAGAACTGGAGACATCAGGGTGAACCCATGGCTTTTTAGATAGGCAGAGAGTTAAAAAAAAAAAAAAAATTTTATGTGTATACATATATATGTATATATACTTAAATTCTAGTTCAATTCATTAATAAATATCCACAGGAAGAAACCAGATCAGAGCTCCTTGGAGAAATGACTGATTCCAAGGCTAGGGTGAGGATATCTTACTACATAGGAAAGAGAGTACTCAAAAGATAAAGTGCACACATCAAAAGGACACAAGAGACAGCTTAAAGTAGCTCTGACTGGTCAAAACTGAGACAATCTTCATCAAAAAAACCCCCAATGAATAAAAAAGAATCCATGAGTTCATACTGGACATACATACATACATACATAAATGGGGAGAAGGAAAAAGCTCTTACAGAAGGCCAATAATAAAGAAATGATAGACAAAGAACATCACCTTTTGCCAATCATCCTAGGACTGATTCAGGCAAGAACTAAATGGATGCTTCCGTGGGTAAAAGTTTGATAAGCAACAAAGTATATGCTTAGTTTCAAAATACCTCCCCAAATGATACTTGTTAAAAGGGAAGAACAGTAACCTTACAATGGAGAAACCTTGCAAAAAAAGTTAACATCCCTAATTAGTGGGATAAATAGACATCATGCGCTTCCCAGGAACACAGTATCACTTCTGGTGTATTCCTGCCAAAAACGTATAACCTGAATCTAATCATGAAGCAACTGCAGACAAATCCATACTGAGAGAATTCTAAAAATAACTGGCCTATTATCATTAAATATCACCAAAGGTCATAAATGGTAAAGAAAGAGTTATAACCAACTATTTCAGATTAAAGGATACTAAAGAGACAAGATGAATGAATGCAAGATGTGGTGTAGGATTACTCTACTAAGGACATTAATGATATAATTAACGAAATCTGAATTAGAGCCGCAAATTACATTATACCATCGTTAATGTCCTGATTCTGATCACTGTACTGTGGCTATGTAAAAGAATATCACTGCAGAAAATAGTCATTTAAAAGTAAAAGGCATCATGAATTGCATTTCCCATCATAATGCCAGAAAAAAAAGTTCGCACGTGTTCATGTTTGTGTGGATAGTGAACAAAAAAAGCAAAAATGGTTAACATAATTAGGCAGAGAAACCAGGATGAAGTGTACATAAAATTCTTTATTATTCTTTAACTTCTCTATAAATCTGAAGTTTTAAAATAAAGTTCAGAAGTGTGAAAAAATAAAGCTAATTTATAGTTAGACACTATGCCAGTAAAAATGAATTGTGAAAAATTGAGTGAGAGTTCTCCTTTAAGCGTAAGAAAAACAACTAGAGGTTGAGACCTGGGGTCCCTTTCAGTCTCAGCTCTAATATGTAAAAGTAGCATTTTATTGGTAAAATCACAATGGTGGTCCATTTTCTAGTCAGTAAAAGGAGGGTAGCACCTAATCCTACTTTTCTCACGAGCTTATCCTAAAATTCCACTGAAACATGATGGTTGGGGAAAAGAGGGTCAAAATATAAAACACTACGTTATAAAATGGCTCACTTTTAACAGTGTTTGGTAAACAAAAAATTTTTCAAAAATACATAAGCCAGACATTTTTCATCACAGAAAGTAGACATTCCCTGTATGGTTTTGGCTTATAAAAATTTTAACTTACTCAACATTATTTTTACCCATATACTTCAAATATTTCAATAAATCCAAATACCCCTATTTTTTTTACCATAAAATTTTATAGTGTAAGACTCTTCTAAATTTTAAAAAACCATTAACTAGGGCTTGGTCAACTTATTTTTTTAATTAAAATATAACTGACAGAACACTGTATCAGTTTCAGGTGTACCAGTAAACCTTTTAGGTGCTGTGACCCAGTATAAAAAGATCTTTAAACATTTCCCAAGTTCTACACACTAAGATATAAGATGCATGATCCAAAGTGTTTCATCTTTCACTCACAAGCTACTCAAATTAGCCCTGAGGAGTCCAATCAAACTCTAAAAATTTTTACGAGACCAAATTTTATCATGTACTTAAGCAAAAGTTCATTTTAAAAATAAAAATATTTATATTCTTTCAAATTCATAAAGGCTTGGTCACCACTTAAAAAAAGCTTTTTTAAAAAATTATTTGCACCTGGAGGCTAATTCATATCTCATTGACAAAAGGAAACATTCTTAAAGCTGTTATCTTTCAGCAACAGTTATGACTCCAAAACAATTTTTTTAAAAATACATGACAAAAAATTTGGTATAAAATAAAACTTAATGTAGCTTATCTTATTCTGCCATTGTTGAAAACATAAGATGATATTCTTGTTTATTAAGTCCACTTGCTCAATCTCTATTTTGAATAGTAGATGAGCTTTCTTGACTCTAAGGCAAAAATGCTGGTAGAAGAATAGGCAGAACTGTGCCTGCAGAGAAGGGCTGCAACCAGCCCAATCCCCAGCAAAGCAACCCCAGTCAGTAATGCCTGCACAGCCTCACTAGCTCCGCAGCAAGGTCACTCACTGCACACAAAGCTAATGAAGTGGAACTAAAAAAAAAAAAAAAAAAAGATTACAAGAATATCAGCTCCAAGAGGGTATGCTTCCTGCTTGTCTTGTTTACCACTGTATACCAGCAGAAAGAAAAATGCCTGGTACATGGTAAGCACTTCAGTATCGGTTAAATGAATTAACAAATGAATGAAAGAATGAAATCCTAGGTCTTGCAAATCAATCTATATAAAATTATATTAAGTTGCAGAAGTATTTTAAAAACAAATTTGGCATACATTAACTTAATAGCCATAACTATCTTTAAAAAACATTAATATCCTATATTCCCCCATTCTGACTAAATGTAGTGATGTCAAGGTTACTAAGATACTTCCTGACCTACAGCAGATATCAGAATGCATTTACATATCCTTCCCTAAGTTTCAAATATGGTGTATCAGAAATTCTTGTAAAGCAGAATTAGAAGACCAAATAAATGCATAAAATTAAAATCAAAGCACAAATGCATCGTTTACCATCAAACTTGAGATAGCATTAATTCAGATAAGAAATTACGGGCTATAGAAACATTTCTCATCAGCATTTATTTCTCATAATAGTAGCACTACCAAAATCTGCTCCTCTATAATTAGAAAACCAAAAATTTGTCTTTTTTTGTTTCTCCATCCCTACAGCATATCTGTCAATGATCTGTCATCTTATAGTTTGAAGAACTTCCTCAAAATATAAGATGTATTTCCAACCATCAAATTAAAAGTCTTATAATTTATTCATGTTAAACAGGTAATGTTATATTCCTTTTACAATACAGTAGAATTATGTGGAGCAGAATGCAAGTAAATGCAACAAGAGTATATATGATTTATGTTCACTATTAAGCACAGTAACTTTTTTTCAGTTAACCTCTTTTTTGTGAAGAAATTCAACTATTCCCTACATGTTCTCTTTAAGATTACTAATATATTAGAAGTGACAAACTTTATTCTGCTTCCCAATTACTGCCCATATAATCAAGACATCATTTCACTACCAATTTAAACCTAATATTTTCCAAAGGGCCTGCCTTATGTGCGTTATAATCATCTTACTATGCTTCTTGTGTCCATGCTGCTGGAAAAGCAGTCTGTACAAGCAGGAGTAGAGGCACAATCCTGAGAGAGAGGAGTAGAGAAAGATGTTGAGAAAACAAAACCAGATAAAATGAGCTCACTCGAGTTCAGGAGCTCAGCCAGTGTTCAAGGTCAAGGTTGATTACATTCTCTCATACCATTTTGTTAGAAGTTGTCCAATAACAGGAAAACTGGCCCTAGAAAGAGATATCTGAAATTCCATGTACAAGTAGTAATATCATCACTAATTCTAAGCCGACTAAACTTCTAAAAAAAGAAGCAAGTGATCGTGATCATAAAATATGACTATTTAGGAAACTAGGGAATACAGATGTCCCCTAATATCAATCAAAATTACTGTAACAAACTCAATGCTAGCTTAGAATAAAATGATAGAGCTATTTCAGTCTTGTCAAAAAATTTTTTTAAATTTATCTTGAATGATTAAGACTATAACACTCTCAAAGCAGAGTCTCAAAAATCATTATCATCAATCTCAATTACCCTTGTTTTCTAAATGTTTAAAATATTGCAAGGAAAAACCCCACAACTTTTACCAAAGCAAAAAAAAAAAAAAAGGTTTGAAAATAGCATAATTACAGAACAAAGCTTAGGATGGATTTAATCTAACTGGAACCTTCAAATGCAATAGTTCCCTCCCAAAGCTCCCTCCTTAATAAGTGAAAGTAACAAAAATATCAGAGTTTTGGTTTAGAATTTTCCACCTCATCTCCTAGATTCCTACAGTGCCGTAAAACGACCTTCAAAAAAATCCTTAATATGTACTAAGTCCTCCCCAAAATTAATTTTATATTTAATCAAAGAATCTTCTAATATAAACTTTAATCAATCATTTACTTTACATAGAGGAAACCAAATGTCCAGAAATGTTAACGACCTTGGTCCAAGTCATTCAATTCCAAGTACATCATTCATTCATTCATTCATTCAAGAAATCTTTACTTGACACATAGTATATATTAAGGTACTGAACTATGTACTGAGGATATAAAGCAATGAAAAGATATGGTCACTATCCTCATGAAACTTATAGTCTGGTGGGAAAGACTATTACTATATTACTTCCAGTAATCACTAGAAGGGAAAGTACAATTTCTTTAAGACTGTGTAATGGGAACTAAATCAGTGATTCTCAACCAAGGTCTATTTTATTCTCCAAGGGGCACCTGATAATGTCTGGAAACATTTCTGGTTGTCACAATAGTGGCACCTTGTGGGTAGAGGCCAGGATTACTGCTAAACATCATATAATGCACAGGACAGCTCCTCATGGCAAACAATTATCCAGCCCAAAATATCAATAGTACTGAGGTTGAGAAATTCTCATCTTAAACCACTGGGGCAGGGAGGGCTGAGTGAAGAGTTCCTTCCTTTACAACACTAATTATGTTGTATCTTTAAGGGAGTTCCACAAGACAGAAACAAAAAAAGATGGTTTGATTGATACAATTAACCAAAACACCCACTGGAAAGTTAAGACAGGAAAGAGGAAAGGAAAAGGAGACAGATTTCCTGATAGGTGAAAATGAAACAAAAAAATGCAATGTTTTCTAGCTGCTTCACATAAAATCCCTTTCTTGAATCACAAACAGAAAACATACAAATAAAAAACAAATTTCATAGGCTTTTATCATTCCCTCTACCTTTTCCACTGTTCACCATCCCATGTCTACTACTAGATACTGCTGAGATTATCCAAAGTCCTATAGTTAGATAAATGTACACTCTGGAAACAAAAGTGGAAATGGAGTAAAGCAGAGATGGGATTTCACTTCTGATGTGAAAGACAAGGCATGGAAGAGGAAAATGTCCTGGGTGTTAACGGGACTCTGAAAAGTCTGCATCCTCCAGTTTAAAGAGTAAGCTATCTGACTAACTGAGGAGTCCTAACGACAAAAAACACTAAAAATTTAGGCATCCTAAAGATAATAAAAGGTCCTAGAATCATCTCAGAATTTATGAACCAACGTAAACCCAAAATTTAAATTGTGGTAATTTTCCTGACACATCTCACACCTACATATCCGGTCCTTTAGCTACCACTCAGCCTTTTCTGAGCAGCAAGACAAATGGATCATGATGGAAAAAACAACCACAGTAATGCAATAAGCTATACAAAGAATTTAGGGGGGGAAATCTGATCACTAATACTTGATTATCTGAAAGTGTTAACTTGTTGAAGTATAGTAACGGTACTGACACTATTTTTTTAAGCCCTTAAAAATTAAAAGAATCCAATATACAAGTAAAATTCATCTCCTCCAGTTACTTTGCCTAAATGTAACCAATGCATAACTGATTCTTCGATTTGCCATGTATTGTTTTAAGAGTTCCTACGTTATGAAAATGCCCTCTCCAATTAAGTTATAATTTCCTAAGGAAAGAGTCATGCATTTCTATTCTTTTCCCTCTTTTCAAAAACAAAAAACAATAACCGTACCATAATGACCACCATACAGTGGCATTCTTAAGGACAGAGTACAGATACACAGCTCACATAAAACTGCTTTATTCGAGTAATCAATGTGGTCCTAAAAACGGAATTTAAGCAAACCAGTATGAGACTCTTTTCACTGAAGGGAGAACTCTAAACCATTGCAACAAGGATATGCCACCATCTAAGAGCAGCTACAGCTATGGCACCTGTAATGATAAAAACTGTTTTAAAGAGTTAACTGCTCAGGTTAAGCATAGACTCTTAGGGAGTCTTATATTCCAATCTGGACAAACTTTCTTTCATCATTTCAGAACTGACATTACTACTCACGGGAATAACTCATCACAAGGATGATGCTTAACTGTAAATTATAGCTTTCTCACAAAACTAGCACAGTGGGCACTTAAATATCAATTCTCGGGCCTCAATCTCACTGAACTCATGATAAGAGGAATTTACCACGTAAAGGATCTTCTGACAGTGACTCTGAACACAGGAAAGGAGAAGCCACAGACCACTTTGAGAGATTATGATAGGTGGGAGTGGGGGCAGCTGCACATGTTGACCATGACTCATAAATATCCTACATAAGGTCGTGGATTTTCAGACTGTAACTCATCTGCGCTTTGTAAATTAAAAATCTATATTAACCTGGGGTGCTTGGCTGGCTCAGCTGGTAGAGCATGCAACTCCAGATCTCAGGGTTTTGAGTTCGAGGCCCATGTTGGGTGTAAAGATAACTTAAAAATAAAATCTTAAAAAAACAAAACCAAAATAAACAAACAAAAAACCATATTCTTAACTTTAATATTTCTGGCATGTTCCTATTTTCAAGCCAATGCTAGAAGGGGGGATGGTCTTTAAAAACCTGAGAATTAGCAAGCCATAAAACCTAAGCATTTCATATTTTATATAGGCCTTTAAAAGCCAAATTCACTCTAAGTAAACATTCTAAAACAACCTTTTCTCCTAATACTATAACTCAAAATTCCTTTATTTTTGCACTCTGCAATACATAATTTAATGGAAAATATTCACTACTGAATTATTCCTTATTATATGCTTATTTGCAACACCATTTTTACATCAGCAAGCATTAGACACAGAAACTATATTCAAAATAAGAAAAAAAATTGTCTTTTGTGTTTAAAATAAAAAGTATATTCTTCTGAATCTTCTTTGAATGTAATTCCTTTCCCAAATTCTGTGACTGTATTGCTATTACTAAGCTAACGCCACATTCAAACATGGTGAAGTGTGAGCATGTTAGTAAATAAAGGAGTTAAAAGATTTTCTAAGGTCCCCTGAAATCCACAGGGAGAAAGGAGAGAGTGCTACATACACTAAAATGGGAATGCTACTGCCAATCTCAAATTCCTGTAAAGGTTAGATGAGAAAAAAGATGAAATATCTAGCTAGCCATGTAAATGTTAGGCCCCCTATCCTTAATGGAAATACTAAAATGAAAACCAATATACCATTTCTACTCCACTGTGCTCTATTGTGACAACCATAGGGTAGTAACACCTTTTTCTATCAACGAAAGCCTAATCAGAATTTGGGGGGGGGGTGCTGGGAGTAAGGGATGATACATATTAGGAAGCCCCTAGACAAACAGAAAAGATAATCAAAAGGGTGTGGGGTAGAAGCACCTGGCTGGCTCAGCGGGAAGAGCGTGAAACTCTTGATCTCCAGGTCATGAGTTCCAGGCCCATGGTGGGTGCAGAGATTACTAAAAAAAGTAAACTTTAAAAAAACGGGGGAGTGGGGCAGTAAAATCAAATAACTGCAGTGGAAATGAAAGGATTTTTTTATATAGAATTTTTAAAAGTTTAACATTCTATAGAGCTGTACCACTATATGTAGCAAATAAAAAGGCTACATAGAGCTGTTTTCTTTCCTGCACAGTTGTGAAACTATTAACAAATAAATTGGAACATATAGTACCATTAAATACGTTTTCTTCTAGAATTTAAGCTCTGTAAAGTATTGCTGGGAGAACCAAATTTTCTAATTATCAGCTATAAATTCAAAAACAAAATGAAAAAAAGATTTCCAAGTCTATTGTTCTACATACTAAGAAGTGGCTTAAAAAGAGAAAGAAAACCCAATACCAAAAAAGAAAATCCTTTACAAAAAAAGTGTCTGCTTTCATATAACTGTGTCACTACTATGTACTCTAACATGGACAGTCCAACTCACATGAATGTTATTTAACTTTCAGCCCTTTGCTAAGCTTCCCAAATGTCAATTCTTAAAGAAAGAAGAAATAAAAGAAATTAAACTGTGAAACAGCTTTTAAAAGTATTGTCCTGTTCGGATTACTACAGCACTGTCTGGTATTTTAAGAGGTGAATATTTAAGATTTTGTTCATCATACTATCGAATAGAGTATTAGCACTTCACACCAAAAGTTCGGAAAATTTATGCGACTTTAGTTAACATCACATTAAAAAAATTTTTCCAAGGCATACAGACAAGGATAATTCTGGTTGCGTAGATGGGTACTTGTTATGTTTAATGTTTGCACTAAGGTCTACTTAAGTCGGAGTTTTAAAAAAATTTATATACTTTATCGAAACCTGTCTTTTAGACTAGTAAATTCAATTAAACAGTGAAAACTGGACACCTGCTTTTCTAGTGTTAGATTTTTACATATGAATGAGCCCGTGGGAAACGCTTCCCCAGCATATTCCCCTCTCGAAGCATAGACCTCTCTCCCTACTCTTTGTCTTTACGTCTGATGATGAGAGAAGGGGGAAGGTATAATAAATCGCAGAAAAACCTTGCCTCCCGATCAGCCATTCTCTTAGCTTAAGTCCCTAGTTGGCACATTACCTAGCCAACAGTGTCTCAAATATAAACAGTACGTACAACGTGACCATAGATCATCACCTCTGTAGGTTCCCTTCCTGTACTACCCCCATCGGTCCCTGCCTCATTAAGGGCCAAGGGGAGGTCTGGGCAGTGATGTCCAGCGAGCAGTTAAAATCCCGCAGGCCCAGGAAAGAGGTGGGCGGGCCAAGCCTCGGCGGAACTGACCCCGAGAGACCTGCCTGGAGCCTCCGGGGGAGGGCCCAAAGGGGCCTTCCCTCCAAACCCTCAGCCACTCAATAGGACGCTTGGAGACACCGGAACCTCCCTCCGCCCCGGGCGGCCCTCCCCCAGCCCTCCCCTCGGACTCGGGGGAGGGGCGCGGGGCAGAGAAACACCCCTCCCCCTCCCCCCCCCCCCGACACAGCTAGGCCGCCACTCGCCCCACCCTGGGAAACTCTGCAGGCCCGCACCCACCCCGCTCGCGCGGGCCTCGTCCCGGTGGGAAGTGTGGGTAGGAGGGGAGGCTAGACTGCAATACCAACCTCGCTATTGAAGGTTTTCACAGCCTCCATGTTGTCGGTGCGGAGGCCCCGAGCCCGGCGGCGGAAGAGGCGGCGGCCACTGCACTGGGTGGGGAGAGCGAGATGGGGGCGGCGGCGCGGCCGCGAGGAGGGGCGCCGGTGGGAGACCCGGCCGCTGCGACCCCGGGACGGGAGTGGAAGGGCAAGCACTGGCAGGGAAGGATTCCCTCAGGGGCAGCGAGGCCCCGGCATGGCCGCTAGGGCGGGCGGAGCGCCGGTCTGGGGAACACTGGCGCTGCCGGGGCGGGTCGGCAGCGGGCGGGGGAGGGGCTGGGCCGCGGCGCCTTCTCTTCTCCGCCCCGCTCGGTCTCGGTCCTCCGCCCTCTAGCCCCGTCCCCTACACTCTCCACCCCCTCCTTCTTCTTCCTTCGTCAGACTCCTGTTTCACCTCCCCGCCGCTCGGGCCGCAGGAACCAGCAGCGCACAGCGAAGACGGAGAAGGAAGCGCTGGCAGCAGCGGCTGCGGCATCCAATATGGCGGACGCGAGTCGGGCCGCGCAACTCGCAGATCCGCGGCGCCGGCCAGCGCGCCCCCTGGTGACTGGACCGCGCGGGCCCGAGAGGCCGCGCGGAAACCATCGAGCGAGCGCGGGCCAGAGCGTCGCCGCCCGGAGGTCCCGCTCCGCTCGGCCCGGGAGCAGCCCGCGCCTCGCCCCCTCCCCGCGCCTTGCAGACGCGGGAGCGAGCGCTGCGGCCTCGTGGGTCGCCTCGGCCGGCCCTTGGAGGCCCCTTGCAAAGCGTTACTCTGAGGAATGCCTAAGTGTTCCCGTAACGCGACAAGTTTAGGAAGTAATCCACGTTTCCGTTGTTTCCAAGTAGATTGGTTCCTTTACGTGAGCTATTGGGTTCAGTTGCCTTTCAGAACTTTACTGGACAGTGGCCTAAAGGTTAACAGCCGAAAGAAAAGTTCCTAGTCATTCATCTATTTAGTAACGATGTGTCCATGCATTTTAATAGCGTCGGGAGGAAATGTGAGAAACAAAAGCTTCGGATCCGGGTGGGGGCAGGGGGACAAGGGAAGCACGCACACAGCCTGCAAGCAGCTCCGAGCAGGAAATGCACGCTGCATAAAATCCAGGGGGACTGGTGCACAGACAATGAGTGCATTTTTCTGTGCGGCGGGAAGCGGGTCCCAGACCCACAAGATTTGGATAGGTGGAAGGGAACTCATGTTTAATGGAAGATGAATTATTCTAAAGGAATTTTGTCCTGGGTTAAAACGGTGAATACAGTAGTCCTAGATGAAATAAGAGATGCTGCTAGCAAAATGCCTTCTCTCACTTTGTGCAACGTAAAATAACCAATACCAAATTAAAAGCGAGCATTAATTGAAATTAAAAGGGTGTACCACTGAACCCCCAAAGGCCGCTGTCCTGTTGCTGAGAGTCTTTTTCAGCCGTTTACTCAAGGGGAAGGGAGGAAAATGGCAGAATTTTATGCTGGGGGATTGTTGGACCCAAGGTATTTTGGTAAGAACTGAGCCCAGAGCCGTGAAACTGAGAAAGGCAGACTGACCCTTCCTGACTTCCTACGGTCCAGGTCTACTTCATTAACAACTTTAATACAGAGGCTGACTACTTAAAAGGTAAAAAGGATAACTTCTTCATCAGTAAGAGCTTATATTTCCACCTTCAAAATCTCAAATGTGGTCACAAAGTTCTCCATCACCATTGGCCTCCAATCCTCATAGGCCTAACTGTTATGATCTCTGGCCAACGATTGCTGTAACCTCCTAACGGTTCTCCTGCTTGTCTTCCTATAATTCATTCTGCAGACTAGCCAGAGGGGCTTTGTTGTTGTTGTTGTTGTTGTTGTTGTTGTTTTTAAGACACAAGTCAGATGAGGTCTGACTTAAATCCTTTTAGAATTTTCCCATTGCTCTTCAGATATTGTCATAACCTCTTACTAGGGCTGAAGGCTCTGCCTACCATAACTCAGGCTTTACTCTGCTTTAGTCTCTTCATTTGGTCACACTGGGCTCCTTTCTGTTCCTTGGCAACACAAAGCATTTTCCCACCTAGAACACTTGTATGTGCCCCTTCCCTCTGCGATGCTGATGCTTGTGTTTTTTTCATAGCTGACACTTCATCCTGTCCTCCTCCTGCAAGAGGTCTCTTCCAATCAGTCCATCTACAGGAGCATGCCATGACTTGCATAAGTACCCCACTCAGTACAATTCATGCCAGATTGTAAAGCTCAACATTCACTGCTTTAGCCTGTCAGGGATTATTTATTCAGTCATTCATTAATGAATGTGACCAAATTACTTAGGCCTGAGAGAGTAAAATGCAATACAAGCTAAAGAGTAAAATCGGTTGTTACTATGTTACGTGACTTGATTTTATAAAGCTTCCACACCCAGAAAGATAGCAGCGGCATACTTACGATCAAGGGAAGGAAAAGAGAGGGAAAGAAAAAAAAAAGAAGACAGCCTAAGCACTCAAGGCGAGAAGGAAGTAAAGCAAGAGGAAAAGTGGAGACAGATCAGAGGGGCTACAGGGCATCTGGAGGCCCAGTGCAATGACTAAGTACAAAGTGGATGAACAACCACACATACCACAATGTGAAAATGTCAGTACCCGTATCTATAGTATGTGTATGTACGTGTATTAGGATTCCAATTCCCAATATACCCAATTCAAGCTAGCTTAAGCATACAAGAATTCACTATTAATTAGGATGTGGGTAGGTTTTGTCCTGATTCCCAAGTCAGGAATGCCGATGGGCCTAAGGAACTAGAGTACAGAAAGCCCAAAAGGCAGCCTAATCTCTGCTTACCTGTTTCAGTTTTCTTTCTTTTGCTTTATCCAACTCTGTTTTGCTAGTGAGATATGACTTGTGCTCCTGGTTTCATAATCCTAGATACCTAGAGGACTTGACTGAAAACTTTACCTTCCCGCTTTTATTTTTATTTATTTTTTTTTAAGATTTTATTTATTTATTTGACAGAGATAGAGACAGCCAGCGAGAGAGGGAACACAAGCAGGGGGAGTGGGAGAGGAAGAAGCAGGCTCATAGCGGAGGAGCCCGATGTGGGGTCGATCCCATAACGCCGGGATCACGCCCTGAGCCGAAGGCAGGCGCTTAACCGCCGTGCCACCCAGGCGCCCCACCTTCCTGCTTTTAAATTCCTAAGGGAAAGAGAAGGAATTTGATTGACCCAGCTTGAATTAGGTAGCATCACCAAAGAACTTAAGAACACTAATTCATATTCTGAGGAAGAATTATATGGGAAATAGCATGCAGAAATATTCCTGTCCCTGGAAGAGAGATGCCCATTTATAAATTATGAAACTCATATTGTAGAGTTTAGGACATTCTCTTCTGAATGTGGTTATCATTGGCCTGTCCCCTAGGACTAAATCATTTCTGGAAATAACTCATAAGCTCTAATTCAGCCACAGCCAAAAGGTCAGAGTCAAAAACAGAGTCCGGAGCAGCATTCACCATAGAACCTTCTGGGATCATGGAAATGTTCTCTATCTGTGCCACCCAATTCAGTAGCACTAGCTCTGTGTGGTTATTATGTTCTCAAAATATGGCTAGTGCAACAGAGGGAATGAATTTTTATTTTTACTTCACTCTAATTGACTCAGGTTTGAATATGTGCTAGTGACAGCCCAATTGGAAAGCAGAGGTCTAGCTAGAGAGGACTTATTCCCATGGATGGGGCACTTCCTAGGTATGGGGAAGTAGTTATAAGTTGATACTAACCAAAAATCAACTTATTAACTATCAAAAGTAATAACATATGTGTATGAGTTTCTTTAAACGGGCAAAAACCTGGAGCATTGCCTAACCCAAAACTAATTCCAATCCAATGAAAAAAAAAAGAAAACTTGAGAATCCTTAGAAAACATTCTGGAATGGTTTAGGAAATTAGGGTATAGAGCCAAATGGAATATTATACAGCCAGTAAAAATGATTAGACTGTGGGAAATGGTGTAGCGGTTCCTCAAAAATTAAATGCAGAATTACCGTATGATCCAGTGATTCTACTTCTGGGTATATGACCAAAAGAACTGAAAGAAAGGACTTGAACAGACATTTGTATACCCATGTTCATAGCAGCACTATTCACAATAACTAAAAGGTGGCAATAGCCCAAGTATCCATTGATTGATGAATAGATAAGCAAAATGTGGTATATTCACATATAATGGAATATTATTCAGCTTTAAAATGGAAGGAAATTCTGACACATACCACAATGCCTGAACCCTAAAGACATTATGCTAAGTGAAATAAACCAGACAGAAAAAGACAAATATTATATGATTCCATGACATAAGATATTACCTAGAATACTTAGATTCATAGAGACAGAGAGTAGATGGTGGTTACCAGGGGAGAGTAGGAATGGGGGGAGTTAGTGTTTAATGAGTATAGAGCTCATTTGGGGAAGATGAAAATGTCTGGAGATGGATGGTGATGGTAGTTTCACAACAATGTGAATGTTCTTAATGCCACAGAAATGTACATTTAAAAATAGATTGGTAAGTTTATGTCAGGTATATTTAACCACAATAATTTTTTGATAGTGAGAATAAGACTAGAAATATGGGAAATGCGTTTGATAGGCTATTAAGTACACTGGAGTAAGACAAACAATGTATTTTAGCTCTTAAAGTATATATGCAAAAAGTGAAAAATTGCACTTGAAAAATACAAGTGTGCTAGGATTGTGAGTTGTTTTTTGTTTAAGATTTTATTTTTAACCAATCTCTAAACCCACCATGGGGCTTGAACTCAAAAACCCTGAAATGAGTGTCGCATGCTCTACCAACTGATCCAGCCAGGCACCCTTGTAAGGTTGTTTGTAATAACAATTTGGCCCCTTTTCAATAAGTTAGTATTTTTATATCTCATTTTTACATTTTTTAAATATTTATTTCAAATCCCTTCTTTCATAATACTATTTATTATGTGTGCACGCATGTGGGAGGGGAGGGGCAGAGGGAGAGGGAGAGAATTTCAAGCCGACTCCACACACAACACGGAGCCCCACGCAGGGAGGATCCCACGACCCCAAGAGCATGAGCTGAGCCAAAATCAAGAGTCAGATGCCCAACCAACTGCACCACCCAGGCGCCAGTCTCATTTTTTAAAATGGGCTGCTGTAATTCACCAAACTTGATACTGAGACCATCATATCTTAATTTGTATGGATTTTAATCTAAATGTGAAAGTTCTCAAGGTGTTCTTTTTAACCAGTTTTGAGTGATGCTATGGGATGAATTGTATCTCCCAAAATGTGTATGTTGAAGTCCAAATGCTGAGGTACTTCAGAATGTGACTGTGTTTGGAGATAGGGTATTTCCCCCTGGCAGCTCTACTGAGGCATGATTGACTAATAAAAGTTGAATAAGTATTACAATTTGGTGTTTAAATATGTGTATACGTTGTGAAATGATTACCCCAATCAAGCTAATTAACATGTCCATTCCCTCACATAGTTACCACTTTTGTGTGTTTGTGTGTGGTAAGAACACTTGAGATTTACTCCCTTAACAAATTTCTTTTTTTTTTTTTTAAGTTTGTTTAAGTAATCTCTACACCCAACATGGGACTCGAACTCATAACCCTAAGACCAAGAATCACGTGGTCTTCTGACCGAGCCAGCCAGGTGCCCCTCTCAGCAAATTGCAAGTATACTTTATATTATCGTTAACTGTAATCATCATGCTGTACTTAGATCTCTAGAACTTATTCATCTTATAACTGAAAGTTTATACCCTTTGATCAATACCCACCCCCTTGGTCCCCAACCTCTGGTAACCACCATTCTCTCTGTACTATGAGTTCAACTTTCTTTTATTTATTTATTTTTAAGGTTTGATTTATTTAAGTAATCTCTACACCTCACATGGGGCCCGAGCTCACGATCCCGAGATCAAGAGTTGCACACTCTTCCAACTGAGCCAGCCAGGTGCCCCTGCTATGAGTTCGACTTTTTTTTTGGATTCCTCATGTAAGTGAGATCATGCCATATTTGTCTTTCTGTGTCTGGCTTATTTCACTCAGCCTAATGTCCTCTAGGTTCATCCATGTTGTTACAAAGGGCAAGAGTTCCTTCTTTCTCCTGGCTGAATAAATTTCATTATATATCTCATTTTCTTTATCCATTTTCTGTCACTACTTAGGTGGTTTCCCTATATTGGCTACTGTGAATAATGCTGTAAAGAAGATAGGAGTACAGAAATTTCTTCTAGACAGTGATTTTCTTTCCTTCGGATATATACCCAGAAGTAGAATTCCTAGATCGTATGGTAGTTCTTTTTTAGTTTTTTGAGGAAGCTCCATACTGTCTTCCATAGTGGCTAAACAAATTTACATTCCCACCAACAATGCATGAGGCCTCCTTCTTTTCCACATCCTCACCAACACTTCTTATTTTTTATCTTTTTGACAGTAGCCAATCTGACCAGTGTGAAGTGGTATCTCACTGTGGTTTTGATTTGCATTTTCCGGACGATTAATGACATCGAGTATCTTCTCATGTGCTTGTTGGCCAGCTATATGTCTTCTTTGGAAAAAAGGTCTACTCAAGTCCTCTGCCCATTTTTATTTTTATTTTTTTTTAAGATTTTTTATTTATTTATTCGACAGAGATAGAGACAGCCAGTGAGAGAGGGAACACAAGCAGGGGGAGTGGGAGAGGAAGAAGCAGGCTCATAGTGGAGGAGCCTGATGTGGGGCTCGATCCCACAACGCCGGGATCACGCCCTGAGCCGAAGGCAGACGCTTAACTGCTGTGCCACCCAGGCGCCCCCTCTGCCCATTTTTAAATCAAATTATTTGGTTTTTTTTATATTGTTATGTAAACTCTTTACATATATTCGATATTAACCCTTTATCAGATGCATGATTTGCAAATATCTTCTTCCATTCAGTGGGTTGCGTTTTGGTTTTGTTGATGGTTTCCTTCACTGTGCAAAAGCTTTTTAGTTCTATGTAATCCCAGTTGTTTATTTTGCTTTTGCTGACCTTGCTTGAGAAGACCAGTACAAAAAAATATTGCTAAAACCAATGTCTACGTTTTCTTCTAGGAGTTTGACGGTTTCAGGTCTTACATTCAAGTCTTTAATCCATTTTGAATTTAAATGGAATTTAATCTTAACTGTGGGGTCAGGGAGGGCTTCCTGGAGGCAGGACACACTAGTGCATAGTTTTGGAACTCCAGCCTTAGACCCTTTGCCCTTTAGCCCCTTAAATTCCTTCAGACAGTTGACACTTTAAAATGATGTATTTCAATAGAACAGCAGACGAGATTCCCTAAACATTTTTGTTGCATAACAGCTGCTAATGATGGTTAAATACTTAAATTTTCTTTGCAAGTGCATTGCTGAGATGATATAAAGTAAAGCAGTTGATAGAAAATAAGCAGCCCTCAGAAGCCAAAACAAAGAGAAAAAAGAATGCCAAGAAGTAAGATAGCACTGAAATGCCTGTCCCTTATTTTACTAAGCTTTGACTTCGGCAGCCACACAAGATATGTACACAGGACACCAGATGACCACGTTATGGAGTCTTATAAGAGAACCCTTGAATAATGCTACATGTCAAGGGCAACATCATCAGTGACATGGTTGAAGATGAAATGGGAGGAAAAAACACAAACACAAACTTTTCCAAGGATGCGGGTGGAGTGGGGGAGGAGGGAGCAGCAGGGAAATTTGCCCGGATCAACATTGGAGCAGAGGGAAGAGAAGGAAAATTTTCCCAGAGAAGTTACAGCCATATGTCAGACTTCATGCATGTTTGTGGTCCAATTCATAATACCCGGGTGGTGTACAAAACTTCAAGCAAATTATTTTAAATGAGTTCTAGGGTGACATTCTCCCAGGCAACAGAGAAAGTCACTGCAAATTCTTTCTGGAGGAAAGCAACTTCAACCTAAACAACAAAGAAGTTTGACAAATAAAGGTCTGTTGAAAATAAAATTGTAATTGAACAAATGAACAAAACAGGAAAACAAAGCATCAAGAGTGGGAGCCAACAGAAACACAAGACAGCAGGGTCAGACCGACATGAAGTTTAGATGGTGGAATGGACAGATTTGGAATGCAAACCTTTTAATAGGTTTCCTAGAATATGATGGACTAGATTATTCAGACCAGCCCCATTACTAAAAATCACAACAAGTACTGTCTAAAATAAATAAATAAATAAAAGAAGATTTAAAGCACTGAAAACAAGGCAAAACCAAAATAAAGTGAGAGCCAGAGAGAACCCTGAAATTGCTTTTGCCTGAGGACATTTTCCATTCCAGACAAACTTGAGCTTTGGGTTTTTACAGCCTCCTGGGATAAGGGGACAGAAGTCAAAGCCTAGGGCCACCCAGCCTGGGAAGTCTAACAGGAGGGTCTCTTCACGTTAAGGTGGATCCCCAAATGGTTAGGGGGAGCCAGGATTAGGGGGAGATAGAAGTAACCTCATTTCTCTTCCTCACTCAGGGGGCTATGAGAAAATTGTCCTTGTTTAACAGAGCAAAAAGGGGGCGAGCAGTAAAAAGCACACATACCCTAGCCTTTATATGCATGTGTACTTCAAGGGTATCTTACCTGAAGCCCTTAATGTAGTTTAAAGTATCCCTAGGCTAACTGCACCCCTAGACAACTAGGAGAAGTAAATGTGATTTCTCTCTGGAAGATTGCTCCCTCATCTGAGGCTTTCTAAGGAGGTCCTACAACTAAATTCTCAAGGATAATGAGAGTATTCGTTTTCTATTGCTGCTGTGACAAGTTACCACAACTTGGTGGCTTAAAACAACACAAATTTATTACCTTACAGTTCTGAGTGTCAGGAGTTGACAATGGGTCTCCCTGGGCTAAAATCAAGATGTCAGCAGGGCTGCATTTCTTCTGGCAGGAGACTCTAGGGCAGCATCCATTTCGTTGCCCTTCTCCAGTTTCTAGGTGTTGCCCCCATCCTTTGGCTGATGGCTCCTTCTTCCATCTCCAAAGCCAGCAAGGGCAAGTCTAGTTCTTCTCACATCAAACCACTAACACTGCTTCCCTAGGCACACTTTCCCTTGCATCTCCTGCCTCCTTCCCTCACGGCTAAGGCCCCCAGTGATCACATGGGGCGCATCCAGATACTGCAGGATAATCTCCCTCTCTCAAGACCCTTATTTTAACTGTATCTGCAAAGTCCCTTTTGCCACGGAAGGTTATATATCCATGCAGATTAGGGTGTGGACATCTTTGGGAGGGGACATTATTCGGCCTCCCAAAATAAGTGTCCCATAGTCAAAAATAGTTAAAGTCACAAGGAAATAATATACCATGAGTGAGAGTCAGCAGGAAGGGCAGATAAAACATACATACACATCAGGAACAAGCTGGGTTCGTCTTGGGAATGTAGGGTTACTGTAACATTAAAAAATTCATTAATACAATCCACATATTAAGAGATCAAAAGAGAAAATATGATTATTTCAGGAAATAGGAAAAACGCATCTGATGTAATTTAGTATCATTTTAAAAAATAGAAACAATATTAACTTCCAGTGGTTGCTGTAACAATTTACCATAAATTTGGTGGCTTGTAACAACAGAAATTTATTCTCTTACAGTTCTGAAGGCTAGAAGTAAAAAAAAAAAAAACCAAGGCCTTGGTAGGGCCAAGATCATCTCAGAGGCACTAGAGCCTCTCCCAGCTTCTGCCAGTCACGGAACTCTGGCAGCTACATCCCTCCAGTCTCTGTCCCCGTCTTCACATGGCCATCCCCTATGTGTCTGTGTGAAATCTCCCTCTGCCTCTCTTAAAAGAAACCATGTAATTGTTCTTAGAGCCCACCCTGAGTAGGATAGACTCCTCTCGAGGTCCTTAACATAATCACATCTTTTGCCATCTAAACTAATTTTCAGTCTTGGATTGTGTACGGTAATAGGTACCAGTTCCAGGGATTAGGAAGTAAATACAACTTTTGGGAGTGGACACTTTTTTCAATTTACCATAAAAGCAATCCACAAAGTATAAAAGACAACTTCCCTAACTTGTATTTCTTTTTTTTTTTTTCAGATTTATTTATTTATTTTTAAGATTTTATTTATTTATTTGACAGAGAGAGAGAACACACAAGCAGGGGAAGCAGCAGGCAGAGGGAGAGGGAGAAGCAGGCTCCCCACTGAGTAGAGAGCCCCACGTGGGGCTCCATCCCAGGCCCCTGGGACCATGAACTGAGCCAAAGGCAGAAACTTAACCGACTGAACCATCTAGGCACTCCTTATTTATTCGTTTGAGAGAGAGAGGGCGTGCACATGAGTGCACACTCGTGAGCGGAGGGTGGAGGAGGCAGAGGGAGAGAGAGAATCCTCAAGCCGACTCCCCACTGAGTGCAGAGCCCCACGGAAGACTCTATCTCATGACCCTGAGATTGTGACCTGAGCCAAAATCAAGAGTCAGATGCTTAACTGACTGAGCCACCCTGGCGCTCCCCACCCCTTAACTTGTATTTCAATCAGGCTCTAAAAAACAAATGTTAACTAGACCTAATATAGTGATCATTTCACAAATACACAGTACACAAATATTGAATCATGTTGTATACCCGAAAGTATACATATATGTCAATTATATCTCAATAGATAAATAAAAAAATAAAAAACAGCTATAAAAAATATCAAACATTCCTTTCAAAATCAGGAGTAAGAAAGGATGTCCGCCATTACCACTTCTATTCTACATTATCTTGGAAGCTCAAACCAATGCAGCAAAAGAAAGAAAGAAAAATTTCAAGAATTGAAAAGAAAAATGCAGAAAATATTATTTTAATTGACATAATTATCTATTTAGAAAACTTAAAGAACATCAGAGATAAATTATGGAATTAATAACAGTTCAAAATGATTGTTTCTATATTCCCACATATGAAAATTATATTAGAAAATATAATCAACTATAAAAATATACCACAGAAAATAGCAACCAAAACAGTAGAGGGTATTGCACTTCCTGCTGTGATGAAATACTGGTACCACACTTGACCTTTTATATTAAGAACCAGAAAAAAATGCAAATCATATGCAACAACTGCTTTCAGACATTGGACGACAGACACAGAGGATATAAAAATGTTTTCCTGGGGCACAAGGGTGCCTCGGTCGGTTGAGCTTCCAACTCTTGATTTCAGCTCAGGTTGTGATCTTGCGGTGGTGAGATGGAGCCCTTCGTTGCACTCTGCTCAATGGGGAGTCTGCTTTCTCTCTCTCTCTCTCTCTCTCTCTCTCTCTCTCTCTCTCTCTCTCACCCTCTGCCCCTCCCCCCTGCTCATGGGTGCACATGCGCTCTCTCTCTCTCAAATAAATAAGTAAATCTTTAAAATGTTCTCCCAATGGTACCTCTACTTTCTGCCTGGCAGCTCTTTCAGGACCACAATTCAGGGAGAGAACCAGAGCATGGAAATCTTGCTGAGTTGAAGTGACAGAGATCAGATTTTAGAAAGATGGCGGAATTTGCAGAACAGGGTATTATGTAGAGAGGAGTAATCTATATGAAGAAAGGACTCTAGAAATTGGCAGAGAGGTCACCTTAAGTTTTGGCTAAATACAGAGCAGCATATATGCAGAGTAAAACAACACAAGGCCAGGCAAAGAAAAGCTCTTGGGAGGCGGCGCCTGGGTGGCTCAGTTGGTTGAGCCTCAGGTCATGGAATGGAGCCAGCATGGGGCTCCCTGCTTCTCCCGCTTCCCCTGCTTGTTCCTGCTTGTTCTCTCTCTCTCTTTCTCTGTCAAATAAATAAATTTTTAAAAAATCTTTAAAAAAAGAGAAAGAAAGCAAGCAAGCAAGCAAGCACTTGGGAGCTGAAAACTGAACAATTCCCAGAACAGCGGTATTTGAATTCTCGTCAGCCAGAGTGATTATCATCAGCCAGAGTGGAGAAAGCTTCCTGACGACGACCTGGAAAGTGCTACACATTCGCACACATGCACACGTGCACACACACTGATGTGTATGTCAAAACAACACCAGAACCAACTGAAAGAGTTCCCAGTGGCCAAAGCAGAAACGACGTGAAGAAAATAAAGTAGTACTGAATTATATATAATCCAAACAAGAATGATAAGCACATTCATGGAATGAAGATTATTGAATCTTTGTTAAGATGACAGTTCTTCTCAAAATGAGTTAAAGGTTCAATGCAATTTTTAAAAAGTAGATTTCCCTGGAGATCTACAGACTGATTCCACATTTTCTATGAAGATGAAAAAGATTTAGAATACCTAAAATAATTTTAAACAAAATCGGGAGGACTTACACTGACTGATCTAAAAAACTGTTATAAAACTACAACTTGAGGACAATATGGTAGTGGAGTATCAATAAGGCCATAGATAAAAAAAGGAGAAGAGAAAATCCACAAATCATCCTTCCATCCACACGTACCTTCATACCTATTTCCACACAGATATAGTTTATTAATTTTCAACAAAGGTGCCAAGGTAACTCATAGTCTTTCAATAAATGGTAATAAAAAAGGGCAATCTGTACAGAAAAATAAGCACGTGCCTCAATCCTTGCGGCACACTCTAGAGGAAAATTAAGAGGAGAAGGAGCAGTACACGGAGGCGGATGGGATTGGGGGTAATGAAGACCACGGGGATCACAACCATGGCTACTTCTGATTAATTCTCCAGTTCCACTGTTTCCTCTGATGTCCCTGTCCACAGCTTCGGTTCCTCGAATGCAATATTCTTTGGTTTGATGCTAGACATCACCGTGCCATTTCGTTTTACTGGTATGCCTTCTATACAGTTATAATCTCATCTTTATCTGGGTAACTGCTATTCATTTTTCCTTTCCTTTTCCTTTGATGAACTGGTAAATACAATAGATATAATACATCAAAGATATAGAAATTTAAAAATGAACACCTGTATAACCCACTCTGGAAAGGGATTCCTAAGGTCAATGAACTCAAGGTTTGATATCAGCTAGGAGTACTCACAGACTCAGAGTCTAGTCAAGTTCACAGTATGATTTATTACAATGAAAGGATACAAAGCAAAATCAGTAAAGGGAAAAGGCACAGGAGACCGGGTGCCAGCTTCCAAGAGTCCTCTCCCAGGGGAGTCACATGAGATGTGTTTAATTCTTCCAGCAAAGAGTAGTGATAACATGTGTTGTTGCCTATTATGAAATATTGCTTATCAGGGAAGCTCATTAGATACTCAGCGCCCAGGGTTTTTACTGGAGGCTGGACACGTAGACTCTAAGGCTTGTGAAAGAAAAGCAGGTGTTTGGTATAAATCACATTGTTGGTAGTTAGGCACAGTGAGCCACTCTTATCAGGCAATTGTGGGAACTCTCCCAAGATGGAATACAAGCTCCCAGACAGCAGCCAAGGTCTAAACTTGCAAGCAGATTTTTCTAAGGGTAGTAGTCTCAGACCTGCTGTTAATGTATTCTGCCACCCATTTCCTGTTTATCCCCATCCCAAATCCTTCCACCCTTCATCCCAAACACCCCCACCCCCGCTCACCAAGTAACCACCACATTAAATGTGTATTTATTCTCTTGCTTTTTTCTACAGATTTATTAAATATGTACACATACCTGTACAATTTGTTTTCGATTTTGAAATGTTTTGAACTTCATAAAAGTGGAATAATGCACTCTTCAAGTTTTCATTAATATAATGCTTGTGAGGCTCACCCGTGCTCATACTGGTGTATCTAGTGTGCGTATGTGTGTATACTTTGTTTAAACTTTATTATACCAATGTATCCCGTGTGTTTGTGTATATATACATGTATACATTTGTTGAAGGTAGAATACAATTTTCAACTTGATAAAGCATCATTTTCAAATTTGCTTATTGGTGTATTATTTATATGAATAGAAACTCAAATTCCATTAATAAGGTAATGGCTGATTAAGTTAATTTAAAGACGTTACTTGACTCAAGTGAACACTGTATTTTATCTTCAGCAAACATGCAGAGAATCCATTACTTTCTTGGAGGGGACGAACATGAATGTAGATACACTTGTTTGTTCATGTGTCGTAGTTTTTAGTTACCATAGATTTATGTAGTTTTCATATCTGATAATGTCAGTTCCCCTAATTAAGAGTCTTACTTTTCCAAACTTGTTAACAATTCTAACTCATCTAAATTCCTATTTGGAATTTAGAAACATAATATATAGTTGTCACTAACAAAATTGCTTTTAGGAATTATTAAATTTACATATTGCTTTGGATTTGACTTTATTTTTTCCCAGATGGCTACTAACTTGTCCCCAGTTCATGATTTTCCCAATGATTTGAGAAACAATCTTTCTCGTATGTGAAGTTTCCATATATTGTCCTATTCTTTTCTATATTTTGTTCATTAATATGCCTATCTAATAGTGGTTTAATATTTTAGCCTTTTATCATATATTTTATTACATGGTATGTTTGGTTCCTCCTTGCTGCTCTTTTATTTCAGAGATTTCCTGTCTATCATTCCTTGATTCTTTTCCCATATGAAACTTTAGAATCCATTTGCCTACTACCATACATTTCCATAGATATTTTTATTGGGAATCCTACCAATTTACAGATGAATTAGGGAGAACTGATATCTTCTTGAAGTTGAGTCTTCTGCGGAAAGATAGACAACAATCAAAATAAACAAGCTAAATATATGATATGTTGTTTGATGATAAGTGCTCAATAGAGCAGGGGAGGAGGCTGGAAGGTGGGGGTAGAGGTTACTATTTTGAACAGAGAGACTCACTGATAATTTTGGTATAGACCCCGATAAGTCGAAGGAGGGAATCCTGCTCCAGACGGAGGGAGTGGCAAGTTCAAAGGCCCTCAAGGGTTGACCTTTGCTAGGAGCACAAATAGCTCAACCACAGTAACGGGAGAGCATGCAGAGCCTCCAAGCCCAGATGCAGTTTGATGGGTAGATGTGGTGGTTGGCTGGTGCAGGAAGGCTCCTGTTTTCTTAGTGAAATAGGAAGCTGTGTAGAGTGAGGATTTGGAAGGCAGTGTAAGAGGAGAAGGGGACTATGGTATTAAGGGCAGAAAGCATTAAGGGACTATTCAAGGATAGTGACTGCGAATTCCAAGGGAGAACTGGCAACATGGTTGTGCATCTTTCCCTAAACACATTCAGCTGTATGGGTAGAGGCACAGTAGGAGCAAGAGTTGGATTTACTTGGGTTGTGACTTAACCAAGCAGGAACCACAAAGAAAGAGAAGGACAAGGCAATTGAGGATGTTATATTCAGGGATGATGATGGTGACCATGAAATTTCAGCTGGATATGGAGAGAAAGGTGGATAGGAGGGGGCTGGTTGCACCTCCAGCTTCCATAAAACACGCACAAGTCACTTAAGTCTGTTAAGGATGAAATGTCTATATCTTGAGTATATCAAAAGAAATGAAGGTGAAAGTATTAATAAAAAAATTAACTCACTTAATAAAAAAGAGAAACATTTAACATTTCTTGTGAAATGTATCCTTGGGTCTTTTAAACTAGGATATCAGAATTATTTTGTAAAATTTCGCTTTCCAGAGATTACCCTTCAAACTATCAAACAGCAAAGAAACCACTTAATTATTTTAATAAATTATAAGAAACTAATTATTAGTATTCTTACAAACCCGAACATTTTTATATCTTTAGAAGTTATCATGTAGCCAAGAATGTAACAATGGTTAAAGAGAGTCTTTCCTCTCTTATTAATTTCAGCATCAATCATAAAAGAAGTTCAATTCTTGTAGCATTCAAATAATTCTTGATAATCTGTGAGATTAATGACAGGAATGGCATGAATAATTGAAATTCACAGAAATTGGAGAAAGTTTAGCTAACAGTTAAGGTAATTGTTCCATCAGAAGCACAAGCATCTTCAGTTTTTGTTATTCCAGAATAGCAAATCTGATAATCACCATTTTATATTCTCTTTCTTCCCTTGCAAAGGATATGAGAAATAAAATGGTAGGCTACAGGACATATCCCAGGCCTTGCTGAAATCAAAGCCACAATTTGTAGAGCACTGATTAGTTCTCTGGAAATAGCAAGTTGACTTTTTTCATTTATAACTTAATAAAACATCAAACCCATATTTCCTTCCTCCTCACTCATATTTCATAAAATCTCAAAGTTGAAAAGACTGTCTAAGCATATGCCAATGTTTAATTCCTATGTGAATTTTTGACAAGGGGTCATTTAGCTTTCTGTTTTGGGGATGCCAGTGATGGGGAAGTCCAATTTATTATTCAATTTATTTCAGCTCTGTTCGCCATTAAGTTCCATCTCAAACTGAGCCCTAATCTGTCTCTATATTACTTTCACCAGCTTATCTCAGTCCTGTAGCCCAGAGTCGCTCTGTGTAGGTTTGGCTTCTCTTGCACAGTATAATCTTTAAAGAACAGTTTTAAAAACTATCATATTTTTTCTCAACATGAACAACCATACTTTCCACCACTTCTTTTAGGTATTCTTCCTATGATCATCTCACCAACCAAACCACTGTCTTCAGATCTGCTTCAAAGGATGATTTTCCCGCTAAATAGTGGCTCCCCAAACCCCAAACTGAACACAATGCTACGAATAAGGACTGCCCAGTGCAGAGAGGATCAGACCTCTGAAGACTACTACTTTATGTCTATTTGGATGACTTAAGATTCCGTTTGCTATTTTTAGCATCTCTATCCCATCACATTTGTGCTTGTAAGCTATGCTCCTGTGTGCTTGGTTTCTTGGACAAAGTCCTGGCTGTTACACTTGCCCATGTATTTTTTAAAAACATTTAGTTGAGAGAGAAAGAGAGAGAGAGAGAGAGGCAGACAGAGAGGAAGAAGCAGGCTCCCTGCTGAGCATGGAGCCCAACACAGGACCCTGGGATCACTACCTGAGCAGAAGACAGACGCTTAACCGGCTGAGCCACCCAGGAGCCCCGACACTTGCCCATATTAAACTTCGTTTGTTTAGATTAACTCCATCATTCCAACCTACTACCTTTTTAAAAATTCTATCTCTGTCAAATCTATTAGTCTTCTAGTTTTGCCTCATTTGAAGAGGTAAAATTTGTTATTATATCAATTGCTATAAAAACAGTCTGATTACTAAGGACTCTGTTCTTTCCCTCTCCCAGCTTGAATCAAACAGCACTATTTCAGTCTTTTCTGATTACTCATTGAATACAAATCCACCCACGTCGCATCATCTTGTCTATAAAAGCATCACGCCATGCTGATACATTCCTTCGAAATGCTAGTATTCCTTTCATGAATCATCTTTAAGTGGGACTTTATGGTGGTGTCACTGCTTTAAGACTTCAGCTAAAGACCACCCGTTGTCATTTAAATACAGCACCACAAAATGCCTTAGAGGCCTCTGGTGCAAGATAACGGACGGAGCACAGCCCTGCCTCAGGTCCTTTCCAGGACTCCACTGATACGACACTGTGGAAATGTACAAAGTTATAGAAACACTCTAAGAGGGAAGATCAGGGGACTTATCAGCAGGTAAGAAAGTTCAAACAAATTCTGGAAGATAAACTGGGCGCCATGGAGCTCAACCTACAGTTCAGCGGGGTAGCAGTATAGTTGGGGGACCAGCAGAACCTTCAAATCAGGAGTGGCGTGCAGAGTGGGACTGAAAATACCGCAGAGCTGCGCCAGTCGACTCCCTACTTTCTTCCCTCACCCCCTGGAGAGGCTGCATCTCACAAACACACACACACACACACACAAACACACACACACACACACACACACACACACACACACACAAATCCGATTCCTAAGGAAGATATTCAAAGATGTAAGTTTTCCAAGGGGAGTGATGAGTGTGACTCTTCGGTTGGTAATGATGAACAACAGCATGCTCTGTAACCGTCCCTCCAACATAAAATGACTTCCCATTTAGGGAAAAGGCTTACCCTTTTTAAAAAAGATTTTATCTATCTATCTATCTATCTATCTATCTATCTATCTATGAGAGTATGAGCACAGGAACGGGCAGAGGGAGCAGGAGAGAGAATCTCGAGCAGACACCGCACTGACCCTGGAGCTGGTGGGGGGAGCTGGATCCCATGACCCCAAGATCACGACCTGAACCAAAACCAAGAGTGGGACGCTCAACCGACTGAACCACCCAGGCGCCCCCAGCTTATCATTCTTATGTAGCAGAAGGAAAACCCGTAGCAACTACATGAAAGAGCCCATCACATCTTTTATTCTTAAATATGAAGAAACTATCAAGGATCAACAGACATATGAGAAAAAAAAGGCAACATGAAAGAGCTAGACCAAGATACCACCCCCACAAAAATACCCAGGGGAAAAAGGGTAGTTTAGTTTCAAGAAAATATCACATACATAAGACAAAATAAAATACCTTGAAAAAGAAATGGTACAAGAAAGGGCTCCCAGAAACAAACAAACAAAATGAATGCTAAAATATTTCAATAGAAATGGAGGGTAACAGTGAGAGAAACAAACCCGCAATACCGCTCACACTTAAATGTGCATGTGTAACATCTAGGGATCTCATTAAACTGCAGAGACTAATTCAGGGGTTTCGAGGTGAGACCTGAAGTTCTACATTTCTAATGAGCTCCCAGGTGAGGCCAGTGCTGCTGAGTTATGCACACACTTTGAGTAGAAAAACCAGAAAAAAAGAAGGGAAAAAAGAGAGTCTCAAATTATACAACAGAAAATAAGAGAGAAAGAAAAGCAGAGCCACTGTATACAAACTAATTGAAGTCTCAATAAGAGAAAATATTGTCAAAGAAATAATAGAAGAAAACTTCTTTTTTTTTTTTTTTTTTTTTAAAGATTTTCTTTATTTATCCGACAGAGATAGAGACAGTCAGCGAGAGAGGGAACACAAGCAGGGGGAGTGGGAGAGGAAGAAGCAGGCTCATAGCAGAGGAGCCTGATGTGGGGCTCGATCCCAGAACGCCGGGATCACGCCCTGAGCCGAAGGCAGACGCTTAACCGCTTAACCGCTGTGCCACCCAGGCGCCCCAATAGAAGAAAACTTCTAGAATTGGAAAGGGGTTATCCAAGTCTCGGATTAAAAGGGCTCACTGAGTGCTGAGGGGGATGAATTTTTAAAAGATCCACTTCTAGGGGCACCTGGATGGCTCAGTTGGTTAGGCATCTAACTCTTGATCTCTGCTCAGTCTTGATCTCAGGGTTGTGAGTTTAAAAAAAAAAAAAAAAAAAGACCCTCTCCTAGGCTCATTTCACACATAATTTTAAAACATTATAATAGAAATAAATATAAAGATCCTAAAAACCTCCAGAGAATAATAATTAGAACTACAAAGAAACTTGGAAGAGTCAGGTATAAAACTTGTCTTAGATGCGTTGGATATCAGCAGGCAATGCCTTTGACTTTCCGAGCATAAAAACTTAGGATTTGAATTTTTCAGATCCAGTTGCTCTTGATCATTCAAGTTAGGCAGAATAATGATATAACCAAGGTATGGTAGATACTGAAGGTTGGCTGACCCATTTCCATTCCCAACACCCTTCTTCCCTGCCTGCCTCTCCAATAGAGGCTGGTGAATCCCAATACTTGCTTACAAAGCTCTGTGCAGCTAGCTGTGGCCATGAGTCATAGGTCTAGAGAGCAAGAGGCAGGCAAAAGTCTGCAGAGGGTGTTTTGCGGAATTTTTGCCCGGGTTCCATGTATGTTTCAAAAATATTTTTGTTTGTTGGTTATGTAGCTATTTATGTGAGTTTATTAATCGTGTTACTCACAGCATCTGTAATTCACTGTTTTTGGTATGCTTTATCAATAAATTTCAATGACCATCTTTTAAAAGCTGTGTCTGTCCACTTACCTATCTGATCCTTCTGGAATTCTACTAGTTGCTATTTCTCTCTCTTAAGGCATTAGAAATTTTATCTTGATTATTTTGTTAGTTTTAATGCTCCATTTTTCTTTAGAGTCGAAGACAAAAAAATATCATCAGTGTGGCTGAGCAGATGGCTATGTGCCAGAGGGCAAGGAGCTAGAGTTTTATCTAAGAAAAATCAAAGCCTGGAAAGGCAAACAAATCTTCCTCCCGTCTATCTTCAGTCATGTAATAACAGTGTTTATTGTTCAAAAAATTATATTTTTCAGGGCGCCTGGGTGGCACAGCGGTTAAGCGTCTGCCTTCGGCTCAGGGCGTGATCCCGGCGTTATGGGATCGAGCCCCACATCAGGCTCCTCCGCTATGAGCCTGCTTCTTCCTCTCCCACTCCCCCTGCTTGTGTTCCCTCTCTCGCTGGCTGTCTCTATCTCTGTCGAATAAATAAATAAAATATTTTAAAAAATTATATTTTTCATATTAAAATTAATCTCCTAGCTTTATTTTATTCCATAGTGTCCACTATATATCTGTATCCGTCCCTTTATCTGCAAACTTTTTGCATATTTTTTCTTATAGACAGTTTGTTGTACTTTCCTTTTTTATCCAGTTTTGGCAATCTTTGTGTTTTTAAATTATTTACATTCATTAAATGTAATAACATATTAGGACTTTATACTATCTTATTTCATATTTTCTATTTATTTCTCTTTTCTGCTTTTTATTGAATAGATCCAGATTTTGAGAGGGGACAGCAGATTGAGAGATATTTATGATATTCTAATTTTTAAGGTGGTTGCCACTAAATTATTAAGATCAATACTTGTTTATTTTTCTCTATCAACTTTTTTTTTAAGGTTTTTTTTTTTTTAATTCAAGTAACTGCAAATAGGAAACCAGATGGGGGAAGGGGGCAGGCTGGGACAAATAATAGCTACCTCCCCCCCAGCAGAACAGGGGGAGAAGGTGGCCCCTACACCCTCCATGGTCAACACAGGCCCCCTTCCCATGCTGCAGCATCCTAGGGGCAGGGACTGGGGTGGTCGGTAACCCAGACTACCTTGCCTTGGGCATCCTGGAGGAGGGGAACGTGGGCAGAACCGAAGGAGGCAATGAGGATGAACATTTGGAGCTGGTCACAGCAGCAGTAACAGATGTCTAAGAATGGAAACATTGAGCAAAACCAACACAACTGTCCAGAGGTAGTGTGTGAACAGAAACAAGATGGAACCAGAACCTTGGGGGTGGGGAGGAGAAGAGGTGTGGGTGTGGGAGTGGGCAAGGCTAGCTCCTTGCTATTAGTGCCGCTTGTGAGGAAAGGCGAAATTGAGGCATAGGGTGGAAGAGTATGGGTTTGGGCAGTGACTCCAGCCCACCCCAGGTGGCTCCACAAGGAGCCTGGCCCTCCTGGATCTCGCCTGTATAAACGCTGGACTGCATATTCATTACTGCGATAGATTCCAGGGTGGGATGGGTGGGCTGGAGCCCATTTAGAGAGGGTAGTGGGCTCGGGCCCCCCCCCCCCCCCGCCTTCCTTCCTGTGCCCTCCAGGCGGCTGTCCAACCTAGAGCAAGGACTAGACAAGGTGGGAAGGGGGAAAAGTGGGTGTGAGCCGGGTCCGGTGAGGCACAGGTGGGTTGGGAGCATCTCGGGGCCAGTGTCCCTCCCCATTGGCCCCACACCTGCACCTGCAGCTGCCAGCGCTGTGGAGTGAGCGGGGCAGCTCAGAATGAGATGAGGCTTGGGCCCCTTGTAAGGCCGGGGAGCCCCCACCCCCGCCCCGCAAGGCCCCTTGTGCGAAGCCAGAAGGAAGAGTGGGGAAGCAGAAGGGACCCCTAA
Organism: Ursus americanus; assembly: GCF_024610735.1. Lineage (NCBI taxonomy): Eukaryota > Metazoa > Chordata > Mammalia > Carnivora > Ursidae > Ursus > Ursus americanus. The sequence continues at coordinate 64,055,612 of NC_142137.1, read as the reverse complement.
ACACAGTCAGCTATGTCCCCACCGCTAAGTGTGCGGTCGAGGCAGGAGCAGGGTGCGGCGAGGTGGGAAGTCAGCTTTTGCCTGGGAGGCCAAGCGCGTGGGTGACAGGGGTGGCTGGAAACTCAGACTGAAGGAAAATTGCTCCGCACTGGGCCTCAGGGCCGTGCAGCAGGAGGGCGGCGGTGGTGCATGGGCCGGGGGCGGGGGGAGCCCAGTCCAAGCGGTGCAGTCCCAGCAGGAAACTGCTCCTTTGAAGAAGCAGGCGGCCGGCTAGTCACTGCAAGAGGGGACTCCTGCAAGATCCCCTCTTCTTCCTCCTTCTCCAGTTTTTTGGGGGGTTTGCTCCTGGGTTTCCTCCCCGGAGCCGTGGCAGTGTTCCGGGTCTTGGCAGCACTCTTGTGTTTTGCTCCCCTTTGGCGGGCACGAGGTGTCTTTGGTGTTGGCACTTCGCTGGGTTCCCCGGCCCCTACCAGCGCCATGCCATCCGGGGACCCGGGCTGCTTGAGCGTCCCCCCCCCCCCCCCCCCCCCCCGCAAGCTTCTCTGTTCGGAGGCCAAGGGCTGGCTGGACTTCCAGCTCGGCTCGCTCATCCTCCCCTCTCTCTGGAGCAGGTGGAGGAACGGCGGCTGGGATGCAGGCGCTGGACAGGCCTTGGCGGGTGGTAGCACCTGCGCCAGAAATAGCCTGGGCGCCCAGCCCCAACTGGAGGACTCTGTCCACTTCCTGGACTTAACATCTCTGTCTTCCAGCATACTTTCATCTCTCTTTCATCATCCCAGTTCTTCCCACATCGCACCACCCCTGCCCTCACTACTTTGATATTCACAATTTATGTTCTGGATTATTATAGATGCACTTTTTTGCTCCTTTCTCTTTTGGACCGTAGAATATGTCACTAGGTCACTTGCGTATATCCTATGTTATTCTCGTTTTTTTTTTTCCTCACTGAAATATTTCCTACAAGAGTGCTTTCAGAGAGACCTTCTGTATCCCACACATGCTTATAGACCCTTGACAGTTTAGCTGAATGCAAAATTCTGTGTTTGAAGTTCATCTCTTCTGCTACTTTCAAAATGTTTGCCATCGTCTTTTCTATATCCGGTGTTGCTCTTGAGAAGTTTCGTATTAATCTGATGCTTGTTCTTTTGTGGGTATTTTGCTCCTTCTCTGTGTACTTTTATAATTTTCTCTCTTTGATGTTTAAAATAAACATGTCATCCCGTTTGACAGTTTAGAACCCTTCGGATCTTAGATTTTCCAGCTTTAATTCTGGAAAATTTCTCAGTTGTTATTTCTTTATAATTAAAGAATTTAATTCCTCCTTCTGGATCTCCTATTACATGAATGTTGACAGTTTTACTTGATAATGTTTAAAAATTTTTCTGACTTATTTCTACCCTAAGTCTTCTAAAGCACTTCTGGTCTTCTAAAGAGGGGACCAAGTCCTAGTTGGCTCAGGCCTTTCTGGTTTTAGTACTGACAGTGAAACTCTTCAGTGCTTGGTAAAACAGGATGGTTGGTGGGGCACCTGGGTGGCACAGCGGTTAAGCATCTGCCTTCGGCTTAGGGCGTGATCCTGGTGTTATGGGATCGAGCCCCACATCAGGCTCCTCCGCTGTGAGCCTGCTTCTTCCTCTCCTACTCCCCCTGCTTGTGTTCCCTCTCTCGCTGGCTGTCTCTATCTCTGTCAAATAAATAAATAAAATCTTTAAAAAATTAAAAAAAAAAACAGGATGGTTAGTCACTCTGCTTCCAGATAAGATGGGCTGAACCCATTTTTGTGACTTAATGACGCATATTGAGTTCCTTTTTTCAACTATTATTTTTCATATCCTATATTTCTATTTGGTTCTTCTTTAGTACTGTTCTCACTTCATGTTGCTAAAATCCTTTGTTCTTTCTCTGAGAGAGGCTTATTTTGAAATAGTAAACTATATACTCCATGAAATCTACTTTAAGCGATAAGGTTTTCTTAAATTGCTATTGTGTCTTCCTCTCCTATGTTTGGTGTGGTCCTGAGGACATCAGCTACTTTGACTGGGAATGTGGTCCAGTGTAATGAGCAGAAGCCCAAGTTTTGCTTCCTACTCATCTAGGTTAGTTTAAGGTAGAAGGGTGTGTGTGTGTGTGTGTGTGTGTGTGTCTGTGTGTGTGTGTGTGTATGTGGGTGTGCGTGTGTGTGACTATATCTCAAGATGAAGAGCCCCTGGGGTCATAGTCTATGCCTGACCACTCCCTCCTGCCCCTCCTCTTCTCTCCTCAGCTAAGGCAAACATGTCCTGAGGAACTCTCCTTTGATCTCTGCCCAGGCGCTGCTCTTTTCAGGAGTATTCCCACCTGGATCATAACCCTCTATGCCATATACACATGAGAGTACTCGCTCATGGTCTGGGGGGAGAGAGGAGAGAAGCTCAAGGCTCACAGGTTGGCCAACACTGTTTGAACTTCTCCCTGAACTCAAATGGCTACCACTCTCACGTCATCCTACGAACCTGGCCAGCGCAATGTTTCCATTCCTTCCGTGTGTGCCTGGTAGAGTGAAGCTGTGGGCAGGAGAGTTCTAGGGCAACGTGGTGGAGAGAACAGAGGTCGGGTCAAATTCTCCCCCAGTTATTCTCTGAGCTTTCAGCCTATTTCTGCCCCAAACTGCTGTTTCCTCTCAAACTGTATCCCAATTGCTTCCTGCCTCCCCAAAGGTTTCTCCAGTTTTCCTATAGTTTTTCAGACCAACACAATTCTTTCCTCCTTCCAAGGCATCTTCTGGATTGGGTTTGGGGAAATGAATTAGTTTGCCATTGTTTTCTGGCTCTGGAACCTTGGCCTACACAGTGAGAGTCTCATTATGGCCTAATATAGAAAATTTTATAAATTTTTTAAAATTTAAATTTTAGGTAGTTAACATACAGTGCAATACTGGTTTCTGAAGTAGAATTCACCCAGTGCTCATCACAACAAGTGCCCTCCTAAATGCCCATCACCCATCTAGCCCATCTCCCACCCACCTCCCTCCATGAACCCTCAGTTTGTTCTCTATTGTTAATTTTTTTAAAAAATAGGCTCCATGCCCAGTGTGGAGCCCAATGAGGGTCTTGAACTCATGACCCCTGAGATCAAGACCTGAGTTGAGATCAAGAGTCGGATTTTGACAGAGAGAGAGCCCAAGAGAGGAAACACAAGCAGGGGGAGAGGGAGAAGGAGAAGCAGGCTTCCTGCTGAGCAGGGAGCCAGATGCCAGATCGATCCCAGGACTCTGGGATCATGACCTGAGCCCAAGGCAGACACTTAACTGACTGAGGCACCCAGGCGCCCCAAGAGTCGGATGCTTCACAGACTGAGCCACGTAGGTGCCCCTGTAAATATTTCAAAGATACTAAAAATTTACTGTTATAGGATACTTGTTCTTCCAAATTCATCTATAGGCTTTTTCTAGGTCTCCTTAATCACTGATCCCCTTGTTTATTTTTCGTCCATCACATACTGGGGAGGAAGGCAGTTAAATTCTCCCGAAACCACCACGTGTGTTAGTCTTTCCAGTATTTCCGACTATTTTGCTGGGTCGGTAGACGCTATGCCTTCGGTTCAATGCTCCTAAGTAAAGCTTCATGAAAATTACAATTGATTGTGAAATATAACTTTATTGGTATACATTTTCTCTTCAAGTTGATATTTCATAATATATTAAATAAATAATTTGATAATATATCACTTAAGAGAACAATTCTCACATTTGGATACCCTGTTTTGAGAGCACCTTGTTTGATATTAATGTAGTGGGAACAGCTCCATAAATAGCATACAGTTCGAATCCATCTTTTGGCCCAATATGACTTTTTTTTAACATGGGCATTTTACCCAAATATACTTATTTAAATTAATGATTTACCGTATCTTCCTTTTGTCATTCTGTTCCATTCCCTGTAACTTTGCATGCAAACTACACTTTCTCTGCTGTATCTTCTCTAATGTTTTGGGAGGCAGGAGGCTATAGCTTGAATAATAGTAAGCGCATGCTTTGGAATCAGGCAGATCTGGCTTTTAACTCCTGTTCTACGAACGATGTGCTGCACTGACTCCATGTTTGTCACACACTCTAAGGTGTGGTTTCCTCATCTGTGAAATGGGATAACACCAGTTCCTACTTCATAAAGTAACTATGGAGATTTTAAAAAGATGATGCATGTCAAGAACTTTGTCTATGGCTTTGCAAACAGTTCACGATCAATTTTTAGCAGGTATTATTGAGATATTACTGTACTATGTTTTGAAATTTGCTAGTGTTGACTGTTAATTTTTTCAAAGCTGTCTTTAGTCTAGACTTCTTGTAATAGCATCAACAGTGACACAAAATCTTTAACTCCTCTCATTTTTGGCAAGCCGTTTTAACATGTTATTCTACCCTCACCCCTCCCTCCTCTTTTTCTTTTTCTAACATAATCTTAAATGAATTCAGATACATTTTAAGTTAATTTTAAGATTATCTAATCTCATTTTGAGAGCAATCTTTAACATTTGCTTTGTTTTATAATGAGGTTAAAGTTTGTATTTTTGTGTATTTTAACTTGTTTCAGTTCTCACCACTCATTACTGAGCTCTTAAATCAGCCTCATCTGGGCAAGAAGCAAAAAAACTACTTTAAGCCTTATTGAAATATGAGGGCAGGTCTAGCTATAGGCTGTGAAAAGAGGGATTTGCTCTAGCTTTGTGTTTCTTGTGCATTCTCTTTGACCCCAATTAGTGAAGAGCAAAATCAGGAGCTTCCCTTTGCCTGCCCTGGGCTATTTTTATACCCTTACTGTAGAAGAGGAGAGTTCACTGGCTACAGTGCTGCTGATTTTATTTGTGATCTTTGGCAAAGGATTCCAAGTAACTTCAGTCATCGGTGCTACAGTTTCTTACTCGCCATACCTGAAACCTCAGGAGCGAAGTTCTTGAGGCCCAACCGCAGGTGCATGTAATGATCTCCATGGTCCTGGCATTGAAACACTATTGATGTGCCACATGCACGCCCACCTCATTTAATGACAAATACCTCCCAAACTATAAAATAGATGTTAGAAAATCCAGTACAAATCTGGCATTTCTCACAGTCACTTTGATGTTTTAAGAGCAAAAAGATTTCAAAACCAAGTCTCATGTTTTGATGGCCCTGTTGTCGGAGCAGCCTCCAAACATGCTCCGTTAGCCCGTCGGACTATTTAGCACAGCTCGCATTTCCCCCTCAGGACCCAGTGGGCAGATCAAATGCCTACGGGGCGAACACAAAGTGACCGACCGAAGCCATTATGTGTACGATCATAAAGGGTTGGGGACTGTGGCAACTATGAGCAGATGCCCTTTCTAAGAGCGCCAGGGGCTGTTTGGCTCCAGACAGTTGTTGCCAAGAATTAATGTAGACTACATACCGCTGATTTTATAACAGAAGCTCAAAATGCAAATTTTACATGAATGTCTCCCACATTAATCCTGGCAACTAGGAGAAACTGGTTAGTAGTTGCACATTTCATTTATTTGTAATATCTACTCTGTGGGTCAATAAGACACATCAAGAAGCTCAATCCAGGCCGATGGGTACCACTTCGCGACCTCTCACATCCACGGCCTTAATGTCTTCTGATACATAACAGGGAAGACAATTCAGAATACATTTCCCGTGATTTGGTGGGAGGGGGTTTGTCAAAAGAGATTCCAGCTGATTTAAAGAAGATGGAAAGTGTTGCTGATTTCCTACAGGTTGCAATGTATGATACTCACAATAACTCACAACACAAATAATGGTTTGGAATCTGACTGTGCCTCTTCTTACTAAGAGCTCAGAAGTTCTGCAGTAAAGTATATGACATATACCAGTCACTACCCCAGAGACCAAGCCTCCAATCAGGATGTAATAAGGCATACTTCTAAATTTAAATCTTTTTCAGTAATCATTATTATGTATACTGATCGATTCTTCTCTGTTCTGATAAATGCATTCCCATTAAACCAGTTTCCTTAACTCTCCTGTATATTTCAAGCCCTGGCTACCTATCAGTATGGCTCTAATCTTTTACCCCCTCTCAGAGTCTTGTAAGTATACTTTGGACAGAACAAAATTGTTTTTCATCTCACAGAGTAGTTTTCTAACAACCACGGAGAACATTTTAATTGCAAATGCAGCGACTCCAAATAGCTAGGCAAATTAGCATAAATACAGAACTGAAAGCTGTTAGGAGATCCTAAATTAAGTCAGGCTACAAGAAGAAATTTTAGTGAACAGAAACGCTTAAACAGAGACAACTCACAGACTTGGTGCTGTCGTTTTGGCCGTTGGTACTTACAGCTGCATCTTTCCTACTTAGCACGGGCATTCACATAATTTGGGTGTTCAATATATACTTGTTCAGTGAATGAATGAACGCGTAAGCTATGGCTCCCGGCTTTCACCACTCATTTATCCTAAATGCCTCTGCTGGATTAATATTGCTAAAAAGCTGATTTCATCATGGGATTCTTCAGCTCAAAATGCTGCTGCATTGTCTACAAAGCAAACACATTCTTGGCCTGAGTAAAATCTTGTTTTACTTTTAATTCTTGCTACTTCTAAAATAAGTCTTCTTGCCCCAGCCAAACACATCATTTAGCACACTTCTTAAAATACACACATACAACCTTCTTCCCCCTCTGAAACCTAATTAAATCCTCTCCATCCTGTTAGGTTTAGCTGGTTGCTCATTTCCTTAATGAAATACTTGTTGGGCACACCAGCTTATTTTGCTTTTATCCTAATAATAATCAACACCTGGCCCTTGTAAATTCAGATTCTTTGGCTCTCCCCAGACCTAATCAATAAACTCTAGAGGAGGAGGCTAGGAATCTCCTCCAGGGGTACTTTCTTTCTTTTCTTTTCTTTTTTTTTTAAGATTTATTTATTTTCGAGAGAGGTGCACGTGAGAAGGGGGAGGGGCAGAGGGAGAGGGAGAGAGAATCTCAAGCAGACTCCCTGCTGAGCGCAGAGCTCAAATGGGGCTAGATCTCACAACCAGGAGATCCTGATCTGAACCGAAATCAAGAGTCCATTGCCTAACTGACTGAGCCACTCAGGCGCCCCAAGCTCCAGGGTACTTTTGATAGAAAAGTATAGGGGAGAGCGCCATATTGCACACTTTTTTTGGTCATGTAATCATTGGTAGCCTTTTATCGTTACCTTTTCCTCTGTATTTCTCCTGGGTAAAATAATGTGCTCCTGATGTATGGGGACTATATTTAGAGTACTCTGTGCCTAATGTCATTCTGAGAGTAAATACAAATTCCATCTACATAAATGGATTATCTGCTAAAAATTTTGCCTAGGCAAACCTTTTTTAAAAATGTGATTTGCAACATTGGTCCCCAGTAGAAGTATTTGTGAAGAACAAACATTTCTAGTTTAAAATGTTCCTTTTTATTTGGTTAGGGAAGGAATAGAAAAATATATTACACAGCTTCCATGTTAAAAGGGAAAAGGGGCATACGGGATTGTTTAGGAGTAAGCTGGTTAAGTGCTTACTCATCAGAGATTCTATATTTAAGCACTAACGCTGGAACGAATTCAAGAATAGACAATTCTCCATGAATATTTAAGTAAGCCAGAAATGTGAAATGAGAAAGTGAGACCTATGAAACCGGAACCAAACATCTTAAATTCCATTATCAATTTTGATTTTTTAAAAAAGGTTAGTGGATGGGACATTGATTTGATACTAACATGTCTTCTTCGATTTGAGTTCTAAAGTGAGTAATCCATTTTGTTTTGAAAGTCTTTCCTATTGGGTGTCTTTTAGTGAATTTGTTAACCTTCAAAATCCATATAGGTAATGAGAAAATAGAAGCAACTTCTGGTTTCTTAAACTGTGAAAGGATTTTTTTTTTCAACTTGAAACTCCTATTTTTTCCAACTTGAAATAGGATAAATGAAGTTTTCTGTTCAAATACTCTCTATTCCAGTGATCTAATTGAAATGCTAAAATAAATGGCTGTTTAGTGATTTACAGCAACATATCCGTGACTGTCTGATGAAGGATGGGTATGAGGAGTTCATTTTAGCTTCAGCATGTTTTCTCAGGGAAGGAGAAAATGCCATTTCCGAGGGAAGAAAACCTGACCTGATCAGAGTAGTTTATTAGAAGAAGCTAAGAGATAATCTAACGACATTTTAAAGAAGCTGAAATATGAGTTTGGCTTAAAAGGAAATGCCACAGTTTCTATACTATTTTCAAAGTATTTTTGCACATTTGAGAACAACTTTCTTTATACTTTTGTGACAGCGATGGTCTATGTCACACTGATTTGCATTTGCTGTATGTGGTGCCAACTTAGAATTCTTCTCTTATTACACTTGGTGCTCCAGAAATATCAAAACACTTGTCAGTCTACGAGTGTACCATGCTCTCTGAACACTTTGTGTTTCTCAAATGCTGTTTGGAATGTCCTTCCCAGCTCACACATTGCAGACCTTGATCTTCTAAGTATGGGCTAAAACATCTTTGCTTCCGTGGTAATGCCCCTGTCTCAAGATAAACTTAGAAGTTCCTTCCTCCTTGGTCCCATGGTGTCTCATGGGTCCCCTGTGTCTATTTACCTCTCCATTTCACCATGAGATTGTAAACAATTTGAGGTCCAGAATGTGAGGGTTTGGGGGTGTTTTGATTTTTGGCCTCATTCTTTTCAGTGCCCAGAACAGTTGCTCTTGCCCTACAGTAAGAAGTCACCTATAAATATATTGCAAATGAATGGAAATTAGACAATTAGTAGTGATCGATAAGTCTGCTCATAACTGAGGGCCTCTATAATATTTTTCATATTAAAAAGAATCCCTCCCAAATCTTGTAAAACTCATTTTTCATGGGTGTGTCCTCATAACAAGATTGAAAACCGGGGAGGCCAAATCTAAGGAGTTGTTTGACAATTTGTCTTCTTTCCAACCCTGATTTTCCGAGCAGTTCCCCAGTGTCTTTGTGGGTTCTCCTCCTTAAGGCACTACTCTCCTTTCAATTTTAAATATTCTTCTCTACAAAAAAAAAATCAGAAAAAGTTTAGATACTATTCATTTCTGCTTGTTACAAGATAGATTATAATTTATTAAGGTCCAATACTTTACCTTAATTCTGTGTAAATAATGTAGTCTAATTCATTTGTTTGGGGTACAAATTTCCTTGTAATATTCCAACTAATTGTGAGACTTCTGGTTCAAAGTAGGGAATTGAGCTCATGTTTTTTTACCTTTCCCTCCTGAATCCCTACAAAAACTTACAATAATGAAAATAAATATACATAATCATCACAACAAGGAAACGGAAGATGGGCAAGGATTTTAACTCCTTTGGAAAAGATGGAAAATAGAGGAAACAATAACTAATAAAGCAGAACAGTAGATGCCCTATTGCCTAGAAACAATGTGTAGTGGATGCTGCTAAAGAGAGAGCCCTCCAGAACAACCTGGGTGACCCAGTCTGTAAAGCATCTGACTTTTGATTTGGCTCAGGTCATGATGTTAGGGTCATGAGATCAAACTACCCGTTGGTGTCTGTGCTCAGCTTAAGACTCTCACTCCCTCTCTTTCTGTCCCCTCTAAAATAAATAAATAAATTAATTAATAAGTAAATAAGTAAATAAATAAATCTTTTAAAAAAGAAAGAGAGCCCGTTGCTATGCAGCTTCTTGGGGACACTCAAAATTTGCAGACACCAGGCACAGTGAATGATGCTAAAAACACAGAAATTGAGGAATCATGGAGGGCCCTTTTTTCTTCTAAACACATTAAATAAAGTGGCAAATCTGGAGGGTTACGATGAAGTCTGGGCAAAACCAGGGCAGCTTTGGCCTTCTGGCATATGCGGGGCTACTCTCTGTATATGCATCCTAAAACAATGCCTGCTAGTTGACAAACTCACCCCACGGATACAGAACTTCCAATGTGCCTTTCCAATTCTTCAGTCATAAATATGATGAACCAAAATCACAGAAATCAATGAGGAAGAACAAACTAGAAGGAGGAAAACTGACCTGAGAGGAAACAGATGACTCAGACAATAGAAGAGAATGTAATTTTGTTTTTCTCTAAATAGTAGCCTCTTTAGAACTCTATGTGTGTAACATAAGAGAAAGACCCCTGGAAAGAGAACGCTCAGAAAAGAAGAGATTTTCCTAACCGAAGTGCTATGGAATACCTGGGGGCTGGGGGCTGGGGGAAGCCGAAGAGAGATCTCTGGAAGTTGAGCAAAAAGAGATGGAAAAATAAGGCCAGAATCAGAGAGGTTCATTTCAGTGGATCTAATAACAGGTGAGTTGTTTGTCATTATGTGGTTGTGCAATTCACAATTTGTAACAGCCAAACAAGACTGGTCTGGAGAGAGAGATTAGAAATAACAGAGAAGAGGAGATACGAATTTTCTAGAGTTGAAAGATAAGCATCTTCAGATGTGACTACCAGAACCCCGAGGCTAAAGAGATTATTTTCATTTCCATTGTTCAATGTGTTTTGCCTCCCAAATGTAAAAGTCTAAAGATACAAGTGAGCTTGTGAAGAAATGGGAACCACAATGCACTGTTGGTGGAAGTGTAAACAGGGATGATTACTTTGAAGAGTGTTTTGTCAATACCTAGTAAAGCTGAAGCACACAAACTATGATTAAATTTCACTTATGGATCTGTTCTCTGAAGAAACAGGGGCCTTTCCTTAAGGAAACATAAATAAGATTTTTCTTTGCAACACTGTTTATAATAGAAAAAATGGATTGTTGTATAATAGTTAAAATTACTATGTATCAATGTAGGTAACTCTCAAAATCATTATGTTGAGAGAAAAAAAAAAAGGAAAGAAAAAGCAGGTTATAAAGTGATACATTCCGGAGATACTATTTAAGCAAATTTAAGAATCCAAAACATGATATTATATTTTTGGATAACGAAAATAGAAAAAAATTCCAGAGATTAAAAGAAGCAGAGAAACAATTCAGGTCATTCAGAAAGAACGTGAATCAGGGGCGCCTGGGTGGCTCAGTTGGTTAAGCATCTGCCTTCGCTCAGGTCATGATCTCAGGGTTCTGGGATTGAGCCCCACATCAGGGCTCCCCGCTCAGCAAGGAGTCTGCTTCTCTCTCCCTCTGCCCCTCCCCCTGCTTGTGTGTGCACTCTTTCTCTCTCTCTCTCTCTCTCTTGCTCATTCCCCTTCTCTCTCACTACTTTCTCTCAAATAAATAATAAATAAAATCTTTGAAAAAAGAGAAAGAATATGAATCAGACTGGCATAGACTTCTAACAGCAATATTGGATATTAGAAAACATAGAGTGACACATTACAAATTCTGAAGGTATATGATCTTGCTTTTTTGAGTTTTATTGAGGTAGAATTTACATACCATAAAACTCACTCATATTAAGTGAAAATATCAATGATTTTTAGTAAATCTATAAAGTTGTGAAGCTATGCTCAAAATATAGTTCTAGAACATTTCCATCACTTCAAAAAGATATCCCATAACAATAGTCAATTCTCAGTCACACCCCAGGTCCAGGGAATCGCTTCTTTTTATAAGGACATTAGTCATATTGGACTAGAGCCCACCCATTTGACCTCATTTTACATAATTACCTCTTTAAAGGCCCTATCTTCAAATACAGTCACATTCTTAAGTGGTGAGGGTTAGGACTTCAACAAATGAATTTGGGGATGGGACACAATAATGAAAACGAGTGAAGAAAGTGAAGAAAACAATACAGATCCAGTGGTCTAGTTTTTCAGCCATCTTTCTTCACAGCAAGAAACATTGTATAATTCTTCTTCCTCCCCCAAGTGTGGCAGTGACTGTTTCCATCATGGGGGCGCTAGGTGGTAGACAACTCTCTCCCAGATTTCTTTCCCAGGGGCACTCCACCTCAGCAGACTAGGTTTGGGCTCCCATGTTATAGTCAATTGGGGATACCACTCTTTTGGTTCACCCCTATATGTCTGTTCTCCCTGGTAGGGGAGTGGTGGCACCAATGGAACTCAGTTGGGAGAGATTGAATCAGTTGATTTGAGTATCAAGGCAAGAACAAGAACGTGAGCACCATGTAAAATGGGATATTTGTGCTGTCACTAAGGAATAGCCTCGTCTCTCACGTCAACCAACTTTTGCAACGTGAGTGTGCTGGCCCATTGGTGCTATATCTATTTTCAGTGGAAAACTGGAAATCGGATTTTTATGTAGTATTTTTCAAATTCTCAATGTGACCAACATCAAATTCGAAACACTGTGGATCCAATGCCTTCTGAGCCAAATTAAACATTTCTACAGGTGGAATTTGGCTAATTTGTAATCTCGGTGCTAACTTTACCTGGCCCTCTCCTAAACATCGTGTAAATATTTCATCATTGTCGGTTCTGTTCTACAAAGGCCATCGGGCATGAGGCCACCAATTTATTGAAGCATGGTGGGAGGGCAGGTTTGGTTAAGGTCACAAAGCTAGTTAGTAGGAAAGCTTGGTCTAGAAGACAGGTCTTCTGACTCCTTGGTTACTGCTCTTGACTACACATTCTATCATTTTCCAGTTGACTTCTGATAAATTGACCTCTAGTTATTCCCTAACGTTTTCTTTCTCTTTTAATCATTCAATTTGTATCAGCATCTGCTCTTTTTATGCTTTTAGATTCTTCTGAGACTATGTATAATCAGTCCAGTCCTGAAATGGAAACTTCTTGATTTTCAACCTGATAAGTCACAAAGATTTTGTGAAACTTTTGGCCTTTTTGACAATTCCACTCACTATGATTACTGGTGGAAAAATTATAGTGATTGATTAAGAATTGGTTATTCAAAATGTTATTGTATTATTAGGCTATTAAAATGTGATTATTTAAAAAGAAAATTTCTTGATAGAAATCTGAGAAAAATAAAGCCACATAAATGCATTAGACTTCCTTTTTGAAACATGAAACATTTTAAGTAAAACTTCAGCTCTTGTCATGAGAAGAAAATAAAGGTATTTCAGATGACACCTTAATTTAAAGATTGTTATAAATCTACAACTTGCATTTATTAAGTGTAATGTGTACTTAATATTATATAAGCAATTTCTTAATGACTTATTATTCTTCCCTAACAGGAGGTAAACAGAATTCTGCCTAATTTTGATGCAAATCATTAAATTACACTAATTCAAATTATTTTCAGTAAGCCATGCCACACAAATATCTTTGGTCAACATTTTTGGAAAGTTGATCTTAAAGTTGTAGCCGCTGTTTGAGGCTGCTCATTTGGCAAGAAGTTCTAGGGTAATTTTAAGTCAACCTTTGCATGTTCCCTCACCTTTACAGCCCTCAGTTTATCATGGCTAATAACTATTTGAACCTTATCACCAAGTTCATAGCACTATCTTTTGGACAGTGCTGTCCCTAAGTAGGATATATTAAGCATGTTAGGCAGTCTGTCTAGAATTTAGCAGAACCTTCCTTATCTTGCTAATGATCCAGCTTTGACCTTTCTCCAGTTCTAATAGTTAGGCATTTATCTTTTCTCTCAGACAATTTTTTCCTATAACACACGCAGTAGGATATTCATGAACAAGAGTGCACAAACCGTAAGTGCTCAATTATCTCAAAGTGGATACAGTCCATTACCACCACCTGGGTGAGAAATAGAACATGGACAGCACCCCAGAAGCTCTGAGTGCCCTACCAATCACTATCTGCTACGCTCTTGCCAAAGTTTATACTAGTCTGCCTTCGAATGCCTGGTTTTGAAATTTATGCACAGAGAATCGTACGGTAGCTATTCACTCAATGACCGGCTTCTTCACAGATCCAACCAAGTTACAGATAGGAGTAGTTCATTCTTTTTCACTGTTGCATAACATTTCACTGTATAAATGTACTGTAATTTATTTAGCTTATCTACTGATGTTGCACATTTCCCCCCAGATTTTTGTTCCTGGGAGTAATGCTGTTCTGGAAATTCTTGCATGTATCTTCTGGAGTACATAAGCACGCATTTCTGTTGAGTATACATGTAGAAGTCAAACGGTGGGGTCATAGAGTATTTGCAGATGCTAGACGATGCAGGTGTTTTCCAACAGGTTGTGCTCCTTTATACTCACTTACAGGGTGGGAGATTTCTCATTTGTTCTTAGCCTCACCAAAGATCTGTCTTTTAAATTTTATCTCCTGGGGATGTTGTGCTGTTTCATTCCAATTATAATATGCATTGGTCTGGGGATTGATGAATTTGGGCTCTTTTTCAAATGTGTGTTGGCCATTAAATTATTCTCTCTCTCTCTTTTAAAGATTTCATTTATTCATTTGAGAAAGAGCTCGAGAAAGGACACGAGCAGTGGAGAGGGGCCGAGGGAGACGGGGAAGCAGGCTCCCCACGACCAGGGAGCCTGATGAGGGGCTCGATCCCAGGACCCCGAGATCATGACCTGAGCCAAAGGCAGACGCTCAATTGACTGAGCCACCCAGGCACCCCCAATTATATTATTCTCTTATACAGTGTCGGTTCAAGTCTCTTGTCCACTTTCCTATTAAGTTGTCTATTTTTACTAATTTGTAGGAGTTCTATAGATATAATGGATAGAAATCTTGACTCAATTATATTATTGAAAATATCCTTTCCTATTCTTTGGTTTGCCTTTTCACAGCCTTAATGGTGTTTTGTTGAAAAGCAGAAAGTTAATGAAGTTTAATTTTCCTAACGCTTCCTTTATTGAACTGCTTTTTGTGTCCTTTTAAAGAAAAATTTCCCTATCCCAAGAGTCTTTTCCTGTGCTATCTTCTAGAAGCTTTTTTCTTTATTTTTCATAGTTAGATCTATAATCAACCTGGAATTAATTTTTGTGAATGGTGTGAGGTATGGAAAAGTTTTATTTTTTTCTGTATGGCTACCAAAGTGACCTTGCACCATTTATTGGAAAGACCGAGCTTCCTCTTTGCTCCCTGTGTGTGTGTGTGCTTGTGTGTGTGTTTAAAGACTACTATTACAAGTGGAAATGTTTTTTCGTAAGATGCTCTGAGACTTGATCATTATTAGTGGTCACAAGTAGATGCAAACACGTTTGAAAGTTTTATTTGTAAATTACAATATGTCCCATTTCATAGGAAATGCCAAGAAAAAAGAAGATGCAGATAAAGTTAAAGAAACCAGAAATGGGAGGAGAAGGAGATTCTAGAAATGACGAGGTGAGTCAGAGCCCCCGCAGATCTGTTCTCAGAAAATTAAAAAGGAGACTATATGGTCTACATGAAAGTCTACGTCATGGTGGCAGGAAGAATTTTCTAAGTTTGCACACACCCATATCTCAAGATTGGTGAGGTGTGCGGCAGGAATTTAAGTACAATTTAAATGTGAGACTGACAAAGAATCCATAGGTCTCTAGAGGAGACTGGAGGGGGGCTTCCCCTAGTTATAAGTTACTGAAGGAAGTGAGAACAACAATGGGCAATGAGGGTGGTTTAGGTTTGAACAAAACGCTTCATCGTGGAGTAATTTATTATGCTCTCTCTAATCCTAACTGTGGAATTCCTCCCCGTAATAATTAAAGAGAAGTTGCGGCTGTCAGAGATTTAAAGATTCCAGAAGATTATTCTTGGGAAGGAAACAGAAAGACGTTGAAGAGTGAGAGTATCAAGAGTTTCACTTGTTGCTTTTCACTTTCAAAAAGGGAAGTCTCAGTTTCTGCCTGTGGCTGGTGATCGCGTGGAGAGAATGAAGAAGTATGCAAAAAGGCACACATAGGAATGGGCCAGGGAGGTGGTTGGTACAGGGCTCAGGGTGGAGGGTGAAAGAGCTTTGGCTTTTCTTCCATTGCAGACAGTAGCTGTTATCATGTGACAGATCTAGTTCTGTTTATTGGGAATAATCTTTTACTCAGTTCATTTACAGTCATCTGATTTATTCATGAACATCACTTGGTGGGCTTATATGGCTGGCTATTACTAGAGCTTTAAGGTGAGGGGAAAAAAACCCCAAAAACTATGGCCTTCGGTGTTTGTACTGAAATGTGCTTCCAGGCCCATAATAAATGGTATTTGATTTGAGATGTTCTAAAATACTCAGTGTTAAGCCGAAGAAATTGCAGTGAAAGCACAGAGTACCGAACATGTTATCTCAGGCTCCTCAAGCTCTGAGCTAATAGTTGAACCATTTTGTATTTGAATTACTGGAATTATGAGCCACTTGAGAACTTGTATCATGTATGTAATCCAATCTCTGAAGTATCTAGTAGAGTGCTCTGAGTATATGGGACTTAATAAATGCTCTCTGATTGATTGCAACTAAAATCTTCAGCAAAATTCTATAATACTCCCTGAAACTGACCTATATTGAATTGGGCATAGTCAGGTGAAGGAACACTCAAAAATAACAAAGTGCTTGAAAATGCTGTCTCCTCTGTGGTTACAATAATCACTGCAAAGCAGACGTACAAAGAGGACCTAATAATAGCTTCTCATTTCAACAGTCCAGATCTGTGTCTTTTCAGTTTGCACAATTCCTATCACCTAACCTTTTTGAAGCAATGTAAAAATTCCCTTATGATCCTACAGAGTTCTAAAAACCTCTAAATTCCTGTGAGAAAACTCCTGCTTACTTTGTTTTCAGCTCCTAAAATCCACATCCTTTGTCTTTCCATCATCTCTGATGGTTCGGCATGATCCTGTCAAACTCGTTCAGTGTTATTAGCCCCAGTGCATCTCGGTACGATATGTTCTGCCTCTTGGGAGCACTGCCAATCCTGACACAAGTAGCAGGAAATGATGAATAAATAGTTTTTTAAGACTGGATGGTGCTCTTTAATATGTTGAAGGTATTTTCTCGATCCTTCCCAATGAGGGCTTAACTTCACCTTACAGTTGTTGATATTCTATCCCTATGAATTCTGGGTCTCCATGAAAAAC
Source organism: Ursus americanus (assembly GCF_024610735.1). NCBI lineage: Eukaryota > Metazoa > Chordata > Mammalia > Carnivora > Ursidae > Ursus > Ursus americanus. The sequence goes on along the minus strand of NC_142137.1, from coordinate 64,038,727 downwards.
TTTGCTGCTGACCACTGTTATTCTACCATCCCTTATTCCCCAAATGTCCTTGATGTACTCTGGTAAGCCTTCTACTCCTGGGTATGTGTGTGTAATCTTGGGAAATAGTTATACCTAAAACCACCTTTAGATCTTAGGAAGTGCTTTGAAGATTTACTTTGATTTTATGTCCTGCTTGATCTTCGCACATCAGTTCAGTTCAACAAATATAATTAAATTTTCCCATATGTGTGACATTAGCCCAAATGCTGAGGATACAAAGATGTGTATTTCCTTTGTCAAATGGGTAAAAATCGAATGCAATGATCCTCAACTCTAGAGCATTCACCTCACCTGGGGGGGCCTTAAAACATATTAATACTTGGGGAGAAACATCCAGAATCTTCTAAAATAGGTCTTGGGTGGGTCCTGGGCATCAGAATTAAAGAAAAAAAAAATCTCCCCGGATGATCCTTACATACAGTGAAGAACAGCCAATGTAATAGGTGAGCTAATAAAAGTTAACATTTATTAAGAGCTGCCGTATACCAGGTGTTACTCTTTTCTCGTATTTTATATTATTTAATTCTTTTAATAATCCAATAAGATAAAGGTATCGTTACCTCCATTTTTTTTTTAAAGAGAATGGCTCCATTTGTTTATTTATTTTTTCAAGGTGCAATGCGCAACATGCAGCTTGAACTCATGATCCTGAGATCAAGAGTCACATGCTTTAGGCTGAGCCAGCCAGGCACCCCCTGTTACCTCCATTTTATGGATGATGAAACGAGCCAGGGTAAAGTTTAATGACATATCTAAGGCCACAGGTGGTTCGTGGGAGAAGGAAGAAGCAACGTCACAATCTGCTCTGGAGCCTGTGGTCCTCACACTACGTAGACTGCCTCGGGTTCCCTGCCTGAGTGATTTAACTTGATAAGCTCTTTAATGGTGGCAGTTTGCAAAATGTTCCGAGGGAACAGAGTTTGGAGCTGCTGATTGTGACCGTGATTCTGGAAGCTGGGGAATATCTTACAATGAAGGAACTATTTGAACATAACCTTAAATGATGAATAGGATTTATAGTGAGAGAAGACAGTTCAAACAGAAGAGATGTCCTCTGCAAAGGCATTCAAAAGTTATGTGTGGAAAATTCCAGAAATGTGTTCTGTCTTTTGAGTTGAGTTCTCCGGTCACTTTTAATAAAACCCTTTGTCTGTGAATGATCTATCCTCAGTATCCCAGCCTGTCTAAAAAGCATACTTTTCCTCCGTGCTTTTAACACGTTCGTTTTATATTTAAAGATATAAAGATAGCTCTTAATATATATTTAGACATTTTAAACTGACATGAATAAAGTACAAGTAGAAGTCCTGTCATTCAAGCGCGTGACTGTCGTTCTCAGCGTGTGGTTCTTCTAAGCAAGTGCCATTTCTCAACACTGCACAGCGTCGATAAAGTGGGGTAGGTTTTACCATAGGTAAATAGTATTTTCCTAACTGGAACTATGAGTTTCTATTATTTCAGCTGAGTCATAACGATAAAAGTATTTATAAAAATGTTAATGTTTCTCCCCATACTTATTAGATAGCCTTTTGCTCTGGGAATGTTGCATTTATGAAATAGGCGGTAAATAGAACTGGATGATGTACACCAGACTCTGAGGGTTGTTGATGAGAGACCTCTATGAATATCTCATAGAGCCGGCATCTGTTTATGAAGCACTAAATTAATACAGCTTTCCTGACAAACCAAGCAACACCATAGAGGTAAGGTCTGGGTAGGGTTGCTATAGGTATGCTGACAGCATAGGAACTAGAACTCTGAAGTAACTGGTATAGCAGTAAATTCATTATAAGGAAATAGGGTGGATCCTCGGGGGCTGACGGGGCCTCCAAGGCCTAACATGGTATACAAGGCCATGAACCTGTGTTCTGGGTTCCTCTGACATAGCCATGTCCTCACATAAGGCTGTATGGATCACCTCTCTTGACCACTAAACTTGATGCTGTGGACTGAATTGTGTCTGCCTTCTTCTGTCCCCAGTTCATATATGGAAGCCCTAATCTCCCAATGTGATGGTATTTGGAGATAGGGCCTTCGGGAGATAATTAGGTTTAGAGGAGGTCATGAGGGTGGGGCCCTCTTGACGGGATTACTGACCTCGTAAGAAGAGACTCCAGAGAGCTTGTATCCTCTCTTTCCATCATGTGAGAAAACATTGAGAAGGTCGCTCTCTGTAAGCCAGGAAGAGAGTCCTCACCAGGGAGCCAATTGGCCTGCACCTTGATCTTGGACTCCTAGCTACCAGAACTGTGAGAAACCAAGTCTGTTGTTTAAAAAGCCCCCCGGTCTTTGGCATTTGGTTATGGCAGCCCGAGCAGACTAAGACGCCTGGGAGCGCCTCGACAAGGAACAGTGGAGGCACTGGAAGCTATGTGTGCTCATTTGTATCCCTGATCTTAGGCGTAGTGTGGTTTTTGGTTAAAGCTGTTGTGAAAACAACCTCGAACCCAGTCTGAGTTATCATTCCTGTCAATTAACTCTATTTTCCCCTCAGTTACCTTGTTATTTCAAGTAAGCTATCTTATTTTGTTTTCCTTCGCCAGAAGATAAGTGAATCATGTGTGTTTTAGGGAGACTATCTTGACAACCAGATAGTTTTATATTTTACATTTTATTAAAATAACAAATTTAGCATAACTTGCCTTGACAGAGTGAGATGCTTATATTAGTGAAGCATAGCTGGGTAGCTAAGAATCAATCTCAGGATCCATGGGATTCTAGTGACATCTGCTGGACACATGAATGGCAGCCATCATTTGTCTAATTCTGCCCTCTCGCCTGGTAAGAAAAAGCCAACCAGACGCCACAATTAGGAGAGTGACCTCTAGCGAACGAGTCTTAGAAAGTTTCTTTTTGTTTGAATTTATAAAAGCTCAGAATGCCATCTAGACAATCGATAATTAAGGGGATGAAAGGTAAGAGTATAAATATTGAGCATATTCAAACTTGATGGTGATGTTCAATTCTTTTCTCTATGAAGACAGATTGTCTATATGTAACAGAATTATATTTTGATGACGTTAGGCTGTTTTATGGATTTACCATTTTGCATTCATGTGTCATTTTATACTGAAAGACTTTCTAATTTAGTAGTTTAGAGTAATCCAGAGCCAGGATTAAAATGCAGGCTCTGCCACTTAGAAAATTTTTGTCCCGAGCAGGTTACTTACCTTTCCTGTGCCTCAGTTTCCTTGGCTTAAAATGGGGGATAATTGTACCGACATCATAGAGAGTAGGCCAGTGCCTGTTATGAAGTGAAACACAAACTTAGCTCTTTTTATTAAAAGAAAATTAATAAAATCCTTGTAATTTCCATCACTCTGGGATAAGATTAGTCTCTTGGCCATCTTTTTGTTGGTAGTAAGCTGTAGACAAATGACTCAGCCCAAGGATAGGGGAGAGATTCTACAGAAGAGAGGATACAAATTTGTGCCCATGGCCTCATGAAATCTGAATAGAGAATCTACGAAGACAAATATATTCTAGTGGCATGAATCGGGGTGGTTGTGGCTACTGCAGGGAGTATCGTTTTTGGGAGTGGATATACAGTCGAGAGGATGGCATTGGATTAACGCCATGAGGTAGTGGGGGAGGTAGGAAGCTCAGTGATAAGATGCCATGTAGTCATTGGATATTGGAGGGGGCAGGGGAGGTCTTCAGGCTGATGAGCTTGGTCCTTGGATTGGGCACATGCTCTCCTCAGATATTGCCATTGTTCTCCCAGCAAGAATTCTATGTAGTGTATGCACAGAGAATAAGATCTCAGGCAAGCCCGTGGGGGAGAGGAAGGTACAGATACACACGTTGGACACAGAGCTTGATAAACCCTTGCAGAGTTAACATTTCTGCGAAGTTGCTCGAGCTGCTGTTAAGGCCTTGGTGTAGCAAGCAGTAGTGACAAGTCCATTGCTTCATTTCTCTGATGGAAATACATTTTTCAGCCAGGGAAGTCAAATCAGAGTCGGGATTTTGTCAAGGGATTTTAAATTCTTTTTATTTAAAAATTTTTAATCAAAATAATGCAGGCAAAAATTTAAAAGCCAGAATAGTACAGACTAATAAAAACTGGTTCTTCTTATGTTGTTCTAAAGACAGTTTAGACCCCCAGAACTGGGGGTTTTAACACTTTTAGCTTTCTTATTCCCTTAGTTACCTTTGTAGGTCTAAATAATGCATTAAAATCACTATCCATAAAGTATATCCATTTAAGAAAGTATTTACTGACTTTCTGCTCTGATCCACAAGCTTTCGGTTCACTCTTTTAGTATTTGACAAGCGTGTACAGACTGGCAGTCTGTATTTGGCCTACCCAGTGTTTGAAAAAAGGTTTGAGCCAAAATGTAAAGGATCAAGTATAATTATAACATAAAAGTATAGATTTTTCTGCTTCTTTTGAAAAACCATCAAATATTTACAGCTGGGTTCGTGGGATGCCTGGGTGGCTCAGTCAGTTAGGCAGCTGCCTTCTGCTCAGGTCAGGATCCTGGGGTCCTGGGATTGAGCCCAACATCGGGCTCCCTGCTCAGTGGGGAGCCTACTTCTCCCTCTCCCTCTGCCCCGCCCCCCTGCTTGTACTCTCTTTCTCACTGTCTCTTAAATAAATAAATAAAATCTTAAAAAAAAAATAAAATGGGTTTGCACTCTTTTATGGAAACAGTTGGCCTGAGCTGGGTCATGATTGTCGGTCATTCAGATTTCCAGGGTCGCCCAGATTCTAGCTCCTTATTGGTCTTTAGTACCGATGCTGAGTAGATATTGCCATTAGCCTCATTTGGCTCTATCTTTTTCCTATAGTAGTAAAATATGTCTTCATACCAGTGTGGGACAATTAAAAATTGACAAAGCAGGCCAGATACTCTTTCTTATCTCAGGCCCGTTTTGCTCATTTGCTTTAGCTCTCTGCCCCTATATGCACCTGTATTTGTGATCATTGACCGCTCTATTTGCCATCCTAATGTTAAACAGTATACTAAAAATAGCATATGAAAATGGGATGTGTCTTGTCTTCATTTTGACCAAAGTTCTAAGAGGATATATACTGTAATGGATGTGCAACAAACTCCATTATGCAGAACTAACTCTAAAGGAAGTGGTCAAGAACCAGCTTATTGACTCTTGAGCTTTTCTTTACCTACTACTGCTTCAGGAATATAAAAATGCTGATGTGTAGGTGGAGAGAGAGCATTGTATGAGGAAGTTATTTTTGGAGAAGATTCTGCTTATGAGCCTCATCCTCATATCCCAGCAAGGGGATGGGGCAGGGATCACCTATCTCACTGCCTCAAAACAAGCATGAGGGGGCTTTATGTGGATCAAATGGGGTGTCCAAAATGTACCCCTGGGAAACAGAGTGGACTGCTATCTAATTCTCATTCTAGGAAATCTGGAAGACAGAAAATGTGAGACTGCTGACCACTGGGCGGCCTAGATGATAGAATACAAAGGAGCTGCTGTTACAACTGGGGAGTAACTGAACTCCTGTCCAGTGGCCAGTCCTAAGGGGCATGAATAATTCCAATGGACCAGATGTGGCCACATCTGGGTAGTGTGGGATGCTCTGGAGCCATTGGAAGTCCTGCAGAAGGGTGGTGGGATGCAGCCAGCTAGCATCCTTTTCAGTGGATTGCTGGGGAACCACGGTGGGAAAAGGGAGAGGCCAACTGAAAGGGATGGATCACCCATGTTACAGGCACTTCAGCCAGAGTGACCCAGTAGGTAAGCCTCTGCCAGTGTTCATGAGAGAGACAGTTCTAGACATCTAGGACAGAGAGTGTGAGCCTAACTTACAGTGTTATCCGTTTAAGTAAGCAGGCTTCCTGCTCCCATTCCCCTCCTTCCTGTGCCCCAACCTTGGAGAGGCAAGAAGCCCATGCTTCGGCAAGAACAGCAGCCAGAGAAAGACCACAGGTTCCTCTCCTGCAACACTCAGCCCACAGTGGGACAGGCAGGTGGAGAGAGGAAGATCTGATGTGAAGTCAATTGAACATTTTGATTCTTCTTGAGGACTGGATTTTAGATTTCTGATTTAAGACTGTAATTTGAAGTAGCAGGGTACACCTATCACCTGGCAGTTGGCAGAAGTGTCATGGTATCTGGGCGAGATTTTATCCAGGGGCAGGGAAAGGTGAGCATCACCGACTACATTTGTGAGGACCAATGGAAAACCAAAGTAAAGCTGCATTTTGATCATATCCCATGAGTTGTGCTGGTTAGCATGTTGGTATTTATATCTTTATTTCTGGAAGCATCACGACCACTTCATAAGATAAGGCTGTTAATGTCTTTACCCCTCTTCAATACTCTTCCCACCCTCTCAACTGTTGCCAATGTTAAAAACAACTTTTAGGGGCGCCTGGGTGGCTCAGTCGGTTGAGCATCCGACTCCTGATTTCCACTCAGGTCATGATCTCAGGGTGGGGTTCTGTACTGAGTGTGGGGCCTGCTTGGGATTCTCCCCCCCCCCAGCTCGTGCATGTGTGTGCACATGGGCACACACACTCTCTCATCAAAAAACCCACATAACTTCTAAAACCATTAGTAGGTCTTTAATGCTTTATCATGCCTTCATAAGCAGATTTCTGATTTTAGGCAGAAGGGTATAGCTTGTAGTACACCAATGCTCCCATCGAGAAAACCTGTAAAAGCTCAATACCGAAAACATGTTTGGAGGCATCTGAGGTAGTATGGACTTGAGGTACTAATATATTGGAGAGAAAGACACGTTATGAGGAGGAGCCCCCATTTTGCCTGCAGTTTGACCCCTCGGGGCACTTACCAGTTCTGGGCATGGGGACAGAGGCTGAGAAGTTGGGTAGAAGGTGAAGGCTAAGAACAATCAGAACTGGCAGAAATTTCAGCAATCTTGCAAAGCTGAGGAGGTGAATATTGGAATGTGGGGACCACCAAGACAGCCAAGGCTTGAGGGCACAAAATCCTGGAAAGAGAAAGGGAGTGCAGAGAAGTAAGCCCAATGCTTAACTACAGTTTTCTCCTTGGGACATTGACTGATTCTTAAGCTGTAAAGAGAAACTGAGCGGAAAGTGGTTGAAAAGCCAGGTGGGAGTCCTTGGCAGCTTCACTGGGCCAAATAAGGAGATAAAAATTGGACCCGTGGAGCAGGTGCTCTAGTAAGCGCCCCAGGCTTTGTCTGGACACCTAGAGTCTAGGAGTGGGTACAACTAAGAGAAAAGTCAGACACGGAAAAGACTGTAAGGCAGCCTCAACTCTAAATGCATGAGTGTATTGAGGTGGTCTACACCCGTATCTGTTGCCTGCCAGAGAATAGGGTGAATCTTCTCTGGTGGAAAATAACATCATCCAGAGCCTCTGTAGTGTTTCATATATAATGCCTAGTATTCATTAAAAAGTTACTACTTGTTTCAAGAAATAGGATTAAGAGAGAGAATAGACTTGCAAATGACTCAGATGTAAGAATTACCAGACACAGACTTTAAATGGATTATTCAGATTTTCCCTGTTTTCATGAACTAATTTTGGTAAGGCTTATTTTGCTGGAATTTCGTCCATTTTTTCCAGAATTCTCAACTTTATGGGCATAAAGTTGTTCATAACATCCTCTGATTATGTTTTTTTTTTTTTTTTAAGATTTATTTATTTTTTGGACAGAGAGAGCGAGAGCGAGAGTACAAGCGGGGGAAGCAGCAGGCAGAGAGAGAGGGAGAAACAGGCTCCCTGCTGGACAGAGAGCACAATGTGTGGCTCAATCCCAGGGCGCTGGGATCATGACCTGAGCTGAAGGCAAATGCTTAACCGACTGAGCCACCCAGGCGCCTCTGATTATGTCTTAAATGTTGGTAGAATCTGTGGTTATGTCTTCCTTGCATTCTTTGCATTTATCTGTGCCTTCATTGTATTCTCCCTTATCAGTTTCCACAAGTGTTCCTCAATTTCCTTAATCTTTCCAGAGAACAACCTCTTGATTATCTATTATATAGTATTTGTTAGTCTTTTATCTTTATTATTAACTTTCTTCTATTTTTTAAAGATTTTATTCTGTTCTTTTCCAGTTTTTTGAGATTGATGTTTAGTTTGTTGCTTTTCAACTTAGTTCCTTTCTAATTTAATAAAGACCATAAGTGTCCCTTTAAATACGAAACATTTTGACATATATTTGATATGTTTTTATTATCACACAGTTAAAAATACTTTCTAATTTCCTTTGTAACTTCTTTCTTGAGTCATAGGTTATTTTGAAGCATAATTCTTAATTTTAAATAGATGGTAAACTTTTACGTAGGGTTTGTTATTAACTTTCATCTTAATTTCATTTTGGTCAGAGAATAGAGTCTGGGTGACTTCAGTTTTTGAAATAGGGACTTGCTTTAGTGCTAGATATATGATCCTTCTTTTTTTTGATAAATGTTTTGTATACGCTATGTGATTTGTTGATTAGACCCACGCAAATATAAAGCACTACCACTTTTCGTGGGTTTCATCGATGTAGTGAGTTTCATGGATAGGCTCTGCTATGAAGAACTTGGAAGTCTTGGAAGTGTGTAATCCCTCTGTGACTTGCTTCCGTGTTAGCGCAGTATGGTGGCCCGACTCCACAATCTACATTAGGATCCCTACCATATTGTTCGAATTTTTCATGAACTTCTATGTACCCAGAAGGGGGGGAATTCCTTTTTCTTATAAGACAGTAGTCCTCCTGACACCAGTTGTCCAGCATGGCCTCATTCTAACTTGATTACATCTGCAAAGACCCTATTTCTAACTAAGGTCGCCTATTTCTAACTAAGGTACTATGGGTTAGGGCTTCAAAGTATCTTTTTGGAGGGACCATAATCCAATCCATAAGAGGCAGAGTGATATTCTCTGTTCACACAGGGGAGTCCAAACCGAGGGCAAAATTCTCTCCAAAATGCAGAGCAAGGAGTAACTCCCCTCATAGCCTCTTACACGAATAGTCCTGTGACTTAAGGTCCACCCGCAAACTCTCATCCTGAACTGACAACAATCAAATTATTTTCGTTTGACCTTTGCTTCCATCTCCCTTCCCCATAAAGGGACAGCCAGCGGCTATTTAACTCCCTCCAGATTGTCTTTCAATTTCCACACTACTCTCTTTTATTCTCTCTTCAGCATCTTGATTAATTTAGCTCTTCACATGATGCCCAGAAGGCTATCAATACAGCAACACATTAAAATCATTACTGAAATCCTAACATTTTTCCTTTAAACTATCCTGAGCAGAAATAATCCTGGGTGGGTGGTATAATTTTTGCAGTATTGAGAAGACCTCTTTCTGTCCGTGGTTACTTCCTTCACTTTCTCCCATTTCCTTGATATCTGAAATTGATTTGAGCAGTAATAAATCTTATTTTGTAATTAGAGAAAAAGCAAATGCCCCTGGGAGGGGTAGCACATTGTTTAAGTTTATTCTGTGTGTGAGTGATGGATAGGAGATCCATTCCTAAGAATGGGGTTGATGGAATGAGGAGCAAATACCACCAGCTGAAATTCCAAAATGAGAGGACAAGGTCATGGATAGGATAGAATTGTAATATGAAGTATAAAATTTCCCGATTGAAAAGTTTGCCCTGCTCCATTATCACTCACTTAAAATTCTCCACATTGTAAAAGGAATTCAAATACACATCTAAAGATACATACAATTTAGCAAGTTCAACTAAAAATAAGCATGGAAAATGAGGCAAATGGAAAACGTGGGCAGGAAAGTAAGGCAGGGCCAGGAGCGTCCACCCATGATATCCACGCCATGTCTGTGTGTGATGTACACGCTATGCCACCTGTTTCTATTCACTTGACAGACATGGGTCCCAAACCTGGCCCAAGTGTTCAGATTGCCTCTGTGACAAAGAAACATTTGCCCACTAATACAATTTGCAGTGAATGAGAATCTCAGAGGGTGGGACTAAATACACAATCTCATGCGTATTTAAAAATAGCTCTTCATGTTGTTCTACTGTGTGTTCCTCAAACTCAGGTTCTTAAAGTCTTATATTTTCTCTTTCTTCTACTCTCTCTCATCAGTGTCTTGCCTGCCAGTCATTCCTACTTAGCTCGGTATAGAGGCAACATTATGATGTATACTTCAGGTAAAGTACAGGAAAAGCATCTTATAGAACAAAATGTTATAGCAAATTGGTTTCTTTGAGAGCAATCAGGTGATTAAAGTAATATAAAGAGAAAAAAATTCTGAGAATACAGGATAGAATAATATTATTTCCCCTAGTTCGAAGAGTTAAATAATTTAAAATTAAAAATTTCAACATATACAATAGAAGGGCCCATGAATTTTAATGGTCAAGTAATAAAATAAGTCTTTAATACTGTGAAGTTCTCAGCTCTTAAGGAAAAAGTGTTTGATCTGTTAATTATTTAGGACAAATCTCAGTGAAGTCATTCTGACTCTCATGATTTGGGAGGGCTAATTTGGTGACTCGAATTTCATGATTGCTTGATGAAGCCTGCTGTTTCCTTCCCTAGACTATATGCATTTGCTGGTGCTCTCAAAATGTAGCATTTTTAAAGAAAATGAGATAAGGCATGTATATTCTTCCTCTTCGTGTGTGCCTGTAGCATATAATTTCTGAGTGTGTCTGAATGTGAGGTATGCATTGATTTTCATGCACTGATTCACATGAATAGGAATACATTTGAATTTATAGTAAACGCTTTTGGCTGCTATCTCTGATGTTACTGTAACTGAAGTAGCTCAAAAGCACAAAAGGTCATGTCAGGCGTTACGTAAAATTTACTAGAGCTGCTTATAAAGGCACCTTGTGTATTACTGCTTTGTTCATGCACTTTACAGGAAATCCTGTCATCCCGTTACTTCCTTCCATGTTTCAACTGTTTCCCATTATAAATAAAAGCATTTATTGCTGATGTCCCCTGAGCCACATGGGGGGAGTGGCATGGACTTCTGTTAAGTCTCACTCGCTCTTCAAAGTGATAGCTTCACTCAATCATGAGTATGAGCTGAATTTTACACACTCAATCATGAGTGTGGGCTGAATTTTACATTTATTGTTTTGCCATGTCCAAAATGTAAGGCCTCATCCATAGACAATCTCCCAAAGAAAAGATTTTATATACTGAGTCACAAGTGTATCCACTCACCCATTGTTAGTCTGACTTTTCCTTAGTTACCTCTTACGTGATAATGGCCATTTACACAGAATTTTTTTAGATAGACCTTTAACAAAGGCCTCACTTAGGAAAAATTTTTTTTAAAGGATTTTTTTATTGGACAGCGAGAGAGAGACAGCGAGAGAGGGAACATCAGCAGGGGGAGTGGGAGAGGGAGAAGCAGGCTTCCTGCTGAGCAGGGAGCTGAATGCAGGGCTCAATTTCAGGACCCGGGGATCATGACCTGAGCTGAAGGCAGACGCTTAACGACTGAGCCACCCAGGCGCCCCCTCGCTTAGGAAATTTTTAAAAAGCCTCCTACTTGTCATCAGAGTTACCGTTTATCCCCACTTCCCATCAGCAATCTGTAGATATGGTCATACTTTAGACTTGGCTATCTCATGGATCTGCTCCATGTGCAAGACCTGAGCTCTAACTCCTCTCTCCACTCATCACTTCACTAATAAAACCCAAGTGGTAGGAGGCAGGACCGGATAGATTGCACTATGGAGTCAAATAAACTCTGGAAATCTGGAGACTTCAATGCAACAGAAGTTTATTTCTCACTTGTGGGCCTACTCTGATGTTGGTCACACAGCTCTCTTCCAAGTGGTGAGTCAGATGTATATATTCTATACACATGAATGGTTTCAGGGTGTTCCACATTCACCCTTCCACAAATAATTCTACATTTTCCAGGAGGAGAAGAGGGCAAAATGAGAGGAGGAAGAAAATGCAAGTCAAATGTTCCTGGGTAATTATTTGAAACCACAGCGGGCAGTCTTTTAAGAGGTTGGAAATAGTTTGCTCCAGGGAAGGTCTATTCCTTGAAGCTTCTTAAAAATAAACAAAGAGGGGCGCCTGGGTGGCTCAGTCAGTTAAGACTCTGACTCGATTTTGGCTTAGGTCATGATCTCAAGGTCGTGAGATAGAGCCCTGCGTCAGGCTCTGTGCTGGGTGTGGAGCCTGCTTGAGATTCTCTCTCTCCCTCTGCCCCTACCCCGCCACCCCTCCCAACTCTTCCTCTCTAAAACAAACAAAATAAACAAATAAACCTGAGGAATAAGCTTACACTTGTTTTATTTATCTCATTGGAGATAAATAAAAATAATAAATAATTGGAACATGAATTACATCTTGTTGGATAATAAACTAAATAGTAATGAGGAGTTTTAATGTTCCAAAGCACTTTCAAACTTCAGTTTCCATCCTCACAACAACCCTGTGAAGTAAGTAGCAGGCACTTTTTAATCTTTGTTTTACAGATAAGGTAACTGAAGCTCCAAGAGGTAAGTGAGTTATTTAAAGTTAACAGTTTCTAACTGGAAGCATTGGGATTAGAGTTTACCTCCTTAGCTTCTACAGCTCGGTCTCTTTCCCTACATTTATTTCACTACATGGATTCACTGCTGGGGCAGAGATAGAACTTGGGAAATGGTGCGCATACTTTTGTTATCACACATAGGCAATCAGAGGAATGGCAGGGCTAATATCACCCCCCCCCCCCTTTTTCAAAAATCAGAATTAGATCCTCCAGGGATGGGACTGAAGGAAGCAGATAATTCATCCTGTTTTTGTCATTCATGTTCAGGTAGGTATGCACTCCAAACCCTCAGTGTCCCCAAACACTCGCAAAATTGTCATTTCTCTTGTATCTCTTTAATCTAAGAGAGAATTACGGTTTTTTTTTTTTTTTTGTGATATTGAATCTTCCTACCCATGAACATGGTCTGCCTTTCTGTTTTCAGTCTTTCTTTTAATCTCTTGTAGTGTTTTAAGATTTCTCCATATAGGTCTTGCACACATCATCATTTCCTAAGTATTTTATTTTTGTTTGTTATTTTAATGGAACCATTTATTCCATTATAGCTTCAAAGGGTTGTTTGAATGTATAAAGACTATTGATTTCTGCATATTGATTTTTTATATCTAATCAACCTATTGCCTTCTCTTAAAGAGTTTATAGTTGATTCATGCAGGTTTTATGGGTCAAGAATCATATAATCTTCAAATAATGATAATTTTATATTTGCCTTTCAAGGTTTTATTATGTTTTCCTCTTGTCTAATTGGACTGTTTAGTACCTCCAGTACTGTATTAAAGAATTATTGTGATAAAGGACGCTCTTGTCCTTTTCCTGTTTTTAATGGAAATGTTTTTAGTGTTTTTCTATTAAGGTAAATTCTGGCATTGAGGTTGAGCTAGAAATAGTATCATGCTAGGAAGGCATCCATATAGTCCATGTATTTCCTGCTTTATTATAGTTATGTGTTTCGATCACATGGTGTTATGTCAGTGCATGAGCTCATCAGATCACTTTGACCAGAAATTTGGATGTGGCCTATGTAATGGAGTACAGGTTTTTTAAAAAATCTAGAGCTGCTCTAATATGGTAGCTAGTAACCATGTGAGGCTGTTGAGCATTTAATATGGCTGGTCTGAAATGAGATGTGCTATAAGCATAAAATATACATTGGATTCTGAAGACTTAGTATGAAAAAAATAATGTAAAAGATCTCGATAATTTTTATGTTGATTATATGTTGAAATACTAATACATTGAAAATCTGTATTAAATAAATTATTAAAGTCAATTCTACCATTTTCTTTTTACTTATTCAAACATGGCTACTAGAAAATTTGAAATTACATGCAGGGTTTCATTTGTGGCTTGCATTATATTTCACATATATTTGCAGTATTACATATGTTAGTTAGTGCTTGTCTAGCAACTATTGTTGTCTTCCAACTATTCTCCATACATTCAGGAAGGAAAGGACCTTATGAGCAGAACTTTTTTGTCCTTTGGTCTTGGATAGGTCCTCATATTGTTGCCTCTGTAACACTATAGTTAGACCATAGTGTGTAATTAGGTACCTTTAGATACTCTCTTGGGGCTTAGCAAAACCTGCCTTTCCTCTTGGTGTGTAGTCCTCTGGGGAGCGGTTAGGCTTATTTGCATAAAGAGTTCAGAGACTCCCCAGCCACCCAAACTGCTCCCTAAACTTTAAAATTAAGAGGAGACCATGGACAAACCAGTGTCAGGGTAGGGCAAGAAGGTGACTGAAATAAAATGATTTTGAGGAAAGTGGTGATCTGCATTGGTGATCCAGTCTCAACAGAGAATCCAGAGGTTCAGAGAGAGAAAGCTGGTGTTTAGCACACAGCATGGAGAGTGCTAAGTCCTCCAGGCTCACGTATTGTGGTGCAGTGATTCTGTTTTGGGATGTAATGTCTGAGTGTGGGATTACTGTTACAAATAAAATGAGGTGTTGGCCCTCGGTGTCAGGCACCACACAGCCTCTGTCAGTGCCTGGGCCAGCACAGGTATTTAGAGTAGTGTGTAAGTTCATGAAGCCTGAGGCATACCCTTCTTGAACCCTTCAGGTACTCATGCCCGTCCCCAGGGAGGCCGTATTTGTATTAAAGTAAGTCAGACCTGATACATACGTAGTGTAGTTAAGATATTGAAAAATAGGTGTAACTACCTTCCTAAAAGCAGCAGAAAAATAGCTGCAAAAATTGCCAAAGCCATTTTAAGAAAAGGTGGTTTTCTACTCCTTTTCCACAGGATCATTATTACGACCAGCAGCAGCAGCTAGCTGTAACTTAAATGTGCTTGTCAGAGAGGGGAGCAGGAGGAGTAATTTACCTACTCTCTAAAACAGCAGCAGTTCTGGTCCTAGATAAAGTTAAAAAGTAGCAAAGAGATGGTTTGTTTCAGGCTCCTGGGTGGCTCAGTCAGTTAAGTGTTTGCCATAGGCTCGGGTCATGATCCCTGGGTCCTGGGATTGAGCCCACAGCCTCATTGAGTCCCTCATCAGTGAGGAGTCTGCTTCTCCCTCTGCTGCTTCACCCTGCTGGTGATCTCTCTCTCTCTCTCTCTCAAATAAATAAATAAATAAAATCTTAAAAAAAAAAAATCATTTGTTTTGTTCTGAGCCTCTCTCACCTTCCCTTCTTAGTCCTGGGTATGTTCCGCTTCTAGCCAACACTGCCTTCTTCTTTTCTCCCTAGAAATTTGTTCATTTCTTCATTCATCCATCAGACATCTATAGAGCACCTTCTATGGCATGCATCAGGAATACAAAAATGAATAAGATATAGTTCTTACTGTCCAGGATGGTCTAGCAAAATGAGAAGATTATGAGAATAAGGGGGAAAAATCACAAGAGAGAAATCTTTGCCAATGGCACAGCAACCTTGAGTGGTTATAGCACCAATATTCTGGGTAACAGCTCAAGGTGGTAATTAATTTCCCTAGACAGGCATTCAATTTCCAGATCATAAGAACTTAGGATGTTACTCAACTTTAGAGTATTTACATCACTAGGTTTTAAAATTAAAGTGAGGAAATAATACGTACTGAGTTCCTATTATCTCACTGCTTTCACAGACATTATTCCCATTTAAAGAATGTGGAGTTAGGAGTTCACAAAACAAGTGACTTACTTAAGGTCCATAGTATGCAGAAGAGCTGAGATTTGAACTCAGGTCTGCCTGACATACAAGTCCAAGCTCTTTCTACTTTCTCACACTGCCTACACATGAAAAATTCTCTAATTATAGAACCTCAGATTCTGTAACATGCAAGGGGCCTATATTTTTGGATAGAGAGTTCTCTGACATCCATTTTGCCATCTAAACAGGTCAATGCATGTAAGGCTGGCCTCCGGTAGTTGACAACTGAACTACATACATGTCCTTCTCTGCTAGGGAAGCAAACCAGAGGATCAGCAGACAGAGTGGACTGGTTCGGGGAGTCCGGCTTCTGATAGACTTTGTCATTCCATGGGGGCTGCAAAGACAAAGTTAGATCCAGTGCCTTTCATTACGGTTCTCTGCCCACCACTGTTCTCAGATCCCACACCTACCAGAGGTTCATCCAAAAGCTCTTTCAGGGCAGTAGACACGCATTGTATTAATTTTGTACCCCCTCCTTTGCCTAACACACTGCATTTGTATAATAGATACACAACAGATTAACAAGTGGCTCTGTTTTGACAAAACGAATCGGTTTGAATATCAAAATTTAAAACTTCCTCAAAAATCTTTTGGTCAACTCTGTACATGGTAATCTTCCAGAATGTTGCTTGACTGTTTTAAAGAGTTGAAAACTGGTATTTCATGACTAAGACAGGTTTTCTCATGAACTCCACCCTGAATGCACTCTTGACTCCGACAGGAAGTGCTGTTGTGATCAGAGAGAAACACATGACTCACGGGAAAGCCTGCCTTGATCCCTCCTCTGCCTCCGTATGTTTTGAGATGCTTGAACATTTAGGGGAGTTTCCAGTCTTGTTTTGATTCCTCTTCCGTGAATCTCCCTCCTATCCGGGCTCTCCTCCCTGAAAATGTCACGTTTTCCACGTAGTTAAAAACAAAACCAAAAAATGACAAGACAACCCATCACAAAACCAGGCACTCTTCACTAGTCCGCAGTGATCTTTGCGTCTGTATGTGTTCAATTCAGATTTTGCTCTTAAAGTGAGACCACCTTAAATATTCTTAGTCCAGGCCTTCCAGCTTGAGTTACTGCAGCTGGCAGGCCGCCTGCACACCGCCTGCATGGCCCTGTGTCCTGGACCGCCGCGTCCCCAGGGCTCCTGCACAGAGCATGAAGGTGCTGCCCAGCCATTGTGTTCTCCTGCGCATGCAGGTCTGCACCACCGGCCTCGACTTCTTGGCCCATAACCTCATTCTGGAGCCCTGGAGCCCCGAAGCCCTCGTCGCCCCACTGCGGTACGATGATGTCGCGGTCCGTGAGCTTCTCCCTGTTCCTGGGGTCCAGCATGTCCTTGAAAGACAGCTTCTCCAGGTCCTTGAAGGTGACTCCGGCTCCAGAGGGCTGCAGCACGGCGCCGAGCACGTCGCTGTTCAGGCTGTAGCGGCTCATGGCGCACACGCAGCGCTTGCTGTGCGTGCAGCGCCTAGTGCGGAGCCCTGGAGCGGCGTGAGGCGCTTGCGCGGCATGTCCGACATGCGCAGTGGCGTCTCCGACGTGCCGGTGGTCACGGTGCACGACGGCTTCCAAGGTTTGGGGACCTCAGCCGCGGGCGTCGGCCACAGGATCCAGGAGCCCGGCAGCGCCTTGACCTTGCCCTTGCTTGCCGCCCCTGCAGTGGTCCTGGGTCGGGCATCTTCTGGGCGAGGCCTTGAGGTGGCCTTGGGCGAGAAGGGGTGGAGGAGGCTGGCTCATGACTGCCTCCTCCAGGAAGCCCAGCACCTGGTGCTACTCTGAGGCCGCGGCAACTCTTCCTGCTACTCACGCCCGGGGAACCATCCTGCTTCTCAAATGCCTTCGTCTGCAGGGCCATCTCCTCCTGGCACGAAGTATAACCAGGATTGCCTCACACTCATACAATAGCCATCTGTGGAGACGACAGGGTTGTGGCCGGGCTGCAGACACAGGCAGCAGCAGTTGGAGCCCTTGACGTCATCCCTGGCTCAGTTGAATGTTTTGGGTCCTGTATAGCCTGAGGCCTTGCTGAATCTTCTCACGGTAAGTGTAGACGCCTGCCTTGCGATTCTTGCGGTAGTGTGCCATCCTCACAAACGACTCCTCGTTTCTTCGTTCCTTCTTCAGCTATGCTCTAACACTATGATCGTTTAAAAATCAAACACACATGCGCACCTACCCCCTGCAGCAATCCCTTCACTGCCTTCAACAGGTTGAAGCTCAAGCCTACCAACATAAATTTCAGAAGTTACCTTAGGTAGGCTGACATCAAACCTGTATTTTCCAGCCCTTATAGAAAAAAAAAACGCACAACTTTTTTTTTTTTCTTTGCTGAGAGTTATTGGGGTTATTTTTTTTGTTTTCACCCGTAATTGCTGCAGAATTTTATCTCAGCTCTGGTTCCTGGACAGGGGCTTTGGTCCTTGGTTTATGGACAGTGAAGGCAGTGGTTTGCAGAATGTGATTCCAGTTTGCTTTTCCCAAAATACTATTTTCCCTTTTTATCTGTTGGGAAACCTGTACTATAGAATTTCTTTTCTGTTTAGTAATGTAGGTGGGGACAGAAAGCCACCATGGGGGCAGTATAGGCCCTTAATTCGTGCCCACACACAGTTGACTGGCAAGTTGGTTAATATAGAAAGCCATATACTAAGATGTAAAGATAATAGATAGTAGTGGAAGAAACAACAAATTTCAGGTGATTGCAGGCACCTGAAATTGAATCAAAGAAAAGGAAGGCATCCAGGGGAAGAGCAAAATGTCTGCGGTTGAGCAGAAGATGCTTACAACTTTGCTTTGGCTTGGTTTTTCCTATTTTGTGGCATGAACTTGAGTCTCTGGTTCTGTAAATGGAGATAAGAAAAATTAGAAAGGGGAAATAAAAACTAGAAACCATAGAGCAGTGTCAAAAATAATTTATCTAAAAATGTTATGAGAAGGCAGTAAATCAGTGTTGATTCGTAAATATCCATAAACAGATAATCCTTCCAATAATGGAACTCAGCTGTTGAATTGTTTTTAGATGTCATGTTTCTTTAGAACTGACAAGCCTCAGAGAGGCAAAGCCACTATTATTCTCATTTTGCAGGTGAGGAAACAGACTGACAGAGGTTGGCTACTTGCACAGTCATCTGGCTGGTTGGTGACAGAGGTGTGACTTAAAACACAGAGGTTTTAAGTTCAGTTCTCATGCACTGAGCCACCTGCCTCCTGTGCCTGAGAAAGGCTTTTGGGAATAGCTCAGAGTAGATCTTTTGTGTTCTACTGGGGTGAAAATGTAGTCACTTGGAAGGAAAATAAAACAGAATGAGACCATTTGAACACTAATCCCTAATGAAATATAGATGGGTTTTGGGGGGAGGAATTGATTATATCAGATTAATTCTCCTTTGACTTAAAGTGAAATTAAGGAAGAATTGGAAGAATAACTGGTTCTGCCAGTCTCACCAGCTATTACCTTGAGAGGTGAGTTCTCAAGGTGGAAAATTCCAAGTCAAGGTAGAAGAGAACAGTTGTCCGCTTTTTGCCCTCTGAGCGGGCCAACATGGCACCTAATAACAAAGTCTCCTTTTTGAAATTTTGAAGGCTGAAATTCCCCTTTCAAACTACAGGAATAGGTAGGACCAACTTGTCTTTTTGGGTGAATTTATTAAAAGATAACTTCCTGTAGTTTTTATATTAAGGTTTGATTTCTTGTGATACACAAAAACTTATTAGCCAAAACTTTGAGTTATGACTTGTTGGGTTTTGAGTGGAATTTCGGTTATTCCTCAAAATGTCATTTTGGGGCAGACCAGGTCATGCTTCGGTAACAACCAACCCCCAAATCTCAGGGGCTTAAAACAACAAAGATTTATTTCTTAATCATGCTTTGTGTCCTAGCAGGTTGGCAGAGAGACTTTGTTCATAGTGGTTATTCAGATATTCAGGCTGCCTGGGAACCTGTCAGGCTAGAGGCAGAAAAAGGAGAACCCTGGAAGATCTCACACTAAATCAAATGCTCTGGAAAAGAAGTGACATTGCTCAAAATCTACTGGCTGGCTTAGTCAAATGCCACGTCCCCCCCGTCTAACTAGGAAGTACAGTCCTGCCTTATACCCAGAAGGCAGAGAACTGGGAGTATTTGGTGAATTACAGTAAAGCCTATCAAAATTTATACATAAATAGATGAGTCCCTGGTAAATAAAATCCTGTAAATCAAATCTTTTTTCCTAGCAATGTTGATCATATAATAATTTAAAAGATGAAGCATTCCAAAATGCCTATTCATAGTCACTAAATGAGAAATATGGTTCAAGGGTGAGAGAAAAACAGAATTTTAACTTAATCATTATATTGGTCATGAATATAGGGATAAGGAAGCTCTTCTTTTTGACTGGGAAGTATAGTAGTAAATGAAGTATTTTTTGTTTGTCTGTTTTGAGTGGAAGATGCAGTATATTAGAGAAATTCTAGAATAGTAATAGCAATCAGATTTTATTTCCTATAACAATTCCAATTTTTTGTAGAATAGTGGACTCTAAACTTCTTTGATTTCTCCTATTGGTAAGACATACAATTTATTTGCTTTCATCTCCATTTATATATATTTACTTGATTATCAATTACTATCATAGTTTATTGCGTATCCTAGAAAACTTTTACAAAAAATAGACATTAAAACTACATATAAGCAGTCTGTATTTTCTTCCCACCCCACAAAGAACCGCCTTACTTGTCCCCTTTGGAGACAAATGTCCTTGAGCACTTGTTGAACTGGATTTTCAGGTCAGGTCAAGGCTCAGTTCTTAGTAAGTAGCAATGTCTGCCAAGCAAAGAGAGAAGGATGTCATATGTTCCAGATGGTTAAAGTCTCTGACTCAAGTTGGCAAGGGTTGGGATACTCTACATCAATTTTTGCTTCTTTTCTATTGCCATAAGACATCCTACCCGAAGTTTCCATTTTTAGATCATGGGAAGCTACAGCCCTGACAAATCTTCCAGTAACTCTTTCAAATGAGTCCTTCCTAAGCTGAATTAAGTGGATAATTGAACAGAGGAAACTACAATGCCTCCGAAAGTTCACAACTGCAAGCAATTAGGCAAGGTTAGCAAGCTGGATCCAGAAACTATGGATAGTGTTTTAGGAAGATTTCATATGGTATGTTCCTTTAATATGAAAGATGCCTGAACTTTTTTGTAGTATATGAATTTTGACTCTCCTACAAGATTTCTTTTCAAAACTAATTATAAACGTAGTACTCATAAATTCGAAGGACAGGAATTACTAGTTTTAGAAATGCTATGTGCTAGACATATTTTAAAAAATACTTTGTTTTGTGTCTTCCTCAATGTCTTTCAAGAGTGATTTATAGTTTCTAGAATATAGATCCTTTACGTCTCCGGTTAATTCCAAGGTAACGTATGGTTTTTGGTGCTATTGTAAATGGGATGGATTCCCTAATTTCTCTTTCTTCAGTCTCATTATTCATGTATAGAAATGCAACTGATTTCTGAGCATTGATTTTGTATCCCGCCACATTACTGAATTGCTCTATAACTTCTAAGAGTTTGGGCGTGGATTCTTTTGGGTTTTCCATATAGAGTATCATGTCATCTGCGAAGAGAGACATTTGACTTCTTCTTTGCCGATTTGGATACCTTTTATCCCTTTTTGTTGTCTGATTGCCGTTGCAAGGACTTCTAGTACTATGTTGAATAATAGTGGCGAGAGTGGGCATCCTTGTCGTGCTCCTGATCTTAAGGGAAAGGCTTCCAGCTTTTCCCCATTGAGAATGATATTTGCTGTAGGCTTTTCATAGATGGTTTTTATGAGATTGAGGAATGTACCCTCTATCCCTACACTCTGAAGGGTTTTAATCAGGAAAGGATGCTGTATTTTGTCAAATGCTTTTTCTGCATCAATTGAGAGGATCATATGGTTCCTGAGTCTTTTCTTGTTGATATGATGTATCACGCTGATCGATTTGCAAATGTTGAACAATGCTTGCATCCCAGGGATGAATCCCACTTGGTCATGATGGATAATCCTTTTAATGTACTGTTGGATTCTATTAGCCAGGATCTTGTTGAGGATTTTGGTGTCCATATTCATTAGGGAAATCGGTCTGTAATTCTCCTTTTTGATGGGGTCTTTGCCTGGTTTGGGGATCAAGGTAATATTGGCCTCATAGAATGAGTTTTAGCTTTCCTTCTGTTTCTGTTTTTTGAAATAGCTTTAGGAGTATAGGTATCATGGATCGGAAGAATTAACATAGTTAAAATGTCCATGCTACCCAGAGCAATCTACACTTTCAATGCTATCCCGATCAAAATACCGAGGAGATTTTTCAAAGAACTGGAACAAATAGTCCTTAAATTTGTATGGAACCAGAAAAGGCCCCGAATTGCCAAGGAACTGTTGAAAAGGAAAAACAAAGCTGGGGGCATCACAATGCCGGATTTCGAGCTGTACTCCAAAGCTGTGATCACAAAGATAGCATGGTACTGGCACAAAAACAGACACATAGACCAGTGGAACAGAATAGAGAACCCAGAAATGGACTCTCGGATCTTTGAGCAACTAATCTTTGATAAAGCAGGAAAAAACATCTGGTGGAAAAAAGACAGTCTCTTCAATAAATGGTGCTGGGAAAATTGGACAGCTACATGCAAAAGAATGAAACTTGACCACTATCTCACACCATACACAAAGATAAACTCCAAATGGATGAAAGACCTTGAAGTGAGACAGGAATCCATCAAAATCCTGGAGGAGAACATAGGCAACAACCTCTACGACATCGGCCAAAGCAACCTTTTTCATGACACATCTCCAAAGGCAAGAGAAACAAAAGATAAAATGAACTTGTGGGACTTCATCAAGATAAAAAGCTTCTGCACAGCCAAGGAAACAGTCAAAAAAACTAAGAGACAGCCCACGGAATGGGAGAATATATTTGCAAATGATGCTACAGATAAAAGACTGGTATCCAAAATCTACAAAGAACTTCTCAAACTCAATACACGAGAAACAAATAAATCATAAAATGGGCAGAAGATATGAACAGACACTTTTCCAATGATGACATACAAATGGCTAACAGACACATGAAAAAATGTTCAAAATCATTAGCCATCAGGGAAATTCAAATCAAAACCACACTAAGATACCACCTTACGCCAGTTAGAATGGCAAAAATTGACAAGGCAAGAAACAACAATTGTTGGAGAGGATGTGGAGAAAGGGGATCCCTCCTACATTGTTGGTGGGAATGCAAGTTGGTAGAGCCACTGTGGAAAACAGTGTGGAGGTCCCTTAAAAAGTTAAAAATTGAGCTACCCTATGACCCAGGCATTGCACTACTGGGTATTTACCCCAAAGATACAGACATAGTGAAGAGAAGGGCCATATGCACCCCAATGTTCATAGCAGCATTGTCCACAATAGCCAAATCGTGGAAAGAACTGAGATGCCCTTCAACGGATGACTGGATTAAGAAGTTGTGGTCCATATATACAATGGAATATTACTCAGCTATCAGAAAGAATGATTTCTCAACATTTGCTGCAACATGGACGGCACTGGAGGAGATAATGCTAAGTGAAATAAGTCAAGCAGAGAAAGACAATTATATGATTTCTCTCATCTATGGAACATAAGAACTAGGAAGATCGGTAGGGGAAGAAAGGGATAAAGAAAGCGGGGGGTAATCAGAAGGGGGAATGAAGCATGAGAGACTATGGACTCAGAAACAAACTGAGGGCTTCAGAGGGGAGGAGGGTGGGGGAATGGGATGGACTGGTGATGGGTAGTAAGGAAGGCATGTGTTGCATGGTGCACTGGGTGTTTTACACAGCTAATGAAGCATCGAGCCGTACATTGGAAACCAGGGATGTACTGTATAGTGACTAACATAATATAATAAAAAAACATTAAAATTAAAAAAAATACTTTGTTTTGAATGGTAGATGGTATCTTCCAGGAAAGGACTGGAGAACTTTCTGTGCCCATGGTTCGAACTGTGTGTGTTAGCACAGGAAATGATTTTAGATGCATTGAGTTTTTAGGAAACTTGAGAGGTTGAGGAATAATACCTTATACCTATTGAACTCAAGTAGGAGTACCAGATATTTTGGTAATTTGATGTTTATGTATTGTAATAGGCCAGGAATTTTATTCAGAACACAAAATAAATATAACATCTTTCCCAAGGATTGGTATTACAATGGAAATGTCTATTTATTTATGTTTTATTTGTTTTGGATAGGGGATTTTAATATACTGTACAAAATTTATAGGCAATTCTTCCAAACCTGGCAGTGGTCTGTAGGAGTATAATAATTACCAAGATCAGGAACTTCTGGGAAGTCTTAAGAGCAGATTCTGTGTGGCTATGTGTAGTTGTTTCAGAGTGTAACATAGTGGAAGGAAGTAAAGGTGGTGACGTTTCAAAGATATCTACAGGGCTGCAAACATTAATACAGATTTTTGTATTTGTATTTAACATATCTATAAAATAATATAAATTTCTTGTGTGCATGTGTGTGTGTGTATAACAGCCCAACCTAAAAAAAAAAAAAAAAAGCTGTGGGGATATGATGAATAAACACAATTTGGTGCTTGTTCTATTGAACTTGCAGCTTCTAATTCTAACAAGATTCTTTATCCAGCACTTTGGAAAGACTTAAACATTTTTTTTGTGTATCAAAATGTTTCATTGGTGATTGACATTTCTTCTTTCCAACAGGTGGTGCTATCTTACTGCCAACTATTCCATAGCAAACCCTCCAGGTAAGTCCCTTTCTCCAGTTATCAACTACTGGTTTAGGTACATCCTTCCCGTGAGCCAGTTGGGTATCATAATATCATAAAGACAAAGTCCTAAAAACTCTTAATAATAAATGCATTTAATTTCTCAGTAATTTTTCTTCCTTAGCCTCTTTTTATCGAGAGGTAGACATATAATGAATGCATAACTTATTTCTGGCTTAGTAATTTTCATTGTTTGATTTGGCCATCAACATATTGAAGGAAAATGTTCATTAAAACAGATTATGTTGACCTAAAATACCAGAGGGATTTTGAATAAATCTTCTGTGTACATTTGTAAATATTTGAAAAGGAAAAGAAAGCTTTATTGTGTGAGACCCTTTCAGATGCAGAGGTTGTCTGGTGACCTCTTTAAGTTTCTTTTAGTTATATGACTTCTTGACACCATAATTTTTGAGTTGTATTAGGCCTGTTAAGGTTGTTGGACATAACATATAAATACAGATCTAGCTAACACATCAGTCATTTGCATCTCCTTGACCAATTTTCTGTTGAATACTGACACATTTAATGTAATGGCTTGAAAATTAAATGTAGATATAACAATTGAGTTAAATCAAATATTTAGTAGAGTGTGGCCTTATAAAACAATTTTAATGTAATCTCTTATTACCTTATTAAAACTTTTTATTGTGAAAAATTTCAAACATACATAAAAGTAGAAGAAATGGTATAATGAAATTCCATTATCCATAATCGTCCACCTTCAATAATTATCAGTATATTGTCAAACTTGTTTTATCTGTATATCCCCACCTGATCCCATGTTGGGTTTTTTTTTTTATAGTTTTATTGAGGTATAATTTTTAGATGCCATAAAAGTCACCCATTGTAAATGAATGCACACTTCCATTGATTGTAATTTAGTGATATTAAGTTAATTTATAGAGTTGTGGAACTATCACCATAGTCTAGTTTTAGGCTATTTCCCTCATCTCAGGTTTCCCTGTGCCTGTTTGCAGTCAGTTCTCACGCTCACACTTGTCCCCAGGTAACTGCTATTCTGCAGATCTATAGATTTCTACTTTCTGGATGTTTCATATGAATGGAATCTTATAATGTGTAATGTTTTGCATCTCACTTTCTTCGAGTGTTTTTGGTATAATGTTCACCAATGTAGTAGCATGTAGTAGTAGTTCATTCCTTTTTATTGCTGAATTGTATTTCATTGTATGGATATATTACAATTTTCATTGCCATTCATCAGTTGATCAACATTGAGATTGTTTCTAGTTTTGGGCTGTTGTGTATAATGCTGTTATGAACATTCATGTAACATTCTTTGAATATGTGTTTTGATCTCTCCTGGGTTGTGGAATTGCTGGGTTATTTAATATTTATCTTTTTAAGAAACTGCCAAGCTGGTCCCCAAATGGCTATAACATTTTATATTCCCACCAGTAATTTGAGGGCTCCTGATTCTCCACATCTCACTAACACTTGGTATTATCTGTCTTTTTTATGATAGCCATTATAATGGGTGCGTAGTGGTGTCTCATTGTCCTTTTTTTTTTTTTTTTTAAGATTTTATTTATTTATTTGACACAGAGAGACAGCGAGAGAGGGAATACAAACAGGGGGAGTGGGAGAGGAAGAGGCAGGCTTCCCGCTAAACAGGGAGCCTGACGTAGGGCTCGATCCCAGGACTCCGGGATTGTGACCTGAGCTGAAGGCAGACGCTTAACGACTGAGCCACCCAGGCGCCCCATGTCCTTTTTTTTTTTTTTTTTAAGATTTTATGTATTTACTTGAGAGAGAGAGAGAGAGTGCGCGTGTGTTTGTGTGTGCATGAGCTGGAACGGCGGGGTGGGGGTTGATGGGGTGGGAGAGAGACAGAAGGAGAGGGAGAGAGAGAATGACTCCTCAAGCAGATTGAATTCTAGGACCCTGAGATCACGACCTGAGCCAAAACCAGGAGTTGGCAGCTTAACTGACTGAGCCACCCAAGTGCCCCTCATTGTCCTTTCTAATTATCTTTTAAATCTGTTAAGTTTATTGAATGAAATTAGTTCTTTCTCTGTCCCAGATGACTCTTCCAGTTGCTCTGAGGTATTACAAAGAATCTTGATTTAGTCAAAATGTCCTGATTTAAAGGTGAGTCACCTACTTCCCGTCCTTAGCTAAAGCCTAAGGTGAGATGATGGTGGGGGGAAGCCAGTAGTTGGCTTTCCTCTTTTGCCTTCTTATTCTTTTAGCTTTTCCCCTTATTTTGTTGCCAATGAACAAGGATAAGGGAGAGATGGGGAGCAGAAAAGTCTTTTCTGGTACTGTAGTGAAGGGGCCTAACATTTTCTCCACCTGCAGGTGTTTAAGGCTGACTTCTGACTTTCTGGGTGAGCACTTGATCCCCCTACCTCTCCTGCTCCCTCACATGCAGTGAATACATTTTCAATATAGCTGCTTGCTTATTCCCTGAACATCTAGAACTTGAATGATAACTTCTACTTTTCTTTGCTAAGGTCTTTTTGCCCCTATAGGTTGCCCCTTTGGTTAGGACCTAAATTAACCTCTTCTTACGAAGCCCATATCTGGTCCTTAGGCAACATTAACTCATCTCTGCCTCCATAAATTTTGCAACTGCTGATAGCCTAACACTTCCATCACTCTTTTGGCTCATCTGTTGATAGCTAGCCACCCCTTCTCTTTCACTTGAGATTTCTCAGCTTGGAACCAGAGAACAAACAGTTCACTGTCACCCCAAACTAAGAGATTCCACTGGGCCCCTTTTAGTAGGCTTGAAGAGAGGGTCAGGCATCTCCAATGCCTCCACGTGGCAGAGGGGACACAGAACACTGACATCTAAAATCTTCTAATCTGCTCTCTTCCTACCCTTTTATGTCCTCAATGAGGTGAGGGGTTCAAGAGTTATTTGCCTGTTTACTTGTGAAATCCTTTGAAAATTTGCATCCTGTTTGATACTCCACTCTGGGATATTGACTATATGTTGAGACAGTTCTGGTGATAGGTCTGGACTAGAGAAAGGTCTCTATGGTGTATTTATATATTCCCTTACTGAGAAAAAAATTTTTTTTTCAATTAAGTAAGGGGCAAGTGACCAAAGGCATAATAATTGTGTTTTACAACTCTAAGAAGGCAAAAGAGCAAAGCAGCAGCGTTCATGATGTCTAGTTCTGACTTAGGTATGTTCCTTCTTTCCATCTTTCCTTCTTTCCTTCCTTCCTCTTTCTTTCTCTCTCTTTCCCCCTTCCCTTCCATTCCCTTCCCTCCCCACCTCCCTTCCCTCCTTTTGTTTTGTTTTGTTTTCTTTCTCCCACTCTCTCTCTTTCATCCATTTATTCATTTTTAGGTAATCTCCCCACCCAACTTACAACCTGAGATCAACCTGAGGTTGAACTTACAACCCTGAGATCAAGAGTCACATGCCATACTGACTGAGCCAGTTAGGTACCCTGGCTTAGGTACATTTCTTAATTTCTTAGGGTCTATTTTATCCTTTGTAAAATTGAGGTGATACAACCTGTCTTTTTGGACATTATGAAAAATAAAAGAAATGGTGTATGAAAACAAATCAGCCTAGTGCGTGGCACATAGTGTATGCTTCTGCATAACTATATGCCTGAGCTATGAAGCATTATTTGCATTTGCTTTCTAGGGCTGCACAGTACCACAGACTGGGTAGCTTAAACAACAGATATTTATTTCCTTAAATTTCTGGAGATTAGAAGTCCAAGATCAAGGTGTCAGTAGGATTGGTTTCTTACCTTGGCTTATAGATGGCCATCTTCTTTCTGTGTCTTCACATAATTTTCCCTCTATGTGTGCTTCTGTCCTAATCTTCTTTTCTCATAAGTAGTCATATTGGATTAGGGTCCACTCTAATGACCTCACTTTAACTTAATTACCTTTTTAAAGGCTCTGTCTTGAGATATGGTCTCATTCTGAGGTTGAGGTTAGGACTTCAACATACGAATTTTGGAAGGACATAATTCAGCTCATAACAATGATTTAAAAGGAAGAAGCAAAACTCTTGTTATCTGAGGATGATGTGCTTGTTTACATAGCAGATCAGAAGGCTCCTTGGCTAAACTATTGGAATTAATAAATGATTTATTAAGTTGCTAGATATAAGGTCAATGTACAAAAATCATGTTTCTATAAAACAGTAAAAAAACAATTAGAAAATAAAAATGAAAATTATGACTTACATTAGCATCAAAACCACTAAATGCCTGGTAACAAATCTAATAAGTGATGTACAAGACACTCTCACCAAAAGAAATAAAAGCTACAAAGTATTATTTAGAAAGTTGGAAGAAATGAAAGATGACCCAACTCTACTATGTGAATGGATTAGAGTACTAAATATTGTAGAAATATCAATTTTCTCAAATAGATTTATAGATCAAATAAAATCTCAATTAAAATTCAACTGCAGATTGAGTTTTGTGAACACTGAATTGATCTTAAGACATATGGAAACTTAAGGGGTAAAAAATAGGTAGGATCATCTTAAGGAATAACAAATTTGGCAAACTTCTATTACCAGATATCATGACTATAAAGTTAGAGTAGTTAAGACAGTATGGTATTGGTGCTATATCAAGAGTCCCCAAGACCATCCTTAGTCTTGATGATTCTTTAGGAGGACTCCCAGGACTCAGGGTATAGTCATATTCATGGATATGATTGATTACAATAAAATGATACAAAGCAAAATCAGGGAAGGGAAAAGACACATGAGGTGAACTCTGGAGGAAATCAAGTGCGAACCTCCAAAAGTCTCCCAGTGGAGACACATTTAGTTTCCGCAGCAAGTTATGACAACTCATGCGAAATGTTTTCTATCAGAGGAGCTCATTAGAGAGTGCACAGAGTTTTTATTGGGGGGCTTTTCATGTACACATATCCTGTCAAGTACACACCCAACTTCCAAACTCTAGAAGGAAAACAAGTGTCCAGCATAATCTACATTGTTTGTACAAACAGTTTAGGCACAGGGAGACATTTCTATCAGTTCTGGGAATGGTAGGAACCCTCCACAGATCTAAGTTCCTGCATTCCAGCCAAGGACTGGACTACCCTTATGTGCAAGCCTATGAAAGGATAACATTCTCAGGCCTGCTTTGTTAACTCTTTTCTTTTCTTTTTTTTTTTTTTTAAAGATTTATTTATTTATTTATCTGACAGAGAGAGAGAGACAGCCAGCGAGAGAGGGAACACAAGCAGGGGGAGTGGGAGAGGAAGAAGCAGGCTCCTAGCGGAGGAGCCTGATGTGGGGCTCGATCCCGGAACGCCAGGATTACGCCCTGAGCTGAAGGCAGACACTTAACAACTGCACCACCCAGGTGCCCCGTTAACTCTTTTCTGAACAGGTGCAAAGATGGATAAATAGAGCAGGAGAATAGAAAACAAGTCCAGAAGTAGATCTACACATATATAGTTATCTGATATATGACAAAAATGTCATTGCAATATAGTGGGGGGAAATATGGCATTTTTAATAAATGATGCTAGATCACTTTGTTATCTAAGTGGAAAAAAGTAGGGACACCTGTGTGGCTCAGTCAGTTAGGTGTCTGCCTTCAGCTCCAGTCATGATCCCAGGATCCTGGGATCAAGCCCCATGTTGGACTCCCTGTTCGGTGGGGAGTCTGTTTCTCTCTCTCCTCCACACCACTTGTGCTCTCTCTCTCTCTCATTCACTCTCTCTCAAATAAAAAAGAAAAGTAGGCCTTGACACCTACTTTACACAATAGCCAAATATCAATTTCAAATGGGTCAAAACAAAACTTATAGAAGATAACTTGGAGAATGTCTTCATGACATTGTAGGCAAGGTGTTCTCAAAAGCTCACAAAAGGCACCAACTGTAAAGGAAAAGACAGATACATTGTACATAATTAAAATTGGGAACTTTGCTTTATCAAAAGATAGCACTGGGGTGCCTGGGTGGCCCAGTCAGTTAAGTGGTTGCCTTCGGCTCAGGTCATGATCCCAGGGTCCTCGGATGGAGCCCGGCATCTGCATCAGGCTCTTTGTTCAGCGGGGAGTCTTCTTCTCCCCCTCTCTCTGCCCCTCCCCTCACTTGTACGTGTGTGCACTCTAAAATAAATAAATCTTTTAAAAAAGAGATAACACTGAGTAAGATAAATAAGCCATGGAGTGGGAGAATGCATGATAAATTATTATCTACAAAGGACTTGAATGCAGAGGATATAAGGAAATCCACCCCCAGCCCTGAAGACAATGTAATATTAAAAGTGTGCAAAAGACTTAACTAGACAGGCACTTCATGAAAAATGATATCCATATGGATGAAACTCCCAAATGTAACCAGAGCAAAAGCATCCAGGCATACAGAAGTACATACAGTGTGACTGTACTTACATAAAGCTCAAAGCTAGGCAAAATTAGTACATGGTGTTAGAAGTCAGAATAGTGATCCCTTTGGGGATGATAACACAGAGGAGGGGGCAGTGGGAAGTTTTGTCAGTGTTGGCAATGTTCTGTATCCTGATTTAGGGCTGGCTACACCGATGTATTCATTCTAAAATAATTCATCAAAGTCTTTACTCACAATTTATGCACTTTCCTACACAAATGCTAAATTTAGTAAAAATAAGTAAATAAATGTGCATGAAGTCTTTTTGAGAAATCTTTGAAAAATTATTATCTTGTAAACTTTTTCTCTTCCCACCCCACCCTGAAGTCTTTTACTGCAAAACATTTGTTTCCTTTTCAGGATCCTCACACTCTCCAGTTGAAGGCTGGGTCCGATTTTAAGTTAGCAGAGTCTCTGGAAAGTTGAGAATATCCTTTCAGGAAATGAGTCCTTAATTGTGTGGATGTGTTTCACAGGTTACAAAAACAGGCTTGGTGGGAATTTTAGCTTCAGCATTTCATCCAGTGCCAACTACACTTGACACAGAAACTCTGGTGACTCATCATCTCAGGTTGTGACAGTGAGATTAGGAGGAGTTTAGAAGTTCAGGCACAGAAGAGATCAGTTACTAGTAAGCCAGTTTCTGTGTTTTGTCCTTTTAATAATGCACATATTCTTAGTGGGTTTCAACCCTGTGTGTGACTGAAGATGTTCTCTCAGTATAAGATTTCATATAGTCCTTTAAAAGTTCCTTTTATCTCACCGAACTTACTTGTTCGCTTGTTTATTTATTTATTAACTTGCTTTAAGAAACCCTGTAGTGAAAGATACAGAAGAAATGGAAGACTGAACTCCTTTCCGTAGGAGTTACAGAATCTGGATTTATGGAGCCCTTAAGGATCATTCAGTCAACCACATATCCAGAGTGTTGGGGGATATTTCAGAATCCTTGTGTTTGTGTGAAAGAAGACTTCCACTCAAGTTCCTTAGGGGAGAGTTTCTGCCCTTCTCTCATCTGCCTCTGTGTGGTGACTTACCTGCTTGATGAGATTAGTAGAGAGCGCTGAGCATTCAGGGGCTTGATTTCCTGTCTTTCTTAGAGCAGTGGGTCCTGAGGCTGTAGGCCCTTCCCTGTCGAGTAGAGCGCTTGAAGAGGGTGCTGTCTCTGCAGTGAGTTGGGCTTTTGGGTCTGTAAGCTGAACTCATGGTCATAGGTAATAGAAGGTTGATTGTACCTACAGATCTAAGCTGACTTCTTCAATATGCCTTTATCAGTAATCAGTCTTTTATTTTGATTTCTTTTCTGTGTCTCTTTTTAAGATTTTTTTTTATTTGAGAGAGACAGTGAGAGAGAGCGTGAGCAGAGGAAGGGGCAGAGGCAGAGGGAGAAGCAGACTCCTTGCTGAGCAGGGAGCCCCATGCGGTGCCCCATCTCAGGACCTGGGGATCGTGACCTGAGCCGAAGACAGACACTCAACCTACTGAGCCACTCATGCGCCCTTCCGTGGCTCTTTCTTGATTGGGCTCATTCCACTTTGATTTCAGTTGGCTACGTGTCTTAGTTGGTTCAGGGTGCTGTAATAAAATACCATAGACTGGGTGACTTATAAACAACAAAAATTTATTTCTCACAGTTCTAGAGGCTGGGAAATCCAAGGTCAAGTTTTGGGGCAGATTCAGTGTCTGGTAAGGACTGTCTTTCCACATGAGAGAAAGGGCAAGGTAACTTCCTGGGGTCTCTGTTATGAGGGCACTAATTTCATTCATGAAGGTTCTGCCCTCATGTCCTAATTACCTCCCAAAGTCCCTACCTCTAAATGCCGTTATGCTGGGCAT
This sequence comes from Ursus americanus, assembly GCF_024610735.1. Taxonomy (NCBI): domain Eukaryota; kingdom Metazoa; phylum Chordata; class Mammalia; order Carnivora; family Ursidae; genus Ursus; species Ursus americanus. The sequence continues at coordinate 64,006,118 of NC_142137.1, read as the reverse complement.
TAGCATTTAACAGACGGATTTTGGAGAACATAGTCTGTAGTGCCACACAATGCCCAGGAATATGCCGTTCTTCCCATGAGGCTCAGAAAACATAGACGTACTGTCTTGCACAGTCGAACAGATAAAACTGTTAGAAAGAAAAGAAAGCTTTGCTAAGCTTTAAGGAGAAAAAAAAAGGAAAGCAAGAAATACACAAAGAAAAACAAGAACAATAAGAGAATTAAACATTGAAAGCTACATAAATGCTGAAATCAGGAGTTTGGGTACCTCAAGTCCCTTTCCTTGAGATTGGCTCCTTAGTACCTCTGCTGCTCAGCAGGTCAACGAGGAACATGACATTCTTATTTTTCTGACTATATAGGTAAAACTAATGTAGAAAACTCTAGCAACAGAATGGTAGTAAGAAGAATCACCTAAAATCTCTCCAGTAGGGTACCCACTGAATGTTTTAGGAATCATTCTTCACAGAATGGGCATGAGGGAACCTTTTGGAGTCCTAGAGCTGTCTTATGTATTTATGTGGTTGGTAGTCACATGGATGTACACAAAGTAAAAATTCAAGCTGTACAAGACTTACGCATCCTACTGTATGTATATTATATATCAGTTTAAAAAACCTTCTAGATAATTCTTTCTCTCTATAGTTTTGTAGAAACAGAATCAGATTATCCATGCTGTTTTGATAAGTCTTTCCTCTAGGGATCATATATTATAAACCTTTTCCATAGCAATACACTTACCTATATATCTTTGTCTTAGGGAGACAAAGATTTAGAATCATGGAAGCTGGCTTAGGGAAAATCGAAGTTATAGGCATTCTGACAACATCCCAGACCAATTATATTTCTTACTTTTTAACTTCTTGGTTATCTTTAAGCCAATCTTCTGAACATTCTCTAATATATCTTTCTATACATTTGGTGATCTTAGAATTTCATCACAGTCTTAGAGAGTAGCTTTGTAGTTTCCATCAGGCAGTTTTCTCACTTAAAGGGCCATTTCATGAGGTCCATGTCTTAGGACATAGATGATCCATGGAGTTCACTATGTGAGTATTCTGTACTACCCAATGTAGCTATGCCTACAAAGCAGGAAAGTAAGTATCAGAGAAGGTAATCTGCATCTTGTCAACAAATCAAACTCATTGGTTTAACTATGCAGGAAAATGGGCAGAAATAACTTTCATTACCATCTTAGAAATTCATTCAGTGGGCATTTGTCAATTGGGAATCTAATGTGTGTGACATTGCATTGGGTGCTGGGGATACAGCAATGAATATGACATATATACTAGACCTTAGCGAACACAGTCCAGTGTAAGGTGGAGCATTGAGTGCCCCTGTTGAAGCAAGTTTCCGAGATGCATGTTTCCTGATTCTGTGATTGCCCAAGGGTGAGAGCTGCACTAGGGCAATCTCACTGGGGACAGTGATGGACGCCAAAAATGAAGAATTTGTATTGTTAGAATAAAAAAAGAAGCAGAGGTCTAAGCATCTTGAGAAACATTTGGAGGTTGGTAAAAGGTAAAGAAAGCCAGTAGAAGATATTGCAGCCAAGGTTTGAAGCCAGAAATTTGAGGACTGGTTTTCAAAAAGAAGAGAATCTAGAGTTGAAGATAATGGGTGAATTAAAATCATGAAAGAAGGGTAAAGAAGGTAAAGCAAAGCACAGGTGACTGCTGGCGTTTGAGTTGAGTGCATTGGGCTAAATGGCCAGGGGGAGAAAAGAGAGAACAGACACTCAGGATGAAAAGAACACACACAATACAGGTGATATAACTCTGGAACCCGCCAGAACCTGTGATCAGGTCTAGCTTTATCGTGATAGCAGATTCTGTTTGAGATTCTGTTTTAAGCACCAGATTTATTGAAAAGATTATAAAAGGTTTGCCTGCTGTGGATGTATACACAAGATTGTTGATCTTTTCCAAAGACCATACATCTTTTGGTATTTTCTTGGGTTCCCACCCCTGTCTACTTGGGTTACATATTGAATAGAAACAACTACAAGAGTCTTTTCATTAACAGGATATAAATGCTTCTGAAGATGGATTAAGAACACAACATAAAATACAACAAAATATTGCCATTTGGCAGCTAGTGGGTGGTCCGGTTTGTTAATTGTTCTAGAATAAGACTCTTACTGTCAAACTGGAAAAATGTGAAAACCAAACAAAAATTATGGTCAAAGATAGGATACTTAATATGATCATTAAGAATGAGAAAGGACATTTGAAGAAGCAGAACACAAGTTAATGACTCTTTAGTGAATGTTCATGTTTAATATAATGGCTAATGGACTCACCTCTGCTAACCCCAAACCTGACATCTAAGCCAAATATTTAGCATGAAAGAAATGCTAATCAGCTGTGTTGAATTTGATCCCAGTAGAAATTTCATTTCTGTTGTTTCTTAGAATAAGTGGATTTATGTTGGCTTCCATTGTTTAAGGAAATGCTTTGATTCCTTCGTACTTTTCAGCCACAGGCACAGGGAAGACTTCCAGAGTAGGAAGCAAGCTGTGTGTGTGTCTCTGTCGCAAACTTGGGCTATTATTAAGAATTTTCAAATCAGAACTGATGTGGGAAAATGGAAGAAGCTTTCTGATGAAAGAAGCAAGTAAAACCCAGAAGTTTCCTGCTGTAATCTGCTGAAATTTTAATTCTGTCACTTCCAGTGTTCCATATATAAAATACATGTATTTTAATTAAATTTATTGTCTATAGTAGCTTATCAGAGAGAGATGAAGATAAATAGAAAGCTCCTATTGCATTTCTATGCCATAGAAGTAATTTTGGTATTATTGATTATGGACATTTCCTTATATTTGCTTTGTAATCAATTTGTTATCATCATAGATATATACACACATATACACACGCAGTAGTTGGCCATATCCAGTGCTTTAGGTCTATAAGGATGACATCATGCTCATTGGATAGATACTTGACCAAAGCAAAGGAAAAGGGTGCATTCTATACCTGGGGATGTGCTGGCTAGATCACTGGAAGTTGGTGTCATTGCCTGTCATTAAAGTGCTTGAAAGATCCATGGTCATGAAATGTGAATGGTAAGAACCCCATTTTCAAATAGAAGGAGGAGGAGGAGGAAGTAGAAGAGGAGGAGAAAGCAGCAGTAGCAGCAGCAGCAGAAGGGAAAAAACGGTGGGGGGCGGTGTGGAGAGGGAAAGAGAGAGAGAGAGAAAGAAAAAAAGAAAGAAAGAAAGAAAGAAAGAAAGAAAGAAAGAAAGAAAGAAAGAAAGGGAAAAAAAAAAGAAAAAGAGTTGACTCCTACTAATCAAATTCCTGGCACAGGCAGGCTGTCCCCCACACCTTTGTACTTGCCTCTGCACGGAATATTGGCTCACCACACCAGCCCAGAAGTTGTGTTTCTGTTCTGTCTCCAGCTCCTCTGTGTGTTAGCTGCATTTATGATTAGGACCAAGCAATCTAACACATAGTGGTTCTCTAATGTATCATATCTGCTAGCTTTCTGTTTCTAATAGACTGTATCTTCATAATGGCAGAAATCCTGTGCCACAGTGCCTGGTAGTAGTACTGTGAGCAGTAAGTGCTCAGTTGATCTACAACTTTTGAGAAGTTTCATTTTGCTTGTGTTGTTCCCCATCCACCCAGTTTGCCTCTTTATTTTTATTTTATTTTTAAAAAGGATTTATCTATTTATTTTAGAGAGAGAGAGAGCACTTGTGTGTGCACACACACACTTGTGTAAGTGGGATTAGGGAAGGGCAGAAAGAGAGAGGGAGAGACTCTCAAGCAGATTCCCCACTGAGCACAGAGCCTATATGGGGTGATCCCATGACCCTGAGATCATGATCTGAGCTGAAACCAAGAATTGGATGCTCAACTGACTGAGCCACCCAGGCGCCCCCCAGTTATCCTCTTTAGAGGTAAATGTTACTAGTTTCTTGAATGTCTTTCCAGAGATAATCTCTGCATATTCAAGTGATTATATGTATGGTTTCCCCTGCCCCCATTTTTACCCAAATGATATTCTGCATTTTGCTTTTTCTAACTTGAAAATATATCTTGATTTTTGTTGCATAGCAGACCATAAGGAGCTTCCCATCTTTTCTTTAGATAGCTCTTTAGCATTCTATTCCAATGTATGGAGTGTCATAATTTTTTTTTAACCAGCTAACTCTTGATGACTTTGAAGCTACTCTTGTTATTTTGCTATTTTGAATTTTACCATAGTTAATGAATAGACATAAGAATATGTCATTTTACACTGGTGTGAGTATGTATGTAGGATGTGTTTGTGTGTGTACATGCGCTTACATGTAAGTAATTGGCTAGGTTAAAGATATGCATGTTTTAAATGTTAGTAGTTATTACCAAATTCCCTCCCTAGAGGCATCAACTATATGCCAATCAGTAATGTATGAGAATGCACAAACATGTCACATCATTAAATTTTTCATCTTTACAAATCTGACCTTTGAAAAAAATATCTTGGGGAGTTAAGATGGCGGAGGAGTAGGAGACACCGTTTTCAGCCGGTCCCCCGAGTCGAGCTGGATAGGTACCAGACCAGCCTAAACAACCACGGAACCAGCCTGAGACGCAGGAAGACGCATCTGGATCTCTACAAATGAACATCTCCAGCGCTGAGTATTGAGGTACGAAGCGGGGAGCCATGAAACTGTGCACAGATATCGGAAGATAAACGGAAGGGGGAGGGAGCCGCCGCGTTTGGGCACCGGGAAGCGGTAGCCACTTGCACGGGAGAGCGGGCGGGCTCGTGGTCGGCACCCGCAAAACAGCAGACTGAGACCGTGAGCTGGGTGCGCGTGCCACCAGGCATCTCGCGGAACACCGGAATCCCGGTGCGCTCACTGGATCCAGACTGAGACTGGGAGATCCGGGAGCGCGCGAGGGGCGGCTGGCGGCTGGCGGCATTAGAAACACAAAGGACAGAGACGCGCCGGCCCTGGAAGTGAGGGCTGGGACGCCGGGTGTGGGGCGCACATCCCGGGACACTGCAGGGTTGAGCAGCACCAACAGAAACAGAGTTAAAGTGGCCAGAACATTAGTAGAGAACGGGCCGCGATCCCTCTGTTCCGTGACAGAGGCTGAAATTCGGCCGCTGCTGCTCTGACTCTCAGAAGAGGCACAGCAAACCGCCAGGGAAAGCCGCCAGAGAACAAAAGCCTGGAAATACCGGCTCAGGGAGTGCCCATCCCCATCCCCCCTCGCAGGGGACTCCGAGACTCTACCCAAACAGGGCTGCCTGAGTATCGGCGCGGCAGGCCCCTCCCCCAGAACACAGAAGGCAGGCTGAAAAATCAAGAAGCCCACAACCCGGGTGCCTGGGTGGCGCAGTCATTGAGCGCCTGCCTTCGGCTTAGGGCGTGATCCCGGCGTTCCGGAAAGGAGTCCCTCATCGGGCTCCTCCGCTGGGAGCCTGCTTCTTCCTCTCCCACTCCTCTGCTTCTGTTCCCTCTCTCGCTGGTTGGCTGCCACATAAATAAATAAATAAAATCTTTAAAGAAGAAGCCCACATCCCTAAGATCCCTATAAAACAAGGGGCACGGCCTGGGACCCAGTCAATAATTTGGGCTCTGGAAACCCCGCAACCTCTCTTCATCAGAATGACAAGAAGGAGAAGCCCCCCCCCAGCAAAGAAAAGACAGTGATTCTGTGGCCTCTGCCCCAGAAACAATGGATATGGATGTAACCAAATTATCAGAAATGGAATTCAGAGTAACGATGGTCAAAATGATGAGTAGAATTGAAAAAACTATTAACGAAAAGGTTACTGAGAATATAGAATCCCTAAGGACAGAAATGAGAGCGAATCTGACAGAAATTAAAAATTCTATGAGCCAAATGCAGGCAAAACTAGAGGCTCTGACGGCCAGGGTCGCAGAAGCAGAGGAACGGGTTAGTGAATTGGAGGATGGGTTAATAGAGGAAAAAATGAAAATAGAAGATGGTCTTAAAAAAATCCACGCCCACGAATGTAGGTTACGGGAGATTACTGACTCAATGAAACGATCCAATGTTAGAATCATCGGCATCCCCGAGGGGGTGGAGAAAAACAGAGGTCTAGAAGAGATATTTGAACAAATTGTAGCTGAAAACTTCCCTAATCTAGCGAGGGAAACAAACATTCGTGTCCAAGAGGCAGAGAGGACCCCTCCCAAGCTCAACCATGACAAACCTACGCCACGTCACGTCATAGTGCAATTCGCAAATATTAGATGCAAGGATACAGTATTGAAAGCGGCCAGGGCAAAGAAATTTCTCACGTACCAAGGCAAAAGCATCAGAATTATGTCAGACCTGTCTACACAGACCTGGAATGAGAGAAAGGGTTGGGGGAGCATATTTAAAGCTCTTTCAGAGAAAAACATGCAGCCAAGGATCCTTTATCCAGCAAGGCTGTCATTCAGAATTGATGGAGAAATAAAGACATTTCAGAATCGCCAGTCACTAACCAATTTTGTAACCACGAAACCAGCCCTACAGGAGATATTACGGGGGGTTCTATAAAAGTAAAAAGGCCCCAAGAGTGATACAGAACAGAAAGTCACAGCCAATACAAACAAAGACTTTACTGGCAACATGGCAACATTAAAATCATATCTCTCAGTAATCAGTCTTAATGTAAATGGTTTGAACCATCCCATAAAACGCCACAGGGTTGCAGATTGGATAAAAAGAAATGACCCATCCATTTGCTGTCTACAAGAGACTCATTTCAAACCCAAAGATGCATTCAGACTGAGAGTAAGGGGATGGAGTACCATCTTTCACGCAAATGGACCTCAAAAGAAAGCTGGGGTAGCAATTCTCATATCAGATAAATTGGATTTTAAACTACAGACTATAGTTAGAGATGCAGAAGGGCACTATATTATTCTTAAGGGAAGTATTCAACAAGTGGATATGACAATTATAAATATATATGCCCCCAACAGGGGAGCAGCAAGATACACAAGCCAACTCTTAACCAGAATAAAGAGACTTATAAATAAAAATACATTAATAGTAGGGGACCTCAACACTCCACTATCAGAAATAGACAGAACACCCTGGCAAAAACTAAGCAAAGAATCAAAGGCTTTGAATGCCATACTCGACGAGTTGGACCTCATAGATATATATAGAACACTACACCCCAGAACCAAAGAATACTCATTCTATTCTAATGCCCATGGAACATTCTCAAGAATAGACCATGTTCTGGGACACAAAACAGGTCTCAACCGATACCAAAAGATTGAAATTATCCCCTGCATATTCTCAGACCACAACGCTCTGAAATTGGAACTCAACCACAAGGAAAAATTTGGAAGAAACTCAAACACTTGGAGACTAAGAACCATCCTGCTCAGGAATGACTCGATAAACCAGGAAATCAAAAATCAAATTAAACAATTTATGGAGACCAATGAGAATGAAAATACAACAGTCCAAAACCTATGGGATACTGCAAAGGCAGTCCTAAGGGGGAAATACATAGCCATCCAAGCCTCACTCAAAAGAATAGAAAAATCTAAAATGCAGTTTTTATATTCTCACCTCAAGAAGCTGGAACAGCAACAGAGGGACAGGCCTAATCCACGCACGAGGAAGCAGTTGACCAAAATTAGAGCTGAAATCAATCAAGCAGAAACCAGAAGTACAGTAGAGCAGATCAACAGGACTAGAAGCTGGTTCTTTGAGAGAATCAATAAAATTGACAGACCCCTGGCAAGACTTATCCAAAAGAAAAGAGAAAGGACCCAGATTATTAAAATTATGAATGAAAAAGGAGAGGTCACGACGAGCACCATTGAAATTGGAAGGATTATTAGAAATTTTTATCAACAGCTATATGCCAATAAACTAAGCAATCTGGAAGAGATGGAATCCTTCCTGGAAACCTATAAACTACCAAGATTGAAACCGGAAGAAATTGATTCCTTAAACAGGCCAATTAATTATGAAGAAATTGAGTCAGTGATAAACAACCTTCCAAATAACAAAACTCCAGGCCCGGACGGTTTTCCTGGGGAATTCTACCAAACATTCAAAGAAGAAATAATACCTATTCTCCTAAAGCTATTTCAAAAAATAGAAACAGAAGGAAAGCTACCAAACTCATTTTATGAGGCCAATATTACCTTGATCCCCAAACCAGGCAAAGACCCCATCAAAAAGGAGAATTACAGACTGATTTCCCTAATGAATATGGACGCCAAAATCCTCAACAAGATACTTGCTAATAGAATCCAACAGTACATTAAAAGGATTATCCATCACGATCAAGTGGGATTCATACCTGGGATGCAAGCGTGGTTCAATATTCGCAAATCAATCAGCGTGATACATCATATCAACAAGAAAAGACTCAGGAACCATATGATCCTCTCAATCGATGCCGAAAAAGCATTTGACAAAATACAGCATCCTTTCCTGATTAAAACCCTTCAGAGTGTAGGAATAGAAGGTACATTTCTCAATCTCATAAAAGCCATCTATGAAAAGCCTACAGCAAATATTATTCTCAATGGGGAAAAGCTGGAAGCCTTTCCCTTAAGATCAGGAACTCGACAAGGATGCCCACTCTCGCCACTATTATTCAACATAGTACTAGAAGTCCTTGCAACAGCAATCAGACGACAAAAAGGGATCAAAGGTATTCAAATTGGCAAAGAAGAAGTCAAAATGTCTCTCTTTGCAGATGACATGATACTCTATATGGAAAACCCAAAAGAAGCCACTCCCAAACTATTAGAAGTTATAGAGCAATTCAGTAATGTGGCAGGATACAAAATCAATGCTCAGAAATCAGTTGCATTTCTATACACGAATAACGAGACCGAAGAAAGAGAAATTAGGGAATCCATCCCATTTACAATAGCACCAAAAACCATACGTTACCTTGGAATTAACTTAACCAGAGACGTAAAGGACCTATATTCTAGAAACTATAAATCACTCTTAAAAGACATTGAGGAAGACATAAAAAGATGGAAAGATATTCCATGCTCATGGATCGGAAGAATTAACATAGTTAAAATGTCCATGCTACCCAGAGCAATCTACACTTTCAATGCTATCCCAATCAAAATACCAAGGACATTTTTCAAAGAACTGGAACAAACAGTCCTTAAATTTGTATGGAAACAGAAAAGGCCCCGAATCTCCAAGGAACTGTTGAAAAGGAAAAACAAAGCTGGGGGCATCACAATGCCGGATTTCGAGCTGTACTACAAAGCTGTGATCACAAAGACAGCATGGTACTGGCACAAAAACAGACACATAGACCAATGGAACAGAATAGAGAGCCCAGAAATGGACCCTCGGCTCTTTGGGCAACTAATATTTGATAAAGCAGGAAAAAACATCCGGTGGGAAAAAGACAGTCTCTTCAATAAATGGTGCTGGGAAAATTGGACAGCTACATGCAAGAGAATGAAACTTGACCACTCTCTCACACCATACACAAAAATAAACTCCAAATGGATGAAAGACCTCGATGTGAGACAGGAATCCATCAAAATTCTAGAGGAGAACATAGGCAACAACCTCTACGACATCGGCCAAAGCAACCTTTTTCATGACACATCCCCAAAGGCAAGAGAAACAAAAGATAAAATGAATTTATGGGACTTCATCAAGATTAAAAGTTTCTGCACATCCAAGGAAACAGTCAGAAAAACTAAGAGGCAGCCCACGGAATGGGAGAATATATTTGCAAATGACACTACAGATAAAGGACTGGTATCCAAGATCTACAAAGAACTTCTCAAACTCAATACACGAGAAACAAATAAACAAATCAAAAAATGGGCAGAAGATATGAACAGACACTTTTCCAATGAAGACATACAAATGGCTAACAGACACATGAAAAAATGTTCAAAATCATTAGCCATCAAGGAAATTCAAATCAAAACCACACTGAGATACCACCTTACGCCAGTTAGAATGGCAAAAATAGACAAGGCAAGAAACAACAATTGTTGGAGAGGATGTGGAGAAAGGGGATCCCTCCTACATTGTTGGTGGGAATGCAAGTTGGTACAGCCACTCTGGAAAACAGTGTGGAGGTCCCTTAAAAAGTTAAAAATTGAGCTACCCTATGATCCAGCCATTGCACTACTGGGTATTTACCCCAAAGATACAGACGTAGTGAAGAGAAGGGCCATATGCACCCCAATGTTCATAGCAGCAATGTCCACAATAGCTAAATTGTGGAAGGAGCCGAGATGCCCTTCAACAGATGACTGGATTAAGAAGTTGTGGTCCATATATACAAGGGAATATTACTCAGCTATCAGAAAGAACGAGTTCTCAACATTTGCTACAACATGGACAGCACTGGAGGAGATAATGCTAAGTGAAATAAGTCAAGCAGAGAAAGACAACTATCATATGATTTCTCTCATCTATGGAACATAAGAACTAGGATGATCGGTAGGGGAAGAAAGGGATAAAGAAAGGGGGGGTAATCAGAAGGGGGAATGAAACATGAGAGACTATGGACTATGAGAAACAAACTGAGGACTTCAGAGGGGAGGGGGGTGGGGGAATGGGATAGACCGGTGATGGGTAGTAAGGAGGGCACGTATTGCATGGTGCACTGGGTGTTATACACAACTAATGAATCATCGAGCCTTACATCGGAAACCGGGGATGTACTGTATGGTGACTAACATAATATAATAAAAAATCATTTAAAAAAAAAAAAAAAAGAAAAAAATATCTTGGTAAAATTTGAACTAGTGGTTCCTTTATTTCAAGTGGAGTAGGATATCCTTTCATATGTTAAAAAGCTATTTGTATTTCCCTTTCTGTGATCTGTCTGGTAATATCCTTTACCCATTTTTTCTACTTATTTTGTTCTTTTTCTTATTGATTGTAGGAGATCTTTACATATGAGGGAAATGAGCCCTTTGTCAGTGTTAAGAATTGCAAGTATTTACCAGTTTTATATTGCTTTTATGTGGCTGAGTCCAGCAATTCTTTATTTCATGGTTTCTGTATTTTGAGTTGTATTTTAAAAGGCTTTCTTTACTGTGAGGTTTTTTTTTTTTGAAGGCTTTCCCTGTTCTGTCTCTTCATTTACTTTTTACTCTTTGATCCACTTGGAATTTATGTCTGTTAAAAGGAACGAAACTTACATCTAATAACAAATTAAATCAGGGTGCCTAAGAAGGACATTAAACCCCAAAGCACTATCTAAGAGATTATTAACTGTATAAATAGTTAGAAATCTTAATTTTGCCACTTGAAATACTCATTTTGCATAATTTGAGTCTGAATTTAATTACACCTCTTAAAAACAAACACTTTTGCAAAAGACTCTGTGTTTAATGTATTGGGTAAAGTAATTCTTATTGATATATTTCAGGATTTTTTTCTATGTGAAAAATCCTTTCAGACCCTACAGAAGCTTCTGTAAATCTTACCTTCACGAGCATGAGAGCACTGAAAGGATGCCACAAAGGAAAGATAGGGAGCGCAACATGCAGATTTCAGGGCCAAAGGCAGAAGGAAAACGAACTTTATCCTTTTGGCAACTTTTACTGAACCTAATTAAGGAATTTGAAGTAAAAACAGATAATTCAACTGAGCAAAACATTTTGGACTTATGTCCACTTACAAGTGACTATGATGTTGACTGTGTTTTTTGTTGAAGCATAGAGCAAGACTGAAGTGAAGTTCATACCGTGACATTTCATCCAAAGATCAGCTTAACTGTAGAAAGTTATTTTAGAGATCATCTCTATCCAGTCTTCTCATTTTGCTGATTAAGAAATCAAGGATCAACAAGACCCGATAACATGTCTACAGACTTAATATTACTAGCGAATATCTTTGAAGTGAAGATCGGTTGACCCTTGAACAACACGGATTTGAAGTGCACAGGTCCACTTATATGTAGAGTACTTACAAAGAGTAGTGTGAATGTATTTTTTCTTATGATTTTCTTTAACAACATCTTTTCTGTAGTTTTTCTTATTGTAGGAATATAGTATATAATACATCTACCATACAAAATATATGTTAATCGACTGTTTATGTTTTTCACAACACTTCCAGTCAACAGTAGGCTATTGGTAGTTAAGTTTTGGGGGAGTTAAAAGTTAGATATGAATTTTCAACTGAACAGGGGGTTGGCACCCCTGACCCTCCCATGCTGTTCAAGGGTCAACTGTATTTATGGATTCATAGGAGTACATAAAAATAGAGAAAGTAAGGAGAAAAAATTAAAATCATTTAATCTATCATTCTTCCTAACAGAAGGTAAAAGGGGTTCCTTAGAAAGAAAATATTTGAAATAAGTTCTCAAATATCAGAAAGATTTAGAGGCAGCCTTGAATGCTCAACGAACTTATTTTGGGACAAACAAGAATGATTTTACTAGGTGAAGAGTAAGTACACGTGGAACATATTTCTTCAGAAAGTTCTGTCTGTTAAACTACAAAGAGATTGAGTTTATGAATGACTATAATTATTAAGATGAGCTAGAGTTTTTGTGAGTACATTTTTGATCTTTTGAGTTTAGCTTCATGGAAAGCCATCGTGGCTTTCCAGAATACATCCCTGTCGGGGACAGAATAATAGGCTGGTTTTACTCTGTATGAAGTTTTCTTAATGAAAGTCAGTTTAAATAGAAATAACATTGTGTCTCTCCCAGTCACAAAAACTTCCTTTCTGAGTATTTATCCTTACAAATGAAAAACAAGTATTAGGAACAGTCAGAGATGAATGAGATTCCTTTGCCCTAAGTGCCCATGCTATTAGAAAAACAATAAAGTCAATTGCCCATTTTGGCTATTGGAAAGCTGTCAAGAAGCAAATTCAGGAATTATAAAAGAAATGATATTCTGAGAGTCAGAGTCCCATGTGAGAACTAAAACCAGTAGAAACGTTTAAATGCAGAAAGGTTTGTGTTTAGAATTAGCCACAAATTCTTATCATTCATATGGTTGTATGAAGAAAGAAAACAGGAAACTTCTCGAGAAGTCATTGACTTTAGGCTTAAATCAAATGGCCTTTAGATCTAACTGTGGGCTTTAAAAACAAACCAAATGAAGATTGTTGTGCCACTGATTTCATGGCTTGAGCTTACTTGAGCCTTCTTTATCATTTGATGACATTTCAGGAAATTGAGGATAGATTGTGCGCAAAATATGAAAAAGGAAATACGAGAGCAGAATTTGTCTCTGAGACGTGTCCTTCACTTTATTCTCTTGTTCCTAACTTAGCTGAGCCATCTCCTGTGGCACATGTCCTTTAAAATTCACATTCTGAATTCTACCAAGCCGGAGTTTCCTTCTGAAGCAAAAATACTGAATATTTATATACTTCAGATTCCTAGTTACATACTTTTGTCAAAGAAGACATTAGAGTTTCCTTCAAAATTTTGTTCTTATGATTTGAAGTCCACAGTGAATAGAATAGGGCTCTGTTTCTAAGGAGTTTAAAATTTCCCTTTACCTCGCTTTTGTTTGCATCCTTGCTATCAAAATACATCAGTCTTGTATATATTGCAGTGGTTATTGAATATTGGTTACACAAATCCAAGAGGTAATTTGGCAATAGCACAATTTCTTTTTCTCTATATTTGAGAGCAAAATAATAAATTCTAGTCACTATTCCTTAGAGTGGATCATTGTGAACATTGACAATAGGGCTTTCTCTGTACTACTATTGGAATATAAGCTGAGATAAGACCATATATTCAGAGCGGAGTGCCAAGAGAAGATACAAAGATGGGTCTGGGCACAACCATTTATCTATATCCCTTAGAAAGAAAGATGGCCTCAACTTGTCTAGCTTAATTTTGCATCCATAAAATGGTCCTATTTTTCCTTCCACTCTATTATCCAAATTTGTTTTGGTCTGGTTTGGTTTTCTTTCTTTTGTGTTTAATAAAACCCTCTCTGAGTTCAGGCTTGAGTATATGATTTCTGAGAAATCATGTAGATATTGAGAAGTAGGATGAAGTGAGGACATTTTTATCTCCACTCATCTGAGGACTGACATTAGACAAGCTATCTTTATCAGAGTTGTGTTGGCGTAAAGAGAGCAAAATAGAAAATATAATACTTGACCTTAATTTGTCTTCCCATAAACTATAACAAAATATTGAGTTTTTTTCTAGGCCGAAACAAACATTCATAAAATAGCTGAATCTAGGAAGTTATACCCTGAGCATAATTAGGATGTTTCTTCCCAAGTTTTGATCTTACACTTGTTTTCTTTCTTTCCTGTCTCCCTTTGTGGTCTTTGAAGTAGTATTTGTAAATTCTTCCTTGCCAGGTTTGATCTCTCTTTCCATGTTAGCGAATTGGCCATATGTGAGTTTGGGAAGCCAGAAATGTCAAAAATATGCTTTTCGTTGGGATCTAGGCCATTGGCTTAGGAACTCAGAGGCTGCTACCTAGACTTTGAGAGGCGGATAGTGTGGTAGAGCCAGGTTGCTTGGGTTTGAGTGCCAGTCCCTTACTTACCAGCTCTATAACCTTAGGCCCAGGGCTCAGTCTCTGTGAGCCTCAGTACTTTCACCTGTAAAGTGGGAGAGTTACTTTCTTTAGGGTGTTAGCCTGAGGATTAAATGAGATAGAGTTAACTTGCTTGGAATGAGGACTCACCGGTAGTGAACTCACGGTAGATGTGAGCAAGGGGCCAGTGGTGCAATGAAATGGCAATTCAGAATTCATCTGGCAGGGACTGTGTCTTATACCTGGAGTCTGGTGGTGGCTTCACAGTCAAGAAATTCCTTTTATGTGACCCTGGTTGTGGATTCCTTTGATTTTCTCATTTCTAATCTTAGTCCTCCAGACTTTGAGTCAATTTTATGAGCCACTAAATAACTTTCCAGAAAATTCTTTTTCAGCTTTAACTTTACCCATGAGAGTTCATAGCCAGATGGATATAGTCTGCGACAATCCAGTGACTGCCTGACTATTGTGTCAAACTGTTTTACTTTGGTTTCATTTGTATAGGCCTTTTCTCGTTAAAGAGGGAGTTAGCGTCCTGACTACAAAGACCTACCTTGCATTTTGTTTGTATCAGCCATAGAGACTTGCATGGTACTGGGCTCAGGACCAGCATGTGCCACCCTTTCTAGCACATGTGCTGGCACAGAGGAGGCCAATGGAATATATAAAGGCATGTTGAAGAAAAGAGTGAACGAATGGAGGATTCAAAAGATGTTACCAACTCAGAGTTCTGACATAGTTGAGCTGTGCTGTCAGCCCTTTAACAGGCTTCTGGTTTAAGTGAAATAAAAATTCTTGTATGTTATTTTTGGTTTTTGATTTGGTATTCTGTAATTATAGCCAGCTACATCCTAACATTGAAGATTGAATTTTTTCCCCCTAGACACTACCTTTTTTTTGTTGTTGTTATCCATCTACTGCCAAAGAAGTACTTCTTGCCACTTTTTTGGAGAAGTGATTTACTAAGTGTGCTGTACAAAGTTCTGCTGGAAACAAATATTACTTTGGAAAGATTTTGTACAGTTCATCAAAACTGGCGCTGTTTCCTTCTCTAATTCAGGAGAATCTCTTTCGTAGAACATCAGAACAGATGGGATGCGAGGAGATGGAATACAAGATGGAGGCAAATGCTTGTTATTTCAAAATGGAACTTTTTATAAGGTTTTTGCATTAAGTTTGGTACAGTTTGCATTAATTTATGATTAAGGCATAATGAAGTTATTTGGATTATATATGTTCAGAAAATGAAAAACAAATGAAATGATTATTTTTCTGTTTAGTTCTGAACTGCCGCAATGACCTGTCTTTACAGAGGTATTTTATAAAACAGCTTGAGTCAACATAGAACAAAGAATTTGAGTATGCACAACAAATCCTTGGAAAGAGTTCTGTCAGAGCTTTCATCTGACCACCAACCTGAAATGCTGATCACCAGCCAGAAAATCTCCCCACATTGTCTCTCTTCAAGAGGTGTTAAATTGCAGTGCAGTCAGGATGAAAAAAAACAAGTCAGATTTTAATAATATCCAGTCTTAGATGTCATCAGCAAGAAGACATTTCCTGGAAAGAACTATGTTATTACAGTATTATTATTTGTAATGATTTGCTTGATACGATCAACAAAGAAAAAGTAAATTATCCAAATGGGACTTCTGGCAGGGAACTGCATTCTCATTAAAAGAAGTATTAGTGGGCCAAATGCATTTGAGTAAACATGGAAGATGAACTTGATTTAGAAAAGAGGAGTTGTTTGTGGAGACCACAAGAATTTGTAAGACCAAGGAATTCCGGTTTCACCCACCAAGGGAGAATAAAACCAGGCTGACCTTTGCCAAACCTCTTGGCAGCCTTAGCCAAGATTTGTATTTAAGGAAAACTTAGAAGTCAAAATAACATAGTTTACATGATGTCATATGCTTTATCATTGCCATCTTTTAGATACTCAGACAATGGCATAGACCTTGGAGTTCTGGCATCTCAGAAAAATACCAGGAAGAGTGAGGGTGGTGGAGAAGACTTCAGATTCATTGCTACGAGGTCATCAGCTCGAAAGATAATCAATGAATCAGAGGCAACCGGCTGTGAAAATATTGCCAGCTCAGTTTGCAAGTGAGAAAAATGCAATACAAGAATGTTAACAATGACATTGATGGTTTAGTTATGTAAGAGACTAGAGACAGTTCAACCAAACATATTCATTTCTACATTTTGGACAGTTGCTTTTTAAAAATATATAAAATGGGGGCTTCTAGGTGGCTCAGTTGGTTGGGTGTCTGACTCTTGATTTTGGCTCAGGTCACGTTCTCAGGGTTGTGAGATTGAGCCCGATGCTGGGCTCCGCACTCAGCAGGGAGTCTGCTTGAGATTTCTCTCTCTCCCTCTTTCTCTCCCCCCACTTGTGTGCTTTCTCTCTCTCTCTCTCAAATAAATAAATAAATCTTTAAAAAATATATATAAGATGAAAAAACAAGGAAAATCTAAGTTAGGTAAATGATGTTTGGAGATAGTCTGATAGATCCCTGCCAATACCTGCCATAATATATGCCAATCTTAGTTTCTACAAATCCTTGTATAAATGTAACATTTTCAGTTCCCAGATGTTCAGTGATCTCATTCAAGTAACATTTGATCCAAATCATAAATGGAAGACATTGAACAATTTAGAATTACTTATAATAGGGTATGAGCAATATTATTATTAAATAACTATGAAAGTACTGAAATATAACTTGACTGTTAATTGTTCTAATAAGAAGTTATTTTTTAATGGATAAAAGTAAGATATATTTTTTCCTGCCCTAATTTTAAATATGAGGATAAATTATGCTGCTTATCTTCCAGGTTTTATACTAGGAGATGAGTCAGACTTGAATGATACTCCATTCATCTGCAGAAAGCAGTAGGTTCGCTCAGAGGCTTGCTCCAATGATTAAACTTTATGCAACAATGCCTCCAAAACAGTTGAGGAGATGGATTCAAAAGTCGTATTCTTACATAGGGAATATGGTATGGATTCGCAAATTAGATCCATAGGCTGGTGGGGGTAGAGAGGGTGTGAGATGCAAGGAGACTTAGGACCACTTTTTCAGTGTCTTTAAAGTTTATGATTGATGGATTACAGTGGGCTTCCCTTACCATTCTGTGCAAAGTTTTTAGGGCAGGCCACGACACTCAGAAAATTAGACTGTTTTACAAATGTAAACCTCCTTCCTCTCTCTTTCCCACTCCTCCCTCCCAGTTCATGTTCCCTTCATGCCTTGCACAGAATGGAGTTCCAGGTGGATGCAAATTTGAGTATCTTTCTCATCCCTTAGAGCAAAACACTCCATACCTGATCCCATTTTAAACAATACCTTGCACCTAGTCCAGATTCCTTGACTAATGTTTGTTGAATTGAAATATAAATTACAAAGGGGATCTAGGCCTTTGAGGCCTACTGACCTATTTCATTTATTAATGCTATTTGTAGAGTATTTTGGCTCTGGTACTGTTAGATGAAGACTAGCCGGCCCAGGTGAGGGTAATTATGGTTGTAGTCCAAACCTGGAGCTACCAGAAACCCATAATGTCAACATGGAAACAGAAGTTTGGGAGTTCATCCCTCTTGGATGGTTGTTTCACTTTTGACGGGAACAATGTACTCTTTCCACAGATGGAAAAATAGTTTTGAATTTCAGAATTCACTTGGGTAGTTTTTTAACACCTGCATTAGAAACTCAAAACTTTCCACATTCTTCTGCATTTTCTTCCCCTCATATAAAACATGGTCTTTCCCTCGGGGGCTTTCCCCTTCTCACTATGCTAAACTCAAAGCTCATTTGTCACCTTTGTCACACAGCATCTTGGGAAGGTTTCCCTTTTCAGGGTTGGGACTCTGCCTGGAAGAGGACAGCTAGAAGTCCTCTTAGAAACTTTTGTTACCATATTTCATTGACTCTTAGGCACAGGTTATTTTCATATTAGTATCTCTGAAACAGATACATGTTTCAATCTGTGGTATTTTATAGTCAACAAAATACAGCATAACAGCCAACACTTTCTGGTAACAGCAATAACACTATGTCTTCGGAGGTTCCTAAAATTACTTTGGGATCTATGGTTGTGGTACTCTAAAATGTCTCCCAAGGATTATCTGTGTCCTTTATATTCAGAGCCCTGTGAACTATATGGCTTTTGATTCTTTTGAGGTATTTGACTTAGATTAGGAGAATATAGTGGCTGAATCAGTACAGGGCCATTTTTTGTTTTGTTTTTGTTTTTAAAGGCTAGCTTCTCATTCTTTGCCTATTATAGTCACCACACAAAATAATTATAGCTAATATTTATTTAGTGCTGACTATGCAGCAGGCACTATTCTAAGAACTGGAAATGTGTTAAATTACTTAATCTGTGCAACAACCGAATGAGGAAGGTAGTCTATTTTTTTTAATTAATTTTTTATTTTTTTCATTTTTTTAAAGATTTTATTTATTTATTTGACAGAGATAGAGACAGCCAGCGAGAGAGGGAACACAGCAGGGGGAGTGGGAGAGGAAGAAGCAGGCTCACAGCGGAGGAGCCTGATGTGGGGCTCGATCCCATAACGCCAGGATCACGCCCTGAGCCGAAGGCAGACGCTTAACCGCTGTGCCACCCAGGCGCCCCAGGAAGGTAGTCTATTTAGCAGATGATGATGTTGAAGCCCAGAAAGGTTATTAACTAGCCTCTTGAACTTGAACCCAAATAGCCTGGCTCCAAGGTCCATGCTGTTAGCATTCATCACTGCCACAGAAAGATTTATGGTAATGTAATTGACAAGCAGATAGGCTACAGGGAGTCAATCTTCAAGCCAATGCCAGTGAGAGATTACTGCTGAGAATACTGTTCCTCTATGATTCAGTTTATGTCCTAAGATCTGAACTTCAGGACTATAAGAAAAGCTCAACAGATTTTAGTGTCCACCTGGAAAACACACCTCAGTGACTGACAATCAGATATAGACACCTGGGCCAGGATGTGGAAGGCCAGAATATAGTAGCCGCCTTCATTTTAACTTTTTCATGCTTGAGTGTTCTTGTCAACTACCACACATCTGTAATTGCCTTAACAATCCAACCCTATTATTCAGTTTTCCTCAGGCTTGTCTGAAAATAGGTGCTGGCTGTTTTTGAAGGTCAAATCCAACCTCAGAGGGCAAAGATTTTTTTCTCCACTGAAAATTTTCAAAAGAATATGCTTTATTCTGTGAAGGTATCCAAAAGAAGCTCTCCTGAATCGTTTACACAACAACCACCTCACTGGAAAAAATATATATTCTCTTGTACTGATCATTTAAATGTAGACATGCTCTTCAATTGTTCAAGTGATGGATAATTATTTTAAAATACAATTTGTTTTATGGTTAGAGCTCATAGAGCACTCAAAATAGTTTTAGCGTCTATATATTGCAGGCACGATTAAGCTACATTTCTGTCATTTGCTTGAATTCTTCACAGAAAGTGATGTAGTATAGTTTCCTTTTGGCCTTCAGCATTGTGACTCTGAAGCCACCGTTGGTAAGGATATAATTTGTTTTTATATCTTAAAATTCTGTTTGCATGTAGTTATTCTAGATCAAGATCATGCTATAAAACAGATTTTCGTGAAAAAAGGGAAATTCCAACTTACCCTATGAATTACAAATAGATTCTGTTTGAATAATTGGCCAGTATGCCAGTTTTTTCTCTTTATTTCTTGTTTTACTTTATTAATCTATTAACCTATCAGTTAAGATTTCAAAAAGCTCCATTAAAACATTAATACATTTTTTGGTGTTTTTTTAATTATTATTTCATAGAGCTGTTAGTCCTGCCTTCCAGGTGACATTCAGAGGTACAAAGGATTCTTTTGGAACCCACAGGCTCTACCCTTTCCTCTGGGCTATGGGATGGGATAATGGAGTTAGGATCACGTGGGAATTTGCAATGACTGAACATTGGAGTGTGGCCCAAACTCCCTTTTTCTATTCTGCCAAATCTGTATAGTTACCCCTATATGTTAAGTGGGTCTTCTGGGATCCAAAAAAAAATTACATAAAATTCTCAAGAACATTTTTATAAACATTCAGTTGTCAAATTCATTCTTGAATTGGGCATTATTTCCAATCAAGTAAGTATTGGCAACAAATTCTTGAGTTGTCAGCTGTGCATTAAGCACTCACCACAGACTCTGCACTGGATGTGGAGCCTGCTCTAGATTCTCTTTCTCTCTCTCCTGTCCACCCCCCCACCCCACGCAGAGATACGCTCTCTCTCAACAACAAAAACAACAACTGCAAAACCCCACCACGTATGCCACACATAATAATTGCATTTTATTCTGATTTCTGTGCTTCGGAGTATTGGCTCCTGCTGTTAATCTGAACAACATTCTGAATTTCACCGTACCTGAATATGGGGAGTGGTGAGCTGGTTGTATCTTTGTAATAATTTGTAAGTTTTTAGAAGATGTAGGTCTCAGCCAACTAAAAGCTATATGAAATTTATATGAAATAATTAAATAAATTATATAAATTTATATATAGGCTATAAATGTATTTATAATTATATAAATATTCCTTATTCACTGTTTTAGGCCTGAAACAAGAATGATTTACTTATCTAGTATATATAACTTATTGAGAGAGAAACCTGTAAGGAAGTAAGAAAATAGCAAGACAATCTGGCAAAGACATGGCTTTCAGTGGAGCCCAAGGGTAGCTCTGGAGTGTGAATGGTACTCCAGGATTATCTCACCTTGCAGCAAGGGGACTTTGCTTTTTTAGCTCAGCCAGGGGCTGTGCCCTGCCCCTGGGGAATGGGAGGAGGCATTTCACCCTTTAGGCAATTCTTGGTAAGGACAGTTCTCCAGAGAAGGGGGCAACTGTGAGCCACCAGCAGCCAACACTCACTCACTGGGGAAACATGCCTTGTAAAGGGATGGGACAAGGTAACAATGCTGTCTACCACAGGCTTCCAAGGAAGCTCTATAGGGAATAATCAACAGTAATCTCAAAAAATGAGAAACTTTGATTTGGCTGCCCTTTGAGACGTGGAATTATTTTTCAGTTTACTCAGTCGTTTATTGACTATTGATCAGAGAAAGTGAATCTGCACATAGTTATATCTATAAATCAAAAGAAAAGGGGAAACTGAATAATCTTACCATCAGACTTTTGAGAACTTGAAGTTTTTTGCTCCTTTAGTAAATCTGAGCTCAAACTGTGCCTCCATCTCCTAAACTGTTTTCGGGAAGTAAAAGCTATTTGGGAATGAAAATAACAACAGCAACCGACACTCATTTTATTAAAAGCTAAAAGGCATGCATTAAAAAAAATTATTTTCTTTATTTTATAAAATGGAGAAACAACGACATGCTCATTGGTACAATTGGAAACATGGGAGGTGTTTAGGGAACAAGACAATCATTTCACCTCTGCCCTTTGCTGAACCCAGCCTTCTGAGGTTTCCATTGTGAAAGATTTAGTATTATTCCACTCATTTAACTGTGTGAATATAAACACAGAAAACATGTAGCATACTTAGGGTGTCCTTTTCTGTTTTATAATAAGAGGGAGTCCTTTTTCTGAAAAGTAGATATACGACATACTCTGTCCCTGGTTCAGTGAGCAGTCTTTGTGCTTAGCTTTGCTTTGGAACGATAAAAAGTTGAATTCCATGCATAGGGGCCCAGAGGTAAGGGTTACAGGATATCATATCTGGTCAAGAAGGAAATGTGGCCTTTGGGCAGGGTAAGAGGATGAAAATAGCTGCATTGGGAGGTTGATGCCCTTGACCATAAGGTCAGGCTTTAGAGTTTTGAACTCTTCAAGAATATTTTGAAGTCATTTGGCAGAGAGCTAAAGTTTTTAATTTTTATGTTTTGGACTAGATCTTTGGAAAGCTATCTGTTGTTTTTCCTTATGACTCTATGCAGAGGCAGCATAAATGTTTCCCTTCTTGAAAACCAGCTGGTGTTTTACTTTAGTAGACATTACCCCAGATCCCAGAATGAAGGAACTGTTTAGAAAGGGGGCCATACAGACATGGCCTGTTCTTTCCAGGCCATCCACCATAAGGCACTTGTCCTCCTCCACACAGCAGGCTGTGGTAGGTGTTGATTTTCTTGGTGGCTGGTCCAACCTTCTGGACTCCACTGGGCCCCACTTATGTTTAGTCCTATTTTACTGATGAGGAAATTGAGGCTCACAGAGTTCTATAAATCGCCCAAGGTCAAACAAAGTGTGGTAGAGCGCTATGAGTCTAGGTTTGTTTAGCTCCAAATGCCATGCTTTCCATTGCATCACACTGACACTCTCAGTCCTGTGCCAGGACTTTACCAGCTAGTGGGAATTGTAGGTCTCTATCCCACATGAAGAAACTCTAACCGGATAGAGTGACTGAGAGCAGAATAAGGTGAGTAAATATTAAAGTGGGAATGGTGTAAAGGGGTAGGATTACAAGTCCAAGCAACTTGGATTCTGGGACAGCTGTGTGGTCTTAGATAAGTCACCTAACCTAATTAGCCTCAGTACCCTCATTTGTTAATTCAGGCTGTGATAAATAGAAATAGAAGTTCCAGTATTAATATTTTCTGATTCTTGTCAAGAAAATTTGGAGGGAATAATCACATGAACTTGGTCTTGAAGGAGGAAGTGATAGAATGGGGGAAGGACAGTTCAGATTAGGGGAGTAATTTAAGCTCAGAGATGAGTTCAGATAGCTGCATTCTTGGGGGCAGTAATAGACCCCCACACAGTCACTCATAAAGCAAGGCACAGTGCTTGGACAGCAGGTGAGAGAAATGCCAATGTAGAAAGTATTTGGAGATCCATGCTTAGCCCACTCATTGTTCTAGGTCACATCTCATTTTTTGTCCAGTTAAAAGCTTCCTTTATTATCGATTCTGAGAAGGTGAAGTGGAAATTTAATAATTCTTAAGGTATAATGACATATTTGGGAATACATGCCAAATGCTACAGAGAGGGCTTTTCTTATTGACAAGAGATCAAATGTGTGCTAGGGATTTGGGGAAACTCCTACACGTGAGCTGAGTTATGAGGTTTGAGCTTCTCTCTCCTATTATCTTTGTTGGGCGTTCAGTTCTATTCAAGCAACAATTATGAAGGGCTGATTATACACCTGACATTATGGATAAAAGCAGCCCACAGCCTCATGAGTCATGGAGTAAGGGATATGCAACTCTTAGAGAACACTATGAACATGGATGGGGCTATGAGAAGTGAGTAATTAAACAAGGCCGGAGGGACTATGGAAGACTTCCTACAGGATGGGGTAGTTGAACTATACCTTGAAAGAAAAAAAGAGGAAGGAAGAATAGCAAACCAGATGAAGGGAATAGAATGAGGAAAGGTGCAGAAGCATGATATGCACAAGTTGATCAGGGAATGACAAGACCCATTGGACATGGCAGGAGCAATCCATAGAGAGTTGGAGAAGAACATAGCTGAACGTGAAATAAGGTCTCATAATGGCTCCGCATGTTCTAAGAAGAAAGTTTCTGAATTTTAAAAACATGTTAATTACTATACCATCTCCTGAGACTTAGTTTGGGATTCTGGGAATGTGTCTGGGTTTATTAGAACAGTTAGAGGTCAGAAAAAAATGGAATGTAGTGGCCGATTGAAATCAAATGGCGAACTGAACTCATTTATTGAAGTGAATGGGCTGAAAACAGAAGGATTCATAAAGACTTTGGAATAAAATTGTATTTTAAAAAAATGAGTTCAGGTTCAGTCAGAATTATCAGAGACTGATTCACTAGTTCAGGAAATAAAAAGTTGACTTTTATCTTGTTCTGTGTTGAAATCTTGTTAATTAGACTTAAATTAAAACTAATTAAATGGACATGCCCTACGTAAAGAAAGGCACAGTTAAGTGATGGGTGTTTTTTAGAATAAAGTTGGGTTAGTACAATTGTTCTTGGACTGTCAAGGTTGAAGCCTGTCCCCTTAGGAAAATAATTTCAATAAATATCTAAAAGGTGATTCATTGTTTAAGAGTTGACATTTGCATTTTTATGTTTATCTGAGGAATCAGAAAATTATTTACTAGACTCAGTTAATTTAGTCAATGCCTATCCATTCATCAAGCAATTATACCGAGTCCTTAGTAGGTACTGTTGGTAGGAGGAAGAGATTCATAGAATCTCCATAGCTAGAATGTCATGAATTTGCTTAAGAATCTCAGTAGGAAGGTAAGAAAAATTAAGGGACACTTTGAAAGATTTTACTTGAAGTACAGTAACCTACAATATTATATTAGTGTCAGGTGTATAATATAGTGATTCAACATTCATATATGTCACAAAATAACACCATAAGTATAGTTACCATCTGCCACCATACAGATTCCCTAGGCTGTACTTTTCATCCCTGTAACTTATTTTATAACTGGAAGTTTATATCTCTTAACCCAAAATTAAGGGACACTTTTACATATTATGTGGTTGTATACACATTTTATTTTATCAACCACATATATAAATGTGAGAGGGATTGGGGGAAAGAATCACCATCCTCATCGTATTCCAAGATAAAAACCTGAATCATTCCTAGGTTTCTCTCTCCGTCATTTGCTCCCAAACCACCATACTCAACCCACCACTCATTCAATCCATCACCAAGATCTACCTAGTCTGCTGCTGCAGTGTAATTGTGTGTGTGTGTGTGTGTGTGTGTGTGTGCGTGTGTGTGTTTTCTTTCCTGTTATCTCTGCCTTTGGCTTGTTAACCTAGATCAGTGGTTCTCAAAGTATGTTCTTGAGATCCCTAGGGTCCCTGAAACCCTTTTGGGGGGATCTGTGAGGTCAGAATATTTTCATCGCAATAGTGGAACATTATTTTCTTCATACACTCTCATTCTTTAAGGAGTACAAAGTGGTGTTTTTCAGAAGCTACAGAAACTACGATGATGTCACATCTCTGATGGAATATGTGCTTATGTGTTCTTGTGTTTGAGAATTCCTCAATTTTAATTTGTACCACAGTAAAAATAGGTGTATATAACCCATGTAAATGAAAGCTCCTTGCTGTCTTCAGTAATTTTTAAGAGGGTAACAGGGTCTTGAGACCAATAATGTGAGAATCGCTGGCCTAGATGAATGCCTCACCTAACAGGTCTTCCCACTTCTCATGCTTCTCCAGTCTCATCCCTTCCCCTGAGCATCTCACTTTGTCCTCCGTGAAGTCAATAGAGTCACCTTTCTGAACATAGGTCTTGTACTTGCCTTGAAGTTAGAAACTTCCAAAGGCTTCACGTTTGACACCTTAGACTAGCAGTAAAAGGCTGCCACAATCTGGCCTAAATCTTTCTTGCCAGTTCCATCTCCCACCATTTACCATATCACCTGCACCCTAGCCATTTAGCACTAAAGATGGCTAAAGACAACAATTTAATGAGAGTGCTTTTTTATTTTTTATTTTTTAAGCAGGCTCCAGACCCAGCGTAGAGCCCAACGTGGGGCCCAATCTCACGACCCTGAGATCATGACCTGAGCCGAGATCAAGAGTCAGACACTTAACTGACTGAACCACCTAGACACCCTGAGAATGCTTTTTTAATACCTTCTCAACCAAAATGAACCATTTCCTTGTTTATTACAGCTCTATTCACAATAGCCAAAATGTGGCAACAACCTAAATGGGCATTGACAGATGAATGGATAAGGAAAATTTGGTATAAATACAATGGTATATTATTCAGTCCTAAAAAGAAAAATACTTCAATATGTGAGAATATGGGTGAAATTTTTGTAAATAAAATGTTAATTTTTTTAAAAGATTTTATTTTTAAGTAATTTCTATACCCAGCATAGGGCTTGAACTTACAATCCTGAGATCAAGAGTTGCACACTCTACCGACTGAGCCAGCCAGGCGCCCCAACAGGGATGAACTTCAAGGACATTGTGCTAAATGAAATAAGCCAATTACAGAAGGACAAATGCTGCATGATTGCACTTATATGAGTTATCTGAAATCAAATGTATGGAATCAAAGGGTGAAATGGCACTTGCCCCAGGCTGGAGGGAGAGGGAAATGGGGAGTTACTAATCAACAGGCATAACATTTCAGTGAAGCAAGGTGAATAAGTCCTAGAGATCTTCTGTAAAATTTTGGATCTATAGTCAACAATTTTGTACTGTACACTTAAAAAATTTGTTAAGAGGGTAGCTCTCATGTTAAGTGTTCTTACCACAATAAAATAAAATAATAAAATCTTAAATTATTGCCAAATAAAAAAAGACCAGCTTCAGAATCTGTGTTCCCAAAGTATAGTGTTTACAACTTTGTCATTTATCATAGTCTGACTTGTATAGTGACAGGGTAGACATGTCCTCACAGATGCTTAGTACATTTTCTTGAAAGCCCCTTGTTGAATCATGAAGGGATAAATCCTTGCAATAACTGGATTCTGTTATCTGCATATGAAAGCATTTTGTAGTAGGCACAGATTTAGTGATAAGATTATTAAGAATTATTTTTGAACCTCTTTACCTTATGAGACATAGAAGGACATTAATCTCATTATTTATAAACATGTCTTTGTTTAAAACAGCATTACTCAGTCTGATGACTCACTTTATCAAATTAGGTTCTAAATGGCTTTGATCTTTTTTCAATCACATATTCATCCTGCAAGCATTAAGATTTGCCACCACTAAGGTTGTTAGAAGGAATTGTGTCATATGACTCTGGACTTAATTACAGTTCTGTTCCATTGCATTCAGTAGGCACTTACTGAGTTAGCAGCTCTGCAGGTAGCTGCAGATGGAGAGGATAGGAGGCTCCTGCCTTTGAGATGCTCACAGACTAGTATGGAAAACACAGATAACCACATAAACAGCGCTCATCATGATAATGGCAATAGTAAGAGAAAGAGGTAGGACCCTCCTCAAAATGATTAATTCTCTCTTGGGTTGCTGATGATGTGATGATAAGGAAAAGTTTTTCAGAGAATGCGTCCCCCAAGCTAGGGTCTTAAGGAATTGGAACTTTTTCAATGGATGGGTGAAGGTTTCAGGGGGGAGGACACTTGTCTCAAGGGAAGTGGTTTAGAGGAAACTGTTGGAGGGGAATGAATAGCAATGAGTCTTGAAAGCTTGGCCATGAAGTTCTCATTTGTCATGTTTGGACTTGATTCTGTGAGGCTAAAGGATTCCAAGTGAAGAATTCTGAAATTATTTGGAGTAATAACAGCAGGATTGAATTAAGTGTGTGCCTGCCAAGGGTACTACTTTGGAGGGCCCACACTCCTTCTAGTATTTAAGTTTTGGTATATTTATTTGGAAAAATCAGCTACAGCACTTTAGATCTTATTTCTTATAATACATGTTTTTAAAAAGGGTAATTTCTTACCCTAAGGCTTTCATTTATTTTACAAATATTTTTTGAGCTCTTATCACTTATCAGATACTCTTCTATGTACTTGGGAAACATCAGCGAACAAAATAGACAGAGATGCCTGTCCTCATGCATTGCATATTCTAGTTTTCGTAATCCATAGTCTGTCTTGAGGATTTGTATGAACACACTATGCACATATTTGGGTGGGAAGGGGACAGTGAAGTTAAAACACAGTAACTGCTCTTCCCCTTTTCCCTAAGGAGCTCCTTCCTGAGAGGTATATTTTTAGGTGGGTGATGGATGAAAAAGACAGTGTGGCAAGCCAGCAGGTGACTGGGCTACAATACACATTTGCTTTTACTCCTAACCCCCTCATCAGTGATTAAAAAAAAAAAAAATCCTTGTTGTTGTTAGAACAGTTTGAGATTTGCAGAATAATTGAGAGTATAGAGAATTCTCATATAATGTTACCCAGCTTCTCCTGTTATTAACACCTTACATTATTAGTATGGTGCATTTGTTACAATTAATGAACTAATATCAATATTATTATTACTCACTTAAGTTCTTACTTTATTCAGATCTCATTATTTTTTACCCGATGTCTTTTTTCCTGCTCCAGGATTCCACCCAGAATGCCTCATTAAATTTAGGGGGCACCTAGGGTGGCTCAGTTGGTTAAGCATCTGCCTTCAGCTCGGGTCATGATCCCAGGGTCCTGGCATAGAGCCCTGCGTCAAGGCTCCCTGCTCAGGGGGGAGTCTGCTTGTCCCTCTTCCTCTGCCTGCTGCTCCCCCTGCCTGTGCTCTCTCTCTCAAGTAAATAAAATCTTAAAAAAAAAAAAAAAGCCTCATTAAATTTAGTAGCTATCTCTTAGGCTCTCAGAAACAACTGCTTAGAAATGGAGAAATCTGATTTCCTGCTTTGCCTCTGACATTGCCTTCCTAGGAGGCTTCATGCAAGTAATTTCACATCCAAGCCTCAGTGTCTTCTTTTGGAAAATTAGACGGTTGAAACGGATTAATTTGAACATTTTTTTTCCAGGTTTAAAATTGTAGGATTATATAATATATTCATAAAAACAGGCTTCAAATTGTCTACAAAAGGGAATTATTAATATCTGCAGTGGGCTGGCCCACCTCAAATGAAATCTGTGTGTAAAATCTTCCTTGTCTCTTGCCTCAGGGAATGTATCTTTTGTCTGGTATATTATTTTCTTATGACTCAGAGTTAAAAAATACATATATACAATGAAAATATCAAATGGATGAAGTTAACCTTGTTAGTAGTATATTTTATGACCAAAAAAAAAAAAAAAAGCCAGACCATTAGCAAATGACTGATTTATGGATTTAATAGAAACCACTGCCTATGGAAAAAGTAACATGGAATAAAAAGAAAGCAAAGGAGTTTGGAATTTATTCTAATCCCAGATTGAGGTGTTACAGTCAAGGAAAGGCTCATGTAGGCTCTTCCTCTTTATTCTCTGTTGGGAATACAATATATAAGAAAAAGTGAGAAAAGCTGATGAAACCTGAGGATGAGAAGCACTGTTTAGGTTTGAGAGAAAAATATAAATATAAACATTCATTATTTGCTTCTTAACTATGTTCCTTTTTGGCTGAAAGAAAGGAGGCTCTAGGGGGAGGTCTCAGTAGAGAGTGCCAGTTGGCTCTTGGCTTCATTTTAGGGAAAAGGGGAAGTCACTTTTTTCTACTCCTGCCCTTTGCAAACTTAATCAGACTTTTCTGGGCAGCTGGAACTTTTCTTTTCACTGATGAATGTCTTTTAATGCATTTCTTGCAAATGCTATTATGGATGTTCTTTCCAGTGTTTTCTGGGAAGATTTATTCTTGTAAATTCAATAGTTGTCAAGGTAAATTGTAGTTTAATGTAATTTAAAGACCCAAAGACCCCAGGCCAGGCCTTGCCCCACGCTCCCTTCCTATTGCTGGTTGTACCACTTTGGACATGCCAGTTACCGTCCCCAAGCTATAGTTCCTCCTGATGGAGCACAAGGAGCATTTTACCTGCCTATTCCCGAATGACAGAGATGGCCCCTCCAGGTCTCTTCCAAGCCCGTATTTCCTGGGGTGGCTGATCCAAAGCTGTTAAGGGCAGCTTTGAGGTGACGCAACCGGTGTCAAGTTTTCAGAGTGCCTAGGACAAGCAAAGTGCTATACTAAGCGTTACTGAGGAGAGCTAAGTAAACTCAAGTCCCCAGGAACTTAACAGTTTTGTAGGGAAAGCAGACATTTAGAACAAGTCTAATTCAAAGCAGCCTAGATGAAGGCTGCCGCGGGAGGATTCTGCCCTCTCCCTTGCAGACTCAGCTGCTCTACTGTGCCTGGAAGCAGGGAGGGATAGAGGTAGAGAAGGGAGAGGAGGAGATATTGAGAGGAATGCTGAGTGATGCATATTTTTCCATTTGGCAATAGTTGGGGACACAGAAACGGTGACTCCAACTCCTTAACACTAACATAGGCCTTTTTCAGCTTTGTTTTTCTGTCCCGTGGCCTCCAGGCTCAGAACCAGCAGCTGCAGGAGGAAGACTGAAGATAAGGGGCCGCCACCATCAGACCAGGGAAAGTCCCTGGCATGTCTGTCGGTGTCAGGAGCATGTCAGTGTGTCTCAGACAGAGTCGGCAAATGGGTGGTGCCCCACTGTGGGCCTGTGAAGGAGAGGCCTTCTGTGCTGATGAGGAGTAAATTGGCTCCTGAGTTTGCATGGGAGGGGTGGGTGTGAATGACTGAGAGAGACAGGCTGTCAGCTAAGGGCTCTGAGGCCAGGCACCTGGTCTCTTTAGGAAGACTGGGTGAGGGGAAGGGGCAAAGCATCAGGCTCAGGGCTAGGTGATTTTCCTGACAGCTAATGTATTTAATTTGCATGAGATTGATGTTAATATTCCCATTGTACTGGGGAGCCTGGGTGGCTCAGTTGGTTTAACAGTCTGCCTTTGGCTCAGGTCATCATCCCAGGGTCAGGCTTCCTGCTCAGCAGGGAGCCTGCTTCTCCCTCTGCCCCTCACTTGTGCTTTCTTTCTCTCTTTCTGTGCTCTCTTTCTCTCTCTCTCTCTTAAATAAATAAATAGAATCTTGTTTTTTTAAGATTTTATTTATTTATTTGACAGAGATAGAGACAGACAGCTAGAGAGGGAACACAAGCAGGGGGAGTGGGAGAGGAAGAAGCAGGCTCATAGCGGAGGAGACTGATGTGGGGCTCAATCCCATAACGCCGGGATCACGCCCTGAGCTGAAGGCAGACGCTTAACGACTGCGCCACCCAGGTGCCCCTCAGATAAATAAATAGAATCTTTAAAAAAAAATTCCCATTGTACTGATGTAAAAACAGGAGGTTCTGAGGCCTTAAATAATTTACCTTAGTTCCCAGAGTTATGACAAGCCAGGATTAAAAGCAGGACGTGTCTAAATCCATAACCCATGCTTTTTCTGTTGCCTGCATCGCCTTCTGTGATGACCTATTCTGTATTATTCGAGTGATGCTTAAACAGCCCTCTGAGTCCTGGAGTAGGAAGGCAGTGGGGGAGTTTCTTCCATCTATCTACCTGCAGTTCCATTATGGGACATTCATTTTTTTAAGGTTAATAAGAATGATCTCTCTTCAGCCCATCCGCTAAAGGAATGCCATGTCAATGTGATTACTCACTTCGTTGAACATCAGCCATCTCCTCCCACCCTGCTCTTAGCTAGTTTCAAGAACTGGGATGATTTGAGGTTTTACCCTCTTTCCAAGTTAATGTTAGCCTGTTAGGGTTTTGTGGATAATAGCAGAAGACATGAAGCCCCAGGGTCAGAGACAAAGGACTGAATTACACTAGACACAGTAAACGGCAGGACCACCAGCATGTTTGTGTCCATTCCCTTGTCCCCCAAGTCCCATAGGAGGCAGTATGGAGGGTCCGGGTGGATGCTGCACAGGCAGTGGGTTTGAGTCACAGCTGGGGAATACTGAACTTGAGGAACCCACCATTTTTAGTGAGCAGGAAGCAAGACTACTTTTTTTATATGGAAGTAGACTTGACCTCACCCCCAAGGTTGCTCACAGCAAACATGATTCTGAGAATGATCTGAGTAAAGAGAAATCAGGGCTTGCATTCTTGGCATTTTCAAGAGTGTGAGAGACCCTCTGAATACTCTCCTAATAAGCAACCCTTTGGTCCTGTACTGTCTTGACTTTTGGCAAATTTTCACTTAAGTATGTGGCTATTCTGATTAATCTGACTGACAGATGCTAGAGCCGAATTCATTAATTTTGTTTCATATAGCATTTCATTAAGGGTATGGTGAACAGGACTCTGATATTTGCAGTATTCACCCCAGCCATGCTCCCCAGGAGCACTAATTTGCATTCTCACCAACAATGCATAGGGGTTCATTCTTTTCCACATCCTCACCAACACTTGTTTTTTTTTTTTTTTAAAGATTTTATTTATTTATTTGAGAGAGAGAGAGTGAGGGAAAATAGGGTGAAGGGCAGAGGGAGAAGAAGACTACCCACTGAGCAGGGAGCCCGATGTGGGACTCGATCCTGGCCTGAGCCAAAGGCAGATGCTTAACTGACTGAGCCACGCAGGGGCCCTCTCACCAACACTTGTTATGTCTTATCTTTTTGGTTTTAGCCATTCTGACAGGTGTAAGGTTGTATTTCATTGTGGTTTGCATTTCCTTGATGATTAGTGATGTTGGGCATCTCTTCATGTGTCTGTTGGCCATCTTTGGAAAAATGTCTATTCAGATCCTCTACTCATTTTTAATCAGGTTGTTGTTGTGTCTTTTTTTTTTTTTTGGTGTTGAATTGATAAGTTCTTTATGCATTTTGGATATTAACCCATTATTGGATGAATGATTTGAGAATATTTTCTCCCATTCAGTAGGTTGTCTTTTTGTTTTGGTGATGGGTTTCCTTTGCTGTGAAAAAGCTTTTATATTTTGGTATAGTCCCAACAGTTTTGCTTTTCTCCCCCTTGCCGTAGGAAGCACCTAGAAAAATGTTGCTATGACCAATGTCAGAGAAATTACTGCCTGTTTTCTTTTCCAGGATTTTTATGGTTTCAGGTCTCAAATTTAGATTTTTAGTCGATTTTGGGTTTATTTTTGTGTATGGTGTTAGAAAGGGTCCAGTTTCATTCTGCATGTAGCTGTCCAGTTTTCCCAGCACCATTTATTGAAGACTGTCTTTCCCTCATTGTATACTTTTGCCTCTTTTGTCATAGATTAATTGACCATATAAGCATGGGTTTATTTTGGGCTCTCTGTTCTGTTCTGTTGATCTATGTGTCTCTTTTGATTGCAGTACCATACTGTTTTGATTACTATAGCTTTTTAGTATATTCTTAAAATCTGAAATTATGATACCTTCAACTTTGTTCTTCTTTCTCAATATTGCTTTGGGTATTCACTCTTTTGCAGTTTTATACATATTTTAGTATTATCTTTTCTAGTTCTGTGAACAATGCTGCTGTTATTTTGATGGGAATTGTATTGAATCTGAAGATTGTTTTGGGTAGTATGGACATTTTAACAATATTGATTATTCTAATCTATGAGCACAGAGTATCTTTCCATTTGTTTGTATCATCTTTAATATCTTTCATCAATGTTTTATAATTTTCAGATGCTTTTTTTAATTTTTAAAAGAGGTATACCAGGTGGCTGCCTAGTATAGATGGTGATAATGCACTTGGGAAATAGCATGAGTGAGCCTTTGCTTCCCTTTCCCCTTGTAGGATTTTATAGTGTTTCTACTGGACCACCTGAGGCAGTTTGTTGTGGCGGGTGGGGGGGGGGATGATGTTCCATTAGCCCCTTTCTGTGTGCTGCAGAGCCTGAATAGGAGAATCCCTCTGATACTTAAGGAGTAGGGGAATGCAAATGTGTAACACATCAGCCCCATATACATTCAGATGTGGAAGCCACAGCAATACATTGAATTGATCCAGCGGCCCTCACCCACAAAGTCACTTTAATTTCACTTCCCCAGTGTCCAAAATCCATTAGTTGAAATCAGGCACTGTATCCCCCTCTAGGAATGCGGACGAAAGAGTCTGATGTGTGTATGAATTAGGAGCTGTGGCAACAGCAGCCAGGAGATCACTGCTATCCCCCTGAGAATACGAGGATTAGAGAGTGGAGGGGAGGTCGGCCTGTGGGCAAAGTGGGGTAGCTTTTTCCTCCCACAACTCTTGCTCACGCACTGATGCTACTTCCTCCCTCAAGTACCTCCCGGCATTGGATGGGTACCTGGGACCGCAGGCCCCATTTTTCCTGTACCTGTGCATGTTGCCATGGTCCGTGGTACCTTTGGCTACCATCATATCCAGTACTCCATCCTTGCCGCTGCCCAAGTGGGGCTGCAGCAGTGTCTGGGCACCTGAGCCTGGCTAGCTTTGCTCTATGTGGCAAGGCTATGCATCCACTTCTGTTTTTGAGCAGCTGCTTGCTTCTGGCTCAGAAAGAACAAACTTCTGATGTTTTTATTCACCCAAAACTATATGATGAATGGCAAAGTCCTCATTGCTAGTATCATTTTTTACAGTTTGGGGATTCCTTTTTTTTAATAATAATTTTCTATTATATTATGTTAGTCACCATACAGTACATCCCTAGTTTTTGATGTAAAGTTCCATGATTCATTACTTGCGTATAACACCCAGTGCACCATGCAATAAGTGCACTCCTTAATACCCATCACTGGCCTATCCCAATCCCCCACACCCCTCCCCTCTGAGGCCCTCAGTTTGTTTCTCATAGTCCATAGTCTCTCATGGTTCATTCCCCCTTCTGTTTACCCCCCCTTTCTTCTTCCCTTTCTTCTTCTACCAATCTTCCTACTTCTTATGTTCCATAAATGAGTGAAACCATATGATAATTGTCTTTCTTTGCTTGACTTATTTCGCTTAGCATTATCTCCTCCAGTCCCGTCCATGTTGCAGCAAATGTTGAGAAATCATTCCTTTTGATGGATGAATAATATTCCATTGTATATATGGACCACATCTTCTTAATCCAGTCATCTGTTGAAGGGCATCTCGGTTCCTTCCACGATTTAGCTATTGTGGACAATGCTGCTATGAACATTGGGGTGCACATGGCCCTTCTCTTCACTATGTCTGTATCTTTGGGGTAGATACCTAGTAGTGCAATTGCTGGATCATAGGGTAACTAATTTTTTAACTTTTTAAGGGACCTCCACACTGTTTTCCAGAGTGGCTGCACCAACCTGCATTCCCACCAACAATGTAAGAGGGATCCCCTTTCTCCACATCCTCTCCACCATTTGTTGTTTCCTGCCTTGTCAATTTTTGCCATTCTAACTGGCGTAAGGTGGTATCTCAGTGTGGTTTTGATTTGAATTTCCCTGATGGCTAATGATTTTGAACATTTTTTCATGTGTCTGTTAGCCATTTGTATGTCATCATTGGAAAAGTGTCTGTTCATATCTTCTGCCCATTTTTTGATTTGATTATTTGTTTCACATGTATTGAGTTTGAGAAGTCCTTTGTAGATCTTGGATACTAATCTTTTATCTGTAGTGTCATTTGCAAATATCTTCTCCCATTCTGTGGGCTGCCTCTTAGTTTTTTTGGCTGTTTCCTTGGCTGTGCAGAAGCTTTTTATCTTGATGAAGTCCCACAAGTTCATTTTTTCTTTTGTTTCTCTTGCCTTTGGAGATGTGTCATGAAAAAAGTTGTGTGGCCAATGTCGAAGAGGTTGCTGCCTATGTTCTCCTCTATGATTTTGATGGATTCCTGTCTCACATTGAGGTCTTTCATCCATTTGGAGTTTATCTTTGTGTATGGACAGTTTGGGGATTCCTTGACTCAGAAGCCACAACCATATTGCCGCTTAGCCATGGGTTTGCGGCCCCATTGTCATTGTAATATCTCTTCATCTCTCTGCTTGAAAAAGAGGGAATGAACAATAACCAAGGGGGCATTTGGGTAGCTTGCCTTGATTCTGCTTCTCACTGCTTAGCCTCATTAGCAAGTAGGATATTTGGAACCCTTACTCCCTCACTTGCCTATGCTTGGAAGCATTTACTGACTATCTTGCAGAGTCTTCTAATATCCCAGACCCAGCCCACAGGGCCCTTGTCCTCTTTTTCCAGCAAGTCATGTTTCTGTTAGCATCCCATCCTCCTTACCATCTAGCTGTCATTGGGGCAGTGGGTCAGTGCAGAGTATTGAGGGGGAAACTAAAGAGAAGAAAGCAACTCAGGAAGGTCAGGTACTTGGGAGGTTGTATGACTGTCAGCCCTGCTTTGAGCTGCACAAAAACACTGATCTAAGGGCATAGAACCGACATGCTACACAGGGAGGTGAGAATCAGGAGTAGTCATGTATTATAATTTTGTCCAAGCACAATTCTCTTTCATCCTTCCTTGATCAAAACTGGCCTTTTTCCTGTCAGAGGCCGCCTTAAATTAGTTATTCTATTGGGTTCCTTAAATGTGTTAATAACCAATAAGTTTTTGGCAAACACAGCAGATGGTAGAAGAACCATTTGGGGATGGTTTTTTGGAATCATTTATTTAACAAAAAATGCCAGCATCCTAGGAGGTACTAGATATGATGGCAGATGTGGGGGATACGGGGGTGAGCAAGGGATGCCCTTGAAGAGCCCAGAGTCCATGACGAGAGATATTGATAAAGATGCAGAGTTGACTCAGGCTATCACAGGCTCCACCTATACCCAGTCTGTACTCCCCAAAAATAGCCAGAGACAGACCAGTCCCTGGGATGGGGGTGGGGATGGAATTGTAGTGTCAGGCACGTAGTCATTCTCTCAGTCACATCTTATTTCATGGAGATGTATTGCACAGTGTTTACAACGACCTCAAAAATATACTTCATTATAATGAAACATGTAAGAGTCATTATTATTTATCTTCTTATTCAGGAAGTCCAGGAAGTCAAAGGAAGTGTTTACTGTTTGAATGGAAAAACAGGGAGGTATCTTCAATGACAGCCAAAATGAGAAGCAATTATAGAAGTCCTGTGCTCATGAAATGAAAACATTCCACAACTGCCTTGTTTCTCTTCCACACTGAGAGATTAAGTTTGAAAACTGACGTAAATATTGGTAATGCTGCTTTGATGAACCTGAATTCCTCACAGTGAGGTTAATGAGGCAATGATGAAAAACAAACATTATCTAAGCTGCCAGCAAAGGGAGGGTGACAGGATCCCTTTAGCTGGCAATGGTCACATGTTTGCAAACTCGGACTGGTCACGGAGGAGATGGTATATTTGGTCCAGAATGAGAGCTTCCGAAGGAAACCAGGAAATGATCTTTACCTTATCCTTTGCCCGGCTGCACTCGTCTACTTGCTGGTCCTCACATATTCTCCTCTGAGGAGTCTCCGAATACACTATTCCTGCTCCTCAGGATGCCCTCGTACCCATTCACTAGTTCTGCATAATAAATGACTTTTCATCTTTCAATATTTAAAGAAAGTTTCATCTTTTCATTGACTCCAGGTAACAGACTCATGAGTCAAATACAACTCGATTAAAATCCTGGTTGTGCTACTTGCTAGCTGTATGACTTGGAACAAATACTTAAATTCCTCAAGTTTCTTTTTTAAAAGTTGGAAAATAGATGTAATGCCTCCTTCGTAGGACTGTTGTAAGAATTAGTGAGATCCCCTCTGAAAAGCTCCCTACACAGGGCAGGCGCTCAGTAAAAGTGAGTGCCTGGTCTTGTGATCATAGCAGCTCCCTGACTTCTCTGTGTTAGCATGGGTTTCATTCCACAGTGATTCTGTCTCTTTTCCCCAATTGATGGCAGTGACCTTGAAGATACGGAATGTGTCTTATTTTTGTCTTTGAATTTTCTGTAATACCTAGGAAAAATACTTGCAGGAGTAGGGACTCAATAAGTGTTTAATGAATGAAGAAAGAGTAAGTGAATAATTTAATAAATGAGTAATTAACCAATATCCCCTAGTTCGGTAGTCTTTAAGCTGTTGTTTTTCAGGGAAGTATTAAACTCTTGCCTTTAGGAGCCACATGGTGGTTGTGTGTGTGTACACGTGTGTGTATGTGTACATAAGTGCACATGCACATACATGTGTGCTGAAGATTGCACCTTTAGAAGAAGAGGTTAAAGGCTGTTGTCTGTGTCAAGGTGTAAGCTGGATGGACAGTTAACTTTTACCAGTGATACAGATATAAGCAAAGACACATGTGTTTTTATGGTCGGGCTGGGGGTGCTTGAGGGTGGTGGCTTTCAATCCATTCTATGACATGTGTTTGTTATTAGGAGACGTGTTTGGTTCTCACAAATATTGCAGGAGGTGAGCTATGACAACAAGTCCAGCCTTTTGATGACTAAAATTTGATTGCCTTGTATATCAAGTAGGAATAGAGACTGTTGATCCGTACAATGGGTTGGTGACTGCTGGTCTTTTATTTGTTTACTGCACTAGATCTAGATTAGCTGGGGCATTTAGTCTAAGATGATTCAATGGTTATTTCATACTCACCTTTAATGAGGTACCCCCATCCTTCCTATACTCACTTGATAGTGAATAAAATATATCACAATAATTTAATTATTGTGAATAAAGTATATTACAATAATTTAATCCCTACTAGAGGGAAAGCTCATGTTCTCCAACACTTAGAGAGGGTCTGGCACATTGGCAAGCATCCATTCACCAATTCATTCATTCCCATTAATTCAACCAATATTGATTGAGTATACTGTGTGTCAGTCACTTTTTAAGGTACTAAGCATATAACAACAAAGCAGCTAAGTTTAGAGTTAAATACATTATTACTGAGAACATTCTGGGTTCCAGGCATTATGCTAGACTGTGGAGATATACCAAGAGAAAATGAGAAAGTCCTGGCTGCACAGAGTTACCTGACTGAAGAAATATATCCACAGGCAGAGGGAATGTGAGTTTTGTAAAAGAGGGTGTTCTAGTTCCTTAAGTGTTAGCACTTAAGAATCATTACCCAGCCTCGTATGGTTGCTTAAAGTTTCCACTTTTATCCCTAAGTCATGCCCTAGGCACCACATAAAAGAATTTTTCAGCTGTTTACAACTTTAATTTTGAAATAGTTGCCTTGAACTATTCCATACATTGCATTCTTTTGTCCCTTTGGATTGCCATTTTTTAGATTACCTTGGAATTTTTAACTTGGTGTTCAGACCATGGGTTCTTCTGGACCACGGTCAGAGTTGTTCTTTCATCTGCCCTTGTCCAGAGTGTCCCTGTTCAGCCAGACCCAAGACTGGGGATCCCCCAGTTGACAGCCATTTTATGGGGTCACCCCAAATCTAAGAGTAGGATTTGAACAACCCAATTTATTTCAAATCTTCTTTCTCAAAATCTTTCTCAAATGTATGTATCTATTTCAGCCTTATGTATATGCAATATATTGAGTTGCCTTTTTTTTTTTTTAATACTTAAGGCTCTCGTATTGCTTTGCAGTTCACCAGTGGGATGCTGATAGATATCAGAGCTCCAGGGAGGCTAAATAGAGTAAGAAAGTTGACTTCATAGGAAATCAACCACATCACACAATACAGGACAGATACCAAATTAGTGACATGGGTAGTAAGCACTGTCAGAATTCAGAGCTGTGAGAAAGATCACTGCCCAAAGGGGAGGAATTTGAGCTGGGCCTTGAAGAAGAGTTGGGATTTCAATAGGAAGCCAGGAGGGGCAAAGCCACAGGGCAGGGTAGATGGTATGAACAAAGACGCAGGGGTGAGAGGTACCTGCATCTGGTTAAGATCAAAGAGCTTCAGTTGTATCAGGTGGTCATTGTGTTGCAGTAAAATTTGAGTTCCCAGATAAGAATGACTGGCAGCTTTCTGAAGACCTAAGTTGAAAAGCAGAAAGAGAAATAATGGTTCTTGGAGGCAGTTTGTTTAACTATGTAAAGCTTGAATCAGTTTTTGCACTGCTAAGGAGAAAGTGTGCCCTTCATTAGAGAGTGGACATTTTATGGTTAGCTTCTCTTCCAGGAAAAAGAATTCTCTTTGATTGCTTTACTCAGGTCTCTTGAGGCCTTCTCTGGAGAACGAGTCTTAGTGGATAATTTCACTCGCTGCCCAGTCAGATTAAGACCTTCCACTGCACATAATGACATTTTCCCTGGACTGTTGCTTCTGTGAACTCCATTGTGACAGCTTATATTTAAAAGGTGAATTTACGTAAACTGTGTGTCCGATGGGATTTTGAAGTTTGGTGTGAAATGTGTTCAGTCCAGCTGTGACTTACAGGGTTTTGATTCTCTACAGTTTTGCAGTGATTAATATATTAGCCAAATGATTTCCAGTTTTGTGCCTATGAAAGTGTGAAGTCTGGTGGTTGGTACCTGCTTTCTGTTCTGCAGGGTACACTTCCACCATGGAGGGGTAGAAAAGATCTCTACTGAGATGGGGGTTTGCCAAGGGTGTTCAGAGGAGAGTAGCTGTTGTGAACCACAATTATAGATATTGAGAAGCCAAGGATGTATCCAGAAGGATAGTGCCTGGTGTTAGGTCTAAGTGCTGAAACAGGGCATATATCAAAAGGATAGAAGTTTGAGTATTGAAAGCAGAACAGGGTGCAGGGGGAGGCATGGTGGCTATGGGCAGTTCTTCAAAAAGTGGCTAGTGCCATGGTGCTTGATGCCTGGTATGTGATATAGCGAGGCCCAAAGGAACCACTAGGATTGGACTCTGTTCTTTCTCAGGGTGGTCTGGTATGGGTAAGAAGGGGAGCTCTGTGTAAGAATCTCAGTGTAGAGGTATAGATGACCTTAATACAGGGAAAGTCAGGGTTGGGAGGTAGGTGACTCAGCCATCCTCTGAGCAAGGGGCATGGGGCCCCAGGTCCTCAGAGGGATATGTGGTTCACGATCCTGCATGGTTGTAGAACCTGGATGACAGATGTCAGACATATTTATTTGTGTGAATGCGGTCTTAAAGAGTGATCTTGAACTGCGGAGACTTCTACTCAGGTTTCTTTGGGCTTCATGCTGGACACATGCAAGTGTGCTCCAGTGAAATCAGGTGTTTTTACTTGTTTTTGTCTTTATAGTGTGTTTAAGTTTACAGAAATCCCATTGGACCCTGGTACAAGAAGAAAATGTAATTTCAGTGAAAGTTATTGCCACCACATTGAAGCCTGGAGAGTCACGAGGAACCTGAAGCCACTCCCCCAGTCTCTCAGGGGTGCATGGTCTCTTGCTTCTGTTTCTCTTTGTGTATCAGATGCATTCTCCTCGTCAGTGGACTTTCTCTGCTTTTTCATCTTGCATATCAGCCAACTTGGCTGCCAGCCCTAAAGCTGTATCAGGTCATCACTGGCTGAGGCTACCTATTCGTTCACGTTTTTCCAAGGGAGAAATCACTTGGCTACTGGGAAGCCATTGAATTGGCTGGCTTGGGATCAAGTGTCCAGCCTCCATCCAGTCATACATGGGATGACATAGACGTAGCGCTGAACCTCCCAGAGGCTAGAACCAATGGTGAAACTGTGTAGTCCCAAAGCCCTGTGTCTGATATGCTGTGGAGGGTTAGACTTGGATTCTGAATGTCCCCCTAGGAAGCAGAGTGACAGAGGCTGGTACTAGCATGGTAGGTCTGACTGAGAAAAATACAGCATCTTAGCTGTAGGATGAAGAAGGGACTCATGTGGAAATCTGTGGTTTCAGGATGCCAGGCAGGAGCAGCACTGTTGCCCCTCCTGTTGTCCCACCCTGTCTTTGGTCCTGATGAGTGTCCTTCCCATTTCCTTATACTCTGAGGTAACTCTAGTGTTGTGAACGACCTTCCCAGAGCAGTGTGCCCTCGCCTGCCAGGGCATACAGTTGATCTTATGGAATCAGAAGGCTCGAACTCTATCCCAGTTAGCTGAGGCATGGGGGTGGCTCAGTCTCTGGTTTTTCAGTTCTGAATGGGGTAATGATCTCCAAGTTCTGTGTAGAGGAAGCTCTGAAAGGTCACATGATATAGATAATGATAGAGATGATCTTGCTTTGAGGGCAGGTCATGGCCTGGCTGTCTTGACTTTTGAGTAGGTAAAGAAGACAGATAGGGACACGAACACAGATAGAGTCCCTCCACCTCCACTCCTCTTCTCTTCCCACTCTGATTCTGTCCTTCCCTGCGGGGGCCTTACAAATAAGTGCACACCCTCCAACCCCCATGTTCCAGTCACATACGTGCTCCCCACAAAGAGTCACCCATTGGCCATCCTTCAGTGCTGGGTGTGTGCACTCAACGGTGCAGTGTTGCTCCCTTAGCAAAACACTTGCATTGGCCCTGGAAGTGGTCCTTTGGGCAGGTAATTCTGAGTCCTGGATGCGCAGAGTATAGTCTGGAAGGGGTGAATGGTATGCACCCAGCGTGGGGACATCACGTGAGGCTGAGTGGTCCTTTGGTCACCTCACCTGAAGAGGAGAGGTGTGGCCAGAGCAGGGCCAGAATAGGACCCTGAAAAGCAGAGGCACCTGTACCTGGGCTTCTGGGTGATACTATTTATGGTATGCAGCATGGAATTATTCCTGTGAAAGAGTGGGCTCACTGAAGTTAGTGTTGCCATTTTGAGTAGCTCCAGAGAGGCAGACAGATCTCACAGTTATGAGGTATCAAGCTCTACTGAAATCATGTTTCTAAGCCCAAGTAGTCTTCTTCCTGTCATATGGCACAATTGTTCTGGGCAAGGTCCACTGAAATAAATTTGTATACATGAATCGGATTTTGGCGGCCCTTTCCAACCCTCACCCTTTCCCTTTTCCCCATCACTTGCCTGCATCTTTTTGGGGGAATTCCCCAATTTATGGGGCCCTGCCTCTTGTTACAGAAGTAGAAGGTAAAAATTGATATTTGTTTTCCTAGGCTCCTGTAGGAATTCCTGGGGGATATAACTTATGCCGTGTCAGCCAAGTAGACACAACTGCCCTGGGCAGAGCTTCCCAACCAGTGTGCTGCGACACGGCAGTAGACCACGCCTAGGTCATAGGAATGTCGAGATATGGCACTCTTCAGTCCCTGGAAATGCCTGGTGGGGACTGGAGTAGTCAAAGCTCCCAGACATGTCACCCCTGACCTTGAGCATCCTCCTGTACCTCAGTATAGTGTAAAAACCCTCATCTGCTGTAGCACCGTGGCAGGCAAAAGGCTGGGAAACACAGGATTAGGAAACTGAACTGGGAGCTGGTGACACAGTGATGGAGACCTTGGACGCTTTTTTCTCTCCGGCATAACAGTGGTGGCCGCAAGATGCTGTGTCACGAGCTGCCCTGGGCTAAGCGTTTTCTCCTGGGAGCATCTCTGTGACATCGTTCTTTATTCCTTCAGTTAATATTTTTTGATTTTATTTATTTATTTGACAGAGAGAGACAGCCAGTGAGAGAGGGAACACAAGCAGGGGGAGCAGGAGAGGAAGAAGCAGGCTCCCAGCGG
Source organism: Ursus americanus (assembly GCF_024610735.1). Taxonomy (NCBI): domain Eukaryota; kingdom Metazoa; phylum Chordata; class Mammalia; order Carnivora; family Ursidae; genus Ursus; species Ursus americanus. Next base: position 63,962,857 of record NC_142137.1, on the reverse strand, counting down.
AGGAGCCTGATGTGGGGCTCGATCTCAGAACGCTGGGATCACGCCCTGAGCCGAAGACAGATGCCTAATGACTGAGCCGCCCAGGTGCCCCTATTTTTTGATTTTTAATGAAGTTATTTTCTGGTTGAGTCCGTCAAGGTTCTATAATGGCTGTACAACACTGGCCAGTATAACAGCTACAGCAGAGGAGTGCCTTGGGAGGGGAAACTGGCTTTTCTCTTCTTTCCACGCCAGGGTGAATGTGAACTAGTTGGGCCCTTTGTTGGATGCATATATTCCTGGAAAGGTCACACAGTATAAAATTTAGAGCTTGAAGGGGCTTTGAAGACGCTTCATCATACCATGAGAAGCCAAAGTGAAATGACTTGAAGGCTCATGTAGTTACTTAATGGAAGAATCTAAGAGCTGTGCTTTCCCAAAGTTTCCCATCATTAAAAAGAAAAGGTTGGTTGCTTTTTTCCCCCAGAGCCAATGCAATCCAAACCAAGAATAAACTTTGAGCATTTTTTTCAAGGTTAGAGTTACCAGTCAGTTTGTTAGATAAAGTATTGATGGGGAAGTTACTCAATAATTGACACCTTTGTGGAAACAAGGCATTCCACTCGGGTAAAGTTTGATTTATTTCTATTATCTGAGTTGGTCTTTTCTTTAGTGATGCCATCTCTCACTTTTTAATAAAAACTTGGACCATTTCAGTGTCTAGCTGTTCCTGGCATTCACTTTTCCATAGGAAAGAATGCTTTTAATGGCTTTAAACTAAAGCAAATGCTTCTTTTCCTTATGCTTGTTAAACAAGCCAAAAATGTTCTTTGCTCTCTTGGAATTTTCTTGTATTTTATTTATTTATTTTTTAATGTGAAAAGCGTGCCAGACAACTAAGCAGATTGCTATATACGTTTCACATGGATTAGCAAGAAACCTGAGAGCTTCAGACTGTTTAAGCAATTAAAAAAATATATTTGAGAAGAATCACTTTTTAAAAGTTTTATTTGTTTGTTTCTTTTGTTTTATTTTAAACCACATGGAAGATGCTTAGGGATGGGAGTTGTGGAGCGGGAGGGGCTGACCAGAGGAACTATCAGGGGCGGGGGACAGGGTGGGGGGATCTTTTGGGAGTCATGGGTATTTTCGTTACCGTGATAGGAGCAAACGTATGTCAAAACTAATTAAATTGTACACTTCAAGCATGTGCGGTTTGTTCTATGTGAATACTTCAACAGAGTTGTTCCTTAAAAATAAAACAAATGGAACAACAGTTCAGACTCCTCTGTAAAAGACTCAGAGCTAGGGAAGGCAGGAGAGCCAAGGGATCAGAAACTCCGCGGAATGTGCGGTTCAGTGGCCAACGGGGAGGAGGGAAGTGTTATAAGGAGCACGCTGCCTGCTCAGACCAAATACCCTGTCCTCATGGACGGTGCTTCTGGTGGCCCCTTCCAGTTCTGCTCTCATGAAGCTCTTTGCCCTGGGTTTTCCGAGTCCCTTGACCATCTTCCCTTGAGGTTGTAGGTGGGCCTTCCTTATGTTTTTAAAAATTATTATTTATTTTCCAGAGGAGTGCAATAAGGATTTATGTTTATTAAATGTAGTCCGGCAATTTTTCTGAAGGTTCCTGGAGTGTATAAATTATAGCTCAAACTCTTACCTCTAATTTCTAAGACACTATTCAAATTGTTATGTTTCACAAGAATTCACTGGAATTCCACCGGATCAGCTGCTTGTGTGGAGTAAATGCAAGAAGCTCAGAAGCAGACGTTGAATTCCTGCTGAAACTGGCTAGAGGTAGGGTGACTGTATAATTTATTATCTAAACACAGACATTTTTGAGAGTGAAAAAAGCCACTGTTGGTATTTGGGTTGACAGCACAGACAGAAACTGGGATTATGCTGGTAAAGCAGGATATCTGGTCACCCTAGTTATAAGACTCCTTGACCTTTACTTTAAAATTTTTTAAAGATTTTTTTTTTTTTTTGAGAGAGAGAGAAAGTGAGAGAGCATGCAGCAGGGGAGAGGCAGAGGGAGAGGGAGAGAGAGAAACTTAAGCAGGCTCCATGCCCAGTGCGGAGCCCAACTCATGACCCTGAGATTATGACATGAACTGAGATCAAGGGTCAGATGCTTAACTGACTGAGCCACTCATGCACTCCAAAGATATTTTTATTTTTAAGTAATCTCTACAGACAATGTGGGGCTCGAACTCACCACCCCAAGATCAAGAGTCACATGCTGCACCGACTGAGCCAGCCAGGTGTCCCAGACTCCTTTACTTTTATAAAAGTAGACATCAGTGAGCCCAATTCACCCCTTCTGTGTGCTAGGGAGCATAAGCAACATTCTCAGGGACAAAGGGGCCAAATGAGAGTTTGCCCATTGGACTCGCCTTACTTGGAGCTGGAGAGAGAAATGGGGGTGGGGATTACTCACTCACAAGGATGCTGAGGATGCAGTTTGGCTCCTGGTGACTCTGATCCATTGCTTCTCATGAGGCCTTTCTATATTTCTTTGACTCTAGAAGCACCTGAATGATACATCAGCCAACCTCTGCACAATGGCAACATATCCAGCTCCTCATATTTGAAGAAAACATTTGTTAAGACAAACATAACTTTTCTTCAATTCGGCTTCCTCCATCTGTCATGATCTTTGCAGCTCAGAAAGCAACAGTTAAGCAGACTCTTTTGATTATTTGTTTTTTTTTAATTACAACATTTTTTTATAGTTTGCACTTCCTTTTTCTGCACTCTTAAAGAATTGCCATTAGACCTAAGTAGCTAGAATTTGAAAATGAAAGTGTAGACAGCAGCGGCATAAGTATGAGAATTAGTGAAAGGTTCTCAGTATGAAAATATCTTTAATATCCTGCCTGGGTATTAAAGTGACAGGATGTTTCTTGGATAAGCTCTCATGAGTCTACAATAATTAGTTTTTATTACATCATATTGAACACAACAGCCTTTTCCCAACATGGTGGCGTGCAAGGCTCTACGTGAGTTTAGTCTTGCTTTTCTCACTAGCCTCATCTTTCAGTCCTTGTTTAACTTACACTTTATGTTTCAGAATATTAAACTCCTTATAGTATGCCCAGCACCCCACGCAGAAGACTTCAAAGACTTTAAGAAGAGTTCTTTATCTCCAAGTCCTTTTTGCTGCTGTATTCTCTGTGGAGAATGTATTTTCTTCTCTTTCCCCACTCAGTGGTCACTGGTTCCAGGAAACCTTCCCTAACTCTTTTCCTTACTCCTCCCCAGGCTGCATTAGGATTCCTTTTCTTTGCCTCCTTAATATGGTTGCAACTCCCTTTCATATGTGATATATAATTTTATCATGGTAAGTTTACATATTTGTGTCTGACATACATCGAACGAGCACCTAGAAAACGGAACCTGATGTATAATATTCACTCTCTCTCTTTCCCCCTTTCTCGCTAATGGCCAGCACAGTTGACACAGCGAAGGTGTTTCCAGGGCCTAATGAAATTGTACGTGAACCTGAGAAAACAACCAGCTGAACCATTTCCAAGAAAGACAGGTGTGCAAACGATTCCTGCTGAGAGTAGGTGCGATGCTGTTTACATTACTGCTCTTGAGCTGAGCTTCGCTTTCCCATTTCCTCAGAGTAAATATGTGTACATATGAGATAGAGACAGATGCATAGAATTTAAGTGCACTGGTACTATCATCAGATCGGAATAATACAGGCTTTGTTGACCCCACCATACTGGGTCTATTTTTAACACTCAGTTTATTTTATGTCAGCTTTAGTTTTCTTGGAACTGAGAAATACCACGTATTTAACTGCACATTTTTAAGGAAAATAGTGGTAATATAATGAGTAGGAAATGTTACTTCCAAACTCTTATTAATGAGTGTGCAAGGTCATTTTTTCCAGTATCCTTTTTAACTGAGCAAACATTGAACGCTTCTGGACAGCATTTTTATTCCTGAAGGAGTAACTCACCGCAATTAGCAAAAGTCTGAAAAGACTGAGGGAGAAAATGATTAGAAACATTTAAACATATTTTATTTTTAATCTTTCTGAAATCTTGGTGACTATTTGTTCAGATGGTAAATTTAAGGAAATCATTATTTTTCCAAAAGCTGAGAGTCAGGCCTTGAGGTTCGTGGAATTAGTTCCGTAAATTAATGTCACTAGGAAGTTAGCAAAAAGCGAGTAATCTACCCATTTCTGAATGGAAGAGAGAATCTTAAGCAGTCTGATCTATTTATTAAATGCACAGTAGTATAATTATTTTTAACAAATGGAACTATAGATTGCTACAACAGTTAGACCAACATTCCAGGTGAATTATTCAAAACACAAATGAGTAACTGGACAAAAGAAGGTGGCTCTGGATATATCATTCAAAGTAAAACAGAGTCGAGTTTTGCCAAGGTTCTGAAAAAGCCCGAAGCTTAGGAATTACCTGTTCAGTGTGCAAAAAGGAGGAAGCATCAGGATTCTGTGAGATCTTTTCTTAGCGAAGCAAGAGGCACAGGTGCCTTCTGATTATACATGTATTGGGCAGATTAATTAGAATGCTACTGCTGTGAGTTTTTGTTTTGTTTTTGTTTTTAACAGCAGAAAGCACCCCGGCCAGTGCTTAGTGAAGTAGTATCTGACTGTATCTCTATGCAGGGCCACCTGTGATGGACTCAACATGAAGCACCCAGCCCAAGCCAGATGTAGAGGACTTTGCCCTATAGCAGGATAATAATTAGTTAAGCCAACCAGACCGGTTCCCTCCAAAATTATTTCTAGGGAATGCAGAGTAAATTCACAAAAAGATGGAGTAGACACGTAGATGGAAGCAGTGGCACTTTGGAAGAGAGACCACATAAGCTGTGAGAGAGGTGGAGAGGAGAGTTGCTTCAAGACCTGCCTAATGGTCGGATAGCTTTTAAGATTTGGCACTCACATATCTTTTTATGTTTGCATTTTTCTTAACGTGGCCTGAGCAGATCTCTGCTCCTGATAATCAAGGGTCTAATGACCACACTCAAGGGATAAAACATAGCTGCATAAAATCTGTAGCCATTGAAGAGAGAGCAGTTGCTAATCAGAGACTTCAACAGAGTGGAGAGAAGGAAGATACAAGCTGCAAAATGCCAACTTCTTAAAAGCTCCATAAACAAATGCCAGAGACTCCTCCCCAGCCAATCCTTGATGGCCCCATGAGACAATGATCATGTTATGATCCACTGCAACTATTGAAGAGCGTGTGCCTAAGATAAAGATATAGAAGTTCTAGTTAATTATTTGATTCTATTACATTGTTGAGAAGTCAGCTTTTGGCCAGAAGATAGGAAATCCTTTTCCCATGTTACACATGTGGTCAGAAAGCTTTTGGCTTTCTGGAACTGCTACTTAAAATTTCAAGTACTGTATCTGGACATAAATTAGAGGCATTAAGAATTTGGGTGATGTTGACAAGTTCAGGCAGATAATAAATATATATTCCACTTAAGGTATTATTTTCTGGAGAGTAGTAAATATGCATTTGTGAAGTCTTTTTTTATGGAACGAATAGAGAAATATTTAATCAGTGCTTTGCCTTATAGTGGTGGTAGTGGTTGAGCATTGCAATGAGAGTGCAGATAATTATGAAGAAGAAGGTAATATCTCTCTTTTAAGTAGAGAACCAATTTGGCTGTCTTAACAGCTAGAGCTATTGCCTAATCAGTCAAACCAAGAGCCAGGATGGCAAGGGGATGGATATTTTATAGGGGTGTCAGAGATGTGTACAAATCTACAAATGCCCTTAGTAATAGGCTTTTGGATTTCACATAACATAGAGAAATATAGCATTATAAAAAGAGATCAAAAAGATCACACAAAACTAATTGTGCACAGATTTGTAAATTAAATAGTAAGCCCATGCATTTCAATTACATTGGCAAAGTCAATTACATATAATTGCAATTCTAGCTCATGTGCTTGCATAATTCAAATTTTATTAAAGCTTTACTACATGGAACAAGTTTCAGCATATGGAAATACTTTTAAAGTAAATCTCTAATCATGTCATACAATAAAAATTTTAAAATAGCTTTTACATTGTGATGCAACTTCATCTACCTCCAAAGTAGAAAACATGTTCAACTGTCTTTATAATTCACAAATCTGGTAGATTTTCCCTGAAACCCACCAGAAATGTATACTGTTTAATCACCAATAACTCATGGCCAAGATGAAATACTTGCTTGGTTTTTCTAACTTTTTTCTTAAAGTTTATTTAAATTCCAGTTAGTTAACATAGAGTGTAATGTTAGTTTCAGGTGTATAATGTAGGGATTCAACACCTCCTACCTCACCAGACGCACATCATGACAAGTGCGCTCTTTAATCCCCATCACCTATTAATGCATCCCCCCACCCACTTTCCCTCTGGTAAACATCAGCTTGTTCTCCATAGTCAAGAGTCTGTTTCTTGATTTGCCTCTCTCTCTCTTTCCCCCCATTCCTTTACTCATTTGTTTTGTTTCTTAAATTCCACATATAAGTAAAATCATATGATATTTGTCTTTCTCTGACTTATTTCGTTTAGCATAATATTCTGTAGCTCCATCCACATCATTGCAAATGGCAAGATTTCATTCTTTTTTATGGCTGAGTAATATTCCATTGTATGTACGCACCACATATTCTTTATCCATTTCTCAGTTGATGGGCTGTTTCCATAATTTGGCGATTGTAGATAATGCTGCTATAAACATCAGGGTGCATGTATTCCTTTGAATTAGTAATTTTGTATTCTTTGGGTAAATACCTAGGAGTGTGATTGCTGGATTGTAGGATAGTTCTATTTTTAAGTTTTTAAAGACCTCCATATTGTTTTCCACACTGGCTGCACCAGTTTGCATTTCCACCAAGAATGCAAGAGGGTTTTCCTTTTTCCACATCCTTGCCAACACTTGTTGTTTCATCGGTTGTTGATTTTAGCCATTCTGACAGGTGTGAGGTGATATCTCATTGTAGTTTTGACTTGCATTTGCCTGATAATCAATGATGTTGAGCATCTTTTCATGTATCATTTGGCCATCTCTGTGTCTTCTTTGGAAAAATGTCTATTCATGTTTCTGACAATGTTTTAGTTGGATTATTTATTTTTGGGTTGTTGAGTTTTGTAAGTTTTTTATATATTTTGGATACTAACACTTTATCAGATATGTCATTTGCAGATAGCTTCTCCCATTCTGTAGGTTGCCTTTTAGTTTTGTCGATTGTTTCCTTTGCTGTGCAGAAGCTTTTTATTTTGATGTAGTCCCAGTAGTTAATTTTTTATTTTGTTTCCCTTGCCTCAGGAGACATAGCCAGGAAGAAATTGCTATAGCTGATGTCAAAGAAGCTACTGCTTGTGCTTTCTTCTGGTATTTTTATGGTTTTAGGCTTCATATTTATGTCTTTAATCCATGTTTAATTTATTCTTGTGTATGGTGTAAGAAAGTGGTCTAGTTTTATTCATTTTGCTCTCCAGTTTTTCCAACACCATTTGTTGAGAAGACTGTATTTTTCCCATTGGATATTCTTTCCTGCTTAGTCAAAGATTAATTGACCATATACTTTTGGGTTCATTTCTGGGTTTTGTTCCATTGACCTATGTGTCTGTTTTTGTGCCAGTACCATACTGTTTTGATCACTACATATTTGTAATATAACTTGAAGTCTGGAATTGTGATGCCACCAGGTTTTCTTTTTCAAGGTTTCTTTGGCTATTCAGGGTCTTTTGTAGTTCCATACATACTTAAGGATTGTTTGTTATAACTCGGTGAAAAATGCTGGTAGTACTTTGATAGGCATTGCATTAAAGGTGTAGATTGCTTTGGGTAGTATAGACAATTTAGCAATATTTGTTCCTCAAATCCAAGAGTATGGATGTCTTTTCATTTCTTTGTTTCATCTTCAGTTTCTTTCTTTCTTTTTTTTTTTTTTTAAAGATTTTATTTATTTATTTGACAGAGACAGAGACAGCCAGAGAGAGAGGGAACACAAGCAGAGGGAGTGGGAGAGGAAGAAGCAGGCTCACAGCAGAGGAGCCTGATGTGGGGCTCGATCCCATAATGCCGGGATCACGCCCTGAGCCGAAGGCAGATGCTTAACCGCTGTGCCACCCAGGCGCCCCTCATCTTCAGTTTCTTTCATCAGTGTTCTATAGTTTTCAGAGTACAGGTCTTTCACCTCTTTGGTTAGGTTTGTTCCTGGGTGTCTTATTGTTTTTGGTGCAATTGTAAATGGGATTGATTCTTTAATTTCCCTTTCTGCTGCTTCATTATTGGTGTATAGAAATGCAACAGATTTCTGTACATTGATTTTTTTATCCTGCGACCTTATTGAATTCATTTATCAGTTCTAGCAGTTTTTTTGGTGGAGTCTTTCAGGGTTTCTATACATAGTATCATGTCATCTGCAAATAGTGAAAATTTTCCTTCTTTCTTGCTGATTTGGATGCTTTTCATTTCTTTTTGTTATCTGGTTGCTGTGACTAGGACTTCCAGTGCTATGTTGAATAAAAGTGGTGAGAGTGGACATCCCTATCTTGTTCCTGACCAGAGGAAAGCTTTTAGTTTTTCCCCATTTAGGATGATATTAGCTGTGGGTTGGTTTTTCTAACTTAGTTCCTAAAAACCTGTGTGCTCAGTACATTTTTTTTTATTATTATACTCTCGATTTATTGCAGCCAACTGGGTTGCATATTGTAATCTACACATTTTTGTTAGCTCTTCTTACACTTACGAATATGATGAAAACATTAGTGAGTCTAAGGATCCAGACATAGCTTACAACATATAAAATATCTTATATTTTTAATCAAAAAAATTTCTTACTTTCTTATATATAACCGGGGTTCCTTTTGGCGAGGTTTGAAGTTCTGAATCCCTTTAGACCTGGGCCCTGCTAAATCTGGGATCCTGTGGACCTCAATCATCACAGACTCTGTTCTAGGTGGGTTCACCACTCACCAGCCATGTGCCTTAGACAGCAATCTGTGTCTCTTTGGTTCTCAGCTCATTATCTATAGGTTGAGGGGTTAAGTACATCAGTGGTTTTCCAGTTGTTCTCTATAAAGCCTTGGTGTGACTGTGGCTACTCCTAGGGACCTCTGGGTGAGGTGGGGGCAGGAGGCACAAGCTGCTGGGGGGTCTGGGCTCCCACACTACCTGCTCAAAGGGAGCAGTTTTCCTTATGTTTACTGGATTTACTGGACTTGCATGTGAACTTTTATTTGATGAAAGAGCTGTAAGGCCGGGGCGCCTGGGTGGCGCAGTCGTTAAGTGTCTGCCTTTGGCTCAGGGCGTGATCCCGGCGTTCTGGGATCAAGCCCCACATCAGGTTCCTCCGCTAGGAGCCTGCTTCTTCCTCTCCCACTTCCCCTGCCTGTGTTCCGTCTCTCGCTGGCTGTCTCTCTCTGTCAAATAAATAAAATCTTAAAAAAAAAAAAAAAAGAAAGAAAAAGCTGTAAGGCCAAAAAAGAAAAAGAAAAAAGAAAAGATTTGCAAATCACTACTGTTTTGTTCAAGAATTAAATTATTCTACTGCAAGTACCTGAATGGGTCTGTCAAGAAATGGCTGTCAATAAATACCTGTTGAATGAATAAACAGAGCTCTTGGCCTTAAGGGATTTACAACCAAAAGAAAAATCTTCTTCATCTTACAAAATACGGCAGTTAAAACAATGCTTCTTTTATCCTTGTGCCATTTTAATTGTTTCTTAATCTTTGAATTTTATAAGCAGCGAAAGAGAATGTCTGTTCTCTATCTTCAAATGTGCCTACATAAAAATTATCCCATTTAGATGACTATCAGATAATAAATTGGAGGCCATGGGATTGTTAATAGTTTAATTATTAATTGGTGTAGCACCTGTAATAGAGGTAGGCTAGATACATTGACCTTATATGGGATATTTTTGGTGGGATTAATGAAAATCTTCCCTTTTAGACGAAAAGTTCTTCCAGTGGTTGTTTGCATGAGTATAAATGAATACATCTTAGTATATTTTCTAAAAAACTTCTGCAAGGCTTTCTATGAGTTGACGTCAGAACAAGTGTAGAAAACCATGGGGTTGAACAGTGTTGCAGTTCATGAAAGGCAAGGCTCCTCAGTAGGTAGGTGATTGTCCCCTTGTTAGCTCTGAGGTCTAGTTATTCAGAACATAACATTTCCCAAGTTTCATGGTAGGTCATAGTTACACCTGTTGCAACTACCTAGAATGCCCTTCCCTTCATTGATGTCTATCTGATTTTACCTTCACACTGTCCCACAAGTATTGCCTACTCCACCTTCACTTCCCATGTCAACCATTTTTATTTAGATACTTCTTCTCCATGCCCCAAATCCTACACATATTTCTTTTTTTTGCTTTTCCATTATTAGTAATTTTTATTCTTTTTTTATAATAATTGTTTTATTATGTTATGTTAGTCACCATACAGTACATCCCTAGTTTTTGATGTAAAGTTCCATGATTCATTACTTGCGTATAACACCCAGTGCACCATGCAATACGTGCCCTCCTTAATACCCATCACCGGCCTATCCCAATCCCCCAAACCCTCCCCTCTAAAGCCCTCAGTTTGTTTCCCAGAGTCCATAGTCTGTCATGGTTCATTCCCCCTTCTGTTTACCCCCCCTTCCTTCTTCCCTTTCTTCTCCTACACATATTTCTAATTTAACATGTATCCAATGGCTGCAACCATTTATTTACTTTTCTTTCTTGCTGGACATACTAAAATCTCTTTTAGGGTAGGGATCACATCTTACTTATTTGACTTCGTGTTTCCAGTGCTTAAGAAAAGTGCCTGGCATGTTGTAATTGTCCAGTGAATGATTATTTTTTTTCTGAAAAACTGTTGGTTTTGAGAATATTGTCCAAAAGTCATTATATCAGTCTGTCCAAACAGAAAAGCAGAGACCACTGTATGTTTTTAAAATAGAGCAAATTTAATATAGGAAGTTGTTTTTAAATGTATTGGAAGATGGGGCGCCTGGTGGCTCAGTTGGTTGGGCATCCAGCTCTTGACTTCAGCTTGGGTTGTGATCTCGGGGTTATGGGATCGAGCCCAGCATGGGATTCTCTCTCTCCTTTCTTCTGTGCCCATCCCTCCACTCATACACTCTCTCTTTCAAAAATAAAATAGGGGCGCCTGGGTGGCTCAGTCATTAAGTGTCTGCCTTCGGCCCAGGGAGTGATCACAGAGTCCTGGGATCAAGTCCCACATCAGGCTCCTCTGCTGGGAGCCTGCTTCTTCCTCTCCCACTCCCCCTGCTTGTGTTCCTTCTCTCACTGGCTGCCTCTCTCTCTGTCAAATAAATAAATAAAATCTTAAACAAAAATAAAATAAAATGTATTGGGAGAGCAGAAGAATGAAGAGGGGTGTTTGAAGGACAACAAGGAATAAAGGGTGATATTCACAGATCAGAAGTTGAAAATATCCCTGGGCTGATCTAAGCCCATGATCTTGAGACAACACTTGCTGTTGCACTGTTACTTCTGAATCTGCTGGAGAGGTCTTCACTACCAGGCTGCTGCCATTAAAGAAGTGGTCACTTCCTTGGCTGCTGAAGTAGCCTCCACCTTGTTTCCACCTTAACAACTGCCAAAAACTGCCAGCAACTGTCATCAAACAAAAGGCTTCTCTCTGCCTCAGATTAGTGCTCCTTTCTGACAGATGTAACAAGAGGAGAGCTGAGCAGAGTTTGGGAAATGTGGTTTCCAGACTTCCAGCCTCAGTGGTACTGGGAACGGGGCACAGAGCTGAGAGACAACAGTCACCGAGACTTCCAGGAGCTCTCAGTGTTGGAATCCATATGCTAAATATATTGGAGCTTTTCGGCAAAACAGTACTGCTTAATTAAAAAGAGTAAATGTGAGTATGTCAAAGACATCTTACCTATGCTAATCAGATGTACCCCTGCCACAAAAATGGGGGATAGGAGGCAACTTTATGAAGCTCATCAGAATTAGTATTCAAAATTTTCTCGGTAGACTAGAACTAGGATTCACAAGTCAATGAGATAAAATCTAACAGAAATATGTAAATGCAAAGTTTTCATTTGCATTTAAAAAAAACTCCCAAGTCTTTTCACTCATTTTACATATGGGCAACTTATATGAACCATAAATGTGATATGAACCATATGATGAGGCTGCTAAAAAAATTAGCTACAACTCTTGGCTGCATTAACAATAATATGTTTTCCACATCTAGGGGGGTAATACCACTGTACTCTGTTTTGTTTAGATTTCATCAATAGCATTAATAATTTCTTTTCAACTGTGACTTTTCTACATACAAAATACAAATTTATAGGGACATACCTCAGTACATCATTTTGGCAAGAGGAAGAAACTGTAGTCTGTATATATGAGGCACTCCACTTCACTGCTGTTTTTCTACCAGACTATTGGTGAAGACAAGAGGGGCATCAGTACTTTCTCATTTTCACTCCAGGTGGATGATTCTATATTCCATTATGCCCAGTGCCACTTTCAATAACTTCTTTGTAATACTCATTTTTCTGTCATGAAATGAAATTTATTAATAACTTACACAGATAATTTCATACAATTCAATATGGTACCTATAAATAATATAAAAGAAAAATAAAAAGCAATTCAATATAGAAACTCAGTTGCTATAAAAGAAGTCGTAAGTAGGGGCGCCTGGGTGGCACAGCGGTTAAGCGTCTGCCTTCGGCTCAGGGCGTGATCCCGGCATTATGGGATCGAGCCCCACATCAGGCTCTTCCGCTATGAGCCTGCTTCTTCCTCTCCCATTCCCCCTGCTTGTGTTCCCTCTCTCGCTGGCTGTCTCTATCTCTGTCAAATAAATAAATAAAATCTTTAAAAAAAAAAAAAAAAGAAGTCGTAAGTAGTTAGATGCTTGCTTCTTGTTACTATGAATACGTTCAGATTTATAAGTAAAAACAGTATTCAGTTGAATATTTTCCATACTTTGTCTTTACATTTATATTTTGAAATAAGGGCTAAATAAGGTCTTTATATTTATATTTGTTTTATGGCCCAGAATATCATTTATCTTCATGAATGTTCGGTGGTGGTTTGGCGTGTTCTATGAATGATAGTCAACTTTGTTTACAGTGGTGTTCAAATCTGTTTTCTTACTGACTTCCTGTTTACTTGTCCTATCAATTACTGAGAAAGTAGTGATGAAATCTCAAATTATTTTACTTCTTTTAGTTCTATTAGTTATCATGTACTATGATGCTCTGTTATTAGAAGCATAAACATTTAAGATTCTACATTGTCTTGATGAGTTGACATCTTTGTCACTCAGAAATGTGCCCCTTTTATTCCTGGGAATATTTTTTGTTCTGAAGTTTACTTTGTCTGATATTGATACAGCCCCTTCAATGTTCTTTTGCTTAATATTTTCATGGAATAGCTTTTTCCATCCTTTTCCTTTTAATTCATTTGTTTCTTTATATTTAAAGTGCTTTTCTAGCACTGTAGGTAGGTCTTGCTTTTTTTTTTTTTTTTTTTAATCTGTCAATCTCTGTCTTGTAATTGGGAGTGTTTAGTGTATTTGTATTTAATGTAAATATTGATATGGTTGGGGTTAAACTACCATCTTGCTATTTGTTTTCTATTTGTCCAATTTAATTTTTGTTCCTCTTTTTTTTTTTGCTTCCTGCCTTCTTTTGGATTAATCAGTTACTGTTTTTTACGATTTTATTTTTCCTCAATGCTGGTGGATCTGTGATATGTTAATTTTTAAAAATTTTTTGATGTTTTATTTTTTCAGTGGTTGCTTCAGGGTTTACAGTATACATTTTTAACTTATCACAATCTACCTCCAAATAATATTACACTCCTGCACATAGAATGTAAGCACCTTACAACAGAGTGCCTCCATTTTCCTCCACCTGTCCTTCGCACTGTTGTTTCATACATAGTATCGTCATACATTGTGCTATTTTTGCCATACATGCCCCACAATACATACTGTTACTGTGACTTTAAATCATCAATTGTATTTTTAAAAGATTTAAAATGAGGAAAAGAAAAGGTCTTTTAATATGTTCCCACGTATTTATTGTTTCCACGCTCCTCATTCCTTTGTGTAGATCCAGATTGTCCTTTGGCATAATTTTCCTTCTGTCCGAAGGACTTCCTTTCATGTTGCTTGTAGTACCTTCTGCTGCTGAAGAGTCTTTTCAACTTCGGTACGCCCAGAAAGGTCTTATTTTGCTCCCATATTTGATGGTATTTTCTCTGGGTATAGAATTCTAGATAGGAAGTTTTATCTTCAGTGCTTAAGGTGTTACTCTATTGCTGTCTGGCCTGCAAAGTTTCTGATGAGAAGTCTGTAATTTTTATCTTTGTTCCTCTGTATGTAGTGTGTCCTACCATTTGTCCTCCAAAGGTTTTAAGATTTTCTGTTTATCCCTGATTTTATGATGTTTCTTTAGTTTGGCGGCTTTATGTTTATTCTTCTTTGAGTTCCTTCAGAATCCTAAACTTGAGAGTTTATAAATTTCATCAGATTTTGACAGTTCCAGCCATTATTTCTTTAAGTGTTTTCTCTGCTTCTCCCACCTATTCTATCTGGTACTATAGTACTGGTACTATCTGGTACAAGCTTTAGACTGCTGGATATTGTTCCGTAGGTCACTGAGGCTCTGTTTTGTTTTGTTTTTTCCAGTTTTTCTCTTCTTTGTGCTTCATTTTGGGGATACTATTGTTTGAAGTTTATGGATCTTTTTTCCTTCAGTGTCTATCTGCTGTCAATCCCATCTAGTGTTTTTTTTTTTTTTCCCTACAAGTAATCATATTTATCATCACTATTTAGTCAAAGATTTGAAAGAACTCTTTTGCAGATCTTGGAAGCGCTCCCTCTTTCTCTCTGTGCTGCTCCCTCCTTTGCAGTCTTCTGCCTCACAAATTCTAGCCACCCTAGCCTCCTTGACTCTGATCTCTGTCTCCTTAGCTCATTAAGACTGCCGGGCTCTGTGCTGTGGCTTGGAAACAGCCTCCAGGCAGTGAGCTGGGGCAACTATAACCATAACCTCTTTTGATCTCTCCTTTCAGGGATCACAGTCTGACCAATACTGCCAGGTGTCCGATGTCTGAAAACAGTTGTTTCATATAGTTTGTTCAGTTTTCAATTTGTGCGTAGTGGGAAGAGAATTACTGTAGGCACTAATACTTCACAAATGGAAGTAAAAGTCTAAATAAGTAAGTTTGAGTGTTAATTTAGTATCACTGCTAATGCAGCAATTAGAAGAACACACCGATTATAGGTGTTCTCTTATTGGTGTCTCCAATACTAGAAGCATTTGCTGGTGGGGATTTTCTTCAGTGGTCAGTTACATTTGGTATCTTTTCAAACACAAGTCTCAATCTTCCCTCAAGTTACATGATTTTTGTATTCCTAGAGAATCCTATATATGTTAAACTGGAGAAAAATGCTTTGTGTTTAGATGTAAAATGGAGTTCGGTTCTGGACTTAGATAATATACGCAGGTTTTCCCTTTACAGAAAAGTCACATAGGGTATGAGCTCCCAATCCCTTGTGTAGGTCTGTGGTGTAGCATCCTTGACCCTTATTGGGAACCATTCCCTGCATAATTAGTACCTTTCACACTTCACATATTTTGTCTGTTGTATGCATGACCATGTAGTAATTTTGAAACCTACATGCTATTAGAAAAGTGATAAATATATTCTATCTTAGCTGCAGCTCCTGTTATCAGGAAAAGGGGAAGATACTTACAGTTGTTTTACCAAGATAATCATGGTACTTTATAATGAGAGAATCTATTTCTGGTTCTCCTTCCAAACAATGACTCTTTCTCCAAGATGCAATGCAAAATGCCCCACATCATTGCAATTCATTCATTAATTCATTCAGCAACCATTGAGACTGTATTAGTGATCCAGGCAGTCAAGAACCCTTGGCCTCCGAGCTTACATGTTTATTAAGGTTCACAACAGAGAAACTGCAGCTACCAAAGAAGTACTTCACATTTCTCTCAAACTGTAATGACAGTTTCCACATCACCCATTTCCGTTAACTAGTAAAACAGGTCACAAGAACATTAGAGTTTACAAAATGGGAGCAAAAGACTTCATCCAACTTGTTTGGTCAAGCTTCCATACTTAAAGACTTTACTCAGAAGAAGGCATAACCAAAGTTGGAGACCAGACCTTCAGGCAAAGTTTGGATGATTTGCTTCAATTCTATTAGTAGGTTCAAAGAGATTTTCAAATTATACTGTTCAACCCACACCTTAGGCTTTACTGAGGGAGAGGAAGAAGCCTGCTCTCTCACGGAGTTCATTTGCCTAGGATCACCTTGGCTTTTGAGAAATTACTGGTTTGGCTGAGATCTCGCTTTCAGAACACACTTCCTTAGATCTGACAACTAGAGTTCTGGATCAATGACCACTTGGCTTGTTTGGATTGATTCTCTGGGCTCTGTTGTGGTCTCAGCCAGAGCCATCAGTAAAAATGCATGCTGTTCCACTGCCCCCAATCAGCTGTAAAGCCACTGTGGGTCCACACTGGGAAATTAGGGATCCCAAACTCTATGGAGTGTGGAACCACAAAGATCAAGCTTGGTGTCAGGTGCCCCAGGTTCAAATCCCTGACTCCAGATCTAGTTCATATGGGTCCTGGGTTGAACCAATTACTGTTTTTCTGTGCATCAGTAACTCCAACTCTAAAACAAGGACAATAATAACCATCTTCATGGGGTTGCTATCAGGATTATAATGAAATCGTGTATCTCAGAATGTTTTGAAAGCCACACAGTACTATATACTACATATATGCATTGCTGTTATGGTAAGTGAGTCTAAATGTGATTAAGTTTGGTGCCCAAGAGACAGTGAAGTAGTTGCACGCAGCACCAGCTTCCCTTCATTAGTGTGGGAGCTGCTGCCTGGGGCGGACTTCCTCAGGTTTGGGGGAGGTCCCTGTGTAGCTGTCTCCAACTGACCATCCTCAAGCAGACCCAGACACAGCTGTGAATTACTTACCTTGCAGAATGGTGCCTGTCCTGGGGCTAACAGGGCATGCTTGCTCCTGTGATCTCTGCAGCCTAGTAAAGCATGATTATGGCTCTGCTTGCTGTGTGGGAGTCAGTGATACGATTATAGCCTCCCTGACAGATGGCAGGCATGTGTTCCTGCACTAACGAGAAGTTCTTGCTGGATCATCAAAATGCGTTTCTCATTTGGGGATTGGACCTCATAGAATCTCATTCCTAGGCTTGAGCCTTCAGCATCTGTGTTTCATTGTCAGTCTGACCTCTCTTTAAATGAGATCTGGAAAGACACTTTTCCAGGAAGTCATCCATACGCTGTTGACTTACTTTCTACTGGATTCCCTTCTCATTACCGCAACAGTCACTTACGAATACTAACTACTGTGTCTTGGGCTAATTGGCCTAAAGTGGTTTATCAGATCTATGGACAAGCTCCTTTCAGTTTGTTTACTTAGCTTCAATTCTGTGTGTGCTGTTTTAATACTTACTGTAGTTTAGACAAAAACATGCAAATCACAGTGTTTCCATCATATGATCGATATAACAACAGTAATCCATTTTCCAGACTCTATTATGAATCAAATGTTTTGTGTACATGATCTGATTTAATCCCCATATTGCTCCAGAGTAGGCATTATTACTCTCCTTTTATATACGAGGCTTAGGGATATAATAACTTGTTTAAAGCTACATAGTAAGTAATCATTAGAGCTGAAATTGGAACCTTGGTAACTTTGAATCCAGGTCTATGTTCTTTCCACCAAACCATGCTGGCTCTCGAATCTTCAGTTAGCCTTTGGCATGACATTGGAAGTCATTTCTATCTATGAGTTTCAGATTAGTTTCCCTTTAGCTTTTCCATGCAGGGATGGAGGATAGGGTACAAGTGGTTCTGATTTTTACAAACTAAGATGTTTCTAAAAACCAAACTACGGAGCAGATAGTCATGAAGCACGCTGAGCTGCCAGAGCTGTGTTCAGGTTATTGATGGTGAGAGGTAAAGCATAATGCAGTAAACAATGTCAAACGGTAGATGGACCCTAAGCCCTGACCCCCTTCAGTCTTTCTTACAGTAGCCAACTAATCATTTGAAAATACAAATCTGATTATGTGTTTACTACAATGTATGAATTTGTGTTCATTTGTGTGATTGTTTTTTAAGTTAATGGTAGTCTCTCCCAATAGACTCTTAGCTCAGCTCAGCAAGGAGCATCTCTCTCGCTCCTTTGGCACTGGATTCCTTGCTTAACACAGCAGCTGTCTGTGGTCCTTTAAACACCAGGGTAGTAGTTCCTGATTCCAGACCTTTGTGCCGACCATTTGCTCTGCCTGGAAAGCCATTCCCTAGGATGCCTACATGCCGCTCTCTCACTTCATGCAAGATGTGCTCAGACTGTCCCTCATTTGACAGCCCTCCCTGATCACCGTTGCTAAATAACACTCTCTGCCCCTACCCTGGGTCCATCACCTCCCAGGCCTTTGCCTTATTTATTCAAATAAGTTTTTTTTTCTAGCACAAATCACTGACTGACATTATACCATCCCTTCTAAAACTAATCTGTCTTCCTCCACTACATTACAAGTTTATTGAGGGCAAGGACTTTGTTTTATATACTGCTGTATCCTCAGCCCTTAAAACAGTGCCTAGAAATAGTAGATGCCTCATCAAAATTAATTATCGAATCAGTTAATAAATAACTGAGTAAAGATTTATTGAATTAATGAACAATTCTCCAAGTGTATCCCTCAGTCCTGTCCGTAGCGGGTGCCACGAGTGCCCTGTGCCACATCCCTCGTTCCACGTCTGCGTGCAGCTGTGTCTGCACGGCTGGATTTCTGTGCGTGTCGCTGCTGGCTCACCTCCTGCACCTTTGCTGCAGTGGGCTTTCTCAGAAGTTGTTCGCAAAGTCGCCCCACAGCCTGGAAATGCTGGGGAGTTATCATCTGCAGGGGCAACCTTCCACCACGAGAGGAAGGGAGTCAGCGGATAAATGCTCAGGATGAACTTCTTCAGAGGGATGATTCTGTACCTTTCACAGAGTTACTCAGTCTCCAGCAGGCTGGCGTCCGCCGTGGCCCTCTTCATGATGCTCCTGTCCTTCCCCCTCTCTCTGGCTTCCTTGGTCACCTCTTACGCCATCTGTCTCCACGTCTTTGCACCTGGGAAATCCAACTGTCCGTTTCAACACTGTATCAATGATCCAGATGTGAGTATTGATGGCATTATTTGTTGGATTTGCATGAAAAAACCACTCAAACTTTATGTTTATATTGGGTTTTATAGTTACAAGCACTTTTACTCAGGTTGAACAACAAATTCCCCAAAAGAATCACGATCCAAATAAAATAGAGTATCTTGAAAAATCAGCTAAATTCAAGACATAAAAGAGGAAAAGCTGTAAAAGACAAGGCTTAGGTTGAAAAAAAAATCCCACATATACACATATATAAAAGGGAAAGAAATAACCCACCCCTCACTGTGGTGGCTTTTCTTCAGCAAGCAGCTTTGGTATTCCAACACAAAGGTGGCGATTCCCGAATGCTAAATGCCCTCGGTTCTTTGCCCATCTCTTTGTGGCAGCTCTCTAGACAGCCTTGTTGAGGTCAACATACTTCCCATGGCAACAGTCTCACAAAGGAGGCCTAGAACCAGGCTGTGTCTGTAAATGCTCGACATTCAGCTGTCTAGAGGGAGATCAAGCCCTAATTTGCAGCATATGCCTATTTCCATGGTGTAAATACTTTCACCATAGTTGATTTCAGGCTCCCAATGTGCAGGCAGTGAATTTGGAGCTGGAAAGAGAGGCACACTCATGACTCTCATGAGCAGGTGGGGGCCAGCCACCACTCTCTACTGCTAGCCACACCTTCTTCTTTTTTTTTTTTTATGTTATGTTAGTCACCATGCAGTACATGATTAGTTTTTGATGTAGTGTTCCATGATACATTGTCTGTGTATAACACCCAGTGCTCCATGCAATACGTGCCCTCCTTAATACCCATCACTGGGCTAACCCATCCCCCCAGACCCCTCCCCTCTGAAACCCTCAGATTGTTTCCCAGAGTCCATAGTCTCTCATGGTTCGTCTCCCTCTCTGATTCCCCCCCTTCATTTTTCCTTCCTTCCCCTAATGTCCTCCATTCTATTCCTTATGTTCCACATGTAAGTGAAACCATAGATAATTGTCTTTCTCTGCTTGACTTATTTCACTTAGCATAATCTCCTCCAGTTCCATCCATGTCGATGCAAATAGTGGGTATTCATCCTTTCTGATGGCTGAGTAATATTCCATGGTGTATATGGACCACATCTTCTTTGTCCATTCATCTGTTGAAGGGCATCTTGGCTCCTTCCACAGTTTGGCTATTGTGGACATTGCTGCTCTGAACATTGGGGTGCATGTGCCCCTTCTTTTCACTACATCTATATCTTTGGGATAAATACCTAGTAGTGCAATGCTTGCAGCACCTTCTAAAAGTAGAGAGGGTGACTTTATTTTCTTATCGAGTGTGGCTCTAAGGAGTTGGACAATAACACTGGGAACTTGTAATCCATCCATTCAATGAAAAGCTAACAACGTATATGGATGTACAAAATATCGAATGAGTATTGGTCTATATTTGGGGAGGTTTGCCTTCTAGCTTTAGGAGCTTTGTAGTCTTAGGGGTTTTCCCCCCTAAAATCCCTAGCTTCTGTGAGATACTATAGATCTTAAAAAATAGAGGATTTCACTTGTTAGTCCAATATGGGAAGGCCAGGTCGACACAAACAAAACAGAAGAGACCCTCACTTTATTTCTCACATGGGAGTTCCAGGGAAAAGAGATGTCAGTGGGAAGTTAACACTAATAAATTAGAATTTCTCAAAGTGCACATCCCTCAAAGGACCTGAATTCACTTTAACAAGAGCCCCCAGTATCACAACATTGATGAAGTCCCCAAGGCTCTGTCCTAGCAACAGACAGCCTCTTATTACTCACAGACACTTTCCCTGGAACCTCTGGGGGCATTTCCGCTTGGACCACACCTCTGTATGTTCTCTACTCGTGACACAAGTGTTCCCCCGAGGATATGGCCGTGGATGTCACTGGACACGTGTGCATGGGCCAGTCCCTGCTGGGGAGTTATCTGTGTGCACCCAGGCGTGCCATGCCCTTGTAGTAAACCACCTCTCAGTGATGAAAACTCCAAAGACAGATGTTTCCTACTGAACACAGCATGCCACAGAAAGTTCCACGAGAAATGTAAATAAGCAGATTTTGAAACAATATTCAGTGTATGAAAGCTTTCTCCAGAATAATAACATCTCATTATTAAAATCAGAACATAAAAGGACAACCGTTGTAGCAAATGTTCTAATTTAGAAGTTTCCCCCACTTATTCCAGATTGAGAACGAGAGGTTCTATAAAGCAACAAAAGCAGCCAATGGAAAGACCACCCAAATATTGAGTCGATGATTAAAAGGAGCCTTAGGAAGAAGCTTGTGAAGATTCTTAATTATTATCAGGTCTCTAGGACTTTGTGTACTTTCACTGAACTTGACAATGAACAAGAAGCTGCTTGTTTGTGATACAGAGTTCTCTTGACAAAGCTAACGTTGATTCCCCCCTCTTTTAATAAAACACTTCTCTTCACGTTTGGAACCACAATGCTTCTCTAACATCCTGTTTGCTTTTTTTCCTGAAAAATAATCCCCCAATACAGAGCCCATTAATAAATGCAAGAACAAGAGCTCTTAAGACATGCTGAGTATTTGCCTTATAGGTTGTGATTTATTTAATGTACACATACACACAGTCCTCTCAGATGGATATTATTACCTGCAGAGTCCTGTTTATGGGTGAGGAAAGTGACCCGCGCACGATCGTCTGGATGATAAGTGGAAATGAGGAAGGTGGGGCTCGAATTCATGCAGTTTTTTCTTTACTACAGTACCTCTTCCTAAGAGGGTCAGAGGCACTGCCCCTCCCCCCAGCTCAGTAGCACTGTGTGGGAGATCTCTTGTCATTTCTGACATTTTTATCCCGGCAAAGGTAGCTCGTTCAAATCAAGGGTAGCAATAGTGGGGGAAGGGAGCAGGGAGAAAGTGATGGGAGGCTGAGTTGTTAAAAGAGAGAGGGAGACCTAGAGTTTGTGTCCAGACAGTTCCACTTGTTACTAATATTTCATTACATTGATTTTGTCACCTCCTGATCTCCTTCCCCGACCCCAAGATGAGCTATGGCTTCAGCTGCTGGGCTCTCCCCAGAGGGCATCGGTCCTTTAAATCAGGGGGCCACTGGGGTCCCCCAGAAGCTCTAACCATCTGGAGTGGGGTTAACCCACGCATGACTCCAGCAGCCTACACGTAATATAACAATGCCATTATTTCTTTCATTTCCTAAAGAATGTTCCCAAGGGGCCAGTTTGCTCAATGAAATAATTCCGCCATTGTGGAAGGCATCACGTTAGTCATCAAAAGCCAAAGAGCATGAAATGTAATTCTTACCTGACTATGACTGTATTTGATAAAAGCAAATCTTTTCTATGTTTTTGTAAAATTTGAGTTCAGTTCTCTAGTGCCTGATTTGAAACTGCGTAGCCGTGTCTCCTAGGCCTGCATGAGCCCTCACCCGATACCCTGCCCACCACGCCAGTCGTTCACTCAAGCAGTTGCTTCTCAAATGACTCAGGGACCTGAACTGTCCGCAAATGAAAATCACCTCAGTTCCTCGCATGCGCCGAGGGTGATGCGTAGGGGGTGTCAGGCAGTTCACAACTGGGTGAATAAAATGACTTTCCGTAGTGTTTTCTATAAGCTGACTTGCTTGTTGTGGCCATGGTTGAATTCTCTGCAGATATCAGCAGGTGCTTTTCTGTGGACTGTGAAGCAACTTGCATTCAGGACTGTTTCAGTGCATCTGAAACGGAGTAGGGGAGTCAGTGTCGATAGGTAATTAGGATGGAAACCAGCCATCAAGAGAGTTTCCCTGGTGGACACTATCCAGGGATCTCTTTTATCTTAAAATTGTTAGAGTTGGAGGTGAGAATTTCCCTTATTGGGCAGGTTCCACTTCTTATTTTTTCTTCTTTTTTTTTCTCCTATATATTTCTGTCCACTTAAAATGATAATTCACATTTCCAGTGCTTTGTACTTGATAGATGACATTCACATACATGATCCTATTGTTCCTCGACCTCATTCTGTGAGTCAGGCTGGCATAATTATACCCACTTAAGTGAGGAAACTAAAGGTCAGGGGTCTTGTGACCACACAAAGTTCACATGATGTAGCGAATGTGCCACCAGCTGGAAGCCAGGTCATGTGAGTCTCCCTCAGCTTGCTTTCCGCTAGACTCAGGGCCAGCTGGTCTGTTTGGTGCTGGGTTTGGGGGTTTTTGTTTTGTTTCTTGAAGAGTGAGGTTTTGACCCACAAAGTAAAAACATAGTTATCAGCTAGTCATAAAAACACAAACTAAAAAATAAATATCACTTTCCACAATGTTAGGAGAGCAAATGTTCCATGCCACACAGTATAATCCTGTGTCCAACCTCATTTGGCATTTCAACAGAAACATATTTTTAAATGATGGTATCATCATTCTCATGACATTTAACTGACCAGGTCTGGAGTAATGCGTTTGGACAACTCCAGATGTTATTCTTCTAGTGGGTCATTTCCCCTCATTGTATCCACAGAGTGGTTACTGAAACACAAAGCTATCCCTGTAGATTTCTGGTACCTGATTGAAATTTTCCTGGACGCTCTTCTGCTTCCTGGCAGCAATTTAATTGATGGAGAAATATGAACTGAATATGCCTTCTGGTTTTGACATGTCCTCAAGTAACAAGATGCTTTTCCCCCAAACCTAACAGCTGGCATATACAGAAAGATCTGAAAATATCATTCAATAAAGTTTGTTTGAAAAAGTGTTCACCACAAAATGCTATTTTGACAGTTGTTTATGATCTAAACAGCTAAAATGAACCTACTCCAACACCTTAAATTTTATATTTTTGCATCAATGGATTGTATGAAACTCCTTCACCTGATTTCATTCATTGTTTGTGAGTTCACATTTTCAAACCGAAATTTTTATCTTGTCTTTCAATCACAAAAGTCTATAGAAATGCTTAGTCATACTTTTCTTGGGAGTTGTGACGGATTGTAGAGGAGATGTTGAATTATAATTCTTTTTAAGCTGATTCATTAAGCTGGCCACTCATCCCTGATCCATGTTTGAACTTGGTATATAGAGCTTCACTCCTTGGTATTATTAAGGATTTCAGCTCCATGGGCAGTTTTTTTTTAATATATAATAACTTTATTGATATATAATTTAAATATCATACAGTTCACCTCTTTAAAGTGTAGAATTCAGTGGTGTTTAGTAAGTTCCCAGAACTGTGCAACCATAAACACAATCAATTTTAGAATATTTCATCACCCCCTAAAGAAACCACACACCCATTAGTAGCCCACAGGCAGTCTTTTGCATATGATGATTATAACCCTGGAAATTCTGCTTAAATCCAATAGATTAATACATGTTTATCTCTGAAAACAAACAAACAAACAAAGCATAAAACCCAAAGACAAATGTAAGAAGAGGGGAGATGACAAAAAGTGATTCAGAGTGATTTTGGAAACTGAACAGTGAGTAGGTGAGTTGTTACTGACTTAGATTAGGGAATGTTGAAAGCTAAATGCCGCCTGTGGCAGGCATCAAGGGGCAGCCAGTTAGCAACAAGCTAACTTGTACTGCAGAACCCCAGAAAAGCTCAGAAATTGGAGGCATCTGAAGAACCTGAAAGTAGGGGTGTTAAATGGGCTGCTGAGTAGACTCTTAATTTGGGGGGAGTTGGTTGAAAAACTTTAGAGGAGGAGGTCATATTTCAGGTTGAGTCTGAAGGCAGGAAAAGACACAGTATTCTTGCTCAAAAGCAGTTAGGCAGAAGAAATCCCCTCTTATTCAGGAAAGAACCAGCAGTTTTGTTCTTTTCAGGTCTTCAACTTATTGGTTGAGGCCCACCCACACTAGGGAGAATAATCTGCTTTACTTAGTCTACCATTTAAATGTTAATATCATCAAAAAAAACACCCTCACAGAAACATACAGAATAATGTTTGACCAAGTATCTGGGCACGCCATGACCTGGTCAAGCTGATGTTTAGAACTAACCACCACTGTCACCTTATGAAGTTTTCTTCTTCGCATTAACCCTGCCTTTAAATGTAAGGAATGTATCTTATTTTTCCAGCCCTTTATACAATGGTCACATAGTGGTAAAATATAGAAAGCATTTTAATCAGAGTAATAATTATAACTTTTTTTACTTTGATTTGCTAACCTTATATATGGTCAGAATGTTTGTAGAGCACTTTTTGCCAATGTGAAACAAAGACAAATAGAAAAAAAAAAAAACTTTCTCTTTCCCAGAAAAAAAAAGTAGTGATAATTGTAGAAGCAGTTGCCAATTTAAACTCTAGGAGAAATTTCGTAAGGATACCCAGCTCCTCTCTTCTCCCAGAAAAGCACTTTTGGTGTAGCGCCAGGCCTAGGGATAGAATGGGTTTCCCAGAGTGTTCCAGCTGTAGCTGAGGAATTCAGGAGTGTTAGATGCCCTGAGTTACCAAAACATGAAGCCTGTAGGCAAAACCTATGCTTTGGAATTTCTCCCTGACCCATCTGACTTCTCTCCCCCACAGTAACAAAGCAAAGTTCATGCTTTGCCATGGATATTCTAGCTCCTCAGGATTACACGTTAATCCATACAACATAATTGCCTTGCAACAACTTAGTTCCCTTAATTGTGCTGAAGCATCTGAGGAATTCGACAGTGCTGGTGGTAAGGTTGGCGTTTGTTTATACCAACCACATACATCATTAAGAAGCTTAACTTGGCATAAGTCTTAATGCCTAGAAATGTCATGGTAAAAATGAAATCATATCACCAGGCATATCTTAACCCAGGTAGAAATCTATGCCTTTTTTAATGAGTCAGGGAGTCATTCCCCTTGGGCTAGGGCATGGTTAAGTTGAATGCAGAAATGACATCATCCTGACTGTCTTCGGGCATTTGACCACATGTGCAGTGTACATTGCACCCTTCATAATGGCGGGAGCTATTTTATATCTCTCGCTGTAAGAAGGACAAGACATCAGGTTTAAATCGAATGAAGCGCAGAGCATTTTCAAAGCCTTAAGACTGTGGCTTCTAGAATTGAACTCAAAGAAGTAATAGCCTCTATCTGAACTGGCTCGGGGAAGATTGGAAGTGGTCCCCATTTTCCCATTCTCTACCTGCACATGATGGCTTGAAACCACCAAATGTGGGGGCTCCATGACACAGAGGGAGGCTGACACCCAGAAGCCCAATGTTTCTGCAGTCGGCATGGTGAGACAGTGTTAGTGGGGAGCTTAGAGATATACATGTGGCTGGAAGGGTAAAATGTTGAGCCTCCATGAGTGACAAAGAAAATGCAGTTTCATTTTTTCTGATCATACACTTTGCTCAGGAAGAGAAAGGCATGGGATGTGGCAAGAAACTTGAAGATGAGGCAGAACCCCAGATCTAACCCTGGCTCGCTATTAACTGGCTCTGTGACTTTACACATAAAATGGAAGCATTTTGGAAGATGTAAAACATACAAAAACTTGCAAGTTTTAAAAATAAATTGTATTCTCTTCAGAGAGATATAAGAGAGTAGGAAATTAAGTGGTTTTGGCAACAGAGAGTTCAGGATCTGATTCTTGGCTCTGCAATTGAATTTCTGAATTGTCCAGGCAAGTTACTTATCTCTTAGGGATTCCATTGCCTCACTCTTAAATAATAACAACTGTCTTGTAGAGTTAGGTGTGAATTAATGACATGATATTTGTAGTGTAGCTAGACCATTGCCTAAAAGATGGGAGGATTCAGTAAACATTAAGGATTATTATTATCTGTAAAATGAGCAGGTTGGCTATAATGATCTCTAAGGTCTTCTATAACTCAGAAAAATCCTAAGTAATGTTATCAGCAACTCCTCTGTCCCATAGTAATGTCTTTCTTACTTCAGACTTTGCAGGAACATCAAGCTTTTCCCCACTGCTTTGGAAACACCTTCCAATCTCTGTGAATTGGCACCACATTTTACCAAGCTATCCAATAAAATATAATGTCCTTCTTCTATTTGGTTGGTATCCCTCAAATCCATTCCCTTCTCCCCATATCCACTGCCACGCACTATTTAGACAGTTATTGTCTCCTGTATGAATTATTGTAGCTGCCTGGCTTCCTGCCTTCCAGATTTGCACAGTATCGGTGGCTAAATGGACTCCAGGTATGTTTACCCCCTCAACAGCAGCTGGGCAGGACCTGGGCCCACCTCTTTCTGTTTCCTTGTTATGCTTTAGCATGTTACCGTTTTCCATGGACGTCATGGAGGAAGAATCTGGGAAGCACTGGTGTCTAATCCACTGTCTACACAGCAGCCTGGTTGAATATTCTAAAAAAAAATTTTTTTTTTAGGAAAGGGAGAGGGGTTGTGTAGGGGCAGAGGGATAGAGAGAGAATCTGAAGCAGGCCCTGTGGCCAGCGCAAGGCAGATATGGGGCTCCATCTCACAACTCTGATATCATGACCTGAGCCAAAATCAAGTGTCAGGCGCTTGGGGCTCCTGGGTGGCTCAGTTGGTTCAGCGTCTGACTCTTGATCTCAGCTCAGGTCATGATCTCAGGGTTGTGAGATGGAGCCCTGCCTCGGGCTCTGTGCTGGGCGTGGAACCTGCTTAAGATTCTCTCTCTCTCTCTCCCTCTGCCCCTTTTTACCACTTGCCCCTCCATATGTTCTTGTGCACTCTCTCTCGCAAAACCTACTGAGCCACCCAGGTCCCCCCACACTGATCTTTGAAAGGAAACATGTGATCCTGTTTATAATAGTCATTGGTTCCTCATGTTGCTCTTAGGATGGCTCAAAATCCCTTAGCCTGCCAGACAAAGTTCACTTTATCAGCTTTAATTTATATCAGACTTGCCAGACTTTATCTTGAGAAAATATTATCCAAATTCTTTTAATTCCTTTTTTAGCATACCAACAAGTTAGCTTGGAGAAGTGAGCTTACAGAATTCTCCCAGAGTATAGAGGAGAGACTCCTGCCCCCAATTATAGATAGAGTCAGAAAGGAAGAGGACAGGACGTGGGGGAGGAAAAGAAAAGGGCACCCGTTTCTGACCCTAGTGGTGGAGGGCAAGAGAAGGGAGACAGAGTGTGTGAAGGGGATGGTAAGTATGGAGAGCCAAAGTTTGGTCCAAGTCTCTGAGAGCGTGAGGGCCCATTCAGTCAGTGGGTTATACCAAGAGTAAAGAAGGGAGATACTGCCCCAGCCATCGTAGAGAGTGGCTTCAGAAAAGCATGGCAGTATGGATGCTTTCTGCGGTTTAGCCTCAGTTCCTGTGTGGGAATGAAGCTAATACTGAGGTATGGCAGGGTGACCTGGGCGTGGCCTGATGGAGCCCAGAGCACTCAGCCCAGGGAAGGTGGGAGCCCAAGTGAGGTGCCAGCAGCCACAGAACGCTTCTGATACAGACCAGGACAAGAGGACCCCATCACAGGTTCTGCCAACACCTAGCATGGCAAGGAATTCTGGAGTCATGCGGTGAACCCCAGTGTCTTCCCCAGACCCCAAAGATGCATCTATCTCACCCCTTTGTTCTCATATACCTGGGTAGCATTTCAAGAAAGAAGCAGAAGACCGGGAGGCTTCTGGAGAGACTAGGCATTTTTTCCTAAGAAAGACTTGGCATTCCCTAAATGGTCTGTTTAAATTATTGGATTGAACTATACTTTAATTTTTATTACTGTATTATTATTTTGAGAGAGAACGTGCAGGTGAGTGGGGGGTAGGAGTGAGGCAGAGGGAGAGGGAGAGAGAGAATCTTAAGAAGGCTCCATGCCGAGCACGGAGCCCAGACCAGGGCTTCATCTCACCACCCTGAGATCGTGATCTGAGCTGAAATCAAGAGTTGAACACTTAACTGACTGAGCCACCCAGGCGCCCCTGGATCAGACTATGCTTTTAATTTGTGTTTCTATTTACTAGACTTAGAAAAAGACAAACTAAGGAAAGTATATATTATTCGGCACATCTTAGCTGGAGTCTGTGAGACATTTTGCACACCTGCTATACAGGTAAAGCTCAAAGGACAGTGGTGGGATCAGTTAGAACACAAAACTCTCAGTCCCTCTTTCCCAGTTTTCCCCTTTTCTCCAGTTTCGAATGGTTTACAAAGTCAGTGGAGAATACAAGGCATTGTTTTGAAGTTCCAGTTTGGGCACCCGACTGATACTGCTGTTAACGCACGCAAGACAAGTAGATGTGCATCTAAGAACAGGACTGTGAACTGTACTTGTGAGAAGTTTAACTTGACGTAATTGTGCATTATCAATGTGAAGATATATTTTGGAAGTTGGTGGGGGAATACTTGCTTAAGCAAGGGATTGGGACAGGAGGTATATTTGGGAAGTTGGTGGGGGGATACCTGCTTAAGAAAGGGATTGGGACAGGAGGTATGGACTGGAGAGTTGTCAATATAGGAGTGATAAGAGAAGCTATTGGGGTGGATGAGATCTCCCTGGAACACAGTAGGAAGAACATATATTGATGGTGGAGGAAAGGGTCAATGCAGGAGACTGAGAAAGAAGACTTGTGAGTAAAATGGCCAATTGGGAAAAGCAAGACAACCTTTTTGAAAGGCAAAAGGAGAGAGTTTCCAGAAAGACTGTAATAAGCTGGGTCAAATGACTTAATCATTGATTCATTCAACAGGTAGTAAGTGCTTATCATGTGCCTGGTACAGTACCAGACTCTGGGGAGGCAAAGATGAGAAGACAAAAGACAACAGGTGCATGGTAGCTGGGTGGGGTGCGAACTGGGAAGGAGGATAGGGATGCTTCACTTCACTGCACTGCACTGCACTGCACTTCACTTCATTTCACTTCGTTTCATTTTATTTTATTTCACTTCAATTCATATTTTTATTTTTTTGGCTTTTATTGAAGTATGACTGACAAATGGCAGATAAAATTGTAAGATATTTGAAGTGGACAGATGGTGATTTGATATATACATACTGTAAAGGGCTCCCCTGGGTTGAGTCATTTAATAGATTGTATCCATCACCTCACACCTCACATGCTTACTTTTTTTTAAAAAAGATTTTATTTATTTATTTGAAAGAGAGAGAGAGACAGCCAGTGAGAGAGGGAACACAAGCAGGGGGAGTGGGAGAGGAAGAAGCAGGCTTCCAGCGGAGGAGCCTGATGTGGGGCTTGATCCCAGAACGCCGGGATCACTCCCTGAGCTAAAGGCAGATGCCCAACGACTGAGCCACCCAGGCACCCCACTTTTTTTTTTTTTGAAAAGAACATTTGAGTTCTAGTCTCTTAGCAAACTTCGATGATACAGCTCAGTGTTATCAACTCTGGGATGCTGCTTTTTAGACATAGAGGGTGAATATATAAATGAAATGTTCTGTGATGCTGGTTAATTTCAGAACCTCTCTGGGCCATTTTTATAAAACAGAGAATTACTGTTGGGATAAAATCAGCTCATACTGCCAAAGGCCTCAGGGCAGCTGAAGGGATTCCCTCCCAGTGGATGGTATTGTCTTGGTGAAGTAGTGGAGAAAATTCTCCAAGAGTGAGGTCCTGGGCTGGAAGGAGAGAGAACATTTGGAAGCTGCTGCTCAGGAGGCCGAGGGGGGTCAGGGACCACGACTTCTAAAGTCCTCACTAACTCTGTGGTTCAATGATATTTTTTCCCCCTGAAGTATTTTTTAAGCCAACAGTTTTATCCAACACTGAAGTCTCTTTGTGCTGAGCCCAAGAACAACAGAAGTTGTAGTATAATTATAAGCCTTGACAGGAAAACAGTACCCAAAGGAACCATCCCTGGGATGGGAGGAGGCTTTCTTCAGTGGTGTTGTCCCTTCCCGAACACCCCCCAGACTGACCTGGGTCTGGTCCAGCCTGAAGATTCTGAACTGACCTTACCTTGGAAAGGGATGCCACTAGGGGGTGGGGGTGGGCGATAGTGCCTATGCCGGTTTATTTCCAGCTCCAATCCATTTGTGGGTTTCCTTTACAGCGGGCATGGGATTTGGTTACATCCAATAAGAGGGAGTAAGCGATAGGCATGATATACAATATTTTGATATACAGTGTATATGCACAAGGTCCAATTAGGAGATAGATAGATAGATAGATAGATAGATAGATAGATAGATAGATAGATATACATATATACATATATTTGTGTGTGTGTGTATATATATTTTTGTTTTGTTTCATTTTTTGTTTTTGTTTTAGTTTTTGAGAGGGAGAGAGAGAGAGCTTGAGTGAAGGGGGGCAAGGTAGAGGGAGAGAGAGAAAGAATCTTCTGATGCAGGACTTCATCTCAAAACCCTGAGATCATGACCTGAGCTGAGATAAAGAGTCGGACACTTAACCAACTGAGCCACCCAGGCACCCTCCCCCCCATTTAGGGTATATTTTAATGGATTTTTAAATAAGTACTCAGTTCATTCCCTTGTTTTTCTATTTAAGAAACATAAAAAGCATATAATGTGCATTTAATATTCCTATCCTAAAAAATTACTTCCTTAAGTTTTCTGCTATTTTCTTTCTAGCTAGTTTTCTTTGCTGAACTAATATATGTAATGTCACCATTAAAATATTGTGCTTTTATTTCCTTAATGTCCATTATCTTTGGATGAAGTCACTAAATGAATTAAACTCCTTTTGCACTTCTTGTTTTCTTTCTTTATAGAAAATAAAATGTAGAACTAGTTTCATGTCATTATTAGCAAGTTAATTTAATCCTTAGTGTTACTGATTTCACAGTTTTTCTTCTCTATAAATTGCTGCAGCTTGTTTTAATGAAACAACTTGTGAAATTTCCTGAAGTAATGTTATTTTCCCTTCTCTTCCTTTTTCTCACATACTTTCAAATTTAATTTAGGAGCTCAAAACATCTCTATTTCTGTGTTTAACTGTTAAGGTTCTTATCCTTAAAAAAGCATTCTTCCACAGAAATTAAAAATCCAGAATGAATTTATGACTTTAGCCTCGTCGAAGTTAGGAGACAATGACTTGCTGACGGGTAGAAAGAAGATCTTCATAACGCAGCTCTCTTTGGTCTTTTCTTGGAAAGTGACCTTTTACTATTAAACAGCAATTAATAGGAGAATCCTAAGAAGAGATGGAAAGACACTGTATGGGATTTATTAATGATTCTGTCTCCTTGATATGAGGTCTAAGAAATACATCAGTACTCCAGACGTCAATGTCCTATGCAGAGTCTTGGTTTGAGAGTATGATCAGAGGACGATGTAATTGCAGTCTGGGACCACATAGCTCTCTCTCACTGGTGCTGTGACTCTTTGGCAGTCTAGGTGGGTTCACTTTCTGGATTGTTCCTCTTCAATTTAAGTGATGTTGCAAGCTGTTTTGCATAGGTTTATAATGGCACCTATGTATTAACAGCCATGTCTTATAAACATATGATGCCACATGAGCAAACTGAAAAGTAACTGCCTTGCTATTGTTTTAACCTATATTATAACACTTTTTACTTTTTAAGTATTTAAAAAAATGTTCTTGCTATTTTTGAACTATGGTCAATTCACCAGGTAAACTATGCAAATATTAATTCAGACTGAACTTCTAAGCATGTTAAATTTCCATTCTTGGGACAGTTAAAATATCCAGTGTTGTTGATCAGTCTTTTTCTTTTGATTGATTTTATGATTCTTTCTTTAAATTCTGCTTTGATGACCACAACAAAATCATAGTTTGGCATTTGAACAATGGTAGCACATTAGCTATTTTAAAGAACGTAGACTTTAGGATGGAGGAACAGTGAAACAAAGCGTTGGGAATTTGGATTTTTTGATCAGTCACCAGAGAATGGATTTTTTTTCCATCTGGCATGGTGACAATGAGAACATTTATTTAGAAGTCATGGTCAGAGGAATGCCTGGCTGGCTCAGTCAGTAGAGCATGGGACTCTTGATCTCAGGGTTGTGAGTTTGAGCCCCCTGTTGGGTGTAGGGATAAATTAAACAAAAACTCATGGTCAGAGAATCTTGAAATTTCTGAGCTATAGAGAATCTTAAATTCGAATACAATTTTATATAAACAACTCTCTTATTTTTATAGAGATGCAAGCAGAAGAGAAGAGAGGTGGTTTGTCTAAGAGCACTTAGCTGTTAGTGGTAGAGACAACTAGACCTGAATTCTCCAACGTCCAAATTCAACGTTCTGTTTACTAGACCACAAATTATGGAAGTTGAGGTATGGGGAATGAATACAGGGAATTGGGGCAGGATTTTGAAAACAATTATCACTGGGTTACCGTTCCTAAACCAGTTTGTTTGGGACCTGTTAATTCAACTAGATGTGGCTAACCAAATAGTGTCAAGGGGAAAAGGAGTTGAGATTTGCCTTGATGTATTTCATGCCTTCGAATTCTGCAAGAAATTTGGAATCCAATTCTAATTTTGACACTAACAATTTTAGGCTTAGATGCCTCAATTATAAACTAAATGTCTTGGACTGAAGCTGTGGTTATCCAACTTTAGCCTGGATGAGAATTGCCTGGAGGGCTTGCTAAAACTAATGGTCTGGCCTCAACCCCCAAGTTTCTGGTTCAATAGATCCAGGTGGGGCCTGAGAATCTGCATTTCTAATAAATTTGCTGGTTGTCTGAGGACCGCATTTTTGAGAACTCACAGCCTAGAGATTATCTTAATGGTCTTTTACTGCACAAAAAATTCTTAACTTTCTTATCCTAACCTTCTTACCAAATGAAAGCTAACACTTTATACTTCAATGGCTCTTCGAAGGGATGGGGCAGAGAGGTGTTGTATTAATGAAAGCAAGTTCTGTGAGATCTTCAAATGAAAGGT
This sequence comes from Ursus americanus, assembly GCF_024610735.1. Classification (NCBI taxonomy): domain Eukaryota; kingdom Metazoa; phylum Chordata; class Mammalia; order Carnivora; family Ursidae; genus Ursus; species Ursus americanus. The sequence goes on along the minus strand of NC_142137.1, from coordinate 63,928,918 downwards.
ACAAATTATTTCCAGAATGATTTTAATATAGTATTATGTTGAAAGTCACAAATGTTGGCACAAGAATGTGAGATTCTCTGACAAAAAGAAACTGGGGGGGACCTCTGCTGTACTCCGTGCATTAGAGGCGTCTTGGCAGTGCCTTCCATGGAAGCCGATCTCAAAACAAACCGTATTTATTTAAATTGGAGTCAGTGGGAGTTCCTAATGAGAAAAAATAGCTAGAAGATCAAAGCAGTAAGTGAAAAACCGTGAAACAAGAATTTTATAAAACTACTATCTGAAGAATTCTTCAGGTAAGAACTTTTCAGTTACATCTTATTCATGTTCTTTCATAGTTAAAATGGCGTGAAGCCATGGTTTTAATCCCACTTTACTCCTTTCTTAACCTTTAATACAGATATGCTTGGTTGTTTTTATTGAGGTAAAGGCAGTTCTTTAATCATAACAAAGAAAAATGGGGAAGTCCAAACGTATAGTCGATTCCTTGTTCCTGCCGCAGATGCACGGTTTTGCCTGTAGCAATGTTTAGGAATGGATATTGGCTGAGCTGGCTCTGCTGGGGTTTCCTACAGTTCCGTTCTGTGCTGTATGCACCCTGATGGCTACCTGGATGCACCGCTTACCTTTTTACACAGTTTATTTGTTTTAGGCCACGTTTTAAAAGAAATATTCCTAAGATTTGGAACGTGTCTTTTAAAAGTAGAAATTGCATTTAAAATGTAAAAATATACCCCCAATATAAAAAAAAGTATTATTTTATATTCATTTAATTTAAAAATGACCCCCAAATTGATTTAAGTCACTTAAGGAGAAGTAACTTTTATTTTTCCTGGTGGAGATCTAATGCGCTGGTGATCTACTTTTGTCTTAATGAGATATGACCCTTGTAAAGTGTAAATTTGGGGAAAAGAAAGAAAATAAACACATACCTCTCATTTGGCTTTCTGTTGACTGCCTAACAGTTAGTGTTTTACCTGTTTTTTTCCGGACACAGCAGGGAGGAAGGTATGTGTCTTGCAGTGAAAAGTAGCCTGACTGATCATTGAAAGACCATCTGGGAAACTTCGTCCAAATAGCTGGAGGGTGTCCTGAACACTGAGAGCCTGGGCAGCCATTGTCCCCACAGAGCCACAGAGGGGCTCTGCTGCTGGTGTTAAGATTAACTGGGACTCGCTTTTCCTTCCTTCCTTCCTTCCTTCCTTCCTTCCTTCCTTCCTTCCTTCCTTCCTTTGTAAGATTTTATTTATTTAAGAGAGCGGGAGAGTACACACGAGCATTGGGGGTGGGGTGCAGAGGGAGAGGGAGAAGCAGACTCCCCACTGAGCAGGGAGCCAGACGTGGGGCTCAATCCCAGGACCCTGGCATCATGACCTGAGCCAAAGGCAGATGCTTAACCGATTGAGCCACCCAGGCTCCCCTCTTTTTTTCTTCATTTGGTTGATTTGTGACATCATCCAATAGTTGTTTTCTAGGAGTTAATTATGTCAGAAACAGAAAGTGAGGCTCATCATGGCTATAATAAAAACAAAAGTCAGGTAGTAACAATTGTGGAGGATGCAGAGCAATCGGAACCCACATACTTGGTTGGTGGATTGCAGAATGGTGCAGCTGCTTTGGAAAACAGTGGCACTTCCTTAAACTGTTAAACCTAGAGGTACCTTGTGAGCGGGCAGTTCCACTCCTCTTTTTCTTTCTCCCTCTCTCCTTCCCCCTTCTCCAGGTATACTTTCAGACTCGCTGCACTAGCATGTAAGCCCTGTGAGAGCCCAGGCCTGTTCTGTCTGGCTGCTGCTGTATCTCCGACATCTGGAACGGAGTATGGCACCCAGCAGGTGCTCAACGTATTTTTAATTGAACAAATCAGTAAGACACAGGCATATAGTGAAGTCATTAAGAGCACAGGCTCCGGAGTTACCCTGCCTCTGTGTGAATACTGGCTCAACTCTTACTATGGGATCTTGCATTAGTGACTCAGCCTCTTTGAGCCTCAGTTTCCCTATCTGTGAAATGGGATAGTGATAACACAGAAGATTGAGTGACAAACACTCAAAAAAACTTATTAAAAATAAAGAAATTCATTTAGCAGAGTTTCTTTAAAGGATCGACTGTGTAACACTTTGCACCATGTAATATGGGCATCATCTCTGTAGATGCGTAAGATGTGGCCCCTGGCCTCCAGATCATAAGGAATTTTCCCCCTATTAGGGAAGAAATCTGTCTGGAAGAATACACCAAGGTGAATGTACCACATTAGCCAAACACAGTAGGAATCACAGATTAGCCAAACTCCCCCCCCCCCAGTTTTTAGTATTAAGGAGACACAGTAATTTTGAAATGAATTGATTTCTCTAAAATATTATGTGTGAAAATAGTAATTTTTATATATTTCAAGTGAACAACATTAAGTCATGAAAAAATTGTATTCCATGTCTGGCCCATTTACTTCATTTAAAAACAATGGAAATTAGCACATTGAACACAGAATATATTTAAGATACCACTTTATTTTCGTTCCCCACTCTTCTTTTAAAATGTGTTTCAGTGGGAGTATTTTTTCCCTGCCACCAGATCTTAGCTTAGGCAGGTCCCATGACTATAGGGCTCACTCTTAGGTCATTGTACTTCTGTTAGGTTTTGATCACAGTAGCAGGTTGTGCTTCTTTTGATCTGAAGTTTTTCTAGACCTAAGTTCCAGAAAATACTAGAGTGAAGAATTCACAGTTAAGAAACTTAATACCTTATGGGAAAACAAAACAGAGATGGGAGACTGGGACCATGATTCTATATATTCTGTCCTTAGAACCCTACATTTATGGGCTGTAGCTAGTGACGATCAAATTTGAAGGATTAGTCAGCAAAAAAACAGCACAAACTTCTTCAAGAGTTGTAAGGTCACCGTAGTTGGATAACTACAGTTAAGACAGTTGTCAGAGTTTCTCGAGAGATTGTGATGCTATCGAGATGTTTCGAAATGCGGTGGCAAGTTGAACCATGGCAAGATCTGCTAGTTTGGGTGTGCTCCCCAGCTGGCTGACAGACAACACAAGTATATCACCAACATCCTTAAAAGAGTGGAGAGTCTCCTGGGCAGAAAGAGTGACAGCATGGGAGGTGGTATTCTCCACTTCTTACAAGAGTGATATCAGGAGCTTTTGTAAGGAAATCACGGCTGTGTTTTTATGGACATAGTTTTTTTTTAATGTGTTGTAGGAAAAAGGTAAAACTAAAGTTGGCTGCTGTTAAGAAAATCACTATAACTCAGATGACTGGATTAAGAAGTTGTGGTCCATATATACAATGGAATATTACTCAGCTATCAGAAAGAACGAGTTCTCAACATTTGCTACAACATGGACAGCACTGGAGGAGATAATGCTAAGTGAAATAAGTCAAGCAGAGAAAGACAACTATCATATGATTTCTCTCATCTATGGAACATAAGAACTAGGATGATCAGTAGGGGAAGAAAGGGATAAAGAAAGGGGGGGATAATCAGAAGGGGGAATGAAACATGAGAGACTATGGACTATGAGAAACAAACTGAGGACTTCAGAGGGGAGGGGGGTGGGGGAATGGGATAGACCGGTGATGGGTAGTAAGGAGGGCACGTATTGCATGGTGCACTGGGTGTTATACACAACTAATGAATCATCGAGCCTTACATCGGAAACCGGGGATGTACTGTATGGTGACTAACATAATATAATAAAAAATCATTATAAAAAAAAAAAAAGAAAATCACTATAACTGTAGAATGTTTAGATAATGGTTTTTGTATATATATATATATATATGTAGAATGTGTGTGTATCTTTTAATATATATATATATAGAATGTGTGTGTATCTTTTTATAATCTTAATACTGGTAAAGAAGCCAAGTATCAACATTCTGCTTTCAATTTAGGTAGTGGAAACATTGTCACTACTATCTGTTAAAACTGGAATGTAAGTGCTTGCCATCTTTACAGGAGAGGCCCGAAGTGGCTTTTCTGTGTAAAGCAAGATTAATTCTGTACAAAGCAGGTCCTATTAAGTAACAACATTTATGTGACAAGAATGTATTTAGCCTTGACAAAGTCCTTTATGCATATTTTGCATTGAATAATTAAAAGAATTTACTAGATAAAAATGTTTTTGGTGGCATCTTACATGTGTTCAACTAATAATAATGAGTAATAAACCATTCTTTGGCAAATACTGTAGCCAGAAACTGTTCCTCCTTTTCGATCTTAAATAAGTTCCTCCTTTTCGATCTTAAATAAGTTCATTTTACTTGGTAACAAAAGAGATCCCAAGAGTGGTTTTTTCCCCCTCTTTGTTCCTTCCTCTGCATGTTCAGTGCCTCTCTGGCTCATCATGCAGAGCTGTTAACGCTAGTCTCTTAGGTTCCAGCACGGCCCTACAAGGTGCAGGCCTCAATGCTCACAATGGGAAAGTTCAGAGAAACCTTCATTTAAGATGTTTGATAGAGGGACGCCTGGGTGGCTCAGTCGGTTATACATCTGCCTTTGGTTCAGGTCATGATCCCAGGGTCCTAGGATCGAGTCCCACATCCAGGGAGCCTGCTTCTCCCTCTCCCTCTGCTGCTCCCCCTGCTTGTGCTCTCTCTCTCGAACAAATAAATAGATAAAATAAAAAAAATTTTTAAATATGTTTGGTAGAATCAAGCACATCTCAGTTCCCCAAGCCCCATCCTCACTGCTACCGGTACACAACATTGCATAGTTCTATTGCATAGCTGCATCTCAGCTCTGCCCATAATAACTACTCGCCAGAATCTGAATCTCCCTGGCCCTCCCCACATGCAGCAGTTGTGAGGATCAGTCTGCGTTCCCAAATGCTGTCATGTTACTTTCGGGATCTGTACAAAGCTTTATTACAAAAACCTCAGCTGCTGCTTTACCTACTTTTTTCGATTCTAACTCACAGTTATCTACTTTTCTAATTATTTCCAAAAGAATGTTCTTTTAAAATTTTTTTAATAATATTTTTTATTGTATTATGTTAGTCACCATACAGTACATCCCTAGTTTTTGATGTAAAGTTCCATGTTTCATTACTTGCGTATAACACCCAGTGCACCATGCAACACGTGCCCTCCTTAATACCCATAGCAACATTGTCGACAATAGCTAAATTGTGGAAGGAGCCGAGATGCCCTTCGACAGATGACTGGATTAAGAAGATGTGGTCCATATATACAATGAAATATTACCCAGCCATAAAAAGAACGCTTTCTCAACATTTGCTGCAAAAGAATGTTCTTTAATTCACGTGTACTGCACCGATTTATTGCTGTCATCTAAATGTCATATAAAAGTTAATCCACTGTACCAGGAAATGGCATCAGGAAACTTATGGCTGAGAAAAGAATTTAGTATTTAAAAACTAAAAGCACAATAGCAAGTAAATGCACACAATGAAACAAAACTCTTGTTTCACAGATTAACTTCTTAATGTAGGATTTGCTCCTTAAAAAATGGCCATTGATTATCGCTAACTCTGTTCAGTAAATTTTGATAACATAGTGTAACATAAGCATGTCTTGCCCTCCTCTTCTGTTTTTTTTAATGATTTTTTATTATATTATGTTAGTCACCATACAGTATCCTCTTCTGTTTTTTAACCTAAAACCTTAATGAAAATATAAAACGTTTTGTTCCGTAGCTTCTCCTAATGCATTGTTACCCAGGCCAAGGCCACGCATCTCCTTATGTTATGTTGAAGTACCCACGGCTGCCTGACCCTTGTCCTATGTTGTAATGCCTTTGAAATCAGGACTGGATTTTATTTATTTTTGTATTTCTCCCTGGCTCTTAACTTGTCACGTAAATTATTAGGGGAAAAATCTCATCACTGCTTCCCTCCCCCACCCCGGAAGATGATTTACAAAATTTCTTTTTGTAAGGTCATTGTCAGCATGTATCCTCCAAAAAGAAATAAAGCTTACTTGTGCCAATTAGTCATTTATTTCAATAGCATGAAAGATTGGGGAAAAATAAGAGATGTAGAATCAGGACAGTCTCTCTAGATTCCTTTTTAGCTAAAAATCACCCAAGGACCTTTTTGTTTGAATGTTTTAGTTCGCTTCTGCCATTAAAATAAATCTTAAATCATGACTTTAGAAACAGTTACTGTGGACAAGTATTCAAGAGTCACCAACCTTTGCTCTTCTTTAAAACAAAGCAGGTCAATAACAGGGAGAGATAGAAGACACAGAGAAGGTGAACACACACACACACACACACACACACACACACACACACACACACACAGGTTAAAAGGGGCTACCTCTGTGGCGGCCCTGCAGGCCCAGCTGGTGTTTTATGGCCTTTGTGGGTCTTGCTCGGGACAGAGAACCGATGACCATGCCTCATGGTAACTCCTGAATAGCCAGATGCAGCTGTGTGCTGTATTGTCAAAGAAAACAATAAACGTGAGCTCACACAGCTAGCAATATAAACAATTGTCACAGAGGTGCATGGTAATTAAGCATAAATGTTTAGCATTTTACATAAATTGCTTTAATTATTATTATATTTTTACAGAAAGACAGGCTTTTAATTTCTTGCTTCAGTGTATTTGTAATCAGTCCAGAATGTTCCCTGTAAAGCCTATCATTCCTTTCTATCATCATCATTACCAAATCTAACTGCATTTACTCACAGGGTATTTGGGATTCCTTTGCCTTCTATGGCATTCGCCTATATCCTCAAGCCAAAGTCTTGCTTATGTGTATGGGCCCACACCCTGTCTCCTCCATCCTTCCCCACGTGCTCTGGCCCTCAGAACCAAGGGAACAAGCATGAGGTTGCAGGGCTGTGGATCCCAATGAAGGGTGAGTAAGAAACAATCCAATGTTGTAAAAGGGAAGGGAGGCCGAAGTTCAGGGACAGTCATATAAGAATAAGAGGATCCACTGAAGTTAAGGGTTGGTTCCCCTTAATCTTGAGTCATGATCAGGTGTGTTGAAGGAGAGGTAGTAGGAAGAAAGGAGAGGAGGTCTGTCACAAGCAACATATGAATCTACCCACTGACCCAAAGCTACAGACTTCTAATGTAGCTCACTTTCAGGACATGCAGGGTATCAGGGCCGTCCCTAACACCCCCATCTAGTCCAGGGAGTGCATACTATGAATGTTCTACACTGATGGGAATTTTAGGGGGTTAATAATAATAATATGCTAATTTTGTTTGGAGCTGTATAATTTATGAAGAGCGTTCTCATCTACACCTAATAACCCTGTGTGGTAAGCGTTACCATCATCCCCATTTTTAAATAAATAATTTTTTTAAAATTTCAACATTACTGGGGTATAATCAACGTCTAAGATTGTAAGATAGTACATCATGGTAATTTGGTATATGTGTACTTTATGAAAGGATGCAGTGAATTCATACATCCATCACTTCATGTATGAATCCTTTTTCCCCTCGGTGAGAACGTTTAGGTTCTGCTCTCTTAGCACATTTTAATTATACTCATTTTTAACTGGGTAAATTGAGGCTCAGAGAGGAGGTGCCCCATAACTCCCTGATGGTCAAGCCAGAGCCCCGACTTATGTCAAGAAGGCTGAGAACACTGAGAGATAAAGCAGTGAAGTGAACTCCAGGTAGAAATGGAAGGAAAAGGGAGAGGAAGATTGTGAAGGTGGAGGAAAAGAGAGGGGAAGATGGGAACCCGAGAAGACAAACTTGCATCCTCCCCATTTTGTGGTGCTGGCCTCAGTTTATCTCTGTCTTCGTGCAGTCAGTTAAGACCTGTGCACCAATTGGTTCACTGAGCTGGCCCTTTGACGGAGTACTTCATCTCGGCAAGAATTAATAGCTGCAATTTTGAAAACCTGAAAAAAAAATCCATCTTATTTTTGGAAATCGTTTCCTACAGTTTTCATTCTAATCATATTATCAAATTCTGTTTATAATGAGTTTGAAGAGATTGTGAAAATCCTTCCGCTGTGCTGACATCTGGCATCAAATGTTGCTTCTCTGAGAAATCTTAGGAAGCTTTCTCTCCTTGGGATAGCTGGGTTCTGTGGTTTTACCTCTATGTCACCTGTAAAATATTTTACCATAGATTATTAAATATTGAACTGCTTCCTTGCTAATGCTGCTTCTTTCTAATTTTAAAATAAGAAAAAAATTCATTTAGTTTTGAAGTGGCTTTAGAAATCTATTTTTAGATGACAGTATATTCTTGGTCTACTCTTGGCAGTTAGGGAACATTTGTTCCTCTTATGACTTCTCTCTTGCTTCTTACTCTTGCCTTGTAACTTCCACCTTCAGATCATTTTTCTATAAGTAGAGTTGAGTTTGTATGTTATTTATAATATAATGAGCAGGTCTCTAAATTACCAAATCAGTGGTTCTTAAACTTTTTAGTCTTAGGGTCTCTTTATATTCTTAAAAATTATAAAAAACCCCAGAGAATTCTTATGTGGGTTGATGTGAGGTATATCTACCAATATTTACCCCAAATAGAAATTAAAACTAAGGGGGCGCTGGGGTGGCTCAGTCGTTAAGCATCTGCCTTCTGCTCAGGGCATGATCCCAGGGTCCTGGGATTGAGCCCCACATCGGGCTCCTCTGCTGGGAGCCTGCTTCTTCCTCTCCCACTCCCCCTGCCTGTATTCCCTCTCTCGCTGGCTGTCTCTCTCTGTCAAATAAGTAAATGAAATCTTAAAAAAAAAAAAAAAAGAAATTAAAACTAAGAAACTTGTGAATATTTTTTTTTTAAAGATTTTATTTATTCAATTGACAGAGAGACAGCCAGGGAGAGAGGGAACACAAGCAGGGGGAGAGGAAGAATCAGGCTCTCAGCAGAGGAGCCTGACGTGGGGCTCGATCCCAGAACGCCGGGATCACGCCCTGAGCCGAAGGCAGACGCTTAATGACTGCGCCACCCAGGCACCCCAAAACTTGTGAATATTTACTTATAATTCATTAAAAGTAGCAATAATGTTAACTGAAATAACATTTTTTAATAAGAAACAACTACACCAAACAAAAAGAATTTATGAGAAGAATGGCTTTGTTTTACATTTTTTGCAATGTCTTCAATATCTGGTTTAACAGAAAATAGCTGAGTTCTCATATCTACTTCTGCATTCAATGTGTTGCAATATCACCCATCATGCAGCCTCTGGAAAACTCCAATGCAAAAAAGACAAATCACATCTCAGTTTTATTATGAACACAATTTGGACCTTGTAGAGTGCCTGAGAAAGTCCTAGGGACTATAATGAGTCCCCCAACCACACTTTGATAATTATTGCACTGAATCATCATGATAATACTTAGTAACCAAAGAGATCATTGCTAACAATCATGGTCATACTTAAACCACTCCAAAATGTTGGTTATGCTGTAGATTGCCTTTTCTTGACAATGTTCTTTATGTGTGATTTTTTTGGGGAGAGGAGGGTAAATTCATTCATCCACCTATCACCAGAAGAGCTTAACATTTGGAAATAAGCAATATAGTGTAATGGTTAAGAAAAATATCTTTGTGAGATGTAGAATGTTGTGTGTTCGGTGCTACCATTTCTGTAGGAAATAAAAAGAGTGAGCAAGAGTTGCTCTATGGACTTTCTAAAATATATAAAAAACCAGTAATAGTGGTTCTCCTTGAAGTGAGGACTGGGGAAAAGAACAGCTCTCACCCATTTATAGCTCATGAGTTCTTTTTTATAGGTGTATGTATTAGTTTCTCAAAATATGTAGTTAATGACAAAAGGAGAAAACAAATCTTTAGAGTCAGATTTAGGTTAGAACCTTTGCGTGCTACTTATTACCTCTGGAACCTTGGCCTAATTACTGGACCTGTTTAATACCCTTTTTTTTTTAACCTGTAAATTGGAGTTATTGATAGTTCCTACCTCATAAGATTAGTTTGAGGGCTAAATGAGAAAATAAATAATGTCTTGTTCCCAAGAAGGATATGTTTTACTTATTATTATTACTAGTCATAATTATCATCACTTTATAAATCAAAGCCTTATTTCAAAAGTCAATCTTTCTTTAATTTTCCTGATCCTGAAGCTTCATTAGATGAATATGGTAATGCAATTATAATCATGATCTGCTCATTAGGGGTCCTTAAAGAGTCTAGATTATTTGATCATTTTTACTGCAATTTCTTTTTTTTCTTTTCTTTTTTTTTTTAAAGATTTCATTTATTTATTTGACAGAGAGAGAGAGACAGCCAGCGAGAGAGGGAATACAGGCAGGGGGAGTGGGAGAGGAAGAAGCAGGCTCCCAGCAGAGGAGCCAGACATGGGGCTTGATCCCAGGACTCTGGGATCATGCCCTGAGCCGAAGGCAGATGCTTAACGACTGAGCCACCCAGGTGCCCCTTACTGCAATTTCTTATCTTACTGCTTAAAACCGTTTGTGCTAGACTTCCATGATCACACTAACATGCCTTACACCTGTGCTTGGCCATCTTAATGGGGGCCTGGTGCCGAAGTCCATGGCTCCTTTACCCCAAGCCGGAATCCCTAGCTCCAGACCAGCCGGTCTGAATTGGCGTCTTGCTCCTTTTATTCTTGAATGTGCTTCATTCTGCCCTGTCATTTCTATATTGGATTTGGAATCATCTATTTTTAGTCACCTTTTAATTTCTTGGTTATCTGCTCAGCTAGGATAAATTTGTAAGTTCCGACTCCTCTGGTTTTGCTTCTGTGTTCCTGTACCGAATGCATTACTCACTTCCTACTTAACTCAATACCCATATGATTATTTCCTGCATGCTTTTCATCCCATCCTGTTGGGGTCTGATCCTTGATGGTCACTTCACAAGTGTTTGTCTGAGCTTCAACTGCTAATTCTTGGTGCCTAATAAACCTAAAGACTCCTATATCAGTAACGTAGAGGTTGATATGAGCAGCACATTGCTTGGCTTGATGAGCGATGGAGAACATAGAAATATTCTCTGATACCTATGAAATACATAGTGTACTCTAGCAGAGATGGGGCTGGGTGAGACAGCATTCTATAAGGGGTGCTGTTTATTAGATTTTGCCAGAATCTTGAGAGCAATTGTCGTGAATTCACCTAGGCCAGATATCTGTACAAAATGATGGCTACAAAATTATCCATTAGGAAGACACAGGATTTATTGAGTATGAAATGAGAAATACATGCATTTTTTTCTATAGGCCTATCATAAATAAGTTGTAATGGATTTACAGTGGGTTCAGATATTAGCCCTCAGGTCCTTTTTAATAAAGAATTGGTGATAAACTTAAGGAGCATAGCTAAGAAAATAGCCTCTATTTCAGTCGAGTTCAGTTTCTCAGCCTGGATGCTGCTAACATTTTGAGTGGATAATTCTGTGGTCAGGGCTGTCCTGTGCATTGTAGGGTGTTCAGCAGTGTGCCTGGCCCAGCCTGCGAGGTGCCTATGGCATCCTCTTAGTCATAACAATCACAAATGTCTCCAGACTTTGCCAAATACTCTCGGTGGGGGCGGGTGGGAGAGTAGTCAAAATCACCCTCTGTTAGTCTGGTCTTTATAAATTTAAAACAGTGTGCCTAACTTTTGATTTATTAGCAAAACAAGTGGAAGAATATTGGACTTGACTTTGCTTCATTTTGGTGAAAGTATTTTGTTATTGTAACTTTTTGTTTTCATTCTTTATTGTTTTGTTCCCCTTAACCAGAATATCAAATTATTACATTTGCTACATATTTTTGTGAAATTGTTTTATTATCATTATTACTACTATTATTAGTCATTATCCGTTTTCGCCAGTAGATTCTAAGCACCCATGAGGAAAAAAAAAACTTTTTCCAGACTAGTGTATATTCTTGTCTATATTAATGACTGCCATTTGGTACACGCTTAATAAATATTTGTGTAGTGAGTGAATGAATGAATTCTTATGCTTGAATCTAGAGGCAGTATTTTCATGGAGAACTAGAAAAAGAGTCGAGGGGCGCCTGGGTGGTGCAGTCATTAAGCATCTGCCTTCGGTGTTCTGGGATCCAGCCCCACATCAGGCTCCCCGCTGGGAGCCTGCTTCTTCCTCTCCCACTCTCCCTGCTTGTGTTCCCTCTCTCACTGGCTGTCTCTCTCTGTGTCAAATAAATAAAATCTTAAAAAAAAAAAAAAAGAAAAAGAGTCGAAAGATCTGCCTTCTGGTCTTGGTTGCACTGTGATATCTTTGGCAAATCTTTTTATTTTACTGGCTTTTGATGTCCTCATAGGGAAAATGATGACCCATGAAAGATCTTGTATTAGTTTCCTAGGGCTGCCTTCACCAAGTACCAAGCACTGGGTGGCTTAACACAGAAATTTATTGACTTATTTTGATCTTAGCCTGGAAGTCTGAAATCAAAGTGTCTGCAGGGCTATGCTGTCTCTGAAACCTGTAGGGGAGAATCCTTCCTTGCCTCTTCTAAATTCTGGTGTTTGCTGGCAATCCTATCCAGCTTCTGGATCCATCACTCCAATCTCTGCTTCTGTTTGCAGATGGTCTTCTTCCCCGTATGCGTCTCTGCCTCTGTGTCTCTTCTTGTCTCATAAGGACACTAGTCATATTGGATTAGGACCCAACCTAATGACCTCATCTTAACTTGATTTCACCTGTAGAGACCCTATTCCCAAATAAGGTCACATTCACAAGTAGCAGTGGGGAGGGTGGTTAGGACTTCAATGTATCTTTTGGGGGGATACAATTGAACTCGTAACAGATTCAATTTAATCTGTATGTTGCTATTATGATTTCTGACTTTGTCTATTGCTCTTAAGTTATAGATCACAATTGAGATTGAGAACAGAATTATAGTTTGAATCCAGTTTAGAATTTAGACCCTTTTGAAAGAAATGGCTGAAATCGTAACAGTGGTAGAGGAATGTCTGGGGATTGATTTTGTTTAACTGTAACCTAGGCTATAATGCTGAGCCTGCCACACTGCTTTGCCTCTGTTTGCTCAACACCAAACCATGACCATCAATAAAACCTCATCTAACAGTGACAATGGCCAACGGTAATTCTGTGCTCACTGCCTGACTGCACTATAGTCTGTAACAAGTTCACCTAAAAATTAATTATAGAAAAGTATATATTTAAAAAAACCCAGAGAAGTATATAATAGAATATTACCTGACATAGTTAAGAACTGTAAAGTTAAAGTTAGACATATTTTTGGTAATGGAGAGCTAGCATGGTGATTAGGAGGTCAAACTTTATAAACAGATTGCCTGGATATGAATTCCAACTCCATCATTTACCTAGTGGCCTTGGGCAAATTATTTAACTGCACTAAATGCACTTGTGAAATAGGGATAATAAATATTATCTACATCATAGAATTGCTTTGAGGATTAAATGACATGGACATGATGTTAAAAGGACTTACTGAGCCAATTTGAAATTTTTGCTGATCAAAGGTAGAAAAATTTGAGCTTCAATTGAGGATAAGATTTGCAATGGATTGAAACCTATCAAATAGATTGAAACCTATGACTTTGAAAATGGATATGATTAAAATAAATAAATCAGTCACCTTCTAAAGTTAACCAAAACAAAACAAAACAGCAACTTAACTATCTTGAAAATAAGAAGGAAAAAAATCAAGCGTTTATCCTGCCTTATCCATATGAACTATACCACTAGGTAAGTGAATAATAAATGAGAGGAAGAATCATCCTATAAATTATTTCATTTAATAAGTAAAAGGAAAATGGCAGCACTAACACATCACTATTTTGCAATTCCAATTATTGAATAGGTCTAGGCATTGAGCATCAGTAGCTGCCGACGTAAAAAAGAATGAAAACCACATAGTTTCCCTGATGAAAAAAACACAAGAGCACTTATTAGACTTTCCAAAAATGTCACACCTGAATCTGAGTTTAATAAAGTATCTGGATCCAGCTGCCAATTTGGAGGAAATGCAGAGGACAGAGGAATGTGTTAAAATGTACCATGAAAATTCAATCACCAACATTGAGACTGTGGGAAACTCCATGTTCAATGAGCCAGAATGTTGAACAGATACATTGTAAGGGAAAGGAATAGAAAGAAGGGAAAACTAGATTGTAGATTAAGAGATTTATCAGGTTAAAAAAAATAGAGTATCTAGTGATAAATGCCTGGGTGATAAAACCAACAAAGGAAATGATTATTCTACAAGTCAAGATAGTGCTTACTTTGGGGAGTGGGTATGATTGGGGTAGGGCACTATTTCTTGGATGGTTTCACGTTTTTGTCTTATAAAAATTCATTGTCCTTCACACTTGTTTAGGCTTTCTGGTAGCTGTTTTATTGTAAAAGGTTAAATATGTTTCCAACACTGAAATCATACTAACAGCCTGGGAGACCGGGTTTGGATGTAGAAGTCCTTGGCTCTGCAGAGTTCCACTCTGGCACAGAGGGGTCTCGGAGAGTTTGCCCTGGCTTCCGAGTAGCTCGCTTCTCTCCCACTCCTAGTCCCATCTCATACTTGGAGGGCTTTCATGCAAGTGTGTGTGCGCGCAAGCTTCATCTTCACCTCCCCACAAATTGCTACACCTTAGAACTAGGGAGGACACTCTGGTGGCCCATACACACTTTGATAGACCTGGGGCTATGTGGGCAGAGTACTTGTTTCCCAAACCAAGGGCTGCCATAACAAAGTAAAACTGTGTGACTTAACACAAATTTATTCCCTCATAGTTCTGGCGGCTAGAAGTCCAACTTGGGATGTCAGTGGGGTCGTTCCTTCTGAGGAAACTGAGGCCACTCCTTTTGGCTTATAACTGTCTATCTCCTCCTTATATCTCTTACATCATCTTCCTTCCAGCTGTGTCTGCCTCTGTGTCCAGATTTTCCTTTTTATAAGAATACTAGTCATAGTGGAATAGGGCCTACTCTAATGACATCATTTCAAGTTGGTTATCTATGTAAAGACCTAGTTTCTAAATAAGGTCACATTCTGAGGTACTGGGGGTTAGGACTCCAATGTATTTTTAGTTAGGGGACACAGTTATTAGGCAGGAATTCTGGGATTCCATGGAGCATGGTCTAGAAGGGGTTGCATGGGTTCCAAATGGCCATGTCCTCTTAGCACCATGGACACCTTCCTCTGTAGGGAGGTCCATAGCCAGAGGAGAGCTATAGGGGCCCAGTTGGTAGTGTTCCTGTTAGTAATGTATCCTATAATGTGGCATATGTAATTATAAACTATAGCAAACTTTGCTGCACCCTTTTCTCTCAGCCTTACCATTTCAGAGCAAGCTGGACCTATGACCTACTACCAGCATCTACATCCGTTTGCCTGAAGGTTTTCTCTGGCCCAAGGAGCCTGCTCTGTGCCAAGAAATTAACACTCCCCTGGGAGCAGCCCCAACCCATGACTGAAAAGAATTGGGACGTGATCCAGCTCCCTGGCTCCTTGGAAGGATAAATCTGAGGAAAGGGTAGATATCAATATAAAAGGTTTTCCCCATAATTAAAAAATTTCATAAAAACATACTAATCTTTAATTGTCATATATATGTATTTTTTCCCTTGCGTATTTTATTTATTGCCTGCGTCTTCCACATTAAAGAGCAAACTCCAAGAAGATGGGGATTTTTATCTGTTTGGTTGGCTGCTGTATGCCCAAGCCAGCACAGGGCCTGGTGTACTGCATGTGGACGATGCTGTTGGGGATGCAGATCCGAGGAGAGTGGAGAATGGCCGCACTCACAGGGTGGGGAAGGGAGATTACGAGGCCAAATTCAGAGTACTTATGATGCTGCATTTCATCATCTTGCTTTATTTTTACCATGATTTTCCTCCCCCTCCCCCAATATTATGATTATTTGAGAGCTATTTGTATTGGGCTCAGGATGTTTATCTGTATTTAAATTTCCAAAATAATTGATCAAGGGAGAAATGTGGTCGTTGCCTGACTAAGCCCTTCAAAGTAACCAGTCTGGCCACAAACACACCCTTCAATATCCTTCTTGATGTTTCTTCTTCCAAACATTTCTTTCAATTTTTAATGGAGGTATAATTAGCTTTAGGTAAACAAAATAATGATTCAATATTTGTATATATTGCAAAATGATCACCACAATGTCTAGTGAACATCTGTCACCATACATAATTATAAAACCTTTTTTTGGGGGATGAGAACTTTTAAAATTTACTCTCAGCAACTTTCAGATATGCAATACAGCATTATTAGCTATGGTCACCATGCTGTACATTGTATCCCTGGTCCTTATATATTTTATAACTGGAAATTTGTACCTTTTGTACAAATATTTAATAATACTTATTATTTTCTGACCCCTTCTTCCCTTTTCCTCATGCCTCCCGCTACCTCTGGTAATCACCAGTCTGTTCTTTGTATCTATGAGCTTGTTTTTTAAATTCACATAGAAGTGAGATCACGTAGTATTTGTCTTTCTCTGTTTGACTTCTTTCGCTTAGCATAATGTCCTCAGGGTCCATTCATGTTCCTGCAAATGGCAAGATTTGATTCTTTTTTTTTTTTTTAAGATTTATTTATTTCCTTGTGAGAGAGAAGGCGAGGGGCAGAGGGAGAGGAGAGAGAGGATCCCAAGCAGATTCACCACTGAGTGCGGAGCCTGACATCAGGCTCAATCCCATAACCCTGAGATTATGACCTGAGCTGAAATCAAGAGTCAGATGCTTAACTGACTAAGTCACCCAGGTGCCCCAAGGTTTCATTCATTTTTTTTTTAAGATTTTATTTATTAGGGCGAGAGAGTGTGAGCACGAGTGTGTGTGTGGGGGGGGTGGAGAGGTAGAGGGAGAAGCAGACTCCCTGCTGAGCAGGGAGCTAGACACAGGCTGATGCCGGACCCTGAGATCACGGCCTGAGCTGAAGGCAGATGTTTAACCAACAGAGCCACCCAGGCACGCCAAGATTTCATTCTTTTTAATGGTTGAATAATATTCCAGTGTGTGCGTGTGTGTGTGTGTGTGTGTGTGTGTGTGTGTGTGTGTGATTTTCTTTATCCATTCACCCACTGATGGACACTTAGGTTGTGTTTCCATATCTTGGCTATTATAAATAATGCTGCAATGAACATGATAGTGCATGTATCTTTTCGAGTTAGTGTTTAAATTTTTTTGGATAAATGCTGAGAAATGGAATTTCTGAAATGTTTACTTATTTCTGATTTCACTGACCTTGCATAGCTTCCATCTCTGTGACACAACTCAGCCAGGAGGTTGAATTATTATATTATTCCTGCAGTTGCCTAACACATGACTAGTGTGGTGATCTTGTCTACTGCTGTAACATTTTTGGGGGATGGGTTTTATTATCTTTTAGAAAACATCTGATTTTTAAAAATATTATTTTATTTACATGACCTAGAACAGTAGGATCTGGTGGTAGATACTCAATTTCTTGTTGAATTGTTAACAAGGTAATCATAGACTTTTTAAAGTTGTCTTAGATCTGAATGGTTAAAACTCAGCATAGTTACTGTTTCTCTTATGTCCAGTGAATACAAAGAAAGTAAAATGACACAATGACTGCCAGGGACGAGCACAGAGGAATTGTATAACTTGAATGAAGAGTCAATTTAGTAGAGAAGGATTTAGTTGGACACAGGGGGAAAATAATTAGAATGAGTAGAGGTCTTTAGGTGCAAATAGGAAAGCTGCTGAAAACAAAACCAACAGTCCTATCTGGCTCTGTAGTATACCCAGGAAAGCAACAGCTTAGCAAGTGTTGAAAATGAACACTGTATTATTTATTCTGGCTCTTAGAAGACTGACCACATTGTACTCATGTTACAGTCTCTCAGCATTTTCAAGTTATCAATAGAGTTAATCACATCCATTCTCCCACATTAGATTCGGGGGTGGGGTGTGTGTGTGTGTTTGGTTATTGTTTTGATTTTTGTTTGCTCTTTCTTTCTTTCTTTCTTTCTTTCTTTCTTTCTTTCTTTCTTTCTTCCTTTTTTTCTTGCTTGTTTTTCTATAGAAGTCTTTCTTCTCATATTTGTTCATTGGTTTGCACTATGTAGAGAGATTATAGAATTTTATCTCCAGTTCAGTCTTTTCCTTTTGTCAACAAATAGTTTCACAGATACTCTATGTAATAAAATTATCTTAACATTAGAAAAGTTATCCCACCTTTACTATAAATATTACCATTTAGCCACTTTGCTGAAGTTTAGCTTACTACTGATGAAATACTTCAAAAAGTTTTTTTAATCCTATACTCTTTATCTGATAGAGATTATGACGAACTCGTCACATGAGTCATACATTCAAGAAATATTTATTGAGGGGTGCCTGGGTGGCTCCATCGTTAAGCGTCTGCCTTCAGCTCAGGGCGTGATCCCGGCGTTCTGGGATTGAGCCCCACATCAGGCTCCTCCGCTGGGAGCCTGCTTCTTCCTCTCCCACTCCCCCTGCTTGTATTCCCTCTCTTGCTGGCTGTCTCTCTCTCTGTCAAATAAATAAATAAATAAATAATCTTAAAAAAAAAGAAATATTTATTGAGCACCTACTCTGTGCCATGCGTTGTTTTCACTGTAAGTGCACAACATTAAACAAAAAAGGAAATTTTTTTTTTGCTTTCATGCAGTGTCCATTCTAAAGGGATGGGACTGACAATAGATACATCAATAATGTTTGAGATAGTAACATATTGTATATCCATGTGATAGAAATCTTAAGATAGAAATGGTTCAGATATTCTATATTAGTTATCTATTATTGCATAACGTGCTGCAAAACTTAGCACCATAAAGCAATAAATGTCAATTGTCTTGCTCACTTTCCATGAGTCAGCGATCCAGAGTTGGCTTAGCTAGGGGTTTAGCTTAGGGCTTCTCAATCAAGATCTCCTCTTCCAAGGCTGCAGATATTTGAAGGCTCAACTGGCGTTGAAGGATTACTTCCGAGGTAGCTGACTCCCACAGCTGGCAGGTTAATTCTGGTCTTTGGCAGGAAGCCTGAATTCTGCGCCACACGGACCTCTCTGCAGGGCTGCACAGGGGTCCTCATAGCATGGAAACTGGCTTCTCGCACAGGGACTGATTCAACAGAATGATAGGCAGAAGCCACATGTTCTTTAAGACATAGTCTCCAAGTCACTATTTTCTCTTCTGCTATATTCTATGGGAAGCAAGTCACTCACTCAAGAGGAAGGAAATTAACCTCTACCTCTTGAAGGGGAGATATCAAAGAATTTGCAGATGTATTTTAAACCCCCCCCCCCAAATTACTCTGATACATTTAAGAACAAATTAAATGGTATTTCAAAATTAATTTTGCCTTATTTTATATACAGTATAAAGTATGTTAGTATATTATACCTTATTTTACAGCTGCTTTTTTATTATCTATTATTAATTTTGGGCAAAGCATCATTGAGCTTGAGCCTCATTCTTTTCTTACTGTGTTGGTTGTTTTGCTACTACATGTCAACACTGTTTAGGGTTCCATTAGTGACAACATTTGAGATTTCTTTTTTCAGTTACGGGATTAGCTGATGGATTTAAGGTTACTTATTATGACTTCATGTTTGCATGGAACATGATTATCTAAATGGCTGGAGACTGGACTTTCATGGCCAGGGTTCATAAAATCCTCTGGTATTCAAATAAGTTACTTCTGATGGGGCTTCCTTTGTCTATAGAAACAAAGCTCCTTTGTGAAACCCTTAGGCTTGTCTGTACATAAATGCTATACCAGGGGATGAACATTTAAAATTGTGGTCAGCTACCCTTTAGTTCAGAAACCTGGTGAGAGATTGTGTATCCTTATTCAGAGGATATAAATAGCATATAGAGAAATGAAGGCAAAAGAACAAATCTTGGGCCATTTGTCTATAATATCTGCATATTTGGCTGGAACAAATGAGAGGCTCCCCTTTATGGCCCGTGTTTGATGACAGTTCCTCTTAAGGACTGAAATGTCAAATTTGGAATTCATCCTTCTCAACTTTTCTCCATGACTGGACCTCCCCTTTGGACAGTCTTCCATGGGAAGCCTTTAGGGAGCCTTTAAAAGTATGGCAGCTCTCCTGGAGATCGACAGTGATTTAGCCTCTGCACTTTTGAACATAAAGGACTCTTGTCAACTATATAAGACCCCCTTTTCCCAGAAGGGAATGCTTTTAAGTTTCTTAGTGGATTAATTAGTAACTGAAGATAATGCCATTCTTTGAATTGTTCCCATTTTTTTTACAACAAATAACCACAGAGACAAGTGCTATCAGAAGAAGAAATAAGAAAAGAAATCATATAAAAGATAATCAGTCAGATTTCAGACCTTGTCAGTTATGTGAAGATTTCATTTCTATTCCTAGATCCTACCCTAAATAGAAGAAGCTTGTGAGGGAGTCAGATGTTAAAGGGAAAAGGGGGAGTAGGAGAGGCACTTTTTCTCTCATTGCATTGGTGGGGGAGTTTAGTGTCTTGAATATCTCAGACATTTCTAGTTGTACAGAGACACGGACTGAGGAGGATGGAAACTCATTGGCTCAGAAAGACATAATGTTTTACACAATGAATGTGAAATGAAAAAAAAAAATCAAGTGCTGATTAAAGCCATACTCGTATCTGGGAATTCCTTTGGGTAGGAGGGAGCAAAACTCAGGTGTATTTATGTTGATTTTTAAACAACGGTAGGGAGTGCGGCAATGGTTAAGTATATGATGATATATCTATATCTATAAATCTATGAATATGTAGAGCTGAGAGAGACTTTATAGATGGTTGGATTCTCTGTGGTCTCTGACTTCAGAGCGATCAGAGAGATGAAATGATTTAGTCAGTCATGACTTGGTGAAGGGATATGGGCACAGCTAGTATTAGAACATTCCAGTACATGTTTTGTTTTTTTTTTTTCCCTAGAAAAACAAAATGGCTGAATTTAGGTTTTTACTCTTTATAAAATAGTAATTTAATTAGAGATCGTTTTTGTGGATATGTTTTCATCTGAGGGGGGAAAAGAGGAAAAAGCCACAGAACTAAATAAAATTTAAATTGTTGAAAACATCTAGTGAAATTAAAATTTAAACAGTGTTTGCCCGTAAGACCTCCTGAATAGAGGGGGAACCCAAGGTGAAGGGGACTGAAAATGAGAAAGCAGTTTGGGTCCTAAATGAAATTGGGGCACCTCACTTCACACCAGGTAACATTTCTTTCCTGGGCAGCCAGACTGTCAAGGAGGAGCCAGAGTTGGCATCTGATGCCTAGTAATAGTAATAAGTGTTTCTCTGTGCATTCGTATTTTTACTTATTTTATTTTAATGCTGGCAGAAGCAAAACCCTTAGTTTGACAACCAAAGTATGATTTGCTATGATTACATTATTGACAGCTTCTGGCAAACTGTATAACTTCATTCTGACAAATTGCTCATGTTCATCCTATGGTAAAATCTGTAAATAATATACAGACGCCTGAACCTCCTCCTTTTTCTCCCCTTATCACTATTCTATTTCCTATTTTCAAAGCCAGTGTCACCAAATGATTTTACACGGCCATGGCAGCCCTGCAGACTCACAGCAGACAGGAAGGAATCGGTCAGGTCTTTTATGCAAAACTGCCTTCCCCTCATCCGCCCCCACCAACTGATAACCTCATTATTTAAAAAACAGAAATTTGAGGCTAGAAGGATTCTTAAAGTCCCTTTAGACCTAAATCCTCCATATACAGGCCCCAAGAGGCTGGCTCATTCAAGGTCACATGGCTGGTTATAGACTCGTTAAGAGATTGAGATAATAAAGTTAGTTGGGACCTCAAAGAGTTTCCCTTCAAAAGATGAACTCTCTGAGAAAAGGACATTCTTCTTAGGTCAGTGTTTCAGTGGAGATGAAGTTATTGAACCACAAAACATGCGGTCCGAGGGGGAGGAGTTGCGTCTTGGAGGAGGAGGGGATACAGAAGGCAAACCTGGGGGCGCCTGGGTGGCTCAGTTGTTAAGCATCTGCCTTTGGCTCAGGGCGTGATCCCGGCGTTCTGGGGTCGAGCCCCGCATCGGGCTCCTCGGTTGGGAGCCTGCTTCTTCCTCTCCCACTCCCCCTGCTTGTGTTCCCTCTCTTGCTGGCTGTCTCTCTCTCTGTCAGGTGAATAAATAAAATCCTTAAAAAAAAAAAAAAAAAAAAAAGAAGGCAAACCTGGCCTCTTGGTGTTGCCTGGGGCCTGGCCAGGGAGGCCAGCATCAGAATTATTCTGATACCCTGATTCCCCTGGCTGGCCACTGTGTGGCATCCACAAGGGATGTTTTATGGAGCAGGACAGAAGTGAGGCCTGCCGATTACGTTTGTGGGGTTGTGAAGTACCCCCTTTGTTTGGTTCCACCCAACAGCAGGAGATTTCCTGGAGTTTAACCACCAAAGTGTTTTCTGTGGGTCTCTAAACGGAGGTCCCTCCAGCTCTTGGAATCTCTTCTACCCCCATCCCACAGCTGTTTCTCTCAAAGAAAGCTCAGGAGAAGGAGGAAAAAGTAGAAAAGGAATTAATTTAACCCCATTCCTCTGTAACTAAAAGTAAAACTCCAGTGGAGCTCAGATGGAAAAAAGAGATTTGATTGGGGAGTTTTTTTCAGAGTGCAGTGCATACTGTAAAACAATTACTGTTGCTATCATTTGTGAACTGGTTGTGGGTTTCAACAACCATTTTACTGACTTTTTGGCAGCAAGTGTGAGTTTTCCTGTTCAATTAGACCTTTGGGAGTGTTCTTGAAATCCTATGGAATCATTTGACTCTCTACAGGAAAACACTGATTGGTATTAATTTTCATCCTTTTCTTTTTGATGTTGAAGTAGACTGAAGCACTTCCTGCTTTTCTGCTGTGCTCTTTTTCTTTCCACCTTTCCCCCATCCCAGATGATTATAGTATTTCCAAATACGTGGGGCTGGTTATAGAAAATTATGGAACAGGGTCCTGTTCCAGGCTCGAATGACTAAGGACCCAAATAGGAGGAATAAAGGTGCTGTTAGTGAAAATCTGGTTGTGTTGTTTAATGGTGGCTTCAGGATTTACAAATCCTTGGTAGGTCAAAACTTGAAGAAATTGCCCTCCTCTGAACAGAATTGGAGCTACGTAAAGAGAGCAGACATCTTGTAGACTGAGCTCCAAGTTCATTAAGTTGCTTAATTGCAGTCTGGAGCGTTTCGATATATATTTCAATTTGATTTGAAATGTCATTATAAATATTTTTGTTAGGCAAAACTCACATTAGAAAAGTAGAAAATACTCAATAAACAATTATTTTTATGTTTTTGTTAACACCTTAATGAATTTTGTAAAATTTTGGGTTAGTGTGTTTGTGAAACTCAAACCTGTGTGTTATTTCCAATGTTAAAAGTGCACTTGGCCCATTTTAATTATAGTTTTATTTTTAGGTTTAGAATGACTTAAAAAAATTCGCCTTTTTTTTTTATCCCAGATTTTTGTCCGTCATTATCAACATGGAGTTTATATTTGAAACAAAAATCATTGAGTCTGAAACTCTTGGTAGTATATGTACTTGCTTGGAGATTATGAGTCCCACGATTAAAATGAAACTGTAAGAACAACTGGTGCAAATGGCATTCTGTTCTTTTTGGCACTCTGCAACTTGATAGCTGGAATGAAAAGGAGCATAAATCCGTGGGGAAGATGCAGGATCGAAGCTTCCTTCTTTGTCCATAGCATACTGCTTTGTTAGCTCGTTAGCACTTGTGGGTCAGGAAGCCTCACTCTTCTGTGGGGATTGCTTCACATAACAACTGCTCCAAAATACAGCTATAAATCCTGGAAAATTGGATTTACTGGTATCACTGTTTCTCTTTTGTGTTAGAAAAGTCTAATCAGCATCTCCAAGTCTGATTTAAAATAGGTGATGTTTTCGAACATTTATCCAATTGACAGTGATCTCAGAGTTTCAGATAGGGCTCGGTAAAGGAAAGCCAGATATCGGCTTTCCTACTGTAGGATGACTTAATTAAAGTACCTGAATGATCAAAAGAATTCAAATAAGTAAGGCAGCACTAGTGAGACTTAAGAAAAAACACAGAAAAATGTTGGAGGACTTAGACTACCTGAATTTTCTGTTGAGGAAACTGGGTATTTAGGAAGATAACTATATTACCATGGTGTGAAGAATTCAGGCCAAATGGAATTGAGTGAAAGACAAGATCATCAGCAGCCTGGATAATTTAGTTAACCGATGGCTTTGCAGTGAGGTGATGTCATAGATAAGAATGCTCTGCTCTAACTGCAGGATGTTTCACAGACAGCGTTTTGCAGAATTGCGTGGGATCGCTCAAGATAAAAGATAACTCAAGAGACATACACGAGACAATTAAATGTGAAGAAAACATTAATAGTTTGGAATGTTCAATAGTAAAGGCAATGTGATGGGAAGAAAAGGATAATTAAGAGGACCTCAGATTATAAGATAAAGCTGAATTTTTGGAGTAGCTTGCATTATTTATTTATTTATTTATTTATTTTTTATTTCATTCTAAAAAACAACAACAGTGTTTTGGACTGGGGAAGGAGACTGGGTCTTTACAGATTAATAATCTGTTTAAAAGCTTCTGTATTTTGCTACTCCCGTGTTTGTCAAATAAATTATAGTAATAACCACTAATCTAAAATATTCCATCCTTAGTTCTCAAATTAAAAAATTAATAAAATATGGAGTGGTTCAAAATGTTAATATCACATTGACCCTTAAAACTTTCTTGTCTGGGTCTACCACGGTACTTTCCTCTGATAAAGAGTACTGATGAAATCCCCCCCCAGAAAATCACATGATGCCTTTGACCTATAAATATTACTGGCTTTAGGGGCACTTGGGTGGCTCAGTTGGTTGAATATCCTACTCTTGATCTCAGCTCAGGTCCTGATCTCAGGGTTGTGAGTTCAAGCCCTGTTTGGGCTACACACTGGGGATGTGGAGCCTACTTTAAAAAAACACACACACACACACACACACACACACACACTTGTTTCTGAATCTTCCTTGGGCCTAGTTTAATGCCCTACAAGTACTGAGTGAATATTTCATTGGTTGAATAAATGACCTCTATGTGCAAGGAGACCCAAAGTCAGAAAAATGAAGGAGCTGGAAGAGAAATCTAGGAGATGTGGGTTCTAGTATCAGTTCTACAAATTCAGTTCAGTTTAGAAGAGGGTTTATTCAGCTTCTTGCTATGTATCATGAATTGTGGTAAACATCAAGGTCCGAATGAGTAATTCTGCTTCTGAAGAAGATGGCGTAGCTGCAGCTGGGTCCTGTGCGTGCATACATTTACGTGTAATAGTAGAGCTGTAGATTACAGCTAGCAGAGAAGAAAACTTAGCAAATTTACAAATGATCTTTTTGTATACACTTGAATTTCCAAAGCTATTTACCTAAGATTCTGCCTTTATTATGTGCCCTTAGTGACTTTGGATGTCTTCAAGTTTGCATTTCAGACAGGAAGAGAGGCCTCCCTAAAACTTTCACATGCTAACAGCTGTAATTAAAGTAGAAGGCCTTATTTAAATAGTAATTAGCCTTCAGGACTTGAAGTGTAAACAGAACGCTAATTCATTTAGATAGTTAATTGGTCTTCTGGGTTAGAGATCTTAGCATGGCCTTCCTCTTCAGCTATGATGTATTTATGTACTGAGTACAGACAGTGTTGACTCAGTAGGATGAAATCCTGCCTGACTCTCAGAATTTTAGCTTTTAACTCCCCAGTAACAACTAATGCAAATGAATTTGAAAACGTTGTGGAAAACGTCAAGTAAAATTCTATGGCAAAATTATTAACACTTGACTTTCCTTCATGATCATAGGGCCCATATAGACCAATTTATTCATGTTATTCCCATGTAATTATTGATAACTCCCCTTTAGTATTACATGTTCAGGAATATGTTGTTTGGAGATAAATTATGTGGTCATCTTCATCATAATTAAAGATGACAACATACAGTGATTGCTGTAACAAAAGGTGTGGATAAGATTGGTTATATTTTCTAGTGAACCCTATGACAAATGTCAAAGTCCTTTTCCCTACTTTCTGCGATAAAGATGGTTAACAAGTGATATTATTAAGTTTAAAAGGTGATCTTTTTTGAAGGTCATTTACTCTACCAGGAAGTTTGTCATTGCCTTTGCCAATTTGCTAGTGTGCCAATAACTCTTTCTCAAAAAAAAAAAAATCATTGTATTTGATAACTGCATATCTGTGTTGTTGTGTTTCCACAGTCCTAGAGCTAAGTTGCATGGAAAGAAGGGTCTGATGTTGTTTCACTTTTTAAAGTGTTTTTTCTTCGTACCCCCAGTCATTAGAGGGTACAACAGAGGCTTCGGCCTGCTGCTAGCCACCTTTTCAACATAAGCATCCCAACAGACTTGTATAAATAGTACCTGTCACACTAATTCAGCAAATATTTAGTGAATGCAGTGGCTGGCACATAGGACGCATTCACAGATACTAATTGAATGAATAAATACTAACCACACCTTTGACTTGGTGTGAGGTGCTACCAGTTAGGTGGTAGGAAGAGGGAGAGGAGAGAAAGCTCTGCATAAAATCAGGTAGGTTCTGCCTTCAAGTCTCCAAGGGGAAGGTGTGAATAAATAATCATAACTGAAGGTAAGAATCGTTAGGTGCCAAAAGAATCTCTGTGAGTGGGTGGTAGAGCTCGCTCTGGCTGGGGAGCGTGTTCAGGGGAGGCTTTGAAGGAGAAGAGGTTAATACTCAAATTTAGGATTTTCCCTCTGTTCAGGGTTCATTTTGGCCCCAGATTGAGTCCCATGAAATGTCAGTCTCCGCAATTGTGCACTTGATTTTTGTTGTTTTGTTGTTGTTGTTTTTCTGGCTGGCTAGCAGCTTTTCCTTCAAGATTGATGACTAATGCAAACGAGCATCAGCTCACTTTGCAAATACGACAATTATAAGACAGCAATAAATAATGCTAAAAGCTACCAGTTTATTATGATTCACTTCAGCTACCGAGTTGAAATATCCTTGCTAGTAGCATGACTAAAAGGGAGTTGAGTCTTGCAGGGTAACCATCACCACGCCAACTCCAGCTGGCCAAGCACCTCATACTCAGAGGGCAGCCTTTCCTATGGCATGTCAGAAAGTGATTGCTTTCCATTAGCCCAGGGATGGAGTGGGAGCTGGTCTTCAGTCCCTGGGTGCTTGCTGTGAGTGACAGCCTCCTTACCCCTGACTGCCACCCAAGACCTAGTAGGAAAACAGAAGGGGATGGGAATTGATACACAGGGGGCTGAAGTCTTTCATTTCAGATGAGAGTGGGATCGAGCTGAGAATGAAGTGATTGGCTGCATTTCCCCTTGCCCCAGAAGTGAGGCTGTTTCCTTCCCAACTCCTCTGGCTTTGCCTACCTGCCAACATTCCACTTGGGCACCTTCAGATGCTTTGGGCCTTTTGTTGCCAAGGTCCATCTTACAGGCAAGATTCATGGGACTTTGTTGCCCAACCCACCCCAGAGTCAAGAGAACTTGGCCCACATCCAGAGTTAAAATG
The DNA here is from genome assembly GCF_024610735.1 of Ursus americanus. Lineage (NCBI taxonomy): Eukaryota > Metazoa > Chordata > Mammalia > Carnivora > Ursidae > Ursus > Ursus americanus. Next base: position 63,901,459 of record NC_142137.1, on the reverse strand, counting down.
AGAGATAATTGCTCTTAAGACACTGGCCTTGAAGATTCAACAGGGAAGGCTTAGTTTGAAAACGAGTGGAAGGATGAAAATATATACGTGGAGGGCCAGTTTTTCACTGCACATTAGAAGGGATGAAGCTGAGAATGAAGTGACTGGCACAATTCCCTGGTAAGCTTGCTGTCTTTGGAGAACAAAACAACATGGGGCTGGTGTTTAGTGCAGTGACTTACACTGTCACGATGTTACCTAAAATATGAAGCAAAATAATTTTGCTTTGAGATATTTAAAACGAGGAAGGCTTAATCGCAGAGCAGTACTGATGCAAAACATTGAAAATGAACAGAACATGCAGATCCTACTTTTTTTTTTTTTTTTTTTAGTGTATTGTTGCTCCCATCGAGACAGACTGTTCTGCTACCAATAGGACCCAGGCCTCGCCCAAGCCAAAGGGCTCTTCAGGATGCACGCACGATCTACAACCCGCCTCTTGAAAAGGAAAGTAGGGCCCGGGACACTCTGCGTGTGCGAAGGCCTTAGAGAGGGAAAGTAACCGGAGTCGGCCTTTTCGGGGGGCGGGGGGGAACCACCCCCTCCCACGAGTTTCACTGGGTCCTCCGCCCCGCCCCTCTTTTATTCCGAGAGCAGCGACCCGAGCTGAAACTTTGTAACCCGAGCGCGCTCGGCCCGCGCTCCTCCCTGCTCAAGTCCAGCCCCGGAGGGAGGCGCAGGAGGTGGGACCTGCGGCCGGGAAGGCTCGGGGACGCCAGCGCACGCGGAGCAGAGAGACCCCGGGAGAGCACGCCGCGAAGAGGTGGAGCTGGAGCGGGAGCGGAGCGCGCGGCTGGAGAGCGGGAGGAAGTGGTCCCGGCCATCCGCGCAGTCGAGCGGCGGCGAGCAGCTGGGCCCGAAGGGTCGGGTGCTGAGCAGAGGCCGGGGGGCCTGGGGTCACGGTCCCGCGTCCCCGCAACTGCCGTCGCCCAGGAGCGGCAGCTGTGCCCGGGCTCCCGGTGGCGGCGGGGGGAGGAGGAGGAGCTGCAGCTGGACGGTGGCAGCTGGAGGAGGAGCCGCGCGGCTGTCCCGTGTGCCCGGGAGGGGGCCGCGCTGTCCTGGCTGAGCCGCGCTGGGATGACCCGCTGACCGAGGCCATGCAGCCTTGACGGGGCGCTCCGGCGCACGGGGACCAGCCGCGGGGCGCGCCCTTTCGGGAAGGGGCAGCGGGCCTTCGTAACAAGACTTTAACCGCCGACTCTAACCCAGCTGGGAGCAAAGCCTTTTACCATGGAACCCGTGACCAAGTGGAGCCCCAAGCAAGTGGTGGACTGGACTAGAGGTGAGTGGGTCTGTTGGGGGGGGGGGACGGTGTGTCCAGCCCAGGGATGGGGCGGGCGGGGAGCTGGGGTAGGGGGGTGCTCAGCCGCTCCTTCAGGCGAGACGCGTTGAAAGCGCAGCGCGGTGACAATGCAAACTTCGGAGCGGCTTGTGCACCCCTAACTCTTGTGCCTGCTTTTGGGGGTGCGGGTTGTGGCAGTTGAGGGGAGCCCCACCATGAAGCCGTGGAGTGGGGATGGCCTCTCTATGGAGAGTGAGAGTTGGGGGTGCGGATCTGGGACTCGCGGGGGAGGGCTCTGCGGGACCGGGGGCGCCTTCCCTGCCTGGGTGCGGTGCCCGGCTCCTAGGCTGCGGGTCCCGGAGCTGAGAGGCACAAGGAGCCTTTGTGTGGGTGGCTCCCCTCGGACCTCGTAAATGCCGCCTGCCCAGAGTAGTTCGCAGGCATGACGGGGCGGTTGGACAGGTAAAGGGAGACTCCGGGCTGCTCGCAGAGTCTCTGTTTTTGTTGGAGGAGGCGAGAGGGCGGCACGAGAGCCAACATTGAGGCGTTCGCGCCGGCGAGAAGCCTTGAGCCAGACTCCCCGGACTCGGGACTTGCTCGGGAAGGTGCCAGTACCCCCCGTGGCGCTGCAGTTTTTAGGCCACATTTAGACCTTGGGAAGAAGAGATCTGTTTAGAATAACTGTCCTGAATTGTACAGTACTTGGGATGAGGAAAAGCAGTGGGGTGGGGCGGTAATAGGTGATTGAGCAGGGATAGAAGCTCTCACTCCGAGTGGTCTGGCTTGCTTTTTATGTCTCCCAAGATCTCCGGGGAAGAGTGATAGAGCTTCCTCAAGCCTCTTTGTACTCTTTCAAAGAAAGGAGGCTCACAAAAACGACCACTGTTTTCATGGGTTCTTCACCCCCTCCCAACTGATCATCTCTTTGTTTCAAGTTACTATTTTTTTTTTCTTTCTTCTATCTGCTCTTCCAGGTGAGGAATGGTGTCCTTTCTCAATAATAATAACTAGAATTGTATAGCGCTTTACAGTTTGCTAAGAACTCTCTCTCTGTTATTGCCTTTGGTCATCACAGTAAGCCTGTGAGGTAGGTAATACTGGTAAGATCAGGTCATCTTTCCAACTGTCACACCCATGGCTGGGGCGTAACGGAAACTGGTCATCTCTACATCTCATTTCTCATGCCTGCATAGTACACACAGACCACGTGGAATGGGATGTTCTAGATATATGGGACATTATGGGATGTGTCAGTGGGGAATGCCTGATCATTTCCATTGGGAGCAGGAAAGGGATATACTGCTGAGAAGAGCTTTGTCCAGGGACCAAAATTTCCTGGATTCTTATTTAAAATGAGGGTGAAAACAACACAAACTTGTATGTTGGTGACTAGGTTTGCCCAGGTAAAGGGTAAATAGCATTTCCAGTGCCTGGCACAAAACATTTGTTTAAAAGCTATAAGTTCCCAGACCCTGTTTTGCAATGGGGTATGTTTCCCTGTTCAGGATACCACCAGATTCCCCAACTAGTGACTTGCCAAGACTGAGTTGGTTGATCATTTTACCTATGTGTCTGTCATAGAAGCAACTCAAGAAGTGGATGATTTTCAGCAGGTTTTGACCCCTGGAGCTGTTCTGTCCAGTAGGGTAGCTACTAGCCACATGTGGCTCTTAAGCCCTTGAGTTGGGCTTGTCAGAATTGTGATACACACGTATGAAGACTTAGTGCAAAAAAAAAGAATGTATATTGTCTCAGTTTTTCATATTTACTACATGTTGAGGTGACTATTTTGCATATATTGGGTTAAATAAAATTTATGGTTAAAACTAACTTCATCTGTTTATTTTTTATTTTTTTATTTTTTTAAAGATTTTATTTATTTATTTGACAGAGATAGAGACAGCCAGTGAGAGAGGGAACACAAGCAGGGGGAGTGGGAGAGGAAGAAGCAGGCTCCTAGCGGAGGAGCCTGATGTGGGGCTCGATCCCAGAACGCTGGGATCACGCCCTGAGCCGAAGGCAGACGCTTAACCGCTGTGCCACCCAGGCGCCCCTCATCTGTTTATTTTTATCTTCTTAATTGTGGCTCCTAAAAAGTGGGAAATTACACACAAGTCACATTTGTGGCATGCAGTATATTTCTGTTGGAGCTCTAGGGCTCCAGAGTCAAGAAGGGGTTACAATTTATCACTCTCTGGTTTTCCTGAGCCCCTGCCAGCCTACTTGATAATGTACAACTAGAAAAACGGTAACAGGCACACAAGAAGATTATGGAGTGAGATCTTCACACCCTCAAGATTGCTGTCTTTTTCTTTTTTCTCTTTTTTTTTTTTTTGGTCCCTCTTGGGATTGTGAGAGGAGAAGTATAAATTCACATCCTGTTTGTTTGTTTAGCATCTAAAAGGAAGAGCAGATTCAAAGGTTTTTGGTATCCAATTGCCTTGATGTTATGACTTGAGATTACTTTCATCTAGGAAAAGTTTCCTACTGACGTGAAAGAGCCGTTAGGAGTGGTTCAATATCTTGGTATCCGGAGCACTGGACACTGATTAGGTTACATACCTGTGGTTAGCATGTGGCAACTTGATACACAAGGATCCTTAAGTACAGCCTCATAGAATGACCTGGATACTTTCTATGTTAGAACCTAGAAAAGATAACAGGAGCAAATGTGGCAGACTCTTAGACAAGAGGCTACATTCTCCCAAATTGCATGACACATTACTTGAATATTTCTCATAGTAATGATGTGAAAGTATTGACTTTTCAATCAACTGTTGACTTATGCAAACTTGTTTGCTTATACGACTATTTTTAGTTGTCTTTGCTAACCTCTCTGCACAACCCCCACTTTATAAATACATCCTCCTGATAAGAAGTTCCTCATGTAGACTTTGCCACTCTTGGTGTTGCATGAGTATGGTATGGTGATTGTGAGCACCGTAGAAAGCTTTGGATTTAAAACTGTCTATATCTGACCACAGTTTACAGCTTGCTCTCTCTCGTGTTGATGTTAGGAGGCAGGTGCATGCATTAGGAAAAAGGGTCTGTGTCTACAGAATGAATGAATTCATATGGATTTTATTATTATTTTATTCTTATTATAATTTTTGTTTGTATGAATCTTCAATATACTGTCACCGATCTCATCATGATATTAGGAGATCCTCACTAAATCTTAGCAGTATGTCAGGCTCAGGTCTCTGCATGGTATGAGTATTCACTCATATAATGTGCATAACCACCTTTTGAGGTAGGAACTGGTATCTCCATTTTGTAGTTCCATTCTGAGCACAGAAAGGTCCAGTACCCTGATCAGGGTCACACAGTGGGGAAGGGACAGCAACATTTGAGCCCGGGTACTTTGGCTTTACTCCATCTTCTGGGAGGTTCTCACTCTTAGAGGACTCTCAGAATCTTCACCACATTGATGAGCAGACCTTCAGGATTCCCATGATGTGAGTCATTAATATCCTGTTAGTGGAGGAGAGTTGTCTGGTATATGTGTGTCTTATCCTACCTATTTGGTAGGATTATTTGTAAATCAAATTAGTTCATAGTTCATAGCACCCTGCCTTTAAATAATTCTAGAGGCTTTTGCAAAGCAAATATTTTACAATGTCTATCAGATGAGAGTAGGGTCAGGTGCCCATAACTGAAAATCCAATTTACGGGAGTTTAACCAAATGGGACTGTTGATTTTCTCTTGTAAAAGAAGTCTGGAGGTAGGGAATTCAGAAGTAGCTGGGGACTTCATGGTGCCGTCCGGGGCCCAGGCTCCTTCTGCCGTCCTTCTGCCGTCCTGTTCAGCCCTTCTTAGCACGTGGTGCAGCAAGTGGCGTTCATCTTCATACTTAATGCTGCAGTGCAAGATGGCTGTTCCACCTCCAGGGTCCTGTCTTTATTCCAGGCAGGAGGAAGGAGACCCAGAGAAGGCAAAAGACTGGTGGTAGCCAGGTCTTCTCTTAGAAGCTCCATCAAGTGACTTGGCTTGCCAAGAGCTGTCACGTAGCCTCATGCTGCAAGGGAGGCTAGTCACTCTATTTTTTTTTTTTTTTAATTGAGTCCATTGTGGCCCTGAAAAAAATTGGAGTTTGTTCAGTGAGGAAGAAGGGGGTGGAGAATGGATATTGGTAAGCAGCCAATGGTGTCTGACACATATAATTTACATGTACTGGTCTTTATAGGTTAGTTCTCAAAGTAGGATGCATGTCATAATTTCCCACTAACATCAAGCCCGTGGGTCCACCCTGTTTTAAGAAATGGCATTTTGTTTTCATTCCCGTTCAGCTTTCTCAGATCAAAACTATAAGTTATACGAAGTCTTGGTCTCTAAGTTTGGTTTAAATATTAGAAGTTGCATTGTAAGATGCAGCTACCCAAGTTGTGTTTCTGTTGTCAGACCACTGGGCAGGGTCTTTGACAAGGAGGAAGGACCACTGATTTGTCCTGCAAGCGCCATTGGTCGTTGATTGGCCTGGAATGGGCAGGCTCTCAATAGGTGTGTTGTTGAGTGAGCACATCTCTAATACCCAGCTTTAGTGGCAGAACAGAGGTCTCTCTGGCCAGCTTCTTGCTCCTAGCATGGGTGCCATTTCCCCATCACAAACCAAGAGTAAAGGGGTTTCTTGCTTAAGGTGTGAGCCTGTGGGATTCAGGGCATTTATTTGCTCATTCTCTGTAATCTGGCCACAGGCACTGCTCTTCCCTGTAATGTCTGTTAGTATGGGGCACGTCAGGTCAGCAGTCTTAAAGTGCCTCACTTGGTCCCGGAGGGGCTGGAATGTCAATGTTATCTGTAGAGATCTGGTAAATTGTAGGTGAACTCCAGTGTTAGACTTTTACACCGGTCCTGCTGCTGTCCATACAGAGGCCGGTTCTTCCCACAGTCCTGATTCCAGTTAGGTTATACTTTCCCCTTTAGCCTCTGTGGTCAGTGAAAAAGGGAGGTCTTTTTCTTTCGACAGTTGTACATCTCCCTTGTAGGTCAGAAACTCTTCTCTTTATTCCACTCTCTTCCTGGTTCTAGTGTATTTCCTGGGCTCTAGCCATTGAGTTACCTTAATCATAATAATAGAAAAACAGTTATGGAAGCATTTCTTATGTGTCAGCCACTGTGCTAACTGCTTTATTTTGACTCATATAATTCTCGGAAAACCCAATGAGGTGTACAAACCGTTATTAACCCATATTAAAGATGAAGAAACCAAAGCAGAGAGAAAGGGAGAGAGAGAGAACTTGTTCAGGGTCCCATATTCCTAAGTGGTGGAGCTCGTAAACACCCTCCCCTCCCCCATGACTTCATCAATTCCATGGTCTGTGCCAGGACAGTGGAGCTCCATGGTGAGAGTGGGCTCTGCAGTCAAACTCGGGGAGCTGTATCCCCATTCTCCTGGATTGTGTGGTCTTATGTAAGTTCTCAATAAATTACTGCTCCTTGTTTTTATTGCTTCCTCTCTTTTATTCTGTAGCTCCAGGTCACACATTTTCCTCTCTGAACTGTCTGGTCTGTCATAAGGCTGACTCCTCCATTCAGGGCCACCACTCAGTACCCAGGAGATTTCCCTGCCATTTGACAACCCCTCAGAGGACCCACGGCAGGACTTGGCGGCTGATCAGGAAGATTCTTGGTTAGCTGAGTGATAGATGTCTCTTGCCAATATCATGAGCCTTCTTTGGGTAAATAAATCCAAACCATATTATCTCAGCCTTTTTTTTTTTTTTTCGTAGTAACTGGACTTCCAGTGGACACAGCGTTAGGGCCAGCTCATGCAGTCACATGTTGGCTGCTGTCTGGCACCTGGTCCATGACCAGCAGTCCACATCACCTGGGAGTTTGTTAGAGACGCAGAAGCTCAGGCCTGCTGAATCAGAATCTGCATTTTCACAAGGTGCCCTGGTGAATCGTGTGCTCATTACAGTTTGAGAAGCATTGCTCTCACGCATACCTGCAAACCCATTTTTATACCTTGCTGGTAGGTTCTGCGGTCTGATCTGACATGGGCTCAATCTATTTTATTTAAGCCCTTAAATGATGGCACTTAATTTGAGGATGCTTGACTTGGCCACTAATTAAAGCAGAAAGGCAATCTTAGGGTGTGTGCTTACATTTTATAAGCACACCTAGCAACAGCATCAGGTAATTCTCTGCACTAAATGAGACATTCCCCTGAGTTTTCTTACATATGTTTTGGGACTTGAAGAGTTCTCCTAACAACCTTTTTTTGGTGTTTTGTTTTGTTTTTTAAAAAGGTGGTAAGAAGGAAGCTGTGGGGTGGTCAGTGGGCATGGTGGTTGAAGTCTGTTGTCCAGACCGTCAGGTGGACATGGGAGGATGAGGTGGGCGTCTGTGACTGACTGCACAGGGTTTACCATGATGAGCAGATTTTGCGGCAAGATTTCTCTGTTGGTGGAAAATGACACAATGTTATTTCGGTAATAGGCGGAGCAGTTCTCAAAATTGAAAAGTGTGTGCTGTGCCAAGGCCAGGTGTCTCGGTTCCGTCTCCATAGAGATTGGGAGTGACCTCTTCGTGTTCACGAAGCCTCCCCCGTGAGCCTCCCTTTCGTGTTCACACCATTGCATGGAGCTGCAGGGGCCTCTCTGTCTTACATTCTTATGTCGCTGCCTCCAGTTCTGACCATTCCTAGCCTGTTGGGTTCTAGCTCTGCGACATTCGTGTTCTCACCTTGATTTCCCATTTACTCTCCTTTCGTGGTATTCCTAGAGTTTTCACCCCAAGCTTAGCCATTATGTAAGCTTCTAATAAATAAAGTGAGTTTTATTTACATGAGCTCTGCAGAGCTCTTCCATGTTTGTTCCTTTGTGAGTTTTCACAAGCCCTAGAGATGTGCGGTGAAGGCATCTCTGTTGTAGATGAGGAAATTTTGGCTTTTGGATGTTAAATGAATTGGCCAAGGTCAAAGGCCAAGAATTGGGACCAGACTCCACAGGCTTCTGTTCTCTCCGTCTGTCCACTCCAGACCTGGTTCCTCCTCTGGCCAAGGTGGGTGTTTTTTGTTTTCTCCTAATCAGCAATGTGGGAGGGGCCAGCTGCAAAGAACTTCTGACTTCTGTGTTTCCTGATTATCCCCTTAGGATTTATACTCATGGGACATAGGCCTTTTCTGTCTTTTTTCTTTCTTTTTTCAATTATACAGCCTAAGCAGGATCCTATGTATTTTAAACCTGACCCTTTAGCATTCGAGACACTTACTGCTAGTTATTTATTTTATTGTGGTTTGTTGATTGTGTTGTATTGTTTCAGAATGCAGCTCAGTAATGGAATACATCATTTTTTTGACACTCCTAATCTAATTTTTGAGTGTCATACTGTAGTTTTTTGTCTATGATGCAATTAGTATTTCTATTTGGTAGAATTATACACACAGACACACACACACACATACATAAACGCATTTCCTGCTTGCCTTTGATTATTCACAGTGACTTCATTTTAAATGCTTTAAAAAAAAGATTTTATTTATTGATTTGTCAGAGAGACAGGGAGAGAGAGCGAGCACAAGCAGGGGGAGTGACAGGCAGAGGGAGAAACAGGCTTCCCACTGATCAAGGAGCCGGATGTAGGATTTAATCCCAGGCAGATGCTTAACCAGCTGAGCCACCCAGGTGTCCCTCATTTTAAATGCTTTGAGAGAGAAGGTCAAGCAGCTGCAGTGAACAATATATAGGCTTTGGAATAAAATAAAACTGGGTTCACGTTCTGTGTTTAACACTAACTGGTTTGAAAGGTTGGGTAAGTAACTTAGAGTGTTGAAGCCTTCCTTAGTTTTCTCATCTGTAAAATGGGACTGATAATAACAGATACACAGGGTTTTAGTTACGATTAAAAAAAGAGGCAGTATAGGGAGTGTACAGCATATAAATGTTCATATGCTTATTAATGATTAAATCGTAATAACTCCAAGTTAATATGTAGTATAATTGGATTTTATTTTTGTTTGAATATTTAACACTGTTGTGGCTGATAGTCATCTTTCACACGTTTACTAATAACTTTATAACAGTTCCATCCTTCCTTTTATTGGTATATAGGTGGTATGTTAAATCACCTCCATTTTCTGTTTTTACCTCATGTTTCCTTGGACGCTTTTCCTTCACTTCCTTTGAGGACCTTAGATGAAGGTGGTAACATAGGACAGTTGTGCAGTAGCTTTCTTGGAAAAAGCTTAGGAGCAAGCGTTTAGGAGGAAGACTTAACGTTGATGACAGTTCCACCCCAAAAAGAGTTTCTTGATTCATTCAACAAATAATTACTTAGGACCTACTAAGTTCCACGTACTCTTCTAGGTGCTGAAAATCCAGCTCTGTTCCAGGTACAGGCATCCAGCTGGGTCCCTGCTTTAATACGGGGGTGACAAACAACAATAACAACAGCCACAACAAGGTAGACCAACAACCAGTGCTAAGGCCCTGAGGTGCAAATGAATTTGGAGTGTTTGAAGAAAGGAAGTATGGTGGCTCCTGAAGAGCTGGGGTGGTGGTGGTGGTGGTGGTGGGGAAGGGGGGTGGTGGGTAGAGATGGGGTGAGAGAGGTACACATGGGCCAGAGGGTCTTAGAAATCTTGGTCAGGTGTTTGTGGTTTTTTTCTGGTTGCTGTGGAAAGCAGGGGAGTGACAAATTTGATTTGGATTCTGGGGCAGAAGTGAATTTAGGGAGGCCAGCTGGCATGCATTCGTCTTTTGGACTAAGGTTTCGGTGACTCCAGCATTTGAGAAGCCAAGTTCTAGATAGATTTGGTTCATTGATCGATCATTTTGGAATTATACTTGAAATTGCGCTGTGTGTATATCTGTTGTGTTTTTTTTTTTTTTTTTTTTTTTTTTTTTTTCCCCTTACTAGGGTTAGGAGAGCTCCCACCCTCCCCTCATTCTGATTACTCTCTTGTCATTTAAATAGAGAGTGCAGTCTGTCTTTTTGCATTCACATGCTTTGTTCCCGGCATTGTTCTTTCCTGGCACATTTGCTGGGAGCTACAGTTTCTGAAGCTGTTATTCATCTATGAATAGGGGTTTTGTGAAAGTGGACATAGCCTAGTTTGTTTTCTTTGACATCAAATGGCTGATTGAACAGTTTTTAACCTGGGATCAGAGGGGCAAATGCAGTTGTGTTTATTAGAGCAAAACAGTTCCTTAGAATGCAGATCAGTAGGTTGTAAAAGCTAGAAAGCTTTCTGTAGGAACACTTAACAAGTGTTTGAATCAAAGGAACCCATAGATAGATCTGATTTAAAATATTTTTGCTCCATTGAAAGACTATCCTGCTTGTGCTTTAGAAAAGAGGGCCACCATGCTTTTGCTTGACTAAATGGTGTATTGAGGAATTTTCAGCATATTAGAGTTGAACACATTTTTTTTTAAAAAGATTTTATTTATTTATTCGACAGAGATAGAGACAGCCAGTGAGAGAGGGAACACAAGCAGGGGGAGTGGGAGAGGAAGAAGCAGGCTCATAGCGGAGGAGCCTGATGTGGGGCTCGATCCCAGATCGCCGGGATCACGCCCTGAGCCGAAGGCAGACGCTTAACCGCTGTGCCACCCAGGCGCCCCTGAACACATTTTTTAATTTAACACTTAATGCATTACTTATCAACAGGGGAGAGTGGGAGAGAAATGAGGGTAGGTAGGCTTATAGGAGAATAACCTGGAAGCTTACTACACACACCTATTCTCCCTTCCCCCCCAAGAAGAAAATCTGTCAGCCCTTTTAGAGGAGAAACCCCTACGTGTTATCTGTCAGAAAAGGCGGTGATTATGATAATCTGAATCATGCTTTCCTGAGGAAAACCTTTTAGTGAAAGGAAACATTCTATTTCCTATTTTCAGAGATTTGTGGCAGAGGGGAAATTCAGTGCTTTTGGATTTAGTAGTGTGTGTGTGTGTTTCCAACTTGAATCCGTGTTAATTGAATAGTCTTTCATGTTCCCAGGGTAATTTTATATTACAGTGTTTTAAAGAGAGTCAAGTCAAACTACCTGGAATATGATCTTTGAGATAGAAAAACTAGCTTCCTATGTAGAGTGGACCAGACTTCATATGATACCTGTTGAAGCTGTGAGTACCTTCTTAACATGGCTTCCAGCTGGAACCACACACAGATAACATGGCTGTGAGTAGTGACTGTCTTCGCTAAAGGCAAAATTGTTAGTAATAATATGGAAAAAACCCACAAATACTCCTTGTTAGGAACATGTCTAGAGACATGTAGCATGAAGTGGTTTGGTTATAAGTACCCCTGAGCCAAGTTGGAGAATCTTACAGAATGCTGATCGGTCAAGAAAGACCCATTTTGGATGTGGGGGGATTCTTCATTCTTATCTGGTACCCTCTAGTCTGCACACGCAATGAGCACCTATAAATACCTGAATATTGGACCCGACTCCTGACATTTTTAAGCTGAGATTTTCTTGAGACCTTTTCCCATCCCATACATGTGGCACCCTCCCACCCCCAAACGTCTCCTCATTGTTGTTTTTGAACTTATTTTCAGCATCAGCATCAGCTGATGAGTAATTACTCTACCCCAAACTCACAGAATCAGATGCCCTGGGGGTGCGCCCCAGGAAGCTGCAATGTATCAAGTCCTTCAGGAGGTTCTGGTGCTGGCTAAAATTTGAAGACCATTGGTTTATACCATTCATGCAGAGCATTAAAAAATCAGTGATTTAGGGCAGACTAGCCCCCATAATTCCTGTCTACAGCTGGTTTTTAACTAATACATAATGATCACTTAGGAAGGAGAGTTTCTCCAGTAGGAACGGTTGTTACGTGTTTGAACAGGTGAGTTAACGTACTTCTGTCCGTGAGGGTCCTTCCACAGAGTGGGCTGGAAGGGTCAAAGCTGTTATCTCTGTGGGCTCCTAGCCAGCGGCTCCACCCCAGGCCCAGGGGATCTTTTGTGGTGTACCTCTGAGTGCTCAGCCCCAGGAGAACACAGAAGAAGAGAAATGTTTCATGGTCCGAAGGGGCTTGTTCAGGTTTCGGGTGGAATTTCCAGACCTTGCTCTAATAGAGGAGCAGAATGTAACACTCCCCTCCCCCATTCTGTTTTGAGATTGGGTGGATCGTTGTTGTCTCTCACTTAGCACTCAAGTTTTGGCTTTGAACTGGGCAGGCAGATGCAAAGAGAAGTGAGGGAAAGAAAAAGCAGAGAAGAGAATTCCTCAGAGCAGCAAATACGTTGCAGCTCAAGGTGAAAAGCTCTTTTGTCTGAGTACCTGGGCACTGAGTGATGCAGGTGGAGTTTGGGGAGCCCCTCGCCCCCCTGCAGTTGTCCAAGGCCGAGAGAGTCCAAAATATAAAATTTTCTACAGAAATGAACTTGAAGACCAGGATTGGCACTGGCACTTGGAACAAGAGTTGCAAACTCAGAGGCCTTGGGGGGCCAGGCAGGCAGTGTCAGAAATCGAAATGTAGGAGTATGTGAGTCAGTAAGAAGTGGCAAAGAGTGTGGCAAACCCAAAGACACATTTGTTGGCTCAGTTCCTGCTGACTAAACCTACAGTTTCCAGATCTTCTGAGTTTTGTTGTTTTTTGTTGTTGTTTTCACAATGAAGCTGGAAATCTGGCATGGTACGTGACATTTCCCAGTTTTTAGAAAACCGTTTACAGTTTTTTTGGCATCGGACAAACAAAATATGTCTGTAGGCCAGTTTGTAATTCCCTCTGTGGACAGCCATGGTCAGGTGTTAATTGCCCAAGTGAGAAGCATACCTATGAGATGTGAAAACAATGAGCTGTACAGTAATTCATCAATTACTTAGCAAATCTGTTTGTTACCTATAATTTCATTTTGCTATTTAATGAGTTCCATCATTCTTAACATTGCAGTATGTAATTCCATGCAGGTATTCTTAGGTCAAAAATACCAATACTTTAATGGACATAGCAGACCATTAGGTAGTTACTCTTCAGTGAGAAAACAGGAATTTGGCTTCTCTTGATTGAGTTTACTTTGCCATAGGCTGTGTGGGGTTGGCCCCGGACAGGAACTGTTTCTGTTGGTACAGAAAGATGTCATTCATACATAAATTCATTCCTTTGTACAGAAAGATTTTAAAGTAAGGTATATGTTGCACATTTTTGTGCTAGTTTGTGGCGTCCTGTTTGATTTAGTAAGTTAACAATTGACTTAAGGTCTATTTCATGGTGCTTTGAATTGGAAAACAAAACAAAAACAAGAAAAATACTAGCATTCATATTTACAGTGGGATAGTACTCACTCCAAAAGGCAATCTACAAACATCTCAACAATAATTACGGGATATTTTAACCTTTTGGTTTGCCTTGTAAGTAAATAGTCCATATATATGTATATTAACACATATATAATATAAATATACAAACCACACACACACATATATACACACACACACTCACACATATATATATACACACACACACATATATATTCCTAATAGATAATCTTTTGTTAAATGTTCATTACGTTTTTATTTCAACCAGTAATTTCCCCTTAAAGGCATAAAAAAATCTATCTATCTATCTATCTATCTATCTATCTATCTATCTATCTATCTATCTCCTTTTTCATACCAGTTAATCTGCTTCATGGTAGGGACAAAAAGATGAGTCAGTTATAAATGAAGCCTGTTGTCCAGAAGCTTGTGGCTTAGTAAGAAGGCAGCAGTTAGCAGGTGGCATTGAGATTCTGTATGTGCTAGGCCCTTGCTAGGACGTTATGTGACTTAATCTCGTTTAGTCCTCAGAATGCTTATTTGACAGGGACACTTTTCATTGTCTTCATTTTAGAGTTAAAGAAACCAGGCCCTGACCTCCCTGAGGTTGTGTAATAAGTAAATGGGATTTGAATCAAGACACATTTGATTCCAGAACCTGACCTGTCACCTAGCTGCTCTTTGGTAGGTACTGACATTAAGTTGGCCAGTAATAAGTTTTGAGGGCAAAGGAAAAACATTTATGTTTTTAATGGTATGATTTGAATTGACCTACATAAATTTAACTTGTAATTTTACCACCTAATAAAAAAAATTCCAGAGAAAACTTTATGTTTCTTTTCTTTATTATTACTGTGTTTTTTTAGAGAATGTGTGCAGGCGCAGGTGCATGGGGGTGGGGGGAGAGGCACGGAGGGGAAGAGAGAGAATCTTAAGCTGGCTCCATGCCCGGCACAGAGCCCAACGCAGGGCTTGATCTTAGTGACCCTGAGATCATGACCTGAGCCGAAATCAAGAGGCAGTCACGTAACTGACTGAGCCACCCAGGCTCCCGTTTCGTTTCTTTTTAAAAAATTTTTGATTGGGCTGTTGTAAATGGGGAAAGATGGATTTTCAAATATATTTAATAGGGATGATGTAACCTTTGGATGGTTACTTAATGATTTTAGGTTCTAGTTTTCTTTTAAGTTCCAATTCTGAGATTGTGTGAATACACATTAGAAAAAGACTGGAAGGAAATACATTACAGTGCCAGCATGGGTTATCTCTGGATGATAGAATTAAGGATGGCTTTTATTCTCTTGTTGTACCAATGAAGAGAAAGGATTTTTCTCTTTTATTCAGAGCCATGGCTACTTTCTGCTTGGCCTCTTGTCTTCAGGATGCTTGCGAGTCAGAAAAAGTGCAAAGAGTAACATGGGAAAGAATGTTGGATGCATTTTCTTGTCTTTTCAGGATCTTGAGCCCCAAGTTTTGGCTGCCTTAGCAGGTCTCTGCTACCTTCAAACAGCTAGCCTGTCTTTTTTAGTGTTTTTTGTCTTGTCTAGGCTGTTTTTTCCGGCACAGCCAGGTATGTCCAGCCTTGTTGCATGACTGCACTCAGATTTTAGTGGGTAATAAGCGTCACTAAGTATGGACCGAATGGTTCGTGGTCCTAACTGCCAGAGACAGTCTGCTAACCTTGGAGGTTGGGGAGCCGCGTGTGTAGAAGGCAGCCCTGCATGTCTTTTGCTGGTGGTCTGTGAACCACAGTTTGAGAGCCACTGACCTTTAGGAACTTTGTTCTTCATTCACTGGGGAAATAATAGAAGGGTTTGAATGGAGGCGTGTTGCCGCTAGAACTGTGGGAAGTGGGGAGGATTCTGAGGAGGAGTGATTGGGGGTTAAGAGACTGAGTAGGGGCATTTGGGGTCCACAGTAAGAGCTGAGGAGGCCTGAGCTAGGCCAGAAGCCTTGGGAACAAAAGCAGGGAAAAGAATGGTGAGAGAGGTACTGCCCGAGAGTGGACTGGGAGCCCCAGCAGGGTCTGATGTGTGAGTGGTAGAAGGGGTTCTCATGTCCAGGTTTTGTGGCTCATTGACTTCATGTGGCAGCACCAGTAATCTGTGTTGAATTCTGGGAGGAGCTGTTTTGCAGGCTCAAGGGTGAACTGACCTTATGGATACCAACCTCAAAAGGTCCTCCCATTTATAGAAGATATATCTTGCATGATGTACCAATGTCTTGCATGATTCAAACGCTTAAGAAAACACAGTGCCCTCTCTTATTATAGCACTATGATTGTCTCATGTTTTAATGAGGTGTAAATATCATGCAGCTTGGCACATGAAACGTGTTAAAATAGGATAGTGTTAGCTAAAATTTAGGTCCTCGTAGTTGAGTGTGAAATGATGCAATATACATGAATATGACACCTAGAATTATTTCTGTACAGCACATTAGAGGGTATGGGATGCAAAATAAAATGGAGATTAGAGTCCTATAGGACAGCATGTAAATGGAGATGTAAAATCAGAGCTGATAAATGCAGAATTCATCCTGGAGTCCTCCCTGAAGTTTTGTCCAGTGCTTAGTGAGATAAACAGTTTCGGTTAACAATTGCTGTGTGGGTGGGTGAACTCGTTTCTTGAGATGAGTGCCTCCTTTGGGCTGCCAAAGCAAGTGAGTGAGTGGAAGGGCCAACTTGGAGAGAGACAACGGTGTGTAGGGGTCTTCAAAGGACTGGCATCAAAGGGGCGGGGTGACAGGTCCTCCTGCAGCAGGTATGATATGGCCTGTTTTCTTATTCATCGTTGGCCCAACCAACCCTTAGAGGTAGGCGTGATTTCTTCTGTGATATCCCTCAGGTAAAGTTAATAGGTTCTCTACTTAATAGGATCAGCTATAAAATCATAAATTATTTATCTTAGAACATCTTTCCCAGTGTTCTGAATGGCTAACATTTCTATTAAAACTTGTTAATTTCCCATCTATGATTTTTATATTAGTACTGACTCCATTTACCTGGTATTCTGAAATGAAGCCATGTGTCTTTCACATTCATTTTAGTTCTAGAAGCGAAGTTTTTGATGAAATACTATGCCACTAGGCCATATCAGGAGAAATAGAACTCTAACTCTTTGCCTTTAACTAACTCTTAGTCTGTTAACTATAGTTCCCTGTTAACTGGTGCTTCCACAAAGTCTGGTGAGGGTTCATAGTCACCATGCATTCATTCAGTAAATATTTACTGAATGCCTGCATTGTGCCAGGCAGTGTTCCAGCAGCCGAGGATACAACAGTGAATAAAATTGATGATAGTTCCTGTCTTCCTGGAGCTGCTATTCTAGTGGAGGTAGATGAAATATAGGTAAAATTTGGTATAGCCTGTGGGGAAAGGATGCATAGGTGGTGCAGGAAGGGAGTGGGGATGCAATTTTAACTATGGCGACCAAGGAAGGATTTCAGTGAGCAGTGAGGCCAACAGGTGGAGGGATGTTGCAGCAGAGGGAACAGCAGGTGCAAATGCCCTGAGACAGGAGAGAGTGCCTGACATGTTGGGTAAGCAAGGTGCCTAGTGTGGCTGGAACAGAGTGAGTGAAGGGAAGAGCAGCAAGGGGTAAGATCAGAGATTGAGACTGGAGACTGGATGGTGCAGCGCCTTAGAGGTCATTATACATATATGGCTTTAATTTGGTGTTTGGGGAGCCATTGGAAGATTTTGAGACAAGGAGTGCTATCAGATTTACATTTTAAGGTTACAGTGGTTGCTGCATTGAGAAGACTGCAGTGAGCAAGAGTAGAATCAGGGAGTAGTCAGGATGCTAGGACAGCAATCATGTGAAAAATGACACTTGCACCCAGTGGTAGCTGTGGCCACCATGAGAGGTAGCCATGTTCTGGGTGTTCTAAAAGGCCAATAGCATTTATTGGGAGATTAGAGATTAGTATGAGAGGTTACCCATCAAGTGTTTGGGCTGGGGAGGGGGGTTGGGAGGAGATGGTTAAGGGAATAGTCAGATTTTAAAATTGCAGTGTATGTTAGTTCACCAAGTGAAGCGGGTGGTCAGATGGATGTGTCTGGGTTAATGGGGCAGATCGGGACTGGTTTGAGACCGGATGGGTCACCAAGTGAGTGAGCAAAAGAAGACAAATGAAGAGAAAAGGAAACCTGGGGAATCCAGTCTTCAGAAATCTGGAAGATGAGTAACCAGGAAAATTGCTGTGAAACTGCTGCCTATAGCCGAAGGAAAGCTAGAAGAGGGTGGTCCTGGGGGCCAGTGCAGAAAGTATGCACAGAAGGAAGGAGTGGTCAACTGGGCCAAATATCACTGTTGGGTGGATAAGGGGAGGACACAGAACTGACCAGCATATTGAGCTATGTGGAGGACTGGACAAATTAGTTTCAGTGGGTTGATGGCAGCGTAAGTCTGAGTAAATCCAAGAGCAAGTGGGAGAAGAGGAATTGATGTCTTGTGAGACCGCGCCATGTTAAAGCATCTTCCTGAATGAATAGAGCACCAGTTTATTCTCAGTATGACTGAGAATACCGAATGCATATTATTTTAATTCTTTAAAATCTGTACCCACGCTTTGAAATAGATAACTGTTTGGTAAGTAGCTATTTGATCAATTCCTGTTATGCCAACTGGGTAACAGTACACTGTAGATGATGCAATCTCTTATTTTCATACTAACAAAGCCATTCATTTAGTGAATGTGTGCTGTGGCTTCCATAGAGAAGTTATTCAGGAGCAATTCTCTCTGCCCCATTTTTTCCCACATTTTTTGGAAATGAAAATTTGGAAATTGAGTAAATGGCTCTCTACCTGACTTCTGTGATATTCCACAGTTAACCCATTTAGGTAGGAAATATTTGTTATAGGTGGATCTAAAACCTTGGGAGAATTCCTTGTTGCTGATGATTTACCTTCATATATTGCAAAATTTATCTGAAGTACTCAGAATGCCATAAAATAATATGTAAGTAGTGTCGTTTACAGCCTGTACATGGAGGCCATTTGTTAGCAGGAACATTAGTGCAAATAGAAAAACCAGTCAACTTTACATAGAAGTCATCAAATATTTATTGGGTACTTGTCATATGTAATGTCTCCTCTAGGTGCAATGAACAAGTCGGGGTCCTTGGTGTCTTTGGCACCCTCTGTTGAGTAGAACACACAGGTCCATAGGCATTTAAGCTACAGGATGTCCTAAGAGTGCAGAGGAGGAATATTTCACTCACATTTGAATGGGCGATGCATGAATGAATGGCTTCTTAGAGGAAGCCATTTTCAAATTGAGACCTGTAGTATGAGCAAGACGTAAGCTGGCCTAGATTAGGGAGGGGAAGGAAAATATTTGGCAGAGAACTAAAAGGCAATAGAGAGCCAAGCATTTAAGTACTAGCTACTGAAAGACCTTGATTGTGCTAGATCTATCAGGAGGTAGAGTGGAGAGAAATGAGGCTGGAGAGGTGGTGTTTGGGGAGCAGGGCAGATCACCAGGGCCCTGTTTATCCCTATGAGTAAGTGGAACCCAGTGAAGAAATTTATATCTTTGAGTGGCTTTCGTTTCTGGAGGAAGTGTGTATGCCTGTATACATACGTAATATATACACATATGTATGCTCATATATATATCTCATATATATATATATATATATATATATATATATATATATATAACTATACATATGTGTGTTTATATTTTTTAAGGCTTCTGTATGTTACTTGATTCGCGACTTTGTTAGGAAGGCACTTACTTGATTGACTGTTATGGAACATAGCATGATACTGGGTTTATGACCCAGACTGAACTAGGCGCTCTACTGTAGGGGGAGCCCCTGAATCTCAAGAAGTATCAGTTAAAGGCTCTGTGTGAAAATTTTCTTTCTTCCTGGGTATTTATTTCCTTTGATCTGTGAAATGTGAAACTGATCGGACTTTTAGCACAAGGAAGCAGAAAAACTCTTCATTAAAACGAGAAGGCACTGCTAAGAACACCGATTTAAGTTAAAAAAGCTGAAGTCTGGTGGTGGGAGAGAAGAAGGAAAGCAGTGAGGAATAGAGCCTGCGGGTTGGGTGGGGCAGGCGGGGGCACAGAGGAAGTAGTGCTTGGGGGAGTGTGGCCTGGAGGTCACACCTTTAGCTGTGGGTGTTATGTGTGTTATCACCTCCAATCTGCTGCCCATGGCTGATTAATGATTAATGATTGTTCCTAGCTCAGCATATAATGTAGTCTTTATGTGTTCAGCCTTCACTGGAGTCGGGTGAGCCAAAGCATAGCATAGCATTTGTAGGAATTTATTATCCAGAAGCCAAAGGTTAGGAAAGCTCCCCTTCCCCCACCCCAGAAGGATGTTCCACCATTAAGATACACTGTTCTTCCGCCCTTTCCACTTTTAGCTTGGTGCAGTTTATACCGAAATCTTGAAAATATATGCTCTGGACATTTCAGACCCAAGCCCGGATGGATCACACTTGCTCTACCAGATCCAGAAGCCACCATGTGGGTGTTCATCTCTGAGGTCCTGAACTCTGGAAGAGCATACAGATTGTACTTAAAACTAATGGGGCTTGATTATGGTTGGATGAAAAAAAGCAAAGTAAGGACCCACCTCTGAAGGGTGTGGCTGCCCTTTCTCTTGCTTTGCATTGTTTCCCAGATTGTTGTGGGTGGTTGACATTGCCACATCATTCCCAGGGTTAAACATATACTCAGTTCTGGGAAAGCTTCCATCCTCAGCAGTCCGCAATTATAATTCAGTGGAATGTGGTTTTAAAAATAATTTAACAAGGTAAAATTTTAGTTCTTAATAGTTACCATTTAAAAAACCAGTCAGTTTTTTTGCTTCCATTCCCCTCTCCTCCGCACAATGATTTCTGAATATGTGATGCCTTGGAGGACATCTGTATCTATTACTTAATTTAAAATCCTTCTCTGTATATTTTAGCAACCTGGAATTCTGTTTCATAACTTCTTTTTTTTTTTTTTTTTAAAGATTTTATTTATTTATTCAACAGAGATAGAGACAGCCAGCGAGAGAGGGAACACAAGCAGGGGCAGTGAGAGAGGAAGAAGCAGGCTCATAGCAGAAGAGCCTGATGTGGGGCTCGATCCCGTAACGCCGGGATCACGCCCTGAGCCGAAGGCAGACGCTTAACCGCTGTGCCACCCAGGCGCCCCTATAACTTCTTTTTTGCATCAGTGGCCATGTTTCCCATCCTGAGGTTTTTTTTTTTTTTTCTTCTTCATCGGTTTTTTTTTTTAAGCCCTAGAATGCATATTACAAAAATATTTTATTAAGGTAGCATGCATATTGGTACCTTTTTCCTATTTCTGATTTTAAAATTAATCTTATCTTGAGTTAATGTAGTGTTTCAACTCTGCCACAGACATTCCATCTCCTAAAATCATGTTCTAATGAATGAAGGAGAAAAGGAACATTTCCTAAGACTAATAACAAAAGGAAAAAAGTATAAATGCTTATAAGCAATCTTAGGAATTCAGGGTGAAATCTAAGAATCCAAGATAATCTATTTTATTAAATGCAGTTGTAGTAGATTTCCTGGGAAGTGTTCAGTGCAGTGAAATCAGTCTTTTATAATGACTTGTCATCAGAAGATCTGAAAACAACTTTGTGGGGTAAGGTAGGTAATTATCATCCTTGGTGATAACTATATATTATTATAAAAACATTTTAAGACTGTTGTTTCTTATAAAAGCAGACTGCATACTGTAGATCTTTTTATTGTAATTGTTGGTTTTGTTTGCTTTTTCTGTAAAAAGTTATAATGAAAGTGACCTGTTGTTGCAATGAGCTGTAAGGAATGGAGTTGCCTTTTTGTTTGTTTTGCATTTTTGTTTTTATTTGGTTTGGTTTGGTTCCATGCAGTTAGCATTCTTTTTCTCTTTCAAGAAGATCATTTTCATCTTAAAGCCAAATGATAGGATGAACATTTACACTTGTGATGGTCAGGGATGGTGTCTGTTTATCTTCTCAAGTTAGGGCCTGACAATAATGGTCTTTGGTAAACACTTGACAGGGAGGAAGGTAGAACTTGAAAGTCTAACAAAGTTGGAATCTGGCGCTGGATGGAATGTGTCTGCTTTGGGTGAAGGTAGGAGCACATGCCTGCAGTTAATTGCCCTGCAATAGAGGAGCAATTGTTCCACTTTTAAAGATTTAGCCTGGAGAGAGAATGTATTCATGCAGCCATTCATAGTCTCCTCCTTCCTCTTTCTCTTTCCCTCTCTCTTTCCCTCTCTCTCTCTCTGTTATGGTTGTACAAATTCATGTGTTTGTGTGTGAGCCATTCCTCATTCTAAAAGATTTGTGACTGTTTTCAGTATTGCATAGTGATCTTAACCAGGGGCTGACTTCAAGTTTGGAGCCGTTATCACTACATGTGTGATGTTGGCTAAGTTATTCACGTTGTAGTCAACTAGCTTATTTCCACATTTGGGGTCATGCTGTTCCTAAACTTTCAGGGTTTATGTTGAGGGAGAAGGGAGATCATGCAGGTGAAGCACTTACTACAGTAAGTGGTAAAATAAACTGTATGGCCAATAGTAAGCGCTTAATAAAAGGCTAGCTGTTGTTTTGTTGCGTGGACTACGCGCAGGGATATCCTGGGTCAGAATTTCACATTTCTCAACAGAATAGTTGGATGTTAAACACAGACACCCTGCCTTTTGCAAGTGGTCAGTTACACCTCCGTGAGAAGGAAGGCAAAAAGAAGATTGAATCACCTATTCTTTGGGGGAGACTATTGATGTAAAATGGCATCGAGAAGAGGAGATGCCAGTTACACCTCTTGACCTTTAAGATGTGGGTGATTTCTTAAATCTCTCCCCCTGGTTATTCCCCTAACCGATTGTTCCGAGAGTTGACAGCTGCGAGCAGTGATCTGTACAGTCATGAAGAGTCAGAGGGAAGGCTGTCACCAGAGGCCACCCCCTGAAGTTTTTGTTTCTTTTGGTCTCACAATTAATATCCACAACTTACTACATATGCTGCTTTGGTCGGGCTTTTGATAACCGGTGGGGTGACAGCAGCCCTAGGGTGTGTCCTTGGTATAGTTTGTATTCCACTGAGTAATAGTCTTCTGTCATCATCTGGCCCAACAGCCCCAGTGGAAGGCACTCCGTCTCACCAAGCCCAATTAAGAAAACCAGCCAGGTTTCTTCTTGGGAGCCAAGAAGTTATTTCGTAAGCACTGTGGGAATAGCTATGGGGATGGTGATTTATTTCTGTCCTTTAGTTACGAGAGTTGCTTCCCTCAACTTCAGAATCATAGAAAGTCACACACTTCTCGAAGGACTTTTAGGTTACATGTGCACAGGGAGAGAGAAGGATCCCCGCAGGTCTCTAAGAGGCACCTGTGCAGGTCGTCACCTGGAGTGACGTGCAGCAGGCTGTCAGTGGGCTTAGGAGCAGGACTCAGACCTGATGTTAATTTCGGAGGCTTGGGGTGTTCAGTACAAGGCTGAAAAGTTGACCTGATTTGCTTATAAATAGAGCCAGTAGACTTTTTGTAAGGCATCTTTGAGGCGAGGGAAAAGGCGTTTTTTGTATTTAATCCTCGTGTACCTGCTTCTGAAACAGGGTTTCAGCAGTGATTAATGTAGGAAAGTTGTCTTAAAACTAGATAAATCTGGGAGCTCCTGGGTGGCTCTGTCAGTTAAGCGTCTGCCTTCTGCTCAGGTCATGATCCCGGGGTCCTGGGATCCAGCCCCGGTCACCAGGCTCCCTGCTCAGCGGGGGAGTCTGCTTCTCCCTCTGCCTTTGCTCCTCCCTGCCCTGCTTGTACACTCTCTCTCTCTGCCTCTCAAATAAATAAAATCTTAAAAAAAAAAAAACCCAACTAGATAAATCTGTATTAGCCAAAGACATCCCTTTCCTGCTTGAGAAACTGGCACATAATTTCTTCTGGATTAGTTTTCCACTTCATTGTATTTGTTTGATTGTGTTTACATATTACTTTAAAAAATATATTAGTAAAGGTATCTGTACCACTCCCCGCCCTCCATTACGCAGCTTTAGGTTCCGTGTAGGGAGATGCAGTCCACTACTCATGGATTAATGCAGATCGTATTTTAGAGGTATCGATTTTCAAACTTGTATGCTGAACTTAAAAGATGAAAAAAAAAATCCACAGAAAACCCTGTAAAGAGAGATTTAAAATATGTGCTGATCGACAGCACTGTTTTCGGTGGAACTGACACTTTTGCTCTCTAGGAAAGCAGGGGTGGCGAGCCAAGCTGAGAATCCCCTCCAGAGGCCTGGAGCCATCAGGCCAGGTGAGCCCATATGTAGGTCTGTGTGGCTAATCTCCCATCTGTTTACAAGCCGTAAAGACCCAGGGTTTGCTCTCCCTTTTCCTTTGCTGCTTCAGTTTGCAACAGTTGTCTTTGCCTCAAATTCATAGCAATTTATTTTTATTTTCAAATTTTTATTCATTTTATTTGGGGGAAGGGATAGGGGAAAATCCTGTTAGGTTCAAGATCAAGGAGACCAGAAGGCTCCCTTGTAGTGAAGAAATAAGAGGGGTTAAGCAGTACCAAGATGGTAACCCTGTTTCGGTTTGTGAACCGGAAGATGGCCTGTTTATTGGGAAGAGTGGGCTCTTTCTTGACTTCTGCTGGGCATCTAACAAGGCAGGGAGTTTTTCTTTGGACTGTGGCTCCAGCACTCTGATTTCTATGCATTTTCTCCATCACTAACTGGAATATTGAGGGATGGTGATAACCACATACATGGTCTTTTGAGCGAATAAATTGATTCATGTCCCAGTTACAGAGCAGGTGGCCCAGAAAGTTACACAACTGAGATGCAGCGGCAGGGCCCGGACCAGAATCGAGTTCTCCATGCTTCCAGCCCAGAATGTTTCTGATCACACTGTTCTCCCAACTTTCCCTGCATCACAACCCTGGCTCACAGTCCTGTACGTTTACAGCCTTGTAGTGCCCCCCCTCCTTGCCAGCAGCAGTGGGGGACATTACAATCCTTTTCCTCTCTGCCTTGCTGCCCAGGTCAGTAAGCCTGTATTCATCACCTGTGATACGCTAGACTCCGGGTCAGCTTTGGGGATCCAGTGATGCAGAGTGTCCAGTCTTGCAGTGCTAATTAGTGTCAGCACTAATTATTACACAACGTGGTCTGGTACTTTTAGTAATGGATATGGGTACAGGTCTGGGAGCTGTCCAGAGGAGCATAGAATGCAGTGTGTGTGGTGTGTGTGTGTGTGTGTCTGTGTGTGTGTGTGTGTGTCTGTGTGTGTGTGTGTAGTTTAGGGGCCAGTTGTTTGAGATTGGTTTTAAGGAATAAAGAGGAGTTTGCCAGCCAGAAGGAGAGTGGGAGTGGGTCCTTCTAGGTGAAGAGCTTTAGAAAACTAAAAACTGTCCATTGGCAGTTCTGGAGGGTGGAGTTGGTAGTGAGCTCATGGCAGGTTGCGGAAGTCAAGAGGATGTACTCACATTGTTCACCTTCTCCAGGCTGTTTCAGAATGGGAAGAAGTGGTTGAAGGTTTTTCGGTAACTGTCTGTTTTCTTTTAAGCCAAAGAACATTCAATGTCTCTGATTACGATGGCTGGTATGACTGTGTGGGGACTGGCAGGTGCCTAGAGGCTCCTGACAATGGCTTAGGTGAATCAGGGAAGAAGGTTCAGGAATAATACTTTGCCTTAGTCTCAGAAATATAAAGGCAGCAGGTTCTGTGTGGAGCCTTCCTGCCCTTCCTCCAAGATGCCATTGGGGTGAAGGCGTGGATGCAGTTTTCAGCTTCTGGAACCAGACAGAACTGCCTTGCAGTTTTCACGGCCTTGGAGGAAGCAGATAACGGATGATCGGAAACAGCTGCTGCTAACGACGCAGGCAGCAATGCAGCCTCATGGAGCAGCTTGGGAAGCACAAGAATATTAATGCAAAGTCCTCTCCGATAAGACCTCTGGATGCTATGGAATGTGATTTGTTTTCATACGTTTACCCCTCCCCCCATTGTCCTTCTGTTGCCCGCAGATTTTATTTTGTTCGTCCAATGATACAGAAATACTTTCTTGTTAAAAAAAAAAATTAAACAATATAACTCAAGATAATTAGAAAAGACAGTCACTCTCTTGGCAAAACCCTCTCCTTTTCCAGAGTTGAGTGTGAGCCCCTCCAGAACCCTTCCCAGATGTTTGCATTAATTTTTATACATATTCATAGATAATTATTTTCTTTTCTATAAATGGATTCATGGGTAGTTTGAATCTGATTCATATATATATATATTTTTTTACATTTAATACTCTCTTAAAGATCTTTCCGTGTCACTTTATTTAAATAAACCTCAAACATTTTAGAAGTAATTTTTATACAGTCAAACTTAATTCAAATCATGAGTAATTGAGGAATGGTTGCATGAAAATCTGGGTGCCTTTTAGGAGCAGGAGGGTATCATGGCCCACCCACATTGCTGTCGAACAGGGGATTCAGGATGTTTTATGGCAGGCTGGCTGGCACCTGGCAAAATATCTTGGGTCAGCCTGACAAGAGAGAACCGATCTCTTGCTATGAGAGTTTATTACCGTGTCACCAGTTCTACTTCAAACAGACATTTGGTCTTTTTTTTATGTCAGGATATTAAAATGAAAGGTGGCCTGATAGACCGAGATCTCTGAGACATATGGAGCACATGGAACTTGTATCTTCCTCCCCAGCTTGCTTTGTAATTTTGCAAAGTCTGTTTAAGAGAGGTTGGTCAATTTTTGACCCAAAGGGCAAGGTCACTTTGAATTTCAACACTGGGAAGTAGGACCTAGAATTGATAAGGGGAACCCTTTGGAAGGGGGATTGGGGTAGGTCATTGTTTTGATTCATTCATGTGTTGCTGACATCATGGGAAGCATTTGATGATAAACTCACCAAAATTGTATTGTATATTTGAGCTTGCCAAACCCCGACAGACCGGGGGCTTTTGTGACTGTTCCCCGAAGTACGGCAGCACCTGTCCCAGGAGCAGCAGTTGGTGCCGGAATGCTGTCAGTGTGACCTCAGTACATGTTGTTTAGACAAAGGGAGGAAGATGCCTTATTGGCTTGACAATTTGCCAGCCACCTGCTGTCATTCTTTTTCTTTAGTGCTCTGAAAGTGACCAGAACCTGGTAGTCAGGTCTCTTTTTAAAAAATAACAAAACAGGGGAGCCTGGGTGGTACAGCCAGTTGAGCAAATGACTCTTGGTTTCAGCTCAGGTCGTGATCTCAGGGTTGTGAGATCAAGCCCTGCATCAGGCTCTGTGCTCAGCATGGAGTCTGCCTGTGTTTTTCTCTCCTTTTTTTTTGCGCTTCCCCCTTGCACTCTCTCTCTCTAAAGTAAATAAAATAAATCTTAAAAAAACCCATAGGCATGCATAAAATCTTAAAATCTAAGAAGATGATGTGATTATAAAGGACAAATGGCAGTTTGTGCCTATTTTCCTAATCTTCTCTATTCTTGAAGGCACCAGGTCTTTTATATTCTACATTGTCAGTTGCTGCCTTGAAGAGAGAAATTCTTGAGGGGAGATAGACTTTCTTGGTCACTTAGGTCTTTTATTGGTACTTGTTATCAAATACACGGTAGAAGGAAGGTGTGAGTCCATGTCATGGCTTTATAAAGAAATCATAATCTCTAGATACGATGGCACATACCAGTTGGCTATTTTAATCTGGCTTTCAAGGAACCTGGGGTTTTGTGGGCCTCAGTGAGGTTAAGAACATCGTGTATCTTCGGTTGGATATGGAATTGCTAGTTAGAGCTCAGCAGTGTTACCTCTTTGACAGTGAACAAGGGACCTGCTCACATAGCAGTTAATATGGGTTCTTCAGGCACTAAGTGTACATTCTACCTTCATTCATTTATGAAGCATCAACTGGTTTGAGCTCAAAGAGAACAAATGAGGGGAAAAGCCTTGTTTCCATTCTTCTGTCCTGTTCCTGAGACTTGTCTGGGGAAGTCACTCTAGGATGTCGCCTGCTGTAGGGGGAAGCCCTGTGTGGAATTCTCACTCCAGTGCTTACCGGTGCTATGACCCTGAGCACTTAGCCATTCACAACCTGCTTCCCCATCTGCAAAATGGGGACACTGAAACATCTTCTGGTTATTGCGAGGATTAACGGGACACTGGGAATGGATGCCCAGCTCGTGTTACGGAACCACGGAAGGGCTCAGGAAATGGTACTTGTGATGGATTTATTCTGTGTTCTTTTATCATGAAATGAGATGGCCCCAGCCCCAGACGTTCTGGTTCTTGGTTCTCTGCACCGTTTGCTAGTCAACACAGAGAAAGCTTACCTCTCCAGAAATTACCCGTCTGGAGTTGCAGCCGTTCTGTGATTTATTTGCTCCTCTGCCTCCCCCACCGTGACCAGTGCTAGGGCTGTAAACCAAGGTAGTTTAAAGGCAGAGCTAATCTCAGCCACCGTGTGAAGGAGTTTGGGGGCTGGGGAACAATATACAGTTACAGTAAGTTCTCAGTACAACATCTCAAATTACTTTGGCACAACTTTTACATTTGAATGTCTCTTCCAGGTGCTTCCTCTTGAACAACAACAACAGAAAGTTAGAATCCCATGGAAAAGGACACTTTATTTTTAAAAAGGCCGTTTGGAAATACGTAAACACCAACATTTCCCAGTAGGGGTGTCTGCGAACGAACTAGGCTGCACGTTCTTAGTATTAATCTTTAGCCAGGGCTCCATTTGCGCGGCGATCATCGTCAGTCCCCTTCCACTCACACATTCCTGGCTGCCGCAGTAAGTTCTGTGTTTATGTGAAATATGGAAACGATTCCCCCCCTGCCCTTTTTCTTTGGTGCTTGAGTTGGGATGGAGCAGCTGAGGTTTTCCTTTGTTGTTCTTCAAGGGTCTTCAGTTTCAGAACTGTAGTTTGGGCTTGAGGAGAGGCAGCTGGCAGCGTGGCCTGGGCTGGTCCTCTGGAGATCTCCTGACGGGTCTGCAGGGAAAGCCCCATCCTGAATCCAGCATCCTCACAGTGACACAGGTGGCTCTCCACTCTAAACCTTTGATTTGCTGAGCATTGAAAACAAAATGGAACCTAAAATAATGGTGATGATAATGGTGGTGAAGGAGGCATTTCTTCCCCTGAGTTGTCTTCTTTATCGGGGGCTGTAGGTGTTGTGTTCTGGTTTCTTCACCCTCCCTCCCCCACCATGTTCTTTTCCTTCATCTGCCCTTCTGCTTGGGTACCATGAAGACGGGGAAGATAGAGGCTGAATGTTAAAGGTCCAGAGTGTAGCGTTAGAACAAGAAGGGCCAAAAAAGAATATGTGAGGGTTACTCTCCCTCCCTTTGAAACAGTTTATCCTCCTAAAAAGAAAGGTTTTGTGGAAATGATCCCAGGCTATAAAAGAGTATAAGCTCTTTCATTGTGTCCAGCGTTACATTTTCATTGTATCTTCAGTGGCCCTTTTGGTGTCTTGGCAGATTAGGGTTTCTTTTTTTCACAGCATAATGTTTTTCCAACTGCAGAGTTATAGCTGCTTCGTGTACAGTGATACATGGCTAGGTGTCAAGATAATTTTATAGGGGGGGAAACCCACAAAGACTTTTAAATCATGCAGCTTTCAGGAACAAAAAAAAGTCAGTTTCACAAAAAGTGTTTTAAATCAAAGGGCATTCATGGGTTTATGCTTTCTTCATGGGCAGATCTTTTCAGAGATGGCATTATAAAAAGAGAACATGCATTTCATTCATTCATTAACTGCGTTTCTAAAGGTGCAGCTGTCTCGAAGGATGAGGTACTGGGGACACAGGAATCAGTGTTGTGCTCTGGCCTTTAAGGAGCTCCATTTTACTGAAGAATCAGAGACATGAATAAAAAGACATGGTCCACGTTGCAGAAAGGAGGGGTGATGACCCTACTGGGCTGGGTGGTGGTGTGTGGCTGGTGTGCAAGGGAAGGCCTTATGAAGGAGGAGAAGCTTCAGATGAATCTTGGAAGATTAGGAGGCATTTGAGAGGCATTACAGGCAGAAGAGTAAACGCAAAGGCATGAATGTGTGAAGCAGCAAGGTGTGTTCGGAGAAGGAATCCTAACTCAGAGAGGCTGCAGTGGCCTCCCCAGTGTAGGGGAGGAGCTTGACCGGTAGCCTCGGGCCAGATGTGGGAGGCCTTCGCATGTATGGTCATACCATTTCCTTCAGGAGTTTGTTCCCTTCACTTTAGAGGCCTTCTTTGACTAGTATCATTCTTTATTTCCTTTCTCTGCTTAACCTGCTTCCTAGCACTACCACCTGACCTGTTATAGGCTAGTGTGTTCGTTGCCAGTGTCCTGTTAGGGTGGAAGGCACATGAGAACAGGGACTTTCTTCAGCTCTGGCTGTATTCCCAGTGCCTTGGACAGGGTCTGGCGTTGAGTGATGTTATAGAGTTTGGTTTTATCCTGCGAGTGTTGGGGAACCATTGAAGGGGCTAAATCAGCGGGTTCAGTTCACAAGAGTATATTTGGGTGTGAGGAAGAGCAGTGTGAATGATACGTAGAGCTGATGGCAAGTGTTTAGGAAGGGAGCTCATTGGTGCGTATGGAGAGCAAGGGGGTGAGCATCTAAGGCAATCCTGTTCTTCCGGCTACCTTGGATGTACCCAGGCTTTGCTGAGGGTGAATTCTCAATAGCTAATGTCAATCTCATTCGATTAGAAATGTTTTGAAACCGTACTAAAAATTACAGAGAAGCTTGGAGAACTTTTTTCCCCACCCCACAAAGCCAGTAGCTGCCCTGGGGATTCCAGTTGAAGTCGTGTGGTCATAATATTATAATCATTTTCTTCATTTACTGGTAGTTCAGTGATGAATTCGAGAAATCTTAATGATCTTTCTTTGAAATGCATTGAATGCTTTGATATAACTGAGTCCTTTCTGTAGAAGCAGGTCTTCCTAGGCTTCAAACAGCCGACCTCGTAGCCATTTGTGTCTTGCAGTTAGATTGTTCGCAAAGTTAGAAAAGATAAGAAAGTGTTCATTCTGTAATTCCTGAGCAAATCGTTGTGATGTATCACGTGGTTTCTGGGCTTGATGAGGGAATGAACTGTTCCATGTGTGTAAATTTTCCTAATAACTAAACTCCCTCATATTAACACCTGGATATTTATTATTTTTCCCTTTGATTTTGGATGGAAATCTTTCTGAAACAAATTATTGACTTTCTTGTGCTGATAAACCAGAGTGCATTCAATATTCCTTCCTTGTGAAAGAATGAATTTTGCATAATCCTCAAAGTGAGTGGTTACTGTAATGATAGTGTATTGATACTGGGACTGTCTTGCCAGATGGCCCCAGAATTCCATGTTTTCAAAGTTACTGCCCTTGGCTCTTTTAAGTAACGGATGCTTCTAGGCACATACCCATTCCCACCTTGCCTTTCTTAATTTACTCAGTTTTGTCTTTGGAGACTGGGAAACAAAAATAACTTCCTTCTTGAAATGAGAAGGGGTAGGTTTTGGGTGAGGGTCTGTTGGAGGAGTCCTATGCAAGTCAGGGGAATGTACTTTATTGTGGAAGCTTTATCTTGTTAACATTTCAAAAGAAAGGACTCATTTTCTGTTTTCTAAGCCTTCCTAACATGAAGGGGTTCACATCTGAAAAACAAATTATAATATCATTACTTCTACTGGATTTGCAGAGTGAAAGGAAACAGTCCCCCGGACTCTTACGCTGTTTGTCTAGAAGCCTCTTGGCTTACCATTGGGTTCCAAAGCATGAGGTGAGATTGTTGGAGGTTACTGTGTAAAGGTTGTTTTTCATTATCTTCCACAATGACGATTTGGAAGCATCTACATGGAAGACACTGTGAACAACGCTGGGAACGACTTCTTCATAGGAATTTAAATTCTCACTTGGAAGAGGAAGTAGTGGAGGAGAAAACTTGTAGTACTTAGAATTTATCAGAAGGGACAGCAGGGTGCTTCAGCCCCAGCAGCAACACCCATGTCTAAACAGGAGTCCTCCTCTCTCCTGAAGGTTGACCTCTGTCTGAGGTTGCAGCTTCCAAGATAACTCAGATGGAACTGAGGGGCAGAAAGGGGCTCCAGGGAAGGCACAGCAGTGGAATCAGCTTTGACTGTCAGTGGGGTGGCGGGCATGTGGTGGCCACATCAGCACACCTAAGCTGAAGCTTGTCTGTACACGCCAGGCAGGTAGGGTGGACAGCAAGGCCTACGGGAGTTTGGGGGAGGTGATCGCTTCCACTTGGGGAGGAGGGTGGCTTGTGATGACTACTCGGAGCTGGAGGATTATTGTCAGATCCTGACTAAGGAGTACCGTGGCCAAATTAGAGAAGGCAAGGGAGGGCTGGCCAATTGGAGAATGATGCCCAGGATGGCAGGGAGGGGAAGGGAGATGAGGGCCAGGTGTGGTTGTAGGTCTGATTTGTTCTGTTTGGAGAGCCGGCTCATGCCCCCAGCTTCACTGTTGGAGCCTCCCAGTGGGGAGACAGTGGCTCATGGAGTTGCATGAACTTGAGTCTCAAGACTAGTTCTGCCACTCTCTAGTTGTGTTGTCTTCAGCAATTTTCTTAGCTCCTCCAACATCAGCTTCCTCATAAAAGGGAAAGAGATGATAAGACTGATCTTGTGCACTCTTCAGAATAATGGCGATTCCCTTTGGCTGTGCACTACATAAACCTAGCATGTGCTCAGCAAGTGGTAATTTCCTTGGGTCAGCCCTTCTGCAGCGCCCGGTCTAGAGCCTCCTGATGCCCGCAGGCCGTGCCCACTCACCGACTCACTGACGGGCACAGTCAGCTCAGCAGGTGCAGGAGGAAATGCATTACCTCATCTTCTTCCTACACTTCTCGTCTCCCTTTTCAGATCTGTTTGCCCTTTCATGTTGCCGTTCAATGTTCGGTTAGAGTTTGAGTTCTTACAGTTAGCCTGATTCAGCCCTTGGTGTTGTCTTTGATGAGTTCTTGCCTTTCATGTGACATTTCTACCCCATCATCTGAGCTGTCCATTTCTTTCTCTTGTGATGCCACAGTCCCCATCTGTGCTATGCTTACATGACTTCATGAATGGATTGCCCACAAATATTTGGGGGGGATTCTCCGACTTTCATCTGCTCCCGTTGCACATTCTTCAGATGGTATTGAACTCTTGTCTCCTTCTGTAGTCCTTGGATTTGGCCCTACATTTCCCCTCTAACCTTGGTTTTCATTCGTTCCAAACATAATAGTATCTAACATGTATTTGTGCTTATTTTGTGCTGATGACTTTATTTATCTTAGCCTATTTTAAGAAATCACAGCACCACAAAGCAGATACTATTATTGCTGCCGTTTTGTAGTGGAGTAAGCTGAGACACAGGGAAATTAAGTGATTGCCCCAAATTGCCCAGCTCATCAGTGTTTGAACCTGGGCAGCCTGGCTCCAGACCCTGTCTTCCTTAGACCAGCTCTGTCTTCACTGGCTTCTGTCCATTTATAAGGTGCTAGAGAGCATGGGCTGTGTCATTCCTCCCAGCCCTCCACACTCCATGCCTTGTCTTGACATACGGTAGACACTTGCTAAATGCATGCCCTGCCAGCTTCTCCATCCCTCCTGTGAGCCCTAAGAGCTCAGAGAACATGGGGTTCAGATCACAGACACTTACCAGCTGCCTTACCTTGGTCAGATCCCTTTTCTCTAGCCACAGTTTTACTCTACAAAATGGGGACGATAATTATGGTCACTTCATAGTGTTTATATGCGGAATAAATGAAGTAATGTGTGGT